>NC_132915.1:106454429-109082369 GCF_047675955.1 Chlorocebus sabaeus
TTCAGGTAGAGTTTCATCTAACCTGGAACAACTCAGGTCTAAACTGCCCAGACCAAGACGGCCTGTGAGGGAGCTCGTCCGACCCCCTTGGTGCCCACCAGGAAAGTGAAGTCAGTTCTCACCAGAGGCCCCAAGAGAACCAGGGCCATGCAGTGTCGGCTTTGCCCTCCTGTCTGGGGCCAGTATCTGGACAGCCCACCCAGGTTTTGAGGGGAGGAAGGGGGTGCTCTCAAACCTGGAAAAGGAAGAGTGGGAGAGCTGTGGTCATCTCCTCCAGCAGGTCCATGCACAGTGATTGCCCTTCATCGAGGCGGCCCCATCCAGGACCTGGGATCGGTTCACACCCTCTGAGTAGCTTCCTCCATGCCCCTGGAGGTGAGGGTCTTTCAACTGCTCCCTGCAGAAGCCAGCAACTGGTACCTTGCCCAGAAACTTTCTTTCAGTTCACATGACTGCTGGGAAGGACTCACGCCGAGCTGAGGAGCAGGTGAGGCCAGGATGGGCTCTGCCACCCACACGTATGGGTGCCGTCAGACCTGTCACTTGCCCGTCCCCCTAGACACTGAATGAGAATCTCCTACCCCTAGAATCGTTAAACCACTGAGGTTCAGCACCAGAGAATCTCGAATCGTGAAATCACAAGCCTCCCAAGATGTTTGGGAGAATGTTTTTGTCAAAAAAGAGAGAGATAACAAATGGCAAAGGAATTAGAAAATGTTTCCCAAATGTGAGGATGGCTGATTCCTTTGTGCCGCCTTGGAGGATGGGTGCGGGGTGCCTGGTAGGGGTGGAAACTGAAGGGGGGTTGGAGAGGCATCACAAAGCTGCCAGGACACCTGCTTCTTCTTGAGCAAGAACCCAGAGACGTGACTAGCTACTCCAGATGTCACCAACCCCCTCCACCTTCTCATGCTAACTTCCATCCTCGCTGCTAGGTCCCTACAAGCCTGGGGCTTGGCTGGGACCAAGAAGAATACCCTTACCCCCACCCCCAGGCCAGCCACACTTTCCCCATCTGTCAAATGAGGTGTCTGGATTTGACTGTGATTAGAATACTCTGTTCAAATGTGATTTCATACAGAACCACCCCCGTCCCGAGGGTTGGGAGGTGGTTATTGAAGGGCCCAGGGCACCCCGCTGGCCTCCCATTCCTCCTCTGCGCCCCCTGCCTTCAGCCCCCACACAGTCGCTCCACAGAACCTCAGACTGCAGAGTACGTCTTCAAACCCCTGGCCCGGATGGATGCTCTGTGGATTAACATTCCAAACTTCTGCACATGGGAGAGGTCTCCATCCTCACACAATGGATTGACACTGATCTGTTCCAACTGTGCCCAGGGTCCCGGCCAGCCTCGCCAGCGACTCTGACTGGGCCCAGGACAGCTGAGCCAGGGTCCCCAGACATCAAGGCAGGGTGGAGGGGATGCAACTGGAGTAAGGGGGTGTGTCTCTTGAAGGAAGGGGCTCTTCCGAGAGTGGACCCTGGGACACGTGGGGCTCCATAGTGCTGCTTTGGGGTCCAGGGACCAGGCCCTGACCCAATACAGGTCCTCAATCAAGGGCAACTGGGGCCGGGCGCGGTGGCTCAAGCCTGTAATCCCAGCACTTTGGGAGGCCGAGACCAGCGGATCACGAGGTCAGGAGATCGAGACTATCCTGGCTAACACGGTGAAACCCCGTCTCTACTAAAAATACAAAAATAAAAATAAAAAACTAGCCAGGCAAGGTGGCGGGCACCTGTAGTCCCAGCTACTCAGGAGGCTGAGGCAGGAGAATGGCATAAACCCGGGAGGCGGAGCTTGCAGTGAGCTGAGATCCGGCCACTGTACTCCAGCCTGGGCGACAGAGCGAGACTCCGTCTCAAAAAAAAAAAAAAAAAAAGGCAACTGGACAACTGGCACCAAGTGGGGGTGGCCAATCTCCTGTGTCACTGCTTGAACCTAGGACGCTGGGTGGTGCAGGGAGTCCTGAGGCAGAAGGGGGATTGGCATCCCTGGGCCCTGGGAGTGTCAGTGGGCTTGTATCTGGGTTGGGACAGGGGTGAGTGGGAGGGATTTGGTCTCCTTTCGGAGAGAACCAGGAACCCACTGACAGGTTTTTAATGGGAGCCTCCCATGTGATCAGATGGTACTTGGAAGTTCACTCTGATCCTGAAGGGAGATGGATCGAGGGGTCGGCTGGGGCTGCACAGATGCCAGGAGAGGTGATATGGCTTGGAACAGGGTCAGGAGAAGGATGACAAAGTCAGCAGGGCCTGAGGGCCTAGAAACATGTTTAGGAGAGGCAGGCTTCAAGGAGAGCCCCTCGGGGAGTCTCTGGTCTGGGCCTTTTGACAATGGGATGCTATTCACCTCAGCAGGGAAGTTTGGGTGAGGAGCAGGCATTTGGGGTAGATCTGAAGCTCCATATTGGACGTATTGAGCTGCGGGGGAGCCCTTGAAACACCCTGTGGGGGAAGTCAAGGAGGAAGCGAGACACCCAGAAGTGAGATACAGTACGGCTGGGGCTACAGGCAAAGGCTGTGCTGTAGGGACAGGTTGTGCTGTAGGAACAGATTGTGCTGTAGGGTCAGGCTGTGCTGTAGGAACAGGTGTGCTATAGGAACAGGCTGTGCGGTAGGAACAGGTTGTGCTGTAGGGTCAGGTTGTGCTGTAGGGTCAGGCTGTGCTGTAGGGTCAGGCTGTGCTGTAGGAACAGGTTGTGCTGTAGGGTCAGGTTGTGCTGTAGGAACAGGCTGTGCTGTAGGAACAGGTTGTGCTGTAGGGTCAGGCTGTGCTATAGGAACAGGTTGTACTGTAGGAACAGGCTGTGCTGTAGGAACAGGCTGTGCTGTAGGAACAGGCTGTGCTGTAGGGTCAGGCTGTGCTGTAGGAACAGGTTGTGCTATAGGAACAGGCTGTGCTATAGGAACAGGTTGTGCTGTAGGGTCAGGTTGTACTGTAGGAACAGGCTGTGCTGTAGGAACAGGCTGTGCTGTAGGGTCAGGCTGTGCTGTAGGAACAGGTTGTGCTATAGGAACACGCTGTGCTATAGGAACAGGTTGTGCTGTAGGGTCAGGTTGTGCTGTAGGAACAGGCTGTGCAGTAGGAACAGGCTGTGCTGTAGGAACAGGCTGTGCTGTAGGGTCAGGCTGTGCTGTAGGGACAGGTTGTGCTATAGAGACTGGTTGTGCTGTAGGGACTAGTTGTGCTGTAGGAACAGGTTGTGCTGTAGGGTCAGGTTGTGCTGTAGGAACAGGTTGTGCTGTAGGGTCAGGCTGTGCTGTAGGGACAGGTTGTGCTGTAGGGACTAGTTGTGCTGTAGGAACTGGTTGTGCTGTAGAAAAAGGTTGTGCTGTAGGGTCAGGTTGTGCTATAGGGAAAGCCTAAAGGGATGCGCTGTGCAGAGTCTCTACATCTCAGGTAACTGAGGATGAATGGGTTGGTGCTGAGACCAGGACGAGGCATGGGGCTGAGTCTTGGGGACCTGCCACTTGAGAATTCCAGGTCACTGCCATCCTTTGCCAGGCCAAGATGAAGCGTGAGAGGAAAAGCTTCCTCTGCTTTGTGGCTGTGAAGACATCAATAAGGGCTGGTGGGCTCCTTGTGAGAAACCCTTGGAGACCCCAGAAATATCAGGGGTGAGCTGAGAGTAGGCTGTGGCCCTAAGGTCATGTCAGTGTGGGTGGGGGAGCAGCGAAACAATGGCCACGTGGTTCCTGTGACTGTGTCAGAGCTCACAGCCAGCAGGCCTGGACCTCTGGACTCAGGCGTGTCCATGGCAGCCCTTCCAAGATACCCTGATTCAAAGAATGCAGGATCTCTGAGTGTCAGACAGTTATTTTGAAGTCAATGACAGGGACCCATCTTATCCCGTCTCTGTACACCCCCACACCTGGGATATCCCCAGCTGACCTGCCACTCCAGCTGTGGTTCCTGACATAGGTTGGGGAACAGACAGACTGAGGGAGGAGGGGGCACGCCTCCCACTCTGTCCCACGGAGGCTTCCTGGAATGGGGCCGGCAGCCTGAGTGGTATCCCTGCGACTCACGTGGCCCGTCAGACATTCTCATAATATTAATAATGTAAGGGCAGCTCCCTCGGAGACCACAGGCCCGCACTTGGCTCTGGCAAGAGCTTGGAATGCCAAGTTTTCCTAGGGATGCCACCAGACAGATGAGGGAGCACCGACTGCGGTGGGCAGGGCGGCTTCCGCGGCAGTCTGGGATGTCTTTAAGGATGCTTCGTTAAACCCCATTAAATATGCATCAGCCCCCATTAAACTTTAATGTCCCACTTTTAGGTGTCACATTTTTCCCCTCCTCCTGGGATGGGAGCCACGGAGAGTTGACGTCTGGCACTTGGGAACCCAGGCAGGGGCTGGGCTGTGAGCAGCCTGGCAGTGTGCCCCCGGCCAGCACCCAGGCCTAGGGCGAGGCCCGTGGGAGACTGTGCCCCTGCGGTGTTCGGTGTCTCGTGCCCCAAACCTCACCACTCCCAGCCCCCAGGCTGGAGGGCTCTGCCATGAGAGTCGGAAAACTGTCAAGAGCCAGACAGTAAATGTTTTAGACTCTGCATGTGCGTCTTTGATTTCTTTTTACAACCCTTTAAAAATGCGAACGCCGTTCTTAGCTCACTCTATTAAAGAAAAAACAAACGATTCAATGGCACTTGTGAAGACATGGTTAGGAAAACTTTATTCAGAGTCATCAAGGACTATGGCAAGGGAGTCTAAGGCTTGGGTGATTGGGCTCAACTCCAAACACAGCCTGGACAAGGGGAGATTAACAGCCGTGGAGCAGGGTGGGGGGGTCAGCGAGTAAAAAATCCCCAAGAGGAAACATTAGGGGAAAGGGGGATTCTGCAGAAACCAACTCAACAGGATTCTTGCTGACAGGCCAGGGGGATCAGTTCGCCTGGGGGATGGTGGAGGATGAGGAACCTGATCAGATATCCAGTTTAGGGGTTTTAACTACACTGACTTTGCAGGGTTCTTGGCTAAAACCAGATTTTACAAGGAAGTGCACAGATGGGCCCAGGCCGGGCACGGTGGCTCACACCTGTAATCCCAACACTTTGGGAAGTTGAGGCAGGCGGATCACCTGAGGTCAGGAATTCATAGACCAGCCTGGCCAACATGGTGAAACCCCATCTCTACTGAAAATACAAAAAATAACTGGGCATGGTGGCGAGCGCCTGTAGCCACAGCTACTCAGGAGGCTGAGGCAGGAGAATCGCTTGAGCCTAGGAGGCAGAGGTTGCAGTGAGCTGAGATTGCGTCACCGCACTCCAGCCTAGGCAACAGAGCAAGACTCCATAACTCTTTCAGAGTTACCATTTGATCCAGCAATTCCGCTCCCAGGTATATGCCCAAGAGAATGAAACCTGACATCCACACATGGTCCAGTACACATCTCATTGTATTGTGTGATATTTACAAGTCGAAGGTTTGTGGCAACTCTGTGTCAAGCATGTCTGTCGGTGCCATTTTCCCAACAGCCTGTGCTCACTTCATGTCTCTACGTTGCGTTCTGGTAATTCTTGCAACATTTCAAACATTTTAAAGTTTTTATTTATTGTTTTTTATTTTATTTTATTAGATACCATCTTGTTTTCGGTCACGCAGTCATAGCTCACTGTAGCCTCAAATTCCTGGGCTCATGGGATCCTCCCTCTTCAACTCTTTGAGTAGCTAGGAAGACAGGTACGCACCACCATGACCTGTTCATTTTCTTATCTTTACTTTTGTAGAGATGGGGGTGTGTGGTCCCACTATGTTTACCAGGCTGGTCTTGAACTCCTGACCTCAAGAGATCTTCCTGCCTCAGCCTTCCAAAGTGCTGGGGTTACAGGTGTCACCTGGCCCATCAGACTTTTTCATTCTTATTATATCTGCTATGGCGACCTGTGATCAGTGGTCTTTGATGTTACTACTGTAACATCAGTAGTAATAATTACAGTAAACAATTGTGTAGCGGCGGCACTAACTGCACCCGTATATGTCAGCAAATTTAAATGATAAATGCTGTTTGTGTGGGTCCCACTCCACCAACCAGCCCTCCTGATCTTTCTCTCTCTCCTCGGGCCTCCCTATTCCTTAAGATATAATAATATTGAAATTAGCCTGATTAATAACCCTATAATGGCCTCTAAGAGTTCAACTGACGGCCAGGCACAGTGACTCATGCCTGTAATCCCAGCACTTTGGGAGGCCGAGGCGAGCAGATCACCTGAGGTCGGGAGTTCAAGACCAGCCTGACCAATATGGAGAAACCCCATCTCTACTAAAAAATACAAAATTAGCCAGGCATGGTGGTGCATCCCTGTAATCCCAGCTACTTGGGAGGCCAAGGCAGGAGAATCTCTTGAACCTGGGAGGCGGAGGCTGCGGTGAGCTGAGATTCCACCACTGCACTCCAGCCTGGGCAACAAGAGCAAAACTCCATCTCGAAAAAAAAAAAAAAAAAAAGAATTCAAGTGAAAGGAAAGGTCCCAGGTCTCTTTCTTTAAATCTAAAGCTAGGCTTGATTAAGCTGAATGAGGAAGGCATGTCAAAAGTCAAGACAGGCCTGAAGCAAGGCTTCTTGTGCCAAACAGTCAAGTTGTGAATGCAAAGGAAACATTCTTGAAGGAAATTGAAAGTGCTACTCCAGGGAACACACAAATCAAAAGAAAAGTGAAACAGCCTTATTGCTGATATGGAGAAAGTTTTAGTGGTCCGGACAGCAGATCAAATCAGCCATAACATCTTAAGTCAAAACCTAATCTAAAGTAAGACCCTAACTCTCTTCAATTCTGTGAAGACTGAGACAGGTGAGGAAGCTGCAGAAGAAAAGTTGGAAGCTAGTAGAGGTTGGGTGATGAGGTTTGAGGAAAGAAGCTCTCTCCATAACACAAAAATACAAGGAGAAGCTGCAGCAAGTTGTTTAGAAGATCTTGCTAAGATCATTGATGAAGATGGCTGCACTAAACGCTAAGTTTTCAATGTAGGTGAAACGGCCCTCTGTTGGAAGATGTCATCTAGGACTTTCATAGCTAGACAGAAGTCAATGCCTGGCAAAGCTTCAAAGGACAGGCTGACCCTTGTTAGGGGATAATGTAGCTGGTGACTGTAAGTTGAAGACAATGCTCATTGACCATTGCAAAAATCCTGGGGCTCTTAAGACTTATGCCAAGTCAACTCGGTCTGTGCTCTATAAATAGAAAACAAAGGCCAGGCGTGGTGGCTCATGCCTGTAATCCCAGCATTTTGGGAGGCTGAAATGGGTGGATCACGAGGTCAGGAGATAGAGACCATCCTGGCTAACATGGTGAAACCCCGACTCTACTAAAAATTTAAAAAAAAAAAATTATCCAGGCATGGTGGTGGGCACCTGTAGTTCTAGCTACTCGGGAGGCTGAGGCAGGAGAATGGCGTGAAACCCAGGAGGTGGAGCTTTCAGTGAGCTGAGATCTGGCCACTGTACTCCAGCCTGGGCGACAGAGCAAGACTCCATCTCAAAAAATAAAAATAAAAAAATAGAAAACGAAGCCTGAATGACAGCAAATCTGTGTATAGCATGGTTTACTGAATATTCTAAGCCCACTGTTGAGACCCAACACTCAGAAAAGAATATTCCTTTTTAAAATCTTACTGCTCATTGACCCTGGACCTGGTCACCCCAGAGCTCTGATGGAGATGTACAAGGAGGTTGACGATGTTTTCATGCCTGCTAACCCAACATCCATTCTGCAACCCATGGATCAAAGGGTAATTTCTATTTTCAAGTCATCTTATTTAAGAATATATTTCATAAGGGCTACAGCTGCCATAGACAGTGATTCCTCTGATGGATCTGGTCAGAGTAAATTGAAAACCTGGGAAGATTCACCACTGTAGATACCATTAAGAACGTTCGTGATTCATGGGAGGAGGTCAAAATATCAACATTCACAGGAGTATGTAAGAAGTTGATTCCAACTCTCACGGATGACTTTGAGAAGTTCAACACTTCAGTGGAGCAGCTGGGCGCGGTGGCTCACACCTGTAATCCCAGCACTTTGGGACGCTGAGGCAGGCACATCACTTGAGGCCAGGAGTTCAAGACCAGCCTGGCCAACATGGTGAAACCCCATCTCTACTCAAAATACAAAAAATTAGCCAGGGGTGGTGGCACACGCCTGCAATCCCAGCTACTTGGGAGGCTGAGGCACAAGAATTGCTCGAACCTTCGGAGGCAGAGGTTGCAGTGAGCCAAGATGGCGCCACTGCCCTCCAGGCTGAGCAACAGAGAGAGACTATCTCAAAAAAAAAAAGGAAAAACAAAACAAAACAAAACAAAAAAACTCGACCGGCGTGGTGGCTCAAGCCTGTAATCCCAGCACTTTGGGAGGCCGAGGCGGGCGGATCACCTGAGGGCGGAAGTTTGAGACTAGCCTGACTAACATGAAAAAAACCCATCTCTACTAAGAATACAAAATTAGCCGGGCATGGTGATGCATGCCTGTAATCCCAGCTACTTGGGAGGCTGAGGCAGGAGAATCGCTTGAACCTGAGAGGAGGGGGTTGTGGTGACCCGAGATGGTGCCATTGCACTCTAGCCTGGGCAACAAGAGCGAAACTCTGTCTCGAACAAACAAACAAACAAACAAAAAACAACCCCAAAGACTTCAGTGGAGGAAGTCACTGCACATGTAGCAGAAATAGCAAGAGAACTAGAATTAGATGTGGCGTCTGAAGATAGGGCTGAATTGCTTCAATCTCATGATCAAACTTGAACGCGAGGAGTTGCTTTTTATAGAGGAGCAAAGACAGTTGTTTTTTGAGATGGAATCTAGGCCTGGTGAAGATGCTGTGAGCATTGTCAAAATGACAACAAAGGATTTAGAATACTTTGTAAATTTAGTTGATAAAGCAGCAGTGGGGTTTAGAAGGATTGACTCCAATTTTGAAAGACGTTCTACTGTGGATAAAATGCTATCAAAACAGCATCAGGCCGGGCGCGGTGGCTCACGCCTGTAATCCCAGCACTTTGGGAGGCCAAGGCGGGTGGATCACGAGGTCAGGAGATTGAGACCATCCTGGCTAACACGGTGAAACCCCGTCTCTACTAAAAATACAAAAAAAAATTAGCTGGGTGTAGTGGCGGGCGCCTGTAGTCCCACCTACCTGGGAGGCTGAGGCAGGAGAATGGCATGAACCTAGGGGGCGGAGCTTGCAGTGAGCAGAGATCACGCCACTGCACTGCACTCCAGCCTGGGCGACAGAGCGAGACTCCGTCTCAAAAAAAAAACAAAAACAAAAACAAAAACAAAACCAAAAAAAAACAGCATCATATGCTACAGAGAAGTCTTTGGTGGAAGGAAGACTCAATCAATGTGGCAAACTTCACTGTTGTCTGATTTCAAGACATTTTCACAGCCACTCAAGCCTTCAGAAACCACCACTCTGGTCAGTCAGCAGTCACCGACATCAGGGCCAGACTTCCCACCAGAAAATGGATGGCGACTTGGTCAAAGTTCAGATGATCGTTAGCACTTTTTAGCAATAAAGTATTTTTAATTAGGGTATGTACTTTTTTTAGACACAATGCTATTACATGCTTAGTAGATTATAGTGTCATGTAAGCTTGACTTTTGTTTTGTTTTGTTTTTAGAGAGTCTTGCTCTGTCACCCAGGCTGGAGTGTCGTGGTGCAATCTCAGCTCACTGCAACCTCCGCCTCCTGGGTTCAAGTGATTCTCCTGTGTCAGCCTCCTGAGTAGCTGGGATTACAGGTATGCACCACCACGCCCAGCTAATTTTTGTATTTTTAGTAGAGACGGGGTTTCACCATGTTGGCCAGGCTGATCTCTAACTCCTGACCTCGTGATCCGTCCATCTCAGCCTCACACTGTGCTGGAATTACAGGTGTGAGACACTGCACCCGGCCAAGCTTAACTTTTATATGCACTAGAAACCAAAAAAATTGTGTAACTCCCTTTATTGTGATATTTGCTTCATTGCAGTGGTCTGGAATGAAACCTGTAATATATGCAAGCTATGCCTGTACACAAATGATAATAGCCACATTGTTCTCAATCACCAAAACATGGGAACAGCCTAGATGTCCATCAGTGGATGAACGAATAAAGAACATGTGGGTCTATCCATGCAATGGAATATTATTCAGCATTAAAAAGGAATGAAGTATTGGCACCTACTACAACATGGAGGAACCTCAAAATCATGTTTGATGAAAGAAGCCAGACACAGGCCAGGTGCGATGGCTCACGCCTGTAATCCCGGCACTTTAGGAGGCCGAGGTGGGCAGATCAAGAGGTCAGAAGTTCGAGACCAGCCTGGTCAACATAGTGAAACCCAGTCTCTACTAAAAATACAAAAAAATTAACCAGGCATGGTGGCTAATGGTGGTGGCAGGTGCCTGTAATTCCAGCTACTCTGGAGGCTGAAGCAGGAGAATCACTTGAACCTGGGAGGTAGAGGTTGCAGTGAGCCGAGATCACACCACTGCATTCCAGCTTGGGCCACAAGAGTAAAACTCCGTCTCAAAAAAAAAAAAAAAAAAGTAGAAGAAGAAGAAGAAGAAGGAGCCAGACACAAAAGGCCACATATTGTATGGTCCCATTTCTATAAAATGTCAGGAATAGGCAAATCCATAGACGGAAAACAGATTAAGAGTTTCCAGGGGCTGGAGTGAAAGGAGGATGAAGAGTGACTGCTTAATTGGTCTCTGTTTGGGGTGATGAAAAAGTTCAGACAGCACAAGACTGTGAATGGTCTAAATGCTGCTGAACTGTGTACTTTAACATGATTAAAATGGGTCTGGCGCACGGTGGCTCATGCCTGAAATCCCAGCACTTTGGGAGGCTGAGGCGGGCAGACCACTTGAGGCCAGAAGTTTGAGACCAGCCTGGCCACATGGCAAAACCCTGTCTCTACTGAAAAATACAAAAAAATTAGCCAGGCGTGGTGGCATGTACCTGTAGTCCCAGCTACTTGGGAGACTGAGGCAATGAGCGGAGATTGTGCCACCGCACTCTAGCCTGGGTGACAGAGCAAGACTCCCTCTCAAAAAAATAAAATAGGCTGCGCACGGTGGCTCACGCCTATAATCCCAGCACTTTGGGAGGCCAAGGCGGGTAGATCACGAGGTCAGGAGATCGAGACCATCCTGGCTAACACGGTGAAACCCCGTCTCTACTAAAAATACAAAAAAATATGGTCAAGCTGAACGGCAGCCCCCGAGGGAGCCTAGGTGAGGAAGGGTCAGTTCTAAAGACGGAGCTGCTGGGGGCTGAGCTGGGACAGGGAGGGGGCGCTTTATTTTAAAACCTTCTCTCCTATCTAGCCTTTAAAAGGCTCTTCCAGCCGGGTGCAGTGGCTCACGTCTATAATCCCAGCACTTTGGGAGGCTGAGGCAGGCGGATCACTGGAGGTCAGGAGTTCAAGACCAGCCTGCCAACATGGTGAAACCCGGTCTCTACTAAAAATACAAAAATTAGCTGGGCATGGTGGTATGTGCCTGTAATCCCAGCTACTCGGGAGGCTGAGGCAGGAGCATCTGCACTCTAGCCTGGGCAACAGAGCGAGACTCTGTCTCAAAAAAAAAGGCTCTTCTTCCTGGAGGTGAGGATGGAAAAGGATCTTGCATGTGCCTGGCCACAGTGAGCACCTAGTAACTGCTACCTGGTGATGGCGGGAAGATTGACCAGCCCGGTTACCGTCCAGGCAGGATCCGATCTGCCTGGGCATGGTGGGATGGGGTGGGGCACCCCAAGCCTCCCGGCCCAGCCCTGGCCACTCGAGTTGAGGCGCCTCAGCTCAGGAAGCTCACGCATTGCAGAGGCTGTGCGTGGTTTTTGAGCTTGGAGAAGGAGGCCTGAGGCCCGGCAGTCTGTGGGTGGCAGAACTCAGGACAGGCCTATGAAGAACCGTGGAGGGAACAAGAGACACCTACATTTTAACATTGTGTTTATTTTGTTTCTTTTTTTTTTTTTTTTTTTTTATGTTTTAGAGACAGGCTGTCGCTCTGTCACCCAGGCTGGAGTGCAGTGGCTCACTGTAGCCTCAGCCTCCCAGGCTCAAGCAATTCTCCGACCTCAACCTCCTGAGTAGCTGGGACTACAGGCATGCACTACCATGCCAGTTAATTTTTGTATTTTTGTAGAGATGGGGTTTCGCCATGTTGCCCAGACTTGTCTTGAACTCCTGTCCTCAAGTGATCCACCCGCCTCGGCCTCCCAAAGCATGATCCCCTCATGCTGGGATTACAGGCATGAACCACTGCGCCCGGCTAAAATTTTGTCTATTAATAATCTACTGTAGCCAGACACTGTACTGAAGACAAAGAGAATTTGTACTGGAGACAAAGAGAATCAGAGTCCTGCCCTACACAGAAACAGAGACACACACAGAGACAGAGACACACGCAGAGACAGAGACACATGCAGAGACAGAGACACACACAGAGACAGAGACACACAGGGAGACAGAGACACACACAGAGACACACACCACAGGGAGAAAGAGAGCCCGGGCCCTGCCTCCCGACTACAGAAACAGAGACGTGCAGAGACACACACTGAGACAGAGAGACGTGGTCATACATGTTCCAAAAGGAAGGGCAAGGAGAGAGAGAGGAAGGAAGGAAGGGAGGAAGGGCAGGAAAGAGGAAAAGAAAGGAAGGAGGGAGGGAGGAAGAAAGGAGGAGGGGAGGGAGGGAGGAGGAGGAGAGAGGAAGCAGGAAGGGAAGGAGGAGGGAGGAAGGAATGAAGAAGGGAAGAAGGGAAGAAGGGAGGAGGGAGGGAGGGAGAGCCTTTCTGCCGCTGGTGGCAGGCATTTTCCATTCTTAACAAAGCACCCGCCTGCTTTCGACTTTAAGAGGCATAGACTGGAGTGATAGAAATGTGTGTTCAAAGCCATAAAAGCTAAAACGGCCTGTACTCAAACCCCGTCTCTGTGAGGGGCCGGTATAGGAGCCCAGCCTGTTTTCTCATCTGGAAGTGGGAATTCTCGAAGCTTAACTCACTGACGGTCATTGGGTCACAGGATGGACTTGGTGCACGGGAAGTTTCCGGAAAGGACAGCTGCAACCTGTGTACCCCTCATCCTCCTAAGGGGCGAGAGGACCAAGGCCGGGACCCCAGTGAGCTAGGGGAGGGGCTGGTGCCACAGCAGCTTCTCCAGCTTTCCAAGGAGGCTCAGACCCTCAGGCCCTCCCAGGCCCCTCTGCCCCTGCCCCACTGGTTCACAACGAGAGACGTCCCCTCCTCCGCTGGTTCACGGACTTTCTCATTGTCTGGGAGGCTCCAGTGTCTCCACCTCTCTCTGTCTCAGTGTGTGTCTCTGCACATCTCTATTTCTGTAGTTGGGAGGCAGGGCCGGGGCTCTCTTTCTCCTCGTGGTGTGTGTCTCTCTGTGTGTCTCTGTTTCTGTGTGTGTCTCTGTTTCTGTGTAGGGCAGGGCTCTGATTCTCTTTGTCTCCATGGTGTGTGTCTCTACATATGTCTCTGGGGTCTGTGTGTCTCCATGTGTCTCTGTCTCTGCGGTCTGTGTCTCTCTGTGTGTCTGTGTCTCTGTGGTCTGTGTCTTTCCATGTGTCTCTGTTGTGAAACTCTGCATTTATCTGTCTCTGTGTCTACTTCTGTTTCTCTCCTTCCGTCTTTCTCTGTATGTCTCCCTATGCCTCTCTGCCCCCTCTGTCTCTATGATATCTCTCTGTGTCTTTTTCTCTCTGGCTCTCTGCTGTGTCTCTGTGTCTTTTTCTCTCTGGCTCTCTGCTGTGTCTCTGTGTCTCTGTCCGTCTAGCTCTGTGCTGTGTCTGTGCTGTGTCTCTGTGTCTCTCTCTCTCTGTCTCTCTGCTGTGTCTCTGTGTCTCTGTCCCTCTAGCTCTGTGCTGTGTCTCTGTGTCTCTGTCCCTCTGGCTCTCTGCTGTGTCTCTGTGTCTCTGTCCCTCTGGCTCTCTGCTGTGTCTCTGTGTCTCTGTCCCTCTGGCTCTGTGCTGTGTCTCTGTCCCTCTGGCTCTGTGCTGTGTCTCTGTGTCTCTGTCCCTCTGGCTCTCTGCTGTGTCTCTGTGTCTCTGTCCCTCTGGCTCTCTGCTGTGTCTCTGTGTCTCTGTCCCTCTGGCTCTCTGCTGTGTCTCTGTGTCTCTGTCCCTCTGGCTCTCTGCTGTGTCTCTGTGTCTCTGTCCCTCTGGCTCTCTGCTGTGTCTCTGTGTCTCTGTCCCTCTGGCTCTCTGCTGTGTCTCTGTGTCTCTGTCCCTCTGGCTCTCTGCTGTGTCTCTGTGTCTCTGTCCCTCTGGCTCTCTGCTGTGTCTCTGTGTCTCTGTCCCTCTGGCTCTCTGCTGTGTCTCTGTGTCTCTGTCCCTCTGGCTCTGTGCTGTGTCTCTGTCTCTCTGGCTCTGTGCTGTGTCTCTGTGTCTCTGTCCCTCTGGCTCTCTGCTGTGTCTCTGTGTCTCTGTCCCTCTGGCTCTGTGCTGTGTCTCTGTCCCTCTGGCTCTGTGCTGTGTCTCTGTGTCTCTGTCCCTCTGGCTCTCTGCTGTGTCTCTGTGTCTCTGTCCCTCTGGCTCTCTGCTGTGTCTCTGTGTCTCTGTCCCTCTGGCTCTCTGCTGTGTCTCTGTGTCTCTGTCTCTCTGGCTCTGTGCTGTGTCTCTGTGTCTCTGTCCCTCTGGCTCTCTGCTGTGTCTCTGTGTCTCTGTCCCTCTGGCTCTCTGCTGTGTCTCTGTGTCTCTGTCCCTCTGGCTCTGTGCTGTGTCTCTGTGTCTCTGTCCCTCTGGCTCTCTGCTGTGTCTCTGTGTCTCTGTCCCTCTGGCTCTCTGCTGTGTCTCTGTCTCTCTGGCTCTGTGCTGTGTCTCTGTGTCTCTGTCCCTCTGGCTCTCTGCTGTGTCTCTGTGCCTCTGTCCCTCTGGCTCTGTGCTGTGTCTCTGTCCCTCTGGCTCTGTGCTGTGTCTCTGTGTCTCTGTCCCTCTGGCTCTGTGCTGTGTCTCTGTCCCTCTGGCTCTCTGCTGTGTCTCTGTGTCTCTGTCCCTCTGGCTCTGTGCTGTGTCTCTGTCTCTCTGGCTCTGTGCTGTGTCTCTGTGTCTCTGTCCCTCTGGCTCTCTGCTGTGTCTCTGTGTCTCTGTCCCTCTGGCTCTCTGCTGTGTCTCTGTGTCTCTGTCCCTCTGGCTCTCTGCTGTGTCTCTGTGTCTCTGTCCCTCTGGCTCTCTGCTGTGTCTCTGTGTCTCTGTCCCTCTGGCTCTCTGCTGTGTCTCTGTGTCTCTGTCCCTCTGGCTCTCTGCTGTGTCTCTGTGTCTCTGTCCCTCTGGCTCTGTGCTGTGTCTCTGTCCCTCTGGCTCTGTGCTGTGTCTCTGTGTCTCTGTCCCTCTGGCTCTGTGCTGTGTCTCTGTCCCTCTGGCTCTCTGCTGTGTCTCTGTGTCTCTGTCCCTCTGGCTCTGTGCTGTGTCTCTGTCTCTCTGGCTCTGTGCTGTGTCTCTGTGTCTCTGTCCCTCTGGCTCTCTGCTGTGTCTCTGTGTCTCTGTCCCTCTGGCTCTCTGCTGTGTCTCTGTGTCTCTGTCCCTCTGGCTCTCTGCTGTGTCTCTGTGTCTCTGTCCCTCTGGCTCTCTGCTGTGTCTCTGTGTCTCTGTCCCTCTGGCTCTCTGCTGTGTCTCTGTCTCTCTGGCTCTGTGCTGTGTCTCTGTGTCTCTGTCCCTCTGGCTCTCTGCTGTGTCTCTGTGTCTCTGTCCCTCTGGCTCTGTGCTGTGTCTCTGTCCCTCTGGCTCTGTGCTGTGTCTCTGTGTCTCTGTCCCTCTGGCTCTCTGCTGTGTCTCTGTGTCTCTGTCCCTCTGGCTCTCTGCTGTGTCTCTGTGTCTCTGTCCCTCTGGCTCTCTGCTGTGTCTCTGTGTCTCTGTCCCTCTGGCTCTCTGCTGTGTCTCTGTGTCTCTGTCCCTCTGGCTCTCTGCTGTGTCTCTGTGTCTCTGTCCCTCTGGCTCTCTGCTGTGTCTCTGTGTCTCTGTCCCTCTGGCTCTCTGCTGTGTCTCTGTGTCTCTGTCCCTCTGGCTCTCTGCTGTGTCTCTGTGTCTCTGTCCCTCTGTCTCTGTGCTGTGTCTCTGTGTCTCTGTCCCTCTGGCTCTGTGCTGTGTCTCTGTGTCTCTGTCCCTCTGGCTCTCTGCTGTGTCTCTGTGTCTCTGTCCCTCTGGCTCTCTGCTGTGTCTCTGTGTCTCTGTCCCTCTGTCTCTGTGCTGTGTCTCTGTGTCTCTGTCCCTCTGGCTCTGTGCTGTGTCTCTGTGTCTCTGTCCTTCTGGCTCTGTGCTGTGTCTCTGTGTCTCTGTCCTTCTGGCTCTCTGCTGTGTCTCTGTGTCTCTGTCCTTCTGGCTCTCTGCTGTGTCTCTGTGTCTCTGTCCTTCTGGCAGTCTCTGCTATTATCGCTGTGTTGCTCCAGGTGTCTCTGATCTCTCCCTCTCTCTCTCCCTTCAGTGGAATCGATCTCGGGGCTTATGAAACCCCATTCTTTCTCAGAACATTTGCCTTTGAAATCTCAGCAGATGGGCTGGGGCCTTGGCTGACACCTCAGGCTGCCCTGGCCACGCAGCCCACTGAGGGCCCAACCAGAGGGGGCTGCCCAGTTATGCCCACTTCCCGTTTGTGAGATGCCAGCCCTGCCTTCTCTGAGGTCTCTGCCAGCCTGTGGAACAGCGACCAGCAGTAAGTGGGTCCTGCCTTTGCAGCAGGAGGAGGTGGTGTGGAGGAACAGTCGCCGAGGGTCACTGAGCCCACCCCTGGCAGCCAGGACCCTGCGTGCTTTTTACCCAGGCCTGAACTCTCTTGTGGCTGTGCTGTGTGGAAGGGATGAACCTGGTTCTGTGGGCACCAGGAGGGTAAACTAAGGCAGTCAAGCACCAGGTCCATGGAGGCAAACACAGGGCGACGGGGGCGGCCTTCCTCTGCAGGTGCAGCCATCTGCCTGCAGGTGAGCTCTGCTCCCTGCCTCCTGCAGCCCGGCCCCAGACTCCCAAATACCCTTCAGCTGCTTAAATGACCCTCCAGCAGGCCTGGGAGGCTGGGGCGTAACGGTGGCCGTCATTGTCTGTTTGGGTGGCCCCTGAGCTACTCAAAGTGTCCAGCTCCACCTTCTAGAGCCGAGGACAGGTGGTGGGCTCATCAGGGCTGGGTGTGGACCCTGCCACCTCCCGGGTAGGACAGGAGGCCCAGAGCAGAATGCCTCCCTCCCCTGATCCACGTCCACCTCTACCTGCAAGACAAAGCCCAGACTCCGTCCTGGTGGCTGCTGGTTCCTGCCCCCCCAGCCGATGCCACACTCCTCTGTCCCCCTGGGTACCAGCCACCCTGGCCTTCTTCAGCTCACTGAACACAAACGCCCTGCCTCTGTCTTTCCTCTCGGACTTTGCACAAGCTGCTCCCTCTGTCCGGAACACCCCCTCTGGCCTGCGTCGCAGTTCACCCCGGCTCATCCTCAGGGCCAGTCTTCCCTGACCGCTGGTCACCTGCCCCAGCTGTCACAGGTGCCTCTCAGTACACGGCCTGTACCTCCCATCACAGCTCACGGCACAATACCGTCCACTTGCTGGTCTGCCCCGGTGGGCAGTGGTGGCTGGAGTTGCGTCTACATGCTGCCTGCTAGTGTCCCCCTTACCCTGCCTCTGGCTGGCCCTGAGTGGACATCCATTGACGAAGGGGTGAAAATGCCCCCAAAGCTCATCATAGGGGGTTCCAGGGGATTGGCCAAGGGAGCTGCAGGTCTTTTCTGAGCCATGCAGTCATCTCCGGCATCACGGTTGATCTCGTGGTCATCCCTACCCAGCTCTGTTCCCGGAGGAGGCAGTAAGTGGGGCCACAGAGAACAGACCTGACTCCCAGTGTCTCTAGGAGCCTCTCCCAGCCAGGCGGGAGGCACACAGAACTCCCCAGGGGCCCGGGGAATGAGACCAATGTGACACCCACCCAGACCATGGACCCTGCAGTTCCGGCTGCTCCCCACACCCTCCCAATCACTCTCATTCCTCTCCAACCTCAGGGACTTCTGCTCATCCGTAGCTAATGATGGAAAGAGGGCCACAGGCTTAGAAACACAGCGAGGAGTTCAATAGAAAAATGAGCACCAGGCCAGGCGCGGTGGCTCATGCCTGTAATCCCAGCACTTTGAGAGATCGAGGCGGATGGATCACCTGAGGCCAGAAGTTCAAGATCAGCCTGGCCAACATGGTGAAACCTCGTCTCTACTAAAAGTACAAAAATTAGCCAGGCGTGGTGGCGGGCGCCTGTAATCCCAGCTACTCGGGAGGCTGAGGCAGGAGAATCGCTTGAACCCGGGAGGTTGCAGTGAGCCGAGATTGCGCCGCTGCACTCCAGGCTGGTGACAGAGCAAGACTCTGCCTCAGAAAAAAAAAAGAAAAAGAACAAGATCATGTCTTTTGCAGCAACATCGACGGAGCTTGTGGCCATTATCCTAAGCAAACCAAGTGCAGGGACAGAAAACCAAATACTGTGTATTCTCGCTTGTAAGTGTGAGCTAAGCAACAAGAATACATGGACATAAGGAGAGAACAACACACACTGGGCCTACTCGAGGGTGGGGATTGGGAGGAGGGAAAGGATTACGAAATGCCTATTGCTTACTATGCTTATTACCAGGGTGACCAAACTATCTGTACACCAAGTCCCCGTGACAGGCAGTTTATCCATATAACAAATCTGCACATGTACTCTTGAACCTAAAATAAAAGTTTAAAAAAAAAAGCTGGCCGGGCGCAGTGGCTCACACCTGTAATCCCAGCACTTTGGGAGGCCGAGATGGGCGGATCACGAGGTCAGGAGATCGAGACCATCCTAGCTAACACGGTGAAACCCCGTCTCTACTAAAAAATACAAAAAACTAGCCGAGCGAGGTGGCGGGCGCCTGTAGTCCCAGCTACTCAGGAGGCTGAGGCAGGAGAATGGCGTAAACCCGGGAGGCGGAGCTTGTAGTGAGCCGAGATCCGGCCACTGCACTCCAGCCTGGGCGACAGAGCGAGACTCGTCTCAAAAAAAAAAAAAAAAAAAAAAAAAAAAAAAAGCTAACTATTTATGTATTTATTTATTTTGAGACGAACTCTCACTCTGTCCCCCAGGCTGGAGTGCACTGGCACGATCTCGGCTCACTGCAACCTCCACCTCCTGGGTTCAAGTGAGTCTCCTGCCTCAGCCTCCTGAGTAACTGGGACTACAGGTGCGTGCCACCACACCTGGCTAATTTTTGTATTTTTAGTAGAGATGGGGTTTTGCCATGTTGGCCAGGCTGATCTCAAACTCCTGACCTCAGGGGATCTGCCTGCCTTGGCCTCCCTAAGTGCTGGCATTACAGGTGTGAGCCACTGCGCCTGGCCTAATTTAATTTTTTTTTTTTTTTTTTTTTTTTTTTTTTTTTTTTTTTTTTTTTGAGACGGAGTCTTGCTCTGTATCCCGGGCTGGACTGCAGTGGCCGGATCTCAGCTCACTGCAAGCTCCGCCTCCCGGGTTTACGCCATTCTCCTGCCTCAGCCTCCCGAGTAGCTGGGACTACAGGCGCCCGCCACCTCGCCCGGCTAGTTTTTTGTATTTTTAGTAGAGACGGGGTTTCACCGTGTTAGCCAGGATGGTCTCGATCTCCTGACCTCGTGATCCGCCCGTCTCGGCCTCCCAAAGTGCTGGGATTACAGGCTTGAGCCACCGCGCCCGGCCTAATTTAATTTTATAGTGACCAATGGCCCGTGACACAGCCCTCAGGAGATCCTGAGAACATGTGCCCTCTAACTCATTTTTTAACACCTTGAATCTCTGGGTCAGCAGTCCCTGCCTGGGGCATGCAGGTCCAGAGGGCAGAGCTGGGAGGCCAAGGTCATGACGGAAGACTCTGGACATGGACTCTGAATCCTTATGGCAGCTCTTGGAGGTGGGCATCATTTTATGCCCCCATTCTACAGAGGAGACAACAGAGGCTTCCACCAAGATGTCCAGTAATTCTCCAAGGTCACACAGCTAGCAGGAGGGACTGGAACGGGGTCTCTCTGGCTCCAAAGCTCACGGTCTTTCTGATGGGTGACACCGCACCAGTGTGGGGCCCAAGCTCCAGGACTTGAAACCTGACTCTTGGAAAGGAGTGAGTGACTCTGGGTATGAACCTCAGAGAGCACAGACCCTAAGCACAGGGGTCTCAGTTGCAGCCAGGCCTGTGAGCAGGACGGACAGTGAAGGGCACTGTCACCCTCTGAAGGGCAGTGGCTTATCCATGAGAGATGGTCGCCTGGGAGCAGTCCTCAGAGGGGTGGCTGGGTCTGTGTCCTGGACAGAGGAATTCAAATACATTTTCCCTGACTTATGGCCACTTATGGTGTCAAGCAATGCAAAGCCTTCATTTACTGACTCGTTCATTCTGTGAATACAGTTGTCCCTGGATATCGATGTGGGATTGGTTCCAGGATCCCTGCAGATACCAAAATCCACAGATACTCTAGCCTCTTCTGCAAAATGGTGTAGCATTTGCATATAACCTACACGCATCCTCCCGTGTGCTTTAAATCATCTCTAGATTACTTATAATACCTAATGCAATGTAAGTGCTATGTAAATAGTTGTTACATTATATTGTTTAGGGAATAATGACAAGAAAAAAAGTCTGTACCTATTCAGTACAGGCGCAAACATTCTTTTTTAAAAATATTTTCAATCCAAGGTTAGTTGAATCCACAGATGCAGAATCCATGGATGTGAAGGGCCGACTGTATTCACTGAAGACCTCCTCTGGGCCAGGCGCTGGGCGAGACCCCTGGGATACAAAGTAATAAGGTAAATCCCCCGGCATGAGGCTGCTGTCCTAGTGGGAGAGATCGGCCTTGAACAAGGAAATACAGCAAGCTTAACACACCAGGGCTGGGGCTGGTCAGGGGCTGCAGCATCTGAGGCGGGTGTGAGGAAAGGCGGGTTTCACACGCACACATAGGCACGCATGCGCGCACGCACATATACACACACAGAGTTTGTGGCTGGACCCTCGCTGCAGTAGCCTCTTAGGTGTCTGAGATGAGGCCTGAAGCGGGGCGGGGGGGCAGGAATGAGCCAGGCTAACATTGCAGGGAAGAGTGTTCCAGGCAGCAGGAACAGCCTCACAAGGCCTGCAACAGGATGAGCGTGGTGTCTGAGGGAATGAAAGAGCCAGTGTGGCTGGAGCATCTGGCCCAAAATGAAGAGTGATGTGAGTGAGGTGGAGAGGTCCGCGGCGGCCAGAGCAAGCGGGCCTGGCGAGCCATGCCAGGGCTCTCCCACCAGGGTGCTTCAGAGCCAGCAACAGGCGTTGGACAGGAGACGACGTGAGCCGATGCACATTTGGGAAAGACGGCCCGGCTCCTGGATGGACAGTGGATTTGCAGGGAGTAGCAGAGGGAGGAAGAGTCCTGGGACAGACCAGGGCAGCCACCCCAAGGCCAGAAGGTGTGAGGCTGAGCACATGGGAGACAGCAGAGGGCTCTGGGAGAGGCCTGAGTGTCGCCTGAGGGGACATGTTGATAGATTGGCCTTTTGAAAAAGCCAGCCAGCCCCAGGGGTGGAAGGAAGCTGGTGCAAGGAGGTGGTGTAGGGACTGGGTCCGACTCTGGTAGCCTGAGCAGGGTGAAGAGACTGGCTCTGCCTCCCGGCTGCCCCATTTCTAAGCAGCATGACCCTTAGAAAGGTTGCTTTGTGTGTCTGGCCCTGACTGTGTGCTTATCTGTTACACGCTCGATCGGCACGAGAGGCTGGGTAACAACCCCAGAATCTCAGGGCCTGGAAAGTGCCACCGTTTGTTCCTTGGTCACCCAGTACACCCCTCCCCCATGGGCTCTGGAACCAGGCTGACAGGAGCCGGGCCACGTGGAGGGTGAGCCAGAGGTTCCCACACTTTTTTTTTTTTTCTTTGAGACAGAGTCTCACTCTGTCACCCAGGCTGGAGTGCAGTGGTGCCATCTCAGCTCACTACAACCTCTGCCTCCCAGGTTAAAGCAATTATCCTGCCTCAGCCTCCCAAGTAGCTGGGACTACAGGCAGGTGCTACCACGCCCGGCTAATTTTTCATATTTTCAGTAGAGATGGGGTTTCACCGTGTTAGCCAGGAGGGTCTGTATCTCCTGACCTTGTGATCCGCCCACCTCAGCCTCCCAAAGTGCTGGGATTACAGGCGTCAGCCCCTGCGCCCGGCCAATTGGTTCCCACACTTGAACACAGCCCACATCCCTCCCTGTCTGGATTCTTTGGCTGGAGGGAGCCATAGGGCCACGCCTCACTCCAAGGGGGCCAGGCAGTGAGAGCCTCCGGACACGGGTTCAGTAACGTCCACCTCACAGGGTGCTGTGCAGAGTGCGGTCAGTGAGGTGCTGCAGGAAGGGTTAACTGTGCAGAGTTGATGCTCGGTACAGAGCAGAAAGGATGATCCCAGGAGGGCATTGCTGGACCCGCCTCCCCTTCCTGGGCATCTCCCCAAAGGGGAGTGTGATCCCCAAACCTCCGTCACCTGCCAGACCCATGGGCCAGTAAGAATCAGTCACAGAGGCCGGGCGCAGTGGCTCACGCCTGTAATCTCAGCACTTTGGGAGGCTGGGGCGGGCGGATCATGAGGTCAGGAAATCCTGGCTAACAAGATGAAACCCCATCTCTACTAAAAATACAAAAAAATTAGCCGGGTGTTGTGGCCGGCGCCTGTAGTCCCAGCTACTCAGGAGGCTGAGACAGGAGAATGGTGTGAACCCTGGAGGCGGAGCTTGCCATGAGCCCAGATCGCACTACTGCACTCCAGCCTGGGCGACAAAGCGAGACTCCGTCTCAAAATAAAAAAAAAAAGAATCAGTCACAGAATGGTTTTGTTTTGTTTTATTTTATTATTTATTTTGTTTTGTTTTGTTTTTTGAGATGGAGTCTCGCTCTGTCCCCCAGGCTGGAGTGCAGTGGCGCGATCTCCACTCACTGCAACCTCTGTCTCCCGGGTTCAAGCGATCCTCATGCCTTGGCCTCCCGAGGAGCTGGGATTACAGGCGTGCGCCACCATGCCTGGCTAATTTTTGTATTTTTAGTAGAGATGAGGTTTCACCATGTTGGCCAGGCTGGTCTTGAACTCCTGACCTCAAGTGATCCGCCCGCTTCAGCCTCCAAAATTGCTGGGATTACAGGCTTGAGCCACTGTGCCTGGCCAGAATTGTTTTCTTTAAATCAACTCACTTTTTGTTTGTTTGTTTGTTGTGTCACTGAAAAAGAAGGGCCCTAATTCAGGAGTGTCTAACTGTTCCTCTGCACACAGAGTTTGCACAGCCAAGTGTGTATATATCTAAGGCCGCCCCCAAGTTACTCCAGCCCAGAGTCCCACTGCTTAAATAATACATGAGACGCGCTGCCTATATTTTCCATGGCGAGGCCGTGGATTAGAGCATGATACGATACATGGTATAATAAAAGCAGACGATCTATGCTGGTGTCCCTTCAGCACCTAGAACACGGCTCTTTACTTCCAAGCAGAGAGCAGGGATCAGAGAGGAAGGGCAGGCTATGAGTGAGGACAGACAGTTGGCTCTGGCGGGGCAGCCTGGGGCAGTGGAAAACGTCCCAAGTGGGCGGAGCTAGGTTTGAACCCTGGCCCTGCCACTTGCGAGGTGTGTGCCTTGCAAGTCAAGTACGGGGAGGACCTTTGGTGTCCCCACCAGGTCCCCCTTGAGTCTCCTCTGCGAGCACTGCCTCCGTTCCACCAGCGTCTCAAGGCTTTGCTTTGCAGCCATTGACTGGTGCCGGATGCAAAAGCCCAGCTCCTGGCCTTGGGATGGGACAAAGCTGAGGGTACACTCTATGCTCCAGTGCACCTCGTGGGAGCAGGCTGAGCCCAGCCCTCCCTTAAACCCACCCCGTTGCTGTCTCCCTCTTCCCTTTCCTGCCTCCCTCACTCCTTACCAGCTTCTCCTTCGAGCTCTTACTTCATAAAATCACTTGCCCTGAAATCCTAGACTAGGGTCTCCTCCTGGAAATACCCCTCTAAATAGCCAGGGACTTCGCCTCTGTGCGCCTCACTTACCTCATCTGTGAAATGGATATAACATTCCCTCCAGCATGCAGTTGGCGCAAAGGGCCTTAGCATAGGGCTGTGCACATAGCAACTGCCTAAGAAATGAATCTCTTCTGATTCATATGCAACACGCAGGAACCTTGTCATGGTGCTGCTGAGGAATGAAGCATTGACCCTGGGCAGTGGGGGGTGTCTGGGGAGCCCTGCACAGTGGTAAGGAGGAAGCAGTTTCAGAAAGCATGTGTAGCCCCTCCCGGGCCCATCCACCTGCTCCTCATCAGAGACAGTCTCGTCCTTAGCTCTTGGTCTGCAGCACAGCACCCTCGACGGTCAAGCTGGGTTGGCGCTTTGGGGGATAGTCAGTTACGAGACCAGGTTTGGCCTCTCACGTCGTCACTTCTTTGAGACGTGGCCTAGGTATGCGGGGGCCTGCATTAGAGCAAGTGGATGTTTGACTGCAAAGTCATGTCTGTTAAGGGGGGTGGGCGTGCAGATGGAGGGGGTCTCTTCACAGAGAAGATAGAGCTGATAGGCTGGTCAGAGCAAAGAATGTTGAGCGGAGGCAACCTGGACCCTCCTGCCCACCCTGGGCCACCCACCTCTCCGGCCACATCCTTAAAAGAGAAGCAACTTGAATGAATAATGGATCAATGGCGGACGTGCTCTTGCCTGAGAGCGGGCAGGGTGAGCTTCTCTTCCGTATCCTTTCGAGTCCCAGGGAGATGATTTTGCAATTCTGTGAACCACTTAAAAAAATAAAAGGAAAGAGAAAAAAAGATACAGCTGCTCTGCCCTCCCGGCCACTGCCCACAGTTCTTTGGGTGAAGGTCTTGGTTGAGCTGTGGCTAGGCCTCCCCACCCCAGGCACGGTAAGGGCAACACCATCCATTTGGATGGGGGCATCTGCTAGAGCGAAGGGCTTTGCAGCAGCACCTCATTTAACCAGTCCAGGAGGTTGCAATTATCTTCCCATTACTGATGAGGGAAAGGAAGTGACTGCCCGGCAAGCAGAAGAGATTCACGGCCTTCCCTGGCTGAGCTCTAACCATCAAGCCATCAGGCCCACCTCGCAGGAGCCTCTCCCACTTCCTCTCAGGGCCACAGATCCACTGGGTCCTTGCAGGAGCTGTCCCTGGCCTGGGATGGGGTTTGTAACCTTAGGACTTTCCCCATGGGGTACAGGTGTGGGGACGGCCCCTTCCCCTGCTGCACCCCAGAGACCTGGCTTCCCCAGCACCCCCAATCTCGCTCAGCCACATCTCAAACCTGGGATTGAGCTTTCCTGCAGAAAAGAATCCTCAAAGCTGCCTTTGGTCCTTATTAAGTCAGCAACCCCCCCCACCCATGGAAGGAGGGTGCTGGGCAAGTTCCCTGCTCCTCTCCCGCCCTCTCCTCGCCGCACCTTTCATCACAGGGAAGAATCCCAGGAGGGCCAGCGTCAGCTCAGCCTGAGTTACCAAGACAACGGCCTCTGCCCACTTGCCACGCAGCTTCCCCACCTCCCTGCGGCCCCCGCCCTCCACTCAGGGCCAGCGAGGCCCAGGCAGGTGCCTCCACCACGGGGCTGTCAGCCTGGGTTGCAGGCTGTGGCTTTCATCTGTGAGACTCTGCCTTTGAAGCGGATTGCATTCTCTCAGGTTCCGGGTGGTGAGATAATTGAGGGGGGAGTGACGAGGAGACGGAATGAAATCCTCTCCACTGTGGAACAAGTTCCGTCCCACTGCCTCCTCCTGCCGCCTGGTCCGGTCAAGCCCATCGTGGGGGGCCAGGGCCCTGGGGAAGGACAGCACAGGGGCCAAGACCAGGAGGTTGAGGAATGAGACCAGCTAGGTACAAAGCCCAACTCCACTGTTCTTAAGCTGTGTGACTTTGGGTGGGTTACTGGATCTCTTGGAGCCCTGGTACTGAACGGATGCTAATTACTGCCTCATGGGGTTGTTGCGATGGTGAAATCAGAGTGTGTGTGGGGCCAGGCATGGTGGCTCACGCCTGTAATCCCAGCACTTTGGGAGGCCAAGGTGGGTGGATCACCTGAGGTCAGGAGCTGGAGACCAACCTGGCCAACACAGTGAAACACCATCCCTACTAAAAACACAAAAAATTAGCCAGGTGTGGTGGCGGGCGCCTGTAATCCCAGCTACTCATGAGAGTGAGGCAGGATAATCGCCTGAATCTGGAATCCGGGAGGCAGAGGTTGCAGTGAGCCGAGGTCGCGCCACTGCACTCCAGCCTGGGCAACAAGAGCGAGACTTCATCTCAAAAAAAAAAAAAAAAAAAAAAAAAAAAGAGCGTGTGGACAGCCTGGAGGCTGGCACCTAGGAAACACTCAGTAAATGAACTGCCTGCCCTGGCCCCAGCCTCCTTTGGGTGGAGCCCAGGAGAACACCACCGCAGAGAAGGGGACTGACATTTATGTGGCGCTCCCTGGGCACCAGGCCCCGCTCAGTACTCACACCTGCACTGCCCAGGAGGGCGCGTGAAGGCCCTCTCTATGGTTGGTTCGTTTCATGGGTGACACTAGAGCGAGGAGCAACTTGCCCACATTGCTGGGTAGGTAAGGCCAGGCGGCCGCCTCCTCTCCCAGGCCTGTGTGATCCTGAAGCCCAGGCTGTTCCGCATAGCCGGCCTTCTTGGAGACTGCGCTTGGTTTCTGCGGCAGCTGGATGAAGAGCCTGCGGTTGGCAAAAACAGGAAGACTGGGGCATCCCTGTGGCCCCTCGGCCCTCGAAGCAGCTCCTGCTTCCCAGGGCCACCCTCTGCTCTGAGCCTCTTCCTGGGCAGTAGTTGTGTTTTCCTACCCCCTGTCCTTGGGGTGACCTCAGAACTGTCACAAAAGCCCTGGGAGAGACGCAGAATCCAATCACCTGTCATTAGGTGTCCGCTATAGCGTCTGCCCTAATGGAGAGGAGGAATATGAAAAGAGATCCCAGCAGAATGAGGCAGTAAACCGATTAGCTGAATCCAATCAAATTCGGAAGGCCCCGGGTTGGGGGGGGCTTCAGACTGGCGTGAGCAGACAGAGAATGAGGGGCTGAGGACACATCTGGCTGGCCAGGAGCCCTGTGGTGCTCCATGTCCCATGAGGCAGTGGGTAGGAATGTAGGCAAGTCAGGCCACGCTGGCCGAAGACATTCTGCCAGGTGGGAAGGCGACCCCCAAATCACCAGGTGTGGCAAAGTCCCTTCCACAGTAGCTAGCATCTTTTAACCCCAAAAGGTTTAGAATTAAGTATGGATGTGTTTAAGAGAATCAAAACAATAATAATAGTATTTTTATCTCAAAAGTTTTCCTAACTTTACAGGCTGAACGTGGTGACTCACACCTGTAATCCCAACACTTTGGGAGGCCGAGGCAGGCGAATCACTTGAGGCCGGGAGTTCGAGACTAGCCTGGCCAACACGGTGAAACCTTGTCTCTACTAAAAATACGAAAATTAGCTGGGCCTGGTGGCACGCGCCTATAATCCCAGCTACTGGGGAGGCTGAGGCAGGAGAATTGCTTCAATCCCAGAGGCAGAGGTTGCAGAGAGCCAAGATGGCACCACTGCACTCTAGCCTGGGTGACACAGCGAGACTCTGTCTCAAAAAAAAAAAGAAAAAAAAAAAAGTTCAGGTGTGGTGACTTACGCCTGTAATCCCAGCACTTTAGGAGGCCAAGGCAGGTGGATCATGAGGTTAGGAGATCAAGACCATCCTGGCTAACAAGGTGAAACCCCGTCTCTACTAAAAATACAAAAAATTAGCCAGGCATGGTGGCGGGCGCCTGTAGTCCCAGCTACTTGGGAGGCTGAGGCAGGAGAATGGCATGAACCTGAGAGGCAGAGCTGGCAGTGAGCCAAGATCGCACCACTGCACTCGAAACTGGGCAACAGAGCAAGACTCCATCTCAAAAAAAAAAAAACAAAGAAAGAAAAAGTCCTCCTAACTTTACAAATGCTGAAACCACCCACCACTCACGCTGCGTGGTTCCAGCATTTGTAAAGTTAGGAAAACTTTTGCCGATTAAACGACGAGGTCAGCCTCGTGATTCTGACTTAAAATGTGAAACTGAGAGCGTGGCTTAGACTTGAGACTTGAAGCTGCGCTCTGAGAAAGTTTGGAAATAGTGCTGGAATCCACCACATCTGTAATTCAGTGTGTTAGACGCACAAAAGATGTGCTTCAATCTGTAGCGAGGCTGGTTTCTCAGTCGGGCCATGGAAGTACTCAAAAAGGAAACTGAATCGATTAAGTTTATTTATGCAGTTCAAAATGCTTCAAGGAGCTCGATGAATTGGTTTTGTAAATGGGACCAAGCAGTAACGAAATGGTCCTTAGAAGGGATTGTTCTGATGTGCTGGATTTTAAATAGAATAGTAACATGTGTAAAGTGAACTTAAAAGCTTAAGAAAGAAGAACATTTTTGAATGCGTAACATTCATGAAGCAAATGTTAATGTTTAAAATCAAAGTCATTGTCTGAGTAATCTTTTCTGTGCACAAGAGCCACCCCAGAGAACAGCAAACCACTGACAAAGATACGTCCCTGTCCCCATTCAAAACTTGTTCCTCCTGTGTTCTGCACCTGCTGTATCCCTTCCCAAGAGGTGAGCTTTCAAGGTGACAGGCTCGGCTGCTGTCACAGCCACAGGTTTACAGTTCGTGGGCTAACGTCTGGTTTCAGCAGGACACACTTGGGTCTCTAATAAAGTGGCTGCTCAGAAGCCTTTAGTTAACCCTCCCATTCAAGGGAGGAAGGATTGATTGAGCCCTGACAATATCCAGGAGGAGGTATTTAAGGCACCAACGAAGATAACAGGAGCTAACAGTCCTACGGTGTTCATCATTTGCCAGGACCAGTGATGACGCTTCATAGATATTAACTCGTATAATTGCTGTGACAACCCATTTCACCAATGAGAAAACCGAGGTGCAAGCTGATGAGTGGGGGCTCCAAAGACCTGGCCCCAGAGAGTCTGGCTGCAGAGCCTAAGCTCTTCCTCAGGCTCCTGTCCTTCAGGATCTTGCTGCATCCTCCCACCACCCCTGTTAATTAGACATTGTTGTCCCATTCTGCAGATCAGTTAACTGAGGCTCAGGGACTCTGGAACCTCACCCAAGGTCACACAGTCGCATGGGACAGAGATCCGGCAGCTTCTGGCCCTTCCAACGTCTGTGCAGCTCAAATCCAATGGGGGATGGACTTCATTATTGTTGAGACAGGGTCTCACTCTGTCGCCCCAGCTGGAGTGCAGTGATGTGATTACGGCTGACTGCAACCTTGACCCCCTGGGCTCAGTGGATCCTCCCGCCTCAGTCTCTTGAGTAGCTGGAACTACAGGCATGCACCACCATGCCCAGCTAATCTTTATTGTATTTTTTGTAGAGACAGGGTTTTGCCATGTTGCCCAGGCTGGTCTTGAATTCCTGAGCTCAAACAATCTGCCCGTCTTGGCCTCCCAAAGTGTTGGGATTATAAGCATGAGGCACCTTGCCTGGCCGGGCCATAGCCTTTCAACAGATAGTACTGAATGGTTTTTAATTATAGTCATGCCAGTGTTTTGCAGGCCAACGGCAGGAGCTTGGAGTATTCGGCGAGAAGACCTGGCCTGGTCTAGGGACAGGAGGGGCACACCCGAGGAGGTGGTGTTGACACTGAGACCTGACAGATCTCGGCTGTGGCCAGGTGCGAGTGTACCTGGTGAGGAGGGGCCGAGGGCAGAGATTGCTCACTGAGGAACAGCCTCTGTGAAAGCCGAGGCAGGAGGGCACTGGAGGGGTGCCCGGCGGGTGCCGGGGAGAGAGGTGGGGTGGGGCAGGCTGCAGAGAGGGCAGGAGCCAGATGGGACACTTTGAAGGCGCATCCTATTTATTTATTTATTTTGAGATGGGGTCTTGCTCTGTCACCCAGGCTAGAACGCTGTGGTGTGATTCTCCTGCCTCAGCCTTCTGAGTAGCTGGGACTTGTAGGCATGTGCCACCACCCTCAGCTATTTAAAAAAGTATTTTGTAGACACAGGGTCCCACTAGGTTGCCCAGGCTGGTCTCAAACTCCTGGGCTCCTGCCTCAGTCTCCCAAAGTGCTGGATTACAGGCGTGACCCACTGCACCCGGCTCCATCCTAACTTTGGACATTCTCCTAAGAACAGCTGCAGGTGATGGCACGGTTTTGAGCATAAAAGGAATGAGGTTAGCCACATGTTTGTAAGTCATCTGTCCCAGGAGGGCAGCAGGATGAGGCAGGGGCGTGGGCTGCCACGGGCGCCCAGACAAGCAGCTGGAGCCAAGACTGACTTGGTGGCACAGAGCCCAGCAAGGTGTGCGCATGGAGAGTTGTTTAGAAGACAGCGTGGATAGGGGTTGGCCACACGATGGGGTGGGGAGGGACTGGGAAAGAAGAGATCTCTCGGGGCCAAGCTGGGTCATGGGTGTGGTGTGTGGATGCCTCCGCACAGACCCCTGGCCTGCCACACCAGGGCCCAGACCCAAGGGCCTTTCCCCGGCCCTGGATGAGGCACGGTGGGCTGTGCTGTCAGACTGAGAAGTGTCACTGCAGGGGCCGCGGCATACTGGCCTCTGTGGAACCCCCCCAAGCCTGGCCCGAGGTGCCCTCGCAGCGACCTGAACCGCTTAACTCCTCCCAGAGGAGTCCGGGTAATTCGGTCTCTGTGTTTACTCCTGCGGTGAGCGCCTCTGAATCTTTCATCTTGACTGCTGACTGTATCAAAATTCCCGTGGTAATTGGATCAGGTGCAGTATTTTCCATGAGGATATTAAATCAGGCCTTCTGCCCGCGTCCAGAACGATCCGTTTCAGAATATAAAGACGCAGGAGATGGCATTACCCAAGGTATTTTTCCTCCTTTAAACTTTCCCCCCCATCTTAATCATGGCAGCTCTTTATTTGTTACCAAATAAATTGGGTCGTCCTCCCCTCCCCCAGTTTGTAGCTAAAGGAAAGATTCTTGTGCGCGGAAGCGGGAGACTATGGGGATGTGAGCGAGGCAGCCAGGCGGGGCATCTGGGGCTGGATGGCAGCGCCCAGAGTCATCCAGGAGGGTTCCGCCTCCAGGGGACCGGTGGGCCTAGGCAGGGTCCTCAACAGAGGGGAAGAGATCAGCCAGACACTGCCCTCATTCTCCCGATCAGACCCAGGAACGGCCACTTGGGGAGGAGGTTTGGGCACCCAGCCTTGGTGGGAGCCCCTCGTCAGCCAGCCTTGCCCCATAGCTGGCCTCAAGGTGGGACATTTTAACTGTCCTTAAAACACTGCAGGAGAGAAGCTCATGGATATGGCAAGACGCTGGGTGGGGAGGGAGTTGGAAAGAAGCTCAGAGACATTTAGTTGTTTAAAAAAGATGGGCGAGGGAGAGTATTAAGGTCAGTTGGGAGGCGGATGAGGCCATGGCCGAATGGCTCTGTCATTTGGAAGGGTGGGGTGGCTGTTGCACTACCGTGTGAAAGAACCGAATGCCACCAAATTGTTCACTTTCAGACGGGTAATTTTGTTATGTGCATTTCATTTCCATTTTTAAAAAGCAGCTCTTGTCAAAATGCTGTGTTACCCACCAACGACATACTTCCATCGTTCAGCCAATATTGATCAATATTGATCGAGCCTGAGTTCTGTGCCAGGCACGGGCCTAGGTCCCCAGGATGTAACAGTGAACACAGCAAAGATCCCTGCTCTCGGGGAGCTGACATCAGAGAGGAGGAGGGGGAGACAGGCAATGATAAGTGGAGTGAAAAGTGCTGGGCAGAAAAAAGAAGTAGGGAAGGAGGTGGGTAGTGAGAAGGCAACATGGAGCAGAGCCCAGGGGAGAGGAACAGAGGCAGGAAGGGGAGGGATGGCATGGAGGCGAGTATAGGGGAGCAGAGAAGGAGGGGGAGAGTCTTGGAGGGTCTTGAGCAGCAGGGAGAGCAAGAGGGTCTCTCTGGTTGCTGGGGCAGGATGGATTTCAGGGGGCAGAGACCATCACAGGGACTCCACTGGGCAGCCAGTGCAGTTATGGAGGTGGAAACGCAAATTAAAACCACAAAGAGACCCCAGTACACAGCTGCCAAAGTGGCTAAAATTAAAGACAGATAACACTAAGTGTTGATGTCCACACAGAGCAACTGGAATGCTCCCATGTTGCTGTGGGCTATAAAACGTCCTGGCCACATTGAAGAAGAAGAACATGGCAGTTGCTCATAAAGTTAAACATAAGTCTCCCCTATGACCCAACAATCCTACTCCTGGTCCCACACCCGAGGGAAGTGAGTGCTTGTATTCACAAAAAGACTCACGCCAAAACATTCATAGCAGCTTTGTTCATAATAGCCCCAAATTAGAAACAACCCAAATGTCTACCCACAGAAGGATGGATGCACAAACTATGGTCAGTTCCCAGAATGAAATACTATACAGCAGTGAAAAAGAACCAACCCCTGACACTTGTAATGACGTGGATGGATCTCACCTACTTTAATGATGAACACACAAGAAAATAAGACACAAAAGAGTCCCTATTATAGGATTCCATTGGTCTGAAGTTCTAGAAGTTGCTGACTGGGCTCTGGTGATGGAAGACAGAGGTGATCTTGATGGCAGTGGGCAGAAGGACAAGGGAATTTCTGGGAGTGACGAATGTTCTTTGCGTTGATCTGTGGTCTCATGTGTGCATACACGTGTAAAAATTCATTAAGCCACATAGTTGTAATGCATGCATTTTACTGAATGTAAATTACACCTACCCCCACTCCCCCAACGCACACACACACAAAGTGGCGATGGAGAGAGGATGGTGGCTCCAACCAGGTTGTAGTATGGTTGGCGGGCAGGAGGGAAACAGAGGGCCTGGAGGAACTGTGCTCCCTTCCTGGGCTCGCAACATCCAGGCCTGGGCCACCTGGAATGCCGGCCACCTCCTGCCCTTCCTGTGGTCCCTCCCTTTGCGTGGGGCAGCCGGGGTGGGCAGATGTCCCTTCATGGGGACAGGTGGCCCGGGGAAGTGGTTATTGACTTCAGGGACCTGGCTTGTTTGCCTAGCGGGGGAGGGGCTGGCGGCGAGCATCACAGGACCAGATTCCTGATTATAACTTCATAACGGGCACTGGTGATTCGGGAGGTGCTGATATTTATGGAATAAATACAGTGCGATTTATGGCCGTATCTCCCTCTGATGTCCCATCTGATATGCAATTCAATTTCTTTTATTGTTTTTGGGCTTTTGCCATGGAGGGGAATGCATAAATAAATAAATATGTGGGCAAACGGCAGCCGGCAGGCCAGGCCGGGGCTGCCAGCCTGCCGTCTCCAGTCCCATATTAGGCCCATCGATCACACATTATGAAGCCGGAGCCTGTCCCCCGGCTGGGATGAGCAGCAGACGTGCCGGTCACTCCGTGTTATTTAGGGGCCTCCGTTGGCGGGCTGCCCTGCCTGCCCTCTGTATGCCACTGGGCCATGGTATCCCTATTCAGGACCCAAGCTGGTGCAGCTCTGCCACTCACTTGCAGGAATCCCGGAGGATTCTGCCCAGGGCCGAGGAGGGCGTGTCCCAGCCCTTCTGTGGGCTGAGAGCACTGAGGACTTCCCCCTGCCTGCCTCTCCCATGGGAACTCCACGCCTCGCAGGGCGAGGCGGCCTGGCTCTCCCATAGGCGCCTTCCTGCTTCCATGCCCACCGGCCATGCCAGAAGTTCCGTTTTGGAGTCAAATCACATCTTCAAAAACCAAGCACCAGCATCTCTGAGCCCTGGGACCCTCGGTAAGTCCCCCCATCCCTGCACCTCGCTTCTTCATTTGAGCACAGGATAGCAGCCTCTGTCCCGGGGCTGCCTGGAGGATGGCCAGAGGCCCTGCATGCGTGGGCACTGGCCAGGCACTCACTGCACGGAGTCAGATGGGGACAGCGCTTGCCGTGCCAGGTGCTGGAGATGCGTTAACTGGCAGACAGCATCCCGGTCCTTCGCGGGGTCCTGCCCTCAGAGTCACAGAGCGGCTCAGTGGCTGAGCCTGAGGTCATCAGTGATCCCCAGGACTGTCCCCTGCTGGGGACCAGACCCCAGCCTGTGGGAGGACTCAGCTGGAGAGCCCACAGCCTGTCCTTGGTCCCCATCTCAGGTGGGCCCCTGGGCTCTGAGATTCAAGTGGGCTGCCGACTCCCTCACTGTGCTCTTGGGCCAGTCGCTAGTCTGGAGCCCCCCACTTCCTGCCGAGTCCCTCCCTGTGGTCTGGGGCCAGCCGCTAGCCTGGAGTCCCCCACTTCCAGATGCTCCCATCCTGTGTCTCCCTGATCCCAGAGCATCCTGGGCCGGGCTGGGACCTATCTACAACAAGCTCACAGCTCCGCTCCTGCACAGCTCCAGGGACCACCACAGGCCTCGCTCCGCCACCAGTCCCAGCCGCCTTCCTCCTCTGGCTGTGCTGAGGGCTCCTGCGCCAGGCCTGTCCCCCTCAGGGCCCCATAGGTCCTGCCACACACACAGATACATCCCACAGACACACACCACGTGCACACACACATACGCACCCATACCACACGCACACACACACCACCAACCTGCACACATGTACACACACACAAACACACACCAACACACAGATACTCTTCCCACATCCTCCCCTCACAGATCCCAATGGAAACCCGATAGCTCCCAGCACATCCTTGAGACACGTGTGTGCATGAAAATCAATTTGCAAAGAATATCCCCATTGCAGAGACGGGGGTGGGGACTGACAATAAACTATGGAGAAGGCAGATCTCTGCGGAGGCCTGAAGGGGAAGACGAGGGGGTGCAGCGGGGAGGGTGCTCCGAGCAGAGGGAGCAATGTGTGCGTGAAAGCTCTGCAGCCCTCACAGAGCTCCCCAGGCAGGGGGAGTCCTAGCCGGACGCTGAGGCTGTGGACTGTCCTAAATGGGGTTTGTCCTGGAAACTGGGAGAAGTGGGGAAGGACAGGGCCAGGAGGCTGCTAAGAGAGTCAGAGAACTGGGTTTCAATCCTTTCTGACCCTCTCAGGATCAGCGACGTCCGGCAAAGCCCTCTGCTTCCGTGAGCCTCAGTGTTCTCATCTGCAGCCTGGGGGCAATGCCCCTCCCTAATAAGATCATCCTGGGGATAAATCTGGATGGATTGTACGGCAGGTGGTGGGGACGGAGCCTGGTCCAATGGTGGTGAGCAGAAGGAGTCACCTCTCTGAGTCTGACACAGCAGGGGGTGCCCCCTAACCCCACCTGCTCCGAGTGGCCCCCATTTTCACCCCGTCCCGCAGAGGGCAGGGGAGTGACACTGAATCTACCTTCCTTTCCTCCAGGGGCCTCCAGCAGGCCGTGCCTCCTGAGCAGGCATAGACTTTGCAGCCTCACAGTTTTATTTTCTGAGCCCCCTCGCCTGGCCTTCGCGTCGGCCCCAGCAGGCGGCATAAATTTCCTGCGGCCTAGGCAGGGCCCCATTTGTGCATCGCCAGGAATGCTAATCGGCTCCTGGCGGTCCCAGGCGGAGAATCCCGCCTTTCCCTGACATTTGTAAAGTTCACGTTTTCAAAATAAAGCCACGTGAAGGGCGAGGCGCCCGTAGATCACTTCCCCCGTCACCGGCCTGCCGGCTCCTTCCCTGCCCTTGGCCTTCACTCCCTGGGAGAACAGCCCCCACCGAGCTTTGAGCTTCGAGCTTCGCTGGCCAGTTCCTTTCTCCCAGCCTCCCGCCTATTTCTGCCCTCCTTCCCTCCTGCCACACACTCACCCATTCACTTATTCTTTCATTTTGCACGATTTATTGAGCACGTAGTGCACACCCTTCCTGGGTGTGTGCCAAGGACACAGCAGGAAGCCCCAGGATTCTTGTCCCCAGGAGCTGACAGTCAAGTGGGAAAGGGACATGAAACACTCGCTTAATGACAAGTGTGAGAAGCGCCACAAAGTGGGAGGCAGGGGAGGTGTCACAGGGTTGGGGCACCAGGGACTGCTTCCCTGAGGAAGTGGCATCACCCCAGGCCTAAAGGAGGAGCAGGAGTCAGCCCCCACCCCACCCTGGCGAGAAGAGGCAGAAGGGCAATTCAGGACCCATGGGTGCAAAGTCCTGGGATGGAGGCGCCCTGCAGGGATGCCTGAGGGTCTGGAGGAGGCTGGTGAGTTCTGGAGTCTTAGGAGCTTCTGCTCAAGAGATCCCCTTTACCCGAGGGGAATGGGGGCCCTGCAAGGTCGTGCCAGGCCCCTGGTGCAGACTGGGGTCCTGCTCAGGTGAGGCTCAGTGTACGTGGCGCTCAGATGGCCAGGCCCTAGGGCAGCCAGAGCTATGCGTGTGCCTCCCGTCCCTGGATGGGTTCTGCTGACTTTTAATTGGGTTATAACTGGGTTCTGGTGACTTATAATTGCTGTTTCCTTGTCCTCAGCAGAAAGAGCTCAGAAACAAAATTACTGTTTAAGGACAGCCTCCCTGCGGTGAGAACTGCTGGCCAAGACCAGTGTCTTCTTCCTATAGCCGCATAGCGGCAAGCAAGGCCGAGCTCACAGTCTGGAGGGGAGACAGGCCACAAACAGACAAGCAAAAACATGCCCAGCAGGTGCAGTGAGGGCTAGGGGGGAAACCCACAGAGTGGCAGGCGAGCGCTGGGGAAGGTCAGCAGGAGGGTCTGGGACGGCCTGTCCGTAAAGGGACGTTGGGACCGATTGGGATGCAGAAGAAAGGATGGGAAGAGCGTTCCAGGCATGAGGAGTAGCAAGTACAAAGGCCCTGAGATGGGAACGGGCTCTGTGTGATCAGGACGGAGGCCCGTGTGGCTGCAGCCAGCCCAGTGGGCAAGGGGAGAGAGTGGCAGGTGTGGTCAGTGAAACCGGAACTGGGTAGGGGGCAATCAAGCAGTGCCTCCTGTAGGGACAGCAAGGCCCGCACAGCTGGGGCAGAGGTCGCTGGAGAACCCAGGAAGGAAAGGCTCTCATTTTAAGCAGTACTCATTCATCACTGACTCCCGCTTCATTGATTCACCATCATTCATTCACTCTCACTCATTCATTCCTTTTCTGTCCATTCTTCCATCCACTTCCCATTCATTCATCCCCTTTGCCTTTTGTGAGCATCCACTCTGCCGCCTGCCCAGGGGAGGAGTCAGACCCACTTCCTGCCTGCCCTCAAAGGGCTCCTCGTCTGTGGTGGGGTCAGAGACACAAGAAAGCCCACTGTAGGGGCCTGAGGTGTTTAATCCACCCGTGGGATGGGTTCCTGGATGCCTGGCTGGGCCCATCTGTGGGTGACACGTGGCACCGCAAGCTGTGGGCCCGTATCTGGGCACTGGGCAGGGGGTGCTGTGTCAGTGTGGACCTGGCTGCCAGCATTTTATCAAGAAGTACCAGGCCCAACGGGAGCTGCTGGGAACCCTGGGTCCCCAGAGGAAGTAGCAGTGGGGGCCAGCTGGGGCCAGAGGCTGGGGCTGGAGCCTCTCACCGGTGGGGCGGACAGCCTGGACCCCTGAGAGTGGCCTGGGAAAGGGAAGCCACTCTAGGCAGGCCTCAGAGGACATCCTTTGCTTCCCTTTATCATACAGATGGGAACGCTGAGGCCCAGAGAGAGGAAGGGATCCGCCCAAAGACACACAGCATGGGAGGGGCCGAGCCAGGAGAAGAGTCTGACCTCCTGGGTTCCTCTGGGCACACACCTTCAGCACTGGCAACGGGCTTCCGCGTCTCCCCCAGGCCTGCTCCCGGACCGGGGACCCTGTCCCAGCACAGCACGCCCACCCAGGGCCCACCCAGAGACCCAGAGTCAGCCTCAGCTTTGCTCACCCCTCCCCCAGCCCAACTGGTGATTCTCTGTCCCCAGTGCCTTTCAGCACAGACACCCCCATGCCCAGGGGACACAGTTTGCTTCCCAGGTCCTGCAGGGAGGTCCTTCCCTCCTCCCTGCTCCTGTTTAGGTTACCACCTCGTTCTCCTCAGGTCCCTACAGCAGCCGCCAAACCATTTCTGCTTCCATGCCACCCCCGGTGGGCCAATCTCCTTGCACATCCCAAGAGAAAATCTCCCCACAGCTCCCCACGGCCCCCCGGTGAAGTCTGGGCTCTCCAGCAGGATGTCCCAGGCCCTTCTTGGTTCCCCTCTTCCACCCTCCCCACTCCTCAAATGCCCATCCTCCCACCCCCACCCCCGGCTTTTGAGCCTTTCACATGCTGCTGTCTGCCTGGGATGCTCTTCCCCAACCCCTTTTCCTGGATACTCCACTCTCTCCAGGTCTCAGCTGAGACCCCACCTCCTCCAGGAAGCCCTCCCTGATCTCTCCAGGCCGGGTGAGGCACCAGCTCTCCATTCTCACCACCTGGTGCTTATAGCCTTGTGTTGTTATTAACAGCTTCTTCTCTGGATCCCTAAAGTGCAGGGACAGTTTCATCATTATTCATCACTCTGTCCCCTGTGCCCAGCCCAGGGCCCAGGGTGTGGGTTGAGTAAACAGCTGTCCAGTAGATGGATGGATGAATGAATGAATGAATGAATGAATGAATGAATGGACAGCCACATTTATCTCCTTTGTAGCCCAGCCTGTGGCCCCTGCACCACCCAGAAGGGGACATCCTTTATTCTTCTGAACCCCCTGAACTTGAAGGGCTGCCCAGGGCTGACTCATCCAGGCCCAGACCCACCTCAGGCTGAACACAGCAGGGAGGTTGAGACAGTTGTTAGACTGAGTAGTGACATGCCCTGAGGCCAGCCATGTCCCTTGGCCTGTCTAAATCTGTTAACTCTCTAGGAGGAGATGCTCTGTGAGGGTGACAGCTGAGGGGCCCCCTGTCAGTTCCCATCAGCTCCCTCTCCATCCTGCCTCCCATCTCATCTGGCAGGTCTCCACTGAGCTGTCACCTCCTCCGAGAAGCCTCCCTGATTGTTCACCCCCTCATGGAGTTCATCCCAGCCCTGGGTCTATTTCCTTTGCGGCTCTTACCATGATGAGTCACTATCTAATTCATCAGGTTGCTTCCTGGGTCACTGTCTGTCTTCCTGATTCTCCGGGGAGCATGATGAGATCCCAGACAATCTATCCCCTGTACCTCAGCAACCAGCCCAGGGAGGGCACGGAACAAATGTCCCCTAAAGGAAGGAAGGAAGGAATGGATGAATGAAGGCGTGAATGGAGAGCAAAGTGGAAAGGCACACAGGCTCCAGGGCCAGGCACGCTGGGGTGTGTACGCGGCTCTCTGTTGCTGATGAGAAGAGTGGTCCTGGGCAAGGAGCTGTCTCTTGCTGGGCCTCAGTTTCCCTGTCTGCAATATGCGGAGAATAACAGTAACTACTTGTGCAGGTGGTGCACTCAGCCCAGGTCTGGCTCCCAGGAGGCCTCTCAGGGGATGACCTTGTCCTTGCTCAGAGGGGCAGGGCCGTGCCCATGGGGATATTGCAATACAGACAGAGGGGCACGGGCCTGGCAGTGGGAACCTGGGGGCTGATGTCGCCACTTGCTAACTTCTCTCTTCCATAGTTGTCCACAAGCCCTTGGCAGACCTCCCAGTTTTTAATTCCTGCCCTTGCAGCCTGCCTGCAGAGCGAGTGATGTCTCCCCACTGAACAGAAGGGAAGACCGAGACCCAGGCATGCGGACAGAGGGCACAGGCTTAACAGAGCTTCTGAGCCAGACCGGGCATCCTGGGAACCATCTAGACCAACGCTCTTGCTGTCCACACCGGGAACTGAGGCACCCTAGAAAGGCAGAGTTCCACCCAAGATACCACAGTGAGTCTGAGCTCCAAAGCTGCGGGGTGGGGGCAGGGGGAGCTGCCCTTCCCCCGTGCGCTGTGCCCCCAACGCTGGGCTCCAACGAGGCTGCAGAGCTGTCAAGAGAGATCAGCAGGGCCCTGGCCGATCTCCCCAGATTTAATTAACAGGCCTTTCATCTCTGTCCTGAAGGAATCAGCTCTCTTCTGTCTTCTTAATTAACGTTCATTAAGCAAATCAGAACAACAGGGTTTCTCTCCCTTCTTTCTTCTCCCGGAAGGTTTTAACCCTTAGTAGGTGGGCTTCAGGGAGGGGAACCTGCTACCTTTGCTAGTAACCCAAGCAGAATGCCAGGCCTCTGCAGGAGCCCCCTAGGTCCCCAACGCAGGCACATTCCTCATAAGACACATACACACACACACTAGACACACACGCACACTGGACACACACACACACTCACATATCAGACACATGGGACATACACACACATCGGACCCACACACACATCAGAGACACACACACTTCGCACACACACATCAGAGACACACACACACACTGGACACACACACGTATTGGATACACATACACACATATCAGACACATGGAACACATACACACATATTGGACACACACACACACATCAGAGACACACACATAACTGGACACACACACATACTGGATACACATACACACATATCAGACACATGGAACACACACACATGCATGCACACGCATCAGCTCCTCCTACCACACCACCATCAGTCTGGTGACCTGGTCTCCACTCCCATCTTCCAAAAGGAAACAGGCCTGGGCGATCTGCTGCTCAGGAGCCTTCTCTGGTTCCCTGCTATGGCTAGGACAATGGGCAGACCCTCACCAAGCCCTGCCGGCTTCATGTCTGTCCCCCTCCCAGGCCCCCTTGTCCGCCTTGTTCCTCTCACTCGCTTCCCACCTCCCTATGGGGCACTTGCAGTTCCTTCCTCAGTTGTGCCCTCCCCACTTCTCCTCCGGAGACCCTCTCCAACGCCACTCCTCTCCTTCCCGAATCAGCTCTCTCTGCCGGTGCTAAGGACAGCTCCCTGAACCCCTGAAGGAAATATTCAGGGGTCCCTGCTCCCGGAGCAATCCCAGACACAGGCACACCCACCCGTGGGTCAAGGCCAGTATGACGCAGGTCCCGCTTACCGACCCTAGGAACTGGTACCAGCAGGGGACCTCACATGACATGGTAGGAAGTACTTAGGTGGCACCAGGGTTCCACTGGGGGTAGGGATGCAGGGGCTGCCACCAGGTGTCAGGGAGAGGGGCTGGAGGTTGGGGATCTGGGGAGGGGCCCCAAAGCTCCAGGCTGCAGGGAAACTGAGGCCACGTGGCCTGTGGCTTCTGTGGGTTTCTGGTCATGTGTGTAAAGAGGGGGCCCCTGGCTTCAGGGGACAGATGTCTTGCCAGGGTGGGGGGCCCGACCAGAAGGTGCCACTTAGAATCTTCCCCTGATGGAGAGCTGGCAGCCCTCACCCAAAGACTGGCTTCTTCAGTTCTCCTGGCTCCTTCCCAGCCCCTTCCGGCAGTGTAGGTGTTTATTGTCCCCTTGTTGCCCAGATTTGGGGGGTTAGTCTGAGACTTTTTTGTGCGTGCACAGACACCACTATGCCCAGGGGAGTACACTTCGCTTCCTGAATTCCATGGACCCCAGTCCCTCCCCGAACCCTATCCTAGGAGGAGCCGACCACAGGGATAGGAGAGACCTGGTCACATCCTGCCTCGAATGTGTCCCCAGCAAACTGCTTCTCTTCCCTGGGCCTCAGTTTCCCCTTTTGTACAGCCTGTGCCCTGGATCCAACCATCTTTATAGGCTCAGATCTTATCGGATCCCAAGCCACAGGGAAGCGGGGACCTTTAACCACCCTGCCCACAGTGCCATCCCTTCTACTCTCGCTGTCTGAACACAGCAGTCAGTCTGAGAGGCCGATGCCCACCGGCCGCCCCATGGAGGCTGAGGGGTCTCAGCATGGGGGCCCGGGGAGCGTGCTCGTGCCACTCACCCAGAAAGCGGCCTCAGGAAGGAGTTTTGTCCGACGGAGCTCCGCGCCCCGCACACCACTGGTCAGCTCCCCTGCCCTGTGCAGCAACGGCCCGGAGTGTCCTGGGCCACCAGGGGCCGGAGAGGGGCCCGTCCCCGTATTGTGGCCAACATCGCCACCTGGTGGTTGGTCCCGGGTGAACTTGAGCAGCTGGACGGTGAGAGCTGGGAGGAGAAGCTGGGAATGCAGGAGGCACGGGGTTGCTGGGAGACCTCCGCAAATGAGGTCACCAGCCCAGGCAGGACGGTCCCCTTAAGGCCTGCTGCTAGGGCTGGGAGAGGTCAGTGAATGCCCAGCTGATGCCTCTTGAAGGAGCCCTGATCTCTAGCCCAACCCCTAAAGGATCAGTCTTTACTGGCCACGGGGGTCTCATTCATTCCAGAAATGTTCCTGAACACTGCTCAGTGCAGGCCACGGGGACACCAGGCAGGGGCATATGTGGTCCTTGCCCCCCAGAGGCTCACAACCTCCAGCCCCTGCAGACCCTCACAGGACAAACTGCCACTGCCAAGAGGCCCACATCCTCTGGCCTCTGTGCCCTGCTCCAGCCTCACCCCACAGGACCAGCTCCCTACTCAACACTGCAAACACAGGCCGCCGACCTCACCTACTTGTGCACGCCTCTGGACCTTTGTGTGTGCTGCTGCCTGGGATGCCCTTTCCTCTACTCATCCTTTACAGCTCAGCCTAAACGCTGCCTTTTCTGGGAAGCATCCTCCAACTCCAGGCAGAACGAGCCACCCCACCCTCCTTGCACCCATTCCAGGCACTGTTTTGTTGCATGTGTCGGCCTGTGCGTCCAGATTTATGCATATCACACCTCTGCTTCACTGTGATCCCAGGAGGGCGGGGCTTCAACAGTGGGCAACAGTACATTTGCTGAGGGACAAATGACCACGACTCAGTCTTCAGCAGGTTCAAACAAGCCTTGGAATGCCATTTGGCTGTTCCCTTCTTTTCTTTAATTAGAAAAAAGACTTCCTTCTTTCCTTCCTTCCTTCCTTCCTTCCTTCCTTCCTTCCTTCCTTCCTTCCTTTCTTCCTTCCTTCCCTCCCTCCCTCCCCCCTCCCTTCCTCCTCCTCCTATTCCTCCTCCTCCTTCTTCTTCTTCATCTTTTTCTTTTTTCTTTTCTTTCTTTCTCTTTCTTTGCTTTCTTTCTTCCTTCCTTCCCTCCTCCCTCCCTCCTTCCTTTCTTCTTCTTCTTCTTTTCTTTTCTTTTATTTCCTTCCTTCCTTCCTTTCTTCCTTCCTTTTTTCTTTTCTTTTCTTTTTCTTCCTTTTTTTGAGACAGGATCTCACTCTGTTGCCCAGACTGGAGTGCAGTGGCACAATCACAGCTCGCTGGAGCCTCCACCTTGCAGGCTCAAGTGATCCTCCCACCTCAGCCTCCTGAGTAGCTAGGCCTACAGGTGTGCACCACCATGCCTGGCTAATTTTTGTATTTTTTGTAGAGATAGGGTTCCACTCTGTTGCCCAGGCTGGTCTTGAACTCCTGGGCTCAAGCAATCCACCAGCCTCAGCTTCCCAGTGTCGTGATTACAGGTGTGAGCCACCACTCCTGCCCATCAGGCTATTTTTTAATGAACTATTTTCCTCTGTGACCAGACCATGGGCTCATAGAGAGCAGGATCTTGTGGGAATTATAGCAATAACAGTTTATGGAGCACTTACTCCATGTTGAGCTCTGGGCCAAACACTCACCAAGTGCTTGTGTATTTCCAACAGGAAGGATTGAACACAGGTCACTAAGTGCTCAGGAGATGGTTGGGAGGACTAGAGGGACTGACACCTGGGACACTGCAGAACTGACCCACCAGGGAAGCTGCCACCAACCACCTCTGAGGCTACCACCACTGTTGGCTCTGAGAACCCACAGCTGCGCCTGCAATCCAGGGGCTGGAAATAAGAGTCAGGAAGCCACTGCTCCTGCTACCGCCACCACACAGAGACCTCTCAGCGCACGCAGGGCTGGAGAATGGGAAGCAGGTCAGGCTGAAAACTTCCCTTCTCTGTGACCTCACTTGCACCAGAAAAATCTACTAGAAGGGCGGAAGTTGGCCTCTGCCCACTTCCACCTTCTAATTCTCAAGTAAAGACACCCTGCTGGGCTGGGCGCAGTGGCTCAAGCCTGTAATCCCAGCACTTTGGGAGGCCGAGACAGGCGGATCACGAGGTCAGGAGATCGAGACCATCCTGGCTAACACGGTGAAACCCCGTCTCTACTAAAAAATACAAAAAACTAGCTGGGCGAGGTGGCGGGCGCCTGTAGTCCCAGCTACTCAGGAGGCTGAGGCAGGAGAATGGCGTGAACCCGGGAGGCGGAGCTTGCAGTAAGCCGAGATCCGGCCACTGCACTCCAGCTTGGGCGACAGAGCGAGACTCCGTCTCAAAAAAAAAAAAAAAAAAAGACACCCTGCTGGCAGCACCTATTCTCTCTCTCTCTCTCTCTCTTTTTTTTTTTTTTTTATGAGACAGAGTTTTGCTCTTGTTGCCCAGGTTGGAGTGCCGTGGCGCGATCTCAGCTTACTGTGACCTCTGCCTCCCGGGTTCATGTGATTCTCCTGCCTCAGCCTCCCGAGTAGCTGGAATTACAGGCATGCACCATCATGCCTGGCTAATTGTGTATTTTTAGTAGAGATGGGGTTTCTCCATGTTGGTCAGGCTGGTCTTGGACTCCCGACCTCAGATGATCCGCCCGCCTCAGCCTCCCAAAGTGCTGGGATTGCAGGCATGAGTCACTGCGCCTGGCCTGGCAGGACCTATTCTACATGTGGGACCCTAGTGGCAAAAGCAGCTGGGAAGAGTAGCTCTTAGGGTGGCAACCTGGGCATATCAGGGAGACATCCAAGAAGGAGGGGGGACCAAGGCTTCATTACCCTCCACAGCCACACAGGTGGTGGAAATAGAATCTGAGCCCAGGTCTGTCCCTGAACACCATGTGGCCAATGGCTTCTGTGTCACACAGATTGAATTGAGAAGATGACCACTTAATTCGTCCAAGCAGAGTCCTTGATTGAGAATTAGGGTGGCAGGGCGGGGTCTGCTTTGCCGTGGAGCCTGGGAGGAAGGATGCTGGCTTCTTTGTCCCTATCACCTCCCCCTACATCATGGTCCTGAGCTCTGGAGGGTCCAGAACAAAGCTGGCCCCGTCCCACAGGTCCATCTACATGTCCCTGCCACCAATCTTGCTACATGGGTTGCTAAGCCACTTGCCACTGTCCACGAGTTCCTGTGCATCTTTCCCACGTGTACAAATACTGCCCATTGGAACCACTGTCCCCAGCGTCACCCTAGAGGTGGCTGGAAGGGCAGTGGCAGTCCATTCTGGTCCCATAACTGCACACTGAGCTGACTTACCTGGGAGCCAGGCTGACATTTTTTCTTCCTCCACCAGCTGGTCATAGGGAACACCTTCCTCCCAGGCTATAGGTATGAGCCAAGAAGGAAGCATCAGAGATGGGGGGCAACACGGGGGTCTGTGCCATCAGTTCCTGAACTCCCTCACATTAGGGACGACCCATCCCTGACCCTAGACCTACTGCTTCCATATCATGAAGGCTGGCTGTTGGGTCTGCATCCTTGACTTCATGGGTCTAACTGCATCCAGCTCTTGATAGCAGTACCCACCATGTGGTCTGTTGATTTCCTTTGATCATCACTCAGCCTCTACAAGAGCCCGGTCGCAGACCAGGATCTGCCTTTTGAGTGGCATAGAGCTCTCTGCGGGGCTGGCATGCCTTGCTCCAGAACCCTGGGGCTCATGATAGTTATGGTTCTTTCCCAGCACAGATTCCACCAGCACCACCGGGCCCACTGGCACACATGCCTAAGAGGCAGGGCTGCTTGTGTATGGCCTGGAGCTGCTGCCCAGCCCTTTCCTACTCTAGGCGCATGTGCAGCAAGTAGCTTCACCTGTTCCCTGATAAGTGGGTCTGAGAAGTGTTCCTACATGCAGAATATCCTGCTTCTAGGACCTAAAGAGGCCCACCAAGCATTGTGCATCTCGGTGATGGAGACAGTGTGACTTTTACTTTGGAGGGTGTGATGGTTCATTTTATGTGTTCACCTGATAGGCCACGGCACCCAGATATTTGGCCAAACATGATTTAAGATGTTTCTGTGGAGGTATTTGTTAGATCAGATTAATGTCTAAATCAGAACACCTGGAGAGAAGCAGCGGCATTAAAGTGGGTGGGCCTCCTCTAATCAGTTGAAGACTTAGTAGAAAAAGACTGAGCTCCCTGAGCAAAAGGGACTTCTGCCAGCAGGCGGCACAGGAACTTCAGCTCTTTCCCGGATCTCCAGCCTGCTGACCTATCCTGCAGATTTGGGACTTGTTGACTTCTACAATCATGTGAGCCAATTCCTTAAAATAAATTTCTCTCAATGTACTGATTTCTTTTTACTTATTTATTTTTTTGAGACGGAGAGTCTGGCTCTGTCACCCAGGCTGGAGTGCAGTGCCACAATATAGGCTCACTACAACCTCCGCCTCCTAGCTTCAAGCGATTCTCCTGCCTCAGCCTCCCTAGTAGCTGGGATTACAGGTGCGTGCCACCACGCCCAGCTAATTTTTGTATGTTTAGTACAGACAGGGTTTCACCATGTTGGCCAGGCTGGTCTCGAACTCCTGACCTCAAGTGATCTGCCTGCTTCAGCCTCCCAAAGTGCTAGGATTACAGGCGTGAGCCACCATGCCTGGCCCTCTCTCAATTCGTTTTAAGTTATTTATTAATCCCTCTCTCACATATATGTATGTGTGTGTACATATTCTCTCTCTCTCTCTCCATATATATATACGCAGCCATGCATCATTTAATGACAGGGATACATTCGGAGAAATGTGTCAGCAGGTGATTCTGCCATTGTGTGAACATCAGAGAACATACTTACACAAACCTAGCCTACTGTATACCTAGGCTACATGGCATAGTCTATTGTTCCTAGGCTACAAACCTCTACAGAATGTCACTGAACTGCATACTGCAGGCAATTTTAGCACAATGGTAAGTATTTGTGCCTCTTAATATAGAAAGGGTACAGTAAAAATATGTGGGCTGGGCATGGTAGCTCACACCTATAATCCCAGCACTTTGGGAGGCCCAAGTGATTGGATCACTTGAGGTCAGGAGTTTGAGACCAGCCTGGCCAACACAGTGAAACCCTGTCTCTACCAAAACTACAAAATTTAGCTGGGAGTGATGGCGCCTTTAGTCCCAGCTACTCAGGAGGCTAAGGTGGGAGCATCACTTGAACCTGGGAGGCAGAGGTTGCAGTGAGCCGAGATCGTGCCACTGTACTCCAACCTGGGCAACAGAGTGAGACTCTATCTAAAAAACAATGTATATGCTATAAAAGATTAAAAATGGTATACCCATATAGGACACTTACCACAAATGGAGATTGAAGGACTGGAAATTGCTCTGGGGAGTCAGTGAGTGAGTGGTGAATCAATGTGAAGGCCTTGGCCGGGCGCGGTGGCTCAAGCCTGTAATCCCAGCACTTTGGGAGGCCGAGACGGGCAGATCACGAGGTCAGGAGATCGAGACCATCCTGGCTAACACGGTGAAACCCCGTCTCTACTAAAAATACAAAAAACTAGCCGGGCAAGGTGGCGGGCGCCTGTAGTCCCAGCTACTCGGGAGGCTGAGGCAGGAGAATGGCATAAACCCGGGAGGCGGAGCTTGCAGTGAGCTGAGATCCGGCCACTGCACTCCAGCCTGGGCAACAGAGCGAGACTTCGTCTCAAAAAATAAATTAAATAAATAAATAAATAAATAAATAAATAAATAAATAAATGTATGTGAAGGCCTAGGATGTTACTGTACACTACTGTAGACTTTATGAACACTGTACACTTAGGCTATATTCAATTTATTTAAAAATATAGCGGCCGGGCGCGGTGGCTCACGCCTGTAATCCCAGCACTTTGGGAGGCCGAGACAGGCAGATCACGAGGTCAGGAGATCGAGACCATCCTGGCTAACACGGTGAAACCCCGAATCTACTAAAAATACAAAAAATTAGCCGGGTGTGTTGGCGGGCACCTGTAGTCCCAGCTACTCGGGAGACTGAGGCAGGAGAATGGCGTGAACCCGGGAGGTGGAGCTTGCAGTGAGCCAAGATCACACCACTGCACTCCAGCCTGGGCGACAGAGCGAGACTCCGTTTCAAAAAAAATAAATAAATAAAATAAAGTATTCATGCTACAACGTTATGATGGCTATGACATCACTGGACAATAGGAAATTTTCAGCTCCATTATAATCTTATGTGGTCCATCATTGAACAAAACATCATTATGTAGCATATGACTATATATATAAAGTTAGCACTATTAGCCAATCCCTGAAAACTTTTTTGGGGGATAATCCTGCTGCATCCTTAGCAGGTCCAGAACTTCCCCAGTCAGGCCATGCTGAACTTTTCCCTAGTTGCTGGACCTCTGGCCAAGAGGGGAGGTGGGCAAGGACCATCTTATAGGAGAAGGGCAAGGATGACCTTACAGGCACCTGCCTCATTTGAGGCTCCTGCAAACTCTTCAAGCAGTGGTGGGGTGGTGGGCACTATCTTCTAGAAAAGGGGAGTAGATCCCTTCTTCAGGCCCAGAGTATTAAAGGAGTCTGGAGATTCAAGGTTCTCAGTGAATCTGTCCAGATACCCACCCTAAGTCTCAAGGTCCCACTCCTTCCCTATCTGGACCCTGCCTGTGATTTAGGATGCTTTCCAGGGATGGGAAATCAATCTCCTCTGGAGTTCAGCGCAACTTACAATCAGATCCTGGGCCTGGTTTTCAGCTTTGTCTACCCCGTGTGGTTTGTTTGTTTGTTTTTTGAGATGGAGTCTCACTCTGTCACCCAGGCGGGAGTACAGTGGCACAATCTTGGCTCAGGGCAGCCTCTGCCTCCCGGGTTCAAGTGATTCTTGTGTCTCAGCCTCTGGAGTAGCTGAAACTATAGGTGCACACTACCACACCTGGCTATTTATTGTATTTTTAGTAGAGACAGGAATTCATATGTTGGCCAGGCTGGTCTTGAACTCCTGATCTCAAGCGATCCACCTGACTGCCTGGGCATCCCGAAGTGCTGGGATTACAGGTGTGAGCCACCATGCTCAGTCAGGTCTTTTTTTTTTTTTTTAAATTCTTGACAAGGGCCTCTGGCTTTCTAAATTTGTTTTGGATTGGTCCAAGATCACCCTGACCTGGTCATTTTCCCTCTTGAAGGCATCAGTGACATTCAGCAAGGGCCACCCAATCCCACAGTCTCTATAATCACTATTCCCTACTCTCAAGCACCAGAGATTGGATGAACCATCGTCTCCTTCCACCTGTACCTTGGTCAAGTTCACTGTAGGTGAAAGTCTTATTGCTTGCACTGTTACTGCATGCTGGGAGCTACCAATACTCCACCTAGCTCTAGTGATACCAGCCGGGTGTTACTGTAAAAAGTAAAGTAGAGGTTCCTCTTCAAAGAGACTTTCCTCCCCATCTAATTAAGAATAAATAGTAACTTCTCTTAGAAGCAAAATTTATTCAAAGACCTGTGCTAACATTCTTAAATATCTGCTAGCCGTAATAAAGAAATCAACGTGGCCGGGCACAGTGGCTCACATCTGTAATCCCAGCACTTTGGGAGGCCAAGATGGGCGGATCACGAGGTCAGGAGATCGAGACCATCCTGACTAACACGGTGAAACCCCGTCTCTACTAAAAATACAAAAATTAGCCGGGCGCGGTGGCGGGCGCCTGTAGTCCCAGCTACTCGGGAGGCTGAGGCAGGAGAATGGCGTGAACCCGGGAGGCGGAGCTTGCAGTGAGTGGAGATCGCGCCACCGCACTCCAGCCTGGGAGACAGAGTGAGACTCCGTCTCAAAAAAAAAAAAAAAAAAAGAAAGAAAGAAAGAAAGAAATCAACGTACTTTATGTTCTTAGCTTCCACAATTTAGCCTAAATATTTGCCCTGGCATGCTTATACTAGTCCAAGCAGGCATCAGGTCATAACTTATTCCTCTTTCTTATTTAGAAATGTTTTTACCTTTCTCAGCATTCCACAAGTTATTTCCTGCTTCCTTTATTCTCCTGTGCCTTTGCCTCTTTTATAAAGTTCTAAGATGCTAGCCAATCAGGACAAATACAGAATGTGAAGAACTGTTCCAGCCAATGGAAACTGGACTCAGCAGTCAAGTAGACGTGTCGGGTTATAAATGACCCCGTCTCCTATGTTCAGTGTACTCTAGTGGCAAAACTGCCAGCGAGTGTACCCTTTCTGCAGAACGTAAAAATAGCCTTGCTGAAGAAATTACAGTTATGTTCAGGTGCTATTTCTCTACAGCACCAAGGAACAAGCATTTCTAACATTATCATGGACACATTATGACTTTCCTGGACATTGGGCAGTTTTGCCTTAGCGGGCTCCTTTATTTATTAAAAAATATTAAAAATTCTATTTTACCGAGAGGAGAAGGTTATAGAGTTATTGTTTAAGGGGACAGAGTTTCAGTTTTGCAAGATAAAAAGTTTTGGAGGCCGTGTGCAGTGGCTCACGTTTGTAATCTCAGCACTTTGGGAGGCTGAGGCAGTCGGATAATTTGAGGTCAGGAGTTCGAGACCAGCCTGGCCAACATGGTGAAATCCCGCTTCTAAAATACAAAAATTAGGCTGGGCGCAGTGGCTCAAGCCTGTAATCCCAGCACTTTGGGAGGCTGAGACGGGTGGATCACGAGGTCAGGAGATCGAGACCATCCTGGCTAACACGGTGAAACCCCGTCTCTACTAAAAAATACAAAAAAAAAAAAAAGCTAGCCGGGCGAGGTGGCAGGCGCCTGTAGTCCCAGCTACTCGGGAGGCTGAGGCAGGAGAATGGCGTGGACCCAGGAGGCGGAGCTTGCAGTGAGCTGAGATCCGGCCACTGCACTCCAGCCTGGGAGACAGAGCGAGACTCTGCCTCAAAAAAAAAAAAAACCAAAAAAAAAAAAAAAAACAAAATAAAATACAAAAATTAGCTGAGCATGGTGGCAGGCACCAGTAATTCCAGCTACTAGGGAGGCTGAGGCAGGAGAATTGCTTGAACCTGGGAGGTGGAGGTTGCAGTGAGCCAAGATGGCACCACTGCACTCTAGCCTAGGTGACAGAGCAAGACTCCATCTCAGGGAAAAAAAAAAAAAAAAGGTCTGCATATGGATGGTGGTGATGGTTGCACAACAAGGTGAATGTACTTAATATTATTTAACTGTAACTTAAAAGTGGTTAAGATAGTACGTTTTATTAATATGTTATATGTATTTTACCACAATTATAATTTTTTTTTTGAGACAGGGCCTCCCTGTGTCACCCAGGCTGGAGTGCAGTGGCGTGATCTCGGCTCACTGCAACCTTCCCCCCCTGGGCTCAAGCAATTCTCCTACGTCAGCCTCCCAAGTAGCTGGGACCACAGGCGTCTGCCACCATGCCCAGGTAATTTTTTTTATTTTTAGTAGAGACGAGGTCTCACCATGTTGCCCAGCCTGGCCTCAAACTCCTGAGCTCCAGCGATCCACCCGCCTTAACTTCCCAATGTGCTGGGATTATAGATGTGAGCCACTATGCCTGGCACTAACATTTTTAAAAATTATATTTAACAACAGTATTGATCTAAAGATGGGTATAGTAATATCATATGTTAAAACATGTTCTTCAGCCTAAAAGTTCATTTTTTCTTCTGACTTTAAATAAATGAGAACAACTTTTGAGGGTTCCTAGAATTCCTGTGGGCCGCCACTTTTCCTGTGCCTGATAGATGAATTAGCTTTGGATGGGCGCACAGCCCAGCTCAGGGTTGCTGGGTGGACCACCAAGAGTCTGCTGCAATCATGTTCTTGACCATAAGAGAAAGCTTTAATGAAGAAGCTTCCATAACACCATCAAAAAACAATCTGGTATTACATTAAACTGATGTTTTAACTTGAGGAGAAATTGTATATGTAAACAGTTGGAAATCCATGAATATGGATGCTGGTCTCTTCACGTTTTCTGTCTCTCAGTGGTGTTTTATAATTTGGTTCATTTATGTCTTGCATATTTCATACTACATTTATTATTAGGTGTTCTACCATTTTCTACATTATTGCTGGCATCAGCTTTTTTTTTTTTTTTTAAAACAGGGTCTTGCTCTATTGCATAGGCTGGAGTGCATTTGCATGACCTCGGCTCACTGCGACCTCTGCCTCGGATTCAAGCGATTCTTGTGTCTCAGCCTTCCAAATAGCTGCGATGACAGGTGTGCCACCATGCCTGGCTAAATTTTTTTTTTTTAGTACAGACGGGGTTTCACCATGTTGCCCAGGCTGGTCTCGAACTCCTGACCTCAGGTGATCCGCCTGCCTCAGCCTCCCAAAGTGCTGGGATTACAGGCGTGAGCCGCCACGCCCAGCCAGAAAATGCCTATTGCTGGCATTAGTTTTCGTACTCTATCCTGTAGTCAGCCATCTTACGGAGTTCTTATTAATTTTAATAGTCTTAGTAGAATCTTTTAGATTTTCTAGATGTATGTTCAGGTAAATAGAAGATATAAATATTTATATCTTTTAAGTGTTTGGCTTATTGCATTAGCTGGAACTTCCACAATGACCTTAGGTACCGGTGGCGATATCATATACTAACTCTACTTAGATATGGTTCTGAAATCTCTAACTTATTCCATGGGTCTATTCTGTAGCCCTTTCCAGAACTGTATTGTTTTAATCACGTATGAATAACTGGTGGTGAACCAGCCCACTACAGTTCATCTTGCTTCCAAAAATTTTCTTTTTTTTTTTTTTTGAGATGGAGTTTCTCTTGTTGTCTAGGCTGGAGTGCCTCTGCTCCCCAGGTTCAAACAATTCTCCCGCCTCAGCCTCCTGAGTAGCTGGGATTACAGGCACGCACCACCATGCCCAGCCAATTTTTGTATTTTTAGTAGAGACGGGGTTTCACCATGTTGGCCAGGCTGGTCTCGAACTCCTGACCTCAGGTGATCTGCCTTCCTCAGCTTCCCAACGTGCTGCGATTACAGGCGTGAGCCATCACCCGGGCCAGGAAATTTATTTTTTTTTTTTATTTTCCTTAGAGTTTGTCTGGGAATGGCTGCCCTTTTTTTTCGAGACAGGGTCTGGCTCTGTTGTCCAGGCTGGAGTGCAATGGCACTAGTACAGCCCACTGCAGCCTGACCTCCCGGGCTCAAGGGATCCTTCCACCTCAGCTTCCCAGGTAGCTGGGACTACAGGCTTGTGCCATGACGCCAGGCTAATTTTTGTATTTTTTTGTAGAGATACGGTCTCACTATTTTGCCCAGGTTGGTCTCGAACTGCTGGCCTCAAGTTATCCTCCCGCCTCCACCTCCCAAAGTGCTAGGATTACAGGCGTGAGCCACCGCGCACGGCCTGGCTGCTAAATTTTATCGAATGACTTCTCTCCTTCGATTTACTAATGTTAATAAATGGAGAGTAAAGGGGGCATTTATGGGGTTGGGGGCAGATGACAAGGAAGGCCTCTCCGAGGTGACATTTGTGATAAGACCAGGTACCCTTGTCACAAATATCAGGTTAGAATCCCTTTGCTGTGAGAGCAGAGCGCAGCCGGCAGCAGGAGTGCTTTTCAGGGTTAAGGGCAACAGGAGCCGCGCGGAGCCATCTCACAACCCTGTCCAGAGCGCACTTCATTGCTAGGAGGAGATGCGCAAACGGTAGCGATCAGGTAGAGATCCTCGTGTCCCCTTTTATCTCAGGACTTCCAAGGCACTGGTGAGCAGTTTCTACTTAATGAGCAGCCATTGAAGCCTCCCAATGGCGATATGAGCCTGCATCTGTACCTACCCCACTCCACAGACGAGGAAACTGAGGCTCAAAGAAGCCCGGGTCGCCCCTGGGGTGGACTCCCGAGCCGCGCACTGCCGAGCACGTCCAGCAGGTGGGGGTGGGCGCCCGGGGACGGCGCGGTCCCGGGTATTTTTAGTGGGGTGGGGCCGCCGCCGCCCGCGCCTCCCTCCAGCCTCCCCGCCCCGCCGGGGAAGGCGGGTCCTGGCGGCCAGCGCGCGGTCCGCGCCCACCCGAGCCGCGCCCACCCGAGGCGAGAGGGGCCGGCAGAGCGCTCGGCGTCGGTGCCCTTGACCATGGCGGCGGCTGCGCTCCTGCTAGGGCTGGCGCTGCTGGCACCTCGGGCGTCTGGCGCGGGCATGGGCGCGTGCTACGACGGCGCGGGGCGCCCGCAGCGCTGCCTGCCCGTGTTCGAGAACGCGGCCTTCGGCCGGCTCGCCCAGGCCTCGCACACGTGCGGCAGCCCGCCTGAGGACTTCTGCCCCCACGTGGGCGCCGCGGGCGCGGGGGCGCAGTGCCAGCGCTGCGACGCAGCCGACCCCCAGCGCCACCACAATGCCTCCTACCTCACCGACTTCCACAGCCAGGACGAGAGCACCTGGTGGCAGAGCCCGTCCATGGCCTTCGGCGTGCAGTACCCCACCTCGGTCAACATCACCCTCCGTCTGGGTAAGTGCGGGCTGGGGGCACCGCCACCGCACCCCCGTCCCCACTCCACTGGGGGTCTGAGGCCAAGGCCTCAGCTGCTGTGTGCCCAGGTTGGGCTGCAGGACCCAGATATGGTGTTGGATTATGGGCGGCTCAGAAATAGGAATTAGGCTGGGTGAGGTGGCTCAGTCCTGAAATCCCAGCACTTTGGGAGGCCGAGTTGGGAGGGTCGCTTGAGCCCAGGAGTTCAAGATCAGCCTCGGCAACGTAGTGAGATCCCATCTTTACAAAAAATAAAGAAAAATAGGCCGGGCGCGATGGCTCTCATCTGTAATCCCAGCACTTTGGGAGGCCGAGGTGGGTGGATAACTTGAGGTCAGGAGTTCCAGACCAGCCTGGCCAACATGGTGAAAACTCTACTAAAGTCTCTACTAAAAATAGAAAAATTGGCCGGGCGTGGTGGTACTTGCCTGTAGTTCCAGCTACTCAGGAGGCTGGGGCAGGAGAATTGCTTGAACCCGGAAGGCGGAGGTTGCAGTGAGCCGAGATCACACCACCTTAGTCCAGCCTGGGCCACAGAGCTAGACGCTGTCTCAAAAAAAAACAAAAACAAAAACAAAAACTGGGCATGATGGTGCACAACTATGGTCCCAGCGACTCAGGAGGCTGAGGCAGGAGGATCACTTAAGACTGGGAGGTTGAGGTGCAGTGAGCTATGATAGTGCCACTGCACTACAGCCTGGGCTACAGAGTGAGACCCTATCTCTTAATAAAAAGAAAGAATGAACAAAAGAAGAAAAAAACCAGGACCTGTACCCCTAGATAGCCAGAAGGATAGACTGAGGGGTGCCCCGTGGGGCGGGAGGGCCAGGGAGTTCCTTGCAGAGCTGTGGTTCTAGGTTGCGATTATAATCCCCTGTAATGGTTTTCCATCCTAGGCCGGAACTGTTGGGGAGGTGACACACCAAGGACTGAATTGGTCACCCTCTAGGGCAGGGGCTCTTGATCTTGGGGCTTCCGGTCAACTTCAGTTACTCAGTGGACCCCTGAAGCTGTCTGCAGTCATTGGGTGGGTTCTGGAAGATAGAAGTTGTGACATTCATCACTGCACAGGCAAAGTTTAACCCTCTGGGCAAGGAGGACTAAGTCTCTTCGTGCTGCTGGGTAGCTGCGCCCGGTGGCGTGGCCTCTCCACCCTGCTCATGACTTGCCGAGGTGCAGGAGCCCTTAGATCTCCAGGAATCTCAATCTGGAGTCTGAACCCAGCCCTGGTTCTCAGCCCCTGCCCCCACTGCAGGGAGCTGGAATGCTCTCTCCTCCCTGCGAGTTCAGCCCAGTTCCCATGTCCTCTGTGGCCGGGTATGCGCTCAGTGTCTTTCCTGTTGCAGCCTCCACTGCCCTTTCAGGAGGGGCTGGTATCACTAGTTAGACTCCCTTATCTTCCAGGTCAGTCTCCCAAAGCTTTGAAAACTCAAATTATTTTTGTAACTCATTTTGGCTGCTAAACCTGACCTGAGGCTGTTTATAAGCTATGTTTATCCTGGTGAGAATGAATATTCATTCGCTTTGCTACTGAAATCTCATCTGAGTACAGCCGGCAGCCCCAGACCCCACTGGGGGTATTAGCACAATATATGGTATAAGGCCTGCATCATCTTTCTAAAAGCTGAAAAATTCTCCATTCCCAAACACATCTGGAGCCTAGGAGTTTGGATTAGGGATGATGGGACTGTCTCCCATGTTTCAGATGAGAAAAATTGAGGTTCAGAGAGGTTGTTATGCACAAAGGCACACAGCTGCTGAGTGGCCATCTGAGCGTGGACATCCGAGGACATCAGAGGTCAGAGCATAAATTCCTTGATGTGAGTTCTGTCACCATCAACTGAGTCAGCTCCACCTCAGCCTGGTGACAGTGTCCCGGGGAGGGCTGGGAAGTGACATTGGAGTTGGGGGGGACCATGAGCCCCCTTTGCAGAGCACACAGGTACTAGCTGCCACCCCAGCAGCTCCCTTCTTGGACCACATCACCTTCTCTCGGCCTGTCTGGATCCCTAGGTGGGGCTTCTGGATGGGACAAGGGGGAGGGGACAGGAAGCCAGTGGGGAGGGGGGAGTCTGGGGGAGCTGTCTGAATGGAGCTGGCAGGACCCCAAGGCCACAGGGGAAGGAATCTGGAACAGGGTGGGGAGTTGCGGGGGAGACACAGCGCTGCATGGCAAAGGGTATCACATGTGTCCTGGGAACCCAGGGGCCAAGGAAAGGGCTCAGCCCAGGCACAAACAAGGTGGGAGGAAGTTGGGAGAAATGGCCAACGTTTTGGAATTGGGGTAGTTCCTGTTTACTGAGCCTCTGCAGTGTGTCAGGCCCTGGGCTGAGCTGTGTGCCCTCGTTGAACTCTGCCTAGAACTTTAGAAGCAGGTGGTTCTGAGCCTTCTGAAAGCAAGGAACCTGAGCGCCTCCACACTGTGAATGAAGAGAGTGAAGACACACAGACACACACACACACACACTCACACACACACTCACTCACACTCTCACACTCACATGCACACTCATGCACACACACACACTCGCACACACACTCACACACACATTCACACACAGTCACACACACTCATGACACACACTCGCACACACACTCACACACATTCACACACAGTCACACACTCACACGCACACTCATGCACAACTCTCACACACTGACACACACACTCACACACACTCACACACTGACACACACACTCACACACTGACACACATTCACACACTCTCTCTCTCTCCCTGCTGTCTTATTCCAGTGAGCATTCTTTCTGTTTTGTTGCCAAAAATCAGGCATATAGGAGAGAGTCCACAAGTATGAGTGACAAGGTCACCTCCTCTATCCTGTGCTCTGGGGCCAGCTCAGCATTCTCTTTTGCCTGCTCTGGGAGGCAGAAGAGGGTAGAAATCACGAAAGGGGGCTTTGGACTTAGGCCCAGCAGAGCCACTCACTGGGCAAGCAGCATCCTCTCTCTCAGCCTCAGTTTCCTCACCTGTACCTTGCGGATAAGAGTCGCCACCTCCTGAGCAGCTGTTCGGGTTCATGAGCCCGGGTCAAGTCGGAGCCGTGGCAGTCCTTGTGTGTGACCAGCGGGGCTGCTGAGACGGCTCAGGGCTGAGGCTCCCCTGCGGGTGGGCTCCCCTGCAGGGATTGAGACATGCTCGTCCTGGGCACCCTGCCTCAAAGACGTCCTGACCCTGGGCTCTGTTTACGCACAAGGGGCGCCGGGGGCTCAGTGCGGCCCCAGATTTGGCCTCCTTTTGGTTTTCTGTGACTTAGGTTTGCTCCAGGCTAAGCCATGGCTTGCATAATAGCGGGGGAAGGAGAGGCCTGGGATTGTCAGTGTCCCCTGTGGAGGCCATCTGACAGCCTCTTCTCCTGGTCCTTAGGCCACCTCTGCTGGCTCTGTCCCCCACTGCTCCCTCTCCTTGAAGGCTCATGGGAGGGCAGAGTGGGCGGCCAGCTCTGGCCCAGGGTCTCCTAGAGGGAATGGGGTGAGGGGCAGGGAAGGAGATGGAGGTCGCCGTGTTCCCAGCCCCCCGTGGCTCTCGGACATCTGTTCCCGATCCTCCCGTCGTCTCTGAGCTGAGCCTTCCTGTCTGGGATGAAAGGCAGCAGTGGGGTCTGGCAGCCCCAGCCTGCCACTAAGGCCCAGGGAGGCCACTGGGCTGGGGCCTGGGAGTCAGTGGGGGTGTGAGGGGAGTGGACAATGACAGGGGTACAGACCGTTCCGGGGCTCTCACCGTGTGCCAAGGACTCGCCCAGGCAGCATTCCATGCCAGCGTGCTTTGTTCTTTTACAGACAGCAAAACTGAGGCGCTGAGGGTGAGATCACACACCCTTAGGATCACACAAGTCAATAAGTGGTGGCCCCTGGGACCGTCCCCCTAACTGCTGCACTTGGGAATGAAGAGGGTCCGGGCTAGGCTGGTCCACATGCTTCAAGCCTCAGTCCTGGGAGGAACAGTACGGGCTGTGGCTTTCAGTGGGCCGGGGGAGTCTCCTGCCCGCTTGCACTTGGATCGCTGAGAATCTCCTGGAATCTCAGGAAGACCTGAGTCCCCAAGCGGATGAGTTTTCCCCTCCCGCCCCTGCAGGTTCTGGATGCTGCTGCGTGGAGCTGATTTCGTCTTCCTTTCATTTAGCTGTTTGCTTGGTGGTCACCCAGCCTTGGCTCCCTGGCCACAGGATGCAGCTGTGAACAGGGCTATGTGCGGCCCCTGTCCTGGGGGCCTCGGGGCCCGCCGGAAGTCAGCCTGTAGTGAGCAATGCTGCGAACGAGGATGTATGCTCTGAGAACAGGCACTGGGGCGCATGAGCCTCATCAATAGGGTCAGGAAGGGTCTCGCTGAGACCTGAAGGATGATAGGAGCTGACAAAAGAGGAAAGGATGTTCCAGGCTGAGGGAGCAGCACCAAGAGGCAGAGGCGGCTCCGTGTTTTCTGTGATAGGTCGGGCCTGGATGGCCTGAGTGCAGACACCAAGAAGACGCTGCGGTCTGGCCAGCCACAGTGAGGAGCTGGGCCCCGGGGGACTGGACATTAGGGGCACCCTGCGGCCCCTGCGGGGCCCTGGAGCCAGCTGGGTCGCCTGAGCTTTGGCTCCGTTCTGTCTTCCTGTCGAGTGGGTGGCTGCGTTTGCCTTGGCCTGGGCCAGTGCTGGGGGCCGAGTCCTCCCTCCTGCTCCCTGGGGGTTCTGGCTGGAACGCTGAGCCCCGAGCAGGGCAGGGGGTCAAGACAGCGGCTGCTTAGCCTCCATCCACCCACAGAACTGCCCCCCAGGCCCCTGGGCCCAGCTGGCCTTGGCCCCCTCTGTCTCTCTGGGCCTCCCAGGACTAATGCAGTAGATGCAGGGGTAGGAAGTCATGAAGCCCAGGATCGGTGTAGGCAGCCTCCCATGGCGTCCGCATCATGCCTGTCCACTTCCCACACTGCCCTCCAGCAAGGCCTTGGCCGGCCCGAGGCACTGTCTCTCCTCCAGCGCTTTACATGTGCTGTGGCTTCTGCCCAGCACACTTCTCCTCCCACCTTCAGCCTAACTCGCGTCTTGTTCATCCACAAAACCATTGCATGTCTGCCGATCCCTGTGCTGAGCCTTGGGGATGTCTGTCTGCCCCACTCAGCTTAGCGGTGCCTCCTCTGGAAAGCCCCTCACCCCTCCAAGTTTGGGCAGAGGGCCTGCCCGTGCATCCTTGCAGCCCCTAATCCTCTTTCCACCAGAGTCTGGATTACACTGCCTGAGGCCTTGGTTTGTTTATGTCCATCCCTATCTCTGAGCTGCTAGAGCTGCCTGTTTTCACACCTGTACCCCAGCGCCCAGCCTGCATTTGCCTACTGTGCAGGGTGCTGGGTAAAGGTTGTGCAGGGTGCTGGGTAAAGGTTGGTCAGGCGAATGAATGAAAGAGCAGCTCAAATTTCACTGAGGCTGGGTGAGACTCACACCTGCAATCCCAGCACTTTGGGAGGCAGAGATGGGAAGATCCCTTGAACCAGAAGTTCAGGGTCAGCCTGGGCAACAAAGTGAGACCCTGTCTTTCCAAAAATAAAAATAGAAATGAAAAAATTAGCCGGGCATGGGGGCAAGTGCCTGTAGTCCCAGCTGCTTGGAAGGCTGAGGTGGGAGGATCGCTGGAGCCTGCGAGTTCGAGGCTGCAGTGAGCTGTGATCACACCACTTCACTCCAGCCTGGGCAACAGAGCGAGACCCTGTCTCAGAAAAAAGAAAAATGTAGTTGAACAAATGCTTCATGCCTGAGACTGTTCCAAGGGCTTCCAAGGCATTTGTTAATGTAGCCCTGTTATTATTATGCCTATTTTGCAAATGGGGAAACTGAGGCACTACATTGCAGTCACTTGCCCAGTGAACCTGAGGGAGTTCAGTTATTTTGCCCAAGGCCACAGAGGCAGGAATTGGTGGGGCTGGGCTGTGAACCCCAGGGTTGCAAGATTGCACTGTGTTTCCTCGCTGAGAGCGAGGGAGTGAGGAATTCATGGAGGAAGGACCCCCAGCCTTGCAGGTGCCTCCTTACTCCTAAGCCACGGCATTCATGGCAGTGCTGCCATCCTCCCAGCCCAGCCCTGCCCTGCCCTGCCATGCTCTCCCTTGCCCAGGCTCCAGCTGCTTGGTCTACCTCCCTTCCCTGCGGCCCCTTGTCCCAGGCAAGCCCTCCCAGCAGCTGTGCCCTTGCCCCCCTCATGCCCTGGCTTTGCTTATTTAAATCATCGTCGACATCCAGGACTCCACCTGCACCTTTCGCCCTGGCTTGGTCTCCACCTGAGCCCTTGACTGGGTAATTTGAGCAGCCTCCTCAACACCGACCACTCTGGATGTCATGCAAGGGCCCTTGTGTGCAGAGAGGCATTTTCTTTTCTTTTTTATTTGTTTAAGACAGAGTCTTGCTCCACTGCACAGGCTGGAGTGCAATGGTGCGATCTCGGCTCATTGCAACCTCCACCTCCCAGGTTCAAGCAATTCTCCTGTCTCAGCCTCCTGAGTAGCTGGGATTACAGGTTCCCGCCACCACACCTGGCTAATTTTTTGTATTTTTAGTGGTAACAGGGTCTCATCATGTCGGCCAGACTGGTCTCGAACTCCTGACCTCGGGTGATCTGCCCGCCTCAGCCTCCCAAAGTGCTGGGATTACAGGCATGAGCCATGGCACCTGGCCCATAACAGCATTTCCACAGTAGCCAAAGCCGAGGCAGCCTAAGTGTCCACCAAGGGGTGAATGATGAACAAGAGCAAACGTGGTCCATCCGTCCGGTAGAATATTACTCAGCCCTGAAAAGGAAGGAGATTCTCACACAGCCACAGCACAGATGAACCTTGAGGACATTATGCTAAGGGAAAGAAGCCAGTCAAAAGAGAACAAATACTGCAGGGTTCCACTGATATGAGAGGCACCCTGGGATAGTCAAATCCACAGAGACAGAAGATAGAATGCTGGTTGCCAGGGGCTGGGGGAGGGGCAGTGGAGAGTGACTGTTTCATGGGGACAGAGTTTCAATTTGGGAAGATGAAAGCGTTCTGGAGATGGACGGTGGTGAAGTTTGCACAACAATGAGCTGTGCAAATGGTTAAGATGGTGAATGTCGTGTTATGCGTATTTCACCACAATAAAAGAAGGTTTGGGGAGAAGTACATGTTGGCCCTGTGGGAAGGCAGCTTGCGACATGGATGAAGACCCACAAGAATATTCCTGGCCTTTGGCAAAGGAATCCTACTTCTGGGAATTAAAATAAGGGAAGGGTCCTAATGCATGAAAACGTTCATCGAGGCGTTCTTTATAGTAGGGAAAAATTGGAACCATAAGGGAATAGTTAAGTAAATTGTAGGACATAAATTCACATGGTGATTGGAGCCATTCAGTGCAACAGCTGACAAAGGGTTTGTAATACACAGGGAGCGCTTAAGTCAAAATGTTGAATGAAGAAAAAGACACAAGTTGGTACATGTGGAATCATCAGATTTATATTTTAAAATCCCTAAAGAGTAGGCAAAAAAGAAAGACATCAAACTGGTAAAAGCGTGTTTGTCCTCAGGACTTGCAGCGACTTTTCTTCCATTTTTCGTGTTTCTACATTTTCCCAGTATTCTCTCATGAAGCTTGTTCTAATTTAAAAACTGGAGAGAACACATTGCTACAGTTTTTTTTTTTTTTTAAAGCACCCGCATCGCTATGTTTTGTTTTAAGATGTTTTTCAAAGTTCTGGTGCAGCACAGCTTGGCATCGTAACTCCCAACCCCTTAAAAGAAAGCGTGCGGAGCAAACAGAGTCCGGATCTGGGGGCGGCCTGGTGTCTGTGTCTGTTTGGAGCAGAGGTTTCGCGTCTTGGAACCAGGTGGGGGACTGGCCCAGATGTGCATTCGCTAAAGGATGCTGTGCGCGGGCTGCTGCGGGTCGCCAGCACAGGCTCCTTGGTAAACATCTAGCAGCCGGACACCTCTCGGGAGGGGAGCTTGGAGCCACTTAAAAGGTAGCTGGCAGCTAGAAGTGTGATCGGAAAAAGGCAGTCACTGGGACTTCATGCAAAGGAGCAGCCTCACGCCATAGGAAACATCCCGGCTTTTCCGTCCTTGCCAAACCGGGAGGTGAGAGAAGACGCAGCAATATCACAAAGACACAGAGAGGACTTTTTGTTACGAGAGTTAATTAGAGGCTGGGTGTGGTGGCTCACGCCTGTAATCCCAGCACTTTGGGAGGCTGAGGCTGGTGGATCACTTGAGGTCGGGAGTTCGACACCAGCCTAGCCAACATGGTGAAACCCCGTCTCTACTAAAAAAAAAAAAAAATTAACCAAGCATTGTGGTGGGCGCCTATAATCCCAGCTACTAGGGAGGCTGAGGCAGCAGAATCGCTTGAACCAGAGGCAGAGGTTGCAGTAAGTCGAGATCAGACCACTGCACTCCAGCCTGGGTGATAGTAAGACTCTATTTCAAAAAAAAAAAAGACTGGGTGTGGCGGTTCAACCTGTAATCCCAGCACTTTGGGAAGCTGAGGTGGGCAGATCACCTGAGGTCAAGAGTTTGAGACCAGCCTGGTCAACATGGCAAAACCCCATCTCTACTAAAAATACAAAAATTAGCCAGGCATGGTGGTGAGCACCTGTAATCCCAGCTACCCAGGAGGCTGAGGCAGGAGAACCACTAGAACCCGGGATGCAGAGGCTGCAGTGAGCTGAGATTGCACCGCTGCACTCCAGCCTGGGCAACAAAGCAAGACTCCACCTCAAAAACTAACTAACTAACTAACTAAATAAATAAATAAATAAAAGCAGCTTAATCCCTCCTTTGTGATGAAAAGGTTTCTTCCAAAGGCAACCAAAAGACTGGGAAAGGAGTGGCCCCAAGATTTTTTTTTTTTTTTTTTTTCCTGGAGTCGGAGTCTCACTCTGTAGCCCAAGCTGGAGTGAAGTGGCACGACCTCGGCTCACTGCAACCTCTGCCTCCTACGTTCAAGCGATTCTCCTGCTTCAGCCTCCCGTGTAGCTGGTACTACAGGTGCGTGCCACTGTGCCCGGCTAATTTTTTGTATTTTAGTAGAAATGAGGTTTTACCATGTTGCCCAGGGTGGTCTCGAACTCCAGAGCTCAGGTGATCCGCCCACCTCGGTCTCCCAAAGTGCTGGGATTACAGGTGTGAGTCACCATGCCCGGCCCCCATGATCTTTTAAACATCGATGAGAATTAAAACCTGCAGCCCTAGCCCAGCCCCTTACAAGCTCCAGGGGCTAATGAGGCTTCTGGGTGATTGAGACAGCTGTGTTCCTATCAGGACAGCCAAGGTGTCATCCTCAACTGTTAGCTGGTGGTGACACTGCTCCGGAGCACTTGGCTTCCGTCACCTCCAGGCCGCCCGATACGCTATTCTCTGTGCCTAGAATTCTGTTCCTTCTGCTCTCCTCACCTGTCTGGCTCCCATGCACCCCTGCTCATCCCACCAGCTTACTAGACCACATACTGCAAACTTACTTCTCACCACCTCCTCCCTCTCCATGCTCCTGCCAGCCTGAACTACAGGCTTCACCACGAGGTGGCCACAGCTCTGCCAACATCCTGCCTGGTGTGGAATGCACCTTCTCCTCACCATCCCTGGCTAATGGCTGCTCATCCTTGAAACCGTAGGTTCGAGTGCCTTGTTGGTGCTCCCACAGCCTCCCTGGGCTACTTTGGCCCATTCTATAAAGACCTATCTGTCTCGGCTGGGCATGGCGGCTCACGCCTCTGATCCCAGCACTTTGGGAGGCTGAGGCAGGCAGATCACTTGAGATCAGGAGTTCGAGACCAGCCTGGCCAACATGATGAAATCCCATCGCTACAAAAATACAAAAATTAGCCAGGCTTGGTGGTGCATGCTTGTAACCGCCGCTACTCAGGAGGCTGAGGCAGGAGAATGGCTTGAACTCAGGGGACAGAGGTTGCAGTGAGCCAAGATTGTGCCACTGTACTCCAGCCTAGACAACAGAGTGAGACTCTGTCTCAAAACAAACAAACAAACAACAATAACAAAAACAAGACCTGCCTCTCTCTCCCCACCTGTCACCTCCCCTTGGGGCAGGTGCCATGAATCCTTATTGCTGAGCATGGCACCTGGCACACAAGAGGTGCCCAATAAATGCTTGCCAGATGAATGAGTAGATTCGAGGCAGGATTTGTACCTTCAAGGAGTTTATAATCCAATGAGAGAGTGGAGACAGCAGGTAGTCCTGACAGTATGGGACACTGTCCCAAGTGTGCCTGGGAGTCATGATCCCTGCATGAGTCTCTGTTTAAAACAAGCCAGCATTTAATAGGCACCTGCTGTGTGCCAGGTGCTTTGCCAAGTGCTTTACAGGCACTGTATGACTGAGATCCCCAAACGCTTCATTTACTAATGAGGAGTCAGGTTCAGGGAGGAGAAGGACTTCCTCAGTGTCATGCCCAAAGTCACTGCTCAAAACCAGGGTGCCCTCCTACTCAGGAGTCCATGGGACCCCAGAGAGAAGGGACTGCCTAGGAAGGGGGTGAAGGGGGTTCTGGTGCCCATGGAGACATGGAGGTCCCACCCGCCCCCCTCCCGGTCTTCACCTGCTGGCTGAGCCAGCAGCTGGGCACAGTAGAGCATCCCCCACCAGCCGCCCTGCACCGCCCAAGCCAAACAGCAGGAGCGCCAAGTTGCATCCTCTCCAGCCAGCTGGAACATAAAGCCCATCAAGAATGACACCAGGACAGTCATAAAAATCAAGCCGGCCCACATCCGGCACTGACCAAGCAGAATGAGCTCAGTATGAAGAGGCTTATTTTGGGAAAATGGAAACAAAACAAAGCCCTTTAATTAGAGCCATCTGGGGAATAGTGGCCTGGGGAGTGGGGCGGGAAGGGCTAGGGTGGAAAGTTGAGCTGGGAATGCATGGGTGAGGCTGCCCTGCCCACCTCAAGCATTAGAACCAGGCGGGTGAGCTGCTCCCAGCCTACAAGGGAGTCACACACACAGCAGGGTCCCTGAGCCCCATCTGGCCACCCACTGTTCCTGTTCTTCCTCTCCCAGGCAAACTCCTGGCAATTCTGGGTGTGGTGACTCCCTGTGAGGAGCTGGGGACTCCCCATGGCCATGACACCAGATACCACAAGACCCTGGCTGAACCAGGGCTAGGCTCCATCACAGCCCTCCCATCTTGGCACTAAGTCTAAGCCCCAAATATGAATCAAGATTGCCAAGTCTGAAAAAACAAAAAGATTGCCAAGTGCTCTTCTAACCTGGGAAGACCAAACAGTTTTCCTTGGATTGATTGTTGCCTAGGGCTTTGTGTTAAGAAGGATTCCGAGGTACAGTCTGAGCCGAAACATGACTGAGACATGACTACACGTTTGCAAAGAGAGGTGGCAGGGCATTCCAGACCATTGCAATAAGTCAGGGAACAGACGAGGGGCTGAGAGAATGACAGAGAGGAGGGCAGACACAAGGAATATTCCAGTGAATGAGCTAGTGATCTGGAGAATACTGAGGTCACTCGCTGAGGATGGAGGTGATTCACCAGCTTCTTGTTTTGGTGCATAGAGAGACTAGGGAAGGAAGGAAGATGCCTTTATTTTTTTCCCCCAAATACATATAACACAAATGTGGAGTCTGGCTTTTGATTCTTTTGGGTATATCCCCAGAAGTGGGAGTACTGGATCCTATGGCAAAAAAAAAAAAAAAAAATTTTTTTTTTTTTTTTTTTTTGAGACAGAGTCTCGCTCTGTCACCCAGGCTGGAGTGCAGTGGCCGGATCTCAGCTCACTGCAAGCTCCGCCTCCCAGGTTCACGCCATTCTCCTGCCTCAGCCTCCCGAGTAGCTGGGACTACAGGCGCCCGCCACCTCGCCCGGCTAGTTTTTTGTATTTTTTAGTAGAGACGGGATTTCACCGTGTTCGCCAGGATGGTCTCGATCTCCTGACCTCGTGATCCGCCCGTCTCGGCCTCCCAAAGTGCTGGGATTACAGGCTTGAGCCACCGCGCCCGGCCCATTGTAGGTTCTTGTTTGGAGTGACACAGGCTCTTCACTGCTTACAAGGCTATTCTTGAGTTGCAAAAATTCTCTCTCCATGCTTTTTCCTGTATTCCTCTATTCGATCTCGGCTGCCACAGAAAGCAGACAGCAGTCAGAGAGAAAGCACAGGGACGCTCTTTTTGCATCTGTAGTGGAAACCTTAGCAGACAGTAACTGCTCTGGGGCTGTCAAATAGATGCATTGTTTTTAGTTTTTTCAGGAACCACCAGTTTTCCATAGCGGCTGCACCATTTCACATTCCCACCCACAGTGCACAAGGGTTCCAATTTCTCCATATCCTTGCCAACACTTGTTATTTTCTGTTTTGTTTTTTTTTTTCATAATAGCCACCCTAATGGATGGGAGGTCCAATTATACATATATATATATATATATATATATATATATATATATATATATAACTGTGTAGGGAAAAACTCCTCAAAATGTGTTTTTCCTCTGCTGTCAGACCACAAGCATCATCAACACAGAAGACTTCTGTGACCAAATGCGTGGGGTTTTCCCCCACACAACAAGCAGCGGTACCAGCTGGGTGTCCTCTAATTCAGTTCCAGCACAATCTAGTCAGAGATAACATCAGATCCCACAGGTTGAGAGCTCAGTCCCCAAGGCTGTCTTCCGCCACACACACCGGTCGCAAGTCAAGGCCTCAGAAACTTCTGACAGACTAGCTTCAAGTTCCCATGACCCCTTCTTTGGGTTCAATCAGTTTGCTGGAGCAGCTCGCAGAACTCAGGGTAACAGATGGACTGGTTTATTATAAAGAATATTGCAAAGGACGCAGATGGAGAGATGAGCAGGGTGAGGAACGGTGAAGGGGCGGGAGCTTCCATGTCCTCCCTGGGTGCCACCCTCCAGAAACCTCTCTGTGTTCAGCCATTCAGAAGCTCCCTGAACCCTCTCCTCGGCTTTTTATGGACGCTTCATGCATCAGCATTGCTTCCCCTGGGTATAGGGTGGGACCCTCTCTTGGAGGGTCTTAAGATCCACAGTCAGAAAGGTGGGGGAGCTTTAGAGTGAAAGGAGGGCAGGAGAAGGCAGAGGCCTGCCCCTGAGGCCCAACACACCTAACATTCTAACAAAAGACCATAAGGAGGGCTGTGGGAGTCATAAGCCAGGAGCTGTGGATGAAAACACACACACACACACATATATACACATATATATATATATATATATTTTTTTTTTTTTTTTTTTGTATAGAGACAGGGTCTCACTATGTTGCCCGGGCTAGTTTCAAACCCCTGGGGTCAAGTGATCCTCCCTGCCCTCGGCCTCCCAAAGTGCTAGGATTACAAGTGTGAGCCACTATACCCAGCCCAACAACTGATATCTATCATAACACCACAGTTAACATATATCGTATATATAACAACTTTAGGAGATATAATTCCCATACCATATAATATACCCATCTAAACTATGCAGTCCAGTGGTGTTTAATATATACACAGAGTTGTGCAGCCATCACCGCAATCAACTTTAGAATATCTTTATTTATTTACTTATTTTGAGACAGGGTCTCACTCTGTTGTGCAGGCTGGAGTGCAGTGGCACGATCACGGCTCACTGTGGCCTCTACCTCCTGAGCGCAAGCCATCCTCCCACCTCAGCCTCTCAAGTAGCTGGGATATGCAAGCCACCACACCCAGCTAATTTTTAAATTTGTTCTTATTTATTTATTTTTTGTAAGTAGGGTGTGGTGGCTCACGCCTGTAATCCCAGCACTTTGGGAGGCCGAGGCGGGTGGTTCACGACGTCAGGAGATTGAGACCATCCTGGCTAACATGATGAAACCCCGTCTCTACTAAAAATACAAAAAATTAGCCAGACGAGGTGGCGGGCGCCTGTAGTCCCAGCTACTCGGGAGGCTGAGGCAGGAGAATGGCGTGAACCTGGGAGGCGGAGCTTGCAGTGAACCGAGATGGCGCCACTGCACTCCAGCCTGGGCGACAGAGCAAGACTTCCGCCTCAAAAATAAATAAACAAACAAACAAATAAATAAATAGAAACAGGATCTTGCTATGTTACCCAGGCCGGTCTTAAACTCCTGGGCTCAAGCGATCCTCCAGCCTCAGCCTCCAAAGTGCTGGGATGACAGGTGTGAGCCACTAAGCCCGGCTTGGAACACCTTTATTACCCTGTACCTATTAGCAGTCACTTTCTGTTGCCCCCTAATCCCCATCCTGAACCCCTATCCTGTGACAACTACTTGTCTTCTTCCTATCTCTGTGGATTTGCCTATTCTGGACATTTACGTAGAATCCCATAATATGTGGTCTTTGGTGATTAGCTTCTGCCACTTAGTGTAACGTTCTCGTGGTTCATTCTTGTGGTTGCTTATGTCAGCACTTCATTTCTTCTTGTAGCCCCATCATATTCCATCATATGATATACCACATTTTATTGATTCATTCATCAGTTGGTGGGCATTGGAGTTGTTCCCACTCTTCGGCTGTTATACAAAGAAAGCTGCTGTGAACATCCATACGTACGTTTTGTGTGGATGTATGTTATGTGTTTTCATTTCTCTTGAGTATATGCTGAGGAGTGGAATTGCTGGGTCCTTTGATAAACCCGTGTCTAACATTTTGAGGAACTGCTGGGCTGTTTTCCAAAGTGGCTGCCCCATTTTACATTCCCGTCAGCGGCATATGAGGGTTCCAATGCCCCCACTTCCTCACCAACACTTGTTATTATCTCTGTCGACACTAGCCAGCCTAGTGGGTGTGAAGGGGTTCTCATTATGGTTTTGACTTGCATTTCCCTGCTGGCCAATGATGTGGAGCATTTTTTCTTGTGTTTCTGGGCCATTCATATATCCACTTTGGAGAAATGTCTATTCAAAACCTTTGCCGTTTTTGTTGTTTTCTTTTTTGAGATAGAGTCTCACTGGGTTGCCCAGGTTAGAGCGCCAGGTTCTCACTCGGTTGCCCAGGTTGGAGTGCAGTGGTGTGATCATGGCTCACTGCAGCCTCAACCGCTTGGGTTCAATCAGTCCTCCCACCTCAGCCTCCCAAATAGCCTGGAGGCACAGGCCACCGTGCTCGGCTCATTTTTTATATTTTTTGTAGAAGTGGGGTTTCACCATGTTACCCTGGCTGGTTGCGAACTCCTGGGCTCAAGCAATCTACTTCCCCTTTGCCCGTTTTTAAGTGGGTTGTCTTTTTGAGTGGTAAGTATTCTTTATATATTCTGGGTAAGTCCCTTATCACATATATGATTTGCAACTATTTTCTCCCACTGTGTGGGTTGCCTTTTCATTTTCTCGGTGGTGTTCTTTGAAGGACAGAAGTTTTGGTTTTGATTAAGTCCAGCTTATGTATTTTTTTCTTTTGTTACCTGTGCTTTTGGTGTCATTTCTAAGAAGGCTCTTCTAATGCAAAGTCCCAAATATTTACTCCTCTGTTCTCTTCTAAGAAAGAAATTTTAGCCTTTTTTTTTTTTTTTTTTTTTTTTTTAAAGACAGAGTCTTGCTCTGTCACCCAGGCTGGAGTGCAGTGGCACCATCTCAGCTCACTGCAACCTCCACCTCCTAGGTTCAAGCAATTCTCCTGCCTCAGCCTCCCGAGTAACTGGGATTACAGGCGCCTGCCACCATGCCTGGCTAATTCTTGTATTTTTAGTAGAGACGGGGTTTCACCACGTTGGTCAGGCTGGTCTCGAACGCCTGACCTCAGGTGATCCACCCGCCTCGGCCTCCCAAAGTGCTGGGATTACAGACATGAGCCACCGCACCCAGCCTTTTAGCTCTTACCTAGAGTGAAGATGTTTCAGCAGAGGACTAGGGTGGCTTGTCCTTGACACCTAAGGAAGATGGTGATGGCAGTGGGCAGCCTCCTGGGGGTCTCTGGGACCAGGGATGGAAGGATCAGAGAATAGAAAGCCGGCCATGGGGAGGGGACTGGGTGAGTTGTGTGCTGCTCTGGGGAGTGAGAGGCTACTGCCAACGGTAGAGATGCAGGAGGGACTCCCTGCGTGGGCCATTCTTCCCTTCATTCATTCGTTCCTGCACCAGCACTCAGTGAATGCCTGCCAGGTGTCAGGCACCTTGCTAGGTGCTGGGGTGGCAGAGATTACCAAAGAGAAGCCCGGTGCTGACGATGAGGAGCTCTGTCCAGGGTGGAGAGCCACCGCTGAGCAGGAGTAACTCTGCAGGAGGCTAGCTGTAGGGTCACATTGCAGGAGGCCCCCTCTCCTGTCTTGGGGGGGTGTCAGGGGTGTGGATTAGGGCTTAAGGTTGAGTTGGGCTTCTGTGAGGAGGGGGTACCTGGATGGAGTCCTTAACGTAGGAGGGTGGGGGAGATGGTGGTATTTCAGGCAGTGGGGAAATTGCCTTTTAAATTCAGGCTGTACTTCCTTCTTATTACTGAAATCATACCCGCTCTCAGCGTAGACGCCAGATACTTCCCAGCTCGAACTGCGGAAGGCGGCGGTTCTCCCGCGCCCGCACCCCAGCCTCCCTCTCCGCCTGAATGTCTGAGCCGTTTCTGTTCCCTGATGCATCCTTATCTCCCAGCCCTGTGCCTGCACTGCCGCGTCGGGGTTTTTCTCTTTTTAGGCATTGCCTGTTGACATCCCATGAGGGAAGAGGAGGAATTGGGAACCCCCTTCCCTCTACCACAGCCACCCTTCCTACCCCAGGGTAGCTGAGTCATTGTGATGGAGTCCGGTCCGCTGTTGAGGACGCTTCCAGGGTGGAACGCAGGGCAGGCAGGTGCCTAAAGCCTGCAGATCCCCCAACTGGATGTTGGGGGCATGTGGGGGAGTGGGGCTAAAGCCCAGGGAAGGGAGAGGCCGCTGGAAGCTGGGGGTTCAGGGAGCAAGCAGAGGGGCTCAGGAGGAGGCCAAAGCAGGCAAGGGAGAGGAGAGCAGGTGGAGGCCCCGGGATAGGCGACTTTCGAGGTGATGAGCATGATCAGACGCCCAGGAAAGGAGGCATGATCAGGGGCCCCTGGCTGTGGCCACGGGGGGCTGTGAGTGAGGTGACTTTGCAAGTACAGTGTCTTCTGTGGAGTGGCCCAGAGAAGCGGAATTGTAGTAGGTTGAAGGTTGAGTTGGGAGATGAGGCTGTGGGGCAGTGGATTTAGACCTGTCTTGGGAAATTTGGAAGATAGAAACTTGGAGCAATAAGGGGTCCAGGAAGGATTTCGTGAGGATTAGGAGATCTGTAGTCATTGCAAGAGAATGAGGCCAAAGGTACAGTGCAAGGATCGGCTTTGGTGGGGTACAGTCAAAGAAATAACTTTCTAACAGTAGAGCAGGCTTTCTTAGAATGTGGCAACATCCCATTGCTGGAGATATTTGAGCAAAAAGAGATGACTGCCTATCAGGGGTGTTGCAACGGAGATTCCTGTGCAAGGTGGCAAGTTGACCCGGAAGAGGATCAGCAAATACTTGGGAAGCATGCGGGCATTGTCCTTCCCAGTGCCCCAACAGGCATCACGAATGAAGGGTGGCATGCCCTGTCCCGAGCTCTAGACAGCTTCCAACGATCCATCCACACTAGTGCATGCAGTACAGCCGTCTGCCCTCCCTGGACCAGGATTCCATTCTTCCCACCCCTTCCATAAAATGGGCCCTGTCTTCCTGGCTGCAGGGAAGGCTTACGAGATCACGTATGTGAGGCTAAAGTTCCACACCAGTCGCCCTGAGAGCTTCGCCATCTACAAGCGCAGCCGCGCCGACGGCCCGTGGGAGCCCTACCAGTTCTACAGTGCCTCCTGTCAGAAGACTTACGGCCGGCCCGAGGGCCAGTACCTGCGCCCTGGCGAGGATGAGCGCGTGGCCTTCTGCACCTCCGAGTTCAGCGACATCTCCCCGCTGAGTGGAGGCAATGTGGCCTTCTCCACCCTGGAGGGCCGACCCAGCGCCTACAACTTTGAGGAGAGCCCTGGGCTGCAGGTGAGAGAGGAGTGGGGCTTGGGGCGTCGGGACGGGGTTGGAATTGGGTCATGGCAGTAGGAGGGTCCGATGTGCCAGGACACACAGGGTGGGGGACCTGCAAAACCCCATGTTTATTTTATTTTATTTTTCTGAGTCTTGCTCTGTCGCCCAGGCTGGGGTGCAGTGGTGCAATCTCTGTTCACTGAAACCTCCGCCTCCTGGGTTCAAGCTATTCTGCCTCAGCTTCCCAAGTAACTGAGATTACAGGTGCCTGCCACGACGCCTGGCTGATTCTTTTTTGTATTTTTAGTAGAGACAGGGGTTTCGCCATGTTGGCCAGGCTGGTCTTGAACTCCTGACATTAAGTGATCCATCCGCCTCGGCCTCCCAAAGTGCTGGGATTACAGGCGTGAGCCACTGTGCCCGGCTGACCAGCAGCAGCTGCACTGTCCCATGGGGTGCCGCCAGCCACCATGAGATGTGGCCAGCGCAGCTGAGGAACTGGATTTTATATTTTATTTAATTTTAATACATTTTAACTTAGATAGCCACATGTGACCCGTGGCCGCCACGTTGGAGAGACCGCTGCGGGGGTGGCGGGAAGGCACACACTGTGACCAGTGTGGTGCTTGGCACGTAGGGCGTACCCACCCATGCTCTGGAGATATGCGCACATGACAGCTCCCCGTCCTTGTCCTCACGGTAGAGAGGACGGCAGGCCTGTGGCCATATCGGTCTGTTCAGGGCCCTCCAGTTCAGCCCACATAGGTCCACCCAGGTGTGTGGACCTGCCGGTATCGGCACCCATCTGTGTCCACGTTGCTGTGTGTCCATAGCTGTTCATCTACACACAAGTGTGTTGGGCGGCTCTCCAGTCCACCGGTCCCCAACGCCTGACTGCAGACTGGTACTGGTCCGAGGCCTGTTAGGAACTGAGTCACGGCAGGAGGTGAGCGGCGGGCAGGTGAGCATTCCAGCCTGAGCTCCGCCTCCTGTCAGATCAGCTGCCTGTGGCATCAGATTCTCCCAGGAGCAACTGGGTTGCATGTCCTCATGAGAATCTAATGCCTGATGGTCTGAGATGGAACAGTTTCATCCCAAACCACCGCCTACCCCGTTCGTGGAAAAAAATGTCTTCCACGAAACCTGTTCCTGGTGCCAAAAAGGTTGGAGACTGCTGCTCTAGTCCATTTCCCCGGGTTCGGACCCGAGACGTGTCTGAACCCGGGGAACCTGCCCTCTCCTCCCCTCCAGACTTTCAGAGCATCTTCTTTGCCCATCTGGGATAACGAGAGAACCGGGGTTAGAATCTGCTTCCAGAGGGGACACTGAGACCCAAAAAGAAGTTGCATCCTGCCAGCAATGTGCAGCATGAGAACACGTGGAGCCGGCTGTGTCAGGGTCCCCAGGATCACCCTTGGGTTTAGTGATTCACTATAAGGACTCACGGAACTCAGAAAAGCTGTGAGGCTCAGAGCTGCAATTTTTTGCAATGAAAGGCTACCGGCTAACATCAACCAGGGGGGAGGCGCACAGCCAGGTGACAGGAGGGACCAGGCTCTGAGTGTCCAGCTATTCTCCCAATGCAGTGGAGTCACACGCACAGCACATATTTCCCCAGAGCCACATATGGCCGTGTGCACAGAATACTGCCAACCTTGAAGGCCAGAGTTTTATTTTTATTTTTATTTTTTTTGAGACAGAGTCTTGCTCTATCGCCCAGGCTGGAGTGCAGTGGCCGGATCTCAGCTCACTGCAAGCTCCACCTCCCAGGTTTATGCCATTCTCCTGCCTCAGCCTCCCGAGTAGCTGGGACTACAGACACCCGCCACCTCGCCCGGCTAGTTTTTTGTATTTTTTTTTAGTAGAGACGGGGTTTCACTGTGTTAGCCAGGATGGTCTCGATCTCCTGACCTCGTGATCGCCCGTCTCGGCCTCCCAAAGTGCTGGGATTACAGGCTTGAGCCACCGCGCCCGGCCAATTTTTTTTTTTTCTTAGACAGAGACCTCATCTCACTATGCTGCCCAGGCTGGTCTCGAACTCCTGGGCTCAAGCGATCCTCCCAACTCAGCCGCCCAAAGTGCTAGGCTTAAAGGTATGAGCCACCACACCTGGCCTGAAGTCCAGTGTTTTTACTGGAGGTTGGCAGTGTAGACACAGCTGACCGCCTGTGTGGCTGACCTGTCTCCAACCCTTCCAGAGGTGAAGCCGATTCTGTGTAGCCCAAGGCCCCCACCGCAAATGAATTTATCGGCATAGACTGTGTAGTGTGGCCAAGGGAAGACACTCTTACCAGGTGGGACATCCAAGGATATGGAGGTCACTCCCTTGGGTCCAGGGCAAAGGGCCAGGCCCCTCTTCAGGCAAGCCAAATCCTTTATCACACAGAACCACATCTGCAGACCTCGAGGCCCTGCTTATCCCACTAAAAATGTACACGTCACCATGATTTTGTTTACAAATTACAATTTCTTCTCCATGGACTCCAAAGCTCTGTAGGTTAGAAAACGTCAGCTGAGATCAGATGAAGACAGGCAGGGAGGGCCGGCCCCTGCTCCCACCTGCGTCTGTGCAGCCACCACCCTGGGGACATCCTTAGCCATTGGAGGTTTTCTGTCTCATTGCCTCATGTGTTCTGGACGCTGTCCCTGATGGAGAGATGATCTTTTGAGAAATGTCTCCCCTGCTGCTTCTGGATAGAAACCAAGAGCAGAGGCCGGGCACGGTGGCTCAAGCCTGTAATCCCAGCACTTTGGGAGGCCAAGACGGGTGGATCACGAGGTCAGGAGATCGAGACCATCCTGGCTAACACGGTGAAACCCCGTCTCTACTAAAAAATGCAAAAAACTAGCCGGGCGAGGTGGCGGGCGCCTGTAGTCCCAGCTACTCGGGAGGCTGAGGCAGGAGAATGGCGTAAACCCGGGAGGCGGAGCTTGTAGTGAGCTGAGATCCGGCCACTGCACTCCAGCCTGGCCGACAGAGTGAGACTCCGTCTCAAAAAAAAAAAAAAAAAAAAAAAAACCAAGAGCAGAGCAGGACAAAGAGAGGCAAGTCCACCTTGCTCTTTCCTCCTGATGCTCCCCTGGACACATTTAGGGGACAGGTGCTTTCTCAGAGGACACAGAGCTTGGAAGGAAGGATGTGGCTGCTGGGTCTTGGGCCCCTCTGACCCCCATGGAGCGGCCTAGGACTTTGGAGGAAAAGGCCGACCTGGCTGTTGCAGAGTAAGACCGCCAGAGTTGAGTGGCCACCTGAGCACCCCTTGGACATACAGCCCAAGTTGTCCACCTCCTGCTTCTCCTTCATACCACGGCCTGGGTCCTGGGATCCATCCAGAATCAACTCCAGCACCTACTTGTAGCTTAAGCTGGAGTTCCAATGCTTGGGTTCAGTGGGGCTTGCCCTAAAATGATTTTTTTTTTTTTTTTTGAGACAGTTTCACTCTGTTGCCCAGGCTAGAGTGCAGTGGCATGATCTTGGCTCCCTGCAACCCCTGCCTCCAAGGTTCAAGCAATTTCTCTTACCTCAGCCTCCCAAGTAGCTGGGACTGCAGGTGTGCACCACCACACTGGCTAATTTTTGTGTTTTTAGTAGAGACGGGGTTTCGCCATGTTGCCCCGGCTGGTCTTGAACTCCTGGTCTCAAGGGGTCTGCCCGCCTCGGCTTCCCAAAGTGCTGAGATTACAAGTATGTGTCATCGTGCCGGGCCCTAAAATGACCTCTAAGGCACCAAGACATGCCCCCTGCAATTGAGGCTAAGGCTTCTCTCTCCCAGTGTCCATCCTATGTCCCAGAGATTTTGACCCCACTCCTTTACTGCCATTGTCCTTGCAGACTGATGGATTGGGTCACAGGCCAGGAAGCAGAGGCAGGAGACCCTGGGCACGTCATTGCTGTCTCTGGGCCCCACTGGCATGATAAGGGTGTTGGGGTAGACACAGGAAGGCAGACCAGCTTCGTGGTTCAAGCTGGGACCCTGGGATCAGGTAGACCAGAATCCCGGCTCTGCCATGCACGGGCTGTGCAACTTGGAACAGAACAATTACCCTCTCTGAGCCTCAGTCTCCTCATCTCTAAATGGGGTTAATAATAATACCTACTCCAGGGTTACTGTGAGCCCCGAGCGCTAACCACACAATATGCGTCAGTAGCCGCGGCACCTCCTAGCTCTGACATCCAATTGGTTTGAGTTCTCCAGGTGGCGCTTTTTTCTGGAGAAGGAAGCGTCGCGGTGCCTTCAGCTCTGGACTGCCGGGCTTCCCCACCCCAGGCCTTAGCTCCTCGTTCAGCAGCCGGTCCAGCAGCATCAGAACCTGGGCACTTGTTAGAAATGCAAGCTCCCCGGCTCCACCGCTGACCTCTGAATCAGAAGCTGCACTTTAACCAGATCCCTGAATGCACGCTGACCTTTGGGAAGTGCATGCTGGGGTGATCCGGGCCTGCGAACTCAAACACAAGCTTAGCTTGGTGCAGAGGCTGCCACTTTAGTGTTTGGGTGCTGGACCCCTCTTCCCGGCCGAGGCATCCTCCGGCAGAGTCCCCGGGTGCCCGGCGGTAGCTCCGGTTGCCGAGCTCTGGGGGCGCAGGAGGGGCTGCAGGCCTGAGTCACGCTGGGGCAAAAAGACGACCTGCCAGGAGCTCATTTTCTGTACTGATGGGCCTGATTGCTAAAGCAGGGGCTCCTGGGCGGAATCAAAACGCTGATTAATATTCAGCTGGAGCCGCTGCTGGTGGGAACAGCAGGCAAATGAAAATGTCAGTCTTCACGTGGGTTTTCCCCGACTTCCCCTCCACACTCTTCCATGGAGAAGCTGCTCATTCAGGAATCAGCAGGTATTTCTTGAGCGCCTGCTAGGTCCAGGCAGAGCCCAGGGCTGGGGAAGCAGCGAGAACAAGGGGCCACAAGTCCCTGCTTTCGTGGAAGAGATGTCACCTGGGGCAGGTGACCTGTCCACAAAAGCCTGACCCTCAGCATGTGAGAAGCTAAGAAACCCAGGGCCTGCTGCACGCCAGGCCCCACTGAGCAGGGGAGAAGGTCGCGGGGGCACACCGTCCCCTAGCTGTGTCCCTGGAATGGGGTGCAGGAGCCCCTGGGAAAAGCCAGGTGACCTGCACAGCGGGGTCTTCGGTGGGCTGCTTTGACCCCTGTCCCCCCCAAACCTCAGCTGCTTCCTGAGCATGGGCCCGACCTCGCAGCCAGCGCTGACACTGGCTACCCTCAGAATTGCTATTTTTGTTCCATTTCACAGACGGGAAAATGAAGGCTCTAAGACATTGAATGAAGTTGCACTAATTGGTGGCCTAGCACCCAGGTTGGGGTGATCCCCAAAGCACAGCCTCCTTATTTCTGCAGCATTCTCAGAACTGGCCTGAGCTTGGCCTGTCCCTGTGTCCCAGGAGCCCCTGGGGCAGCCAGCTGGACCTGCCAGCAGAGTAATGGGGGTAAATACTAAATACTCGGGAACCTGCTGATGGCGCCTTCTCCCCTCTGCCCCAGGAGTGGGTCACCAGCACCGAACTCCTCATCTCTCTAGACCGGCTCAACACGTTTGGGGATGACATCTTCAAGGACCCCAAGGTGCTCCAGTCCTACTACTATGCCGTGTCCGACTTCTCTGTGGGCGGCAGGTAGGCGGGAGAAGGGAGGCAGGGTTCCAGGACCCAGACCCGAGAGCAGAAGGTGGCTGCTGTGCGGGGGCACAGAAGCCAGGTGTGCCCCAGGGGAGAGGGAGGGAGCACCTGCCGTTCAAGGCCCTGGGGGCCCCCACCCAGCCCACCTCCTGCCGGGTCCCCTGCATCAGCTGATTTGCCATGTGCCAGACACACTGGGTCTTGGTGCCCATTGTCCCCTCAGCCTGAAGGTTCCTCCCTCCCTCCCTTCTTTCCTCCCTCCCTCTCTTCCTACTTTCCTTCCTCCCTCTCTTCCTACTTTCCTCTCTCCTTCCCTCCCTCCCTCTCTTCTTTCCTCCCTCCTTCCCTCCCTCCCTTCTTTCCTCCCTCCTTCCCTCTCCTCCCTCCCACCCTCCCTTCTTTCCTCCCTCCCTCTCTTCCTACTTTCCTTCCTCCCTCCCTCCCCTTCCTTCCTTCTCTCGCTCTCTTTCTACTTTCCTTCCTCCCTCCCTCCCCTTCCTTCCTTCTCTCGCTCTCTTTCTTTCTGAAGGAGTTTTGCTCTTGTTGCCCAGGCTGGAGGGCAGTAGCGCCGTCTCAGCTCACTGCAATCTCCACCTCCCAGGTTCAAGCAATTCTCCTGCCTCAGCCTCCGGAGTAGCTGGGATTACAGGCGTGCACCACCACGCCCAGCTAATTTTATAGTTTTAGTAGAGACTGGATTTCTCCATGTTGGTCAGGCTGGTCTTGAATTCCCATCCTCAGGTGATCTGCCTGCCTCGGCCTCCCAAAGGGCTGGGATTACAGGCATGAGCCATAGCCCCCTTCCCCTTTCTAGTATGGGAATGTTACTGGCTCCTCTCTGGCCCCTGGTCCTGGTCCTGGTCCTACACACCTTTAGCACCCGTCAGTGCCCTGGGCAGTTTGTCTCTCCTCCAACATCTGTCCCCTCCAGGAAGCAGGGGCTGCCCAGGAGGAAGAGGCCCATCTCTCACCTCAAGTCCCAGGGCCTATCTTGCACATGGCCACCTGGCAGTGGGTGCCCAGGGAGGCCTGTGGGACAAGGGAGGCACGAACGTCTTCCACGTCAATGTTTCTCAGGTTTCTTTGAAAGGAGAGAGGAAAACAGGTGCATTCCTGCCCCAGTCACATGGGGACGGCAGACACTGATCAGATTGCTCCCCAGGGAACACATCAGCCCGCGCCAGGATGACAAGGAAGGGGAGGAAAGGGAGACCGTGTGCCTGGGGTCGGGGAGGACAGGAGCTGGTGCTGCAGATGGGACCCGGGAGTGGGAAGGCTGGGGTTGAAGACCAGGGGACGGCCAGTGTGGCTGGGTGGAGGGTAGGCAGGCAGGCGTGGAGAGGTTGATAGAGTGTCGGGGCCTGGGTGGGTTTAGCCTCACCTGGCAGTCAAGAGGAAGCTGTGGAAGGATTTGGTCAGGGTAGTAACAGTCAGATTTTTAAAACACCCCCAAACCCCTGACAGCCAAGTGGGGCGGATAAGAGGAGAGAGGAAGTCAAATGTCCGGAATCAGGGCGGGAGGTGGCAGCTTGGACCAGAGGGCTGGGGTCGGGGGAGCATGGGTCTGAACGCGATTGAGGATGGAAACACAGCTGTGTGTGTGAACCATGGGCCGTGGGAGTGGGGAGCAGGGATGACACCGGACTCTGGGCCTCCACAGTTCAGACGCACTTGGGTGGCATTAGAGAGATGGAGAAGGGGGCAGCATGAGGTTCAAATGCCTGTTTGGGTGTGTGAGCTCCAGGGAAGGCCAGGGCTCGTCACTGAGAGCCCTTACGGCCATGAGGATCCCCCTGCTCCAACCTGCCCCCTTATGTGAGTCAGCAGGAGGAGCTCCCTGGGGAAGGTGGCCGTGAGCTCCAGTGCCGGCTGTCAGGGAACTTTGGGCCAGAGGACATCCAGGTTCCAGCTGCCAGAGCCAGAGCACCCTCAGACCGCAGCTGACTGGGGCAGGCTGCTCACGGCAGGGGACAGGTGGCCCCAACAACCTGTGTTCACAGTGGAGCCCGTGAGGTCTCACTCTCCTTTCCCGGGTCAGAGGGCGGGTTGCAGCACCCCCTTTAAAGCAGGGGCAGTCCCTTGTCACTTCCCTGGTGACCACTGTCCCAGGATTGCCTGGCACCTGCCTCACCCCAAGAAACCCTGGGGTGCTGCCTGCCTAACCTGGGCCCTAAGTGGAAGCCGTGCCGCGTGCCCTACCACATACTGTGTCCCCATATCAGCTAAAGCACCTAGAGTCCCAACAGCAGTTGGCGATTGGTCAACACCTGCTGAGGGTAGAGCGTGGAATGTGGCTTAGGGGAGCCACTGAGTGGCCACAGAGGAGTGTCCAGGAGCTCAGGGTCCACGTAGAGTCGGCGAGGACGGGCTTCAGGTCTAGCTCAGCCACTTAGCATCTGTCAGTTCCAAGGTCTGAGCCTGATGCCTCCTGTGTGAAATGGGGACACTAATGTCCCTCCCACCTCCGGTGAGGCTCTAGGGAGAAGCTACTGCCTTGGCCAGGGGCAGAAGCCATGGCCTCTGAACAGCTCGGGACAGGGACAGTGGTTGGGACAGGGACAATCACTCACAAAGTCAGGCTCTGCCGAGCATGCCGTGGGCTCCCAGGGCACCCCTGTTCCTGCCTGATTTCACCCGTCTCTTGACCCTGTGTGTGGAATGGGGACACAGGCTGGGGCTGCTCTCAAAGATGCTGTATTCGCCCATTCTTGTACTGCTGTAAACACCTGAGATGGCTATTTATTTATTTATTTATTTATTTTTGAGACGGAGTTTCACTCTTGTTGTCCAGGCTGGAGTGCAATGGCACGATCTCAGCTCACTGCAACCTCTGCCTCCCGGGTTCAAGCGATTCTCCTGCCCCAGCCTCCAGAGTAGCTGGGGTTATAGGCACGCGCTGCCACACCTGGCTAATTTTGTATTTTTAGTAGAGACTGGGTTTCTCCATGTTGGTCAGGATGGTCTCGAACTCCTGACCTCAGGTGATCTGCCCGCCTTGCCCTCCCAAAGTGCTGGGATTACAGGTGTGAGCCACCACGCACAGCTGACGGTAATTTATTAAAAGAGGTTTAATTGGCTCACAGTTCTACGGGCTGTACGGGAAACATGGTGCTGGCATCTGCTTGGCTTCTGGCGAGGCCTCAGGAAACTTACAACTTAAAATCATGGTGGAAGGTGAAGAAGGAGCAGGCCCGTCACATGGCCAGAGCAGGAGCAAGAGAGAGAGCAGGGGACAGGGTGGGGCGGAGGGGCGGGTGCCACACACTGCTAAACAACCAGGTCTCATGAGAACTCGCTCACTTTACGGTGCCGAGCAGGGAGGGTGCTAAACCATTCAGGACAATTCCAACCTCATGATCCGATCACCTCTCACCCAGGCCCCACCTCCAACACTGGGGATTATAGTTTGACATGAGATTTGGTGGGGACACAGATCCAAACCATATCAGACATAGACTTACAGGGGATTTGGAGGGACTTGGGGGCTGTCCCTGTTTGGGGTACCCTCTTTCCTGCCCTTTGGGACACTGTTAAGGGATAGCTGCTGGAGATAGTCCCCTCAGCCCCCCACACCTGTGCTGCTCTGACTGCCGGCCCACTCTCCACTCGGGAGGCTAAGGTGACTTCTTCCTGGGTCCCTCTCAGCCCCCAGGTGGGGCTCCTGCCAGGTAGAAGCTTTCTGTGGCGGGCACTTGCTAGCTGGTGGCTTTGGGCAGCTTCTCCGTGCCTCACTTTGCCCATCCATTCTATGGGGGTGGTAACAGGCTGGTGAAGACGGAATGGGTTTGTTCCAGAGCTCACCAGCACAGTCAGTTCTCTGTTACTGCTGCCCCCAGGGCACATAGGTGTTCAGTGAGGGCCAAGATTGAGGGTGGAATCTGGCTGACACCTGCAAACAGGGGCTACTTGGTGACTAACCCCTTGTCTGCCCTGCCGGCACCTGTGGGTCCCCTTCCTCCTCCCTGTCTTTTCCCAGGTGCAAGTGCAACGGGCATGCCAGCGAGTGTGGCCCCGACACGGCGGGCCAGTTGGCCTGCCGGTGCCAGCACAACACCACCGGCACGGACTGTGAGCGCTGCCTGCCCTTCTTCCAGGACCGTCCGTGGGCCCGGGGTACCGCTGAGGCCGCCCACGAGTGTCTGCGTGAGTGTCACGGGGCATCAGGGACCTGAGGCTGGTGTTGCAGGTGGGGAAACGAACTCCCCCGGAACCTCACAGTGGTGGCTCCTCCTGGGTACGCCGGGGGTGCAGCTCGGGGTCTCTCTGCTGCGGCAGAGATGAGGACGAGTGGAAGGGGAGCCTGGGGAGGGGGTGCGTTTAAGCCTCAGTCTCTCCTCCACTAAGTAACTCAATCTTGGCCCTCACTGAACACCTACTATGTGCCCTGGGGGCAGCAGTAACAGAGAACTGACTGTGCTGGTGAGCTCTGGAACAAACCCATGCAGACGCGCCTGTGGTGGGAGGGCCGGAAGGTCCCTGACTTACTTCTTTGTGTTAACCGCTCCCACCCCAGCTGTTAATCAGAACCAGGCTACCCCACAAGCAAGGGGGTGCTGACGGCCCACCCAGACTCTTCCACGGGCCCCCAGGCAGCCCTTTGGTGTCCCAGCCCCCATGCGATGTGACTTTGACCACCTAACCTCGGAGAAGCGCTGGAGAGAGGATGATGCCATCATGTCTTCTCCAGGGACACAGGCCAAGAGCAGGGACCCCCTGACTTCCCTTCTGGCTACGGCGCCGGCTGCAAGACCCACCCTGTGCCCAGACAGCCTGGTCTCCTCCAGGCTCTCCATGCACAGCCGCTGTTGCTGGGTGCTGGATCCCAGCTGGTGCTGGTGCTGCTGGCAGGAGACACATCTTCACTTACAGGCCCGCCAGGCTCATTAGGCGGGCAGCTTGGCCTCTGGGCCTCGCTGTCCTCTTGGGCCTGGGCCACTGGCAACCATAACCAGGACTGGGCCGGGGGGGCGGGGGGCTTGTTCTGAGGGTGGGGCGCTGTCTGCAGGAGCTGCCCTTGCTGGCCTACCTCCACCAGGGAGTCCTGGGGCCAAGGAAGCTGTGCTGGCTGGCTTCCACCGTCCCAGCCTGCTGCTGTCTCCGCGGTGGGGACACAGTGGCCAGACTGCTTCTACCATGTCCTCAGCCCTGTGGTCACATCTGTGTCTCTCAGTTAGCAGCCTGGGAGCCAGGGTTTCATGCTTGACCCTTCATCCCCACCCTCACCCGCAGCTGAGACAGCCCCGAGCCCTGAAATCCGCCCCATCCGCATCGCTCCAGTCTAACTTCTGTCCATTGCAGCCGATGCCTTGGGCCTGGGCCGGCCTCCTCTCCCTGCACACCTGAAGTTTCCTCTTCCCTGTTCTCCATGTCCCCAGCCCTCCCCTGCCTCCTGCAGCTAAGGCTCTTTTCTTTTTTTTTTTTTTTTTTTTTTTTTTTTTTTTTGAGACGGAGTCTTGCTCTGTCGCCCAGGCTGGACTGCAGTGGCCAGATCTCAGCTCACTGCAAGCTCCGCCTCCCAGGTTTACGCCATTCTCCTGCCTCGGCCTCCCAAGTAGCTGGGACTACAGGCACCCGCCACCTTGCCTGGCTAGTTTTTTGTATTTTTTAGTAGAGACGGGGTTTCACCGTGTTAGCCAGGATGGTCTCGATCTCCTGACCTCGTGATCCGCCCGTCTTGGCCTCCCAAAGTGCTGGGATTACAGGCTTGAGCCAAGGCCTCACTCTGTCACCCAGGCTGGAGTGCAGTGGCACAGTCATAGCTCACTGCAGCCTCAAATTCCTGGGTGCATGTTCCTCCCACCTCAGCCTCCAGAGTAGCTGAGACTACAGGCACATATCACCATGCCAAGCAATGTTTTGTAGAGATCGGCTCTCACTGTTGCCCGGGCTGGTCTTTAAACTCCTGGGCTCAAGCAGTCCTCCTACCTTACCTCCCAAAGTGCTGGGATCACAGGCGTGAGCCATGGCACTGGGCCAGGGCTTTCTAAAGGACAAATTTAATAACATCCATCCCCTGCTTAAACCTTCCCATGGCTCCCCCTTTGCTCCCAGCTAACGTCCACTGACCACGGCAGCCCAGCTTCCCTGGAGCAAGCTCTGCTAGCCTCTGACTTCACAACTGCCCCTGCACTGCAGGCCCCCACTGCACAATGTCCCCGCTTCCCTGCCATCACACGACATGCCACCTGCAGCCAGCCTCATGGCACACCCGCACCAGGCCATGCGTCTATCTCTGGATGTGGGGTATCCCCTGGACTTTTGCCCTGTGTCTGTGATGCCCTTCCCGCTTCCTCTTCCTCTGCCTGGCCTATTCCTCACTGCTCAGCCTTCAGATTCAGCGTGGCTGTGACTTCTTTTTCTTTTCTTTTTTTTTTTTTTTGAGATGGACTCTTGCTCTGTCGCCCAGACTGGAGTGCAGTGGTGCGATCTCGGCTCACTGCAAGCTCCGCCTCCCGGGTTCATGCCATTTTCCTGCCTCAGCCTCCCGAGTAGCTGGGATTACAGGCACCCGCCACCATGCCCGGCTACTTTTTTTTTTTTTTTTTTTTTTGTATTTTTAGTAGAGACAGGATTTCACCGTGTTAGCCAGGATGGTCTCAATCTCCTGACCTCGTGATCTGCCCGCCTTGGCCTCCCAAAGTGCCGGGATTACAGGCGTGAGCCACCGCGCCCGGCCACGGCTATGACTTCTGAGAAGCCTTGTCCCACCACCCCAGCACAGCCGCAGGGGCCCCTTCTTTCAGCTCCCAAAGCCCCCCACCTCTCCTGTCCCAGCCCTGCACCTGCAGGGGGTTTGCTTGCTTGTTTGCCATCTGGCCTGTGGCAGCATGAGGGCGGCAGGTGTACGTGGCTCCGCACCTTTCATGGATCCACCCCTGAACTCACTCTGGGAGCCAAGACAGAGCCAGTCCCGCACACAGACTTTTAAACATGATTTAATGGGGAAATGAAAGGTGACTTGTGCTTTCTGTACCCCTGAGTGACCTCACACAATAGTGAGATTCACACTGTTATTATGGCTTGGAGGACCTACAGGAGATTTTGGAGTGAGCCATGCTGCCACTCCAGAAGGCAGCCAGCCTCTGATCAGTGCCCGTCTATCTGGGTGTATATCCTGGTTGCCTGGGAGGGTCCTCTTTCTGCCCGTTGTTTTGGTGTATTTACTAACGGTGTCCCCTTTGCTCTTAAGAGTGTCCTGTTTTGGAAAATCAATTGAGCAGTGTCTAACCTTGATCAAGCTGGGCCTGAACTCCATTCTGGACCATGCTCTTGCCCTTCTCTTTGCACTGCCTGCTCATTTAGCACAGGGAGGCTGACTGGCACAGATGCCCCCTCCTACCACATCACAGGGGACTCACACACCTTTCCCCGCTCCTGCCCACAGCCTGCAACTGCAGTGGCCGCTCTGAGGAATGCACGTTTGATCGGGAGCTCTTCCGCAGCACAGGCCACGGTGGGCGCTGTCACCACTGCCGTGACCACACAGCTGGGCCACACTGTGAGCGCTGTCAGGAGAATTTCTATCACTGGGACCCGCGGATGCCATGCCAGCCCTGTGACTGCCATTCGGCAGGTGAGTGGTCTCCACATCCCCAGCCTCCAACCCCCGCCCCTCCTGGCTTCCACTGCCCTGTACCCTTCCTCTCCCAGGTTCTCTACACCTCCAGTGTGATGACACAGGCGCCTGCGCCTGCAAACCCACCGTGACTGGCTGGAAGTGTGATCGCTGTCTGCCCGGGTTCCACTCGCTCAGCGAGGGAGGCTGCAGGTGAGGGCGAGGGGCAGCCTAGTATGGATATATTGCACGGAATGACAAGAAGCAGGAGGGACAGGCTGTCAGTAGTGCCTCCCCTCCCCATCCCTTCCTGTCTGCAGCTACCTCACCTTAATCCTGGTGAGGACTTGGGGGGCCAAGAGACAAAAACAGACCATAATGAGACCAGGCTGAGCCCTTTGGCAGCTCAGCGGATCTTGCGGGTGGAGGGCGGGCTTCCTGCAGGAGGTGCTGCATAAGGGCAGAGCGAGGGGAAGGACAGGTGTTTGAGGCGGGGCGGGGAGCACGGGGGACCTCCGGAGGAGCTGTGGATCGGTGGGGAGCAGGAGTGGGTGAGGAGGAGGCTGAGCGAAGGCTGCAGCAGGAACACCTGGGCGGCCTGCATGGGGATTTGAGTGTGGAGAAGGAGAGCAGGGCAGATTCCAGAGCCCAGTGCAAGGAGGAGCTGACAGGACATGGTGACCAGGGGGTCGAAGAGGAAGAAGGGGTAAAGGCTGACCCTCGGGGTTCTCTGGGCCTCTGGATAGCAGGGCGTGCAGTGTGGGGAGTGGGGTGGGAGAGGCTGAGTGTCATCCGGGTACGCTGAGTCTGGGACCCAGTGGGACAGCTGAGGGGAAAGAGGGGCAGGGGCTCCTGGGGTCTGGACCTTACTCCAACACATTTGCCATCACTTGATTGAGAAAGTAGACAGTGGTCAAAAAACAAACAAAACAAAAAAGCTATGATAAATTTAGAAGCACTTTTTTTTTTGAGACAGATTCTTGCTTTGTCGACCAGGCTGTAATGTAATGGTGCCACCTTGGCTCGCCGCAACCTCCGCCTCCCCGGTTCGAGCAATTCTCTGCCTCAGCCTTCTGAGTAGCTGGGATTACAAGCGTGCACCACCATGCCCAGTATCTCTATTTTTTTTTTTTTTTTTAAGATGGAGCTTGCTCTGTCACCCAGGTTGGAGTGCAGTGGCGTGATCTCTACTCACTGCAACCTCCGCCTCCCAGACTCAAGTGATCCTCCTGTCTCAGCCTCCTGAGTAGCTGAGACTACAAATGTGCACCACCACACCCGGCTACGTTTTGTATTTTTTGGTAGAGATGGGGTTTCGCTGTGTTGCCCAGGCTGGTCTCGAGCTCCTGGGCTCAGGTAATCCACCCCCCTTGGCCTCCCAAAGTGCTAATAACAGACGTGAGCCACCGCGCCCGGCCCAGAAGCACTTTTAAGTGAACTTGCTTCGGTTAATAGCAGGCATCCTTGTATATTTGAAAGGCAGTAGAAACACGTGGGGGATATCTAGGAGATCTCCGATTCCTCCTAAAATATTTGGTGGTTCTGGGCATAAAACTGACCATGAGGCCGGGCGCAGTGGCTCAAGCCTGTAATCCCAGCACTTTGGGAGGCCCAGATGGGTGGATCACGAGGTCAGGAGATCGAGACCATCCTGGCTAACACGGTGAAACCCCATCTCTACTAAAAATACAAAAAAAAATTAGCCAGGCGTGGTGGCAGGCGCCTGTAGTCCCAGCTACTCGGGAGGCTGAGGCAGGAGAATGGCGTGAACCCAGGAGGCGGAGCTTGCAGTGAGCCGAGATAGTGCCACTGCACTCCAGCCTGGGCGACAGAGCAAGACTCCGCCTAAAAAAAAAAAAAAAACAAAAAAAACTGACCATGAGATGGGGCCTGGCTGTTTCCCTGGGGTCTTTCTGACCTCTGGACCTTTGCACATGCCACACCTCCCACCCCTGCCCCCTCTCCCCAGCCTGTGGCTCACAGCCTCCTGCTCATTCTTCAGGTCTCAGCTGAGGGGCCCCTCTCCCTGGACGCCTTGCCTCCCACCTGCCCCTCGCCTGCACCCCCAGGCTGAGTCAGAGGCCCTGCAGTGCGGGCACAGCCTCTCGTACATCTCCCATAACACGTATCATGGTACAGGGTCTGTGTGATCTGTCTGTCTACACTGGACTGTGGGATTCACTAGGGAGGAACCATGTCTTGTTAGATGAGTGGATGGATGGAGGGAGGGATGGAAAGATGCATGGATGGGTGAATGAATGGGTGGATAGGTGGCTGCAGGACAGAAAGATGGAAGGATGAGTAAGTGGATGGAGGAGTGAGGGGATAGATAGAAAGATTCATGGAGGCCGGACACGGTGGCTCACTCCTGTAATCCTGGCACTTTGGGAGGCTGAGGCAGGTGGGTCACCTTAGGTCACAAGTTCAAGACCAGTCTAGCCAACATCGTGAAACCCTGTCTGTACTAAAAATACAAAAATTAGCTGGGCGTGGTGGTGCCTGACTGTAACTCTAGCTACTCGGGAGGCTGAGACAGCAGAATCACTTGAACCCAGGAGGCAGAGGTTGCAGTGAGCTGAGATCGTGACACTGCACTCCAGCCTGAGTGGCAAAGTATGACTCTGTCTCAAAAAAAAAAAAAAAAAAAAAGAAAGAAAGAAAGAAAGAGAAAAGAAAAGAAAGAAAAAAGAAAAGAAAAGAGATTGGTTCATGGATGACGAGTGAGTGTGTGGATGAAGATGGAGGGTCCTGGATGGTGTGTGCTGGGTGGGCAGATGGGCCACTGTACCAGGGATGGATGGGTCACTTCCTTGGCAAGATGAGAACAGTAAAGCCAAGTAAGGCTCCTGCATCAGCCTCACTCCTGATGTTGGGAGCCGGGAATGCTCCCTTCCCAGGATGAGCTGTTCCCACTCTGAAGTTGCTCATTGCCCGTTTTCCCCTTGTCCTGTCTCTTTGGCAGACCCTGCACCTGCAATCCCGCTGGCAGCCTGGACACCTGTGACCCCCGCAGTGGGCGCTGCCCCTGCAAAGAGAATGTGGAAGGCAACCTGTGTGACAGGTGTGTGAGCTAATCCAGCAGTAAGCTTGCTGGAAGTGACCTGGGGGCTCACTGATGAGGTACCAAAGCTGTGGAGTGCGGGGAGGAGCAAGGGGCACAGTCTTCATGGACTTGGGTGACCTTGTCACCCTGTGCCCTTCCTGGAGCACCATGTATCTGTCATACAGGAAGTTACTCAAAAGCTTTATGGCACTGTTTATGCTTTGATCCAACACCACTGATCATTCATAAGCTGAGAAAATACATGTCTTAGCTTAGAATCCTGAAAAGAAAGAGCTGGAAGAATAGGAGAGACCATCTAATCCAGGGATAGCAAATACATGGTGCTCGTACTACCACGTGCTGTGGCAGACATCACTAATGGAGCACTGTCACAGCCCTCCCCTTTCACACTCACTGCAGACATAGCTAATGGAGCACTATCACAACCCGCCCTTTTCACACCCACAGCAAAACATCACTCATGGAGTACTATCCACCCTCCCCTTTCACACCCATGACAGACACCACTAATGGAGCACTATCACAACCCTTTCACACCCACGGCAGACATCACTAATGGAGCCCTGTCACAGTCCTCCCTTTTCACACTCACAGTAGACATTACTCATGCAGCACTTTCAATACACCCCTTTCACACCCACAGCAGACATTACTAATGGTATACCCATGGTAAAGATCACTAAAGGAGCACTACCACAGTCTTCCCCTTTCTTACCCGCAGCAGATATAACTAATGGAGCACTATCACAACCCTCCCTTTTCACATTCATGGCAGACATCACTCATGGAGCATTGTCAGCGCACCCCTTTCACACCCACAGCAGACATCACTAATGGTATAACCATGGCAAACATCACTAAGGGAGAACTATCACAACCTCCCCCTTTCATACCCACAGCAGGCATCACTAATGGAGCATTATCAACCCTTGCCTTTCACAGCCACGGCAGACATCACTAATGGAGCCCTATCAACCTTTCCCTTTCATAGCCATTGCAGACATCACTAATGGAGCACTACTACAACCCTTCTTCATCACTCATGGAGCACTGTCAACACACCCCTTTCACACCCACAGCAGACACCACTAATGGCATGCCCACGGCAGACATCACTAAGGGAGCACTGTCACAACCCTCCCCTTTCATACCCACAGCAGACATCACTAATGGAGCACTATCAACCGTCCCCTTTCACACCACGGCAGACATCACTAATGGCATACCCACAGCAGACATCACTAAGGGAACACTATCACAACCCTCCCCTTTCACATCCACAACAGACATCACTAATGGGGCACAACAGTCTTGGCCATGAGCCCTACTATAACCTCAGGATCCTTCTTAACACCCTGCTTCAGGAAGCCCCTACCCATTGAGCTGGATTTTGAGCCTGTCTGCCATCTTTGCAGTCTGATCATGGTACAAATGGGGCTTCTGAAGCTCTGCAAGTCAAAGGGGCTCTCCCAATGCCACGAAGTTCATAAACTTCCTCTTTCAAGTGTTCAAGAGGCCTTCAAGCTCCAGCAGTACAGCCAGCAGACAAACATGGGTTTAGCTCCTTGGGTACACACTATCTCTTCTTCCTGGCTTTGCGTCTGACATTCCCCAGAGCTGCTTGGAGAAGTGGCTGATTCTGGGGCTGGAAAAAGACAAGATAAGTCCAAGGCGTCTTATAGTGCCAGGAAGCAAGGAAATGCTGAAAAACAGAGACAGACACAAACAAAACAACCCAAACCAGAATACAGGCCCATGTCAAAAGGACACAGGAGCCGACATGAAAGAGCTCTCAGGGCTGAAACAATTTGAGCAACAAAATAAACAACGATAGTATTGGATTATAACCCAGAGAATAAAGTCAAATCCACAAATCCATCCTGATGTAAATAGACGATTGAATACATAAATAGATGGGGATGAAGGGACAAACTTTCCTTGCAGAAGAATTCCAAGTGATGAATGTAGAAATGAAGGAACTAGAGAACCACTGTTCAAACCTCACAGCGGTAATTGCTACAGGCAAGAGCTGCTGATGAATGCTGACATTGGTGGGCAGAACTTTAAGGGAAGGGGGGATATTTGCATAGCCTCAAAATATCTTAATTACTGGGGTGGCTTGAACATCTGTCCATGGGTTCTTTGATACTCTTCCCTCCGGGAAGTCTAGCTTAATCCCCCTCTTTTTTGAGACTGGGCTGCATTTAGTGACTTGCTGCTTTTTTTTGTTTTTGTTTTTTTTGAGATGGAGTTTCGCTCTTTCGCCCAGGCTGGAGTGAAGTGGTGTGATCTCGGCTCACCGCAACCTCTGTCTCCTGGGTTCAAGTGATTCTCCTGCCTCAGTCTCCCGAGTAGCTGGGATTATAGGCGCCCACCACCATGCCTGGCTAATTTTTGTGTTTTTAGTAGAGATGGGGTTTCACCATGTTGGCCAGGCTGGTCTCGAACTCCTGACCTCAGGTGATCCACCCGCCTCAGCCTCCCAAAGTGCGTGAGCCGGCTGGGCGCAGTGCCTCATGCCTGTAATCCCAGCACTTTGGGAGGCCGAGGTGGGTGGGTCACAAGGTCAGGAGTTCAAGACCAGCTGGCCAACATAGTGAAACCCCGTCTCTATTAAAAATACAAAAATTAGCCGGGCGTGGTGGCGTACGCCTGTAGTCCCAGGTACTCAGGAGTCTGAGACAGGAGAATTGCTTGAACCTGGGAGACAGAGGTTGCTGAAATCACGCCACTGCACTCCAGCTTGAGCAATAGAGCAAGACTTCGTCTCAAAATATATAAAAATAAAAAATAAAAATAATTTTTTTTGTTTGTTTTTGTTTTTGTTTTTGTTTTTTGTTTTTTGTTTTTTGAGACAGAGTCTTGCTCTGTAGCCCGGGCTGGAGTGCAGTGGCTGGATCTCAGCTCACTGCAAGCTCCGCCTCCCGGGTTTACGCCATTCTCCTACCTCAGCCTCCCGAGTAGCTGGGACTACAGGCGCCCGCCACCTCGCCCGGCTAGTTTTTTGTATTTTTAGTAGAGACGGGGTTTCACCGTCTTAGCCAGGATGGTCTCGATCTCCTGACCTCGTGATCCGCCCGTCTCGGCCTCCCTAAGTGCTGGGATTACAGGCTTGAGCCACCGCGCCCGGCCTAATAATTTTTTAAAAAGTGCATGAGCCACCGTGCCCGGCCTATTCACTGACTTGCTTCTAATGATTGGACCGTGGTGATTGCACAGTGGAGAAGACTGGCAGACAGCACCCTCAGCAGGTGATGGAAGTCAGCATCGCTTGGATGTCATGTGGGTTTCCTGTGCTCCCACGTGATGTGACAAGAAGGGCACTTCACCTCTGTGTATTTCTTTCCCAAGCCTATAACCCTGGTCTAATCATGAGAAACATCAGGTATTCTAAAAATACCTGATCAGTGCTTTTCAAAAAGTGTCAAGATAGTGGCAGATATGGAAAGACCTAGAAGCGGTGATAGGTTGGAGGAGAACAAGGATACCACTAAATGCAACGCCATGTTCCAAATGGGATCCTGCAGCAGAAACCAGACATTAGAGGAAAAAGTGGAGAAATCCTAATAAAGTTGCTGGGTGTGGTGACTGAAGCCTGTAATCCCAGCACTTTGGGAGACTGAGGAGGGCGGATCGCCTGAAGTCAGTTCGAGACCAGCCCTGGCCAATATGGTGAAACCCCGTTTCTACTAAAAATACAAAAATTAGCCGGGCATGGTGGCAGGCGCCTGCAATCCCAGCTACCCGGGAGGCTGAGGCAGGAGAATCTCTTGAACCCGGGAGGCTGAGGCTATGGTGAGCCAAGATCGCACCATTACACTCCAACCTGGGCCACAGAACAAGACTCTGTCTCAAAAAAAAAAAAAAAAAAGAAAAAAAATCCAAATAAAGTCTGGAGTTTAGTTAACTTAGTTTTGACAAATGTACTGTGGTAATGTCAGATGTCAGCATCAGGAGAGGCTGCCTGAAGCAGGTATGGGAACAATCTGTAATGTTCTTGCTATTCTTCTAGAATTCTGAAAAAATTTTGTTTTTAAGTTTCTGCAGTGATTCTTGACTCTCATTGGTCCGGGTGGGATACCCTGGTCCCGCCCCTTCCTGGCTGATTTCTGAAAAAATTTTGTTTCTAAGTTTCTGCAGTGATTCTAGACTCTCATTGGTCCAGGTGGGATACCCTGGCCCCGCCCCTTCCTGTCTCATTCACGTGGCCCTGGTGAGCATGTCCTGCCTCCATTGCAGATGTCGCCCGGGGACTTTTAACCTGCAGCCCCACAATCCAGTCGGCTGCAGCAGCTGTTTCTGCTATGGCCACTCCAAGGTGTGCGCGGCCACTGCCCAGTTCCAAGTGCATCACATCCTCACCAATTTCCACCAGGGTAAGAGGTGCCCCCTGCAGACGTCTCCCAAGGGTCTGCTCCCAGCCTAGCGGCAGGTGGTCCTGCCCTGGGGAGATCTTGCACTGGTGGATCTCCCATTGAGGAGAGGAGCCACAGGCCTGCACAGCCTAGGTGGGTTCGGGGGTGAGATGATGGCTCCCCAGTGCCCACCTGCGACCCCCAGCTCCCTCCCCAGTCTCTGACTCTTCTCTTTATACTTGGCGGGGTTGGGGCCCGAGTACGTGACGCTTTTTGGATCCTGTAGGGGAATTTCCACTCACCCCTTTGAGACTGGCCTCCCTTGGTATATCTAAACACTGGGTATATCTAAACACGGGATTCAGGCTCAGTCTCCTGGCCTCCACTTATTGAGCACCTGCTGTATGCCAGGCACTGCGCTGAGCACCTCACATGCAAGGATTCTCATTCCCCTTTTAATGATGAAGTAACTGAGACCCACAAAAGGTAGGCCACTTGCCTGAGGCCACGTAACAGTTGTGAGCACTGGGTTTATCAGCTCCTGAGTTTTGCTTTTTTTTTTTTTTTTTTTTTTTTTGGACACAGGGTCTTGCTCTGTCACCAAGGCTAAAGTGCAATGGTGCAATCAGGCACAGCTCCCTGCAGCCACCACCTCCTTGGGCTCCCGTGTTCCTCCCACCTCAGCCTCCTGAGTAGCTGGGACCACATGTGTGCACCACCATGCCCGGCTCATTTTTGTATTTTTTTGTACAGACGGAGTCTTACCATGTTGCCCAGGCTGGTCGAGAACTCCTGAGCTCAGGTGATCCGCCCACTTCGGCTTCCCAAAGTGCTGGGATTATGAGTGTCGGCGCCCAGCTGTGTTTTGCCCTTTACTATGGCAGCCGCTACCATGGTCCCTGACTCCATGTGGTACAGCCACATCTTTAAAGAGGAAAGCAGCAGAGCTCGGAGCTCTGCATTAAACCAGAGGCTGCGTGGGCCCCAGCTATGTCCCAAAGAGCGCCCCTCACCTTCTGCCTGTCCCCAGAAAAGAGCGAGGCATTAGCTGGAAAAGAACCTCAGGGCCGACGCTGGGGCGCCCCAGACATGAGGACCGCGCGCCCTCTGCTGGATGCCGTGCAGAAAGCAGGACCGAGAGATGCGAGGACCGGGACAGCGTGTCTGGGTCCTGGGTCCGGGGGTCTAGGGTGTTAGCGTTGGGCTGGACTCATTTTCCAGACCCTAAGAATAGTATCATGATCTGTTTTCACCTTGGGCCAGGCACTGGGTGTGGCCGGCCCTTCAGGGCTATGGTCTCATTTTGTCTTACAGTTGCCCTTGGGCAGCAGTTCTCAAACTTTCTGGTCTCTGGATTCCCTTTTTTTTTTTTTTTTTTTTTTTTTTTAGTTGGAGTCTCACTGTGTTGCCCAGGCTGGAGTGCAATGGCGTGATCTCAGCTCACTGCAACCTCCGCCTCCCAGGTTCAAGTGATTTTCCTGTCTCGGCCTTCTGAGTAGCTGGGACTGCAGGCGCCCGCCACCATGCCCAGCTTATTTTTGTATTTTTAGTACAGATCTGGGGTTTCACCATGTTGGTCAGACTGGTCTTGAACTCTTGACCTCAACTGATCCACCCTCCTCAACCTCCCAGAGTGCTGGGATTACAGGTGTGAGTCACCGCACCCGGCCTCTGGATCCCTTTATGCTTGTGAAAATTATTGAGGACCCCAAAGTGCTTTTGTTTAATGTGGGTGGTTTACATGGATATTTGCTGTCTTAGAAATGAAAACTGTGGCTGGACACAGTGGCTCATGCCTGTGATCCCAGCACTCTGGGAGGCCGAGGGAGGTGGAACACCTGAGGTCAAGAGTTTGAGACCAGCCTGGCCAACATGACAAAACCTCATCTCTGCTAAAAATACAAAAATTAGCCAGACATGGTAGCCAGCTCCTGTAATCCCAGCTACTCAGGAGCCTGAGGCAGGAGAATTGCTTGAACCTGGTATGTGGAGGTTGCAGTAAGTCGAGATCACGCCACTGCACTCCAGCCTGAGTGACAGGGTAAGACTCTGTCTCAAAAAAAAAAAAAAAAGAAAGAAAAAAAGAAAGAAAAGAAAAAAAGAAAACTGAGTGGTTTTTAAATTTTTATTATTTATTATTTATTTTTTTTTAGCAGAGACGGGGTTTCGCCATGCTGGCCAGGATGGTCTCGATCTCTTGACCTCATGATCCACCTGCCTCAGCTTCCAAGAGCTCTAGGATTATAAGTCTGAGCCACCATGCCTGGCTGAATTTTTTTTTTTTTTTTTTTTTTTTTTGAGTCAGAGTCTTGCTCTGTCACCCAGGCTGGAGTGCAGTGGCATAATCTCAGCTCACTGCAACCTCTGCCTCCGAGGTTCAAGTGATTCTCCTGCCTCAGCCTCCTGAGTAGCTCGGATTACAGGCACCTGCTTCCATGCCTGACTAATTTTTGTATTTTTAGCAGAGACAGGGTTTTGCCATGTTGGCCAGGCTGGTCTCGAACTTCTGACTTCAGGTGATCCGCCCACCTTGGCATCTCAGAGTGCTGGGATTACAGGCATGAGCCACCGCGCCCCGCCTCCTAGTTTCTTCTAAAAGCCTGTCTGCAAACTTCTCTTCATGTTGACATCTTCCTTTCTCTGACCTCTTTCCCTGCTCCATTCCTTCCTTCTTACCCCTTGGCTACCCCAGATGTTTGGCCTCTGCCTCAGTGCCTCCTGTCCCCTGGAGAGGCAGCCCCTTAAGGTCACTCGCTGTGTGCTGGGCTGTGCTCTGTGTTAACTGCTGTGGCCAGAGGGAGGAGGCATTGAACTGGCACTGGGGACCAGAAGGCCTGGGCTCCCATCCTGGCTGGACCCCTTCCTAGCCAGGTGGCCTCCCTGCCTGCGATGGTGTTAATAACACGGGTCACTAGAAGGACAGGGTTCATGAGGTCACAGGTGAGAAAGTTCTCTGAGAGCCTGAAGATGAGGTCAAGTCTGGTACTATTAGAGATGCCCCTGATGTCCCAGGGCACCCGTGTGGGGGTCTTCAGGCTGTCTTCATGTTGAGCTCAAAACCCCCACTGAAAGGGCAGGGCAGGCTTCCAGGCCTGACCATGCCCCAAGCAGAGCCGGGTCCCTGAGCTTTCTAGCTTCTCCTGAGGCTCCCTCCCACCCCAAGGCTCCAGCTGGGGCTGGCACCTGGAGACCACCCTCCAGGGCCTCATACTGATCGGGGGATGTCTGTGTTTGCTGTCTAGGAGCTGAAGGCTGGTGGGCCAGAAGTGTGGGGGGCCCCGAGCACCCCCCACAATGGAGCCCAAATGGGGTCCTCCTGAGCCCAGAAGACGAGGAGGAGCTCACAGCACCAGGTACCTCCAGCATCAGGTGGGGCTGACTGCCCTGTGTCGGTTCCTCCTGCTGCTAAACAACTCGCCACACATCAGAGGCTGAAAACAATGCCAGTTTATTCTCTTAGAGTCCTGGAGAAGTCAGAAATCGGTCTCTCGGTGCTAACATCAAGGTGTCAGCAGGACTGAGTTCCTTCTGGAGGCCCATGGGAAAGTCCCTTCCTTGCCTTTCCCAGCCTCTGGAAGCTGCCTGCATTCCTGGGCTCGTGGCCCCTTCCTCCATCTGCAAAGCAGCCGAGTTTGTCTCATGCCCCATCACTGGCTCCAACTCCCCTGCCTCCCTCTTGTGTATATTTACCATTAAACTGGGCGCTAATGATTGATAGGGCCCAGCTAGGTAACCCAAGATGCTCTTCCTACCTCAGGTCAGCTGATTAACAAACTTAATGTCCCCTGCTTCGGAACACACCATATAAACGGATTCCAGGGGTTAGGGTGTGGATGCCTTTGGGAGGCTGTTATTCTGCCATCAGACCACAGTATCTGATGAAACCCCCATTTTTCTGGTCACAGCTTTGTCACGGAGGGTTTCTTCAGTGCCACAGAGCCATAGCCACTGTCATGGCCCAGAGAATCTCTGTTTCCCATCAGCCCCTCACCCAGCAGGTCACCGCACCCCAAGCCCAGGGCCACAGCATTCTTGCAAAAGGAAGGAGGTTCTTGATCATTCTGACCTCTCCACCCCACAGTGAGGGGACCTGTGGTCTCCTGGCGACTGTCTCGGTCCCAGAACCCAGAGCCTAGAGCCCATCTTTAGCCCCACTGTGGCTGATTCAGGGCCTGCCAGCGCCCCAGACCAGCTCTGCCCTTTCCCTCCCTCTCCCAGAGAAGCCGGGGAGATGACGTCACAGATGGCTGAGGAGCTGTGTGCCCCGCAGCCAGGAAGTCAGAGGCCTCGGGCCCTTCGTGGGGCAGGTGCTGTAAGCTCGGAGTCCCATGAGCAAAAAACACACTCTGTTCCGTGGCCACTCTGCTGGCATACGGAAGAAGAGAGGCTTATTCCTGCAGGAAGTGCTTGCTGGGTGTTGGGTACGCTGCAGGGGTGAGATGGATGGACGGCCTGTCCTCGTGGTGCTCAGGCCGGCCCGCTCCCAGGGCACCCTGAGCAGCTGGAGGTGAGGGCATGGCAGGGGAGCCAGGCTTCTGCCCGTTGCTCACGGAGGGGACACAGAAACAAGCATCTGGGCTGGCTGGTGACAGCATCAGAGGGAATGAACCCACAGACCCTCTGGCCAGCATGTCCACTTTCTGTTGTCTGCCTATGAGCACTTGGGGGCAAAGACCAGGAGCTGAGTGAAGATTAGTATTTAGGCCAGGCGCAATGGCTCACACCTGTAATCCCAGCACTTTGGGAGGCCGAGGTGGGTGGATCTCCTGAGGTCAGGAGTTCAAGACCAGCCTGAAATGGTGGCTGGTGAAACCTCGTCTCTGCTAAAAATACAAAAAAGTTAGCCAGATGTGGTGGTGCATGCCTGTAATCCCAGCTACTCGGGAGGCTGAGATGAGAATTGCTTGAACCCGGGAGACGGGGGTTGCAGTGAGCCAAGATTGCATCACTACACTCCAGCCTGGGCAACAGAGTAAGACTCTGTCTCAAAAAAAAAAAAAAAAAAAAAAAAGGAGTATTTAGTGGTGCCAGCTTGAGGCAGTCCCAGGAGGGACTGGGTAGCCTGTTGGTGGACTGTGATGCAGCCTTTACAAAGACTGCTGGTTGTGGAACAGTATGTGGAACCATCTCACGTGTAGAACATGAGTAGCAAAAGATGGGAGAGGAGCATTGCACTGGCGCTGGTGACTGATTCTGGAGGCCGAATCGGGGTGCAGCCGGAGCATGTGGCCACCATCTCCCGGGGCTCCCTGCTTCAGGCTGCTTCTGCACAGGTGAGCAATTCCCCCAGCCAGGAAACGCTCTGGGGCAGAGGGACACAGGGACTTTCAGTGTATCAGGAGCTGCCCACTGAAGCTGTGGCGGGGCATACTACAGAATTTGAGGGGTGCACTGCAGAATGAAAACTGCCCCCCAATTCCCAAATAGGGGGAGGTACCACTAAAGGTACTAAAATATAAACACTTGTTTTTCCCTGCAGTTTTGCCCTGTATTTGTCATGGTGTTTTTTGGTTTGCTATTTGATGCCATTCTAGGTAAAGGAAAATTTTAAGTTATTAGCATGAAACATATTAAGTTATTAGCATGAATTTTACCATTCTTTTTTTTTTTTTTTTTTTTTTTTGAGACGGAGTCTCGCTCTGTTGCCAAGGCTGGAGTGCAATGGTGCGATCTCGGCTTATAGCAACCTCTGCCTTCTGTGTTCAAGCGATTCCCTGCCTCAGCCTCCCGAGTAGCTGGGATTACAGGTGCCCGCCACCACAGCTGGCTAATTTTTTGTATTTTTAGTAGAGATGGGGTTTCACTATCTTGGCCAGGCTGGTCTTGGACTCCTGACCTTGTGATCCACCCGCCTCGACCTCCAAAAGTGCTGGGATTACAGGCGTGAGCCACTGCGCCCGGCTGTGTATTTTGTTCTTACGAGGACGGTGGAAATACTGCACACGACAAGCCCAGCCACTTTGATTTCACTCTTTGACATATGCATGTTCCACTAACACAGCACACGTCCATGGCTTTCCCACGGGTAAGGGAAAGACTGCTGGGAAAGGAGGGTGGCCTGTGCTCTTTCCTCATGGGTCACGATCTTCCAAAGCAATGATTGGTTGATACAGGGAAATGACATGAGTCAGAAGGTACCGCCCAGGGCTTCTCCGTGGTGTGTGTTTCTCAGAACGCCAGTGCCTTCCTTCCAAGTTCGGAGCAAATTCTGATTGGAAGGGAAGGTGTGGCCTGGGGCCCAGCGCGCCTCTGCTCACTCAGCCAGCTCACTTACCTTAATGTCACCTGGAGTCCCGCCAAACTCCTGCTGCTGGGTGTTCCCTAGGAATTCCGTGCTCGTGGGCATCGTGAATGCCGCTCGCAAGCAGGCGGCAGCCTCTGTGGTCACGTGTGTGTGTATATCCCCTCCGTTCATGCTTGGACTCCGTGTTCCGTTGGACACCACTTCTAAAACCCTAGTTCAAAGATAAAATTATTAAGAATGTGAAGATGGTCACAGCAGAGCATGAAGCCAAGCGTGGGGGTGTGTGTGACTGTACAGGTCACACGCCTCTGAAGCCGGGGACGGGCTGTGGAGGTGTGGGCGGGTCCCCTGCAGGGTCTGCTGTGCAGGGAGCTTTCGATTTTCTACCCACTGCACTTTTATCTTGTTTGAATGTTTAGTTGTCACTAAAATCAATATAGACTTTTAAAATCAAGCTAACCATATGAAGACTGTCAAAGCCTTCTTCTCTTGTCTTCAGAGAAGTTCCTGGGAGACCAGCGGTTCAGCTATGGGCAGCCCCTCATCCTGACCTTCCAGGTGCCCCCCGGGGGCTCCCCACTCCCTGTGCAGCTGAGGCTGGAAGGGGCGGGCTTGGCCCTGTCCCTGAGGCACTCTAGCCTGTCTGGCTCCCAGGATGCTGGGCATCCCAGGGAGGTAGAGCTCAGGTTCCAGTAAGTATCCTCTTCTGTCCTGAGAGATGGGGAGGTGGGAGGGGTGGTCTCTGAGGTCCGGGCACATTTCAGATGCCCCTGTGGTCTGGGGGGCTGCACCCCATCCCCAGCCGTGGCACCCCCACCCTATGTCGGGATCTCACTTTGACCGCTTCTCTCGCCAGCCTGCAGGAGACCTCTGAGGATGTGGCCCCTCCGCTGCCCTCCTTCCACTTCCAGCGGCTCCTCGCCAACCTGACCAGCCTCCGCCTCCGTGTCAGTCCCGGCCCCAGCCCTGCTGGTCAGTAAAGACAACCACATGCCCAAGACCCGAGCGCTTGCCAGTTCTCAGAACTGGGCTGGGCTCCTGGGGCCACGGTCTTGTTGGGACCTGGTGGCCAGTGGTTATTGTCCTGCCAAGAAGAAATCTGAGTCAAAAGTCTGGACCCTTGCCGGAGGTCATATAACCTGTGAAGGCAGTGGGGATGGTGGCTGAGGTCAGACGCAGGGACTGGACAGGAGAGAGCCCTAAAGGACGGGCCTCAGAGGCAGGTGTGCGGCCAGCAAGCCACCCAGACCCACTGGGTGTGGGCACTCCACCTTCGCTGAATCCACCAAGCCCCGGTCCCTGCCGGACACAGCCCACAGCCGGCAGTCCAGGAGTCCCCTGGGAGAGTGACTCCCATGCTGGTCACTGGTGGTGTTCTGCCTAAGCCACCCTAGGAGGGTCTGGTCTTCCCAAAGGGGGCCAAGCCATCACACGTCATTGATGGGGATCCGTCACCACCTCCTACCCTGGTCACAGTGATTGACAGCCTTAGCCTCTGATGTGTTCCTCATTATAACCTACCCACACACGCTATTTTAAAAATCAATATAGGCCGGGAGCAGAAGTTCACGCCTGTAATCCCAGCACTTTGGGAGGCCGAGGCGGGTGGATCATGAGGTCAGGAGTTCGAGACCAGCCTGGCCAAAATGGTGAAACCCCATCTCTACTAAAAATACAAAAATTAAGTGGGCATGGTGGCATGCACCTGCAATTCCAGCTACTTGGGAGGCAGAGGCAGGAGAATCGCTTAAACCTGGGAGGCGGAGGTTGTAGTGAGCCAAGATGGCACCACTGCACTCCAGACCGGGTGACAGAGCCAGACTCCATCTCAAAACAACAACAACAACAAGAAAAAAACAGCCCGATATGGTGGTCTGTACCTGTAGTCCCAGCTACTCAGGAGGCTGAGACTGGAGGATCGCTTGAGCCCAGGAGGTTGAGACTGTAGTGATTTGTGCCACTGCACTCCAGCCTGGGTGACAGAGCGAGACCTTGTCTCTAAAAAAACAAAAAAAAAACAAAAACCCTACTGTCTGTGTGTAAAATGAAGCTGAGCTCTAGGCTCAGATGTTTACAAAGGGGTTTTTCTACCCTTCCAGCACCAAGCAGGACGTTTGATAGTCACGTGGGGAGTTTCTGGGAATGTCAATTTCCGGGAACTTGAGGCCTCTTCATCCACATGACAACCAACATGTCCTCAGATTTGCTTCCGGGTGGGGGGGGGGAGATTTTGCTCTTTTTGAGAACCTCTGGCTCAAATGGTCAGTTTTCCCCAGGCCTCTTTGGAGTCCAAGGGTGCTGGAATGCACTGGAGAAGCAGGCGACATAGTGACCCTCCCTTGCACCTGCAATCCCCAAACTTCCTCTTTCCATGGGTAATGTTTTGGGAGGCCTGTCTCTAAATCTTTCTGTGTGTATGTGCTTAACATCTGTATTTTTTTTTTTTTTTTTTTTTTTTGAGACAGAGTCTCTCTCTGTCGCCCAGGCTGGAGTGCAGTGGCCGGATCTCAGCTCACTGCAGGCTCCGCCTCCTGGGTTCACACCATTCTCCTGCCTCAGCTTCCCGAGTAGCTGGGACTACAGGCACCCACTACCACGCCTGGCTAATTTTTTGTATTTTTAGTAGAGACGGGGTTTCACCGTGTTAGCCAGGATGGTCTCGATGTCCTGACCTTGTGATCCGCCCGCCTCGGCCTCCCAAAGTGCTGGGATTACAGGTGTGAGCCACCGCGCCTGGCCTTTTTTTTAAAAAACATAGAAATGTGATTACACAGTCGGGCACGGTGGCTCACACCTATAATCCCCGCTCTTTGGGAGGCCGAGGCGGGCGGATCGCTTGAGCTCAGGAGTTTGAGACCAGCCTGGGCAACGTGGGGAAACCCTGTCTCTACTAAAAATACCAAAATTAGCCGGGAGTGGTGGTACACACCTATAATCCCAGCTACTCGGGAGGGAGAATCTCTTGAACCTGGGTGGCAGAGTTTGCAGTTAGCCAAGATCACGCCACTGCACTCCAGCCTGGGTGGCAGAGCCAGACCCTGTCTCAAAAAAAGAAAGAAAAAGAAAGAGAGAAGAAGGGAGGGAGGCAGGGAGGGAAAAGAAAAGAAAGAAAAGTAATCACACAGTACAATATCCTGGGACTTGCTTTTTGTCAGCTAACAGTGTGTCCTGGAGGTCGTTCCTTGTCATTACGCGTAGGAAGCCTGGTTTTCTGTGTCTGGTGTGTAAGATTCTGCGGTGTGGGTGCTCTGTGAGGTTTTAGCCATCCCCCTATTGACAGACACTTGAGTGGTCTCCAGTTTTCCCAATTACAGCCGTGTCACGGGGAATAGGGACCAGCCTCATAGAAAAGTCTTGGTATTCCAGTATAAGTGTTGCTTTAGGACAGAGTGCTGGAAATGGAAATATTAGGTCAAAGAGGGAGTATTTTCCATTTTGATCCACGCTGCCAAATTTTCCTTCAGAAGGGCTGCTCTGATGAGGAGTGTCGGCCGCCCCCAGTCTCCCTGTTCTGTGTCTACAGATGGTCGTTTTCATATTTTGCCCAGAGTTTATAGTTGTTTTCTGTGGGAAGGCTGATCTGCCAGGATCCCCTACTCCTCTGTTACTGGAAGCAAAACCTCCTGATTAGTATTCATACATCCACACTCATTTTTTTTTTCAAATATCAGATTTCTTTATTTTTAAAACGTACCCATTATAGTTTATCTAAATGCAAAATGTTCACTTTCCTTGCGGGTAAGAAATGTCACTGACATTTCTGTGTCAATTAGCTGCTTTTACATCAAAATCCTGTTCTAGTCATTAGTCTCAAAATCTCCTATAACACTTAGAACTTTAGGCTGGGCGTGGTGGCTCGTGCCTGTAATTCCAGCACTTTGGGAGGCTGAGACAGGAGGAGTCCTTGAGGCCAGGAGTTCAAAACCAGCCTGGGCAACAGGGCAAAACTGTTTTTCTACAAAAAATTTAAAAATTAGCTGGATGTGGTGGCACACATCTTTGGTCTCAGCTACTTGGGAGGCTGAGGCAGGAGGATCATTTGAAGCCATGAGTTCAACACTGCAGTGAGCTATGGTTGTACCACTGCTCTCCAGCCTGAGTGACAGAGCAAGATTCTGTCTCTCTTAAAAACAAACAAAACAGGCCAGGCGCGGTGTCTCAAGCCTGTAATCCCAGCACTTTGGGAGGCCGAGACGGGTGGATCACGAGGTCAGGAGATCGAGGCTATCCTGGCTAATATGATGAAACCCCGTCTCTACTAAAAAGTACAAAAAACTAGCTGGGCGAGGTGGCGGGCACCTGTAGTCCCAGCTACTCAGGAGGCTGAGGCAGGAGAATGGCATAAACCCAGGAGGCGGAGCCTGCAGTGAGCTGAGATCCGGCCACTGCACTCCAGCCTGGGCGACAGCGAGACTCCGTCTCAAAACAAACAAACAAACAAACAAAACAACAAGAAAAATCTTAAAACTTTAGAAATAGACCTTACACTTTGCCTAAATGTAGCATTTAGTTATGAGCAGGTCAGGTGAATTTCCTACACCCCATCCTCCACGAAAATTCATCTATAAAATGTTACCAGTCTGAGAGGTGTGAATGGTATCATCGTTGTTTAAATCTATATATCTTTAATAACCTGTGGAGTGGATATCTTTCCATAAAATTCTCAGCTGTATCTATTTCTTCTTGAAAACTGCCGATTCATCTCCCTTACCCTTGAATTGACTATTAAAAAAAAAAAAAAAAATCAACCGGCGCAGTGGCGCATACCTGCAATACCAGCACTTTAGGAGGCCCAAGGCAGGAGGATTACTTGAGGCCAGGAGTTCAAGACCAGCCTGGGCAACATGGATAAACCCCATCTCTACAAAAATTTTAAAAACTTAGCTGGGCTTCGTGGCTTACCTGTAGTCTCAGCTCCTTGGGAGGGTGACATGGTAGGATCACTGGAGCTTGGGAAGTCAAGGCTGCAGAGCTGTAATTGTACCACTGCACTCTAGCCTGAGTGACTAGGCTGTCTCAAATTAAAAAAAAAAAAAATTGATTGCTAGGCTGCCTTTATATACGTGGACCTGGTTCATATGTGAACAGGAGGGTTTTGGGGGGAAGCATGTGCGGGGAGCTCGTGCCTGCTTTCCTCCTCTTTCCCTTCTCACCCTGCAGGCCAAGTTTTCCTGACTGAGGTCCGGCTCACATCCGCCCGGCCAGGGCTTTCCCCGCCAGCCTCCTGGGTGGAGACTTGTTCATGTCCCAATGGCTACATGGGCCAGTTCTGTGAATCCTGTGCTCCGGGATACAAGAGGGAGACGCCACAGGGGGGTCCCTATGCCAGCTGTGTCCCCTGCACCTGTAACCAGCATGGCACCTGTGACCCCAACACAGGTGAGTGTCCCGTCAACCCGTCTGAAGGCACCTGGGTTATACCCAAAACAGCGAGATGAGTACTGACCTGGACAGGGCCAGCCTGGCACAGGCATTGAGGTGTTGGCCAAGCTGAGGGGCAGTGTGGGCACTGAGCTTTCCCGTGCTGCTTACTGCCTGGGCGCCTCATATTTTAATAAAAGTTACTACTGGAATTTGGCGGGGCGTGGTGGCTCAAGCCTGTAATCCCAGCACTTTGGGAGGCCGAGACGGGCGGATCACGAGGTCAGGAGATTGAGACCATCCTGGCTAACACGGTGAAACCCCGTCTCTACTAAAAAATACAAAAAACTAGCCGGGCGAGGTGGCGGGCGCCTGTAGTCCCAGCTACTCGGGAGGCTGAGGCAGGAGAATGGCGTGAACCCGGGAGGCGGAGCTTGCAGTGAGCTGAGATCGCGCCACTGCACTCCAGCCTGGGCGACAGAGCGAGACTCCGTCTCAAAAAAAAAAAAGTTACTACTGGAATTTATCGAAGCCTCAGACTCTGTGCCAAGGACTTTTTATGCATCAGGTGAGAGCTGGAAGCCAGCTGCTATGCGGGCCGTCTGTCCATGCCACCTTCTCCCAGACTGATCCTTTTCCCAGGAAGGACCAGAGAAAGACCGCAGGGGTCCTTACATGCAGAAGGTGCTGTGAGGAAGGGCAGAGGCACCAGCATGGCGGGTGACAGCAGGAGGGTTCTCATGAGGGTCACACAGGTGACAGCAGCTCATAGGTGCCAACCCAGAACCACAGACCTGCCACCCTCACCCCTTAGTGGCCTTAAGAAAGTCACTTCCCTCCCGGAGCCTGCTTCCTCTTCTGAAAGGTGGGGATATTGACAGTATATACACAGCCTCTGTTTCTGCACAAAGCCACATGGAGGTCAGGAGACACTGAGGCTCTGAAAACACAGGCCTGGGTTGCATCAGAGCTCAGCCGTAGCTAACCGGGACTGCCTCAGGGAAGCGCAGATAATTAAAGTCTCTACTTTTCAGGACACTTGGGAAATAATAAAATAGTATCACCAGGTTCCTATATGTGCTATTCACCTTCTCTACACTGCATCATTGACTCCTGCAGACATTCCTGCGGGAGCCAGGACCCTTCCTGTCCCGTCTCACAGGGGAGGGCCCCACAGGCAGATACATGGCCAGCAGGTGGCAGAGCTGTGCCTCTCTCCAGCCTGGACTCCCAGGGCCTGGTCACTACTGGCTACTCATTCCCACTTCTTTTTGTTTTATATTTTATTTTATTTTTTGTGGGGAGTGACAGAATCTTGCTCTATTGCCTATGCTGGAGTGCAATGGCGCAATCTCGGCTCACTGCAGCGTCCTGCTGGGTTCAAGAGATCTTCCCACCTCAGTGTCCTGCATAGCTGGGATTATAGACACCTGTCACCATGCTCAGCTCATTTTTATATTTTCAGTAGAGATGGCGTTTTACCATGTTGAGGCTGGTCTCAAACCCCTGACCTCAAGTGATCCTCCTGCTTCAGCCTCCCAAAGTGCTGGGATTACAGGTGTGAGCCACCATGCCTTGCCCACTGATCCCCACTCCTTTTTTTTTTTTTTTTTTTTGAGATGGAGTCTGGCTCTGTCACCCAGGCTGGAGTGCAGTGGCTAGATCTCAGCTCACTGCAAGCTCCGCCTCCCGGGTTTACGCCATTCTCCTGCCTCAGCCTCCCGGGTAGCTGGGACTACAGGCGCCTGCCACCTCACCTGGCTAGTTTTTTGTATTTTTTAGTAGAGACAGGGTTTCACCGTGTTAGCCAGGATGGTCTCGATCTCCTGACCTTGTGATCCACCCATCTTGGCCTCCCAAAGTGCTGGGATTACAGGCTTGAGCCACCGTGCCTGGCCTGATCCCCACTTCTATAGGAGCAGACCTGACCTTGCTCGAGGTCACATGGCCAGGAGGCACCTGAGAAAGCTGGACCCAGGCCTCTCTCCACTCCCACACTGAGGGCCTCATGCCTAGACGCCTGCTGCCTCCCCAGAGCAGGTGGGGGCTCTCTGAGAAGAAGGCTACTGGGCATTTTTTTCCTGAAAAGACAGTAGCAAGGCATGGTGGCTTACGCCTGTAATGCCAGCACTTTGGGAGGCCAAGGTGGGTAGATCACCTGAGGTCAGGAGTTCGAGACCAGCCTGGCCAACATGGTGAAACCCCATCTCTACTAAAAATACAAAAATTAGCTGGGCGTGGTGGCGGGCACCTGTAATCCCAGCTAGTCAGGAGACTGAGGCAGGAGAATCGCTTGAACCCAGGAGGTGGAGGTGACAGAGAGCCGAAATCACGCCATTGCACTCCAACCTGGGTGACAAGAACAAGACTCTGGGCGGGGGGAAAGAAAGAGGCCAGGCGCGGTGGCTCACGCCTGTAATCCCAGCACTTTGGGAGGCCAAGGCAGGCAGATAACCTAAGGTCAGGCGTTCAAGACCAGCCTGGCCAACATGGTGAAACCCCATCTCTACTGAAAATACAAAAATTAGCCAGGTGTGGTCAGGTGCCTGTAATCCCAGCTACTCAGGAAGCTGAGGCATGAGAATTGCTTCAACCCGGGAGGTGGAGGCTGTAGTGAGCCAGGATCACGCAACTACACTCTGGCCTGGGCGACAGAGCAAGACTCCATCCCAAAAAAGAAAAAAAGTCAGCCGACGTAGCCAGGGAGGGCAACCACAGCCACACGCCACACGCCACACACCACATACAGGGCACTCTCTCTTCTGTGTCCATGGCAGGCATCAATAATCAAGCCCAGATGAGGCCACGTAATCCCTCCCTGCTGCAGTGCTTCCCACAGCCCCTCTGGAGGAAGCAGAGTCCTCCATAGCTGGGATCAGTTTGTCATCCCCACAGAGCCTCTGGCCCGCTCAGCTTGGGCAAGTCCTCATCTGTGAAATGGGCAGTGTAACTCTGCTCCCTAGGCTGGGAGGAGGAATGAGCCTATGGGTACTGGGTCTAGGCTGGGACAGTTCCTTTTGGATGCCAGCCCTGCTGTGCACGAGCGGCCTGGTCCTTACTCCTCCTCCCAGGTCACCTCGCCTCGGCTGCTGGGGTGCTGCCTGGGGACCTCCTGGAAGTGGTGGTCTTGGTTAACCCCGTCTCAGCCAGGCTTCTCACTCAGTCCCTGGCAGTGGACCTCCCTTCTCAGGCACCCCAGGCTCTGAGCAGATGCCAGGTGTGGTCAGCCTGGGGAAGAAGAGTTTGCAGAATCCACCATCATCAGGAGCCAGAGGGCAGAAACAGGGGTTCCCTCCTCTGAGACTAGGTATCCCCTGTGTATCCCAAACCACATAAAGGGGAGCCTCTTTGCAAAGTCATGTGAAGCAGAATTCTGGGTCTATGTCTCCCTTGGAAAAGTTGCTCTTCCTTTTGGTCCCTTGGAATCAAGAGGACAACCGTGTAGCGAATGGTAGCTGTGTCACCTGTTGGTTCAAAGAGAGATTTCGGAATACAAAATAATAACAATGCTGGCCGGGCGCAGTGGCTCATGCCGGTAATCCCAGCACTTTGGAAGGCCGAGGTGGGCAGATCGCTTGAGGTCAGGAGTTTGAGACCAGCCTGGCCAACATGGCGAAACCTCATTTCTACTAAAAATACAAAAATTAGCCAGGTGTGGTGGTGCACGTCTGTAATCCCAGCTACTTGGGAGGATGAGGCAGGAATATCACTTGAACCTGGCAAATGGAGGTTGCAGTGAGCCAAGATTCTCGCCATTGCACTCCAGCCTGGGTGACAGAGTGAGACTGTCTCGACTAGTAATAATAATAATAACAGCAGCACCGATGACTATGTGTGCCAGAGAGTCTGCAAGGCACTTTGAATGCGTGATCTTGTTGGACCCTGAAAAGAACCCTTTGAAGTCAGTGCTGTGGTTGTTCCCATTTTGCAGATGAGGAGACTGAGGTATGGGGGCATTAGACAACTTGCCCAGCTTTGCACAGGCAGTGAGTAGTGGATATGAACCAGGTGGTCCAGCTCCAGGCCTGGACCCTCAATCCCCAGGCCGTGCTGCCTCCGCCTGGGAAAGGTTGCCACCCCACTTCTGCCCGGGATGTGCTCCCTGACCTCTCCCGCGAGGATGCCCACCATCTCTGGGCATTCTGGGTTCAGATAGTGGTAAACAGGTGCTTGTCTTGCCCCTCAGGGATCTGCGTCTGCAGCCACCATACCGAGGGCCCATCCTGTGAACGCTGCTTGCCGGGTTTCTATGGCAACCCCTTCGAGGGCCAAGCCAACGACTGCCAGCCCTGTCCCTGCCCTGGCCAGTCGGCCTGCACGACCATCCCAGAGAGTGGGGAGGTGGCATGCACCCATTGCCCCCCGGGCCAGAGAGGTGAGTGACTCCTGCCCTGGAGCCCTGCCCCACGGAGGGCCAAGTCCTGGTGCTGTGACTCTGCCCTGGGCTCCAGGGTTAGGGCCCTGCGTTTAGGGTGTGGCTGGTGAGGGAGAGCCCAGCTTATAGGCAGCAGGCATGACCTCTGGGGACACAGAATCCCTTAGCCCCATAACCAGAGCCCCAGGCTGCTGCATATTGCCAGCAGAATTTGGGCCATTTAGAATTTGGGCCATTTAAAAATACTCATATCTGGGCCGGGCGCAGTGGCTCAAGCCTGTAATCCCAGCACTTTGGGAGGCCGAGACGGGCGGATCACAAGGTCAGGAGATCGAGACCATCCTGACTAACACGGTAAAACCCCGTCTCTACTAAAAAAATACAAAAACTAGCCGGGCGAGGTGGCGGGCGCCTGTGGTCCCAGCTACTCAGGAGGCTGAGGCAGGAGAATGGCGTGAACCCGGGAGGCGGAGCTTGCAGTGAGCTGAGATCCGGCCACTGCACTCCAGCCTGGGTGACAGAGCGAGACCCCGTCTCAAAAAAAAAAAAAAAAAAAAAACTCATATCTGGTCCCTGGCCCCTTAGAGTACGGGTCAGTGATAGTTGAACAAGTTCGCTGGGTGATTCTGTTACACAGCTAAGATGGAAAACCTTGATTAAACTTCTAGCCTTTAAAAAATGTCATCAGGTGATGTGCGAAGCAGAACCACCCACGCCCACCCTTGTTCTCAGGCTCCTTGTATTCTTTCCTCCTCTGGACTCAGACATCCTCAACTCTGATTTTCTTTTAAAAGCAGCTTTGTTGAGATACTATTCATATACCTGACAGTTCACCCATTTAAAGCGTACAATTTGGCTGGGTGTGGTGGCTTATGCCTGTAATCTCAGCACTTTGGGAAGCCAAGGTGGGCAGATCGCTTTAGTCCAGAGTTCAAGACCAGCCTGGGCAACATACCGAGACTTGCATCTCTAAAAAAAAAAATACAAAAATTAGCTGGGTGTGGTGGCATGCACCTGTGGTCCCAGATACTCTGGAGGCTGAGGTGGGAGGATGGTTTGAGCCTGGGAGGTGGAGGCTTCAGTGTGCCGAGATTTCACCACTGCACTCCAGCCTGGGCGACAGAGCTAGACTCTGTATCAAAAAAAAAAATTTTAATAAAGTACAGGCCTGGTGCGGTGGCTCATGCCTGTAATCCCAGCACTTTGGGAGGCTGAGGTGGGCGGATCACGAGGTCAGGAATTTGAGACCATCCTGGCTAACACGGTGAAACCCTATCTCTACTAAAAGTACAAAAAATTAGCCAGGCGTGATGGCGCACAGTTGTAGTCTCAGCTACTTGGGAGGCTGAGGCAGGAGAATCACTTGAATCCAGGAGGTGGAGGTTGCAGTGAGCCGAGATTGCACCACTGCACTCCAGCCTGGGCAACAAGAGCGAAATTCCATCTCAAAAAATAAAGTAAATTCACTGACTTTTGGCATATTACAATATTAATTTTTATTGTGATAAAATATATATAACATGAAATTTGCCATTTTAACCATTTGTAAGTGTGTAACTCAGCATCAGGAAGTACATTTGCAATGCTGTGCAGCTGTCACTCATCCATCTCTAGAACTTTTTCATCATCCCAGACAGAAATCGCACTGATCAAATGTATTGTAGAGGCTAGGCGCCATGGCTCATGCCTGTAATCCCAGCACTTTGGGAGGCCAAGGCGGGCGGATCACCTGAGGTCGGGAGTTCAAGACTAACCTGGCCAACATGACAAAACCCCATCTCTACTAAAAATACAAAAATTGGCTGGGAGTGGTGGCAAGCACCTGTAATCCCAGCAACTTAGGAGGCTGAGACAGGAGAATCGCTTGAAACCAGGAGGTGGAGTTTGCAGTGAGCCAAGAGTGTGCCATTGCACTCCAGCCTGGGCGACAGAGCAAGACTCCATCTCAAAAAAATTAAAAAAAAAAAAAAATTGTTGAATAGCCTTTCCTCCCTGCAGCCCCTGATAACAGCTGTTCTCCTCTCTGTCTCTATGAATTTGACTGCTCCCAGTATTCCATTTAAATGGAACCATACAGTATTTGTTCTTTTGGGTCTGGCTTGTTTCATGTAGTATAATGTTTTTAAGATTCCTAGACATCTGATTTTGCTTTTGGTACTTGTGGCTACATTAAATTGATTTGTCAAATGCCATGTGCTTTCACTGGGACCGTTCTGAAAGCAGTTCTGTGGCAGCCAACAGCCAACAGGGCAGGGTGGATGGCCACAGAGCCAGGAGCTCAGGAACCGAGGGACGGAGATTGCACCGCAGGACCCTGCACCGCACTGGCCACCATGCTGTCCCTCCATTCTTGTTATCTTCCTTACATTTTCTAGCTCCCGACTGTGGCTCCCCTGGCTTGCAGACATGCGCGAGGCCAGTGAGAATGGAAAGTTAGAGAAGCTCAGGTGGACTCAGGCTGAGACATACCTGAGGGAGGATTTCAGGGGAGCAGGCAGTGCTGTGTGCAGAGGGGACCACCCTTGGGAGGGGGGGGTCACCTGGAGTGGACCTTAGACCTGGGACCTTCTGCCACTACCCTTCTTATCCACACCAGTGTCCTCTGGGTCCTGGGAGGGCCTCAGACACCGAGAGCTCACCTGGGGACGTCTGAGTCAGGATTGACCGAGGTCAAGTCCTGATTCTCACTTGTCCCAGGATGACTCCTGCTTGCCATCCTGGCCCCTTGCAGCCCTTCCCAGGACCTCCAGAGCTGCCTCCTGCCCTGTGAGCTGTCCCTACCTGGTTCCAGGTTAATGGCCACTTAACTGTGGGGCTCATTCTTCATCATCAGTTTCAATCTCCCCCTTTCCTGTCTTATTTTATTTCTGTTTTAGAATCCACAAGGCGGGTGCTAGCCTCGACCTTGAACTCTGTTCCAGTTTGTCTTTTCCTTTCCTTTCCGTTCCGTTCCATTCCATTCCCTCTTTCCCTTTTCAGGGTTGCCCTTAGCACTATTAACTTTGTTTTTTCGGAAACAGAGTCTGGCTCTGTCCCCCAGGCTGGAGTGCAGCAGCGCGATCTCAGCTCACTGCAACCTCCGCCTCCCAAGTTCAAGCGATTCTGGCGATAAGCCAGAAAGTCCAAGTCAAACCCTGCCTCAGCCGCCTGTAGCTGAGATTCTCTGGTCTGTAGCTGGGATTACAGGCGCCCGCCACCACGCCTGGCTAATGTTTGTATTTTTAGTAGAGATGGGATTTTGCCGTGTCGACCACGCTGGTTTCGAACTCCTGGCCTCAAGTGATCCACTCACCTCAGCCTCCCAAAGTGCTGTGATTATAGGCGTGAACCTCCATGCCCGGCCAGTACCATTAACTTCATTTCAACTGACCAATGACTTTTGAGGACACAAGGAGCTCACAAGTATTCTTCACAATGGCAGCAGCTATTTTTTAATTATAAAATTAGTACGTACTCTTGACTGACTTAGTAACTTCAGAAAAAATAAACGAAAAAATAGAAATAAATGTATATACTCATTGTAATGTTGGAGCAGTGTAAAAATGTCAAGAGGAACATGAAAAAAAACATGTAAGCGGCCAGGCACAGTGGCTCACACCTGTAATCCCAGCACTTTGGGAAGCCGAGGCAGGCGGATCACCTGATGTCAGGAGTTCAAGACCAGCCTGGCCAACATGGCAAAACCCTGTCTCTACTAAAAATACAAAAATTAGCTGGGTGTGGTGGTGTGTGCCTGTAATCCCAGCTACTTGGGAGGCTGACACAGAAGAATCACTTGAACCCAGGAGATGGAGGTTGCAGTGAGCCGAGATCATGCCATTGCACTCCAGCCTGAGCGACAGAGCAAGATTCCATCTCAAAAAGAAAAAGAAAAAATAATGTGAGCAAGGCAGCATTCCTGTCACATCCAGGGGACCGTGGCTATTACTTGGGCCTGACATTGGTTTCATGTAGGGATAGGCAGAGAGATGGACATGTTTATAAAGAGTGGCTGACACCACATGAAGCACTTGGAACAAATATGTTCTTTCATGCTCCATCTGTGTCCAGAGTGGATCCCTAGAACCACCCTCCAAAAAGCCCCCTCACACAGCATCTCTTCTGTGGCTCACAGTGACCTGGGGGCTGGAAGATGAGCCAGAAAGTCCAAGTCAAACCCAGAAAGCAGGGCAGGATCTGCAATGCACAGTCTAGAGGAAGTTCAGGAAACATGAGAAGCAGAAAAGGTAAAGGGGCCAGGGACTGCACAGGAAAATCCACCCAGCTAAGAGGGGGATGAGGAAGAGGACCAGGAGAAGCAGGTGACTGACGTCGGATGGTGACAATGAAGAAGGTGAAGAAGAGGGTGATCGAGACAATGGTGATGAAGAAAATGAGGATAATGATCAGAATGATGACAATGAGGTGATGATAAAGATAAGGTGACGATGACAGTTGTGCCGGTGCAGTGGGAATGTGGACCTCAATTCTGTGGGCAACTGTGACCCCCCTGTCTGGCCACTGCCTGCGCTGGCTCACAACACCACAGGCAACCATGGGTGACGATGAGAATAATGGTCAAGAAGGTGATGATGATGAAGATAATGGTCAAGATGACAATGGTGATGAAGGTGATGATGGGGAGGATAATGGTCAAGATCATGAAGATGAAGGTGATGGTCAACATGAGGATGAAGCAGGTGATGAGGATGAGGATAATGGTCAAGATGATGATGAAGGCCAGGTGTGGTGGCTCAAGCCTGTAATCCCAGCACTTTGGGAGGCTGAGGTGGACAGATCACCTGAGGTCAGGAGTTTGAGACCAGCCTGGCCAACGTGGCAAAACCCCATCTCTACTAATAATACAAAAAAATTAGCCAGGCGTGGTGGCACATGCCTGTAGTCTCAGCTACTTAGGAGGCTGAGGCAGGAGAATTGCTTGAATCCCAGAGGTGGAGGTTGCAGTGAGCCAAGATTGCGCTTCTGCACTCTAGCCTGGGTGACAGAACGAGAATCCGTCTCAAAAAATAATAAAAATAGCCAGGCATGGTGGCTCACACCTGTAATCCCAGCACTTTGGGAGGCCGAGGCAGGCAGATCACTTAAGGCCAGGAGTTTGAGACCAGCCAGGCCAACATGGTGAAACCCCATCTCTACTAAAAATACAAAAATTGGCCGGGCACGGTGGCTCACACCTGTAATCCCAGCACTTTGGGAGGCTGAGGCAGGTGGATCATGAGGTCAGGAGCTCGAGACCATCCTGGCTAACACAGTGAAATTAGCCAGGTGTGGTGGTGGGCACCTGTAGTCCCAGCTACTAGGGAGGCTGAGGCAGGAGAATGGTGAACCCGGGAGGCGGAGCTTGCAGTGAGCCGAGATAGTGCCACTGCACTCCAGCCTGGGAGACAGAGCAAGACTCCATCTCAAAAAAAAAAAAAAATACAGAAATTAGCCAGGCATGGTGGTGTGCACCTGTAATCCCAGCTACTAGGGAGGCTGAGGCAGGAGAATCGCTTGAACCCGGGAGGCAGAGGTTGCAGTGAGCCAAGGTCGTACCACTGCACTCCAGCCTGGTGACAGAGGGAGACTCCATCTTGATAATAATAATAAAAGATGGTGATGAAGAAGGTCATGATGATGGTTGAGGTGCTGATGGGGATGGTGGTGATGGTGAAGATGATGGTGACGATGATGATGAGGGTGTGAGGACAGATATGTGATGATAGCCACTGCTGCTGAGTGCTTACTACATGTCAGGCCAGATGTTAAGCGCTTTTCACAAATTATGTCACAGTCCTGTGGGGAGCCGCCATTGTTGTCCCCACTTTAGAGAAGAGGAACCTGAATTCCTAGAGGGGCAGTGGCTTACCCAGGACCACATAGCTGTGGGCAGCCACTGGGAGCTGGTCCCAGGTCCTCCTGCCCAAGCCTGTGCTTTGCCCCGGGGAGGCTGGAGGGACGCTTGCTCTGCTTCACAGCCACCCTCATCCCTGGTGGGCCCAGCTGACTGCGTTCCTCACACGTGCTCCCTCTACACACAGGGCGGCGCTGTGAGGTCTGTGATGATGGCTTTTTTGGGGACCCGCTGGGGCTCTCGGGGCCCCCCCAGCCCTGCCACCAGTGCCAGTGCAGTGGGAATGTGGACCCCAATGCTGTGGGCAACTGTGACCCCCTGTCTGGCCACTGCCTGCGCTGCCTGCACAACACCGCGGGTGACCACTGTGAGCGCTGTCGTGAAGGTTTCTACGGGAGCGCCCTGGTCCCTCGGCCCGCAGACAAATGCAAGCGTGAGTACCCACCTCCAGTCCCCGGGGTGGTGCACAGTGGGCCCCTTCTCCTCTGCCCTGGCTCAGGACCCAGAAGGGGTGGCTGAGGAACCCACCGGAACCAGCTAGCCCCTCTGCAAGGCCATCCAGCCTCAGACAGGTCACTCCCCTTCCCTGTCTCCGTGTCCAGAAAGCACAGGGGTTTGCCCCTCTCCAGGGTCTCTTTCAGCCAGGAGATCTTATAAACTCTGATCCCAAAGCCTGGACAGTCTGCCGCTTACCTCCCACTCTGCAGTTAGCACATATGGCTGACCCGGTGATCACCCTGCGCCGGGCCTCCAAGGCCATGCTTCCCTGCATCGCCTCAGTTAACATTCAACCCCTGGGAGGTTCCCAGAGCCCTGCAGGATGGAAGCTCAGCCTTCGCCCCACACTGATGTGCTTGGAGCCCTTTCCTACGCCGCAGCTGCTGGCTCCTGCTCACTCTCTTTTCGTGGAACCCCTGCAGGAAACACAGCTCTGGCCCAGAATGAGATGCTCCCCTGGTGGTGGCCAGGAGAGCAGGGTCACAGGACCCAGAGCCGTAGGTGCAGAGCTGTGCCTGTGACCCTCGCCCAAGTCTCTGGCCCTCTGCAGCCTGCCAGGGCTCAGGGCAGACTCAGAAGGACCGTCTGCCACCATGACCATCCTAAGCTGTCCCTCTAAGGATATGGTCAATGGGCTGAGGCTTGAGCTCGGCCCTGGAGCCTTTTTCCAGCAGGGGTGTTGGAATCTGGGCTGAACGTGAGGTATCATTTCTGGAGGCTCCCCCATCTCCTCTGCCTCTGTTGGACCCCCAAAGGTGGAACAGACAATCTGCATTGTTGCCAACACCCCTTCCTGCTCCTGCCCCCAGCCTGCAGCTGCCACCCACAGGGCTCGGTCAGTGGGCAGATGCCCTGCGACCCAGTGACAGGCCAGTGCTCCTGCCTGCCTCATGTGACTGGACGGGACTGTAGCCGCTGCTACCCTGGCTTCTTCGACCTCCAGCCTGGGAGGGGCTGCCAGAGGTAAGAAGGTTGAGACTGCTGGAGCTCTGGGGACCTCGCCAGGATGGAAGAGGTCACCAGGCAGCCCCCAGGGAGGGGCATGGTTCAGAAGGTGTTGTCCTAGGCCCACTGCCAGGCACGTTGTGCCCTTTGCCAAAGGGGGGCAAAGGGATGGACTCTTGGCATCGGACTCATGGTCCTGCCAGTCTAGGATGCAGGCCAAGAGCAGCCCTAAGGGATGTCCAGGTGGGCAGGCGGCCGGTTTGGTCTCTGATTCCTGATTCCCTTCTCAGTGTCACTGTGTGGCCTTTTGGCCACAGTAGCACCTTAGACAAGCATCCTTAGGGAACAGTGGAGGACTCCAGGGAAACATCAAGTGGAACAAACAGGTTTTTTCCTTGCAGGACTTCTCAGAGCCCTTGCTATGCTGATTGCATTGTGACTTTTCAACAGAGGGGTATAGTCTCCCCGAGACATGTTTGTCCCCATAGCTTTATTTTATCTTCTTTTCTCCCCGAGCATCCAGGCAGACTTGTGCTTTCCAGAGCACAGCTGGGGAAGCTGTGCCACGCACCAAGAGGAGATGGGGTCTTGTCAGCAGAGGGCTGTGATCTGAGGCCCCAGCCAGCTGCAGCTGGTAGAGGCTGGGCCAGAAGTGGCCCTGAGCTTGCCTCAGACCCAGTTCCTTCCCTTATCACAGCTGCAAGTGTCACCCACTGGGCTCCCAGGAGGACCAGTGCCATCCCAAGACTGGACAGTGCACCTGCCGCCCAGGTGTCACAGGCCAGGCCTGTGACAGATGCCAGCTGGGTTTCTTTGGCTTCTCCATCAAGGGCTGCTGGGGTAAGGAGGCTGGGTCCTTCCCGGGCTGCCTGGAGGGTTGGGCCTGAGGTCTCTGGGCAGAGATGATGGATGGGGAAAATGGGTGCAGCAGAAAAGGATGGTCAGATACGGGACAGGGTCCTGAGAGCAGCCGGAAGCATGGAGGGAGTTGCTTCTGTGGCAGTGACCAGGAGAGCAGCGTCACATGAACCCAGAGCGGTGGGTACAGGGCTGTGCTTGTGACCCTCGCCCAAGTCTCTGGCCCTCTGCAGCCTGCCAGCGTCCTCATGCCAGCCAGAAATGTAGTCCCAGATGCCACTGTTAAGTGCTTGTGTGCCTGGGGCCATCATGTCACTCTCTGGGCCTCAGTTTCCTCACCTGTAGAGTTGGGCTGCATTGGCAGTTGCTAAACCTGGCTGGTCCTCAGATCCCCAGGGAACATTGGAATAAGCCAGGCTCTGTGCCACCTTCAATCTTCTGAATCAGAATCTCCAGGGAAGGGCCCAGGAATCTGGTTTTGATGCTGCCGAGGGCATTCTGGGAATGCCCAGAACCGAGCACCCACTGCCCCTGGCCCCTCTAGCCTGCAGGTGCTCCCCACTGGGCGCTGCCTCAGCCCAGTGCCACGAGAATGGCACATGCGTATGCAGGCCTGGCTTCGAGGGCTACAAATGTGACCGCTGCCATGACAACTTCTTCCTCACGGCAGATGGCACACACTGCCAGGAATGCCCGTCCTGCTATGCCCTGGTGAAGGAGGAGGTGAGTCTGCCCAAACCCACTCAACTTTCCATTCATTCTATATCCCTAGCAAGTGCCAGCTCTATGCCGGGCACCAGGAACTGCCTGCTTACCCCCAGAGCTCAGGCCTTGCAAACCCACCACCCACCTTCTCCCTATGCCCACCCAGCTTCGGGCCTGTTCCAGCCTGGCTCAACCCTCACCTCGGCCCTTCCCCTGCTCTGGGTGGATGGGGGAAAGGTGACTCTTGTCACCTGCCTTTCCTGACCATGCCTGGCTGGGGTCTCACTTTCTCAGGGTCAGTGGGGATGAGACCACAGATGACCCCTTGGTAAAGAGGGTTAACAGGAGGCGATTCTGAGTGGGGAGGTGGGTGGTGCTGGAATCAGGAGTTCAAGCTCTAGGGTTAACCCATTGGGGTTCCCCTCCCCCAGCTCCGTTCATTGTCATGTGTCTGGGCAGGCAACAGCCTTGGTAAGCCTCAGTCTCTCTCCTACTCCAGATTGGAGTTAGTTAGGCCTGCAATCCTTTTCTAGAAACCTGTGGGGCCAGCTTTCAGAATGTATAGCGTTGTAGAAAGATAAGATGGCATGCACTGAAGGCAGGGCGCTGTGGCTCACTCCTGTAATCCCAGCACTTTGGGAGGCTGAGGCGGGCAGATCACGAGGTCAGGAGTTTGAGACCAGCCTGGACAACATGGTAAAACCCTGTCTCTACTAAAAATACAAAAATTCGCCAGGTGGGGGTGGCGCGCACCTGTAATCCCAGCTACTTAGGAAGCTGAGGCAGGAGAATTGCTTAAACCTGGGAGGCGGAGGTTGCAGTGAGCCAAGATCACGACTGTACTCCAGCTTGGGTGACAGAGCTAGACTCTGTCTCAAAAAAGAAAAAAAAAAGGCCAGGTGCAGTGGCTCAAGCCTGTAATCCCAGCACTTTGGGAGGCCGAGACGGGTGGATCACGAGGTCAGGAGATTGAGACCATACTGGCTAACACGGTGAAACCCCGTCTCTACTAAAAAATACAAAAAACTAGCCGGGCGAGGTGGTGGGCGCCTGTAGTCCCAGCTACTCGGGAGGCTGAGGCAGGAGAATGGTGTGAACCCGGGAGGCGGAGCTTGCAGTGAGCCCAGATCACGCCACTCACTCCAGCCTGGGCGACAGAGCGAGACTCCGTCTCAAAAAAAAAAAGGACATGCTGCAGTGAATATCACGTAATCCCCCACTGCGAATGGGCAGCCCCCAGAGTCAAGCCCGGTGATATTTAGGCAGGAAAATAGATGACTATTTCCGCCAAGTGGGTAAATGAAGACCACAAGTAGCCTTTTTCAGAACAGGTTTATTTCAGTTCAGGTTTTGCTCTCGAGTGAGGAATGGAACGCCTTGTGGCTTTTCAGAACATTTTGGACTTGGGAATGGAGGACAGGGCCCGGGACCTGTGCCGGCCACTTAGAGCGGTGACAGGGGGAATCAGGCTGGGGCGTGGCAGGCATTCGTGCTGAGACTAGCTCCAAGGAGGTGCTCTGTAAATGCAGTTATTGTTTGTCTGATGAAAAGACGGGGCTAGGGGACGTTCATAGCACATTCAGCCAGCGTCCATAGTGTGCTTTCTCCGTGTGGCGTCCTGGGAACACAGCAAACAGGACAGACAGAAATCCTTATGAGGCATCCTTTCCCATCCCTTCCTCTCTCCCTTCGAGGTAGGACAGCAGTGTGGTCAGTGGTGGAAACAGGTGCCGTGGGGATGGGAGGGGAAGGGACAGCTACCATGGGGCGGGCACGGTTGTCTCTCAGGGGTGCGGCATACCCTTAGCGTTGAGGCCCAGGGGAGGATTTGGAGAAGGGAACCCACAGGGAGAGTGGCAGGGTAGAAGCCGGGGGGAGTGTCTGGGCAGGACCTGCATGCCAGCAGCCTCATACACCTTTTCTTCCTGTCCCCTCCAGGCAGCCAAGCTGAAGGCCAAACTGACTTTGATGGAGGGGTGGCTGCAAGGGTCCAACTGTGGCAGTCCCTGGGGACCACTAGACATTCTGCTGGGAGAGGCCCCAAGGGGGGACATCTACCAGGGCCACCACCTGCTTCCAGGTACAGCGGGAGCGCAGAGTGGGAGGGTGGGAGGCAAGGGGAGGCCCCCAGTGCCTGCTGTCTGGTCTTGTCGGATGCTTTGGGGACCCTCACAACACAGCCCTGTTGCCATGGGCCTCTCCTTCAATGTCCCTAGCCCACCTGTAATTTTATGAATATCAATCCTTGTCCCCATGCCCCTGCCCACCCAGACTCTAAGTTCAGTGAGGATGGGGCTGGGCTCATTCATTTATTCACTCCCTTCACGAGGGGTCACAAGGCGCTGCTCCAGAGGCTTGACTGGGAGCATCTTGCTGTCTTGATTCTGGGCCGTTTTGCTCACTGCCGTAGCCCAGCACAGTGCATAGAAATATTAATTGCATAGAAAATATTAATAAATGAGTAAATAAGAAAAAAGAAGGAGGGCCGGGCGTGGTGGCTCATTCCTGTAATCCTAGTACTTTGGGAGGCCAAGACAGGAGGATTGCCTGAGCCCAGGAGTTCAAGATCAGTCTGGGCAACATAACAAGACCTTGTTTCTACGAATGGAAGCAGGGAAGGAGGGAGGGAGAGCAGGAGAGAAGCAGGGAAGGAGGGAAGCAGGGAAGGAGGGAGGGAGAGAAGGAGAGAAGCAGGGAAGGAGGGAAGCAGGGAAGGAGGGAGGGAGAGAAGGAGAGAAGCAGGGAAGGAGGGAGGGAGGGAGGGAAGGAGGGAAGGAAAAAAAAAAAAAGAAGGGACCTGTCACTAAAGCCAGGAGGAATTTGGCCTTGGGACCTGGAAAGGCGCTGAAATGGATTGGATTACTTTGTGAAGTTTTATGTGTATAAGCGCCGCACTCCTTTGGCAGCCAGACAGAGGCGAGCTGAGAACCTGTTAGCAGGACTCACTGTGGAAATAGGGGCTATCAGATACCATGTCTTAAAATGCCCACGTGAGCCACATGGTGACTTAGAGCTGATTTGAGGGGTCCAGAACTGCTTGTGTGGCCCCGGAAGGCCTGGGTCTCTCCCGGTCCCTGTGTGTGACTGACTGACTGTGGGTGGGACCTTGGGTCATGTTTGCCTTCTCTGGGCCTCAGCCTGCATCTGGAAAATGGGGAGACTCTGCCTTTGGGACTACCTGTTGGTACTCGGGGCTGCTGATGCCTGTGGAATCGAGGGCACAGAAGGGGACCCCTGGGGGTGGGGGCTTTTGTGTGACGTCTCCACCACTCTGTGACCCCCGGGCTGTGGGCTTCCCATAGGGGTTCGGGAAGCCTTCCTGGAACAGATGATGGGCCTCGAAGGTGCTGTGAAGGCCTCCCGGGAGCAGCTGCAGAGGCTGAGCAAGGGTGCCCACTGTGCCCAGGCCAGAGCCCAGAAGACCTGCACCCAGCTGGCAGACCTGGAGGCAGTGCTGGAGTCCTCGGAAGAGGAGATTCTGCATGCAGCTGCCATTCTCGCGTCTCTGGTATCCCAGGGGACCCCCTACCCAAACACACCAAGCCTGGGCATTGGTCCCTGCCCCAGCCTTCCCATTGACCTAGTGACCTTGGGTATGACTCCCCACTTTGGGAGGCTCAATTTCATCTGCAAAATGGGGATCACACAGTACCTCCTCCGCGGATTCAGCGAGAGGACACTTGCAAAGGGCGAGGCATGTTCCGAGTAGACTCAATGCACAGTAAGTGGTGGGCAGCATCCTTATTGGTGTTTCTGCATCCTCGGACTCCGCTCACTGGATGCCGATGTCGTGGCCAGCTTTGCGCATTTATAGAATGACTGGTGCCATCCAGTTCTGCCTCACAATTGGGCCAGATGTGGCCCTTGCCCTTCGGGGACGGGAAGTCAGTTTCCTCCTTTCTTCCTCTTCTTTCTACAGGAGATTCCCCAGGATGGTCCCGGCCAGCCCACCAAATGGAGCCACCTGGCCACAGAGGCCCGTGCCCTCGCCAGGAGGTGAGTCCCAAGTCATGGTGAGGTTGTGCCTGGCCCTTCTGGGGATTCCTGAGTCAGAGTCAGCCCCACAGGTGCCCCCACCCAGAAGTTGGGATCAGATATTACAAGAGCTGTCTGGTGGGGGCAGTGTCACCAGTATGTGGAGGGGCAGGCAAGGTGAGTCCAGAGATGTTGGGGGCAAAGCTTGGTTGACTGAAGGCGTCGGAGAGCGTCTGCCTGCTTTCTCTTTGTGAGAGTTGTATAATATACAAGTTATTATACTGGGGGTGTAGTTCACACTATACAGAGGCCTTTGCCCACGGCACTCCAGCCTGGGCAAGAGAGTGAGACTCTGTCTCACTGTATAATTCAGTGGTTTCCCTGTATTCTCAGGGTTGCAAAGCCATCACCACAACCAATTTTAGGATTTTCATCATCCCAAAAACACCCCTGGACCCATCTGCCATCAGCCCCCGTTTCTCCTTACCTCCCCAGACCCTGGAACCACTGCTCTACTTTTTGTCTGTATAGATTTGCCTATTCTGGGCGTTTCATAGAAGTGGAATCACACAGTGTGTCGCCTTTTACCACTAGCTTCTTAGCCCAGTGTTTTCAAGGCTCATCCACATCGTGGCACGGATGGGTGCTTTGCTCCTCTTACGGCTGAATAATATCCCATTGTATGGAAATGCCACATGTTGTGTATCCATCTTCTGTTCACAGACACTGGGTTGTTTCATCCACTGCCTTTAAGAAGCAATTTAAGGCCAGGCGCGGTGGCTCACGCCTGTAATCCCAGCACTTTGGGAGGCCAAGGCGGGTGGATCACAAGGTCAGGAGATCGAGACCATCCTGGCTAACACGGTGAAACCCTGTCTCTACTAAAAATGCAAAAAAGTTAGCCAGGCCTGGTGGCAGGCGCTAGCAGTCCCAGCTACTCAGGAGGCTGAGGCAGGAGAATGGTGTGAACCCGAGAGGCGGAGCTTGCAGTGAGCTGAGATCGTGCCACTGCACTCCAGCCTGGGCGACAGTACGAGACTCCATCTCAAAAAAAAAAAAAAAAAAAAGGAAGCAGGTTAAGGCCAGGCACAGTGGCTCACACCTGTAATCCCAGCACTTTGGGAGGCTGAGGCAGGTGGATCACTTGAGGTCAGGAGTTCCATACGAGCCTGGCCAACATGGTAAAACCCCATCTCCACTAAAAGTACATAAATTAGCCAGGCATGGTGGCGGGTGCCTGTAATTCTAGCTACTTGGGAGGCTGAGGCAGAAGAATTGCTTGAACCTGGGAGGTAGAGGTTGCAGTAAGCTGAGATCACACCACTGCACTCCAACCTGGGCAATAGAGTGAGACTCCATCTCAAAAAAAAAAAAAAAGCAGCTTAAGATCCTAAAAACACAGGATCTGTGACAATTTTCTCCTTTAGCTACACTCCAGGGACCTTAGACTCATTTTACAGATGGGAAAACATTCAGAGAAGTTAAGGAGCTTCCTAAGGACAAGCAGTTTGGAAGCAATAAAGCCAGGATTCAAACCCAAGCTGTTGTGACCACTGTCTTCTATGCTGTCTATATCAGAGTGACTGTACAATTTATTGTTCAAACTGAGATGCTTTCATGTGTGATAAAATGTCCTATTGGCCAGGCACAGTGGCTAACACCTGTATTCCCAGCACTTTGGGAGGCCGACACATGAGGATCGCTTGAGGCAGGGAGTTACAGACCAACTTAGGCAAGATGGTGAAACCCCCATGGCTACAAAATAATTTTAAAAATTAGCCGGGCATGGTGGCACACACCTGTAGTCCCAGCTACTTGGAAGACTGAGGCGAGAGGAACCCTTGAGCCTAGGAGTTTGAGGTTACAGTGAGCTGTGATGGCACCACTGCACTCCAGCCTGGGCAACAGTGTAAGACTCCATCTCTTAAAAAGAAAAAAATAAGGCCCTGGCTGGGGGCGGTGACTCACACCTGTAATCCCAGCACTTTGGGAGGCCGAGGTGGGTGGATCCCCTGAGGACAGGAGGTCCAGACCAGCCTGGCCAACATGGTGAGACCCCATCTCTACCAAAATACAAAAATTAGCTGGTGCACACTTGTAATCCCAGCAACCCGAGAGGCTGAGGTAGGAGAATCGCTTGAGCCCGGGAAGGGAGGTTGCAGTGAGCTGAGATCACATGACTGCACTCTAGCCTCGGCAATAGAGTGAGACTCTGTCTCAGAAAAACAAACAAAAAATCCTATTAATCCTTATGCAGAGACAACAGACACAAACTCCACGTCTCTATGTAATAGGAACAGGGCATGGAGTACCTTTCCTGTCAGTCCTTGAAGTGTGTAACACAGAAAAGATGGAAAAGAAGTCCCTGTCTTTGTGGCTGTCCTCTGTTTGGGGCAGCAGGAGGCCTGTGTAGTATGGGGCGTAGTTCTGGTCCTGGGCCCCTTCCCTGCGAGCCCTTGGTGATGCTCAGGTGGGTGTCCTCACACAGCCACAGAGACACCGCCACCAAGATTGCAGCCACTGCTCAGAGGGCCCTGCTCGCCTCCAACACCAGCTACGCGCTTCTCTGGAGTCTGCTGGAGGGAAGGATGGCCCTGGAGACCCAGCGGGACCTGGAGGACAGGTGAGGCCTCCCCAGGTGTGGGTAGAAACTTTAGGGTTGGCCTCCTGGAGCCGACAGGGCCTGGCCAGAGGCTGCCATTTCCAGGGCTAGCTCCCTTGAGTCCCGACATTCTTTGTCGTTGGTGTCTTGGGTCTGCATCCCGCTGGGAGTGGGGCCACAGGGTCTCGGGCCACTCGGTGGTGAGTCGCAGTAACCCACTTTTGCCTGGCGGGGGTGCAACTCAGCCTCTTCAAGAGAAGGGACGAGAACTGAAACCCAGAGCAACAGATCCCTCGCTCTCCCTCTACAGCATTCCCTGAGCGCCCCCTGGCCCCTGCGCCCCAGCCCAGGGCAGCTCCTCTGAGCTCCTCTGCGGCACCAGCTTCTTTCTCTGCCTCTGCAGACAGCCGGCTCTGCTTCTCTGCTTTGGTGACCCCTTCGGTCCTTCTCAGTTTAAAGGTCCATGGAGACTCCCCAACATCTTGCTGAACCCCTTGACGTTCCTAAACAAGAAGGGGATTGGCTCCGTTTAGATCCGATGTCCTGCCCTGAGCCAGTCGGCGTGGCTGGGGGAGGTCACATGACCCACTCCGGGGCAGGGCGCTGGCTCTCTAAGGAGGAGTAAAGGATGGAAGGGAAGCCAGAGGTCTCCACCCCAGCAGTGCCCTTGTCAGGGAGGAATGGGTGGGACAGGGTGTGGGAAGCTGGTCAGGACAGAAAACCCATCCTAGCTGATTGGTTAGAGACCACAGGCCCATCAGGGCAAAAGGGCCCACAGAGATTCTGCAGCCCAGGGCTCTCCGTTCATCCGTGGTGAGGATGTGCCCAAGGCCTCCGGAAAGGGCATGGCTGAGCCAGGACCGGGGCCGGGGCCACTGTGCTCCCCACTTCACCGGGCATTTTCCTCTTCGCCGTTCACCCAGAAGAGCCAAACATTTGCAAACATGTGATTCTTGAGTGGAAACCAAGCAGAGCCCTTTCAGCAAAGTGTGGCTGAAGTGAATGATGCGGAAACAAGAATGTGGCCCTTTCACAGCCCGTCTGGCTCGTTTGAAAGCTGCAGAGAAGCGGCCACTTTCCGAGGCAGCTGTACCGTCCCCACAGAGGGCTATTCTGCCTGGGAAGTTGGCAGAGGCCTTTGCAAACCAATGGCTCCAGCCTGGGACCCAGACAGGGATGGGGAGGGCTAGTTCTGCACCCAGCTCCATGGCCTCTGTTTCCTCCCAGGTACCAGGAGGTCCAGGCGGCCCAGAAAGCACTGGGGACGGCTATGGCAGAGGTGCTGCCTGAAGCGGAAAGCGTGTTGGCCACGGTGCAGCAAGTTGGCGCAGATACAGCCCCGTACCTGGCTTTGCTGGCTTCCCCGGGAGCTCTGGTCAGCTCAGTTGTCTCAGAGCTCTGTGTGGGGTCGGGAGGATCTATTATAGAAGCTGGAGGCTGGGCACAGTGGCTCATGCCTGTAATCCCAGCACTTTGGGAGGCCGAGGCGGGTGGATGACCTGAGGTCAGGAGATTGAGACCACCTTGGCCAACGTAGTGAAACCTCATCGCTACTAAAAATACAAAAATTAGCTAGGTGTGGTGGTGTGTGCCTGTAACCCCAGCTACTAGAGAGGCTGAGGCAGAAGAATGGCTTGAACTTGGGAGGGCAGAGGCTTCAGTGAGCCAAGATTGCAGCACTGCACTCCAGCCTTGGTGACAGAGTGAGGCTCCATCTCAAAAAAGAGGAAAAACAAACAAACAAACAAACAAACAAACCTATTATAGCATCTGGAGAAACCAGTGGGGCCCGGGCAGAGGCAGGTGACGTGGCTCATTTTTAACTATATCACAGCTAAATCAAATGATATAACCTATCTATGGGGCTTGGCAGAGTCAGAGCTCAACCATTCTCTGTTGATGATAATGTCAAGGCTGGGGCCTCTTCCTCCTTACAATGACATTAGCAATGTCATCAGATGGACACAGGATGCAATTCCAGCTCTGCCACTCCAGCTCTGTGACCTCGGCCAAGGACTTCCCCTCCCTGAGCCTCAGTCTGTCACATGGAACTCACCCATTAGGTTATTTCAAGGCTCCTTCCATGGGAGCTGGACAGAGATGGGAAGCAATGCACGAGGTAGCTGGCCGGCCCCTCTGTGCCCATCACCTTATACTCATCACCTCTGTGTGAGTCAGGTCCATGGTGTCAATTCAGTAACCCTGAAATCCCAAAACTCAGAAACTGAACATGAAAGAATTCAGCTTATACAAATACATTTGGGACAAATGCTAACCCAGATCGATGCCCGAGGCTGCTTGTTTGAGGTCTTTGCTCCTCCCACTGCATTGGAGAGTGATGCACAGCTGTTAGTGTGTTCGAGCCCAGGTTCTGCTTCCAACACCACTGAGGGTGTTCGATCGTATGTAGTACCTGCACAGTTCTCCTCTAAAGTCTGGGAAATTCTGCATTCTGAAGCCATCCAGTCCCCTGGTCTCAGTTCAGGACTGTGGAGCTGAGGAAGCGTTCCCACTTTGCAGTAAGCAGTGTGGGTCGGGGAGGTTGGCTGGGTTGCTGAAGGACACACAGCTAGAAATTGGTAGGGCTGTCATCCGAGCCCCACGTGAGGGGTTCCCCAGCCTGGCTCCTCTTGCCCTGGCCCCTCTGCCTCCTAGGGTCCACACAAAGCCCTACCCCTGCTATTCCTGCCTCTGGGCTTCCGAGCTCCCTGGGGCATCAGCTAGCTCATCAGGTTTTCATCAGGAGGCTTGGGGTTCTGGGCTGGCGGCCAGGGGCAGACCCGATGCCTCAGTCCAGCAGGGCACCTCCCCTAAGTCGAGAATCCGCCACTTGCCCTTCCTGCCAGGCCCTGCCTGAGCCCACTGTCTCCCTGCAGCCTCAGAAGTCCTGGGCTGAAGACCTGAGCCTGAAGGCGAAGACCCTGGAGAAGACAGTTGCGTCACAACAGCACATGGCCACCAAGGCTGCCCGAACCCTCCAGGCTGCTGCCCAGGCGGCACTACGGCAAACAGAGCCCCTCACACAGGTCAGCTCTTGTGCTTCAAAGCGGGGGACCTGGGAGAGGTTGGGGCTACCCTGAAGGTGATCCGGGGTCAGGGTTGCAGGAGGGAGAAGGGCAGAGACGGAAGTAGCTCTGTCCTGCCGGGCGCAGTGGCCCATGCCTGTAATCCCAGCACTTTGGGAGGCCGAAGTGGGTGGATCACAAGGTCAGGAGATCGAGACCATCCTGGCTAACATGGTGAAACCCCATCTCTACTAAAAATACAAAAAATTAGCCAGGCGTGGTGGCACACGCCTATAGTCCCAGCTATTTGGAAGGCTGAGGCAGGAGAATCGCTGAACCCAGGAGGCGGAGGTTGCAGTGAGCTGAGATTGCACCACTGTACTCCAGGCTGGCAACAGAGTGAGACTCTGTCTTAAAAAAAAAAGATATCTCTGTCCATCCCTGCGGGACCTCCTGCAAAACTCCACACACAGCCTGAGGCAGGGGAGGGGACCCTGATACCCTGAGAAGAGACGATGGACAGACCGACAGAGGACAGCACCAGCAGCACGCGGGGCCACACCCACCATCCTGGGATGGTTCTGGCTCATGCCTCCATTCATTAGTTCATTCTCTAGTTCATTCATGGCTCATTTGAAAGCTGCAGAGAAGTGGCCACTTTCCAAGCCAGCTGTACCGATATTTTTGTTTGTTTTTAATTTTGTTTTTGAAATAGAGTCTTGCTCTATTGCCCGGGCTGGAGTGCAGTGGTGCAATCTCGGTTCACTGCAACCTCCATTTCCCAGGTTCAAGTGATTCTCCTGCATCAGCCTCCAGAATAACTGGGACTACAGGTGCATGCCACTGTGTCTAGTTAAATTTTTTTGTATTTTTAGTAGAAATGGGGTTTCACCATGTTGGCCAGGCTAGTCTTGAACTCCTGGCCTCAAGTGATCTACCTGCCTCCGCCTCTCAACGTGCTAGGATTATGGATATGAGCCACCACACCCAGCCCCATTCCTTTGTTTTTTAAATATATTTATTTATTTATTTATTTATTTATTTTGAGACAGACTCTTACTCTGTTGCCAAGGCTGGAGTGCAGTGGTGCGATCTTGGCTCACTGCAGCCTCTGCCTCCCAGATTCATGCAGTTCTCCTGCGTCAGCCTCCAGAGTACTTGGGATTACAGACTCGCGCCACTACGCCCAGCTAATGTTTGTATTTTTGGTGGAGATGCGGTTTCACCATGTTGTCTAGGCTGAACTCCTGACCTCAGGTGATCCACCCGCCTCAGCCTCCCAAAGTGCTGGGATTACAGGCGCGAGCCATCACGCCTGGCTTTTTAAAGACAGGATAAGGGGGCTGTCTGTGAGGCATGAGAATGTATCTGAAAAGCTGAGCCCAGTGCCCGGCGCTTACCTGGGGAGCTTGGCTTTGCCCCGGGGTAGCACCTGCTGATCTGGTCCACTGCCCTCGTCCAGGGTGAGGGTGCCAGGAAGCGAGGTGACTTCCCCAGGAGTCAGGGCCAGGCCCCAGCATGTACTGATGCCTCACCCCACCACAGCACTCATACCTTCATCCTCCTCCCCACTCCATGAGCAATCAGAATAGGCCTGAGGCAGTACTAGGCGGCTCCTTAAACTCTATTATTTATTTATTCTTTTTTTTTTTTTTTTTTTTTGAGACGGAGTCTCGCTCTGTCGCCCAGGCTGGAGTGCAGTGGCGCCATCTCGGCTCACTGCAAGCTCCGCCTCCCAGGTTCACACCATTCTCCTGCCTCAGCCTCCTGAGTAGCTGGGACTACAGGCGCCCGCCACCGCGCCCGGCTAATTTTTTGTATTTATTTAGTAGAGACGGGGTTTCACTGTGGTCTCGATCTCCTGATCTTGTGATCCGCCTGCCTCGGCCTCCCAAAGTGCTGGGATTACAGGCGTCAGCCACCGCGCCCGGCCTACTATTTATTCTTATTACAATGACATTCACATGGCATACAAACACCCATTTTAGATTAAATGGCTTTTAGCGCATTCACAAAGTTGTGCCACCTCCACCTCAGTCTAGTTTCAGAACATTTTCACCACCCCTAACCCCATGCCCACTCAGCAGTCACTCCTCATTTCCACTCCCGAGGCCCTGGCAGCCTCCACTCTGTTCTCTGTCTCTGTAGATTTCCTTCGTCCAGCTCTTTTGCAGAAACAGAATCATGTAATACGTACCGATGGTGTCAGGCTTCCTCCTGTTAGCATCATCTTTTCAGGGTTCACCTGCCTTGCAGCCTGGATCTATACTTCCTCCCTTTTTAAGGCTCAGTCATACTCCAATGTGTAGATGAAGCATATTTTGTTTACCCACTCATCCGTCAAACCCAAATTCTTTCAGTGGATCTAGTCCTATTGAGTGGCAGCGGGGAAGAAACTGATTTTCCATAAGTCAAGGTGTGTCATAAACAGGTTTGTGATTTTCACGTCCACTTAGTGAGATAGAGCAGTCTTGTCTTCTCCTCTTCTCTTCTCTTCTCTTCTTTTTTTTTTGAGATGGAGTCTTTATGCCACCCAGCCTGGAGTGTAGTGGCTTGATCTCGGCTCGCTATAACCTCTACCCCACAGATTCAAGCCATCCTTCTGCCTCAGCCTCCCCGAGTAGCTGGCATTTCAGGCATGCACCACCACACCTAGCTAATTTTTTTTTTTTTTTTTTTTTTTTTTTTTCTGAGACGGAGTCTTGCTCTGTCACCCAGGCTGGAGTGCAGTGGCCGGATCTCAGCTCACTGCAAGCTCCGCCTCCCGGGTTCACGCCATTCTCCTGCCTCAGCCTCCCAAGTAGCTGGGACTACAGGCGCCCGCCACCTCGCCCAGCTAGTTTTTTGTATTTTTTAGTAGAGACGGGGTTTCACCATGTTAGCCAAGATGGTCTCAATCTCCTGACCTCCTGATCCGCCCGTCTCGGCCTCCCAAAGTGCTGGGATTACAGGCTTGAGCCACCGCGCCCGGCCTAATTTTTTTTTTTTAATTTTTAGTAGAGACAGGGTTTTACCATGTTGGCCAGACTGGTCTCGAACTCCTGACCTCAAGTAATCTGCCCACCTCAGCCTCCCCAAGTGCTGGGATTATGGGCATAAGCCCCTGTGCATGGCCAATAGAACATGTTCTGAAGAGATGTTCAGGTGTTCTTCTTACTCCTTTTTTTTTTTTTTTTTTTTTTTTTTGAGACAGAGTCTCGCTCTGTCGCCCAGGATGGAGTGCAGTGGAACAGTGGTGCAATCTCAGTTCACTGCAAGCTCCGCCTCCTGGGTTCATGCCTTTCTCCTGCCTCAGCCTCCCAAGTAGCTGGGACCACAGGCGCCGGCCACCACGCCTGGCTAATTTTTTGTATTTTTAGTAGAGACGAGATTTCACCGTGTTAGCCAGGATGGTCTCAATTTCCTGACCTCATGATCCGCCCGCCTTGGCCTCCCAAAGTGCTGGGATTACAGGTGTGAGCCACTGCGCCTGGCTATTCTCATTCCTTTAATCCTAGTGTTTCAGTTTTCCTCTGGGATTTTGTAGACAGGTATCTCTTGGGAGATATTCAGGGTTCAACTTTTATATAATAGCACAGATCAGGTGCTCCTGGTGGACAACGTGACCCAGAGTCAGGGATTTGGTGATGACTTGGGCACCCATATATGTGGGTTTGGTGCCCACTGAGCTGCCCCCAGGCCCTGTACCTGTGGAGCCAGCTGCCCAGCCTCTCCTCGTCTCTCTCCAGCTACACCAGGAGGCCAGAACCGCCCTGACCCAGGCTTCCTCATCTGTCCAGGCTGCCACAGTGACCGTCATGGGAGCCAGGACTCTGCTGGCTGACCTGGAAGGTACGTGAATCCAGCTGACCACTAGGCTCTGTGATGCACAAACGCCCCTGATAGCCACTCAGCTCTCGCCTCAGCCAGGGCAGGCTTGCAAGGGACAGGAGTCTGGTCTTGTGGGCTTCATGAAGCCAAGCGGACTTTCCCTCCACCTCTCAGGATCCTGCCCCATCTCATACATCACTCACCTTGGACTTGCCCATGTGGCTATCCCATACACCCCAGGTCATCAGACTGCATGCAGAGCCCCTCCAGACCAAGTGAGAGGAGACTCTGACATCATTGGCTGTCTACCAGGTCATGTCCACTCTGGTCCGGGCTCCACTTCGTTATCTGGTACAAATATGGCTGTCCAGGTCCAATGTTGAGTTGGGGCTATGGGAAGGGGATGGAGTTTCTCTTTAGAAGGAGCTTTGGGTTGATGCCATTCCAGGCCCTTTTTGGAGCTTTAGGAAAATAAGGCCAAGTGCCCCCATTTTGCAGATAGGTAGGCTGAGGAAAGGAATTGCTATTCATCCCTGGGTCAGAGCTAAGGTGGGAATAGAAGCCAGCAAGTATTACAATTCTACAAGTACCCACCTATGCAATGGGCTTCTGTGATATCCAATTTGCTCCAGAGAGAAGCCCCCTCACCCTTTATTTGTGGCTCCTTATCCAACAGGCTGGATAAGGAACATACTCTGAACCCCAGATGTCTCTTGGGGTCTGAGGCCAGAAGTCAGGCTTCTGCTGTTGTCTTGGTTCTGTGGCCTCCCTCCCCAACCCTGCCCATTGCCCAGAAGAGATGGACCCAGCCCCTCGGGGGCGGAGGATGGGCAGTCAGTGCTCTTGTTCCCCAGCTTCCTGGCAGCTTGAAGTCCTAGTCACCCATCGTTTGGGGACTTCCTGTGGGAAAGGCGTGGCCGTGTGTGCTTAAGTATTTAGAGTCATATTTAGAAAAAGGTACATTCAATGACTTATAAGGATGGAATGTTAGGATCTTAGAACATTAGAATTATAAGAGGTCTTACGGTCATCTGGTGCAAATCTCACACCTGGAAGTAGACTCATCCACCCTCAGCTTGCCTGTCTCCTACAGTGGGGATCTCACTACCTTACAAGGTTTTACCTTCTCATTGTCGGGGTTCTGAGAATGAGAACGTTCTTGTTTGTAGTGGATGGAAATTTCCTTGCACTGCTCCCATAATCCACAAGAGGGCTCACCTCAAACCTCTAACCCCAGGCTCTTTTTCCCATTCTGATCCCATTTTAGAGACACCCCCTCTTACCACCAGCTGGGCTGTGCTCAGCTGGTGTTCAGGATAAAAGGAAAATTCACGAAGTGAACTGTGAAACAGTTTTCCCCAGGGCGTGGCCGGGGGTCTCCTAGCCTATGATACGCTCTGCCAAGAGAGGGCTTGTGTTCAAATAAGTTTAGGAACTGTCTCTTGCTGCAGCATCCTCTTGAGGTCTTACAGAGAACACTTGAGAATATTAAAGGCTCTGAGAAGGCCTGTAATAAAGAAACCTGCTTCACTTTCAACTTAATTGACACTTCCCCCTAACGTTTGTTAACACCGTGGAGAATTAGGGTTCCACAGAATACATGTTGAGAAACATCAATTTTGTGTAAAAAAGAGCAAAGCAGATCTAATTTCTGGGTAGAACAATTCTATAATATTATGCCCCCAAAGATTAGAAGGCTTCATTCATTTTAAAAATTGACTTTGTCCACTGTAATTGGTAATTTATTTATTTATTTATTTTTTCCTGAGATAGTCTCACTCTGTCACCCAGGCTGAAGTACAGTGGCACAATCTCGCCTCACCGCAACCTCCACCTCCTGGGTTCGAGCGATTTTCCTGCCTCAGCCTCCCTAGTAGCTGGGATTACAGGTGCCCACCACCATACCCGGTTTTTTTTTTTTTTTTTTTTTTTTTTTTTTTTTGGTATATTTAGTAGAGACGGGGTTTCACCAGTTTGGCCAGGCTGATTTTGAACTCCTGACCTCTGGTGATCCACCTGCCTCAGCCTCCCAGAGTGTTAGGATTACAGATGTGAGCCACGGTGCCCGGCCTGTAATCAGTTCTTTTGATGATAAACTTCTTTAGAATTTTTTTTTGAGCTGGGGTCTCACTCTGTCACCCAGGCTGGAGTGCAGTGGTGCAATCATAGCTCACTGTAACCTCCAACTCCTGGCCTCAAGTGATCCTTCCATCTCAGTCTCGTGAGTAGCTAGGTCTATAGGTGTGTGCCACCACGCCCAGCTAAGATTTTGTCATCTTGTAGAGATGACGTCTCACTGTTTCCTAGGCTGGTTTCGAACTCCTGGACTGATCCTCCTGCTTCAGCCTTCAGAGTAGCTGGGATTACAGGTGTGAGCCACCACATCTGACTAAATTTCCCTTAGAATGTTATCTGAAAGGAAAGGAAATAGTCTCTTTGTTTACCAAGAAGGAAACTGCTTCTTACTGGATAATAAAATCTATGGGAATTCTAACATTTCCACCAGGTGCGGTGGCTCACACCTGTAATCCCAGCACTTTGGGAAGCCAAGGTGGGTGGATCACTTGAAGCCAGGAATTTGCAATCAGCCTGGCCAACAAGGTGAAACTCCATCTCTACTAAAAAAAAAAAAAAAAAAAGTTTAGCCGGGTATGGTGTTGTGCGCTTGTAATCTCAGCTACTCAGGAGGCTGAGGCAGGAAAATCACTTAAACCCGTGAGGCAGAGGTTGCAGTGAGCTGAGATCTCTCCACTGCACTCCAGCCTGGGCGGAGACCTTGTCTCAAAAAGAAAAAAAAAAAAAAGAATTGTAACATTTCCCTTTTTGTCTTGATTGCTTGAGAGCTCAGTGATCAATCAAACATTTGGTTTCTGCAATGTCATTATCCAGATTTTCTGGTGCTTCTTCCTCCTTCTCTGTCCTTCCTCATCCTTCCAGTTACATCAGACTCTTGGTTTTCCATGGTAAGGATCCATTTGTTGATTTACCCATCACTGTAACTGCCTCAAAGTATTGTTTAGATATAGGCGGTACATGAAAATGCCAAGCTGAGCAGACTGAGCCGTGGACTGTGCTAGCCCCCATCACTGGCCCCAGCATGGACCACCACGTAATTCCTTGACTTTAATAGACATCCTAATAGAATGAATACCCATCTCAAAATTCCCCAAGCAGTATGTCTGTGTCTTGCTTGCTTTTGTTTCCTCCTGGATAAGCCTGAGAAGGTGATACGCAGGTTGCGTGCACCTCAAACCTCCACTCGTGGTCCAGGGGTCTGTGGCCAGCCAGGCAGCTCTGCCAGCGGCTGCCTGGGAGGCGCTGGAGGTGTGAGCCCAGTTCCCCTGACCCAGCCTTAGCCGGGTTTGCAGGAATGAAGCTGCAGTTTCCTCGGCCCAAGGACCAGGCGGCACTGCAGAGGAAGGCAGACTCCGTCAGGGACAGACTCCTTGCGGACTTGAGAAAGAAGACCAAGCAGGCGGAGAGGATGCTAGGAAACGCGGCCCCTCTTTCCTCCAGTGCCAAGAAGAAGGGCAGAGAAGCAGAGGTGTTGGCCAAGGACAGTGCCAAGGTCAGGGCGGTGGCTGTGACAACAGTGGCCTCCTGCCTCCTGGGGGGACCGCCCTTCCGTGGGTCCCTTCCCGACATCCGTGCTGACTACTCCGCACTCACTCACTGCTCAGTGGGCCCAGGCATTTAGCTCAGGGACTTCACGGGGGTGAGCCTGTGGTTCCTCACAAAATAGGTGTCACTGCTGTCCCCATTGTACAGGTGAGAACGCTGAGGTGCAGCCAGGCTCATGAACTTAACCAGGACTTACACCTGGGTCTGCTGGCTTTCCTGCCTAAACTTCTAGGTTTTTCTTTTCTTTTTTTTTTATTTTGAAGTTTGCATTTATTTATTTTACCTGCCTTTTTGTTTTTAATTTTTTTCTTAATTTTTTGAGACAGAGTCTTAATCTGTGGCTCAGGCTGGAGTGCAGTGGTGCCATCTCAGCTCACTGCAACCTCTGCCTCCTGGGTTCAAGTGATTCTCCTGCCTCAGATTCCAGAGTGGCTGGGATTATAGGCGTGCTCCACCACACCTGGCTAATTTTTGTATTTTTAGTGGAGCGGGGTTTCACCATGTTGGCCAGGCTGGTCTCCAACTTCTGATCTCAGGTGATCCACCTGCCTTGGCCTCCCAAAGTGCTGGGATTACAGGCATGAGCCACTGCACCCAGCTTAAGTTTTGGTTGTGTGTGTGTGTGTGTGTGTGTGTGTGTGTGTGTGTTTTGTAGAGACTGTCGCCCAGGCTGGAGTACAGTAGCGCAATCACAGCTCACTGCAGCTTCAAACCCTCGGGCTTAAGTGACCTTCCTGCCTCAGCCTCCTGAGTAACTGGGACTACAGGTCTGTGTCACTGTGCCTGGCTAATTTTTTTTTTTTTTTTTTTTTTGTAGAGCTGTGGAGTCTTGGTCGGGTGTGGTGGCTCACTCCTATAATCCCAGCACATTGGGAGGCCAAGGCAGGCAGGTCACTTGAGGTCAGGAGTTCGAGACCAGCCTGGCCAACATGGTAAAACCCTGTCTCTACTAAAAATACAAAAAAATTAGCCGGGCATGGTGGCACACATCTGTAGTCCCAACCACTCCGGAGGCTGAGACATAAGAATTACTTGAACCTGGGAGGTGGAGGTTGCAGTGAGCTGGATTGCACCACTGCACTCCAGCCTGGGCGACAGAGTAAGACTCTGCCTGAAACAAAAAAAAAGAAAAGAAAAAGATTGGGGTCTCACTATGTTGCCCAGGCTGGTCTTGAACCTCTGGCCTCAAGCAAGCCTCCTGCCTCAGCCTCCCAAAGTGCTGGGACCATAGGCATGAGCCACCGCACCCAGCGCTGGCTGATTTTGACTAGGCTTTTTAAAAATTGGTGCCAAATTCTAATCAATGCATATCTCCCCAGCTCTGTTGCTGGTTCTGTTGCTCACACACCAAGGAAAAGGTCTTTATGGTGCCTAGGAAAAGTGCTGGATTTGCTGTAGGGGCTCCCTGGCTTGATCTCTTGTTATGCCACTTGGGCTCTGGCCAGCCCCTCCTCCCCTCTGTGCCTCTGTTTCCTCATCTGTAAAATAGTGGGGATTTCTCCTCCTGAGAGAAATGTGCGGTAGCCAGCAGTCTGCACGGTGCCCAGCACTTAGCCTGCGTTCAGTACGTATTTGTTGCATGCATGAATGAATGAATGATCGCCTGGTACAGACTACTTGACATTATTGCCATAAGAGCTATTTACCTCCAAAAGGACTTACTGCACTCACCTCTTCTCCCTGCCACTGCCACCTGTCCCATAGCTTGCCAAGGCCTTGCTGAGGGAGGGGAACCAGGCGCACCGCCGTGCCAGCCGGCTCACCAGCCAGACGCAAGCCACGCTCCAACAGGCGTCCTGGCAGGTGCTGGATTCTGAAGCACGCCGACAGGAGCTGGAGGAAGCTGAGCAGGTACGTGTGCCAGGGCCCCCACGCTATTGCCTCCTGCCCCTGGCAGCCAGGGTGGGGGTGCCATTCAAGCTGTTTCTTCCTCCTCCCCCTGGAAGGTGGGTGCTGGGCTGAGCGAGATGGAGCAGCAGATCCGGGAATCACGCATCTCCCTGGAGAAGGACATCGAGGCCTTGTCAGAGCTGCTTGCCAGGCTGGGTAAGGAGGCCCCAAGGCTGGGCCCTGAACCCCTGGGTCCGTGGGGCACCTCTAGGATTGGATCTTCCTGTGAGCTCCAGTCCTGGGGAAGATTTCCTCCTTGTCCTCATCACCATGCTTCCTGCATCTCCATCTTTATGGTCAATCACAAGCATTTATAACCACACCCAACCCCCTGTGCCATGTAAGACAGGGTTGGCGTCTAGAAGTGAGTTCACTTTGAGTAACTCTTTGTGCCTCCAGAGGCCTCTATCGTTAGGCGTGGGGCAGGGGGGGCACACAGAAAACTCACCGTTGGCAAGAACACATACAGGCACCGGATGAGCAGGTCAGCCCTCAGGAGCTGAGGGTTCAGGAGAAGAAGAAAGACTGTCATGGCCGAAAATGTGGCATCAGGTGCTGGTTCGGGATCAGACCAAGATCCAACTCTGGCTCTGTCCCTTCTTTGGCCCTCAGACCTTGGGCAAGTCACTCCACCTCTCTGAGCCTCGGAAAATGGGAGTAACAATGGGGTGGTGTAGAAAGCGCTTACCACAGTGCGTGGTGTATGTTGAGAGTGAGTAAATAGCGGCTCATAGGAAGGAGGTCAGATTCAAGACAGGCCTTAGCAAGGAGGCATTTTGGATGAAGGGAACAGCACCTCCCAAGGCACGAAGGTCCCAGAGGCTCAGTGTTGTGGGGAGGCTCAGGAGACAGCAGACGGGGCAGTTGGACTGAAAAGAAGAGCATGTATTTTTCAGATTGTAAAAGACACATAATATTTTCCATCTTAACCATTTTGAAGTGTACGGTTCAGCAGCATTAAGTATATTCATTGCTGTATGATCATCACCACTACCCATCTCCAGGATACTTTCATCATCTCCAACTGAAGCTCTGTCTTCCTGAAACACTAACCCCCCATTTCCCTCCCCCAGCCCCTGGCAGCCATCATTCTAGTTTCTGTCTCTATGAATTTGACTACTCTGGGCCAGGCGCAGTAGCTCATGCCTGTAATCCCAGCACTTTGAGAGGCTGAGGCGGGCGGATCATTTGAGGTCAGGAATTTGAGACCAGCTGGACCAACATGGTGAAACCCTGTCTCTTCTAAAGATATAAAAAAAAAATAGTCAGGCATGGTGGCACATGCCTGTAATCTCAGCTACACAGGAGGCTGAGGCAGGAGAATCACTTGAACCTGGGAGGCAGAGGTTGCAGTGAGCCCAGATCGCAACACTGCACTCCAGCCTGGGCGACAGAGTGAGACTCTGTCTCAAGAAAAGAATTTGACTACTCTGGGGACCTCATATAACTGGAATCATACAGTATTTATACTTTTAACATTTTTTTGGAGACAGGATCTTTCTCTGTTACCCAGGCTGGAGTGCAGTGGTGCAATCGTGGCTCACTGCAGCTTCAAACCCCTGGGCTCAAGCAATTCTTCCACTTCAGCCTTCCAAGTAGCTGGGACCACAGGCAGGCACCACCACACCCAGCTAATTTTTTTTTTTTTTTTTTTTTTTTGAGACAAAAAAATATGCTCCTTATGTTGCCCAGGCTGGTCTCAAACTCCTGGGCTCAAGTGATCCTCCTGCCTAGGCCTCCCAAAGTGCTGGGATCACAAGCATGAGCCACCGTGCCCAGCCTTATTTGTCCTCTTTTGACTGGCTTATTTCACTTAGCAGAAAGTCATCAAGAGTCACCCATGTGGCAGCATGCATTTTCAATGATCATTCGTAATAAGAGGAGGGAGAATTGCCACGCTCTGCACGTTGTCTGGACACCAGGCCCACGCTAAGCTGTTCACACATGTGATCTTACAGAATTCTTATACTCACTTTTTTATGCAAGGACAGTTACTCTTTTGCCATTTTGCAGATGAGGAAACTGAGCGTGGAGAGTTTATTTTTATTTTTTATTTATTTTTGTTTTTTGTAGAGACGGCATCTTGTTATGTTAACCAAGCTGATGTTGAACTCCTGGCCTCAAGGGATGCTCCCACTTCAGGTTCCCAAAGTGCTAGGATTACAGGAGAGAGCCACCACACCCAGCCTAGCACAGAGTTTAGATAATGTGCCCAGGGTCCCACAGCCAGCTGGTGGGGAAGCCGTGGCTCACCTGCGGGTCCAAGTGACTCAGAGTGCGTGCAGGTAGCCCCTAGTCGACACCTAAGGCCCTGTCATGGAGCAGACACTCTCTTCAACCTTTCCTGCATTGTCACTGTCGTTCATTCACTTGTCACACTCTGTGTCGGCCTTGTGCTTGGCCTGGGGATGCGGACTGAACAGCACATGCCTGGCCCCTGCTCCAGGAGCCCTAGGCAGCCTGGGCAGGTAGAGTGGGGGCTGTAACCTATTTCTGAATCTCTTTGAAGACCAGGCTGTTTGGATTTTGCTGTGGGCCGTGGGGCCTCTTGAGGTCCTCCCAAGTCAGCAGGGCCTTGGCTCCCCTCTGCCTTCTCTTGCACCCTGGCTTGGTGCTCGCAGCTGCTTACCCAGGAGATCCAGGACCTCGGGGAGCCCTGGGGCCCAGTGGAATCCTGCGGGGTTAGAAGAAGCCACTTGGGGCTGGACGCGGTGGCTCACGCCTGCAATCCCAGCACTTTGGGAGGCCAAGGTGGGTGGATCACTGGAGGTTAGGAGTTCAAGACCAGCCTGACCAACATGGTGAAACCATGTCTCTACTAAAAATACAAAAATCAGGCCAGGCGTGGTGGCTCACACTTGTAATCCTAGCACTTTGGGAGGCTGAGGCAGGCGGATCACCTGAGGTCAGGAGTTTGAGACTAGCCTGGCCAACACGGTGAAACGCTGTCTCTACTAAAAATACAAAAAATTAGCCGGGCGTGGTGGCAGATGCCTATAATCCCAGATACTTGGGAGGCTGAGGCAGGAGAATTGCTTGAACCTGAGGCTACAGTAAGCCGAGATCATGCCACTGCACTCCAGCCTGGACAACAGAGCAAGACTCTGTCTCAATAAATAAATAAACACATACATGCATACATACATACATACAAAAATTAGCTGGGCGTGGTGGTGTGGGCCTGTCATCCCAGCTACTTGGGAGGCTGAGGCAGAAGAATCACTTGAACCCAGGAGGTGGATGTTGCAGTGAGCTGACATTGTGCCACTGCACTCCAGCCTGGGTGACAGAGTGAGACTCCATCTCAAAAATAAAAAAAATTGACCGGGCGCAGTGGCTCACGCCTGTAATCCCAGCACTTTGGGAGGCCGAGGCAGGCGGATCACAAGGTCAGGAGATCGAGACCATCCTGGCGAACACGGTGAAACCCCGTTTCTACTAAAAATACAAAAAATTAGCCGGGCGTGGTGGCGGACTACAGGGTCCCAGCTATGCGAGAGGCTGAGGCAGGAAAATGGCGTGAACCCGGGAGGCGGAGGTTGCAGTGAGCCGAGATCGCGCCACTGCATTCCAGCCTGGGCCTTGTCTCCAAAAAAAAAAAACGAACAAAGAAAAAAAAAATTTAAAAAATTTAAAAAATGAAGAAGCCACTTTGGACTTACCTCCCCATTGCCATCACTCTCCCACCTGGCTGAGATCCATCTTTGTATTAAACATTACACTTAGTGACAAGGTGACAAGGGCCAGATGGGAGAGAGGCAGCCTGCAGATTCTATTCCATCACCATTGCTAGCAGTTCTAATGTGAGCACCTGGCCCCAGGGTTAGGGTTAGGGTTGGGGTTAGGGTTAGGGTTAGGGTTAGGGTTAGGGTTAGGGTCGATGCTTGGGGAGACACAGAGAAGTCCTTAACCCCAGGAAGTAGTGTGAAGACATGCAGGGGCCAGAACCAGGACCCCGCTGCCGCCTTCCAGGCCGGCAGTCCCTGATCCAGCTGCCTCACTGCCTCGCTCTGAAGCCAGAGACCCTATGGTTTACCCCAGTGACTGCCCACATGCAGGCCCACAGGCAACATCTGTAAATGTGTGTGTCAGTGAATTGAGCCAGCATGTTCGAGCCGGCAAAAATCACAGGGGCCTCTCTCCCACACTGTTGTGTAAATGAGTAAACTAAGACTCAGAGAGGACTCACCTGAGGCCTTCTTTTTTGACAATAATAAAAAATCCATCAACAAAAATGACATTTGTCAAGTGCCACCCAGGAGGATGTTCCCGAGTCTGCCCAGGGGCCCGTTGGGATGCATGGTTCCTCACCCACCTCCCAGACCTTCTGGTCCCCGTCTTTCCCTGGTGGATGGTGGGCTGTTGGAATCCTGGGAGGCCTGAGCTGGGGAGAGGCTCAGGGGCCGGGGGGTGCCCTGGGGCCTGCAGGGCTGCTGGCTCACAATGAGGCTGTTTGTACCCCACCACAGGGTCTCTGGACACCCATCAAGCCCCAGCACAGGCCCTGAACGAGACTCAGTGGGCACTAGAACGCCTGAGGCTGCAGCTGGACTCCCCGGGGGCCTTGCAGAGGAAACTCAGGCTGCTAGAGCAGGAATCTGAGCAGCAGGAGCTGCAGATCCAGGGCTTCGAGAGCGACCTCGCTGAGATCCGCGCCGACAAACGGAACCTGGAGGCCATTCTGCACAGCCTGCCCGAGAACTGTGCCAGCTGGCAGTGAGGGCTGCCCAGATCCCCAGCACACACTCCCCCACCTGCTGTTTACATGATCCGGGGTGTGCATACTACCCCACAGGTGTGCCCACACAGGCGTGCCCCGGAGCCGGCTGCTGTGAACTCGCCCCCACGTGAATAGTCACACTCCCTGCCGATTCTGTCTGTGGCTTCTTCCCTGCCAGCAGGACTGAATGTGCGTACCCAGTTCACCCGGGTATCGGTGCACACTCACCCCTGCACATGCATAAACAGGCACACCCCAGTGTCAATAACATACACACGTGAGGGTGCATGTCTGTGTGTATGACCCACATGTGTTCAGGTCCATCCAGTCTGCAGCTTACGGTCCACACACATTACAGTCCACAGCTGTTGTGAGAGCCACCTGTGTGCCAGGCACCCTCTGGATGTTGGGCAAGTTGTTACATGAGATGCCCTGGGGTGCTACATCCACTCACTCCAGACAGCAGGGGGGTCTCAGCAGATCTGCAGAGATCAAGGGGGTCAGCAACAGCCGGAGCCTCTAGTGCCAGAGCTGGCTGCCCTCTGTTTCACGGCAGCTCCCCGACCTGTGTTGCTGCATGCACGCCCCACAGCCCAACACAGCCAGAGGACCAACAGGCCAAGAAATGCAAGATCCTGGGAGGGTTCTCAACAGTGGAATCTGAGACCCTGAGGCCACGGCCAGGCCTGCTAGTCCGGCTAGAGCAAGGCCCACTCCTGGCAGGAGTGTCACTGGCTTCACTGGATGCTTCCCTCTCAGGGTCCTGGGACTGCACCGGACGCCCTGAGGGAATGGCCCGCCCTGGCCTGTACCCACTTCAGCGTGTGATCTAGCCAAAGAGCCAGGCCCAAGAGCGCCTAGGTCAGGGGGCTCAGGCTACCAGGAGCACGCCTTTGTGCCCCCAGCAACCCAGTTGACCTTTAATTGATGCTTTCCAAACCAGCCCTGCAGCACCACTTGCCATGCGGGAGGCCACAAGGGTGTGCGAGCCTGGCTGCCATTCCAGTCTGTCGTGCCTGGGAATCGCCCTGTGGCCAGGCCCGCATGCCGGCCTCTGCCCAGGACTCCTCAGCATTTCCTCTTGGCATCCTTCCCTCTCCCAGCAGATGGCAAGGCCTTGGCATTGGGAAGACAGGCACCTCTGCGGGCTCAGCCCCTCCCATGGCTCCCCTGACAGGGGCAGGGGTAGGGCAGCAGCACAGACCAATTCTGTGTAACGTGGAAATAAAGGACCGTTTTACTGGGCAGGGTGATGTGCCTCTCACCCGCCCCCACTGGTGGGCAGCCAGGGCCCTGGCTGTGGGCGTGCACATGACACACCTAGTAGGTGGCCAGCGTGTGGACCGGACGTTGGTAGGAAGGTGGCAAAAGCTGAGCTCATGGCTGGGCCAGTACCTCCCATTAGAGGGTTTTTCTGGGGTCATGTGATCACAGGTACCTACCACGCAAAGCCTAGGAGCTGGGGCGTTTGAGCGGTGGGGTACAGAGAGGCCCTCAGCTGACCTCTGGTTCAGGCTGGAGACGAACTCACAGCCGAGTGTCCGAGGATGGTGAGGATCAGGGAAGGGCGCCATCCAGGAGTGGGAGGGTGTGGGTTGGGCCTTGAAGGGTGGGGAGGCAGAGGAGGAAGCAATCCAGGCAAGAGGGTGGACAACAGTCCGGGGCCTGCAGGGTGGGGGCTCGGCCAGCTTGCATCACTCCAGGAACCCAGGTTGAATGGGGTAGGATGTTGGAGCTGCTCAGTCAGGGCTCTTGGCCGCAAGCCCCAAACCCCTCCTGAGGTGATTTCAGCAGTAAAGCGGTGTTGGGAGGGTTGCTTGGAACCCTGGGGTAAAAATGGCTGCTAGGCGTTGGAGATAGCCTAGGGAGGGGAGCCTGAGGCTTCCAGCATAGGCTGGCTTCCCTCTTTCCCCCTCCCACCTCTCTTCTTGGTCTCTGTCTCTGTCTCTGCTCTCCTCTCCTGTATCTACTTTGTTCTTTTCTCTTTAATTTTTTTTTTTTTTTGAGACGGCGTCTCGCTGTGTCACCCAGGCTGGAGTGCAATGGCATGATCTCGGCCCACTGCATCCTCCACCTCCCAGGTTCAAGCAGTTCTCCTGCCTCAGCTTCCCGAGTAGCTGGGACTACAGGAGTTTGCCACCATGCCCAGCTAATTTTTGTATTTTTAGTAGAGACAGGGTTTCACCATGTTGGTCAGGCTGGTCTCAAACTCCTGGCCTCAGATGATCCACCTGCATTGACCTCCCAAAGTTCTGGGATTTCAGGAGTGAGCCCCCGTGCCCGGCCCGTTGTTTTATCTTTGCAGAGTGGCTTTCTTTGCTTTTCTTGTGCCCGATAGGAGAGGATACCCACGCCCACCGCCATCCCCCATAGTGGCCCCAGGTGTACATGTCATCAGGTCCGGTGCTTGCAAGAGACAAGCTGGTGACTGTGTCCTGATTCCAGCTTCTCTGCTTAGGTGAAGTCCTCCCCATCCCCTGTCCAGGATAATGAGGATCTCTCTGGATCCAAGGCCATATAATGGATGACCAGTGCCACCCGCCAACCTAATGGGAGATGGGGTTCAGAGAAGAGGTGTGCTCCTCCACAGAAAACTGTAAAATCCAGGCTACAGTGGGGGATTGACATGATTAAGCTGAGCTAGGAGTGACTTGGTCCCTAGATGTCTGGGCAGAGGTGGAGAGGGCGAAGATGGAGGAGCTGCTGCTGCACAGTGAGTTTGGTGATTGGCGTCCGGTGTAAGTGATGTCGAGAAGATGGGGTTCTTCCAAGACCTCTGGGATAGGGTCTGATGTCTCCCTCCTGCCTCCCTCCAGTGTCTCAGCCGATGGCACACAGTCGTCCTGTTGCCTGCTCTTGGCATTCAGCCTTTATCCATCGAAGCAGCGGGATCCAGCAAAGCTTAGTCCCAGCATCCCTGATGGGTGGAGAACTCAGACCTGACGTGTTGTGACTCACACAGTCTAATCATGCCTGGTGCATGTGCTGATCCATTCTCTGGCCTCAGAGGTGGGGCCACTGCCGGGTGGAATGCGGCAGCTGTTGAACATCTGGCTAGCAATGCAGTCCAGCAGCTGAGTAGGAGAAGGTGGGGTGGCCCCTGCCCTGTAGGATGGCTGACTGGGGCCAACCAGCCCGACTGGCCAGGGCGATAGGCTGCTGGAGCCTGGAGAGGGAAGTGCATTATGAGGGCTCTGTCCTAAGTCCGCTCCCATCCACCTAGGGTGGTAACAGTAAGCTTTTAGCCTCTGCTTAAACCATCCAGCAGGTCATCAGAGTTACAAAAGTCCCTGCTTAGTGCGTTCTGGGTTACTTCATTGTGAAGATCAGGGGACTGAAGCTCAGCCAGGTCAAGTGCCTCACCCAAGGTCATGCAGCTTGGCCAAATCCAAACCCTTGGTGAATGGACAGAGGAGCATCACCTAGAGAGCACTGGTCTTGCTGGGGAGGAGGGGCCTGCCCCTGGACTGCTGCCCTGACCTCAGCCCCATCCCATTCTGCCTAGCCCCTCAGGGCACTTCCCTCCCCAGGGACAGCCACAGAAAAAAAGATGATCTCGGCTGGGCGTGGTGGCTCACACCTGTAATCCTAGCACTTTGGGAGGCCGAGGCAGGTGAATCACCTTAGGTCAGGAGTTCAAGACCAGCCTGGCCAACATGGTGAAAACCCCTCTCTACTAAAAATACAAACATTAGTGGGGCGTGGTGGTGTGTGCCTGTAGTCCCAGCTACTTGGGAGGCTGAGGCAGGAGAATCACTTGAACCTGGAGGCGAAGGTTGCAGCGAGCCGACATCAAAGCCACTCCACTCCAGCTCCAGGCCACAGAGCAAGACTCTGCCTCAAAAAAAAAAAAAAGGTCTCAGGATCCCAACCCTAGGAATCAGATGGAGGCACGCTCAATGTGCACGGTGGGGCCATTCCGAGTGCTGTCTGCCCCGGACAGCGCCGGTCTATGCCTGTGGCCCACCACCATTATGAGGAGTGCTCCCTTGACTCTGGCTGTCCTGATTTGGACACTAGACTTCACGGTCACTCTGGCCACAGGTACCCTATCCTGCCCCCGATCTCCGCTTTTCCTGTAATCATGGGCTCTCCTGCTGGTGGCTGTGCGCCCCAGCTCCAGTTTCCTGACTTTTCTGGAAATGGGAATGCCAAGTCCTATTTCATGCAGTTTTGAGAATGAAATGACTGGTGTAAGGTGCACAGTGCCTGTGAGTGTCCAAGAAATCGGTTTTATTAACAAGACACGAGTTCATTCCAATGGATTTGACGGGCCACTGTTGTCACAGCAGCCGCACCGTCCCAAAGGCAGCAGAGTCATGTTTGAGCGCCGACTCCTAAGTTTGAGCACTTGGTCCTCACAACCACCCCATGGAGTTCATGCTCACAACCACCCCATTGGAGTTCATGCTGAGATCCTCGCATTTCATTTCTGTGGCAGGGACTTGCTGAGGTCCGGGGAGGGGAGAGAGGAGGGGTGCGGCCGCTCCGCGCTGTGCACTTTCCACGTCCTCCAGCAGAGGGGTCGGCCGGCGGGCTCCGCGTCCCGCATAATAGCCGCTTTGATGCCCGCGGAGCGGGAGGCGGGAGGGGAGGGGAGGGGAGGGGAGAGGCGGGAGGGAGGGAGGGGCCGGCCGCAGAGGGAGGGGTGTGTCGGCCGCCCGAGCCGTCCCTCCGCCCCTCGGTCCCGCGGCCACACGCAGCCAGCCGGAGCTCGGACCAGGCGCCTGTGCCTCCTCCTCGTCCCTCGCTGCGTCCGCGAAGCCTGGAGCCGGCGGGAGCCCCGCGCTCGCCATGTCGGGCGCGCTCAGCAACAGGTTCCAAGGTAGGCGCCGCCGTCCCCGGGCCGCCACCTGTGCGCGCCGGGCGGACCGCGGGGTCCACCGCGCGCGGGAAGCGGGCGGGGACGGGGGCGCGTGGCCCGGAGAGGACCCTGCTTCCAAGGCGGCCTCTTTGTCTCCTCCAGGAGGGAAGGCGTTCGGCTTGCTCAAAGCCCGGCAGGAGAGGAGGCTGGCCGAGATCAACCGGGTAAGCCCAGCGCCCAGAGTAGCATGCGAGTCCCGAGCCGCGCGCTGCGCGGGTGCCGCCTCCGTCCGCGAGGCCATGCCGTCCTCCAGATCCACCCTCTTCCTCTTCTTCCCCCGGGCTTCCCTCAGGTGCCTCCCTCCGCCCCCAGCCCCTTCGCCTCCAACTCCAGGTAGATCCGCCTCCGCCTCCCGCCTCCGGTCCCGGCGTCTCAGGTTGCAAGCTGTTACTCTTGCAACTGGGGACTGGGGAGGTGGGGCCGGGTCAGGAGCTCGGATGCCAGCCGGCTCGTGGCTCCCCGCAAGCCCGCTTGGGAGCAGCCCAAGGATTTGGCGCGAGAAGCGCCCCAGGCCAGTGATCTCTCTAGCTCAGAACACAGGCTCCGGGTCATTTGCTGGTCTGTCGCCCAGGCTGAAGTGTAGTGGCTCAATCTCAGCTCATTGCAGCCTCCACCTTTGGGATTCAAACGGTTCTCTCTCCTCATCCTCCCGAGTAGCTAGGACTACAGGCATGTGCCCCCACGCCTGGCCTTAGCTATTGTTGTTATAAGGGATTCAAAAGCACAAATAGAAGACTCTGTTGGGCCTAGAGATCCTGGCAGTTCCCCGTGGTCTCCCGCCTCGCGGCTCCTCCAAACACACCACTCCTCTTCACTCCAACTTTCAGGAAAGGTTGCCTTAAGGGACTCCATGCTTTTCTTGCTGGTCCTGGTGGATTTTTCGGAAGAAATCCTGCCTACTGTTGCCAGGCACCCAGCTCCATAAATTTGCGTAGATTCTAGAAGATAAGAAACGATATCAGGACCTGTCTAGGTTGGCCAAAGCTCAAAGGCAGCACAGCCAGTGGCTTTAAAGTTCTGCAAGACCTGGGCTCAGATCTGGCCTCCGCAGTGTGCCAGCTCTGTGGTCCTCAGCAGAGAGCCTCTCATCTCCAAGCAGGGCATTGTGCGGGCTCAGAGAGGGAAGGCATATGGCCTGCGTGGCCCAGCACCCAGCATTCAGGAAGCTCTCACAGAACTGGCATTATTTCCTGAGGTGGACGTCTCCCAGTTTCCTTCTTAACTGGTGCCAGAGGCATGCCTGCTGAAACAAGGCTCGGCATTCCCCTCCACGGGCTCCTCTGGTCCCCTGGACACCCAGGGTCTAAGCCCCGCTGAGAGTCCGGCAGTGGGCAGCTGGTGAGGTGAGCAGAGCCCGCGAAGGCTGTGGGAGGTGGGTCCGAGCCTGGGGCCTGGTTATGCTATTGCCTCTTGCCAGCAGTGTGCAGCCTTGATTCCCCCTTGGTTTTCTTAGACTGCTTCGATGTAGGCAGCCTGTCTGTTTTCCATCCACTGGCTACAGCACTCCCATTCAGTCCCCAGCTACCGGGCTCTGGGGACCTCAGGGTCCCCCTCCAGGTAAGCTCCAGCCTCCTTACCGCCACCCTCACCCTGCTTCCTGGGGGCATCTTGAGCACAGCTGGAAGGTTGCCTGGACATCTGGCTGGGGTGCTTAGGGGCCTAGGGTCCCTGCTGGGCTCCTTCCCAGTTCACTGTGTGCCAGTCCAGCCTGGGGCTTGGCTGCTCTAGCCCTCTGGACAGAAGCCTGAGACCCTGACCTCATATAGCTCCCTGGGTCACCCGGCCAGGCGGGTTCTGAGCTGGCTGGATCCACCCACAGCCGGCGGGATCCGGAGTCACAGACAGCTGGAGATGGGGGTGAGGTGACCGTGGTTGGACGAGTCAGAAGAGCTGAGAGGGCAGGGCCAACCTCACCCTTGGGGAGGCGGGTAAAGGGTAGGGGGTGGCTCCAGGGTTGTTTTGGGAAGCTGACTGGCTTGGCTTAGAAAGAGGAGGGACTTACAGCTAATGTGGGCTGATGTGGGCAGCACTGGGACCAGGGAAAGTGAGCAGGAAGGAGCTGTGGTCTAACCATCTCAGGACAGTGCCCAGAGAGGGCAAGCAGCTGACCCAGGGCCACACAGAAGCCAGTGACAAAGCTTGCAGCCCAACGTCCTTCCCCTGCCAAGATGCTGTACTGAGACCCAGCACGTGAGCCCAGCCGTCGTAGGGCTGCTGAGGCCCAGGAACCAGGGCCCTGTAGGAAAGAGGCGCCAGGATCACACGGGAAGCTTGAGCCGCTTCGCCACAGTGGCGCAGGGTGGCCCCACCAGTTTAGTCATGCGGTACTGCAAGCACTGATCTGTGACTCTGGGCAAGCCACTTCACCTCTCTGAGCCTCCTTCTCCAAAAAGATAATGGTTGTGATTTTTTTCAGTGAGGCAATCTATGTAAAGCACCCAGGAGAGCTGACTGCGGACCTGATAGTTATCAGGACAGTTTCTTTGTCCGTGGCCTCAAGGTGCAGGGAGTGGAAGATACGCTGCCGTGGCTCATGCTGGTCGTCCAGCCCAGCAGAACCTCATCTTCCCCAGCCTGAAATGGGAGCGGGGATCTCTGCTCTCTCTCGAGTCCCTGCAACCATTAGCCAATGGAAGTGGATGGAAGCTCTTTGCATACTGTAGGGGAGTCGCTCCGTGTCAGAGTCTGAATTGGTTCACCCATGGCCGTGGCTGCAGTGGAGAGACCCCGAGCTAGGTGGATTTTAGGCAGAATTGCGCTGGCAGCTCGGACTGCCTTCCTTGGGGGTGCAGCTTCACTGCCCCACTGGAGTGTGGATTCTGAGGGCCTGGGCTAAGCCCAGGATTCACTGCCAAAGAGTCCCTACTTCTGTGCCAGGCAGCTTGGACACCACCATGGCTGCTGCCTGGGGCACAGCCCAGCTTGGCTGGCAGATCTAGGGGCTTCTCTGGGCCAATACCTAGTTCCCTTTGGGGCCTTTCTTCTCCCTTGGTGTAGGCCAGCTTCCAGAGGGGCAGGGTAGCTCAGCCTTAGCCTTTTCTTTTTTTTTTTTTTTCCAGGGTCTCACTCTGTCACCCAGGCTGGAGTGCAGTGGCGTGATCTCGGTTCACTGCAATTTCCGCCTCCCAGGTTCAAGTGATTCTCCTGCCTCAGCCTTCTGAGTAGCTGGGACTACAGGCACTTGCCGCCACGCCCAGCTTATTTTTGTATTTTTAGTAGAGACAGGGTTTCACCATGTTGGTCAGACTGGTCTCGAACTCCTGACCTCAGGTGATCCGCCTGCCTTGGCTTCCCAAAGTGCTGGGATTACAGGCGTGAGTCACCACGCCCTGCCCAACTTTAGCTTTTTGTTGTTGTTAACAGAGACAGGGTCTCACTCTGTTGCCCAGGCTGGGGTGCGGTGGCCCAATCTCGGCTCATTGCAACCTCCATCTCTCCCCAGCTCAAGCAATCCTCCCATCTCATCCTCCCAAGTAGCTGGGATTACAGGCATGTGCCCCCATACCCTGCCTTAGCTATTGTTACTATAAGGGATTCAAGAGTGAAAATAGAAGACTCTAATGGGCCTAGAGATCCTGGTAGAGGAAGCCGTATGAAAGTACGCCTCTTTTTGGTTTCATTTTAGTTTTTGCTGTTGTTTTCTTTCTTTTTTTTTTTTTTTTTTTTTTTTTTGAGGCGGAGTGTAGCTCTGTCGCCCAGGCTGGAGTGCAGTGGCCGGATCTCAGCTCACTGCAAGCTCCGCCTCCCGGGTTCACGCCATTCTCCGGCCTCAGCCTCCCGAGTAGCTGGGACTACAGGCGCCCGCCACCTCGCCCGGCTAGTTTTTTGTATTTTTTAGTAGAGACGGGGTTTCACCGTGTTAACCAGGATGGTCTCGATCTCTTGACCTCGTGATCCGCCCGTCTCGGCCTCCCAAAGTGCTGGGATTACAGGCTTGAGCCACCGCGCCCGGCCTGCTGTTGTTTTCGACACTTGGTATGTGCCCGTCTTGTGCCAGGTGCACTGGGGGCATTATCTTGCAAATGCCCACTCTAGCCCAGGGAGTATTGTGGTTCCCATTTTCGAGAAAACGAGACTCAGAGAGGCTGGGTAAATTGCCTGGGTTTAAACAGCCTCGACTTGAACCCAGCCTATTTTCTCAATTGCTCAGCTTGGCTGGGCCTCCTGCTGGGTGCCCGCCCCCAGCTCCATGCGCTATGTGTTTGTGTGTGCATGCACGTGTGTACATAGCAGCACTACCGGAGTGGGCAGAACTGGCCAGCACCTCCTACTCCCCCTACATAGCTGGCATTCCCAAAGCCCTGATGGCATGGTTGGTGACCCCAGGCCAGCCAGGCATGGCCTTATATGGCAACGGGAGAGATTTTCTCCAGCTTCCCACAGGGACAGAGAGAAGCAGTGGGGCTGGGGGGGCTGCCCCTCAGGGTGGCTGTGCCCTGGGACTTAGCAGGAGGCGCTCAGGGGACAGCGAGCGCTGCCATATGAGCTGACTAGCAAGCGAGGTGATTTTTTGTTTGTTTGTTTGTTTGTTTGAGATGGAGTCTCGCTCTGTCATCTGGCTGGAGTGCAGTGGCGTGATCTTGGCTCACTGCAACCTCCACCCCCCCGAGTTTAAGCGATTCTCCTGCCTCAGCCTCCCAAGTAGCTGGAACTATAGGCACGCACCACCATGCCCGGCTAATTTTTGTATTTTTAGTAGAGACGAGGTTTCACCATATTGGTCAGGCTGGTCTCAAACTCCTGACCTTGTGATCCGCCCTCCTCCGCCTCCCAAAGTGCTGGGATTACAGGTGTGAGCCACCGCACCTGGCCAACAGGCGAGATCTTCAACACAGTAACGAGCTGTGGCTGTGCTCCGTGCCCACAGATTGACATTCATCATCTTGCTGACCCCGCAACAGGGCACCCCTGCACGTAGATGCACAGTGAGAATCTGCAGACAGCCCCATGGGATGAGGATTATCATGACACCTATGTTTTGTTTTGTTTGTTTGTTTGTTTTGGGACAGGGTCTCACTGGGTTGCCCAGGCTGCAGTGCAGTGGTATGATCTCGGCTTACTGCAGTCTTGACCTCCTGGGCTTAGGTGATCCTTGCACCTCAGCCACCTGAGTAGCTGGGACTACAAGCATGCACCAACATGCCAAGCTAATTGTGTGTGTGTGTGTGTGTGTGTGTGTGTGTGTGTGTGTGTGTGTGGAGACAAGGTTTCACCATGTTGCCCAGGCTGGTCTTGAACTCCTGAGCTTAAGCAATCTGCCCACCTTGGCCTCTCAGAGTGCTGAGATGACAGGCGTGCATCACTGTGTCCAGCCATGACTCCCATTCCGGAGATGAGGAAACAGAGGCTCAGCTGGATGAAGTCACCTGGAAAGTCACCCAGCCAGGAAGTGGCAGATCTGGGATTCAAACCCAGTCACCCTGGCCCCTGTCATCAGGTGGCTGCAGCCTAGCTATGGACACAAGCCTCTCTTGCTTATGTCAATAAGGATCTCTGGCTACTGTCCCAATGGTCTAGCACTCCTGGGTTGAATGAAAGGCACTCAGCATTCCCTGTCACGTTTAGGTACCTGACGGTTTTTTGTTTCGTTTTGTTTTTCGTTTTGAGTCGGAGTCTCACTCTGTCGCCCAGGCTGGAGTGCAGTGGCATGATCTCGGCTCACTGCAACCTCGGCCACCCGAGTTCAAGCGATTCTCCTGCCTCAGCCTCCCAAGTAGCTGGGATTACAGGTGCCCACCACCGCTCCCGGCTAGTTTTTGTATTTTTAGCAGAGACAGGGTTTCACCATGTTGGCCAGGCTGGTCTCGAACTCCTGACCTCAAGTGATCCACCCACCTTGGCCTCCCAAAGTGCTGGGATTGCAGGCATGAGCCACTGCGCCTGGCCCCTGATGGTTTTTTCAGAAGCCATATGTCATCGGCATTGGGAAGGCAGCTGGGCAGGGCAGGCTGGGTATCTCTGCCCGGGGGTGTATATATCCCCTGCCCCTCCCCCAGCAATGGGGGTTCTCTGAGACCTGACCCAGGCAAGTACACAGGTGTGTCTTTTTTCCTGTGTACCTGGCAGTGCCACTCTGTCCCTGCCCAGGTGAATGTGCCCAGCTGGCATTGCTGGGCACACATGTCTCTTGCTCTTCCTTAATATATTATAAGGGAGATGGTGATAAGTGGCCACGTGAGCCTCTGAGGATTCAGTGTCCCCTGCAGGTCCAACCAGTTATGACCTTGGTGTGGCCGTGTCACAGGAAGCTGGAGATGGAATTTCTGCAGGGTGTGCTTTATTGTGTAGCTGCTTGGGTGTTTTTCTTTAGCTGCCTCATCTGTTGGCAAGGATGCGGCATCTGAATGAGGCCCAGGGCTGCAGTGGGGAATGTGAACCTGCTGTCCTTGGGGGTGCACATTACAGGCTCCTGCTACTTGCCAGGTGCCAGCACCACTTGTGGCCTGGCCCTGGCCCTTTAAGAGCCTGTGGGCTGCGTCAGAGGCCCCACGCCCCGGCATGGTGCTTCCTGTCCTTGGAGTTTTTGTCCAAGGCCTGAGATACCAGCCCCTTGGATGGCCTCCAAGATGGTGATATCCGCCCACCCCAAAATTCTACTGCAGCTGATACAGAAAGACAAACCTGGAGGGCCAGGAGCAAGGGTTCGCCAGAAGGTGCTAGAGGTACCAGCCCAGAAAGAGAGTTAAGTCAGCGAGGAGCAGGCAGGTGGGAGGGCTTCTGAGGGCCAGGCACGGCAGGGGCTGCCAGTTTCAGATGGGTTTGGAAACCCCCATTCCTGGGCATAGCACTTGGGGGCCTCGCTGGGGGCAGGGATGGGCTTGGGGGACTCTGGCGAGCATCAGAGGCTATAGGTGACCAGGAAAGGCGGCAGTGAACAGGTGCCACCGGGGACTGAGATGGGAGGATTCAGGCAGGTGGATGGCCCATCACTGCCAGGTCAGCCGGGTGCTGAGGACGAAGCAAAACTTGGCCTTGAGGGATGGCCAGTGGGCCAAGGCTCGCCGGGAGGACTTCAGGGGATCACGAAGGATCACAGAATGGTCGGTGGGTGGTGTTTTCCCTGCCCTACCCCCCTCACACACCTGCCTCTCGATGTGGCTTGAGTTTGGATGATCCTAAGACATAATAATAATTTTGAACACTCAGCAAGTGCACTAGGAGCCAGGCTCCTCCTGTGCAATTAGCTCGTTTAATCCTTACCGCAGGCCAGGCGCGAAGGCAGGAGGATAGCTTGAGTCTGTGAGGTCGAGGCTGCAGTGACCCTGCAGATCGTGCCATTGCACTTTAGGCTTGGAAACGGAGCAAGACCCTGACTCAGACAAACAAACAAAATTCCTTACAGCAACTCGGCAAGGAGGTTCTACGTATCATTATGATCCCATTTGATAGATAAACCCACTTTATAGATGAAGAGACTGAGGCCTAGAGTGGCAAAGCAAGTTGCCCTGCCCAGAGCCACAGAGCTAGTAAGTGCTAGAGCTGGAATTGCAACCCTGGCGAGCTGTCTACTGTGTCCTGCACACCCTGTGCTCAGACAGATGATGCGATGCTTTCAACTGTCGTGACCTCCGGCAGGGCCTGTCCCTTCCAGCACCTCGGTTTCCCCAGCTGTTGAACAAGGCAGGCAGGCTGAATGTTGTGAGGAATCCCTTCTGGTCCTGTGGCTGGGTGGATATTTTAACAGCTCTGCCACCTCCCAGGCCCTACCCTTGGACGCTCTGGTCCCTGGGGACTGAGAAGTGGGCTCAGCTGCCTGTGTGTCAATCCCAGCTCCTGCCCCCTTGCATTTCCTGGCCCTTTGCTAGGGACTGATCAGGCCACTGTGGCCTCCAGGCCTACCCCTCTGCATGTCAATAGCCACTTTCAGGGCCCAGAGGCCCCCTGCGCCACTCACACCGGCTCTCCCACCCCAGCACTTTCTGCAGCCGGGAAAACTTGTCTTTGGGGACAGTGGGTTAGATTGTGTGAGGAGGATAGGGGATAGAATAAACCGCCTACTCCCCCGCCCCCATCTCCCTGGAGGGCTATAGAGTGGTTTCCTGGCCTCCGGAATAACCTCCTACGGTAGCCGAAGAGGAAAGGTAACTCCCAGTATTGACTTTCTTTGCCCAGAAACCTGCAGCCAGGCTACCTTCTTGTCTGGGGCAGGCATAGACCTTGAACTGCTAAAATTTGGCAATCCTGAGCAAGTTGAGCAACCTCTCTGAGCCTCAGTTGTCCCATCTGTCAAATGGGGATACGTGGAGAGAGGAGAGAGAAATCATAACTGGCCTACTCCACGGGGAGGGGGTCTCCTTCCTAACCTGTTAAATAGTCTATGAGGGTCTATGGCGGTTATAAGCTAATTGTATGCACATAAGTGTTAGAAAAAAATAACAAATAGCTAACATTTATTTAGTATTTGCTGGCCGGGTGCGGTGGCTCATGCCTGTAATCCCAGCACTTTGGGTTGCCGAGGTGGGTGGACTGCTTGGGCCCAGGAGGTGGAGGCTGCAGTGAGCTGTGATTGTGCCGCTGCACTCCAGCCTGGGCAACAGAGCAAGACTCTGTCTCGAAAAAAAAAAAATTCACACAGCCACGAAGTGGATTCAACTCAGGCATTCTGGCTCCGGTTTGCCCTTTTTTTTTTTCTTTATTTTGCTTTTCTTCCAAACACCTGGGGTGGCTTCTATCTGTCTCCTCTGCCTGTGGACCCAGGGTCAGGGCAGCCAGGGGTCCTGGAAAGACAGGGTATCTGTGCATTGGGCAGGGACTGGGGGAGGATGCCCGCAGGGAGGGAGCTGTGGGTGGTACATGAGCAGGAACCAAGAATCCAGAGCTCAGAGGTGGAGCGGGCATGGCAGCCTGGCTGATGGAGTCCTGTTCCTGCCACTGCCCGCCGGGCTCCCCCACCCCCTGCCCAGGGATGGTCAGCACAGCTGCCCTAATCCCAGGGCCAGTGTGAGGGCCGCCCATGCATGAGCAGCTCAGCTGCTTCTCCCACCCTGGTCACTTGTGGCCCAAGCATTTGTCATTTTCTGTTTTGTTTTGTTTTGTTTTGTGAGACAAAGTCTCACTGTGTGGCCCAGGCTGGGGTACAGTGGCGTGATCTCAGCTCACTGCAACCTGCACCTTCCGGCTTCAAACAATTCTCCTGCCTCAGCCTCCCGAGTATAGCTGGGATTACAGGTGTGGTTTTTAGTAGACGCGGGGCTTCTCCATGTTGGCCAGGCTGGTCTCGAACTCCTGACCTCAGGTGATCTGCCCGCCTGTGCCTCCCAAAGTGCTGGGATTACAGGTGTGAACCACCATGCCATGCTGCATTTGTCATTTCTGGCTCTAAGGAAAAACAGGAGTCCAAACCCAAAGCCCCTCCAGTCTCTATCACACATGGGCACACACTTTTGCAAAGCTGCCTGATTGTTGCAGGGGTAAAGATGGAGAAAGTAACTCTGGACTGAATGGCAGGCCTCTCCATTCATTCAACAGATGTTTTTTGTTGTTGTTGTTGTTGTTTTTGTTTGTTTTGTTTTGTTTTGTGTTTTAGAGACGGAGACTGGCTGGAGTGCAGTGGTGCAATCAAAGCTCATTGCAGCCTTCAACTCCTGGGTTCAAGTGATCCTCCAGCCTCAGCCTCCCAAGTAACTAGGACTACAGGCATGCGCCACCATGCCCAGCTAATTTTTTATTTTTTGTAGAGATGGGATCTCCCTATGTTGCCCAGGCTGACTTTGAACTTCTGGCCTCAAGTGATCCTCCATCCTCGGGCTCCTCAACAGATGTTTATTGAGTGTCTACTATATGCTGGGCACGTCGACCCTAAACCTGTGGCTCGGGCCCTGCCTCCTCCCAGCTGCCTCCTGATACCCACTTCCTCTTCAGTACTGTGCAGGGAGGGAGCCCCAACTACAGAGAATTTCATTCCCAGCACATTCACTTGCTGGCTCTGCTGTTTTGGGCAAGTTAGTTAATTTGAGTTTCAACTCCTTCACTCATCCTGCACAGGTTTACTGAGCTTCTGCTATGCGGAACCTACATTCTAGCAGGGGAGGCAGAGAGTGTGTAGTAACCTCAGTGAGCAGTGGCAGTGGAAATCATGTTTGGAGGTGGCCCATCCCACGGAGCAGGATAAGGTGGACTGGAAGTTGGGGCAGCTACAGTGGGCAGGGAGCAGTATAAAACAGGGTGGACAGGGCTGGACATGGTGGCTTACGCCTATAATCCCAGCACTTTGGGAGGCCGAGGCAGGCAGATCACTTGAGTCCAGAAGTTTAAGACCAGCCTGGGCAACAGAGGGAGACCCCATCTCTACAAAAAATACAAAACTTAGCCAGGTGTAGTGGCGTACACCTGTAGTCCCAGCTACTCTGGAGGGCTGAGGTGGGAGAATCGTTTGAGCCCAGGCAAGTCGAGGCTGCAGTGAACCGTGATCATGCTAACAAAAAAGAATGAATAGGGTTGGCCGCATTGAGAAGGTGACATTGAGGCTGGGTGTGGTGGCTCACGCTTGTGACCCCAGGACTTTGGGAGGCTGAGGCAGTCGGATCACCTGAGGTCAGGAATTTGAGACCGGTCTGCCCAATATGGTGAAACCACATCTCTATTAAAACAAAAATTACCGGCCAGGCAAGGTGGCTCAAGCCTGTAATCCCAGCACTTTGGGAGGCTGAGACGGGCGGATCCCGAGGTCAGGAGATTGAGACCATCCTGGCTAATAGGGTGAAACCCCGTCTCTACTAAAAAATACAAAAAACTAGGCGGGCGAGGTGGCGGGCGCCTGTAGTCCCAGCTACTCGGGAGGCTGAGGCAGAAGAATGACGTGAACCCGGGAGGCGGAGCTTGCAGTGAGCTGAGATCCGGCCACTGCACTCCAGTCTGGGAGACAGAGCGAGACTCTGTCTCAAAAAAAAATAAAAAAATAAAAAAATAAAAAATTACCTGGATGTGTCGGTGTGCACGTAGTCAGGAGGCTGAGGCAGGAGAATTGCTTGAACTCCGGAGGCGGTGAGCCGAGATCGCGCCACTGCACTCCAGCCTGGTGACAGAGTGAGACTCCGTCTCAAAAAACAAAAACAAAGCAAAAAAAAGACGGTGACATTGAGCAAAGGCTTGAAGGAGGTGAGGGAGAGAACCACGCAGATCTGTGGGCTCCAGGAAGGAGGCACAGCTAGTGCAGGGTGCAGCCCAGGGCAGCCTTCCCATTCATGCTGTGCACGTGGCCTTGCTCTTCATCCCTGCCTGGTTGGTCTGTGTCTGTGTGCGGTTTGTCTCTAAGGCCAGGGACCATGTCATTGACTTGAACCCATCCACCTACAGAGGGGCCCAAGTAAAACTGGATCTCTAGGGCTGGTCGGTCCAGGCTGAGGCAGGATTTCTGGTCAACCAGAGCCCAGGAACTGGGACAGGCCCTCCAAATCTCTCCCCAGAGGTTCCCAGATGTTGGTGCTCTTGTGCCTCCCCAGGAAGTTTCTCTAGTTCTTGGTAAAGGGAAGGGAAGGCACGGTCACTGTGGTGAGTTGGACCTAGGCTAAATGGATTCCATTTAAACATTCAGAGATGGAGAACTTCCTACTTTTATGAAATGTTCTTTTCTGAACTCACGGCAACAGTCAATGGTCATTGTGTAAAAAGTCTTTACTTGGCAAAATAGAAACTTGGCACTCTTATATTAGTGCGCCCCTCCTTTAAAAATATTTCTTGTCTGCGTGACCCCAAAGCCTGGGAATCACTGATCTCATATGTCCCTCCACTGGACAGATATGGGATCTGGGACCCTGGGAGGTGCCTGGTGTGCTCACGGTCACAGACAAAAGTTAATTGTCCTCCTTTTGGGCAGAGGATGGGGTGAGGGAGCAGTGCCGAAGAGCTGTGAGAGGGAGCCAAGAGGAAAGGAAGTCCTCAACAGAGCCAACTAGGAGGAGGGTGGCCTCAAGAAGGATCCAGCATCAGCTAAGTGGAGGCAGGGCTGCAGCCAGTGTATGGCAGTGAGACCTGGAGTGAGGTTGTGGCCAAGCCAACAAGACCCCATAGGCCCTGGGACTGCCCTCTGCCCAGGTGCAGGAGGACACAGGTCCTGGAGTCAGGTAGACCCAGGTTCAAAACCAACCTTCCCTAGCTGTCCATGAACCTTTTTTTTTTTTTTTTTTTGAGATGGAGTCTGGCCCAGGCTGGGGTACAGTGGCACAATCTTGATCTTGGCTCTCTGCAACTTACCCTTCCCAGGTTCAAGTGATTCTCTTGCCTCAGCCTCCCAAGTAGCTGGGATTACAGGCGTGCACCACCACGCCCAGCTAATTTTTGTACTTTTAGTAGAGATAGGGTTTCACCATGTTGACCAGGCTGCTCTCAAACTCCTGACCTCAAGTGATTCGCCCACCTCAGCCTCCCAAAGTGTTGGGATTATAGGTGTGAGTCACCGCACACGGCCTGTCTATGGACTTTAGACGTGGTATTTAACTTCTCTAGTCCTGATGTTTTAACTTGTAAAATGGGAATAATAGTGGCTGTGAGGATTTAGGGAGATAGTGTCTGCCACAGCCAATGTTTTACCAAAAGCTAGAGAACAGCCAGACCCCTCTCCCAACCCAGTGAGGGAAGCCCTGTTTTCAGGTATGTTTCTACTGTGGTCAAGGGGTGCTGAGTTAATGTGGAGAAATTTGAGCCATAGAAGAGGCCATATTCTGCTTCATACTCATAATCTTATCTGTTGCTCATTGAGAGCTGACCTGTGAGCCCAGTGCCCAAGGAGTGGGTACAATTGGGCCTATTTCATAGCCAGTAAAAAGGGAGACTGAGATCCAAACCCAGATTGCTTTATAGTCAGTTAGTTCTTGTCATCCTCTATTCTACTTGAAGCCTCTTAGGGGTTTGCAACAATAGACTAGGAAGGTGGTGAGTTCTCTGTTCTAAGAGATATGTAAGAACAGGCCAGGCGCGGTGGCTCAAGCCTGTAATCCCAGCACTTTGGGAGGCCGAGACGGGCGGATCATGAGGTCAGGAGATCAAGACCATCCTGGCTAACACGGTGAAACCCCGTCTCTACTAAAAAATACAAAAAAAAACTAGCCGGGCAAGGTGGCGGGCGCCTGTAGTCCCAGCTACTCCGGAGGCTGAGGCAGGAGAATGGCGTGAACCCGGGAGGCGGAGCTTGCAGTGAGCTGAGATCCGGCCACTGCACTCCAGCCTGGGCGACAGAGCGAGACTCTGTCTCAAAAAAAAAAAAAAAGAGATTTGTAAGAACAGACTTGGCCATCATGTAGTAGGAAATAGATCACGTGATTAATGTGGGTGACATTGCACATCATTTTAAACACCAGCTTTCTGTAATTTCAGGTTAAAGACCTTATCATATTCACCATGGTCTCCTCTGCTCCCTTGATGCCTAGCACAGTGCAGTATGCACTGTGTCGTCCCCCAAGAATGTTGAATGAGTGAATGAATGAGTGAATGAATGGATGGAGGAGCAATGTCCATGTCTGGTTAGCTCAGTGATGAAGAATGGAATGTCCACTGGCCAGGCGCGGTGGCTCACGCCTGTAATCCCAGCACTTTGGGAGGCTGAGGCAGGCAGATCACTTGAGTCCAGGAGTTTGGGACAAGGCTGGGCAACATAGTGAAACTCTGTCTCTGCAAAAAAATACAAAATAAGCCAGGCGTAGTGGCAGGCATCTGTAGTCCCAGCTACTCAGGAGGCTGAGGTGGGAGGATCACTTGAGCTCGGGAGGCAGAGGTTGCAGTGAGCTGAGATCTTATCACTGCATTCCAGCCTGGATGACAGAGCAAGACCCTGTTTCAAAATAATAATCATAATAGCTCCCTCTTGGGACTCCTAGGAGCTGTGAAGATATCACATAGGTAAGGGCTTCACCCTGGAGGCCAGTGTTAGTGTCCAGTCCTCCCCACCCTGCCCATCTGGTTCTGAAAGGACTCATTTGAGTCTCTCCAAGCATCTGAAGGGAAGGCAGGCCAGAGATCAAAACCCCCATTTTACAGGCAAGGAAACAGGTGAGAGGTAAGTATATAGTCATTTTCCCCATTAGAGCAGAGATGATGAATAAACACACTCAATGAATTTCTTTTCTCTTTGTTTCTTTTTTTTTTAGATGGAGTCCCCTCTGTCACCCAAGCTGGAGTATAGTGGCGGGATGTCAGCTCACTGCAACCTCCACCTCCCAGGTTTAAGCTATTCTCCTGCCTCAGCCTCCCAAGTAGCTGGGATTACAGGCGCCCACCACCACGCCCAGCTAATTTTTGTATTTTTGTAGAGACAGGGTTTCACTATGTTGGCCAGGCTGGTCTCAAGCTCCTGACCTCAGGTGATCGGCCCACCTCGGCCTCCAAAAATGCTGGGATTACAGGCATGAACCACCTGGCCTGGCCTCACTGGATTTCTATACACACTCAAGAAGCAGTCAGGATCATGATTCTTATTTGGTAGATAAGGCAATAGAAGTGCAGGGAGGGCCGGGCGCGGTTGTTCACGCTTGTAATCCCAGCACTTTGGGAGTCTGAGGCGGGTGGATCAGCTGAGGTCAGGAGTTCGAGACCAGCCTGGCCAACATGGTGAAACCCCGTCTCTACTAAAAATACTGAGCATGGTGGCGGGTGCCTGTCGTCCCAGCTACTGGGGAGGTTGAGGCAGGAGAATCGCTTGAGCCCAGGAGGTGGAGGTGGCAGTGAGCCGAGATCGCGCCATTGCACTCCAGCCTGGGGGCAAGAGCAAGACTTCTTCTTAAAAAAAAAAAAAGTGCAGGGAGGAATGAATGAGCTCAGGATCACATTCCTAAGAAGTTAATGACAGAACTAGGGGCTTGTCTTTGGAGCTCACAGCCTCATGGATCTGAATCTGGCGTGTCCTTGGAAGAGGGGCACGGGTCCCAGCATTGGTAATGTAGCTGCTGGCTGGAGGGCTTAGTCACCCAGAGTGAACCCTATGGGGCCTCCCCAGGCTGCTGGGCAAACTTCCTGTCCACAGGGCGGACGGTGCAGATCTGCCTCCAAGGGGCGACAGGAAGCCAGGGTGAACATGGGACAAACTGGGCCTGGTTGCACCTGGCTACCCCACAGGAGGGAAGGCACCTGGGCCCACATATGGGTGACTTCTGTCCCCCACCCCTTGTTCAGCACTGTCCCTCTCACCTCTGTAGGAGTTTCTCTGTGACCAGAAGTACAGTGATGAAGAGAACCTTCCAGAAAAGCTCACAGCCTTCAAAGGTAAGCTGGGGCTGGCTGCCCTGCATACGTTCCTGGGGGAGGTGGGTTGGCCCCTTGCCCTTGCACACAGGACCCCTTAGCCCCACAGGACTAGCCTATGGCCCTGTTTCATCCAGAATGCCCTTCTTCCTGGCAGGCTTGGAGACAGGGACCCCCTGAGAGGTGGGGGGAGGCCCCTCCACCTGCCTCCCTGCCCCCGTGGGCCCCGTCACCCCTTGCCTGCAGCCCGGTCTTGGCCCTGCCCCTCCCTGCCCACAGGGCTCAGGCTGGTTCCCGTCCGCTGCTGCCCAGGCCCCGTCACTCCCGGGCCCCGCACACAATCAGCTCTTTGTGAGCGAGCCTTGCCTCTCCCCCTCCCCAGCAGAGTGTCTCAGGAGCCCCTGTGGAGAATGGACGTTTGTGTCGCAGCAGTGGGGCAGGGGGGCAGAGTTTCTGCCCATTGAAACCCGGCAGCACGGGATGAAAAGAAAGCAGGGCCTGGGAGCCGGTGCGGGGAGAGGGGCAGCATAAAGGTCCCTCTGTTTGGGGCCCTGGCGCTTGATTTCCAGCCAGCACCTCGAAAGGAGAGGAGCCGGGCACATAGGGGGCGGCGCAGACCCACCTTCCCTGCCAGGGGAGGCACTTAGGTGCAGGAGCCCCGGGCTGTCATGGAAAATATCCTGGAGGTTGCATTGCCCTCCAAAGTGTTTGCAGTGCGAGCATCCTCCCAGCTCCGGGGCAAAGAACTTGGCCAAGTGCTCCTCAAATCGCTTCCAGTTGTCCTTAGGCTGGGCGTCTAGGGCTCATCATATTAATAACAGCTGTCATTTGTTGGACGTCGGCCTGTGTGAAGCACTTCTCATGCGGCGTGGCGAGCCCCCCCGACATCACCCCAATCGACTTGGAGGGAGATGGTTCGCTTGTTAACGTACAGATGGAGAAACTTGGGCTCAGAGAGCGGGGAACACACAGCTCGCCTAGGGCAGAGTTGGGACTTGAACTCATGTCGGTCTGGCTCTAAAGCCCCTGCCATTAACTGCTATGCCATGATGCTTTTTACATTAAGAAGAGAAAAGGGAAATAGTAAAAGATACTCCTGACCCCACCTCGTCCCAGCCACCTGTAGCAGAGCTGTGAAAAGAGAGCAGTCTATTCCCTTCTCTGCATACCAGTGTGGACACCCCCAGGGGTGGCTCTGCGAGGAGGGAGGGATCTCAGGGCTCCGGCATCCTTTCTACTTGTCTTCACTGGGATGTTGGGCCAGACAGGAAGTTACATCATTCACTCATTTGCTCTCCAAATGAGCACCTGTACATGTGCCAGGACCATTCCAGGCTGGGGGCACCATGGTGAACGTACAAGGCAGCCCGCAGCCCGGGAGCCTGTGTTCTAGCCAGGGGGCGGTGTGAGAGAGGTGATGGGAGGCTAAACAGAGAGCTGGGAAATACAAGGTGGGCAGATTCTGATAGGTGCTTTGGTGAGAAATGAGTGAGGGAGGACAGGAGTGCCAAGAGGTGGGGAGGGGGTGCAATTTAGAAAGGGTGGGGAGGCCGGGCACGCTGGCTCACACCTGTAATCCCAGCACTTTGGGAGGCTGAGGCGGGTGGATCACCTGAGGTCAGGGGTCCAAGATCAGCCTGGCCAACATGGCGAAACCCTATCTCTATTAAAAATACAAAAATTAACTGTGTGTGGTGGCGGGTGCCTGTAATCCCAGCTACTCGGGAGGCTGAAGCAGGAGGATTGCTTGAACCCGGGAGGTGGAGGTTACAGTGAGCTGAGATTGAGCCACTGCACTCCAGCCTTGGTGACAGAGTGAGACTCCATCTCAAAAAAAAAAAAAAAAGGCATAATAGTTAAGAACAGGGGCTTTAGAGCCAGACTAACATGGGTTCAAGTCCCAACTCTGCTCTAGGTGAGCTGTATAGCTGTGTATCCCCCCTGAGATCACGCCACTGCACTTCAGCTTGGGTGAAGAAGTGAGATGGAGCAAGACTCCTTCTCAAAAAGAAAGAAAGAAAGAAAGAAAGAGAGAAAGAGAGAAAGAGAGAAAGAGAGAAAGAGAGAGAAAGAGAGAGAAAGAGAGAGAAAGAAAGAGAAAGAAAGAGAAAGAAAGAGAAAGAAAGAGAAAGAAAAAGAAAGAAAAAGAAAAGAAAGAAAAGAGGCCGGGCATGGTGGCTCAAGCCTGTAATCCCAGCACTTTGGGAGGCCGAGATGGGTGGATCACGAGGTCAAGAGATCGAGAGCATCCTGGCTAACACGGTGAAACCCCATCTCTACTAAAAAAAAAAAAAATACAAAAAACTAGCCAGGTGTGGTGGTGGTTGCCTGTAGTCCCAGCTACTCGGGAGGCTGAGGCAGGAGAATGGCGTAAACCCAGGAGGTGGAGCTTGCAGTGAGCTGAGATCCGGCCACTGCACTCCAGCCTAGGCGACAGAGCGAGACTCTGTCTCAAAAAAAAAAAAAAACAAAAAAAAAAAAAGAAAGGGTGGGGAACCCTGAAGCCATGAGGAAGAGCGGTGAGAATACTTGGGAGAACATTCCAGGCAGAGGGACAGCGGGCTGGAGCAGGCAGGGAGTGCGTGGGGGCAGCACAGTCTGCGGAAGGGCCTCTGCTTTCTCTGCTGGCTGACTGTGGGGCAGGATGGACCATGAAGGCCCCACTCTGCCAGGGCAGAGGTGACCTGCAGAGGCCCCACGCTCGTTTGGCGCACTGCCCCCGTCAGAACATACCAAACCCACTGCTCCGAGCACCCTCCCTCACTGCCGGAAGTTTTCCTGGACTCCTTGATCAGGGAAGCATAACGCAGTCTGTGCATGAGGTTTGGGGTGACGGTCTGTGTACCCCAGGTCTGTGTAGCCACTTTGTGGGCTACGGCAGGCCTTTCTCCTGGTTTCAGAAGCACAGGACCCTTGAATCACTGGTTCCTGCACCTGGTTGCCCATCAGAACTGCCTGGGACACTGAAAAGCGCACCCATGGCTGCCCCCACCCTGTCCTTCCACACCCAGGAGCCAGAATCCCGGCAGGGAATCAGATCTAGTCACTTTGCTACTAACTCAGATGCAGCTGGTCCACGCTGCTGGGGACCTGGGAGGAAGTAGCTGCCCTCCTGGCGAGAGGGTCAGAGTGGCTCCCAGCCATCTTTCCCTTGTGGCACCTCTAGGAGAGTGGTCCAGGCAGGATGAGCTCTTTCTCCAGAGGCCATGGCTCAGCAGATGGGGAACCCAAGTCAAGACCCTTGGTAGGGTGCGGGAGGTGGTTTGGACTCCTGAGGACACCGTCATTTGCCCACAAGGGAGCTACTGGGTCCCCGCAGGGAGATGCTGCTTCCAAACTAATGCTAGTTTTTGCTCTGTGATTTCCAGAGAAGTACATGGAGTTTGACCTGAACAATGAAGGCGAGATTGGTGAGTGAGGCCTTGAGTGTGTTTAGGGAGGAGGGCGTTAGGTGGGTAGAGGGCTTGAGAGACCCTCTATGCGGGTAAGAGGCACGGGGCAGTCCGGAAGGCTGGTGAATATGCTGTAGCTGAGCCAGCCACAGCCCCTTGCCTTCTGCCCTATTGCCACCGCCCTCAGATACCTCCAGACCCTTTCATCCCCTACTGCTTCCCTCCCCACCCACACCTCAGCCTCCCACCCCAGGTGCTGTGGGGACTTAGGACAGAGGGTGCCACACCTGCCCAGGCCTGGAGACTTCGGCAGTTGGCAAGGTGCTTTTATATATGTTGATTCTCTCCTTATTGCATCCTGCTGTGCAGGTACTGGTACTTACGTTCTGGTAGGAGACCATACATGGACCTTACCAGCAAAGAAGTGGTTAAGGCTGGTTTAATTATCCCCATTTTACAGATGAGGAAAGCAAGACTCAGGTGAAATGGGCCGGACACGGTGGCTCACGCCTGTAATCGCAGCACTTTGTAATCGCAGCACTTTGGGAGGCCGAGGCATGGGGATCGCCTGAGGTCAGGAGTTCGAGACCAGCCTGGCCAATGTGATGAAACCCCATCTCTAAAAATACAAAAATAATCTGGGCGTGGTGGCGGGGGCCTGTAATCCCAGCTACTCTGGAGGCTGAGGCAGGAGAATTGCTTGAACCCAGGAGGTGGAGGTTGCAATGAGCCAAGATCGTGCCACTGCACTCCAGCCTGGGTGACAGAGTGAGACTCCATCTCAAAAAAAAAAAAGAAAGGTGAAATGACTTGCTTGCATGGGACACTGGCAGTGAACCAGAGCCCAGCCTTTGGTTTCTGAACAGTTTCCCCCTTTTCCATTTCACCCTGCACCTCGGATTGATGCTGCCACCAGCATTTCTATTCCTCTTCCCTGTCCTCTCTCTTTCCTTCTCCCTTTGGCATATTTTGATCATTTTTTTTTTCTTTAGAAAGAAAATTTGGCCAGGCATGGTGACTTGTGCCTGTAATCCCAGCACTTTGGGAGGCTGAGGCGGGTGGATCACCTGAGATCAGGGGTTCGAGACCAGCCTGGGCAACATGGTGAAACCCCATCTCTACTAAAAATACACAAATTAACTGGGCGTGGTGGTAGACACTTATAGTCCCAGCTACTCGGGAGGCTGAGACAGGAGAATCGCTTCAACCCAGGAGGTGGAGGTTGCAGTGAGCCAAGATTGCACCATTGCATTCCAGCCTAGGGAACAAGAGCAAGACTTCATCTCAAAAAAAAAAAAAAGGTTTTGGCTTATCAAATAAACACATTTTCATCATAAAAAAAATTGGGGAAACACAGCAAAGCACAAAGACAAAAATACATCACCCACAACCCCACCTGTAGCTGCTACTGACATTTCCGTTTCTAGCCTTCCACTCTTTATTCTAATCACAAAAACTGTTTTATACCATTTTTGAGCCTCCTCAAAAATAATAACTTTCTATTGGTCAGCCTGGCCAGAAAAAATAAGTAAAATAAAACAATGGTGAGTGTTTTGATTTATTATTGGTTTTTCTTTTTTTTTCTTTTTCTTTTTTTTTTCTTTTTTTTTTTTTTTTTTTTTTTTGAGACAGTCTCATTCTGTTGCCCAGGCTGGAGTGCAGTGGCGCAATCTTGGCTCACTGCAACCTCTGCCTCCCAGGTTCAAGTGATTTTCCTGCCTCAACCTCCCAAGTAGCTGAGATTACAGGCACGTGCCACCACGCCTGGCTAATTTTTGTATTTTTAGTAGAGACGGGGTTTCACCATGCTGGCCAAGCTGGTCTCAAACTCCTGGCCTCAAGTGATCTGCCCGCCTTGGCCTCCCAAAGTGCTGGGATTACAGGCGTGAGCCACGGCGCCAGCTGATTTTCTTTTGAAATATAGTTAATGGCTGCATTGTAGGAATGGATTCTAATTTGTTTAGCCGATGCCTTTGTGTGGACCATTTGGATGCCTTCCAATTTTAACTATTATTGATAATCTTGTAAAGAACCTCTTTGTACATGAGTGCATGTTCACCTCCCTGGTTATTTCTGTAGAGGAAATCGCAGGAAGGGGACACTGGGTCAAAGGCTTTTGAAGCATCTTGCTGAACTGCCGGAGAAAGGTCCTGCCAACTTCGGAGTCTGACGGTGCATGTGCAGCCCCTTTTCCCCTTTCCTGGAGAAGGCTGCCCGGATCTCTCTGAATGCCTGGACATCCTGGCACCTTTGGGCCTGGCCCCAGTCCTGCCCGCCCTGCCAGGAGGAGCATTGGCCACACCACGGCCCACGGCCCCCAACCACAGCCCTCTCCTGCCATCCTTTGCTGACCCATTGTTCACTGAAGAACAATCCAAAGGAAATTGCCTCAGATTTTGGTGGGAGCTGGGTGGTCAGAGACAGCACCGCCTTGGACTGGAGTGACATTCTGGGGCCTCCCTTGTTTTTCTTGAATTTTGTTCTTTTGTTGGTTTTCCTGCTCTGTGGGATATTTTTGGCGTCCTCTCCCTTCCAGCTGGGGTGGAACCCTAGGACAGCAGGACAGGAGTGGCATGTGGGGAGAAGCCACCTGCCACTCAGCACCCAGCAGAGTGACTTTCAATGCCTGACTCCCTGACCCTGCCACACTGGGCATAACTCCCCAGGCAGTAGGAGAGTGGGCACCCGGCCCGCCCTAACTGCGGGAAATAGCAGAGCCTACAGTCACGGTGTGAAGAAAGTGCTCTGGGCCGGTGCTTCCCTCACGGCTATCCCTGAATGATGCCATCCACCCGTTCCACCATTGGTGGGAGCAGGGGTTCAGAGAGGTTAAGTAGTGTGCCCCAGATCCCAGAGATAGGAATAGCAGAGCTCGATTCCAGTGTAAGCCCGTCTGACTCTAGAGGCCCAGGTCACTAACTACTAGTCTACACTGCCTCGGAACAGAGCAGGGAGGGTGTGATGGGCTCCTCCTCCCTAAGGAAGAGTGTAGACGCCAAGCTTCTAGGCATGGGGTACCTGGTGGAGCTTTCCCCGCTTCCCTGCTAAGCCCTAGAGGCCCATCTCCACTTAACAGATATGCTCTTCTTCTGGCAGACCTGATGTCTTTAAAGAGGATGATGGAGAAGCTTGGTGTCCCCAAGACCCACCTGGAGATGAAGAAGATGATCTCAGAGGTGACAGGAGGGGTCAGTGACACCATCTCCTACCGAGACTTTGTGAACATGATGCTGGGGAAACGGTCGGCTGTCCTCAAGCTGTGAGTACCTCATCCTTCCCCGGGACCTCTGAAGGTAAAATCATTCTGTGCAGAGAGGCCCGTGGCTTTGGGCACCCCAGCCATTCCCCAGCTAGTAGGTGACTCATTATGTGACCTGCTGGACAAGGTACTTACTTTCCCTGATCCTTAGTTCCTTATCTGTCAATTTTTTTTTTTTTTTTTTTTTTTTTTTTTGAGATGGAGTCTAACTCTATCACCCAGGTTGGAGTGCAGTGGCATGATCTTGGCTCACTGCAACCTCCACCTCCTGGGTTCAAGCTATTCTTCTGCTTCAGCCTCCCTAGTAGCTGAGATTACAGGCATGCACCACTATTCTTGGCTAATTTTTGTATTTTTAGTAGAGACAGCGTTTTGCCATGTTGGCCAGGCTGGTCTCGAACCCCTGACCTCAGGTGATCTGCCAGCCTCAGCCTCCCAAAATGTTAGGATTATAGGCGTAAGACACCACGCCCGGCCCAAATGGTCATATTAATATGTACCCTGCAGGGGAAATTTGGCTGTAGCAGAGTCAGGCAGAATCAGCACTCAGTAAGTGGCAACTGTGATGATGACGATGATGATGGTGGTGGTGGTGATGGTGACGATGGTGATAAATCTGTTGAAACTTTCCGAGTCTCAGTTCCTCTTTTTTTTTTTTTTTTTAGATCTCACTCTGTCACCCAGGCTGGAGTGCAGTGACATGATCTCAGCTCACTGCAACCTCCGCCTCCTGGGCTCAAGCGATTCTTCCGCCTTAGCCTCCCGAGTGTCTGGGATTACAGGTGTGCTCCACCACACCCAACTAATTTTTGTATTTTTAGTAGAAATGGGGTTTCACCATGTTGGCCAGGTTGGTCTCAAACTCCTGACTTCAAGTGATCAGCCCCACCTCGGCCTCCCAAAGTGCCAGGATTACAGGCGTGAGCCAGCACGCCTGGCAGTTTCCCCATTGGTAAAGCACCTCCACTACCCCCACAGGGTTGTTGTAAGCATAAAATAGAGTCAAAAATTGGCCCCAAAGGGAGGTAGGGTTTGCATCTTGATGCTATTACTTGCTACCAAAATGACCCTGGGCAAGTTACCTTAGGTCTACAAGTCTCAGTTTCTTCGTCTATAAAATAGGGGTGATCATCATGTCTTCTGTGATATCCCGAGGGCTAATGAAATGACACTTATGAAGAGTCCAGCCTAGTGTGTGGCTGATGGCAAACACCTACTATATGGTGGCACACTGTGGGTATCGCCCCAACAAAGAGCGTTATCCTGCACAGTCTCATCGTCATTGGTCACAGCTGGAAATAACACTCCCGCCATGCGTGGTTTCTCATGCCTTTGATCCCAACACTTTGGGAGGCTGAGGCAGGTGGATCACGTGAGGTCGGGAGTTCGAGACCAGCCTGGTCAACATGGTGAAACCCCGTCTCTACTGAAAATACAAAAATTAGCCGGGTGTGGTGGCTCACGCCTGTAATCCCAGCTACTCGGGAGGCTGAGGCAGGAGAATCTCTTGAACCTAGGAGGCGGAGGTTGCAGTGAGCAGAGATCACACCATTGCACTCCAGCCTGGGCGACAAGAGCGAAACTCAGTCTCAAAAAAAAAAAAAAAAGAAAACAGAAAATAACACTCACTTGGCTTTTATGAAATAAGATTCACTTTTTAAAAAGTACGAATGTAAAATATACCTGTCTCGTTTTACAAAGGAGCTTGTTGAGGCCCAAGGAGACTGAGTACCTGGCCCATGAGCCCACGGTCCAATCTGGCCAGATCTTCTAGCACCCCCACTTCCAGGGAGAAACGCTGAGGATCAGAGAGGTTAAGTGTCTTGCTTGAACCACCCAGCTGGGAAATAGCAGCGTTGGCATTTGAATCCAGGCGGTTGCCCTGGAGGGTATACTCTGAGCCCCTACCCTCTACTCCTCAGACACCACTCTCAGAGCAGTGGGCAGGTTTTTGAAGATCTTTGCGCAGCGGCATGGCCCAGCCTGGCTCAGCCTCCTCCAGGCAGTGTGGTTAAGGGAAGGGCATGGCCTAGAAGTCAGAAGCCTGGAGTCGCACCCAGCCTCCGTCCTGGACCGCCTGTGTGGTTCTGAGGAGTCACAACACCACTTTGTGCCTCCATTTTCTCCTCTGTAAAATGGGACTAGCAGCCCCTTCCTTGGAGCTGCTGTCTTGGGCTTCTGCAAGGATCCCACCGGAGAACAGATTTAAATTCTGTCGAGAACTCTGCTGACATGAGGCTGGGATGATCTTTCCCTGGATGAGGGAAGGATCCTAATCTTGTTTTTCTTTCTTTTTTTATTTTCTCCATCTCCAAACCAGCGTCATGATGTTTGAAGGAAAAGCCAACGAGAGCAGCCCCAAGCCAGTTGGCCCCCCTCCAGAGAGAGACATTGCTAGCCTGCCCTGAGGACCCCGCCTGGACTCCCCAGCCTTCCCGCCCCACTCCTCCCTCCTGATCTTGCTGCCCTTCTTGACACACTGTGATCTCTCTCTCTCTCATTTGTTTGGTCATTGACGGTTTGTTTGTGTTTTCATCGATGTCTTTGTAAAGCACAAATTATCTGCCTTAAAGGGGCTCTGGGTCAGGAAATCCTGAACCTTGGGTCCCCTCCCTCTCTTCTTCCCTCCTTCCCCGCTCCCTGTGCAGAAGGGCTGACATCAAACCAAAAACTAGAGGGGGCAAGGGAAGCTTCTAGCCTGTGTTCCCCACTCTTGGAACCGGCACTCTCCATCCTTCCAGAAAGTCTCCAAGCCAAGTTCAGGCTCACTGACCTGGATCTGATGAGGACCCCAAGCCACTCTGAGAAGATCTTGGAGTAGGGACAAGGCTGCAGGGCCTCTTTCGGGTTTCCTTGGACAGTGCTATGGTTCCAGGGCTCTGGGGTCACTCAGGACACAGCCACTCATGGCCCACCTGCCCCAGCTGATCCCCACTCATTCCATACCTCTTCTCATCCTTAATGATGTGACAGAAGGTGGGAAGGAAAGGAGCTTGGCAATGTGAGCCCTTCAAGAAGGTACCAGAAGGAACCCTCTGGTCTTGCTCTCTGGCCACACCCTTGCAGGTGGCTGAGAGGCAGCGTGCAGCCCTACTGTCCCTTACTGGGGCAGCAAAGGGCTTCGGAGGTAGAAGTGAGGCCAGGGGTTTTGGGGGGAAAGGCCAGCTCAGTGCCGTTCCACCTTTTAGGGAGGATACTGAGGGGACCAGGATGGGAGAATGAGGAGTAAAATGCTCACAGCAAAGTCAGTAGCACTGGTAAGCCAAGACTGAGCAATACAAGGTTGCTTTTCTGACCCCAATCTGCTTGAAACCTGACTCTACTTCCTTCATTTGTCTTCCTACCCTACTCCCATCATTCATTCATTTACTCACTCATTCACCAGATATTTATTGACCTCCCATTATAAGCTTTATGTCCTCCCATGTTGTCCTGACATGTGCAGTATCCACTGTCTAATTCATCTCTCCCCAGACCTCTCAGAACCTTGAGCTTGGGAACTGGACTGGGGTCATCGGTGTCCTTTCTTAGGGACTCACAGGATTTTAGAGACCTAATGCACCCTGGAGGGTAGCTGGGCCAGTCTTCTCACTTCACAGGTGAGGAGACTGGTGCCCCACAGGGTTAAGTGCCTTGCCCAAGGTCAGGCTTATCTCTAGAGGGAGGTGCCCTGGACTGGGGCCCAGATGTTCAGGGACCCTGCCTACACCTTGTCTCCAGTGTGGGCTGCCTAGTTAGTTATGAGAACAGGGAAGGGCTGGGAAGGGGCAACCTCCTAGGTCAGCACTTGGAGAGGGTTTCACTTGCTCTGAAGACCCTGGTCCAGGATTCGCCCTCCCCCATGCCTGCAAGTCAGCATCAGGCTTTGGGCAAAGACCAGGCCTCTGAATCTGCCTCTTGTAATTCATGCAGGAAGGTGTCAAAGTCAGCCCCATCTTGGCTGATCAGGGAGTTCAGCCTTAACCCCACCTGTGTTCTGAAGTCTCTTACCCTACCTGCTCAGGACTTAGACACAGTTATTCACTGAACATATTTATTAAGCACTTGCTGTAGGCCAACAGTTAAGAATCCAGTAATGAAATGGACAGATTCATGGAACTTAGAGTCCAATAGGAAAGTGAGACCCAGACAATGAAAATGAGATAAATGTTAGGGAGGGGGAGGCATGGGGTGACTTCCCTGCAGTCCCGGGGGGCCTAGCTGGGCCCAGGACTGGGTGAGAGTCTTGGCAGAGCCTTTGCAACACCTTAAGTGGACAGGACTGGGAGCTCTTGGTGGTTGGAACCAACCTGGGTTCCCTGCAGCTCCTTAGTCACCTCTGACAGCAGATTGAGGGAGGAAAGCAGGTAAGGCATGAGGAAATGGCCAGGTTGGGTTAACCCACTGGTTTCAACCAGTTCAGGAATGAGGTTATTTGGCCACGACTGGCTGATCTTGAGCTCAAGGATCTGCTTCAAATGCACACAGGCCTAGTTGAAGTTTAAACCCCAGCAAAACATTCCTCCCTGTAAATGGAAAATCCTACTGCTACCCCCTCCCCTCCCCTGTTTTTTTCCCCCCCAAGATCATTAGATTAGCAACTGCCTGTCCTCACCACGTCTCCTCTCTGGGACAGGCTGGGACTTTTGAGGAAGATAAAGCCTTCCTTGACTACCCATCATATTCAGTGTCCCTGTTCCTCACTCAGAGAGGAAGGCAGAACCAATCAGGCTTATTTCAGTAAGTTCCACAATTCCACAAGACTGCAGGAAGTCTCCTTAAGGAAGGAGAGCGAGCAGGTTTGGCCCCAGCTTCTGGAAATGGCGGAAGAGAGGGTTTTCTCATTGAATGGGGGTGGGGGCTCGTGTGTCCTGGGAAACCCCATCGGTCCCTTCATTTCTTGGAACTCAACTCCTGGGAGGAGAGGGTCTCAAGAGGGGTCCCTGGAAGGAGGGCGGGGGCGGTCTGCACGTATTTCAGGTTGTGGCTCTTGGTTCTAGGACTCTTACTTCTCTGGCTAAGGGTTCAGCTTCTTGGGACTTCAACTATCTTCCTTCTGAAAGACCAAATCTAATGTAACCAGTAACGTGAGGACTGCCAAGTATGGCTTTGTCCCTATGACTCAGAGGACAGTTTGTCGGGCAAATTCAGGTGGATGAAGTATGTGTGTGCGTGTGCATGGGAGTGTGCGTGGGATATCATCTCTACAGATTGCAAATAAACCAGACAAACTTACCAACGTCTTGATTGGTGTATTTTGGGGATGGTTCTGGGCTCAGCAAATTGTGAACAAGCTAATACAGTAAGAGATTAAATGAGCGCATCCTGTGCATTTGGTCTGAGACAGCTGAAGTTCATTTATCCTACTTCCCTCCCTGCAAGAGACAGGTTCTATTATGTCATCCTTGTTTCACAACTGAGAAGCAGGCTTGGATAAGCAACATGCGGAAAGCCAAACAGTAAAGGGCACGATCCGACCCCACTGGAGCCAACCCATGAGGTCCAAGTTAAGAACCTCTGTCCTAGAGCATTTATAATTCACTACAGAAATTTATTGTATGAAGGACTGGAATATCATCAGTCGGCCTTATCCAGACAATCTCAGTTCTAATCCTGTCACTACCACTTTCTGACTGAGGGCCACCGGAGAAATTTCTCAACTTCCCCTGTGCTTCCCTTACCTCAACAATTATTATGATGTATGTGGATGTGTATATATACATATATATATATCTTTTTTTTTTTTTTTCTCCTGAGACAGTCTCACTCTGTCACCCAGGCTGGAGTGCAGTGGCGCAATCTTAGCTCACTGCAACCTCCACCTCTCGGGTTCATGCCATTCTCCTGCCTCAGCCTCCTGTGTAGATGGGACCACAGGCGTCAGCCACCACGCCCGGCTAATTGTATTTTTAGCAGAGGTGGGGTTTCACCATGTTGGCCAGGCTGGTCTCGAGCTCCTGACAGGTGTTCCACCCACCTCGGCCTCCCAAAGTGCTGCGTGCAGGCATGAGCCACTGTGCCCAGTGCATTTTTATTTTTTGAGGCAGGGTGTGGCTCTGTTACCCAGGCTGGAGTGCAGTGGTACAATCACAGCTTACTGCAGCCTCGACCTCCTGGGCTGAAGCAATCCTCCCACCTCAGCCTCCTGAGTGTGCTGAGACTACATATGCATGCCATCACTGCTGGTTAATTTTTGTGGTTTTGTTTTTTGTAGAGACGGGGTCTCGCCATATTGCCCAGGCTGGTCTCAAACTCCTGGGCTCAAGCAATCCTCCTGTCTCGGCCTCCCAAGTGCTGGGATTATAGGCGTGAGCCACCGGCGCCTGGCCTACCTCATCAATTAAATAATAACCCCTAGGATGACTAGAAGTCTTCAAGATTACATGAGCTCCCACATCTGAAGGTTTTTGCAAAGGACGTGGCACAAACTCGTACAACTAGAGGTGAATATGGCTCTTGCTCTGGAAATGATCACCTTGATAGGAGCAAACAAAGCTGGTCTTCGGTGCCCTTTAATCTCCCCTTCCAGCCTTCCACCTTCCACACTGGCGACCCCCGGACCCGGTTTTTCTGAACCTCCCTTCCTCCCCTTGCATAGCCCAAAGCCTCTCTCTAAAGTAGCCCACTGAAAACATCTGTCAAGTTCCTAACTTATCTGAATCGGAAGCTACTAATAGCCAGCCTACATCTAAGAGGAACTGTCAGTTGTCAGAGGAACAAGAAGCATAGTTCGCTTAGGCATGGGCCACCCAAGAAGAGAGATTTACACTAAGGGAACCCGCGCTGGCTGCGAAGGCGGGAGCGGCACCAGGAAGATCCAGGGCGCAGGCGCCGGGGCCCCACGGCCACGCCCCTATTCAGCGCGAGTTGGCCAATGGGGAGCGGCGGCCGGGAGAACACGCGGCTTTTTTAGGTTCCGCGGCCTCCCCGGCCAAGCTTAACGTCACCAACGCGCGCCGGAAATGCGAGATCAACTGCGCGCCGCTGGCGCTGAGGGAAGGAAGTTTGCAGTCCAGCGGCCTAGGTTCTGTGGGCAAGGCCGTGGGAGGCGGCGTTGGCTGCTTCGACACACCGAGGGCGGCGCGATGGGAGACGAGATGGATGCCATGATTCCCGAGCGGGAGATGAAGGTCAGAGACTAACTGGGTCCTCCCTCCCTTCTTTAGTCCTGGCGTTGCCTTGGAGCCCAGCTGAAAGGCGAAGCGCGGTGCCGGCTGTCCCGCCTCCTGCTTGAACAGACTACCGCGTTCACCGCTCTCAGCTGCGCGTCTGCCGCGCCACTGGCGTGCTCGCCCCACCGAATGCAGTTTCCCAGCCCCATCCTGGTCTCGTGCACGGCTCTTGAGTTGCCCTAGCTAGTTTCATGTGGCGGTCACAATAGTGGCAATAACTGCTGTTTATTGAGCGTTGGCTGTATGCCAGTCGCTGTGTAGTCGTCGCAACAGCCCTACGAAGTGGTTATTAACGTAGAGGAGTAAGTCGAGGCTCGGAAAGTGATTTCCCTAAAGTCACATTTGACAGCGGGGCTGAAAGCTAGCATCATTTAAGACCTTTGCTCTCCCGGTACTTCTGTAAGGCGGTACGGGCTTGCCTAATAGAGTCAGGGGAGGTCATCCCTCCTGCAGAACCTTTAGTTGACTGGACTAGGAAGACTGTTTTGATATCGGTGTATCAGCCTCAAGCCAGGAACCTAAAGGGAGGGCTAAGTGTTTCCAGTGATGACAACGTGGGAGCCCCCCAGGGATAACTTCAGGATGGTGTGTTTAATAGTTCTTATATGTGTTCTGACAGAATGAGGGTGCAGCAAACGGCTACATCTGTTTTAAATAGTGAAAGGAAGTAAGATACAGGAAGATTTTAGTCATCTGTGCGAACAGTAAATCACTAACATGCACGTAGGGCATAGTAATACGTACCATGTTTAGAATAGTGATTTTTTTTTAAAGACATAGTCTCGCTCTGTCACCCAAGCTGGAGTGCAGTGGCATGATCTCGGCTCGCTGTAACCTCCACCTCCCCGGCTCAAGCGATTCGCCTGCCGCAGCCTCCCGAGTAACTGGGATTACAGGCACCTGCCACCACGCCTGACTAATTTTTTATATTCTTTGGTAGAGACGGGGTTTCACCACGTTGGCCAGGCTGGTCTCGAACTCCTGACCTCAAGTGATCTGCCCTCCTCTGGCTCCCAAAGGGCTGGGATTACAGGTGTGAGCCACCGTGTCGGCCTAGAATAGTGATTATTTTTTGAGAATCACCACCTGTGGTGAGCCACCTAATGGAATTGTGTCATATTCCTCAGATATGCTGGGGTAGAAGAAAAAAAAGGTTTATTAATAGAATCACAGACTTAGAAGATGGTAATCTCACACTCCCTTTGGCAGCACATATAAAATTGGGATCATACAGAGAAGACTAGCATGGCCCCTTTACATGGATGACACACAAATTCGTGAAGCGTTCCATGTCAGAAAACATTGAGGGCCGAGCAGAGTGGCTCACGCCTGTGAGCCTGCACTTTGGGAGGCTGAGGCAGATGGATGACTTGAGGTCTGGAGTTCGAGACCAGGCTGGCCAACATAATGAAACCCTGTCTCTACTAAAAATACAAAAATTAGCCGGGCATGGTGGTGGGCGTCTGTAGTCCCAGCTACTTGGGAGGCTGAGGCAGGAGAATTGCTTGAACCTGGAAGGCGGAGGTTACAGTGAACCAAGATCGCCCACTGCACTCTAGCCTGGGCGACAAAGCGAGACTCCATCTCAAAAAAGAAAAAAAAACAACTGAGACAGACCGTGTTCTCAGTAATATATATTTTTGTTGTACTGAAATTGGGTCTACTGAATATAACTTGTTTTAATTTCTTTATTTATTGAATTGATCTTGTTTTGATTCTTCACAACAGGATTTTCAGTTTAGGGCGCTAAAGAAGGTAAGAATCTTTGACTCCCCTGAGGAATTGCCCAAGGAACGCTCGAGTCTGCTTGCTGTGTCCAACAAATATGGTCTGGTCTTTGCTGGTGGAGCCAGTGGCTTGCAGATTTTTCCTACTAAAAATCTTCTTATTCAAAATAAACCCGGAGATGATCCCAATAAAATAGGTAAGTTCCCTGGTTTATGTTGCAAAGTAGAGAGAGGAGTGTGGTGGCATGCTCTTGTGTTTCCTTCCCAAGAAGTCATTCTAATACTAAAATGAACACTGCTGTCAGTTTGAAGGTTGACTCCCAAGAAGGTTAATGGAAGCCTTTCTAGATTTTCTCCTTGGTCCTTTGTACTTTTCCTTACATGAGTTGTTCTTCTCAGCTCAAGAGGGAAGAACTTAACCATTATGCCATGCTTTTATTTTTGCTCAGTTGAACTTAGGCTCTGGCGCTCTGGGTGAAGGGTTTTATTGGCATGGGTTTTCAGTTGGCACAACAGTACGATCCAAACTATTGGCAGTGTGTACTATTTAGAGCATTGTTGCAAAAATATTTTCAACAAGGGCAACAGCCACAGTTAGTTTCCCCAGATAGAATGAGGAAGAATTCCTGGGATACTTAATGCATGATTATATGTCTTAAGAAAGTAAAGATTTATCTGTATAACTAGGTATTGGGGTGTATGTGTGTTTATGTAGATGCAAAAATTTTTTCACGTTGAACTGGATAGAGGTTGTGGCTTTATGCTTAGAACATACTGTTTTCTGCTTTGTATTTTTTTGTTTTTATAGTTGATAAAGTCCAAGGCTTACTAGTTCCTATGAAATTCCCAATCCATCACCTGGCCTTGAGCTGTGATAACCTCACACTCTCTGTGTGCATGATGTCCAGTGAATATGGTTCCATTATTGCTTTTTTTGATGTTCGCACATTATCAAATGAGGTAAGCTACTGTTATACTGTGATGTCAACATGAGAACCCTAAGCAGATTTCCTTGTGTTGAACTGTAACTCGGAAGCTTCATAGGTTAACCCTTGAAGTCTCTCTCTAGATTAAAATATGGGTTAAAAAAAATCCTTCATTATAGAATCATAGATCTTTGAGACAGAAGGGACTTCAAGAAATCCTTTCATAACGCCATCTGCCCTAAGTTGTTATCAGGAGGCTTAGGTGACTTGCCCAAAGTCATAGATTAATAGACAATGTCAAAAGTTCCTACATTTTGGGTCTTTTGCCTCATAATGCAATGTTCTTCCATTTCAAGCAGTTTAAGAATGATAATAATAATAGCGAGTGTTTATACTGACTGTGTGTCAGACTCTGTGCTAAGTGCTTTATGTGCCTTGTCCCTCGTTCATGCCTACCACAACCTTCTGTAGTAGGTACTGTCATCTTCATTTTATAGGTAGAGAAACAGGCTCAGAGTTTAACTGTCCAAGGTCCCAGCACTATTAAGAAGCAGAGCCAAGATTTTAATCTAGTGTCTGCTATTTATTGGTTATTTTGCAATTGTGCATTCCCCTGCTGAGAGTCCCCCTAAGCATGTTAGAATAATTGATTGCCATTTTCAAAGTTGTGTTGAAATTGTCTATAGTAAATAGATTGATGTATAAAGCTAAATCTTTTTTTATGGTTATGGAGAAAAATAAACTGATTTGAGATAACTTGTATATTCAGTAATTTCCATTGAGTATTAAATGTTTGTGCATTTACTAATCTGTTAACTTATTTCACTTATGCATATTTGTTTTAAAAGGCTAAACAGCAAAAACGTCCATTTGCCTATCATAAGCTTTTGAAAGATGCAGGAGGCATGGTGATTGATATGAAGTGGAACCCCACTGTCCCCTCCATGGTGGCAGTTTGTCTGGCTGATGGTAGTATTGCTGTCCTGCAAGTCACGGAAACAGTGAAAGTATGTGCAACTCTTCCTTCCACTGTAGCCGTAACCTCTGGTGAGTAATAAAGGCTCTCACATTGTAACATACAATCGTAGTCATCTACTTAAGAATTGATTTCTAGAAGTAAAAGTGGATAGCTGGTTTTGTTTTGTTTTTTAACATGGTGAGGGAGGTTAAGGATAGAAGAGTTCTTTTTTTTTTGAGACAGTCTCACTCTGTCACCCAGGCTGGAGTACAGTGGCATCATCTCAGCTCACTACAACCTCTACCTCCTGGGTTCAAGCAATTCTCGTGCCTCGGCCATCCAAATAGCTGGGATTATAGGCATGCACACCTTGTCCAGCTAATTTTTGTATTTTTTGTAGAGACAAGGTTTCTACATGTTGCCCAGGCTGGTCTTGTACTCCTGACCTCAAGTGATCTGCCCTCCTCCACCCGCATATACTAGGATTACAGGTGTGGGTCACTGTGCCCGGCTGAGAGTATTCTTTATACCCATAGTTCATGTCCGTGAAGCTAAGCAGCATACATAATTTAACCTGAATGTACTTGGGTTTTCTGGAGAAATATTTTGGTACAGCTGATTTAGAAGTGTTTTTTGAGAATAATTGTTTCTGGATCTGTAATGGTGGTACTCTGAAAATCACTTGTGCTTTCATGGGGAAAAGCATTTGAAATATTAAATGGGAGCAGGATAATGATTTCTTTTTTTTTTTTTTTTTTTGAGACGGAGTCTTGCTCTGTCACCCAGGCTGGAGTGCAGTGGCGCAATCTCGTCTCACTGCAACCTCCACCTTCTGAGTTCAAACAATTCTCTTGCCTCGGACTCCAGAGTAGCTAGGATTACAGGCGCGTGCCACCATGCCCAGCTAATTTTTGTATGTTTTAGTAGAGACGGGGTTTCACCATGTTGGCCAGGCTGGTCTCAAACTTCTGACCTCAAGTGATCTGTCTACCTTAACCTCCCAAAGTGTTGGGTTTACAGGCGTGAGCCACTGTGCCCGGCTAGTGATTTCTTGGTATTTGAAAACCTTCACTATTCTGCTTGTCTTATCTAAAGACTACAGAGTTTTCTGTATTTTGCAGCTTTCTGGACAGTAATCTATTGAAAAAGCATTTTTAGCTTTCAATTCAATAAGCCCAGTGATAAATCAGTTGGCTTATGTCATTAAAATGATTTTACTTTTTTCCACTTTGCCGAATGGGGATGATCCTACAATCTTCCATGGACTGACAGAGGAATGAGAATTGATAATTAACTGTGTGTGATAGATCTCATTGGTTTGCTCCATTTTCTTGTTTTTATTTGGTAATATTGTCTTTGCTCAGTGTGCTGGAGCCCCAAAGGAAAGCAGCTGGCAGTGGGAAAACAGAATGGAACTGTGGTCCAGTATCTTCCTGTAAGTTCTTATCTTGAACTTCAGAATTTTTCTTAAGTTGCTCCCTTTTTTGGGGGGTGGTTTGGGAGTATCTTTCTTGTTTTTCCTATTACAAAGTAATTTATACTCATTGTAACAAATCCATCAGTGAGTGAAGAGTGGAGCTCTTCCCTTCCTTCCCGTAGTCCTCCTTCCAGAGGCACCCACTGTGTTGTGTTGAGTAGGTAGCCTTCCAGACTTTTCTGGATGTTATACAAACAGTCTATGTGTAGCTGCATTTTTGTTTTGTTTTGTTTTTTATGTAAAATGCGATAATACGCTATGCACTGTTCCCCAACTCTTTCAGTACATTCCATAAAAACAGAGCTTAAGGGAAAAGAGTTAGTGAAAAAGCTATGTTGATAATGCAGAATCACTCTGGGTTAAAGCACAGTATTTGTCTTTTCACTGAGTCCGTCTTTAAGGGTCTGTTTCTCTAACTATGGGCACTAAAGAAAATGGGTACTCTTGTTGTTGCATGTGCACTCTGTCATCCTCTCTGTGAATTTCTTGAGATAATGTTCACACATATCCTTCAATATCAATTGAGTTGCAAGGAACCCACATGTATTTATTGAGCCTGGACACAAAGGAGGGATTCACAGGTGGTGCTAAGGCCTTTGTTGTGCCTTCTTCCTTGAGACTGTTCTCTGGCGAGGAGGGGAGCAGAGTGCTGAATGTATGTGGTGTAGGTTTAAGATTATGTTTCTTATTTGTTATTACCGAAAGTTACATGAAATTTGGTACATAATCTTTTAGGGCACTAACCTGTAAAAAGATAATGCAATTTATTTAATTTTCTTGCTTTGCTGTTTGCCTTAAATTTTTTTTTTTTTGAGAGATGGTCTTGCTCTGTTGCCCAGGCTGGGGTGCAGTGGTGTGATAACATAATGGCTCACTGCAGCCTCAGCCTCGTGGACTCAGGTGATCCTTCCGCCTCAGCCTCCTAGGTAGCTGGGACTACAGGTGCTTGCCACCATGCACAGCTAATTTTTGTATTTTTTGTAGAGACAGGGTTTTGCCATGTTGCGCAGGTTAGTCTCAAACTCCTGGGCTCAAGCAGTGTGCCCACCTTGGCCTTCCAAAGCGCCGGGATCACAGACATGAGCCACCTCGCCCAGCCTTATTCCACTATTGATGACTATCTGCATCAGTGCTAGTGGTGTTGCTGCTGTGAATGGTGTTGCATTGACTACTCTCATTACCTATATCTGAACATGTTCATGCGTTTTTGTTTTTTTTTTGAGACTGAGTTTTGCTCTTGTCGCCCAGGCTGGAGTGCAGTGGCGTGATCTCAGCTCACTGCAACCTGTGCCTCCTGGGTTCAAGCAGTTCTCCTGCCTCAGCCTCCCAAGTAGCTGGAATTGCAGGTGCCCGCCACAATGCCTGGCTATGTATTTTTAGTGGAGACAAGGTTTCGCCATGTTGGCCAGGCTATTCTTGAACTTCTGACCTCAGGTGATCCACCTGCCTCGGCCTCCCAAAGTGTTGGGATTACAGGCGTGAGTCACCACACCCGGCCACCTTCATACATTTCTGTAGGACAAAGTCCTGGAAGTAGATAGCACTGTTCTGTGTCTTCAGTCTCACCTGGCCAAGGAGATGGAACAGGTGGCATCTAAGGAATAGATTAGATTTGATAGTTTGATTGGTTTAGGGATTGTTTCATTTGATACTTTATTTTGCCCTCCAAATCTCTTTCAGACTTTGCAGGAAAAAAAAGTCATTCCTTGTCCTCCGTTTTATGAGTCAGATCATCCTGTCAGAGGTAACAACTGCTTTTCTTATTGGGCTGACCTCTAATGACATGTTATGTATATTACAGAAATTCAAAATCATGTAATGTACCTGCTCAGTGAGGTGTTGGTGTTTGCTTTTTGAATAATGTCACTATTTCAAACAGCTAATTAAGTCAGTGTAAATTATGGCCCTCTGGGTGACATCTGTGTTTCACGGTAAATGACATGAAATGGATCCCGACTTTTTATTACAATTCTTCATAATTTGCCCTGATTGTAATCCAGCAGAAAAATTACCATTTGGGGATGAGTTTGGGCTTCTTGGATCTTTGTACCTGTGAGTTATATTTAGTCAATGAAATTTGGGCCTTTGATTTTTTTTTTTTAATCCATAGTGTGTATTATAGCATGCAGTGGCTATTCCAAACATAAGCTGCTTTTGGTTGTATCTGGTTGCTGTCATTTTTATGACCTACTGATTAAGATGTGTCTTTCAGTTCTGGATGTGCTGTGGATCGGTACATACGTCTTCACAATAGTGTATGCTGCTGCAGATGGGACCCTGGAAACGTCTCCGGATGTGGTGATGGCTCTCCTGCCGGTATGCATGTGAAAGAAATTTCATTGTTTGAGAATTAGTGAAGTCTTCTAATAAAGCTGGAGGCTTTGATTTCAAGGTTGTTTTGTGTTTGTGGGTGTTTTTTTTTTTTTTTTGGTATGTTGAAAATGTAATTTTAATAGTTAATTCTTCATCTTACATAGGAGCACAATAAAATACACCACAATCTGAAGAAACTCTTTTTTTTTTTTTTTTTTTTTTGAGACAAGATCTCACTCTGTCACCCAGACTGGAGTGCAGTGATGTGATCTCACCGCACTGAAGCCTGGACCTCCTGGACTCAAGTGATCCTCCCACCTTGGCCTTCTGAGTAGCTGGTACTACAGGTGCACACCACTATGCCTGGATAATTTTTGTATTTTTTTTTTTTTTTGGTGGATATGGGGTTTCGCCATGTTGCCCAGGCTGGTCTTGAACTCCTGAGCTCAAGCGATCTGCCCACCTAGGCTTCCCAAAGTGCTGGGATTACAGGTGTGCATCACCGCACCTGGCCTGGTTTCAGGTTCTTTTACTTACTGGCAGTGATTCTGCAACTTCAGGTATAAGGTTTCCATGCTGTACCATGGGCCTGGGGTCCAAAGTTAAGAGTGTCCACAGCGTGTTCTATTGTTTTGGTATGAAGTTAAAAAAAAAATGATTTTGCTTAAGTTATAAACTATGGGTCTTGGTTAACTTGATAAAGAAATTTTAGAAGAGCAAGACAATATCTTGATTTTTAAAATTACTTCGTTTGCTCTCAAATTTTTAATGCCAACAATGTGCTAGGCACTGCTTTAAAGCTGAGTATATAGCAGTGATCAAGGTGATGGCCTTGCTTGTATGGTTTTAAATTTGTTGTTGTTGATAATTTTTACTTATTTTTTAGAGACAGAGTCTCAGTCTGTTGCCCAGGCTGGAGTGTAGTGGTGTGATCACAGCTCACTACAGCCTCAAATTCTTGGGCTTAAGCCGTCGTCCTGCCTCAGCCTCCCAGGTAGCTGGGACCACAGGCATGCACCAACACACCCAGCTGTTTTTAAATTTTTCGTAGAGGTGGGATCTTGCTTTGTTGCCCACACTGGTCTCAAACTCCTGGCTTTAAGCAGTTCTCCCACCTCAATCTCTCAAAGCGCTAGGATTATAGGTCTGAGCCACTACACCTGGCTGGGCTTACATTCTAATGGGATAGTCAATACTAAGTGTGAGATCAAGGACTGGTAAGAGTGATGGAGAAAATAAAGCTGTGTTAGGGACAGATGATGACTGGTATGTGTTTGAGATTGGGTATCAAGGGAGGCCAATATGATATTTGAAAAAGATGTCTTGTTTTTAACTCTTGGGTTTCTAATAAGGTTGAATTTTTTAAATATTTATCTAGATGCCTTCTTTTAAGATTAGTTAGAGGTTTTTTCTATTCTAGGGGATAATATTAACACTAGTATTTATTAACTGCTACTTATGTTTCACGTACTGGGCTGGAAGTTTTATATGTATCATTTCATTTTACACTTACAGTAGTCTCTGAAGTAGGCTTGGGAGATCTAGTATACACATGAAAACACTTAAGTATCAGGAAGGTTGAAAAATCTGCCTCTCTCATGGACGGAAAGTGGCAGAACAGAGTTTAAATGCAGTTCGCTTGATGGCCAACGTTTGTACTCCTTGTACTGAGTGCTGCATTTATACTATGTCCCTATATCTGAACTTAGACTTTGAGTGAATATTCTCATACAACTTTAAATGATTTATCATTTGAGATTCTTTTACTGTAGGATCCAAGAAAAATCGCACCTAATTTTTTTCTTGCTTTGTTCATTGTAGAAAAAAGAAGAAAAGCACCCAGAGATATTTGTGAACTTTATGGAGCCCTGTTACGGCAGCTGCACGGAGAGGCAGCATCATTACTACCTCAGTTACATTGAGGAATGGTGAGCAGAGAGTCTGGACAGGGCATTCCTGCTCTCACTGGAAGATCACACCTGAGTCGCCTTGTCCCATGTTGAAATCTTTTCTGATTGATTGATGGATGGATTGGCAGGGTCTCACTCCATTACCCAGGCTGGAGTACAGTGGCACGATTGTAGCTCACAGAAGCCTGGAACTCCCAGGCTCAAGTGATCCTTCCACCTCAGCCTCCTAGATGGGACTACAGGCACATGCCACCACACCTGGCTTAGTTTTAAAGTTTTTGTTTGTTTGTGTTTTGGTAGAGATGGGATCTTGTTATGTTGCTCAGGCTGGCTTCCTAAAGTACTGAGATTACAGGTGTGAACTACAGCACCCAGCCTGAAATCTTTTCTATTATAGAGGAAAATGGAGGCTGAGATACCTTGAACGTATTTTCAGCTTATTCTTGATAATGTCTATTATTTCTTTTTCTGTAATCTTGAGTTATTTATATGAAATACATACTAATTTCAAAAATCTAATTTTCTCAATAACCCCTAGTGATGACTTATGAAAATACTGATACTCAAGGAATATATTAAAAGTTTCCTTCTGAGAGCAGAGTTGCCCACTGGAATGCAGATTACTCTGCATTGGAAGCAAAGCTTCCATCCCTCTAGCTACATTATTCTGCCTTTGGGTGGCATATTAATTGTGAACTCTGACTTGATTCTGTTGTGTCTTTCCTTTGTCTTCGTGTAGGTAGGCAGTGAGCTGATTCTATAGGGCTTTCTCACAGAAACTAGAAAGTTCAGCTTTATATCTAGAATCTTCCCACCTTTGTTCAACCAGATAGAAAACCTTACTCTCTCCTTGACACGTGGAGGCAGCCCTCACAGATGTTACCTGCAGACCCAAGTTAGAGAACTATTGCTGTATTTGAATGTAATGGTCTCTGGTTTTATTCTTTAAGGGATTTAGTGCTGGCAGCATCTGCGGCTTCAACAGAAGTTAGTATCCTTGCTCGACAAAGTGATCAGGTAAATCTTTTTTGTCACTTTTGTGGTACTTTCTTTTTTGTGTGTGGTTAGGGTGTACATTGTCTCACATCTGTTTTATCAAGTTTCTGCATGACAGCAAAGCTTCAGTGACAGAGTGCCTTGGCCAAATGGCTTGGCTATTGCATGGAGAAACACGGGTGCCAGACTTAGTACTTCCTTCACTTCTGTTCTTTTAGGATCCATCCCTGATCTGTGGAAACATGCTATGCAGTTAACCTCCAACTGGAGTATGCCCGATGCATAGGAGGCTTTTTCTGCCTTGTCCTATTTTGTCATCTTTGTTTTCTTCCTGTTACTTGAACCTACTCCTTCTATACAATTTAACAATAATCCATCCTCAATTATGAAAGAAAAACATGCAGATGACACTAAATTGTGATTCACCAGAAATACTTTCTGTTTGACTTTGAAAAACTGCCAGAAAGAGCAAAGCACCTTTGCATATAAGAACCTTCTTTCACTTTGTCTTTCTTGCAGGGACACGGTGGGCCCAGGTAGTGGTGGTGCGCTATCCACTTGTAGATTGTGCAGAATGACTGACTACAGAGAGGGCACAACAAAAGAAGGGGAATCTTCTTTTTAAAACTGCCTTGAGCTTAAAAATCTTTAGTGCACCCTTGTAAATAAGAAACAAGTGCTTCTCCTCCCCATATGACTTTGTGTTCCACCCATGCATAGGTACTTTGTACCTCTTCAACCATTGGCATTTATCTGTCACTTTCCGGGTGGCCCATTAGGAGGGGCATGGTTCTCATTGTCTAGGGGTGGCTGCCTTTGGATGAGGCCAGAATTCAGCCATCTGATTTGCTATTCTAGAACTATCTTAGATCGACTTCAGTAATAATTTCCTGTTAGCAGAAGTATTTCATGTGTTCACACATTAAAAATACAGTTTTGTTTTTACTTTCTATCAAAATAATTTATGTTCATGTTTTTTAAAAGTAAATAGTAGAGAAGGGCTTATAAAAAAAGAATCACCCCTGCCTTATCTGTTTACTTTCTAGAGGGAACCGTTTTTAATTGGTAAACATTTTCTTATAATGCTGCCACCTTATCCCTAAAGAAAAATCTGCTTTATGACTAGTAATTGGTTATTAGTTTTAGACCTTATTGACTGTATGGCAAATGATGATCTAGCTCACATATGGCCCCCAGTCCCCTCCTTCCTCTCAAGAGTTACAGCATTGTTTTAATTTCTTATCTTGGTGAACCTTTGTAACTTTAATTGGTGTTTTTTACCTTCCTTTCTGGTGGTATCTTTATTTATTTATTTATTTATTTATTTTTATTTTTTGAGGCCAAGTCTCACTTTGTCACCCAGTGCAGTGGTGCCACTGCAACCTCCGCCTCCCTGGTTCAAGTGATTCTCATGCCTCAGCCTCCTAAGTTGCTGGGACTGCAGGCCTGCGTCAACATGCCTGGCTAATTTTTGTATTTTTTAGTAGAGATAGAGTTTTGCTTTTTTGGCCAGGCTGGTCTCAAGCTCCTGACCTCAAATGATCCGCCCGTCTTGGCCTCCCAAAGTGCTGGGATTACAGGCGTGAGCCATGGCACCCGGCCTGGTGGTAACTCTTGATCTTCCACTTTGTGAGAGGAATGTCTTAGCACTCCCACCCTTTCCCTTAGTATCCTTCCAGTTGTTACCTGTGTCTTCTCTTTTGTAAAACTGCATTCTGCCCTACAATGATTAAGTCGTCTTTATCTTAACTGTAGATTGTTTTTAAAAGTTGAGATTGTTTTGTTTAATATGAATGTGTCTGTTTCCTGCTCCATAGCTAAGTCACGTAGTGTGATTTCATTCTCTTTCCTGAACTGCTTGCTTGCTTTCCCTTTCTTTCTTTCTTGCTTTCACTCTCTCTCTTTTCTTTCTCCTTTCTTCCTTCCTTTTCCTTTCTCTCTTTCTCTCTTCCCCTCTCCTCTCCTCTCTTTTCCTTTTTTTGCTTTGCTTCTCTTCTCTCCTTTCCTCTCCCCTCCCCTCCTCTCCTCTCCTCTCCTCTCTCCTCTCTCCTCTCTCCTCTCTCCTCTCCTCTCTTCTCTTCTCTTCTCTTTTCTTCTCTTTTCTCACTCTGTAACCCAGGCTGGAGTGCAGTGGTGTGATCTCAGCCCACTGCAACCTCTGCTTCCCGGGTTCAAGTGATTCTGCCTCAGCCTCCCAAGTAGCTAGGACCACAGTTGCACACCACCACGCCCAGCTAATTTTGTATTTTTACTAGGGACGGGGTTTCACCATGTTGGCCAGACTGGTTTCAAACTGCTGACCCCAGATGATCCACCTGCCTCAGCCTCCCAAAGTGCTGGGATTACAGGCGTGAGCCACTGCATCCAGCCTGTTTTTCTTTGTTAGTCATTAAGCACTCTTCTGTGATTCATGCTTCCCAGTCTGGTCAACACTGAAAGTTAGGCAAACTGTTAGTGATTTTAAAAACCAAAAGTCATTTGTTGGAAGGGACAGAGCCTATCCAAGCAAACTTAAGCAAAAAGGGAGTTTACTAGAAAGACTTAGTAGTTTCTCAAGGACTGTAGGGACAGGAAAGCTGACCATTCTGAGGAGCTGGTACCAAGAACTGGGAAGAGAAGAACTAAGGTTATTTCTGTCTCTATAGACGATTGGGCACAGGGCATCTGAGCACAGGCCAGCCTTATATGCGTCTCTGTGAAAGACTCCAGTAGAGATGAGCTGGAGTTCCTGGTCCCAATCCAAAATGTCTAGGAGCAGGTATTGACTGGCTGACTGCAGCTGTTGGATTTGTCCCTCATGGTCAGCAGTCTACCTAGTTGTCATGGAACGCACCTCAGAAAGTGTTCATGATAGTGATTATTCACAAGGCAGGGGCTTGGTACACCAGGAGCAGATAGAGAGGGGGTCGATTTGGAAAATTAACTTCCCGTTTGCTGGGGGTACTTCTGGCTTTTAGACCATCTTCCCAGATTTCAGAGCCTCCTAGTCAACATATACATCTAAACCAAGTGAGGCATCTCTGTTCTCTCCTATTTGAACAGTGCTAGGAGGACCCAATGCAAAGCTCTAACCACCGTGGCATTTTCTTCTTCTTTTTTTTTTTAGATTAATTGGGAATCTTGGCTACTGGAGGATTCTAGTCGAGCCGAATTGCCAGTGACAGACAAGAGTGATGACTCCTTGCCCATGGGAGTTGCGGTAGACTATACGAACCAAGTGGAAATCACCATCAGTAAGTGTAGCCTGGTAATTAGTGCAGAAATAGTCTTCTTTCTAGTTAGGGTTAATATTGAAACATCAGTTACATGTTACTGACAGTCTGCTCTGCTGGGCACTTGTAGCTTCTGGCAGCACATTTCTACCTGAAGAGTGATATAGGCTGTATTGTGACAACATTGAACTGATTTGAATGGATATTCGTTGATGAGACCAAGGCCAGACACTGTGTATATGTGTGGGTATATGTTTGCACACTTGCACATGTCTGGGTGTACTTAGAATCTGGTTGAAATATAGAACAAGCCAGGATTTTATGGCTTGGTTTCTTTGTCCAGTCCAATTCCGTGGTGACCTCCCAAAGAAGCAATACCCGAAGCTGGTACTGCACACCAGTACTTGGTTTGAAGGCAAGGATTAGAAAATAGAGATCTCAGGCCCATGATTTCCAAATAGGGCCTGGATATGTGTTTTGAATAGATCTTCCCTGCAGTAGCTTGGCTATGCTGTAGTCATTGAAATGTAAAAGTGCCACAAAAGAAACAGTCTTTGCCATCTGGTACTTAAGTTTAGAGAGGTGTCCCCATCAGGCACCATTAAGTTGCTTGTTCTTTCCCTGATTAGGCAAGAGTATTTGTTCTGATTAGCTCATTTGCTCTGATTCTCTTGAAACCTTAATTGATAAAATACATACTTGTCATTCAACTGTGAATGAGGATTAAGTAGTTTGACTCATCTTTCTGTGTCCTGTCCATTCCGAAGAGTCTAGTCTCATTTTCCTAATGACCCAAGTACTTCCTAGATACTCTTGTCTTGGTCAGGGGAATGCCAAGCCTACCTCCTGAACACTGAGACACTCGTAAAAACTAAGGGACCTTTGGGAGAGTCAGAGCTACTGGGTGACTGATGGAGCTTCTAGGCAGGGCCCAGCAGGATGATGGTGATCCGATAGCGGCAGGAGCTCTCTTTAGCTGGTGCATGGAAGGTTATTCAGGTCTAAAATCAGAACAGACTAACTTGAGCTGCTATTCAGATGAGTCCCTTAAACCCTCTTCATGTTGAGGGCAGTCTTTGCCTTCCAGCCTCAGGCCCTTAAATTGACTTGGTTCTTTTATTGCTTTTGTTTTCTTTTTTAACAGATGATGAAAAGACTCTTCCTCCTACTCCAGTTCTCATGTTACTTTCAACAGATGGTGTGCTTTGTCCATTTTATATGATTAATCAAAATCCTGGGGTTAAGTCTCTCATCAAAACACCAGAGCGACTTTCATTAGAAGGAGAGCGACAGCCCAAGTCACCAGGTATGTGCCTCTGCCTGCTTTATCAGTAAGGGAATACCATGAGACTTGCACAAGAGTATTTCCAAGAACCGACATGGTGTGAAGACACATAGTGATTATCTTTACCAGGCTCGTCTGTCTTAGGAAGGCACACGCTAATCTTTTTTTTGAACATGCATGCACATATTTGCCTTTCCCTACCCTCAAGCTTTATTCCACAGCCATTACTTTACTTCGGAGATGAAGGAAGGTCAACCAGATGGTTTGCATCCAGTCGTTTACCAATAGTATTCTAAGACCCTGTGTTACGTGATGTGCCTCCAGAAGACATTGTGCTTAATCATGGGGGTTGGTTAAAGAAATGATTGTATAGTCTTACAGTGAAATGCCATGTAACAATTATAAATGTTACATTTATTGACTGGGAAGGAGTGAGTGGAATACATCAAAAAAAAAAAAAGCAAAACCCTTCATTCTGTGTTCCTTTTTGTATGAGAAAAAACATACATAGAAAAAAAACTTGGAGATGAATTTAAAATCTAAATGGTGGTTATTTCTGGGTGAAGAGAACATGGATATTTTTGTTGTTTATATTTTCTTGAGGTTTTTTTCTCCTTTTGGAAACATTACTTAAGTAATAGGTGTTTATTGGAGGAAAATGAGAGCATACAAAACCATAATCACTTAAAGCCCATCAGTCATCAAGCAATGGCCACAGTCAACACTTTGGTACCTATCCTCCATGAAAATGAGTGCACACACATAAATACTAGTCTGTATTTTAAAAATGTTTACAGTGACATTTGTATCACTTGTGAAAAGAAACTTTTTTTGTGTGTGTGGAGACAGGGTCTTACTCTGTTGCCTAGGTTGCAGTGCAGTGGCATGATGACAGCTCACTGTAGCCTTACTCTCCCAGGCTCAGGCAGTCCCGCCTAAGCCTCCCAAGCAGCTGGAACTACAAGCATACGCCACCATATGCAGCTGTTTTTTAAATGGTTTTTAGAGATAGGATCTTACTATGTTGCCCAGGCTGGTCTCAAACACCTGGACTCAAGTGTTCCTCCTGCCTCAGCCTCCCAAAGTGCTGGGATTATAGACATGATACACTGTGCCTGACCAGAAAATATAAAACTTTTAAAAAGATCACTGTTTCATATATTCAAATTTGACTAATATTTCTCTTTGAATTCTGTGAGTATATAACTAATACATTTTTTTCTTCTATTATGACCAGTTTCCTATCTAAGCAAAAATGTATGACCAGTTGGTTTGGATAAGGTTAGCAATACTTAGGGGTGTATTCTCTCACTGCATCCCAGTCCACAGTGAGTTGTATATCCCAAATAGAGCCACTCAGATACTTGGGCCCTAACAACTGGCAGCACTACCCCAAGTGATACACCAGATGGCTTGCAGAGTGTTGTATCAGGGTAGTCCGTTATTCGTAGTGTGTACTCTTTGTGTTGGGTTTTTTTTTCCTCTTTATTCAGCCATGAATAAGGGTACCATGAACTACCTATACCCAGCTGCCTGGTGTGTCTGTAATAAGCAGAGCAGACTGTGAGATTAGGAGCCTGTGGGACGAGGTTTGTTTCTGAGCGTTTGCTACTAGCGCATTCAACACTGGAGCACAATCAGAGACCAGTTTTACTGTTAGCCTTTCCTAGGGAAACTCCCCTCTTCCTTCACTGTTTGTCCAGAGGTGGTAGTTGTGTTCAGATGAGTGTAATAGAGCCCCTGCAGGGAGAGTGTCTGTCCTGTCAGCTAAGTGTAGCTAACACCTACTTCATGGGTTCAGAAGACATTAATGATTCCACCTGTTTCAACACTGCAGTTCCAAGAATGTGGTATTGATCAGAAGTAGTAGTAGCATGATGGTTTTCCAATAATCAGTTCGTTTTCAGTGGAAAAAATGCTAATGATTTCTTTAGGGTCTGGTATATATTTTTCATGTCAGTTTGCCTAATATGCATGGAAGTGTTTAACATCTATGTATGTCTTTACAGAAGTTAGTTGTTGCTGGTTCCATATCTGTTGTATAAAGAAGTATTAACAGAATAGGTTTGCTTGCATTATTATACTTTCATCAAAGTGACAGTTTACTTGGATTTTTGTTTTCAGAAAGTGGTATTTTCATACTTGTATCCTAAGTGTTATTACATTGCTTTAGACATAGTGTCTTCCATGAAGATAAATTGCCATCTTAGCTAATTTGGAACAGCCAAGCTCTATTAACTATTAATATAAATAGAAAATATTGACACAAAGTATTCCTTTGTTATTTATTTAGTTGGTTCTTTAATTTAAAGATTAATATTTTTACCTTATGGAAAGTTTGGAAAATAGAAAAAAAAAATTATTCATTTTTGAGACAGGGGTCTCACTCTGTTGCACAGGCTGGAGTGTAGTGGCAGGATCTTGGCTCACTGCAGCCTCTGCCTCCCAAGTCCAAGTGATCCTCCCACCTCAGCCTCCCAAGTAGCTGGGACTATAGGCACAAGCCATCACACCTGGCTGATTTTTTGTATTTTTTGTAGCAATAGGGTCTCACTTGTTCCCCAGGCTGGGCTCAAACTCCTGGACTCAAAGGGTCCTCCTGCTTTGCCCTCCCAAAGCTCTGGGATTACAGGCATGAGCCATTGCACCCAGCCTTCCGTTGACTTTTTTTTTCCCCCTAACCATTTGGATTGCATTAAATATCTTTTTCATTTTTTGCATTATTTTTGTAAGCTTTATTCTTAGAAGAGGAATTACTGGGTCTGTTTTTTATGGTTTTTTATACAATGCCAAAATGTTTTCTTTAAAAAACTTACTAGTCACCTACCAGTGATAAAAAGTTTCAGGCTTGTTTTACCCATCCAAACATAAGGGGTTATATGTATTTAAATTTTTATAATTTAGAGGACAAATTAGAAATGTACCTTGTTTATATTTGTTTGATGAGAGAGATTAAATGTGTTTATGTGAATTAGATTCCCTGTTTATTAGTTCTGAAATTTTAAACTCTCAATTTGTATGAGCTTTTTAAAAAATAGAAAACATCTTATTTGTCATTTGCTATGGATCTTTTTAGTTCGTTACCATTTAGTTATGATACCTGAGTAGCTATTTTTTACACAAATCTTAACCTTCTCCGTTTGTGATTTTTTTTTTTTTTTTTTTTTTGGTCACTTCGAAATTTATCAAGGTGTTAGATTCTGAAACCTCACATCTGTCAATTTGTCTCCTTTGTTTTGAGATACATGTATTTGTGTGACTTTCTATGTGTATTTATCTGGAATTACTTTTAGTGCAATAAGGTGGAAGTCTGAATTAAAACTTTTTCCCAGTTGTTAATGAAATGTTGCAGTGACTAAATTGTTTTGTGTGCCATAGTAGCACTGAGAAGTCCATGAAGTCCAATTATTCTAATGTCTTTTCGTAGTTTTCCTTCAGTTTCATTTATCTCATGCCACCTGAAAACTCCAACATTAGCTGTGTTCCCATCTGTTTTTTTTGCTTCTTCAACTAGTAACATTCCTGACTTCATTCTACCACAAATTCTTTTTTTTTTTTTTTTTTTTTTGAGATGGAGTCTGGCTCTGCTGCCCAGGCTGGAGTGCAGTGGCCAGATCTCAGCTCACTGCAAGCTCCGCCTCCTGGGTTTACGCCATTCTCCTGCCTCAGCCTCCCGAGTAGCTGGGACTACAGGCGCCCGCCACCTCGCCCGGCTAGTTTTTTGTATTTTTTAGTAGAGACGGGGTTTCACCGTGTTCGCCAGGATGGTCTCGATCTCCTGACCTCGTGATCCGCCCGTCTCGGCCTCCCAAAGTGCTGGGATTACAGGCTTGAGCCACCGCGCCCGGCCTCTACCACAAATTCTTTTCCACTTTCTTTCTATTATGTCAACCTCACTGTTATGGTGTTAACATTTTCCTTCTTTTTTTGTCACTGCAGGAAGTACTCCCACTACCCCGACCTCCTCTCAAGCCCCACAGAAACTGGATGCTTCTGCAGCTGCAGCCCCTGCCTCTCTGCCACCTTCGTCACCTGCCGCTCCCATTGCCACTTTTTCTTTGCTTCCTGCTGGTGGATCCCCCACTGTGTTCTCCTTTGGTTCTTCATCCTTGAAGTCATCAGCTACCGTCACTGGGGAGCCGTCTTCATATTCCAGTGGCTCTGACAGCTCCAAAGCAGCCCCGAGCCCTGGCCCATCAACCTTCTCTTTTGTTCCCCCTTCTAAAGCCTCCCTAGCCCTCACCCCTGCAGCGTCTCCCACAGGTCCATCAGCTGCCTCATTCTCCTTTGGATCATCTGGTTTTAAGCCTACCCTGGAAAGTACACCAGTGCCAAGTGTGTCTGCTCCAAATATAGCAGTGAAGCCCTCCTTCCCACCCTCAACCTCTGCTGTCAAAGTCAACCTGAGTGAAAAGTAAGTCACTTCTAAAGTTTGATTCTTCTGTGGGTTGAGTAGAAATATTAAATGTTATTTGCTAGAAGTAGAGTCACTGTGAGAGGAGTTACTGAGTAGAATTTTTTACCCAGAGTAATACTTGCAAATGACAGAAATTCAGCCAACATAAAAAGCTGACATTTCATCAGTGGATAGAGTTCAGAAGTGTCTCTTAGCTAGCATTTTATTTGTTTATTTTTTTTGACTACTAGGGATTTATATTCAGATATTTGTTTTGCTTTTTTACATTATAAATGTAGGAAATATTATTTTAAAAAAAGAAGCAATCCAGAATATGCATCCTGGAAGGGAAATGAATCCCTTGTTGTCTTTTTTCCTCCCGTGTCTACCCTTACTCACTCTGAACTGCTGTCTACACAGCCACAAAGTCATCTTGTGACACTGTAAATCGTTAGGTGATTCTTCTGCTTAACAGTCCCTATGAAGTCCCGTGGCTGCTCACTGCTAATTCTTAGGTTGGTATCCAGTTTCCTCCAGATCTGGGTCCTGCAGCTCACTCATTTCTTATTTATTTACTTTTTTATCTGCTTGTTCTTTTCTCCCCACTAGAATGTAAGCTTTTTGAGGGAAGCAGTCCCTTATATCTTGTAACCCCTCCCAAGATAACCATGAGTTCCTAAGATAACCACCAAATATAAGTACTACCAGCTTTTTCCCTGCTTGCCTGTCCTATCTGTTGTTGCTGTGGTGGTGGTGCTGCCGCCACAGTTACTGTTAGTACTGAACTGGCACACATCCACTTCATGCTAAGGGTTACATAGTGTTCCATTTTGCTGGCTGCACCACAGTTTATCTGACCAGTCTTCTAATGCTGGATGTTTAGATTGTCTACAGACTTTTGCTCTTTAGGTGGAGCCGACTTTACATTTCTTTTAGGCCATAAGTATCCCAAAGACAGTGACCTGCATTCCTCTTCCTTTTTCACTCCCCAGAGAAGGTGCTCACTCTCAAAAGGAGTTCTCAGTAATTTCCTTGGTAAGAGAAAGTACTAACTCTCCTAAGCATAATTGTGTCCCACCTCATGTTTAAAACTCAGCTGGAAACAGTAGCATTTCATATCATGATCAGCTTGGTATTTCGTATTGTGATAAACTTAGTTTTATCTTCAAGTTGAGTACTTGATATTTCCCCTGAATAATTAATTCCTAAATAAGCAGACAATAAGAGAAATGTTTCCTTGCAGCTTTCACCTTTTATAAGAAATAGCTAAACATTTATGTTTCCTGAAGGCAAAATGTATGTTATCTTTGTAAGTTAACATAAAAGATATATTTTTATGACATTGCTCATGCTAGTGTAAAAGAATCTTCTAGCAGGCTCTTCTGAGACCTCAGGGCTGCCATTTTTCAGGTTTACTGTTGTGGCTACCTCTGCTCCTGTTAGTAGCTCCCAGAGCGCACCCTCGATGCCGCCATTCTCTTCTGCCTCCAAGCCAGCTGCTTCTGGACCACTCAGCCATCCCACGCCTCTCTCAGCATCACCTAATTCCGTGCCATTGAAGTCCTCAGTCTTGCCCTCACCATCAGGTATGATTTTAAGCAGACAACTTTAGACCTCAGCCCTGCCTTCTCAGATTAACAGTTTTAAGTGTTAAGAGTCCTACTAACATAGTTGGACAAGGTTATTTTTTCTTGCTTCGTGTATCATGCATTAATGATTAATGTGCTATGATTTTCATACTCTGAATTGGGAGATTTGCTCTGGCTTAATGCTGCCACGCTTCTCTCTGACACTTCTTATGGAGCTAAGTGTACTTAATGATTCAAAGAATATATCTTGCTCTTGGGCATTTATTTTCATGTGGAGTCTGCCCTCCATGAAGAGCAGTTACAGAACAGTTCTTTAAGAAACACAGGCAAAAGAATTGTTTGGTGGGGTGCGGTGGTGGCTCACGCCTGTAATACCAGCACTTTGGGAGCCCGAGGCAGGTGAATCACCAGAGGTTAGGAGTTCATGACCAGCCTGGCCAACATGGCAAAGCCCCATCTCTACTAAAAATACAAAAATGAGCCAGGTGTGGTGGCGGGTGCCTGTAATCCCAGCTACTCGGGAGGCTGAGGCAGGAGAATCACTTGAAACTAGGAGGCAGAGATTGCAGTGAGCTGAGATTGTGCCACTGCATTCCAGCTTGGGCTACAGAGCGAGACTCCGTCGCGAAAAAAAAAAAAGAAACACAGAAGAGAGAGTGCCTGCAGTGACTGTATTTGTATTTTCACAGTCAGTCATACTGCTGTAAGCAGGAAGTTTTTTTTTGTTTGCTTTTGTTTTTTTTGAGACACTCTCACTCTCTCACCCAGGCACATCACTGCAGCCTCTACCTCCTCGGCTCAAGTGATCTTCCCACCTCAGCCTCCCGAGTAACTCAGGCATGTACCACCACCGTCGGCTAATATTTAAAATTTTTTATAGAGACAGGATCTTGCCATCTTGCTCAGGCTGGTCTCAAACTCCTGGGCTCAAGCAATCCTCCTGCCTCAGTCTCCCAAAAGGCTAGGATTACAGGTTTGAGCCACCATACCTGTAATACCTGGCTCCTAAAATTTTAATTTTTTTTTTTCAATGTCTTAGAACAAAGGCTAGCGCAGCTGGTGGTCATCACTCTTTAAAGTAAATCATGAAAGTGGGCCCAGGGGCAATGTGTAACTTCATTTCTTAGATTTGGAGAAAGGACATTTGTGATAGGAGAAATAAAGGTAATAAATGCTATATATTTTAACTGACTTCTTTTTCAAGCAGGACGATCTGCTCAGGGCAGTCCAAGCCCTGTGCCCTCAATGGTACAGAAATCACCCAGGATAACCCCTCCAGCAGCAAAGCCAGGCTCCCCCCAGGTGTGTTTAAATTCAGTTTGCGATGTTTGTGTTTATTAATTTACTGCCCCAAGCATACATATGAATAAAATAAATTTTCATGTTTTAGAATTCAGACCTTGGACATAGTAATTGGGACTATGTGACAGTAAATACCGAAGTGCCAGGTTTGAATACTTGTATACTCATAAAAGCCATTTAGCTATTTTAATTTTTTATTCGTGTATAATACACATAGAAAAAAGTACACATGATACTTGTACAGCTCAGTGAATTGTCACCAACTGAACATACCTTGGTAATGAGCATCCAGATTAAGAAACAGAATTTTACAAGAACCTGGCTGGGCATGGTGGCTCACGACTGTAATCCCAGCACTTTGGGAGGCCACGGCGGGCAGATCACCTGAGACCAGGAGTTCGAGACCAGCCTGGTCAACATGGTGAAACCCCATTTCTACTAAAAATGCAAAAATTAGCTGGGCGTGGTGGCGCACACTTGTAGTCCCAGCTCCTGGGGAGGCTGAGGCATGAGAATCACTTGAACCCAGGAGGCGGAGGCCAGAACCCCAGCGTTCTTTTTCACCTGTCCCCTTCTAATCACTACTCTTGCCAGAGTAGCTGGTTTCCTGATTTCCAATAGCATAGATGAGGTTAGCCTGCCTGTACCTCCTATCATGTGAAATTGTACAGTATGCTTATATCTGGCTGCTTTGTTCAACATTATGTTTGTGAGATTTATCCATGTCATTGTTGTATGGAATTTATTGTGTGATTATATTACAAGTATTTAATATGGGCACTTGAGTAGTTTCCAGGTTTAAGCCATTGTATGTAGTACTGCTATGACCTTTCCAGTTGATGTCTTCAGTGAGCACATGTACAGGTTTCTCTTGGGTGTATCCTTATGAGTAAGATTGCTGGATCATAGATTCTGTGTGTATTCCTCATTAGTAGATTCCCACCAAGAGTATATGAGACTTCTGGCTGCTCCGCCTACTTGCCACTCTTGGTATTTTTCATCTTTTCTTGTATTGTTTTGTGGTTTTAATTTGTATTTCTCTAATGATTAGCAAAATTGAGCTTTTTGAAATATGATTATTGGCCATTTGAATATTTTCTTTTATGTTGTGTCCGTTCATGTCTTTATTCTATTTTTCTGTTGGATTGCTTGGCTTTTTCCTTCTGATTTTTAATAGTTCCTTGAATATACACACATACAATGCAAATATGTTCTCACTGTGAATTGTCTATTCATTGTCTTTTTGGTCTCTTCGATGAATACACGTTCTTCATTTTAATACAGTTGAGTATATCAGTTTTGTTTTGTTTTGTTTTGTTTTTTTTGAGATGGAGTCTGGCTCTGTCGCCCAGGCTGGAGTGCAGTGGCGCCATCTCGGCTCACTGCAAGCTCCGCCTCCTAGGTTCACGCCATCCTCCTGCCTCAGCCTCCCGAGCAGCTGGGACTACAGGCGCTCGCTACCACGCCCGGCTAATATTTTTTGTATTTTTAGTAGAGATGGGGCTTCACGGTGTTAGCCAGGATGATCTCCATCTCCTGACCTCGTGATCCACCTGCCTCGGCCTCCCAAAGTGCTGGGATTACAGGCGTGAGCCTCCGTGCCCGGCGAGTATATCAGTTTTTTCTTCTTTTATGATTAATGTTTTTCATGTTTTGTTTTAGAAATCATTTTCTATTTCAAGGTCAAAAAGATGTTTTTCTAAAAGCTTTGTTATTTTATCTTTCGTATTTAGATTTGTAGTCCGTCATCTCAGTTTATTTTTATGGTGTAATGTAAAGAGAATTGTATGTCTGTTTCCCACGTGATTACTTGAGTGCCCTGAGAACGAGAGTTATGTCTTTTCCTTTCTGTGTCCCCCTAACCAACCCTTCTCCTACCCTAACACACACCTGTACTGGGTACATAGTAAGTGCCCAGGTCACAGTTCACGCTTGTGGCATGATGGATGACACACAGTGTTTGTCAGATAAATGTTTGCTGTTAATGAATGCTGACGCAGTCTAAGACCTCTTTAGTGTTAATCGTTGTTAAGTATCAAATAGTCTAAAGGGCATTTCAAATTATAGCATCTTTAAAGCAGAACTCTTGATTTCTGTCTCCTCTAGAGGCTAGTCCTTTTCCAATGAATAAGTAGCACTAACAAACCAGTTGTTTGCACAAGTCCCAAGCCCCAAAGCATCCTAGATCCCTCTCTTCAATGGTACCTGTCCCCAGTCCAGGCTGGCAGGAGGTCTTGTCAGCTCCACCCTCTGCTGTGTCACATGTCATAAGGCCACAGCTCTGTCCCCCTGCTAGCATCCTGTGTCAAGCTATTGCCACCTCTCACCTTGTTAACCTCTCGAGTACTCTCTCTGCTATCCCTGCTCTAGATAGCAGCAAGAGAGATCTTTTAACTCATAAAGGAGATTTAAACTCTCCTAAAACACCAGTAGTAGCTTTCCAGCACCTTTAGAATAGAACCCAAACTCCTTGTTGTGACCTTACATGACCTATCCTGGCCTGCCTTCCTGACCCCACCCCTGCCCTCTCCAGCGTCTGCCCTGACTTCACAGAGCCCGTGTTTACTTTTTTTCTTTGCCAAGGTTTCTCCTGCCTTGAGACCTCTGTACTTCCCTTTCTTGCTGCCTGGCAGGTGCTTCCTGCAGATCCCATAGCTTGCTTTCTGCTTGCAGCCTCAGTTCAGAGGGCAGCCCGCAGTGAGGGGTTTCTTGGCCATCTCATCTGAAGTAGTGCCCTCTTTTATTCTCTTTATGTTTTCCTGTTTGTTCTCCAACTGAAATTATCAGATGTGTTTATATTTTATTATTTAGCATGTCCTAGTAGGGGGTAAGTTCCATGAGAGTTGGGCCCTCATCTACTTGTTCACCTCTACCTGCACTGTCTAGAAGTTGCCTTACACAAAGTAGAGATCCTATAAATAAGGGTTCGTTAGAATGAGTGAAGAAACAATGCTGTGTTACAGGAGTACCACTCCCTATAATAGGCACTGATATAATTGCGTATAGAAGCTATGGCTTGGGCCGGGCGCGGTGGCTCACACCTGTAATCCCAGCACTTTGGGAGGCCGAGGCTGGTGGATCACGAGGTCAGGAGATCGAGACCATCCTGGCCAACACAGTGAAACCCCGTCTCTACTAAAAAAAAAAAAAAAATACAAAAAGTTAGCCGGGCATGGTGGCGGGCGCCTGTAGTCCCAGCTACTCGGGAGGCTGAGGCAGAAGGATGGTGTGAACCCAGGAGGCAGAGCTTGCAGTGAGCCGAGATTGCGCCACTGCACTCCATCCTGGACGACAGAGCCAGACTCCGCCAAAAAAAAAAAAAAGCAGCTATGGCTTGTATAGTATCAATTTTTAAACCTTTTGCCTTCCATTTCAGGCAAAGTCACTTCAGCCTGCTGTTGCAGAAAAGCAGGGACATCAGTGGAAAGATTCAGATCCTGTGATGGCTGGAATTGGGGAGGAGGTAAATTTGCTTCCTGAGGATGTTTTTCTGGAAGTAGGTGACACACTTGAATGGGTCAGAGTGCCAACCCCTATATGACTAGTTCATTCTAGCACTGAAGCATGACCCATCCCAGCAGTCTGAGCAGTTAGTAAGCACAGTAGCAGTGACATTGCTGTTTGTCCTTCAGACTGAGTAGTTCCTCACTTGTGTCTTCTACAGATCGCACACTTTCAGAAGGAGTTGGAAGAGTTAAAAGCCCGAACTTCCAAAGCCTGTTTCCAAGTGGGCACTTCTGAGGAAATGAAGATGCTGCGAACAGAATCAGATGACTTGCATACCTTTCTTTTGGAGATTAAAGAGACCACAGAGGTTTGGGTTTATGGATACTTTTCCTGAGTTGAATTGCATTTTAACAATTTTTTTTTCTCCTAATACTCCGTGGGTGTATTTACTTTATTTCTTCAAGGACCACCAATGTTGTTGTTTTTTTAACATGACTGAGTAGCTTGCCTAGAATCCCTGAGTTCAGATCCTACCTTCAGCACATAATAAATTATGTGACTTTGGGCAAGTTAACCTAGTTATTCTGTTTTTTGGTTTTCTCATCCATAAGGTGGAGTGAGTTTCTACCCCTTTGACACATGCTATGCACTCCATAAAGTTTATTATAGTTGTTAATTTAATTTAGGTATATTTGAAATTTTACTATCTTAAAGTGTTAGATTTTTAAAAAAGGATATTTTAGGACATATGCAGTATGAAGATATTAAATGGTGTTAATAGTGTTAATTATTGTTACTATTATTACTACTTACCATGTGCCAGGAACTGTGCCAAACACATCACTTGTATTATCTCACTGAATCCTCCACAACTTTGCTGTGTCATACATACTGTTACTGTCTCTATTTTGCAAGTCAGGAAACTGAGGCTTAGGTAAATTTGTCAAAAGTCACCCACTTAGCAAGTGGTGGTGCCAGGATTCTGCTTCAGACTGTCTGATTCCAGAGTTCAGGTCTTAAATAGCATGTTTGGAAAGAGGAAAGTTCTTTAGAGTGTTAGCAGTAATTATCTTCACATAGTAGTATTAGAGCCCATGCTTTTTTTATTTTCTGCATTTTCAGTCGTTAGAATGTATTTTTTTTTTAATGGAGATGAAAAATAAATGTAAAAAAAGAACATTAGTGTCTTTCTAAACAGTTAAATTCTTTTTTTACATGAGTTAAGTATATTCATATGTTCATTGTGTTCAGTGTTTGAGAAACACCACCTTCCTTGATCCAAACAGAAAGGTTTGGACTAACAACTTTTTGCATGAACACATTATTGTACTTTTTCTAGTCGCTTCATGGAGATATAAGTAGCCTGAAAACAACTTTACTTGAGGGCTTTGCTGGTGTTGAGGAAGCCAGAGAACAAAATGAAAGAAATCGTGACTCTGGTTATCTGCATTTGCTTTATAAAAGACCACTGGATCCCAAGAGTGAAGCTCAGCTTCAGGTAGGAGATCTATGTAAATCTATTTAAAAGATTTAAAAACAAACTCATGTAACAATTGCTACCTCGTTTTGCATATAGATTTGGATGATGGCTCATTTTGAAGTTGTTGATTTTCTGCTTATAATTTACCATACTTCCCATAAACTTCCTTAACTGTGGCAAAAAAAAAAAAAACCAAAAAACAAAAAACAGTGCACTTCATGTAATTATGTAATTATTTTCATTTAAAAAATAGATTAAAAAAAATTTTTTTTTTCTTGAGGCAGGGTCTTCTCACTCTGTTGCCAGGCTAGTGTGCAATGGCATGATCACAGCTCCCTGCAGCCTTGACCTCCTGGGCTTACGTGATCCTCCTGCCTCAGTCTCCTGAGTAGCCAGGACCACAGGCATGTGCCACCACACTTGGCTAATTTTGAATATTTTATTTGGAGAGACAAGGTGTTACTATGCTACCCAGCCCAGGCTGGTCTTAGAACTCCTGGGTTCAAGCAGTCCTCCTGCCTTGGCCTCCCAAAGTGCTGGAATTACAGGTGTGACTGGCCAAAATTCTTTAGTAAACCTTAAGCTTGATATAGAGTACTCTGTTGAAACGTATATTTATACGTTGAATTATAAATAGTAGTTATTAAAGTGGCAACTATTTCTTGAGTGCCATTTAATCTGCTAGGTGTTTCTTACGCCTAGGTGTTTCTTATTTCTAGCCTTCAAAGTCACCTGCTCTGCAAGGTAAGAGTTACTGGTCCCTGTAGCCCCATTATACAGCTAACTGGAAATTAAATTTCATAGGCTAAGTAGGTTGTCCAAGGTCATGTTGGCTAGGAAAAGGGGAACCAGAATTGAAACCTCCATTTGCCTGAGCTCTTTTCTGTATGCCACACTTTAGCTTTTCTTTTGAATTCTTTTTTTTTTTTTGAGATGGAGTCTCGCACTGTTGCCCAGGCTAAAGTGCAATGGCACCATCGCAGCTCACTGCAGCCTCAGCCTCCTGGGCTCAAGTGATCCTCCCACCTCAGCCTCCTACATAGTTGGGACTACAGATGTGTGCCACCACACCCAGCTAATTTTTAAATTTTTTGTAGAAATTGGGTCTCACTACATTATCCAGGCTGGTCTCAAACTCCTGAGCTCAAGTCATCCTCCTGCCTTTGTAATCCCAAAGTTCTGGGGTTACAGGTGTGAGCCACCATTCTTAATTATTCTTAATCTCTGCTTTCGCTAATTGGATTTTGCTTTCCATCTTTTAGTTTACACCGAATCATTGTGTCACTGGCCTTAGTGTGGGGTTTCTCTGCTGCTATCTCACATTTGTCTGGAATTCCAGCAGGAAGGGTTCACTGGCATTTCTGGTCTTCCTCATGACATCTGTGGGGTTTGCGGGTGTGATGAATCGTTCTTGCCTCAGATAATTTGAGGCTGCCAGCTTTATTGTTCCCCAGTGTTTCTGTCCCACACCTGGTTAACTTACTGAAAATTTAAAAAAAAAGAAAGGTTCCTTCGTCAACAAAGATTGCAGAGCCCTTGCTGTGATCTGCAGCCCTCTGGTATTCCTGATGCATCCTCCTCCTGCCTATTACCTCTCAGCGAGAGAGTGCTGCCTGCATACTGCTTATCAAATTACAGGCATCCACTCTGCGTCCTAGCTACATGTTCTTCCTACGTGCCTTTCCACTTATTTCTCTATTAACGAACTAAGAGGAAAGCATACAGCTTTAGGGGAATGCTTACTCAGGAGGGAATAATTTTCTTTTTTCATGGTGCTTAGTAGGTAATACTAGTCAGCATGTATTGAGTGTTTACTGTGGGCAATGCACAGATGATGAAACTAAGATAACTGAAACTGCCCAGGTTTTACCACTAATAAACCTTGAAACCTTGAACCTGGGCAGTCTGACTCAAGAGTCTGGTTTACAGTTCATGCAGGTTTACAATTCTTGCAGTTGGGTAAGTGACAGAAAGATGAACATGTAAATGTAGTGTGGGGTATGTTGCTATGGGACCACAGTTGAGGGAGTAGCTGAGCCAGAGAAAAGAAGTATTTGTGTTAGGCTTTAAAATAATAATTGTTTTTGTCTGGTGGACACAATTGGGAAAGCATTCCAAAGAAACAGCAGCAGCTAACACAGAGGTGTGGTTATATCTGAAGAGATCAAAGGAAAGAGCCTTCTGTAGTCATTAAGTATTGAGTTGAAAGTTACATTTGCTACTAAGGTTATTTCTACTTCTCTTGAATCAGCTTGGCTCTTTTTAAATTACATTTTCTCTTTTTCAGATGGGACATAGACCCTTATCCACAATTATGGGTTTTGTGTTTTTTTTAATTTTTAAAAATTTCAATAATTTTTGGGGAACAAGTGGTGTTTGGTTACATGGATAAGTTCTTTAGTGGTGATTTCTGAGATTTTGATCTCCCGTCACCGAAGCAGTGTACACTGTACCCAATGTGTAGTCTTTTAGCCCTTACTGCACCCCCTTTCCCCCAAGTCTCCAGAGTCCATTGTATCATTCTGTTTATTTATTTATTTAGAGACAGTCTCATTCTGTCACCCAGGCTGGAGTGCAGTGATGTGATCTTGGCTCACTGCATCCTCTTTCACTGTTTTGGCCAGGCTGGTCTTGAACTCCTGACTTCAAGTGATCTGCCCGTCTTCGTCTCCTGGAATGCTAGGATTATAGGTGTGAGCTACTGCACCCGTTCCATTGTATCATTCTTATCCCTTTGCATCCTCATAGTTTAGCTCCTGCTTATGAATGAGAACAAATGGTGTTTGGTTTTCAATTCCTGAGTTATTTCACTTAGAATAATGGTCTCCAGCTCCTCCCAGGTTGCTGCAAATGCCATTATTTCATTCCTTTTTATGACTGAGTAGTAGTGTATATATGTGTGTCACATTTTCTTTATCCACTTGTTGATTGATGGGCATTTGGACTGGTTCTGTATTTTTGCAATTGCGAATTGAGCTGCTGTAAACATGCGTGTGCAAATGTCTTTTTCATGTAATGACTTCTTTTTCTTTTGGTAGATACACAGTAGTAGGATTGCTGGATCAAATGGTAGATACTTTTAGTTCTTTAAGGAATCTCCATACTGTTTTCTGTAGTGGTTGTACTAGTTTACATTCCCACCAGCAGTGTAAAAGTATTCCCTTTTTACCACATCCATGCCAATATCTATTATTTTTTGATTTTTTAGTGATGGCCATTCTTGCAGAAGTAAGATGGTATTGCACTGTGGTTTTGATTTTCTTTTCCCTGATAATTAGTGATGTTGAGCGTCTTTTCGTATGTTTGTCAGCCATTTGTGTATCTTTTAAGAATTGTTCATGTCCATAGCCCACTTTTTGATGGAATTGTTTGTTTTGTTCTTGCTGATACATTTGAGTTCCTTATAGATTCTGGATATTAGTCCATTGTCAGATACATAGTTTGTGAAAATTTTCTCCCAATCTGTGAGTTGTCTGTTTACTCTGCTGATTATTTCTTTTGCTGTGTAGAAGCTTAATTAAGTCCCATCTATTTACCTTTTTGTTGCATTCGCTTTTGGATTCTTGTTCATGAACTCCTTGCCTAAGTCAACCTCTATAAGAGTTTTTCTGATGTTATCTTCTAGAATTTTTATGGTTTCAAGTCTTAGATTTAAGTCTTTGATCCATCTTGAGTTGATTTTTGTATAAGGTGAGAGATGAGGATCCAGTTTCATTCTTTTACATGTGGCTTGCCAATTATCCCAGCACTATTTGTTGAATAGGGTGTCCTTCCCCCACTGTATGTTTTTTGTTTGCTTTGTTGAAGATCAGTTGGCTCTAAGAATTTGGCTTTATTTCTGGGTTCTCTATTCTTTTTCGTTGGTCTGTCTGCCTATTTTTGTACCAGTACCATGGTGTTTTGGTGACTATAGCCTTCCTTGTAGTATAGTTTGAAGTCAGACAATGTGATAACTCCAGATTTGTTCTTTTTGCTTATTCTTGCTTTGACTGTGTGGGCTCTTTTTAGTTTTATATGAATTTTTTTTTCTAGTTCTGTGAAGAATGATGATGGTATTTTGATGAGAATTGCCTTGATTTTGTAAATTGTTTTTGGCAATATGGTCATTTTCACAATATTGATTCTACCCATCCATGAGCGTAGGATATATTTCTATTTGTTTGTGTTGTTTCCATTTGTTTGTGTCGTCTATTATTTCTTTCTGCAATGTTTTGTAGTTTTCCTTGTAGAGGTCTTTCACCTCCTTGGTTAGGTATATTCCTAAGTTTGGGGTTTTGTTTTTGTTTTTGATTTTTGGTTTTTATTTTTTGCAGCTGTTGTAAAAGGGGTTGTGGTTTATTTGATTCTCAGCTTGGTTGCTCTTGTTGTATAGCAGTGCTACTGATTTGTGTACATTGATTTTGTATCCTGAAAGTTTACTGAATTCGTTTATCAGATCTAGGACTTTTTTGGATGAGTCTTTAGGGTTTTTTAGGTACATGATCATAACATTGGCAAACAGCAACAGTTTGACTTTTTCTTTACCAATTTGGATACCCTTTATGTTTTCTCTTGTCCGATTTCTCTGGCTACACAAATAATTTTGAAAATACATTTAAACATAATAAGATCTCTCTATAGATGTAAACTGCTTTTCCTAGTGTATAGCACATTATCTCCATTTGTAGACATACTTAATTGAATGCCTCAGTTTTATTTATTTATCTTTTTTTAAGAGACAGAGTTTTGCTGTGTAGCCCAGGAGTGCAATGGCTATTCACAGGCATGATTATGGTACACAAAAGCCTTGAATTCCTGGACCCGGGATCCTCCTAATTCAACCTCCTGAGTAGCTGGGACTATAGGTGTACCTCACCATGTCTAGCTCTGTTTTGTTTTTGTTTTTGTTTTTTATTTTAGACAGGGTCTTTCTCTGTTGCTTGGGCCAGAGTGTGTGGTGTGGTGGCTTGATCCTAGCTCACTGCAGTCTCAAACTCAGGCTCAAGTGAGCCTCCTGCTTCCACCTCCCAAGTAGCCAGGACTACAGGCACACGCCACCATGCCTGGCTAATGTTTTTTGTTTTGTTTTTTTTTTTTTTGAGTCGAAGTCTCTCTCTGTGGCCCAGGCTGGAGTGCAGTGGCACAGTGGCACGATCTTGGCTCACTGCAAGCTCCGCTTCCTGGGTTCACGCCATTCTCCTGCCTCAGCCTCCCGAGCAGCTGGGACTACAGGCACCCGCCACCATGTCCGGCTAATTTTTTTGTGTTTTTAGTAGAGACGGGGTTTCACTGTGTTAGCCAGAATGGTCTCGATCTCCTGACCTCGTGATCCGCCCACCTCGGCCTCCCAAAGTGCTGGGATTATAGGTGTAAGCCACCGCGCCCGGACTTGCCTGGCTAATTTTTAAAATTTTTGTAGAGATGGGGCCTTGCTCTGTTGCCCAGGCAGGTCTTGAACTCCTGGGCCCTAGCACTCCTCCTGGTTTGGCCTCCCAAAGTGCTGAGATCACAAGTGTGAGCCACTGTGTCTGGCCTTCTGTTTTTTTTTGAAACAGTCTCACTCTGTTGCCCAGGCTGGAGTGCAGTGGTACAGTCTCAGCTCACTGCAACCTCTGCCTCCTGGGTTCATGCAATTCTCCTGCCTCAGCCTCCTGAGTAGCTGGGATTACAGGCGTGCACCACCACGCCCAGCTAATTTTTGTTTTTTCTGTTTTGTTTTGGAGACAAGGTCTCACTCTGTCGCCCAGGTTGGAGTGCAGTGGCGTGATCTCAGCTCACTGCAACCTCCACCTTCCAGTTTCAAGTGATTCTCCTGTCTCAGCCTCTGGAGTAGCTGGGATTACAGGCGCATACCACCACACCCGGGTAATTTTTGTATTTTTAGTAGAGATGGGCTTTCACCGTGTTGATCAGGCTAGTTTTGAACTCCTGGCCTCAAGTGCTCCACCTGCCTCGGCCTCCCAAAGTACTGGGATTATAGGCATGAGCAACTGCACCCAGCTCTAATTTTTGTATTTTTAGTAGAGACAGGGTTTCACCATGTTGGCCAGGCTGGTCTCAAGCTCCTGACCTTGAGTGATCCACCCATTCTGGCCTCCCAAAGTGCTGGGATTACACACGTAAGCCACCATGCCCGGCCTGTTTTTTTGTTTAGAGACAGAATCTTGCTCTGTTACCCAGGCTGGAGTGCAGTGGCGCGGTCTCAGCTCACTGCAGCCTCTGCCTCCTGTGTTCAAGTGGTTCTTGTGCCTCGGCCTCCTAAGGACTTGGGATTATAGGTGTGCATCACCATGCCTAGCTAATTTTTGTATTTTTAGTCAAAGCGGGGTTTCACCATGTTGGCCAGGCTGGTGTGGAACTCCTGACCTCAGGTGATCCGCCCACCTCAGCTTCCCAAAGTGCTGGGATTACAGGTGTGAGCCACAGCACCCAGCCACCTGGCCTGTTTTTAATTTTTGAGAATCAAGTTGCATAGCCATGAAGGTTAACAGTCGCCCAAAATTTAAATAAAATTATTGCAGGCCTATAATAAGTTAAATAGCTAAAATTTTAATAATGGCAGATTCAGTTTTTAGTGCTAATACTGTTCTTTGCTTTTGTGAACAAATGAGTATTTCTCAACTGGGAAGATGACTTACAGATTCTATGCTGTGAATAGATAGGCTTAGAATTATTTTCAGCACTGTTTGTCTCCATTGCAGTTAATTTTATGGGTGGGGGAGCAAAATCTAAATGGCTGCCCTGTCTGAGTACCAGAATGGAATGGAAAATTCCCAGACCATGGAACTGAGAAATGAGAATTAAGAACATTTGTTCCCCGGGGGCCTAGGCAGACACACCCATTCTGTTTCCCTTTTCATTGTACCAGGTCTCTGCCACCTCTGCCTCCTGGGTTCAAGTGATTCTCTTGCCTCAGCCTCCTGAGTAGCTGGGATTATAGGCACCTGCCACCCTGCCTGGCTAATTTTTGTCTTTTTAGTAGAGACGGGGTTTCACCATGTTGGCCAGGCTGGTCTTGAACTCCTGACCTCAAGTGATCCTCCCGCCTCGGCCTCCCAAAGTGGGGAGCCACCACGCCCAGCCGATTTTGTTTTTCATTTTAATTATAAAGTTTTTTTTATGTAACTTTTTTTGTTTTTATGCATTATTAGAGACAGATTCTCGCTTTGCTGCCCAGGCTGATCTTTAACTCCTGGCTTCAGGCAGTCCTCCTGCCTTGGCCTCCCAGAGTGTTGGGATTGTAGACCTGAGCCACTGCACCTGGCCTCATTTTAATTATATAATTTTAATAATCGTATTAAAACCTATTCTGATTTCCTTGTTTATTCTGATTTTATGTTTATGGTTCTTAATATAGAAGTATTTTAGAATTCTTTTGACTGTTTTGATACATTTTCCTCCAAACTATCAGAAAAACAAGTCATTTGCCTTTTAATTTTTTTCTTACAGGAAATTCGGCGCCTTCATCAGTATGTGAAATTTGCTGTCCAAGATGTGAATGATGTTCTAGACTTGGAGTGGGATCGGCATCTGGAACAAAAGAAAAAACAAAGGTGAGTGAGATCTCTCATCTGCAATGTGTTGGAATAGATACTGCTATTGCCATTTTAAAAAGGTGATTTAGGAACCTATGAAAATCCCTGGCCGGGTACAGTGGCTCATGCCTGTAATCCCAGCACTTTGGGAGGTCGAGGCAGGTGGATCACCTAAGGTTAGGAGTTCGAGACCAGCCTGACCAACATGGAGAAACCCTGTCTCTACTAAAAATACAAAATTAGCTGTGCATGGTGGCACATGCCTGTAATCCCAGCTACTCGGGAGGCTGAGGCAGGAGAATTGCTTGAACCCAGGAGGCAGAGGTTGCAGTGAGCTGAGATTGTGTGCCACTGCACTCCAGCCTGGGCAACAAGAGCAAAGCTGTGTCTCAAAAAAAAAAAGAAAGGAAAAAGAAAATCCCTACAAAATGTTCATTCTTTTTAACAGTCATTCTACTTGAAATATTTTTCTACAGAAACAAATGATACAATAATTTACATAAAACAGTTTATATTGCAATATAATTTATGATAGTGAAAAATTGTATTCAACCTAATTATCTAAAGGTACAGGAGTGGCTAAATAAATATGGTCACTTTTTTTCTTAACTACAGAATACCCTGTAACCATTGACTGGCGTGTTCTCCAATAAATTATTTAATATATTGAATATGTATTCTATGTTCTACAAAATGTATAGAATATATAACTTTCACTATAATTATTAGATGTAATGTAAAAATTTAATAAGTAAAAAGACAAAAGCATATTGGCTAATAACAATGTGGAGGTACAAAAGTATATAGATGTATCAAAATATTCATAGTTATATCTGCAAAACAGGATTAAGGAGAATTTTCCTTAATACTCTTCTGTATATTTCATATTTTCTTTTTTTTTTTTTTTGAGACGGAGTCTTGCTCTCTCGCCCAAGCTGGAGTGCAGTGGCGCGATCTGGGCTCACTGCAAGCTCCGCCTCCTGGGTTCACACCATTCTCCTTCCTCAGCCTCCCGAGTAGCTGGGACTACAGGCGCCCGCCACCGCGCCCGGCTCATTTTTTTGTATTTTTAGTAGAGACGGGGTTTCACTGTGGTCTTGATCTCATGACCTTGTGATCCGCCCGCCTCTGCCTCCCAAAGTGCTGGGATTACAGGCGTGAGCCACCGCGCCCGGCCATGTTTTCTTTTTGAGAAAACATTTGTAATTAGTGTGGATAATTAAAAGGATGAGAGGAATGATAGCAAAGTAATGGGAAAACCTTTTAGCATAGTTTTTTGTCTCTAGATATTTAGTTTTAAGCCACATATTTTCCACAAGGAATAGAATGCCATGCACCATGAGAGCGTGAAGTGCCCATTAGAAATTTGAAAAACAAATCAGCTCTGAAATGTTAGATTTCTGAAACACCTACACTTGATTAATAGATTAGCTAGCCCTGCATGAAAACAAACCAAGAAATGGTCTATTTGATGTACTTTTCAGTAGGACAACCTGGGTGTGATATCAGGGACAGGACTATAATACACTTATAATTTAGTAAGCAGAATTCAATAAGTTACATTGTGTTATGTGGAAAAAGGCTAAAAATCCCAACTGGAGAACCCTCAGCTTGCAACATTTATAGATATGGGGAGATAGAAGTGAGAAGCTCTCCTCCCCCACTCCCTACGTGGAGGATTCCTGTGGCCTGTGGACTGGAACACTTGTCTCCGTGGGCAGTGGGGTCCCATTAGAGAGCCAGCGCACGCGCCTGGTTCTGATTCATGTTCAGCCATATGGTTTGCTTTCCCACAAGGGAAACAATGGTGTAACCTGACAGTGGGTGCATTCTGCTCTGCTCAGTGGTTCTATTTCTCTTTGGTAATTAACAAGTTAGCCTTGTAAGAAAGTGCATGATGCTTAAAGAGAAGCCAGGCTTTTTTTCCCTTTATACCAATTCTGTGGATTTACTACTTATGCTTTTCTGAGTTCTCTTTCTGCAGAGTTCAAATTCTTAAATCTGTATAATTTTCTATTTTGATAGCACTTCTCTGTTTTAGGGCCATCCCTGAATGTTACCTTGTATGTACCCTATTGAAATGCCTTTTTAATTTAATTTAATTTTATTTTTTGAGACCAAGTCTTGCTCTGTCACCCACACTGGAGTGCAGTGGTGTGATCTCAGCTCATTGCAACCTCTGCCTCCGGGGTTCAAGCAATTCTCCTGCCTCAGCCTCCTTGAGTAGCTGGGATTACAGGCGTACACCACCACACCCGGCTAATTTTTGTATTTTTAATAGAGATGGAGTTTCACCATGTTGGTTAGGCTGGTCTCCAACTCCTGACCTTGTGATCCACCTACCTCGTCCTCTGAAGGTGTTGTGATTACAGGCGTGAACCACCGCGCCTGGCCTGAAATGCCTTTTAAAAATTGTATGTTGAACTACCTTGTTACCAGAGGCAGTCATTCAGTCAGCCCTGAACTCAAAGAGATAATGGGAAAAGAGGAAATAAATCCAGAGGTTTCTGTTTAGCAAGCATTTTTCATTCCATGATTTGGGTTAAGAGGCAAAATATACATAGAGTCACTTGTTGCTTAACGTGAGAAGTTCATTGTTAGGCCATTTTGTCATTGTATGATCATCATAGAATGTACTTACACTGTGTGTACTTACTACCTAGATGACATAGCTTATTACATACCTAGGCTCTTATGGTGTATAGCCTGTTGCTCCTAGACTACAGTACCATACAGCAAGCTTGTCCAACCCTTGGCCTCCAGGCTTCATGCGGCCCAGGACAGCTTTGAATGCAGCTCAACACAAATTCGTAAACTTTCTTAAAACATTATGAGATTTTTTTTTTTTTTTTTTGATTTTTTTTTTTAAGCTTATCAGCTAGCATTAGTATATTTTATGTGTGGCCCAAGACAATTCTTCCTCCAGTGTGGCCCAGGGAAACAAAAGATTAGATACCCCTGCTGTATAGCATGGTTTTGTACAATTGTACTATAGACAATTGTAACACAAATCACTGGGCAATAGGAATTCAGCTCTACTGTAATCTTATTGGATCATCATTGTATATGCTGTCCATCACTGACCAAAACGTCATTATGTGGCACATGACTGTATTGACATACCATAGCAAAGAAAATTTGGTTTGTAACTGATGTGGGATTATTCCTTTTGTTTTTATTTATATGGTTTTTCCCATTCCCTCTGCAAATTAAAGCAGTCAGAAAAAAATTTCAGAGCAACTTGAAGATTTCTACTGAAAAGCAGAAGCAAATAGACCTGTCCCCCTCTGCAGTCAGACCTACTTCCCAGAGGCAGCTACTGTTGTCCCTGTTTTGTTTTAGTTCTTTTGGGCAGGTTAGCTCCCTGATACTAAACCTGATGCTCTCCCACTATTTTTTGACGATAGTCTGAAGAATTAACTGACTCCCATAGACTTCCAGTGAACCTGTTTTTTGTTTTTGTTTTTAATTGGATATAATTTACATTCAGAAAAACATAAATTCTAAGTAGAAAGCTGACCCTGTTCTTGACTCGCACCTCACTCCTGCCCTTTTCTTCCTAGGGCCTCTCTCAGGTGTCACCTAATTTATGCTATCCTTTGCTACAGGCCTGGCATGCCTGTTTCTAGCTGTTTTCTCCACATACCATTTTATTTTCATTAGGCTTTCATCTCCTTTTTATTTTCTAGTAATTTCTTGATGGTTCTTGTCCAGTGCTGGTTTTCCATTTTATCGTTTTTACTGTTACCATTTTAGTCTTGTTTGTTTTTTACTGGAAGATTCCTTTACTTGAACCATTCATGTTTAATTCTTTTCTCATTGTTGTCAACAGGCACCTGCTTGTGCCAGAGCGAGAGACACTGTTTAACACCCTAGCCAATAACCGGGAAATCATCAACCAACAGAGGAAGAGGCTGAATCACCTGGTGGATAGTCTTCAGCAGCTCCGCCTTTACAACCAGACTTCCCCGTGGAGCCTGCCCTCGGCTGTTCCTTCCCAGAGCAGCATTCACAGGTGTAGAGAGGGCTTGCACTCAATAAATATGGGTGAATGAATGCATGAACAAACATTTAGGGAGTAATGTGGGGTAGTCTTAGAGTGGGTCAGATGTGGGTTTGCAGGTGACTCTGTTGTCTCTCACCTTTGTGATCCTGGTCAGGGTCCCACCCTCTCTGATCCTTTGTTTCTTTGCTTAAAAAATGGGGATGACAAACCTGGTTCATGGGATTGTTTGGGAGTTAAATTAAGTCTGTAAAGTATTACACTGATGAAATGGGTGCTGAATGTATCAGAGCAAGTGAGACACCATAGTAATAGTGTCATGGTTGATTGAAAGTCAACTGATAGGATTAAGTTGACTGACTTGTTTCTGAAGCCTGGATTTGTCATTCTGCTTGAATGTGGGGACTTTCAGACCCTGGCAGATGGACAGTTTACCTTGAGTTTAACAAAATGGTGTTGTTGTTGTTGTTGTTGTTGTTGTTGTTGTTGTTTTGAGACCGAGTGTCGTTCTGTTGCCCAGGCTGGAGTGCAGTGGCGCCATCTCGGCTCACTGTAAGCTCTGCCTCCTGGGTTCTCGCCATTCTCCTGCCTCAGCCTCCCAAGTAGCTGGAACTACAGGCGCCCGCCACCACACCCAGCTAATTTTTTTGTATTTTTAGTAGAGATGGGGTTTCACAGTGTTAGCCAGGATGGTCTCAATCTCCTGACCTCGTGATCCACCTCCCAAAGTGCTGGGATTACAGGTGTGAGCCACCATGCCCAACCAATTAAAATGTGTAGATTTTAATTACTTTTTCTACTGAGGAACCATCATGTTGTGTTTGGGTGGAGATGGTATATAATGTGGTTGTGATCTCACTTCTTTTAGATTAATTCCATCAGTTGGTCAGATGGCATGTTTATATATAGGGGATATTCTTACGTCTTGCATTTATATTTAGGAGGATAGTGTACACCCGACAGCCTCAGATCTTTCTGCTCCTAGTTGATCTGTATGTAACACTATCCTGTTTCAGTTTTGACAGTGACCTTGAAAGCCTGCGCAATGCTTTGTTAAAAACCACCATAGACTCTCACACCAAATCCTTGCCCAAAGTACCAGGTAATTGCATCCTTCCCAGTGTTTTAACTCCCTTTGTTCTCTTCCAGCTACTGATATCTTAAAAACTGAGTTTTAATCATTTCTGGGTTTATGGATTTCTTGCAGCTAAATTGTCCCCCATGAAACAGGCACAACTGAGAAACTTCTTGGCCAAGAGGAAGACCCCACCAGTGAGATCCACTGCTCCAGGTAAAGAGAACTGGTAACTGGGTCTGTACGTACTGATAGGGTGCAGTGGGGTGTGTGTGTGTGTATGTGTGTGTGAGAGAGAGACAGCGAGCTAGGGTGCTCTGTGTGTGTGTGTAAGTGTGTGTGTGTTGGTTCTTAATAGAGGATAGAGAAGATGTCCCCAGAATCTGTTGTTAATCTGAATATTGGAATAAAAAGCAGCTTATATATACTTGATGAAGCAGCAAGGTAGTTGTTTTGGCTTTTACACTGTTTTCTGCAGTCCTCAAGTTATATGGCACTGATTCATAAGGGTTTGAGCTGGATTCTAGCCTCTGCTTTAGCCAGAGAAGGTTTACTTTTGAGTAAGTTTGCATTTGGGAAAAAGGCTTTCTAAAAAACAAATAAATAATAGAAAATAAATAAATAGAATAGAAAATAAATAATAGAAAAAAAAAAAGACAGAGTCTCCCCATATTGCCCAGGCTGTTTTCAGACTCCTAAGTTCAAGTTATCCTCCTACCTCAGCCTCCCAGAGTGCTGGGATTACAGGTGTGAGCCACTGTGCCTTGCCGAAAAAGGATTCTTTTATGAAAAAAGAAGAAAAAAGTATGATTAAGCAATGGTGGTTAAAAATACTTGCTGTAGTCCGGGCATGGTAGGCTCATAATCCCAGCACTTTGGGAGGCCGGGGCGGGCGGATCACGGGTCAGGAGATGCAGACCATCGTGGCTAACACGGTGAAACCCCGTCTTTACTAAAAATACAAAAAAATTAGCTGGGCGTGGTGGCGGGCACCTGTAGTCACAGCTACTCGGGAGGCTGAGGCAGGAGAATGGCGTGAACCCGGGAGGCGGAGCTTGCAGTGAGCTGAGATGGCGCCACTGCACTCCATCCTGGGCTACAGAGCCAGACTCCATCTCAAAAAAAAAGAAAAAAAAAAAAAATTTGCTGTAAAGAAGCCATATAACTGATGAAATAAGATTTTTTTCCCATTACATTATCTAGATAATAACTTGAATTTAAAGAAAAATTTGTAGGCCGGGCGCGGTGGCTCAAGCCTGTAATCCCAGCACTTTGGGAGGCCGAGACGGGCGGATCACGAGGTCAGGAGATCGAGACCATCCTGGCTAACACGGTGAAAACCCGTCTCTACTAAAAAATACAAAAAACTAGCCGGGCGTGGTGGCGGCGCCTGTAGTCCCAGCTACTCGGGAGGCTGAGGCAGGAGAATGGCGTAAACCCGGGAGGCGGAGCTTGCAGTGAGCTGAGATCCGGCCACTGTACTCCAGCCTGGGCGACAGAGCCAGACTCCGTCTCAAAAAAAAAAAAAAGAAAAGAAAAATTTGTGACGAACAACTTTAGGCATAACTGCTTTGTTTTAGTACCTATATCCAAATTTGTCTTTGAGATTCTGTTTTCAGTTAAAATTTTTTAATGCCAATAACAAATGCTTTTGGTAATCAGAATAACTGAAAGAAATTTAATCTTATTGATTTTTTTTTTTGTACTTACAGACAAGTGAATTTTTAAATAATTTTTTTTTATCTAAAGAATACATTCTCTTGGTAGGTAATTGGGAAAAATATGGAAAGTATAAAGGAGAATAAAAGATATTAGCTGAGTGTGGTGAGATGCACCTGTAATCTTAGCTCTTTGGGTGGCTGAGGCAGGAGGATTGCTTGAGCCTGCAGCTGCAGTGAGCTATGGTCATGCCACTGCACTCCAGCCTGAGCAACAGAATCTTGAAAAAAAATTAAAAAGTTAAAAAAATCACTCTCTCAACCCAGATATGGCCTCACTTAGTTATTTTGTTTTAGTTCCAAACTTTTTTCTTTGCATATGTAAATCTGATTTATTTTAAAATGAAATTGAGATTATAACAGTTTTGTGTCTTGATTTTTTTCCGATTTAAAATTCATTAGCCCTTATATTAAAAAAAAAACAAAAAACAAAAAACAGAAAATAAGTGCTGGTGAAGATATGGAAAAAGTGGAACCTTTGTGCACTATTGGTGGGAATGTGAAATGGTAAAGCCACTGTAGAAAACAGTTTGGTGGTTCCTCAAAACATTAAAAATGTAATTACTGGATGATCCAGCAATTTCACTTCTGGGTATATACCCCAAATAATTGAAAACAAGGTTTCAAAGAGATACTTTTGTATCCATGCTCATGACAGCATTATTGATAATAGCCAAGAGATGGAAACAATGTGTCTGTTAATGAATGAACAGATAAACAAAATGTCTGTCTATACAAAGCAATATTATTCAGCCTTTAAAAAGGAGTTTTTTTGTTTTGTTTTGCTTTGTTTTTTTGAGACGGAGTCTCACTCTGTTGCCCAGGCTGGAGTGCAGTGGCCGGATCCTGGCTCACTGCAAGCTCCGCCTCCCGGGTTTATGCCATTCTCCTGCCTCAGCCTCCCGAGTAGCTGAGACTACAGGCGCCCGCCACCTTGCCTGGCTAGTTTTTTGTATTTTTAGTAGAGACGGGGTTTCACAGTGTTAGCCAGGATGGTCTCGATCTCCTGACCTCGTGATCCGCCCGTCTTGGCCTCCCAAAGTGCTGGGATTACAGGCTTGAGCCACCGTAAAAAGGAGTTTTTGACACATGCTACAATATAAGTGAACCTTGAGGACATTGTGCTAAGTGTAATAAGCTACAAATAGACAAATACTATGTGATTCCACTTATATGAAGTATCTAGAGACATCAAATTCATAGAGATGGAAACGAGAATAGGGGTTGCCCTGACTGAGGTGGGGATCATGGGGAGTTATTGTTTAATGGGTATAGAGTTTCAGTTTTGCACAGTGAAAATACTTCTGGAGGTGATTACGCAACAACTGTGCACTTTAAAACACTTAAGATGGTAAACTTTATGTTATATTTTACCAAATTTTAAAACTTGGAAAAAAATTTAAAGTTAAAATCGTAAGCTTTTCCTCTGCGTTCTTTGTTTAAATGTTCTTTGAACACATGCCTTGTAAAGACATTACAATATTTCCTTGTATTAGAAGGCCATAATGCCTGTTGCTAATCTTGTTGCCAAAATTTTACTCAGAACATCTTTATTCACAAATCTTTAACCCACATCAGATTATATATTTAGATAAGAGTCCTTAGAAGTGAGATTTATGGAATTTACTTATTCATTCATTCAATGAATATGATTGCCTAGTTTGTTCCAGTCAGTGGTAAATAAGAGAAACATGGTCTCTGCCCACATGAAGCTTTTCATTTAAGAGGAGGAATTCAGACATTAAGCAGATAACCGCACATGATACTCATTTAATATTAGTGTGCATGCTGGGAAGAATAACTCAGCATGTAAACACTTTTAACTTTTTAAATTGTGAAAAACAACACACACAAAGTGCGCAAAACTAAAACATATCCCTATAGCCTCTACTCAGGTCAAGAAACAGAATATTGCCATTTTTTAGAAGCCCTCTTGCATACCCCAGTTTTCCTTCCTCCCCTAAGGCACCATTATATGGGCTTATGTGAGAGGTTCGCCTTTGCCTTTTTTTGTTGTTGTTGTTATTTTAAATTTAGTATTTTGAAAAAATTCAAACTTCCAATTGCGAGTACAGTAAGCACCCGCTTACCCCTCACTCATATGTTTGCTAATGTTTGTCACAATTATTGCTGAACTATCTGAGAATAAGTTAAAGACAACGCCCCTTACTCCTAAATATTTCAGCATGTGTCCTCCAAGAACAAAGGTGCTCTCTTACACATACATGCAGTTCGCATAATACAGTTCGCAGGTTCAGGAAATTTAACGTATACAGTTATCTCATATATAGTTGAGACTCAAATTTTGCCAGCTGTCCCACTCCCTACACGTTGATTGGATCTAGGATCCAATACAGGATTCTGCATTGCATAAGTTGTCATTCTCTTTAGTCTCCTTTTCTTTGTTTTCCTTCAGAGCTTTACTATGTAAGCATACCTCCCAAAACACTATAATTTGGTTTTGCCTGTGTTTTGGTTTTGCATACCACATAAATCCATTCACTTAGTCTCTAAATGGGCTTCTCTTGTTCCACATCAGGCTTGTAAGATCCATCCGTGTTGTTGCCTCTAGCTATTATTTTAGTTGCTCTATATAGGATTCTATTGTATGAGTATGCTGCATTTGTTTAGTCATTCTCCTGTTGGACATGTGCTGCTTTCAGTTTATAGCTATTATAGAAAAGGTGGTTCTGAATATTCCTGTGTGTGTCTCTCGGAGCACATATGTACTCTTCATTTGGTTACATAGCTAGGAGTGGCATTGTTGGCTCATAGTCTATCCATATGCTCAGCTTTCATAGATTCTGCCAAGCAGTTTTACCAAGTGGTTGTACTTTATCATCAGTAGATGAGTGTTACAGTTGTTCCACATCTTTGCCAAGCTTGATATTGTCAGTCTTTTTTCTTTTAACTATTCTGGTAGAACTCTTGAAAAATGTTTTAACCGTTCAGATACCTTCTTTCGTGGAGTACCGAATTAAATCTTTTGTTCATTCATTTATTATTAAATACTCTTTATCATTGATTTGTAAATGTTCTTATAAATTCTGGAGACCAGTCTTCGTTGGTTTTATGAGTTGTAGATACTCACTTTGCCTTTTTGCCCTCTTATGTCTTAGTGAACAGAAGTTCTTTTTTGTTTTTGTTTTTAGAAACAGAGTCTTGGTCTGTTGCCCAGGCTGGAGTGCAGTGGTGCAGTCATAGCTCACTGCAGCCCCAACCTCCCGGGCTGAAGCAATCCTCCTGCCTCAGCCTCCTGAGTAGCTGGGACTATAGGCACAGGCCAGGCCACCATGCCCAGCTAGTTTTTTATTTTTTTGTAGAGACATTATCTCGCTATATTGCTCAGGCTGATCTTGAACATCTGGCCTTATGTGATCTTCCTGCCTCGACTTCCCAAAGTGCTGGGATTACAGGTGTGAGCAGCTGTACCCAGCCTGTCGATCAGAAGTTCTTAATTGTGAAATAGTGAGATTTATCAGCCTTTTCTTTCATAGTTAGTACTTTTTGTGTTCTGTTTATGAAATCTTCCATCTCTAGGTAATGAAAGTAGGTATGTACTTTTATTATCTTCTGGAAACATTAAAGTTTGCCTTTCACAATTGGATCTGCAGGCAGATCACGAGCTCAGGAGATCGAGACCATCTGGGTCAACATGGTGAAACCCTATCTCTACTAAAAATACAAAAAAATTAGCTGGGCATGGTGGCACGCAGCTGTAGTCCCAGCTACTTAGGAGGCTGAGGCAGGAGAATCGCTTGAACATGGAAGGTGGAGGTTGCAGTGAGCCAAGATCGCGCAACTGCACTCCAGCCTGGCGACAGAGTGAGACTGTCACCAAAAAAAAATCCCAAAGTGCTCAGATTACAGGTGTGAGCCACCACACCCGGCCTCTGCTTACATTTAAATTAAATAAAATTGCAAGGCAAGGTGGTGCATGCCTGTAACCCCAGCTGCTTGAGGAGGCTGAGGCAGGAGGATCACTTCAGCCCAGGAGTTCGAGACCAGCCTGGGAAAGGCGCGGTGAGACCCTGTCTCAAATAAATATATAAATTTTAAAAATAAAAGTAACATTTAAAATTTAGTTTTGCAATCCTAGTAGCCACATTTCAGGTGCTCAGTAGGCACATGTGACTAATGGCTACTGTAATGGCAAACACATATAAAGAACATTTCACCATTGCAGAAAGTTCTACAGTTCACAGTAGGGGTTGGTAGATTTTTCCATAAGGGGCCAGCTGGAGAACAGTTGAGGTTTGCAGGCGCTGTGGTTTCCACTGCACCTACCTAACTCTGCTGTTATAATGGGAAAGCAGCCACAGACCATGTGATGAGAGGGGCATGTCTGTGTTTCAGCAAAACTTTGTGTTTCTACAAAGAGACAGCTGGCCTATGGTTGTAGTTTTCTGACCCCTGCTCTAGAATGTTTTGGCTTTCTTGGTGTTTTACATTTTCATATTAACATTAAAATTGTCTTGTTAAATTCTACCTCCCTGTACCTAGAGTAGTCAAAACGGTGGAGACAGAACTAGAAACTGCCAGAAGCTGGTGGAGAGAGAATGGGGAGTTAGTGTTTCATGGGGATGAAGTTTCAGTTTGGGAAGATGAAAACATTCTGGAGATAGACGGTAGTCACGGTTATACAACATTAGGAATGTATTTATACCATGGAACTGTACACTTTAAAATGGTGACTGTGGTGTCATTTTATGTTATATTTTACCACAATAAAAAAAAAAAAAAAAAAAGAGGGGAGGCAGGAGAATCGCTTGAACCCAGGAGGCAGAGGTCGCAGTGAGCCGAGATCACGCCATTGCACTCCAGCTTGGGCAACAAGAGCAAAACTCCGTCTCAAAAAAGAAAAAAAGTTTCGGGGGAGGAATTTTGCCTTCCTCAGCCTTCAAAGGAAAGTTGAGATTTTGACTGGAATTGTATTGAGTCTGTAGATGTACCTGAGAATTGACATATGTGCAGTAGTGAACTCTTAGTTCCTGAACTGGGTACGTATTTGTGTATTTGGGTGTTCTTTAATTTCTCTTAATGTTTTCTGCATGGGAGATGTGTACATCTTTTGTTAGATTGCTAAAAATTTGATGCTCTTATAATGGTAGATTTTTTTTCCCTTAAATTTTATTATGTTGGATGTAGTATAGAGAAATACAGTTGATTTATGTATATTTACTTACACCCAACAACCTGGCAGAACTCATTTATTCTAACATGTCTGTAGCTGTTTCTTGGCTTTGTAACTATGGGAACAGTGATATCCTCCATGGATACTAATGGTGATGTTTCTGCCTTTCCAGTCCTATTATTATTATTGTTTTACCTTACTTCACTGGCTAGAACCTCCAGTGCAGCATAAAAGTGTCGTGTAGCTATCCTTGATCTCAAAAGGAGCACTTTCTATAGTTCATCTTAAGATGTGAGGTTTGCTACATGTACTGAGATGATCATATGACTTCTATCCTTTTGTCTCCCCACCCTCCCTGCCCCCAGTCACGTAGCTTTCTGTCTTTCCTTACCTGAACTAGAGTGTAAACAGAATAAGATTCTTTAAATTTCAGTGGGACCCTCTTTCTAATGCAGGCAGTTAGCTGCATCCTTGATCACAGCAGAGAGCAGCACCCATTAATGGTGGAGGCAGCACCATTTGGCATAGTGAGCAGTCCATGCTCCACTCTTCTGTGAGCGAGCATGCCCATTGCATCCTTCAGTTGATGGGCTCCCTCCACCAAAGGCAGGAAATTGCCTCAGAAAGGTGAAGGAAGGAACTAAGAGTACCCCATGTTACATAGGACCTTGGAGGTTACATAGTTAATCCAGTGTCTCTTTCTGTCTAGTTCTTGAAGGTGATGTGATTATTTGAGTCATCTTTTATTGTTACTATCAGGAACTACAATAGGATTTTAGAGAAATTACGGAGAGCAATTAGGCCCAAGAGAACATGGGTTTGTATTAGTTTCCTATGGATGCCATAACAAATTATCACAAACTTAGTGGCTTAAAACGGTACCTAGTTGTTATCTCACAGGAAGATTTTCTGTGATGATGGAAATGTTCTGTATCTTTGCTGTCCAGCAGGGTAGCTACTAGCCACATGTGGTTATAGAGTACATGAAATGTGGCTAGTGCAATTGAGAAACTGATTTTTCATTAATTTGCTTTTAATTACTTTAAATTTAAATAACCATATATGGCTACTGGCTACCAAATTGGATAAGACAGCCATAGCACATAGCATTGGTTTTTAGTGGTGTTTGTTATGTTATACTTACATTATGACAATAAAATCTTGCAGAGCCATGTGCACATAGGACACAAAAGTCAAATATTTGCAGAGCCATTTTAAATAACTTGGGGAGGGAAGAAAAAGGGCTAGATTATTTTGTTTGGTTTTTGTTTTTTCCAATATACAGGAAGTATTCACTTGCATTCTGAAATTTATGATAGAAAGTAACATGACATAAAGCCTTACTCTTCATAGTCTAAACAGAAGGCCAGGATTCAGTTCAGTTCAATTCTGTTTTCTCTTTTGGATTTTTGTTGTTGTTGTTATTTGAGAAGGGGTCTCACTCTGTCACAGTGCAGTGGCACATCTGGGCTCACTACAACCTTTGCTCCCAGGTTCAAGCGATTCTACCACCTCAGCCTCCTGAGTAGCTGGGAGTACAGGTGTGCGCCACCACGCCCTGCTGATTTTTGTGTTTTTTAGTAGAGATGGGGTTTCACCATAATTGCCAGGCTGGTCTCGAACTCCTGACCTGGTAATCTGCCCACCTTGGCCTCCTGAAGTGCTGGGATTACAGGCGTGAGCCACTATGCCCAGCCATTTTTTTTCTTTCTTTTTTTTTTTTTTTTGAGACAGGGTTTCACTCTGTTGCCCTATTTTTTGTAGAGACAGGGTCTCACTATGTTGCTTAAGCTGGTCTTGAACTCCTGGCTTCAAGCAGTCCTACTGCCTCAGTCTCCCAAAGTGCTGTGATTATAGGCCTGAGCCACTGCACCAAATCTCTTGTATATTTTTTTAAAACCTAATTGTCTAAATCAGAGGAATCATTAGATTTATCTGGAAATGTTCGAGACACTCAGGACTGAGGACATTCTGTCTATTCCATTTTGCGTTGGACCTGTTCTTAGAAGCTTATCATTGGAAGGTGACAGTAATGGTGTGATTGTTCACCCCGCCATGGAAACTTGCCTGTTATATTTCTAGTATATTATTATTATACTAGTGAGGGCTCCAGGTCTTCTACTTTGACACCAGCATTAATTCTGTCTCTTATGTTTTCACATTCTTTTATTTAACAGCCCCAAGATGTTCTCGTTCACACAGCTCAGTTTCTCAAATTCCCATCTGAGCAAAAACCCAAAACCATTTTTGTTCACATTTGACAATACCTGCTCCCACTTAAAATAAGTAATAATTAAATCATTTTACAAGTTGAACTTTTGTTTTATCAACAGTGAAAATTACTTAGCTTTTGGGCTTGCTTTGAGTTGTCTAAACTGTGTTTTGTTTGGGGCTTTTGTAGCCAGCCTGTCTCGATCAGCCTTTCTGTCTCAGAGATATTATGAAGACTTGGATGAAGTCAGCTCAACATCATCTGTCTCCCAGTCTCTGGAGAGTGAAGATGCACGGACGTCCTGTAAAGATGAGGAGGCAGTGGTTCAGGCCCCTCGGCATGCCCCCGTGGTTCGCACTCCTTCCATCCAGCCCAGTCTCTTGCCTCATGCAGCACCTTTTGCTAAATCTCACCTGGTTCATGGTTCTTCATCTGGTGTAATGGGAAGTTCAGGTAAGTAAACAGTGGGAAAGCAAACTGGTTTTTCCCTGTGATGTTTCTAACTAATGAAGGAATTATAACTGGGTTTTATACTGTCACACCAAAATGGTGGTTGGCTCCAGCCCACTTCTTTTTTTTTTTTTTTTTTTTTTTTTGAGATGGAGTCTCGCTCTGTTGCCCAGGTTGGAGTGCAATGCTGGAGTGCAATGGCGCGATCTCGGCTTACTGCAGCCTCCGCCTCCCGGTTCAAACAATTCTCCTGCCTCACCCTCCCAAGTACATGGGATTACAGGCATGCGCCACCACGCCTGGCTAATTTTTGTATTTTTAGTGGAGACAGGGTTTCACCATGTTGTGTTGGCTAGGCTGTTCTCAAATTCCTGACCTCAGGTGATCCACCTGCCTTGGCCTCCCAAAGTGCTAGGATTACAGGCATGAGCCACTGCACCTGGCTGCTCAACTCACTTCTACTAATATTCTAGAAATTAGAAGACTAATTGAAAAGATGTGTGTTCCCCTTGAAAGCAGTTGCTGGGCCATTGTGAGGAAGGAGATGGTTCTCCAAGGTTATGCACTGTAACAGCTTTTCTGCTGAGCCAGCTTGTTTTTTAAAATGGTCTTTTTCAGAACTAAGTAAAAGGGGGCTGTTTGCCTCAGTTATAAAGCAACATCCTCTCTCGTGTCTTTCAAATCCAGGCTCATTTCAGCCTGAGTTGTGGCATATTCTGCCTCAGAACTCACCAGCTCCAATGCTTGTGGTCAGTATTGGCTCACTGTACTGACTGGTGGTGTGCCCCCACACTTTCAGTGCAGTGTCAGGGCTTTGCATCAAAGTGACTTCCAGCAGAGAAAAATACCGGTGTTAGGTACTAGAATGAAGAGAATTTGTGAGAGGGGATCAGGGAATTGGTCTATGTTGGTATAAAAGTTATATCTCAATCAGTATCAGGAAATGATAATGTAAAGTATCTTAGTAGAGGTGGGTAGGCAAATTGCATGCGGTAACTGAAAGGTACAGATGCCAGCCTGTTAATTTACTGGTTCTTTTCTATGTTAACGCTAATTTTAGCATTTTCCCTGCAGTCGAACGTAAAGAATTTACCAATTTAACCTTTTGTATGTTCCTGTTCTCTCACCCACTCACACTTAATTTTTCTTTTCCTCTTAGTGGCTACATCTGCTAGCAAAATTATTCCTCAAGGGGCCGATAGCACAATGCTTGCCACGAAAACCGTGAAACATGGTGCACCTAGTCCTTCCCACCCCATCTCAGCCCCGCAGGCAGCTGCCGCAGCAGCACTCAGACGGCAGATGGCCAGTCAGGCACCAGGTAAAAGCTGTAGCCCCATACCTGTACAGAGGCTGATTATGACCTGTCTGAGTCACAGACCAGGACAGCAGGTGGCAAGAAACAGTGGGCTCTCTCTTTGGTGCCCTTCAGAAGAGAAGATTGACGTGACAGCCCCCTCGCCTTTGTGGAGAGAGTTCTAAGAAGGCAGAGACTAGGTCTGAAAGTCTTTGCTTTTTTTTTTTTTTTTTTTTGAGACGGAGTCTCGCTCTGTCTCCCAGGCTGGAGTGCAGTGGCCAGATCTCAGCTCACTGCAAGCTCCGCCTCCCGGGTTTACGCCATTCTCCTGCCTCAGCCTCCCGAGTAGCTGGGACTACAGGCGCCCGCCACCTCGCCCGGCTAATTTTTTGTATTTTTTTAGTAGAGACGGGGTTTCACCGTGTTCGCCAGGATGGTCTCGATCTCCTGACCTCGTGATCCGCCCGTCTCGGCCTCCCAAAGTGCTGGGATTACAGGCTTGAGCCACCGCGCCCGGCCTGAAAGTCTTTGCTTTTAAGGGGAGGGATTAGAACTGCCGCATTTAGTTAAGGTGGAAATCAGTGGGGTTGGTTTTTTTTTAAACAAAGTTTCTAATCCTACTTTTGAATAATGTCTGCTTAGAGCCCTAAAATTATAACCTTTGAAATTTGATAATCTAATAACATTAGCATCATCTCTTAGTATCTTACAGATTGCAACTAGATTGAATGCAAAATAGCCATTCAAATACCTATTTTGACTGGGCATAGTGACTCATGCCTGTAATCCCAGCACTTTGGGAGGCTGAGGTGGGAGGATCACTTGAGGCCAGGAGTTTGAGACCACCCTAGGCAACATAGTGAGACCTCATCTCTAAAACAAAACAAACACAAACAAAAAGAATGACTATTTCGTGTTTGAGTAATCTAAAGTTCAGAGAAGTGAAGCTTATCCCACCAGTAAGTAGCAGAACCCAGACTCTAACCCTCTGCTCTTTCTCAGTTCAGCATTTTTTCTTCTCCAACTATATCTTGCATGAAACTTTTTTTTTCTTTTTAGATGGGGTCTAACTATGCTGCCTAGGCTGGAGGGCCTTGGTGCGATCACGGCTCACTGCAGCCTCTGTGATCTCCCGAACCCAGGTCACCTTCCCACCTCAGCCTCCTGGATAGCTAGGACTAGAGGCATGCACCACTACACCAGGCAGATATTTGAAAAATTTTTGTAGAGACGGGATTTCGCCATGTTACCCAAGCTGGTCTCAAACTCCTGGGCTCAAGTGATCCACCCGCCTCTGTCTCCCAAAATGCTGGGATTATAGGCATGAGCCACTGCACCTGACCAAAGCTTTTTTTTTTTTTAACATTATAAAATTTAACTTTTACAGATGGAAGCTCTAATAAGCCAGTTAGCACTTAACATTTCATCAGTGACTTGTCATTATCCCAAACGTTCTACCTTAGGATTTTTCAGTCTGCGTAGTTGGTCTCAAGGACTTCAGTTATCACTAGTTATCAGTTTTATAAGCTAGTAGTTCTCAACTAGAGGCTGCCCCCACTTCCCTCTCCTCCTCCCCTGAAACAGTTGGCAGTATTGCTGGCATTTAGTGGGTAGAGGCCAGGAATGCTGCAAAAAAAAAAAAAAAAAATCTTTAAAATGCGTAAGACACCCCCACGACAAAGGGTTATCTAGCCCCAAAATGTCAGTAGTGCCAGGGTCAAGAAACAGATGTAAGCCAAATATTTTTGTTTTAGCTGAGTAGAATTATTTTTTAGATGTATCACTGCTTGGAACACTTAACAATTTATAGTTCTTTTTAAAAGACTAGAAAGACATAATGGTTTGATTTAGGAAAAAGGAACTAACATTAAACAGTGATAAGTCAAAAATTGTAAAGAAAAATTTAAATATTAAAACCTTTGTTAAGGCATCTAACATATATATTGAAGAACAAAACAAAGATAACTTTTAAGGTACCTTTGAGCTTTCTAAAAATAGAATTCTTTGATCTCTTTAAATATTACTTGGACCAAGCAGAATCTTGCCATTGTGCTGAACAGGGCTGAAATCAAGCTGATCGAGTCAATGATTTGTGAAAAGTTAAAATCTGCTAGGATTTAGGATTGTTCCACTCAGCAGGAGTTGGTGTGATCTGCATTATCATGTTGGATGCAAACATTTCTAAGGTATAGGCACCTTTGAATATGAAATATGAAAGATGTGCAGTCGTAGGCAAGATGTTGCATGAAGCTTTTTTTTTTCTTTTGAGATAGGGTCTAACTATGCTGCCTAGGCTGGAGGGCAGTGGTGCGATCACGGCTCACGGCAGCCTCCATGATCTCCCGAACCCAGGTCACCTTCCCACCTCAGCCTCCTGGATAGCTAGGACTAGAGGCATGCACCACTACACCAGGTCACTTCTCTGAAAGAGGGAATAGAAGAGAATAAACCACAGGTCTATCATTCTGCTTGGGATACTGCTTTCACCTTGGCCAGTGATGCAGTTAGAAATGAGCCACAAGCTTTGCTCAGGCTTCCTTAATTGCTAATTATAGAATGTCATTAAGTCTTTTGGATACAATTTAAAATTATAAGACAAAGTAAAATCTGATAAGTAGGTGTCAAATATACGCCTCTTAGCCTCTTCCCCCATTATTGTCCAAGCTCCATTTTCCACATTTTATCCATTGTGCTTGTCTATCTCGCTAGACCATGAGTTTCTTTAGAGAAGAAACTACAGATACATTTTGTATTCTCAGCCCCTAACACAGAGGCTGGCACATAATAAGCCTGTGTTAAAGAAAGACAGTGAATGAGTGGCAGAAATCCTGAGTCCAGATGCTGTTAATCCTCTAGCTCAAGCTGCGCTTTTCCAGGACAAGCTAGCAGTGTGGCAGGTGTCTCAGCTCTGTTGTAGAAAAGCTGGCCAGAGAATTCTTTTCCCCTACTCTAGGACATTTGATTCGGTTGCAGGAAGCCTTGTTCCATCACCTGTGTTAATGGAGTAGGCCAGGTGTTCCTTTGAACACAGTGCTGCAGAACTATCTAAAGTAGATTTCCTTCACATAATAAGGCTCTACTCTGCTTGGGCTCGTGTCTTGGTTTTTCGTTTATATATGACTAGAACTTTTTATCCTTTACTGGAATTAATATGGTGTTCTCTCTTCTCTGTTTAAATAGCTGTAAGCACTTTGACTGAATCAACGTTGAAGAATGTCCCTCAAGTGGTAAATGTGCAGGAATTGAAGAATAACCCTGCAACCCCTTCTACAGCCATGAGGTATGTTCTGACTGCAGTGTGTTTCAGCCCCGGCTGCTTCTGTAGTAGCGGTGGACTACCTGCAGGGAGCAGCAGTGCCACTGTCACAGTCTGGTTTTCCTGCACCGCCTTAGGTTATAAGGGGGGTGACGGCTAAGCCTGCCTACACAATGCATTTTCAGGAGATTGTCCTTTTTAACTGGCCAGTGACAGTTGCCTCACAAACTTTTAAAGTTTGTCTTGATATTATGTGCTCAGTTTCAGTTTCTGTTTGCCACGTGTAAATCTCTGTGTGGTATACATTAGGTGTGCAGGGTTTTTGTTTTTTGTTTTTTTTAATGCCCTCGGGGTTCTAGAGTTGATGCTTTGGGTCTGATGCAGACTTGATTCTGGAAACTGTAATCTCAAGGGTGATACTCTCCTCCCTCACTTCCCTTCTCTGGGCATTTCTGTTCTTCCCATTTCTTTTGCTTTTGTATAAAAAAGTAGTCTTTTAAAAGACAGCAGCTCTGTTTGGAGACTTTAGCTTCTTTATCATGCCATGTTTGAGGGCTAGATTGTTGCTGGTGGAGCTCACTTATGTTTTTGGTGGTGGTGGTGGGTTTTTTTTTATTTTTATTTTTTCTTTTCCTGACAGGGTCTCACTCTGTCGCGCAGACTGGAGTGCAGTACGATCATGGCTCGCTATAGCCTTAACCTCCTGGGCCCAAGCCGTGCTCCCATATCTGCCTCCCAAGTAGCTGCTGGGACTACAGGCACATGCCACCACATCCAGCTAATTTATTTTTTTGTAGAGATGGAGTTTTTGCCGTGTCACCCCAGGCTGGTCTCAAACTTCTGGGCTCAAGTGATCTTCTCACCTCATCCTCGCAGACTGCTGTGATTACAGGCAGGAGCCACTGTGCTCAGCCTAGCTCACTGTGCCCAGACTAGCTCACTTGTCTTTAGTCCTCATCTGTGTTCAGAATTCAGGGTGCTGATTGCCTCCTGCTGCCCTGGGCAAGTTCACAGAACATGCCTGTGCCCTGCTTTTCCATGCATATTTTGTAACTGTGATCCCTTTAGACCAACCACCATCCCCTGTGGCAAAGGGAAGAGTTGAGGGACATTTCCTCTCTTGGAACATGGGGATCTTGACTAGTATCAGATTTCAGCGAGTTAGTGTCTGGTACCCACGATTAGTCTAGCAGCAAGAAGGGCAGCCACTGACCCTGTGGTTCTCCACAGCGTGCCCACCCTCTGCCATCCCACAGAGCAGATCCGTCCATGGCTCTGTTTTCCCTCTCTCAAGTGGCCCTGTCTCACTGGTCCGCTGGCTTCTTTTTTTCCATGTTGTTCTGTTTATCAACACTGCTTGTTTGAGGCATTTTTAGTTATCTCAGGGCCATACTAACAGCTAAAAAACAAGCCTTCTCTATTACTATTTTGTAGTGACCTCGGAGCCTTGGTATGCTGTTTAGACCAAGATGGTATTTGTGGTTGTTGCAAACCTTTCAAGGGAAAGAACTATGCGTTAGAGTTTGGGAATTGTAGCCAGATTCCCAGCATAGGGAAGGCAAGGAAAAGCCACTGAAAGGCAGAATGTTACGTAAGATGGGAAAATTCAGCATATGGTACAGGAAGTATTGTCTGGTATTTCCGAGATGTATTAGGTGCTAACCATGTATGAGAAGCACCTTTTGGAGATTCCACTCTCCTTTTCTCAAGCTTCATTTCCCTAAATGGTTCACATGGGCTGATCTTTGATGAAGGCTTTGTTCAAGGAGTAATTTTGAGTCTACTCTTTCTGACAAGAAAAAATCTCAGACGACTTAAGAGATCTTGAAGAAACTTTGTTCCATTCTCCACAGAATTGGACTCTGGTATAATTATTTCATGTGTGTGCCCAGCATGGTGCCTGAAATGTAGAAGCATTCCTTTTCAATAATCGTTTATTCAATAATAGGTAAACTCTACTCAAACATAAATTGAAAAGTGAAAATTGGTATTTACTGCCACCCCTCCCCAGGAAAGATTGATACAATATGTTCATTGTAAAATGACTTGCTTTCAGATTCTTTTATGTTTTAATTTTAAAATTATTTTCAACCAGCTCTCATGGAACAGATTCTTTTAAACAGTTTCCTAAGTGTATTTTAAGTATTTAATTTTGCAGTTAGCTTTTTCTCAATGGTATCTTACAGAAAATTTATCATAGGATGAGCTTACATATTTCTGCCGTTGGTGTATTTTATGTTCACTGGCCTCATCCATTCAGTTCGTTGGAAGAGTGTTTATCTGGCGCCAACCCACAGCTATTCAGATTCCTTTGCAGTGCTCCATCGCTTGGTTCAGCAGATTCTTACACAGCATCTGCTGTGAGCATGATACTGCCCTGGCTACTAGAAATAGGGTAGTTGAGTAAGACATAGCAACCAAGAAGACAGCCAGGAAACTGCCAGTTACACAAACACTTATTTTGTGTGCATTCATTCATTTATTCATTCTTTCAACAAATACTTAATGAGCATTTGTTGTATGCCACACACTATTCTTAGGAGCTAGAGATAAACTACCTGTTTTGTTGTTAACAAAATAGACCGAAAAAACTAACACACTGATGATTGTTTGAAGAGACAAACAATAATCAAAATAAATAAGTAAAATATATAATATATTAGATGGTGATATGGTGTGATGCAGAAAATTAAAGCAGGGAAAAGGGTTAGAGAGTATTGTCTGAACAGGGGTTATAATTTTAAATAGGGTGGCCAGGGAAGACCTCCTCGGGAAGGTGACCTTTGAATGAAGAGAGCAAGTCCAGACAGCAGGTCTCATTAATATCTCGGAAGAAAGCTCCAAGCACAGGGCCTGTAGCAGGAGCGTGTCTACAAGTTGAAGAGGGAGCCAGGAGGGACCTCTAGTAATGAGAGTAGAGGAAGCAAGAGGAAGAATACTGGGGGAGGAGGTCAGGGAAGACTGTTGGTGGACAGTGTCTGAGTCCCTGCTTTCAGTTCTATTGGGTATATATGTAGGAGTGGAATCGCTGGATCACGTAGCTCAAACTGGTTTACAGAGGTGCCGCACCATCTTTCATTCCCAACAGTAATGTTTGGGGGTTGCAGTTTCTCCACATCCTCACCAACACTCATTATTGACTATCTTTTTTATTATAGCCATCCTAGTGGTGTAAAATGGTTATCTCACACTATCGGTGTGAGACAGCATTTCCCTAATGGCATCTTTTCATGTGCTTATTGGCCAGGTGTATCTTCTTTGGAGAAATATCTATTTAGCTCCTTTGCCCCTTTTTAAAATTAGGTTGTCTTTTTATTTTTGAGCTATAAGTTTCTTTATATAATCTGTATTCAAGTCTCTCATCAGGCATATGATTTGCAAATATTTTCTCCCATTCTTTGAGTTGTTTTTCACTTTCTTGATGTGTCCTTTGACACAAAAATTTAGTACACTTTATTTTTTCTCGTTTCTTGTGCTTTAGGTGTCACATGTAAGAAACTGTTGCCTAATCCAAGGTCATAAAGATTTACACTGATGTTTTCTTTGAAGAGTTGTGTGGTTTTAGCTCTTATATCTAGGTATCTGATCCATTTGGAGTTAATTTTTGTAAATGGTGTGAAGTAGAGATCCAACTTCATTGTTTTGAATGTGGATATCCAGTTGTCCCAGCACTATGACGTATCTTTTCCATCCTTTTATTTCAATTTATTTTGTCTTTATATTTAAAATGGGTTTCTTGTAGCACAACAATGTGAATGTACTTAATACCACTGAACTACATGTACACTTAAAAATGGTTACTTTTAAGATGGCAAATTTTGTTAAGTGTATTTTACCACAATAAACAAAAATAATTAAAAAAAAATAAAATGGATTTCTTATAGACTAGGGGTCCCCAGCCCTGAGCTGCAGACCAATACCGGTCTGTGGCCTCTTAGGAACCGGGCCACACAGCAGAAGGTGAGCGGCAGGCGAGCGAGCATTGCCACCTGAGCTCCACCTCCTGTCAGATCAGCGGCAGCTTTGGATTCTCATAGGAACATGAACCCTATTGTGAATTGCACATGCGAAGGATCTAGATTGCATGTTCCTTGTGATAATCTAACTGAATAAAATATAAAATTATAGCCTGATGATCTGAGGTGAAACAGTTTCATCCTGAAACCATCCCCCTCCGCTGTCCATCTGTGGAAAAATTTGTCTTTCACGAAACTGGTCCCTGGTGCCAAAAAGGTTGGGGACCATGGTTGTAGATAGTATATAGTGGCCCTAGCTTGCTTTTTTTTAATCTTGACCATCTATGACTTTTAGTTGGAGTGATTAGATCATTTACCTTAAGTGTAATTATTGACATGTTTGGGTTTAAATCTGTTATATAGCTATTTGTTTCTATGTATCCCATCTGTTTATTGTTCAGTTTTTGTTTTGCTGGCTTCTTTTGGGTTAAATATCTTTATGACTCTATTTTAACTTTTTTGTTGACTTATTGGCTATAACTTGGTGTTATTTAAGTGCTTACATTAGGGTTTATAGTATACATCCTCAACTTATCACAGACTGTCTTCAAGTGATGTTACATTACTAAAGAATACTGTAAGAATCTGACAGCAGTATTCTATTTTCTCCCTTCACCACCTTTATGCTATTGTACATTTTACTTCCACTTGTACTATAAACCTCATGATACATTGTTATAAACAGTTGACTATCTTTCCTCCCCACTGCCCCTCAGATGGATTCTTGTTCTGTCGCCAAGGCTGGAGTGCAGTGGTGCGATCTCAGCTCACTGCAACCTCTGCCTCCCGGGTTCAAGTGATTTTCCTGCCTCAGCTGGGATTGCAGGCGCCCACCATCACACCCAGCTAATTTTTGTATTTTTGGTAGAGACAGGGTTTCGCCATGTTGGCCAGGCTGGTCTCAGAACTCCTGACCTCAGGTGATCCGCCTGCCTCGGCCTCCCAAAGTGCTGGGATTACAGGCGTGAGCCACCGCAGCCGGCCGACTATCTTTTAAATACATTTAAATAAGAAGAATAATGTTTTCGTGTTTATACATATAGTTATCATTTCCAGGCTCTTCATTCCTGTGTCTGGTCCCAGCTTGCCATCTGGAATAATTTTTCTTCTGCTCAAAGGACTTCCTTTAATGTTTCTTGAAGTTCACATCTGAATTCTTTTAGCTTTTGTATGTCTGCAAAAGTCTTTATTTCACCTTTGTTTTTGAAAGATATTTTCACAGGGTAAAGAATTCTAGATTGATAGTTTTTTTTCTTTCACCGATTTAAAGATGTTCCTCTACTTTAAAAATAATAACTCTAGTAATGACCAGAAACTTGAAAGGAACTTTAATCTTTTTGTTTTTCTTATTACAAATGTTTGTTATAGATATAAAAAAGACAGTTAAAAAGAACAAAATTAAAATCACCTTTATTCCCACCACAAATATATGATTGTTATTTACATATTTTTTCATCTTTATTTTATGAAAATGTTTCTTGTTAGAGAAAAATTTGGATGCATGCTGCTTTATAAATTTGTAACCTTTTCAGCTTAATCAGGAAATCTAATTATTTACATTTTCCATGTCATTTAAAATTCTTCTTACACTATTCCTTTTTTTTTTTTTTTTTTTTTTTTTTTTTTTTTTTTTTTTTTTTTTTTTTTTTGAGACGGGAGTCTCGCTCTGTCGCCCAGGCTGGAATGCAGTGACGCGATCTCAGCTCACTTCAACCTCCGCCTCTCGGGTTCAAGCGATTCTCCTGCCTCAGCCTCCTGAGTAGCTGGGATTACAGGTGTGCACCACTACGCCTGGCTAATTTTTCTATTTTTAGTAGAGACGGGGTTTAACCATGTTGGCCTGGCTGGTTTCGAATTCCTGACCTCAGATGATCCACCCACCTCCGCTTCCCAAAGTGCTGGGATTACAGGTGTGAGACACAGCACCCGGCCCCTTTTTTTTTTTTTTTCTTTTTTTTTCTCTTTTTTTTTTTTTTTTTTTTTGTTGAGATGGAGTCTCGCTCTCTTACTCAGGCTGGAGTGCAGTGGCACAATCTTGGCTCACTGCAACCTCTGCCTCCCGGGTTCAAGCAATTCTCATGCCTCAGCCTCCCAAGTAGCTGGGACTACAGGTGCCTGCCACCATACCTGGCTAATTTTTGTGTATTTTTAGTAGAGATGGAGTTTCCCCTTTTTGGCCAGCCTGGTCTCGAACTCCTGACTTCAAGTGATCCACCCACCTCGGCCACCCAAAGTGCTGGGATTGCAGGCATGAGCCACTGCCCCTGGCCTGTTTTTTCATATTTAATGTGGGTTTTTTCAAAGCTCTAATGCAGTTGCGTCTTACATTGTTTAAGTAACTTAGTATCTAAACATTCATGTAGGAAATACAATTTGCTTTAACAAACTTTTGGATACTATTTTAAAGAATGTGTCTATGAAGACATTAAATTTACCAATGGAGATAATAGTTGGCAGTTATATTTCCATCGACAGATGTCAAAAACTCCCAAGAATTGAATATGGAGTGTTTGTTTTCAGTATCTTCTATCATTTTCATTCTTTTTTCCTGTTGATTTCGTTGTTTCTTCAGTTACTTTTGATAAGTTCCACTCTCTCATACATGAGTATATATGAAAAGATACATGTGATAGTGATTAAGATTTACCAAAATAAAACATAACCAGGTCTCTCGTTTTTTATGCTTTTTAAAATCCTGAAATAAGTTACAAGGAGTTGAGGCTTTTCACAACAATGGGATGAGTATTTACCTTGTTGAAGTTCATTAAAGTTGAAGGGACCAATAACAAAGGCCCTAGGTGACATTTTAATGCTTCACAACCCAACTTTATAATTGTGTGTAGAGTACACATCCATAGAACGTGTGTGCATTTGTCTGCCTGTGTTGGCATGTGGTGCTGGTGATGTGTGGCCAAAATCAGAAAAAAAGGACTCTTCTGTGTTTTATTTTTCTCCAAGAACCCAAGTTTCCAAACTCTTAGTGACCTGTACCTCTGTCCCTCATTTCTGAAGCAGGAGCTTTAGTGTTGCGGGAAATGTCAGTGTCGTTTGTAGACCTCCTCAGTAAAGACATGTCTCTTTGGGGCTCTGTTACGGCACCATTTTCTTCTTATAGTCCTTTGATTTTGCTTTTCATGTGTAGAACAAAGAATATCAAGATGAATTTCTGGTATTTTTCAGCTCCATATTGCTAAAAAGTAGAATAAAGTCATCTAAAATATGGGTGCTTCTGAATTTGGCTTTTCTATCCCTTGATCATTTCTGGCTATTGATTTCCATTGTTTTGGTTCATGATCATGCACAAACGGTTGAACATATTTGTTTGAGAGTATACTGTTTTTTTCTGTTTGCTGTCTTGGATCTTGATAGAGATTTCTTGGATCTGATTTGTTAGTTGGTTTACTGGCTGATTACACTGAACAGCATTTCTCTGCAGGGGTGTCACATGGTGTGTAGGTACTGTGAACCCTAATTTTGTGTATTTGGGGATTTAGGATACCCAGGAGATACATAGCATTATCACAAGTAAATAGAACAATAATTACACTCAGTCTTATTTGTGCATAATTTACTATCATGTCACAACTGAATTTTGGTTATAAAAAAATTTCTAAAATTTGGATAAATTGCTGCTTTTATTTTTATTTCTGATTTGTTTGTCTTTGAGAAAGCATACAAGAGTTACCTTTCCGTTGTGATCCTTGTGAGCTCCAACCTCTTCTCTAGGCAAGTCTCCTGTGTCTGCCCAGGTATTGCTCAGGGCCCAGCAATCTCACTCACACATTCTTTTCATCTGGTATAGATTCGGCAGAGGTGAGGGGGGAACGCTGTACCTATATTGCCTGGTTGGTAAACTATCTCAGGGGAACAGGGTTGTGTTTCTCCAGAGAGATGCATATTTATGGCCGCTCCTGGCTTCAGCAGAAGCATGAAACGGGTTTTGTTTCATTGAACATAAGTTCATTTTTTCCTTCTCTCTAAATCAAAGTCTGTTTAGGAAGGTTCCCGTGTTATTCCAGTGGAGAATCTCAGTGTGCTTGTAAAGTTTGTTAAGTTTGATAATTTTCTTCTGTAAGGCACTGGCCTTTTATCTTCTAAGTTAATTTTTTGATGGAAAATACAAATCCTCCCTAAATCTAGGGGAGTTCTGAAAAATAACCAAGTCCTGCAACTACTGCTATGTATACCAGTCAGAGTAGCGCTGGGCTGACAACAGATAAATTGATTGAAAAAATTACCCCTAGGAGCCAAGAACTTTTGTGTATGTTTGCACTAACAGGTAGTTTTCCCATATGTGAACACTAGTTATTGAAATAACAGTTCCTCACATACAGTATTCACCTACTTCAGAGTTAACAAAAGATGATGAGAGCTCTTTCTGTGAATAGGGGTATACTTTTCATGCTGTAGCAAAGACACAGGTTGGGAATGGAACGGTGGTACATTTGAGTCCCTTGAATGCTGACCTGGTGAGCCCTGGGGATAGCTGCTGTGAGAAGCTAAGATCTCTTTGGATAGCACCTTTGGGGTAGCAGCGAATTGGATGCATAGGTGGCAGTGAGAATGCTTCCCATAGAGCCTGCTTGGGTTAGAGAATCAGGAACTCCTCGTGTGGTCTACAGTACGGGGAAGGGCCAGGGAGGAGGAGGGCTTATACTCTGGATAACGAAAAGATCTAGTTCTGAATGGTTACTAATTTTTTTCTTAGAATTGCAGAAAGGAAATAAGTTTTAAGGCCACTGCTTTGACTTTCATGCTAAAAACCCAAAGTTCGTTTTTAAAATGTATTCTTCAAAAAAAAGTCATATCAGTTGGATTGGGGTCCCACACAGCTGTATCCTACCCAAAACTGGTATCGTATATTGGACAGAAGGTTGGCTTGAGAATGAATGTGATTTTTACCTAGTCATGCCTTTCTCTGAGTATATGCTTTGTGTGTTTTTCAGTTCCTCAGTGCCCTACTCCACAGCCAAAACACCTCACCCAGTGTTGACCCCAGTGGCCGCTAACCAAGCCAAGCAGGTAACTTACTGATTTTTACCTTTTTTTTTTTTTTTTTTTTTTTTTTTTGAGACAGAGTCTCGCTGTGTCGCCCAGGCTGGAGTGCGGTGGTGTGATCTTGGCTCACCACAACCTCTGCCTCCCTGGTATAAGTGATTCTCGTGGCTCAGCCTCCTGAGTAGCTGGGATTACAGGCACCCACCACCACGCCCAGCCAATTTTTGTATTTTTAGTAGAGACGGGGTTTCACCACGTTGGCCAGGCTAGTCTCTAACTCCTGACCTCAGGTGATCCATCTGCCTCAGCCTCCCAAAGTGCTGGGATTACAGGTGTGAGCCACCATACTCAGCCTGAGTTTTACTTTTAACATTCATGCTGCGTCTGCCTTTGTAAGTGAAGACCATACTGTTTTTAAGTCTTGACTTTGTTTAAATGAACTATAAGTCTGATAAAGGCCCGTAATCCTTTCCCCACAATTTATGCCAGTCTTAACATGGCTGTTAATCAGAATAGGTCAGTCAGAACCTGATATTGTCTTCATAGGCCATTTAACATTCTGCACCTAGTAGTTTGGGGTCATAATTCTAATACCATACATTTTTGAGGTATTTTGCTTTGCAGTTTACTTTCACATTATCCCAGTTAATCCATACAACAACCATGTACAGTGGGAGGATAGGTGTTTAGATATATCTCACTGGTGACACAGCCTAAGATTGAGTGACTAACGCAAACTCTCATGATTAGTAAATGGTGGAACCAGAGGTGGGTCCCAAGGCTTCTGACTTCCTCCTGTCCATTGCTTGTTTCACTACTCAGTTTATAGTACCAGTGTCTGGGCTGTAGGTTATCTGGTTTTCTCCTGCAATCCCTGTTTGTCAGAGTTTACATATTTTTAGTGATATTATGTCTAGCTTGTCTAGCTTGAAGCTTTTGCCTGATAAACATTGTCCCTTAGAAAAATAGGTGATATTGCAAACAGTTAAACAATCCAGAAAAAAGTGATAGGGGATGGTTAGAAGGTCAGTCAGGCTAGTGCTGAAACTCTTCCTAGGAAATTCTGGTTTCTCTGCTACTCTTACATCTGTCTCTGAGATGAGTAGTTTGTGTTAGGGATCAGAATTTGAGACTGGATATCAGAGCTTGCCTATTGTTAAGTTCTCAGACTTGCCTCTGTTCCTTAGTTTACCATAACTTAAAATGGCACTTAAGCATTTAGCATTTGATCTTTCTTCTGGAGGTATTTTTGTTCACCATGGAAAACACATGATAAGGCATAAATCATGATGAGTGAAGGAACATTGACTGGAGATGGATAAGTCAAACAGTTTTGCTTTTAACCTTATTGTACATACTTTGAGAGCTAGAACAATTTGATTCATTTACTCCTTCATTAATTTGTCTACCTAATATTCAAGTGCTTTTGATGTGCTAAGCACTGTGCTAGGCACTGGGAAGATAGCCATGAACTAGGCCAGTGTGACTGCCTTCTTGGAGCTTGCAGAGTATTTCTGTTTTCATCCTTTATTTATTTATTTATTTAGAGACGGAGGCTTGCTCTGTCACCCAGGCTGGAGAGCAGTGGCATGATCTCGGCTCACTGCAAGCTCCGCCTCCTGGGTTCATGCCATTCTCCTGCCTCATCCTCCTGAGTAGCTGGGGCTACAGGCGCCCGCCACTACTCCCGGCTAATTTTTTGTATTTTTAGTAGAGACGTGGTTTCACCATGTTAGCCAGGATAGTCTCAATCTCCTGACCTTGTGGTCTGCCCGCCTTGGCTTCCCAAAGTGCTGGGATTACAGGCATGAGCCACCACGCCCAGCCTGTTTTCATCCTTTAATATGATCTTACACGTGGTTAACTTAAATTGAGACCTTTTTTTTTTGTTTCCTTTTTCTTTTTGGTAATTTAAAGTGTGCTTGCTTATTTTAAATTACATATTTATGTTTATATTTTGTGTATTTCTTTGTTACTAAAGGATGGTTAGTGGTTTAACATAAACATTTTGCTTGTATTCTGTTATAGGGGTCTCTAATAAATTCCCTTAAGCCATCTGGGCCTACACCAGTATCCGGTCAGTTATCATCTGGTGACAAAGCTTCAGGTCAGTTTACATTTTTGTTTTCTTGAAAATAAAGGTGAAAGAAGCGCTTCACAATAGGGGTTATTGTTCTAGATCACTGAAACAGTTGCCATAGGAAACAGGAGTCACGTTTGATGAGATCGGGAGCATTTAGGGTAGTATGACCATAGACAAGAGATCATATTTGAAAGGCTTCATTCAGCTAATGAAGAATTTCTAGAAAATTAGTATGGCCTTCAGTGGCTACGTAGACTTCTGAAATTTTAAGGTTAGTTTGAAAGATGATAGAGCACTAGGAGAAAAACCTCCCTTTAAATTCTTTTCCTAAAATGGAGCAATAGTATTATCTTTTTCTTCCTTGCTGGATGATCACAGTTGAGAGCGGAATGGATCAGAATGCTAAACGCTTTTTCTTCCACTCAAAGGAATTAAAAATTCTGTTGGTCCACAGTGCCAATTCAAAAACCTGTAAGGTAGAGAAAGTAAAACAGATTTGTAAGATCTCAGTGTATATAATGAGTCCCTATTATGAGATTTTATGGCTTCACATAACTTCTCCTACACTCACTCAAGCATAATTATTCTTAATTTGGTTTTCACAGTAACCATGAGTGTTTTGACCCGACACTTTGTCCAAGTGTCATTGCCCAAACCAACTTGATGCAGAATGTGGGTCTTCCTCAGTGTCCCCTTTTGTTGGCTCCTTTATTATAGGCTACTTAATTTGGTATGTATTACTTCCTGCTGCAAGGGTCTTGTGCTGTCTGCAGTACTGAATTTTTACAACACTCTGGATGGATTCTGGCGTTTGTTTCAGTCATGCTCTTAAGTGGGCATGCTCTTAAGTGGGCCTTCAAGCAAATTCTGTTAGAAATTGAACTTCAGGCCGGGTGCGGTGGCTCAAGCCTGTAATCCCAGCACTTTGGGAGGCCCAGACGGGTGGATCACGAGGTCAGGAGATTGAGACCATCCTGGCTAACACGGTGAAACCCCGTCTCTACTAAAAAATACAAAAAATTAGCGGGGCATGGTGGCAGGCACCTGTAGTCCCAGCTACTGGGGAGGCTGAGGCAGGAGAATGGCGTGAACCCGGGAGGCAGAGCTTGCAGTGAGCTGAGATCCGGCCACTGCACTCCAGCCTGGGCGACAGAGCGAGACTCCGTCTCAAAAAAAAAAAAAGAAAAGAAAAGAAAGTGAACTTCATACATAAGCAGTCTGCCTCTCATAATCTCAGTCATACAATCATTCTGACTTTCTCTGTAATCCCAAACTTTGTGATTGGATACTGGGTTTACCTTTAGTGGCTATTCCTTGCAGAAGAAGGCCATTATTGCATAAGCCAGAGTTGTATTCTAGAATTCGGATTGATACGGAACCACAGTTAGTATCATGTACGCCTCACATGAGAAGGAGGTATCTAGCACTTCTCGACTGGGGCTTAAAGCTTTATGTTAAAAGGAAAATTTTATAGTGGAATTGTCAAAGACTTGAATATTTTACAAAACAGTTTTGAAAGATCATATACTCTTTTTTCAACGGCTTCATTGGAGAGGTTTTTGTCACTCTTGGAGTTAGAATCCAAGAAACCTAAGGAACTTTGCTTTATGCATGTCTAGGCAAGTAGTGTGACTTACAAGAAATTTCCAAGATTCACCATTTAATGCTGATCATGAAGTCCTCTCTGTCATTATGAGGTGTTCGCTTCTGTTTTCACTTGCCAGGTAATCAAGGTTTAGAAAAGAACTTTTTTCTTTTGGTAGGAAAACTTCCCTGAAAGGTGCTATTTAAGAGTTTGCAAAAAGTTTCTTTTTGAAAAAGATCATTTCTAAAACCTCTAGAGAAAGTTCTCTTATTAATGAATAATGGAAATGTCTTCATTGTTTTTCTGGTTGTAAAACTATTACATGTCCAGAAAAAGTCTATGGTGTAGAGATATATAATGTAGAGTGTGGAAGCTGCCCTATAGATTCTGTATTCCAGAGATCATGATTTCATGTATATCTCATGAGGTTACTTCATTGTTTTTTAAAGAAAAATATCCTATATACTACATATCCTATATATATTGATTTTGTAACTTATTTCCCCTTCTCTGCCCCCTCTTACAATAAATGTCTTTCTCTCTCCAGGTATGATACAGATCCACCTTACTCATTTTAAGAGCTGTCCACAACCTCACTGTGTAGTTACACCCTATTAAATTTAACTAGTACTCTGATGATTTAGATTGTGATTTTTCATCCTGTACACTTTACATCGTATACCAGTAGTTTTAAAAATATTTGTACTACTATCTACCCTGTGTTTGTTTATTTTAGAAGGATTTTTTTGTTTTTCTTGTTGTTTGGTTTAGTTTCATTTGATTTGGGCTTTTTAAATATAGTTTTCCTCTCCCCTTTCCCCCTTTTAAAGTGGAGCAAGGCTGGGCGTGGTGGCTCATGCCTGTAATCCTAGCACTTTGGGAGGCCAAGAGGGGCGGATCACCTGAGGTCAGGAATTCGAGACCAGCCTGGCCAACATGATGAAGCCCTGTCTCTACTAAAAAAAAAAAAAAAGTACAAAAATTAGCTGGGTATGGTGGTGCATGCCTATAGTTCCAACTGCTTGGGAGGCTGAGGCAGGAGAATCGCTTGAACCTGGGAGGCAGAGATTGCAGTGAGCCAAGATTGCGCCACTGCACTCCAACCTGGGAAACAGAGCGAGACTCTGTCTCTAAATAAATAAAGTAGAGCAGCAGGGAAAAGACTGAAGATTGTCCCCAAACTCTAAGTAAGTAGTTAGAGTGAAATTGAACATGGGTAGAATGATGGATTGCACTTTTAACCTTCTTGCATGTCTCTATATTATAGCAATCATGTCTTACATCTATAATTTTAAAAAAAGAGCACGATTATTTGCTAAATACCAATAAAATCTATGGAAAATGCAGAAATGTATATAGAAGTAACCAGCCTTCAAGTCACTACCCACAAATATTTAGCTTATGAACCTATTTCTCTTTTGGACTTTTGTCCTTCAGCATAGATTAATTTCAAATAATTATAAGGCTACATTATATATAGTTTCATCTACTTTTGTGGGGAGGGGGCTTAGCCTCACATTATAAGCATTTCCTCCTACCACTGAAATATATAAGAATGTACTTTTAAAACTGTACATTTAAACTGTACTAGAATTATCTTGATATATTTTCTGTAAATGAGAGGATGGCACACCTTAGACTGGAATTAATATTGACAGAGCCACAGAGCAATTTCAGAGACCTCGAGCACAAGTGAGGCAACGTGCTCACTCCCCATGGCCACTGACGTGTCACAGAAGGCACATGTGGTGCTAAGCAGCACCGCACAGGCTGAGCTACAGGGAATTATACCCTGGAACAGTGCTGCTGTCTTTTTGTAATATTCTTTTTTTTTCCTTTTTTTTTTTTCTCCATAATTTCAGGGACAGCCAAGATAGAAACAGCTGTGACTTCGACTCCATCTGCTTCTGGGCAGTTCAGCAAGCCTTTCTCATTTTCTTCATCAGGGTCAGTAATGAACTTAAGTTTTATGGCAGATTACTAACAATTAGTTTCCCCAAATCTTACAATTGTAGATATATTTATATACTTATTAAATGTGTATGAACCCAGAGTTCTTACCACAGCAGGAATACATCTGATGGTAGTGGCAGTAGCTTAATGTTCTCATGTAAATCAGTTTTCCCTTTGCAATTCAAGTTAATACGTATTTGTTACATATTTGTGTATCTGTTTTGTTTTTTAGCCTAAGCCTCATTTTCTTTGGGTAGTGAGTCTGCTAAATTCTGTAGTTCATTTAGTTTGTCACACTGAGGTGTTTCCATTCTGACACCATTTTGGGTACTAGATGTGACATTCAAATTGGCTTTGCTGGACAAACATGGTGGCTCATGCCTATAATCCTAGTGCTTTGGGAGGCCAAGGTGGGGGAATTGCTTGAGGCCAGCAATTGGAGACTGACCTGGGCAAAATGCGAGACCTCATCTCTACAAAAAAATTGAAAAATTCACCAGGTGCGGTGGTTCACTCCTGTAGTCCCAGCCACTTGGGAGGCTGAGGTGGGAGGATCCCTTGAGCCCAGGAGTTCGAGGTTACAACAGAGTGAAACCCCGTCTTAAAAAAAAAAAAAAAGCGCCGTGACTCACGCCTGTAATCCCAACACTTTGGGAGGCAGAGGCAGGAGGATCACAAGGTCAGCAGATGGAGACCATCCTGGCTAACACGGTGAAACCCTACTAAAAATACAGAAAATTAGCTGGGCTATAGTCCCAGCTACTGGGAAGGCTGAGGCCGAAGAATGGTGAACCCAGGTGGCGGAGCTTGCAGTGAGCCGAGATCGCGCCAGTGCACTCCAGCCAGGGTGACAGAGCGAGACTCCGTCTCAAAAAAAAAAAAAAAAAAAAATACATATATATATATATACACACACACACACACACACTGAACTTCTTAGAGAATGTAATGAAAGATAATAGATAATAGGCATTTGAAATTTGAGATTTTATATAGATGTGGAGGAATCTGTTTCCATTTCTAATTTTAAACAACGATGGCTGTACTTGTAAAGTTGAATTGTTTTTAAAAAATGAATCTTCTAAACCTCATTTCAAGATGAGCCTTTGTTAAGGTGCCTGTTCTCTGTGCTACGAGCACTCATGTTGAAACCTGTATGAGCTGCTGAAGCATTCTCTTCCCTGCGGTGATGGGGTTAGACTCTGTGGAACTGAGATCAAAATGTGTCAAAAGGATTTTTTGCCATTGAAGCTTTGTGCATTCAGTTCCATTAGAAAAGCCTCTTAAGTTCTTCAGTTTATGCTTCTGTAACTGGGATCATGTTAACCAGTCTCTTTTTCCTGATTTTAATATATTGGGTGTCCTTCAGCCTAAGGAGAAAAGAGGGTATTAGAATATTATTTGAGGGGGAAAGTAATATGTATATTTTTTTCTTTATTATAAATCATTATGTTTTATATTTCCCAAAGGTAATTTGAAGCAAATTTTAAAGAGTAGGTCAATGCCAAGAATTATTACATCCTTTACAGATGGCTAATAATCAGCATTTACTTCCGTGAAATGATATTCTTCTTCCTTCTTTTTTTTTTTTTTCTTTTTTTCTTTTTTTGATTTTGAGGCAGTCTCACTCCATCACCCTGGTTGGAGCACAGTGGTGAGATCTTGGCTCACTGCAGTCTTCACCTCCCGGGTTCAAGTGATTCTCTTGCCCCACCCTCCCAAGTAGCTGGGATTACAGGTGTGTACCACCACGCCCAGCTAATTTTTGTGTTTTAATAGAGATGGGGTTTTTTCATGTTGGCCAGACTGGTCTTGAACTCCTGGCCTCAAGTGATCCACCCGCCTCAGCCTCCCAAAGTGCTGGGATTGTAGGCGTGAGCCACTGCGCCTGGCCCTCTTCCCATTTTTAAAATAACCCAGAAAAGGTAGGGTCATTGAATCAATGGCTTGACACTGTTAGATAAAATTTCTTCACAAAGAAATGTTGTGTTTTGTTTTATTTTTAATATGATGGGCAAAAGGGTCTAAGTTAATACATTATTTAGTATATTTGATGTGCTTGGTCTCTTACATTTTAAAGCTAGTTTAAAATCTGCGATTTGAAGTGTGTGTGTGTGTGTGACAGAGCAAGATTCTGTCCCCCCCCCAAAAAAAAAAAAAAAGTGCAGTGGCACAATCGTGGCTCACTACAACCTCCGCCTCCAGGATTGATTAGCCCCCCTGATAACTGGGACTACTGAGACCACAGCTGGCTGATTTTTGTTTTTTAATTTTTGGGTTTTAGTTTTTGGGGGTTTTTGTTGTTTTTGTTTGGTTTTGGGGTTTTTTTGGTTGTTTTTGGAGAAACAGGGTTTCACTATGTTGCCCAGGCTGGTCTCAAACTCCTGGGCTCAAAGGATTCACCTGCCTCAGCCTCTCAAAATGCTGGGATTACAGATGTGAGCCACCATGCCTGGCCTGAGATTTTATCACAGTGAATAATCTGTTCTGATTCACACTGGCGTGGGATGTTCTTCCTTAGCTATGGTGTCTTCACTTACAGTGTAAAGAAAATGTACAGAAGGAGAGAGGAGATGGTGAAAGGAGTCAAAGTTTTTGAACCAGATTTTCCTAGCCCTAAAACTCAGTTCTGTCAAAATGACTGAGATAGGGCTTCTGTTTCATTGTATCCGTTGTTTTCCCTAGCAGTGTGGGACTCTCTGACATGGTTGTTGGTTTTGGAGGGGTTCTGAGAGGCTCTTCCTAGTCTAAGTGCTTTTGTCTCGCCAGATCTTCCTTCTGTCCTCTCACTTAACAGACCATCTGCTCCGGCCACTATTCCCACATGCACGTTTGTCATGTTTCTCTACTGCTGCAGCTTTGCTCATCTTGCAAGAAGTCCCCACACAAACTTCTGCTACAGAAAGCCCAGCCATCCCCCAACGGGCTCTCAACTGCTATCCATATCATATCTCACCCACAAACTGCTTCTCTCTGCCTAGAGATCATAGAGTCACCTTACTGCTTCTAAGATAGGTGCTCTGACTCTGTTGTCGTTTATCTTCTAGATTGTAAATTCCTGAGGGCGGTTTGTATGAATGAATGATAAAATGGAATATTAAGAGGGTAATATTGTGCCTTGGTTTGTTCCTTTTTAATTTCTCTTTTTCTACTTGTTAGGACTGGCTTTAATTTTGGGATAATCACACCAACACCGTCTTCTAATTTCAGTGCTGCACAAGGTACAGACTGTATGTTCGGTAGCATTACTCATGTGTTTTCTCTAAACAAGTACAGGTTATTTTTGCCCAGATGTTAGTATTTGACTTGTTCCTGAGTCTGTCTTACAGTATCTGCAATAAGTTCAGTGTTGATAATGTGCATTAGAAATATGCTTAATTCAAGAAACTGATGTGAACGATTTCTATTTTTATAATTAAGGACAAGGAAAGGATTTGCTTCTGGAAAATCAGGGCTGTTCTTTAACATTTAAATGCTCATATGTGAAATAAAATTTCTCCATTTTTTTATCTGTAACTTAAAATTTCATCAATTTATAGGGTGATTCTTTAGGGCGAGATAGACATAGTAATAGACAGACTGTAGAAATGAAAGACCAAACTCATTTTTTTCCTTGATAACATACTAGCAAATGCACTGATCCCATGCATGTTGTTAAAAATCCGTCAATAGGCTGGGCACGGTGGCTCACGCCTGTAACTCCAACATTTGGGGAGACCGAGGCGAGCGGATCACCTGAGGTCAGGAGTTCAAGATCAGCCTGACCAACATGGAGAAACCCCATCTCTACTAAAAATACATTAGCTGGCCGTGGTGGCGCATACCTATAATCCCAGCTACTCAGGAGGCTGAGACAGGAGAATCACTTGAGAGAGGCGAGGTTGAGTGAGCCAAGATTGTGCCATTACACTCCAGTCTGGGCAACAAGAGTGAAACTCTGTCCCAAAAAAAAAAAAAAAAAAAAAATTCCATCAGTAGCATGTTTTTAACATTTAAAAGAATTTGAAGACCTGTAAAGAAACCAGATCTATTTGTTAAGTGCCTTTCAGTTATCCATTTATAATTAAGTCTTTTATTTTATTTATGTATTTTGAGATGGAGTTTCACTCTTGTCCCGCGATCACAGTTCACTGCCACCTCCACCTCCCAGGTTCCAACTATTCTCCTGCCTCAGCCTCCCAAGTAGCTGGGATTACAGGTGCCCGCCACCACACCCGGCTAATTTTTGTATTTTTAGTAGAGACAGGGTTTCACCATGTTGATAAGGCTGGTCTCGAACTCCTGACCTTGTGATCCACCTGCCTTGACCTCCCAAAGTGCTGGGATTACAGGTGTGAGCCACCACACCCGGCATCGTTACTCTTTTATTTATTAACCACTGTTGTTTGACCAGGCCTTATGGGTGCTTTACCCATATTTCATGCAATCTTTGTAACAGCTCTCTGAGGGTAGGTACTGTAATGATCTGGATTTTCCAAATGGGGAAATTGAGGCTCAGAGAGGTAAAGCAACCTTTCCAGATTCACACAACCAGCAAGTGGCAGAGTGCGTAGCTCCAGAGCCCATGTCCTTGACCACCAGACTGTACTGCCTCTGTCAAATAGCTGACTTAGTAGAGCACTAATAAGTAGCCATTAATTGTACATAAAAATTATTTTCTATGGACTGACACTTTATTTACCCGTAAAAATGAAGGAAGAACTTCCATTTCAAATCAAGTCCTGGTCTATCAGGAGGTCCACAGGCTAGTGCTGTGCCGAGGATGTTATTAAGGAAAGCACACAGCTAGGGTAAATTAAGGGAAGAGGCCTTTTCATTTCTCTTTGGGATAATATGTTAATTTCACATATTCTAGATATTTTGTGTTTGTTGTGATTTAATGGTCATAAAAAGATATTTTTTCCTTTTCACCAGAGGTGAAAAGGCAACTCAGAGCTGATGTTTGTGTGGAGAAGCATACATTCTACCTCCTTAGAGAAAGCTGCTGTGAGAACAAGGCACCCTGACTCTGTAGAGGGAGGAGAGAAACTTTGGCTTAGAAACACAATCAATGGAAGTGTAATGGGTCATCTTTGCTAAATCCAACCCATTTTCTGATTTCTTTTTCTTGCTAGGGGCAACACCATCCACTAAAGAGTCAAGCCAGCCGGACGCATTCTCATTTGGTGGGGGCAGCAAACCTTCTTATGAGGCCATTCCTGAAAGCTCACCTCCCTCAGGAATCACATCCGCATCAAACACCACCCCAGGAGAACCTGCCGCATCTAGCAGCAGACCTGTGGCACCTTCTGGAACTGCTCTTTCCACCACCTCTAGTAAGCTGGAAACCCCACCGTCCAAGTTGGGAGAGCTTCTGTTTCCAAGTTCTTTGGCTGGAGAGACTCTAGGAAGTTTTTCAGGACTGCGGGTTGGCCAAGCAGATGATTCTACAAAGCCAACCAATAAGGCTTCATCCACAAGCCTAACTAGTACCCAGCCAACCAAGACATCAGGCGTGCCCTCAGGGTTTAATTTTACTGCCCCCTCAGTGTTAGGGAAGCACACGGAACCCCCTGTGACCTCCTCTGCAACCACCACCACAGTAGCACCACCAGCAGCCACCAGCACTTCCTCAACTGGCGTTTTTGGCAGTCTGCCAGTCACCAGTGCAGGATCCTCTGGGGTCATCAGTTTTGGTGGAACATCTCTAAGTGGTGGCAAGACTAGTTTTTCATTTGGAAGCCAACAGACCAATAGCACAGTGCCCCCATCTGCCCCACCGCCAACTACAGCTGCCACTCCCCTTCCAACATCATTCCCCACATTGTCATTCGGTAGCCTCCTGAGTTCAGCAACTACTCCCTCCCTGCCTATGTCCTCTGGCAGAAGCACAGAAGAGGCCACTTCATCAGCTTTGCCTGAGAAGCCAGGCGACAGTGAGGTCCCAGCATCAGCAACCTCACTTCTAGAGGAACAACAGTCAGCCCAGCTTCCCCAGGCTCCTCTGCAAACTCCTGACTCTGTTAAAAAAGAACCTGTTCTTGCCCAGCCTGCCGTCAGCAACTCTGGCACTGCAGCATCTAGTACTGGTCTTGTAGCACTCTCTGCAGAGGCTACCCCAGCCACCACCGGGGTCCCTGATGTCAGGACAGAGGCAGTACCACCTGCTTCCTCCTTTTCTGTGCCTGGGCAAACTGCTGTCACAGCAGGTGCTATCTCAAGTGCAGGCCCTGTGGCCGTCGAAACATCAAGCGCCCCCACAGCCCCCAGCACCACATCCATTGTTGCTCCCAGCCCATCTGCAGAGGCAGCAGCATTTGGTACCGTCACTTCTGGCTCATCAGTCTTTGCTCAGCCCCCTGCTGCCAGTTCTAGCTCAGCTTTCAGCCAGCTCACCAACAACACAGCCACTGCCCCCTCTGCCACACCCGTGTTTGGGCAGGTGGCAGCCAGCACTGCACCAAGCCTGTTTGGGCAGCAGACTGGTAGCACAGCCAGCACAGCAGCTGCCACACCACAGGTCAGCAGCTCAGGGTTTAGCAGCCCAGCTTTTGGCACCACAGCCCCAGGGGTCTTTGGACAGACAGCCTTTGGGCAGGCCTCAGTCTTTGGGCAGTCAGCGAGCAGTGCTGCAAGTGGTTTTTCCTTCAGTCAGCCTGGGTTCACTTCCGTGCCTGCCTTCGGTCAGCCTGCTTCCTCCACCCCCACATCCACCAGTGGAAGTGTCTTTGGTGCCGCCTCAAGTACCAGTAGCTCCAGTTCCTTCTCATTTGGACAGTCTTCTGCCAATACAGGAGGGGGGCTGTTTGGCCAAAGCAACCCTCCTGCTTTTGGGCAGAGTCCTGGCTTTGGACAGGGAGGCTCTGTATTTGGTGGTACCTCAGCTGCCACCACAACAGCGGCATCCTCTGGGTTCAGCTTTTGTCAAGCTTCAGGTAAGAATTTGTGGAAGCTTTTTACTTTGTTTCCCTCTCTGCTGTTTGAAACATTAGCAACAGACCCCTATTACTTTTGTAATTAAAAGAAAGGGGAGACTTGAAACCCAAAAATAATCTGTAGGTTAAAGAAGACAGTTTGGAGCACATGTGGTCTCAGGAACTTGTTTGGCCTAATTGGCTGGATCCATTACAGCTTAATGCGGCTCCAGTTTTGCTTCTTAGCAAATTGTCCACTCTGCAAGCCACCAGAGTGCCAGTTTCATGGGGGAAGAAACAAGCATCTTTAGTTGAGGTCCTGGCAAGTAATTTAATGACCAATAAATAGGAAATTTCAAATTTGGAAGGCACTTTAGAGATCATTATACCCAAAGCTGTCAAGCCTCAAGGAGACTGCTCTAATGTCAGATAGGATAGTGCCGGTGGAGCCAGCAGGGGAGTCCAAGTGTCATCATAGCCCACCACCCTGCCAGTGTTTTCTGTCTCCTCCGACACCGTCTTTCTTGCTGTAATCGCAGTCACTGACATTTGATTTGGGTTTTTTTCTATTTTCAATGTTGTGACTTTTTGTAAAAACTACAGTTTATTGTTTTTGACAGTGAAACCTAATTCTTCACTCTTGAATTTTCCATTTTAGCAGCTGCTTTTACTTCTAAAAGTTATCAATAAGCAAGGCAATTTGAAAATCCGTCCTGAGATTTGCTTTCTGATAGTTATCTTGTGAACGGTAATTCTTCAGCAGTAGACTCTAGGAGAAAAGCAAGGATCAATGATTTCGTTGTGGGCAAGATTACTAGTAACTGCTAATTCATTATTCGATGATAACTTGAAAATGGCTCATAATTTATTAGAAAGGAAACATTTTCCTTTCTTCAACAAATGTTTGTTACACTCCTCCTAAATTCAGCTATAAGGACATGGTGTTGAAAAGACAGACACAGTTTCGAGACCCACCCAATGCCCTGTGAAGAGGCCAGAGGGCCGCTGAGTGATGGGAAATGTGCCGACTTCGTCCAGAAAATGGGCAAGGAGAAGGCCCTGTGAGTCTTAAAAGAGAGAAGGACGTGTAACACAGTCTGTATCACTACTACTCCATTTGCTCTGCAGTCAGAACTTGAGAAGACCTCATGCACAGGCATGGTCATACTATTTCAACAAATTCAGAACCCAAGGAGGAATCTTCTTTCATTTAGTATCTGTGTGGAAAGGTATCTGAGCTGTCTACTTCAGCCCTAGTTGAGGAATTGAGTCTTGTCCAAGCTCACCTACCCAATCAGTGACAGAAATAAGAATAGAGGCCGGGCATGGTGGCTCACGCCTGTAATCCCAGTACTTTGGGAGGCTGAGGCAGGGGGATCACTTGAGGTCAGGAGTTTGAGACCAGCCTGACCAACATGGAGAAGCCCCTTCTCTACTAAAAATACAAAATTAGCTGGGCGTGGTGGCAGGCGCCTGTAGTCCCAGCTACTTGGGAGGCTGAGGCAGGAGAATCGCTTGAACCTGGGAGGCGGAGGTTGCAGTGAACCGAGATCGCACCACTGCACTCCAGCCTGGGCAATAGAGCAGGACTCTGTCTCCAAAAAAAAAAAAAAAAAAAGAAATGAGAATAAAACTCCTGCCTTCTCACTCCTTGTCTGGAGCTCTTTTGTTGAATAGTTCTGCCTCATCTTCCCAGGCCCTGTTAAGCTCAGCACTTCAACCATGTTATGCCATCTGGAAGAAAGATAAGCTACCCTGAAAGAATGTGGTATTTGAGATTCAGAAGAAACCGAGGAGTAGAAATATTCATAATATTAAGTCAGTCATTAGAAAGAATTTCTGGTCACTGAAAGTCTGAGCATAAGCTTTCCTTAGCCCCCATCCACTTGGAGTTTGGTAGGAGAAGATTCATTCCCCAGGGCTTTAGAACTTGCACTACTTTAAAATGTTAGCAATGAAAAAGGGTCTTTAAAGTATTTGCTCAGAATTTTCTCCAGACTAGATGGGGAAACATTTTATTCATAAGTTAATTTATTATGGGCTATCTTAGCACACCTGAATGTCATTTAAAAAGAAACAAACAGGCTGGGTGTGGTGGCTCACACCTGTAATCCCAGCACTTTGGGAGGCCAAGGCTATGGGTAGATCATGAGGTCAAGCGATCAAGACCATCCTGGCCAACATGAAGAAACCCCGTCTCTACTAAAAATACAAAAATTAGCTGGGCATGGTGGCGCACACCAGTAGTCCCAGCTACTTAGGAGGCTGAGGCAGAAGAATCGCTTGAACCCGGGACGCGGAGGTTGCAGCGAGCCAAGATCGCACCATTGCACTCCGGCCTGGCGACAAAGCGAGACTCTGCCTCCAAAAAAAAAAAAACTTCAATGTTTTAAAAGACTCATCCAATCCAAATTGAATTTTTGTTTTCTTTGTATTTTACAGGTTTTGGGTCTAGTAATACTGGTTCTGTGTTTGGTCAAGCAGCCAGTACTGGTGGAACAGTCTTTGGCCAGGTAAAATACGCATTTGTCTTCATTCATGTCAACATGTAACAAACCCTTTCAGTTTTCTTCACTGTTATATAATCAGTTCATGTTGTATATCTAAATCTAGCAAATAGCCATGTGTGATTCTTAAGCTGTACTCCCTTCAACTGCCTTGGAGATGCAGGAGTCTCAGCCTCTGATTAAAGAGGATCACTAGAATTTTGATCCTCCTTCCACAGTCTTCTGGGAAAGTATTTTGAAAGCACATTGCCTGATTCCTTTTTCCTTTAGATACAGGATCTTGCTCTATTGCCCAGGCTGTAGTAAAGTGGCACAGTCACAGCTCACTCTAGCCATAAACTCCTGGGCTCAAGCGATCCTCCTGCCTCAGCATCCCCAGTAGCTAGGATTATATGCGTGCGCCATAACACCCAGCTAATTTTTTATTTTTGTAGAGATACAGTCTCACTATGTTGGCCAGGCTGGTCTCAAACTCCTGGCCTCAAGCGATCCTCCTGCAAGGGGATTACAGGCGTGAACTGACAGGCCTGGCCACATTGCATGATTTCTATCAATCCCCTGCATGTTAGGCCAAGGGTTGACAAACTACAGTCTGAGGGCTAAATATACCGTTTGGCTTTTTTGGGGTTCATTGTTTAACTTCTTTAAGAATGGTGTTTGTGTGTGTGTGTATGTCTGTGTGTGTGTGTGTGTGTGTGTGTATTTTTTTTTTTTTTTTTTTGGAGGCGGGGTCTAACTCTGTTGCCCAGGCTGGAGGACAATGGTGCAGTCTTGGCTGACTGCAGCCTCCACCTCCCAGGCTCAAGTCATCCTCCCACCTCAGTCTCCCAAGTAGCTGGGACTACAGGCTTGTGCCACCATACCCAGCTATTTTTTTTTTTTTTCTTTTTGTATTTTTGGTTGAGACAGGGTTTTCTCATGTTGCCCAGGCTGGTCTGGTCTCTTAACTCCTGAGCTCAGGGTGATCTACCCGCCTTGGCCTCCCAAAATGCTGGGATTACAGGCGTGAGCCACTGTGCCTGGCCAGTTTTTATATTTTTAAGTGGTTGTTTAAAAATAAAAAAGAGGAAGAAGGTTTGGCAACATATATGTCCCTTCTGCTAAGCTATATGTAGCCCGGAGACTCCTTTTGGTGAACTGAGCTGTTTGATTTTATGTAGCTAGCAGTTATCTATGTGCCAGGCATAATTTTAAGTCTTTTATACAAATTAATTCATGTAAGCATCACAGCACCTCCATAAGATAGGTGAGATTATTATCACCATTTAAGAGATGAGGACACTGAAGGCCCAGAGAGGTTAAATTAACTGTTACATCAGACACCAGCTACATTGAGATCATTTAGATCATAGTAACCTCCTAAGGAGCCCTTATGAAGAAAGATACCCTGATTTATCAGAAAGGATTGTGACTTTCTGAAGGTAGAAGTTGTATTAGTCAAGGAGTTAATAAAGTGGTAAGCATAATATCCATCTTCAGACAGAAATTTTCTTTATCATCTCTGTTTTCCTTTGAAGATAGACTCTGCCCTAGTCCGTGATCTTTCTTAAGAGAGAAGTAGAACTTCTGATTTCCAGTTTCTGGTAGTAGAGGACTAAGTCATTCAGGGGAACCACGTTCCCTACTGAAAACTGCTAAAAAATGCTAGATAAAAACATAAAAACCCCATTTTTAAAAGCACCAATAAACTAATAAGGTATTTTACCAAGCCAAAAGGAAAATGGGAACCTAGAGAAGTAAAGTGGAGCCCACAAGTCAGTTGTGCCCTGACAGCATTTACTAACCTGAGAAAATGTGAATTTTCTATTTAATAACCACTAAGGTGAAGGGACAAAAATCACCAACTAAGATATGCACAAAGTGGGGAGTCTAAAAGAGACCCTCCTACAATCAGCTGGGACTCCACGTTGACAGGTCTCAGCCCGTGACTAGACTGATATGGTTCCAGGGTGGTGCTGCCTCCAGGTGTCTGGCAGAGGCAGCGCAGCCCACCCTGAAGGAGAGGAACTTTACCTAGCCTTCGAATTACTCTTACAAGTAATTTTTGTCCCTAAATGAGACACACAAGGAAACCAGGAACTATGAGCAAGAGCCAGAATAAGCGTCAGAAATTACCTTTGCACAGACTACCTAAACTATCAAGCAACTGGGGCTTACAGAGTTTAGAAGAAATCAAAGACAAACTTGAAAATACCAATAAGGAATAGAAAATCATAAGAAGTGTCATAGCAGATTTGAAGAAGAACCAAATAGAATTTCTAGGAAAATGTAATGATTAAACTCACGTTTAAACTCAGTGGCTCTATTTGGAGCAGATTAGACCTTCTGAAAGGAGTAGTGGCGCACTAGAACAGAATGTGGTAGTCAACGTTTCCAGCTTTGAGGGCTATGGATAGCCTCTGTCAGAAGCACTCAATGCTGCCATTGTAGTGCAAAAGCAGCCATAGACAATATGTAAACGAATGAGCTTGATTGTGTTCAGTAAAGCTTTGTTTACAAAAACAGGCAGTGAGCTGGATTTGGCCCGTGAGCTGTAGTTTGCTGACCCAAGGGCTGAATTTGGCCCACGAGCTATAGTTTGCTCACCTAACTAGAAGGTAGGTTAAGGTGAGTTATCTGGAATGCATCACAGAAAGCAAAATGAAAGACACGAAAGAGAAAAAATCCTGTGGGAAAAAATGCAACATACATTTAATCAGAATCCCAGAAGGAGAAGAGAGAAAGAAACTTCCAAAACTATTTGATAATAGTAACCCACAGATTCAGAAGCCCAACAAGTGCCAAACGAGAATGCATAAAAGGAAACTGATTCTGAGACCTGTCCTAGTGATACTGCAGAACACCAAAGATAAAATATTAACGGCAACTGGAGAAAAAAGACAGATTATCTTTCTAGGGAGCCATAGGCAGACTGACAGCAGACTTTTCAGCAATGACCATGAAAGCCAGAACTGGCCACCTATCATTTCTAAATCCAGCAAAAAATATCTAAAGAATGAAGAGAAATCAAGACTGTTTTTCAGATAAGCCAGTACTGAAAGACTTTGCATCTAGCAGACCTGACTCCAGCCTGGGCGACAGAGCGAGACTCCATCTCAGAAAACAAAAGAAATTCTAAGAGATATTATTTGGAAAGAAGGAAAATTTGACCTCACTAAAATTATGGCCTTCTTAATTTTAGGGTAAAACAAGCCATTAAATAGGAAAATTGTAGCCTATGTAACCAACAGTGTAATTATATTCAGAATATGTAAAGATTTCCTATAGTTCAAAAAGAAAGACAACTATACCCAAATTAAATTAAAAGGCTGACAGTACCAAGTATTGGTGAGGAAGAAGAGCAACTGGGAACTCATATATTGCTAGTGAGATTGTAAATTCATATTAACCACTTTGGAAAACCATTTGGCAGTATCAGAACTATATACAAAATCCCTCTTGGCCCAGCAAATCTACCCTGAATATGTAACCAACAGAAATGAGTGCCTTTGTTCACCAAAAGATATGGGTAAGAATGTTCACAGCAGAATATTCTTAATAGCTAAACACAGGAAACAGTCCAAATGCTTATGAGCTAAAGAATGGATAAATAAATTGTGGTATATTTATACAGCCAAATGCCACAGAGAAATGAAATAAAATGTACTGCTCCTATAACTGGCCTAGATTTGGTTTTTTTTTTGTTTGTTTGTTTGTTTTGTTTTTTTTTTTTGAGACAGAGTCTTATTCTATTGCCTAGGCTGGAGTGCGGTGGCATGGTCTTGGCTCACTGCAACCTCTGCCTGCCAGATTCAAGCAATTCTCTTGCCTCAGCCTCCTGAGTAGCTGGGATTACAGGCACCCACCACCACGCCCAGCTAATTTTTTTATTTTTAGTAGAGACGGGGTTTCGCCATGTTCACCAGGCTGACCTTGAACTCCTGACCTCAGGTGGTCTGCCCACCTGGACTTCCTGAAGTGCTGGGATTACAGGCATGAGCCACCATGCCCAGCCTAAATTTGTTCTTTAAAGAAAGTTGTGCACATACGTATCAGGATACAAGTGTATTCATAGCAACATTGTTATAATAGCTTACAACTAGAAGCAGCCCAAATGTTTATCAACATTCATATGGGTAAGTAAATTTATATTATTCCACAATAGAATTTTTTTTTTCTTTTTTTATTTTTTTTGAGACAGAGTTTTACTCCTGTCATCAAGGCTGGAGTGCAATGATGTGATCTCTCTACTCACTGCAACCCTTGCCTCCCAGGCTCAAGTGGTTCTCCTGCCTTAGCTACCCAAGTACCTGAGACTACACGTGCACACACTGTGCCTGGCTAATTTTTTCTATTTTTTTGTAGAGACGGGGTTTCACATGTTACCAAGGCTGGTCTTGAACTCCTGGGCTTAAGCAGTCTGCCTGCCTCAGCCTCCCAAAGTGCTGAGATTACAGACATGAGACACTATACCCAGCCCTCTTTTCTTTTTTTTTTTGAGACAGGATCTCGCTCTGTCACCCAGGGTGGAGTGCAGTGGCACAGTCACAGGTAATTGCAGCCTTGATCTGGACTCAAGCAGTCTTCCTATTTCAATCTCCAGAATAACTAGGTCCACAGATGCACCACCACGCCCAACTAATTTTTTCAATTTGTTGTAGAGAAGGGGTCTGACCATGTTGCCTAGGCTGGTCTGGAACTCCTGGCCCAAGTGATCCTCCCACCTGGACCTCCCAAAGTGCTGATGAGATAACAGGCATGAGACACCATACCTGGTCCCACAGTAGAATATTATCCAGCTAGGAAAATGAGCAGATTTCAGCTACATGTATAACTGACAAGCACAATGTTGAACCAAAGAAATAGAAAACATCACTGTGATAAACTCCATATTGTTACTTCCCCTTCCACTCCATATTCTTCCTCCACAGAAATTATGTTTGCAATTGGAAGGGCCAAAGATTGAAATCAAGGTTTTTTTCTATGATGGCAAGGGCCTTATTGTTTCTATTTATTGCTGCATCTCCAATGCTTAAGACTGTGTCTGGCACATGATAGGCATTGTGGAAATGAATGAACTTTCAGGTAGCAGAAGTATCCTCAGAAAACTCTAAAGATGCTAGACAGATTCTGGCTAGGATGTAAAAGGATATAGAAAACCTTCACTGCCATAACACCAAGAAAAAATCAGATAATGTAGAAATCACACTTACTCTGGCAGTATTGGAATTATTTACTACTGTATAACAAATTGCCTCAAAACCTAGTAGCCTGCAACAGCTACTTATTTATTATAGTCTTGGATTCTGTGGGTCATAACTTCGGATGTACTTAGTGGGGATGGCTTGTCTTCACAGTATCTGTGGTCTCAGCTGGAAGAAGGGAAGACTTGAGGCGGGAATCATCTGAAGGCTCACTCTGTCAGTGGTTGGCTTGGCTGTTGGCTCAGACCTTAACTGGAGCTGTTAGCTGAACACCTACATTTGGCCTGTGTAGCCTGGGCTCCCTCACAACATGGTGGCTAGGTTCCAAGGACGAACATTCCAAGAAAGCGGAAGAGCCATGCTGAAGCTGTATAACCTTTTATGACCTATCCAGGGAACATCACTTAGGTTGCATCCTCTTCATCAGGGCACTCACAAATTCCCATCCAGGTTCAAGAGGAGATATAGAGGCCACCTCTTGCTCTAGAAGAGCATATGGGACTAGAAGTAATGCTGTGATCATCTTTGGAAAATCTGTCATAATTGGACTATTGAAGAGTGGCAGAAAGCCTTGTTGAACTGATTTCCAGAGAGTGGAGCCCATCATAGGTGTGAGCATTGTGGCACAGCTGCTGCTAGGGGCAGATGCCAGGTCTGGGTTTGAGTAGGTAGTAGAGAGGCCTTGCCAAAGACTGAGAAAATGTACTGGCTGGAGAAGGAGCTGTTGGCAGTGATGGGGGCAAGCAAAATAAATGACCAGTAATTACATGAAAAGGTGATCAAATAGCATTAAACTAATGAGGGAAATGAAAATCAAAACCACAATTAGTTAAGATACCACTTCACATCCACTAGGATGTCTATCATTTAAAAAGTGAAAAATAAAAATAACCAGTGTTAGCAAGAATACGGAGAAATTAGAACCCTCATACATTGCTAGTGAGAATGCAGAATTGTGCAGCTACTATAGTTTGGTGGTTTCTCAAAAAGCTAAATGTAATACTTCTAGCATATGACCCAGCAGTTAGTTCTACACTGGGGTAGAATGCCCAAAGCAATTGAAAAAAGGGGACTCGAACAAATACTTGCACATCAGTGTTCATTGCAGCATTATTCACAGTAGCCAAAAGGTGGAAACAACCCAAGTGTCAAACAGCAGATGAATGGATAAACAAAACGTGGTATATACAGTCAGTGGAGTATTGTTCAGCCATAAAAAGAAGTGAAGTTCTTGGCCGGGCGTGGTGGCTCACACCTGTAATCCTAGCACTTGGGGAGGCCAAGGCAGGCGGATCACAAGATCGGGAGATCAAGACCATCCTGGCTAACACGGTGAAACCCCGTCTCTACCAAAAATACAAAAAGAAATTAGCCGGGCGTGGTGGTGGGCGCCTGTAGTCCCAGCTACTCGGGAGGCTGAGGTAGGAGAATGGCGTGAACCTGAGAGGCATAACTTGCAGTGAGCTGAGATCTCGCCACTGCACTCCAGCCTGGGCGACAGAGTGAGACTCCATCTCAAAACAAAACAAAACAAAAACAAGAGGAATGAAGTTCTCGGCTGGGTACAGTGGCTCACGCCTGTAATCCCAGCACTTTGGGAGGCTGAAGCTGGTGGATCATGAGGTCAAGAGATGGAGACCATCCTGGCCAACATGGTGAAACCCTGTGTCTACCAAAAACAAAAATTAGTGGGCATGGTGACGTGCACTGGTAGTCCCAACTACTCGGGAGGCTGAGGCAGGAGAATCGCTTGAACCCAGGAGGCAGAGGTTGCAATGAGCCGAGATCATGCCACTGCACTCCGGCCTGGGCAACAGAGAGACTCCATCTCAAACAAGCAAACGAATGAATGAATGAATGAATGAATGAAGGAAGGAAGGAAGTTCTCATTCATGCTACATATAGATAAACTTTGAAAACCATATGCTAAGGCTGGGTACAGTGGTGCACACCTGTGATCCTAGCACTTTGGGAGGCCGGGGTGGGCAGATAGCTTGACCTCAGGAGTGTTGAGACTAACATGGCAAAACTCTTATCTCTACAAAATAAAAGACCCACAAGTTAGCTGGGCGTGGCAGTGCATGCCTGTAGTCCCAACTACTAAGGAGGCTGAGGTGGGAGGATCACTTGAGCCTGGGAGGTCAAGGCTGCTGCAGTGAGCTGTATTCGCATCACTGCACTCCAGCCTGGGTGACAAAGTGAGAACCCTGTCACAGTCAGTCAAATTTATTTATTTATTTAGCAATGGAATCTTGTTCTGTCGCCCAGGCTGGAGTGCAGTAGCACAGTCTCAACTCACTGCAACCTCCACCTCCCGGGTTCAATCGATTCTCCCACCTCAGCCTCTCAAGTAGTAGCTGTGACTACAGGTGGTCACTGTCACACCTGGCTAATGTTTATATTTTTAGTAGAGTTGGAGTTTCACCATGTTGACCAGGCTGGTCCCAGACTCCTGACCTCAGGTGATCCGCCCACCTCGGCCTCCCAAAGTGCTGGGATTACAGGCATGAGCCACCACACCTGGCTTCAGTCAATCAGATTAAAAACTCAGATTGGGATCTGAAAGACTTATAAGTGCAACAATAATTTATTCAGCATACATATCCTCCAGCTCTCCCCTGCCAATCCTCCCCAACTTTTGCAAAGAAAAAAGAACTAAAGGCAGCACTAAAAAGTAGAAAGAACTAACAGGGTCTTACATTCTCCTGTTTTCTGTAACTATTGTTTGAAAGGTGATACTTCCTCCTGGCTCCCACCTCAGGTACTTATAGACCAATAACCTAAAACCTAAGCGGAGACAATGTTGGGCTAACCAGAGGTGAGCTCAGTCTTCTTAAATCTGGGACTCAGGCCAGGCGCGGTGGCTCACGCCTGTAATCCCAGCACTTTGGGAGGCCGAGGCGGGCGGATCACAAGGTCAGGAGATCGAGACCATGGTGAAACCCCGTCTCTACTAAAAAATACAAAAAAAAAAAAAAATAGCAAGGCGAGGTGGTGGGCGCCTGTAGTCCCAGCTACTCGGGAGACTGAGGCAGGAGAATGGTGTGAACCCGGGAGGCGGAGCTTGCAGTAAGATGAGATCCGGCCACTGCACTCCAGCCTGGGCGACAGAGCGAGACTCTGTCTCAAAAAAAAAAAAAAAGAAAAGAAAAACAGGGCTGGGCGCAGTGACTCAAGCCTGTAATCCCAGCACTTTGGGAGGCCGAGACGGGCAGATCACAAGGTCAGGAGATCGAGACCATCCTGGCTAACCCGGCGAAACCCCGTCTCTACTAAAAAATACAAAAAACTAGCCAGGCGAGGTGGCGGTCGCCTGTAGTCCCAGCTACTCAGGAGGCCGGGGCAGGAGAATGGCGTAAACCTGGGAGGCGGAGCTTGCAGTGAGCTGAGATCCGGCCACTGCACTCCAGCCTGGGCAACAGAGCGAGACTCCGTCTCAAAAAAAAAAGAAAAAAGAAAAACAGAAGTCTTTATCTGTGTTCGAAGTTTAAATCTAGTACGTGAAATTAAAAAAAATTAGGCTTAACAGCAGAGTGAATACTACAAAAGAACGGTGAACTCGAAGACATATCAATAGAAATTATCTAAAAGGAAGGTCAGAGAGATGGAAAAAAAATTGGATAGAGCGTTTCTGCTATCTATGCAACAGTATCAGGCAGTCCGACATAGGTGTGATCAGAATCCTGGAAGGGTAAGAGACAGAATGGGTAGGATAAATTCACAAAAGAAGTGCAAAACTTATACAATGAATACTATAAAACATTGTTGAAATTAATGACAACCTAAATAAATGAAAATACATACCATATTCATGGATCAGAAGACTCAACATTTTAAGATGGAATACTTAGCTAGTAAATTGTAGAACCAGTGCTGAAACCAAAGTCTGTTCAGATTAATTTAATCATTCATATAGGAATTCATGGTGGGTAGGACAGGTGAAAGTGGCTGTGTTCATGGAGCTTCCATTAGATGGAGGGAGTCATCCTTTAATAAAACAGTATAATTTCAGATAGTGTTAAGTACTATGAAGAAATAAAGCATGATGTGATAATAATTGGGGAAGATGGTTTAGGTTAGATGGTCAGGAAATGCCTCTCTGAAAGAAGTCTCATAAATGTCTCTTTTTCTTTTTACATTTTGTTTTCTTGAATTAGGACCAAATAAAGGCCACACATTGAGATTGCTTGCTATGTCTCTTAAGTCTCTTTATCTATAGGTTCCCCTTTCATGTCTCCCTTTTGAATTTTTCCTGGTAATTCAGTTGTTGAACAAAGCTGGTCATTTGTCCTGTGGCATTTCCCATGATCTGGTTGCTGACTGCACAGCTTCCAAGTGAGCGCCATCTGTTGCGGGAAGTCAGGGACCCCGAACAGAGGGACCTGCTGAAGCCATGACAGAAGAACATAAATTGTGAAGATTTCGTGGACATTTATCACTTCCCCAATCAATACTCTTGTGATTTCCTGTGCCTGTCTTTAATCTCTTAATCCCGTCATTTCATAAGCTGAGGATGTATGTTGCCCCAGGACCCTGTGATGATTGCGTTATCTGCACAAATTATTTGTAGAGCATCTGTGTTTGAACAATATAAAATCTGGGCATCCAAAAGGAATGGGATGGCTGCGATTTTCAGGGAACAAGGGAGATAACCACTGACCTGAGGGGCTGGACAGAACAGAGTCATGTTTCTCTTCTTACAAAAGCAAATAGGAGAAATATCACTGAATTCTTTTTCTCAGCAAGGAACAGCCCTGAGAAGGAGAATGCATTCCTAGGGGGAGGTCTCCAAAATGGCCACTCTAGGAGTGTCTGTCTTATACAGTTGTAGACAAGGGATGAAATAAGCCCTGGTCTCCTGTAGTGCCCCCAGGCTTATTAGGATTAGGAAATTCCTGCCTAGTAAATTTTAGACCTGTTGTCTGCTCTCAAACCCTGTCTCCTGATAAGATGTTATCGATGATAATGCATGCCCAGTGGGACATGAAACTTCATCAGCAATTCTGATTTCACCCTGGTCCTGTGATCTCGCTCTGCCGCCATTTGCCTTGTGATATTTTATTGCCCTTGAAGCGTGACCCTATTCGTACACCCCTCCCCTTTTGAAATCCATAAGAAAAACTCGCTGATTTTGCGGCTCAGGGGGCATCTCGGAACCTGCTGACATGTGATGTCTCCCCTGGACACCCAGCTTTAAAATTTCTCTCTTTAGTACTCTTTCCCTTTATTTCTCAGACCAGCCGACACAGGGAAAATAGAAAAGAACCTACATTGAAATATTGGGGACTGGTTCCCCGATAACCATCCTCGACCCTCTGTTACTTCCTCTGCAGTGGTGGTTGGGTCTAGAGACTTGAGGAGAGTCAAGTTGATTTTTTTTGGCAATATTGTTAAGTCTAGATCTTAAACACTTACTCCTTACTCCTTACATTATATTAAGGCGTTATTGTTAAAATTTTCAGATATAATGGTCATGTGGTGATGGTTTGTTTTATAGATTTATACAGGAAAATTAGTGGATGAAATGATATGTCTGAGATTTGCTCCACTGTAATAAAGGATAAGAAGTACTTGGAGGTAAATACAAAATCTGACAGGCCATGAGTCGAGCATTGTTGAGTCTGGCTGATGGGTGTCTGGAGGGTTCATTATACTCTTCTGTCTGCTTTTTGTACAGTTTTTAGATTGTCCATAATTTTATGTTTTAAAGCCTATTATTTATCTCAAAATGAATGAAATTCTCCCTCACCCATTTATGAGGATGCAATAACCATCAATTCATGTTGACTTCAATAAAGTAAGTTAGTGATCGACTTCATTTTTATGGGAAGCTATTATTTATCAAATCACTTTTTTTTTTTTTTTTTGACGGAGTTTTGCTCTTGTTGACCAGACTGAAGTGCAGTGGCGCAATACTGCCTCACTGCAACCTCTGCCTCCCAGGTTCAAGCGATTCTCCTGCCTCAGCCTCCCAGGTAGCTGAGATTACAGGAATGCACCACCACGCCCAGCTAATTTTGTATTTTTAGTAGAGACAGGGTTTCTCCATGTTGGCCAGTCTAGTCTTGAACTCCTGACCTCAGGTGATCCGTCTGCCTTGGCCTCCCAAAGTGCTGGGATTATAGGTGTGAACCACTGCCCCCAACCTATCAAATCACATTTTAAAAATTAAGCTGAACCATTTGAGATTTCTGAGCTTTGTCAGGCAAAATGCTCACATACTGGCAGTTTTCTGTTTCAGCCTGCTGCATGGATGTCAGCTAAGCAGTCAGATACCTTCCACGTGCATGCATTCATTTTTAGGTTTTCTACCTTTCCGTGGCGGTTTACTAGTTATCGAGCCATTTTTTGTTAGGACTGGATTGGATTCCTAGTTTTTAAATGGTTGTAGTGAATTGGTACTGTTTTGTTGTCATCGTTGTTGTTGTTGTTGTTTTAAGAAATTTAAAGGGGAAAAAAAAGAGACTAGGAAGTACATTAAGTATGTTGCCCTAAGACAGAAATTAGCTTGTTGTATTTGAGGCACAGAAGATATGTGTGACTGTCCTGAGTGAGGGGGAAGGTGATAAAAGATGATGTCAGAGTGGTGGACAGGGGACAGATCATGTAGGGCCTTCTGGAATTGGCAGACAGGAGCGAAATGATGTGACTGCATTGCAAGTAGTGCTCCAGCTGCTATGTAGACATAGACCGTAGTGGGAGCAAAAGACCAGCTAAGTTGTTGCATAGTCTGAGCAAAAGCTTGGGGTTAGGTGGCTCAGACCAGAGTAGAAAGGAGGGGATACCCTGAGGGGTAGGAGGTGTTTCAGAAGTGGCCCCTGGAGGTTCAACGAGTAGAGATTAAATGATTACTTAGAAAATACTTAGAAATGTGTCTAGCACATACAGAGTGCTTGATTTTTGGTTCATTGTGGTTAAAACACTGAACAAGCATTTTTTGAGCATGTAAGTCTGTTTCAGGCTCTGTTTTAAAGTATGTTACATTTCTTGGCTCATGTAATTCACTTGCCACCACATTGAGGTGGGTAGTTTATTACCCCCATTTTACAGGAGGGAATCGATAACACCGCTCTGCTCTTGCAAGTTTCTGTGCACAGTGGCCCCTTTCTAAAGTCCATCTTATTCTGCATTCTCAGCCACGGAGAGATGACACTTAACTAATGTGAATGGCCCCTCAGATGTAACCCAGTTGTTCTTTAAGAACCAGCTTCCAGAGAAGTTAAGTGTCTGGGACCTGACACAGCCTCGAGTCAGCATTTGCCCCTGCACTAGCAGCATCTTCTGAGCATGAGATTTGCGAACTTGGGCCGAATTCAGCTTTGGTCATCATTTCAACAATGAAGCTAATTTAAGCTTACTTCTGCAGCACTGGGAAAGTCATTATGAAATAAAAGCACACAAATTGAGAGAAAGACAGTGAAAATCACTTACCATCCATTGCTGATGAGTTCAGCCAAACACTGGAGGAATCAGAATAAGTGGTGTTTATAATAGCTTGTAAATGTTTTCAAACTTTTTATTTGGTGGATCTCCTGTGGGTTTGGTTTTCCTGACCCTGGTATTGTGTCAAACAGACAGTGTGGGCAGCGTGGCAGATAAACATTAAAAGTTCCCACCTACCATAAGTCATGTTTTCAGAGAACTGTGAACATGGAATAGCTTGAGAATTTCTCATAGGTAGGAAGTCCCTGTCCAGAGTCTAGCTTCTTTTGTGGTTGTTAGAGCATTTGTACCAGAACTAGTCAGAGTTCTCTTGCTTTTTCCATTTGTACCAGCTGTGGGTACCTCCTGCCCACGGATGCAGCCTGCCATTTCACAATGACCTCTCATCTTATCTTGCTTCCTGACCCTTTTGTTTTTTAGCAATCATCCTCTTCCAGTGGTAGCGTGTTTGGGTCTGGAAACACTGGAAGAGGGGGAGGTTTCTTCAGTGGCCTTGGAGGAAAACCCAGTCAGGATGCAGCCAACAAAAACCCGTTCAGCTCGGCCAGTGGGGGCTTTGGATCCACAGCTACTGCAAGTAAGTTGAGAAGACTTTTCCCAGTCCCTTGGTACCCTAATGCCATTTTCATTCTTAGGGAGTTATCAAAGCTTCAGTGACAAATATAAAAAGAAAAAAAGTATATCTAGAAGGCCCATTTAAAATATCTTCCCCAAAGCAGTGTCATCTGTTTTGGTTTTTTATTTTTGGTTTTTTAATGAGATGTGCTATATAATCATGAAAAGACATCAGATCTGCAGGGAGAGGATCTGTGTATTGAGCTGTTCCCCTCTTCTCTCCCAAGGCCCAATCGTTCTGTTTCTTAGTATTGGAGTGACTTGAAGTGAAGGCAAGCAGACAAGTGTAAGTGAGCGGCAGCATAGCAAGCCGAGGATGAGCGTGTAGACTTTCTATTTGGGTAGTACTCTCCGAATAGCTCCTGTGGGGAGATGTCATCCAAAAGTTGAAGCCTTTACTGTTTCTCACCTCTTACATTTTTGTTTTATTTTCATCTGAAGCTGTATCTGCTGGTACTTTCTTGAGCTAATTTCTTTTCTTTTTTTTTTTTTTTTTTTGAGACGGAGTTTCACTCTTGTTGCCCAGGCTGGAGTACAATGGTACAATCTCGGCTCACTACAACCTCCACCTCCCGTGTTCAAACGATTCTCCTGCCTTAGCCTCCCAAGTAGCTGGGATTACAGGCATGCGCCACCATGCCCAGCTGATATTTTTGGTAGAGACAGGGTTTAGCCATGTTGACCAATCTGGTCTCAAACTCCTCTGCCTGCCTCGGCCTCCCAAAGTGCTGGGATTATAGGATGAGCCACCATGCCCAGCCTTCTTTAGCTAATTTTTTAAATTCTTTTTTTTTTTTTCTTTTTTTTGAGACAGAGTTTTGCTCTGTCACCAAGGCTGGAGTACAGTGGCGCGATCTCGGCTCACTGCAAGCTCTGCTTCCCAGGTTCACGCCATTCTCCTGCCTCAGCCTCCCGAATAACTGGGATTACAGGTGCCTGCCACCACACCTGGCTAATTTTTTGTATTTTTTATAGTAGAGACAGGGTTTCACCATGTTAGCCGGGAGGTCTTGATCACCTGACCTTGTGATCTGCCTGCCTTGGCCTCCCAAAGTGCTGGGATTACAGGCGTGAGCCACCGTGCCCGAACCTTTTTTTTTTTTTTTTTTTTGAGACAGTGTTACTCTGTCGCCCAGGCTGGAGTGCAGTGGCATGATCTCGGCTCACTGCGACCTCCACTCCTGGGTTCACGCCGTTCTCCTGCCTCAGCCTCCCGAGTAGCTGGGATTACAGGCACCTGCCACCAAGCCTGGCTAGTGTTTGTATTTTTAGTAGAGAAGGGGTTTTACCATGTTGGCCAGGCTGGTCTTGAATCCTGACCTCAGGTGATCTGCCCACCTCAACCTCCCAAAGTGCTGGGATTACAGGTGTGAGCCACCGTGCTCGGCCTTAAAAATTCTTTTTTGAGCTGTGTATTCATGGTTGGAAATGAAAGAAATCTGTTTGTGTAGATCTGTTATCCTGCTGCTCAGACGGAGGCTGAGATTAGAAGTTGGGAGCCTGTCCTGTTTGTCTCAGCTTCTCTCATTTAATATGCTCTACATGAAGTTTCTCATCTGTTGTGCTGTGTGAGATCTCCATGAATCATGAGCTAGTGTTCTGCAGTCATGACGGATGTTTCCTTAATATTAAGGCCTATGCAGTTACCAAAACTTTCTATCCCGATTTGCCCTTCTAAATTCCTAAATCAAAAACTAGTCATTTTTTTTAGTTCAGCCTGGGCAACACAGCAAGACCCCATCTCAAAAACCAAACAAACAAAAACCTAGTTATTTTGTTGTCACTGTCCACTCCACTAATACATAAGGAAAGATTACTTGTCAAGAGACACATACCTTTTAATTCATGAAATTATATAATCAGAAGTTTTTGTTCTTTAGGTTTCAGTTGGCCAGGAGGGATTTAGAATCCTGAATCTTAGAAATCAAGTCTAGTAGTTTTCAAAAACCGTTTTTGCCAATGAACTCTTAAGTAGCATCCTGACAAGGAAAACAAAAGTAGGTTCATGCTGAAGCAGGGGTCAAGAACTCCAAGACACACAGCTGGCTGGCACCACACGACTGTGAGGCTCCATAGCACATACTTTGAAATCATCGTCCTTTTATGGCTCTTCATTTTCCATTGAGGAAACAAGCCCAGAATGCTGAGGTCACAGAGCGAGAAAGTCACAGATGTAGAGCTCAGCTAGACTGTATGTCACATGCCAAACACAGAATCTGGCACAGAATAGACACTTACTAACATGCTCCACTGCAGTTAGAAATTTGGGTTTATCCCAGAGCTAAGATATCATATGTGAGGTTGTGTTACTGGCCAATTTTGTTGAAAGTTAAATGTGTCATATCCCTATAAACATTCATTTACTCATCTCTAATGCCATGGCTCTTGACTGTCAAGGAGTTGCCTTTTGTCAGTGGCTGGCTGCAGCTGGTTTGCACGGACACAGGAGAGCCAGCCATGCACATCTTCCCAATTGCTCATTTGGTGACATCGTGTGGGGTAGCCTGAAGTTAGCCATTGTAGAGTATTGTTATCATGGAAATCAGAAAACCCTACAAACCAGGACTCCCCAGCCTGTCAAACATTACTGGCTAATTCTTTTAATTCTGGTTTAAAGTAAACACATAACTATTCTTGATACCAGATAACCCATTAGTCTTCATCTTCTAAATGTTGGCTGTTAACTATAAACCAACAATTTACATGTGTGCCTAAGGGAAGTTTAAGTGATTTTGAAGGAGTCGAGGAGACGCTTAACATTATATTATTTTTAAAAACTAAGTATATGATTTTATTTCAACAGTTTTTGGGGGTACTAAGTGTATGATTCGATAATGAAAGGGACAGGAATTTTTTTAACCCTGAGAACCACCAAGTACAGGGTAAGAGGAAGGAACAGTGGAGAAGGAAGAGCTGGGAGTCGTCTGGGGAAAGTCTACTCAGGATACTTTCTGCAGAATCATCAGTGACAGCCTCTTTCTCCTTAGGTGGCTCTGCATCATTTGATGCTTTGAGCACCACTTCTTTCCTGGACTGTATGAACTGATTCTCCTGGTTCCTTCTGCCTTTCAAACAATTCTTCCTCTGCTCCTCTTCTTTTCTCTACATTCTCTCCTTCCCCCCCACCAACCCCCTCACTCCCCGCCCCATTTTGCTATGGGGCATTCCCCATGGTCCTCTGGTTCATCACAATCTTCTTCCTTCCCCCTGGCTCTTCCATTGTGGTCTACAAATCCATGCCAAACTGAGTCTTAAGACTGCATTTATTTTGCCCCTTTTCCTACTCAAAACCCTTGGACAGCTTCCCACTGACTATAGGATAAAGTCCAAACAAACTTGAAACTGGAATTCAGGGCCCTCCTTGAGCTGGCCCCAAAGTACCTTTCTGACTATACTCAGTTCCCCAGCATGTTCCTTCTGGTTTGGCCAGTTTGTCTGCTTGCTGTCCACACAAGCATCCCTCCCTCACTTCCTCCAGGTTCACGTGGCACCCTGCACCCACCTTCTGAGCCTGTCCTTTTAAGGATGAATGCGAGGCTGTTTCTGTGTGCAGTGCACCTTTGCCTGAGGGTCATTCAGGCCCATCATGATTGCTCCCTCTCTGGAAGTCCTGCGGCCCTTGGATTTCATCACTACACAAACCATCAAGCAGAAATAAACCAGCCTTTATTAATCACCTACTGTGTGCCAGAAGCTCAATGCACATGAGCTAACCACTTCTTACAACAGTGTTTTTAGATGTGGCTGTCCCCATTTCACTGATAGGAAAATCAGGTCCAAGAGGAGATATAGACTGCAGAAGCTGCACAGCTATTCAGTGGCATAGCCAGGATTTAGTCCAGATGCTTTTCCTGAGCTCTGATGGGCCATGTTTACATAACGTCTCCCAGGTATGCCTTTTTGGGCAACATTTATGCATGGAAAAGACCCCATTATAGAGAGTTGTTTGAGCAGTTCTCTTTGTGACATTTATGCCCTGGGCTGCTTAGCCCTGAAACTGCCCACTTGACCCCTGAGAAGTCATGAGAACTATAACAATGACCAGGAGAGACAAGCTGAGAACACCAGTGCTTGGAGTTGGCATGTTCTGTATCCAGAAGCTCAAAGCTTGCAAGAAGGGCTTCTCTCTGTCATTCCCATAGACTCTACTAAAGAAAACCTGTGAACCCATGGGGTCATCTAAAAGTCACCACCACTGTGGACTGTTACCCATAAGGACCTGTTGCCTCCTTGAGTATTGTCCTGAGGACACTGTGTAGGGCCATTCCCAGCACATTATTTCTGTTTAGGGTCCTGAAAGACATATTTGTTTCATCAGGAGATGAAGAAGCCGTTTGATGATAATCATGTGGGTTCATGGGTCCGTCTACAACTGTTCTTGAAGAAAATATCTTGGAAAGTATCCTGGGCAAGAGCTGCTTGAGAGACCCCTTCAGAGTGTGCACTGAATTCTTATTCAGTGACTTTAGACCTGCAGGATGATATGGGGCCTGGTCTGGTACTCTTTGTGTCAAATTTAATTACTATCCAGTTTATATTAAGTATAATTTAATTCAGATTGGGTCAGGCATGCATGTTGGATTATGCTAGTGTTTTTGCCAAATAAAAGACCAAAGAGGATCCATGTTTTGCCAGCAGGGCAGAAGCCCGGAGCAGATGACAGTCTTACCTGTACTTGACACCCCTAAAGTGTCAGTCACAGATGGCTATGCAAAGACAAACTTGTTTTTTTTTACTGCATAGTTTATTTACAAGTCGAAAGGAATCTTCTATAGTGAAATATTGTTCTGTTCGCCAAGATATTCTCTTTGGTAATATGAGAATATGGTAACGTATTTTCAAAAGCTAGAGATTGTGTTATTTTGGAACCATTAGGAGAAAACCAAGAAACACATTGTTGACATTAGAAACAGAGTCGCAGTCATTGTTTTATGCTACTATGTTTCAGAGCAGTTTAAATCAATGGTAAAATGTCTCAACATGCAGAGCTCCTTGAGAGACTAAATGAGAGTGATTACAGCTTTAATGGGGTCATTCTTGGGATCTTCTAAAAATGAAAAGGATTTCATTATCTCCTGCTGACCTGCTCAGTGTCTTACTAGCTGAAGTGTGATTGAGATGTGGAAGGAGGAGGTTGAAGGAACAGAGAAGGGCAGCAGCCTTTTCTGAGGGTCCACAACATATCACACTAGTGCCCTGTGTGCATCATGTTATCTTCCCAGCATCCCTTGCAGAGTCAGGATTGCTGTCCTGTTCTATGTGTGGGGAAACTGGGACTTAGTTAAGTCCTTGCCCAGGGTCACACAGCTATTAGGTAATCTCATCTGGGTCTGACTGCAAACTTCACTGCTTGTTCCACTATGATATACCATAAAGATTTTAAAGTCAAAGAGTTTTAAATAGAGCAAAAGATAAAAAAGCCCAAAGACTTCTAAATGATCTCTGACTTCCCACCACTATCTCAGTAAAATCATTTCACCTCTCATTTCATATGGTTGCACCAAATTTCTCCAAGAGGAAATTCAACCCCAGTCTTGCCTTTGAATTTGTTTGCTATTTGAATTTTGCATTGCTAGCACTAACAAAGTACAAAATTGCAGCCCTCTGTTCTTGAAATACCAAGTAAACGGAATGGCTGAGAAGCCTGTTTTTCATCTCCAGTGTCAAATGTACTGCCATTGAAGGAATCAAACTTAACTTTGGGCTAGCTCAATAAGGGGAAGGTCAAACTGCTCAGGAGGCCGTTTTGTGGGACTCCATCAAGGGATAAATTATCCTGTGGTACCAAGTTATGAGGGTGATACAGAGGGATTTCTTAACCACCCAGCTGCCAATGCCTGACATACCCGACATGTGGGTCCTTAGCCAGGCTCTCAAATTGTCAGCAGTGTTTTTCTAGGGCAGTGACCATAATGTGATGGGCCAAGTCATACTGTATTACTGGTGCCTGGAAATTTGAGGTGACTGGGTCCCAAAGTGAGGCCACTCACTTCCTGGATTATGGATTAAGAGCATTGCATCCGGACGTATTAACCGTGTTGGCTCTCCTGTTAGGGTCGGTTTGTAGCAGCACAAGTTGAGAGACCTGAGGAGGTGACAGGTTAATGGGGGGGGGCCACCCCTTCCAACAGCTCAACTTTGAAAATGATGTTAAGTGCTCCCCCTCCTCCAGTCCTCTCCTTTCACCTTCCCTGTGAACACCTGACTGGTTTAGGGAGAGACTGGTCCTTTATTACCCACCCAGTGATTACCCAGAGCATACGCTATGCCTCCCATTTATGCCTTGTGTCTTTGGGCATCCATTCCACTTCAGGATAGCTTCTGCCTGCCTTGTGGGCATATATTTAATAAAACACCCATCCAGACGTGGTAGGAAACGTGAGTTATTCCTTGCCTTCCCACCAACACCCCTCCCCCCCAAAAAAAGAAGTTTGAAAACTCTGACATATCCTATGCTGTATTTGAGTGACGGCTTCTGTGTATGTGGACTTTGGCTATTTATTGTCTGTCAGGTTTGCATTTCTTGTAACAGGTGAAAAAAAATTCTCAGCCATCTTGGTTTTTAGTAGTTTCCTTTTTTCCTTTAATTCTTGGAGTGAATTCATAGTTGAGAGAGGGGGAATGACCCCCTAGATAAGTATCTAAAAGGTCAAGGGCTTCATTAAACCTCTTAGAGGAAAGCTGACTGGAAGTCTTGCTAGCCTCTTTCACATTCTTCAGACCATCCCTATATCCCCTTGGATCAAAGATAGGAGCACCATGATTTTTCTCATTTCACTGCCATTCTCTGAGCAGCTCGGGCAGCCATAAGCATGCTGAACTTGACTATAAAAGCAGTAAGTAAGTGCTAGAAGCCATTATGCCTGGTTTGGATTTGTTCTAACTTTAATTTCCCTAGTTTGACAAAATTTGAAGTTGGTCTTGGTGTGAAGAAACCAATCAAAGCAAACCCTTTCTTGAGAAGAAAGCAGCCTGTGGGGCTGAGCCATGGCCTCCATTGCTGGGCAGTCCTGACACCTGCGGGAGCACGCCGTGAGCTTCTGCAAAGGAGCCTCTTCAGTGGGGCCTCTCACTGCTCCTTTATTTTGTGCCTGTAGAATCATGCCAGGAAATCCTGAGCCTGGGTGCCAGAATGACTAAAAACTTCCCAGCAAGGTGTGTGAAAATCAGAGAAAGTGCCTGTCGCTCTGTCGCTCCGCTCCCTTGGGTTCTAGGCGGCTTGTCACTGCCATCTTCCCAAACACCCAACTGATATTTTTTTCTTTGTTCTGAGAAGCAGGTAAAGACATTTCTCTCCCTCTGACCTCCCTCACATCTTCATCTGTTCGTCTCTTCAGATACCTCTAACCTGTTTGGAAACAGTGGGGCCAAGACATTTGGTGGATTTGCCAGCTCGTCATTTGGAGAGCAGAAACCCACTGGCACTTTCAGCTCTGGAGGAGGAAGTGTGGCATCCCAAGGCTTTGGGTTTTCCTCTCCAAACAAAACAGGTACTCCTGTGTCTATTTGTTATGGTTATCTTTTTATGCATATTTGTTTATGCGTAGATATCTGGAAGGAGACATCTCTAGGGTGGTTATCTCAAGAGAATAGGATTGGAGTAAAGAAGTTAACTATTTCCTCCTCTTCATATTTACTGAGCATCTGCTACATTCCTAACATGATTCCAGGTCTTCCAAAACATGTTTAAAAGCATTGAACGCAAGTAATGCAACCCTTTTTTTGTGTGTGTGTGTGAGATGGAGTCTAAATCTGTTACCAGGCTGGAGTTCAATGGTGCGATCTCGGCTCACGGCAACCTCCGACTCCCTGGTTCAGGCAATTCTTCTGCCTCAGCCTCCCTAGTAGCTGGGATTATAGGCATGTGCCACCATACCCAGCTAATTTTTGTACTTTTAGTAGAGACGAGGTTTCACCATGTTGGCCAGGCTGGTCTCCGTCTCTTGACCTCATGATCTGCCCACCTCGGCCTCCCAAAGTGCTGGGATTACAGACGTGAGCCACCGCGCCCAGCTGTAATGCAGCTCTTTAGAGAACACAGAGTCTTCTTGGAAAGAAAACATTGTAAATATTTTACAGCTGCAGAACAACCAAAGTAAAGGAACACATAAGAAAATAAAGTATCAACAGGAAAGCATCCTGAGTCATGGATTTGTTGGGGTGCCCATTATTTGTGAGGGTCAAAGCAGATTATCTGTTTAATTTCTCATCTGTATATTACTTTCCCCTCTTTCGCAAATCAGTTTTTTTGTTTTTGTTTTTGTTTTTGTTTTTGAGATGGAGTCTGGCTCTGTCACCCAGGCTGGAGTGCAGTGGTGCGATCTCGGCTCACTGCAACCTCTGCCTCCCGGGTTCACGCCATTCTCCTGCCTCAGCCTCCCGAGTAGCTGGGACTACAGGCACCCACCACCACACCCAGCTAATTTTTTGTATTTTTAATAGAGATGGCGTTTCACCATGTGAAATGGTGATGGTCTCGATCTCCTGACCTCGTGATCTCCCCACCTCGGCCTCCCAAAGTGCTGGGATTACAGGCGTGAGCCACCACTCCTGGCCCCCAGATCCTTTTATTTTTAATTGAAGTATATGTGTATCCACAATCCAAATAGCATAAGTACACAGCTGAATTAATTTTCATAGTTGACACCCATGTAAACAAGGAAAAGGAACATTACTAGCACTACTTTTTATCCCAGCATTACTATTAAAGTATACATTTATATAAATTATATGCCTTTTTATAATCATGTATTTATAACTAAAAATTTTTAAAGAACAATATGTGTTTAGATCTGAAGACGTACTTCATTTCCATCATCTGCCTCTCCATTCTGTTTCTGTCTCTGAGATCTGCGGGGAGTCTGCACTCCTGTTCTTGTTGATGGAAAGTTGTGTGAAAAGAATTTTTTTTAAGACGGGGGGTCCAGGGTAGGCTGTTTGAGCAAGCAGCTTTTGAAAGCAAACTCCCCGTGGGTAAGTGGGCAGGACACTTGGCCCTCGTATGTATAGGATGCTCTGAAATATGCTAATTCCAGAGGAAGGATCCAACCTCAGGACTAGATGCATCGGTGGCTCTGACTTGGGAGTAAGGCTGCCCCAAATTAATACATGGAGTCTCATGTGTAGAGCCTAAAGTGCTGTGGTTTCCAAATCCACTGTGTACCTTACGTCAAACTGTGACTCAGGTAGCTTAGTCCTTGGTTCCTAGTTGTTAATACTGCTCCTAGAAATTAAAACAGAATATTCTGAAATGGGCTTCGCAGCTTTCTTTTTGCCACACACACAGTGCATTATTTAAAAATGAAAGGGCCACAAGGCTTTTATCCCAGTTAGAAAGGCACATCGTGAACATTTCTTTTTTTTTTTTTTTTTTTTGAGACGGAGTCTCGCTCTGTCGCCCAGACTGGAGTGCAGTGGCCAGATCTCAGCTCACTGCAACCTCCGCCTCCCGGGTTTATGCTATTCTCCTGCCTCAGCCTCCTGAGTAGCTGGGACTACAGGCGCCGGCCACCTCGCCCGGCTAGTTTTTTGTATTTTTTAGTAGAGACGAGGTTTCACCAGGTTAGCCAGGATGGTCTCGATCTCCTGACCTTGTGATCCGCCCGTCTCGGCCTCCCAAAGTGCTGGGATTACAGGCTTGAGCCACCGCATCGTGAACATTTCAACTGGGGAATATTAGTTCATCGATCATCAAAACTTTGTTTGTTTTTAGAAGACTGATAATGTTTTCTTTGACTCTTATGGTTTTCCTATATATGGTTCTTTATCCTGGGATTATGTCCCCATTGATTTGGAAATCTGACCTTTGAAATTGCGCCTATAATCCCAGCAGTTTGGGAGGCTGAGGTGGGAGGATCACTTGAGCCCAGAAGTTCAAGACCAACCTGGGCAGCATAGTGAGACCTTTATCTCTAAAAGAAAAAAGGAAAATCACACCTAATTCAGACACTGGGTACAGTGGCTCACACCTGTAATTCCAGCACTTTGGGAGGCCAAGGAAGACAGATCACTTGAGTCCAGGAGTTTGAAACCAGCTTAGGTAACATGGCAAAAACCCGTCTCTACAAAAAAAAAAAAAAAAAAAGCAAAAATAAGCCAGACACAGTGGTGCATGCCTGTAGTCCCAGCTCCTCAGGAGACTGAGGTGGGAGGATCAGTTGATCCTGGGAGGCAGAGATTGCAGTGAGCCAAAATTATGCCACTGCACTTCATCCTGGGCAACAGAGCAAGACTGTCTTAAAAAAAGAAAGAAAATCTGACCCTTTTATTTGTCCAGTCTTAGAGAAAATATATGCCTCAACTTTTCATAGTATTTATTTATTTGCCCCATGAAACTGTAATACTTAGATTGAGGACTCAAATAGAGAAAAATTATCTTTCAGATACGTAAGATGAATGAACTAGTAACCATAAACATCAAAGTGAGGGCAGGGGAAAGACCACGCCCCCTCATGTTTTAGGGACTTCATCTCTCTGCAGCCGAACTCGTACTGGTTCTGGGAGAGCTTTTTCTGTCGAAAGAGGGGACTGGAAGTCCCGAGTAGAAGGAAGGGCTGCTGTGAATGGAGGAACTGCCTTCCTGCGCAGGCATCGGGGCAGTCACTTTTTGCTGTAAGAGAGATTTTAAGTTGATGATTTGGATGGGTCTTTGAAAAATTCCAAAGTGTCTATCCTCCCTTCTCTAAAATTGCATTAGAAAATAATCCTGAGACGGGCGGATCACGAGGTCAGGAGATCGAGACCATCCTGACTAACACAGTGAAACCCTGTCTCTACTAAAAAATATAAAACACTAGCTGGGCGAGGTGGCGGGCACCTGTAATCCCAGCTACTCGGGAGACTGAGGCAGGAGAATGGCATAAACCCAGGAGGCGGAGCTTGCAGTGAGCTGAGATCCAGCCACTGTACCCCAGCCTGGGCGACAGAGTGAGACTCCATCTCAAAAAAAAAAAAATCCTGCTGGAGGTCATCCAGGGAGAGGACAGGAGGAAGGTGGGATGGAGTGAAGATGGCCTTGCTGCCCTGCCCACCATGGTCAGTGGTCTACACCCTGCTTTCTCGCTCAAGTGTTAGATTTGGAGGGAGGCAGGCAGGGGAATGAATGATGGGAAGATGAGAGGTGGGCGTTTGAGTCGCACAGACCTTATTCCAGTCCCAGCTCTAGCACCCACCAGCTGGCTAAAGTTTGGACAAGTGGCATATTCTCTAAGTCTCAGTTTCCTCCCCTGTGATGTAAGGATCCCAGGTTTATTGGGAGGATTTAAGAGAACTGCTGTGAAGCCCCTGGCATAGAGTGGGCCCTCAATAAATCAGAAAGTTTATCATCATTGATTATTAAAAAATTTATATTTCTTCTGGAGAAGAAATTTATGAAAATAAGGCAACTGATAAAATCGAACCCCTCCTGCCATCAGGAGGGAGTTGCCTGTTTAAGCCAGAGTGACTGTTTTCTTCCTGTGTAATTTGGCTGGGACCCAGGTGTGTTGTTTGGGGGCTTTTTCTCTCTGTGTATACTTAACCGCCACCCCTCCGCTGTCCAGTTTATTTTCTGTATCGTCATGACTTCCTATTTTTCACTCACCTTCCACCAAGCAGTCTAAGCAATATTGAAAAGAAGGCACTGGATAAAGCCCTGCATGTCTAGGAAGAAAGTGTAACTAGATCTGTGATCAGTCTTAAATAATTCAACTGTAAGGGTTTTTTAGCACTTTTTTTTCCAGTCTGTTATATTTATAACCCAACAGTCTCCATTATCATGGCTTGGAATTTCACTCAAGGTTTTAAAATGCGGAATGTTAACCCAAACATGAGCCTTAGCAAAAAAGTATCTTCTCAGTTTTGCAGCCTACCACTATTAATGGCAAATAGGCACATGAGTGAATCACAAAGTAACAGTTAACTGAGGAATTCAGCTGACAGCTTTTCATACCCAGGATTTGATCTTTCCTGATTCAGACAGCAGAATCTTGTGTTGTGGTTACATAAACAATAAGAAGTCTAGATTTCATCCCTCTAACAACAGACTCACTTTCTGAAAGGGGAGAAAAGGCTTGTCGCTAAGCCACCATTACTCCCGCCAGCATGCAGTTCATGGGCCAAAACTCACTTTAAGAAGAGCACTTGGCCGGGCGCGGTGGCTCAAGCCTGTAATCCCAGCACTTTGGGAGGCCGAGACGGGCGGATCACGAGGTCAGGAGATCGAGACCATCCTGGCCTACACGGTGAAACCCCGTCTCTACTGAAAAATACAGAAAACTAGCCGGGCGAGGAGGCGGGCGCCTGTAGTCCCAGCTACTCGGGAGGCTGAGGCGGGAGAATGGCGTGAACCCGGGAGGCGGAGCTTGCAGTGAGCTGAGATCCGGCCACTGCACTCCAGCCTGGGCGACAGAGCGAGACTCCGTCTCAAAAAAAAAAAAAAAAAAAAAAAGAAGAGCACTTTTAGAGAGCGCTCCCAGTTAGAGCACATTTCTTAGGCCATTCTGTTCTGTTCATTCCAGAAGACACTCACTGAGTGTCTGTTCTAATACTGTAGAATGATTTCAGCAGTGTCTTGGAAGTTTGGGAACCCGCATCAGGAATAGCTCAGGGGAGGATGTTTTGTCTTCCTGCCTGACAGGCATCACCAGCAATCAGAGTAGGGTGCCCCATGTGTGACCTCACCCTTGTCTGTGTGGCCACCTGTGTGGTGCTGCCCTCTGGCAGCCTGAGCTCACTGGGCAGCAATGTTGGCAACTTGCAGAAGGCATCTGAACTCTAGGGCTGTCCTCACTGTTGACTTACTATTTTATTAGATTTATACAGCAGCCTACCTCCAAAGAAGAAATTTGGTGTATTTTTTCATTGAGAAGTAATTCCAAACTGCAGGAAAAAAGCATTAAAAAAAAAAAAAAAAAAAAACCTTCTCCACTGAGCGAGAGAAAGGGAGACTCCGACGAGAAATGTAGGAGCCATCAGGCTGTAAATAAATAAAAAGCGCCTGGCTGGGCGCCATGTGCACGTCTGTCTCTGCTATGACCCAATTCAGGAATTCTCCCTGAGGGGGGATTTTGAGCCTCTGATTTTATAATTTGGGTTTCTGTGAAGCTAGATGTCTTGCCTGCGTACTGATAAGTAATATAGTCTGTCATCTTTTTGACAGCTGGGTAGGGATTGGAGTTTTCGAGAATGGTTTTTCACTCCAAACAGCTCAGAGGACCTGCAAGGGTGGGAGGTGCACCGAGTGGGCTCTCGGAGGTCTGCTCACACAGCTTCACGCTGACTTCACAGGGTTTGCAGGAGCTCTCCTGAGTGGACCCCAGAGCCCTCTGATAGAAATGGAGCGTGGTGGTTTGCTTTGAGGGCTTTTGTTTTGTTTTCGTTACTATTTTCTTGATAGAAGGGCAGGTGGGTGTTGCTCTTTAGTTCTTGCATTTGAATTGCTGACATCCTCTTTTCCCTTTTTTTCTTCCTTTTTGATTTGGTTTCTCATTGCTCAATGTCTTCTCTTCCTATCTCCTCCTCTCTTTCTCCCTATTTGTTTGTTTGCCTCTGTTTTGCTCAGGTGGCTTCGGTGCTGCTCCAGTGTTTGGCAGCCCTCCTACTTTTGGGGGATCCCCTGGGTTTGGAGGGGTGCCAGCATTCGGTTCAGCCCCAGCCTTTACAAGCCCTCTGGGCTCGACGGGAGGCAAAGTGTTCGGAGAGGGCACTGCGGCTGCCAGCGCAGGAGGATTCGGGTAAGCCCCCTGGGGAGGGCCCTTGGGAACCCACATGCCAGCCAAAAAGCACTAGGGACCTGTACTCGTGCTCTGAAAAGAAATTTGACCATGAGCTGAAGGCCCCTCCCTTGAAACTGGTGAACAACTCCCTCAAGGATTCCTGTTCCTCTCCAGGGTAAGACTCATTTCTTTTAAGCCAGGCTTTGTTGAATTCATGGATGGACCTCAGCTGTGTTGCTGTTCCCTCGTATGAGAAATGCTGGTCATCAGAGCCCCTGTTCTCCTGCTGGGGCTAAAGGAAGGCACCAGCCCTGCCTTAACTACTGCTTTGTAGCCAAGGGGTACCCCCTTGTGGAGCTTCTGTTAGGAAGTCCTCAGTGAATGGTTTCCACCAGATTCTTTCATCTTGGGATTATTCTGTGTTAGACCCATTGTCCTTGAACAAACAATTCCCTGTGTCCCCTGCTCCCCTGCAGCCCCCACAGTGAGTATTCAGTTCCACAGGTCCCCCCCATGGGAAGATCCTGGATGATCAGGAATTTCGAAGCTGCTTTCATTGCCTCATGTGCGTCTGCACTGGAGAAGGCCATGTTAGGGAGTTGCTTTTAAGGGCAGAATTTCAGTCTGGTTGCCAAAACCCCAAGGGAAAAAAAATCTTCACCCCACCACAACATCCCAATTTAAAAATTGTACATGGGGTGACTACCAAGTCTGTCATTCAAAGGAGGTGTTGATGCCTGAAAGTTCTAAAATGCCTCTCACCATGGTACTGGGCTCAACATGAGCTGAAGACTTGGGGGAGGGGAGATGATTTTGTCTGGGGGAATTGTAGAGATACTTGGGATCTGAGTCTTGGCAAGCTAACAGCATCTTTATCTTGAAAATAAACTATAGTATATTCTTACTCACACCCTTTCCCTCCATGCAAGATGCTGGAGCGCAGCAGCAAGAGTGAGGGTTGGCCTGCTGCTGCTCCTGTTTCACAGGGAGACTAATGCCTTAGGTTTGCCCTCAGGAAACCCCAAGAATTAAAGTTAAGGAAAGCTTGGAAAGGACAGTTAGAGACCCACTTAGGCTGGTATTCTCAGCGGTCTTAATGGACGCTGTTCTCTGCAGTGATGACCTAGCACACAGTACCACGGAGTTGGTGGAAGGTGTGGGTTGACTGGGTATCTTGAGAATTGATTTATTTATTTGAAACCAGCTGTTTTCTTTACTAGTAGAAAAGTATCATATTCTGCCTTGGGGCAGCTCTCACACAAATCCTGACTGGCTGGTTAGTCAGTCCTAAAAAGGGTTAATACAAGGTCGGTTATTAAATCCCCATAAAAGCCCATTACCCTCTTCCAGGTCCCTGGCCATGAGCCTGTCTCCTACCCTGAAGGGCAGGCCTCTGAGAAGGGCAGGCTGTTGCTGATGAGGCCTAAGGCAGGAGGAGGAAGGGAGCAGATGCTCCTGGGAGAAAGTTCCATGAGAACAGATCCCTTGGCCACCTTTGTATGGAAAGAGCCTTGACCTCACCATTAAAAGTAAATAGAATGGTGGGAAAGGGGGAGTTTTAGATACTTTTTCTTGCTTTGGGGTTGACTCTTGCCCCAGGTGCTGCCCCTTCTCCCAGAAACCACTGATCTATTTCCCTCACCTAGTCACCTCCAGACCCCAGAAGCTCTCACCAACCCAGCTGAATTCCTCTGCAAATGATTCAAGGGGCTCTGGTAGGCCACACAGTGCCACCTTCTGTGCTGGACCATATCTGGAGGGAGAACTGAGCGAGGGTACACAGGGGATTGTCTCCAGGTGGGGCCAGCAGGGGAAAGAAAATGGTAGCCACTTTTACATTGTTTTGGATAGTAATTATTGATTCAGGAAACAAATACAAAATCCTGAATGAAACGACTTGGAAAACGTAAATAGAATCAAGATCCCAAGAGGAGCTGAAGATAAATAAATGGGAGCGGGGTGTGGGGGAATGGTCGGTAAGTGAGAAATGCTAAAATGATAGAATAAAGCTTCAGGATTGTTGGAGGTAGAGCAGGAAATGTGTACTGCATAGTTCCCAGATGCCCTGGTGTTCTGATAGGGGATGGAAACCAAAACACTGGCCAGGTCGGATTTCATACTGTAGTCCTGCCATTTTTCTTCCCAGAGCAGAGATAAAAGTTGGCCCTGGACGATAGCTCGTTCTCTCTAAAAGGCTGCTAGTTAGGCCCAGCCTGTCACCCTGGATCATGTGTGGCGTGTATATTGAGATTTACGGCAGGGGGCCGAGGCTTGCAGATGGCCGAGTGGTGAGAGGCCCCACTGACCTCGGTCTGTTTCTCACTGGAGCGCAGGTTTGGGAGCAGCAGCAACACCACATCCTTCGGCACACTCGCGAGTCAGAATGCCCCCACTTTCGGATCACTGTCCCAACAGACTTCTGGTTTTGGGACCCAGAGTAGCGGATTCTCTGGTTTTGGATCAGGCACAGGAGGTAAGCTGCCACAAATTCTCCCTGCGCAAGCACAATGGGTCCCTCTTGCCTTCTTCCCCCAAAGAAATGAGTATGTTTTACCTGACCAGTCTGTTTAGTATTTTAAAAGCTGACCAGGCACGTGGCTCACGCCTGTAATCCCAGCACTTTGGCAAGGCAGGAGGATCACTTGAGCCCAGGAGTTTGAGACTAGCCTGGGCAACATGGCAAGACCCCATTCTCTACAAAAAATTTTAAAATTGGCCAGACATGGTGGCACACACCTGTGGTCCCAGCTACTCAGGAGGCTGAAGCAGGAGGATCACTGGAGCCCAAGAGGTCGAGACTGCAGTGAGCTGTGATTGCACCACTGCACTCCAGCCTGGGTGACAGAATGAGACCCTGTCTCAAAATAAATAAATATATAACATACTGAAAGTGGTTGAAAAAAAAAATTTTTTTTTTGAGACAGAGTCTCTCTCTGTTGCCCAGGCTGGAGTGCAGTGGTGCGATCTCGGCTCACTGTAAACTCCGCCACCCGGGTTCATGCCATTCTCCTGCCTCAGCCTTCTGAGTAGCTGGGACTACAGGCGCCCACCGCCACACCCGGCTAATGTTTTGTATTTTTAGTAGAGACAAAGTTTCATTGGGTTAGCCAGGGTGGTCTCCATCTCCTGACCTCATGATTCACCCGCCTCAGCCTCCCAAAGAGGATTACAGGCGTGAGCCACTGCGCCCAGCTGGAAAAAAAAAAAAAATATATATATATATATATATATGTATGTATCTCATACCAATGAAGAAATATATATATATTTTAGGTTTTGGTTAGACTTAGAACATTGTGTCATTTCTTACCAAAGAAATTACTGTCTTTATTTCCTCTCAGGATTTGAGAAGCCCAACATAATAATGGTCTTACTAGGCCTTGGTTTAAAAATCTAAGCCAACAGACTCAAAAAAAAAAAAAAAGAAAACACGTAGAAACTTCACAAAACATCTTGCATTTGTTTAACACTCTGCTTCTTCAGATGGCAGAATATGTGTCTTCCGGCCGGGCACGGTGGCTCAAGCCTGTAATCCCAGCACTTTGGGAGGCGGAGACGGGTGGATCACGAGGTCAGGAGATCGAGACCATCCTGGCTAACACGGTGAAACCCCGTCTCTACTAAATATTACAAAAAACTAGCCAGGCAAGGTGGCGGGTGCCTGTAGTCCCAGCTACTCGGGAGGCTGAGGCAGGAGAATGGCGTGAACCCGGGAGGCGGAGCTTGCAGTGAGCCGAGATCTGGCCACTGCACTCCAGCCTGGGCGACAGAGCAAGACTCCGTCTCAAAAAAAAAAAAAAAAAAAGTGTCTTCCGTTTTGTTCTTGCAATAAACTGACGAGGCACAGAATTTAGGTATCATTACAGTCGTACCAATGAAGAAACAGAAACTCCAAGGAACTAAGTGATTTGCCTAGAGTCAGTTAGCAGCAGAACCAGGCCTAGAATCCAGCCATCCTGCTTCTCTGGCCCTCAAAAAGAAGAGGAAGCAAATGGATGGAAAAACAACCACAGCACACACACAAAAAAAGTTTTCCTAATGAAATGAATCTGTGTGGTCCAGCGCAGTTGAGAGAGAGGCCAAACCAGAGACCCTCTGCCTACAGCCGGGGCCGGGGAGGGAGGAAGAACCTCAAATACCAAGAAGATAACTCATAAAAAGTAAAGGATTTCTTCTGCCTTCTGGGGGATCTGAGCAGCTCCAGAGGACAAACTCAGAATAAAGGGGCTTCTGCATGTACCTTTCCTGCCTTCCTGTAGGTGGGGGAGGCACAGAGGGCTTCCCATGAATGAGAAGCACAGGAGGGCAGGCACTTAGCATGGGGACCACCTTCGTCTTTCGAGTGGATGCGTGCTTTAACTTCTCTCTTCTGCTTTTCAGGCTTCAGCTTTGGATCAAATAACTCGTAAGTATCCCCCTTTTTGAGTCTGACCTTAATTAAAAGCATTAAATAAGGTTGGAAGTGTGTGGATCTTGCTGGATTTGTGCATTTCCTTTTCATTTTTTCCTGGTTTTAGAGCTTGTCCTGGAAGTGTGGGGGTTCAGCAGCAGGGTTTGGGTTTTGTGGACTTGCTCTTCTCTGTAGCAATATGACAGAAGGTGCCAGGCCTCGCCGCCTTAAGAGACATGGTTCAGAGAGAAAGAGAGCAGCCTGCCAGTGAGCCAGGCCTGAGGGCAGCGCTGAGGAGATGCTGCTCATGACTTCCCTTGGGGGTTTCTCAGAAGCCGTGTGCTAACCCCTGGGCCCTGGGCCATCACCAGGTCTCATGTGTTGATCCATCCTCTCTGCTTCTGTGTAGAATTTCATGGCGTTAAAATTCGGTCTTAGCCAGGTGGGTGGTTCATGCCTATAATCCCAGCACTTTGGGAGGCTGAGGTGGGAGGACTGCTTGAGCCCAGGAGTCAAGACCAGCCTGCGCAACATAGTGAGACCCCATCTCTACTAAAAATTTTAAAAATTAGCTGTGCATGCTGGCTCATGCCTGTGGTCCCAGCTACTCCAGAAGCTGAGGTGGGAGGATCGCTTGAGCCTGGGAGGTCGAGGCTGCAGTGAGCCAAGATGGTACTGCTACACTCCATCCTGGGTGACAGCCAGTCCCTATCTCAAAAGAAAAAAAAAACAAAACAAAACTGGACAGGCACAGTGACTCACACCTGTCATCCTAGCACTTTGGCAGGCCAAGGTGGCAGATCACTTGAGGTCAGGAGTTTGAGACCAGCCTGGCCAACATGGTGAAACCCTATCTCTACTAAAAATATACATACATATATAGATACACACACACAAATTAGCCAGGCATGGTGGTGCATGCCTGTAATCCCAGCTACTTGGGAGGCTGAGGCAGAAGAAGTGCTTGAGCCCGAGAGGCGGAGGTTGCAGTGAGCTGAGATCACGCCATTTCACTCCAGCCTGGGCAACAGAGTGAGACTCTATCAAAATAATAATAATAAAAAATCGGAGTCCTGACCTTTGCACACAGGCAGAGCAGCAGAGCCTGTGACTGCTCTGACAGAGCAGCTGACTCCACCACTCCTGTGCTTCCTTGCAGGTCTGTGCAGGGTTTTGGTGGCTGGCGAAGCTGAAGGGGTGTCAGCAGGCCCTTCGGTCCCTGGGACCAACTGCATCCTCAGCTGCTTCACCGAGAAATGCTGGAGCAGGCTGCTCAGACCGACGCTGCCATCAGAACACATACACCCAGAAAGAAACAACAGAAACCGAAACTCACGAGACGCGTGATTACTTATTTTATATTTCACGTTGGGTTTTCCCTGCCACTATTAAACTGTCTGTTTCTGTACAGAATGTATGTGCGTTTTTTCAGATCACAGCCAAGGAGATAGCCCCGTTTCTGTGGCTCTGAGAAGCCAGCAGAGCCTCCATCAGCCAGCACTGTGTCTTCAAGGATGGCATCCAAAGTCACCAGCGTCGGGTGTTGGTAAACAGCATCGAATGTGCCATGGTCTCACTTGGACCTAGCGCCTTCCACATAGGGAAGAGGTTAAAGGCTGGTAGGTTGTCTTTTTGAGGCCAAAACTTGGTTATCTCCTCTCCATGTTCTTTTTGCCGTTGTGTATCAGGACCATCCAAGGACACACTCTGAGATTGAGAAGAGGCACAGGAAGCCACTCATGCCAGCAGCAGTTGAGTTTCAGAAGCACCCATAGCGCTCTTCAGTACAATAGTAGCCAGCGTGAGGCAGGACAGTGCTGCCCCTTAGCCGGCCTTGTCCGCTCATCTCCATGTGGCTCTTGGGTGCTGTGTGTCCTACTCCAGAGAGGAGGGACCAGTTGCTTGAGAAGACAGCCTTTATATTCTGTATGTGGCAGTGACATTGGTAACCACACGTACCCAGTGTCTGCTAACCACAGTGCAGATAGCCCTTGGGTAGACCCAGGAAGTGGGAAGACACTGCTATTGCCAGACAACACTAGCAGAACGGTAGTGGATTTGACAACAGCGTTTGCTAGCACGGCCCAGAGTTCATCACTGCAGTTCTGTTACAGTGCTTCTTTATCTTTAATGCAGTATCTTTGAGGCCTGTAACATCCTAGATAGTTGCCATCAAACAAGGACCGTCTCGCATTGAAAACAGATGTAAGACTTTCTCTTTCAGACCCAGAATCTGACAGCACTTTGGCTTGGGTCATGAGCAGGGGCGACTTGGGAAGGGATTTTTTTTTTTTTTTTTTTTAATTTTACATATTGGCAGGTTTTTTTTTTCATGTTTTAATAAAAGTTTGACATGACATTAATTCATCATGTTGCAGAGAGTGTGACCTCCTTGGTTCTGATGGCTTAAGTGGGGACAGTAGACCATGGTGAGGTCCCCACTGTGTCACCACCTGGTCTGATGGTCCCCATCTTGCCTATGCCCCAGCATCACCTGCAGAGTTCTTTGTCAAGTACACATTCCCAGCCTCCATCCTGGGGACTCTGGCTCCAGAGGACTCAGATAGAGGCTAGATACCCACCTGGCTTTGTTTTTGGTGATTTCTTAAGCTCGCAAGAAGAGGAATCTCATTGTATAGCACTGTTGGGTTTCAGAAATCCCTCCCTCAACCAGATGCCAGCAGAGCCAAGAGCTGAAATTAGATCCGTGGTGTCTCTGGGTGTCTGTCACCCTGCACTCTGTGCAGTTAGGAGAGGGAGGGGCTATCTGTACGGTCCGTTATCTAGGGGCCCTGCCTCTGCCAAAGAGCTGGGGTCTCCAAAAATTTAATGTGTGCCCTTTTTGGTCCTTGTAGAATTGAAGAGCCTGACACCTTCTCCACGCTGTGTTCACAGGAGGCCCTCTCAGCCATGAAGTGGGGGGACAGTCCCCAGTGACATTCACAGCCAGTCACAAGGCATGTTTCTCCCACGTGGGCTCGTGCTAGTGTGTATACAGAGGCCATCTGGAGACAAAGAGACTCAAGCTCTGACAGGAGAGGCTCCTGGTGGAGGGCTTAGCTTTAAAGGGAGAGGTGCTGCAGGCTCCATTCTGCCCTTGGCTGTCATCCTGCTGACTGGCAGCCAGGCTGAGCCAGTCTTCTCCTACCCTTCTGCTTCCCCCTGGACACTCCTTTTTATAAATAGAAATGGTTCGGCCTAAACCCTTGACCTCAAATTCTCTGCGTTGATCCTCCATTGAGGTGGCATGTGACATCTCTCCATAAGGCACTATCAGCTGTGCTCAGGCAGATAACACCCCCACTCCCTGTCAGGCAGCAGCCCCGGAAGAATGTACTACAGGCGTGTGAGCCCCTCCAAGTTTCTTTTTTGGGTTCGATTACAGTGGTAGATGGCAGGGGCCAGCTCAGCCTGCATCCCCTGACGCCCGAGCTGTCGGGATGTCCGGCTGGAATGCACAGTCGCTCCCGCCTGCCCAGGGAGGAGATGGCGGGGCTTGAGCCACCTCCAAATCAGGGCAGGCAAAGAGTCTGGATGATGACAAGAAGGAGCCCCAAGGATGCCCACGCAGCCCTTCTGGGGCATGTGCTGCAGTGGCAGGCACAGGCAGCTTCATTTATGTTTCTGTTCCGCGAAACTCAGGAAAGGGGGGGAGCAGACTGCGCTAGGTCGTGTTTTGCTTGGCTTTTCCGGACATACATATCCCACTGGTAATGGGTGCTTCAGATGGCAACACAGGGATAGAGGCCAAATTAAGCTCCTCAGGGACGGGTAGAAAGAACCCCAGTTACACAATGACACGATCCCGGCCTCTCGTTGGGGCAAAAGTGTGAGTCCTGTGGCACAGTGACGTGGCTGAGCCAGTGGTCCCCTCCACATGGCCCTGCCTACCTGTGAGTGTCCTGGTGCCTGCTTTCAGCTTTGAGTTCTCTGTGGCAGCCTCCCGAGAGGCTTCTAGGTCAGGTCTCTGGCATTACAGAGGGAGTGGACTGCAGGCTGCCCTCACTCTAACCCTCACCAGCTCTGTAACCAGATCGAGGCGCTTGGCCTCTATATCTTGAGAGTTTTTCCCCTCAGTTGTAAAGTAGAATTTGAATACCCGTCAGGCTGGGTGGTGGTTCGGACTAAATGAGGTGGACCTGGCACAAACCTGCTTCCCAGTCTTGGTGATGCTGTTGCGCTCACCCCCAGGCTCTGGCTTGACATCCCGGTTAAATGGTCCCAAGTTGGTTGCCACTTCGACTTTATCTGGTTTGTGGGGTGGGGACATCTCCCACCTGGCCTTCAGCCCCCTTATCAAGCACAGGACCCCGCTGCTGGGGAGTGGTGCGGCTCTAGTGCAGTGCGCAGGCTTTCGTTGGAGATTCTTCATCAGGGCTGGGCGAGGCCCTTGAATCTATTTTTCCTAAAACAGTGATTTCCTAAAGCGAGTGACTCTTGTACAGATGGTCCGCGAACCCCATGGGCCTTCTGCTTCAATCTAAGGAGTGTAGCCATAAATACCCACCCAGGGGGCATCTGAAACACAGAACCCAGCTCCCACGAACATGTTTATTTTGCAGTTAATCCAGGCTAAGGGATTTTATCTGAAATGGTTGATAAGAAACACAAGTGCAAATTTAAGCTGCTGTCTGGCACCTGCTCAAAAAAGAAAAACTCTGAAAGTACAAGTGGGCCAAGTCACCTCCTTGCCAGTCAAACACTTTGAACGCTCCTCTGTGAGTCCCCCTAACAGGAGGACAGACCTTCCTTGGCCTCGTCCCGCCTGGCAGCAGCTCACCCCACTTAGCTTCTGCACTGCCACTTAGTTGTTTATTCTATTTAATTGTTTTTTAGACGGAGTCTCTCTCTGTCACCAGGCTGGAGTGCAATGGTGCAATCTTGGCTCACTGCAAGCTCCGCCTCCCAGGTTCAAGCGATTCTCCTGCCTCAGCCTCCCGAGTAGCTGGGACTACAGGCGCCTGCCACGTCGCCCGGCTAATTTTTGTATTTTTAGTAGAGACGGGGTTTTACCATGTTAGCCAGGATGGTCCTGAACTCCTGGGCTCAAGCCATCCGCCCTCCTTGGCTCCCAAAGTGCTGGGATTACAGGCGTGAGCCAGCGCGCCTGGCCGCATTTGTAATTTCTCTTAAAAGACCTGTCCAGTACTTCTCGGCATTTGATTTTTAGCCAACAAAACTGACCCAGTTTCATACCAGAGATGGGGCTTCTTGTCCATACTTCCTCTGAGGAAGGCTGTGGAGCACCCTGGCTGGAAGGCAGGGACAGTGGATCTCCCGTCATGGGCTGCCAGCCGGTCGGATTCCTGTGTGTGCATCCGCATTGCCTCAACATCACTCTCTACTTTTCTCCTGGGGAAAGAAGGAGGAGCAATTGGATGGAGGGTGTATCAACCCCCAAACTTCTGCCGTTTTCAAAATGTCTCCCATGGGAAGTTAGTATTCTTAAAAAAAAAAAAAAAAAAAAAAAAGGTGAGGGCTCTGTGGCCAAATAAGTTTAGGAAGAGTGGATGGAACAAAATTTAACATATTTTTATTATAAAAAAATACCTTTTTGAGCCTTTAATATGCAAATGTGTTTTGTAAATCAGTAAGAGGAAACAGTCCGCCATTTCCCAAATACGTTTGCCTCGGAACCTTTCTCCTTGGAGTCGGGGTCGTTGGCACCCGGGCTGGGAACCGCTGCCTCGTTGATGTTGCTGGACAGAAGCACAGCTCACTTCCTGCTGGTTGTGTTTCTAACACACATTCCTTTTTTAAAATTGCTTTGTAATAGCAACAATTCACTGGATGTTTACAGCATGCCAGGCACTGACTATGCTAAGCACTTCACTGACATTTTCACATTTCACCCTGTGAGCCACATACTATAACCCACAGCTTTCAGAGGAGAAAATGAGGCTGAGCCAGGAAGCGGTTTGCCCAAGTCTCACAAGAGAATGAGGGGCGGAACCGGCACTGGGGCCCAGGCAGTGCCTCCCTCCCACTCCTGCCAGGCCCTGGCTGGCTACCATTGGATCTCCTGATTCTTCTCCAAGATACCTGTTCATTTCCAAAGAAATCCTGCCTGCTGGTGCCAGCAACATTGCTGACCCCCTTACCGACCAACAGGCCACCCTGTGAAAACAAGCCGGCCTTGACATCAGTCACAGCAAATACTCTGACACCACGAAGTCACCTGTCCTCTCTGCTTCCTCTCGCCTGTCTGTATCTGTGATCGTGATCTGTCTAAAACGGCAGCCCAGGGGGGCTGGACAGAGGCCGGGCCTGTCTAGCTTATGTTGGTGTGAACCACGCACAGATGGGGGTTTGCGGGTCCTGAGGAGGACGCCAGGGTGGGAGCAGCTGGCTCCACACCCTTCAGCTGTGTCATCTGCCCTTCCTCTGCTGTCTCCTCCAGGGTCTGGCTTTGAGGCTTGCCAGAGTCCCACCAGAGGTCGGGCCACAGGCCCACTGAGGTGGCAGTTGCTGCATTGTTATAAATAGAAGCCTATCCATACCGCAGCCCCGGCCGGCCGGAGATTCTCTGCATTGTTTTCGGGCCTAGATTGCCAGCTGCAGAGGCCACAGGCGGGGTGGGGGGAGTGAGTGGGCTGTGGATGGAAGGCGGGAGCCCCAGCACATGAGACAAGAGCCGAGCCCGGCCCTGGCTGGAGGTGACCTCACCTTGCTGGTATCTTGGCCCACATAAGGGTGCAGAAGCAGCTTTGCTTTGTGGCCCATCGGATGTTGGCTTTCTCGACCTCGCCTAGTGCCTTTCCATCTGGAAGGCTAGAAGGGGACTTGGCTGCCGTGCAGCCCTCACACTGCCTGCAGGCCCTCCTGTCTGGCCCTTCTCCATCTCCTGCCCTTCTCCGCGTCTCATCTCCCCGCGGTTCTCCAGGCCCCTCTGCACTTTCTCTGCTCCTCAAATGGCCCATTCTCCCCCTCGCCACGGGACCGCTCCATCCTCTGTCCCTTCCTGCTCATCCTGCAGGTCTCCATTTAAGCGCCACCTCCCTCCCGCAGAGCCTTCCTGGTGGGCTGACCCGCTCCCAGGCACCGGCTGCCTTTGTGTGCTCCTACCCTGCTGTGCTGCTGTTTTGAGGCCTCCATCGCAATTGTAATTGCTCGTGTAGTCCGTGGTTTCATTCATGTATCTAGTCCGTCCCAGCAACGGGCAGCTCCGTGAGGGCAGTGCCAGGACAGAGCAAGAGTCAGGAACTGTTGATAAATGACTCACAGCACGACTTCCTAGAAAGAAGCCAAGACTTGTTCAAAAGCCAGACCCCCGCAGGAGATGACAAGGGGTAGCGAGTATTCAGACAGCTCAAGGGCACAGGGCCAGCTAATGGCACCAGAGCTGCACAGCAAGACCAGGGCTCCCCCACCCTGCCCAGAGCTCCTCTGGGTCTCATCCCAGGAACGCACTAGGGCAGGGAAGCCAGGTGAGGGGTGAAGAGTGCAGACTGGGTGCAGGAGGCCCTCCTCTGAGACTCACCAGCTGGAGCAAGTCATCCCATCTGCCCCCAGTGAAAATGGGGCAGGTGCCGTGTGCCTCATAGGGCAGGGCTTGCACGGGGCTCAGGGCAGAGCCTGGCACAGTCACTGGGGTGCTCACGGTGGCTTCCCTGCCTTCACAGGGAGAGACACAGGCCCCAGCAGACAGACCCCAGTGCTCCACGAAGTCTTCCGTGATCCCACAGCTGACCGGCAGCACTCACTTCAGAAATGGGGCTCGGGGACCTGCAAAGGTCCAGCCTGGGTGACAGAGTGAGACTGCCAAAAAAAAAAAAAAATCAAGACAGTAGACATCAGACAAGGAAGGATAGTGATCCCCAAGATTCAAGAAACTAATGAACGAGCCGTATAATTGCCCCAGTTACCGCCTGGAGAAAGTGTCCAGATCACAGGGCATGGAAGGCGGGCCCACGAGGAGCCCGGCAGTCTCCCGGAGTTTACAAAGCAGATGACTGGGGAGAAGAGGGCCTCACACAGACAGAACTCTGGACCCTTGCGGAGGGTCCTCTCGAGTATTCAACTGAGTACTGCTCAGTTTGGTACATGTGAGGAAATCCTGAGTCTAGAGGAGGAAAACAACATGAAAGGATTAGAGGCAAACTCTTCAGAACTCTAGGGCGAAGAATAGTGCCTCTTCCTGCCGGCCGAGGTGGAAAGCCTCATAAATCACTTCGCACTGGATACAGCGCTCAGAAACGGTTTGCCTCGGTGCTGGGAGAATATAAGTCCTACCCAGAATGCCACTTGAATCTCACAATGCTTAAAAGCAAGACCCAAACAAATCAAACTATTTCCAAGTAAGAGTCCAGAACAAAGCGCAAGGAGCACATAGGAATACAAAAGCACCCTGCAATGGGCGGCTGTCAAAGGTAGCAAAAGGGCAGGCCCTGGTGCGCAGTGGCTGAGGCCATCTCTTGGGCTGCCTGGCCATCACAGCCAAACAGGTACTACTGGACCAAGAGGTGGTGGCCCTGGGTGGCAAGGGCATCAATGTTTCTAGCAATTTCTACAGAAACAAGTGACAGTGCCTATCCTTCCCCTGCAAGTGGATGAATGCCAACCTTTCTGGCAGCCCCTACCACTTCCAGGCCCCCAGCCACATCTTTAGGCAGACAGTGTGGGGCGTGCTGTCCTTAAGACTAAGCGAGGCCTGCCGGGCATGATGGCTCATGCCTGTAATCCCAGAACTTTTAAGCTGAGGCGGGTGAATCACCTGAGGTCAGGTGTTTAAGACCAGCCTTGGCCAAGATGGTGAAACCTCATCTCTACTAAAAATACAAAAATTAGCCTGGTGTGGTAGTGGGTGCCTGTAATCCCAGCTACTCAGGAGGCTGAGGCAGGAGAATTGCTTAAACCTGGGAGAAGGAGGTTGCAGTGAGCCAAGATCTCACCACTCCACTCCAGCCTGGGCGACAGAGCAAGATGCTGTCTCAAAAAAAAAAAAAAAAAAAAAAAGACTGGCCAGGCACAGTGGCTCACACCTATAATCCCAGCACTTTGGGAGGCCAAGGCAGGCAGATTACAAGATCAGGAGTTTGAGACCAGCCTGGCCAACATGGTGAAACCCCATCTCTACTAAAAATAAAAAATTAACCGGGCGTGGTGGCAGGTGCCTGTAATCCCAGATACTCAGGAGGCTGAGGCAGGGGAATCACTTGAATCCGGGAGGCAGAGGTTGCAGTGCGCCGAGATCATGCCACTGCACTCCAGCCTGGGCAACAAGAGCTAAACTCCGTCTCAAAAAAAAATTTTAATTTAAATTTAAAAAGACTAAGTGCGGCCAGGCTGCCCTAGACCACCTCCAAGTGTCTGATGGGATCCTACCACCCTATGACAAGAAAAAGCGGGGCCGGGCATGGTGGCTCATGCCTGTAATCCTAGCACTTTGGGAGGCTGAGGCAGGTGGATCATAAGATTGGGAGATTGAGACCATCCTAACACGGTGAAACCCCGTCTCTACCAAAAATACAAAAAGAAATTAGCTGGGCATGGTGGTGAGCACCTGTAGTCCTAGCTACTCGGGAGGCTGAAGCGGGAGAATGGCATGAACCCGGGAGGCGGAGCTTGCAGTGAGCTGAGATCACACCACTGCACTCCAGCCTGGGCGACAGAGCGAGACTCCATCTCAAAAAAAAAAAAAAAAGAAAAAGAAAAAGTAGAGGGTGGTTCCCGCTGCTGTTAAGGCTGTGTTTCAAGCCTCTAAGAAGATCTGCACACCTGGGGTGCCTGGCTCACAAGGTTGCCTGGAAGTACCAGGTGGTGACAGCCACCCTGGAGAAGAGGAAGAAGGTCAAAATCCACTACCAGAAAAAGAAACAGCTCATGAGCCTACAGAAACAGACTAAGGACAGGCACAGTGGCTCATGCCTGTATTCCCAGCACTTTGGGAGATTGAGATGGGTGGATCACTTAAGGTCAGGAGTTTAAGACCAGTCTGACCAACATGGTGAAACCCCGCCTCTACTAAAAATACAAAAATTACCTAGGTGTTGTAGCAAGCACCTGTAGTCCCAGCTACTAGGGAGGCTAAGGCAGGAGAATCGCTTAAACCCAGAAGGTGTGACGTTGCAGTGAGCCAAGATCATACCACTGCACTCCAGCCTGGGCCACAGAATGAGGCTGCGTGTAAAAAAAAAAAAACAAAAACAAAACAAAAAAGTCCTGCTTGGGCAGGGTGCAAGAACTCACCGTTGTAATCCTCGCACTTTGGGAGGCTGAGGCAGGAGGATCATTTGATTCCAGGAGTTCAAGAGCAGCCTGGGCAACCTAGGGAAATCCTGTCTCTACAGAAAAAAAAAAAAGAAAAGAAAAGAAAAGAAAAAAATTAGCTGGGCATGGTGGCATGTGCCTGTAGTACCAGGAGTCAGGAGACTGAGGTAGGAGGATCACTTGAACCCAGGAGGTCGAGGCTGCAGTGAGCTGTGATGGCGCCACTGTACTCCTGCCTGGACACCAGATGGAAACCTTGTCTCAAAAAATAATAGTAATAAATATAAACTTCTCACTTAGTCATACACTATATCTGCAGCTGTTAGAATGTGAGAAAGTGGCCAGACGCAGTGGCTCACGCTTGTAATCCCAGCACTTTGGGAGGCCAAGGCGAGCAGATCACTTGAGGTCAGGAGTTCAAGACCAGCCTGGCTAACATGGTGAAACCCTGTTTCTACTAAAAATACAAAAAATTAGCTGGGTGTGCAAAGAAGCAAAGAAATGTAATCTATAATGGGAAAACTCAAACAATTGAGATGGGCCCAGAAATGATGCAGATTAAAAAATTAGCAGTCAGAAACGTTAAAACCATGATCACAACTGTATTCTCTATTTCCAAGAAGCTAGAGGAAAGATTAAGCATGTTGAATAGAGGCATAGAAGAGATACAAAAGATCCCAACTTGTAGAGATGAAAATGATGGTATCTGAGAAATACCTGGGAGGGATTAATAGGCTATTATGCATGACAGAGGAAAAGATGAGTGAACTTGACTTGAAGCCATAGTGATAGAAACTCCCCAGAATGAACCACCACGGAGAGAAGACTGAACACATTTGGAACAGAACATCAGTAAATGGTGGGACAACTTTGAGTGGCCTAATATATGTGTAACTGGAGTCCCTGAAAAAAAGATGGAGAGAAAAATGCAAAAAGATCAGAAATGGTAACTACATGAGTAAATGTAAAGATTGGGGTATAGGAGCTTTTCTAAATCTCTTTAAATGGTAACTGTTTAAAGCAAAAATAATAACAATGTACTGTGGGTTTTATGATATATGTGGGAAAATGTAGTTTGACAACAGCTGGGCACGGTGGCTTATGCCTGTAATCCCAGCACTTTGGGAGGCCAAGGCGGGTGGATCGTCTGAGATTGGGAGTTTGAGACCAGCCTGGCCAACATGGTGAAACCTCATCTCTACTAAAACTACAAAAATTAGCCAGGCATGGTGGCAGGTGCCTGTATCTAGCTACTCTCAGGAGGCTGAGGAGGTTGCAGTGTGCCAAGATTGCCCCATTGCACTCCAGACTGGGTGACAGAGTGAAACTCCATCCCCCCCCCCCAAAAAAAAGGATATAAAAAACCCTAAAGCAAGCACTAAAATAACACAACGAAGAGTTATAGCTAATAAGCCAACAAAAGGTACATAATAAAATCACAACAACTCATCCAAATGAAAGCAGAAAATGAGGGGGATAAAAAGGAAGAAAGAGCAGATAGGAGAAAGAGAAAACAGTGAGATGATTGATTTAAAGTCAATCATATCAATAATCACATAAAATAGAAATGGTCAAAAAAAGCAAGAAACTAATTTCAAGTATGACAAAATAGATTAAAAATAAAACAATGGGAAAAGAGTTATGCTAATACCAACTATTTTTGAAAGCTGGAGTAGCTGTATTTATATCAGATAAAGTAGATTTCAGAGCAAAGAACATTGTCAGGGATAAACACGGTCATTTCATAATGTATCAATTCAGGAAGAGAACAGGAGTCCTAAGTGTTTCTGTACCTAATAACAGAGTTTTAAAATACATGAAGCGAAGCCATTAGAATTACAAGGAGAAATAGATATATCCAGAGGTTTCAACAGCCCTGTCTCAATCTTTGTATTTATTTATTTATTTTTTTGAGGCAGGGTCTCACTCTGTCACCCAGGCTGGAGTGCAGTCGTGCACTCTCAGCTCACCATAACGTCCGCCTCCCGGGCTCAAGCAATCCTCCCACCTCAGCCTCCCAAGTAACTGGGACTACAGGAGCACACCACCATGCCTGGCTAATTTTTGCATTTTTTGTAGAGAAGGGTGTTTGCCCAGGCTGGTCTCAAACTCCTAGACTCAAGCAGCCCTCCCACCACGGCCTCCTAAAGTGCTGGGATTACAGGCAGGAGTCATTGAACCCCACCCTGTCTCAAAAATTGACAACCCAAATAGACAGAAAATAAGTCAGAATATAGAAGACTTGAATAACGCTATCAACACACTTTGAACCTAACTAACATTGGTAGAACACTCCACCTAGCATCAGTAGAATATGTGTGCTTTTCAAGTGCACACAAATAGGAAGGCCATATTCTAAATCATAAAAGAGGTCTCAATGACATTAAAAGGATTCAACTTACACAAAATATGTTCTCTGACCACAATGGAATTAAATCAGAAATCAATAACAGAAAGACAACCAGAAAAATCTCCAACTATTTGGAGGCTAAATAACACATTATTTTAAAAAAGGAACTTAGAAAATATTTTAACAATGAAAAATGAAAACATGACATCACAATTTTGTCTGGAGCTGCGTGGCCCGGCCATAGCGATTATAACTGACGACTGACGCCTGAGCTCTATACATTTCCACTTTATGCCTCCTCCCTAGATTTACTTTCTTCCTTGTTCTGCTGTCTCAAACGCCAGTAAAAAATGGCGCTCTTCCGGGTTCTTCATCACCCATTTTCCCGCGCCCGGGAAAATGATCAACTTACAGCGCAGGCGCCATCCCCCGCCCGGGAAAATTACCAACCCACGGCGCAGGCGCAACATGACCTCAGACCGAAGAAACCAATACCTACCTGGCCACACCCACTGCAGGGCCACCATCATCGCCTTGGCCCAACCTCCACCCCGCCAGTCTATATAAGGCATTACACTGCCACCAATAAACGAGACTTGATCAGGATACTGTCTTGTCTCCATTTCTCGTGTCTCTTGTCCCCCCGAGTTCCCACTCCCTCTTCTAGGGCCTACATTGACGATCCCGCGGGACGGGACACAATTTGAGGTGCTAAAGTAGTACTTGCAGGGAAATTCATAGCACTAAATGCCTATATTAAAATAAGAAAAAGTGCCAGGTGCAGTGGCTCATGCCTATAATTCCAGCATGTTGGAAGGCCAAGGTAAGTGGATCACCTGAGGTCAGGAGTTCAAGGCCAGCCTGGCCAACATGGTGACACCCCATCTCCACTAAAAATACAAAAATTAGCCAGGCATAGTGGCAGGCGCCTGTAATCCCAACTACTCGGGAGGCTGAGGCAGGAGAATCACTTGAACCCGGGAGGCAGAGGTTGCAGTGAGCCAAGATTATGCCATTGCACTCCAGCCTGGGTGACAAGAGAGAGACTCCATCTAAAACAAAACAAAACAAAAAAACAAAAACAAAATTAGCTGGGCATGGTAGTGCATTCCTCTAGTCCCAGCTACTAGGGAGGCTGAGGCATGAGATTCACTGAACCCGGGAGGCAAACGTTGCGGCGAGCTGAGATTGCGCCACTGCACTCCAGCCTTGGTGACAGAGTGAGACTCTGTCTCAAAGATGAAAAATAAAATAATAAAATAAAGAAAAAAGCTATCTTAGGAACTACAGAAAGAAAAATAAAAAATAACAAGAAAGGAAATCATAGGCCAGGCCCGGTGGCTCAAGCCTGTAATCCCAGCACTTTGGGAGGCTGAGACGGGCGGATCACAAGGTCAGGAGATCGAGACCATCCTGGCTAACATGGTGAAACCCCGTCTCTACTAAAAAATACAAAAAACTAGCCGGGCGAGGTGGCGGGCGCCTGTAGTCCCAGCTACTTGGGAGGCTGAGGCAGGAGAATGGCATAAACCTGGGAGGCGGAGCTTGCAGTGAGCTGAGATCCAGCCACTGCACTCCAGTCTGGGTGACAGAGCGAGACTCCGTCTCAAAAAAAAAAAAAAAAAAAAAAAAAGAAAGGAAATCATAAAGATCAGAGCAGAAATCAACGATGTAAACAAAACAAGACAAAAATAGGAAAAAAAATAATAAAATCAAAGGGTGTTTCTTTGAAAAAATTAAACTCTAGCCAGACTGATCAGGAAAAAAGAGGTAAGATACAGATTACCAATGTCAAGGAAGGAGATGGACAATGTCACTACAGATTCCTTGGATATTAAAAAGAACATCAGGGAATATTATGTATGTTTCTATTAAAATCAACTTCAATTAAATAGACAAATGACTCGAAAACAACAATTATCCAAGTTCACTCAGCAAGAAATAACTGGTGTATCCCTATACCTATTAAAGAAATTGAATTTATTGTCAAAAACTTTCTCATAAGGAAAACTCTTGGCCTAGATGGCTTCTCTGGTGAATTCTACCAAACCTAGAATTCTTCCTTAAGGAAGAAATAATATTAATTATATGCAAACTCTTCCAGAAAATTCAAGAGAAGAGAGTACTTCCCAATTCATTCTATGACCACTAGCATTACTGTGACACTAAAACCTAACATATAAGAAAAGAAAACTATAAACAAATATCCATCAAGATTGATGGGAAAACTCATTTTATTTAAAGAAGTTTTTTCTTCCTACAAGATGCCAAACAGAAAAATTTTTTTTTTTTTTTTTTTTTTTTTTTTGAGACGGAGTCTCCCTCTGTCGCCCAGGCTGGAGGGCAGTGGCCGGATCTCAGCTCACTACAAGCTCCTCCTTCCGGGTTTACACCATTCTCCTGCCTCAGCCTCCCGAGTAGCTGGGACTACAGGTGCCCGCCACCTCGCCCGGCTAGTTTTTTGTATTTTTTTAGTAGAGACGGGTTTTCACCGTGTTAGCCAGGATGGTTTTGATCTCCCGACCTCGTGATCCACCTGTCTCGGCCTCCCAAAGTGCTGGGATTACAGGCTTGAGCCACCGCACCCGGCCCAGAAAAATTCTTAACAAGCTTTGAGCAATCAAATCCAATAATTTATAAAATCGGTAACACTTAATGACCAAGTGAGGTTTATTCCAGAAATTCAAGGTTGATTCAACATTTGAAAATCAATCCATAGGCCGGGCGCGGTGGCTCAAGCCTGTAATCCCAGCACTTTGGGAGGCCGAGACGAGCGGATCACGAGGTCAGGAGATCGAGACCATCCTGGCTAACACAGTGAAACCCCGTCTCTACTAAAAAATACAAAAAACTAGCTGGGCGAGGTGGCGGGCGCCTGTAGTCCCAGCTACTCGGGAGGCTGAGGCAGGAGAATGGCATAAACCCGGGAGGCGGAGCTTGCAGTGAGCTGAGATCCGGCCACTGCACTCCAGCCCAGGCGACAGAGCGAGACTCCGTCTCAAAAAAAAAAAAAAAAAAAAAAAAAAAAAGAAAATCAATCCATGCAATTCACCATATTAACAGAGTAAAAATTTTTTTTTTTAATGATTATCTCAATAAATACAGGAAAAGCATTTGATAAAACCCAATGTCCATTCTTGATAAAAAAAACTCTCAGCAAACTAGATATTGAAGGGAACTTCCTCCACCCTATAAAAGGCATCTAAGATAAATCTACTGTTAACATCGTACTTAATGGTGAAGATAGAGTGCTTTCACCCCAAGACAGGGAACAAGGCAACAATATCCATTCTCACCACTGCTATTCACATTGCACGTGAGGTTCTAGCCAATGCCCTTAGGCAAGGAAAAGAAACGAAAGGCTTTTAGATGAGAAAGAAGATGTAAAACAGGCTTTACATGCAGATAACATAATCATCTATTTAGAAAATCCTGTGAAATCTAGGGAAAAAGTTATTTTTGAGACAGTCTCAGTCTGTCCCCCAGGCTAGAGTGCAATGGCGTGATCTCGGCTGACTGCAACCTCCACTTCCTGGGATCAAGCAATTCTTGGGCCTCAGCCTCCAGAGTGGCTGGGATTACAGGCATGCGTCACCACACCCAGCTAATTTTTGTATTTTTAGTAGAGATGGGGTTTCACTATGTTGGCCAGGCTGTACTGGAACTCCTGACCTCAAGTAATTGCGATTCGTCTGCCTCTCCCTCCCAAAGTATGGGAATTTCAGGCGTAAGCCACTAAACTCGGCCAGAAAAAACTATTAAAACTAGTAAGTAACTTAAGAAGGCTTCACAATACAAGCTCAATAAACAGAAAACAATTGTCCTTCCGAATACTAACAATAAAAAATCAGAAATTGGAATTCAAAATTCCAATATCATTTATGTTTTGATTTAATTTAACTTAATTTAGGAGAGCTAAATAATTAAACATGAGACCAAAGTATGTAAGAAAGTGGCAGTCTTTTATTTGCAAATATGCATACACTCTCGGATGAGGTTCTCTGGTCCTCAGGTGTGGGGGGGCCAGGGAAGTCGCGCCGGGGCTCTGGGGTGATGTTCTCCCGTCCACGAATGTGGGGGGCCGAAGAAGTCACACCGGCTCCTGCTGGCAGCGGACTTTTATGCCTGGGAGCTAGAAGGGGAGGAGTTTGGGGCGTGTGTGTAGGAGTGGCTTCTTGAATTTCAGTGTCCTCGGCTTGACGTCATTCTGCGCATGCTCAGTTGATTTGGTTCTTTTCCCGGGAGCGGGAATTTTTCCCCGGCGCGGGAAAATCTGTGATGAAGAACCCGGAAACAACGGGGACTGCTCCATCTTGTTCACCTTCCTCCATCTTGTCCCTTCTCCCTCACCCAAACAGTCCAACCTCTTACTGATTATAAGAATTTAGGGCGCCATGGTCTGGCTGCTTCCTGCTGTTAAGGGGCGTAGTTAGGGTCTGAGGTTGGCAGTTGGGTGTAGGGATGCAGGAGCATTTGGTTGAAGGTGACTAGGGTGATCTCTTGGACCCTGGCTCGGAGAAATTTTATTAAAATGGGAGCAAAATATAAGGCAAGGCAGAGGATTAGTATGGGAATTAGGAATGGAAGCATCTGTTGTACTACAGGCAGTAGCCATACCGGTGGTCCAGGGGTTAAGGGGGTGTTAAATTGTTGAAGCTAGGGAAACCCCGATAATTAAGGGAAGAAAAACAGCCCGCTTTTGGATGTTATTGCTGGAGCTGGGCTGGGAAGCTAGTTCGGACAATTCTCCTTCGCTATATAGGGTTAAGCTAGGCACTAAAGATACCAGAACGCAAAGGGACTGGGTGATAGAGGTACGGTTAAGAGTTTTAGATAGAGTTTGGTTACACCAAAAGTAGCCTCCAACAGGGGCCGTCTGGGTCCTACTGGGAGCTTATGTGCAATTACACCATGAAGAGTTTGGCATAGAGTAGCAAAAAGGAATCTCTGTCTTACTCTGTCTCTCTTCATCTCTGTCTCTGTCCATCTCTGTATCTCTTCATCTATCTCTCTCTCTCCATCTCTGTCTCTCTTCATCTCTATCTCTCTACCTGTCTCTATCTCTGTCTCTCTCCATCTCTGTCTCACTCTCTCTTCATCTGTCTCTCCCCATCTGTCTTACTCTGTCTCTCTTCATCTCTGTCTCTCCCCATCTGTCTTTGTCTCTCTCCACCTCTGTCTATCTCTGTCTCTCCCTATCTCTGTCTTTCTCCATCTCTATCTCTTCATCTCTGTCTCTGTCTGTCTCTATCTCTATCTCTCTATCTCCATCTCCGTCTCTGTCTCTCCACCTCCTGCTTACCAAGGCTGCTCCTCTCACCAACTCCCCTACCTCCTGGCTTCTCCCTATCTCTGACTCAACAGGGACTGAGTGCAGCAGAGGCCCTTGGGGAGGTCTGGGCTTTCTACTGCCTTCTGGTTACAGCCTCTCCTTCCCCATATCTGTCCTTCATCCTGGCCTAATGAGTCCACATTTTATTTAGGGAGAGGGCAGAGTGACAACCCTGGGTGGGGGGGGGGGGGGGGCGGGGGCAATCTGCAGTGCCCTGCATGACTGAGTGTATCTGGTTGTCTGTAGACCAGGTTTCAGTTATAGAGAATCTCCATACAAAGTTAGGATTAGTAGGAGTAACTAGGGGAATTAGAGTGAACCATAATAATGATGACAAAGGTGTAGAGGGTAAGTTCAACATTGCTGAAATCACAAAGGGCACCCTGCCAAGCTAGGTCTTCTATGAGAGTAAAAAGTCGGGAAACCTACTGGTTGGGGGATGGGTCGGGAAGGAGGGTGTCTATGGGGTTTATGAGGGAAAAGTCAGTTAAATTAAGATGAAGAATAGTGAGGAAGCGGGAAAATTTGAGGGGGGTGTTGATCTTTGAGTAGAACCTGGTCACCTGGAGAAAGGGAAGGGGAATAGATGTTTTGAGTTAGGTTAACATGTCTTGTCCCAACAGGGGGTGGGACAAGAGGGCATGATGAGGAAAGAGTGGGCAAAGCATGCATAGTCCAGGCAGTAATTTAACATTGGGGTCTGGTGAGGGTTACACGGTTTACCGTCTACCCTAACTACTGAGATAGTGGATGGCTGGCTAGGACCTCCCTCCATAGGTTGACAAAACAGAATAGATAGCCTCCGTATTGATGAGAAAAGAAATTGGCTTACCCGCTATCTGTAGAGTTACCCTAGGCTTGGCGAGGGTGACCAGGGTCTCCGAGTGTGGGCACCGTCAGTCGTCGTCCAGGTGTAGGAGCTGGAAGGAGCCTTCCGGCCTTTGAGGAGAGGCACCACGTTGAGGTGCAATGCCTGCCCTGCTGGCGGGGCAATCAGACTTCCAATGTCCTTCCAACTTCCTGTTGGCAGGTTGGGCACGACGTGGTAGGCAGGCGAGGATTTGGACACTGTTTTGCCTAATGTCCAGTTGTGCCACACTTAAGGCATGGACGAGACGGAGTGGCCGGCTTGGCCTGGGGACACTGGTTTGCCTAGTGTCCTGGGTCTCTGCATTTATAGCAGGAGCCCTTGGGAGACTTGCCCTGTGTCTTCCCTGCCAGCAGAGTGGGCAACGCTGGTTGGAGGGCAGCCACTAGAGCTTGCGCCTGAAGCACAGCCCTTCTTTTCTCCTTGTCTAGCTCTGCGGCCTCAGCTGCTGCTTCTCTGGAGTTAAAAACTTTAAAGGCCAATTTTCCTGTATGGGAGTCTGAGGCCCATCTTCAACCTTTTTTTGCTTTTTTCGAATATCTGAGGCTGACTGGGAAATAAAATGAGGCTAGGACAGCTGCCCCGGCTGGGGAAGTGGGCTAGCTGGGTAAATTGGGCCAGTGCCTCTGTAAGACGATTTAGGAAGGAAGCTGGGTTCTCATTTGGGTGTTGGATAATGTCCTTTAATTTATCAAAATTGACCACTTTGTTAGAGGCTGCCTGCATACCGGCTAAGAGACATTGAATCATAATGTCCTTCCTACGGCAGCCAGGCTGCTGCGGTTGGTCATCTCAATCTGGTTCTTTGGACGGGACAGCCATCTCTCCTAACAGGATGGTGGCGTCGGTTAACTGCCATTGATCTGCATGTTGCCTGGCGGCTGCGAGAATGCACTCTCTTTCCTCTGGGTTAAGAGTGGAGGTAAGAATGACATGTAAGTCATGCCAGGTAAGGTTATATGCCTGGCCTAGGTATCGAAACTCTTTGGAATATTAGGTGGGGTTGGCTGAGAAGTCACCAAGTCGTTCTTCAATTTTGGAAAGGTCAGCCAGGGAAAAGGGGAGGTGGACTCCAACCACGCCTTCGGCTCCGGCAACTTCTCGGGGCGGGGGGCCAACAAACTAGCAGGGGAGGTTGGAACAGACTGACCAGTAGGGTAGGTTAAGACAGGCTGACTGATAGAGGGGGTTGGGGCAGGCTGACTGGTAGAGGGCTGACTAAAGGGGGCCGCTACCAGGGTCTTGGAGCGAGTGTGGACGGAAATGGGAGAGGTAAGAGGAGTGGCTGAGGGAGGAGCCTCGGGAGGGGCGGTAGGAAGTCCATAGGGAGGGGCGTTGAAAAGTCGGGAGGGAGGTCGCCTGCCATTGGCCCCATCTGAAATGGAGGTGGAGTCCTCCTCAGTTGCTGAGGTGGGGGCCAAGGGCCAGGTTTAGGGGTTTAGGCTAACAAGACCTGGGCCATTTAACACCGGGGGGCACAGGTCTGGGCGAGAGCGCAAGTCCTAAAAGCCTTGGACATAGATAATGTCTGACCACTTTCCGAGCCTCTGGCAGAAATTAGAGATCTAATTAAAATGTTACGGTCTAAGGTGCCTTCAGGTGGCCGTTGAGACTGGTTGTCTAATTTATATTGTGGCCACGCCACAGTGGAGCTTCCAAGTTTTGGAGGAGACACCCTAAGGGGGTGTTCCTAGGGATTTTGGATTGTGAGGTTCCCATTGTTTAACCACCAGAAATGGAAACCGACCTCATGCAGTGGCAAAGCGTCCTTTGCGCTGCTGGAGACCGGGGGCTCCTGGAGCCACTAACGGAGAATTAAGGAACTTCAAGATGGATGTCTCCAAGTTGAAGACCTCACTGCGCCACAGGGTGGCTACGTCCTTGGGCGTGGACGTACGTACAACTCTAGGCCAAGGACATGGAAACGGACGGAGATGGTTAACAAAGGGGAGTACTCACCGAAGGAGAAATTCTCAGAGCGGCACCAGTGGGAGGCTGGAACACTTGTTCGGTGTTGGTGGCTGGTTGGGTTGGGAGCCGGTTCGCTGCGGAGGAGGTTTGTTAGACCCCTAGGGGATGTTGAGGAAGGGTCTCCTCCTGGGTCGGGTTTCGGCACCAACTGTTTTGATTTAATTTAATTTAACTTAATTTAGGAGAGCTAAATAATTAAACATGAGACCAAAGTATGTAAGAAAGTGGCAGTCTTTTATTTGCAAATATGCATACACTCTCGGATGAGGTTCTCTGGTCCTCAGGTGTGGGGGGGGCCAGGGAAGTCGCACCAGGGCTCTGGGGTGATGTTCTCCGGTCCACGAATGTGGGGGGCCGAAGAAGTCACACCGGCTCCTGCTGGCGGCGGACTTTTATGCCTGGGAGCTGGAAGGGGAGGAGTTTGGGGCGTGTGTGTAGGAGTGGCTTCTTGAATTTCGGAGTCCTCGGCTTGAGGTCATTCTGCGCATGCTCAGTTGATTTGGTTCTTCCCCCCGGAGTGGGACTTTTTCCCCGGCGCGGGAAAATCTGTGATGAAGAACCCGGAAACAATAGGTACTGCTCCATCTTGTTCACCTTCCTCCATCTTGTCCCTTCTCCCTCACCCAAACAATTTACAATAGCAACAAAAATACGATTTGCCTAAGTATAAATCTAACAAAAGATGTGCGGCCAGGCGCGGTGGCTCACTCCTGTAATCCCAGCACTTGGGGAGGCCAAAGTGGGCGGATCATGAGGTCAGGAGATCGAGACCATCCTGGCTAACACGGTGAAACCCCATCTCTACTAAAAATACAAAAAAAATTAGCTGGGCGTGGTGGCGGGCACCTGTAGTCCCAGCTACTCAGGAGCCTGAGGCAGGAGAACGGTGTGAACCCAGGAGTGGAGGTTGCAGTGAGCCGAGATCGTGCCACCGCACTCCAGCCTGGGCGACAGAGCAAGACTCCGTCTCAAAAAAAAAAACAAAAACAGATGTGCAAGACCGTAGACTGTACACCAAAAACTACAAAACATTGCTGATTGAAATTAAAGAACACCTAAATAAACGGGGGACACACAGTCTTGAATCAGAGCATTCAATATTGTTAAGTTGCCATTTCTCTCCAAATTGACCTATAGATTCAATGTAGTCCCAATCAAAATCAAAATCCTGACAGAGTTTTGTTTTGTTTTGGGTTTTTTTTTTTTTTTTTGGTAGCTGACTCTAAAATTCATATGGAGATGCAAATGAGCTATAAATATTTCATAAAATTTTGGAAAAGAAAAACAAAGTTTGAGGACTTACACTTCTTTTCTTTAAGACATTATAAAATTTGGCCATGTGCAGTGGCTCACGCCTGTAATCCCAACACTTTGGGAAGATGGAAGGGGAGCCAATCACTTGAGGTCAGGAGTTCAAGACCAGCCTGGTCAACATGGTGAAACCCTGTCTCTGCTAAAAATACAAAAATTAGCTAGGCGTGATGGTGCATGCCTGTAGTCCCAGCTACTCAGGAGGCTGAAACAGGAAAATCACTTGAACCCGGGAAGTGAAGGTTGCAGTAAGCCGAGTTCGTGCCATTGCACTCCAGCCTGGGAGACGGATGGAGATTCTATCTCAAAATAAATAAATAAATAAATAAATAAATAAATAAATAATATATATATATATATGTATTTTATTAAAATAGTACATGTACTTCCAAAACATATACAACTATTATTTTAAAAGATATATTATAAAGCTACATTATTCAAGACCATGTGGTCCTGGTGTCAAGATTTAAAGAAACATAGGCCGGGCGCGGTGGCTCACGCCTGTAATCCCAGCACTTTGGGAGGCCGAGGCGGGCGGATCACAAGGTCAGGAGATGGAGACCATGGTGAAACCCCGTCTCTACTAAAAAATAGAAAAAAATTAGCCGGGCGCAGTGGCGGGCGCCTGTAGTCCCAGCTACTCGGGAGGCTGAGGCAGGAGAATGGCGTGAACCCGGGAGGCGGAGCTTGCAGTGAGCCGAGATTGCGCCACTGCACTCCAGCCTGGGCGACAGAGTGAGACTCCGTCTCAAAAAAAAAAAAAAAAAAAAAAAAAAGATTTAAAGAAACATAGGTTAATTGTACAGAATAGAACATCCAGAAATACATCCGCACGTATCTGGTCACTTGATTTTCGACAAAGGTGGAAGGTGACACAGCGAGAAAGGACAGGCTTTGCAACAAAAGCTGCCGGGACGATAAAATCTCCAAGTGCCAAAAAGAGAACTTTGACTCCTGCCCTGCACATAGAAAACTGACTCAAAATGGACCATAGACATCAAGGTAAAATCTAAAACTATTAAAGAAAACATAGGAGAAAATCTTTGTAATCTTGGATTAAACAAAGATTTCTTAGACCAAAAGCATAATTCATAAAAGAAAGTATTAATAGCTGGGTGCAGTGGCTCTTGCCTATAATCCCAGCACTTTGGGAGGCCAAGGTGGGAAGACTGAACTTAGGTGTTTGAGACCAGCCTGGCCAATGTGGCGAAACCCCATCTCTACTAAAAATACAAAAATTAGGCTGGGCAGAGCGGCTCACACCTGTAATCCCAGTGCTTTGGGAGGCCAAGGCAGGCAGATCATGAGGTCAGGAGTTCAAGACCAGCCTGGCCAACACGGTGAAACCCCGTCTCTACTAAAAATACAAAAAGTTAGCCAGGCGTGGTGGCAGGTGCCTGTAATCTAAGCTACTGTGGAGGCTGAGGCAGGAGAATCGCTTAAACCTGGGAGGCGGAGGTTGCAGTGAGTCGAGACCACACCAGTGCACTCTGGCCTGGGCAACAGAGCGAGACTTTGTCTCAAAAAAAAAAAAAAATTTGCAGGCTTGGTAGCTTGTGCTTGTAGTCCCAGCTACTCCAGAGGCTGAGGCAGGAGAATGGCTTAAGCTCAGAAAGTTGAGGCTACAGTGACTTACAATCATACCACTGCACTCCAGCCAGGACAACACAGCAAGACCCTGTCTCTTAAAAATAAAAATTAAAAAATTATTCACTTTACATAATATATGTCAATTATACCTAAACAAAGCTGTTTTTTTTTTTTTTTTAAAGAGTTTGAGCAACATCACCTCCCCTACTCCTACTCTTAAGACTTAGGCTAGGCACATGGCTCACTCTTGTAATCCCAGCACTTTGTGAGGCCGAGGAGGGTGGATCCCCTGAGGTCAGGAGTTTGAGACCAGCCTGGCCAATATGGTGAAACCCTGTCTCTACTAAAAGTACAAAAATTAGCCAGGCGTGGTGGCAGGTGCCTGTAATCCCAGCTACTCAGGAGACTGAGTTAGGAGAATTGCTTGAACCAGGGAGGCAGAGGTTGCAGTGAGCTGAGATGCGCCACTGAACTCCACTGTACTCCAGCCCGGGTAACAGAGCAAGACTCCCTCTCAAAAAAAAAAAAAAAGGACAAACTTTTTTTTTTAAGATGGAGTCTCGCTCTGTCGCCCAGGCTGGAGTACAGTGGCACATTCTTGCCTCACTGCAAGCTCCGCCTCCCAGAATCACACCATTCTCCTGCCTCAGCCTCCTGAGTAGCTGGGATTACAGGTGCGCGCCACCACGCCCGACTAATTTTTTTTGTATTTTTAGTAGAGACGGGGTTTCACCGTGTTAGCCAGAATGATCTCGATCTCCTGACCTCGTGATGCGCCCCCCTCGGCCTCCCAAAGTGCTAGGATTACAGGCGTGAGCCACCATGCTTGGCCCAAAGGGCAAACTCTTAAAGCAGAGTGCTGGCTGCCAGGGGCTGGAGAGACAGAGGAGAAGGGGGAACTATCCTTTAATGCGTGTAGTTTCAGATTTATAGGATGAAAAAGTTCTGCAGCTCCAGGAGGGTGACTGCCTGCCAAGGAGGCAGGCGGCCAGCCACAGTTCTGACTCCAGGAGCCACATGTCCCTATGCCTTTTTTTTGAGATGGAATCTCGCTGTTGTTGCCCGGGCTGGAGTGCAATGGCACGATCTCGGCTCACCGCAACCTCCGCCTCCTGGGTTCCAGCAATTCTCCTGCTTCAGCCTCCTGAGTAGCTGAGATTACAGGAGCCTGCCACCACCCTGGCTAATTTTTGTATTTTTAGTAGAGATGGGGTTTCACCATGTTGGCCAGGCTGCTCTCGAACTCCTGACTTCAGGTGATCCACCCAGCTTGGCCTTTCAAAGTGCTGGGATTACAGGCGTGAGCCACCGCACCCGGCCGCACCTATGCTTTTGATGATGGGTCCAATGACAGTGATTGTGGTTAACACCAATCAAGCCTTAGGCACTGGCTGCCCACCTTGGTCAGGCTGCAACCAGGATGGAGGCGCCCACCCTCCAAGGGGCACGTGATCCACATGAGCAGCTCCACCAGGGACTTTTCTTCCACCCACCTCATCCATCTGCCTCATTTACACCAAGCGGGCACTGGACAGATGCCGTCCACGGCGCTGCACAGCCCCAAAGTATGTACGTCCAGCAAGATGGCTTGTGGGGTGGGGGACCTCACCCGTTGTATTATTTTGTTCCCTCAAAGTCTCAGCTAAACTTGGGGCAGCAAATAAAAGCTCTTTTGGGGGGAGGAGCGGGGATTGGGTCTCACTGTGTGACCCAGGCTGGAGTGCAGTGGTGTAGTCACAGCTCACTGCAGCCTTGAACTCCTAGGCTCAAGCAATCCTCCTGACTCAGCCTCCAGAGGAGCTGGGATTACAGGCATGCCCCACCAAGCTGGGCTAACTTTTTCTACTTTTTGTAGAGATGGGGGTCTTACTATGTAGCCCAGGCTGGTCTCCACTCCTGGGTTCATGTAATCCTCCTGCCTCGGCCTCCCAAAGTGGTGGGATTACAGGCATGAGCCACGGCGCCCAGTCAAGAAAACCATTTTATCATCCCATTACGAGCTCAGTAACAGCTAACATCTGTTATTGACCTATTGGCGGTTCTGTGCTGAGGGCCTTGCCTGATGACCCCACAGAACTCTCCTGCCTGCGAGGAGCGCATAACCCTGTCTTGCAGATGAGGAAACTGAGGCTCAGCGGTGCCGCCAAATCACTCGGATTTGCTGAGAGCTTACTCTGGGCTGGGCACTTGTCCAGATGCTCGGGACCATCGGCTTCACGTGCCTCCGCAGTCTTGTGAGGTGAGGAACCACGTCCATCCCCAGTCCGTGTCCCAGGAAACCGAGACCTGAGAGGAGGGGGACTTGCTTAAGGTCACAGCCACAGAGGGACCCCTCACCCAGGAGGGCTCACATGACCCTCTCCGGCCTCCAGGCCAAACTGCAAGGGGAAGCACCGACCTGGGGAGACCAGAGACCCAGGCCCCCCTCACAGGCGAGGGGCTGGCCCGCGGCCTCTGGCGGAACTTCTGGCCTTCACCATCTCCACCTGGTCACTCATCAATGGCCGGCTGCCTTCTGGAAAGCTGCTGTTGTGAGACAGTGACCCTGGGTGGAGTGAGGCATCCATGGGGGCTCACTCCCAGAGATGGAGGCTGGAGCCCTGAGCAGAGACGCCAGCTGTGCTCGGGTCCTCTGTGGCCCCCAGGGCTGCAGAACTGGGCAGGCCGATTCCCTTGTCACTCCTAAAAGAACATGTGAAGCCCCCAGCAGGCCGGTGTGGGCCCCCCAGTTCCTCCGCTACTCTGGACTCCTCAGCTACTCCTTCCCCAGAGGCTGTCGAACCTGCCTTCCGGCCTCCAGCACATGGAGGTGATAGAGCACAGTTAGGAAGCGCTTCTGTGAACCAGGAGGCGGCCCTCGCCACGCAGAAGCTGTGGGCGCCTTCGTCTTGGACTTCCAGCCTCCAGAACTGTGAGGGATTGGCTTCTGTGGTTGATGAGGCGTCCGGTCTATGGTTACTTTATTCTAGAGCCAAACTGGGCTGAGGCGATTGTCCGTTATCTGTGAATATACTAAAACCGTAGAACCGTACACTTTCTATTTGCGTTTATTTTGTGAGACAGGGACTCACTGTTGCCCAGCTGGAGTGCGGTGGCACAATCATGGCTCACTACTACGAGTATGTGCCACTGCGCCCGGATAATTTTTTGTTGTTGTTTGCTTTTTGAGACGGAGTCTCACTCTGTCGCCCAGGCTGGAATGCAGTTGCACAATGTCGGCTCACTGCAACCTCTGCCTCCAGAGTTCAAGCAATTCTCTGACTCAGCCTCCCGAGTAGCTGGGATTACAGGCGCCTGCCATCACACTCGGCTAATTTTTGTATTTTTATTAGAGACAGGGTTTCTCATCTTAGCCAGGCTGGTCTTGAACTCCTGACCTTGTGATCCACCTACCTCAGCCTCCCAGAGTGCTGGAGTTACTACAGGGATGAGCCACTGAGTCTGGTCTATGCCTGGCTAATTTTTAAGTTTTTTTGTAGAGATGGGGTCTCGCTATGTTGCCCAGGTGGGTCTCAAACTCCTGAGCCCGAGATCCTCCCAATTCAGCCTCCCAAAGTGCTGGGATTACAGGCAGGAGCCACTGCACTGGCCAGAACCATACACTTTTTTTTTTTTTTTTTTTTAAGATGGAGTCTTTGTCGCCCAGGCTGGAGTGCAGTGGTGCAATCTCACGGCAACCTCCGCCTCCCGGGTTCAAGTGATTCTCCTGCCTCAGCCTCTTGAGTAGCTGGGATTACAGGCGTGCGCCACCATGCCCAGCTAATTTTTGTATTTTTTTCAGTAGAGACAGGGTTTCACTATGTTGGCCAGGCTAGTATTGAACTCCTGACCTCAGGTGATCTGCCCACCTTGGCCTTCCAAAGTGCTGGGATTACAGGTAGGAGCCACCACATCCAGCCAGAACTGTATCCTTTAAATGGGTGAGTTGTGTGGTATGTGAATTGTATCCCAATAAAGCTAGGGTAAAGCATTTAAATACATTTGTGTGACTGTCTGACCACCAGTCAGTCTGCATTTATCATGGATGCTGAGAATCCCACATCACTAAGCCAGGCCCCTGTGGTCTAGATGTTGCAGAAGAACTGAGCCGTATTTAGAGAGAAGAGTCCCTGGTCTCTGAGCTAAGCCCTGGTGCTCAGTGGGATTATTCTGGGGGCCCCATTTGCATGTTGAACACGGAGCACAACTGCTACACCCTTGCTGGGCCCTGGACCGTGGAGGACAGGATAAGCGTGCATGTCTCTGGCCTGACGATTAGGAAACTCAGGCATGTGAGGTTGAGCGACAAGCCCGATCTCACTCAGCGAGACAAGTGGCAGCCAGGAATAGTGCAGGGCTCCCAGCTGCATCTGGCCCGCCGTAAACACCCAGCCGCGCCACCCTTCTTCTGTCTGATTAAAAAGGGAACATGAAATTAAGAACCAGGGCTCAGGCTGATGCAGGAAATAATCCTGTCTCTGCATTCCAAGTCGTGCCGACTGGGCCCGAAGGGAGCTGGGCTGACCTTCGCCAATTCCCATGTTGATTTCGGGTTCACCTCCCTGGACACAGGCACAGAGATGGAGTTCATTCGCTCCAATGTGTTGGCTTGCATTTAACAGTTGCCATCGGTTGGATGTGGCCCAGCACTTTGGGAGGCCGAGGCAGGCAGATCACCTGAGGTCAGGAGTTCAAGACCAGCCTGGCCAACATGGTGAAACCCCATCTGTACTAAAAATACAAAAATTAGCCGGGCATGGTGGGGTGGGGGGCACCTGTAATCCCACCTACTCAGGAGGCTGAGACAGAATTGCTTGAACCTGGGAGGCGGAGGTTGCAGTGAGCCGACATTGACCATTCCACTCCAGCCTGGGCAACAAGAGCAAAACTCCGTCTCAAAAAAAAAAAAAAAAAAAAAACGTTTCCATCATCCAGGATCAACAGGGCTGCTAAGGACTAGGACTCAGCATCAGGCTGGGGAACCTTAGCCACAGGACGGCTGAGGGCAGTCTGGTAGAACTGGGGTACCAGAAGGCTGGGGTGTCACAGAAGGATCAGAGACAAAGAATGGGGTCAAAAGCTGGGTGTTTGAAACCAGCCTAGCTCTGCAGCTTCCCAGAAAAGTGGCCTTTGGCAAGCCCCTTGGTCCCTTCTGTGGGGCAGCGTCCTCATTGATTGAAAGGGAAGAGCATACTTGAAGGAGTAGCAGTGGCAGGAAGGGGCCTGGACAGCACCCACTGGAGCGGCTGGTTGTGCCCTGTGATCTTGATGGGCAATTTTTGGACTGTCACACAGTGAAATATTTGCTTTCATCCTATGCCCAGACCCCAACCAGGTGGGAAGCCGTTTCCGTGGCAGCGCCCAAGCAGGATAGAGGATGACCGAGAGAACCACCAAGCCAGAGGCGACAGAAGATCACCTGGGCTGTTAGAAACCTCCGAGGCCCTGCAAGCGCCACAGGCCCTCACACTTTTTATTTATTTATTTATTTTTTAGATGGAGTCGCACTGCGTCACCCAGGCTCTGGGGTGCAGTGGTGCGGTCTCAGCTCACTGCAACCTCTGCCTCCTGGGTTCAAGCGATTCTCCTGCCTCAGCCTCCTGGGTAGCTGGGATTACAGGCACACGCCATCCTGCCTGGCTAATTTTTGTATTTTTAGTAGAGACGGGGGTTTCAGCATGTTGGTCAGGCTGGTCTCGAACTCTTGACCTGGTGATCCACCCGCCTTGGCCTCCCAAAGTGCTGGGATGACAGGTGTGAGCCACCACGCCTGGCCAGATCATCACCTTTTTTGCAGTTCCTGATGAGACCGTCTTCTTTAGGGCCCCAAGAGGGCCTTTCCTGGTTGGCCTCATGGCCCAGCCTACAGCAAGTCTCTGTCCCATTTCAAACAGCCCCAGAGCAGAAGGCGCTCTCCTGAGAAGTGACTTCGAAGGTGGGAGGTGGAGGTGTATGGGGTCGCTGTGCAGCTGCTTCTCCCAGACCCTGGATGTCTCAGGCAGGTGAGCCTGGCCTGGCCGGGACAGCTGGTTTTCTCAGGCCCGGATCCTGGAGAGGAACCCGTGACAGCTGGGCAGAGTCTACCGTCTGTGCCTCTTCTCCCAGTCTGGACTTCTAAATTTCACCTGCTGTCAGCTGGAGAGGCTAGAGGGCTTCCACTGTGTGACTAAATGCCACTTGGAATCCACTTTACTCACAACCCCCTTCCTTGTACATTTCCCTCTCGAAACTGTTACTCACAGATTCGGCTGCGTCTCCTGTCTCACTGCGCCTCTGCATGAAGGCTTTGTTCTCCTGAGCCCCTGAGCTTCTGAAACCCTGCTGTCAGGTTAGGCCTGCACCCCATTCTCTGTACACACACACACACACACACACACACACACACACACCATGGTCGCTCATGGGCAGAGCTCAGGAGCCGACTCCACACCGAGAAGCCAAACCATGAGTGAACTGCACCACCCAGAAGCCTGCCTGGAGTGCGGCCAGCAATGCCTGTTATGCAATTTCCTGCTTTGCTGTCTCAGCCCCAGGAGGCAGGATGTGAGTGCCGTTGGTTTGCTGCAACGTGGAGAACCCACAGAAGACCCGAATTCTGATGCCCAGAGCACATGGGGCCTCCCTGTCCCCGTGGGGGTGCAGAGAAGCCACTGCCCACCCTGCATGATGAGCCCGTGCAGTGGGTGCAGCAGCCGGCCCCTCCTCAAAGGGAAAGAGATGGGCTCATTGTGGGCCAGAAAAAACTGACTGTCCCGAGACTTCCGGGGTGGGGAGGGGGGTGCACTTCCTGCCCGGCGCACCCAGGATTGGGGAGCAGAGGACTGGGACCTTCTCAGTAACAGTCACCAATGTTATTGGACACTGCACATGGCCCCACAGTCTCAGGCTCAAGACTGAGAGTGTGCCATGGCAAGAGGTGCTCTGTGGCCAGAGTTTGAATCCTGGCTCCGCCTTGCCCTAGCTGCGTGGTCTCAGGCAGCTCCTTGGCGTCCACTCTCCCCGTTCCTTCGTCGGTGAAATGGGGGTGGCAGTAACACCTCCCTTGTGGGGTTGTCATGAGGATTCAGTGAATTCGCACCCAGAAAGAGAGTAGAACAGGGAGTTTCCACCGCATCCGCCAGTGGGCAGCTCCTCCGACAATCTCCAGTTTCTTTTTCCTTTTTTTTTGAGACAGGGTCTCGCTCTGTCACCCAGGCTGGAGCACAGTGGCGCAATCTCAGCTCACTGCAGCCTCCGCCTCCCGGGTTCCAGTGGTTCTCGTGCCTCAGCCTCCCAAGTAGCTGGGACTACAGGTGCCCGCCACCACACCGGGCTGATTTTTGTATTTTTAGTGGAGACAGGTTTTTGTCATGTTGGCCAGGCTGGTCTCAAACTCCTGACCTCAAGTGATCCACCCACCTTGGCTTCCCAGAGCACTGAGATGACAGGTGTGAGCTACCACACCTGGCCAAATCTCCATTTTCCATACAAAGTAAGTAGGGCTCAGAGGGGCTGAGTGTCGTGCTGAAGCTCACATAAACGGCCTTGAACCTGTGGTCTGCCTTCAGAGCCCACGGCCACTCCAGGACCTCCGGGGCCCCCACCCACGCTTACACAAGAAAGCGCCATTTATAAGATGGTATCCATTCAAGGCTGGGGCCTCACAGGACCCCTCATCAGTTGCTGGCCGAGGGCAGGGCATGGAGCCCCTGTCCAGACACAGTGTCCTGCCTGTCCACAGGAAGACACCTTTGCAGGCCCAAGTTAAGGGTCAACCTAAACATTAATTGCCCTTGACATAGGGCTACTGCCTTTCTGGGTGGCATGGCCTCCATCCTCACAAAAGAGAACCTGTTCGCCAAAAAGTCAAGCTGCCCCCAATTCCTAGCTCTACGTCCAAGCCCACCACCCTCCAGGCAGGGCACTGGCAGGGGCACTTGTGGGTGCAAGGCTGAGGCCGCAGGGCTGCTCTCGCCGGAGCTGGTGCTGTGAACAGAGGCAGCTGGAAGGAGCAGGCCTCAAAGGCTGGTTCCCTCCTCCCATTTCCCAGGTCCTGAGCACCAGGATCCCAGCCTCAGCCCATCCTCCTGCCCCCCAAACACGTTCACCCCCGTAGCCAGCACCGCTGAGCCACCCACCCCAAAGTGAATCGCCACTTCAGAAACATCCAGGACCTAGCCAAGCCTACTTTAAAATTACATTTTATTTCTCTTTATGAATATTTGTTTTTTGTTTTTTATTAAAAAAAAAAAAAAGGTTCATTTTACATCTTCTTCAAGAGTCTTGTGCCTCCTGGTAAGTGCATTGGTTTGTTTCACAGTACTCTCCACGACCAAGGACGGTTCTTATTGCTGGAAGGAGTGAGTGGATGTCCACCCACTGGTGGACATAAGAGGAATCGGGGCCCCGGCAGGAAGCCTGGGGCCTGTGCTCTAACATGAGCAAGGAGGCTGAGGGAGCAGACTGGGGCTTAGCTGAGTGTCTGTGGACAGACCTGCAGCCTCTCCAGGGTCTTCCCAGCCCTTCTTCAGTGAGGAAGGAAGGGTGGAAAGAAGGGGCACAGGTGAAGGTGGGCCAGGGGCCAGGCATGCAGTGAGAGGGGTGCTGGCTCCTACCTCGAGTGTTTGCTCACACTCAAGAAATGCGGATTTGGGGGTCCTTCACCCCCCAGCAGCTCAGGAAGCCCCTTTCCATTCCGCTCTCCAGTCCCACTTCCGGGAAGAACCCGGCAGCCTGAGACCCGCTTCCTGAACCCCCAGGGTCCTGTCCCTGCTTTAGTGCAACAAAGACCTGAGTGGAGAAGTCTCCAGTGAATGAAGGCCGAGTCCCAGCCCCGTCCCCACCCGTCCTCAGACGTGCAGCTGGGACCCGCTGTTCCCCCAAGGCTACTGCCTTTCCGGGTGGCACGGCCTCCATCCTCACAAGAGAGAACCTGCAGTTTCTGTGGGGAGGTCCTGGCCCCCACCAGGGGCCCCCTGAGCACCGTGCCAGCCGGCAGCTCCAGCCCAGTGTGTCCCAGGACAGCCTCCTGGCACGAGCTGGGCCTGGAGACAGACGGCAGAGGCTGAACGGTCATTAAGCACCCCTTGAATAAACGCAACAGCCCGTGGACAAAGGAGCGGGGCAGGGACCTCGGCGCCCACACCGTCCCACGCTGTCACGGAGACTCCTACAAGTGGCTCATCTGTAGCAGAAATTGATTATTTTTCTAAATGGACGGTTTTCTGTGCTTCATAATTATTAGGCTGAGTGTGGGCCTCGGGCGGGTAGCTGTGTGTTTGGCAAGCTGGAAGGAACGTGGATTCAGTGGGATGTTCCCTAATAGTCCCTGCAAGTGGCCGCAAGGCAGACACTGCCCAGAACCCTGGCACGATGGGTCAGGACTAAGTAAGCCCTGGGGCTCCAATAACCTGGGACCGAGGGAGGGCAGGTCCCAGGGATGGGCTTCCAGACGTCTGTCCTCACCTGTCACTCCCCACTGTGCCAGCCCAGCCTCCAGAGTGGCTCTGACTCCTCTCTACCATGAGCCCACCCAGCCCTCCCAGCCCTTGGCCTGGATTCACTTCTTTGAGGACAGGAAGCAGGGGCTCAGCCGACTGCCTCCCAAGACTTCCCTAGAGCTCAGGTGCCTTCTACCGCCACCAGTGTGGCACCCAGAGCCTGACTGCACCATCCCGCTGCCCTGAAGGCCTGGGAGGGGTGCCCCTGAGAATGAGCCCTGTCTTGGCCCTTTTACAGTACACCAGGGGCCAGCCGGCCACAGGGGCTGGGGCCCACCTGATTCAAGTCTTAAAATGCCCTGCAAGAAGGGATGTGAATGCCTTCCTTACCTTTGAGACCAACACTGAGGCTGTGTGTCGGCGGTCCGGGCGGCTGGCCCCCAGGCATTTGGGACCAGTGTGGATGGAGAAGGAAACCACCACACACCTGGAGGAAGGGCCAGGGACTCCACTGGGGGTGGGTCCTGAGGACTGAGAAGGTGAAAATTCCCTGGGCTCACAGCAGCCTCCCTCTCCCCTCCTAGAGCCGCCCAAGGGAAGTTAAGGCTGCTGGCAGAGCCACCCCCTGGCCAGAGCTCACAGCCCCTCTCTGCAGGTGCCGGGATGAGACCTGGGGGTGGAGGGAGAGAAGGGGCTGTTCAGGCGCAATCTGCCTGTGGTTTTGTTTCTGCCCAAAAGAAAGAGTGAGCAGCTGGTTTCAGGTCTAAACGCCCATCCTCAACCTTCTCCCAAGACACCCGGGAAGAAAGGCTCAAGACACCCTCACAGGCGACCCCACCCCTCCCTCCACCTCTGGCAGAAGAGGAAAAGTCCGGTAGAAAAGAGATCCTGCTTTCTTTCTCCAACTGGTTTTCTTCCTTTAAATTCAGCTTAAGGCAAAAGTTTGGCAAAGCAAGTCTACATAAGGCCGCATGACAGAGGGCAGGGGGACCCGGGGGGGAAGGCCGGCCAGCGCCACAAATCGGCAGCAGTGCGGATCTGTCTCTTTGATCGGGGGGCCGGAGCTTCCCTCCTAATCGGCTCCTCCTCCTCCTGCCCCTGAACCCCCATAAGAGGAGTTTTTTTAAAAAACGGAAAAAGCAGTGTTTCAGGGAATCTGTTACGGGTGAGTGACTGAAGCTGTGAGCAAAAGGAGAGGCAAGGAGACCAGAGGTGACCCTGAGGGCGCACGTGGGGTCTGTCTGTCCCGCTTGGGTCTCCCCCCGCCCTGAAAGGAAGCAGGTGCCGAGCGCCGGGGAGGCCTTCCCGGGGGGCCTCAGCACAGTGAGATCCGCCCGCTGGAGAGGGTAGAATGGTCGTATCTTGCTGAATGACTGAAGAGTGAGTCTGAGTTTTGTTTTCAGCGGTATTATTATTTGCCAGTCTAACCTAGCGGGTGGCCCTGGTTGTCACCGGTGCTTGGGCGGGATCACCACCAGCGGCTGCCCGTACTTGGGCCGCCACATGAGGACCTGGGCGTCGTTGGCATTGGGCTTGACCAGGGCACTGGGCGGGATGGGTTCGTTCTTGCTTAGGATTTTGGGCTGGTCCTGGGCGATGGGCTCCCGCAGCCGGGCGCGCTGGCCCAGGGGCCGGTTGGGATTCACCTCGATGCTGAGCTGCATGCGCCAGTGGAGTGTCTGCAGGATGATCATGTCGTTGGTGGAGGTGTTGGTGGCCACCAGCCAGGTGGTGAAGCTCTGGTCCCGGTAGATGTTGGTGAGCTTGGCCACGTTGCTCTCGCTGACGGGCACGGCCCACGTGACGCTGGGGTAAAAGTTGTCGTTCATGCTGATGATGAACTTGGAGTCTCTCTTGGTGGGGCCCACGATGGTGCAGGTCTCCGTGGTGTTGCCGTACCAGGGGTAGTTCACCCCGTCAGAGTCGCTGATGGCTTGGATCTTGCCCTCCTGGAGGTCGGGGAGCTCCCAGCTGGACCTGAGGACAAGGAAGGCCAGTTCACTCACTTGGTCACTCAAGGAGGGCTTTCTGTGTCTCCCTGGTAGGCCAGGGGATGTCCCGGGCCCTGAGGATGGAACGGACCCAGCAGACCACCAGTCCCCTTTGACATTCTGGGGGCAGGGGGTCAGACAATAGCTGGGAGTGTCACTGTCATCACTACCGCTGTTATAATCATAACCCTCGGACAGAAAAAGGTGGGCGGCCTGGCCCAGGTTGCTCTTAGGACATACAGGATCCCACACTCCCATGTGGCCGTGGATACAGTAGCACCTGGGAGCCCACCCCAGGCTGTAGGGGCCCCTTAATTTAACTTTACAGGCTCACAGACAATCTTCTCCATGCAACCCCACCCTGCAGATACAGAAAGCAAAGAGGTGGGCTGGGGGTGGAGAGTGAAGCTACCTTTCCCTAAGGACATTTGGCCAAGTGGTGGAGCCTGGGACCCCGGCGCCCGTTTCCACCAAGGCACCTGTAACAGGGAAGCTCAGGACAGCCTGCGCCCACTGTGCCTTCTGCTCACCTATGTGCACAGCAGGTACTCCCAGGAACAAGCTACTGTTAAAAATACACTCCTGGCCGGGCGCAGTGGCTCACGCCTGTAATCCCAGCACTTTGGGAGGCTGAGGCAGGCGGATCACTTAAGGTTAGGAGTTCAAGACCAGCCTGGCCAACATGGTGAAACCTCCTCTCTACTAAAAATACAAAAATTCACTTTGGGAAGCCAAGGCGGGCGGATCATGAGGTCAGAAGTTTGAGAACAGCCTGGCCAAAATGGTGAAACCCCGTCTCTACTAAAAAAAAATACAAAAAATTAATCAGGCATGGTGGCACATGCCTGTAGTCCCAACTACTCAGGAGGCTGAGGCAGGAGAATCGCCTGAACCTGGGAGGTAGAGATTGCAGTGAGCTGAGATCATGCCATGCACTCCGGCCTGGGCAACAGAGTGAGAGTCTGTCTCAAAATAATAATAATAATAATAATAATAATAATTAGCGGGGCATGGTGGTAGACGCCTGTAATCCTATAATCAGGAGGCTGAGGCAGGAGAATTGCTTGAACCTGAGAGGCTGGGTTTGCAGTGAGCTGAGATTGTGCCACTGCACTCCAGCCTGGGCGACACAGTGAGACTGTCTCAAAAAAAAGCATTCCCAACTGGACGCAGTGGCTCACACCTGTAACCCCAGCACTTTGGGAGGCTGAGGCTGGCCAACACAGCGAGACTCCACCTTTAAAAAAAAAAAAATGCATTCCTGTTCCTAGAATTAATCACAATAGCCAAAAGGTAGAATCGATCCAAGTGTCCAACGACAGATAAATGGATAAACAAAATGTGCCATATACGTACAATAGAATGTTCTTCAGCCTTCAGAAGGAAGGACGTTCCAACACAGGCTACAACACAGATCAACCTTGAGGACATTATGTTGAGCGAAATAAGCCAGCCACAAAAAGACACATACTGTGGGATTCCACTTATGTGAAGTCCCTAATGTTGTCAAATTCATACAGACAGAAAGTAGAAGGGAGGTTGCCAGGGGCTGGGAGAAAGAGGAACGGAAAGTTGATGTTTCTTGGGGACAAAGTTTCAGTTTTGCAAGATGAAAAGAGTTCTGGGCTGGGCGCTGTGGCTCACACCTGTAATCCCAGCACTTTGGGAGGCCAAGGCGGGCAGATCACCTGAGGTCAGGAGTTCAAGACCAGCCTGGACAACATGGTGAAACCCCGTCTCTACTAAAAGCACAAAAATTAGCCGGGCGTGGTGGTGGGCGCCTGTAATCCCAGCTAGTCAGGAGGCTGAGGCAGGAGAATCGCTTGAACCCAGGAGGCGGAGGTTGCAGTGAGCTGAGATCGTGCCACTGCACTCCAGCCTGGGCGATAAGAGCAAGACTCCATCTCAAAAAAAAAAAAAAAGAAAAAGAAGAGAGTTCTGAAGATGGATGGTGGTAAAGGCTGCAAAACAACGTGAATGGACCTAATGCCACTGAGCTGTGCACTTATAAATGATTAAAATGGTCTATTTTTGTCAGGCATGGTGGATCACTTGAGGTCAGGAGTTTGAGACCAGCCTGGCCAACATGGTGAAACCCCGTCTCTACTAAAAATACAAAACTTAGCTGGGCGTGCTGGTGGGCACCTGTAATCCCAGCTACTCGGGAGGCTGAGGCAGGAGAATCGCTTGAACCTGGGAGGTGGAGGTTGCAGTGAGCTGAGATTGTGCCACTGTACTCCAGCCTGGGTGACAGAGCCAGACCCTGTCTTTAAAAAATAATAAAAATAAAATGGTAAATTTTATAAAATGTTACATAGGCTTTACCATAATTTAAAAAATGCATTCCCCTACTTACACATCATATAATGTTAGCAGTTAGCAAACTTGGGGCCGCTATAGGAGGAATGATTAGGAACATGATTTTGCCAATTTTCCTGTTCATCTCATTGAAAAGCTCACTCATTAGAGTAACACCTGCTTAATGGGCATCTCCTGCCCAGCCCCTGAGCACCCCAGACTCAGGGAACCTGGAGGAAGCTCAGACAACCTCCCTGTCTGGAAGTACCCCGTAATTCCAAAGATCTGGGGGGGGCCACAGCAGCAGGCAGGATGACAACGGGGTGAGCCTGCTCATTTACTCCCCCGCACGGATGAAGAAGCGGGTCAGAGTCTCTGCCCACTGGGGGCCTGGTCTCCTATTTCAGAAGGAAACGTCCACTCTGTCCTCACCCAGTGCTTACACTTGTTTGGAAGAGATTCCCCTTTTTTTGGTTTTTCAGGGCAGAAAGCAAACTTGCATAAGGAACCCTGCTTTGGCCTTGCCCCCTTTCATTTGCAAAGAGCTGAAGGCCTGGTTTGGAGGAGTGAGGCTGAGCAGCAGAACAGCCCTCCTCTTCCTGACCCCAGCCTTGGGGCTTCCTTTCCTTTCTGCAGTCCTGAAACTCCCGGGCCCTGGCTCAGACACAGACAGGTGAGGAGCCTCCCGGACTGGCAGACAGCACTGCGTCATGGGGGCCAGGGCCAAATCGTCACCAGGCTGCATGGATTCCCCCCACCTGGGGGTGCTGGGGATGCATAGCTCAGGGGCACCTGCGGCAGCCCAGGGTCTACTGTTAGCCCCAGCTGCTCACACTGTGGTCCGGTCACAGACGCGCGGAGCCTCCACCGTCTCATCAGCAGCCCACGGACAATCCGCCGACATCCGCCTGCCAGGTTTTTGTGATGATGAAATGTATTGATACTCACTGCCTGGTGCAACCCACGGCAGTCAGTGGATGCTTCTGGAGACACTTTGAGGGTGGCATGAGCAGTTAGAGGTGTGCCTCTCCCAGACCAGGTAGCCCTGATTTGACCTGAAGCCCTATTTTGACCTGAAGCCTTTTCTGACCTTTCATTATTATTATTATTATTAGAGACGCAGTGTCACTCTGTCTCTCAGGCTGGAGTGCAGTGGTGAGATCTCCGCTCACTGGAGCCTCGGCCTCCCAGGTTCAAGTGATTCTTCTGCCTCAGCCTCCTGAGTAGGTAGGACCACAGGCACCCACCACCATGCCCAGCTAATTTTATATTTTTAGTAGAGACGGGGTCTCACCATGTTGACCAGGCTGGTCTCCAAGCTCCTGACCTCAGGTGATCTGCCTACCTTGGCCTCCCGCAGTGTCTGGGATTACAGGTGTGAGCCACCACCCCAGCCGAATTATTTTTATATGAACCTGTTTCTCTTCTCTATAAATTGCTATTCAGTTTTTTAATGCTTTTTGCCCACCATTCTTTTGATTACAGATTTTATAGGTATTTTTCTTCTGTTTCTTCTTGGTACTTACTGGGGATTTAAACATTCTAATTCTGTTCTCTTAGTAGTTGTCCTTGAAATTTTCCCCATTATTTTTGACTTAAAAGTCTAAAGTTAAGCAATGTCTTAACCACCTTTCTCCTTTTTTTTGAGACAGAGTTTCACTCTTGCTGCCCGGGCTGGAGTGCAGTGGCATGATCTCAGCTCACTGCAACCTCTGCCTCCCGGGTTCAAGCAATTCTCCTGCCTCAGCTTCCCAAGTAGCTGAGATTACAGGCATGTGCCACCATGCCCGACTAATTATTTAGTAGAGATGGGGTTTCACCATGTAAGGTTGGTCTCGAGCTCCTGACATCAGGTAACCCACCTACCTCAGCTTCCCACAGTGCTGTGATTACAGGCGTGAGCCACCATGCCCGGCCTAATTTTTATGTATTTTTTAGCAGAGATGGAGTTTCACCATGTTAGCCAGGCTGGTCTCAAACCCCTGACCTCAGGTGATTGCCCACCTTGGCCTCCCAAAGTGCTGGGATTACAGGCGTGAGCCACCACGCCTGGCTGTAAACAACCTGAGATTTTCAATGCGGTGACAGCAGAGCCTTGAACCACGCTCGGGGCCCTTCTGAGTGCAGGCCCCAGGCAGCTGTCCAGTCTAGGAGCCCAGCAGGCCGTTCACCTCCATGGCTGTGGGCAGGGGCAGGCAGGGCCACCTGTCACAATCCCATCCTCCTAGTGACCCCAAAGGACAGCAGGCAAGTCCAGGCTGGAACCCAGGATTCAGAATGCTTCCTGGGCTGAAGTGGCTTCCTCAGCCTCCCACAGCATCCCTGTCTTGAGTCCCATCGTCACCCACCCAACAAACATCTGCAGGGCACCTGCTTGGCACCACATGCCAAGGTACCACACGCCATGAAGCCCTGAAAGGGGTGGACAGAGCTACTGGCCTGGCCAGCAATGGGGAGGCCTGTGTCTCCGGGACACAGTGCCATCCTGGACTCTCCCTCGCCCCTCCAGGCTGTGCCCCTTCTCCTCCTCTGCCTCCATCCCAGCCTTACCCTTCCCTGGTCTCCCAGCCTCCTGCAATCTGTTCCTCTCCCAGAAGCAGCCCGAGCGATCTTCTAAAAACACAAATCCGATGGCATGGCTCCAACCCTGTTAAACCGGCCATGACTCCCCTATGCCCTTAAAACCAACGCAATTGAAGCCTAGAGCCTTGCGTGCGTGCACACATGCACATGTACACACATGTGCGTGTACACACACGTCCTCCCCGGGCTCCAGGGCCCCAGTCATTCTCAGCTGCTGCAGTGGGCCATGCTCCTCCCTCTCAGGGCCTTCTACCGGGAGCAGCGTCATCCTCGTCCTCATCTTCATCCTCTTCCTCCTCCACCCCCTTTTCCTCCTCCTCCTCTCCCCTCTTATTCCTCCTCTCCTCGCTCACAGCTGCTCATTACTCAGCTCTGCAGCCACCATCCCAAAGAAGCCTGCCTGGACCCTCCACACGGGCCAGGTGCCTCCCGGTATTCAACGCCACTGGATCTCATCCCACTGCCCTGTGGCCTGTTCGTGACGGTGATTAAATACTGACGCACTCATCTGCTGCCAGTCTCTTTCCCAGACAGACCACGAGGCCGTGAGGGCAGGGCCAGGCCTGCCTCACCCATCACCACATATCTGGGATGTTTCACAGTGCCTGGCCCAGCTTCAGGCACCATCAAGGTCCGTGGCCAGGATCAATGGCTGTCAGTACACGCTGGGTCTCCCCCAAAGCCCACAGGGCATCTCTGTGAGGAGTCCTGGGCCCCCAAAGTTGCTCTGAGCTTCTGCTTATCCTGCAGGGCTGCAGCTGCAAGAGCCTCCTGCTGGACGGTCTCCTTAGCAAGTGCTGACAGCAGGTACCACTCCCTGAGCACACGGGCTGCGCCGGGTACCACACGTCCCTGGGGCTGGGGCTGTGGGGTGCATTTCACGGAGGAGACTTAGGGCAGTTAGAGGCCGGGTCCGAGGTCACACAGCTGGGAAGTCACTGGGCCAAGGTCCCCAATCTGACCCAGCTCTTACCCCACCTGCCTCTAATGGAACCTAAGCGATCCTCCCACCTCAGCCTCCCAAGCTGCTGAGATGAGCCACCGTGTCCAACCTAATCAGCTTTTAAAAGAATCAACTATGGGAGTCTAAGCCTGGAGGATGGGAATTGCTTGAACCCAGGAGGTCAAGACCAGCCAGGGCAACAAAGCAAGAGACTCTCGTCTGTACAAAAAACTTAAAAATTAGCCAGGCGTGGTGGTGCGTCCCTAGACTCCCAGCTACGCGGGAAGCTAAGGTGGGAGGATTGCGCGAGCCCAGGAGGTCAAGGCTGCAGTGAACTAGGATTGCCCCACAGCACTCCAGCCTGGACAACAGAGTGAGACCCTGTCTCTAAAAGAAAAAAAAGTCAACGAAATTTAGAAACACCTTTGAAATAGCAGGTTTGTATATATGCTATATATACAGATATATGTTCTAATAGGCATTAAATATGTTGCATTAAAATAAAATTTAGCCTTAACCTTAAATGATTGACTCAAATATTATTCCATCTCCTACAAACGGCTCACATTGGGCACCTTAAGAAACACCTTTACAGCTAAAGACTTGAGGCTCCAGGGCAAGGGCCTGCCCATGCCACAGAGTCTCCTGCTCAGCCCTGGTTTCAGCCCCTCACACGGGCTGGGCAGGAAGTTAGGAATTATTTTACCTACCCCCCAACGGTATGGATTTTATAATCTGATAAAATTTGCAGAAAGTACTCATTCTGTAAAAGCTTTACAATTTTTCAGAAATGATTGCCCAAGAGCCCCCATTTCACACTGGACAGGCATCCTGGCTTCCTGACTTCCCCCCGTGCTGCTGCCCCCCTGAGCTGTCCCCACCACCACCAGGTCACCAGGCCGTGCTCTCTCGGTCTCCCCCACACCTGTTCACCAGGTGAGGGAAGGGCTGGAGGTCTCGCCTCCCACAGAGCCTGCCCACGGGGATTCCCCCACCACAACAAACCCCATTCCTTCCGGGACCCAGACACCTTCTCCCTACTAACCCCACCCCTCTTAACCCAGGCACAGCAGTGGATCACTGGAATTTAACACGAGGAGGAAAGACCAATAGAGCCTGTTTAATTTTAGTTATAGGCCGGGCACAGTGGCTCAAGCCTGTAATCCCAGCACTTTGGGAGGCCAAGACGGGCAGATCACGAGGTCAGGAGATCGAGACCATCCTGGCTAACACGGTGAAACCCCGTCTCTACTAAAAATACAAAAAAAAAAAAAAAAAACTAGCCGGGCGAGGTGGCGGGCGCCTGTAGTCCCAGCTACTCGGAAGGCTGAGGCAGGAGAATGGTGTAAGCCCGTGAGGCGGAGCTTGCAGTGAGCTGAGATCCGGCCACTGCGCATTCCAGCCTGGGCGACAGAGCAAGACTCCGTCTCAAAAAAAAAAAAAAAAAAAAAAAAAAATTTTAGTTATAAAAGAAGTGCTAAAATTTTAGGCCGGGCATGGTGGCTCACGCCTGTAATTCCAGAACTATGGAAGCCAGAGGAGGGCGGATTGCTTGAGGTCAGGAGTTCAAGACCAGCCTGACCAACATGGTGAAACCCCGTCTCTACTAAAAATACAAAAATCAGCCGAGGACAGTGGCGCCCGCCTGTAATCTCAGCTACTCAGGAGGTTGAGGCAGGAGAATCGCTTGAACCAGGGAGGCAGAGGTTGCAATGAGCCGAGATCGCACCACTGCACTCCAGCCTGGGCAACAAGAGTGAAATTTCGCTGCAAAAAAAAAGCGTATCAAGTGAAAACTGAAACCTACCTCCCCATGCGCCCCTCCCCGTGTGCCCCGTGTTGTACTTCCGTAAACATCCTTTGGGACCTTGCTCTCTGCATACACACAGGATATACTCCCAACTTCAGTATTTTCTTTTTAACAAAAATGGGTTACTACCCTACATATTGTTTGATAACTTTAAACAAAAATGTAACAACAATGTACCATTTCCCCACGTGGGAGTATCCATAGCTCTACCTTGTCTTCAGGGCCTGTGGCCCTGCCTCAGAGTCTGCACTGCAGACAGACCATAATTTCACTCCCTCTTGAGGGACCCTTGTGTTGTTCCTGGTTTTTTGCTATTAGGAGCCGTGCTGGAGTTAACATCCTTACTTGTGCATCTTTTTTTTTTTTTTTAAAGACAGTCTCGCTCTGTCGCCCAGGCTGGAGTGCAGTGGCATGATCTCGGCTCACTGTAACCTCCACCTCCTGGGTTCAAGCAATTCTTGCACCTCAGCCTTCTGAGTAGCTGGGATTACAGGTGTGCACCACCACACCCCGCTAAGTTTTGTATTTTTAGTAGAGACAGGGTTTCGCCATATTGGTCAGGCTGGTCTCGAACTCCTGACCTCAGATGATTCGCCTGCCTCAGCCTCCCAAAATGCTAGGATTATAGGCGTGAGCCACCGCGCCCGGCCTATGTGCGTCTTTATGTGCTGCTTCCCCGGTTCACGTGATCATTAACTCACTTGTTCAGTAGATTATTTTTTTGGACACCTCCAATATGCAGGCCCTGAGCTAGGGGCACAAAGTTTCTGTAAGGGACTCTAAAAGTACAGGCTGGGCACCGTGGCTCACGCCTGTAATCCCAGGACTTTGGGAGGCTGAGGCAGGTGGATCGCTTGAGGTCAGGAATTCGAGACTAGCCTGGTCAGCATGGTGAAACCCCGTCTCTACTAAAAATATGAAAAAAAGAAAAGAAAGCCAGGTGTGGTGGCAGGCACCTGTAATCCCAGCTACTCGGGAGGCAGAGACAAGAGAATCGCTTGAACCCGGGAGGTGGGGGTTGCAGTGAGCCAAGATCATGCCACCGCACTCCAGCCTGGGCGACAAGAGTGAAACTCCATCTCAAAAAAGGTACAACCACCGAGCTGAAGGGCTTGCACGTGTGGACGGTAACAGGCACAGCCAGGCTCACCTCTCAGCATCCTCACCTGCCTCAACTGTCCTCCCACAAACAACAGGTGAAGACGCTCCCCTCCCCCGAACACTGGGCACCACTGATCTTTTTCATTGCACCCAACTCTGATCAGCAAAACAAAGGATGTCAGTATGTAACTTGTCATTTCCCTGATTACTACGGCTGTTGAGTGGCGCCTCGCACGTCTCCAATGTTTGTTTCCAGTGCTTGGACAGTGGATGAGGGCTGCAGCGATCCCTTGGCTGGGGCTGGTCCTGGGGGAGCTCTCTTTCGGCTGGGTCATCCCCCCTACTTCCTCCCACCCCAAAGCCTTGAAACAAGGACTTCCCTCTCCCACCCACCCCGCCCTTGCCTCCGCCAGGGCCCAGCAGATGGGGGAGGCCGCCTTCCGGTTACAGAGAGGAAGCCTCCTCCTCAATTGTTCTTTGCACAACTGACGCTCAGGCCCCGGCTTCAGGAAGAGGCCACGTGGTCAACAGGGACATTCCTCCATGGCCTGTCCCCAGATCTGCTGGCGCTGAGCAAGACTGCTCGGGCAACCAGCTTCAGGTCTTAGAAGCTGTGGCCACATCATAAAATGAGGCCGTCCTGAGTTCCTGGGGAGGACGCTGGGAGATGGCAGGTGGGAAGGCGCCCGAGGTAGCCATTCTCCGGGTCATCCCTGCAGGGCTGGGTGGCACCCAGCAGTCCCTCCACCCCTGCCCTGTCCTTTCCCACTAGACTTTTTTTTTTTTTTTTGAGATGGGGTCTCACTCTGTACCCCCGGCTGCAGGGCAGTGGTGCGATCACAGCTCACTTGCAGCCCTGACCTCCCCAGGCTCAGGTGATCCTCCCACCTCAGCCTCTCAAGTAGCTGGGACTACAGGTATGTGCCACCGTGTCTGGCTAATTTTTTTGTATTTTTTGTAGGCACAGGGTTTCACTGTGTTGTCCAGGCTGGCTACTGGCCTTTCTTTTCTTTTCTTTTTTTTTTTTTTTGAGATGAAGTCTCACTCTGTCGCCCAGGCTGGAGTGCAGTGGTGCGATCTCGGCTCACTGCAAGCTCCGCCTCTCAGGTTCGTGCCGTTCTCCTGCCTCAGCCTCCTGAGTAGTTGGGACTACAGGTGCCTGCCACCACGCCCGGCTAATTTTTTGTATTTTTAGTAGAGACGGGGTTTCATCATGTTAGCCAGGATGGTCTCGATGTCCTGACCTCGTGATCCGCCAGCCTCGGCCTCCCAAAGTGCTGGGATTACAGGTGTGAGCCACCGCGCCTGGCCCCACTGGCCTTTCGTAACACAGTGACAGCATTCATGCTATAGACAGGTATCTGAAACCCAGGAGAAGGGATAATGTAACAACAGCAACAAGACAGCCACCTTTCCGCTGACTCTGACAGGCACCGCATAATGAATAAGACATTGTTAGTATCATGATTCATAGCTGTGGTATTGACGGCTACCATATATTGAGTGCCTGGTATATGTGAGGTGCTGGGTTAAGCTCTTATCATCACAACCCTAGAGGGAGAACTCATATTCCCATTTCATAGACAGGAACAGTGAGGCTTGGAAAGGTTAAGAGGCTGGCCGAAGGGTTGGGAGCTGGGGTTCACACCTTGCTACACATGGGCATGGAGCAGTGTCCCCATCCACCCAAAGAAACCCTTTCCATCTGAGCTGCTCCCCCTCCTCCCCACCCAGTCTGCCCTTTGGCAGACTCCAGGGCCATAAACTGCCCCTGGTCTTGGCCTTGGCCATGGGCGTGGCTGTGGGCCAGGTTCCCAGGGGGCTCCAGAGAAGGGCAAACCAGGGACAACGTGGAACTTCTCCCACACAGGCGAGAAATTGTGACTTGTCATTTAGAAGACTGTGTGCCAGCTGACAGGTGGCAGTTGAGGAATTGCGGGGGCCGGGCTGTGGAGGCAGGTGTCTCCAACAATTTGGAGAGGGGGGGGTTGGCTTTTAAAGCGATGTGGGTTGGACCCAAAGCCATATAGAATCCTCTCATGCTGGCGCAGAGAAACTCACTCTTTTCCAGCTCTGTCTGTAAAAGGCAGGGTATTATTGAGATGGTGTGTGTTTTTTGGTTGTTGTTTTGTTTTGTTTTTTTTTAATTGTTCCATTTCAAATGTTTCAAACCCAGAATGTCATTCTAAAAAGTGATCCTCCTGGTTTAGGGATTAATTTTAAGCAGGGATAACGTTTGGGGGTATGATGGATTTCGGTTAAGTATCTGGAATTAACATTTTGGATACAAGTCCATTTGTAAAGAATGAAAGCCCTAACCCAGGTCTCGTTACCTGGCTGTCCCTTCCCCGGGCCAGTAAAGCACAGGGCCTGGGCTTCATTTTAAGGATGTGAATTGTCTGGGTCAAGTCCAGCGGTCCTCCACTAGCTGTGATTTCATAGCCCCTCCTGGGGACATCGGGCCCTCCCTGGGGACATTACTGACTGTCACAGCTTGCGGGGATGTGCTCCTGGCATGCAGTGGGTAGAGACCAGGGATGCTGCCCAGCCCCCTACTCATGCACAGGACACCCCCCACCAGCACAAAGAATTACCTGACCCTGGGCCAGGCAGAGCAGACGGACAATTCTGGGCCGGTTGGGGTTCCTGGTCACCCCAACCACTGTTCCCTTTCCTTCATGCCACAAGGCTTAAAAACTCAGAAAATGGAAGGCCTGGGGCAGGGGAGACAGGAAGGGGGTTTTAAATCCCACCTAAGGCTCATGCCTGTAATCCCAGCCCTTTGGGAGCTGAGGCAGGCAGATCACCTGAGGTCAGGAGTTCGAGACCATCCTGGCCAACATGGTGAAACCCCGTCTCTACTAAAAATATAAAAATTAGCTGGGCATGATGGTGTGTGCCTGTAATCGCAGCTACTCTGGAGGCTGGAGCAAGAGAATCACTTGAACCCGGGAGGCAGAGGTTGCAGTGAGCCAAGATTGGCACCATTGCACTCCAGCCTGGGGGACAAGAATAAGACTGTCTCAAAAAATAAATAAAAGTTAAAATTTAAAAAAATAAATAACTAAATCCCACCCAAATGCTTCTATTTCCATTCAGTAAAGAGCTAAAGTAAGGCCACATCCTGGACTTCTCCATGAGCCCTTCAAGGGTGCAGGTTGAATCCGGGACTCTCTTCTCTGGCCACTCAGCCCATTAGGATGATTCTGTTGATTACTAATAAGCACTCAGCAGCCTCCTCCTCTACGTCTCAGCTACAGGACGGTCACCCATACTGGCCTCTCGCTGAATCCTCACAGCAGACTACGGGAAGTTCTCACCCTCATGGACAGACACGGAATGGAAGCCCACGGGCTGCCCGGCCAAGGCCTTAGGAGCCAGGACACGTGGACCCTTCTGCCCAACTGCTCCAAGCCGCCCCTCCCAGGGAGCCTCCGACTGCATCCTGTTCCTGGGGCTGGTCCCTGTGTATCCCAACTGAGATTACACAGCCAGTGCACCCAGGGAGAATGAGCTGGGTGGGACACAGAGGCTCCCTGCAGCGAAAGAGGAGTCCCGAGAACGAGAGGGAGCAAAGAGAAACGTCAGGGGCAGAGGGAGAGCAAGGAAAATGGTCTGGAGCCACTTTAAAACGCAAGCTCTTCATGCCTTACACTGCTTTAAAAAGTTTTACACTCAGGAAGTGGGCCCTACGTGACAGACAAAGACAGCCTGGAGAGAAGATTCACTACACAATGTGGCTGACACCTGTCCTAATTCTGTAGTTTTAGCCACTCACGTCTGATGGAATAACGGTAACAATGACAACACCGCTAAGGACGATCCCCATCCCATTACTGCCTGCGGTGAGGATTCACCACGAGCTTGGCGCAGGGCTGAATGCATGGCAAATTTGGTTGGCTTGAGTGATTCTCACAAGAAGCCATGGGGAAGGGGTTATCACCAGCCCCATTTTGCAGATGTGTAAACTGAGGCTCAGAGCAGTAAAGGGACTTGCCTAGGGTCACATCCTGGAAAGTGGCAGAGCCTGGCCTCCCGCCCACATCTGCCTAAGAAGGCATGAGGCCCTTCCAACCAGGAAGTGAGGACTGGTACAGGGAGGGCAAACCTGCCTCAGTTCCCAGTCTCAGGCCTGGCTCCAGCCACATCACCCTCACCTACTCAGGGTCACCGGATGGAGAACGAGTCTTAGTGAAGACATCGGAAGCCCAGGTGCACAGAAGGGGAAGCTGAGGCTTGGAGTCTGTACCCTGGGTCAGGCCTGTGGCCTCCCCACCACACGTTGCACCAACCTCATTAGAATACAGTCCCGACTAGTGCTCAAGTCTTTCCAAGTTCAGAAGACGACGCTGGTTTCCCAACCCCTTCTAGGGAATCAACTAGGCTTAGCCCAAAACCCCGAGGAAGATTTTTGTTTCTACAACTGTCCCGGATGCCTTCAAAGCCCGAGGAGGTTTATGGGCTTACGGGTTCTTAGAAAAGGTCCTCACTGCATAACTAAGAATCATGTTTCCCTGCTTAGAATAGAAAGGCGGCCCCCGGCCTGAACTGGATTACTAGCTGCTCTTGAGACGCAAAGGGCTTGGCACAGATATCAGGCTGGTGGAGACGGCCGGTGAGAGCCTCTGCATGTGCTCCCCATGAACCTCTTTGGGATGGTCCCAGTCACACGCTGGATGTAAGGGTTACTGTGATCCTCATGTTTCCTTTAGAACTTTGCAGTCATTAAGTAGAGAAGCCACCAGACTGGGTGTCCCGCCATCCTCCACCCCTCTCATTTACAGGTGGCCCACGAGGTTCTTAAATCTGTGATAAGTTCCAACTCCTGGGGAAATTCTCCTCTTTTCCCCACTTGCAAAACGGGAAAGGGAAGCTGCACGGGGTAGACGCTGAGAGGGGCTCTGGGAGTGTCCGTGGCCAGTCACGGGGCCGCATGGGTGAGTTGCCCACCAGGGCCTGCCTAGCCCTCCTCATGCTCAGAAACAGCTATTTTCACCACCACTGTCTTAGGGTGAACCTTCGGGTGAAGTCACTCTCCCAACTCTGCCTAAATGCAGCTCTTTCCACCCTGGGGACGGCCTTCTCTGGGGTCAGGAAGCAGGCCAGGAAAGGAGCCCCAGGGCCCCAGGGCCCTCACCGGGACCCCCAGTACCCTAGGCACACTCTGGAGACAGGGCTTCGGGGCTGCAGGAGAGGCTCCTCTTTGCTGTTGCTGTTAGGGCCTCCCTGGGAGAACACTGGACTTGTCTGCGTAAAGTGGCCTTCTGCCTTGGAGACAGAAAGCGCTACACTGTGAAAAACTCGGGCTTCTAAAACTAACTGTGCTCTCAAACACAGTGAGGTTTGGAACAGCCAAGCACTCCCCCAGGTCCTCGCACGCACTCGTATAGGCCAGAAAGAAAACTGAGGCCCAATCGCAAAGCCCTGAACACACGGGTCTGGGAGTTGCAGAGTGCCTGAGTGTCTGCCATGGGCCCCCACAGGGCCAGAGGCCTGGAGGGCAGCCCTCCAGTCTCTCTGGTGACCCCTGATGGCACTAACACTCCTCAGGCGGACGGCACGCTTGCTCTGCCAGGAAACACTGGGAGGAACCTGCTTTCTCGGCATCTTGCAAGGAAGGAGACAGGAACCCCGGGGAAACAGTGGCAGGGTAGGGTGCAGGACTGACTCCAATCTAGATCCACAGGGAAACTCTTCAGGGAGCCACTGGGCCAAGGAGGCCACCTGCATACCTGCCTAAAGCTTCTCTCTGGCCTGGGTCCTGTCTCCATGGTATCTCCACCTTCCCCCCTATCGGCCGCCCCTCACCAGGCCTCCAAGCTCGGCCATCCCTAGCAGTTCCCAGAGCTGGCTCTCCGCCGTACTCACATGCCCTGCTCGCCGTACTGGTTGTAGAACTCCATGTGGCTGCACGCCTGGATCCAGCCAACTATCCAAGTCTCCTTCTTGGGGATGGGAGGCATGACTACCTGGGCCGAGGCCCGGAAGTGGGGTGTCCGGTAGCGGAGCACCACGCTGGAGGACTCATCGATGCTGGTGGGGACGGGGTCGATGGAGGCTTTCACATCAATCACCGTGATCCCTTCCCGGAAGACTCTGGCTTTACCTCCGATGCTCTGAATACAGCCCATGGCACACAGGAGCGCTCTGATCTCCAGGGAAGGCCAGCAGTCACAGAGAAAACCAGGCATTGAAAGGACGGAGGCTGCAGGACCCAGTGCAGACGGCGCTGCTCTCCAATCTCAACTCTCAAGACCGATATCCATAGGATAGAAAAGTCACTGAGTAGAGGGGGGGTCGCATATATCACTACCTCGGCCTGTTTATAAATAAGGATTCTGCTGCATTTCACGAGCCCTGGGCTCGCTCTTCTTCTCCTCGCAGTGGACAAAAATCACCGATATTCTTTGGGTTAAAAAAAAAAAAGTTTGTAGTTTAATGAATAATTATGTCGTTCTGACATCCGGCCCTTCTGTGTCTCTTACGCGGAGACGGCAGCTCGCAGACTCTCCCTCAAGTCTTCGGAGGAAGCAGGCGAGCGCCGGCAGACTCATAAATAAGGAAGGCTCCGACCCCGTGCGGTCGCGCCACCCTTGCTGCAGAAGCCTGACTTCCTGCCCTCCGGCCTTCCGCACGCGCTCCCTCCGGGCCCCGCACCCGCACCCGCCCGGCGCCGCCGAATCAATTGCAGAGCAGTTTCCGTCCACCGGCCGAGGTCCCGACGCCCTCGGGGCAAGCGCCGACCCGCGGCTTCCAGGAGGCGAGCTCAGGGCTCGGGCAGCTCGCCGGTGTCGGGGGAGCGCGGCGCGGGTCCCCGTCGGCGCCCACTCGCGGGCGCCGGCCGGACGTCCCCACGCGGGCACGCCGCGTCCCCTCGCCGCTGTCGCTGCCGGCCGCCGTGCAGGGTCCCGGGGCTGCGCTCCAGCCGCCGCCGCCTGCTTCGCCACGGCCGCCGAGGACCTGGTGGGAGGTGGAAGGGACAGCGCGTCAAGGCCCGCCTCAAAGTTGAGCCGAACTTTGCTGCGGGGGGCGCGCGGGGGCGGCGACGCGTGTGCGCTGGGCGCGGGCTGCGGAGCTGACGGCGCAGCTCTGGGCGGTCTCCCCGGAGGCGGCGGCCCCCGCCCCCTGCGCCCGCCCCGTCAGTGGCGACCGCACGACCGCGCGCACCAGCGAATAATAGCCGCCCGTGACATCTCCGCTGATACAGTCCCTGCCAGGGGCGGGGTGGGGGGCGAGCGGCTGTCGCTGCAGGGGGCGACGAGTACTTGCCCTGCGCTGTCCCCACCACCGCGCCGCCAGCGCCAGGTGCCCCTTCCCCACCCCGTCCCTCCGGCCCCTTGGGCACAGCGCCACCCACCAGGGCCGTCGGATCCGGCGGGCACCCCTTTCCCTGCTGGGGTCCCCCGGCCCTCGGAGAGCGCAGTGCCCCCGCCGCGCCGCGTCAGGCGCCTCTGTCGCCCCTCTCCAGCCGCGAGCAGCCCCGGGTCCCGCGCGTCGGGCGCGCTCGCCGCTGCCGGGGAACTTTGGCGCGCACGCCCCCACCCGGGCGGCGCCGCCGACTCACCTGCCCCGGGGGCCGCTCTGCTGGCCGGCTCGCCGCCCTCCGAACGCCCCTGACCCAGCCGCGGGCACGTTCTTGGGGCGCCCCCACCCCCTTCCCCGGGCACTGTCCCTTGGCTCTACTGGAATCTGGGGCCGGCGTGGGTGCCCCCGGCCCCCACCCTCCTCCCGGCTCGGGGCTTCGGGGGGCGGCCGGGGGCAAAGGGCTGAGGCTCGGGGCTCTCTCGCCCCCACCCCGCGCGCCTCCTTTATTTTATGATCATTGTGAGCGCGCTGTCGCCGCTCAGCCCCGCCGCCGCGCCGCAGCCGCCTGGCGCGCCCCGCGCTGCCTCGCTCTGCTGCAGCATCGGAAAGGCAACCGGGTCAAACTTTGCAGAAACTCGGCCCCTGCGCCGGCCCGGCCCCCGCGTCCGCTCGCCGCCGCTGGCCAAGCGCAGCCGGCGTACGCAGGGACCGCCGCCCGCTCGCCGGCCCCGCGGGGATGCAGGTCCGCAGGCGGCGGCGGCGGCGGCGGCGGGCGGGCGCCGCCTCCTCCTCCCCGCCCGCCCGGCTCTCCACCCTCGCTCCCAGCACACAGCCCGCCCTCCCTCTGGTAATCCCTCGCTCCCCCTCGCTCCCTCTCTCTGCAGCTGCTCGGGGAGCTGAGCCTCTCCTTGAACAAACGACATTTCCTTTTTGGCCAGCCCCGGGAATTCTGGGTAGTGTAGTTCCGCTGCTGTCTCGGGGCCAGGTGGGCTGCTCCCCGTGCCCTTTGAACTCTACGGACCAGAGGCTTTCTGGTGCTCTGAGCACACGCAGAAGGGCTGCCCTGCCCTGGGGTTCCTGATTGCAGGGAGCCAGTGGCTTGGTGGAGACAGCGCGGGGGCTTTGTAGGCTCCAAGGCTGGGAAGGTCGCGGGGAGGAGAGAGAAGTTTGGGGAGAGGTGGGTCCCCTCGAGCAGGTCTGCTGGCTGCCTGTTGGACCCCAGCTGTGTGATGAGGGCTGTACCAGAGCATCGTTTCAGCCACATCGGCCTCCCTGTGGAGGGAGACTGTGATGATGTGCACTTCACAGAGCAGGCACCCAGAGCTGAGAGGCTGGGGGATTTGCCCAAGGTGCTTCCCTGCGTCTCCCCGCAGGTGTCCCAGCTGAGACTGGGAGCCCGGTGGTCCCAGTGCAGGGGCTCAAAAGGAGCGTGAGGCTGTACAGCCATGGGAGAGTTACGAACCCCACCCCTACCTTGCAGCCAGCCCTAGGGAAAGCCCAAGCAATTTGTGATATAAGGACATCTGGCAGCTACATTAAAGCCACGCTCTTCATCCCCACCCCATCCCCATGACTCTGACTTCCACAGGAGCCCACAGCCGGCACAGGGCAGGTGCTTCCAGCCAGCCCCAGAGCCAGAGCACGCTGAGTGTGTAAGGGCAGGGCTGGAAGGGCCAAGAGGCCGGCCACTCTTGGGTCTCTCCTTTGAAGGGTGAACAGCCAGATCATCTCACAGCAGCACCGACCCAGCCATGGAGCAGGAAGTGGCTGGCTAGGGTGGCCTCCGCCTCTCACCCAGCCACACCCTCACCCCAGCACTGCTGTGGGCCATGTCCCCAGCTAGTGAGGAGGTGGTCCCTTTCCAGTTCAGCTAGTAGGTGACTTATTCCTAGTCCCACTGACTCGGGCCAAGGCAGGGGATCCAAGCCAATGCCTCAGAGGTGGCTCCTTGGCCTGTTGGACACAGTAGAACCCCAGACAGCACACAGATTACATCAGGGCCCCACATAAATGTCCATTTCCAGGGAGAAGTCTTCCTTGGCCTCTTCACCATGTGAAGTGGCCTCTCCCTTCCATGAACTAATGGCCCCCACAAAACATTCTGTCCCTCTGGCACTCACAGGGCCTTCTACACCTCTTGTGCTATCAGATAATTACTGCACTACTCAGTTTATATGTAGGGAAGATATTCGCTTTTGAGGTGTCTGTTTCATTTCCCGACTCCCATCCCCCCGACAGCCTGGCCAGGGTGCTCTGAGAGGGTAGGAAGGCTGTCCTGGAAATGAGGTGACAGGTTCAAGGGCTCCATGAACATTGGCAGAGCTGCACGTCCCTCTCGTGGAAAGGACAGGGGCCAGAGCCCTGAACCGCCTCGTGAGCAGTGAAGCTGCTGGAGGTAATTTCCCAGGAGTGGGCACCCCTCAAGGCCAGCTGGGAGTGACAGTGTCTCCCTCCATCTTGGGCTCCACCTGGGTTTGTGAAGCACCCACTGTGTGTCAGGCATTACATTGAGCAGGCACTGTGTCTTCTATCCTTGACCTTGGCCCTGGGCGGTGGGCTCCACAGACAGAGAAAACCAGGGATCAGAGGATAGTGACTTCTCAGAGGTTGGATGCCAGCTCATATCAGACCAGCTCCAAAGCTCACATTCAACTTCTTCACTAAGCACACCCCACCTGCTAGCTGGGGCCAGCGCCTCAGAACTAGGATGGGACTGACCACTAGGAAGTCCTACCAGCAGAGGTGTGTGGACGCCCACATGGTGAGGGCTTGCAAAGTAGAAGACCCCTTTCCCTTAACCTGCTCCCCTTTGACATCACCCCTGCACAGGATGTCATCTCAGTCTGCAGGAGAAGAGACCAGTCAGCGTCGGTCCACGGGCCTGTTTGCAGGCTTTGAGTGAGGGGGCAGCTCTGCCAGGCAGGGGGTGTGAACGGGCTGGGCTCCTGTGTGCACTCCCTGCCCTGGCTTCTGAAGCGCCCACCAGGGTTCCGGCGGCTTCCCCTGCTCGCGGCCCCTCCGACCCTGCCACTTCCCTACACAGCCCTTCCTCCTGCTCGTCATTTTCCGGAGCTCCGTGGGTGTTGGGCACAGACCCACGGCAGCCTCAGCATATGTGGAAGGCTCATGACGCATCCACGCGCGTGTGAAGTGCCGGTGTCTGCAGAGCAGAGGAAGGGGACATCTGTTTGAGTCATTGCCCAAAAGCACAGGGCACTCCCATTGCTCCCAGGCCCCTTTCCCCTCCCCCAGGCCTCAGGCCCCCTGGACTCTGAAAAATGAGAAAGAGGAGGGGTAGGGAGACACAGCCCCACCCCCCACCCGGGATGGTGAACAGTGGGATGGCAACTTGGGAGCTCAAAGTGTTGTCAGTGGGAGGACAAGGTCCTCAATTCCTGGTACATTGGCCCAGAGAAGTCATGAAAACCCAAAGCCACACAGCAAGTCAGAAGTAGAAACAACGCAGACCCCGCCCAGCTGCAGGGCCCTGGGAGGTCTTCAGAAGAGCCCGCTGCAGTGTCTCCTTACAGGCATCACCGTGAGCTGGGGCTTTGCACGCAGCATCTTCATGGCTTTCTACAATGATCCCAGACCTGATCCAGAGAAACCCAGTGATCAGGGGTTGACCCGACCCTGTCATCGTCCCATTCTACAGATGAGGACACTGAAGCCTGGTGAAGAGGGAGGGGTGGATGGAACCAGGCGGCCTGGCTGTAAGACCCAGGGGCTGGATGACTCGGATATAGTGGGTGCTGTCACCAGCGTTCCCTGCAGTATGGGGACCTTGTTTTCAGTGGCCACCAGAGACAGTCCCAAGGCTCTTTCTCTCTCATGGACCACTCTGCACTCAGGGTTACAGTGGGTCCTCCGAGGGCTCACCACCTTCAAAGATGGGGTCATCAGAGGCCAAAAAGGCAGCTCATGGGAGACAAGAGTTTCGGTTCTGCAGATGAAATGTTCGGTGCTGGAATTCTGTTGCCCTGGGAGACAGCATTCTCTCCCCAACTGTTGGAGATCAGACTGAAAGCCAATGATGAAGCTTGGAATGTCCACCGGGGAGGTGGGTGGGGCCAAAGAGCCAGACAGGTGTCTGGAGGTGGGGGACATTGAGAGGCTCCGTGGCAGATGGAGGCACGGGGCACGTCTGCAGCCTTGACCTGCCTCACTAGGACAGGGGGCAGAATGGGGCCTGGCCAAGGAAGTAGGGACAAGATCTCAGAGACAGCTGGTCCAGCAGCCTCCCCTTCAGGTGGGGAACAAAGGCCCAGTGAAGCCCTCCAGGGAGGCCTCCTTCACCAGAACTCAAGTCTTCTGGCTCGACACTCAGTGAGAGTGTCACTCCACTGAGGGCCATGGTGCCACATGGGGATGGCAGGGCACGCGGCAAGGGCTTAAGACCACAGCCTGTGCTGGCTGCAAATCTGGAGGCTGGGGCCTTCCCAGTCAAAGCTCAGAACCACATGGCTTCTAGGGCTAGTGAGGCTTGGGGCTTCTCAGCCCACCTGCCCACTGTTCGAATTCATTCCTTCCCCAGTGTGGACCGGACACGTCCACCAGGCCAGGCACCGGGAAGATATAGCGGAGGGGTCACAGCCAGGCCCAGACAACAGTGCCAGAGATGTCAGGGATAATGCCAGGAGCCATGAATGAGGGTATTAATTATCATCAATAATAAATAGGTACACATTGATACTCAAAATGGTTATGAGTCAGCATCAATGGCTATAAATCAGGAGGTATGTCAGTTGTTTCCACGTGTGTGTGTCTGCTGCTGAGCTGGAGGAAGGGTGCGTGCACCAGGGCTGTGGGGTGTGAGGCTGTGGGGTGTGTGTGCAGTGGGTTAAGGTGTGTGGGGGAATGTGCATCTGTGCGTGACGGTGTGAGTGTGCATCTCTGTGTGTGAGGCTACATTTGACAGTTGTGTGTGATTGTGTGGGTGTGTATGTGTGTCCATCATGTAAGTGTATGTGCCTGCATGCCATGTGGGTGCATGTCCGTGTGTGTTTGGGGTGTGTAATGGTGTGAATGAGCATATGTGGTGTGCGTGTTGATAGGCAAGTGTGTGCAAGTTGTGTGTAACCGTGTGTGTATTGTGTGAGGGGATGACAGTTGGGGGGTGTAAGGATCTGTTTAAGTGTGTGTTCTGGTTGTGTGTGTGGGTCCATGTGTGTCTGTGGGTGAGGCCGTGTGTCTGCGTGGGTGTGGGCGTGAACTGGTGTGAGTGTGGTGAGCACGTCTGTGTGTGTGCATGAGTGTGAGTGTGCAAGTGTGCCTGCACATGCGAGTGTGTTGGGTATGAGTGTGGGGCTGAGTCCGAGGTACTGAGGCCGAATCGAGATCGGGAAGGGGCGGTTAGGGACTGTCCCTCGCTGCCCACCGAGGGTCCTAGGTAGGGCTCCTGACCCCCTACTCCGCCCCCTGAAGCCCCCCAACACCCTCCACTCCCGCTCTGACCCGGCTTCCTCATCCTCCTGGAAGTTTCTGGGAGCCCCCAGCCACCGCCCTGAGCGCCTAACGTCTTCCCCGGCGGGGCGCGCGTCTGAACGCAGTCTCCCAGCCCAGGCCCGGAGACTCAGGCAGCCCAAGGCCGGCACCGCGGAGCTGGAGCGCGCTCAGCACCGCCCCGCCCACCCCGACACCGCCCCTCTGCACCCCCTCACCGCCAGTCCCACCCAGCAGCCTCCGTCCGAGAGGTCAGAAGCCCACGTGCAGGAGATGCGAGTGTGGGGCCGCGGGTTACCCCGGCCAGGCGCGGGGTGCGCCGCCCCCCAACAAGCCCCGCGGTCCCCCGCCCCCCGCCGCCCGGGAAGGACGGAGGGGGCGGCCTGGGATCGGGTGCGGGACTGGGAGTTCTCCAAGGTGCTAAAATAAACCCAGCGAAGGATCAGGTTTCCCGACCAAAATAACCCAGGAGCGGCCTTAGAAATGCGAACTGGGAAAGCGATCCGGGCGGGAGGCGGGGGTGAAAAATGCTTTCCGCGGGGCTCCCTCGCCCTCCTGGCAGTGCACCCCGCGGCGGACCCTCCCTCCTCCCCCCTGCAGCTGCCAGGCCGCCGGCCCCACCCAGAGTGGAGCTTTTCACCCACTGCCTCCCATTCCTTTCTGCCATCAGTCCCCCAGTAGTGTCCCACTGGCAATCGTCTTTGATGACCAGGTGTGTAGCAGGTTCAAGCCCGGCTTGGAAGTTGCTTCTACTATGAGCCAGGCACTGCCTGAGCACCTGGGTCCCACCAGTGAACAAATAGAGGACAGACCCTGCCCCGGGGGACTAGCCTTTTCCTAGCAGGACACAGAACCCCAAACACTCACAGAATAAAGAGGTGAGGCTCTGCTGCGTCCAAAAGGGATATGGGCTTTAAAAAAGAAAAGAAAAGAAAATGAAAAGGCTGGGTGTGGTGGCTCACACCTGTGACTCCAGCACTTTGGGAGGCCAAAGCGAGCAGATTGCCTGGGCTCAGGAGTTTAAGACCAGGCTGGGCAACATGATGAAACTCCGTCTCTACTGAAAATACAAAAAATTAGCAGGCGTGGTGGTGCACACCTGTAGTCTCAGCTACTCGGGAGGCTGAGGCAGGAGAATCACTTGAACTCGGGAGGCGGAGGTTACAGTGAGCTGAGATCGTGCCACTTAACTCTAGCCTGGGTGACAGAACGAGATCCTGTCTCAAAAAAAACAAAAAACAAACAAACAAACAAAAAACAGAGAGCAGAAGAGGGAAGAAGGCAAGGGGTCGGGGGGTGAGATTTGACTCGGGGCTCCCTGCTGGCTCATGCAGTGGCCTGGCTCCATCTCTTCAACTCTGAGCCTCGGTTTTCCCCTTTGTGTGAAGGGCGTGAAAAGCCTGTCTGTGAAGTTTCTTTGCTGGTTACACTGGGTGATATAGGGCGTGCACTTTACTCCAAGCCTGGCACAGGCATAGCAAGGGTCAGGTATAAACTCCCTAGGGATAAACATGCATATTCATATTTATGGTAACTATTTTAAACTCTTAAAGACAGAAAACAAGTGTCTGCAACGTCCAAACTGCTCTAGGTACCAAAAGCTGCCAGAAAATTTCTGCTGTCAAGTAAGAGAGAGGTAGTATTGTCAGATGGTTAGGGATTTAGGTTGAGCTTTGGGTCTGAATCCTTGTACTAGCTGTGGGCCCTGTTAGATCACTTCACCCCCAGCCCACCCTTCAGCAATCGATATTTGGAACAAGGCCCAGGTAGAGCAATGCTCCTGGGAGGTCTACTGGTCTAAGGGGACAGGGCCACCAAGGTCATCTTTACTCTTCTCATTGGTCCTTCCATGGGGCCCTGGCACACTGTGGCATCAAGAAGTGTTGGTGAAGGCTGGGTGCAGTGGCTGACGTCTGTAATCCCAGCACTCTGGGAGGCCGAAGTGGGCGGATTGTTTGAGCTCATGAGTGCAAGACCAGCCTGCGCAACATGGTGAAACTCCATTTCTACAAAAAAATAGAAAAACTAACCGGGCGTGGTGGTATGCATCTATAGTTGCAGCTACTTGGGAGGCTGAGGTGGGAGGATCACTTAAGCCTGGGTGGTGGAGGTTGCAGTGAGCCAAGATCATGCCACTGCACTCCAGCCTGGGCAACAGAATAAGACCCTGTTTCAAAAAGAAAAAAAAAAAGTATTGATACATGAATGAGTGAAACTGAATGAGTAAGTGAATGAGTGACAGATGAGGCTGAGCAGGCAGGGAACAGAGAAGCTGTGGGACATGTGGCTAGGAGGATAGCTCGAAGGCTCAGAGTCAGAGGGACTGGCCTGCTTAAGTCCTAGTTCTGGCCCTGGCCAGTTGTGTGGCCTCACAAGTGATGTCACTACCTTGGGCCTGCACTTGTTCCTCTAACATGGGAAGAGGGTGGTTGGACTTGTCTTGTCAACTGGGAGTGTCTGTGGCCCCATCCTGCCTCCCCATGTCCGGACGCTACAGTGTTTGGGTTAGCCCACTAGATCCCATGGGATCCCTCCCAGCATGGTCCCAGTCACCCCACCTTGACTATTTGTTTCTTTTTTTTTTTTTTCTTTTCTTTCTTTTTTGAGTTGGAGTTTTGCTCTCGTCACCCAGACTGGAGAGCATTGACGTGATCTTGGCTCACTGCAACCTTTGTCTCCCGGGTTCAAGCCATTCTCCTGACTCAGCCTCCCAAGTAGCTGGGACTACAGGAGCCCGACACTATGCCCAGCTAATTTTTTGTATTTTTTTTAAGTAGAGACAGGGTTTCACCATGTCAGCCAGGATGGTCTCGAACTCCTGACCTCGTGATCCGCCCGCCTTGGCCTCCCAAAGTGCTGGGATTACAGGCGTGAGCCACCGTGCCCGGCCTATTTTCTTTTTCTTTTCCTTTTTTCTTGTTTTTTCTTTTTCTTTTTCTTTCTTTCTTTTTTTTTTTTTTTTTTTTTTTTTTTTGAGGCGGAGTTTTGCTTTCGTCACCCAGACGGGAGAGCAATGACGTGGTCTTGGCTCACTGCAACCTTTGTCTCCTGGGTTCAAGCCATTCTCCTGCCTCAGCCTCCTGAGTAGCTGGGATTACAGGTGTGGGCCACCAAGCCCTGCTAATTTTTATATTTTTAGTAGAGATGGGGTTTCACCACATTGGACAGGCTGGTCTCGAACTCCTGATCCACCTGCCTCGACCTCCCAAAGTGCCAGGATTACAGGCGTGAGTCACCGGGCCCGGCTTTTTTTTTTTTTTTTTTTTTTTTTTTTTGAGACAGAGTTTTGCTCTTTGTACTCCCAGGCTGGAGTACATTGGCATCATCTTGGCTCACTGCAGCCTCCACCTCCCGGGTTCAAGCGATTCTCATGCCTCAGCCTCCCAAGTAGCTGGGATTACAGGCGTGAGCCACTGCACCCGGCCTTGATTACTTGTTTCTATCCTACTTTAGGGCACAGGGATATATGTAGAAGGACGGCCACCCTAAAGTAGTTTTTGAATAGTTACACAATGGAAACAATGAAAGTCCAATAACAGGGAATTGGTTACATAAATTCTGGCCCATTCATGTGACAAAATGACAGGCAGCCTTTGAAAAATAATAGGGTGTCATGGAAACATGGCCAGATTTATATTAAGTGAAAAGGGCAGGGTGCTTTTCAGAAGAAGGTAAAATGTCATCACATGTTTAAAATGCATATTTTGGTGCCAGGCGCAGCAGCTTGCGTCTGTAATCCCAGCATTTTAGGATCGTGGCAGCAGACCACTTGAAGTCAGGAGTTCAAGACCAGCCTGGCCAACATGGTTGAAACCCCGTCTCTACCCTAAAATACAAAAATTAGCTGGGCGTGGTGGCACACACCTGTAGTCCCAGCTGCTCGGGAGGCTGAGGCAGGAGAATCACTTGAACCCAGGAGACAGAGATTGCAGTGAGCCAAGATCATGCCACTACATTTCAGCCCAGGCAACAGAGTGAGACCCTCTCTCAAAAAAAAAATAATAATAATTTTAAAATGCATATTTTTGTGTATGTTGCATATATGTGATATACAGAGATACAGCTTATTTAGTATATATTATTTTCTAATTATTAAAGTAATGCTTGGTTTATGCAAAATATTTTAGTAACTGGAAATCAGACAAGTGAGATTCCCTTTATATCCTGATCACCCTCATGTTAACACTGGGTGGTAGGATGAAACCTATATCAACTGTGTGTGCTGAATCTATTGCAGTAAGTATGTAACACTTTAATAAATATAGTAAGAAAAAATAAGGTTATTGGTAAAATTGTACTGTTTTATAAATGGGCTAATTATTTTGTGGATGTGTGTCCTGTATCCCCAACTAGACTGCGAGATCAATGAGAGGACGAGATCAATAAAAGCACTGAATGAATGAGTGAATGAATGGATGAATGAATTCTCAGTCTCTTGGGAAGTGGGGTTGTGCGGTTCATGGTGGGTGCTTATACAGGTTTGTGGGGGGCAGGCACAGTGTGGCTCATGCCTGTAATCCCAACACTTTGGGAGGAGGAGGCGGGAGGATCACTTGAGCCCAGGAGTTCGAGACCAGCTTGGGCAATATTGGGAGACCTCATCTCTTAAAAAAAAAAGTAAAAATAAAGGCTTGTGGGTTGAGGCAACCAGGAGTGTCTGTGGCCCCATCCTGCCTCCCGGTGTCTGGGTGCTACAGTAGGTGGTTCAGGTTAGCCCACCAAGCTTGCTTGCTCACTCTTCATTCTCAACTACCTGAGAATGTGTACAGAGTCACCTCACCATACAAAGGAGAGGAGTGGGTCTCAGGGTCCTGGAGGAAGTCACCAAAATCATCATGGACAGAAAGAGCCCTTCACATAATCTTCTTGCCAGCCCTCAAAGGGGAAAATGGGCTTGGAATGGTGAAAGGACTTGCCTGGAGGTGGCTGAGCCAGGGTTTGAACCTGGGGCCATCCTACCCCAGACTTTATGTCTTAACTACTGCTGGGCAGGAGCCAAATCAGATCCCATGGCCCCGCCAGTGCGAGGCCCAGTGTGGCTCTCAGAACCTGCCAGCAGCTCTGGCCAGACGAAATGCTGACACAACCTCTGGCTATTAATAACCCCTGTCTGGGCCGGGCTCCTGTGCCCCTCCTGAGGCCACCCAGGGAGTGGGGTGAGTGCTTGGTGGAGAGATGAGCAGATCAGGTCCCTGTGGTCCAGGGATCTGAGTCCAGCGGCCCTCGTGCCACGTCCCATAGGGACCACTTAGGAGCCAGACCCCTTCTCTTTTCAGCTTCCTGGCTGGAGCCCTTCACCCCCTCAGCCTCAGCTTCCCCATCTGTAAATGGGGATATCACAGCTGCATCACAGGATGCATCACTGTCATTAGACGTTGTCGGTAAGCTGAACACATAGGGAGCTCAGCACACAGAGAGCTTGTACACGCTTAATATCCGTGCCTGGCGTACACACTTCCACGTGCGCCTGTTTCCAGCCGTCTGGAGTTTGGGATGAAGCAGCGCGTGTCATCATTGCTGCACCCAAGATGGCAGGACGTCCCGCGGCCACGACATCCCCTCTATGGCCGCACAGTCCGGGTGGAGCACGCTGGAAAGGAAGAGGAAGGAACGAGGCAGGTCTAGCCTGCTCCAGCCCAGCCCGACCCAGCCAGGGCGTCTGCAGGGAACCCCAGACTGAGGGCTCCTGGCCTCTTGCCTCTTCCCTGCCAGGGATGGGGAGGAGGCCAGACCACAGGGTTGGGCCCTTCTGAAGAGGGCACTCAAAAGGAAGAGAGGGCTGTGCCTCGTTTGTCAAATGAAATCAATTCCTAACCCACAGGGCTGAAATCGATTCCTAACCCACTCTGCAGCAGGGACCCAGCTCAGCATTTCACAAACACGGCCTCACCCAGACTCACGAGAGCCCTAGGAGGTGAACACTGTCATTCCCATGCGACAGGTGGAAACACCAAGGCCCAGGGAGGCCAAGTGACTTGCTCAAGGTCTCCCAGCTGGTTGATGGCGGGGCAGAGCCCCATCTGTCTGACTCAGAGCCTGGATGCCTGTCCCCCGTGGCCAGGGAACCCCCACTCCCTCCCAGGGCAGCTTCCTGTTCTTGGGAGGCTCTAGGTGGGCCTGAGGCACCATGGGCGGGCTCCATGGTTGGAAGAGAAGTTGCAGCCTCCTGCCTTCATCTAGGCTGAGCAGACAGGCCCTGGCACCCAGAATCAGGAGACAGAGGAGCTCGCTTCTGACTCTTCTGGTCAGCTGAAACTGGCAGCTTCCCCCATCGAGCCCAGGCCCAGTCAGCCCTAAAAGGGCTGTGGAGACTTTGGATTCCCACAGGTGGCCCAGGTGGGAGCAGGGATCCCTACCTCACATCCCGAATCCTCGGCTGGGCCCTCTGGGTCTGCGTCCTGGGTTTGCAGTCTCTCGACCCTTGGGCCCCATGCAGCCACACGGGCCTCCTGGGCCTCCTGCAAGGCGGGCTCTCCCTGAATGGGGCTCCCCCTTTTTTCTTCCTTCCTGGGGGAACCGTCCATGACTCCCAGACCAGACCCAGAGCTCCCAGAGCCCCGCTTCTAGGATTCTGCCACACATTTGCACACTGGTGACCACTTACACATGTCTTTCTTTCCATCCCCGCTGAACTGTGAGTTTTTTTGCAGTGTGCCCAGCACTGACACAGCGCCAGGCGCTCGGTAACTATTTACAGGTTGCCTGAAGCTGCTGTCACACTCCTGTCCTTTGCAAAGTTCCAGGTAGTGGAGGCAACCTCCAAGAGGCAATCTGTTACCAGCTGACTCATTACCCCTCCCTCTGATGGAAATCAGAGCTCACGGATTGTCATTTGATTGGACTGTGATGCGCTGAAGCTGAATTCAAGACTGATTTAAAAAAAGACCTGCCAGCTTAATGAATGCTGTCACAGAGGGAGGAGCTGGACCTGACCCCAGGGACCCAGGATGATGCTGTCAATGACGTCGTTCACTCTATCTGGTGCCCAAAGAGGCCTCGGCCCAAGCAACACCGTCCAGTTTACAGAACCAGGTCCAAGCTGCCAGGCCGCTGGGGCAGGCAGGCCTGGCTTGCAGGGGTCTGGACGGCTCAGAGGGAAGCTGGTAAAAACAAGGTAAGCCCAGGTCCCACCTCTGCCCTGTCAGAGGCCAAGGCCACTGCAGAGTCGAGAGCAGCCGGAGGACTACATTTCCCAGAGTCCCCCAAGCCCAGGGATGAGCCATTGGCCGATTTAAATAGCCCAGGCCCGAGGAAGCCAGGCCGCAGCTGTGGACTCCTCACCTCCCGGAGGGTCCGCTGGTGCAGGCCCGGCATTGGAGGGCTCGGTTGGCTGCCCGGCTGGCACTGACGTCCCCTTGGAGCCGGGTGGCAGCGGAGATAAACAACCATGTGCAATTCTCCACCCTATATTTAACAGCTGCGGCGGAGAAGGCAGGGAGGCAGCCACGGTGGCGGCTCTGGGGGCAGCTCTTGTCTTCGGGGAGAAGGCCCTTGGAACCGGGCTGGCGTCGGCCTTTTTGGGGTGAGCGGGGTCACCATGCCAGCTTCCCAGAGCCGGGCCCGCGCCAGGGACCGCAACAACGTCCTCAACCGGGCTGAGTTCCTGTCCCTGAACCAGCCCCCCAAAGGGGGCCCGGAGCCCCGCAGCTCCGGCAGAAAGGCCTCCGGCCCCTCGGCACAGCCCCCACCTGCTGGTGACGGGGCCCGAGAGCGACGCCAGTCACAGCAGCTGCCAGAGGAGGACTGCATGCAGCTGAACCCCTCCTTCAAGGGCATCGCCTTCAACTCCCTGCTGGCCATCGATATCTGTATGTCCAAGCGGCTGGGGGTGTGTGCCGGCCGGGCGGCGTCCTGGGCCAGTGCTCGCTCCATGGTCAAACTCATCGGCATCACGGGCCACGGCATCCCCTGGATCGGAGGCACCATCCTCTGCCTGGTGAAGAGCAGCACACTGGCCGGACAGGAGGTGCTCATGAATCTGCTCCTGGGTGAGTGTGCCTGCCACCCGCCACTCACTGTCAGGCCCCTCGGGAGGGAGACCGGCCTGCCCAGCCCCACCCTGGCCAGGACCTGCACAGCCCTCAGAAACCGGCTGGGATGGTCTAATGAGGTTAGGCAGGAAGGGTGCCCCAGAAACGGGCAGGCTCCAGTGTGGGGAGCGAGGGCCAGGGATGCATAGACGAGGCTCCCCAGCCACGTGCCAAATGAAGGCAGAGGCCAGTGCGGCCCTGTGAGGAGGGCCTGCTTAGCAGAAGGCACCGCTGCCCAGAGGCGGCTTGAGGGGAGGCTGGGCCAGAGGCGGTGGCCTCAAGGGAGATGGTCAGGGCTCTGGTGGGCGTCCTGGAATGGGGTGTCACTGTTTGACTCCTGCCCCATGGCTGGGGTCCTCGCTCCTTGACAGCTCCCAGCTAGGCAGTGCCCGTGAGCTGCCCATGAGCACCTCCCGCCTCGGTTCGGGAACCCAGCAAGCTGCCCAGGCTTCTCCCGCAGGGTCTGGGGATCCAGGGGGTCCAGCTGGTACTGCCACCCACTCACAGCTCCCTGGAGTTCTTCCCTGCTCCTTCCCAGGGGGAGTCACTGGAGAAAGGGTCGGGGGACCAGTTGTTGGTTTGTTTCCAAAGTCTTTGCCACCAGCATCTTGCAGATTAGCACCGCCCTGTGCCAGGTGCCACGTGGGACCCATGTGGGGGCAAGCCATTCCCTCCACCCAGAGGTGACACCCAGCCCCTGTCCAGGCCACCCTTCAGGCACTGCCAGGTCCCCAAGGTGCCCCGGGAACCTCTACTTCCATCCTCCATGCCAGGCCCACATCGATTTCCTTGTCTTTCCCAGTGTGGCCATCATTTGGGGGACATGTGAGGTGGAGGTCTCGGGAGAGGTAAACGTTAACAAGGGGTCTCAGTTCCAAAAGGGCGTTGGGTTGGACCACAGAGAACACGAGTTCCAGAGGAAGTCACAGTAAAAACATGTATCTCCTCACTCTAGTCTCAGTCTGGAGGTTCCATGCTCTGTGGGTGGGACTCAGGGAGGCAGAAACCATCGGATACTTCATGCAGGAGATGGCTGGGTCTGCCACCTTCGAGGTATTCTTGTTCCTTTTGTTTTTTTAGACAGAGTCTCGCGATGTTGCCCAGGCTGTAAGGCTGAAGTGCAGTGGCATGATCTCGGCTCACTACAACCTTCGGCTCACTGCCACCTCTGTTGCCTCCTGGGTTCAAGCAATTCTCCTACCTCAGCCTCCCAAGTAGCTGGGATTACAGGTGCCCACCACCACACCTAGCTAATTTTGTATTTTTAGTAGAGATGGGGTTTCACCATGTTGGCCAGGGGGATTTCACCATGTTGACCAGGCTGGTCTCAAACTCCTGACCTCAGGTGATCCATCCGCCTTGGCCTCTCAAAGTACTGGGATTACAGGCATGAGCCACCGCGCCTGGCCAGTTTTCTTGTTCTTATTACTAAATTGTTTACATTACAATAACTTATGATTTACTCCTGAATAAACAGTCTCACGAGCTTGGTGCCATTATCGTGCCCATTTTACGTATTAGGAAACTGAGGTTCCTATAAATAAAGCAACCTGGTGCAGCCTCGGGCTTGAGATTTGCACCGGCTCCGGCTGATACACAGACCAGGTGCCGTGCTACGGGCATGGGAGGGAGGGACAGAGCAAAGTGGCCGAGGCACTAGGCCAGGCGCTTCCAGGGGCAGACCCTGCTCTCATTATCAACAGTTTCACACGGGGCCACGTGGCTTAAGAAGACTGTTGGGAGTTAGAGAGGTAGGTTGCCTGCTGTCAGAGATGGGGTGGGAAGGCATACGCCCGAGTCTGTCTCTCAACCCTGCTCCCTTGACCCCATCTCCTCCTTCCCATCGTCCTTCCCCATTTGACGAGGGAGGTGATGAAGTTGTCATTGGTTGAGTGCTTACTGCGTTCCAGGGCTTTGCATAAACCATATCATTACTTCGGCTCTTCACCGTAACCCATGGAGCTTGGTGCTGTTATTATTTCCCGTTTAAAGAAGGGGAAACTGAGGCATGGAGTGACGATGGTTCCAAGATCGGGCAGCTAGTCAGTGATGGAGCCAGGAGCAGAACTGGGAGCAACTCTAGCTTTGCTTTGCATTTTCAGAGGAGAGGGAGAGGGAACCAGCTCAGACTATGTGAAGTTTCCAGCGGGGGGAGGATCAGAGAAGAAAGGAGGTGCATCTCAACTTACCCACAGTCAGTGGATTCTCTAGTAAGGGGGTGAGCTCCCCCAGGTAGGAGGTATGCAAGCAAGTTGCCTCTCATCACCAAGTAAAATAGCTCTGCTTTGATTTGGTTTTTTTACAGGAATGTTTGCTTTTAAGAACATTTCCCCTGCCCCAGGTTGAAAAATTTGCAACTGACTTGTTAAGATAAGGCTTCAGGCTCATTCCAGCAACCAGTTGCTATGGGCACAAAGGTGTATGCCCCATAGGATAAAGATGAAGATTTGAGGTGCCTTCCTCCTTGAACAGAAGTGACAGACATTTTTAAAAACTTTAAAAACATCATTTAGTGAGCTTTATTATGTACCAAAGACAATGGCATGAACGGCCTGTATTTTATTTTATTTATTTATTTATTTTTGAGACGGAGTCTCGCTCTGTCGCCCAGGCTGGAGTGCAGTGGCGCATTCTCGGCTCACTGCCAGCTCCACCTCCCGGGTTCACGCCATTCTCCTGCCTCAGCCTCCCGAGTAGCTGGGACTACAGGTGCTCGCCACCTCGCCCGGCTAGTTTTTTGTATTTTTTTTAAGTAGAGACGGGGTTTCACCGTGTTAGCCAGGATGGTCTCGATCTCCTGACCTCGTGATCCGCCCATCTCGGCCTCCCAAAGTGCTGGGATTACAGGCTTGAGCCACCGCGCCCGGCCGGCCTGTATTTTATGATGTAAAAAAGCTGTTGATGACCTTTCAAGGTAAACATTAATGTGCCCATTTTACAGATGAGTAAACTGAGGCTCAGAAAGCTCAAGCAACTTGCCCACCACACAGCTATAAGTGGTAGGTTCAGGAAGTAAATCCAGGGCCCTGTGACTGCAAACCCCTCCACTCCTTGCTGCTCACCATGGGGCTGTAGATCGGTCATATCACCCATGTTCACTGCACTCCTGGAGCGTGTGTGCTTTGAGGAGAGGAATGGTCTGGGAGGAGGATGACTGACTTCTATCCAGGTATTGAGATCATGGGGACATAGGGCCTGGCACAAGGCGGGCACTCAGCACAGGCCCAGAGCAGGCCGGATGGGTCTGGGGACCCCAAGGTCCTTCCGTGGGGATGCCAGCTCAGCCCTCGGCTTGGTGGGAGTAAACGGCAGCAAACGGCCAAGGCACGCTCTAATCCTGCTGCTCTGGTCTGACCTGCCAGGAGGGACGGTCCCATGGTCCCCTGTCCCAGGAAAGCAGACCACCCACTGAGTGCGGGCTGCGGGTTCCATCTGTCCTTTTGTCTTTGGAGGGCACCCTTCAACCCTGGAGCACAGGCTCTGGGGTCAGACTGGCTTTTGTCCAGGTCTCTGCTCTGACCCCTTACTTGCTGTATGCATCTGCTCAAGTCAGTTCCTGTCTCTGAGTCTCAGTTTCCCTATCTGGGGACTGAGGGGACTGTGGCAGGGATCTGAAGGGAGCTGGTAAAACATTTGGCACGGTGGGTGCCATGCCACACATGTCCCACCGATGGCTGACATCACTGCAGTACTGAAGGGGGAGGGAGCCCTGCCTAACCCTGCCCACGCTCTGGCCCCATGGCACTGAGCCAACTCCTGGGGCGGTCTCTGGGCTGGAAGCAAGACCTCTGAGCTTGTGGTTGGGATCTGGGTTCCACTTGGCTCTGAAGAGGCAGACTTGGGAGCTTGGAAAATGGGAGCTGCAGCTACAAGGCCTAGGAAGGGTCCTGCTGGGCCCAGGGAAGTTCTCTGCATGCTCCTGCATGGTAGGCAGTCCCATGCCCTCCCTGCTTGCCCCTCCCCTAGTGCACACTGTCAAGACTCCAGAAAGCTCAGAGCCAGAAGGGGTCTAAGCAACAGGCAAAAGCTTGGACTCCAGAGGCAGCAGGACCTGGGTGCAAATCCCAGCCCTGCTGTGGGAACTTAGGCAATGACTTTGTCTCTCTGAGCCTCAGTTTCTTCATCTGTCAAATGGGTTGTTGGGAAATCTCCCTGATGAATCTCACATAAAGTGCTTGGCACGGCCGGGCGCGGTGGCTCACGCCTGTAATCCCAGCACTTTGGGAGGCCGAGGCGGGCGGATCATGAGGTCAGGAGATCGAGACCATCCTGGCTAACACGGTGAAACCCCGTCTCTACTAAAAATGCAAAAAATTAGCCGGGCGAGGTGGTGGGCGCCTGTAGTCCCGGCTACCCGGGAGGCTGAGGCAGGAGAATGGCGTGAACCCGGGAGGCGGAGCTTGCAGTGAGCCGAGAATGCGCCACTGCACTCCAGCCTGGGCGACTGAGCCAGACTCCGTCTCAAAAAAATAAAAAAATAAAAAAATAAAGTGCTTGGCACTTACTGATGTTGGTTAACGCTTAAGTAGCAATGATTATCATCATCATTATCACCGTCATCATTGTCAGAACTCCAGGACCAGCCTCCTGCCAGGTACCTTCCAAGCTCTAGATGCCTTGAGACCACCCTGTCCCCTTCCTTCTCCCTCCCGCGCAGCACCCAGCTTGATGATCCGAAGGGAGCCAGGTGACAGGTGACAGGTGACCAGGCCCATCCTGGTTCACTAAGCCCATCCTTGTTTCCTCATGGGCCTGTCCTGTGGTGGGAAATGCCTACGGTCTTGTTCCCTGATCTGTGTCCTTTATGAAAGTATCTTTTTGTTTGTTTTTGAGACAGGGTCTCTCTCTCTGTCGCCCAGGCTGGAGTGCAGTGGCAAGATCTTGGCTCACTGCAACCTCCGCCTCCTGGGTTCAAGCCATTCTCCAACATGGTTTTGCCATGTTGGCCAGGCTGGTCTTGAACTCCTGACCTCAGGTGATCCACCCACCTCGGCCTCCCAAAGTGCTGGGATTACAGGCGTGAGGTGATCCACCCACCTTGGCCTCACAAAGTGCTCAAGATTACAGGCTTGAGCCACTACGCTGGCCTATAAAAGTATGTTTTTCTTTTTTTTTTTTTCTTTGAGACGGGGTCTCGCTCTGTCCCCAGGCTGGAGTGCAGTGGTGCGATCTTGGCTCACTGGCATGAACCCGGGAGGCGGAGCTTGCAGTGAGCCTCGATCATGCCACTGCACTCCAGCCTGGGTGACAGAGTGAGACTCTGTCTCAAAAAAAAGTATCTTTACTGAGATTTTCCTGAATGTGAAACTACTTTTTTTTGTTTTGTTTTGAGATGAAGTCTCGCTCTGTCACCCAGGCTGGAGTGCGGTGCTGTGATCTCGGCTCACAGCAACCTCTTCCTCCCTGGTTCAAGTGATTCTCCTGCCTCAGCCTCCCGAGTAGCTGGGATTACAGGCACCCACCACCACGCCTGGCTAATTTTTGTATTTCTAGTAGAGATGGGGGTTTCACCATGTTGGCCAGGCTGGTCTTGAACTACTGACCTCGTGATCCGCCTGCATCTGCTTCCCAAAGTACTGGGATTACAGGAGTGATCCGCCACTCCTGGCTATGAAAACTACATTTTTATGTCATTTTTTTTATTGTGGTAAGCTATCCATCACATAAAATTGATCATTATAATCCTTTTAAGTACACAGTTCGGTGGCACTGAGTCCATTCACACTATTCTGCAGCCATCACCACCATCCGTCTCCGAACTCTTTCCATCTTTCATCTTAAAAAACAGAAGCTCTGTCCCCATTAAGCACTGACTCCCCACTCCCCCTCCCCCAGCCCCTGGCAACCTCCATTCTACACTGCGTCTCTGTGGATTCGACTGTTCTAGGGACCTCACGTAAGTGGAATCGTACCGTATTTGTCTTTTGTGACTGGCCGATTTCATTTAGCATGATATCCTCGAGGTCCATCCATGCTGTAGCGGGCACCAGCATTTGCTTCCTGTCTAAGGCTGAACAGTGCTCAGTTACAGGATGGACCACACCTCGTGTATCCATTCGTCCACCCATGGACGCTTCCCTTGCTTCCACCTTTTAGCTGCTCTGAGTAACACTGCCGTGCATACAGAGATATATGCATCTTCTTGAACCCCTGCGTTCAGTTCTTTTGGTTGTATACTCAGAAGCGGGCCTCTGGATCCCAGGGTAATTTTATGTCGACTTGTGTGAGGACCTGTCCTACTGTTGCCCATAGCGGTTGCGTGATTTTACATTCCCCCAGCAATGCCCAAGGGCTCCGATATGTCCACACCTTCGCCAACACTCATTATCTGGTTTTTCAATCAGAGCCTTCCTAATGGGTGTGAAGTGGTATCTCTTGTGGTTTTGGGGGTTTTTTTGGTTTTTTTTTTTTTTTGAGACGGAAGCTCTGTCGCCCAGGCTGGAGCGCAGTGGCCGGATCTTGGCTCACTGCAAGCTCCGCCTCCCGGGTCCACGCCATTCTCCTGCCTCAGCCTCCCGAGTAGCTGGGACTACAGGCGCCCGCCACCTCGCCCGGCTAGTTTTTTTGTATTTTTTTTAGTAGAGACGGGGTTTCACTGTGTTAGCCAGGATGGTCTTGATCTCCTGACCTCGTGATCCGCCCATCTCAGCCTCCCAAAGTGCTGGGATTACAGGCTTGAGCCACCGCGCCCAGCCAGTTTTGGGTATTTTTTGTTTGTTTTTGTTTTTTGTTTTATTTTGGGGGTTTTTGTTTGTTTGATTTTTGAGACAGAGTCTCGCTCTGTCACCAGGCTGGAGTGCAGTGGTGCGATCTCAGTTCACCGCTACCTCCGCCTCCCAGGTTCAAGCAATTCTCCTGCCTCTACCTCCCAAGTAGCTGGGACTACAGGTGCCTGCCATCATGCCTGGCTAATTTTTCGTAGAGATGAGCTTTCACCATGTTGGCCAGGCTGGTCTCAAACTCTTGACCTCAAGTGATCCTCCTGCCTTGGCCTCCCAAAGTGCTGGGATTACAGGCATGAGCCATTGCACCCAGCCCTTTTTGTGGTCTTGCTTTGCATTTCCCTAATCATCAGTGATGTTGGGCGCCTTTTCATTGTACATTCTTTTTTTTTTTTTTTTTTGAGACAGAGTCTTACTCTGTTGCCCAGGCTGGAGTGCAGTGTCACCATCTCGGCTCACTGCAACCTCTGCCTCCTGAGTTCAAGTGATTCTCCTGCCTCAGCCTCCTGTGTAGCTGGGATTACAAGTGCGCACCACCATGCCTAGCTAATTTTTTGTATTTTTAGTAGAGATGAGGTTTCACCATTGTTGGTCAGGCTGGTCTCAAACTCCTGACCTCAGATGATCCGCCCACCTTGGCCTCCCAAAGTGCTGGGATTACAGGCATGAGCCACAGTGCCCAGCCTACACATTCTTTTTGTTTTTGTTTTTGTTTTTGTTTTGTTTTGAGATGGAGTTTCTCTCTGTCGCCCAGGCTGGAGTGCAGTGGCTGGATCTCAGCTCACTGCAAGCTCCGCCTCCCGGGTTTATGCCATTCTCCTGCCTCAGACTCCCAAGTAGCTGGGACTACAGGCGCTCGCCACCTCGCCCGGCTAGGTTTTTGTATTTTTTTTTTTTTAGTAGAGACGGGGTTTCACCGTGTTAGCCAGGATGGTCTCGATCTCCTGACCTCGTGATCCGCCCATCTCGGCCTCCCAAAGTGCTGGGATTACAGGCTTGAGCCACCGTGCCCGGCCTACACATTCTTACAGTAAGAAAAAAATGCAATCATTACAAGGCTATATCAAAAAGAAAGTGAGCCTCTCCCTTAAATCCTCTCCCGGGAAGAGCCTCCGCTGCAGCTTGGGTCAGGTGTCCCTGGATTTTTCCCCGTGCATATGCTAACGTGTAATGTGTTTCTCAGGTTGTGTTTTGCCTGGTTTGGGCTCACTCTTACAGCTGTGGCCCTCCCACCTGGAATCCTGGTCTGGACCCCCCATGTCCCTTGCGCCAAGCATTAGGGGTTCAGATGCTCCAGATAATCTGTTCTGGCAGCTCTCCTATCCTCTGCCCTCTGGCTGTTGCTCTCAGGGACAACTGAGGTGACAGCCACTCCATGAGGCTTGTCTAGCCTGTTCCTAACTGAGGGATATTTAAGCTGATCCCAAATCTTCTCTTCGATACCCTTCTGTGGGAGACCGCACACACTACCTCCTCAGCAGTAGAGGAGTCCCCTCCCCAGCCTCCTTTCTCAGTATCTCAGTGGGGCTCAGTACAACAGTCAGTCCCTCAGGGGGGCCTTTGGCCACCCCCAGGCCAGGTCAACCCTTAATACACTGCCCTGGCAGCCGTCCACACAGCGGGTGCAAGAGAAATGCAATGGTTTGTGGTGCCAGTAGGCAGGGTCTGGCTCAGCATTGCCCACCAGCACAGTTAGTGTTTTTCCTAAGACAGAGTCTCGCTCTGTCACCCAGGCTGGAATGCAGTGGTACAACCTCAGCTCACTGCAACCTCTGCCTCCCAGGTTCAAGTGATTCTCCCGCCTCAGCCTCCTGAGTAGCTGGGATTACAGGCGCCCACCAACACTCCTGGCTAATTTTTGTATTTTTAGTAGAGACGGGGTTTCAGCATGTTGGCCAGGCTGGTCTCGAACTCCTGAGCTCAAGCTATCATCCCGCCACCGCCTCCCAAAGTGCTGGGATTACAGGTGTGAGCCACTGCGCCTGGCCTGTAAAAATAACTTTTTAAAAATGTGCACAAATAATACGTGCTTGGCCGGGCGCGGTGGCTCACGCCTATAATCCCAGCACTTTGGGAGGCCGACGCGGGCGGATCACAAGGTCAGGAGATCGAGGCCATCCTGGCTAACACGGTGAAACCCCGTCTCTACTAAAAATACAAAAAACTAGCCGGGCGCGGTGGCGGGCGCCTGTAGTCCCAGCTACTCAGGAGGCTGAGGCAGGAGAATGGCGTGAACCTGGGAGGCGGAGCTTGCAGTGAGCCGAAATTGCGCCGCTGCACTCCAGCCTGGGGCACAGAGCGAGACTCCGTCTCAAAAAAAAAAAAAAAAAAAAATAATAATAATAATAATAATAATACGTGCTTGTGGCAAGAAAGATTTTAAAGTGCAGAATTGCAAAAAGACGGGAAAAATCACCCCGAAACCTCCTACCCAGCAAGAAGCATTGTTAGCATTTAGAGCAGTACCTTCTAGATTTTTCTCTCTGCATATAAGCACATTTGTTTACACACATATCTTATTTTATGAAGATGGCATCCTACTGGAAATCCTATTTTATAAGCGGCCTTTTCCACTTAACATACCCCACGGCTCTCCGATATAGCAGGTCTATAAATATACATGGACCTTATCATCTACCGTGGCCACAGCATGCTCTGGTGTCTAGATTAGGCCACGGTTTGTCCCGTCTGTCTCTTGAAGGGCGCTGGGTTGTTTCACGTTTTTGGTGTTATAAACAATGCTGCAGTGAACATCCCGGGCCATGAATCATGGCCCACATCCCTAACGATTTCCCAAGGAGATATTCCTGCAAAGGGAAGAGCTGAGTCCAAGGGAGACACTTGGAGGAGACTTCTGATTCCGAAGCCAAATGCCCTTCAGGAAGTTCAGAACGATTTACACACCCCTTAGGCAGCATATGGCTGGCGCCCAGCTTTCCAGAAGCCAGAATGGGGGATGAGAAGCAGGATCGACTTCCCAGCCCAGGAGCACCGGGACCCCTCCTCCCAACCCAGCCAGAGACGTCTGCCCACAAACCCAGCCTTTCACAGCCTGCAGGGCATCCCGGAAGCCCCGTCTTTGCTCTTTGCTTTAGAACAGCTGAGCCCACAGCCTCCACCTCCCACCCCTACCCCACTAGCCCCAACTCCCCAGAGACCCTGCCCTGCTCTAAGCTGGTCCCACAGCATGCGTCCTCAGGGGGAAAGCAGCCCAACGCCACAAAGGGCCACGCTAGGTCACCCCAGCTGCCGTTCTTCCCCCAGTGCACGTAGCTGCCGGCAGACCAGTGACACTCTGATTTTCAGAGGTCTCAGGAGGAGATGATTCCAAATCTTCCGGGATGGCAGCAGCTCTTTTCCAAGAAAGCTCTGGCTCCTGCCTGGCCTCTGGGAGCCTGCGGCTCTCTGGTTCCTTGGCCACCACCAGCCCCGAGGGACCTGGGCTAGGGGAGAAGCGTGGGCCTTGAGGTGGGTTCTTGTTGCCCTCTGAGGGCCAGGAAGCCTCTAGGACAGCAGGGCCTCAGGGACAGCTGTGCTTCCTGCACGGGAGCTTCAGACATTCAGGCCCCAACCCTGTGAAAAGAGCTGAGAGTGGAGCTGGTTGGAATGGAAGAGTGTGAGGGGTGGTGGGGCCAAGCCCTGGTGTCCTCTGACGGGGTCCCGGGGGTGCATTTCCCGAGTGGTTGCTGCACACAAGCATCAGAGCAGGCCCCTTGTCATCCCAGCGTATCCATGGCAGGGAACTCTGAGGGATAGACACACCGAGGTTATGCTGTCCACAAGTGGCCAACCTTGAAGCTGGTCTCGTTCTGCAGCCTGAGTGCGCAGCCACCACCCTGGGTGATCCCAGTGAGTGGAGGCCAGTGGAGGCTAAGGGGCCTCCCTGAGACGTTTCACATAGCAGGTCCCGGGCAGTGCAGCTCCCACCAGTTCCCCGGCTCTTGCCCCTGAGCCTCCTGCTGGGCGGACCTTTCCCCCTACAGGGGTCTCCTAGCCCTCCTTGAGTCAAGAAGGGCATGTAGGTCGGTCAACTGGACAGGGCCATGTGGGCAAAATCAGCCTTGAGTGATGGCGCCATTTGCTTCTATTTCTGGGCACCAGATGACGCGCTGATAGTGTCAGAATCACAGTCACACGGAGGCCTGGCTGCGCGGGAGGAGGGAGAGAGGCCCTGCAGGGGCAGCAGGAGAGGGCAGACTGGGGTGGGAGGCCCAGGGGAGGCCACGGCTCTGTTGGAGAGTCTCCCTGTGGTCTGAGGGTGGCAGGCCACTGCCTCTTCCATTCACAACCCTCCTGGCCAGACGGCTGCAGCATGGTGAGGGCGAAAAGCCACACGCCCCATCACACCTGTGATAGAGTAATGCTCTGTGTCACTACGTGCTTACTGCCCACCGTCCCGCTTGGCCATAGGGGACCCTGCCAGCCTGGTTCACAGTGCCAGGCCTGACACACACCTGAAATACCCAAGAACCGGCGGTGCCCAAAAGCAGGTGGAAAAATGAGTGAACCAGGCACAGGCTGAGTGGGTCAACTCGCTGGACAGCCAGGCTGGCCCCTATGGTCCCTGCAGGGCCCAGGGCAGAAAAGGGGCAGAGCCTCCCTCTCATTATGGCCTGAAGAGAGGGAACCAGCCCAAAATAACCACAGCTTCCCGAAGGCCCAGCTGTGGGGCGTCTTAGTTCATTTTGTGCTGCTGTAACAGAACACCACGCACTGATTTATAAAGAATAGAAGTGTATTTGGCTCATGGTTCTGGAGGCTGGGAAGTCCAAGGTTGAGGGGCCACATCTGGTGAGGGCCTCCTTGCTCCCTGTGTCTTCTGCATCTCATGCAAGGGAGTGCATGCCCGGGAGGGCAGGAGGTGACCACACTCACCCTTTCGTCAGGAACCACCCCCGATACCTGCATTCATCCATTCATGAGGGGAGAGCCCCCATGGCCTATCGCTATTTTATTTTATTTTATTATTTTTTGAGACGGAGTTTCACTCTTATTGCCCAGGCTGGAGTGTAATGACACTATCTCAGCTCACCACAACCTCCGCCTCCTGGGTTCAAGCAATTCTCCCGCCTCAGCCTCTTGAGTAGCTGGAATTACTGGCATGTGCTACCATGCCCGGCTAATTTTGTACTTCTAGTAGAGACAGGGTTTCACCATGTTGGCCAGGCTGGTGGTCTCAAACTCCTGACCTCAGGTGATCCACGCGCCTTAGCCTCCCAAAGTGCTAGGATTACAGGCGTGAGCCACCGCAGCCAGCCTGACCACCTCTCAAAACTGTTGCATTGGGGATTCAGTTTCCAACACACGAACTTCGTGGAACTCGTTCAAGCCATAGATGGAGTTTCCAGATCACGAGACGTGGGCACCCACAGAGGCCTCCCTGGCAGCCAGGGGAGCTCCAGATGACCCCCACAACACACCAGCTTCAGCCACATCTGTTTCATACACCAAGTCTGTATGCTTTCATTGGGAAAAACAATGTTTTGCTGCTAGAAATTTGAAAGGAACCAGGGACAGTGGCTCACACCTGTAATCTCAGCACTTTAGGAGGCTGAGGCAGGAGGATCACTGGAGCTCAGGAGTTCAAGACCAGCTTGGGCAACAAACTGAGACACTGTCTCTACAAAAAAAAATCAAAAAAATTAGCCAGTTGTGGCCTGTGCCTGTGGTCCCAGCTACATGGGAGACTGAGGCAGGAGGATCATTTGAGCCCAAAAGTTCAAGGTCGCAGTGAACCATGTTTGCACCATGGCACTCCAGCCTGGGCAACAGAGGGAGACACTGTCTCAAAAAAAAAAAAAAGGAAGGTTTGGGTCTAGCTTAGTTTTTGGCCTATGGATCCTGACAGCCTATGCAGAGAGCTGGGGCATGTGGGGAGGTTGAGGCAGCCAGCCCTCCTTGCCTTTGGCCACCCCATCGGAGTGAGGTACTGGGCCCAGTGTACCCCCCAGGTGACTTAGTAAAGTCACCCTTTCCTCCTCCCTTTTTCCTTGACCACAGCAGCTGTCCGTGGGGGCCCCTGTGCTCAAAAGGCAGATTTCATTTCATTTCATTTCATTTCATTTTGAGACAGAGTCCCACTCTGTCACCCAGGTTGGAGTGCAGTGGTGCCATCTCAGCTCACTGCAACCTCCATCTCCCAGATTCAAGTGGTTGTCCTGCCTCAGCCTCCCGAGTAGCTGGGACTACAGGTGCCTGCCACCACGTCCAGCTAGTTTTTGTATTTTTAGTAGAGATGGGTTTTCTCCCATGTTGGCCAGTCTGGTCTCGAACTCCTGACCTCAGGAGATCCACCCGCCTCGGCCTCCCAAAGTGCTGGGATTACAGGTGTGAGCCACTGTGCTGGCCTCGAAAGGCAGATTTTGAACCCATCAGCTGCTGAGCCCTGGTTTTCAACCTAAAGACCTGGTCGCCAGTAGGACAGATGGCCCATGCCTCCCAGTGGTTGGTGTCATATTTCAGCCTGCCATGGAGCCCAGTCCCGGTCTACATTAACCACCTCCTACCCCAGAGTCTGGCAGCTCTTTGGGCACCCAGACCCTGTCTGGCCACCAGTCACCAGCCACCACCACCAGGGAGGCCCTGGCCTTGCCTTGCCTGGCCTCTCTTACTTGCCTTGAGGTGGTGGAAGTCTTGGAACCTGGGCCAGCCAATTTTGACCCTGGTGAGACCTTAGGAGAAAAAGCCTTCGCTGATGCTCCTGCTTGGTGCCCCAGCCTCCAGGACCAGAGCCTCCCACGGCTTCCCAGGCCAGGCGGGACCAGGACTTGCGGGCAGTGTAATGGCAGCAGCATGCTGTCAATCACCACACTTCCCCCAGTTCATTGGCTTATTTCCTCCTGGGACCACCCTTGCTATGGGTGAGTAGACCAAGGCTCTGAGAGGGGAAGGAACTTGTTCCTTTTTTTTTTTTTTTTTTTTTTTTTTTTGAGACAGAGTCTCGCCCTGTCGCCCACGCTGGAAGGCAGTGGCGCAATCTTGGCTCACTGCAACCTCTGCCTCCTGGGTTCAAGTGATTCTCCTGCCTCAGCCTCCCAAGTAGCTGGGACTACAGGCACCCGCCACCATGCCCAGCTAAATTTTTTGTATTTTTAGTGGAGACGGGGTTTCACCATGTTGGTCAGCCTGGTCTTGAACTCCTGACCTCAGGCAATCTGTCCACCTCGGCCTCCCCAAGTGCTGGGATTACACGCGTGAGCCGCCGCACCCAGCCAGAATTTGTTCTTAATTAGCAGGGTCAAGCCCCAGGCCAGAAGCACCAGGACCCCTCCTCACAGCCCCAGTCAGTGAGACTTGAACCCCACCTGTGACTCCAGAACCTTCAGATTTAACCCCCTCCCCATGAACTGCCTTCTCTCCCCAGGTGGAGAGAGCCTGTCGCCAGGCCATTTTTGGGGAAGCAGTGGGGCTTGCAGATGAGAAGGGCTCCCTGGGCTGGAGAGGACCAGCTGGCCCCTCTGAGCTGGCTTCCTCAGCTGCTCCACGGGGCGGAGGCATGCCAAGGTCAGCACGGCCACCTCCATCCAGCTCCCACCTGCCCTGGGGACATGGCAGTCCCCAGTCCCTCTCTCCTGCTGGAACTGTGACCTCCCACAGGCTTCAGATGGCACGAAACCCCAGCATGGCCAGCGCACGAGCTGGCCAGCCACACGCCTCCTGGGAAGACCTAGCCCATGGGGACAGCTGCCGTGAAATTGGCAGGCAAGGGTAGAGCAAGGTTTTCTCCAGGCTTTCAGGCCCCACCCTCCTCGGGCCAGGCAGCTCCTCTGTGCACCTGCTCAGCCCCCTCCTGTGCTGGCCAGGCACTTCCAGGGTGCGAGGCTCCCAGCCAGCCCTGTGGCTAACGAGAGGGGCCAGGAGAGGCCACAGTGCAAACCCCAAACAGAGAGATCAGACTACAAGCAGCAACCCTGAAGTGGGTAGGAAAAGGGGAAGCCCTGAAGTTCTAGTCCTCCGGGGAGGACTGTGTGATATGGAACAGTCTAACTGCCTGGCACGGACAGTTAGGTGCGCCACAGTGCCTCGCCCCTGCAGCATGGGGTTCGGGGGTATGTGATGGGGCAAGACTTTCAAAAGCAGGCAGCAGAACAACATATGAAAACCATGTTACAAGCTTTATTAAATCTATGCTCCAAAGGCCAGGTGCGGTGGCTCACGCCTGTAATCCCAGCACTTTGGGAGGCCGAGCTGGGTGAATCACCTGAGGTTAGGAGTTCGAGACGAGCCTGACCAACATGGAGACTCTGTCTCTACTAAGAATAGAAAAATTAGCTGGGCGTAGTGGCACACACTTGTAATCCCAGCTACTCGGGAGGCTGAGGCAGGAGAATCACTTGAACCTGGGAGGCGGAGGTTGCAGTGAGCCGAGATCACGCCATTGCACTCCAGCCTGGGCAACAAGAGTGAAACTCTGTCTTAAAAAAACAAAAACAGGCCGGGCGCGGTGGCTCAAGCCTGTAATCCCAGCACTTTGGGAGGCCGAGACGGGCGGATCATGAGGTTAGGAGATCGAGACCATCCTGGCTAACATGGTGAAACCCCGTCTCCACTAAAAAAAATACAAAAAACTAGCCAGGCGAGGTGGCGGGCGTCTGTAGTCCCAGGTACTTGGGAGGCTGAGGCAAGAGAATGGCGTAAACCCGGGAGGCGGAGCTTGCAGTGAGCTGAGATCCGGCCACTGCACTCCAGCCTGGGCGACAGAGCGAGACCCCGTCTCAAAAAGAAAAAACAAAAACAAACAAAAAAAAACAAAAACAAACAAACAAACAAAACCCTATGCTCTATAGATGGATGGAAGGGTCTGGAAGAATGGCCACCTCTGAGGGGCAGGATTACAGGTGATTTCAACTTTAACTTTTGTTTTCTGTGTTGTAAATGTTCTGCAGTGAACAGTATCTTCTGCGTCTTTTTTTTTTAGATGTTTGTTTCCGTTTTTGCCGAGAGCTGACCATTCTGATAAACACTGAAAAGTTTTCTAGGGAAGCTCCCCGCATCCAGCTGCACTGAACTGTCGCCGAGTCATGACCCCCACCTTTATCCAGCCCTCCTGGTGGGCCAGGCGCTTGGGGGGACCAACTCAATCGTTTGCTGGGACTTCCCTGCTTTAGTACCGTATGTCTTGTGTCCTAGGAAACCCCTCTGTCCCGGCGAAACCTGTCACCCTGCAGTCAGCCTGCAGGCACGGTGCCGGGCCCCCTCTGGGAGGTGGGTGTCCATGAGCTTCGTCTCACAGGTGAGGAAAATTAGGTGGCTTCCCTGAGGTCACGCAGCTGGGAGGCTCCGGGGCTGGAACTCACAGCCGGGTCTCTGGCTGTGACGCCTGTGAGCTCTGCCACCACGCTACACTGCGGGTGTTGTCTTCACTGTCCCCAGAGCAGGGCTTGCAGGGGCTGTGACCTCACTGGGGTCCCCAGGGTCACCTGAGGTGGGGAAGCACAGGGCGCAGGGGCACAGGCTCCCTGCTGACTCTGCATCTGCCCTGGGAGTGCTCTCTGGCCTGCCGATGCCACCCCCACCCCCAGGTCAGAGGGTGTGACCTCCAAGGACCTTTCTTTTTTTTTTTTTGAGACAGAGTCTCGCTCTGTCACCCAGGCTGGAGTGCAGTGGTCGGATCTCAGCTCACTGCAAGCTCCGCCTCCCGGGTTCACGCCATTCTTCTGCCTCAGCCTCCCAAGTAGCTGGGACTACAGGCGCCCGCCACCTCGCCCGGCTAGTTTTTTGTATTTTTTAGTAGAGACGGGGTTTCACCGTGTTAGCCAGGATGGTCTCGATCTCCTGACCTCGTGATCCACCTGTCTCGGCCTCCCAAAGTGCTGGGATTACAGGCTTGAGCCACTGCACCCGGCCACCAAGGGCCTTTCTAATGGTGGGGAGGGTTGACCCAGAACCCCCACATTGGTTGTATGGGTGCCACTCAGATCAGCTGGGTGAAACTGGAGTTCTGGCATGGTGCCTTCCTCTCATGGCACAGAAAGGCAGAGCAACCTCCCAAGGCCGCGCAGCAGGGTGGTGGCAGAGGCATGATGGAGATCCAGGTCTCCCCTGTGTTTCCAAAATAGGGAAAGAAAGGCCAGGCGCAGTGGCTCACGCCTGTAATCCCAGCACTTTTTGGGAGGCAGAGGTGGGCAGATCCCTTGAGGTCAGGAGTTCGAGACCAGCCTGGCCAACACAACGAAACCCCATCTCTATTAAAAATACAAAAATTAGCCAGCCGTGGTGGCAGGTACCTGTTGTCCCCAGCTACTTGGGAGGCTGAGGCAGGAGAATCGCTTGAACCCAGGAGGTGGAGGTTGCAGTGAGCCGAGATCATGCTGCAGCACTCCAGCCTAGGCAATAGAGTGAGACTCTGCCTCAAAAAAATAAAGAAAAAGAAAAGGAAGGAAAGAGCCCACCTCGCTGGTTATGAGCCTCAGGCCAGTAACTCAACTAAGTTTGGAGACCGTGGCTCTGTTTCTAGCCCCGGGGGAAAAAACCTCTGAACAAACAGGCATGGGCCCTGCCTCTATGGAGTGATGACTTCATGCCACAGACGGCGAACCCTCACCTCCCAGCAGATGCCTCAGTGACTGCGCAGGAGGGGAAAACCATGAAACAGGCCAGATGCTGAGACTGAACCCTTCAGGGCCTGAGCTGTCTGGAAGGCAGGGGCAGGTCCCTGAGGTGGTGGGTTGGGAAAGAGTGGGACATTCCAGAAAGCAAGAGCATCAGGTATGAGTGCCCTAAGCTCCAAAGGTTCATGTTGTCCTCTGTAATGTGGGGATGGCACAGTGCAGTTGCTGGGGAAAACAGTGGGGTTCCTCAAAGAGTCACACACAGAGTTACTGTCATTGCCAACCAGCGACTCCACTCCTAGGGATCTACCGAAAGAACTGAAAACAGGCACTCGGCGAACACTTGCACACACCTGCATAGCGGCGTGAGTCACAGCAGCCAAAAGGCGCAAACAACTCGATAGCCATCAACAGATGAATGGATAAACAAATTGTGTCCGGGCACAGTGGCTCACACCTGGAATCCCAGCACTTTGGGAGGCTGAGGTAGGAAGATAGCTTGAAGCCAGGAATTTGAGACCATCTTGGGCAGCAAAATGGGATGCCCATCTGTAAAAAAAAAAAAAAAAAATTTTAAATTAGCTGGGCATGGTGGCACAGTTGTAGTCCTGGTGACTTAGGAGGCTGAGGAGGGAGGAGCTCTTGAGGCCAGGAATTGAAAGTTACAGTGAGTTATGATTGCACCACTACACTCCAGCCTGGGCAACAGAAAGAGGCTCGCTCGCTCTCTCTTTCTTTTTTTTTTTTTTTTTTTTGAGACGGAGTCTCGCTCTGTCGCCCAGGCTGGAGTGCAGTGGCGCGATCTCGGCTCACTACAACCTCCGCCTTCCAGGTTCACGCCATTCTCCTGCCTCAGCCTCCCGTGTAGCTGGGACTGCAGGCGCCTGCCACCTCGCCCGGCTAGTTTTTTGTATTTTTTAGTAGAGACGGGGTTTCACCGTGTTAGCCAGGATGGTCTCAATCTCCTGACCTCGTGATCCGCCCGACTTGGCCTCCCAAAGTGTCTCTCTCTTTTTTCTAAGACAGGGTCTCACTCGGTCACCTTAGCCTCCCAGGTAGCTGGGATGAGAGGCGTGCACCACCACACCAAGCTAATTTTTGTATTTTTTTTTTTGGTAGAGATGGGATTTTGCCATGTTGCCCGTGCTGGTCTCAAACTCCTGGGCTTAAGCAATCCTCCCACCTCAGCCTCCTGAGTAGCTGGAACTACAGGCGTGTGCCATCACACATGTCTAATTTTTGTATTTTTTGTACAGACAGGGTTTTGCCATGTTGCCCAGCCTAGTCTCAGACTCCTGAGCTCGAGTGATATGTTCACCTCAGCCTCCCAAAGTGCTGGCATTACAAGTGTGAGCCACCGTGCCCAGCCAGACACATCCATCTTTAAAAAAAAAAGAGGCTGGGCACAGTGGCTCATGCCTGTAATCCCAGCACTTTGGGAGGCCAAGGCAGGCGGATCACCTGAGGTCATGAGTTCGAGACCAGCCTGGCCAACATGGCAAAACCCCGTCTCTACAAAAAACACAAAAATTAGCCAGGCAAGGCAGCACCCACCTGTAATCCCAGCTGCTCAGGAGGCTGATGCACGAAAATCGCGTGAACCGGGAGGTAGAGGTTGCAGTGAGCTGAGTTCACGCCACTGCACTCTAGGCTGGGCAACAGAACGAGACTCCAGCAAAAGAAAAGAAAAGAAAAGAAAAGAAAAGAAAAGAAAAGAAAAGAAAAGAAAAGAAAAGAAAAGAAAAGAAAAGAAAAGAAAAGAAAAGAAAAGAAAAGAAAAGAAAAGAAAAGAAAAGAAAAGAAAAGAAAAGAGGGAAGGGGAGGGGAGGGGAGGGGAGGGGAGGGAAAAGAAAAGAAAGAAAAGAAAGAGAGAGAGAGAGAGAGAAGGAAGGAAGGAAGGAAGGAAGGAAGGAAGGAAGGAAGGAAGGAAGGAAGGAAGGGAAAAGAAAAGAAAAGAAAGGAAAAGAAAGGAAAGGAAAGGAAGGAAGGAAAGAAAGAAAAAGAAAGAAAGAGAAAAGAAAGAAAGAAAGAAAGAAAGAAAAGAAAAGAAAAAGAAAGAGAGAGAGAAAGAAAGGAGGGAGGGAGGGAGGAAGAAAGAAGGAAGGAAGGAAGGAGAAAGAAGGAAGGAAAGAAAGAACGAAAGAAGGAAAAAAGAAAGAGGAGAGGAACAAATACTGGTCCATCCATAAATGGAATATTATTTGGCCATGAAAAGGAATGAAGTGCTGCCACATGGGTGGACGCTGGAAACGTTACACTAAGGAAAGGAAGGCAGACACAAAAGGTCACATACTGTCTAATTCCATTTACATGAAGTGTCTAGAGGAGGCTAATCCACCGAGACGGAAAGCAGATTGGTGGTTTCCAGGGGCTGGAGAGAAGGGGATGGGGAGTGGCTGCTTTGTGGGTACAGGGCGTTCTTTTGGGATGATGAAATGTCTTGAAATTAGAGAGAGGAGGTGGCTGCCGACACTGGGATGTGTTAAATGCCACTGAACCGTGTACTCTAAAATGGTTCGCTGTACATGATGTAAATTCTGCTTCAACTTTTGAAAAATGGGAATGGGGCTGGGCACAGTGGGTCACGCCTGTAATGGGTGAACATTTTGGGAGGCTGAGGCGGGCGGGTTGCCTGAGGCCAGGAGTTGGAGACCAGCCTGGCCAACATGGAGAAACCCCATCTCTACCAAAAATACAAAAACTTAGCCAAGCATGGTAGTGTGCGCCTGTAATCCCAGCTACTCGGGAGGCTGCAGTATGAGAATTGCTTGAACCCAGGAGGTGGAGGTTGCAGTGAGCCAAGATCGGGTCACTGTAGTCCAGCCTGGGCAATAGAGCAAGACCCTGTATCAAAAAAAAAGAAAAAGAGGCCAGGCGCATTGGCTCATACCTGTAATCCCAGCACATTGGGAGGCCAAGGAGGGTGGATCACCTGAGGTCCGGGGTTTGAGACTAGTCTGTCCAACATGGCAAAACCCCATCTCTACTGAAAGTGCAAAAATTAGCTGGATGTGGTGGCGGGTGCCTGTAATCCCAGCTACTCAGGAGGCCGAGGCAGGAGAATCACTTGAATCCAGGAGGCGGAGGTTCCAGTGAGCCAAGATCACGCCTCTGCACTCCAGCCTGGGTGATGAAGTGAGACTCTGTGTCAAAAAAAAAAAAAAAAAAAAAGGAAAAGGAAAAAGAAAAAAACCAAAGAAATAAAATGCATATTACATCAGGGCATGAGAAAAACAAGGTGAGGGGAGAGAGCGTGGCAGGAGCTTTTATAAACAGCATGGTCAGAGAAGGCTTCTCTGCTAAAGGGAGTGGCTACGGGAAGGCAGGGCGTGCCAGGCAGAGGAGACAGCAAGGGCAATGGCCTGAGGCGGGACCGTGCCTGGGGGTCAGCATGGCTGAGTGACCGGAATGAGGGGCAGGGAGGGGAGATGAGGTGGGGGGAATGTGGGGGGCTGGGGCCTGGGCCTGGCTGGTGGCCCTGATGGCCCGGGGGCCTCTCTCCCCCCAACAGCCCTGCTCCTGGACATCATGACAGTGGCTGGCGTGCAGAAGCTCATCAAGCGGCGTGGCCCGTACGAGACGAGCCCCAGCCTCCTGGACTACCTCACCATGGACGTCTACGCCTTCCCAGCCGGGCACGCCAGCCGCGCCGCCATGGTGTCCAAGTTCTTCCTCAGCCACCTGGTGCTGGCGGTGCCCCTGCGTGTGCTGCTGGTGCTCTGGGCCCTCTGCGTGGGCCTGTCCCGCGTGATGATTGGCCGCCACCACGTCACGGACGTCCTCTCTGGCTTCGTCATCGGCTACCTCCAGTTCCGCCTGGTGGAGCTGGTCTGGATGCCCTCCAGCACCTGCCAGATGCTCATCTCCGCCTGGTGAAGCGCCCGCTGGCCCACGCAAGGCTCTGGGGGCAGGGCTGGCCCTAGAGAAGGGGCAGGGGATGGCAAGGTGGCAGGCGCGGGTTGAACAGAGCCACCAGGAGTTGGAGCGGCCACCCCCACCCCGTCTTCCCCTCCTGGTTGGAAGCCAGTGAACCCAGGCCGCCCCTTCCAGTGACAAGCGTGTTTGGCAGTGCCAGGCCTCTTGCCCCTTTGCTTGGACTCCAAGTCTCCTCTCTAGGCGGCCCGGACCCACCCGTGGGGACAGCCCTATTTAGCTTCTGCTCTGGGTACAGCAAAAACCAGGATGGTAGGAGGGGCCGAGTCTCATCTTTTCATCGTCATGACTGTTGAGTTCTTGGCTGTGCTCATCATGCCGCAGCACGACGCCTGCCAGAGTGCCCCCAACCTACTGCCTGATGCAGGTGCCATTGCCATGAACAGTCATCGACAGCTTAGGGCAGCACTTTCCAGCGGGTGCCCTGCGGGACACCAGCCTGCGAGATGCTTTTGGGGGAAAAGGGTTTTGTGGTTCAATAACTTTGGGAAGTGCTGCACCCTCCGTCCCCAAGTTGGACATTCACAAAGGCCGTTATTGCCGTCAAGGCTCTGACGAGTCCTGTAGAAAAGCTTCTTGCTAAACCTTCTTTAACCCATGTTTTCTAAACTTATTTGACCACAGAACCCTTTTCTTGGGGAACAGCTATTAACACCCAAGGAACCACTGGTTCCTCAATTGCAATTTTGGGAGCTGCTGTCAGAGAGCTAAAGGGCCTGGGGTGTGAGCTGACTCTCCGCTGGGGAGGCCGGGTGCACACACCACAGCCCGAGGGAAGCGCTGGCCACCGCCCGTGGGCATCGATGAGGCTTTGGCCCCCAGGGGCCGGACTCCGTGTGACCTAATAGGTCGTTTCCAAGTCACCTGTTATGGATGTGCATTTCATGTGACAATACAGATGACATGTAAATGGCCCTCTCCCGTGTGGCTTTTTCCTTGTGCAATTCAATAGCTCCGGAAGCATTGGCCTTATTAACATGGAACGGGTGGAAGGGTGGGGTAATTCTTTGGCCCTGGACAGTGCCATGATGCCAGGGATCGGGGGCTCTGGGCACAGCTGGCCTGCTCCTGGATGTTACCAGACTGGCCAGTTCCTTCACCCTGGGGTGGCCGCCTGGTGCTCCCTCAGTCCCCAGGTCCTGTGCTGGCTGCCATCTGGGGCCTGGGCAGGGACTGTTTGAGAAGCCCTCACTGTGATGCTGATGGATCAGAGACCCTCTCTCACTTCAGCCTCAGGCCTTCCCAAAGCCCCCCACCCTGACACCTGGCTAACCTGATCCTCATCCCCCAGGAAGTGGGCAAGTGACCGGCCAAACACAGCCAAGCCTACGAGAGCTGCCACGAGGGATGTGCAGGGCAGTGAGGGCTCAGAGAAAAGGCCCTGGAGCCCAGCCTTGGGGCGTCAGTGCATGGGTCCCAGAAAGGGAAATCTGAGCCCAGATGGAGGGAATGGGTGGAGGGAGCCAGGAAAGAGGGGAAGAATGTTCTAGGCAGAAAGAGGAAAGGGGTGAGGGCCAGGAGGCAAGAGCCCTCGTGTCCTATCACAGGTCGGCAGGAGGCCTGGGGACACCCTGAGCTCCCCTAACCTCACTTTGAGTGTGAGCGCTCGTCTGCAGCTCTCAGCAGCGCTCTGGTGTAAGGTGATCAACATGCCCATTCCATGGATGGGAAAATTGAGGCCCTGAGACTTGCCCAAGGTTGCCCAGCCAGGAGGCAGCACAGTGGGGTGGGAGCCAGTCTGCCTGGCGGTGGCCGGCCAGCCTCAGTGTTCCTTGGCTCTCAGCCACATCCAGCCACTCTCTGCCTCTGTTCCCACAAGGCCTTCTCCCTGTGTTTCATCTGTCTTCCTGTCACTGTCTATGGTCCCCTTCCTATAAGAATAACAGTCATACTGGCTTATGGTCCATCCTACTCTAGTATAACTTCATCTTAACCCACATCTTTTTTTTTTTTTTTTTTTTTGAGATGGAGTTTCGCTCTTGTTGCCCAGGCTAGAGTGCAATGACATGATCTTAGTTCACTGCAACCTCCACCTCCTGGGTTCAAGGGATTCTCTTGCCTCAGCCTCCCAAGTAGCTGGGATTACAGGCATGCGCCACTGTGCCTGGCTAATTTTTTTGTATTTTTAGTAGAGATGGGGTTTCATCATGTTGGCCAGGCTGGTCTTGATCTCCTGACCTCAGGTGATCCTCTCACCTCAGCCTCCTAAAGTGCTGGGATTACAGGAGTGAGCCACTGCGCCCAGCCCCACATCTTAGTCACACCTACAAAGACCCTATTTCCAAAGCAGATCACAGCCATAGACACTGGGAATTAGAGCTTCAGCATCTCTTTCAGGGAGGACCAATTCAGTACGTAACCCACAGGACACTTTTGGGGAGAAACACATCTTCCCCTCGTAGCTGGCCTCACCGGGACAGGGCAGGAACACAGCTGCACTGCCATCCGAGGGTAGGGGTGCCACAAAGGGGCCGGCCTGTCAATGACAATAGGCAGTTGGGTGTCCCAGGTCCAGCCTGCAGGTTTACAGGCCCTGCCCCCGTGCTGCAGAGATTCCACACCCTTGACAGTGGTGGTCTGTTCAGGGCCAATGCCCCTGCAGACAGGATCCAAGACCCTGCCCGCCCTCACAAGGCCCCTGCTTCTGTCTGGAGCCTCCTGCACATCCAGGCCTACTGAGGGCGCCGGGAATCTGCACCTGGTCTTTGCCCTGAGGGAGCTCAGGAGCACTGGGTCCAGCCGGGTCACCACAAAGCAAACCTCCAGTATCTAATCTTGGCCGGGTGTAGTGGCTCACACCTGTAATCACAGCACTTTGGAAGGCCAAGGTGGGCAGATCACTTGAGGTCAGGAGTTCGAGACCAGCCTGGCCAACATGGTGAAGCCCCATCTCTACTAAAATTACAAATAATTAGCCAGGCATGGTGGTACACGCCTGTAGTCCCAGCTACTCGGGAGGCTGAGGCAGGAGAATCACTTGAACCCAAGAGGCAGAGGTTGCAGTGAGCCGAGATTGCACCACTGCACTCCAGCCTGGGTGACAGAGCAACACTCTGTCTTGGGGAAAACAAGGAAATAAACAACAACAAAATAACCCCAGCATCCACTCCTGAACCCTGGCGGGTTAAAGTAGCCCATTCCCACGGTGCTCATGGCGGTGCCTTTCCAAGGTGCTGAGCAGAAGGATAAGGGTGTCTTCTTTCTCCCTTTGCCCCTGCCCTCTGGAATCTGTCATCCACGGCAGATCCAGCTCCAGGTGTGGGCTGGGGACAGCTTCTGCCGTCCAGAGCCCGTATCCCCAGCAGGGACATAGATCCCCAGGGTTTCTGGCTCTGCAGGAGGTGGCTGGGTGGTCTCTGGAGTCCTTAGGATCAGGAGGGGTTTCTGAAGGATGGAGGGCTCTGGGCAAGCCCTCTAAAGCTTGGAGGGGGCAGTGGAGCCCCAAGAGCGCCTGGCACACCGTGAAGGGGAGATGCTCCTGGAAGGCAGTCGGCGTGCTGCCTGGGAACCATATCCTGTGTGATGGCAGCGGCAGCCGGTACTGACTCAGGACAATGCCAGCACTTCCTGGTGGTGCTGATGTCCCGTCCCAGAGCGTTGGTGCCGTTGTCTGTTACACGGGGATGACAGGGGCCCCGGGGGGTTGATGTGTGACTCAGGGTGCCCTCCACCTGCGAACCTGACACATCGCTGGTCATGCTCAGTGTTGGTCGCAGGGCTCCTGGCGTTGTTGTCCCTGGTGGCAAGGAAGGAACTGGGACACGCTGTGCTGACATGGCCATTAGCACAAGGCAGACCCGGGCTCGGATTCTTCCAAGACTTTCCCCGGACTTCATCACTCTCAGACACCGACGTGTCTCTAGAACCAACGTTCTGCAGCCCCTTTCCATGAAGACCCAAGGGCCGTGGGAAGAGCTGCCACCCTCAGGTCCCGGATGACTCCTCTGGGGACACCTGCAAGAGCAGAGCCTGAGAGAACAGGGAGGAGGCCGTGACTCCTTCAGGACTTGCCACCCTGCCTTGTTGCTGGACAGAGCCTGGGTGGGGAGATCGACGGGGCTGTGCATTGGTTGACAGCTTCCAGTTCCCACCATGGAACAAGAGAGACGGTGTGTACCTGCTCCAGCATGGGGAATGCACTTTGCTGAGTAAAGCCAATAACTGCTCCTTTTTTTTCTTTCTTTTCAAGAGTTGAGGTCTCTTGGCCAGGCACAGGGGCTCACGCCTGTAATCCCAGCACTTTGGGAGTCCAAGGCAGGCGGATTACCTAAGGTCAGGAGTTCGAGACCAGCCTGGCCAACATGGAGAAACCCCATCTCTACTAAAAATACAAAAATTAGCCAGGCATGGAGGCGCATGCCTGTAGTCCCAGCTACTTGGGAGGCTGAGGCACGAGAATTGCTTGAAACAGGAGGCAGAGGTTGAAGTGAGCTGAGATTGAGCCACTGCACTCCAGCCTGGGTGACAGAGCAAGATGCCACCTGAGAAAAAAGAAGAAGAAGAAGAAGAAGAGTTGGGGTCTCACTCTGCAGACTGCAGTCCAAGGGCATGATCACATCTCACTGCAGTCTCAAACTCCTGGGCTTAAACGATCCTCCCGCCTCAGCCTCCCACGTAGCTACAGGTGTACACCACCACACCGGCTAATATTTTTCTTTTTCTTTTTTTACTTTTTTTCAAATGGAGCTAGAGTCTTACTCTGTCACCCAGGCTGGAGTGCAGTGGTGCAATAGCTCACTGCAACCTCTGCCATCCAGGTTCAATAGATTCTCATACCTCAGCCTCCCGAGTAGATGCGACTACAAGCATGCACCATGATGCCCAGCTAATTTTTTTTGTATTTTTAGTAGAGAAGAGGTTTTGCCATGTTGACCAGGCTGGTCTGGAACTCCTGACTTCAGGTAATCTGCCTGCCTCAGCCTCCCAAAGTGTTGGGATTACAGGCATGAGCCACCACACCCAGCCTATTTTTATTTTTGTAGAGATGGGGTCTCACTATGTTGCCCAGGCTGGTCTAGCCTCAAGCAGTCTTCCTGCCTTGGCCTCCCATAGTGCTAGGACTGCAGACGTGAGCCACCGTGCCTGGTGATTGACATGCCCATTCCATTTTTTATGGTGAATTATACTTTTTTTTTTTTTTTTTTTTGAAACGGAGTCTCACTCTGTCGCCCAAGCTAGAGTGCAGTGGCCAGATCTCAGCTCACTGCAAGCTCCACCTCCCGGGTTTACACCATTCTCCTGCCTCAGCCTCCCGAGTAGCTGGGACTACAGGCGCCCGCCACCATGCCCAGCTAGTTTTTTGTATTTTTTTTAGTAGAGACGGGGTTTCACCGTGTTAGCCAGGATGGTCTTGATCTCCTGACCTCGTGATCCGCCCGTCTCGGCTTCCCAAAGTGCTGGGATTACAGGCTTGAGCCACCGAGCTCGGCCTATAAATGATTTTTGAATGGTAGCCGCTTCTGCATACCTGAGACACACCCTGGCACACCCTGGGGCATTTCCCTTCTAAATATGGCTGGGTTGGATTGGACAAAGAATGTGTTCTGGATTCTGGCATCAATGTCCATGAGGGATGCTGGTGTCTGTTTCTTGATTTGGTTACCAGAGGCATGCTGGCCTCTTCTACCCTTCTGAGAGAATCTGTGTAGAATTGGTATCATCTCCTTCTCCAGCCCCCAGATCCCAGATCTCTGCTCTCCCTCTCGTTCCTAGCTTCTTGGAAAGCACTCTCTTCTTAGAATTGACATTCCTTTCTCAGCCATGATTTGAGGGGAGGAGTGAAGAGCGGGGCTCACACCTCCCCCGGGCCTGGCTTGTGTTACGTCTTCCATAGGCGTCATTGTGATGACCTTATCCCTATTTTACAGATGAGGAAACTGAGGCTCAGAGAGGGAAACCCATCTCCGTAAGGTTGCCCAGCTCGGATGTGGTGGAGCCGGGATCAGAAACCGGGCCTGAGTGGCCCCAGCGCAGAGAAGCCCTCCGGAAGACAGAAACGCAGGGCGCCCGCCAACCTCGGAATGAGGCTGAGCTGGTGAAGTGACAGGCGCAGGGAGGCGGGGTGGGGGTGACTTGTTTTTCTATTTTTTAAACAGAACCAAACCCCACCATGCCAGGCGGCTGCCTGTGCTGTCTCCGGCGGTCTTTGGCCAGACTCCGAGGGCCTCACCCTGGGCTGCAAGTTGGGTGTGGCAGGAACGGCGCCTGCTCCGTCCTTATGTGACCCCAAGAGGTCTCTACAAAGGTAACACCTCCTCCACCCCTGCTTGTTCCCATCCACACCCTCTCCTGCCATCAGACAGACCCAGTCCTGTGGATTTCAGCCTTCTCTGCACCAGCTGGGATCCCTGGAGCCTGGCGCTAACCCTGATTTTGCCCCACACCCTCCGACCACCCCAGTTTCTTCCTTCCCACCCCACCCACCCAGCGTCACCTCCTCACCACCTCAGCTGTCATGGCCAATGTAAACACTTCCCAGAATACAGAACGGGAGCCCGGAGACGGCCTGCAGGAATCATGACTATGGAAAATGGAAAGGGTGGTTTTCAATGTGTCATTTCGCCCCCAAGCAGGAGCCGTGAAGGTCTAAGGAGAGTGGCAAACCTCGGGAAACGCGTGGCTTGTCTTCAGTTCGGATCTGGCCAAGGAGTCTGGATCTGGAGGACACCTGCAGCATAGCATGTTGGGCAGGGTCTGTGCACGGGGTGGGGGGGTCTCTCTTTTTTTTTTTTTCCTTTTTTGAGACAGTGTCTCACTCTGTCACCCAGTCCAGAGTGCAGTGGCCTAATCTCAACTCACTGGAATATCTACTTCCCAGGTTCAAGCCATTCTCCTACCTCAGCTTTCCAAGTAGCTGAGACTACAGACAGTGTCACCATGCCCAGCTAATTTTTTTTTTTTCCCTAGAGACGGAGTCTCACTCTGTCGCCCAGGCTGGAGTGCAGTGGTGCAATCTCAGCTCACTGCAAGCTCCGCCTCCCGTGTTCACGCCATTCTCCTGCCTCAGCCTCCCAAGTAGCTGGGACTACAGGCGCCTGCTACCACGCACAGCTAATTTTTTTGTATTTTTAGTAGAGGCAGGGTTTCACCATGTTAGCCAGGATGGTCTCAATCTCCTGACCTCGTGATCCGCCCACCTCGGCCTCCCAAAGTGCTGGGATTACAAGTGTTAGCCACCACGCCCGGCCTAACTTTTTGTATTTTTAGTAGAGATGGGGTTCCACCATGTTGGTCAGGCTGGTCTTGAACTCCTGACCTCATGTGATTGCCTGCCTCCACCTCCCAAAGTGCTGAGATTACAGGCATAAACCACTGCGCCTACCCCCTAATTTTTTGTTTTTTGAGTTTTTTTTTTTTTTTTTTTTGAGACAGAGTCTCGTTCTGTCACCCAGGCTAGAGTGCAGTGGTGTGATCTTGGCTCACTACAACCTCCGCCTCCCAGGTTCAAGGGATTCTCCTGCCATAGCCTCCTGAGTAGCTGGGACTCCCTGTATGTGCTATCACGCCCAGCTAATTTTTGTATTTTTAGTAGAGACCAGGTTGCACCACGTGGGCCAGGCTGGTCTTGAACTCCTGACCTCAAGTAATCTGCCTGTCTCGTCCTCCCAAAGTGCTGGGATTACAGGCGTGAGCCCCACTCCTGGCCAGGGCTCTCTTTTTAAGCAGAAAGGCCGGCTCGTGGAGTAGTGGGGAGAAGCAAGGGAGAGCCTTGAGCACACAGCCCTGAACACACAGCCCCCTCGAGGAGGCAGGCAGGGTCCTCCTCCAGCTGTGGGCCACAGAGCTTCACTCTCTGCATGTCCAGCCACGTGTCTCTCTGAGCCTCAGCTCTGTGCTTTGGGAGGGTCACTGGCTGGAAACCCAGGGTAGGCTGAGGGGGCCAGGCTGGAGCTGGGCTGGGCTGGCTAGTGTGAGGGAAAGAGCACGTACACGGGAGTTGGGCAGACCCGGGTTCAGATTCTGGCCCTGACAGATTGCTGACCCTTCTGAGCCTCAGCTTCTCTGCCTGTGAAATGGGGCTAATACTTGGCTTGCACAGTTGTGAGGGTTGGAGACAGGGGAATGGGACCACCCAGCCTGGTGCAGAGGGTTGCTGGAGAATGAGCTGCTTAGGCCACTGTCCCCTGGAAAGGACCCTGAGTGTTCTCTGGGCATTTAGGGACGCTCTGGGGCTTGGACAGGTGGGCGACAGGAGGGACCTGGAGAACCTCCAGGCAGGCAGCCCACCCATGTCATGATGGCACCTGTCTGCTGGCCACAGTTTGCCTGGGTACCTGGGTGTTTGGGGGGCAGGGGCAGGGGCAGGGTGGAGGTGTGGGGAGGAATCTCCGTTCCTGCCGCCGTGAGCCTGGCTTTTCTGGAAAGCTCTCCTAAGAGCATCCAAGGCGTAAGCACCTCTCAGGGGTGGCGAGGGTGTCGCGCTGCCTCCTTCTACAGACGCAAATGCCACCTAATCACACAGCTCCCTCTGCAAACCCACTCCCATCTCCATAGCAACCACAGGGCTTCCGCGCTCCTGGGCTCCTGGTCACTGTGGTTCAACTCCTAAGAGAGGGAGGGACCCCGGGTTTGTCCCCATCCAGCCCCAGGAAAGAGACGTTGGCTCGAGGAACCCATCTCAAGGTCAAAGAGGGCGGGGTGAGGGCAGGGCGGGGACAGGCAGGCTGCAAACAGCTCCGCTCTCTGCCGCTTTGGTCAGGAGGATTCTGGGAAGGAGGACGGAGGGACAGAGATGCAGCTCTGGGTGGGAGGGCCACAGGGCTTAGCGCCCACTCATCCTGTGTGAGGCTCCCACCCGCCCCATCCAAAAAGGCTCAGGGAGGCAGCGGGGCAAGGACTGGCTCTGGGCGGTTTCCTCATCTGTAAGACGCGTTGATGCTCTGCACCGGCCTGTGGAGAGGGGGCCGCTGTGGTCTATGCCCCCCACTGTCTGTACATTGAAATCCCAACCAAGGCTGGGCGCGGTGGCTCACGCCTGTAATCCCAGCACTTTGGGAGGCCGAGGTGGGCGGATCACGAGGTCAGGAGATCGAGACCATCCTGGCTAACATGGTGAAACCCCGTCTCTACTAAAAAATACAAAAAACTAGCCAGGTGACGTGGCGGGCGCCTGTAGTCCCAGCTACTCGGGAGGCTGAGGCAGGAGAATGGCGTATAAACCCGGGAGGCGGAGCTTGCAGTGAGCTGAGATGCGACCACTGCACTCCGGCCTGGGACTCCCTCTCAAAAGAAAAAAAAAAAAAAAGAAATCCCAACCAAAACACGAGGGTATGAGGAGGTGGGGTTTTGGGGTGATTACGTCATGAGGGTGGAGCCCACACGATGGGATTAGTGCCCTTACGAAAAAGGCTCCGGAGTCCGGAGGCTGTGGCTCATGCTGGTATTGGGAGGCTGAGGTGGGCGGATCACTTGAGGTCAGGAGTTCGAGACCAGCCTGGCCAACATGGCAAAACCCTGTCTCTACTAAAAATACAAAAATCAGCTGGGCAGGGTGGGGCACGCCTGTAATCCCAACTACTCAGGAGGCTGAGGCAGGAGAGTCGCTTGAAGCCAGGAGACGGAGGTTGCAGTGAGCTGAGATAGCACCATTGCACTCCAGCCTGGGAAACACAGCAAGGCTCTGTCTAAAAAAACAGACTCTCCAGAGAGATCCCTTCCCCCTCCCCCAGGTGAGGACGCAATGAGAAGACCCCCTGTGTGAACCTGAGAGTGGACCCTCACCAGATGCCAAATCTGTGGGCACCTTAATCCTGGACTTTCCAGCCTCCAGAACTGTGAGAAGTCAATTTCTTTTCTTTCTTTCTTTCTTTCTTTTTTTTTTTTTTTTTTTTTTTTAGACAGAGTCTCACTCTGTTGCCCAGGCTGGAGTCCAATGGCGCGATCTCAGCTCACGGCAACCTCCGCCTCCCAGGTTTAAGCGATCCTCCTGCCTCAGCTTCCCTAGTAGCTGGGATTACAGGCGCCTGCCACCACACCTGGCTAATTTTTGTATATTTACTAGAGACAAGGTTTCATCATGCTGGCCAGGATGGTCTCGAACTCCTGACCTCAGATGATCTGCCCACCTCGGCCTCCCAAAGTGCTGGGATTACAGGCAAAAGCCACCACGCCCAAGTCTAATTTTAAAAAATTTTTTGTAGCGATAAGGTCTAGCTCTGTTGCCCATGCTGGTCTTCAACTCCTGGGCTCAAGCAATTCTCCCGCCTTGGCCTCCCAAAGTGCTAAGATTATAAGTGTGAGCCACATCGCCTGGCCCAATTCAATTTTTTTTTTTTTTTTTTTTTTTTTTGAGATGGAATCTTGCTCTGTTGCCCAGGCTGGAATGCAGTGACGCAATCTCGGCTCACTGCAATCTCTGCCTCCCAGGTTCAAGTGATTCTCCTGTAGCACCTGCCATCGTGCCAAGCTAAGTTTTTGTATTTTTAGTAGAGACGGGGTTTCACCATGTTGGCCAGGCTGGTCTTGAACTCCTGACCTCAGGTGATCCTCCTGCCTTGGCCTCCCAAAGTGCTGGAATTACAGGCATGAGCCACTGCACCCGGCCCCCAGTCCAAATTCTTATGCATGTACACACACATGCATTCTGAATAGGGAACTTCTCCATGCTGTGTGCTAATCTGCTCTTCCACATACTATAGACCTCTCTTCCTGTAGTTTTCATCCTCACCTACAGTATTCCCTTGCGCTGAGCCCTGATCACCTTCTTAACCAGTATCGGATGGGTGGATGGCCCCCAAATCCACATGGCTGGAAATGCAGGTTGTGAAGCTCTGTGACCCACACCATGAGGTGGGGCCCTGCCTGCCTTCTCGAGGGGCTGTGTGCCCAGGGCTTTCTCTTGCTTCTCTGTTAGGCTTCTCAAAGCTTTTCATGGCCCCCAAATGCAGTGGCTCACACCTATAATCCTAGCACTTTAGGGGGCCAAGGTGGGAGGATCACTTGAGCCCAGGAGTTTGAGAACATAGTGAGACCTCATCTCTACTAAAAAACCAAAACAGGCCAGGTGTGGTGGCTCACACCTGTGATCACAACACTCTGGGAGGCCGAGGGAGGCGGATCACCTGAGGTCAGGAGTTCAAAACCAGCCTGGCCAACATAGTGAAACCCTATCTCTACAAAAATACAAAAAAAAAAAAAAAAAAAAAAATTAGCCAGGCATGATGACGGGTGCCTGTAATCCCAGCTACTCAGGAGGCTAAGGCAGAAGAATCGCTGGAACCTGGGAGGCGGAGGTTGCAGTGAGCTGAGATGGCGTCACTGCATTCCAGCCTGGGCAACAGAGCGAGACTCTGTCTAAAATAAAATAAAATAAAATAAATAAAATAAATAAAATAAGATGGGCATGGTGGGTGAGCCTGTAGTCCCAGTTACTCAGGAGGCTGGAGTGGGAGGATACCTTGAAACCAAGAGGTCAAGGCTGCAAAAACAGTTCTTCACAGCTATAAACCACGCCACAATAGAAATGTGGTCCATCTTTGTGCGTATCTGTGATTATTTCCTTAGGATACATTCCTGGGCGGGCGTGGTGGCTCACGCCTGTAAGCCTAACACTTTAGGAGGCCAAGGCAGGCAGATTGCCTGAGCTAAGGAGTTTGAGACCAGCCTGGCCAACATGGCAAAACCTCATCTCTACTAAAAATACAAAAAATAGCTGGGTGTGGTGGTGTGTGCATGTAATCCCAGCTACTCGGGAGGCTGATGCAGGAGAATTGCTTGAATAACCCCGGAGGTGGAGGTTGCAGTGAACTAAGATTGTGCCATGCACTCCAGCCTAGGCAACAGGAAAAAAAAAAAAATCTGTCCCTCCCCCGCCAAAAAAAAAGAAGAAGAAGAAAGGAGATTAAGACAAGACAGACACAGAAGGAAGGTAACAGGAAGATTTGAGTAGAAGGTGGCCATGCGCAAGCCAAGAAGAGGGGCCTCCTGGGAAAGTCACCCTGCTGATGCCGCAATCTCGAACTTCCAGCCTCAGAACTTCCAGCAGGTAAATGTCTTGTTTAAGGCCCCCAGTCTGTGGTCCTTCGTTATGGCAGCCCTGGAAGCACAGGTTGACTGGCTGTCACCTGTGCCCACAGGAATAGCAAGGCTGGGAGGCGGCGGCAAGATTGAACGCACTCCAGCCAAACCCGGGGAAAGATCCACAGTGCAGAGCACTGCTCCAGGGCATGACCTACACTATGCCACTGGCCTGGCCACTCTGCTTCTGGGCCCTGTAGGAAGAGCACTGTGCAAGGAGTCCACCCTGGAGGAGACGCGTCGGCACAGACCCCATCATGGCTTCCTGAGGCCCTGCCCAAGGGAAGCAGCTTCCCAGGCCAAGGCAATTCTCACCAGGACAAAGCTCCCGACTCCCCAGCCCTTCCCTGCCTGGGGAAAATCCAGGAGGGTCAGGGAAGGGGATGGCAGGAGCTAGAAAAATCCTCCGACTCCCACATCCGCCGCCATCTGTCTCTAGGAAGAAACAGAACATCTGGCACCGGCTTTGGCCCATGCTGTTTATGTAAGCCACATGTGACCCCATGTGGCCCAGGCAGCCCCTCGCAGGTTGGTGCCCTGGCCTCGCCCCACCTGACTTTTCCTCACGTGTGAAATAAGCGTGATAATCACGGGGCAGTCAGCGGGGGGTGAGATGATGCTCAGAAAGCCCTGCTGCTCCCCGGAGGAGCCTGAGCCCACACTCAGTCACACACGCCGTCTCAGCCGCTGGCCTCGTTCCCCTCACATGTAAAATCATGTACGTGAGATCTCCAAGCGTCCCTCCAGCTTCGATAGTCCTTCAGTAGTCCCTCCATACTTATCCACGGGTATTTCCATATCTAAACTTCATGCATGCACACATGCAGATGCAAACATGAAAACACACGTGTCCGTATTTGCACACCGTTACATTTATACGTGCACCTAGATATAAAATGCACCTTTCACCATGGGCCAAAAGCCAGGGCCAGATGTCCCGTTTCTTCCTGGAGACAGATGGCCGTGGGTCTGGGAGTTCCTTGGTTTTTCTAGCTCCTGCCATCCCCTTCCCTGACCCTCCTGGTACACACACAGAAAAACCTGTCCACACACTATGTTCTGGTACATACACATCCATGTGTATAGGTACACGCTTAGCTTTACCTACATTCACGCACAAATACTTTTTTTTTTTTTTTTTTTCCTGAGACAGGTTCTTGCTCTGTTGCCCAGGCTGGAGTGCAGTGGTGCAGATGTTGGCTCACTGCAACCTCCACCTCCCGGGTTCAAGCGATTCTCATGCCTCAGCCTCCCAAGTAGCTGGGATTACAGGCGTGCACCACCACACCCAGCTAATTTTTGTATTTTTAGTAGAGATGGGGTTTCACCATGTTGGCCAGGCTAGTCTTGAACTCCTGACCTCAGGTGATCTGCCTGCCTCGGCCTCCTGAAGTGCTGGGATTACAGGCGTGAACCACCGTGCCTGGCCATGCACAGATGCTTATACATATGTGTGGTTTTTGTTTTTTTTTTTTTGAGACAGAGTCTCACTCTGTCGCCCAGGCTGGAGTGCAGTGGCGTGATCTCAGCTTACAGCAAGCTCCGCCTCCTGGGTTCACGCCATTCTCCTGCCTCAGCCTCCTGAGTAGCTGGGACTACAGGCGCCCACTACCACACCCGGCTAATTTTTTTTTTTATTATTTTTAGTAGAGATGGGGTTTCACCGTGTTAACCAGGATGGTCTTGATCTCCTGACCTCGTGATCCACCCACCTCGGCCTCCCAAAGTGCTGGGATTACAGGCGTGAGCCACTGCGCCCGGCCATATGTGTGTTCTTGCACTGCTGTATACACTCATATGCCTGCATGTTCTCTTGAATGCACAAATTTACATGTATTCTGCCAGATTTAGCAAATCAATATGCAAGATGCATTATTCGGGACATACGTATACTAAAATACTATTTCATTTATCTGAAATTCAGTTTCACGGAGTGTCCTATATTTTATCCAACAATCTAACATGGATGTATAACATGCTCACACACGAAAACTCATGAAGCCATCAGGGTCCCTGGGGCCCAGCCCAGGACGTGCTGTTTTGCCAGAAGAATGTCCAAACCCTTCTTTTTGTCTGATAATTAAATCCACAGATGCTCTCCTGGCCGCAGTGCAGCTCCGGGTCCCCATTTGCCGCATTTAATAACCTGGTCCTTGGAGAGGAGGGGCCAGCTTGCAACAGGAGAGCCTTGGGTTTACTGGGATCCGAAAAAAGTTTCTGTCAGGCCGGGCGCGGTGGCTCAAGCCTGTAATCCCAGCACTTTGGGAGGCCGAGACGGGTGGATCACGAGGTCAGGAGATCGAGACCATCCTGGGTAACACAGTGAAATCCCGTCTCTACTAAAAAAAAATACAAAAATCTAGCTGGGCGAGGTGGTGGGCGCCTGTAGTCCCAGCTGCTCGGGAGGCTGAGGCAGGAGAATGGCGTGAACCTGGGAGGCGGAAGTTGCAGTGAGCTGAGATCCGGCCACTGCACTCCAGCCTGGGCGACAGAGCCAGACTCCGTCTCAAAAAAAAAAAAAAAAAAAAAAAAAGAAAGTTTCTGTCAACTGGGCACGGTGGCTCACACCTGTAATCCCAGCACTTTGGGAGGCCGAAGCAGGCAGATCACCTGAGGTCAGGAATTTGAGACCAGCCTGACCAACATGGTGAAACCCCACCTCTACTAAAAATACAAAAATTAGCCGGCGTGGTGGCTAATGCCTGTAATCCCAGCTATTCAGGAGGCTGAGGCAAGAGAATTGCTTGAACCCGGGAGGCCGAGATTGCAGTGAGCCAAGATCTCTCCTCTGTACTCCAGCCTGGGCAACAGGAGCAAAACTCCATCTCAAAAAAAAAAAAAGTTTTTCTCGCCAGCAGCCCAGCTGTGAAATCTGGCAGCAGTGGGAGCTCTGGGAACCCTGGGGCCCCACCCGTAGAGCTGAGGCCTGGGGCCTGGCCTCAAGGAGGGGTGTCCAGCTCGGGTGAGGGATGCAATTGCAGCCTCCAAGGGCCGGCTTGGCCTCTTCTCCATCTGGAGCTGCTTCTGCTGGTGGGAGACAGGTCAGGACAGGACAAGGATCCCGTGAAAGCTGCTTCCTCCCCTCAAATCTTTCAGCGGGAACGGCAAGGAACAAGGTCCTCAGGGGACCTTGGCTTGGAGAGAGGGAGTCACAGAAGACAGGATACAGCCGCGCCCCTGGACCCTCCTGTCCCCTCTGCTCCTGCACCTCCCCTTAGGAAAGAAGAATTCTGATGCTGAGCCCTGGGCCGGCAGATGCGCGATGAGTCCCTTAAGGGCCTCACAGGGAACAGGGTGAATTTCTTTAAGCAATCATCTATTTCCCTGATTAGTATGTGTTTTGGTTACACAATAATGCTTTTTTATTATTTAAAAAATTAGAGGCCGGGTGCGGTAGCTCACGCCTGTAATCCCAGCACTTTGGGAGGTTGAGGTGGACAGATCACGAAGTCAGGAGATCAAGACCATCCTGGCTAACACAGTGAAATCCTATCTCTACTAAAAAACACAAAACATTAGCAGGGCCTGGTGGTGGGCGCCTCGCAGCTACTCGGAAGGCTGAGGCAGGAGAATGGCGTGAACCCGGGAGGCAGAGCTTGCAGTGAGCCAAGATCGCACAGCCTGGGTGACAGAGCCGAGACTCCATCTCAAAAAAAAAAAATCAGAACATACAAGGAAACCAAAAGCAAAGATATTTTAGTTATTCCTTTCAGATGTTTTTCTACACGTTTGTAAAAATGTAGACATATTTTGAAGGAAAAAAAAGCAACTATATTCTCTAGTTTTGTGACCTGCTTCTTTTTCACTTACTAACATATTGTGAACATGTTTCTGCATCAAAAAGTAAACACCAGCTGGATGCAGTGGCTCACACCTGTAATCCCAGCACTTTGGGAGGCCCAGGCAGGCAGATCACTTGAGGTCAGGAGTTCGACACCAGCCCGGCCAACGTGGCAAAACCCCATCTCTACCAAAAAATACAAAAAATTAGCTGGGCGTGGTGATGCACGCCTGTAATCCCAGTTATTCGGGAGGCTGAGGTGGGAGAATCACTTGAACCCAGGGGGCAGAGGTTGCAGTGAGCAGAGATAGAGCCACTGAACTTCAGCCTGGGTGACAGAGTGAGACCCTGTCTCAAAAAAAAGCAAAACAAAACAAAACAAAAAATTAAACACCGGGCATGGTGGCTAACACCTGTAACCCCAGCACTTTGGGAGGTCGAGGCAGGCAGATAGCTTGAGCCTAGGAGTTCAAGACTAACCTGGCCAATGTGGTGAAACCCTGTCTCTACTAAAAATAGAAAAATTATCTGGGTGTTGTGGTGTGTTCCTATAATCCTAGCTATTCAGGAGGCTGAGGTGGGAGGATCGCTTGAACCTGGGAGGCGGAGGTTGCAGTGAGCCAAGATCATGCCACTCACTGCATTCCAGCCTGGGTGACAAAGTGAGACCCTGTCTCAAAAAACAAAGCACCTATATCTTGACTTGTCACAGCCTCACAGTGGTCCCTGGTATGGAAGAGCCATTGCTTTTTTTTTTTTTATGTTGCTCCTCGTTTTGTTTTGTTTAAATTGAGGTAAAACGCACATAAAAATATTAGGTTGGTGCAGCCGGGCACAGTGGCTGACGCCTGTAATCCCAGCACTTTGGGAGGCTGAGGCAAGTGGATCACCTGAGGATAGGAATTTGAAACCAGCTTGGTCAACATGGTGAAACCCCATCTCAACTAAAAATACAAAAAAATTATCCGGGTGTGGTGGTGGGCACCTGTAGTCCCAACTACTTGGAAGGCTGAGGCAGGAGAATCGCTTGAGCCCGGGAGGCAGAGGTTGCAGTGAGCCAAGATCATGCCACTGCACTCCAGCCTGGGCAACAAGAGCGAAACTCCATCTCAAAGGAAAAATAAATAAATAAATAAGGTTAGGTTGGTGCAAAAGTAATTGCAGTTTTTGCCATTACTTTCAATGCCTAAAACTGCAAATACTTTTGCACTAACATGATATAATGAACTTTTTTAAAAAATTTTATTTATTTATTTGAGACAGAGTCTCGCTCTATTGCCCAGGCCAGAGTGCCATGGTGCGATCTCGGCTCACTGCAACCTCTGCCTCCCAAGTTCAAGGGATTCTCCTTCCTTAGCCTCCTGAGTAGCTGGGATTACAGGTGTGCACCATCACGACCTGCTAATTTTGTATTTTTAGTAGAGACAGGGCTTTACCATGTTGGCCAGGCTGGTCTCCAACTCCTGACCTCAGGTGACCTGCCTGCCTTGCCCTCCCAAAGTGCTGGGATTATAGGCATGAGCCATCACACCTGGCCCAATGAACTATTTGAGAGTGTATGATTCAGTGGTATTTAGTAGATTCACAATGCTGTGCAACTACCACCTCTACTTAGTTCCAGAATATTTTCATCGCCTCAGAAGGAAACCCCAACCTGCCTCCCATTGGGAGAAAAGCACTAATCTGGAAACCACTAATCTGCTTTCTGTCTCTATGGATTTGCCTCTTCTAGATACTTCATGTAAATGGAATCAGACAATAGGTGGTCTTTTGTGTCTGGCTTCTTTCCTTTCGTGTAATGTTTCAAGATTCATCCATGGGAGCACGCGGATCCATCAGTGCTTCATTCCTTTCTTCGGCTCGATAATATTCCACTGTATTGATAATGCTCTATTTTGTTTATCCAGTCATCTGTTGATGGGCATGAGCGTGGTTCGCACCTTTTGGCTATTGTGAACACTGTTGCTGTGAACACTGAGGTACGAGCATATGTTGAGTGCCTGTTTTGGGTTCTCTTGGTATATACCTGAAAGCGGAATTTCTGGTTCCTATGGTAACTCTATGTATCACATTTTGAGGAACCTTGAACTGTTTTCCATAGCAGCTGCACCATTTTCCATTCCCATCAACAAAGTACAATGACTCCAGTTTCTCCACATCCTTGCCAACTCTCCTTGCTAACTTTTTTTTTTTTTTTTGACACAGAGTTTCACTCTTGCCACCCAGGCTGGAGTACAATGGCATGATCTCGGCTCACTGCAACCTCTGCCTCCCCAGTTGAAGCAATTCTCTTGCCTCAGCCTCCTGAGTATCTGGGATCACAGGCACCTGCCACCACGCCTGGCTAATTTTTGTATTTTTAGTAGAGACGGGGGTTTCACTATGTTGGCCAGGCTGGTCTCGAACTCCTGACCTCCAGTGATCCTCCTGCCTCAGGCTCGCAAAATGCCAGGATTACAGGCATAAGCCACCGCACCCAGCCGGAAACAGGGCCTTCAGAGAGTTGATGATATTAAAACGAGGCTGTCGGGGTGGGGTGGGCCCTGATCCAATCGGACTGGTGTCCTTCTAAGTAGAGGAAACTTTGACGCGCAAAGAGACAGCAGGGATGCACAAGCACAGAGGAAAGAGCTTGTGAGGACACGACGAGCAGGCAGCCATCTGCAAGCCACGGAGAGAGGCCTCAGGAGAAACCAAACCTGTTGAACTTCGATCTTGGACTTCCAACCTCCAGAGCTGTGAGAACAGAAAATTTCTGTTGTATGAGCCACGCCGTCCGTGGGATTGTATTATGACAGCCCTGGGAAACGAAACGGTCCTCTCAGCTTGTTCACCATCTGATGTGTTTCCCACGTATGCCCAGCCCCACAGTCCGCCCTTCCTTTGTCAGGGATCTGAGGTGTGCAGAGCCCCACACCTGTGCCGGTCAGCAGCTGCCATGGAGACAGTGGGGCCCTGATGCTGCACAGAAGGTCCCTGGAAGCAGGTGGCCCCTCTCAGGATGTGTAGAACACAGCAAAGGCTTTAATTATTTCTTTTTAAATACAGAAGCCCGGGTCCCACCTGCAGAGGTTTGGGTGTAATTGGTGTGGGGTGTGGGCTTCTCGCGGGGATTGGTGGCCAAGCTTCCCAGGTGATCTGAGTAGAGCCAAAGTCAAGAATTGATCCTGGGCCAGGTGAGCCAGCTCACACCTATGATCCCAGCACTTTAGGGGGCCAAAGCAGGAGGGTCCCTTGAGTCCAGGAGTGCAAGACCAGCCTGGGAAATATAATGAGTCTCATAGCGAGATCATGCAGCTACCGTGAGCCATGATGGTGCCACCGCACCCCAGCCTGAGCAACATGGTGAGACCCCATTTCCACTAAAAATCAAAAAATAGTTCGGCATGGTGGCACGCACCTATAGTCCCAGCTACTCAGGAGGCCGAGGTAGGAGGATCGCTTGAACCCAGGAAGTTGAGGCTGCAGTGAGCCATGAATGCACCACTGCACTCCAGCCTGGGTGACAGAGCAAGACTCTATCTCCAAAAAACAAAAAAAAACAAGAATCAACCCAAACCTCCAGGCCCCTCAGCTGGAAAGGCCAAGGGAATCCATCGGGGTACAGCCCAAGGTTCTGAGTCCAGGAAAGGATGGGGTAGTTTGTAGGGCACAGGTCCTTCTGCCTCTGGCCTGGTTCCTGCCTAGCTTTGCCAAGAGGGGTCAGTTCAGGTCTCTCACGGGAGGGATCAGCAGCCCCTCACTCTTCAATGGATCACATTCAAAATCTACGTGGGGGGTTGTGTTGAGATCGCAAAGGGGAGAAGGAGGAAGCCTCCGTGCACTCCAGGGGGAACAGGAGACCCTCGACCTTGTTCCATCTCCCCTTCCTTCCCACCCCAAACCCGAGCAGCTGCAACATTCTACTCCACGCCGAACAGGCACGGGGTCTGGTTAGGATTCTGTTTCTTGGGAGAGACGGACCATGGGACTGCATCCTGGTTTTCAGGGGCTCGGGGCGCCTAACTCTACCACCCCCACTGTGGGGGCCAAGGCAAGGCTTACACGCAGACACGGGCTTGTGTTTGTTCTGTTCCTGGAAGACATGCACCGCCACCAAGTCACTGGGCTTTCAGCTCAGCTGTGTTTCCTCCTGCAGATGAACCCAAACGCAGGCTTTGGATTCAGCTGAGCCAGCTGGGGCACCGGCCTCCCACTGGCATCTGTGTGACTTTGGGCAATTCTCTTGACCTCTCTGAGCTTCGGTTTTCAGTCTCTCTGAAATGGGAGGAACCAACGAGGCCAGCGTCTCAATTTCTGGACTCAACCCTTGGACATCTCAAGTGGGTGAGTCTTTTCCCTTTTTGGCTGCAGTGAGTTGGAGCTGGGCTTCTGTTACTTGTAACCAGCAGAGCTGAGTGCAGGCGGGATGCTCTCTGAAAACGGTTGTGGAAATGAAGCTTGTGAGCTTTCACCAGGGTGGGACTCAGAGGGCTCCTGCGGTACCGGGCTGTTCCCCACTCCACACCCAGGAAAGGGCAAAGTCCAGTGACCCCTTGCATTCTAGCTTCAAGTCCCTGGACATAGCACAATAAGAATAGCTTCCACTGACGGAGCCCACTAGGCCATTGTTGACACTTCCCCGAACTCTCCAAGTGGGCTATTGCCATCTCTACCTGCTAAGCAGAGTCGGGAGGTGGCTGAGCTGCAATTCTTGCTAAGAGACCGCAGAGATCCAGAAACGGATTAATCATCATCTTTGGGTCATCATAGTTCTCATTATTGAGCCATGCTGCTTTATGTGTTTGCTTTTAAGATTTTTTTGTGTTTTTTTTTTTTTTTTTTAAGAAATGAGGTCTCCCTCTGTTACCCCCGCTGGAGTGCAGTGACACGATCTTAGTTCACTACAGTCTCAAACTCCTGGGCTCAAGCAATCCCCTGACCTCAGCCTCCCGAGGAGCTGGGACTACAGGTGTATGCCACCATACTCAGCTAATTATTTTAAGTTTTGTAGCGACGGGGGGTCTCACCATGTTGCCCAGGCTGGTCTTGAACTCCTGGGCTCAAGCGATCCTCCTGCCTCAGCCTCCCAAAGTGCTGCCAGCCTACTATTTTTAACAAAATAATGGATACCCATGAAATCACCAGAAAAGTCTAGTAGAATGCTGACAACACCTGTCTGTTTTCAGGTGTTTCTCCCCAACTCCTAAATTTTGTGTTTATTATTCCCTTGCTTAAAAAATAATAATAAGCTGGGCATGGTGGCTCACACGTGTAATCCCAGCCCTTTGGGAAGCCGAGGTGGGTGGATCACCCTGAGGTCAGGAGTTCGAGACCAACCTGGCCAACATGGCGAAACCCCATCTCTACTAAAAATACAAAAATTAGCCGGGCGTGGTGGTATGTGCCGATAATCCCAGCTACTCAGGAGGCTGAGGCAGAAGAATCGCTTGAACCCAGGTGGCGGAGGTTGCAGTGGGCCAAGATCTTGCCACTGCACTCCAGTCTGGGTAACAGAGCGAGATTCTGTCTCAGAATAATAATCATGATCATCATAGGCCAGGCACCATGGCTTACACCTGTAATCCCAGCACTTCGGGAGGCCAAGGGAGGAGGACTGCTTGAGCCCATGAGTTCGAGACCAGCCTGGACAACATAGTGAAACCTTGTCTCTAAAACAGATAAAATAATAGTATTTATATATTACATATATATGTAATAATTATATATTACTTATAAATATGTCCAAACTATGTATTCATAGATTTGATTGCTTTTGTACTCTATGAAAATGACATTCAATGTTTTGATAACAGGAGTCATCCATGTGGTTGCGTGTGGCTGTAGTTTATTCAGCTTTCACCGCTACATAACATTCAAGTGTGTGAATAAACCACAGTTGATTTTTCCATTCTCTTTTCAGTGGGCATCGGGTTGTATTCAGCTTTTTACTGTCATAATTAGTGCTACTACCAACATTCTTGTACAGGATCATGTAGTTCGAGGCTACCTGAAAATGAACTTGCTGGGCCAAAGGCTATGTGAATAATCAACATTACAAGATATTGCCAAGCCAAGGGCTGGGTGGAGTGGTTCATGCCTGTAGTCTCAGCACTTTGGGATGCTGATGCAGGAGGAGCACTGGAGCCCAGGAGTTCAAAACTAGCTTGGGCAACACGGTGACACCCTGTCTCTAAAGAAAAGAAAATAATAAAAATTTTAAAATTAAAAATACTTTTCAAAAGATATTGCCAAACCATAGTCCAAAACTATTGGCCAATTAATAATCATACCAGAAATCTGTGAGTGATCTGGTTAATCTATGTGCTTTCCAGCTCTTAGTATTGGCCAAGTTCTTCATTTTTGCAATAAAATGGGTATGAATGGTATAATGGTATCCCCACTTTTTTTTTTTTTTTTGATGGAATTTCACTTTGTTGCCCAGGCTGCAGTGCAATGATGTGATCTTGGCTCACTGCAACCTCCACCTCCCGGGTTCAAGCAATTTTCCTGCCTTAGCCTCCCAAGCATCTGGGATTATGGGTGCCTGCCACCATGCCCTGCTAATTTTTGTATTTTTAGTAGAGATGGGGGTTTCACCATGTTGGCCAGGCTGGTCTCGAACTCCTGACCTCAGGTGATCCACCTGTCTTGGCCTCCCAAATGCTGGGATTACAGGGGTGAGCCACTGCACCTGGCCTCTCATTTGATCTTGATGTGCATTTCTCTGATTAACGAGGTTAAGCATCTCTTTATGTTCATTGACCATTTATGTTTCCTCTTCTGTGAAATGCCTGTCCATGTCTCTTGCCCATCTTTTTTTGTCCTTTTCTTATTGATTTCAAGGTGTTCTTTATATATTATATGTTATTTGTCAATTATATATATTGAAAATATCTTCTCCAGCTTAGCAGCTTGTCATTTTACTTTCTTGTTTTGTTTTGCTTTTTGAAACAGGATCTCGCTCTGTTGCCCAGGCTGCAGCCATGACCGTGACTCACTGCAGCCTTGACCTCCCAGGCACAGGTGATCCTCCCACCTCAGCCTCTCTACTAGCTGGGACTGTAGGTCTGTGCACCATGCCCAGCTAATTTTTATATTTTTTGTAGAGATGGGGTTTCACCATGTTGCCCAGGCTGGTCTTGAACTCTTGGACTCAAGCGATCCACCTGCCTCAGCCTCCCCAAACGCTGGGGTTACAGGTGTGAGCCACTGCACCCAGGCCATTTTACTTTCTTCATTTTGTCTTTTGATTAAAACAAAATCTTTTTTTTTTTTTTTTTTTTTTTGTATTTTTAGTAGAGACGGGGTTTCACCATGTTAGCCAGGATGGTCTCGATCTCCTGACCTCGTGATCCGCCCGTCTCGGCCTCCCAAAGTGCTGGGATTACAGGCTTGAGCCACCGCGCCCGGCCCAAAACAAAATCTTAATTTTAATATAATAAAATGTGTGATTATTTTATTTCATGGTTAGTGCTTTTTTCTTTTTGGTCTTGTGTAACAAATCCTTTCTTACCCAAGGTCAGAAAGAAACTCATAGATATTTTCTATAATTTTTAACATTTTGCTTTTGACATTTGAGTCGTTAATCCATCAGGAGTTGACTTTTGTGTATTTTGTGAAATAAAAATCCAGTTTCCTTTTGGAAATGAAGAAAATTAGTATGGAAAATATAGATAGGCTGGGCATGGTGGCTCATGTTGTAATCCCAGCCCTTTGTGAGGCCAAAGCAGGCAGATCAGCTGAATTAAACCTTTTTTCTTTATAAATTACCCAGTCTCAGGCAGTTCTTCATAGCAGTGTGAAAATGGGCTAATACATCTATATACACATAACCACCTTATATTCCTTACGGATCTACCATGCCACCTCTGTTATACGTCAAAGTCATACATGTGAGGGTCTGTTTGTTTTCTTTTTTGTTGTTGTTGTTGTTTTTTTGTTTTGTTTTTGTTTTCTGAGACGGAGTCTCACTCTGTCGCCCAGGCTGGAGTGCAGTGGTGTCATCTCGGCTCACTGCAACCTCCACCTCCTGGGTTCAAGTGATTCTCCTGCCTCAGCCTCCCGAGTAGCTAGGATTACAGGCACCTGCCACAATGCCTGGCTAATTTTTGTATTTTTAGTAGAGACAGGGTTTCACCACATTGGCCTGGCTTGTCTGGAACTCCTGCCCTCAAGTGATCCATCTATGTTGGCCTACCAAAGTGCTGGAATTACAGGCTTGAGCCACTGCTCCCGGCCATGTGAAGATCTGTTTCTGGACTCTGTTCTATTCTATTCATTATTTATTGTTGCTCAAGTGCCATACTGTTTTAATTCCATAGCTTCAAAAGTCCTAGTATCAGATGGGACAGATCCTCTTTGGTCGTCATCTTCTGGAGTATCTTGGTCCTTTGCTCTGTCGTATAACTTTTAGAATCGCTGGTCAAATTCTACAAAATTCTTATTGGGGCTTTAATTGGAACTGCATTGAGTCTCTAGCTCAGTTTATGAAGAACTGACATCTCTGTAATACCAGGCTTTCCTGTCCTTAAGAATGGGTTATCTCAGCCGGACGTGGTGGCTCATGCCTATAATGCCAGCACTGTGGGAGGCCAAGGTGGTTGGATCACGGGGTCGGGAGTTCAAGACTAGTCTGGCCAAGGTGGTGAAACCCCCGTCTCTACTAAAAATACAAAAAAATTAGCCAGGCATGGTGGCAGGCACCTGTAATCCCAGCTACTCAGGGGGTTGAGGCAGAGAATTGATTGAACCCAGGAGGTGGAGGTATAATTGCCTGCCTAATTCTTGCCTACATTTCATTATACTTATTCTTAAGTACTTATTATAATTTTCGTACTCTTGTGAACATTATCCTTTTTTCCCAAGGACATTTTCCAGTTGTTTCTTCCCAGTATATACAGAAATGCAATTAATTTTTGTATATTTTTCTTTTATCTAGGTATCTTGCTAAACTCTCCCTTTGGGGTTCCATATAGCTGGTGGTATCTGAAAATAATGTGTTTTATTTTCTCTTTCCTAATCCTTATGTTTCTAATTTATTTTTTCTAGTCTTTTTTTTTTTTTTTTTTTGAGATGGAGTCTCGCTCTGTCTCCCAGGCTGGAGTGCAGTGGCACAATCTTGGCTCACTGCAAGCTCCGCCTCCCGGGTTCATGCCATTCTTCTGCCTCAGCCTCCAGAGTAGCTGGGACGACAGGCGCCTGCCACCTCGCCCAGCTGATTTTTTGTATTTTTAGTAGAGACGGGGTTTCACTGTGTTAGCCAGGATGGTCTCGATCTGCTGACCTCGTGATCCGCCCACCTCGGCCTCCCAAAGTGCTGGGATTACAAGCGTGAGCCACCTTGCCCGGCCTATTTTTTCTAGTCTTAATGTTAGAGTGGAAGCTCCAGTACTCTCTGTTGAACAGAAGTGATAATAGCAAACAGAACATTCTTGTTTCCAGTCTCAGAGGGAATGCTGCTAATGTTTGTCCTCCCATTTCTGACTTGCCAAGAGGCTTAATCACAAATTTATGTTGAACTTCTAAAAATACTTCCTCAGCATCTATTAAAATGATCCTGTAGTTTTTCCTCCTTTCATCAGTTAATACGATAACACTGACAGACTTTTCTTTTTTCTTTTTTTTTTTTTTTTGAGACGGTCTCACTCTGTCACCCAGGCTGTAGTGCAGTTGCACCATCACAGCTCACTGCAGCCTCAAACTCCTTGACTCAAATGTTCCTCCCACCTCAGCCTCCCAAGCAGCTAGGGTTACAGGAGCACGCCACCACTCCAGGCTAATTTTTTTTTTTTTTTTCATTTTTTTAGAGACAGGGATTTCACTGTGTTGCCCGGCCTGGTCTCAAACTCCTGGCCTCAAGCAATCCTCCCACCTCAGCATCCCAAAGTGCTGGGATTACTTGGTGTGAACCTCCATGCCTGGCCCCACCCTTTCTATTAATTGATAATGATTTTAAAGTATAAGACAACTTTGTCATATATATATATATATATATGAACAGATAGACTAGGTGTGGGATTACACACCTGTAATCCCAGAACTTTGAGAGGTTGAAGTGGGCAGATCACTTAAGCTCAGGAGGTGGAGACCAGCCTGGGCAACATGGCAAAACTATGTCTCTGAAAATTATTTTTAACCTTTTTGGATCCTTAAATTTTTGGTGAGCTCTCTTTTTGTGTGTGTGCAGATCTCTTTTAAACTTCATCAATCTGGATTTTTTTCTCACCCAGTCTCAGAATCTCTTTATTTATTGATCTACAGACAGGGTCTCAGTCTGCCACCCAGGCTGGAGTGCAATGGTGCAATCATAGTTCACTGCAGCCTCCACCTCCCACTTCAGTCCCGTAAGTGGCTGGGACTATAGGCATGCGCCACCACACCCAGCTAATTTTTGCAATTTTTGTAGAGATGGTATTTTGCCATGTTGCCTAGGCTGGTCTCAAACTCGTGAGCTCAAGCAATTAACCTGCCTCAGCCTCCCAAAGTGCTGGGATTATAGGCGTGAGCCACAGTACCCAGTGAGATTTTTGGTTTTTGTTTTGAGACAAGGTTTCGCTCTGTCACCCAGGCTGGAGTGCAGTGGCACAATATCGGCTCACTGCAGCCTCGACTTCCCGGGCTCAGGTGATTCTCCCACCTCAGCCTCTTGAGTAGCTGGGATCACAGACACACGCCACCACGCCCACCATGCCTATGGCGGTGTTGCTGTGGGAACCTGGCCTCTGACCTCCCAGTCCACTGATACCTGCCAGGCCAGACCAGTCTCCTCCTCTCGGGACCTTTGGTTGGCCACTGCCCTGGGCCCAGATCCCACCTCTGTGCCCAGCACCTGACCACCCACGCTTTCTTCCTCAGCCACTGTAGAGTGGCTCACGTTTCTTGATTTATCTCGTTTGAATCGGGGAGAGGGCTATTTCCATGAACTCTCCTTTCCATAAGACCAACAATGCTTCAAAAACTATGCTCATCTAGGGTCAGGTGTAGGGAGCAGGCGTGTCCCTTCGGGCTCCCACAGTCGTAACTCAAAAGCTGAGGCCCCTCAAGCACTGAAATCTGAACGACTCATGTGCAACTGGAAGCCCATGCCCCTCTGCTGTTTCCCAGGCTTCTCATCGTTGGGTGACTCTGCCATGACACCTCAGGGACTGGTGATGGGTGGGGATCTGCTTCCCCCCAAGCTGAGTGGCGTGGCTGGCTTTGTATCTGAAGTCCTCCTGGTCCCCCTCAAAAGCTTCCCTGCACCAGCCTTGCTGCCAGGCCCTCAGGAGCATAGGGTGCTATGGCCTCTGCGTGCCTCGCTGGACCGAGCCAGCGCCACCTTCCCCGTCTGCTGCTTCTGGTTTACCAAGGGCTGGAAAGGCAAGGCCCCAGGCTCGAGGGTTTGTGCAAAGGGAAGTGGAGTCCACGCAGGGCCTGGCAAACTCCTCTGTGATCAAGTGGGCCTTGGAGAGCGTGGACCTTGGACCACTGGCTTTGATGTTGCTTAGCACAGGCTGCTCTTTGCATCTTGATTTGGCCATGGGTGGTTCATGAATCCACTTGAAGGCATGAAAATGTGGCGCCTAAGAATGCAAGTGTTGAAGTCAAACAGCATGGGATTCAGCCCTGTTCTTCTGCTTAGGCCGGTGTGACCCTAGACAAGCGATTACGTTCATCTAAGCCTGGGTTTCTTCAGCTGTACCAAGACACAACTGTATCTTGTTCCCAGAGTGCTGATGAGGATTGAGTGTGCTTATCTGTGTAAAGAGACTAGCTATGCCTGCTGTTTGTTTATTTATTTATTTATTTATTGAGATAGGGTCTCACTATGTCACCCAGGCTGGAGTACAGTGACGCAATCTCCGCTCACTGCAACCTCCGCCTCCTGAGCTCAAGTGATCCTCCAGCCTCAGCCTCCCGAGTAGCTGGGACCACAGACATGCACCACCATGCTGGCTAATTTGTTGTATTGTTGGTAAAGATGGGTTTTTGCCATGTTGCCCAGGCAGGTCGCAAACTCCTGAGTTCAAGCAATCCGCCCACCTCGGCCTCCCAAAGTGCTGGGATTATAGGCATGAGGCACCATGCCTGGCCACCTGCTGTTTAATCAGTGCTAACTGTGTGTGTGTGTGTGTGTGTGTGTGCATGCGTGCACGCACACGCGTATGTGGCCCACAGAGAGTTTCAGCTGTGCCCAGCAGGGCCAGGCTCTATACTAAGCCCTTTGCACACACTGCCACATGAAGAAAGAGCTTCCATCATCTATCATTAAAGATGAGAAAATAGGCCGGGCGCGGTGGCTCAAGCCTGTAATCCCAGCACTTTGGGAGGCTGAGATGGGCGGATCATGAGGTCAGGAGATCGAGACCATCCTGGCTAACACGGTGAAACCCCGTCTCTGCTAAAAAAAAATACAAAAAACTAGCCGGGCGAGGTGGCGGGCGCCTGTAGTCCCAGCTACTCGGGAGGCTGAGGCAGGAGAATGGCCTAAACCCGGGAGGCGGAGCTTGCAGTGAGCTGAGATCCCACCACTGCACTCTAGCCTGGGCGACAGAGCAAGGCTCCATCTCAAAAAAAAAGGATGAGAAAATTGAGACTCAGCAAGGCTTACTGACTTCTCCAATATCCAACCCAGACACCTGATTTGTGTCTCCAAACCCTCAGCCACCCGCTACCAAGCCTGATTCATCACGTATCACACGAGGGAAATGGATTTTCTACAAAATAAGAAAACACAGGCTGCGTGGTGGCTCACACCTATAATCTCAGCACTTTGGGAGGCCGAGGAGGGTGGATCACGAGGTCAGGAGATCGAGACCATCCTGGGCAACATGGTGAAACCCTGTCTCTACTAAAAATACAAAAATTAGCCGGGCATGTTAGTGGGCACCTGTAGTCTCAGCTACTCGGGAGGCTGAGGCAGGAGAATGGCTTGAACCTGGGAGGCGGAGGTTGCAGTGAGCCGAGACTGCGCCACTGCACTCCAGCCTGGTGATAGAGCAAGACTCCGTCTCAAAAAAAAAAAGAAAAAGAAAAAGAAAAAAGAAAACCCAAGGCTTTAGGCCTGCATTCTGGTTCGTTTATTCCTTCACCAGCTGGAGCTCTTCCCTATGGCAGGTGCTGGCTGAGCCTGGGGAGACCAGGCCACACGGGACGGTGCTTTGAGACCCTCCCCAGAAGAATCCTCTAGCGTCTGGCTAAACCCCCAGCCACCTTTACCAGTCACGTCCTGACTTCTGGGAGCAAACATGAGCTCTCTTGGCTTCCTAAGAACCAGTTGTCCCTGTCCCCACCTACCCTCAACCCCAGCACAGGAGGGGTGGGGTCCCCTCCTGAGAAGGGTCACATTCTAGGCCTGAGGGCGGCCAGGCCAGCCCAGTGATGTTTTTTCAAGCTGCCTGAAGAAACAAGCCCAGCATCTGTCCTTCCTGCTGTGATAATCCTCTTCCTGCCCCTGCGCCCCCTCCTCACTTGGCCGGAAGCGTCAGGCCTTCTCTTCCCCTCCTTACAAGGGAGGCCTGCGCTGGAATGTGTCCCTTGATAACGGGGCTCGTGAGGGGCTTGGCATAGAATAGGCTGCCTGCTGTGGGCTCTCAGACACATGTGGGGCTGACTGATAAGGGCCCTGCCGACCTTCTGCGCTGAGGTCCCACTTGACAAGCTGTGGGCAGGATTTGAAGAGGGGTCAGTGTTCACAGAGTCCCCTGGAATCCATCAAATGTGCAGGGAGCAGACTGGGCGCAGTGGCTCATGACTGTAATCCCAGCACTTTGGGAGGCTAAGGTGGGTGGATCACCTGAGGTCAGGAGTTCAAGACCAGCCTTGCCAACATGGTGAAACCCCATCTCTACTAAAAATACAAAAAGTAGCCAGGTGTGGTGGTGTACACCTGTAGTCCCAGCTACTCGGGAGGCTGAGGTGGGAGAATTGCTTGAACCCAGGAGGCGGAGGTTGCAGTGAGCTGAGATCATGCCACTGCACTCCAGCCTGGTGACAGAGCGAGACTCCATCTCAAAAACAAAAAAAATTGTGCAGTGAGTACAGCCTTGGACGGACCCTGTGTGTGCATGGGGGTGGGAGTAAGGGGAGGGAGACCAAATCACTGTCCCCAGGGGCTCACAGCATAAGGACCCCTGGGGTCAAGGACTTGAAAAGAGGAATTTGCTAGGTACGAAGTTTTTTTTTGTTTTGTTTTTGAGACAGGATCTCACTCTGTCACCCAGGCAGGAGTGCAGTGACACAATCATGGCTCACTGCAGCCTCTACTTCCTGGGCTCAAGCGATCCTCCTGCCTCAGCCTCCAGGGTAGCTGGAACTATAGGCATGCACCACCATGCCTGGCTAATTTATTAATTTTTTATAGAGACAGGGGGGTCTCACCTACCCAGGCTGGTCTCAAACTCCTGGGCTCAGGTGATCCTCCCACCTCAGCCTCCCAAAGTCCTGGGATTACAGGCATGAGCCAGTGCACCCGGCCTGAAGTTACTTCACTCACCCATTAATTGCTTCGACAAATCCTACAGATGTCACACTGAATGAATGAGTCTAGAATGAAGGTGAAAGAATCAGGGCTCAGGTATCAGCCAGGCCCAGATTCGAGGCATGGCTCCATTCCTTAGTGGCAAGTGACCTGCCATGTGAGACTCTATTTCCTCATTTGTAAAATGAGAAGAACCTGTCGGCCAGGCGTGGTGACTCACGCCTGTAATCCCAGCACTTTGGGAGGCCGAGGTGAGCAGATCACCTGAGGTCAGGAGTTCAAGACCAGCCTGGCCAACATGGTGAAACCCCATCTCTACTAAAACTACAAAAATTAGCTGGGCATGGTGGCAGGCGCCTGTAATCCCAGCTACTTGGGAGGCTGAGGCAGGATAATTGCTTGAACCCAGGAGGTGGAGGTTACAGTGGGCCCACTGAATTCCAGCCTGGGTGACAAGAGCAAAACTCTCTCTAAAAAATAAAAAATAAAAAGAGGAGAAACAAGTACCTACCTCAAAGGCACCTCATGAGGATTTGGGGAGATGGCATGCATATTGCATGCAAAATGGGCTTGGGGCCTGGGAAGCCCTCAGTAAATGTTTTGTTTTGTTTTGTTTTTAGATGGTGTCTTTCTGTGTCACCCAAGCTGGAGTGGAATGGTGTGACCTCAGCTCACTGCAACTTCCGCCTGCTGGGTTCAAGTGATTCTCCTGCCTTAGCCTCCCAAGTAGCTGAGATTACAGGCCCCCATCAGCATGCCCAACTAATTTCTGTATTTTTAGTAGAGACGGGGTTTTGCCATGTTGGCCAGGCTGGTCTTGAACTCCTGATGTCAAGTGATCCACCCACCTTGGCCTTCCAAAGTGCTGGAATTATAGGCACAAGCCACCGCGCCTGGGCTGTAAATTTTTTTTTTTTTTTTTTTTTGGAGACAGAGTCTCACTCTATCGCCCAGGCTGGAGTGCAGTGGTGCAGTCTCAGCTCACTGCAACCTCTGCCTCTCGGGTTCAAGTGATTCTCCTGCCTCAGCCTCCCAAGTAGCTGGGACTACGCACGTGTACCCCCACGCCCGACTAATTTTTTGTATTTTTAGTAGAGACGGGGTTTCACCGTGTTAGCCAGGATGATCTCGATCTCCTGACCTTGTGATCCACCCTCCTCAGCCTGCCAAAGTGCTGAGATTACAGGTGTGAGCCACCGTGGCCAGCCCTGTAAATGGTTTTTAAACCATGACACTGGCTCCCAGTGCTTTGAGAGGCCAATGAGGAAGGATCCCTTGAGCCCAGGAGTTCAAGACAAGACTGGGCAACAAAGCAAGACCCAGTCTCAAAAACAAAAACAAAAACACACAAAAACTATGACTGCTGGAATCCCGAGGGCCCGGAGATGGAGAAGTGCTTTCCCCTCCACCTGCCTCTGCAGGGCTATGTGTGGGTTGGGAGCAGCCATGAGGGCAGTGTCTGGGGACACAGGGCAGCTTCCTGGAACCTGGGCTGGGAAGGAGGTGCAAGGGGCAGAGCCGGGGGCAGGGGAGCCTCTCTCCTGGGGCGCCAGGCTTTTGTGCACGTGCCTCATTCTGTCCTCTGCAGACCGGCCCCCTCTGCTGTCATGGCTGCCCCTCATGGATCCCTCACCCCAAGTCCAGTTTCTCTTCCGGATAGTCAGGGCCCACCCCATGTGACCAGCGTCTCCCGGACCCAATTCCAAATGGCCAGGAGAGCTGAAACCCAGACCTTGCTTGTGTCCAGCCCTGGCCGAGCCCACTCAGCTGTGGCTGCTGGCGGGGGCCTGTGGGTGCAGGCAGTGAGCTCTGTAAGAGAGGGGCTGGGCCACCCCTTGCTGTAGGACCCCAGCCTCTAGGCGTGGGCCCATGTGTAGCAGGCCCTCAAAAAAGCATTTCCTAGGCCAGGCACAGTGGTTCATGCCTGTAATTGTAGGCCAAGGCAGGAGGATCACCTGAGGTCAGGAGTTCGAGAACAGCCTGGCCAAAATAGTGAAACCCTGTCTTTACTAAAAATACAAAAATTAGCCAGGCGTAGTGGTGAGCACCTATAATTCCAACTGAGGCAGGAGAATTGCTTGAACTTGGGAGACGGAGGTCACAGTGAGCCAAGATCATGCCACTGCACTCCAGCCTAGGCAACAGAGCAAGATTCCGTCTCAAAAAAAAGAAGCATTTTCTAGAAGGACAGCTCTTTCTTCTTCGCATACATCAAACCGTTTAGGAACACTGTCTAATTACAGCTGGGGCAGGACAGTTCTTGTCTCCATTTCACAGTGGGGGGAAGTGCTTTACCCCAGGCCACGTGGCAATTCAGGCCTGCAAGGCCCCAGCCAGGGGTGGGCAGTGCCGGTGGGAGGGAGAGGGTGCCTGGGGAGTTAAGAATATCCCGGCAGTGCTTAGCCTCTGGATCTTGTGATGCCGAAACTCAAGAGCCCCCTGACTCAGCAGGATATTAATAAGCCTGGCCGGTTCCCAGGGGGCCGGCTCTGCCAGGGGCTGGAACAGAAGGACTCCCAACCCCGCAACCCAGATCCCCCCTCCCCATGGCAACACAGCCCCACCCCTACTCCTTCTCCAGGTGCCCCCTAGCAGCCAATGTGGGGGAGCCCCCCCAATCCATTGCTGAGCGTATTGGGCAAATCTCACTGAGCTGAAGGGACCTAGAAGGGATCCAGGAGGAAAGACAGAGCCAAGCAGCCTGGGAGAGGGGAGGGGTTTGAGCAGCCAACAGTGTGGACTTTGGGGCTGAGTTGCCGCCCTGGCTCTCCCATTTCTAAGGTGCTCATTTGGGACAAATCTAACAACACTAAGCCTTGGTTTCTTTCCCCTCCCTTCCTTCCTTCCTTCCTTCCTTCCTTCCTTCCTTCCTTCCTTCCTTCCTTCCTTCCTTCCTTCCTTCCTTCCTCTTTAATTTTCTCCTCCTTCCCTCCCTCCCTCCCTCCCTCCCTCCCTCCCTCAGTCTCTCTCTTCCCTTTTTTTTCTCTTCTCTTCTCTTCTCTTCTTTTCTTTTCTTTTTGAAACAAGGTCTCACTCTGTCACCCAGGCTGGAATACAGTAGCATAATCACAGCTCACTGCAGCCTTGACCTCCCAGGCTCAAGCAATCCTCCCACATCAGCCTCCTGAGTAGCTGGGACTACTCAGGCCTGTGCCACCATACCCAGCTAATGTTTGTATTTGTTTTTGTAGACACGGGGGTCTCACTGTGTCACCCAGGCTGGCCTCAACTCCTGCACTGAAGCCATCCTCTGGCCTTGGCCTCTCAAAGTGCTGGGACTACAGGTATGAGCCACACGCTGCTCGGCCTGAGCCTTGGTTTCTTTTCTTTTCTTTTCTTTCTCTTTTCTTTTTTGAGACAGAGTCTTGCTCTGTTGCCCAGGCTGGAGTGTAGTGGCTCGATCTCGGCTCACTGCAACGTCTGCCTCCCGGATTCAAGTGATTCTTATGCCTCAGCCTAAGATGGGATTTCTCTCTATTTTTAGTAGAGATGGGGTTTCACCATGTTGGCCAGGTGGGTCCTTGACTTCTTAATGTGTAAAGTGGGGATAGTAATGGTACTTCATTTCTGGTTTTGCTATGAGGACCCAATGAGGCAGTTGTCCCGAAACGCAAGCCTTGGGGGCCCTCGCTGTCCAGGCTGGTCTCAGTGGACCCGGCTGTCAGGGCCACTCTCGGCTGAGTTTCTGTCCTACAGCGCTCTCTCGTGGGAAAGGGTGGTCATTGCAGGGGCATCCAACCCAGGTGGCCAGGAAGCTTTCCTATTCCAAATTGGAGTCCAAAATGTGGCCTTTCTGATCAAGTTAAATTCATGACCCTTACTACGTATGCACCAGCATGGTACGGTGAAGGAGGATAAAGAGAAAGGAGACCTACTTCCTTCCTTTTGGAAGCTCAAAGGACAGCACTGCCTGGTTTGGGCATCAATGCCTGGTTGACCAGCCTGGCCAACATGGTGAAATCTCGTCTCTACTAAAAATATAAAAATTAGCCAGGCCTAACACGGTGAAACCCCATCTCTACTAAAAAATACAAAAAAGAAAAAGAAAAAACTAGCCGGGCGTGGTGGTGGGCACCTGTAGTCCCAGCTACTCGGGAGGCTGAGGCAGGAGAATGGCGTAAACCTGGGAGGCGGAGCTTGCAGTGAGCCGAGATCCGGCCACCGCACTCCAGCCTGGGTGACAGAGAGAAACTCCGTCTCAAAAAAAAAAAAAAAAAAATTAGCCAGGCATGGTGGTGCACGCCTGTAATCCCAGCTACTTGGGAAGCTGAGGCAGAAGAATCACTTGAACCCGGGAGGCAGAGGTTGCAGTGAGCCGAGATCCCACCACTGCACTCCAGCTTGGGCAACAGAGCAGTCTAGTCTGGGTCCTGGTCCTGCCCTCTCCCTCTCCGACCTGCACAAGCCACACCCTCCCTGAGTTCCAGAGGCCTCCTCTGTAGACAGGATCCCAAAACCTTCCGGTGGTAAGAGCTACGGTGAGGAACTAGGAAGAGTCAGCAGGAGGCTTGTGTTTGAGATGCGGTGGCCAGGGAACCCACCTTTGAGGAAATACCCAAAGCAGTGAGGGAGAGATCTTTGCAGAGATCTGGAAGGCCAGTGAAGGCCTGTCCCAGTTCAAGGAAGAGCGAGAGGTCAGTGGGGCCAGCACGGAGTGATGGGGGCAGGAGGAGATGAGGGGAGAGGGGCTGTGTGTCACGATCATTGCGGTAGGACGCATAATGAGGGGCCCTAGCTCAGGTGGCTGGGGAGGCCTCCCAGAGCAAGGGGTGTCCAAGCTTCGGCATGGCAGAGGGGCGGGAGAGCTCAGAAGACCTGATCCCAGTGTGGCTCCAACACTAACGCCCTCTGTGGTCCAAGATCAGCCCACATCCCCTGGGCTCAGTTTCCTCATCTGCAACATGAGGGACCTGGCCTAGCTGCAGCCCCTCCTTCTATAATCTGACACCTGCCTCTGGGGCCAGCGCTCCAGCCTGACTGCGTCATGCACAGGGGCCCCCAGCTAGCTCAGGGTAGGGAGCATTTGTGAAAGGCCCTCATGCCCTCCAGTCCAGCTTTTTGCATCCCCTGGGCCTCAGCTGGGTGTGTGAGTGGAGTAGGGACAGCATCAGATCTTTTGCCCTGGGGAAGGCCTTCAGCAAAGGCCCCAGGATCTGAGACCTTGCTGTGCTCACTGCTACCAAGTTACCTTTGCTTATAGGCTGTTAAGGGGTGAACTGTGTCTCCCTCAAAAAATATGTTGATGTTCTAACCTCCAGACCCTCAGAATGTGACCTCATGTGGTCTTTACTGAGATAATCGGGTTAAGATGAGTGGTTTGTATTTCTCCACATCCTTTCCAGTACCTATTGTTTCCTGACTTTTTAATGATCACCATTCTAACTGGTGTGAGATGGTATCTCATTGTGGTTTTGATTTGCGTTTCTCTGATGGTCAGTGATGAGCATTTTTTCATGTGTCTGTTGGCTGCATAAATGTCTTCTTTTGAGAAGTGTCTCTTCGTATCCTTCACCCACTTTTTGATGGGTTTTTTTCATTTTTTCTTGTAAATTTGTTTAAATTCTTTGTAGATTCTGGATATCAGCCCTCTGTCAGATGGGTAGATTAACCCACTGCAGTGGCTCACACCTGTAATCCCAATATTTTAGGAGGCTGAAGTGGGAGGAGCCCAGGAGTTAGAGATCAACCTGAGCAACATAGGAAGACTCTGTCTCAATAACAACAAAAAATTAGCCGGGTGTGGTGGCACCACATGCCATAGTCCCAGACACTCCAAAGGCTGAGGCAGGAGGATCACTTGAGCCCAGGAGTTTGATGCTGCAGTGAGCTAGGATCACACCACTGCACTCCAGCCTGGGCGACAGACTAAGACCCCATCTCAAAAAAATGAAATTAAAATCAAAAGCAGGGGGGCAGGAATACTGGCTCATGCCTGTAGTCCCAGCACTTTGGGAGGCCAAGGCAAGTGGATCACTTGAGGTCAGGAGTTCGAGACCAGCCTGGCCAACATGGTGAAATCTCATCTCTACTAAAAATATAAAAATTAGCCAGGAATGGTGGTGCATGCCTGTAATCCCAGCTACTTGGGAAGCTGAGGCAGAAGAATCACTTGAACCTGGGAGGCAGAGGTTGCAGTGAGTCGAGATCATGCCACTTCACTCCAGCTTGGGCAACACAGCAAGACTCCGTCTCAAAATAAATAAATAATTAAAATAAAATAGAAAGGAGAAATGGACACACACAGAAGACATGCGGAGGGAAAGAGGGAAAGCAACGTGAACACACAGAGAGAAAGCCAGGTGCAGTGGCTCTGTAATCCTAGCACTTTGGGAGGCTAAGGCGGGTGGATCATCTGAGCCCAGGAGTTCGAGACCAGCCTGGGCAACATGGTGAAACCCCATCTCTACTAAATACAAAAATTAGCCAGGCGTGGTGGTGCATGCCCGTAATCCCAGCTACTTGGGAGGCTGAGGCAGGAGAATTGATGGAACCTGGGAGGCGGAGGTTACAGTGAGCTGTGATTGTACCACTGCACTCCAGCCTGGGTGACAGAGCTCTGTCAAGAAAAGAAAGAAAGAAAGAAAGAAAGAAAGAGAGAGAAAGAGAGAAAGAAGGAAAGAAGGAAAGAAAGAAAAGAAGGAAAGAAAGAAAGAAAGAGAGGGAGGGAGGGAGGGAGCAAGGGAGGGAGGGAGGAAAGAAAGAAAGAAAGAAAGAAAGAAAGAAAGAAAGAAGGAAAGAAGGAAAGAAAAGAAAGAGAGAAAGAAAAGAAAGAAAGAAAGAAAGAAAGAAGAAAGAAAGAAGAAAGAAAGAAAGAAAGAAAGAAAAGAAAGAAAGAAAGAAAGAAAGAAAGAAAGAAAGAAAGAAAGAAAGAAAGAAAGAAAGAAAGAAAGAAAGAAAGAAAGAAAAAGAAAGAAAGAAAGAGAAAAAGGAGGGAGGGAGGGAGGGAGGGGAAAAGAAAGAAGACACAGGGAGAAGATAGGCTCTGTGAAGAGGGAGGACAGGAGTGACTCCGCCACGCGCCAAGGAACACTGGAGGATGCTGGAGGCTGGAGAGAGACCTGGGCAGGAGGATTCCCAGCACCTTCAGATGCAGCATGGCCCTGTCCACGCCCTCACTTTGGACCTCGGGCCTCCAGAACTTTGAGGCAGAACATTTCTGTGTTCTAAGCCGCCAGTTTGTGACATTTTGTTACCACAGCCCTGAGAAATTACGCCACAGTTCTTCCAGTGTGCCAAAGACAGGAAGGATACCCCAAAAGTCGTGAGATCATGTTGATATTTCTTTTTTTTTTTTTTTGAGACGGAGTCTCGCTCTGTCGCCCAGGCTGGAGTGCAGTGGCCGGATCTCAGCTCACTGCAAGCTCCGCCTCCCAGGTTCACGCCATTCTCCTGTCTCAGCCTCCCGAGTAGCTGGGACTACAGGCGCCCGCCACCTCGCCCGGCTAGTTTTTTGTATCTTTTAGTAGAGACGGGGTTTCACCGTGTTAGCCAGGATGGTCTCGATCTCCTGACCTCGTGATCCGCCCGTCTCGGCCTCCCAAAGTGCTGGGATTACAGGCTTGAGCCACCGCACCCGGCCGATCATGTTGATATTTCTTTCTTTTTTTTTAACATTTTATTTATTTTAATTTTTTATTTTTATTTATTTTTTAAAATCATACTTTAAGTTCTAGGGTACATGTGCACAACGTGCAGGTTTGTTACATAGGTATACATGTGCCATGTTGGTTTGCTGCACCCATTAACTCGTCATTTACATTAGGTATCTCCTAATGCTATCCCTCCCCCACCAACCCCATGACAGGCCCCGGTGTGTGATGTTCCCCTCCCTGTGTCCATGTGTTCTCATTGTTCAGTTCCCACTTATGAGTGAGAACATGTGGTGTTTGGTTTTCTGTCCTTGCGATAGTTTGCTCAGAATGATGGTTTCCAGCTTCATCCATGTCCCTGCAAAGGACATGAACTCATCCTTTTTATGGCTGCATAGTATTCCATGGTGTATATGTGCCACATTTTTCTTAATCCAGTCTATCATTGATGGACATTTGGGTTGGTTCCAAGTCTTTGCTATTGTGAATATTGCCGCAATAAACATGCGTGTGCATGTGTCTTTATAGTAGCATGATTTACAATCCTTTAGGTATACACCCGGTAATGGGATCACTGGGTCAAATGGTATTTCTAGTTCTAGATCCTTGAGGAATCGCCACATTGTCTTCCACAATGGTTGAACTAGTTTACACTCCCACCAACAGTGTAAAAGTGTTCCTATTTCTCCACATCCTTTCCAGTACCTGTTATTTCCTGACTTTTTAATGATCACCATTCTAACTGGTGTGAGATGGTATCTCATTGTGGTTTTGATTTGATGGCTAATGATGGCCACTCTGATGACCAGTGATGAGCATTTTTTCATGTGTCTGTTGGCTGCATAAATATCTTCTTTTGAGAAGTGTCTATTCATATCCCTCACCCACTTTTTGATGGGGTTTATTTTTTCTTGTAAATTTGTTTAAATTCTTTGTAGATTCTGGATATTAGCCCTTTGTCAGATGGGTAGATTGCAAAAATTTTCTCCCATTCTGTAGGTTACCTGTTCAGTCTGATAGTAGTTTCTTTTGCTGTGTAGAAGCTCTTTAGTTTAATTAGATCCCATTTGTCTATTTTGGCTTTTGTTGCCATTGCTTTTGGTGTTTTAGTCATGAAGTCCTTGCCCATGCCTATGTCCTGAATGGTATTGCCTAGGTTTTCTTCTAGGGTTTTTATGGTTTTAGGCCCAACATTTAAGTCTTCAATCCATCCTTGAATTAATTTTTGTATAAGGTGTAAGGAAGGGATCCAGTTTCAGCTTTCTACATATGGCTAGTCAGTTTTCCCAGCACCCTTTATTAAATAGGAAATCCTTTCCCCATTTCTTGTTTTTGTCAGGTTTGTCAAAGATCAGATGGTTGTAGATGTGTGGTATTATTTCTGAGGACTCTGTTCTGTTCCATTGGTCTATATCTGTTTTAGTGCAAGTACCATGCTGTTTTGGTTACTGTAGCCTTGTAGTATAGTTTGAAGTCAAGTGGCGTGATACCTCCAGCTTTGTTCTTTTTGCTTAGGATTGTCTTGGCAATGCAGGCTCTTTTTTGGTTCCATATGAACTTTAAAGTAGTTTTTTTTTTCCAATTCTGTGAAGAAAGTAATTGGTAGCTTGATGGGGATGGCATTGAATCTATAAATTACCTTGGGCAGTATGGCTGTTTTCATGATATTGATTATTCCCATCCATGAGCATAAAATGTTCTTCCATTTGTTTGTGTCCTCTTTTATTTCGTTGAGCAGTGATTTGTATTTCTCCTTGAAGAGGGCCTTCATATCCCTGGTAAGTTGGATTCCTAGGTATTTTATTTTCTTTGAAGCAGTTGTGAATGGGAGTTCAATCATGATTTGGCTCTCCGTTTGTCTGTTATTGGTGTATAAGAATGCTTGTGATTTTTGCGCATTGATTTTGTATCCTGAGACTTTGCTGAAGTTGCTTATCAGCTTAAGGAGATTTTGGGCTGAGACGATGGGATTTTCTAAATACACAATCATGTCATCTGCAAACAGGGACAATTTGACTTCCTCTTTTCCTAATTGAATACCCTTTATTTCTTTCTCCTGCCTGATTGCCCTGGCCAGACCTTCCAACACTATGTTGAATAGGAGTGGTGAGAGGGCATCCCTGACTTGTGCCAGTTTTCAAAGGGAATGCTTCCAGTTTTTGCCCATTCAGTATGATATTGGCTGTGGATTTGTCATAAATATCTCTTATTATTTTGAGATGCATCCCATCAATACCTGGTTTATTGAGAGTTTTTAGCATGAAGGGCTGTTGAATTTTGTTGAAGGCCTTTCCTGCATCTATTGAGATAATCATGTGGTTTTTGTCTTTGGTTCTGTTTATGTGATGGATTACGTTTATTGATTTGTGTATGTTGAACCAGCCTTGCATCCCAGGGATGAAGCCAACTTGATCGTTCGTGGTGGATAAGCTTTTTGATGTGCTGCTGGATTTGGTTTGTTAGTATTTTACTAAGGATTTTCACATCAATGTTCATCAGGGATATTGGTCTAAAATTCTCCTTTTGTTGTTGTTGTGTTTCTGCCAGGCTTTGGTATCAGAATGATGCTGGCCTCATAAAATGAGTCAGGGAGGATTACCTCTTTTTCTATTGATTGGAATAGTTTCAGAAGGAATGATACCAGCTCCTCTTTGTACCTCTGGTAAAATTCAGCCATGAATCTGTCTGGGCCTGGACTTTTTTCGGTTGGTAGGCTATTAACTATTGCTTCAATTTCAGAGCCTGTTATTGTTCTATTCAGGGATTCAACTTCTCCTGATTTAGTCTTGGGGGGGTGTATGTGTCCAGGAATTTATCCATTTCTTCTAGATTTTCTAGTTTATTTGCATAGAGCTGTTTATAGTATTCTCTGATGGTAGTTTGTATTTCTGTGGGATCGGTGGTGATATCCCCTTTATTATTTTTTATTGTGTCCATTTGATTCTTCTCTCTTTTCTTCTTTATTAGTCTAGATAGCGGTCTATCAATTTTGTTGACCTTTTCAAAAAACCAGCTCCTGGATTCATTTATTTTTTGAAGGGTTTTTTGTGTCTCTATCTCCTTCAGTTCTGCTCTGATCTTAGTGATTTCTTGCCTTCTGCTAGCTTTTGAATTTGTTTGCTCTTGCTTCTCTAGTTCTTTTAATTGTAATGTTAGGGTGTCGATTTTAGATTTTTCCTGCTTTTTTTGTGGGCATTTAGTGCTATAAATTTCCCTCTACACACTGCTTTAAACGTGCCCCAGAGATTCTGGTACATTGTGTCTTTGTTCTCATTGGTTTCAAAGAACATCTTTATTTCTGCCTTCATTTCGTTATTTACCCAGTAGTCTTTCAGAAGCAGGTTGTTCAGTTTCCATGTAGTTGTGTGGTTTTGAGTATGTTTCTTAATCCTGAGTTCTAATTTGTTGGCACTGTGGCCTGAGAGACAGTTTGATATAATTTCTGTTCTTTTACATTTGCTGAGGAGTGCTTTACTTCCAACTACGTGGTCAGTTTTGGAGTAAGTGCAACATGGTGCTAAGAAGAATGTCTATTCTGTTGATTTGGGGTGGAGAGTTCTGTAGATGTTTATTAGGTCCGCTTGGCACAGAGCTGAGTTCAAGTCCTGGATATCCTTGTTAACTTTCTGTCTTGTTGATCTATCTAATGTTGACAGTGGGATGTTAAAGTCTTCCATTATTATTGTGTGGGAATCTAAGTCTCTTTGTAGGTCTCTAAGGACTTGCTTTATGAATCTGGGTGTTCCTATATTGGGTGCATATATATTTAGGATAGTTAGCTCTTCTTGTTGAATTGATCCCTTTACCATTATGTAATGGCCTTCTTTGTCTCTTTTGATTTTTGTTGGTTTAAAGTCTGTTTTATCAGAGACTAGGATTGCAACCCCTGCTTTTTGTTTTGTTTTGTTTTCCATTTGCTTGGTAGATCTTTCTCCATCCCTTTATTTTGAGCCTATGTGTGTCTTTGCATGTGAGATGGGTCTCCTGAATACAGCACACTGATGGGTCTTGACTCTTTATCCAATTTGCCAGTCTAGGTCTTTTAATTGGGGCATTTAGCCCATTTACATTTAAGGTTAATATTGTTATGTGTGAATTTGATCTGTCATTATGATGTTAGCTGGTTATTTTGCCCATTAGTTGATGTAGTTTCTTCCTAGCATCGATGGTCTTTACAATTTGGCATGTTTTTGCAGTGGCTGGTACTGGTTGTTCCTTTCCATGTTTCGTGCTTCCTTCAGGAGCTCTTGTAAGGCAGGTCTGGTGGTGACAAAATCTCTCAGCATTTGCTTGTCTGTAAAGGATTTTATTTCTCCTTCACTTATGAAGCTTAGTTTGACAGAATATGAAATTCTGGGTTGAAAATTCTTTTCTTTAAGAATGTTGAATATTGGCCCCCACTCTCTTCTAGCTTGTAGAGTTTCTGCTGAGAGATCTGCTGTTAGTCTGATGGGTTTCCCTTTGCGGGTAACCCGACCTTTCTTTCTGGCTGCCCTTAACATTTTTTCTTTCATTTCAACCTTGGTGAATCTGACAATTATGTGTCTTGGGGTTGTCCTTCTTGAGGAGTATCTTTGTGGCATTCTCTGTATTTCCTGAATTTGAATGTTGGCCTGCCTTGCTAGGTTGGGGAAGTTCTCCTGGATAATATCCTGAAGAGTGTTTTCCAACTTGGTTCCATTCTCCTGGTCACTTTCAGGTACACCAATCAAACATAGATTTGGTCTTTTCACATAGTCCCATATTTCTTGGAGGCTTTGTTTGTTTCTTTTTATTCTTTTTTCTCTAAACTTCCTTTCTCACTTCATTTCATTCATTTGATCTTCAATCACTGATACTCTTTCTTCCACTTGATCGAATTGGTTACTGAAGCCTGTGCATGCATCACGAAGTTCTCATGCCATGGTTTTCAGCTCCATCAGGTCATTTAAGGTCTTCTCTATGCTGTTTATTCTACTTATCCATTCATCTAATCTTTTTTCAAGGTTTTTAGCTTCCTTGCAATGGGTTTGAACATCCTCCTTTAGCTTGGAGAAGTTTGCTATTACTGACCTTCTGAAGCCTACTTCTGTCAACTCATCAAAGTCATTCTCCATCCAGCTTTGTTCCATTGCTGGCAAGGAGCTGTGATCCTTTGGAGGAGAAGAGGCACTCTGGTTTTTAGAATTTTCAGCTTTTCTGCTCTGGTTTCTCCCCATCTTTGTGGTTTTATCTACCTTTGGTCTTTGATGATGGTGACCTACAGATGAGGTTTTGGTGTGGATGTCATTTTTGTTGATGTTGATGCTATTCCTTTCTGTTTGATAGTTTTCCTTCTAACAGTCAGGACCCTCAACTGCAGGTCTGTTGGAGTTTGCTGGAGGTCCACTCCAGACCCTGTTTGCCTGGGTATCACCAGCGGAGGCTGCAGAATAGCAAATGTTGCTGCCTGATCCTTCCTCTGAAAACTTCGTCTCAGAGGGGCACCCAGCTGTATGAGGTGTCAGTCGGACCCTGCTGGGAGGTGTCTCCCAGTTAGGCTACTCAGGGGTCAGGGACCCACTTGAGGAGGCAGTCTGTCCATTTTCAGAGCTCAAACTCCATGCTGGGAGAACCACTGCTCTCTTCAAAATTGTCAGCAGGGATGTTTAAGTCTGCAGAAGTTTCTGCTGCCTTTTGTTCAGCTATGCCTTGCCCCCAGAGGTGGGACAGGCCTCCCAGAGGCAGACAGGCCTCTGTTGAGCTGTGGTGGGCTCCACCCAGTTCGAGCTTCCCAGCCACTTTGTTTACCTAGTCAAGCCTCAGCAATGGTGAACACCCCTCCCGCAACCTGGCTGCTGCCTCACAGTTTGAGCTCCGACTGCTGCGCTAGCAGTGAGCAAGGCTCCGTGGGCGTGGGACCTGCCGAGCCAGGCGTGGGATATAATCTTCTGGTGTACCATTTGCTAAGACTGTTGGAAAAGTGCAGTATTAGGGCAGGAGTGTTCCGATTTTCCAGGTACTGTCTGTCACGGCTTCCCTTGGCCAGGTAAGGGAAATCCCCCGACCCCTTGCACTTCCCAGGTGAGGCGATGCCCTGCCCTGCTTCAGCTCACACTCCATGGACTGCATACACTATCCAACCAGTCCCAATGAGATGAACCAGGTACCTCAGTTGGAAATGCAGAAATTACCCAGCTTCTGCATCGATCACGCTGGGAGCTGTAGACTGGAGCCATTCCTATTCAGTCATCTTGGAATGATCCGTTTTTTTTTTTTTGTTTTGTTTTGTTTTCTTTTGAGACAGAGTCTCGCTCTGTCACCAGAGTGGAGTGCAATGGCACGATCTTGGCTCATTGCAACCTCCGACTCCCTGGTTCAAGTAATTCTCCTCCCTCAGCCTCCCAAGTAGCTGGGACTACAGGCGCCCACCACCATACCTGGCTAATTTTTGTATTTTTATTAGAGAAGGGATTTCACCATGTTGACCAGGATGGTCTCGATCTCCTGACCTCATGATCCACCTGCCTCGGCCTCCCAAAGTATTGGGATAACAGGCGTGAGCCACTGCACCTGACCATGTTGATATTTCTAACTCAAATTCAAAACTCACAGTTGTTTCCTCTGTATTTGCATCCCTTTTCTCCTACATATTTATTTCCATTGTCCTACACTACACATTAAATAGTTTCAAGATTAATTTTGGGTTTTCTTAGAGACAGGGTCTCATTCAGTCACCCAGGCTAGAGTGTAGTGGTGCAATCTTGGCTCACTGCCACCTTGACCTCCTGGGCTCAGGTGATCCTCCTGCCTCAGCCTCCCAACTAGCTGGGACCACAGGTGCACCCCACCCTGGCCAGCTAGTATTTTAATTTGTTGTAGAGATGGGATCTTGCTATGTTGCCAGGGCTGGTCGACTCCTGAGCTCAAGCAATCTTCCCTCCTTGGCCTCACAAAGTGCTGGGATTATAGGCATGAGCCACTGTGCCTGACCTCAAAATTAACTTTAAAGATGCAAAATCCCAGGGCTGGGCACGGTGGCTCACACCTAGAATCCCAGCACTTTGGGAGGCCAAGGCAGGTGGATCACGTGAGGTCAGGAGTGCAAGACCAGCCTGACCAACATGGAGAAACCCCGTCTCTACTAAACATACAAAATTAGCCAGGCATGGTGGCACATGCCTGTAATCCCAGCTACTCGGGAGGCTGAGGCAGGAGAATTCCTTGAATCTGGGAGAGGGAGGTTGCAGTGTGCCAAGATCATGCCATTGCACTTCAGCCTGGGCCACAAGAGCGAAACTCCATCTCAAAAAAAAAAAAAAAAAAAAAAAGCAAAATCCCAGTCAATCTAAGGACTTTTATATTTATTCTTCCCCCATATTTATACAAAGCTCAAACCTGTCTTGACTCAAGTCTTATCTCAAATGTCACCCCTGCAGGAGGCCTGAGCACCCGTTATTACCCTGACCACTGCGCCCATCACATTCTCAACATTGCCCAACATGGTGTCTCTATTTAAGTCTCTGTTTACTGTTTCCCTTTCCAGAATGTCAGCTCGGTGCAGGCAGTGGTTGCTGTCCATTTCTTCTCTGCTGTGTCCCCAGTGCCCAGAACAGTACCTGGGACATAGCTGGCATTCAATAAATATTTATAAAATGGATGGACGGAACCAGGCACGGTGGCTCACGCCTGTAATCCCAGCACTTTGGGAGGCCGAGGCGGGCGGATCACTTGAGGCCAGGAGTTTGAGAGCAGCCTGGTAAACATGCCTGTAATCCCAGCTACTGAGGAGGCTGAGGCAGGAGATTCACTTGAACCCAGGAGGCAGAGGTTGCAGTGAGCCGAGATTATGCCATTGCACTCCAGCCTGTCTCAAAACAAAAAAAGGGTGGATGGAAGGATGGATGAACTCACCTGCTGGTTGTCTCAGGTAGGCTAACTTCACACATATACCAGCCTCGTTTCTGGAACATTCCATAGGCTATGAGGTACCTGTTGGAAATAAATGCAGATGTAGGTGATCACCCTCACAGCACACTGGGGCCGCAGCTTGGAAGTCCCCTGGCCACCATGTCACCTCGGACCTAGGATGCCTTTCCACTGAGACATTCAGGTGGCCTTAGTGCTGCAGAGGGATGAGGTCCATGGACATTCTGGTCTCCAGCTTTCCAGGAAATGTAAGGCTCCTGGCAGCGCCCTGGCTGCCAAGACAAGGCTCCTCCAAGCCTGGCTGACTCAGCATATTCTCCAGGCTTCTGCTGAGACACCCCTTCCCGGTGATGGCCCCTCTGGTCTCCCTGTCATGGGAAATTGTATGTGGGATGCTTCCTTCTATTTTGTGGCATTGTCTGTGTGGGTTCTGCCTGAGCACATGAAGTGCATTCACTGGGCCCAGCATGGTGCCTCGTACATACAGAGTTCAACCCGCTCCGTTTGAAGGTGAGTGAAGGAGGTGGCATGTCCACTAAACATGCTCCCACTCTGCACCTCCGCCTTGAAAGCGGGCCCTAGTAGGGGGAGGCGTGGCAGACCAGAGGCAGAGCTCTCTGGGCGCCAAGGTGAAGGGAGGAAACAAAAGCCATGTACTAAAGGCCAGACTCAAATCATGGGGGCAGCAGCAGGGAGTCTTCAGTGATGTGGAAAGATGGGTTGTGCTGGTCATCTCAGAGGAGAGGACAAGAAACCAGACATGCTAGACTGGGCATGGTGGCTCATGCCTGTAATCTCAGCACTTTGGGAGGCCGAAGTGGGCAGATCACGAGGTCAAGAGATCGAGACCATCCTGGCTAACATGGTGAAACCCCGTCTCTACTAAAAATACAAAAACAAAATTATCTGGGCGTGGCAGCAGGCGCCTGCAGTCCCAGCTACTCAGGAGGCTGAGGCAGGAGAATGGTGTGAACCCCGGGAGGCGGAGCTTGCAGTGAGCTGAGATGGTGCCACTGCACTCCAGCCTGGGCGACAGAGCAAGACTCCATCTCAAAAAAAAAAAAAAAAAAAAAAAAAAAATCAGCCAGGCGTGGTAGGGCGCACCTGTAATCCCAGCTACTCTGGAGGCTGAGGCAGGAGAATTGCTTGAACCCGGGAGGTGGAGGTTGCAGTGAGCTGAGATGGTGCCATTGTACTGCAGCCTGGGTGACAGGGTGAGACTCCATCAAAAAGAAAAGAAAGAAAGAGCCGGGCGTGGTGGCTCAAGCCTGTAATCCCAGCACTTTGGGAGGCCAAGACGGGCGGATCACGAGGTCAGGAGATCGAGACCATCCTGGCTAACACAGTAAAACCCCGTCTCTACTAAAAAATACAAAAAACTAGCCTGGCGAGGTGGCAGGCTCCTGTAGTCCCAGCTACTCGGGAGGCTGAGGCAGGAGAATGGCGTGAACCCAGGAGGCGGAGCTTGCAGTGAGCTGAGATCCGGCCACTGCACTCCAGCCTGGGCGACAAAGCCAGACTCCGCCTCAAAAAAAAAAAAAAAAAAGAAAAGAAAAGAAAGAAATTCAGACATGCCTGTTCCAGAAGCAAAGGGAAGAATAGACTCCAGGCTCTAGAAAGCCCAGCCTCTGCCATTCCCCTCCTGCCTTCACTGTCTGCCCCCAACCTTTCCAGGCTGTCTGGAGCCCCCAACACCAAGCCCACGTGGATCTTATCAATTCACTCAACAAATATTTGCTGGCCGGGCGCCGTGGCTCAAGCCTGTAATCCCAGCACTTTGGGAGGCCGAGACGGGCGGATCACGAGGTCAGGAGATCGAGACCATCCTGGTTAACATGGTGAAACCCCGTCTCTACTAAAAAATACAAAAAACTAGCTGGGCGAGGTGGTGGGCGCCTGTAGTCCCAGCTACTCGGGAGGCTGAGGCAGGAGAATGGCGTGAACCCGGGAGGCGGAGCTTGCAGTGAGCTGAGATCCGGCCACTGCACTCCAGCCTGGGTGACAGAGCGAGACTCCGTCTCAACAAAAAAAAAACAAAAACAAAAACAAAAAAACAAATATTTGCTGAGCTCCCATCTGTGCTGGCTCTGCCTGTGGGGCTGGGAACATCAAGTGAACCCAGGCAGCCAACCCTCCAGGACCTTGGGGTGGCATGAAGGCCCCAGATTTGTGAAACTGGAACAAAGCCAGACCCTGTGGCCACCACCTTCTGGCCAACCTCAGATGGAGCCTTCCAGACACATCAACTCCCAGGGCTATGGAAAGAAAGGACACGTTTGCTGGAGACTTACAGAGGGGTGGGGTGGGGGGCACTGTGGGCCAAACAGCCATACTCGGTGTCCTCTTCCCCACAGCCCTTGCTCTCCCTTCCCAACCCTTGCACCTGCCCCTCTGCCTCCCTCATCCCCCAACCCTCTTTGCTTCTTCACCTGCTCCCGAACAGCACAGCAAGCTCCAGGGAGCCTGGGCACCCTGAAAAATGGGACGGGGGCAGGCACACTGGTTCTTGTCTGTAATCCCACAGCTTTGGGAGGCCAAGGAGGGAGGAGTGTTTGAGCCCAGGAAATGGAGACCAGCCTGGGCAACATAGGGAGACCCCACCCCCACCCCATCTCTACAAAAAATGTTTAAATGAGCCGGGCGTGGTGGTGCACACCTGTAGCCCCAGCTACTCAGGGGGCTGAGGTGGGAGGATCACTCAAGGCCTGGGAGTTTGAGGCTGCAGTGAGCCAAAATCGCACTACTGCACTCCAGCCTGGGCAACAGAGCAAGACCCTGTCTCACATACAACAAAAAGGTGGCTAGGGTGACAGAGGAAGTGAGTCGTCAATTTTAGTTGTTATTAATTAGAATTAATTAGGCAGCAGCTTCTGGATGGGACAGTGCAGCTCTAGAGGGTTGATCAGACTCAGATTTACTTTCTTGGTGAGACAACCCCATGGGTGGGGTGTGCTGCATTCACGTAACAAGCCTGAGCCCTGAGCCAAGTTCAGGCTCCAGGGCTGGGTCACGGTCTACATCCCTGAGGCAGTGTGGCCTTTCTGGCGCCATCTGCTCCTCCAGCCTGGGGGTGCCAGGCTGTTAGGGGTGGCACCTTCCCCTCCCCAGGAAAAGACGCAAAAGACCCTGATAGCACAGGCAGCCCCTCCCCAGAAGGGATGGGATGGAGAGGGGACAAGTGGCAATGGCCCCAAACCAAGAACGCAGTTCATGGGTGCCCGAGTCCCTGGGGAAAGGGCTGAGGTCCTTCCTGCACTCGGCGAACAGGAACTGCGCGCTGAGCACCCAGCTGGAAATCAGCCGTGGACAGGACAGACCTCCTCCCTGCCCCGACAAGCTCACGATCTAGCCGAGGAGACTCATGTTGAAACACAAATGACCACTTCGCCAAGTCATAGCCATGGTAGTCAGGGCTCGGAAGGAGAAGCCCAGGGCGCTATGATAGCATGTGGAGCGGCGGTCACCAAGAAGGGCTTCCCTGGGGAAGTGACAGGGAAGCAGAGCCCCCCAGACCTGAGCGGGACTTGGCCATAAAGGAGGGAAGAAGAGTGTGGCCGGCAGGGGGAGCTGCGAGTGCAAGGCTGAGAAGCAGGAAGGCTGGGGCGCTTGCAGGGGACTATTGGCTGTACCGTTTGGGGTGTTTCTGCTCTCCTTCCGCCCTGGGGGAGATGTTCCGATTCTACCCTGCGCTCCCCAGTCCGTGGGCTCAGTCTTTCCCTGGGGGCTCCATTTCCCAGGTCCTAATCTCTCTGCAGCTCAACCCCTCTTCCCCTCCATGTAGCCATGAGGCCCAGAGCCACCCTGAGAGCAGCCTTGGAGGCCTGTTTGAGACAGCATCCCCCATCCCTGAGCCCCGAGCATGGAGAAGGCTTGGGTCACGGTGGAGCCTTTCATGGAAAGGCCCAGGAAACACCCTATATGACTCGGGCCAGGGACACGGCTGGCCCTCATCGACTGCTTCACCCCCAGCCTGAAAGAGTGTGGGCAGAGGCTGGCACCACTGTGGCTGGGGACGGCCTGATTTCTCCCCTGCAGAATGTGGTTATCCTGGCGCTGGGGTGGCCCTGAAGCTTGGCTATGAGGGAAGCCTGTTCTTAGATACACCAGCCTTAGGAGAGAAGAGCTGTGTACCGCCACTGATAATAAACAGTGGCTGGCCGGGCCTGGTGGCTCAGGCCTGTAATCCCAGCACTTTAGGAGGCCCAGGAGGAGGGAAAACTGCTTGACCCCAGGAGGTCAAGGCTGCAGTGAGCCATGGTCGTGCCACTCCACTCCAGCCTGGTCCACAGAGCAAGATCCTGTCTTAAAAAAAAAAAAAAATCAGGCCGGGCGCGGTGGCTCAAGCCTGTAATCCCAGCACTTTGAGAGCCCTAGACGGGCGGATCACGAGGTCAGGAGATCGAGACCATCCTGGCTAACACGGTGAAACCCCGTCTCTACTAAAAAATACAAAAAACTAGCCGGGCGAGGTGGTGGGCGCCTGTAAGTCCCAGCTACTCGGAAGGTTGAGGCAGGAGAATGGTGTAAACCCGGGAGGCAGAGCTTGCAGTGAGCTGAGATCCGGCCACTGCACTCCAGCCTGGGCGACAGAGCCAGACTCCGTCTCAAAAAACAAAAAACAAACAAACAAACAAAAAAAAACAACAAAAAAAATCTTTCTTGGCCGGGCATGGTGGCTCATGCCTGTAATCCCAGGACTTTGGGAGGCTGAGATGGGAGGATTGCTTTGAGACCAGCCTGGACGACATAGTAAGACCCTGTCTCTATGTGAAAAATTTTTTAAATTAAAAAAAAAAAGTCTTTCTTCAATAATAAATTAACCCTTAATGTAACTTTTAAAATTTTTTACTTTATAAACTTTTTTAACTTTTTCACTCTTAAAATGCTTACCTTATAATACAAATACATTACATAGCTGTACAAAAATATTTCCTTTATATCCTTATTCTATAACCCTTTTTCTATTTTAAAAATTTCTTATTTTTTATTTTTTTGCTTTTATTTTTAAATTTTACTTATTTATTTATTTATTTATTTATTTATTTATTTATTTTTGAGACAGAGTCTCGCTCTTTTGCCAGGCTGGAGTGCAATGGTGTGATCTTGGCTCACTGCAACCTCCAACTCCCATGTTCAAGTGATTCTCCTGCCTCAGCCTCCTATGTAGCTGGGATTACAGGCACGCACCACCACACCCAGCTAATTTTTGTATTTTTATTAGAGACGGGGTTTCACCATGTTGGCCAGGATAGTCTCAATCTCCTGACCTTGCGATCCGACCACCTCAGCCTCCCAAAGTGCTGGGATTACAGGCGTGAGCCACCGCGCCTGGCCTATTTTTTTTTACTTTTAAAATTTTTTTGTTAAAAACTGAAACACAAGCCAGGTGAGGTAAGACATGCCTGCAGTCCCACCTACGGGAGGCTGAGGCAAGAGGATGACCTGAACCCAGTCTGGGCAACATAGTGAGACCCTGTCTCTTATTTAAACAAAACAAAACAAAGACATTAGCACACACTTGAGCCTAGGCCTACACAGGGATAGAATCATCAGTCCACCTCCACATCTTGACCACCTAGAAGGTTTTCAGGGGTAATAACATGCATGAAGTTGAAATATGTGATAACAATGTCAGTGGGCTTGGTGGCTCATGCCTATAATCCCAGCACTTTGGGAGGCCAAGGTGGGCAGATCACTTGAGCCCAGGAGTTCAACACCAGCCTGAGCAACATGGCAAGACCCCGTCTCTACCTAAAACTACAAAAAGTTAGCCGGGTGTGGTGGCTTGCACCTGTAGTCCCAGCTACTTGGGAGGCTGAGGTGGGAGGATCACCTGAGACCAGGAGGCGGAGATTGCGGTGAGCTGAGATCGCACCACTGCACTCCTGGGTGACAGAGCAAGACTCCGTCCCCAAAAACAAAACAAGGCTGGATGTAGTGGCTCTCGCCTGTAATCCCAGCACTGTGGGAAGCCAAGGCAGGTGGATCACCTGGGGTCAGGACGTCAAGACCAGCCTGGACAACATGGAGAAATCCCATCTCTACTAAAAAAAGTACAAAAATTAGCTGGGCATGGTGGCGTATGCCTGTAATCCCAGGTTACTCGAGAGGCTGAGGCAAGAGAATTGCTTGAACCCGGGAGGCAGAGGTTGCAGTGAGCCAAGATCATGCCACTGCATTCTAGCCTGGGCAATAGAGCTAGACTTCGTCTCAAAAAAAAAAAAAAAAAAAAAAAAAATACTAGGTTCTGTAGATAACCACATGCACCTGCTGTTCTTTTACACCAGCATCACCACAAACATATGAGTAGCACATTGTCATAGACATCGTGACAGCTACGATAGACCAGGCAATAGGAATTTTTCTGCTCCATTAAAATCGCATGGAACCACAGACATACATGCGGCCTATCATTAACCAAAACATTGTGGTGTGGGACTGTACCACATCGTGTTTGTCCATGCCTCTTTTGACGGACATTTCGATTGCTCCCACCTTTTGGCTGTTGTGAATAACCTCGCTATGAATGTTTGTGTACAAATTCCTGTTTGAGTCCCTGCTTTCGATCCTGTGGGCATAGACCTGGGAATGGAATTGCTGCGTCATATGGTAACTCTGTGTTGAACTTTCTGAGGAACAGCCAAACCAATTTCCAAAGTAGAGACACCATTTTACATTCCCAGCAGCCATTTCTCCACATTCTTGCCAACACTTGTTACTTCCCATTTTTTCATTAGAGCCAGCTCTAATAAAAATTAGTGGGTATGAAGTTGTATTTCATAGTGGTTTTGCTTTGTTTGGGAAAGGTCTCATTCTGTCACCCAGGCTGGAGTGCAGTGGCGCGATCTCAGCTCACTGCAGCCTCAACCTCCCAGGCTCAAGCGATCTTCCTGTCTCAGCCCCCTTTGCTCATTTTAAAATTTAATTGTCACCTGTAATCCCTGCAGTTTGGGAGACCAAGGGAGGCAGATCACTTGAGGCCAGGAGTTTCAGACCAGCCTGGCCAACATGGTGAAACTCCATCTCTAATAAAAATACAAAAATTAGCCGAGTGTGGTGGCATGCACCTGTAACCCCAGCTACTCAGGAGGTTAAGGAAGGAGAATCGCTTGAACCCAGGAGGTGTAAGTTGCAGTGAGCCAAGATCGCACCACTGCACTCCAGCCTGGGCGACACAGCGAGACTCCGTCTCAAAAAAAAAAAAGCCGGGCGAGGTGGCTCACACTTCTAATCCCAGCACTTTAGGAGAAAGAGGCAGGCGGATCATGAGGTCTGGAGATCAAGACCATCCTGGCCAACATGGTGAAACCCCGTCTCTACTAAAACACAAAAAATTAGCCAGGTGTGGTGGTGCACGCCTGTAGTCCCAGCTACTCGGGAGACTGAGGCAGGGGAATCGAATCACTTCAACCCTGGAGGCTGCAGAGGTTGCAGTGAGCTGAGATCACACCACTGCGCTCTAGCCTGGCAACAGAGGGAGACGCCATCTCAAAAAAAAAATTGAATTATAGGGGTTATTTATATAATCTGGAAATTAAACCCCCATCAAATATGTGATTTGCAAACGTTTTCTTCTATTCTGTGGATTTTTTCACACTTGATAGTGTCTTTTGATGCATAGAAGTCTTTAATGAAGTATGATTTATCCATTTTTTCCTTTGCTGACTGTGCTTTTGGTGTTGTTTCAAAAACCAATGCCAGGCCGGGCGCAGTGGCTCACGCCTGTAATCCCAGCACTTTGGGAGGCCGAGGCAGGCTGATCACAAGGTCAGGAGATCGAGACCATCCTAACACAGTGAAACCCCATCTCTACTAAAAATACAAAAAATTACCTGGGCGTGATGGCAAGCACCTGTAGTCCCAGCTATTCGGGAGGCTGAGGCAGAAGAATGGTGTGAACCCAGGAGGCAGAGTTTGCAGTGAGCCGAGATGGCGCCACTGTACTCCAACCTGGCGACAGAGCAAGGCTCCGTCTCAAAAAAAAAAAAAAAAAAAAAAAAAACAGTGCCAAATGGCCGGGCACCGTGGCTCATGCCTGTAATCCCAGCACTTTGGGAAGCTGAGGCGGGCAGATCATGGGGTCAGGAGATCAAGACCATCCTGGCTGGCCGGGCGCGGTGGCTCACGCCTGTAATCCCAGCACTTTGGGAGGCCGAGGCGGGCGGATCACAAGGTCAGGAGATCGAGACCATGGTGAAACACCGTCTCTACTAAAAAATAGAAAAAAATTAACCGGGCGCAGTGGCGGGCGCCTGTAGTCCCAGCTACTCGGGAGACTGAGGCAGGAGAATGGCGTGAACCCGGGAGGCGGAGCTTGCAGTGAGCCGAGATTGCGCCACTGCACTCCAGCCTGGGCGACAGAGCGAGACTCCGTCTCAAAAAAAAAAAAAAAAAAAAAAAAAAAAAAAAAAAAAAAAAAGACCATCCTGGCTAACACGGTGAAACCACATCTCCACTAAAAAAAAATACAAAAAATTAGCAGGGCATAGTGGCGGGCATCTGTAGTCCCAGCTACTAGGGAGGCTGAGGCAGAGAATGACGTGAACCTGGGAGGCAGAGCTTGCAGTGAGCTGAGATAGCGCCACTGCACTCCAGCCTGGGCAACAGAGAGAGATTCTGTCAAAAACAAAACAAAACAAAACCAAAGCTGACCGCATGCAAATTTTCCCATATATATATACACACACGTATATATACACACATATATATACACACACACCTATATATACACACATATATATGCGTGTGTGTATATATATATATACACACGCATGTGTGTGTATGTGTGTGTGTATATATATATTTTTTTTTGAGACGGAGTCTCACTCTGTCACCCAGTCTGGAGTGCAGTGGTGGGATCTCGGCTCACTGCAATCCCCGCTTCCCCCGTTCAAGTGATTCTCCTGCCTCAGCCTCCTGAGTAACTGGGATTATAGGTTCACACCACCATGCCCAGGTAACTTCGTATTTTTAGTAGAGAAGGGGTTTCACCATGTTGGTCAGGCTGGTCTCGAACTCCTGACCTCAAGTGATCCACTCACCTAGGCCTCCCAAAGTCCTGGGATTATAGGCGTGAGCCACCTTGCCCAGCCTCCCATGTATTTTCTTCTATGAGTTTTATAGTTTTGCCTCTTAAGTTTTGTTGTTCAATCCATTTTGGGTAAATGTTTGTATATGGTGTAAGATAAGGATCCAACTTCATTCTTCCGCCTGTGGATACCCTGTTTGCCTAACACCACTTATTGAAGAGGCTTCTTTCTCCCATTAAATGGTCTTGGCACCTTTGTGGAAAAGCACTTGACCATAGAGGTACGGGCTTATTTCTGGGTTCTCATTTTTATTCCATTGTTTATGTGTCTAGCCTTATGTCACTATCACCTGCTTTGATTATTGTAGCTTTGTAGTACGTTTTGAAATCTGGAAGTCTAAATCATCCAACTTTATTATTATTCTTCAAGATCATTTTTGGCTCTCTAGTTTCCTTTAAATTCCATATGAATTTAGGATAGATTTAACCATCTGCCCGCCTCAGCCTCTCAAAGTGCTGGGATTACAGGCGTGAGCCACTGCACCTGACCAGGTTGGCTCTACTTTTTAATATGTTCAAAATCAACGTAATGGAGAGTTAGTAAGAAGAAAGTTGGTCAGGCACAGTGGCTCATACCTGTAATCCTAACACTTTGGGAGGCTGAGGTGGGTGGATCACTTGAGGCCAGGAGTTTGAGACTAGCCTGGCCAACATGGTGAAACCCCATCTCTACTCAAAATACAAAAATTACCTGTAGTCCCAGCTACCTGGGAGACTGAGGCAGGAAAATCACTTGAACTTGAGAGGCGGAGGTTGCAGTGAGACAAGCTTGTGCCATTGTACTCCAGCCTGGGCAACAGAGTGAGACTCTGTTTCAAAAACAAACAAAACCAGGCTGGGGGTTGTGGCTCATGCCTGTAATCTCAGAACTTTGGGAGGCTGAGGCGGGTGGATCACGAGGTAAGGCGTTCAAGATCAGCCTGGCCAACATGGTGAAACCCCATCTCTACTAAAAATACAAGAATTAGCCAGGTGTGGTGGTGAGCGCCTGTAATCCCAGCTACTTGGGAGGCTGAGGCAGGAGAATTGCTTGAATTTGGGAGGCAGAGGCTGCAGTGAGCCAAGATCGCGCCACTGCACTCCACCCTGGGCGAGACTCCATCTCAAAAAAAAGTCCCGGCCGGGCGTGGTGGCTCACACCTGTAATCCCGGCACTTTGGGAGGCCGAGGTGGGTGGATCACGAGGTCAGGAGATCAAGACCATCGTGGCTAACACAGTGAAACCCTGTCTCTACTAAATATACAAAAAAAAAAAAAAAAAAAAAATTAGCCGGGCGTGGTGGCAGGTGCCTGTAGTCCCAGCTACTCAGGAGGCTGAGGCAGGAGAATGGCGTGAACCCAGGAGGCGGAGCTTGCAGTGAGTGGAGATCGCACCACTGCACTCCAGCCTGGGCTACAGAGTGAGACTCCATCTCAAAAACAAAAAAACAAAAAAACAAAAAAACAAAAAAAAAAGTCCGGGTGCAGTGACTCATGCCTGTAATCCCAGCACTTTGGGAGGCCAAGGTGGGTGGATCACCTGAGGTCAGGAGTTCGAGACCAACCTGACCAACATAGTGAAACCCCATCTCTATCAGAAGTACAAAATTAGCTGGGTGTGGTGGCACATGACTGTAATCCCAGCTACTTGGGAGGCTGAGGCAGGAAAATCGCTTAAACCCGGGAGGTGGAGGTTGCAGTGAGCAAAGATCGTGCCATTACACTCCAGCCTGGGCAATAAGAGTGAAACTCCGTCTCAAAAAAAAAAAAAAAAAAAAAAAAAAGGCGAGATCGTGTCATCCACAAATAGACAGTTTTACTTCCTTCCCAGTGTGGATGCCTTTTACTTCCATTTCTTGCCTAATTGTTCTGGTGAGAACTTCCAGTGCACTGTTGATAGAAGTGGCCAAAGCAGCCATTCTTGTGTTGTTTCTGCAGAGGCTGAACTTTTAACCGCATGATGGATTTTTTTTGCTGAGTCGTCCTGATTCTTGGTTTGGGGCCGGAGGTTACGGTTTGTGCGTCTACACCAAAGGCACGGGTGGAAACGGGGAAAGCCAGCCAGTTAGTGACCACATGGGCTTTGGTGCAGCCCCCCCAGGTGGTTGCTTATGTCCACACCTGTAGCCGCGAGAAGGTGCCCTGGCATGAATCCCTTCTCCATTTTGCTCACAACTTCCCTCCCCTTCCCCCACACCCCACCAGCCATGGCGGTGATATCTTTTAGGTTAACTGCTTTTGCCTGTCTCTGCATGTCGGCCAAACTTATTATGGGAGAAATTTAGTTTATAGTTTAACTTTGAAGCAAGGATGCTAATAGTTCCTCCCTAAAACTAATCCTCCCTCCCTTCCCCCACAGAACATGAGAAGGTTGTACACACAAATAACAATGTTATGTTGCAAATTTACATAAACTGGCATGGGTGACTCATGTATGTCTATAATCCTAGCACTTTGGCAGTCGGAGGCAGTGAAGTGGCATGGTTTGGGGAAATACCCAAGAATTGTTGTCTTGACCTAAGGAAAATGAAGATGCAGAGGCACAAAGAGTCAGAAAGTCTGGGCTGGGCGCAGTGGCTCATGCCAGTAATCCCAGCACTTTGGGAGAGGCCGAGACAGGCAGATCACCTGAGGTCAGGAGTTCGAGACCAGCCTGGCTAACATGGCGAAACCCCGTTTCTACTAAAAATACAAAAAGTTAGCCGGGCGTGGTGGCGTGCGCCTGTAATCCCAGCTACTCGGGAGGCTGAGGCAGGAGAATAGCTTGAACCTGGGAGGTGGAGGTTGCAGTGAGCCGAGATTGTGCCATTGCACTCCAGCCTGGGCAACAGAGACTCTGTCCCAAAAAAAAAAAAAAAAAGAAGAAGAAAAGTGGAAAGTTTAATAGGTAAAAGAAGCAAGAGAAAAACTCCCCCTGGGCAGAGGGAGGGAGTTCCGTTTGTGGCAGGGATGCGGTTGGTTTTACAGAGGGACTTGAAGAGGTGGTGTCTGATTTACATAAGGTCCAGAGGATTCATTAGACAAAGTGTGTTGTGTACCTGGCACTTGAAGAGGCTGAGCATCCCACCATCCCACCCTAATCTTTTATCATGCAGATGGAGTCTCCAGCTGGCTGGTGCCATGACACCTGCACACGTGGCAACAAAGAAAAGGGAAGAGAAAGACTCTGTGTTGACTCTACCTGGCTCCCAGGTATCCCTTTTCTATTGGCACGGCTGCCGGCATTCACCTACGCAAGTTTCCAGCTTGCTCATCTATGCTTGCAGCTTGATTTTTCAGGCTGCTTTTTGTTAGAAAATAAATGACTTGGGGGCTGCTTTATTATTATAATAAAAACCTTACTGAGGACTCCTGTGCCCTCACTAACTGCCTAAATAATTTCTTTGTAACTCCTATGTCAGCAGGAGGATTGCTTGAGCCCAGGGGTTGGAGACCACCCTTGGCAACACAGGGAGACTCTGTCTCTACAAAACATAAAAAAATTGCCAGGCGCAGTGGCTCACGCCTGTAATCCCAGCACTTCGGGAGGCTGAGGTGGGTGGATCACAAAGTCAAGAGATCGAGACCATCCTGGCCAACATGGTGAAACCCCGTCCCTACTAAAAATACAAAAATTAGCCAGGCATGGTAGTGGGCACCTGTAGTCGCAGCTACTTGGGAAGCTGAAGCAGGAGAATCACTTGAACCCAGGAGGTGGAAGTTGCAGTGAGCCGAGATTGCGCCGCTGCACTCCACCTGGCGACAGAGCAAGACTCTCTTTCAAAAAAATAAATTAAAGAAAAATAAATAAAATAAAATAAAATAAAATAATTAGCTGAGTGTGGTGGCATGCACCTGTGGTCCCAGCTATAGGGGAGGCTGAGGCTGAGCCGAGATCGTGCCACGCCATTGCACTCCAGCCTGGGCAACACAGTGAGACCTTGTCTCAAAAAAAAAAAAAAAAAATGCATATGCACACTGTGACCCGACCAAAGGACAAAGAAGTTTCATGACACCCTGCTAGCCTTTCATTGCCAGTGAGATGTCTGTGGTCATGGGTTACCTTGTGACCTCAACCTCTTCTCTCTTCTCCCTTCTGCTAACAGAAAAAGAGCCTAGAAATTGATGTTAACTTGGGTGGCCGAGACGGGCGGATCACGAGGTCAGGAGATAGAGACCATCCTGGCTAACACGGTGAAACCCCGTCTCTACTAAAAAAAATACAAAACACTAGCCGGGCGAGGTGGCGGGTGCCTGCAGTCCCAGCTACTCGGGAGGCTGAGGCAGGAGAATGGCGTAAACCCGGGAGGCGGAGCTTGTAGTGAGCTGAGATCTGGCCACTGCACTCCTGGGCGACAGAGCGAGACTCCGTCTCAAAAAAAAAAAAAAAAAAAAGAAATTGATGTTAACGTAAGCTGGTTCTTTAGAACACCAGTCTGCCATCCTCTTGGTTTGCTGGCTCTCCAAATCAAGTCACTTTCCTTACCCTAACACCTTGTCTCCTGACTTACTGGCCATCATGTGGCAATCTGTACAAGCTTTGGACTCAGTTACAGCTTAATGGCCCACATTGAGGTGTGAGAGGCAGCACTGGTCCCCGCTATAGATATAAGTTGATCTTTGGACAGGTGCCCCAAAGCCTTCACACTTGAGAAGCTTGAGCCACCGATGGGGAAAGATCAGGTAACCTGGCCGGGCGCGGTGGCTCAAGCCTGTAATCCCAGCACTTTGGGAGGCCGAGACAGGCAGATCACGAGGTCAGGAGATTGAGACCATCCTGGCTAACACAGTGAAACCCCGTCTCTACTAAAAAATACAAAAAACTAGCCGGGCGAGGTGGCGGGCGTCTGTAGTCCCGGCTACTCGGGAGGCTGAGACAGAAGAATGGCGTAAACCCGGGAGGCGGAGCTTGCACTGAGCTGAGATCGGCCACTGCACTCCAGCCTGGGCTACAGAGCGAGACTCTGTCTCAAAAAAAAAAAAAAAAAAAGATCAGGTAACCTGACCAGCTCAGGGAGCCATTTCCGAGCTGTGGTTCTGCCTCTAACAGCCCACCCTGGGAACTCCTGCCCTTTCTGAGGCAGGTCTTGGAGGAAACCTTTGGCCATGTTAGTATCGTATATTGTACAACCCACAAGAAAATGCACTTGAAAGGGTGGGATAAAATAAATTGATATGGCTAAGTGCTGTGGCTCACACCTATAATCCCAGCACTTTCAGACGTCAAAGTGGGAGGATCATTTGAGCCCAGGAGTTTGAGACCAGCCTGGGCAGCATGGGGAGACTCTGTCTCTACAAAAAATTTAAAGTTAGCCAGGAATGGTGGTGCACACCTGTAGTCTCAGCTACTTGAGAGGCTGAGGTGGGAGGATCATTGAAACTGGGAGGTCGAGGCTGCAGTGAGCCATGATCACACCACTGCACTCCAGCCTGGGCAACAGAGTGAGACCCTGTCTCAAAAAACAAAATGGGCCAGGCGTGGTGGCTCACACCTAACAGCACTTTGGGAGGCCGAGGTGAGTGGATCACCTGAGGTCAGGAGTTCCAGACCAGCCTGGCCAACATGGTGAAACCGCATCTCTACTAAAAATACAAAAATTATGGCAGGGCACGGTGGCTCAAGCCTGTAATCCCAGCACTTTGGGAGGCCGAGGCGGGTGGATCACCTGAGGTCGGGAGTTCGAGACCAGCCCGACCAACACGGAGAAACCCCATCTCTACCAAAAATACAAAATTAGTGAGGTATGCTGGCTCATGCCTGTAATCCCAGCTACTCAGGAGGGTGAGGAAGAAGAATCACTTGAACCCGGGAGGCGGAGGTTGCGGTGAGCTGAGATCATGCCATTGCACTCCAGCCTAGGCAACAAGAGTGAAACTCCATCTCAAAAAAAAAAAAAAAAAAATTATCTGGGCATAGTGGCCCGCCCCTGTAATCCCAGCTACTTGAGAAGCTGAGGCAGGAGAATCGCTTGAATCTGGAGGTGGAGGTTGTGGTGAGCCGAGATCGCACCATGGCACTCCAGCCTGGGCAACAAGAGTGAAACTCCATCTCAAAAACAAACAAACAAAAAAATCCCAGATATACACCTTGATTTAATACTCCCAAGAGCTATTTGCTTGGCCCTATGTCTGTGACAGCTGGAAAGAATGCTTTATAAAAGAAAGAAGAGGCTGGGCGTGGTGGCTCATGCCTGTAATCCCAGCACTTTGGGAGGCCGAGGTGGGTGGATCACGAGGTCAGGAGTTCAAGACCAGCCTGGCCAAGATGGTGAAACCTTGTCTCTACTAAAAATACAAAAATTAGCTGGGCGCAGTGGCAGGTGGCTGTAATCCCAGCTACTTGGGAGGCTGAAGCAGGAGAATCGCTTGAACCCAGGAGGCAGAGGTTACAGTGAACCAAGATCGCGCCACTGCACTCCAGCCTGGGTGACAGCTCTGTCTCAAAAAAAAAAAAAAAAGAAAAGAAAGAAGAGCGGCCAGGCACGGTGGCTTACACCTGTAATCTCAGCACTTTGGGAGGCCAAGGCGGATGGATCACCTGAGGTCAGGAGTTCAAGACCAGCCTGACCAACATGGCAAAACCCTGTCTCTACTAAAAATACCAAATTAGCCGGGTTTGGTAGCGCATGCCTGTAATCCCAGCTACTCAGGAGGCTGAGGCAGGAGAATCGCTTTAACCTGGGACGCAGAGGTTGCAATGAGCCAAGATCACGCCATTGCACTCCAGCCTGGGCAACAAAAGTGAAACTCTGTCAAAAAAAAAAAAAAAAAAAAAAAAAAAAAAAAAAGGGAAAGAGAGAGAGAGAGAAAGAAAGAGAAAGAAAGAAAGAAGAGCATCCTGGCCAGGCGCGGTGGCTCACGCCTGTAATCCTAGCACTTTGGGAGGCCGAGGAGGGTGGATCACATGAGATCAAGAGTTTGAGACCAGCCTAGCTGACATGGTGAAACGCCATCTTTACTAAAAATACAAAAATTAGCCAAGCATGACGGCGGGCGCGGTGCCTCAAGCCTGTAATCCCAGCACTTTGGGAGGCCGAGACGGGCGGATCACGAGGTCAGGAGTTCGAGACCATCCTGGCTAACACGGTGAAACCCCGTTTCTACTAAAAAAATACAAAAAGCTAGCCGGGCGAGGTGGCTGGCGTCTGTAGTCCCAGCTACTCGGGAGGCTGAGGCAGGAGAATGGCGTAAACACAAGAGGCGGAGCTTGCAGTGAGCTGACATCCGGCCACCGCACTCCAGCCTGGGCGACAGGCGAGACTCCAGTCTCAAAAAAAAAAAAAAAAAAATAGCCAAGCGTGGTGGCACATGCCTGTAATCTCAGCTACAGGAGAGGCTGAGGCAAGAGAATCGCTTGAACCTGGTGGGGCAGAGGTTGCAGTGAGCTGAGATCATGCCACTTCACTCCAGCCTGAGTGAAAGAGCAAAAACTCCGTCTCAAAAAAAAAAAAAAAAAATCCTTTCCTGTGCCTAGCAAATCATGATAGCATATTTTTTCAATCACATCTGCCAATTACACAAAACTTCTTGGTTATTTGGTTATATTTGGCTTCTTAACTTTCTTCTTACTAACTCTGCATCATGTCACTTTTGAACATATTCAAAAGTAGACAGAGTAGTATAATGAACCTCCATGTAATCCAACACCCAACTCCATCAATCCTCGGCCAAGCTGCCTCATCTATTCCCTGAATTCCACATTATTTTATTTATTTATATATAGTTTTAAAGACAGGAGTCTCACTATGTTGCCTAGGCTGTCCTCAAAATCCTGGCCCCAAGCAGTTGGGATTTCTGGCATGAGTCACAGTGCCTGGCTCCCACATTATTTTAAAACAAACTCCAAACATTGCATCATTTCATCACAAATAATTGTATTATTTTATTTACTTATTTATTTTTAATGTTTAATTTTTTTATGTTTATTTTTTGAGACAGAGTCTCACTCTGGCACCCAGGCTGGAGTGCAGTGGCACTATCTCGGCTCACTGCAACCTCTGCCTCCCGGGTTCAAGCGATTCCCCTGCCTTAGCCTCCCAAGTAGCTAGGATTACAGGCATGCAACACCACGCCCGGCTAATTTTTTATATTTTTAGTAGAGACGGGGTTTTGCCATGTTGGCCAGGCTGGTCTTGAAACAAATAATTTTATAATTTTATATAAAACCGTAAAAGAGGCCTGCCACGGTGGCTCAGCCCTGTAATCTCAGCACTTTGGGAGGCCAAGGTGGGTGGATCACCTGAGGTCAGGAGTTCCAGACCAACCTGGCCAACATGGTGAAATCCCGTTTCTACTAAAAATACAAAAATTAGCCAGGCGTGGTGGCGGGCATCTGTAATCCCAGCTACTTGGGAGGCTGAGGCATGAGAATCGCTTGAACCTGGGAGATGGAGGCTGCAGTGAGCCGAGATAGCGCCATTCTACTCCAGCCTGGGTGACAAAAGCAAAACTCCATCTCAAAAAAAAAAAAAAGCTTTAGAGTAGGAATGAAAAGTAGTAAAGTAACTTGGAAGAGGGCCAAGAGGGTGACTTGAGAGATCAAGTAAGCAGTTTGGCCTTTTGACTTGGAGTTTTACGTGTTGGCATGCTTCCGGGGTCTTGCGTCCCTTCTCCCCAGATTCTTCCCGTGGGGTGGGTTGTCCGCATGCGCAGTGGCTGCCAGCACTTGGGAGGGGAGCATGCGCAGTGTGTTTCCTGGCGCTGTGCACGTGCTCACTTGATGCGTTCTTCCCTTACCAAATGCCCCTAGAAGTTCATATCCCAGTTAAACGCGACTATTTTGCCTCTTAATGCACATGCTTGAGCCTACTTGCCCAGCTCCTGAGATCTTATCAGGAAGCTGCTGATCCCCAGTTTCAGGTGTTCCTGTTCATTGCGAGACTGCTTTCCCTGCTGCCTGTGCCCAGTCACAGTGCCTGGCTCCCACATTATTTTTTGACCAATTATTATGTTAGAGAGACAGTTAACAACCACTTGACCATCACATGATGGTTGCGGACATTCCTGGTGTGGGGGGACCTCTCCTGCTGTGCTCATGCCTGACTAGCTACCTACTGTAACAAGACCCCGTCCCTAAAAAAACTAAAAATAAAAATAAATTTAAAAAGTAGGCCAGGCACGGTGGTTCATGCCTGGAATCCTTGGGAGGCTGAGGTGGGAGAATTGCTTGAGCCCAAGAGTTTGAGACTAGCCTGGGTGACATGGCAATGCCCCATCTCTACAAAAAACATGGCAAAGCCCCATCTCTACAAAAAATACAAAAATTGGGCTCGGCGCAGTGGCTCACGCCTGTAATCCCAACACTAGAGCGCGCCACTGCACTCCAGCCTGGTGACAGAGCAAGGCTGCCTCTCAAAAATAATTAAATAAATAAGAAGTATGTTCTTTCTGCTATAAGTAGAGACAGGCTAAAAACATCTGTAACATCTGTAACATGCCTCTGACCCTGAATACTGTGTCGAAATTCAACCTTGCTTTCTGCTGGCTTTCCAATGATACATGTGACTGATGAAGAAATATGTTTCAGTTCCTTGCCAGATTTTTTTTTTTTTTTTTTTTTTTTGAGACGGAGTCTCGCTTTGTCGCCCAGGCTGGAGTGCAGTGGCCGGATCTCAGCTCACTGCAAGCTCCGCCTCCCGGGTTCCCGTCATTCTCCTGCCTCAGCCTCCCGAGTAGCTGGGACTACAGGCGCCCGCCACCTCGCCCGGCTAGTTTTTTGTATTTTTTAGTAGAGACGGGGTTTCACCGTGTTAGTCAGGATGGTCTCGATCTCCTGACCTCGTGATCCGCCCGCCTCGGCCTCCCAAAGTGCTGGGATTACAGGCTTGAGCCACCGCGCCCGGCCCGCCAGATTTTATTTTTATTTCTGTTACAGTTTTTACTGCAGAATTTTTTTTTTTTTTTTTTTTTTTTTTTTTTTTTTTTTTTTTTTTTTTTGAGACGGTGTCTGGCTCTGTTGCCCAGGCTAGAGTGCAGTGGTGCAATCTCGGCTCGCTGCAAGCTCTGCCTCCCAGGTTTACATCTTTCTCCTGCCTCAGCCTCCCTAGTAGCTGGGACTACAGGCGCCCGCCACCACACCTGGCTAATTTTTTGTATTTTTAGTAGAGACGGGGTTTCACCATGTTAGCCAGGATGGTCTCGATCTCCTGACCTTGTGATCCGTGCGCCTGGGCCTCCCAAAGTGCTGGGATTACAGGCATGAGCCACTGTGCCCGGCCAGAAAATTTTTTTTTTTTTTGAGACGGAGTCTTGCTCTGTCACCCAGGCTGGAGTGCAGTGGTGCACCTCGGCTCACTGCGAGCTCTGACTCCTGGGTTCACGTCATTCTCCTGCCTCAGCCTCCCGAGTAGCTGGGACTATATGTGCCCGCCACTGTGCCCAGCTATTTTTCTTTTTTTTTGTACTTTTAGTAGAGATGGGGTTTCACCATGTTGGCTAGGATGGTCTCAATCTCTTGACCTCGTGATCCGCCTGCCTCGGCCTCCCAAAGTGCTGGGATTACAGGCGTGAGCCACCGCACCCGGCCACAAATTTTTATCATAAAAGGTAGAATAAATGATTCCCAAGGGTATGCAAGTTTCTGCTTTTGCTATTAAGAAACCTCAAAAAAGAAGCCGGGTGCAGTGGCTCACACCTGTAATCCCAGCACTTTTGGAGGCCAAGGCGGGAGAATCACTGGAGCTCAGGAGTTCGAGACCAGCCTGGGCAACATGGGGAAACCCCATCTCTACAAAAAAATACAAAAAAATTAGCCAGGCTTGGTGGTAGACTCTGGTAAGTTTCAGCTACTTGGGTGACTGAGCCTGCCTCAAAAAAAGCAGAAAGCTCAAAAAAGGCTTCGAATCATTTATCATTAAGTTTGAAGAAACTCTGGGGGAAGCACTGGATTAAGTATGACACAACTTTAAAAATCACTGGAAAAACTGTAGAGGTTCGCCTGGATATTGGATTTTCACATGCTTCGGTTCTTGGAATGGCCTCATATTATGTAACCTCGTGTCTCAAGGCCCATCTATGCCTAGCGAGAAGTTCTTCATTTAAATAAATTGGTGTAAATCCATATTTCAAATAATCTTCTGGATTAATTGAAGTCCTGAGCCTTGAAAAAGAGTCAGTTTGACATTTGGGTTTTGTTTTTTGTTTTTTGTTTTTTTGAGATGGAGTCTCACTCTGTCGCCCAGGCTGTAGTGCAGTGGCCGGATCTCAGTTCACTGCAAGCTCCGCCTCCCGGGTTTAGGCCATTCTCCTGCCTCAGCCTCCCGAGTAGCTGGGACTACAGGCGCCGCCACCTAGCCTGGCTAGTTTTTTTATACCTTTTAGTAGAGACGGGGTTTCAACGTGTTAGCCAGGATGGTCTCGATCTCCTGACCTCGTGATCCGCCAGCCTCAGCCTCCCAAAGTGCTGGGATTACAGGCGTGAGCCACCATGCCCGGCTGGTTTGTGTTTTCTAGCATTTTCTATAAATCAAATCATGCAATGTGTATTCTTTATCTGACTTTTTTCTTTTCTGAGACAAGGTCTCTTTGTTGCCCAGACTGGAGTGCAGTGGCACAATTATAGCTCTCTGTAACCTTGAACTGGGCTCAAGTGATCTTCCTTCCTTAGCTCCCTAAGTAGCAGCTGGAACTACAGGCGTGGGCCACAGTTATTTTTTTGTTTTTTATTTTTGAGATGGAGTTTGGCTCTTGTTGCCCAGGCTGGAGTGCAATGGCACGATCTCAGCTCAGTGCAACCTCCGCCTCCCAGGTTCAAGCGATTCTCCTGCCTCACCCTCCCTAGTAGCTGGGATTACAGGCGTGCGCCACCATGCCTGGCTAATTTTGTATTTTTAGTAGAGATGGGGTTTCTCCACGTTAGTCAGGCTGGTCTCAAACTCCTGACCTCAGGTTATCCACCCTCCTCCCTCCTCGGCCTCCCAAGGTGCTAGGAGCCACCAGTCATGAGCCATGAGCCACCATGCATGGCCTTTTTATTTTTTATTTTTGGAGAGATGGGGTCTCATTATGTTACTCAGGCTTGTCTCAGGCAATCTTTCCATCACAGCCTCCCAAAGCACTGGGATTATGGGCATGAAGCACCATGACTGGCCCTTTTATCTGGCTTTAAAAAAAAAAAAAGTTTGTATTATATAAATAAATATTTTCAATTTTTTCTAGAGACGAAGTTTTGCTATGTTGCCCAGGCAGACCTCAAACTCCTAGGTTCAAGCAATCCTCTTGCCTTGGCTTCTTTAAGTGCTGGGATTACAGGGGTGAGCTGTGGCACTCAGCCTGTCTGCCGTTTTGTTTTTTTGTGTTTTGAGATGGTATCTCGCTCTGTCTCCCAGGCTGGAGTGCAGTGGCACAATCTCGGCTTACTGAAACCTCCGCCTCCTGGGTTCAAGCAATTCTCCTGTCTCAGCCTCCCAACTAACTGGGACTACAGGCAGGCAACAATACCTCTGGTCAATTTTTTCATCTTTTATTTTTTTATTTTGTTTTTGAGACAGTTGCTTGGAGAAAGGTATTGTTTGTCCAGAACAGAGTTACTACTGAAATCAGTCTCCCCCAAAATTCTGAGGCTAGGCTCTTTGAAGGATAGTTTGGCAGGCAGGGGCTAGGGAACGGGTGCTGGTAATTGGTTGGGAATGTGATCACGGGGGTGTGGAAAATGCTCCTTGAGTACTGAGTCTCCCTGGGAGTTGGGCCACAGGACCAGCGGGTATTAGTTTTTTTTTGTTTTTTGTTTTTTGTTTTTGAGACAGAATTTCGCTCTTGTAGCCCAGGCTGGAGTGCAAGGGCTCAATCTCGGCTCACCACAATCTCCACCTCCCAGGTTCAAGCGATTCTCCTGCCTCAGCCTCCAGAGCAGCTGGGATTACAGGCATGTGCCACCACGCCTGACTAATTTTTGTATTTTTTGTAGAGGTGGGGTTTTCTTCATGTTGGTCAGGCTGGTCTCGAACTCCCAGCCTCAGGTGATCCACCTACCTCAGCCTCCCAAAGTGTTGGGATTACAGGCGTGAGCCACCACGCCCAGCCAGGCTTTAGTTTTACAAAGGCAGTTTAGTTTGGGGAAGGACTACTATCATCCTTGCTTTAAGGTTAAACTATGGCCGGGCGCGGTGGCTCAAGCCTGTAATCCCAGCACTTTGGGAGGCCAAGACGGGCGGATCACGAGGTCAGGAGATCGAGACCATCCTGGCTAACACGTTGAAACCTTGTCTCTACTAAAAAAAAATACAAAAAACTAGCCAGGCGACGTGGCAGGCGCCTGTAGTCCCAGCTACTTGGGAGGCTGAGGCAGGAGAATGGCATAAACCCGGGAGGTGGAGCTTGCAGTGAACTGAGATCCAGCCACTGCTCTCCAGCCTGGGCGACAGAGCCAGACTCCATCTCAAAAAATAAATAAATAAATAAAAGGTTAAACTATAAACTAGATTCTCCCCAAAGTTAGTTTGGCCTAAGCCCAGGAATGACCAGGGAGAGCTTGGAGGTTAGAAGCAAGATGGAGTCAACTATGTCAGCTTTCTGGTTTGTTTATTTGTTTGAGACAGAGTCTCACTCTGTCACTCAGACTGGAGTGCAATGATGCGACCTCGGCTTGCTGCAACCTCCGCCTCCTGGGTTCAAGCAATTCTCATGCCTCAGCCTCCAGAGTAGCTGGGATTACAGGTACACACCATGACGCCCGACTCATTTTTGTATTTTTAGTAGAGATGGGGTTTCACCATGTTGGCCTGGCTAGTCTCAACCTCAGGTGATCTGCCCATCTTGGCCTCCCAAAGTGCTGGGATTACAGGCGTGAGCCACCATGCCTGGTCTAGATTTCTTTTACTGTCATAATTTTGCAAAGGTTTCAGGGCTGGGATGAGAGAGTGGGAACAGGGCTTCGCTTCAGTTCACCCCCACTTCCATGCATTCTTCCATGCATTCCAAGTGATCATGAAGCCCACTCCACTATCTCACTGATGTCATAATATTTAACCATATCTTTTACTTAAGGAATGCCAAGAACTGGCTTTAGGAAATCCAAATATGAAACCAAGGTTGTGGCATGTTCCACCCTGGGAAGGAATGCTGAACAACTGATTTACAGCCTTCTTGCTACCAGCCAGACCACCAGATGGCCCCTTAGTCAAGAAAACCATAGCAACCAGCCATGCTGACCTGCATACCTTACCCCTCAGTGTTTTGCCCAGTCCAGCCTGCACACCACCCTACCCCTGACGTTAATTCCCACACTTTGCCTAATAAAAAAACCCCTACTGACTCTTTTTAGACAGGCAGTCAGGGAATTCTCCTCTCTCTCTCTCTCTCTCTCTCTCTCGGTCTCTCGTGCCACCTCCATTGTGTCCCAGCATAAGCTCCAGTGAAGTCTTTCCTGGGAAAACTCCAGCTTATGACAATTTATATTGCATTGACAGCCCAAGAATCCATGGTCAGTAACAGGGAGGAGTGGCTCACACTTTTTTTTTTTTTGAGACAGAGTCTTGCTCTGTCGCCCAGGCTGGAGTGCAGTGGCACAATCTCAGCTCACTGCAAGCTCCACCTCCCGGGTTCATGCCATTCTCCTGCGTCAGCCTCCCAAGTAGCTGGGACTACAGGCGCCCACCACCAAGCCTGGCTAATTTTTTTTTTTTTTTTTTTTTTTGTATTTTTGGTAGAGACGGGGTTTCACCATGTTAGCCAGGATGGTCTCAATCTCCTGACCTTGTGATCTGCCCGCCTCGGCCTCCCCAAGTGCTGGGATTACAGGCATGAGCCACTGCACCTGGCCAGTTTCCTCATTTCTAAAGTGGGGCAATAAGGCCGGGTGCAGTGGTTCATGCCTGTAATCCTAACACTTTGGGAGGCTGAAGCAGATGGATTACTTGAGGTCAGGAGTTCAAGACCAGCCTGGCCAACAGGGTGAAACCTTGCTTCTACTAAAGATGCAAAAATTAGCTGGGCATGGTGGCAGGTGCCTGTAATCCCAGCTATTTAGGAGGCTGAGGCAAGAGAATCACTGGAATCGCTGAGATCGCACCACTGCACTCCAGCCTGGGCAACAGTGAGACCCTGTCTCAATAAAATAAAATAAAATAAAATAAAATAAAATAAAATAGGGTAATAATAGTACCTGCTGCAGAGGGTCGTCGTAAGGATTTAATGAACTGATGCATGTAAAGCACCTGCACAGGGCTGGGATGTAAACTCAGAGTGCACTGGCTGTTTGTGTAGTATGAGTTACTATTCATGTTTCAGCATGCATGCCCCTTACTGGTTCTGAAGAATACAGTGGTCTTTGGTTACCAAGATATAAGTAAACAATTCAAGATTACTTTTGGGTGTTCCTATACTGATAAACAATCCTGTGTGTTTTTTCCTCCCTAGATAATTTTAATGATCTGGAATGCTTTTAATGACCTAATTTGGGGCTGGGCATTCATACCTGTAATCCTAGCACTTTGGGAGGCTGAGGTGGGAGGATTGCTTGAGCTTAGGAGTTTGAGACCAGCCTGGGCAATAGTGAGATCCCAGTCTCTAGAAACATTTTTTTAAAAGTTAGCCTGGCATTGAAGTGTATGCCTGTAATCCCTGCTACTCAGGAAGCTGCGATGGAAGGATCACTTGAGCGTGGGAGGTTGAGGCTGCAGTGAGCCACTGGTTGTACCACTGCACTGCAGCCTGGGAGAAAGTGAGGCTACGTCTCAAAAAAAAAAAAAAAATCTGACTTGGGAGTTGTCATGCGCGTCCATGTGAAGAGACCACCAAACAGGCTTTGTGTGAGCAACGTGGCTGTTTATTTCACCTGGGTGCAGGCGGGCTGAGTCCAAAAAGAGAGTCAGCGAAGGGAGATAAGGGTGGGGCCGTTTTATAGGATTTGGGTAGGTAAAGGAAAATTACGGTCAAAGGGGGGTTGTTCTCTGGCGGGCAGGAATAGGGGTCACAAGGTGCTCAGTGGGGGAGCTTTTTGAGCCAGGATGAGCCAGGAAAAGGAATTTCACAAGATAATATCATCGCTTAAGGCAAGGACTGGCCATTTTCACTTCTTTTGTGGTGGAATGTCATCGGTTAAGGCAAGGCAGGGTATTTGCACTTCTTTTGTGATTCTTCAGTTACTTCAGGCCATCTGGGTGTATACGTGCAAGTCACAGGGGATGCGATGGCTTGGCTTGGGCTCAGAGGCCTGACATTCCTGCCTTCTTTTTTGTCGCCCAGGCTGGAGTGCCGTGGCGCGATCTCGGCTCACTGAAAGCTCGGCCTCCCGGGTTCATGCCATTCTCCTGCCTCAGCCTCCGAGTAGCTGGGACTACAGGCGCCTGCCACCACGCCCGGCTAATTTTTTGTATTTTTAGTAGAGACGGGGTTTCACCGTGTTAGCCAGGATGGTCTCAATCTTCTGACCTCGTGATCCGCCCGCCTCGGCCTCCCAAAGTGCTGGGATTACAGGCGTGAGCCACCGCGCCCGGCCCTGCCTTCTTATATTAATAAGAAAAATCAAACAAAATAATGTGAAAGTGTTGGCGCGGCGAAAATTTTTGGGGGGTCGTATGGAGACAGAACGGGCGATGTTTCTCAGGGCTGCTTCAAGCGGGATTAGGGGCAGCGTGGGAACCTAGAGTGGGAGAGATTAAGCTGAAGGAAGATTTTGTGGTAAGGGGCGATATTGTGGGGTTGTTAGAAGGAGCATTTATCGTATAGAATGATTGGTGATGGCCTGGATGTGGTTTTGTATGAATTGAAAAACTAAACGGAAGACACAAGGTAAGAGGAGAAAAAACAGGTATTTGAAGGACTAAGAATTGGGAGGACCTAGGACATGTAATTAGAGAGTGCGTAAGGAGGCTCGGCATAGCCTTGCTAGCAAAGATTATTTACTTTAAGAGGGAACTTAGAGTGGCGGTTTGGGATAGCACGAGGAGATATCAGCTGTGATGGCTTGGAAAACAGTGTAAACAGGGCAATTTACGAATAGTTGAGAACGGTGAATAGGAGTATGACTAGACAGAAGATAGTAGGGATGACAAGTTTTTTGGGGTGCAGTCCAAGTTGGTCTGGTGTCTGGAATGAGACTGGGACTTAATAAAAAGGAGTGTCCACACAGGAGCTCAAATGGGCTGGAACCTGTAGCATTCCGAGGACAGGCCTGAATTCTGAGAAAGGAAAGTGGTGAAAGTATTGTCTAGTCCTTTTTAAGTTGGTGACTGAGCTTGGTGAGGTGTATTTTTTAAAGACTATTAGTCTGTTCTACCTTTCCTGAAGACTGAGGAAGGTAAAGGATATAAAAGTCTCACTGAATACTAAGAGCCTGAGAAACTGCTTGGGTGATTTCACTGTTAAAGGCTGGTCTGTTATCAGACTGTATAGAGATAGGAAGGCCAAACCGAGGAATTATGTCTGAAATGACCGTGGTGGCCTTCTCAGATCCTGTGGGAAAGGCCTCTACCCATCCAGTGAAAGTGTCTACCCAGAATAAGAGATATTTTAGTTTTCTGACTTCGGGCATGTGGGTAAAGTCAATTTGCCAGTCCTGGGCAGGGGCAAATCCCAGAGCTTGATGTGTAGGAAAGGGCGGGGGGGGGGGGCGCTGAACAATCCCTGAGGGGTAGCAGAATAGCTGATAGAACACTGAGAAGGGATCTCCTTGAGGATAGATTTCTAGGATGGAAAGGAAATGAGAGGTTCTAATAGGCAGGCTGGCGGCTTGTAACCTACATGGAAGAGGTTATGAAATGACAACAGAATAGAATGGGCCTGTGAGGCTGGAAGGAGATATTTTCCTTGGTCTAAGAACCATTTGCCTTGTGTGTGAAGACATTGATAGGTGGAAGTTTCAGCAGGGGAGTAGGTGGGAGTGGCTGATGTAAAGGAGGAAAACTGACGTGAGGGATAGAAGTTGGAACCCTAGCTGCTTTTTTAGCTAACTTATCAGCATAAGCATTGTCTTGAGCGATGGTTGGGAAAAGAAAATAGATTTTGGAAGTTATGAGAACTGTAGAGCGTTGAGCAGTTTGTGATTTTAGGGCCTCTAAAGCAGGGGCAGCCGCTGCCACAGACATGAGGGCTAGGCTAAAACAGTAAGGTCGTTTGGACCGAAAGGCTACAGGACGCAGTCCTGGCTCTTGTGTAAGAATTCTGTCCACACTAACCATGCCTAAGAAGGAAAGGAGTTGTTTTGTAGAAGGGATTGGGGTTTGGGAGATTAGCCGGACACGATCAGCAGGGAGAGTAAGTGTGTATTTATGAGAATTATGCCGAGATAGGTAACAGATGAGGAAGAAATTTGGGGCTTGACTGAAGTAATGGGGGCTGTCCGTGAGGCCTTGCAGCAGTATAGCCTCGGTAATTTGCTGAGCCTGATGGGTGTTAGGGTCAGTCTAAGTGAAAGCAAAGAGAGGCTGGCATGAAGGGTGTAAAGGAATAGTAACGAAAGAATGTTTGAGATCCAGAACAGAATACTGGGTTGTGGAGGGAGGTATTGAGGATAGGAGAGTATATGGGTTTGGCGCTACGGGGTGGATAGGCAAGACAATTTGGTTGATAAGGTACAGATCTTGAACTAACCTGTAAGCCTTGTCTGGTTTTAGGACAGGTAAAATGGGGGAATTGTAAGGGGAGTTTACACACAAAGGAGGCTTTGAATGGGGGGAAAAGGCAGCAATGAGGTGTGGCTGTAGCCTAGGAATAGTCAGGGAAGCAGATAATTTAGTTAAAATGTCTTGGCCTAATAAGGGAACTGGGCATGCGGGGATAACTAAAAAGGAGTGCATAAAAGAATGTTGTTCAAGTTGGCACCAGAGTTGGGGAGTTTAAAGAGCTTTAGGAGCCTGGCCGTCAATACCCACAACAGTTATGGAGACAAGGGAAACAGGCCCTTGAAAGGAAGGTAATTGGAGTGGGCAGCCTCCGTATTGATTAAGAAGGGGACGGACCCACCCTCCACTGTTAAGAGTTACCCAAAGCGGCCGGGCGCGGTGGCTCAAGCCTGTAATCCCAGCACTTTGGGAGGCCGAGACGGGCGGATCACGAGGTCAGGAGATCGAGACCATCCTGGCTAACACAGTGAAACCCCGTCTCTACTAAAAAATACAAAAAATAGCTGGGCGAAGTGGCGGGCGCCTGTAGTCCCTGCGACTCGGGAGGCTGAGCCAGGAGAATGGCGCAAACCCAGGAGGCGCAGATTGCAGTGAGCTGAGATCCGGCCACTGCACTCCACTCCAGCCTGGGCGACAGCGCGAGACTCTGTCTCAAAAAAAAAAAAAAAAAAAAAAAGAGTTACCCAAAGCGTCTGTGATGGTCCAGGAGGCTTCCGAGGTGATGCGCCAGCGTCAATCTTCAGCCGCTAAGCTGAGAAGGTCTGGAAAGGAGTCAGAGAGCCTTGGGCCAGAGCTCCAGGGGCTCTGGGAGTGGCTGTCAGGCGAGTTGGACAGTCTGATTTTCAGTAGGGTCCCACACAGATGGGACACGGCTTAGGAGGAATCCGGGGCTGTGGGCATTCCTTGGCCCAGTGGCCAGATTTCCGGCATTTGTAGCAAGCTCCTGGGGGAGGAGGTTCTGGAGGAACCCATGGCAGCTGCGGCCCAGGCGTTTGGAATCGTGTGCTGGAGATGTGGCTGGGGTTTGTCTCACAGTGCAAGCAAGGAATTGCAACTCAGAAATAAGTTGCTACTTGGCTGTCTTTATTATTGTATACCTTGAAGGCGAGGCTCATTAAGTCCTGTTGTGGGGTTTGAGGGCCGGAATTTAATTTTTGGAGCTTTATTTAATGTCAGGAGCAGACTGGGTAATAAAATATATATTGAGAATAAGACGGCCTTGTGACCTTTTAGGGTCTCTAGGGCTGAAAAGTATCTCAGGGTTGCTGCTAAACAGGCCATGAACTAGGCTAAGTTTGTTTTTTGTTTTTTTTGTTTTTTAATATTTGATGAAAAAGAGCCTAAACGCTAACTGATTTAGGAGAGGAAGAAAAAGGAACATTAACCTTGACTATGCCTTTAGCTCTAGCCACTTTAAGAGGAAATTGCTGGACAGATAGGGGAGGGCTAGTCGCAGAACGAAACTGTAAGCCAGACCGGGTGTGAGGAGGGGAGGTGATAAAAGGATTATAGGGTGGGGGAGCGGAGGCTGAGGAAAAATTGGGACCTAGCTTGGCCTGTCGAGAAGGACAGAGGTCAGATGGGTCTGTAGAAAAGGATGATTTTTAGAAAGACTCATCGACGCTTGGGGTTGGGACTGAGGGGACAGGCGGGAGGGTAAAAAGGAAGATTTGGGACGAGTTGCATTGGGAACAGAGACTAGGGAGGGACCAATGTGTAAAAGAATGCCTGGACGTCAGGCACCTCAGACCGTTTGCCCATTTTATGACAAGAATTATTTAGATCTTATAGGATGGAAAAATCGAAAGTGCCATTTTCTGGCTATTTGGAACTACTGTCGAGTTTGTATTGGGGTTAAGCGGCACTGTAGAAGAAAATAAGACATTTAGGTTTCAGGTCAGGTGCGAGTTGAAGAGGTTTTAAGTTCTTGAGAACACAGGCTAAGGGAGGAGGAGGAATGGAGGGTGGAAGGTTGCCCATAGTGAAGGAGGAAAGCCCAGAGAAAAGAAAGAGTAGAGACACAGAGAGAAGGAGTTTGGGGGTTCCTGCCCTCCAGAAAAGTGGGAAAGGGATCGGAGCGTGGAACTAACGGATTGGGGGGCAAAAAAAAAGGTCAAGGTGCAAAAATAAGAGGGGGTGCAAAAATAAGGGGCACAAAAAAATAAGAGGTCGGGGTACTTGCCCCTCCCCCAGAAAAGCAAAGACGGGGTAGAAACGGAGAGAAGGGGTCAGGGTGCTTGCCTCTCCCCCAGAAAAGCAGAGAAGAGGTAGAGACAGGGAGGGTAGGGGTTGGGGTGCTTGCCCCTCCCCCAGAAAAGCGGGACTTGCCGCTTAGGGTGAAGGACCAAGGCAGGCGTCCCCCCAGCATGGTCAGATACCCCTGAAACGTGGGTGAGTAATCAGAGAGGCGTCCCTGCAATGATTAAACACCAAAGGAAGGCTGCCTTCCCCAGTCCGTGACCGGTGCTGGCGTTTTGGGTCCACGGATAAAACGTGTCTCCTTTGTCTCTACTAGAAAATGAAAGGAATTGGAATTAAGAGAAGGGAGAGACTGAAGGATGGTGCCAAGATTGAAAGGAGAAAGAGGTCGAGGGATAGTGAGAGAGGTTGGAGAAGAGAGTAAAAAAGGGGCCACTTACCTGATTTAAAATTGGTGAGATGTTCCTAGGGCTGCTTGGTCTGAGGACCAGAGGTCATAGGTGGATCTTTCTCACGGAGCAAAGAGGAGGACAGGGGATTGATTTCCCAAGGGAGGTCCCCTGATCCGAGTCACGGCACCAAAATGTCATGCGCGTCCGTGTGAAGAGACCACCAAACAGGCTTTGTGTGAGCAACATGGCTGTTTATTTCACCTGGGTGCAGGCGGGCTAAGTCCGAAAAGAGAGCCAGCGAAGGGAGATAAGGGTGGGGCCGTTTTATAGGATTTGGGTAGGTAAAGGAAAATTACGGTCAAAGGGGGTTTGTTCTCTGGCAGGCAGGAGTGGGGGTCACAAGGTGCTCAGTTGGGAGCCAGGAAAAGGAATTTCACAAGATAATATCATCGCTTAAGGCTAGGACTGGCCATTTTCACTTTTTTTTTTTTTTTTCTGGGATGGAGTCTCGCTCTGTCACCCAGGCTGGAGTGCAGTGGTCGGATCTCGGCTTACTGCAAGCTCTACCTCCCGGGTTTATGCCATTCTCCTGCCTCAGCCTCCCGAGTAGCTGGGACTACAGGTGCCCGCCACCTCGCCCGGCTAGTTTTTTTGTATTTTTTAGTAGAGACGGGGTTTCACCGTGTTAGCCAGGATGGTCTTGATATCCTGACCTTGTGATCCGCCGGTCTCGGCCTCCCAAACTGCTGGGATTATAGGCTTGAGCCACCGCACCCGGCCCATTTTCACTTCTTTTGTGGTGGAATGTCATCAGTTAAGGCAATGCAGGGCATTTGCACTTCTTTTGTGATTCTTCAGTTACTTCAGGCCATCTGGGCTTATACGTGCAAGTCACAGGGGATGCGATGGCTTGGCTTGGGCTCAGAGGCCTGACAGGAGTATTTTCCTTTTTTTTTTTGAGACAGAGTCTCGCTCTTTCGCCCAGGCTGGAGTATAGTGACACGATCTCTGCTCACTGCAACCTCCACCTCCCAGGTTCAAGCGAGTCTCCTGCCTCAGCCTTCTGACTAGCTGGAATTACCGGTGCATGCCACCACGCCTGGCTAATTTTTGTATTTTTAGTAGAGACAAGGTTTTACCACGTTGGTCAGGCTGGTCTCAAACACCTGACCTCGTGATCTGCCCGCCTTGGCCTCCCAAAGGGCAGATTACAGGCATGAGCCACTGCGCCTAGCCGATGGATTTTCAAAACAACTCTAAAGCAGAATGCTGTTCAAGTCACCTAATTTCTGCCTCATATGGTGTCTCTTTATATGCATAAGCCTCACTATTTCCATAGGTCCCTTGGAAATACTATCATGAAGGTGATTGGCTGATGGACTTCATCTTTTGGTATCATTATATACTTCTGGTGGCATGTTACCCTTGTTTAACAAGCCCAAGAGGCACTGCTTGCAGAGATTTTCACTAGACAGGATCGTCAGTGTCAGCTTATTAAATACAAACAAGTGGCATCAGAAATAAGATCTACCATTATCCTTTCCTGTTTTTCTGATAACATGGAAATTTTGCCCAGTTTTCAGGCTATTGCCATTCTTGCCACCGCCTAGCTTTACATTCACACCAGAAAGCACAGCATGACTGAGAATTCGAATAAACCTTCCAAAAATCTTCTCTCCAAAAGTGAACTGGATCTCTCTTGGGCCTCATACACCTCACAGATAACAAATCTTCATCCAGAAACACGTTTAGCTCTTTGTTATGATGCATTTTTTTTTGAGTCTTCCATTTAACTTCTTCAACAACTTCACGATGATCTTTGCAGATAAGCTCATTCCCACAGAGGTTCCTTCGAGGAGGCAGTTTTGGGTTTTGTTTTTTTTCCCCCCGAGATCAAAAGCTACAGAAGTGAGAGGCCATGGCCGGGCACGGTGGCTCACGCTTGTAATCCCAACACTTTCGGAGGCCGAGGCAGGCGGATCACCAGGTCAGGAGATGGAGACCATCCTGGTTAACACGGTGAAACCCCGTCTCTACTAAAAATACAAAAAAATTATCCGGGTGTGGTGGTGGGCACCCGCAGTCCCAGCTACTCGGGAGGCTGAGGCAGGAGAATGGCGTGAACCCAGGAGGCAGAGCTTGCTGTGAGCCAAGATCTGGTCACTGCATTCCACCCTGGGTGACAGAGTGAGACTCTGTGTCAAAAAAAAAAAAAAAAAAAAAAAAAAAGAAATGAGAGGCCATGCACCAATTTTTGCTGGTCACAGTTCTGGATCCTTCTCCTTTGACCAAATGTCAATTCCCCCACAAGGCTCTGGAGATGGGTTTGTAAACGGAGAGACTCCGCTGTCGGCAATTAGCTTCCCTCCCCCGCCGCTGCCGCCAAGACGGAGTCTCACTTTGTCGCCCAGGCTGGAGTGCACTGGCGGAATCTCAGCTCACTGCAACCTCCGCCTCCCGGGGTCAAGCAATTCTCCTGCTTCAGCCTCCCAAGTAGCTGGGTTTACAGGCGTGCGCCACCACGCCCGGCTAATTTTTGTATTTTTAGTAGAGACGAGGCTTCACCATGTAGCCCAGGCTGGTCTCGAACTCCTGACCTCGTGATCCACCGGCCTAGGCCTCCCAAAGTGTTGGGTAACAGGCGTGAGCCAACGCGCCCGGCCTTTAGCACTTAGCTTTTTGATTTTTTCTTCCCTTTGCTCATAAACATCTACAAGCCGATCACTGCTCTGCCGCAGAAGCGCCACCTGCCCCGACAGACTCAAGTTTGTGTACTGCCGCTGATGGGTGTGTCCATTTGCTTTCGCAGAAGTCTCCAGGTCTAGGTTCCGAATTCGGCTGCAAGCTGGTGACCTTACTGGGGGTCCTGCGCACAGACCACGGCGTCTGGCTTCCTCTCAATCTCCCCCACCAAGGCTCCCGTCAGCATCTTGGACGGTCTTTCCCGGGACAGAGGCCACCACCCCGCCAAGGCTGGCCCTCAGCCCTCGAGCCGGACTGTCGCTGTCTCGGATCGCCTGGCACTACCCGACACATGGAGCGCGGATGCGCGCAGCGGGACCCTGCGGAAGTCAACTGCTAGCGTCTCAGCCTAGCTGACGTGAAAGTTAGTCAAAACCCACGGCGCTATTTCGGCCAGTCGGAGCTGGCCAATGGATGAGAGGCAGCTACTTCATGCAATCACGTCCGTCCGACGGCCCACAGGTCGCCCAATCGCAAAACGATGCAGCCAAAGTCGCTTCCAGAAGACGCAGGGAAGGCGGGGAATAGGGAAGGGGTGTGGCCACAGGCCCCGCCTTCCGCTCTGGGCTACCGCGGTTCTGGGCGTGCGTGAGGGAGGGTGGGTGCTGAAGGTGGAGGCGGCACCCACGCCAGGTGAGCAGACGTTCTTTTGGGTGGCTCTTTTACGATCGCTCGGCTACAAAGAAAAGGTAAATGTTTGAGATAATGGATATTTCAGTCACCTTGATTCGTTCATTATACATTGTATGCATGCATCAAAATAACATGTACCCCCTCAAATAAGTACTATTATCAATTTTAAAAATACCAAAGAAAACCACTTGTCCACACTGTGAGTTAGTGTGGTTAAAACTAAACACACTGTGGCTGGGTGCGGTGGCTCACGCCTGTAATCCCAGCACTTTGGAAGGCCGAGGTGGGTGGATCACCTTCCGGGGTTAGGAGTTCGAGACCAACCTGACCAAGATGGGGAAACCTTGCCTCTGCTAAAAATGCAAAATTCGAAAATTAGCTGGGTGTGGTGGGGGCGCCTGTAATCCCAGCTACTCGGGAGGCTGAGGCAGGAGAATCACTTGAACCCGGGAGGTGGAGATTGCAGTGAACCAAGATCATGCCATTACACTCCAGCCTGGGCAACAGAGCGAGCCTCTGTCTCAAAACAAAAACAAAAGCAAAAAACAAAAAAAAAGAAAATCACTAAACACACTTCACTGATTCACTTATCCAAGAGTTGCAGGTGACGCCTTCTGTTCATCTGTATTCTAAAAAAAGAAAAAAGTCAGAACAATATTAAATTTTGCTAACATGTATTACACAGATTGAACCCACTAGGCGTCAGTCTGTATAATGCATATTGTAAAGTTTAACCTCGCTCCTTTTTTTTTTTTTTTTTTGAGACAGAGTCTCCCTTCATCCCTCAGGCTGTAGTGCAGTGGCTTGATCTCAGCTCACTGCAACCTCTGCCTCCCGGGTTCAAGTGATTCTCCTGCCTCAGCCTCCTGAGTAGCTGGGATTAGAGGCATGCGCCACCATGTCCAGCTAATTTTTGTATTTTTAGTTGAGACGGGGTTTTCTCCATGTTGGCCAGGCTGGTCTTGAACTCCTGACTTCAGGTGATCTGCCCACCTTGGCCTCCCAAAGTGCTGGAATTACAGGCGTGAGCCACCATGCCCAGGTGATTTTTTTTTTTTTAGGTTACAGATAAATGTAAATAGAAGGATCATATTTCCCGCACACATCCCACTGGACCAGCTTGCACCTTCCCCAGGGTACCACTGCCTCTCTTAGGAGACTCTGCCCCACAACACTTCAGTTTATTGTTTGTGGAAAGCCAGAAGCTGGACAATTAATGTATAGGTAGATGGGAGACAGACTACCCCGGGTTGAGTCCTGTCCCTTCCGTATACATGCTGAGTGACCTCAAGTCACGTAACTTCTCTGTGCAATTTCCTCATCTTCAAAATCAGGTCATTGGCCAGGCGCTCTGGCTCACACCTATAATCTCAGCACTTTGGGAGGCCGAGGCAGGTGGATCACAAGGTCAGGAGTTTGAGACCAGCCAGACCAACATGGTGAAACCCTGTCTGTACTAAAAATACAAAAATTAGCCAGGCGTGGTGGCATGCACCTGTAATCCCAGCTACTCGGGAGGCTGAGGCAGGAAAATTGCTTGAATCCCGGAGGCGAAGGTTGCAGTGAGTTGAGATTGCGCCATTGTACTCTAGCCTGGGCGACAGAGCAAAACTCTGCCTCAAAAAAAAAAAAAAAAAAAAAAAAAAAGCATTAACAATAGTTGTCTGGCAGGGTTTTTGTGAGGATTGAATGAGTTATTATGAAGGTGCTTTGAATAATGCGTAATCCATAATCTGCACTTAATAAATGATGCTGTTGAGGGAATGGGTGTTGTCTCAGAGCAGGTAGGAGCTCCCCATGTTATCTGTCCTTATTTCATTGTCTGCCACAGGCTTTGGGGTCGGAAGGAACTTGTCCACGTCGGTTCTCTGAGCATGCACCTTTTACCTTATAAAATTTACCTAAACTTTCTGAGACTCAGTCTCCTCCTCTGTAAATGAGAACTGATGTTAAGGATGAAATTAGGCTGGGCATGGCGGCTCACGTCTGTAATCCCAGCACTTTGGGAGGCCGAGGCAGGCGGATCACCCGAGGTGTTCAAGACCAGCCTGAGGTCAGGAGTTCAAGACCAGCCTGGCCAATGTGGTGAAACCCCATCTCTACTAAAAATACAGAAATTAGTTGTGCATGGTAGCAAGTGCCTGTCATCCCAGCTACTCGGGAGGCTGAGGCAGGAGAATCACTTGAACCTGGGAGGCGGAGGTTGCAGTGAACTGAGATCGCACCACTGCACTCCAGCCTGAGCAACAGAGTGAGACTCTGTCTCAAAAAAAAAAAAAAAAAAAAAAAAAGGCTGGGCATGGTGGCTCACATCTGTAATCCCAGCACTTTGGAAGGCTGAGGCAGGCGGATCATCATCTGAGGTCAGGAATTCAAGACCGGCCTGACCAATATGGTGAAACCCCATCTCTACTAAAAATACAAAAAAATCAGCCAGGTATGGTGGCACGTGCCTGTAATCCTAGCTAATGGGGAGGCTGAGGCAGGAGAATTGCTTGAACCCGAGAGATGGAGGTTGCAGTGAGCGGAGATCGCGCCAATGCACTCCAGCTTGGGTGACAGAGCGAGAGTCCGTCTCCAAAAAAAAAAAGAAGAGGGCTGGTACCATGATGGCAGTTTGGAGGTAGACACCCACAGGGAAGGGTTCTTAAAGGAGGATGTCCAAGATGAGTCCTGAGGGTTGAGTAGGATTCACCTGTGCCAAGGAGGCTGTGTGGGAATGGGAAGAGTTTCTTCCCAGAAGAGGGTACCAAGGCCTGGAGCTGGGGGAAAGCCGAGTGTCTAGAAAGGGAGGAGGTGAGAAATGACGTCTGGAGAGGCAAGTAGAAGGCGAATTGTATTCCAAAATGCCAAGGAGCTCTGCTGGAGGCACTAATGAAGACCTGGCACAACTGGTAGCTGGTATTTCACTAGTTAATTTCTCCTCTGAAAAGAATGGGAGAGAGCACAGGAGTGTTCAGCTCACCCTCCCAGGGCTGGGATGGACGCTGAGCACCTGGGAAAAGCTGCCGCTCACAGCCCTTGGGGAACTTTTGCAGGTGGGGACCTGACCTGTGGGGACATAGTACAAGGAAGCCCAATTATCTCATTATTATTGGTGCATTTTAGATGCCACACCTGGCCCCCAATGGCATGTCATTCCCCCTCCGGCTATGGTCCTCCTCTGGGAGGCTGGAGACCCGTGGCATAGGAGCACCCCTGCCTTTGTGAGAACGGGCCTGCCAGCATTTTTTTTTTTTTTTTTTTTTGAGACAGAGTTTCACTCTTGTCATCCAGGCTGGAATGCAGTGGTGCAATCTCCACTCACTGCAACCTCCGCCTCGCGGGTTCAAGCAATTCTCCTGCTTCCGCCTCCCAAGTAGCTGGGATTGTAGGCGCCGACCACCATGCCTGGCTAATTTTTGTATTTTTAGCAGGGACGGACTATCACCATGTTGGCCAGGCTGGTCTCTAACTCCTGACCTCAAGTGATCCGCCCACCTTGGCCTCCCAAAGTGTTGGGATTACAGGCGTGAGCCACTGCCCCTGCCTAAATAAAAAAGAATTTCAGTAGAGATAGGCTCTCACGTGCTCACTTCGGCAGCCTATATATTAAAATTGGACATAGGCTCTCACTATGTTGCCCAGGCTGGTCTTGAACTCTTTCCTTCAAGGGATCCTTCACCTTGGCCTCCCAAAGTGCTAGGATTACAGGCGTGGGCCACTGAGCCCAGCCTTGAATATTTTTAGTGGTGTGTGGTAAAATACACATACAATTTACCGTTTTAACCACTTTAATGTGTCCACTTCAGTGACATTTAATACATTCGCAGTGTTGTGCAGGCATTACCTCTCCCTAGTTCCAGAATTGTTTTATCATCCCAAAAGGAAACTTGATATGAATTAAGCAGTCGCTCTCCATCCCTGCTTCTCAGTCTCTCGAAATCAGTGATGTGCTTTTTGTCTCTGTGAATTTGCCTATTCTGGGCATTTTGGGTGGTTCTGTTTTTGTTTTTTAAATTGAGATAGTCTTACTCTGTCGCCTAGGCTGAAGTACAGTGGTGTGATTTTTGGCCCACTGCAAATTCTGCCTCCCATGTTCAAGTGATTCTCCTGTGTCAACCTCCTGAGTAGCTGGGACTACAGGTGCCCCTCACCACACCCGGCTAATTTTTGTATTCTTAGTAGAGACGAGGTGTCACCATGTTGGCCAGGCTGGTCTTGAACTCCTGACCTCAAGTGATCTGGCCACCTCGGCCTTCCAATGTGCTGGGATTACAGGCGTAGCCACCGCGCCTGACCTTTTTTAAAAAATTATTTTTGCAACCTAATACAGGACGGACATTTCGTACAAAGGGAATCTTGCAATACATGGCCTTTGTGTTTGACTTCTTTCCCTTAGCATAACGTCTTTGAGCTTCATCCGTGTGGTACCGTGTGTCAGCACTTCTTTCCTTGTGTCTATCCATTCATCAGCTGATGGAATTTGGGGTTGTTTCTGCCTTTGGCTATTGTGAATAATGCTGATATGAACATTCGTGTATACTTTTTTGTTTGAACATCTGTTTTCAATGTGTTGGGGTATATATCCAGGAGTAGAATTTCTGGGTCATATGAGAATTCTGCGTTTAATTCTGAGAAACCACTAAACTCTTTTCCACAGCAGCTGCACCATTTTACATTTCTACCAACAATGTATGAATGTTCCAGTATCTCCGTATCTTTGTCAACACTTGTTATTTTCCATTTTTTTGGATGATGGCCATGCTAGTGGGTATGAAGTTGTATCTCATAGTGGTTTTGATTTGCATTTCCCTGCTAGCTGGTGATGTTGAGCTTCTTTTCACATGCTCACTGGCCATGTGTATATCTTCTTTGAAGAAATACCTATTCAAGTCCTTGGCCCATTTTTTTTTCCATTGGGTCGTTTGCCTTTTTGTTTTTGAGTTGTAAGAGTTTTTTATATATATATATATACACACACACACACGCGCGCGCGCATATATACACACATACACATACATATACAGATATACACATATATACACATGTACATATATACACATATATACGTATATACACACATACCTATATACACATATATATACACACACATATACGTGTGTGTGTATATATATATTATTATTATTTTTTTGAGATGGAATCTCACTCTGTTGCCCAGGCTGGAGTGCAGTGGTACGATCTCGGCTTACTGCAACCTCTGCCTCCTGGGTTTGAGCAATTCTCCTGCCTCAGCCTCCCAAGCAGCTCGGGCTACAGGCGTGCGCCACCACGCCCAGCTAATTTTGTATTTTTAGTAGAGACGGGGTTTCACCATATTGGCCAGGCTGGTCTCAGAACTCCTGACCTTGTGATCCACCTGCCTCTCAAAGCGCTGGGATTACAGGCATGAGCCACCGCTCCTGGTCGAGTTATTTATATATTCTAAGTCAGGTGTGGTGGTGCTTAGACTATATAGATGGTGCTCCAAGTAGTCTCAGCTACTAGGGAGGCTGAGGTGGGAGGACTGCTTGAGCCCAGGAGTTGGAGGCTGCAGTGAGCTATGATCCCACCACAGCACTCCAACCTGGGTGACAAAGTGAGATTTTCTCTAAAACATAAACAAAAATCTTAATAAAAGAGTTCTTAGGCTGGGCACAGTGGCTCACACCTGTAATCCCAGCACTTTGGGAGGCTGAGGCGGGCAGATCACCTGAGGTCAGGATTTCGAGACCAGCCTGGGCAACACGGTGAAACCTTATCGCTACTAAAAATACAAAAACTTAGCTGGGTGTGGTGGTGCACACCTGTAATCCCAGCTACTTGGGAGGCTGAGGCAGGAGAATCCCTTGAACCTGGGAGATGGAGGTTGCAGTGAGCTGAGATTGTCCCTTTGCACTCCAGCCTGCAAAACAGAGCAAAAACTCCCATCTCAAAAAAGAAAGAAAAAAAAAAAGCCCGGGCGCGGTGGCTCACGCCTGTAATCCCAGCACCTTGGAGGCCGAGGTGGGCGAATTACGAGGTCAGGAGTTCGAGACAAGCCTGGCCAACATGGTGAAATCCCGTCTCTACTAAAAATACAAAAAATTAGCTGGGCGTGGTGGTAGGCGCCTGTCATCCTGGCTACCCGGGAGGCTGAGGCAGGAGAATCGCTTGAACCCAGGAGGCAGAAGTTACAGTGAGCCAAGATCACCCTACTGCACTCCAGCCCGGGTGACAGTGTGAGATTCTGTCTCAAAAAAAAAAAAAAAAAAAAAGTTATTTGTATATTCTGAGAACTAGACCCTTCTCAGACATATGGTATACATATATTTTCTCCCTCTCTGTGGGTCCTTGTCTCACTTTTTTGACATCAGGTTAGATTTTGAGATCTATTTATCCAGGGCCTACACTTCTGAGATACCGGCCTACACTATCTAGGGCAAGACTCGATTACTAAATTCTGCTACCAATGACCCTTCTTCATCCTACCCTTATCCTACCACCTCTACCTCACATGTCAGCTTCACTAGTTGCTGTGTCTTCCGGGGTCTCCATGTTGAGGAATATTCTGAAGCGGTTGAGCAGGAAGAGGACTGTGGTTTGGGAATGCCGCCATGGACACAGAAAGGGAGCAGGTTTGGGATGGCTTCCTGGTACTTGGCCATTCCTGTTCTTCATTTGGGAGGCTCCTTGGAGAGCTGCCTCTTTTTTCTTTTCCTTTCCTTCCCCAGACTCAACCGTTCAATAGTTCTTCATTGCTTATACTCAGCCAGAGTTTCCAAGTTTTAGTTCTTTTTTTTTTTTTTTTTTGAGACGGAGTCTTGCTCTGTCCCCCAGGCTGGAGTGCAATAGCGTGATCTTGGCTCACTGCAACCTCCGCCTCCCGGGTTCACACCAGTCTCCTGCCTCAGCCTCTCGAGTAGCTGGGACTACAGGTGCTCAGCACCACGCCTGGCCAATTTTGTGTATTTTTAGTAGAGACAGGGTTTCACCGTATTAGCCAGGATGATCTCGATCTCCTGACCTTGTGATCTGCCTGCCTCAGCCTCCCAAAGTGCTGGGATTACAGGCGCGAGCCACCGCACCCAGCCAGTTCTTTTTTTAAATTTGTTATTTTTATTATTTTTTTTTGGGGACAGTTTTGCTCTGTCGCCCAGGCTGGAGTGCAGTTGCATGATGTCGGCTCACTGCAACCTCTGCTTCCCAGGTTCAAGCGATTCTTGTGCCTCAGCCTCCCGTGTCACTGGGACTACAGGCACGTGCCATCACACCTGGCTAATTTTTGTACTTTTAGTACAGACAGGGTTTCACCATGTGGGCCAGGCTGGTCTTGAACTCCTGGCCTCGAATGATCTCTCTGCCTTGGCCTCCCAGAGTTTCCAATTTATTTATTTATTTATTTATTTATTTTTGGAAACAGAGTCTTGCTCTGTCCCTCAGGCTGGAGTGCAGTGGCGCCATCTCGGCTCACTGCATCCTCTGCCTCCTTGGTTCAAGCAATTCTCCTGCCCAAGTAGCTGGGATTACAGGCATCCACCACTATGCCTGGCTAATTTTTGTATTTTCAGTAGAGACGAGGTTTCACTATGTTGGTCAGGATGGTCTCAAACTCCTGACTTCAGGCGATCCACCCTCCTCTGTCTCCCAAAGTGCTAGGATTACAGACATGAGCCACCAAACCCGACCAGAGTTTCCAAGTTGTAAATCTTACCCTCATTTCTTCTTTTATTCCCCAGTCTCTGGTCTTTGCCTCCTCTCTTCCTCCAGTGTCTGGTGGGAAATGGAGGGCAACATTTTAAGGACTGGCTGTGGTTTGAAGAGAGGGTGCCGGGGTCCCAGGGAGCCCCTGTATCGTTGAAACCCTCAGAGGAGACTTGCTTTTAGCCTGTGTGTGTGTCCACTGCTGAGGCTCAGATCTCCCTCCCTGCTGTGAGCTCCTGGGTCTACTCAGGGGCCCCCTGCTGCTGGTCCAGACCCAGTGTTGTATTTTTAGCTTCAGGCCCCCATTCCTTTTTTTTTTTTTTTTGGAGACAGTCTTGCTCTGTTGCCTGTTGCCCAGGCTGGAGTGCAGTGGTGTGATCTTGGCTCACAGCAACCTTCACCTCCCAAGCTCAAACGAGTCTCTTGCCTTAGCCTCCCAAGTAGCTGGGATTATAGGCGTGCACCACCACACCCGGCCAATTTTTGTACTTTTAGTAGAGACAGGGTTTCACCATATTGGCCAGGCTGTTCTCGAACTCCTGACCTCAAGTAATCCGCCCACCTCAGCTTCCCAAAGTGCTGGGATGACAGGTGTGAGCCACCACACCCAGCCAGGCCCCCCATTCCTGTAGGAGTGCACCTTCCCTCAGGTGGGGCCACATCTCCAGTGGCCACCAGAGAGTGTGAGGTGTACTCCTGGTGCTCAGACACTCCACCCCCCAGCCTTTTGTTCATGCTGGTCCCTCCATCTGGAATGTTCCTCTACAGTCTCCTCTGACTAAATTCTGCTCTTCCTTCAAGTCCTGCCCTCAAAAGCACCTGCGCCAAGACCTCCTCCGGCTCTCCAGCAGGAATCCATTTCCCCCTGGAATATTGTTCGTTTTTCCCCTTGAGTTTAGAGGACTCCACTTCCTAAACTGAACATGGGAACTCATGCTGTGTCTCGTTAGTACAACTGCACTGTGGAGAACAGGTGCAGAGCATTTGAAAGTGGCCAGTCCAAGAATCCTGGAACAGCTCATGACTGAACCAGCTGGAGGCCTCACATTCCTGGATCAGATCATATTACAAGTTAGCTGTGGCCAAATCCCTGTTATCCTCCTACCCTTTCTCAGGAAGGAGGAAGCACTAGAACACGTAAGAGCCAGGCCCCAAGACGTTCAGGCCCAGCTTAGGCTGTGTCTGGCAGGTAGTGAGAGCTCACGAAATCAGTCTTTATTGTTGTAGGGTTTTGGTTTGCTTGTTTTGGTTTCTTTTCTTTCCTTTTTTTTTTCTTTTTTTGAGACAGAGTCTCGCCCTGCTGCCCAGGCTGGAGTGCAGGGGCTCGATCTCGGCTTACTGCAACCTCCGCCTCACGGGTTCAAATGATTCTCCTGCCTCAGCCTCCTGAATAGCTGGGACTACAGGCGCACGCTACCATACCCGGCTGATTTTTTATATTTTTAGTACAGATGGGGTTTCACTGTGTTAGCCAGGATGGTCTCAATCTCCTGAGCTCATGATCTGCCCTCCTTGGCCTCCCAAAGTGCTGGGATTACAGGTGTGAGCCACTGCGCCTGGCTGGTTTTGGTTTCTTTTCTGCGATGGGTCTTGCTCTGTCGCCCAGGTTGGAGTCCAGTGGCACAGTCATGGCTCCTTGGAACCTCTGCCGCCTGGGCTCAGCTGATCCTCCCACCTCAGCCCCTGAGTAGCTGGGACTACAGGCACCCACCACTCTGCCCGGCTATGTTTGCTTGTTTGTTTGTTTGTTTGTTGACAGAGTATTGCTCTGTTGGCTCAGGCTGGAGTGCAGTGGTGCGATCTCAACTCACTGCAACCTCTGTCTGCCTTCTGGGCTCAAGCGATTCTCATGCCTCAGCCTCCTGAGTAGCTGGGATTACAGGCACCTGCCACCACGGCTGACTAATTTTTGTATGTATGTATGTATGTATTTTATTTGAGATGGAGTCTCGCTCTGTCACCCAGGCTTGAGTGTGGTGGCACAATCTTGGCTCGCTGCAACCTCCGTCTCCCAGGTTCAAATGATTCTCCTGCTGCAGCTTCCCAAGTAGCTGGGATTACAGGCACGTACCACCATGCCCAGCTAATTTTTTGTATTTTTAGTAGAGACGGGGTTTCACCATCATGGCCAAGCTTGTTTCGAACTCCTGACCTCAGGTGATCCGCCCACCTCGGCCTCCTAAAGTGCTAGGATTACAGGTATGAGCCACTGCGCCCGGCCTAATTTTTGTATTTTTGGTAGACACAGGGTTTCACCATCTTGGCCAGGCTGGTTTTGAACTCCTGACCTTGTGATCCACCCGCCTTGGCCTCCCAAAGTGCTGGGATTACAGGTGTGAGCCACTGTGCCTGACCTAATTTTGTACTTTTTTAGTAGAGACAGGGTTTCACCATGCTGATCAGGCTAGTCTTGAACTCCTGACCTCAAGTGATCCACCCACCTTAGCCTCCCAAAGTGCTGGGATTACAGCCGTGAGCCACTGTGCCCAGCCAAAGGAGACATTTTCACACTGGCTGTAACAGAAGTGGAACCAGAGCTGGAAGATGGACAGGAAGTAAGGAATGAGTGAACTCAGGAGAGCAAGGCTGGAGAGAGTGGGCATGAACCAATGAGCAACTGTTGGGTTGTGTTTTGTTTCCTTTTATTTTAATTATTTTTTTGAGATGGAATTTTGCTCTTGTCACCCAGGCTGGAGTGCGGTGGTGTGATCTTGGCTTACTGCAACCTCCGCCTCCCAGGTTCAAGTGATTCTTCTGCCTCAGCCTCCCGAGTAGCTGGGATTACAGGCATGAGCTACACCAGTAAGTTTCCTAATATTTAAAAGAAAACAGCCGGGCACAGTGGCTCATGCCTGTAATCTCAGCACTTTGGGAGACTGCGGCGGGTGGATCACTTGAGGTCAGGAGTTCAAGACCAGCCTGGCCAAAATGGTGAAACCCTATCTCCACTAAAAACACAAAAAGCAAGGCTGTGTGTGTGGCTCACGCCTGTAACCCCAGCACTTTGGGAGGCTGAAGTGGGTGAGATCACCTGAGGTCAGGAGTTCGAGACCAGCCTGACCTAAAAATACAAAAGTAGCCGGTCATGGTGGTGCATGCCTATAATCCCAGCTGCTTGGGAGGCTGAGGCAGGAGAATCGTTTGAACCCAGAGGCAGAGGTTGCAGTGAGCTGAGATTGCACCACTGCACTGGGTGCGAGAACCTGGGCTACAAGAGCAAAACTCCATCTTAAAAAAAAAAAAAAAGCCAGGCACGGTGGCATGTGCCTGTAATCCCAGCTACTCGCGAGCCTGAGGAGGGGAGTCGCTTGAACAGGAGGCAGAGGTTGCAGTAAGCTGACATCATGCCACTGCACTCTAGTCTGGGTGACAGAGCAAGACTCTGTCTCAAAACAAAAACGAAATTATCCGGGGGTGGTGGCACATGCCTGTAATCCCAGCTACTTGGGAGGCTGAGGCAGGAGAATCACTTCAACCTGGGAGGCGGAGGTGGCAGTGAGCTGAGATCGCGCCATTGCACTCCAGCCTGGAAAACAAGAGTGAAAAACTCCGCCTCAGAAAAAAAAAACCTTACTTACCTATGTAAGTCCCTTAACTTCTGACCTAAATTTCCTTATCCATAAAGTGGGAGAAATAATAACAGTCTTGCAAGTGTTAATTAAGTTATCTTAGCAGCATGCCTGGCCCAGAAAAGATGCTTTAAACAACAGCAATCATCATTCTTTTTTTTTTTTTTTTTTTAAGACAGAGTCTTGCCTTGTCGCTCAGGCTGGAGTGCAGTGGCACGATCTCAGCTCACTGCAAGCTCCGCCTCCCTGATTCACGCCATTCTCCTGCCTCAGCCTCTTGAATAGCTGGGACTACAGGCGCCTGCCACCACGCCCGGCTAATTTTTTGTATTTTTAGTAGAGATGGGATTTCGCCATGTTAGCCAGGATGGTCTTAATCTCCTGACCACCCGCCTCGGCCTCCCAAAGTGCTGGGATTACAGGCATGAGCCACCGTGCCCAGCCCATCATTCTTATTGTTGTCATCTCAGAGAGAAATGCAGAGAGAAAAGGATTCCTGAATTTGGGATGTGGTTTGGATGTAGCCTAACCGTTGAGCTTTGCGAGGCGAGTACAGGATCTGTGGCTTTTTTTTTTTTTTTTTTTTTAAGAGATAGGGTCTTGCTCTGTTGCCCAGGCTGGCGTGCAGTTACATGAACACATCTCACTGCAGCCTTGACGTCCTGGGCTCAAGCAATCCTCCCACCTCAGCCTCCAGAGTAACTGGGACTACAAGCGTGCGCCAACATTCTCGGCTACTTTGTTAATTTTTTTGTTGAGATGGGGTATCTCACTGTTGCCTATGCTGGTCTTGAACTCCTGGGTTCAAGCAGTCCTCCTGCCTTGGCCTCCCAGCGTCCCGTGATTATAGTGTGACCCGCTGTGCCTGGCCTATGCCTGTGGCTTTTTAACGCCCAGGGATGCAGCAGCTCCCACTGTCCCCAGACGGTATCACCCCCCTTCCAGATCTGCCTGATGAACGGAGCCTTTGACTCGACTTTGCCCCTTAACACTTCCTCATCCGTCTTCCCAGACACCCACGTCCTTCCAGGCTTTTCTTTTTTTTTTTTTTTTTTTTTTTTTTTTTTTTGAGACGGAGTCTTGCTCTGTGCCCCAGGCTGGAGTGCAGTGGCCGGATCTCGACTCACTGCAAGCTCCGCCTCCCGGGTTTACGCCATTCTCCTGCCTCAGCCTCCCGGGTAGCTGGGACTACAGGCCCCTGCCACCACGCCCGGCTAATTTTCTTGTATTTTTAGTAGAGACGGGGTTTCACTGTGTTAGCCAGGATGGTCTCGATCTCCTGACCTCGTGATCCGCCCGCCTCGGCCTCCCAAAGTGCTGGGATTACAGGCTTGAGCCACCGCGCCCGGCCCCTTCCAGGCTTTTCATACGTTTATGTCCTCTCGTCAGATGATAGAAACGGGTAACCCTATGATTCTTGTGAGTCCCAGGGTCCCTTCTGTTGTGGCCAATGAGGTCAAGGGCCAGACACCCATTCTGCCATTCAACAAACCAACCAAATTCATTGAGCACTCACTGTTTACCAGGCATCATGTTTGGTGCTAAGGATAGCACAGGTGTATTAGGGTTCTCTTAGAGGGACAGAACTAGTAGGATATACATAATCATATATGTAAATCATATATATACACACACACACATAGGAGTTTATCAAGTATTAATTTACACAATCACAAGGTTCCACAACAGGCTGGCTGGCTGCAAACTGAGAAGCAAGGAGAACCAGTCCAGGTTCCAAAACTGAAGAACTTTGGGAGAAAGATGTAGGCTGGGAAGTTAGGCTCGTCTCTTTCTTTCACAGTTTTCTGCCTGCTTTATATTTGCTGGCAGCTGACTAGATTGTGCCCACCAGAATAAGGGTGAGTCTGCCTTCCCCAGCCCACTGACTCAAATGTTCATCTCTTTTGGCAACACCCACACAGACACACCCAGGATTAATACTTTGTATCCTTCAATCCAATCAAGTTGACACTCACACACTCAGTATTAACCATCACAGCAGAGAACCAAATGGACTAAGTCCTTGTCCTCCTGAGCCTTAGACCGATGTGATGTCTCCGTTGTGCCAGACTTAATCCCTGAGGTGATTTGCATCAAATAAGACAGATGCGGTCATCCTGCCTCTCATGGTACTGTCGTCTCCTCCACCTCCCAAACTTTGGCAAAGGCTACGAGGAACAGTGGAGAGGATAAAGAGCTCACTGTCCCCATGCCGCCACCGAGAGCATGAAACGTGCCCAGCGCTAAGTGACATGTGCTATAAAGTGTAAAATACATGCCGGACTTGAAGACTTCATGTGACCACAAAGAATGTCAATGATCTCATTTATAATTTTAAAATATTAATTACATGTTGAAACAGTAATATTTTTGATATAGTAGGCTAAATAACATTCATTATTAGGCCAGGTGCAGTGGCCTATGCCTGTAATCCCAGCACTTTGGGAGGCCCAGGTGGGTGGATCACTTGAGGCCAGGAGTTCAAGACCAACTTGGCCAACATGGCGAAATCCCATCTCTACCTAGAATAAAAAAAGTTAGCTGGGTGCGGTGGCACATGCTATGTAGGCGGCTGAGGCATGAGAATCGTTTGAACCCGTTGTGGGCGGTGAGCTGAGGTTGTAGTGAGCCAAGATTGCTCCACTGCACTCCAGCCTGGGCAACTGAGCAAGACGCTGTCTAAAAAAAAAAAAAAAAAATCATTATTACAATTCAATTCATCTCTCCTTTTACTGTTTTTTTTTTTTTTTTTTTTTTTTTTTTTTAAGATGGAGATTCCCTCTTGTTGCCCAGGCTGGAGTGCAATGGCACAATCTTGGCTCACTGCTACCTCCGCCTCTCAGGTTCAACCAATTCTCCTGCCTCAGCCTCCCAAGTAGCTGGGATTACAGGCATGTACCACCACACCTGGCTAATTTTTTGTATTTAGTAGAGATGGGGTTTCACCATGTTGGTCAGGCTGGTCTCAAACTCACGACCTCAGGTGATCCGCCCACCTCGGCCTCCCAAAGTGCTGGGATTACAGGCGTGTACCACCACGCCTGGCACTTTTTTTCTTTTTTTTTTGAGATGGAGTCTCGCTCTGTCACCAGGCTGGAGTGCAGTGGCGTGATCTTGGCTCACTGCAACTTCCGCCTCCTGGGTTCAAGCGATTCTCCTGCCTCATCCTCCCGAGTATCTGAGACTACAGGCACATGCCACTATGCTCAGCTAATTTTTGTATTTTTAGTAGAGACAGGGTTTCACCATGTTGGCCAGGATGGTCTCGATCTCTTGACCTCGTGATCCGCCGTCCTCGGACTTCCAAAGTGCTGGGATTATCGCACCCGGCCCCTCCTTTTACTTTTTTTTTTTTTTTTTTGAGACAGAGTCTTGCTCTGTTGCTAGGCTAGAATGCAGTGGCATGATCTTGGCTCACTGCAACCTCCCCCTCCTGGATTCAAGCAATTCTCCTGCCTCACCCTTCCGAGTAGCTGGGATTACAAGTGCATGCCACCACCCCTGGCAAATTTTTTGTATTTTAGTAGAGATGAGGTTTTACCATGTTACCCAGGCTGGTCTCGAACTCCTGAGCTCAGGTAATCCACCCACCTTGGCCTCCCAAACTGCTGGGATTACAGGTGTGAGCCACTGCACCCAGCTGCTTTTCCTTTTTTTTTTTTTTTTTTTTTTGAGACAGAGTTTCGCTCTTGTTGCCCAGGCTGGAATGCAGTACTGTGATCACGGCTTACCACAACCTCCGCCTCCCCGGTGAATCAAGCGATTCTCCTGCCTCAGCCTCCCAAGTAACTGGGATTACAGGCGTGCGATACCAATCCTGGCTCAGTTTTTGTATTTTTAGTAGAGACGGGGTTTCTCCATGTTGGTCAAGATGGTCTCTAACTCCCAACCTCAGGTGATGCACCTGCCTTGGCCTCCCAAAGTGCTGGGATTACAGGTGTGAGCCACCGTGCCCGGCCCCCACCCAATTTTCACAGGTAGAAACTCTTAGGCACCAAAAGGCTAGCTCTACTAGTTGGAGGCAGAACCAGAACTAAAACCTTGGAATATCAGTTTGTGTTTGTTTGTTTGTTTTGAGACGGAGTCTTGTTCTGTCACCAAGCTGGAGTGGAGTGGCAATCTTGGCTCACTGCAAACTCCGACTCCCAAGTTCAAGCGATTCTCCTGCCTCAGCCTCCTAAGTAGCTGGGATTACAGGCACGTGCCACTATGCCCAGCTAATTTTTGTATTTTTAGTAGAGACGGGTTTTCACTGTGTTGGCCAGGATGATCCCGATCTCCTGACCTCGTGGTCCGCCCGCCTTGGCCTCCCAAAGTGCTGGGATTACAGGTGTGAGCCACCGTGCCCAGCCTGTGTTCGTTTTATTGACTGTAGTGGCCCCTGTCTGCCCAGTTCAACAGCATGGCCCCAGAGCGTGGCACAGTGAGCACCAGAGTGCAGGTGCCCAATGAATGAACAGATGAACTTTGATTCCCAGGGCTCTCCTCTGGGCTAAGCACTTTTCAGGGATGGATGACTGCATGTCATTCTCTCCATGAGGATGGTCAGGGAGGTAGGAAGTGGCTGAGCTGGATTTGAAGCCAGGTCGCTTCTCTCCCAAGACTGCTAGTTGGCTTTTTTTTTTTTTGATACAGAGTCTCGCTCTGTCACCCAGGCTGTAGTGCAATGGGGCAATTTCAGCTCACTGCAACCTCCACCTCCCGGGTTCAAGCAGTTCTCCTGCCTCAGCCTCTTGAGTAGCTGGGATTCCAGGCACGTACCACCACGCCTGGCTAATTTTTGTATTTTTAGTAGAGACGGGGTTTCACCATGTTGGTCAGGCTGGTCTCGAATGCCTGACGTCGTGATCCGCCCACCTCAGCCTCCCAAAGCGCTGGGATTACAGGCTTGAGCCACTGTGCCCGGCCCTAGCTTGCCTTTTAACCCGTACCTCGCTGTGTTGCCTTCAGCAAGTCTCCAAGTTTGCACTAGTTTTCTGTTGCTACATTACCACACATTTAGTGGCTTATGTAACTTTGTTATCTTAAAGTTCTGGAGGTCACAGTGGTTGGCAGGGCTCATTTTCTTCTGGAGGCTTTAGGGGAGAATCCATTCCTTGTCCTTTGTAGCTTCTAGAGGCGGCCTGCATTTCCGGTCATAAGGTCCTGCACCGTTCCTTTGTCAGTCAAAATGATTAATTCATCAACCACATCTTCTCCGACCCTGATCCTTCTTCCTTCCTCTTGTGAGGATCCTTGTGATTCCACCTGCCCAACCAAATAATCCAGGATTCATCTCTGCATCTCAAGATCCTACAGAGTCCCTTTTGCCATAGAAGGTACCATATTCACAGGTTTCAGGGATGAGGACTTGGACATCTTTGGTGGGGGGCTTTGTATTGCCTCTACAAAGTCTACTTTTCCTCTCTGTTGGATAGGCACACTAGTAATGTCTGTTTTGTGGGTATGTCGTGAGGATTACCTGAGTGACTCTATAGGGAGTATTTAGCACAGTGGCTGTCACATAGTAAGTGCTCAGTAAACCACCCTGTTACTGTTCAGCTTCCTCCTATCATTTTGTTTTGAGACAGAGTCTCTCTCTGTTGCCCAGGCTGGAGTGAAGTGGTGTGCTCTTGGCTCACTGCAACCTCCACCTCCTGGGTTCAAGCGATTCTCGTGCCTCAGCCTCCCGAGTAGCTGGGATTACAGGCCCTCACCACCATACCTGGCTAATTTTTGCATTTTTAGTAGAGATGGGGTTTCACCCTGTTGGTCTCAAACTCCTGACCTCAGGTGATCCATCTGCCCCAGCCTCCCAAAGTGCTGGGATTACAGGGGTGAGCCACCGCACCTGGCCTTACAGATGAAGAATCTGAGGCTTCAGCTTATTTTTTGTTTATTTGCTTTCTATCTTTTTTTTTTTTTTTTTTTTTTGAGATGGAGTCTCACTCTGTCACCCAGGCTGGAGTGCAGTGGTGCGATCTCAGCTCAGTGCAACCTCCGCCACCCAGGTTCAGGCAATTCTGCCTCAGCCTCCCAAGTAGCTGGGATTACAGGTGCCTGCCACCATACCTGGCTAATTTTTGTATTTTTAGTAGAGATAGGGTTTCACCATGTTGGTCAGGCTGGTCTCTAACTCCTGACCTCGTGATCCGCCCACCTCAACCTACCAAAGTTGTGGGATTAAAGGTGTGAACCACTGTGCCAGCCTTACAGATGAATAACCTGAGGCTCAGTTTATTTAATTTATTTTTTATTTGTTTATTTGCCTTCTATCATTTTTGTTAGTTGCTGGGTTTTGAGCACTAGGCCAATTCTATGGCCATCCTGAAGATGGTCAAGGTACAAAATGGAAAATAAAAATTAGGACTACATCCTCCCTGTTTTGTAGAGATAGAAAAATATTGAAGACATTGGCAGGGGAATAACGCAAATTTGATGATTTAAAAGAGAGTGGCTGGCACTATAATCCCAACACTTTGGGAGGCCAAGGTAGGCAGATCACTTTAGCCCAGGAGTTCCAGACCAACTTGACCAACATGGTGAAACCCCATCTCTACTAAAAATACAAAAATTAGTCAGGCGTGGTGGCAGGTGTTTAATCCCAGCTACTCGGTAGGCTGAGGCAGGAGAATCGCTTGAATCTAGGAGTTGGAGGTTGCACTGAGCAGAGATTGCACCACTGCACTCCAGCCTGGGGGACAGAGAGAGACTCTGTATCAAAAAAAAAAAAAAAAAGTTCTGGAGTTATGCTGAAGTGGGTTAATTTTCCTTCTGGGTGCAGCTGTGTAGCTTTGGGCACATTGTCTCAGAGCCTCCTTTGTCTCACCTGTGAATTAGAACAATATCTGCCCCTGGGTTAGGATTAAGTGATACAAACCACGTGCTTTAGCATAGGGCATGGCCCGCAGCTGGTGCTTAGTGTGTTAGCAACCGTGCCTGGAAGCGGGTGGGATGATTGGGGTGCCAGACCCTAGCATTTTTTTTTTTTAATTTGCTTTTTGAAATTGCTTTTATAATTGGTTAGGTGTCTAAAAAAGTAAGAACCCTCCTCCGCTCTCCCAACCTCAAACCACAGAGGTAACCAACATGGGAGTGCAGGCTCCTGGACCTTTTGTTTTGCAATCACACAAACGCACAACACTCAAGAGGAGGGGCTTATTAGTTTTCATTTTGTAAAAATGGGACAAAGTACCCATATTGTGCAACAACCTTGCTTTTGAAATGAAAAAAGTATTATTTCTGCTTCCTTTCCGTGCATATACCGTATACATATTTTAACAAAATCCGGGCTCAGTCAGTTCTGAGGCTCTGCAGTTTTGATGGGGGAGGGGGCGGAGATCCGGACTCGCTCCCCGGTCACTGCCCCCTCCATCCCTTCCCCCTCTTTCCGGGCGCTCTTCCCCCGGGCCCAGGCCATCCCCAGGCCTCTTGTCTCGGCTCCTAGCCCCTCCTCCAGGTCTCCTCCCGGAGCTCCGCTCTGCCCGGGTCAGCCTCGCTCTCTCCCGCCCCTCCCGCCGTCCCCGAGTCTCCCCCATTCCCAGCCCCCTCCCGCCGCTCCCCGCCCCTCCCCCCGGGCCCCCGCCCCCGCTCGGCCCCCGGGCCGATCCCAAGGCCGCCACTCCCGGGAGGCGCGACAGGGGGCGCTGCGCGGGCCCAGGCTGCGGGCGGCAGCGGGAGGAGGAGGCCGAGGAGGTGGGGGCGGCGGCAGGCGGGGGGGCGGGGAGCCGAGCGCGAGAGGGAGCGAGCGGCGAGACAGGCGCCGAGGCTCCAGCGCGCAGCTACGAGCGAGCCCGGGAGGAGGGAGGGAGCGAGCGAGCAGCCCGCGCCGCCGCCTAGCAATCCGCCGCCATCCCGCCGCCCCCGCGCCCGACCGCCGCCCGACCGCCATCGCCCGGCCCGGCCGCGCCAGCGGAACCAGACCAGGTGGGCCGGGGCCGGGGCCGGGGCGCGGGGGCGGCGGCGCTAAGATGGAGGCGGCGCGGCCCGGCCGGGCTTTGTCTCCCGCGGCGGCCGCCGGGGGCCTTGCGGCCCTGCCCGACCTTTGTCCGCGAGCGCGGCAGGGCTCGGCCCCCGCCGCCGCCGCCGCTTCCTTCCCGCCGGGCGCGGGGCTGCGGGGCTGGGAGGCCGCGGGGCCTGGGGGCGGCGGGCCCGGGCGCGCTCGCCATTGTTGTGGCGGCGCCGCGCGGCCTCAGTCTCGGGCGGGGCCCCGGGGCCGCACGCCTCCCTCAGGGCTCGCCCGCTAGCCCCGTGCCCCCGAGGCCGGGCCGGGCTGCAGAGGCCGGAGGGTCCCCGGGGCTGCAGCCGGGTCTCGGGGTTCCGGGGCCGGCGTCCCTGCTCCCCGCCCCGCCCAGTTGACGGAGCAACGCGCCCGAGGCGGGATCCTGCGGGGTCGGGCCTTGGGCCCGGGGCTCTCGGCAGCGTTCGCGGGGCCGTTCCTGGCGCGGGGTGGGCCGGGCCCCGGCGGCGCTAAAGTTGGCGGCCGCGGGAGGGAGGCGAGCGATCGCCCAGTCTTGGTGTGAGTGCGGGAACCAGAGTGTTATTTTCGAAATGCTGAATGCTCTATGCTAAAAATGTTTAATAATAAACAGGATGTCGCCACTCGGGGCCTGCCAGATGGTTTTTTTTTTTTTTTCTCTTCTCTTTTGCCTCCCCCCAACCCCCAAGAGAGAAATTCAGCCCTGTTGAAACTGTGGGTCTCTGAAGAGTGGATTTACCTACTTAAAACTAAGAGGTGGATTTTTTGCCTCTTTTTCCCTTTTCTTTTCTCCTCCTTCTAAATATCGTGGGAGGTCGGAGCCCACCTTTAGGCAAGAATAGGAGGTGTTTTCAGTGGTGAGCTTGAAGGAAGTGGGAGAAGGGGGGCTGGGCAGTGTGTCATTTGCTAAATGGCTTCCTGGGAGAAATCTTGAAATTAAATGCCTTTGGTTTACAGGACTGTTAAACTTTCCCCAAGATTTTTTTGTTTTCTTTAAGGTTTAGTGTGCATTTGATGTGGCTTTGTACAGTATCTTCCAATTTGGCTTTTGTAACCATTCGTATGCGGTCTTAGCATGGTTTCTCCGAATCTCGCTGCGGCCATTTAGTCATGTCTGTGCACAGCGCTGTGGTGTAAGGTGGGACTGGGGAGGCCCAGGCATTGGGGTACAGATCCTGCTGCTTTCTTCCCTAAACCTATCACTCTGGGGCTGTCTGAGGCTTTATCTGCATAAATCGGGGCGTGCACCTCCACCTGGCAGGTTTGGGCAACGGTGAAGGGCCTAGCAGAGGGCCTGACACAGTTAGTGGTTCCTCCTACCGTTGTTGGTATAACTGCTGTCAAGTCCTAGGCAGACATGGGCCCCTTGTGGTGCCACCCATAGAGAGAAACTGTGCCAATGGATGCCACAGGTGCTGGCCTAAGGCATGGACAATACAGAAGGAATTCGAGGCCCAAACATTAGTGGGCGCTTGCTTATACAGTGCTGAGCCTCTAGAGTAGCATTCGGAGCTCTGTAAAGCTTAATAGACACGGAGTGTGTCGTAGTTGGTCAGTTTAAGGCAGGGTTAGAACAGTACGAGATGCTCAGGAAAAACAGACGCCCAAGGAATCCTGCCTTCTGAGAATAACTGCTTTCCTTGGGGATTGGCAAATAATCCTTTGAGAGTGAGTTTCTACTTGTTTGGGCAAGTGTGTCTCTTGGAGCCTGAGCAACTGGATTCTGGTCCTCATCGGTTACCTTTACAAAGCAAGTCTCTGAGCCTCAGATCTTGCATCTGTAAAATAGGAATAATTATGCCTGCCTTGGGTATCTATTAGGGCTCTTGGGAGCGTCACATAAGATTCACAGTGAATTGTTTCTGTCCATAGGAAGGTGATGAAATGTATGTTCTTGTTGGTTATCTGTTTTTCTCAGATAGGATCTCGGTTCCTTTCTCCTTCCTTCCTCCCTTCCTTCCTCTCTGCCTCCCTCCCTTTCCCTTCCTCACCCTTCCTTCCCTTCCTTCCTTTTTTTTTCTTTTCTTAATTTTTTTGGAGACAGTCTCACTCTGTCGCCCGGGCTGGAGTGCAGGGGTGTGATCTCAGCTCACTGCAACCTCCGTCTCCTGGGTTCAAGTGATTCTCATGCCTCAGCCTCTGGAGTAGCTGGGATTACAGGCATGCGCCACCACACCCGGCCAATTTTTGTGTTTTTAATAGAGACGGGGTTTCACCGTGTTGGCCAGGCTAGTCTCAGACATCTGACCTCAGGTGATCTGCCTGCCTTGGCCTCCCAAAGTGCTGGGATTACAGGCCTGAGCTACAGCGCCCGGCCTCCTTTCTCTTAATGCTTGTTTTTTCCTCTTCTCTTGGTTGGTGGAACTGTGACCTCCCCACCCCAAATTCTATGGCTGGCTAATGTTTTGCTGTGGTGACTGTCACCCATCTGCCTGGAAGCACCAGAATGGCTTAGGACAGCGAGGGAGCTCAGCCAGATCTCGGTGTCTGCTGTTTGTTAGAGACTATGGAAGGACTAATACTGAGAAGCAGGAGACAGACTGAACCCAGTGTTGGCCACAAGTGAGGACTGAGACCCAGGTTGCCTCTCGGCTAAGCATGTTAACCGTTGGCTCTGCAGTGGTTCTGTATTTTAGTGGGGAATTTGTTTTGGTTCATTTTGGCATTCCCGCAACCATCTTGTTGGTTTTTTGGTAAAATGTGGCACCCCCTCCAGACCTCCTAGCTGTGGGACTGAAATGTTTTAGCAGGATCCTGTCATCCTTTGATTTTTCCTTGCTTCCTGCCTCTTGGCCCTTCCTTTTTGTCTGACTTCACTCAGGCCCAGTCTGGCTCTAGATTGTTAGCTGGTTAGTTAGGCCAGGAGACTTCTCCCACAAGCTTCTGCATATCTGTGAATTTTGGTTTTCGGTGGCCCCCTAATGCCGACTGCATGCCCTTGCCTTAGCCCCTAAGCCCACTGTGTGGGCGTCCCCTCTCGTACAGTGCCCTTGGCCCTCTCCGGCCTCCACTGGGCCCAAATAGGTAAAAAGAAAGCCTGAGGAAGGAAGAGCCAGGAAACCTCGGGAGAGTGGAATTTCAGGAATGGCAAGTCAGAACTGGTTCCAGCATGGGTCCGGTTGCCTTATGCTTGGCTGAGGGATTTTTGTTGTGCTTTTTTTTTTTTTTTCTCCTGTTCACCACTCCTAACCTCTTTTGAATTTGAGTTCTCTTTTTTATCCTGAAGGATTATTTTATTGTACTTTTAAGGGTTTTTTGTTTTGTTTTTTGCCTTGCACAAAGTACTGACTCATGTTGCTAATGGCTGTGGCTGTATGCTGGTTATATGTCTCATTATCCTACCGCTTAAGATCATTTCTGTGTTGGTTTCTATTTCAAACCGGAATAGGCCAGGTGGGTCAATTCATGTATTTCTGAATTCAATAATGAGGTTTCCCTACTGTGAAATCTTGTCATGGGTAGACAGGTACTAAATAGGGCCTATCTATACTAGATTTTAAAACAATGCATTTCTCCCCAAAACCCAAAATTTCCAGCAGACCTTGGGCTTCGTGCTCCAAATGTTGTAATTTTGGTTTTAAATAAATTTCATGTAAGGAGGCAGGGCTAACTAGACTGTCTTCTTTTCAGATCATAACTCGATCTCTTTTTAAGATTATTTCTGGGACTTGTACAGCCTCAGGAAACTTGAGTCTGTCATGGGGACAAAGAAATACAGGCACTGGCTGTGGTGGTGGAGATGGGAGCGACATGGGATATCGTGAGCTTTGTTTCTGGTGAAATATAATTGTTTGTCATTAGCTTTTAGGTTTAAAAGGTGCCATTCATACTGAACCTCCTCACCTGGGAGCTGGCAGACCTGGGCCTTGCCACCGGCGATATCACTGTTTATACCTATGGGTGGCACGTGGGAAATCTCTTTTGTGCTGGAAGGGAGGTTTGCCTTAGTGACTTGAGCCAGAAGTTGTGGTTGAGCTTTGTTCTCCGCTGTACGTATTGGTTTCCCGTGTGACCTGGGAAACATCCCTCGTCCGAGCTGAAGTGCACCTCTGAGGTGCTGGCAGCAGTGCTGGTTTGTGGAGCATTGCATGCAGCAGGAGTAGCTGGCGGAACAAAGCCTATCTCAAGTTGCTGGCAGTCTTTCACATCTTGTACAGGACTTCCTTCCGTTCTTACCTCTGCAGCCAGTTGTGTGGCTTCCATCTGGACCCTCTTCCTCCTTGCCAAGATAACCATCAACCTTTTTCTCTGTGGGGCTGCAAAAGCAGTATTTATTGCATTTTTAATTCACTTGTAAGGCAGTAGATACTCCTTGAGCACCGATAATTTGCCAGGCCCTTTAAATACATTTTTCTTGTGGTGGGGTGAGGTGCTCATGCGTGTAATCCCAGTACTCGGGGAGGCCAAAGCGGGTGGATTGCTTGAGGCCAGGTTAAGACCAGCCTGGGCAATGTGATGAAAAAAAAAAAAAAACAAATGTCTCCTAAAAGAAAAAATTAGTAGGGTATAGTGGCACATGCGTGTAGTTCTAACTACGTGGGAGGCTGAAGCAGGAGGATCACCTGAGCTTGGGAGGTTGCGGTTGCAGTGAGTCGTGATCATGCCACTGCACTCTAACCTGGGCGACAGACTGAGACCCTGTTTCAAAAGAATAAAAGGTAGGCCAGGCACGGTGGCTCATGTCTGTAATCCAAGCACTTTGGGAGGCCAAGGTGGGCGGATCACCTGAGGTCAGGAGTTCAAGACCAACCTGGCCAACATGGTGAAACCCCGTCTCTGCTAAAAATACAAAAATTAGCTGGACGCTGTGGCAAGTACCTGTGGTCCCAGCTACTCAGGAGGGTGAGGCTGGAGAATCACTTAAACCTGGGAGGTGGAGGTTGCAGTGAGCCGAGATTGTGCCACTGCATTCCAGCCTGGGAGACAGAGTGAGATTCTGTCTCAAAAAAAAGAAAAATACTGAAAAGAATAAATACCAAAATAAATATATAAATCACTTGTGACCTCACCATCCAGAGCTAACTACAGTAAAGCTGCTGGTGTGTTTCCTCTGATAATGTCTGTGTTTTCAAAATTAGAGCAATAGTATATATACATTGAATACACAGTTGATAACTTGCTTTTTCCCTTTTAACGTTATAGTGTATTCTTCTGAGTTATTTTTACAATTAAATATTTGTTTTTTTTTTTTTTTTTGAGACAGAGTCTTGCTCTGTCACCCAGGCTGGAGTGCAGTGGCTGGATCTCAGCTCACTCCAAGCTCCGCCTCCCAGGTTCACGCCATTCTCCTGCCTCAGCCTCCCGAGTAGCTGGGACTACAGATACCCGCCACCACGCCCGGCTAGTTTTTTGTATTTTTTAGTAGAGACGGGGTTTCACCGTGTTAGCCAGGATGGTCTGGATCTCCTGACCTTGTGATCCACCCGTCTGGGCCTCCCAAAGTGCTGGGATTACAGGCTTGAGCCACCACGCCCGTCCTACAATTATACAATTGCTATTGTACAGCTATGCCATAATTTATTGAATCCTGTATTACTAGACACTTAGATTATTGTTGCCCTGTTTTCCCTCTTATGAGAAAAGCTGTAGGGAGCATCTTGGCATGTAAGTCTTGGTCCCCGTGGCTGATTATCTCCCATAAGTGGAATTTCTGGGGTCAGCGGTTGTAGGCTTGTTCTTCTCTTCTGGACAGGATCGATTTTCTCCTTCAGTCTTTGTCATCTCCCTCTCCAGCCTTGAGCGCAAGGCAGCCACTTTCTTAGTTTTTTCTGTTTTGAGGCAGGGTCTCACTTTGTCACCCAGGCTGGAGTGCAGTGGTGTGATCTCAGCTCACTGTAACCTCTGCATCCTGGTGTCAAATGATCCTTCTGCCTTAGCCTCCCGAGTAGCTGGGATCCTATAGGCATGTGCCACCATGCCTAATTTTTGTATTTTTTTGTGGAGACCGGGGGTTTCGCCATTTTGCCCAGGCTGTTTGTTTTTCTTTTCATTTTTTCTTTTTTTTTTGGAGATGGCGTCTTGTTCACTTGCGCAGGCTGGAGTGCAGCTGTGCGAACTTGGCTCACTGCAACCTCCACTTCCTGGGTTCAAGTGATTCTCCTGCCTCAGCCTCCTGAGTAGCTGGGATTACAGGCGTGCACCACCACGCCTGGCTACTTTTTGTATTTTCAGTGAAGATGGGGTTTTGCCATGTTGTCCAGGCTGGTCTCGAAATCCTGACCTCAGGTGATCCACCGCGCCTGGCCACCCAGGCTGTTTCAGACTCCTGCACTCAAGTAATCCCTCCGCCTCAGCCTATCAAAGTGCTGAGATTACAGGCATGAGCCACGGCACCCAGCAAGGCAGCCTCTTTCATGAGCCACTAGGTTCTGGGGGTCTTAGTCCTGGTTAAGCCGTTTGATGAGTGGGGCTTCAGGTCTTACTCCATTTACTGGTTTGAGCCTGGACAAGCCTTTTGTCTTAAACAGTTTTTGTTTCTAGGGACATGGAGACATGGATGCTGCATTGACTCCTTGGGGAGATCCTGGTCCAGTGGGGAGGAGGTGGATACATCCTTAGGGAGGCCCTGGAGAGCCCCCCACCTAACTTTCATCTCATCCTCCTGTGATTTTTTTCTTTCTTTCTTTTTTTTTTTTTTTTTAAGACGGAGTTTTGCTCTTGTTACCCAGGCTGGAGTGCAGTGGCGCGATCTCGGCTCACCGCAACCTCCACCTCCCAGGTTCAAGCAATTCTCCTGCCTCAACCTTCCCAAGTAGCTGGGATTATAGGCATGCGCCACCAAGCCCGGCTAATTTTGTATGTTTAGTAGAGATGGGGTTTCTCCGTGTGGATCAGGCTGGTCTTGAACTCCCAACCTCAGGTGATCTGCCCACCTTGGCCTCCCAAAGTGCTGGGATTACAGGAGTGAGCCACTGCGTCTGGCCTCCTCCTGTGATTTCTTCGGCACCCACTGTAATTTCTGTTTATAGCACTTTTCACAACTTGTAAATAGGTGTGTTGTTTTTTTTGGAATTTTAAAAAGTGTGGTGAAGTATATATAACATAAAATTTACCATTTTTAAGTGTACAGTTGAGTGGCATGAAGCACTTACACGGTGTTGTGCAACCATCAACACTGTCCATCTCCAGAACGTTCTCATTTCTCAAACTGAAACTCTGTTCCCATTAGATGCCAACTCCCCTCCCCCATCCACTGGTGGCGGCCACCATTCTCACCATTCTTTCTCTTTTTTTGTTTTGTTTTGGAGATAGGGTCTCCCTCTGTCACCCAGGCTGGAGTGTAGTGGCACGATCTTGGCTCGCTGCAGCCTCAGCCTCTTGAGTAGCTGGGATTACAGACGCACACCACCACACCCAGCTAATTTTTGTATTTTTTGTAGAGACGGAGTTTACCTTGTTCCCTAGGCTGGTCTAGAACTCCTGGCCTTAAGTGGTTCGCTTGCCTCAGACTCCCAGAGTGCTGGGATGACAGGCGTGAGCCACCGTGCCTGGCCTAGTTTTTGTATATTTCATTGAGATGGAGTTTTGATGTTGCCCAGGCTGGAGTGCAATGGCGCGATCTTGGCTCAGTGCAGCCTCCGATTCCTGGGTTCAAGAGATTCTCCTGCCTCAGCCTCCCGAGTAGCTGGGATTGCAGGCGCCTGCCGCTATGCCCAGCTAATTTTTGTATTTTTAGTAGAGACAGGGTTTCACCATGTTGGCCAGGCTGGTCAGGTCTGGCCAGGCTGGCCCCAGGTCAGTCAGCTTGTAAGTGGTAGAACCTGGGCTTGAAGGCAGCTGACCCCAAAGCAAGGCTTCCAGTGTGGGGTGCTGCACTGTGCCTGCAAGGGAGAGCTACTCTCCAACAGGAAGAGGGGGAATGGCATTCCCAACTCTCCCAGCCAGCTCTCTCTGAATTCCAGCTAACAATATCCCCCGCCAAGAGCCAGAGCAGCGTAATTCCAAACTGTACCTCCTCTTGCCAGAGCACAAATCCCCGCACTGGGGTATGCCAGAGCACACCCCTGGAACCCCTGAACCCTTGGAACCCCTGACCTCAGGTGATCCACCCACCTTGACCTCCCGAAGTGCTGGGATTACAGGCATGAGCCACTGTGCTTGGTGTAATTTTTGTGTTGTTATTGTTATTATTTTTGAGATAGAGTCTCGTTCTGTCTCCCAGGCTGGAGTGCAATGGCATGATCTCGGCTCACTGTACCTCTGCCTCCCAGGTTCAAGCGATTCTCCTGCTTCAGCCTCCTGAATAGCTGGGATTACAGGTCCAGCTAATTTTTTGTATTTTTAGTAGAAACGGAGTTTCGCCATGTTGGCCGGGCTGGTCTCGAACTCTGAGCTCAAGCGATTTGCCTGCCTCAGCTTCCCAGAGTGCTGGAATTACAGGCATGTATAATCCCGCGGTGGCAATGGTGAGCCACCTTGCCCTGCCTACCGTTGTACTTTCCTTCTGTGAAACTGAATATTCAAGTACCTCATGTAAGTGAGATCATCCAATATTTGTCATTTTGCGTCTGGCTTATTTTTAGCGTAGTATTTCCAAGGTTCATCCATGTTGTAGCATGTGTCAGAACTAATTTCCTTCTTAAGGCAGAATAATATTCTTGTATTTGCATGTATTTACCAGATTTTATGTATTCATCCAGCGACGGGCAGCCGCCTGTAGATAGTTCTGTTTTCATGTATTGAATGGTCCTTTCCGCCGGTGGAGTGAGTGAATGCATCCGGAAGCAGAATTCTGTTGTTTCCCATTCATCACTGTGTGCCAGGTGTCTGAGAAGGGGATCTCATAGGAGCCCACCCAGAAACCAAGCTCACCTCAGTCTGGGTGTGGGGCGGTCAGGAAAAGGCATTCTGGAAAATGTAGCTGACTTGAAATAAGCACCTATTGAAAATAGTGTGCTGAGCCCTGGAACATTAAAAATGTGTTCCTATGTGGAAATCAGAAACGTATGGGTCGCAGAAGAGAGCTTGTGGGTCAGCCTGCTTTCCAGAGTGCCGAAGCCCTTTCAATGGTGGACATTATGCAAGCGTTCTCGTGTGGCCAGTGGCCAGCAGGGAGGAGGGCAGAGAATGACTGTGGCTCCGGGAAGCCCGCGTCAACTTCCCGACACACTTCAGGATCATCTCTTGGTAGAGAACCATGGGATGGACTGCTGCAGGACCTACTGGAAAAAAGAGGTCATCTCGAGCACTCTTTCCATGGTCCTTTGTGTCTTGCAGAACTTTTTTCAGCAGGTGTTGTTTACATATGGTTCAGAGCTTAAAGAACAGCTCTGTTCCAGGCCAGGGCAGAAAGCACAGGCTTGTCTGGGAGGGGCATCATCACTCCTGCCTGCCTGCCCAAGCGACCTGTCAGTGGACTGAATGGGCCAAGTGTTCAGAAATCCTTGGGGAGAGGATAGTGTCCTGAATCATAATGTGGAATTTTCTGGGTTTTTTATTTGATAAAACATTAATTACAAAAGTATAGAGTTTTTTGTATTTTTTTTTTTTTTTTTTGAGATAGAGTCTTGCTCTGTTGCCCAGGCTGGAGTGCAGTGGCACAATCTCAGCTCACTGCAACCTCCACCTCCTGGGTTCAAGCAATTCCCCTGCCTCAACCTCCCAAGTAGCTGGCACCACAGGTGCATCCCGCCGTGCTCGGGTGATTTTTTTTTTTTTGTATTTTAGTAGAGATGGGGTTTCACTGTGTTGCCCAGGCTGGTCACGAGCTCCTGAGCCCAGGCAGTCCATCCACCTTGGCCTCCAAAAATGCTGGGATTACAGGCGTGAGCCACTGCACCTGGCCCATACTTTTTTTTTAAAAAAGAATTTTTTTGTTTTGTTTTGGTTTTTTTTTGAGTTGGAGTCTTGCTCTGTCGCCCAGGCAGGAGTGTAGTGGCATGATCTCGGCTCACTGCAAGCTCAGCCTCCCGGGTTCATGCCATTCTCCTGCCTCAGCCTCCCGAGTAGCTGGGACCACTGGGGTCGCCACCACGTCTGGCTAATTTTTTGTATTTTTAGTAGAGACGAGATTTCACCATGTTAGCCAGGATGGTCTTGATCTCCTGACCTCGTGATTCGCCCGCCTCAGCCTCCCAAAGTGCTGGGATTACAGGCGTGAGCCACAGCGCCCTGCCTAAGAAAAGAAATTAAAAGCCAAGTGCTTGAAGAGAAATGAAAGCTTCTCCTCAATGTCCCAGGCAGTAACCATTATTGATAAATTTGCTTTGTTTATCCTTCTATTCAATGCGCATATAAATAATGGCCTCATGTAGGGAGGTTTTTTAAAAAAACAAAAATGGGGCCGGGCGCGGTGGCTCAAGCCTGTAATCCCAGCACTTTGGGAGGCCGAGACGGGCGGATCACGAGGTCAGGAGATCGAGACCATCCTGGCTAACACGGTGAAACCCCGTCTCTACTAAAAATACAAAAAACTAGCCGGGCGAGGTGGCAGGCGCCTGTAGTCCCAGCTACTCCGGAGGCTGAGGCAGGAGAATGGCGTAAACCCGGGAGGCGGAGCTTGCAGTGAGCTGAGATCCGGCCACTGCAGTCCAGCCCGGGCTACAGAGCAAGACTCCGTCTCAAAAAAAAAAAAAACAAAAAACAAAAAACAAAAATGGGATATACTATATCGTATTGCAATTTGGCATTGTCAAAATATCACAGTCATTTTTCCATATATATTTTTAAGCATAATTTATTTTCCCTTATTTTTATTTTCAGTAATACTTTTTTTTTTCCTTCCTCAGGGATGTGGGGGTGGGTCTCGCTATGTTGATCAGGCCTGTCTTGAACTCCTGGCCTCCAGTTGTCTTCCCATCTTGGCCTCCAAAATTGCTAGGATTACAGGTGTAAGCCTCCACACCCAGCCATTTTTCCACATTAATGTGAACAGACCTGCCACACTAAATGTTTTAAAATGTTAGATTTTTTAAAAATATACAGGTGTGTAAAGAAGAAAAAATCATTTGTAATCTGATGGTTTAGATATTCCCAGTTGACTTTTTTTGGGGGGGGGGGAGGGGGTTATGAAGTTTTGCTCATCGCCCAGGCTGGAGGGCAACGGCGTGATCTCGGCTTACTGTAGCCTCCGCCTCCTGGGTTCAAGCAATTCTCCTGCCTCAGCCTCCCTAGTAGCTGGGATTACAGGCATCTGCCACCATGCCTAGTTGATTTTTTTGTATTTTTAATAGAGACGAGATTTCACTATGTTGGCCAGGGTGATCTTGAACTCAACCTCAGGTGAGCCACCTGCCTCAGCCTCCCAAAGTGCTGGATTACAGGCATGAGCCACTGCACCCGGCCCCCAGTTGACTTTTTAAAAAGAAAATTCAAGTTGCTCAGGGAGGTATAAAGGCTCTTCCCCACTCTCTCTGAAAAGAAACCACTGTGAGAAAGTTCTTGGGATTCCTCCCAGAAAAAACCCACATTATCCGCATGCACGTTTGTATTCTTCAAGCATGCTGCTGCCCTTTCACGTGATAAAATGTCTCGTCGTGCTCCCTGACAGCCACGCAGACGGATCATGTCGTCTCTTTCAGCAATTGCAGAGAGTATTTTGTGGCTGCACTTGATTTAACCTGTCTCCTACTGGTGGACATTTGGGCTATTTGTAGTTTTGGAATATTATACAATTTTGGTAAAACTGTACCAGATTTGTTTTCAAAAACATACAATTTGTCTATAAGCATATAAGTGTGAGTGTGTGGTTCGCAGGGTGGACTCTTCAACTCAATCGCTTTTTGGTAAGAATTCTGTCAAATTTCTCTTCAGAAAACGTATCAGTTTATATGTGTGAGCATATGTTTCTGGACTATGGGCTTTTCTAAATGAACAGGCTATTTGGATTGTTTTGGGTGTGCACATTTTCCAATCAAAAGCCACCGTTTGCAGCTTTGTGGTCAGCACGGGGTCTGATGTTTGGGTGAGCTTGGGCAGGCAGCGATCAGACACAGCAGCTCCGTTCACAGCACAGAAGCGGCCACTGGAGGAGGTGCTCTGGGTGTCTTGTGAGGTGAAGGCCACTGTGGGAACTAGAAGGAGGCGATAGACGCAGGCAGCCAGGTCTAAGGTTGATGTTCTGTATCAACTAAAATGATGGTCCTTGCTGCCTGTTTTCTTCCAACTGTTACACACTGGAGCCTGGTGCATAAAATTCAGAGACGGCGTCCATTTTAAGTTTTCTCATAGCCCCGTGTTTCACAGCCCTTGGTGGTTTTGTCGCTGTTAATATTCATCGCTGTTGGCGCTTTTGCAGCTTCTGATAGTGGCTGTTGTGCACATCTCACTTCTTGACTCAACCTCTTGGCGCGCCACCCCTCCTGCCCCCCACTTTGGTTTAGTTCTTCCAGGAGATCACACCAGTGGTTGAAGTGACTGCAGAAATGAAGCGCTGGAATGCCTGGGTGGTGGTGTTTCATCAGGCTAGGCTGGCAGGGATTTGTGCTCTGGCAAGAGGAGGTGCAGTTTGGAATTACACTGCTCTGGCTCTTGGCGGGGGGCGGAGCGGGGGGATATTGTTAGCTGGAATTCAGAGAGAGCTGGCTGGGAGAGTTGGGAATGCCATTGCCCCTCTTCCTGGTGGAGAGTGGCTCTCCCTTGCAGGCACAGTGCAGCACCCTACACTGGAAACCTTGCTTTGGGGTCAGCTGCCTTCAAGTCTAGGTTCTACCACTTACAAGCTGGCTGACCTGGGGCCAGCTTTTAAATCTTTTTGAATCTCCATTCTCTTCCTCTGCAAAATGTGATAGTAACACCTTCATGGGACCTGGGAAGGGATTCAGAGGGTCGTGTGCTACAGAGTTGATAGGGTACCTGGCACAAGGCAGCAGTCTCTCCATAGACCACAGCTATTAATGGTTCCTGGATTCAGCCCTCCCCGGGGGCCTCGGGGTTTGGAGCAGGCAGGCTTTTGTACACTTGGGGCTTGTTTGTTACCTAGGTGTTGGGGTTTCTAATTGTGTGCTCAGCACTGTGCTACATGCTAAATATTTGGACCCATAGCACATTGCCCTCACCTCCTGGAGCTCAGTCACCTTAACTAGCAAGGGCCTCCCATCGGCAGGTGCATTGGGGTTCTTTCTTCCGTCCATCTCTCCACATTGAACACCACTGCAGATGTCTGTTCCCACGAACAAGGGCGTTTGATAGCTGGCAGCTGCCCTGTGTCTAGTCTGTTCTGTTGTGTTCTTGGAGAGTTTCAGGTAAATGTCTTGGAAGGAATGAAGGTAGGCATGTTAAGGCAATTTGTGGGTTCCAGCTGCAAGGGAGACTGCTGCTTGGCCAGCAACAGCCCTGACTTGACCTCGGGCTGACAGGAGTGTTCCTTTTAGCCACTTAGACCTACCTGCTGTGAGGTAGGTCTTGAACAAATCATCTCTTTTGCTCCTTTAAGTCTCAGTTTTCTTTTTTTTTTTTTGAAACGGAGTCTGGCTCTGTCGCCCAGGCTGGAGTGCAGTGGCCGGATCTCAGCTCACTGCAAGCTCCGCCTCCCGGGGCGGATCACGAAGTCTCAGTTTTCTTATCTGCCAAGTGGTTATGGAACCTGTCTCATAGTATTGCTGCAAAGAGTGGCGTAATTTCTGGGATGCAGTTAGTGCAGTGTAGGAAACCTAGTCAACTTGAAACAGTATATGGTGTTTATACTATGTTGCTCAGTTCACTGAGATCTTAAAAACAATGTAACAGTTACAATACAGGGGTGTAATAGTTACAATACAGGCTTCCTACAAACATCAAGCTCCAAAAGTGCACAGAGTAGAAAGTGAAAGTCATTCCTTTTTCCTTGGTGTTTCTTTTTAATATCAAGAGAGGACTGCTGTCTTAAACAATTGTTTTTAACTAAGGGAACTGTTTTAACTGTGCATATGAATTCTAAACCTGAAGTGACCACTGGAAGGTGGGACGTGTGACTGTTTATAGGTAGACTGTAATATAAGCAAAGACATCTCATATGTGTCTCCTTAGTTTGGTCACTTCAGCTTTTTAAGGGGAGAAAAGGCCGTTGTAATTCTTTGCACACCCTGGATAAATCATAGTGTTGTATTGGTAAAGTTCAGCAGCGGCATAGACTTGGTTTAATTAACAAGTGCTGCTTCCAGAGATCCCACAGCTTTACAATTTGCTGTTGACATGGTTGGAGGGTGGGGGAAGGGGAAAGGTGGGCATGCCCTTAGGGTAATGGGGCAGTGCAATCTGATTTTTTAGGAGCTTTGGGGGAGATGGTGGGGGAGGAGAGTTGTGAGTGTAGGGTTTTGGGTGGGGTGAGGGGTCTGTGGGTAAGGTGTTTATAACGTCTGTAGTTTATTTGTGGTGAGGGCGCATGCTCCCCTTTCCCACCATTCCGAAGTCACAGCTTGGCATACCTGGGAATGCCCTTGGAGTAGTAATCCCTGGCCCTTATTTTGGGTCTGCCGTTTCTTCCTTTGTTACTTTAGAACTGGCTTCGTCAGCCATTGTCCTGGGTTTCCTCTAGTGTCTGAGGCTTGGAGGAGAAATCATGCACGGCTTCTGGGGTCCAGTCCTTTGGCCTTTGCTGGAGATTATTTATACCAACCCAGCCCTTTAGCTCCCACTTCAGTATTTTTGGATTTATTTAATTTCATCAAAGAGAAAGTGCCTTTGTCGCGGCTGAGTTGATGAACCGTCTCTGTAGCAGCAAACACCCGAGGGCGTGTGGCCCAGCTCTGAGAGGCTGTGGTAGAGTGAGGAGGGCACCGTGTGACACTGGTTCTCACTTCACCTCTGGGCCTCTGTTCCCTTATCTGCAAATGGGGGGTGATAGTAAGGACAGCCACCTCAGTGGTGGTTAGGAGGTTGCTCTCCCCAGCTGTAATGTTTATTCAGGCAGCCCGATGGAGTATTTCCTTATGGGGTAATGGGAGGCTTTGCATCCAGGTTGGAATGGTTGCTAAGGAGTCCTTCGGTGCTTCTGGTGATAGTCATTGGTGGCCCTAATCCGCGTCCTCCAGCTGAGCTGTAGGAGTGCCACAGCTGGGGGGGGGGTGGGAGGAAGAGGGTGGGTTGTTGTGAGTAGGCTGTGTTCTCTACCTGTCTGGGCATTTGCTGCCGAAGGGTGTCTGACTCCCATGTAATTTACCTAATGAGAGGTCCCGGGCCTTGCTGGTTACTCTGTGTGGGGTTACAGCTTTCAACTCTTTTTCTTTTCTTTCTGTGGACACAAACGAAAAATGTGCTTTGCAGAGCTGCCAGGTTGTAAAGAAATATTGGCCCCAGCATGTAAAGATACAGGTACTGGAGTGTTGGTTGTGGCATTATTTGTGGTGGGACATGTCCAGTTGGACATTTTCATAGGGCAATGGGTAAATAAAATGCGATGCCACTGTGTAGTGGAATGCTGTGTAGGCATTAAAAAGAATGAGGTCGATCACTATGTGTATTTTTATCTTTTAATTTTTAAGTCCAAACTAAACAACTATGTATATTTTTAGAAAGATGACCACTAGATAGAAAGAGAAGAACCCAGGTTGAATAATATAGCAGCCTCCTGCATTTGTAGAGAAGACCATGACTGCTTGTATGAATGTGTGTAAGCCTGGAGGCTGTCCACCAGTGTGTTAACACTGTTTACCTTTTGAATTGGATTGTTTTCTCGGGCACATTAGTATCTTGTTTTTTTGAGACAGAGTTTTACTCTTGTTGCCCAGGCTGGAGTGCAGTGATATGATCCTGGCTCACCGCAACCTCCGCCTCCTGGGTTCAAGCGGTTCTCTTGCCTCAGCCTCCAGAGTAGCTGGGATTACAGGCACGTGCCACCACACCTGGCTAATTTTGTGTTTTTAGTAGAGACAAGGTTTCTCTATGTTGGTCAGGCTGGTCTTGAGTTCCCAACCTCAGGTGATCCGCACGCGGCCTCCCAAAGTGCTGGGATTACAGGCATGAGTCACTGCGCTCAGCCACCTTTTTTTTTTTTCTCAGATGGAGGTTTGCTCTTGTCGCCCAGGCTGGAGTGCAATGGCACGATCTTGGCTGACTGCAACCTCCACCTCCTGAGTTCAAGTGATTCTCCTGCCTCAGCCTCCCAAGTAACTGAGATTACAGGCATGTGCCTCCACGCCTGGCTAATTTTGGATTTTTAGTAGAGTTGGGGTTTCTTCATGTTGCTCAGTCTGGTTTCGAACTCCCGGCCTCAGGTGATCCGCCTGTCTCGGCCTCCCTAAGTGCTGGGATTACAAGCGTGAGCCACCGTGCCTTACAGGTGCCTGCCACCATGCCCGGCTAATTTTTGTATTTTTAGTAGAGATGGGAGCTCACCATGTTGGCCAGGCTGGTCTCGAACTCCTGACCCCAGGTGATCCGCCCATCTCGACCTCCCATAGTGCTAGGATTATAGATGTGAGCCACTGCGCCCTGGCCACGTTAGTATCTTTTGAATTTGTCTTACTGAATGTGTATTAGTAACATGTATTGATTACAAAGATAATAACAAAGGTAACTTGCATGCGTTTCAGTACAGTGGAGCCTGTGGGGGCTGGGCTGGACTGGGGCAACTGCTTTGTTGGTGGCTCTCTTCCTGGTGCCAGATCAAACCTCCTGTGAGACAAGAGCTGCTCCAGGCTTCATATTCCACGCAGACCTACCCAGTGTGCCCTGGCTCCTGGTATTGGGCCCCAGTAGTTCCCGTGAATTTAACTAGCTCAATCGTCTGTCTCTGTTGATGTGTCAGTGGCCCTCAGAAACTGCTTTGTTGATCTGGTTAGAAGGAACAATCCAATACAAATGCTGTCTCCGATTTATCTTCTTTGCTAAATCAGATTGTACAATAAAGAACACAGATTTTGGTTGCATTTTCAGAGTACTTCTCATTTGTGAATGCACCATTATTTGGAGGTGAAAAAGGAAGGAGTAACTGAAAGAAGGCCATGTATTTCATGTCCATGAAATTTGCCAGGTCCTTGTTAAATTTTGACACCAGAGAGGGAGGCCTTTGTATAGCACATCTGTCCAGCCGTTCATCACTCACTGTGTATTGAAATCATCTTCTTCCCCGCCCCCCTTGCTGAATTAACCGCATGTTTGAAAGGGGAGGTAGGCAGGAACTTGTGGACTGCAGGTGGGTTTTCCAGCCAGAGCCCTCTTCAGGCTTCAACCCAAGCCTGCCTGCCTGTGAGCCAGATGAGGAGGGGCTCCAGGTAGACCCTGTGGGTGAGGAACCCAGAGCTGCTGCAGACTCTGGGGGCGTGGGATGCTGTATTAGAGTAAAGATACCAGTGCTAGCGCCAGCTCACACCCCACCGCAGGCCAGGCCTGCACTTCACATTCACCTCAGGTCCCCAGGGGCGCTGGCAGGGCCAGGGAATACTGTGGGCAGGTGGGGCCATTCTCTGGGGCCCACCACATGGGCCTCCCAATCATGGCAGCAGGCGTCGTTCTTCAGTGTGTGACACTGCCCAAGTAAATCTGGGTGTCAGATCACCCTAGGTTTAGGTTCAGGTTTTTTAGACTCACTAACTGGATGATAGTGACCTTGGGCTAGTTATTTAACCTTGTGGAGCCTTCATGTCTGTAAAATGAAAGTACTAATACCCTTCTCTGAGTGGTTTATCTATTTTGTTTTTTGTTTCAAGGAACTAATTTTATTCATTTTTTTCTTTTTTTCCTTGTGGACCTCACCTGACTGAAGGAGCTCCTGTTCTTAAATGCAGTTTTATGCAAACGTATTTATTACACTCCCTAGCTCTCTTCAGGCTTTTTCTTCATTGTTTCTGCTTTCCCTTACATTCACTTGCATTGTTTTTTTTTCTGATTTCTTTTTCTTTTTTTTTGTTGAGACGGAGTCTTGCTTTGTCGCCCAGGCTGGAGTGCAGTGGCCAGATCTCAGCTCACTGCAAGCTCTGCCTCCCGGGTTTACGCCATTTTCCTGCCTCATCCTCCTGAGTAGCTGGGACTACAGGTGCCCACCACCTCGCCCGGCTGGTTTTTTGTATTTTTTAGTAGAGACGGGGTTTCACCGGGTTAGCCAGGATGGTCTCGGTCTCCTGACCTCGTGATCCGCCCGTCTCGGCCTCCCAAAGTGCTGGGATTACAGGCTTGAGCCACTGTGCCTGGCCTTTTTTTCTGATTTCTTAACTTGGATGCTTAATTTATATTTCTTTTTTTTTTTTTTTTTTTGGTTAGGAATTTGGTTTTTAGGATATTTCCTCTGAGTACAAATTTACTTTTGCTTTGAAAGTTTCTTACGGCCTATAATCCCAACAGTCTGGGAGGCCAAGGCAGGCGGATCACCTAAGATGAAAAGTTCAAGACCAGCCTGGCCAACATGATGAAACCCCATATGTGTTAAAAATAAAAAAAATTAGCCGGGTTTGGTGGCATGTACCTGTAATCCCAGCTACTTGGGAGGCTGAGCCAGGAGAATTGCCTGAACCCAGGAGGTGGAGGTTGCAGTGAACTGAGATCGCGCCACTGCACTCCAAGCCTGGGTGACAGAGCAAGACTCTGTCTTGGGGCGGGGGGAGGGGGAAGAAAGTTTTGTTATGTAGTGTTCTGTTTCTCATGTGTACTATTTTCTAGATATTTTGCAGATGTGGTTTTGAATTCCACTTAGATTCAAAAGTTTTTTAGTAGAGAGTGTTAGGTTTTCTACCTGTTAGGGTTATTCTTATTTCTCCTTTCATCATGTCTTGTTTTATTGCACTGTTGTCAGTTTTACTTTACAGAATTTGGGATTTTTCTTTTCTTTTTTCATTTCTCTTCAGACAGGGTCTTGTTCTGTCACCCAGGGTGGAGTGCAGTGGCACAGTCACAGCTAACTACAGCCCCAAACTCCTGGACTCATGGGAGTCCCCCAGGTAGCTGCGATCCAGGCATGTGCCATCACGCCCAGCTAATTAAAAAAATATTTTTTTTTCTGTAGAGATGGCGTCTTGCTATGTTGCCCAGACTGATCTCAAACTCCTCACCTCAAGCGATCCTCTCCCACTTTGGAGTCTCAGAGCGTGGGGATTACAGGTGTGAGCCACTGTAGCTGGCCTGGATTTTTCTTAAAGTCTAATATAGTCTCTTTTAGAACATGTTTGCTCATCTACATTGACCGTCTCTATCTTGATGGGCTTGATCTACCAAGGTGGACAAGCTTCTGTTTTTTCTAATGTTTGTACTTTCATTGTGGGTGGTCCCCTTGGCCCTTTTAAAACTACCCTGCTCTGCTGCTTGCTCTTTTGTGTCTGTCTCCTTTGATTCAGCAGTTTTTTTTGTGCCTTTCATCTGTATGGTTGTATATGTTTATTCTTATTGTAGAATGGTTTTTGGTTATGTGGATATAATATTTATCCACATGACAGACTGAGCTCATTTCCATAGTTCGTCCAAATAGTGCTGCCACTGGCTTGGCCTTCAGAGCTTGTGTGTGCGTGCATGTGCACGCTGTTGGGTACGTACCTAGGTACGGAGTTACTGGGTCATGGGTGGGCATATGGTGGCTGCATGGGCAGCTGCCAGCTCTCAGTGATGGCACCAGGTGCACGCGGGTCATCCTTGCTCTGCTGGCGCTGTACAGATGTTGCTTCTTTGCAAATTAACCTCTAGATGCCATGTAATTCTAGTGAAAATCCCAGCAGCTTTTCTTTTGTTTTAGCTGTTTATTTCAGAAATTGACAAACTCATTCTGAAATTTATATGAAAATGCAAAACGGCCAAGAACAATCAAAGCATTCTGTCTCTCTTTTTTTTTTTTTTTTGAGAAGGAGTTTTGCTGTTGCTCAGGCCGCAGTGCAGTGTGACGATTATAGGTCACTGCAACCTAAACCTCCTGGGCTCAGGAGATCCTCCAGCCTCAGCCTCCAGAGTAGCTGGGATTATAGGTGTAAAAAGTAAAGTAGAAGTTTCATTTTAAAGATTTTCCTCTTCATCTGATTAGGAATAAATAGTAACTTCTTTTAGAAGCAAAATTTATTTAAAGACCTGTGCTAACATTCTTAAATATCTGCTAGCTGTAATAAATAAATTAATGTTCTTTATACTCTTAGCTCCTACAATTAAGCCTAAATATTTGCCCTGGCATGCTTATACTGGTCCAAGCAAGCATTAGGTCACAGCCTGTTCCTTTTCCTTATTTGAAGGTGTTTTTACCTTTCTTAGCATTCCACAAGTTACTTCCTCCTTCCTTTGTTCTCCTCCGCCTTTGCCTCTTTTATAAAGTTCTAAGTTGCTAGCCAATCAGGACAAATACAGAATGTGAAGTCCCATTCCAGCCAATGGAAACTGAAAACAGCAGTAGGGTGGACGCGTCAGGTTATAAATGACCTTGTCTCCTTTGTTCAGTGTACTCTGTCTCCCTTGTTCGGTGGCAAAACTGCTAGCAAATGTTCCCTTTCTGCAGAAAGTATAAAAATGGCCTTGCTGAGGAAATTTACGTTCAAGTGCCGTTTCTTTACAGCACCGGGGAACAAGCATTTCAAACAGGCATGCACCAACACACCCAGCTAATTTTTAGTGGAGATGTGCTCTCACTGTGTTGCCCAGGCTGGTCTCAAACTCCTGGCTTCAAAAGATCCTCCTGCCTTGGCCTTCCAGTGTGCTGGGTTAGGGTGTGAGCCACCTCACCTGACTAATCAAAGCATTGTTTTTTGTTTTTTTTTGAGACGGAGTCTCACTCTGTTGCCCAGGCTGGAGTGCAGTGGCGCAATCTGGGCTCGCTGCAAGCTCCGCCTCGTGGGTTCACGCCATTCTCCTGCCTCAACCTCCCGAGTAGCTGGGACTACAGGCGCCCGCCACCTCGCCCTGCTAGTTTTTTGTATTCTTTTTAGTAGACGGGGTTTCACTGTGTTAGTCAGGATGGTCTCGATCTCCTGACCTCGTGATCTGCCCGTCTCGGTCTCCCAAAGTGCTGGGATTACAGGCTTGAGCCATTGCGCCGGCCGCATTCTTTTTGAGACAGAGTTTTGCTCTTGTTGCCCAGGCCGGAGTGCAGTGGCATGATCTCGACTCACTGCAACCTCCGCCTCCCGGGTTCAAGCGATTCTTTGGCCTCAGCCTCCCGAGTACCTGGGACTACAGGCGCCCACCACCAAGCTGAGCTAATTTTTGTATTTTTAGTAGAAATGGGGTTTCACCATGTTGAGCAGGATGGTCTCAATCTCCTGACCTCGTGATCAACCCGCCTTGGCCTCCCAGAGTGCTGGGATTACAGGCATAAGCCACCGCGCCTGGCCTTAATCAAAGCATTCTTGAAGAAAAACAAAGCTGAAGGACATATCCTACCAAATATCCAGACTTTATAAAAGCTACAGTGATTAAGACAGTGCAGTGTTGCCAAAAAGATAGACAAATAGGCTGATTGGATGGAACAGTCTTGAAACAAACTGCACGTCAATAGTCAATTTATGACACATGACAAAGAGAAAAGATGGCCTTTTCAGAAAAGGTACTGGGAGAACTGAACTCTCCATAAGGGAAAAAAATGAAACTTTTATCACAAATCATATTCAGAAATCAGTGTTAGGTAGATCATAGATGTAAACATGAAAGATAATAAAGCTTCTAGAATAAAACATAGAATATCTTCATGGTTTTAGAAAAATCGGACACAGAAAACAGTAATCAAAGTAGAAAAATTTGATACATTAAAGTTTGTATCTTTTGCTTTTTACATTGCTCCAAGAAAATGCAATCTATACTAATTTCTAATTTCCTGGAAATGGTAGATAATCCATCCTGTTTGTTCCTCCAGAAGCCTCTGTCCTGCTCTTAGCTCTTACCAGGACTATTGCCACTCTGGCCCATGGTTGAGCTTCCTTTTTTTTTTTTTTGGAGACGGAGTCTCTGCTGTGTCGCCCAGTCTAAAGTGTAGTGGCCTGATCTTGGCTCCCTGCAACCTCCGCCTCCCGGGTTCAAGTGATCTTCTGCCTCAGCCTCCCAATTAGGTGGCACTACAGGCACCTGTCACCACGCCCAGCTGATTTATGTATTTTTAGTAGAGATGGGATTTCACCATATTGACCACGCTGGTTTCAAACTATTGACCTCAGGTGATCCACCCGCCTTGTTCTCCCAAAGTGCTGGGATTATAAGCGTGAGCCACCGTGCCTGGCTACCATCTTGGGCTTCTGTTGGTCGTCATTCTGGGACTTGTTTTCGTCTCTCCACTTGTGGTCCTCCTGGGTCCTATTTGTATTGGTTGGATAATTTGGACATAATGACAGCAACTATCTTTTTTCTGTTTATTTGTTTTTTGGGAGTCAGAGCCTCGCTCTGTTTCCCAGGCTGGAGTACAGTGGCACTGTCTTGGCTCACTGTAACCTCTGCCTCCTGGGTTAAAGTGATTCTTCTGTTTTCAGCGTCCTGAGTAGCTGGGACTACAGGTGTACACTACCACGCCCAGCTAATTTTGTATTTTTAGTAGAGACGGGGTTTCACCATGTTGGTCAGGCTGGTCTTGAACTCCTGACCTCAGGTGATCCACCCACCTCAGCCTCCCAAAGTGCTGGGATTTTCACGCCCGGCCAACAGGAACTATCTTAATAAGAACTATTCATTGACTCAAGTAATTGCAAGTCTGGAAGTAGACAGGTTTGGGATTATTTGGGTGCACCCATTCTGAACCAGTCCTTAGAACCAGGGCTGGGCTTCTCTTAGGCCAAGTCCCCCTCCCCTGGGGCTGGGTCTGGGTCTGGGTCAGCCTCCCTCAGGCTCCATCTGGAAGGAGGAAGGGAGAATTAACTGCTGGGTAGGCAGACAGGAATGGTCCCAGTGACATTACCTGTCCATGGGTTTGCTCTCTTGTTAAAATCCTGTTTTGAGTCCTTATGTAAGTCTGAGAAAGTCTTTTTCTGTCCCTACACTTGACTTGGTCAGCTGAGTATTGGATTCTAGATTGAAAGTCATTTCCCAGAGAGGATAGTGATGCTGCTGAGAAGTCTTCATCATGGTTGCTCCTGAGAACTCACTGCCATTCTGATTGTTCCTCCCTGGGAACTTTTTTGGAAGAGGGATGACTTTTAGAAGCTTTTAGGTTCTCAAACTGTATCCCTAACATTCTGAGATTTCACATTGTACTTTGTGTTCTTTTTATATCCATTGTTCCGAGCACTGGGTGGGCCTTTAAAGTCTTGACTACTTGACTACTTCAACTCTGGGAATTATTTTTGGCATTTTTTACTTGATAATTTCTTCCTTTCCTTCCCCCACCCCACCCCCATGTTTCTGGGACTCCTAGTTAAATCTGGACTCCTGGGTTAATCCTTTGATTTTGGGGGTAGGATGTGACTGGCATTTATCCCTTCGCTAATTTTCTGAGATTTGCTTGGCTTGCTCTCCCACCTCTTCTTTTTGTTTTGTTTTGTTTTGTTTTTGTTTTTGTTTGAGGTGGTGTCTTGCTCTGTTGCCCAGGCTGGAGTGCAGTGGCGCGATCTCAGCTCACTGTAACCTCTGCCTCCTAGGTTCAAGCGATTTGTCTGCCTCAGCCTCCTGAGTAGCTGGGGTTACAGACATGTGCCACCACGCCTGGCTAATTTTTGTATTTTTGGTAGGGATGGGGTTTCACTGTATTGGCCAGGCTGGTCTCTAACCGCTGACCTTGTGATCCACCCACCTTGGCCTCCCAAAGTGTTGGGATTACAGGCGTGAGCCACCGCGCCCGGCCCCTTCCACCTCTTCTTATTGGACTGTTTTACTTTAGAATAGTTTAGGTGTACATAAAAGTTGGAGTTCCTGTATGGCCTATTCCCAGTTTGCCCCCATTATAAACATTTTACTTTAGTACAGTGTATTTGTCACAACTAATGAACCAGTATTGATATATTATTATCAACTAAAGTTTACGCTTTATTCAGACGTTCTTATATTGTACCCAGTGTCTTTTTTTTTGTTCCAGGACACCACATTAAATTTAATCATGTCCCCGTAGTTTCCACTAGATTGTGACAGTTAAGTTTTTGATGAGCATGACAGTTTTGAGGTGTTTGGTAGATCAGATCTTTGGTAGAATGTTCCTCGATTGGGATTTGTCTGATGCTTTCTTCATGATTATCCTGAGGTTGCGGGGTTTGGGCTATCACATGCTTAATTCTAACTGGGGTGATTCTTGTTTCCTACTTACCCTTTAAGGGGGGAAAAAAACACATGTTTATTTCATGGGTGTGGTGTCTTCTTTTGATTTTCAGAGGATATTAATTTTATAATACATATTTTTAATCTTTGATCTCTGGCACTGTTTCTTCTGTTACTTTGTCTACTTATCTGGTGTCTTTTAGTTGGTCATCTCTCAGATACCTGTGGTCTCGGGCACACAACTGATTGGAAATTGGGTGGACTCTTCAGTGTGGGTGCCTGGGTGGGAGGCTGGCCTTTTCATTTCTTGAGTCCCATGTTGTGGTGTATATAGGTTTTCTTTCTCTGGGGCTGGTTTTTCAAGAGAAGACTCCGTTGTCTTTGCCTGGGGAGTGGAGGGTGGTGTGGTGTTTGTCTGCTGCCCTCCTGTGAGGAGCAGCAGAAGTGGGGGGCCTGAGGCTTCCGAGGTTTGCCACTCAGGTTCTCTCTCCGCTTTTTTTTGGGTCTCCTTTCCCCACCCCTTCCCCCTCTGACCTGGTGTTCTCAAGTCGAGACTTCTCTTGTTGAATGTGTCCAGTGGGGGAGGGAAGGGGCTGTGGGTGTCTAGCTGTTGCACTTGCAGCCTTCAACCAGTCCCGCCACATCTGAGTTCCCACCTTCCGCTTTCATGCGAGGTGCCTGCCGCCTCCTAGGACCTCCTGAGCCTTCTGTTATCCTGGGTGAAGGGAGGTTTTCCCCTCTGCAGTCCTCATGTTGTGGCATCTTTCAGTCTGTTAGATCTGTTCATACTTGTGCCCACTCTTTGCCAAAACTGTCCCTATTGTTTGGGTTTCCCATTTTCTTTTTCGGGGGTTTTGGAAGGATGAGCTCTACAAGCCCTCAGTCTTTCTGCCATGTTTAACCAGAAGCCCCCTGTATTCTAAATAGTGTGTGTGTGAGTTGGATGGAATTGAATTAAGGGCCATCTGTGGGATGTGTGTGTGTGATGTGTGCACAGCCCTCTTTATGTATACGGGTGTGGGAGTACTTTTGTCTGAGCACCACTCGGCTGTCTTTTCCCCATGATCGGGCATGGCTGTCTTGTTGTGTCAGAACCTCAAGAGCTGCCATTTGGCATGGTGGCTGCAGAGCATGGTGAGGCCCAGAGGTAAGGCTGGTTTTGATGTCTAGTCATTGGCACAACCTTCTTACACATGTGGAGGGTGAACTTCTGTGTCCTTCTCTCCAGACGTCTTGAGAAGGGGAGCCTAAAGCCCTGGAGGCAGAGAGTTCAGCCAGCTGCAGGGGTGATGGCATAACCACCACTATCTGCTGAATTCCTCTGCGCCAAGGAGCATTGCATCAGGGTGCTGGTGGCGCACTTGGGGATCGTCATCTCTTCCTTCTAAAGCAGCTCTCTGTCCCCACTTTGTCACTGAGAAAACAGTAAGTGCAGGAGGTGATATTTGGCCTCTGGCCCCCTCTTCCTTCTGGAAGCTTGTGTGTAGAGAAAGCTGCTGCTTGCAAAGGGGGTTCATCCTCTGTAGGGAGTGTTTGCCCCAGAGTGTTTATCTAGAGGTTAGGTGGGAGTTTAGATTCAGCGTTGGTTATGATCTGGTGGGTGATAGAACCAGTCTTGGTTTTTTTACCCCCCTGTGTTTTTTTCCCTGAGTCTTCGTGAGGACACAGGGTTTAGGAAGGTGGGGAGGAGTGCTTTCTCCTGGGCTGAAGGAAGTCACTTGCTGCCAGAGACAGGCCAGCCTGATTTGTCCTCTTCTCTTGCGCCCAGATTCCAGCTTGCTCCAGGTGACGTCATTCCTACAGGGGAAAGGCTTTGGGTGTAAACAATGGCGCTGCTGGGCAAGCCAGGGACAGCTGCAGCTGACTGGGATGTGGCCTTCCTCCTCCGTGTGCTTGTGCTCAGCTCAGCCTTCCTGCCATCCTGAGTTTTCTTTAAAATTATTTTTATAGTTTTAAAAAACAAATAGCAAATCTGTTTGGAATTAATACACAGTGTTTTATGACCCTTTCTGCTGAATTCTTTTGAAATAGGAAGGCAAAACACAATAGAACACGGGCAGGAGGCAGATGATTAGTATTGCAGCGTGACAGCACCCGGAATTTAGGTGGCTCGTGCTGGTGAAGAGAGATCCAGGGATCTAATCTGGGAGCTCGTTTAGGGATGATACTTCTCTGTAATTTTTTAAAGCTTTACAGTTTTTCTGTATCAAGCATATATTCCTTTTGCTACTAAAAATTGTGATAGAGAAAGAAATGAGCAGAACTGGTATTATCTACTTCCGTAAGGCCATCTATTGTAACATCAGAGGGTGACTGCAGTGAATAGCTATGTTTATTACCCTAAAGTGGGAAGCCTTGAAACTGGGGCAGTTTAGTGTGGTTTAAATTAGTCACAGTGGAGTGTTTATCTCGAGAGGGTTTTCTGAGAATCTCCCTGCATCTCTGTCTTCCTGAGAATTAATTAAAGGGGTCTGCCAGCAGATCCTAAACACCTGGGAGTTTGTCCTCATGGTGTTTGAAGGTCTGCTGTCTGTAGCAGCGCCCTTAAATTGTGACACACCAACGTGGGGATGGGTCCCCGGTGCACAGGAGGAGGCAGAAGCACAGGTGCCTGGTCTACCCAGCACCACCCAGAGCAGCCCTGCTGGGGAACGGAGGCTTCCCTGGCTGCACAGGAGCCTGGAGAGATGACCACTGTTGAAAGCTGGTATGGACCACAGAGAGAACAACAGCAGAACCGTGGTGAGGTGACAGCTGACATTGGTCGAGTGCCTACTGGGGACAAGTGCTGGGTCAAGTGCAGGGTCTTTGTTCTCTCGTTTGTTCCTTACAGCAGACCTGAGAGGTGCGAGGTGAACATGGTATGTTCACCTTACTTAACCCACGAGGAAATAGACCTCAAGTCACAGTCAGTGTGGAGTGGAGGTGAGATGCAAACCCAGTGTTTCAGATTTGAGACTGCTGGGGATGGGGTGGGGAGACGGCTGGGTGGCAGCGTGGGGCCAACATGTTGGGCTGAGGGGGGTCTGGACTTGACCCTGGTGCTGTGGCGGGGAGTGATGTGGAAGGTGTGTGAGCAGGTGCTCCCTGTGGTCTGTGTTGCTGTGTGAGCCATGGCTCTGGTGGAGGGAGACCCAGCTGACCGTGTGGTTCCGGCAAGGGTTTCACAACTAAGTGCTGGAGAACCCCCCAGTGGGGGTGGGGAGTGCTTCTGTGTCCCCACCACATGCCTCAATGCTTGTTTATTTTTTCTTTTCTCTTACTTTGAATTTGTTGCTTCCTATATGTGCTTCTCCTTGGGGTGCGTGGTCTTCTAGGGGTGGCTTATGTCTCCCATAAGGAAACCTGGGTTACCAGGAACCCCACTCTCCCCACTCTGTTGTCTCCTCAGACCTTATTTTCAGGCTGTTTATTTTCGAGAGTTTGTGCAGTATTCTGCAGGGACCTCACCCACTGGGGCTTCTGCAAGTAGAATGCGTGGATTGTGCTACAGCTGAGCCCAGCCTTCAGCTTTCCAGAGGGGCCACTGCCTGGCTCTTAGGGAACAGAAATGTGGGCGCTTTAGGGCTCTTTGAAAGCCACCTCTGCTTTTCTTTTTCTCTCTGTCGCCTAGGCTGGAGGGCAGTGGCGTGATCTCGACTCACTGCAACCTCCACCTCCTGGGTTCAATGAGTCCTGTCTCAGCCTCCTGAGTAGCTGGGATTACAGGCATGCACTACCACGCCCAGCTGATGTTTTTATTTTCAGTGGAGACAGGGTTTCGCCACGTTGGCCAGGCTGGTCTCGAACTCCTGACCTCAGGTGATCCACCTCAGCCTCCCAAAGTGCTGGGATTACAGGTGTGAGCCACTGCACCCGGCCTACCCTTGCTTTTCTGACAGTGCCATATAGGGAGCCTCTGCAAGCTGGAGGTGTGGTGGGGGTTGGGTCAGGCTGTCATTGAGTGAGGCAGCAGAAGTGTCCCCTCAAACCCAGCTAGGGTTCCCCCACCCTGGTATGCACACAAGTTCATCATCATCTTGCAATGTATTCATGTCCATACTTGCTTTACCCTCTGAAGCAGAAAGCAGCAAACTGTAACCCCGATTGCAGCCCACCTCCTGTTTTTGTAAATACGGCTATGCCCCTTTGTTTATGTATTGTCTGGGGTTACTTCCATGCTAGGACAGCGTCAGGCAGAGTTGAGCAATTGCAGCAGAGAGCTCTGTGTGGCCAGCAAAGCTGAGTACATTTACTGTCTGGTCCTTTACAGACAAAGTTTACAGATCTCTCCTGCTGCAGGAGTGCAGGGTGGAGTCTCCTGTCTCCATGTCCTCAGCTCCAAATGACACAGGGTCTGGCACACACACTGGTTGGTAAACATTTGAGTATTTGAAGTAGGTGAGGTCGCGTTACTTATGTTAAAGGTTTGTTTTTTTTTGCCAGACATTGATTGACGTGTTGTAGAAGGATAGACTTCCTTAATCTTGTCCCTAGATTTTGTGGTGATGGTTCTTGACTGAGACTTAATAAGTCAACTGTCCAGTGACCATGTCCTTTTTCTGGCCCACACTGTTATTTCCTGAAGTGTTTATCCAGCCTGCTATCAATTTCCATTCCTGCGGAATCATGATTTTTGCTATGTTTTGTTTAGCAGTGGGATTTTTCCATTCCTTCTATAAAGAGACATTCCACCTTTCTCTCTCACTATCCCCAGCCTCACAACCAGGGCACTTTGCAGCACTCACTATGTCCCCCTGAGGTCAGCCTTGGGCCTTTGTCACTATTGTGAGTGGAGGAAAGAGCCATCAAATCTCTAGGTGCCCACCTGTGAAAAGAGTAAAGCGACTGGACTTGCTTTGGGTGAGAATCTGGCTGTTGGTGGCATGGCGTAAATAAATTGCTTGTTTTTGAAGCTGTCCAACGCCATCATCTGTGCAGTTGGCCGGAAAGCAGCTGTTGAGCCTGGGCTGACTTACATCAGAACCCATCGCGCCGCCTTTCGTGTCTGCCCCAGTGCTCTCACCGGCAAAGCAGACTCCAGGTCGCAGGGCATTCAGTCTGCAGCCTGGTGGTGTCCAGTGCAGCCTGGGCTCCAAGCCTGGCCCTGCACTTGGTTGCCTTGGGTGCATTTCCTTCCCTTCCCTTTTCTCTTTTCCCTTTCCTTTTCTTGGCGGGGTGTCACTCTGTTGCCAGGCTGGAGTGCAGTGGCGTGATCTCGGCTCACTACAACCTCTGCCTCCCAGGTTCAAGCGATTCTCCTGCCTCAGCCTCCCAAGTAGCTGTGACTACAGGCATGCACCGCCACACCCAGCTAATTTCTGTATTTTTAGTAGAGACGGGGTTTCACCATGTTGGCCAGCATGGTCTCGATCTCTTGGCATTGTGATCCACCCGCCTCGGCCTCCCAAAGCGCTGGGATTATAAGCGTGAGCCACCGCGTCCAGCCGGGTGTGTTACTTTTCTATCGTGATTGACTGAACCTTAACGTCCTTCTCTGTCAAACAGGCAGTAGCATCTTCCAGAAAGTGCTGTTATGAAGAGGAGTAGAGCACATGAAGGCTCAGCAGGGTGCCTGACCCTTGGCGTGCTGGCGGCCACTGATAACCCCTGAATGCAGAGCTGTAGTGGTTCCTGGTAAATGACAGGTCATGCCAGTGCCCTGGTCAGGCATCTGACACTGACTGGCACTCAAGTGTGGAGTGAACTTAAGCCTGTTACCCAGAAATGGCTTTTGATAAATTACAGGGCAGAGATGTTCCCTCTGGTGGACAGATAGCAGGAACCTGTTGGACAGGCGGGCACTGTCTGGAGAGGTGGGGCTTGGATGTGAAGTTGCCGTTGTTGGCGAATCTTTCTGGTTGTTTTTGTTCCAGCAAAGCCTGGGCGCACTTCTTTAGATTATGTGCCAAAATATGCAACCTGGATTCTTTTTCAATGTTCTTTTCTCCATTCATTCGTTCCCAAATCTATCTTCATACGGGTTTTAAGCCCTTTTTAAATCTGCCTAATGGCAATATTTTCTTTTAAACTGGCAAATTTCAGAATGCTCTAGCTCCCCGTGGCAGTGCCTCTGAGTGGCTGCTGTGGGAAAGGAGGGCTTACAGCAAGGGGGCACACGGGCTGGATTTCTTTCCAGCAGGCGTCACTGGGTTGTGTCTGCTTCATATGTCATACTTAGGTTCCAAGTCAGATTCTGTTGGGGGGTGGAAATGATTCTGTTGCCTATAGAAGGGAGAGAAGGTGAGGTAAAGCCGTGGCCATAAGCCAGGTTCAACTTATGCTCACCTGCAAGGACCTGGTGCGTCTCTGCCGGGTCTAGTCCCACAGACCTAGGGGTGAGTCAGAACTGGATGGAAATGCCTCAGATCCGCTGGAGAGCTTTTCTCTTGCCTCAGCCGGCTTCCTGCTTCACACTTGGAGGCTCACTAGTGCTTTCTCCCTGCCTTCTGATGGGCTAGCTTAGCTTGGGGTATGCATGTGTGTTGATGGATGGAAACTCGGCAGGCATGTGAAGCCCTGCGAACAGCGCCCTGGCCTGATGTTTGTGAAAAGCGCTGGCAAGCAGTGGAGCCAGATGGCTGTGGGCGGGGCCAGGCCTCACACTCGGCCTGGTCAGTGGAGATTCCCTACAACGGGAGGAAATCTGAATGATTCTGGTTTATTTTGGAGTTGTGTCCAGTGAAAGGTCTCTCGACTGCTCTGAAGCAGGTGTGCATACACTTTGTAAAGGGCCAGGCAGTAACTGTTTTAGGCTTTGTGGGCCGCAGATGGCCTCTTGATTATTTCTCTTCAGGCTGACTAGTTTGCCAGCCCCTGCTCTGAGGGAATGCTGAGGCTGGAAGATTGTCCACCCTTGCAGTCTTCACTGTGGAGAGTGTGATTGTCCTCACAGGGGCTGCTTTCATTCACTGCAGCGGTGACTCGCCTGGTTGCTTGTTGGTATCCTAAGTTTATATAGGAAATAGGATCCAATCCCAGGCTTACAAGAGGTGACTGATTCCACAGTAAGCCGTTTCTTTCTTTCTGGTGTTTGTTTGTTTGTTTGTTTGTTTGTTTAAGACAGATTTTTCCCTCTGTCGCCCAGACTGTAGTGCAGTGGCCCAATCTCTGTTCACTGCAATCTCCACCTCCCAGGCTCAAGCAATTGTCCTGCCTCAGCCTCCCCAGTAGCTGGGATTACAGGCATGCATCACCACGCCCAGCTAATTTTTGTGTGTGTGTTTTTGGTAGTTTTACCATGTTGCTCAGGCTAGTCTTGAACTCTTGGACTCAAGTGATCCACCCACCTCAGCTCCCCAAAGTGCTGGGATCACAAGTGTGAACCACTGTGCTTGGCCAGTAAACCCATTTTTTATTTCTCTGGCTGTCAGTTGTCAACACTGATGGACTTGATTTTAGGGTCGGTGCTTGTCTAGGCCACTCCAGTAGATGAGGAAACTGAGGTCTAGAGAGGCCAATAGTGTGCCCAATAAGGGCAAAACTTGAGTAAAAGGTTGGGGGCACTGGCTGGGTGCGGTGGCTCATGCCTGTAATCCCAGCACTTTGGGAGGCCAAAGTAGGCGAATCACTTGAGGTTAGGAGTTTGAGACCAGCCTGGCCAACATGGTGAAACCCCGTCTCTACTAAAAATACAAAAATTAGCTGGGCGTGGTGGCGCACACCTGTAATCCCAGCTACTTGGGAGACTGAGGCTGGAGAATCGCTTGAACCTGGGAGCAGAGGTTGTAGTGAGCCAAGATTGTGCCACTGCTCTCCAGCCTGGGTGACAGAGTGAGCTTCTATCTTACAAAAAAAAAAAAAAAAAAGGAATGGAGGGCACTAAAGAAAAAATTTGTACAAGCAGATTAAGTGCAGATGTTAGTCAAATATGTTTCTTGTACTGGCTTCACCAAGGCTCTGTGATTGGAAGGTGTGGAAAACATTTCACCTGGAACATAGAAGGTGCCCAGTTAGTATTTGTTAGGTGGTTGAATTTACTGGGAGGACATACTTCAAGCAACAGTTGTAGACAGACTAACGTCTCTTAAACACAATTCTAAATTTCCTGGAGAGTGTCTCATATTTGAGTAAGGTTTTTTTTTTTTTTGAGATGGATTCTCACTCTGCTGCCCAGGCTGCAGTGCAGTGGCACAATCTCGGCTCACTGCAACCTCTGCCTCCTGGGTTCAAGTGATTCTCCTGCCTCTGCCTCCCGAGTAACTGAGATTACAGGTGTGCACCACCATGCCTGACTGCTTTTTTTTCTGAGACAGAGTTTCACTCTTGTTGCCCAGGCTGGAGTGCAATGGCACAATCTTGGCTCACTGCAACCTCTGCCTCACAGGTTCAAGTGATTCTCCTGCCTCAACCTCCTGAGTAACTGGGATTATAGGTGTGTGCCACCGAGCCGGCTAATTTTTATATTTTTATTAAGAGACGGAGTTTCCCCATGTTGGCCAGGCTGGTCTCCGAACCTCTGACCTGATGAGTGATCCACCCACCTCGGCCTTCCAAAGTGCTGGGATTACAGGTGTGAGCCACCGCGCCGGCCCTTTTTGTATTTTTAGTATAGGCGGAGTTTCACCATGTTGGCCAGGCTGGTCTTGAACTCCTGACCTCAGGTGATCCTCTCACCTTGGCCTCCCGAAGTGTTGGGATTACAGGTGTGAGCCACCATGCCTGGCCTGAGCATGGTTTTTTTCCTTTTGTTTGCACTAGGGTATGAGAAAGTATGAATCAAACTTTCTTTGAGAAGTGTGGTGTGTGCCAGGTAGTTGCACTGAGAGCTGTGTGTGTTCATTCTACCCTCTGCCCTCAGGCCTGGTCAGCACAGAGTCAGAGAAAGATTTGTTATCAGTGAACGGTAGAGGCCAGGGCAAACAGATTTTAAGAGGACTTTTTAAGCAAAATTTATCGAAATGAATGTATTTCTGGTCAGTTTTCAGAATTAAATGACATTTTAGTTGGGCATGGTGGTGCATGCTTATAATCCCAGCTACTTGGGAAGCTGAGCTGAGGCAGGTGAATCGCTTGAACCTAGGAGGCGGAGGTTGCAGTGAGCCAAGATCATGCCACGGCACTCCAGCCTGGGTGACAGAGTGAGACTCCATCTCAACAAAAAGAAAAAAAAATCACATTTGATTTAAGAAATCATTCGATATTGCCAGGCACAATGGCTCACGCCTTTAATCCCAGCACTTTGGGAAGCTGAGGCAGGTAGATCACTTGAGGCCAGGAATTTGAGACCAGCCTGGGCAACATGACGAGATCTTGTCTCTACTGAAAATACAAAAAATTAGTCGGGTGTGGTGGTGCACACCTGTAATTCCAGCTACTCAGGAGCCTGACGTAGGAGAATTGCTTGAACCTGGGAGGTGGAGGTGCCGTGAGCTAAGATGGCGCCACTGCACTCCAGCCTGAGCGACAGGGAGAAACTCTGTCTCAAAAAATAAAAGCATTCAATGTGAAATCTAGACATGCTTTTTTTTTTTTTTTTTTTTTTTTTGAGACAGAATCTCACTCTGTCCTCAAGGGGCTCGCAATCTAGCCCAGGGAAGGATTCTCTTACTAATTATGACTTTTGGGGTGGGATAGCAACTCACTAGACCTGGCCTCAGGGAGGGAGATTTCAAATGGCTCATGGACCCCAGGGCAAGGAAGCAGCCAGTTCGTGGGCACTGCGATCAGAATTGGGCACGTGGGACCGACTCCCATCCTGAGCATTGTTGCCCTTTGCTCTGGGGCAGGAGGCGAGCTCTGGGGAGGGCTGCTGGGGTCAAGCAGCTGCTGGCAGGTAACTTGAGGGCAGTGAGTGCTTGGAAGCTCTTTTGCTGGTATGTTTCTTCATTGTGCCAGACTCTCCTACACACTCTAGTACATTCAGCATCCTTGGGCTTGGCCACTGAATGTGGGCGGCCCTCCCGTCATTGTGACATCAAAAATGCTCCTGCACATTTTCAAACACCCTGGTATTCCTTAGCCCATGGCCGCAGCTGAATAAACTGGGATTTGGCTGAAAGAAGGGAGTTAAGTAACCAGCCAGGATGGCTGAAGCCATGTGGGGCAGAGAGGAGAATTTCCTTGAAGAAGGGTGCAGTGTGGGCCGCTGGTTGTGTCCCCTGCTCATACAGATTGGACTTATGGCCACTCATCCCTTGGCATCCATCTTCTTGCATTCTTCATGAGCATTTCCTGATAGGAATTGCATGCGGATCTGTCCCTCAGTGACCGGCGGATCTTAGGCATCAGTCAGTACCTGTTCAATGAGTGAAAAGATGGTTTGCACACTTGCATATTTGACATGGCACCGGCTCAGTCAGCGTCTTTTGTCTCACTTGTTTTGGCCTCTGTTTGTAATCGATTTTCACTCGTTGTGTTTTATTTGGATCATAATATAGTTTTTTTTTTTTTTTTTTTTTTTTTTTTTTTTTTTTTTTGATGGAGTCTCGCTCTGTTGCTCAGGCTGGAGTGCAGTGGTGCGATCTCAGCTCACTGCAAGCTCTACCTCCTGGGTTCACGCCATTCTCCTGCCTCAGCCTCCTGAGTAGCTAGGACTACAGGCACCTGCCACCATGCCTGACTGATTTTTTTGTAATTTTAGTAGAGACAGGGTTTCACCGTGTTAGCCAGGGTGGTCTCGATCTCCCAACCTAGTGATCTGCCTGCCTCGGCCTCCCAAAGTACTGGGATTATAGGCGTGAACCACCACACCCGGCCCATAATATAGAGTTTTATCTTTAAAATCATCCTTTGGGGTACAGATTGCCGCCCTACCACATCGCATGTGTTCCTCCTGGCCTGCATGGTGTCAGAACAAGATGGTGAAATGGCAAACCTTGCTTCCGCAGCTACTGCCAAGTGCCTTTTACCAGACAGTAGTAAAATGACAAATTGTAGTTGTTGCCGTTATGTCATTGAGGGCATGTTAAACATATGCCCTAATTATTGCTTTAGTTTTGTTTTCCAGTGAGAAGTGATGGTCACTTATGCAAGTTTTCTTTTCTTTTTTTTTTGTTTGAGACGGAGTCTTGCCCTGTTGCCCAAGTTGGAGTACAATGATGCAATCTCGGCTCGCTGCAACCTCTGTCTCCTGGTTTCAAGTGATTCTCCTGCCTCAGCCTCCTGAGTAGCTGGGATTACAGGCGTGTACCACCATGCCTAGCTAATTTTTGTATTTTTAGTAGAAACGGGGTTTCACCATGTTGGTCAGTCTGGTCTTGAACTCCTGACCTTGTGATCTACCCGCCTTGGCCTCCCAGAGTGTTGGGATTACAGGTGTGAGCCACTGTGCCCGGCCTACAAGTTTTGTTTTTTAAGAGATGGGTTCTTGCTCTGTTGCTCAGGCTGGAGTGCAGTGGTCTGATCATAGCTCACTGCAGCCTCAAGCTCCTGGGCTCAAGTGATCCTCCTGCCTCAGCCTCCTAAGTAGCTGGGATTACAGGTGCGTGCCAGCATGCCCTGCTAATTATTTTTATTTATTTGAGATATAGTCTCCCTCCGTTACCCAGGCTGGAGTGCAGTGGGGGCAGTCTCAGCTCACTGCAACTTCTGTCTCCTGGCTTCAAGCGATTCTCATGTCTCAGCCTCCTGAGTAGCTGGGATTATAAGCATGCACCACCATGCCTGGCTAATTTTTGTAATTTTAGTGAAGATGGGGTTTCACCATGTTGGCCAGGCTAGACTCGAACTCCAAACCTCAGGTAATCTGCCCACCTCAGCCTCTCAAAGTGTTGGGATTATAGGTGTGAGCCACCACACCTGGCCTATTTTAGTTTCTTTAGACTGTGTCTTGCTGTGTTGACCAAGCTGGTCTCAAACTCCTGGCCTCAAGCAGTCCTCCCACCTCAGCCTTCCTGAGTAGCTGGGGTTACAGCCGTGAGCCACTGAGCCTATCAAGTGTTTTTGGTTTTTGGTGAGGAAGCTTAAAACCTATTGCCACGGTCGGATATGGAATAAAAAGCAGTGAAACTCTTAGTCCTCAGTGCCTGGCACACAGGCTCTTGGTGGGCACTTAGTATTTGTTTTTGTTGTGTTTTTTTTTAAGACGGGGTCTCGCTTTGTCACTCAGGCTGGAGTGCAGTGGTGCAGTCTTGACTCACTGCAGCCCAGGTTCAAACAATTCTCCTGCTTCATCCTCCTGAGTAGCTGGGATTACAGATATGTGCCACCACGCCTGGCTAATGTTTGTGTTTTCAGTAGAAACGGAGTTTCGCCATGCTGACCAGGCAGGTCTTGAACTTCCGACCTTAAGTGATCTGCCTGCCTCAGCCTCCCAAAGTGCTGGGATTACAGGCATGAGCCACCACGCCCAGCCAGACACTTAGTATTTTGAGTGAGTGAGTGAGTGAGTGAGTGAGTGAGTGAGTGAGTGAGTGAGTGAGTGAACTGATGAGGAGAGTACTAGTAGACTCATGGACACCTATAGAACATTAGAAAGTGGCAGAGGAAGGTCTTTTCAGGGTTGTCCCTTGAAAGGGGCAAGTACAGATGGCATAGCCCCCATGTGGTCTCTCCCTTGCCAGCCCTGGGGAGTTCTTGCTTTTTGTTTTCCATGCATGTACCTTAGAGAGCCCTTTCGTTGCCTAAGCAGATGTTTTCTCTCTCGGTACTAGTTGTTTATTTTGAAAAGTGCATATACCTGATTATTTCTGAAGGCTAATACTCTGGTTGCCCTCCTTTGATTTGGTTTTGCTTGTCCTTGGGATTAACAGCCATGGCATAAGTGGGTTGTGTACCTCCCCTATTTTGCTAGTCTTATTTTCAGTGTTATACATGGACATGCTACAAGTACTATTTATTTTTCCATCTTGAGCTGTTCTTGACTTGGAGAGGGCTCTGTTGAAGTTTACATGTCAGTGTGGTTGGTGTGCAGTAGGCTCCAGCCAACTCAGACAGAGTGAGAGGAATTAACAGTAGGTAGGGGTTGGGGGGTACTCCACAGATCGCCTCGGGGTGTCTACAGAATGCCCTGTAAATGTGAATGAACAGCCTGTGAGTGGTGAGAGCAATTTTCTAAGGACAGTCCAAAGCTGTCTTCAGATCCTCAAGGAGATCCATGATTCCCAAAGGATTCACTTTGCTGGATCAGAGGTTCTGCTGTAGTGACACTCTTTTTTTTTTCCTCTCTCTCTCTTTTTTTCCTTCTCTATTTCAAAGGCAGATCGGGAGCGGTGCCGAGAAAAATTTCCTTACTAGATGACATTTCATCGCAATGTCCGATCGTTTGGGGCAAATTACCAAGGGCAAGGATGGGAAAAGCAAGTACTCGACTCTCAGCCTGTTTGATAAGTATAAAGGAAAATCAGTAGACGCGATTAGATCCTCAGGTAAGGCCCGAGGTTGAAGGCCAGTTCCTCAGACTTTCTCCTAGTGACAAATCCCAGAAACCCAGAGTCCCTCACCTGGTTAGACAGATGTGGTCTGTGCACACCAGGCTTCTGGGCATGCATGTATAATCACTCTCTACTTCGTGCTTGAGGTGTGATTTCAGAGCCTTGAGCATCCTGACTTCCTGTAGTGGAATTTTCTCCATTTATTACCTTATTGAAGCTGGGGAGATTTTTGTTGTTGTTGTTTTTGAGACAGAGTCTCACTCTGTCACCCAGGCTGGAGTGCAGTGGCATGATCTCAACTCATTGCAACCTCCACCTCCTGGACTCAAGCAAGTCTCTTGCCTCAGCCTCTCGAGTAGCTGGGATTACAGGTGTGAGCCACCACGCGCAGCTAATTTTTGTATTTTTAGTAGAGACAGGGTTTCCCCATGTTAGCGAGGCTGGTCTCAAACTCATGACCTCAGGCGATCCACCCGCCTCGGCCTCCCAAAGTGCGGGGATTACAGGTGTGAGCCACTGTGCCTGGCCAAAGCTGTGGATATTTTTATCCTGATGGGTAGAATGGGACTTAATAGGCACTAGTGTTATCCTTTTGTTTTTTTTTTTTTGAAACAGAGTTTCACTCTTTTTTTTTTTTTTTTTTTTTTGAGATGGAGTCTGGCTCTGTCGCCTAGGCTGGAGTGCAGTGGCCGGATCTCAGCTCACTGCAAGCTCTGCCTCCCGGGTTTATGCCATTCTCCTGCCTCAGCCTCCCGAGTAGCTGGGACTACAGGCGCCCGCCACCTCACCCGGCTAGTTTTTTTGTATTTTTTAGTAGAGACGGGGTTTCACCGTGTTCTCCAGGATGGTCTCGATCTCCTGACCTCGTGATCCACCCGTCTCGGCCTCCCAAAGTGCTGGGATTACAGGCTTGAGCCACCACGCCCGGCCGAGACAGAGTTTCACTCTTGTTGCCCAGGCTGGAGTGCAGTGGTATGATCTCAGCTCAGTACAACCTCCACCTCCTGGGTTCAAGTGATTCTCCTGCCTCAGCCTCCCAAGTAGCTGGGATTACAGGCATGAGCCACGACGTCCAGCTAATTTTGTATTTTTAATAGAGGTGGGGTTTCTCCACATTGGTCAGGCTGGTCTCGAACTCCCTGCCTCAGGTGATGCGCCCACCTCGGCCTCCCAAAGTGCTGGGATTACAGGCATGAGCCACTGCGCCCAGCCAGTGTTATCCTTAAAGAATTTTTAAAATTTTGTTTTAAAATTTATTTATTTATTTATTTTGAAACCGGGTAGCTGGGATTACAGGCATGTGCCACCACGCCTGGCTAATTTTTGTATTTTTAGTAGAGAGGGTTTTGTCACATTGCCCAGCTGGTCTTGAACTCCTGGGCTCAAGCGATCTACCCACCTCAGCCTCCCAAAGTGCTGGGATTATACACGTGAGCCACCACACCTGGTGTGTTAATCAGCCTTTTTAGCTTTCATGGTTCCTGATAATTCTGGAACTTGTTGGAAAGGTTCATGTTGATCCTGTTCACACCCCGTGAAGAATTCATGAATGTCGAAGGGTTCCTGTTCAGTCTTGGTTTGGGTCTAGGTAGAGGCTGTCCCTTTAGTCCTGTAATGAGACCAGAGCTGTCTCAACTTGCAGAGAGGTGGTTCCTCTGTGAGCTGGAGGTTCCTGGGCCTGGCTTCTCACCCATGTCGTAAAGTCCCCAAGCCTTGTCCTGCCCACTAGTGAAATGGAAGCCTTTGTACAGGTTTCAGCAGCTCTTTTGTCCCTGTAGTCTTCAGTGCACAGCTTGTAAAGTGACTAAAGTGACACCAAACACTTGTTTGTTCCACTGCTGGTCTGCCCTTTGTTTTTTGTTTGGTTAGCTTTGTCATGATCACTTAACAACTAAATGCATCCAGCCTCTTTCCTTCTGTGACCTTTTTGCACGGTGTCTTTTCCGTGCCCCTCTCCCTGCAGTTATTCCTAGACATGGCTTACAGAGTCTTGGGAAAGTTGCCGCAGCCCGGCGCATGCCACCGCCTGCAAACCTGCCGAGCTTGAAGTCTGAAAACAAAGGAAACGACCCCAACATCGTGATAGTACCCAAGGACGGGACGGGATGGGCAAACAAGCAGGATCAGCAAGACCCAAAGAGGTAAACGGAGGAGGTGGGTGGTGAGTGGGAGCTGGTACTCCAGGGGTGGTCCAGTATCCTTCCCTTTGGCAGACTAATCCTAGCCCTTTGACTACTGCAGCGCTAGTCTTTGCCGTGGCAGAGCTGGAAAACTGGGGGATGCAAATGAAGCTGCTTCCTCTCGGGCTGTGGTGTTTCGTGTGTTTCTTGTTCCCTGCCTTCATTTTTTCTGGGTTTTAGAGCCGATGGAGCAGCACATCTGTGGACAACCTTGTCCCCAGTGACCAGTTTCCCCCTGTGCCTTATTAGGAACGGCCTCATCACCCCAGAGGAGCTTATGTAATGACTCAGAGCCAATTCCTGTAAGAAACTGTGGACAGAGCTGGGGCTTGAGGACTTCATTCCTGGTAGTGGGCGTCCCTGTGAACTGAACTCGGCAGAGAATCATGCAGCCTCCCTAATCGTGGGCCCAGCAGCTTCCCAGACAGAGGAGACTTCCGCCGTTGCTCTAAACAGACCCAGTCATCAGAGCAGTACAGGACTTCCAGAAGCCCTAGAGGGCCGAGGGCGGCATGGTGCTGTCATCAGAGAAACAGCCCCTGTGTGGTGGGCTGAAAACACAGGGCCTGGCTGCCTGGGGCCCACTTGGATGGCTGTACCTTTGTCTCCTACTGCAAGTCCTCTCTCAGTGTTCAGCCAGTGCTAAGACAATTCAGGGAAGGGGATGTGTTCAGGGAGGGACAGGGCCTTGTTGAGGCTGACAGGCAGAAACCTGCTGCTGGGGTTTGCCTGTTAAGGAATGTGAACAAAGACGTCTGGCGGCAGCACCCTCCTGGCCTGCATCTCTGGTGGCCTCCGTGCTGACGTGGGAAACCAGACGGCAAAAGGGACCCAGATCTCAGCCTGCCGACCCCCGCATTCTTTTCTTTCAAGTCTGTGCTGGAAACAACCATGGCAGCTTTTGTAAAATTGTTGCCTGTAGTTACTTCAGACAAGATGTAGAGAGTGAGCTAGTTATTCAGCTAGATGATTATAAAGTAGTAATCACAATAGGGCCTTAGAAGTTATTTTTAGAATGTTTCTGACAGTTTGCTTAGGGATCATATTGATGGGCGGTATAGCATAACTTTTGAAATCTGCCAGCCCTACGTGGTTTCCAGCTAGACCACTTATTAGCTTGATGGAACCTGGCGAATTGTTTGACTTCTGAGCCTCAGTGTCCCCCCTTGAAGTAGGAATGATACCTGGCTCTGCTGATAGTTACAAGGTATCCATGAGGCATTGATGGGCTAGCACAGATCAAGTGCTTAGCCCAAACCTGGCACAGAGGAGGGGCAGATATTGACTGCTGTCATCATTCCATTCAAATGGTACTCATTCCATTCACACCATGAGCTCTGGAACAAAATGAATATTGCACATTTTAATGGAAGGACTGAAATGCCTCTGCACCACCAAAAGTTCTAGAGAGGACAAAGCATTACTCCCTCCTGTTATCCAGCCTTTACTCTGCCTTGGCGGCTCCAGTGAGGGCTAGTTGTGCTGGAGCACGTCCGCCAGGGAAGAGGTGAGGACGGAGTGTTGGTGAAGGCACAGATCCCGGTGTGGTTCTCTGCTGCCCTGGGCCACATCCTCCCACCGAGGTATCAGGTGGCAAGTGGGCCCACAACGTGGGGACTCAGTCTTTAGTTTTGGAGAACACAAAAGTGCGACTTCCTGGAAGCTTCTCTTTTAGGTAGAAGGAGATGTAAGAACCCAAGCAGTACCTTCTGTTTGTAATAATCACAAATGTTGAGTTGCCTGGGTCAGGTGAATCTTGGAAGATGGTGTCTGTAAAGAGTTTGGCTTCCATTTACAGATAAGCCACTTGTATTGGAGGAGTTCCTACCAAGGGGGTGGCTGCCCTCCTTGAATCTTGTTGAGTGGAAAGTTGCCTACAGTGACTGGAGGGCTGAGTTAGAGCAGAAACCTTCATTCGGCCATTTTTTGTTGATTTCATCACTTCACCTGTGGAGTGTAAATTCACTGACACAGCCTTTTTTGGAGGGCAGCCTGGCAATCGTTTAAACTTCAAAACATCTTTTGATCCAGCATTTCCATTTCTAAGGTCGTATGCCATGGAATTACTTACAGGAAAAGGGTGCAAAGATACATATTTTAAAAATTCTTGACTGGGTGCGGTGGCTCACACCTGTAATCCCAGCACTTTGGGAGGCCGAACTGTGCAGATCACATGAGGCCAGGAGTTCGAGACCAGCCTGACCAACATGGCGAAACCCCGTCTAATACTAAAAATACAAAAATTAGCCGGGCGTGTTGGTGCATAACTGTAATCTCAGCTACTCGGGAGGCTGACGCAGGAGAATCGCTTGAACCTGGGAGACGGAGGTTGCAATGAGCTGAGATCATGCCACTGTACTCCAGCCTGGGTGACAGAATGAGACTCTGTCTAAAAAAAAAAAAATTCTTATGGCAGTTGTATCTGTAAGAGGGGAAAAAACCCGTATGAACGATTGGTTAAATTATGACCTGTCTGGTTGTGTTATGTGGTCATTAAAAGCAAAAGGAAGATCCATTTCTATGGTGATGAAAAGATATTCAGATGCATGAAGTAGAAAAAGTCATAGAGCTTTATGTATGGGGTCACTCCACTTCTGTTGGAAAAACACTATATTCCTGCAGTGTAAAACTCTGCTGGTTAAAAACAAATAAAACTCTATTAACAGGTATAGAGAAATCTGCTTGGAGTTTCTCTCTGGATGATGAGGGCATGATGTTGTGTGTTACCTACTTTTATTTATAAGTTTATTTTTACTCTGAGCATGTATTTATAAATGCAGAGAGGGTTAAAAAGTCAAGCCTCTGAGTAGGTATGGGCTCTGGGTCTGGGATAAGGGGCACAAGCCCCTTCATTCATTCCAGTGATTCAGTTTCCCTGTTGGCAAATCCTTCACTTGCATTATTTACAGTGAGCTTTTAGTTTTTGCAGACAGAAGGCTCTACAAGAAGGCAGAAAAGTTTCATTTTTAAAAAAGAAAGACCAGGCAAGGTGGCTCACACCTGTAGTCCCAGCTACTTGGAAGGCTGAGGTGAGAGGATTGCTTGAGGCTGGGAAGCGGAGGTTGCATTGAGCCAAGTTTACCCCGCTACGCTTCAGCCTGGGTGATAGAGTGAGACCCCCTGCCTCGAAAAAAAAGAAAAAGAAAGAGGCAGAGGACTGTCTTGTGCTAATTTTAAATGCCAGTGACTAGAACGAAAGCATGGTTTGTTTTCTCATTAGTTTTTGCCAGCATAAAAATCTGCTGGGGAAAGTCGTATTTTTGTTGGCCAGAGGAGGTCTGCTTCCTGTGAGCAGCTGAACAGCTATGGCTCCTGAGAACGCAGAGACCTGGCCAGCGCACTCTGTGCGGTGCCTGACCCCACTGCCCTGCCTTTGTCTAGTTCCAGTGCGACGGCCTCTCAGCCGCCGGAGTCGCTGCCGCAGCCGGGTTCGCAGAAATCTGTCTCCAATTTGCAGAAACCGACACAGTCAATCAGTCAGGAGGTAGGTGCTGGGACTGCATCGCAACTGTTTCCTGGGCACGGTAGCCCCTCAATGTCCTTGTTGCTGGGGGCTGGGAGGAGTTGCTACTGGGAAGTGTGGTTGTGCATGGCCTGTCTATTCCAGAGGCACACCCAATGAGTGACTTTAGAAAAGCAGCATGGGAAACTGTCGTGGTCACTGGTGAAGAAATTTAATCTGCAACTTTTGGAAAAAGACCTCAGATATGGTGCCTGTTGACTTACCTTGAGGCGTGGTCACTCAGGCTGGACTGCAGACTAGTTCAGGGTGAAGCTCCATGGAAGCGTCACGTGATCTCCATGGAAGCTTGGGTCACAAGAAGACAAAAATTGGCAGGTCACAGAAAGGTTCACTGGCCGGGTGAGTTTGAAAAACAAAATGAAGCGAGCTCCTTTACTGCCGTACTTTTCAGTGCCTTTCGCGTGCTAATACCTACTGTGGCTCTCTGAGAAGAGGATATAATGGGCAGCAGTCCCTAAATTTATTTGTCCCAGGAAACATTTCTTCACCGAATGTCTCTAGGGACTAATGTCTCTCGGAACACGCTTTGGGAAATACGAAGCTACAATCCTTTAATTGTTGATATGTTTTAAATGTTTCTCTAAGCAGAAAGTAATGTTTTCACCAAGGAAGAGCTCATAACACACTCAGTCCATCAGAGTCTGGCTACGGGTTTCTAGAGATTGGCAGGAGGATATACTTAGCCGGAGCTGGAAATCTAGATGAGAAGTTTGAATTTTTTAGAAGATGAAAAGAAATGTAGACATAGATACCTCGTATTCACCAGCTCTCTTGGCAGCGGGAATGAACCTATTTTGGTTTTGCTTTGCTGCATGGGCAATATGAGGTCTCAAATGTCATCCCCTCTCTGCTGTAACCATACTCGGGAAAGTCTGTGGCTTTGCCAGGACACCCTCTCCCCACCTAACACTGAACTGTGCTTTTAAAATTAAAGACAAAAAAGAAAAGAGGGGTCTGTGATCGTGCAAGACGCCCTTTTCTACTGGGACCTTAGGTTAGTCAGAGTATTTAGAGTTGAGTTCCTTTCTGTTTCCCAGAATTTGAAAGAGAAGGAGTGAGCTGATAGAGCTCAGAGATCAGATTTGCCTCTGAAACCTGTTGAACATGTATGTGCCCAGACCCCCATCACTGGGGGGACTGTGGGTGAGGTCCTGGGCAGCTGTTTGAATGAATTGCTGAAGGGGCAGCTCTATGCCAAGGAAGGGGAACCCATCCTGGCGCTGGCGCAGGGGTCACCATATCCGGTGCTCAGTGCTGCTTTGCTGCTACCTGGTGTCTCTCACATGTGAGGCGCAGGTAAGAAGAGGCACCCGGTGTTGGGCGAGTTTTAGAACATCTCCATGGAGGGATCACAGCAGCTCTGCTCTTGGGATGAAGTTTGCCAGCAGTCTTAGTAACACCTTCTTGGTCCTATGTGTGCTCTTTCTAGTTTAATGCCAGGGGAGTCATCCCTGTGACTGCAGAGGGGAGGGGAGTGGAGGGATGGGATTGCATTAGCATATTAAAGGCCTTCAGTGGAGACCTTATGTGGAGGGGAGCCCCTGTGCCTCCTGTTTGCTGCTGGATCTGAAGGCCTCTAGCCCACCTGTGGGATGTGTCTGGCCCCAGCTGCGCTGCCTCCATTGTGCCACTGACCCCACCCTTCTGTAGTCCGTGGCAGGGAAACTGTATAGTCACCCCAGGCCACTGGTGTGAAGCATTCAGGGCACCTCTGTGATGAGTAAATGGATTGCTGTACCCGGTCAGCTCTGCATCACAGGCAAGAGAGACAGTTGTTTGCCTTGTGAGTGGATGGTGCTGGCTGAGGTGGGTGGGAGAAGGTAGTGATTTAATATAGCATTTCATCTAGTAAGTGGGGAAACTTCACAAAGCAGCAGCTTGTTTTGTGTATTTTTACCTTCAGTTAGAAGGAGGCTGTGAGTTGAAAGTTGAATGGAAAAGATGGGGTGAACTTAATGGTTAGAGACTCAAAAGGGCACTGGACATAGGCAGGCTGGAGACTGGTCCTGGTTCTGCTGTTCTGCATCGGACTCAGTCACTCTTCTCTGAGCCTCAGTGGTGAATGTGACTAGAGCCTCCCCAGGGTGTGGTGAGCATTTGGTCAGGCTGGGTGTGCCTCGCATAATGCTCACCCTGGCGACTTTTCAGCAGAGGCGACCTGGTATGGTTCTCAGGAGGGGAGCCGTGCCTTGTAGAGTCACAGTCACTACAGAAGGTGCTGCAGCTGGCCCACCCAGCTCAAGATCTGGCACGTTGGCCTTCCCGTGTTCGTGTTCCTCGTTAGCAGCGGTGCAGTTTTAAAAACACATGCCGGAACTGGGCCTTAGTCTTTGTCTCTGGAGCAAAATAAAGTAGCTCTATGTGGACATGGGAGGTTCCAGAGCACCGCATAGAGGGAGACAGGTTTGGGTCCTGGCTTTGCTGTGTCACCGTCTGTGTGACTTGAAGCTGATCACTCCCCAAATCCTGCTCCTTGTCTGTAGAGTGGGCCTGGCATTTTCTGGTCCCTGGGACTGCTGTGTGGAGTGTGCATTGCAGGGGTCGTTCAGGGCTTCGCTGCTGCTCAGAAAGTGGTGGTGGATGGATCCGTATAGGGTTCAAATCTAAGGGGCTGGCCTCTCAGCAGCTTGTTGTAATGGGCTGTCACTGTACAGTGGAATAAGGGAGCTGGCCCTCTTCTGATTCTCTTCCTTCTTTCAGAATACAAATTCAGTGCCAGGTGGACCAAAGTCATGGGCACAGCTGAATGGAAAGCCAGTAGGACACGAAGGTGGTAAGTGCGCACATGTGTGTGTGTGTTTGGGGACGGTGGGGAGGGGGAGGTAAATGCCTTTTCCAGAATGTCTGGTTGGGTCTAGGCACCCAGAAGCTTTGAGGACTCTCTTCCACAAAGAGGTACTGTTCTGTGGAGGCCTTGCCTGTGCACAGCAGGGCACTGACTCTGCAGAGGGGCCAGCTCTTTGGTGTCTTTGGATGAGTGCTCTTGCTGAGACAAGAGTGCTGACTGGGCTGTGCTGCTGGTGGGCTCCTGTTTGCTCCACGGTCGCGGCATTGCCAACACCATCTGCTTCCTCTCTCCTGGGACCACAGGAGGGAGGTGTCACATGGTGTGGCTTGAGTTGATGAAGAAGCTGGCCGTGGGGTTGGAGTGGCCCACCTGGAGGATGTTCTATCCAAGCACTCCGAGGGTTACGTGGTGTTACCAGAAGTGCTGTGCCCAACACACAGGAAGCTCCCTGGAAGCGGAACCCACTGTGCTGCTTCCGTGGAGCAGCTCAGGAGAAAGATGAGGGTGATGAACCGAAGGAAGCAGTGTTCAGAGTTTTAAAAAATAAATGCATGGGAATTACACATTCACATGGCCTCCGAGGCAGGCCCAGGATAGTGGGCTAAAGCAGTTTGGTGAGTTCTGTGCATCCAGGCTGCCCTCCAGCCCCCACAGTCCTTGAAGAATGTGGGTCAGCAGATGTTCTTGAGAAAACCAAAAGATCTGGATTTTCCACAGGAGCTCTTCTAATTTTTGATGATAGCTTGAATGTTTCTAGCATACTGTGCTTGAGACCAAACTAGGCAGCAGCTTTGAGTGGGAAGGAGAGTGGTCATGGTGTGGGCAGACGATTCGAAGGAATATACTGGGGAAAGCCCACAATTCACTTTCTCCTGTAAAGCAGCACTGACTGCCCTTTTTTACCTTTTGCCCCCATCTTGGTATCGCCTTCTGCCTCCTGCGCTACCCCTGCCAGCCAAGGCTTCACCAGACTTGGTCTTTAGTAGCCTATATTAGAAAACCAGCTGCACATCCTTCATTCCTTGAACCTCACCCCCAGCCTGCCATGCCTAGGAGGTCCTGCCCCTTATGGGTTGAAATCCCTGTGCTCAAAGGCTCTTCCCTCAGTCTCCAATGGGAAATGATGGATCAGTCAATGTGCCAATTGGATTTCAATGCCCCAGCTTCTCCCAAGGGGTTGAGGGTACAGATGGAGTGCCAGCACGAGTGCGGTGGTGCGATTATAGCCATTGCAGCCTCGATCTCCCGGGCTCAAGCAATCCTCCCACCTCAGCTTCCTGAGTAGCTGGGACCACAGGTATGTACCACCACACCTGGCTGTTTTTTTTTTTTTTTTTTTTTTCCCCATTTTGAGTAAAGACAAGATCTCACTATGTCGCCCAGGCTGGTCTTGAACTCCTAGGCTCAAGCGATCCTCCCACTTCAGCCTCCCGAGTAGCTGGGGCTGGGACCACAGGCGCATGCACCACCACGCCTGGCTTATTGATTGATTGAGTGATTGATTGAGATGAGATCTCACTATGTTGCTCAGGCTGGTCTCCAACTCCTGGGCTCAAGTGATCCTCCTACCTTGGCCTCCCAGAGTTCTGGGATTATAGACATAAGCCACCGTGCCTGGCCTCAAAAGGATCTTTGAAGATGCTTTATGAAGAACATTCACTGGACTTGTAACTGGTTCTTTGGCTTTCCATATCTTATATTTCTGTAAGGTAGAATTTTTTGTTTGTTTTGTTTTTGTTTTTGTTTTTGAGTCTTGCTCTGTCGCCCAGGCTGGAGGGCAGTGGCCGGATCTCAGCTCACTGCAGCTCACCGCCTCCCGGGTTCACGCCATTCTCCTGCCTCAGCCTCCTGAGTAGCTGGGACTACAGGCGCCCACCACCTCGCCCGGCTAGTTTTTTGTATTTTTTAGTAGAGACGGGGTTTCACCGTGTTAGCCAAGATGGTCTCGATCTCCTGACCTCGTGATCCGCCCGTCTTGGCCTCCCAAAGTGCTGGGATTACAGGCTTGAGCCACCGCGCCCGGCCCATTTTTGTTTTTTGTTTTTTTTTTTGAGACAGTCTTGCTTTGTCACGCAGGCTGGAAGTGCAGTGGCATAATAGCTCACTGCAAACTCCCTAAGGTTAGAATTTTTAAAAGATAGAATATATTAATTTTTATTTAAAAAGAACTACAAAAATTAAAAGAAAAATGCCTGTATAAATTGGCCCAACTCCTATGGAAGCCAGTTTGGCACTGCCTGGCAAAATAATAACACATAATACCCTTTGACCTAGCAAGTACACCTTGAGGAAATTACTCTACAAATAATACTTGCCCATGTGTGAAATGACCTGTGTACAAGACTATTCACTGCAACATTATAATAGCAAAAGATTGCAAACAGTCCCTTGAAATGCCTGCAAAATTACGGTACTTTAATGAAATGTGATTTGGCTATAAAGAAAAAAAGCAGAAGTTTTCTATTGATTTGGCAAGATCTCCAGGTGAAGAAAAGTACAGAATGGTATGTATAGTATCTTACCATTTGTGTAAAAAATTGGGGTGAGGGCTGGATGTGGTAACTCACACCTGTAATCCCAGCACTTGGGGAGGCTGAGGCAAAGGGATTGCTTGAGTCCAGTAGTTTGTGACCAGCCCGGGCAACATGGCAAAACCCTGTCTCTATAAGAAACACAAAAAATCAGCTGAGTGTGGTGGCAGACACCTGTAGTCCCAGCTACTTGGGAGGCCAAGGTGAGAGGATTGGTTGAGCCCAGGAGTTGAAGTCCAGCCTGAAAAGCATAGCAAGACCCTATCTCTACTCAAAATTAAAAAAAAGAAAGAAAATAATTGCAGGCAGAAACCTGCCAGTCCACAGACTTGACACACTGGGCAGGGTGGGGGCCAAGTGTAAAAGTCAGTTTCGGTTCCGCATCTTGTGCTAGAGTCACACATCTATGACACTGTCAGCAGTGTGGGGATTGGAGGGTGTTGTCCACAAGTGTTTTCATGACTCTCTGGAATTCAAAAGGGCTTTTCCTGAATCGATAGACTCAATTGATAGGTCACCTGAAACAGACCCAGGAGACCTGATTGCATGTTTGGGCAGAGGTCAGAGACTCAGACACCAGCTACTACCCCACCAGTGGCTCAGCCTGTGACCTTGGAAGAAGCCCCCCGACTTTCCTGCCTCAGTTTCTTATGGTGGAGAACAGATGGCAGGTGAACATCATAAAGCATTGAGACCTTATGAATACTGGTATTTTGCTGTGAGACTTTTTTCCTACCCTTTATCCTTATTAAGATTAATTCATGCTTACAATAATATCTTCATGATTCTTGAAGCAGAAGAAGGAGATGGAACAGCAATATTGAACAGATGCTGGTTTTTTCCTAATTTCAAATCTACCTTTTTTTTTTTTTTTTTTTTTTTTTTGAGGCAGGGTTTCGTTCTGTTGCCCGTGGGGGCTGGAGTGCAGTAGCGCAGTTTTGGCTCACTATAGCCTCAGTCTCCTGGGCTCAAGCAGTCCTCCCACCTCAGCCTCCCAAGTAGCTGGGACTACAGGCACACACCACCATGCCTGGCTAATTTTTGTGATTTTTGTAGTGATGGGATTTCATCATGTTGTCCAGGCTGGTCATCCTGTATTTTAAAAATGAGAGTTTTTATTTGATTCTTGCCTGTGACCTTCTACCATAATGAAGCGACTGAGTCAGAGCCCCCTTCACAGTGCCCCGGAGCTCCTTCTTGACGCTTGGAGGCCATCTCTGGCTGACCATTGGTGAATGGTGTCCAGTCTCACCCTGTCAGGTTTATTTGAGCAAATTGCTGCCACATGCCTGTGTGGTGATCCAGCCGCGCCTTGCCGGCACAGTCAGCTTTAATGAACAGGTCTATGGATCAGTGGTGCTAAGAATAATTTAAACTACTTAGGGGAAGACTGGGGTTTAGCTGTATAGGGAACAAGGCATTCCACAGGGGGCCATTTGTTGTGTGGTGTCACCACTGTTCCTAGATTTCTCCTGTCTGGAGTGTGCTGCGTATTCCAGATCAGAAGACGTGCCATTTTTAATCTGTTCATCTGAAAATGGTGGCAGAACCTCTGCTAAGTTCTGTGTGTAAGGGAACAACATTAGGAAAGTCTTCTTCTCTAAAGCAGGTTGTAATGTCAGGGAATGAATGAACGAATGAAGAACTAAACTGTTCCCAGGATTATAAGAGTGGAATGTTTAGCCTTATAGGGCTCAAGGAACTTAGTAGAAAATGCAGAAGGACAGGTGAATGAGGAGGTACTCATGTCTGTACATCTAATTTCCACCTGATCTTACCAGCAGCTGTTATGTTATGTTATGTTATGTTATGTTATGTTATGTTATGTTATGTTATGTTATTTCTTTGAGATGGAGTCTCACTCTGTTGCCCAGGCTGGAGTGCAGTGGCTCACTGCAAACTCCACCTCCTGGGTTCACAGCATTCTCCTGCCTCAGCCTCCCAAGTAGCTGGGACTACAGGCACCTGCCACCACGCCTAGCTAATTTTTTTTTTTTTTTTTAGTAAAGATGGGGTTTCAGCATGTTAGCCAGAATGGTCTCAATCTCCTGACTTCGTGATCCGCCTGCCTCGGTCTCCCAAAGTGCTGGGATTATAGGCATGAGCCACTGCGCCCGGCCTATTTTATTATTTTTAGAGAGAGGGTCTCACTTTGTCACCCAGGCTGGAGTGTGGTGGCACGATCTCGGCTCACTGCAACCTCCACCTCCCGTGCTCAAGCGATCCTCCTACCTCAGCCTCCTGAGTAGTTGGGACTACAGGCACCTGCCACCAGCTACTTTTTTGTGATTTTTGGTAGAGACAGGGTTTTGCCATGTTGCCCAGGCTGGTCTTGAACTCCTGAGCTCAAGTGATCCACCCACCTCGGCCTCCCAAAGTGTTAGGATTACAGGTGTGAGCCACTGTGTCTGGCAGAAGCAGCATCTTAATCCTTTTGGGGTAGGCTGGGGCAGGGATGGCAGTACTCTCTGTAGGTGTTGCCTCCACAGGAAAACAGTTGCCTTCTTGGCCTCCCCTGGGCTGATTTGTCTGTGGCCCCAGGCAGTCCGCAGAACCTTCCCTGCTGGGGCAGGCTGTGGCCTGGAGTTGCTGTGATATCTTACCCATTCCCTTTGTAAGCAGGCACTGGTCCCTGCAGGTCAGCTGGGAAGGGGCATCATGATGTCAGCAGCAGCCTCCCTTGTCACCCTCAGTGCCCCCCTGGTGGCATCTGCCAGCACAGAGCACCCTTGTGACAAGGCTCCCTCAGAAAGCCAACTTGCAGGCAACATGGCTTTCAAGGTGTGGAGCTGGGAAGCAGATGACTGTTGACTCCATCTCACTTCCTCCATGTCTACTCCGTCTTCTTGACAGGTTTAAGGGGCTCAAGCCGACTGTTATCCTTCTCTCCCGAGGAATTTCCGACGCTGAAAGCAGCTGGAGGGCAGGACAAGGCTGGCAAAGAAAAGGGCGTCTTAGATCTGTCGTATGGGCCAGGACCAAGCCTCCGCCCTCAGAGTAAGTGACCGCAGCCTCTGGGCACTCGATGGAGTCACAGAACTTCCTCCCCTCGTCTCTCTGTGCTCCTAGAAGGGTGCTGATGTCACTGGGATCTCCGGTTCGAGCTGGAAATGTGGCTCTTTGGCTCGTACCCGATCTGTGCGTCCATTGGACTTGCTGCCTAGGCCATTGGGCATTGTGCCTTTTTTGTCTCTTGGGTTGGGCCAGGCCTGTCCCCTCCCCCTCTGTCATCCAGTTGTTAGTTTTGCTGTGCCTGGTGTCTGTGGCAAGGATGGACAAAGGACCAATTAACTTAGGTCCCCAGTTCAAGAGCTTGTTTTCTAAAGCTCCCAATCCTAGCTGCGTCTAGTCGGAATCACTGGGGAGCTGGTGAATGAGTGATTTCCAGTCCTCCCGTCCCCCAGCCCAGTTAGGACCTGTATTTTTAACCCATTCCTTTGGGGATTGTGACTTAAATCAGCCGGCACTGCTCTCTACTGCTCGCTTATCTTAGGTTGGCCAGGGAAGGAGCTGGATTGTGTAGCACTTTTTGCTGGAAGTTTCTCCTTGGAAGCCGAGGGTGGCTGGAGGTTAAGGTGGTGTTTAGGAATGCGATTTTCCACGTGTTCTACTTAGGGATTTTGAAGTGGCTCATGTAGTCCAGGGGACTTGATCAGGTCTTGAAACGTGAGGGCCTTTTGTTTGCTTGTCTTGAGGCCTCTCCCATTCAAGTCAGAAGTGATGTCCTGTAAGTCAGTGATCACTGTGAATGTGTCTTGCTTGTGGAAAGGCACTCACTGCCTTTCCAGTGACCCACACAGGACTGGTTTATTTTGCTTCGTAGTTTTTTTGTTTTTTGTTTTTTTTTTTGAGACGGAGTTTCACTCTTGTTGTCTAGAGTGGAGTGCAATGGTACGATCTCTGCTCACCACAACCTCCGCCTCACGGGTTCAAATGATTCTCCTGCCTCAGCCTCCGTAGTAGTTGGGATTACAGGCATGCGCCACCACGCCCGGCTAATTTTGTATTTTTAGTAGAGGCGGAGTTTCTCCATGTTGGTCAGGCTGGTCTTGAACTCCTGACATCTGGTGATCCGCCCGTCTCAGCCTCCCAAAGTACTGGGATTACAGGCATGAGTCACCATGCCCGGCCTTTTTATTTATTTATTTATTTTGAGACAGAGTCTTGCTCTGTCACCCAGGCTGGAGTGCAGTGGTGCGATCTTGGCTTACTGCAACCTCTGCCTCCCAGGTTCAACCGATTCTCCTGCCTCAGTCTCCTGAGTAGCTGGGACTACAGGCGCTCGCCACCATGCCTGACTAATTTTTTGTATTTTTAGTAGAGACGGGGTTTCACCGTGTTAGCCAGGATGGTCTCAATCTCCTGACCTTATTATCCGCCTGCCTCAGCCTCTCAAAGTGCTGGGATTACAGGCGTGAGCCTCCGCACCCAGCCTGTTTGCTTCATTTTAGGGGACATGAATAATACCTTTCTGGGATTAATTAAGATGAGCTGCTTTGTGGGACTATAAAAATGTGGACATAGAAGAAGCTTCTAAGCATCAGTTTCATCTCCTCATTGGAGAAGACGGGGAAACATGGACGGCGTGACCTTGCCTTGCCCCAAATCTCACAGCAAAGGGGTTGAAGAACTGGGGTCAGACATGTCCTGGGTCTCTTTCCCTTAAGGGTTGTGTAACTCAGAGACCGTTGTGCTTCAGCTTCTAACCAAAAGGTGACCGAAAACAGGGATCTGTTGTCTCATTTGATTTCTTGTTGGCCTCTAATAATTTCCACCCGATCTTACTACATTTGGCAATAGAAAGCATCATTTAAAAAAGACAGTTCGGCAAGTTTCCGCCTGTGAGCTACACAAGTGCCCCACACCTCCACTGGAAGGACAGCGGCTGCACTTTGCATGTCTTGTGGACTGGGGGATCTTTATTAAAAGGTGCCACTGCTAATCAAAGCCTGAAACCACCGTGCCTGGAACTCACTTCTGTTTTAATGTGTAGTCCAGTGCTGACCCTAAGTGGGCTGGTCAGCCGTTTGTTGAAGGAATGACCCGAGGCTGTTTTCATCAGGGCCGTCTTCCTATCTCTGGGTTGAAGACTAGGGGGAAGGGTGGCGATTGTTACTCATTGATGAAGCCTTCTCTCTGAGTAGATCTCATTTTGTATTTCACAGTCAGACTTCCCTCAGCAAGTTCATCCCCATTGGCCAAGGGTCTGCCCCAACCTTCCCTGACAGATTTAACAGTTCTTCACTTTTGGTGTTTTTTGTTTTTCATTTTATTTTTTTGTTGAAGGAGGGGGTCCCTTCACCTTCAGAACCTCATACGATCCCTCCTTCCCCCTCCTCTTCCTTCTCCCCTTTTGCCCCCTTTCAATTTCCAGATGTGACAAGCTGGAGGGAGGGCGGTGGGCGACACATAATTTCTGCCACGTCTCTGAGCACCTCCCCAACTGAGCTGGGCAGCAGGAACTCGAGTACGGGAGATGGAGCCCCCTCCTCGGCATGTACCAGCGATTCTAAGGACCCCTCTCTCCGCCCGGCTCAGCCTGTCCGAAAAGGGGCTTCACAGTTCATGGGAAATGTATACCACCCACCTACATACCATGACATGCTTCCTGCTTTTGTAAGTCTTCAGAGTGTACTTTTTTTTCCCCCCATCAAGTTGGATTGTGTCCAGCAGATAGGTCAAGTGGTTGAATGTCCCCCTTGGGGTCTCCTCTTGGCCCTGTTACCCTACTTCTGAGGCTTCCACTGGTTTTGCATTTTCTCTCCCTGCTTTTTAAATCTTCAGGGCCTCTGGCTTCTTTCCCTGGTGATGTGGATATCATTTTAGGCTTTGGTTCTTTAGAAACAGGAGAGGCAGGTTTTCCCTGACATAGGTCCCCAGGTCTACTTACTGACAGCAGGAATGAAATGGGGGAGATGGCGGTAAGATTAATTAGGAAACCCCAAGACTTTCCTGTTTCTTTTTCCCATTTTCCACTTTACAAAACACATTCTGATTTAAGTGGAAATTGCAATTTGGGTCATTACCAGCAAATCCTGTTCATCGATGTTATGTTTCAGATGTGTTCGCCAAAGTCATCAGAAAACCAGGGTACAGTGGAACGAGGCTCTTTTCCCCTTCCTCAGCTCCGCCTTGAACCTCGAGTTCCTTTTAGACAGTTCCAGATGAATGACCAAGACGGGTGAGTCCATCGCGTTACAGTCACGTGTGTAGAGATGAGTCCGGTGGTGGTTCCGGTCAGGATGAGGGGATGATGAATAGAAGTGCTGTGTCTCCTGGAGACCGCAGAGAACTTTACCAGCTCAGCGTGGCAGGGTGTGTGGGGTGGTGGCTGGGATTCGGAGCTGATTGAGAGATTGAGTCATGATTTCAAGTGCCTGGTAGAGTTGAAGTTCTGGCACGTGCGTGTTGCTGCTGCCCTAGGCCTTAGCGACCAGCATGTAAAACTGCAGGACAAAGCAGAACTTCTGTCTGGGATGTACTTGTTTGCTCATTATGTATTTCTTTTAAAGGAACTGATAGAAATATTAAACATGAACCTTTGCAGTGTGAAACTTGTTTTTGGACAGGTATTTGATTTTGCTTCCGTCTATATACTGGACATGATTCCATCATCTTTACTTTTCTCTTTTATCAGAAAAGAAAACAGGCTGGGAGTGTCTCGCCCACTCCGCCCGCTAAGGCAGCTGGTGGAGCGGGCACCACGGCCCACCATTATCAATGCGGAAAACCTGAAGGGCCTTGACGATCTGGACGCCGATGCCGATGATGGCTGGGCAGGTGGGCAGAGAAGCACGGGTGGTTCAGACGGGCAGGACCAAAGTTCATCTGTGCTTACCAGGGATGGAAACCCCCTGGCGCCACCGTGTGTTTTCCCTTGGCAAGATAGGGACTAAGAGCAGGACAGGGAAGCAGCCCCGATGCCCTCCTTCCTCATTTACTCCCCGACTAGCGGTTCCTTCCTGGCCAAGCCATTAGCTTCTTTTGGTTTTTAGTCTTGATCTTACAGTTTTGTTGTTAACTTTTAAAAAATTATTGATGATGCAAAATTTAAACACAAAAGAAAATAATAGCTCCCAACCACTGATCACTCAGGTTCAATAAGTACCAATGTTCTGCCATTCAGTTTTTGTTTAATTTTTTTCCAAGAGACAGGGTCTCAGCTACTCTGGGCATACTACCTATGGATTAGCCCTGCTTTGCAAGGAGCAGTAAAAAAAATAAAAAGGAAGGCTGGGCACGGTGGCTCACGCCTGTAATCCCTTTGGGAGGCTGAGGTGGGCAGATCACGAGGTCAGGAGATCGAGACCATCCTGGCTAACATGGTGAAACCCCGTCTCTACTAAAAATACAAAAATCAGCCAGGTGTGGTGGTGCATACCTGTAGTCCCAGCTACTCAGGAGGCTGAGGCAGGAGAATCACTTGAACCCAGGAAGCCGATGTTGCATTGAGCTGAGATTGTGCCACTGCACTCTAGCCTGGGTGACAGAGCGAGACACCGTCTCAAAAAGAAAAAAAAAAAGGATAGAGAAAGGGTCTGGCTGTGTTTCCCGTTCTGGAGTGGAGTGGCTGTTCGCAGAGTCCATCATGGTGAACTGCAGCCTCAAACTCTTCCTCCTGCCTCAGCCTCTGGAGTAGCTGGAACTACACGTGGGTGCTACAAACCCGGCTTGTTCTGCCGCTCTTATTCCTTTATCCCTACCCACTCCCTATCCCCCAACCTGATTATTTTCTTTCATAGTTCTTTTTATTTATTTTCAGGTAGATTTTAATTATAGTGAAAGGCATTCATGTCACATTTTACCTGTACAGTTTTACAAACGGATACGTGTATATCATACACATCCATATCCAGAGAGAGAACGTTTCCCTCACCACCCCAGGCTTCCTCATTGCCTCTCCAGAGCTCTGCCCTGCGACTGCTCACAGGCCTGCTGCTCTTCTGATTCACTTTACCCTAGATGAGTTTTGCCTAGTTATCAGACTTCAGATGAGTGGAGTCATACAGTTTTTACTCTTATATGGTTTTCATATTCATCAGTGTTATTTATATGTCGGTTGCTTTTAGTTGCTGAGATATGTCCTAATGCATCAATATACTGTAATTTGTTTATTCATTCAAAAGTCCCACTCTACACCGTACTTCTGTTTCTCTTGGGTAAATATCTAGAATTGTTGGGTCAAAGGGTAGGCTTCGGATTAAGTGTTTAAGACCTGTCCAAACCTTTTCCCCTGGTGGTTATGCCATTTTACATTCCCAACAGCAGTGTGTGAGAATTTGGTAGGTCTGGATCTTAACATTTTGGTGTTCATCTTTTTTTTTTTTTTTAAAGAGACAGGGTCTTACTTTGTTTCCTAGGTTGCAGTGCAGTGGTGTGATCAAAGCTTACTGTAGCCTTGAACATGTTTGTCTTTTTAATTTTAGCCATTCTAGTGGGTGTTTAGTGGTATCTCATTGTGCTTTTAATTTGCATTTTGCTGATGACTAATGATGATACACACACTTTTATGTGCTGTTTGACAACTAATATATTGTCCTTTGTTTGATGTCTGAATGTTAAAAAATTGGGTGGTAGGATACCAGCCCTGGATACAAATCCTTTGCAACTTTTATTTTGCAAATATATTTACATATTGCATTCTTTGTCTTAATTTTTTTTAAACACTGTTTTGATGAGCAGAAGTTTGACTTTTGAAATTTAACTTATAAATTTGGGTTTTTTTGTGGTTATTATTTTTGTGTCCTGTTTAAAAAAATGTTTGCTTTCCCTTGGTGGTAAAGATATTCCTAGATGTTTTATAGTTTTAACTATTAATTTTAGGTCTTTGATCCACATTGGATTAATTTTTGTATATGGTATAAGATAGGAGTCAAGGTTTGTTTTTTCCCATATGGCCAGTTCTCCACAACATTTGTTGATAAGACTTTCCCTATCAAATTGCTTTGGAACCTTTGCCAAAAATCAATTGACTGTAGAAGCATTGGTCTATTTCTGGACACTGTTCCATTGATCTATTTGTTCCTCATGCCAATACCACACTGTGGGTTTATAGTAAATCTTAAATTTCAGTAGTGTAAGTTTTCCAACATTGTTCTTTGCCAAGATTGTTTGTTTCTGCATAAAGTTAGAATCAACCTGTCATTATTTACAAAGAGCCTGTGGGCATTTTGGTTAGGATTATGTTGAATCTATAATGAGGTAAGTGAATTATTAATGTTTTGTCTTTTTTTCCGAGACAGAATCTTGCTCTGTCACCCAGGCTGGAGTTCAGTGGCACGATCTCGGCTCATTGCAACCTCCGCCTCCCAGGTTAAGTGATTCTTCTGCCTCAGCCTCCTGAGTGGCTGGAATTACAGGCGCGCACCACCATGCCCAGCTAATTTTTGTATTTTTAGTAGAGACGGGGTTTCACCATGTTGGCCAGGCTGGTCTCAAACTCCTGACCTTGTGATCTGCCTACCTCAGCATCCCAAAGTGCTGGGATTACAGGCATGAGTCACTGCGCCTCGCCTGACATCTTAACTTTGAAACTTGGTGGTGTTTTTTTTTTTTTTTGATATGGCTGGAGTGCAATGGCATTATCTCAGCTCACTGCAGCCTCCGCTTCCTGGGTTCAAGCGATTCTCATGTCTCAGTTTCCCAAGTAGCTGGGATTACAGATGTGGGCCACTTCGCTCAGCTAACTGTTATATTTTTAGTAGAGATGAAGTTTCACCATGTTGGCCAGGCTGGTCTCGAACTCCTGACCTCAGGTGATCAGCCCGCCTTGTGGCCTCCCAAAGTGTTGGGATTACAGGTATGAGCCACCATGTCTGGCCCTTAATTTTGAATCTTTAGGTTCAGGAATCTGGTGTATCTCTTTTTTAGGGCTTTCATTTCTCTCAGCAGTGTCTTTAGAGTTTTCATGTAGAGGTCCTGAATGTCTATTTATTCAGGCATTTTATGTTTTTTTTTTTTTTTTTTTTGAGATGGAGTCTCGCTCTGTCGCCCGGGCTGGAGTGCAGTGGCCGGATCTCAGCTCACTGCAAGCTCCGCCTCCTGGGTTTAGGCCATTCTCCTGCCTCAGCCTCCTGAGTAGCTGGGACTACAGGCGCCCGCCACCTCGCCCGGCTAGTTTTTTGTATTTTTAGTAGAGACGGGGTTTCACTGTGTTAGCCAGGATGGTCTCAATCTCCTGACCTCGTGATCCGCCCGTCTCGGCCTCCCAAAGTGCTGGGATTACAGGCTTGAGCCACCGCGCCCAGCCATTTTATGGTTTTTTGATGCTATTATAAATGATACTGATTTCTAAGAACGGTTTTATTTTTCAAGGGTTTGCTCTCATTATATAGAAAATATAGCTGAGGCTGGGCACAGTGGCTCACACCTGTAATCCCACCACTTTGGGAGGCTGAGGCGGGTGGATCACAAGATCAGGAGATCGAGACCATCCTGGCTAACATGGTAAAACCCCGTCTCTACTAAAAATACAAAAAATTAGCCAGGTGTGGTGGTGGGTACCGGTAGTCCCAGCTACTTGGGAGGCTGAGGCAGGATAATTCCTTGAACCTGGGAGGCGGAGGTTGCAATGAGCCAAGATCGTGTCACTGCACTCCAGCCTGGGTGATAGAGCAAGACTTAGTCTCAAAAAAAAAAAAAACGAAAAAGAAAATACAGTTGATTTTTGTTTTTTGTATTCACTAGTACCAGACACTTTGTTGAGTATGTTAGTTTTACTGGTTTTTGTTGATTTCTTAGAGTTTTCTACATAGACCTTTATGTAGTTTGTAAATAAGGAGTTGTCTTTTTCAGATTACATACCTTTTATTTATTTGTATTTTGCCTTATTGCACTGTGGTATACTTCTAGTATAATATTAACCTCAAGTTCTTTCTGATCTTAGAACGAAAATGTTTCGTGTGTCAGCATGAAGTGTTAGCTGTGGGTTTTTCAGAGATGCTGTTTTTCAGGTTGAGGATCTGTTGCCTTCTGAGTCTAGTTTGCGGAGCCTTTGGGTTTTTTGTTTTTTTAAATTATGGGTATTGCATTGTGTTCACTGCTTTTCTACATCCGTGATCATATTATTTTTCTCCTTTATTTTGATAATAGATTGCACTGATTTTTTTTTTTTAATGCTAAACCAACCTTGCATTCTTAGAATAAACCCTCCCTTTTTGTATGCCTAGACCCAGTTTGTTAATATGTTATTAAAGTTCTGTCATGAGGGATATTAGTCTGTAATTTTCTATTCTTTTAATGTCTTTGTCAGGTTTTGGTATCAAGTTATGCTGGGCTTATAAAATGAGTTGTGGAGTGTTCCTTCTCTACTTTCCTAAAAAATAAGATTGGTATTTTTGTAACATTGGTATTACATCTTTTTCTTTTTCTTTTTCTTTCTTTTTTTTTTTTTTTTTGAGACGGGGTCTCTCACTTTGTCACCCAGACTGAGTGCACTGCCGTAGTAATGGCTCAACGCAGCCTCAAACTCCTGGGCTCCAGTGATCTTCCAGCCTCACCTTCTGAGTGGCTAGGATTACAGGTGTGGGCCAGTGTGCCTGGCCAGTATTACTTTACCAGCGAAACAGTTTTGCCCCTGGAGCTTTCATTGTGGAAATGTTTTCAGCAATTTATTTGATTTGATTAGTTAGGAGACTGTGCAGATTTCCTATGTCATTTCCTGTGAGTTTTTCAGTAAGTTGTGTTTTTTGAGGAATTTGTTCATTTCTTTTTAATTGTTGAAATTATTAACATAAAGTTGTTGAAAATACATTACATTATCCTTTTGATGTCTGTAGGGTCTGTAGTGATATCTTTTAATTCCTGATAATTTATATATTTCTTTTTCTTCATTTCTGCCAAGGAATTAAGTTTTATTAATCTTTACGAAGCAGCAGCTTTTGGCTTTGTTCATTTTCTCCATTGTTTGACTTGTTTTCTGTATCTATTTTAAATGATTTTTTAAATCATTGAGGCAATTTTTTATTATTGGGGCCTTTCTAGATTGCTAATTTAGATGTCTTATAGCCAGAGAGCACATTCTGTATGATTTCAGTTGTTTTCAAGTTAGTAAGACTTGTTTTATGACTAAAATATGATCTGTCTTGGAGAATATTTCAGGTGCACTTTGAAAAGTATATATTCTGCAGTTGTTGTTGGGTGTCATGTTTTGTATGTTCCAACTTAGTCAAGGTGGTTGATGGTGGCATTCAGATCTTACTGTATATTTACTGATATTTTTGTCTGCTTCTGTCAGTTAAGGAAAGTGAGATGTTAAACTCTAATTATGCATTTATCTCTTTCTCCCTTTTATACTGTTGGTTTCTGCTTCATTTATTTTGAAGCTGCTTACACACATTTATAGTTTCCATGCCTTTCTGGTGTGTTTCCACATTTCCCTCCTTATCTCTAGTAGTCTATTATCTTGCAGTCTCTTTTGTCCTGTGTTCATACCATCGCTCTGACTTATTGTTTCCAGGGAATATCTTTTTCCATTCTTTTCCTTTAAACTCCTTTGTGTTTGTATTTAAAGTGATTATTTAGTAGACAGCACATAATTGCAACTTGCTTTTTCAGTTCCTAACTCTTCCTTTTAATTAGATTGAGTTTTTGTTGTTACCGTTTACATTTTTTTTATTTTAACTTAATTTATTTTTTTTAGAGATGGGGTCTTGCTCTGTTGCCCAGGCTGGTCTTAAACTCCTGGGCTCAAGCAATCCTCCCGCCTTAGTCTCCTGTGTAGCCAGGACTGCAGGCATACATCATGGTGCTCAGTTAGCCTTGTGTTTGAGGCAGAATCTTGCTATGTTGCCCAAGCTTGAGTGCACTGGCACAGTCACAGCTCACTACATCCTCAACTTCCTGGGCTTAGGTGATTCTCTCACCTCAGCCTCCAGGGTAGCTGGGACTACAGGTGTGCACCACTATGGCTGGCTGATTTTCTGTATTTTTAGTAGAGATATGGTTTCGCCATGTTGCCCAGGCTGGTCTCAAATTGGGGCCTCAAGTGATTTTCCTGTCTCGACCTCCCAAAGCGCTGGGATTACAGGTGTGAGCCACTGTGAATTATATGATTATATGATTCACATAATTTTAATATAATTATATGATTGACATGATTGTCATATAACATAAAATTTACCTTTTAAAGTATGTGGTTTAGTGGTTTTTAGTATATTCACAAGGTTGTACAACTACCATGACTATCAATTTCAGAATGTTTCCATCACTCAAAAAAGAAACCCAATACCTGTTGGCAGGCGCTCTCTGCCACCTCCTAATCCTGTGGCAAAAATAAATCTACTTTCCATCTCTATGGATTTGCACATTCTGGACATTTCCTATCAATGGAATCAATATGTGGCCTTTCTGGTCTGGCTTCTTTCACTTAGTATAATGTTTTCACAGTTAATTGTGTTATAGCATGTGTTTGTTTTCATTCTTTTTTATGACCAAATAATAATTCCATTGTGTGGACCTACCACACTCTGTTCACACAGTCCTCAGTGATGGATACTTTCTGCCATCTCAGCCACTTGGGCTGATCAGTGCCTAGGGCAAGTCTTAACTCACAAATCTCCCAAGTCAAGCTTCTGTATTATAAGGGTAGACAGCTACTTGGTTTCTGCCTGCTTTGTTCACCCTCTTGGGCCTTGAAGTAGATTTTAAAGATTTATTGTTCAGATTTAAGAATTGTTACCTGTGGGGTGGTTAGTCTAACCAAGCTGCCCTGCTCTTACCAGAGGCCAAAACTGCCCTTCAGTCACAGGGGGAGGCAGCCAGGTGATTGACTCAGCTCCTCTGCTGGGATAGCAAGATTCCTGGCCTAGGGAAGCTCTCCGATGGTGCCTGGGCACCACTGACCTTTTCTTTTTCTTTTTTCTTTTTTTGATACGGAGTCTCACTCCGTCGCCCAGGCTGGAGTGCAATGGCACGATCTCGGCTCACTGCAACCTCTGCCTCCCTTGTTCAAGCTATTCTCCTGCCTCAGCCTCCTGAGTAGCTAGGATTACAGGCATGTGCCACCACGCCCAGCTAATTTTTGTATTTTTAGTAGAGGTGGGGTTTCACCATGTTGGTCACGCTGGTCTCAAACTCCTGACCTTATGATCCGCCCACCTCAGCCTCCCAAAGTGCTGGGATTACAGGCATGAGCCACCGCGCCCGGCCACCACTGACCTTTTCATTCTTTCTCATTTCACCTGGGCCCTTCTGCTGTTGTAGGCCTCCATGAAGAAGTGGACTACTCTGAGAAACTGAAGTTCAGCGATGATGAAGAGGAGGAAGAAGTTGTGAAGGACGGCAGGCCAAAGTGGTAAGGACCCGTCCCTGCCCCATCAGCGTGAGTGCATCCCTGCTTGGTGCTGCTGTGTGCTGAGAGCATTTCCCAGTTTCCATAGCAACGTGGATGGGCAGACAGATGCTGTTTCCAGTTTCTTCTGAGGGTGACAGCTACTGATGATGGCCGTGAAGGAGGGGAGCCACAGTTTGCCTGTGGCAGGTGTGACTGTGTCCTGTGCATAGTTGGCCTTTTCACCACCACATCAGTGTGTCCCCAAGTGTGTTATGCAGACCACGTCTTCATGGATTGCTTGTGGCTGTTGTGTCCGAAAAGGCTTCTGTGGCCAAGCAAGTCTGGGAAACCTCCCTGGGTTCAACTTTTTTTTTTTTTTTTTGAGACAGGCTCTCACTCTCGCCCGGGCTGGAGTGTGGTGGCGTGATGTGATGTTGGCTCACTACAACCACCATCTCCTGGGCTCAGCAATTCTCCCACCTCAGCCTTCTGAATAGCTAGGACCCACAGATGCACGCCACCATACCCAACTAATTTTTATATTTCTGCTAGAGATGGGGTTTTGCCACGTTACCCAGGTTTGGTCTCAAACTCCTGGGCTCAAGCAATCTCCTGTGCCCGGCCTCAACTTCTTTCTTTACTCCAAATTCCTCAGAGGCTTGAACATGATAAAGTACACTGGGGGCTGGGCACGGTGGCTCATGCCTGTAATCGCAGCACTTTGGGAGGCTGAGGCAGGTGGATCTCTTGAGGTCAGGAGTTTGAGACCAGCCTGCCCAAGATGGTGAAACCCCGTCTCTACTAAAAGTACAAAAATTAACCAGGTGTGGTGGCATGTGCCTGTAGTCCCAGCTACTCGGGTGGCTGAGGCAGGAGAATTACTTGAACCCAGGAGGCAGAGGTTACAGTGAGCAAAGATTGCGCCACTGTACTCCAGCCTGGGCGACAGAGCAAAACTCTCTCTCAAAAAAAAAAAAAAAAAAATTTAAGTACGCTGGGGAAGTGAAGAAGCAGAATGCATGCCAGCTTTCCTGAATTTATTTGATCATGTTAATTTTGTCTCTCTCTTTTTTTTGATCATTTCCTCAGACTAGTTTAGTTTTACTTAATTTCCTTTAGAAAATACTGCATTGTACTGTCATCCCTCCAGTTTTTATAATGTTAGTAGCATTTGCTAGTACTTTTAAAATAATACCCCACAATGGCTGGGCGTGGTGGCTTACGCCTGTAATCCCAGCACTTTGGGAGGCCAAGGCGGGCGGATCACGAGGTCAGGAGATCGAGACCATCCTGGCTAACACAGTGAAACCCCGTCTCTACTAAAAATACAAAAAACTAGCCGGGCGTGGTGGCAGGCGCCTGTAGTCTTACCTACTCCGGAGGCCGAGGCAGGAGAATGGTATGAACCCGGGAGGTGGAGCTTGCAGTGAGCTGAGATCATACCACTGTGCTCCAGCCTGGGTGACAGAGTGAGACTGTCTTAAAAACAAAACAAAACAAAAAAATAACCCACAATTAGCCAGGCATGGTGTGCACCTGTAGTCCCAGCTACTTAGAAGGCTGAGGTGGGAGGACTACTGGAGTCCAGAAGGTCGAGGCTGCAGTGAGCCATGATTGCACCACTGCACTCCAGCCTGGGTGACAGAGCAAGGCCCTGTCTCAAAAAATTAATAATAACAATTGTACCTATGATTGTTATAATTTGTATTTTTTGAGTACTAGCAAGTAAGAATTTTTTCTTTGTTTCCTTTGTATAATGCCTGTTTCCTTCACATTTATTACTGCTTTCCTTTAAAATGTGATGTTTTATATTGTTTAGATGTTAATGCTTTGCTGTTGTCTTGCAAATATTTTTCTCTTTGTTTTCTTGTCAATAACTGAATATTTGTTTAGTCAGATCTGTGAGTCATCTTTTTCTGTTATTTCATCCTTTACTTAAAAGCTCCTAAAATAAGTTCCCATCTCCTGGAAGGAGTTAGTAATAATCTTTGCTACTCTTTTTCTGATGACACACAAAAAATGAAATTCTGTAATGTCCTTTCATGCTGTTTGATTTCAACTGAAGCTTTGGATGCAGTCGGGACGTACCTATGGGGTCAGCTCCTGGAACACTAAGCTCAGAAGGAGCTGTGATCAAGAATTTAAATCAAAGGCAAAGACATAAACTCCTAGAGCCTGATTAGAGCAGTAGGACACTCTGTTCCTTGTCTCTTTGAGGCGATGGGAACCGAATATTCCCCTGAAGGAATTGGACGTTGGTTTTGGAAGCAGTTTTGCCCCTGGCTTTGACCAAGGGCACTTCAAAATCAGAGTGCCCGAACGACCTCCTCCTGAAACCTGCTCTTTTTTTCGTGTTCCCTGAGCTGGTTGGTGACCTGGTAGAGACTTAGTGCAAGCGTCCATGTCTTATTTGGCATCTTTATTTCCTCATACACAATTGGCTCCCAAAACTTGCCCTGACTCTGTCTCCTCTTTTCATTTTCTCTGGGGCCACTGGGACCTCCTCCTTTTCCAGACCATCCATGGGTCCACCAGTTCATCTCCATCCTTTCAGTCTGTCCTCTGTGGCCCATCCTTCACACCCTGTCCATAGTCATCTTCTAAAAACACAGGTCTTTTAGACAGGTCAGCAGCTTTACTGTGGTCTCCATTTCTCACAAAATCAGGTCAGAATCACCGTTGTCCCCTCTGTAATCTCCTAAGCCGTGTTACCTGCCTCGTCTTCCCTCCCTCCCCATGTACATGTGTGTGGGTAGACATACAGACCCACACATATGCATCCCTGATTCCGGCTTTTCTGTGATCTGCGGTATTATCGGGCCCTTGTCAATGCTTTGCCCCAGTCCCATTGCTTCCACTGTGAGGCGTCCAGATGAGCACGGCACCCATCTCCCTTCTTGTCCAGCTGCCCCTGCAGCTCTGTTTGGAATGCCTCTTCCTTTTCCGTGCTGCGTGGGCTCTGCCTGTCTCCTCTTGCTCTTTTTATTGTGGCACTGTTTATTATCATCTTATGTTCTTTTGAGGGGCATTTATTGAGCAACTGGCTTGTGCAGAGCATAGGGAGGGAGCGGTACCAAAAGAAGACTGACACGGACCTGGGAGTCCTGGTTCAAATCTGTGAGCTCCTCCTTGTGAGGGGTGCCCCCTTAACCTTGATGAGACTCAGCTACTGACTTTCTAAAGCAAGGGTGTCCAATCTTTTGGCTTCCCTGGGCCACACTGGAAGAGTGTGTCTTGGGCCACACATAAAATACACTAACACTAATGATAGCTGATAAGCTAAAAAGAAAAAGTCATGAAAAAATACCTCATAATGTGTTTTTATTATTTTCTCTCTGGGTTGGGATCTTGCTCTTTTGCCCAGGCTGGAGTGTAGTGCCGCGATTTTGGCTCACTGCAACCTTCACCTCCGGGGTTCAAGCACTTCTCCCACCTCAGCCTCGAGTAGCTGGGATTATAGGTGCCTGCTACCACGCCTGGCTAATTGTTGTATTTTTAGTAGAGACTTGGTTTAACCATGTTGGCCTGCCTGACCTGGAACTCCTGACCTCAAGTGATCGGCCCGCCTCAGCCTCCCAAAGTGCTAGGATTAGAGGCGTGAGCCACTGCGCCCACGCCCTCTTGTAGTGTTTTAAGAAAGTTTACGAATTTGTGGTGCACTGTATCCAAAGCCCAGGACTGTCCTGGGCCACATGTGGTTGGACAAGCTTGCTTTAAAGTGAGGGTCATGAGGACTTTTTTTGCATCAGCGAAATAGTGTGACACATTCTACCAGGGGCTCTGTTTATGAGAGTGACTTGATAAATGGTGGTGCTGAATTGTGGAATTCACATGGAAGTGGTGGGAGTGGTGGTCCATTCTAATGAAGGAAATGATACGGACAACTGACTTTGGAATTCCCAAGGCCTCTGACCAGTGACATCAGACATGCTTGGCCTGACTGCAAAAATTAACATCAAATGTGGTTTGTCCTAGGAACAGTTGGGACCCTAGGAGGCAGCGGCAGTTGTCAATGAGCTCTGCAGACAGTGCGGACGCTAAGCGGACTCAAGAGGAAGGGAAGGACTGGGCTGAAGCAGTGGGTGCGTCCCGTGTCATCCGAAAGGCGCCAGACCCTCAGCCACCGTCCAGGAAGCTTCATGGCTGGACACCAGGCCCTGACTACCAGGTACCAAGGGCCCTTGGCTGTCCTATGTATTTGTACTTCATTGAGTTCAGTGGCTGGGTTTCTGAAAAGTCCTAAGTGGGCATTTCTTTTTCATTTTTATATTTCTTCTTTTTTTTTAAGTTTTTTTTTTCGTAGAGACAGGGTCTCACTGTGTTGCCCAGGCTGGTCTTAAACTCCAGCTCAAGTGATGCCAAAGTGCTAGGATTATAGGTGTGAGCCACCATACCCTGCTATTTTTACTTTTTTTTGAGAAAAGGCCTTGCTCTGTCCTTCACCTCCCACCCTCAAGTGATCCTCCCACCTCAGCCTCTTGAGTAGCTGGGACTACCGGTGTGCCGCCACATCTGGCTCATTTCATTCATTTTTTTTGTAGAGACAAGGTCTTACTGTGTTGCCCAGGCTGGTCTTGTGCTCCTGGGCTTAAGGGATCCTCCTATCTCAGCCTCTCAGCGTGCTAAGATTATAGGCATGAGCGGCTGCGTTTGTCCTCTCATTTTAATTAAAATAAAAAGTAAAAAACAGCCGGGCATGGTGGCTCACACACTTTGCAAGGCTGAGGCAGAGGGATCGCTTGAGAGACCAGGAGTTCAAGACCATTCTGGCCAACACAGCAAAACCCTATCTCCAAAAAAAAAAACCAGCCAAAAAAATAATTAAAACAGCCTCAAAGTGATAGCAAAGTTGGAAGTACAATACCAATGTTTTTTTTTCTAAACTGATTGAACAGTAAGTTGACAACCTGATGAGACTCTTTACACTGTGGTACTTGTTTCCTACAAAGATGGGGACATTCCACCCAGGTAACCACAGTGAGTTCCAGGAAATTAGCCTTGATAATTGATTGCCATTTAATCTGCAGGCCCCATTTAGCTTTTACCAGTTGTCACATTAATGCCCTTGCTTGAAATAATCCAGTTCAGAATCACACACCTCTGCCCTTCAGTCTGGATCCATTCCTCAGCCTTTCCTTCACTTTCATGACTTTGAGGCTTTGGAAGATTACAAGTCAGTGGAATGCCCCTCAAATTGGGTTTATTATCATCTTTCTTGTGAAGAAGTCCAAGATTTCCGTCCTTGGCAGGGATCTTCAGGCATGACCTGACTTTTCTCATTTCATCCCACCAAGGCAACCACGACTTTACCACGTCCCCCTCTGGCTACGTGCACTTTGGTCTCTTGATTAACGGGGTGCCTGCCAGGTTTCATGCTGTAGTGTTACTTTTTTCCCTATTTGTAGTTGATAATAATTTTTTTGGGAGAAACTTTGAGACTGGACATCTCGTTTTTGATCAAGCTTTCAGTTTATTCATTTATTTACATCAGTGGGTGGTAATCTACTGCTCTTACCCGGTTGGCCATTGGGAGCTTCTTCAGGCCAGTGCATGTCCTTTTTACCTACTCTCCATCCTTTTTGGAGCCCTCCCTTCATCTTTCCTGGATGCATGACCTGTCTTGTCCTGGATCAGCCCTTTCTCCATGAAGTCCTAATTCCTTTTAGTGAAGGATGGTATTTAGAAACCAGTGTCTGAGCCCCAGCAGTCTCCTTGCTGCTGGGGTGTCACTGCTCCTGGGCCTCCTCAGTGGACAGTTCGGGGGGATATATGTAGGTATATGTGTCTGGCTGCTGGGGTGTCACTGCTCCTGGGCCTCCTCAGCGGACAGTTCGGGGGGATGTATGTAGTGTAGTATGTGTGTGCACAAATACACACATTCATACCTGTATTATTTCTGTATCTGTCCATCTTGGAAACTGTGTTCTCCTCGATACCTCCAGTTCCACAGACTTCGTTCCACTTCCTCCCAGTGTATGTTTGCACCTCCTTTCTCTCACAGTGAGAATCTGTCTCCCATCGTCCCTCATATTTATACTCACTTGGTCAGTCTCCCTGTGTGTGACCAATCTCATTTCTGCTGCCACACTTTCTCCCTTGCACAGGTGCCCTCCTTGCCCACTCAGATGTTATTGTCCCCACTCCTGGATACCCTGAATGTCCCTGCTGGGCCAACTCTGCCTATGAATGTCCCCCTCATGTAGCTTGGGCTCCAGCCCCACACCTCCATGTGTATGCCGTCCTCCCCTTGCCTGGGCTCTAACCATTTGGAGTGCAGTGAGCCGCCAGGACTCCCCGGCACCAGGCACCTGACTCACATTGCCACACCTAATGACTCTGGGACTGGACTGTTGAGGAGTGGGAGGGCTGGGGAAGGGGGAGTCATGACTTTGAATACACTTGGTAAAGCCTGCTATTTTCAATGCTCTTTGCTATTTATTTATTTATTTATTATTACTTGTTTTTGGAGACGGAGTCTCACTCTGTTGCCAGGCTGGAGTGTAGTGGCGCAATCTTGGCTCACTGCAACCTCTGCCTCCTGGGTTCAAGCGTTTCTCCTGCCTCAGCCTCCTGAGTAGCTGGGATTACAGGCACGCACCGCCGTGCCCAACTAACTTTTGTATTTTTAGTAGAGACGGGGTTTCGCCATGTTGGCCAGGCTGGTCTCAAACTCCTGATCCGCCCACCTCAGCCTCCCAAAGTGCTGGGATGACAGGCGTGAGCCAGTGCACCAGCCTGCTCTTCACTATTGAAAGGGCTCCTATTCCACATTCTTTTTTTTTTTTTTTTTTTTTTTTTTTGAGATGGAGTCTGGCTCTGTTGCCCAGGCTGGAGTGCAGTGGCCGGATCTCAGCTCACTGCAAGCTCCGCCTCCCGGATTTACGCCATTCTCCTGCCTCAGCCTCCCGAGTAGCTGGGACTACAGGCGCCCGCCACCTCGCCCAGCTAGTTTTTTGTATTTTTTAGTAGAGACGGGATTTCACCGTGTTCGCCAGGATGGTCTCGATCTCCTGACCTCGTGATCCGCCCGTCTCGGCCTCCCAAAGTGCTGGGATTACAGGCTTGAGCCACCGCGCCCGGCCCACATTCTTATGAAATGAAAATGCCCCTTAGCCGCAGTCTTCTTATTGAATACTTTTTATATGCCAGGCACATACGTACGTGCTGGGTACAGGAGACACAGAAGTGAAACAGAATAGACACAATGCCCCTGCTCTTGGAAATTATTCTGCAGTTAATCCGCATTTTCATTCACATGTTGAGGTTGCTCAGTATTCCTTTTTTTTCCTTTTCACCAGTCAGGAAGTAGTGCTGATCAGTATTCAAAAGGTTTCACTTAATTTTTTTTTTTTTTTTTTTATTTTGAGAGGGAGTCTGAGTCTGGCTCTGTGGCCCAGGCTGGGGTGCAGTGGCCGGATCTCAGCTCACTGCAAGCTCCGCCTCCCGGGTTTACGCCATTCTCCTGCCTCAGCCTCCCGAGTAGCTGGGACTACAGGCGCCTGCCACCTCGCCCGGCTAGTTTTTTTGTATTTTTTAGTAGAGACGGGGTTTCACCATGTTAGCCAGGCTGGTCTCGATCTCCTGACCTTGTGATCCGCCCGTCTCGACCTCCCAAAGTGCTGGGATTACAGGCTTGAGCCACCGCGCCCGGCCAAAAGGTTTCACTTTAACCTACTCATGATAGCACTGTAAATTAACTGAACATCAACACTGATGAAATCTATGTACTAAATTTATGTATCCAAGGCATCTTCTGACCAAATTTCCAGTTTCCTTTCCTTTCCTTTTCTCTTTTCTTTCCTTTTCTTTTCACTTTTCTCTTTTCTTCTCCCCTCCCCTCCCCTCCCCTCCCCTCCCCTCCCCCAGAGCCTCACTCTGTCACCCATGCTGGAGTGCAGTGGTGTGCTCTCAGCTCATTGCAACCTCCGCCTTCCAGGTTCAACCAGTCCTTCTGCCTCAGCCTCCCACATAGCTGAGATTATAGCTGTGTGCCACCACACCCAGCTAAGTTTTGTATTTTTAGTAGAAATGGGGTTTCACCATGTTGCCTAGGCTGGTCTTGAACTCCTGACCTCAGGTGATCCACCCACCTCAGCCTCCCAAAGTACTACGATTATAAGCGTGAGCCAATGCACCTGGCCTCTTCTGACCAAATTTTTAAAAAAATGATCTGAATTCGCCCAGCCGCGGTGGCTCACACCTGTAATCCCAGCACTTTGGGAGCCCAAGGCGGATGGATCACGAGGTCAGAAGTTCTAGACCAGCCTGATAAACATGGTGAAACCCCATCTCTACTAAAAATATAAAAATTAGCCGGGTGTGATGCGGTGTGCCGGTATTCCCAGCTGCTCAGGAGAATCACTGGAACTCAGGAAGCAGAGGTTGCAGTGAGCCGAGATTGCGCCACTGCACTCCAGCCTGGGTGACAGAGCGAGACTCTCTTTAAAAAAAAAAAAAAAAAAAACGGCTGGGCACGGTGGCTCAAGCCTGTAATCCCAGCACTTTGGGAGGCCGAGACGGGCGGATCACGAGGTCAGGAGATCGAGTCCATCCTGGTTAACACAGTTAAACCCCATCTCTACTAAAAATACAAAAAACTAACCAGGCGTAGTGGCGGGCGCCTGTAGTCCCAGCTACTCGGGAGGCTGAGGCAGGAGAATGACGTAAACCCGGGAGGCGGAGCTTGCAGTGAGCCGAGATGGCGCCACCGCACTCCAGCCTGGGCGACTGAGCAAGACTCCGTCTCAAAAAAGAAAAAAAAAAAAAATAGGTCTCAGTTCAAATTACTTTGCAAAACATTTAGTCTATAAAATGATCACTAATTTCAGGGCTGTTTAGGAAGGCACATCAAAGATCTTGATGGTGTACGTGTGCCCTCTGAGTCTATTATTTCCTTTCCAGGAAATTATCTGAAGGAAGTAATCAGGGCTAGGTGTGAAGGCTATGTGCAGTGGTATATTAAATCCCATGCGATAAAGACAGATAGGCAGATTTTGGTATGAGCCATGAACTGATCAGTACACAGCCATTAGAAAAGGTATGGATAGACGCTCATGTTCGATGGCAAAGTGAAAGGAAACTGCATGCTTCGGCTCCGATGATATTATATAAAATGTACCTTCATGCTTCTAAATTGGAAATTTATAATCTTATGATTACAGTACTTATCTCTGGCTTATGAGAAGTTAATTTTTAGGAAACTCGTTGACTACAGTAAATTTGTTGTGTATTTCTTTTACCGAAGTATAACTCACCTACAAGAAAAGGCCTGGATCCTGTTTCTTTGGTTTGATTTTTGACAGCTGTATACATTTATATTAACTAGCTTTCAAAACAGGAAGTCCTGTCTTTTTCTGATAGTCAGATCTCATTAGAATTTCAGTGGCCGGAGCTCAGGTGACAGCTGTCCATCATTTGTGCCGTTGCCAGGTCTGCGTGCTGCATGACCCCTGCAGACCAGTGCGAAAGGGCCCCAGTGTCGAACTTTTCACTCTACATCTTTGGCACTCTTGTCATCTAGTAACTGGCAACCAGCAAGAAACTCAGAAATGGATAAATATCCAAAAGAGATTTTTTTTAGGCATGCTTTTTTTTTTTGATGGAGTCTAGCCCTGTCCCCTGGCTGGAGTGCAGTGGTGTGATCTCAGCTCACTGCAGCCTCCTGGGCTCCCCACCTCAGCCCAGTAGCTGGGACCATAAGCGTGTGCCCATGCCCAACGAATTTTCCTAATTTTTTTTTTTTTTTTTTTTTTTTTGGTATATATGGGGTCTCACCATATTGCCCAGGCTGGTCTCGAGCTCCTAGGCTTATGTGTCCCCCACGTTGGCCCCGCAAAGTGTAGGAATTACAGGCATGAGCTACTGCACCTGGCTAGACATGCCTTTTTTTTTTTTTTTTTTTTTTTTTTTTTTTTGAGAGAGATGGAGTCTTACTGTGTTGCCCAGGCTGGAGTGCGGTGGCATGATCTCGGCTAACTGCAACTTCCACTTCCCAGGTTCAAGCGCGTCTCCTGCCTCAGTTTCCCAAGTAGCTGGGACTGCAGGCGCATGCCACCACACCTAGCTAATTTTTGTATTTTTAGTAGAGACGGTGTTTCATCATGGTGGCCAGAATGGTCTCGAACTCTTGACCTCAGGTGATCCACCCGCCCTGGCCTCCCAAAGTGCTGGGATTACAGGCGTGAGCCACTGTGCCCTGCTGACATGCTTAAATGTCTGACAGCTTTATGTCTGACAGTGAATTTCGTTTTGCCAGGGCTCTTTCTACCCAGGGATTTATGTCTTTTTGTGCGGGCAGGAGTAGCAGTTTCGTGACCCAGGAATGATCAGTGTGTGGCTTCCTGTTCTGGTTTTTAGCCATGGAGGCCCTTAGCCTGCATGCCCATCAGCAGTGGTGAGAGTGTTTCCCGCATGTGGCTCGCATATTGCTTTGCAAACATGGTTTTCACCTTCACAATCCTAAGAGCTTCCTTTGTTGTCCCCATTTTAAAAACAAGGAAGTGAGGTGTGGAGAGTTGGCACTTGGCCTAAACCACATTCTACATACAGCAGAGGCCAGAGCAGGATTCAAACCCAGCTCCCAGCTCTGTCTGCCACACACCTGTGCTGCCCCTTGAAGGTGCTTGAGGATCTTGGGAGGATAACTGATCCCAAAGTGGGAGTGGTCCCTGTATCCCGGGTCCACGACCCACCGCCTTATCTCAGAGACGTTCTCTTGGCAGAAGTCCTCAATGGGCAGCATGTTCCGGCAACAGTCCATCGAGGACAAGGAGGACAAGCCCCCACCGAGGCAGAAGTTCATTCAGTCGGAGATGTCCGAGGCGGTGGAGCGAGCCCGAAAGCGCCGGGAAGAAGAGGAGCGCCGAGCCCGGGAAGAGAGGCTGGCCGCCTGCGCTGCCAAACTCAAGCAGCTGGACCAGAAGTGTAAGCAGCAGGCACGAAAGGCAGGTGAAGCCCGGAAGCAGGCCGAGAAGGAAGTGCCCCGGTCTCCAAGTGCTGAGAAAGCCTCTCCCCAGGAAAACGGCCCTGCTCTCCGCAAAGGTAACTGGAAACTCTCCCACCAACTGGAAACTCTGGCCTGTTGTCATTGGCTTGTTACTTGCAACTGCCTTCCTTCTTAGCTAGCAGAACCTGTGGCTTACAACGAGATCCTATAGGGAAGCGTTGGTTATTAAGAGCGTAGGCCTGGGTCAGATGCCTGGGTTCTGATCCTATTTGAACTTCTTTTTTATAATTTCAACTTTTACTTTAGTGTCGGGGTACGTTGTGTGATGCTGAGGTTTGGGGTATGAATGATCCTGTCACCCAGATAGTGAGCATAGTACCCAATAGGTCGTTTCTCAGCCCTTTTTCCTTCTCCCTCTGAACTTGTTAAACTAACTGGTGAGCACCTCACCTCTCTGAAGCCTGTTTCTTCATCTGTGAAATGGGTTGAGTACGTACCTGCCAGCACGCGGAGGGGTATACAGCACGCTCGTTTCTGGGACGTTGAAAGCATGCATCTACTCACTGATGATGCTCATCATTGTCACTGTTGTCATCACTCTCTCTGCCCAACCAAAGACACATGTGCTCCAGGACTTTAATAAAACCACAGACCCTTTCACACGGAATAAAAATAAGCCCACCTGCTTGGTAGAATACAGTTTTTCCTGGTGTTGATTCTAAAAGGAATGGATCACATGGCCCTATTTTTTTTTTTTTTTTTCTGAGACGGAGTCTCTTTCTGTCACCCAGGCTGGAGTGGCACGATCTCTGCTTACTGCAACCTCCGCCTGCCAGGTTCAAGCAATTCTCCCAGCTCAGCCTCCCGAGCTGCTGGGATTACAGGCGCCCGCCACCACGCCCAGCTAATTCTTGTATTTTTAGTAGAGACAGGGTTTCACCATGTTGGCCAGGCTGGTTTGGAGCTCCTGGCCTCAAGTGATCCATCTGGCTCGGCCTCCCAAAGTGCTGAGATTACAGGCGTGAGCCACTTTGCCCAGGATATATGGCCCTGTTTAAGAGTGATTAAGCAGTGCTCTGTAATGCAGAATGTCTCTTGTAGCAGTTTTAAAGAATATAATCAGCTGTTTTCTTTGTAATTTTCTTAAATATACTCAGATCAGCTCTGGTTAGGAAACAAGGGGATGTTTGAGGCTCTGAAAGCTTTTCAGGTTAGAGATCCCCAGCACCCTCTGGCCAGGGAACTCATCTCTGGTTTTCCTTCTACCCTCCTTCCATTAAAGGTTGAGTGAGGACTGTGCCAGTCTTATAGGGAAGTTGCACTGAGCGTTTTCTGAAAACAGGCACTGTTTTCAGTATATTATTGTAATTAATTTAATTCTCACAGAAGCCCTTGGTGAGCACATGGTAGTTATTCTTATTTGCAGATGACGAAATGGCCAAGGAGAGCCTGAAAAATGTGCCCAGGTCACACAGCCTTTCTCTTGTTTTTGTTTTTGTTTTTTTCCTTTTTTAAAAAATTGTTTTTTCTTTTGTATCCTTGCCAGCAGGAAGCCATACACAGTATTTCCGTATGTTGAGTTCCTGCTGTTCAGGTGTTGGATATGTAGGCTGTCACTGAGTTCGTGGCTGTTCTCTGTCAGTCCTTTTTTTTTTTCTTTTTTTTTTTTTTTTGGGAGATGAGGGAGTCACCCAGGCTGGAGTACAATGGTGCAGTCTCACTGCAACCTCTGCCTCCTGGGTTCAAACGATTCTCTCACCTCAGCCTCCCATATAGCTAGGATTACGGGCGTATGCCACTATGCCCAGCTACTTTTTGTACTTTCTTTTTTTCTTTTGAGAAGGAGTCTCACTCTGTCGCCCAGGCTGGAGTGCAGTGGCGCGATCTCAGCTCACTGCAAGCTCCGCCTCCTGGGTTCACGCCATTCTCCTGCCTCAGCCTCCTAAGTAGCTGGAACTACAGGTGCCCGCCACCACGCCTGGCTGATTTTTTGTATTTTTAGTAGAGACAGGGTTTCACCATGTTAGCCAGGAGGTTCTCTATCTCCTGACCTCGTGATTCACCCACCTCGGCCTCCCAAAGTGTTGGGATTACAGGCGTGAGCCACTGTGCCCGGCCAATTTTTGTACTTTCAATGGAGATGGAGTTTCACCATGTTGGCCAGGCTGGTCTTGAACTCCTGACCTCAAGTGATCTACCCGCCTCAGCCTCCCAAAGTGCTGGGATCACAGGTGTGAGCCACTGTGCCCGGCCATATTAGTCCTTTTTAATAAAACGTCTTCCACCTGAAATCAGATCTCAGCTCTGCCACTGACTGTGTGACCCTGGACATTATCTAACCTCTTGACCCTTAGTGTCCTAGTCTCTAAGGTAGCAACAAAAGTGAAGCCTCCTCACGTGTGTTGTGGGGAGTCCCTGAGCTCATGCACGTGGTACGTTTGGTGCAGGCCCAGGGTTCAGGGACGTGACTGTTCTTGCAATAGAGCGTACGTGCCAACAGGAAGAAGTGCTTGCTTGTAAACACTTGGTTGGTTGAGCTTCTGTGAGCTCACTGTGTTATTTCTCTCCTGATATATTCTCTAGGCTCCCCAGAATTCCCTGCCCAAGAGACCCCTACCACATTCCCAGAAGAGGCACCCGCAGCGTCCCCAGCAGTGGCACAGAGCAGCAGCAGTGAGGAAGAGGCCAGAGAGGCTGGGTCCCCTGCTCAGGAGTTCAAGTATCAGAAGTCCCTTCCTCCCCGATTCCAGCGCCAGCAGCAGCAACAACAGCAGGTAAACAGATGAGATGGTAAAAGCCTGTGATAAACAGGCCTGAGTGCTCAGTAGATACTTCCCGTCACCATCCCCATGCCCACCTCCAACTTAGAAAAAGTCCAGAATACCCCTTATGTGCCCCCAAGACCAGTGGGGACTTCAGGAGTTTTACCTCAAAACTTGTTGACCTTGGTAGATCAGTCCCTGGCCATTATTTATTTCTCCAAGTGGTGGAGGTCCCTGGGAATGAATATAGCCCTTGTGGTTTATTGACCTTGTTTCCTGATATTGGTAAGGAACCTATTTAGTGCTGTATGCAGTGAGCTCCACTTTTCTAGTGTGCAGGCTGGTTGTTTTATTTCAGAGCAGCGCACCTTGGACATTCCTTAGAGGAATGGTGGTCCCGCCCTAGGATCCTCTCAAGGTGTAAGGGAGGCCCGTGAGCTGTTTGAAGAGCTGCCAGAGAGAGGCACGTCACCTTTGGGTTACGGACGTAGGTTTGCAGGTTTCAAGTTGGACAGCTCCCTTCCCGATGTTGCTGCTGAACTAGTTGTGCATGGCCTGGGACGGGTCAGGTACACCCCTCTCACCTATATTTCTTCATGTGTAAACCAGGAAGAATGAATACCTGCCTTTCAGCGTGGCAGAGCGTTTCATGCCATAACACCTATAAACTGGTTTATCGGTGTCACCGTTACTGACTTTTTATAAACTTTATTTTTTTATAAATTTTAAAAGGGACCTACTTTTTGTCGTAAAGAGCATGTGGTTAATGGTTGTAATTCCACCAATCTCTCCTAGTCCTGATGGTCTTGAAGCACTCATCAGCAATCGTGCCTACTAGAGTGGTAATAAGTGAAGGAACACAGCAATCAATACTGAGGAATAGTGCATTTTGTTGGGAAACTGAGGTGATACATAGACATTACTTAGTGCACACCAAACAGCAAGGTGTGCAGTAAATTATTACTAATATTAGCTTAAAATATTTCAAAACCTGTGTGCTGTGGAGAAACAAGCCAAGGACTTAAGGCTTTTCCCAGTATCTCACTTAATTACCTTTAAACTTCTCTGCTCAGCCTCTTCTCTCTTCTGGGCCCCTGGGAGCATTCCAGGAACTGTCTTTAATGTGATTTTAGAGCATGGGAGTGTAGGTGAGCACTGCGCAGTTACTCATGTTCGTGGGTTATAGAATTACTGATGGGGGAGAGCTCTGGAATTACTTGTGCCAAACCTAGCAGTGACAGTTGGCTAGGTAACTCCTTGGGGTGCGGAGGGAAGTGATGGGTAAGTCCTTCCTTAATAGAAGGAATTGTCAGGCGTGGTGGCCCACGTCTATAATCCCAGCACTTTGGGAGGCCGAGGCAGACGGATCACCTGAGGTCAGGAGTTCGAGACCAGTCTGACCAACATGGTGAAACATCATCTCTACTGAAAATACAAAAAGTAGCCAGATGTGGTGCTGTGCACCTGTAATCCGCTACTCAGGAGGCTGAGGCAGGAGAATCGCTTGAACCTGGGAGGTTGGAGGTTGCAATGAGCCGAGATCACACCACTGTACTCCAGACTGGGTGACAGAGCGAGGCTCCATCTCAAAAAAAGGAAGTCTGAAAGCACCAGGGCAGCCTGTCTAGTCATAATCGCTGGAAACCTAGGGTGTAGACAGGAAGAGGAGCTGGGAGATGGAGGCCCACAGCCTTTTCTGTGGACTGGGAGAGTGAATGACTCAAGTCTCTTGCTTGATGACCTATATTTATTGAGTGCTCTTAATAGGCACTGGGAGCACCAACAGAACCGTCCGGGGAATCAGCTCAGGATGTGCTGTAGACTGCCAGGCGGATTGGCCGCCTTTTTGTTTTCAGAATGGAAGGATGTGTGCTGGAGGCTGCTTGGGCGTCCTCAGAGTGTGAGGCAGCAGTGAGTCCTGCCTCAAGGCCAATTCAGGGTTCCTTTAGGAACGGGGTCACTGATGGGATAGAGCAGGGTCTGAAATGAACCCTCTTGAGTCAGGCAAGAGCCTTGATTTTGAATAGTTAACTGATACTTTCTCTTTACCCATTTGTGCAAATGTTCTGTATCCCGAGTGTGGTGCTGTGGGCAAGAGTGCACAGGGAGTCTCTTAGGGTTCGGTGAGGGTTACCAGCAGTCCAAACCATCAACTACTGTGAGTGCAACAAAGGAGCACTGGCTGTTCTGTGGGAGCAGAGAACTGGGGATCTGGTCTCGCCTGGGTGTAATGACAGGCTTCCTAGAGGATGTGTTGAAGCTGGAAACCTGGATTTAGGGATGGAGGGAAGAGGCGCTTACCTAGGGGCCCCAGTGTGTTCCCATGGCCTGAAGTGGTGGCAGGGATATATGGAGCAGAAAGCAGAGGGCCAGTCGTGCAAGGCAAAGCTAGAGAGGCAGACTGGGCAGTCACATGGGACCCAACCCTCACCCTAACCCCCATAGGTCACGAGTAGCCTCGTAGGATTTAGGCTGTCGGGTGGAGAGTGGTGGAGAACCACTGAAGGCTCTTTTGAGCTAGGGGTCGACCTATTGGGCGTGGGGTGTCTGTGTGAAAAGATCACCCTAGTCGAGGATGGAAAATGGATTGAAGAGGCCAGGAGGGAACCGGGAAGGGATGCTGGTATATTATTTAACCTCAGGTGGTAGCTGCAGACAAGGAGAGAAGTGGCCAGCGTCCAGACATTCTGTGGGAGGCTGCTGGTGGATTCCAGGAGTGTCTGATCTAAGTGAAAACCTAGCCTGTCTCGTGTACCACAGGCGCAAATGGGCCTCCATTGTGATAATGGCTTGGCTGTCCACCAGCCTTGGACAGGGACCTGAGCTTGCAAGCTGTAACACATTGGGGGCTCCCCCTTGAGCAGCTGCCCATCCCTCCCCTCCTTGGTCTTCTGTTCCAGGTGGGCTTTTTGTGCTGCCTGCTGGAAAGCTGGAAGGTGTGTGTTGGGTGCCATCTCAGCCCCCTGCCGCACCAGCCTGACCAAGACTCTCTCTTTGCGGGCAGGAGCAACTGTACAAGATGCAGCACTGGCAGCCGGTGTACCCCCCGCCATCCCATCCCCAGCGTACCTTTTACCCACACCACCCCCAGATGCTGGGCTTCGATCCCAGGTGGATGATGATGCCTTCCTACATGGACCCACGCATCACGCCCACTCGGACCCCAGTGGACTTCTACCCCTCCGCCCTGCATCCCTCAGGTAAGCACTGTGGCCTAATGGTCCATACCTGTATCACCCAGGATAGCGCGGTGGTCAAGGGTGTCATCTCGAGTTAAACAGATACACCTGGATTTTGGTCTGGCTCTTTGTCATGTACACGACTGGTCTGAATTTCAAAGGACTCGCTGGCAAAGTATAGGTACAATAATAGTTCTGTCATAAAGATTTGTCGGGAAGGTCGTGAAGATCGTGTATCAAATTGCTTTAATTAATTTTAGATTTCTGCTGTGTCGTTTTGTCCTTCTCATTCTTAATGTTCTTTGTGCTGTCTCTTTTTTCCTTGATTAGTCTTTCCCAAGGTTTGTCTATTGCCTTTTTAAAACCAGTTAGAGAAAAATTTTCAGATTGTTATATAATTCACTATATTGATGATATTTTATGTGCTGCAGAAACAAGAGAAAAATTAATTGACTGTTACACATTTCTACAAGCAGAGGTTGCCAACGCAGGACTAACAATAGCATCTGATAAGATCCAAACCTCTGCTCCTTTTCATTATTTAGGGATGCAGATAGAAAATAGGAAAATTAAGCCACAAAAAATAGAAATAAGAAAAGATACATTAAAAACATTAAATGACTTTCAAAAATTGCTAGGCGATATTAATTGGATTCGGCCAACTCTAGGCATTCCTACCTATGCCATGTCAAATTTATTCTCTATCCTAAGAGGAGATCCAGACTTAAATAGTAAAAGAATATTAACCCCAGAGGCAACAAAAGAAATTAGATTAGTGGAAGAAAAAATTCAGTCAGCGCAAATAAGTAGAATAGATCCTTTAGCCCCACTCCAACTTTTAATTTTTGCTTCCGCACTATCGGCCACACATTCTTCCCAAACTAAATCTTTTGATTCTCTGGAAATCTCCTTGGGGCAAGGTTTCCCTTTTGGCCTAAATTTTAATGATCTTTGATAAGAAAAGTCTTGTACGTAGTTTACCTGTGGTTTGAGTGACATTCCGCTTACCATGTGATAAGTAAATCTACTGGCGGGACTGACAGTAGGTACTTCTACCAACCAATTTTGGATAGCAGGCATTAAACATCCTGGTGCTCTCCCTAGGCAAATAGGAGGATAACAATACCCAATGGAAATATTTATCATCATTCCTTCTTCCTCCGGTTTGGCAGGGCAACGATCATCTGTGGGACCAGGTACCCACACACTATTATTAACATATACTTCAATAGGATTATCCAGTATTTGGGTTTCTTCATTACTGTATCTTATTTGGGTTTTATTTTAATAATGTCTGGTTTTTCTTTTCTTACTTCCTTTAAAATATCATACACTTAGTTTACTAATTTCTGGCTTTTAAGATTCTCTTTGTGGCACTAATTTCTAATGTAGTTGCTCTGTGGTCAGATAATACGGTCTGTGTGTTACAGACCAGAGGTCAGCAAACTTCTACAAATGACCAGATAGTAAGTCTTTTAGGCCCTGATCAACTAGTCAGTTTTGGTGTTGTAGGATGAAAACGGCCATAAATGATAGTAAGTGAGTGAACATGGTTGTTTTTTTCCATAAAACATTACTTATAAAAACCTGCAGCAGGCTGAGTTTTGTTTAATGACTGTAGTTTGCTGACCAACTCCTGACTTAGGTTGCTTGACATTTATTGGGTTTTCTCTGTAACCTCTTCTGTAGTGATTCTTTTTTAACATTCTACATTTGCCTGAAAAGACTGTATTCTCTGGTTGGAGATAGTCCATTAAGTTGAGCATGCTAATTGTGTTGTGCAAATGTCTTCTTCATTGCAACTTTTTGTCCCTTTGACCAGTTACTAAAAGGTGTTTTAAAATGTCCCACTATGATTATGGATTTGTCAAATCTTTGGGAGCCTGTCAATTTTTGCTGTGTCTATCTGGAGGCATACAGGTTTAGAATTTCTGTATCTTGTTCCTTCTATCCTTACGTAGTACCCTTGTTATCATTAATAGTGCTTTCTATCTTTATTGCCTACTTTGATAGCAATATAATAATTCTAGTTTTTTGTTGATAAGTATTTGAAGTCTTTTGTTCCAATTTTTACAGTTAGCTTCTTTGAATCCTTATTTTTTGGGAGCGTATCTTTGTATCTACAAGATGTGTATGGCTTTACCACTCTGAAAGTCTATGACTTTTAATTGCAAAAGTTGGTCCTTTTAGATTTATTTGGATTACTTTTATTATTGTTAGAGACAGAATCTTGCTCTGTCGCACAGGTTGGAGTGCAATGGTGCAATTTCAACTCACTGCAACCTCTGCCTCCTGGGTTCAAGCAATTCTCCTGTATCAGCCTCCTGAGTAGCTGGAATTACAGGCACCTGCCACCATGCCTGGCTGATTTTTTTTTGTATTTTTAGTAGAGACGGAGTTTCACTATGTTGGCCAGACTGGTCTCGAACTTGACTGACCTCAAGTGATCTGCCTGCCTTGGCCTCCCAAAGGGTTACAGGCACGAGCCACCACGCCCAGCCTTATTGGGATTATTATATTTAGATTTTCCAACTATGATATTTCATGCATTCCATTCTTATTCTTCTCTTTCTATACCGTTTCTTCTTATTCCTGCCTTTTCTTGGTCCTATTCTTGCTTTTCTTTTGCTTCTACATTTCATTTCTATATGTTAGTGGTTACATGAACATTCTAACATGCACCTTCAACTTAGCAAAGTATTTGGGGAGGTAGAAAGTCTTTGTCCCTTAAACCCCCATGAAAGTAGGCATGTGAGTCTGAATTCCTGGGAGGGGGACAGTTGTTTCCCTGCCCTGGTCCAGGCCAGACAGACCACCAGTCTGTTCCCGGTAGTAAAGTGCATATGTCTGTCTAATGTGCCTTTTGAGGATGTGGCCCTTTTGGGTCTTTGTTTTAAACCGTGTCTCAGTTGTATCTCCCTGCCCTGTCTAGAAAGACTTCATCCCCTGTCCTGTGAGTGTTGAGGACCAGGCCCGTATCTGACAAATGTGCTTTTCTTGCCCGCTTCCTTGGACCTCACAGGTCTTTGAACCAGGCAAGGTGCATGCGTGTGCGCCTTCAGAGGTCCTCCGGTCAGGAAAGATTAAGAGCCCTGTGGTGTGTGGGTGGGTGGGGTGCTGTATCCACGGGGCAGTCAGGGTAACTGTTGACTTCTTTGGGCCTTTGGTTGAGCCTGAGATTGGAGCAGGGCTTTCTAAATGAGATGATGTAGATCAGTCTTTGCCTTCTTCAGGACTGATGAAGCCCATGATGCCCCAAGAGTCCCTCAGTGGGACAGGCTGTCGCTCTGAGGATCAGAACTGTGTGCCCCCACTCCAAGAAAGAAAAGTGACCCCCATCGATTCACCCCCTGTGTGGAGCCCAGAGGGCTACATGGCACTGCAGAGCAAGGGCTACCCGCTCACGCACCCGAAGTCGAGCGACACCTTGGCTATGGACATGCGTGTCAGGTGAGATGAAGCCTGGTCCTGCTGCCTTGCCACTGAAGGAAGATTCCAGGTCCGAATCGAGAGGTCCTGGGATGAGCTACCATCCTAATCCACAGGGCCCTGGTATGAGCTACCATCCCAGGAGACACTGCCCACGGGAGACCTGCTGTTTTGAAGGGACTCGTGGTTCCTTTGGGGAAGGAGAGTGTGAGGAGGATTGCTTGAATGCTTTGTGCAAGAGGCTCTTTTCAGATGGCGAGACTTAAGGTGAAGGAGAAGTCCTGGGGTCATCAAACCCTGGGCACAGGGTAGGTGGGTGGGGGCTTTACAAGGCAGGTGAGGTCCAGAGCATGGGTCTTGGCTCTTCTGTGGAAGTAAACAGAGTTAGCCCTGCCACCCCCATGGCCCCAGACTCTTCACGGCCTCCCAGGCTCCAGCTTGCTCTTTGACCCGGAGGATTGCCCGGCTCCTCTGTCTGGAGGGGGCCCGCCGCACCCACCCAGCGGCCACGACAGTCTTCACTCTCATGGACTCCAGGGGCCACCGACCAATTCATGGCCTGGCATTTCTGAGACGTGTTTAAAGATAGAGCAAATGTTGGTGCTTATGTGTGTTTTGTTTTTTTTTTCCCTATCTTTTTTAAAAAGTTTTTTTTTTTTTTTTTTTTTTTTCTTTTTAAAACTAAGCTCTGTGTTCAGCATGGAAACCAGGAACCAGGCTCCAATCACATTGACTGATTTTTCTGGTTCCTTTTCAGGAATGAAAGCTCTTTCTCTGCCTCACTCGGAAGGGCAGGGGGCGTAAGTGCCCAGCGCGATCTCTTTGAGGAGAGAGGGGAGGAGTACTTGAGTGCTTTTGACAAGAAGGCCCAAGCAGACTTTGACAACTGTATCTCTTCTCAAAGAATAGGCCAGGAGCTTTTGTTTCCACCCCAAGAAAATGTTCAGGAAGCGGGTGCTCCTGGGGGTCACACCCAAAACCTCAGGTGTTCCCCATTGGAGCCTGACTTTGTCCCAGATGAGAAAAAGCCAGAGTGTGGCAGCTGGGATGTTAGCCACCAGCCAGAGACCGCTGACACAGCCCATGGTGTTGAGCAGGAGACACCCCGGGAGGGGACGGCCTTTAACATCTCCTGGGACAAGAATGGGAGCCCCAACAAACAGCCGTCCTCGGAGCCTGAATGGACTCCTGAGCCCCGGAGCTCCAGCAGCCAGCACCCGGAGCAGACGGGCAGGACCCGGAGGTCGGGACCCATCAAGAAACCAGTCCTGAAAGCCCTCAAGGTAGAAGACAAGGAGAAGGAGCTCGAGAAGATTAAGCAGGAGCTAGGGGAGGAGAGCACCCGGCTGGCCAAGGAGAAGGAGCAGAGCCCCACGGCCGAAAAGGACGAGGACGAAGAGAATGACGCCTCTCTGGCCAATTCCTCCACCGCCACTTTGGAGGACAAAGGCCCTGGCCATGCCACTTTTGGCCACGAGGCCACCAAATTTGAAGAGGAGGAGAAACCTGACAAGGCCTGGGAAACCAGACCCCCACGAGAGTCCAGCGATGTTCCCCCCACAAAGAGAAATAACTGGATCTTTATTGATGAGGAACAAGCCTTTGGGGTCAGAGGGCAGGCCCGGGGCCGGGGCCGTGGTTTCCGAGAGTTCACTTTTCGTGGTCGGCCTGCCGGCGGAAACGGGAGCAGCCTCTGCGGCGGGGGGGTCCTGGGTGCCCGCAGCATCTACTGCAGCAGCCAGCGCAGCGGCCGTGGCCGGGGCCTGCGAGAGTTTGCCCGGCCAGAGGACTGCCCCAGAGCCAAGCCCCGACGGAGAGTTGCCAGTGAGACCCATAGTGAGGGCTCAGAGTATGAAGAACTTCCCAAGCGCCGCCGGCAGAGGGGCTCCGAGAACGGGAATGAAAGCTCGCTCCTGGAGAGGGAGGAGAGCGCCTTGAAGAAAGGCGACTACAGAGATTCTTGGCGGTCCAACAAGGTGTGCTCCGAGGACCATAGCGGTCTAGATGCCAAGAGCCGAGGCCCTCGGGCCTTTGGGCGAGCCCTCCCTCCCCGGCTGAGCAATTGCGGGTATGGACGGAGAACCTTCGTCTCCAAAGAGTCACCCCACTGGCAGAGCAAAAGTCCAGGCAGCCCTTGGCAGGAATATGGCCCTTCCGACACGTGCGGATCCCGGCGAGCTACAGACAGAGACTATGTCCCGGATTCCTACAGACACCCTGACGCGTTTGGTGGCAGGGGCTTCGAGGACAGCCGCTCAGAGGACAAGAGGTCCTTCTTCCAAGATGACCACGTGGCGGATTCTGAAAATGCAGAGAACCGGCCCTTCAGGAGAAGGCGCCCCCCACGCCAAGATAAGCCCCCTCGCTTCCGGCGCCTCCGGCAAGAGCGGGAGTCCCTGGGCCTGTGGGGACCCGAGGAGGAGCCCCACCTGCTGGCAGGTCAGTGGCCAGGCAGACCCAAACTGTGTTCTGGGGACAAGAGTGGCACTGTGGGCCGCAGGTCCCCTGAGCTCTCCTACCAGAACTCCTCCGATCACGCCAATGAGGAGTGGGAGACGGCCTCCGAAAGCAGCGACTTCAGCGAGCGGCGGGAGCGGCGGGAAGGCCCCGGGTCTGAGCCTGACTCCCAGGTAGACGGTGGCCTGTCGGGGGCCAGTTTGGGTGAGAAGAAGGAGCTGGCCAAGAGGAGCTTCTCCAGCCAGAGACCACTGGTTGACAGACAGAGCCGAAAGCTGGAGCCGGGAGGGTTTGGGGAGAAGCCCGTTAGGCCAGGTGGTGGCGACACCTCCCCTCGCTGTGAGAGCCAACAGAATGGGACGCCTTTGAAAGTCAAAAGGTAAAACAGACACCATCTGGGCCCTTTTTGTTGTTGTGTTCTGTTCTCAGCAGCACTGAGTTCACGCATGCATGCCGCCATGTGTCGGGGCCCGTCTGTGCGCGTCTTCATCACCTGCCCCCGCATTGCCCATCTGCTTTTCTCGTGGTGGTGTTATTGTGGCTAGAGCCCCCCAACCCCCCTCCGCAGTGGTGCTCTGAGGCCGCTGTCCAGCACCTGGCCTGGGAGTCCAGGAATGTGTCCCTGCGTGTGTCCCTGGAGCCCCGCCGAGGGGCCGCTGCAACGAGGAGCATTGCCTGTGCACAGTGCCAGGTGCCGGTCAGTCCACCAGAGTCCTCTACTCCGGAGTTGCTGCCAGGCAGCATCCTAGGGGGCATCACTGCCCTCGTGGCTGCATGGAAGTGGCTCTTCCCAGGTGGTTCTGCTTCTCCACTGTGAGAAGATGTGGCCCCACGGTGGGGTTGCCACCTCAGCATGGCAGGAGCCCAGCAAGTGCAGAGGGGAGCAGGCTGTGCATGGTCTGGCGAGTACCTCTTCCACAGCCAGGGGCATTTGGGTGATGACCTCTGCTCAGGGACCAGGAGAGGGTCCCCTGCACAGTCTGGGTTGACTGCGTGTGGCTTGTAGCTCAGACAGGGAGGTACAGGGGCTGCTGAGGCCTTCCCTGTCTTCAGCATACTGAGGAAGACGGCTTCACACCTCCACCCTCCTTAGAATTGAAGGCAGAGAAATTCCCAGAGGAGGAGCCACAGGGAACACTGACTCTTTCAGGTGGCATCTAATCTAGCTTTCCAGGTGCTAGAGGCCGACCCTTGGCTTCACCTCAGTTTTATGCCCCAAGGGCCCTCTGGCAGGGCAGTCCTGGAGAGGAGCAGAAATACTGGCGGCTCTGTTCCAAGCACATTCCCCTTGACTCTCTGCCCCCTGCACTCTCTGAACATAGTGTGTGGGAGAGCCCTGGGGAGCAGAAGGTGACAGAGCCACTTTCCCCAGGAGCAGGCAGAGCCAGCGGGGGCAGCCTTCCACGTGTGTTTGCACACGGACATGGATGCACTGTGGCCAGCCAGCCACTCCTCCCTACCCGAGGAGTCAGCGAGAGGAAGTGGACCTAGATCAGGGTGCCAGGATTGTGTGTAGGCAGTGTGCACGTGCATTGTTTTCCCTCCTTCCACAGCCTCTGGTTAACAAGATCCTCTTTCCCTTACAGATCCCCAGACGAGGCCTTGCCTGGAGGTCTTAGTGGCTGCAGCAGTGGGAGTGGCCACTCCCCCTATGCCCTGGAGCGGGCAGCCCATGCCAATGCTGACCTTCCCGAAGCCTCCAGTAAGAAGGCAGAGAAGGAGGCCAAGTTGGCTGCTCCGAGGGCAGGTGAACAGGGAGAGGCCATGAAACAGTTTGACCTGAACTATGGAAGTAAGTCGTCCTCACATCTTCAGGGGAAAGAACTCAGGTGGAACCAGGGGCCGGGCAGTCCTCGGGCCTCCGGAGTTTGCCTTTGCACTGAGTACCGTAGCTTTCGGGAACAGCTCGCCAGGCACTGGGCTGGATTCTGGGGCTGTAGAGTTGAGCAGAGTAGGTAGGATTCCCACGGGTGTTGCTCACAGCCTGTTGAATCCCCGTGACACCCTGTGGCTTCCGCGTTTTAAAGAGAGGAAGCCTGGGGCTTAGAGGTGTTCGGTGGTGTGTCCAAGGTCGCAGAGCTGGGGTTTAAGCCCTTTGTGTGTTCTCTCAGTTGTGCCCTTGGACCTCTTTGGTTTGGGATAACGTTTTAGATCAGAGGTGGCCTGAGAAAGGTGCAGAAGTCCTGTCCAGGTTTCTGTTGAGCTTGACGCTAGATCTTAGGCGCCTGTTGAATTGGGTTGTTCTTGCCTCCTGGTGAATGGAAATACTGTTCCTTCTCGTGAAATCTTGGTTCAGGTGCCATCATCGAAAATTGCGGGTCCAGTCCCGGGGAGGAGAGTGAGGTGGGTTCTATGGTGGGCGAAGGCTTCATCGAAGTCCTGACCAAGAAGCAGCGCCGCCTGCTGGAGGAAGAGAGAAGAAAGAAGGAGCAGGCCGTGCAGGTGAGGGGTTGGGGGGCGGGGCATGGGGCGGGAGGGCAGGCTGGCAGATGCCCAGGAAACCCAGAGCCAGAGAGTAAGGGAGTTCTCGGTCAAGCGCAAGGTGGCAGAGAGGAAGACAGTATTTAGCAAGCACACATTGTCTCCCCATGCCTGCTATTACCAAGGCCCTTCTATCAAAGTAGGACTAGGTGGTGGCATCACTGTTATGCAGAGGAAGAAACTGAGTCTTGAAGAGGGTAACTTGTCTAGGGTGATAATAGTGGAAACTTGTCCAAGCCAGGATGCAGACCTCCGTCAGCTCCCGGCTCCTCCTCCCTCCCCACTCCTCATTCCTGAGTGGGATGAGATTTGTCTCCCTGAAGTCACGTGGATCATGAACCCTGTACTAAAATGGAGTCAGGGCTGGACCCACACACAGGTCACGGTCCATTGGCCTTTCAGGTCTTTCCTGGGGGGTGCTTTGCTTGGCATCGCAGTTCTGCTTGAGTTTTTGGGAGACGAGCATCCCACACGTCTCTGGAGCATTTTCAGGTGGTGTGATTTTGGTACCTGGGACACTTATCCTGAGGAGAATTTATCAGTCTTTGTGCCTTAAGCTAGACTACAGCACCCTTTCTTCCCCTCAGGTGCCTGTCAAAGGTCGAGGCCTTTCCTCCCGTATTCCTCCTCGGTTTGCGAAAAAGCAGAACAACTTATGTCTGGAGCAAGGTGACGTGACCGTGCCTGGCAGCAGCCTGGGCACTGAGATCTGGGAGAGCAGCAGCCAGGGTGAGAGTTGGGGGATGTGACCCCAGCTGTGGTGTCCAAGGTCACATTACGGACCGGGTTTGCTTCTTGGGGAGGATCCTGCTTTTGAGCTATGAATATAGATGGAGTAGTGCCTGTTTGCTGGGTTCCGCTGCTGAGCTAGTGCTGAATGCCATCTGAGCGATTTGCTGCTGCAGCCCCCAAACAGATACACAGTTTTCCTTGCCTAAAATTTGGTAGAAGAGCAGAGCATTCATTACGTCCAGCAGTGTGGAAAAGGATGGCCTCTGGAGCTGAGATCGCGCACTAGTGGGCCTGGCCTTCTTTGTTGGTTGTCATTTTCTCCCACTAACTTACGGAAGAGAAGCAAGTGACTGAGAGACCAGCAGCAAGAGTTCAGGAGCTCTCTTCTGTGCTGTGCACCCTTTCTTAACATGAGGAAGGCTCTGGAAACTCCTTCCTGAATGCTCTTCTGGAAAGGCAAACTGAGACCAGAAGAGGGTGTACGTTAGTTTTTAGAAAATTCGTTGCCCTGAAAGCTTTTTTTTTTTTTAATTCTATATCAAATGTAATTTTTCTGGGTATTTTTCCTTGTAAAATAAAAAGCTATTTTCAAAGAATAGGTTATTCTTGAGGCTTACGTGAGCCAGGAGCCTGCACTGTTAGCCCAGAGGGTGCATAGATGAATAAAGTAAGGACATTTGACATTCATAGCTCGGGCCCATGAGAGGATCTCGGAGAGGTCACCTAGTGCCAGCTCAGTTTTCTGCAAAGCAGCTGAGGCTTTAGAGGGAAGAGACTTGACTCAGGGGACTCCAGGGTCATAGGACAAGCACCCGAGACACTGAGTTCTGGGCCTTGGTTCTTTCACTGTTTCCACATAGCTTGTCCTCATGTGCTCGGTGAAAACGTGAAAACTTTGGTTCTTGTAAACTGCAAAATAATATTCGACATGCCCAGCTTTGATGGAAAGGGAGCACAATCCTTTGATAAAACATCAATAACGCTACATTTGGTAGTGACTGAGTGACAGGTGTCATAGTATTGATGTCCAAAAATGCCCAGGCGCCAGATTGGTTGAGCTGCCAGATGTGAGTCAGATGTGACTCTCAGGTGTGAGTCATCATCCCCTTTTGTCAGATCTTTTCCTCCAGAATTCTGCAGGGTCTCATTGGTTCCTCAGACCAGGGGTTGTGTCCAAGGATGGCTTCAGAGAGCCCTTGGATATTAAAATAGCATGTGAAAGGATTTTTGTTTTGTTTTGTTTTGTTTTTAAGATGGGGTCTCACTATGTTGCCCAGGCTGGACTTGAACCTCTGAGTTAAAGCAATCCTTCTGTCTCAGTCTCCTGAGTAGCTGGGATTGCAGATATGTGCCCCCACCCCCTGCTAGCATGTCAACTTTTGCATGCATATCTATTTTTCTGGGCTCAGGATCCAGGGCCACTCAAGAAGTGGTCTGTGAGCTTAAAAAATTTTAGTAATACCCACTTGGATCTTTCAGAGACTCTGTAGAAGCCACCAACTTTGGCCAGGAGTGGTGGCTCACACCTATAATCCCAGCACTTTGGGAGGCCAAGGCGTGAGGATCACTTGAGATCAGGAGTTCAAGACTAGCAACAGAGTGAGACCCTGTCTCTATTGTTTTAAAAAAAGAGAAAGAAGGCCAGGGACATTGGCTCACGCCTGTAATCCCAGCACTTTGGGAGGCCGAGGCAGGCAGATCACGAGGTCAGGAGATAGAGACCATCCTGGTTAACACAGTGAAATCCTGTCTCTACTAAAAATACAAAAATAAAAATTAGCCGGGCGTGGTGGCGGGCGACTGTAGTCCCAGCTACTCGGGAGGCTGAGGCAGCAGAATCGTGTGAACCTGGAGGGCAGAGCTTGCAGTGAGCGGAGATCGCGCCACTGCACTCCAGCCGGGGCGACAGAGCGAGACTCCGTCTCAAAAAATAGAAAGAAAGAAAGATATATTTTTAAATTAAAAAAAAAAGAAGCTACCAACTTTTAGAAATAATGTAAGTGAAAGGAAGTGTGAGCATAGCAGAAATAGCAACAGAGAATCCAGATGGGCAGGAGTGAGGGCCCTGCCCTACTCACCCTCTCCCGTAATGAGTGAGATGCTGAGAAACACGTTGGGTGAGGATGTGGAAAGTTGGGTAAGACTGTCAGACCAGCTCTTCCACGTCACCGCTGTTCACTGGGTGTCACAGGTAGGGGGCTGGGGTCAGGGGTGCAGGGGAGGCAGGGGAGTTGGATTTCTACAAGACATGTCTATGCTTGTTCTTTAAGAGCTCATAAACTTGTATTTCTCTAGTTTGATGCTCTTTGATGCCCTGACTCTGTCTCCCTCCCCTGGCAGCTCTCCCTGTGCAGGCCCCAGCCAACGACTCCTGGAGGAAAGCTGTCACTGCCTTCAACAGCACCGAGACTGGCTCCGCGGAGGTGAGTGTGACTGCTGCCCGCATGCTGCTCCTGGGATGAGTGTGAGCTCACCATCCAGACAGCCGGCCTGCCATGGATCTGTGCATCCAACCCAACCAAGCCCCTGCCACCGCAGCTGAGCTTGGAATTAGGTTGTTTCCATGGGGCCAAGCTCATCAGTGTTTTTCCGTCTTGATTTCTGGCCTGTACATGGGGTGTGCATGAGCAGGAGAAAGAGAAAAGGGGTAACAAGGGAGGACCCAACGCTGGGTGGGTAGAGGGATTCAGGGCCGCCTCTGAACTGGCGTCAGCAGCCATGTAGTCTGGTGTGGGTCACAAGCAAGATGGGTATGGCAGCCTCGGTCTGGGGCCTGCAGAAGATTCTGTGGTCACAAGCTCTGTCGGGGTTGGTGTGTTTGGCCACATGTAAGTTGTCAGGCATCCTCAGCAGGGCAGGATCAAGATCAGGACCAGACTTGGCAAGGGGCATGCAGCTGGTATAGACAAGTCTGTGTGCCACACACAGTTTTACTCTCTGGATAATCGAGTTGGGAATTTGAGGCTATAACCCATTTTGTGCTCTGCACAGCAGGGTTTTAAGAGCAGCCAGGGAGATAGTGGCGTTGACTTGAGCGCCGAGTCTCGGGAGTCGTCTGCGACCTCCTCACAGCGCAGCTCCCCGTATGGGACTCTGAAGCCAGAGGAGATGAGCGGGCCTGGCCTGGCGGAACCCAAGGTTGACAGCCACAAGGAGCAGGCCCCAAAGCCATCTGAGCAGAAGGTAACCTGGACGTTCCAGTCACAGTGGCCAGGGCCTGGGCGGAAGGGGCCATCGTCTCGTCGTCTTCCTCAATTCCTGTGACAGTAGAAGCTGGAGAGAGTGGTCATTCCAGTCTGTGTCTCCACCTCTCTGCTTTTTTATCAAGGATTCAGAACAAGGCTCTGGACAGAGCAAGGAGCACAGACCAGGACCCATCGGCAACGAGCGTTCTCTGAAAAACAGGAAGGGCTCAGAGGGGGCCGAGCGGCTGCAAGGGACTGTGGTCCCGCCTGTTAACGGGGTGGAGATTCACGTGGACTCCGTGCTGCCTGTGCCACCCATTGAATTTGGAGTCAATCCAAAAGTGAGGCTTTGTTTTCTTGCTTGCTTTTTTTACTTTTTATTTTTGGTACTTGGAGAGGTTGGGGGCTCAGACAGGATTATCTCCTAGAAAGAATAGAAGGACGGGAGCCAAGCACTCTTCCAGCGGCTAGAGTGTTGGTATGGAGTCCTGCACGTGGCCAGTGCTCTGTTGAGTTGCTTTAAAGATTGCTTCACTGACACCAGACAGGCCAGTGATCTTCCCTGTTTCTGTCAGGCCACCCAAGGGACAGGGGGAAAGGAGCGGAGCTGGCGTCCTGTCTCCTGTGCCATGGGAAGCCTCTGGCCATCTCGCTCATGTGTGGCTCCAGTGAATGCTGCTCAGTGGAGTTTTTGAGTCACGGAAACTGCATCACGTTAATGTGTGCCTCTGGGGAATGGAGAGCCAGGAGGATCTCAGTGGGCTGTGTGGCTTATTTTTTTTATTTATTTTTTTTTCTCCAGGACTCCGATTTCAGCTTGCCACCTGGTTCTGCCTCTGGTCCTGCTGGGAGTCCGGTTGTTAAACTTCAGGATGCCTTGGCCAGTAATGTAAGTTCACACTTCCACTTCTGGCTGCACTCGCTGCTTGGGGCTGGCAGGCCCTGGGCGAAGGAGACAGCACACGTATTTCAGGTGACCTGGGCTGGCACGTGACTCAGTTGCTAGCAGCTCCATGTCCTTAAAAGGTGCTTAAATGTTCCTGCCGAGGTTTTGTGACCTTCCAATGGGGATCGTATAGTTCCTAAGGTCTGGTTTATTTGGCTCTTTGGTTCCATTGTCTCCTCTGTGCCAGGTGCGAGCCCATACTCAGGCTGCCTTTTCCGTGGCCAGGGGTAAGGGGCACACAGATTGAGTAGGAGAGCCCTCCTCAGGAGGCCCCATCTCACCATCCAAGGGTCCCTGCCACCTGCGATCTGTTGTGATCCAGAAGACCTCCTGGCGCTCCACCGTGGGCTCAGGAGCTGGCAGTTGCATCTGTTGTGGCCACTCGGGGCTGTGGCCGAGGCTGCTGCAGTGACGTCTGGTTCACTGCTCTGTCCTCACCGCCTGCAGGGGTTGGTGCTAGTGCATATGTTGAATGAATGAGTATCATTTGGGCAGCATTTCCCAGAGGATTCCAAGGAATGTGAGTGCTGTACAATATTCACAGGTGTTGAATGAAAAAAAATGTGGAAGTGCTGGGCTCTACAAGGTTCTTTACTCTGACAGTCTACAGTCCCTATCATGTGTGGATGGACACCGGGGATCTGCAGGAGGCGGGGGGCACTGTTGCATTTTCAACCTGTTACCAGAGCCCTCTTTCACTGTCTGCTGAGGGGCACAGCCTTCCTTGTCTGGCCCAAGGCATCTGCAGGCCAGGTGACAGGTGCCTTCTGAACCAGGTGCTTGCGTGCAGGCAGCCAGTCCATACTTATACTACTGGGACATGGCTCTCCCTGTCTGGAGGGCACCATGGAGTGTGGATATGGGGGTGGCTCTCTGCAGACTTGTGTGGAGGAAACTGATGGAGGCAGCCATCTCAAGGAGATCAGTCGTGGTCTTGGCTGCCATCAGTTTCATCTGGGTGGTCTTGGCTACATGTGGCCAATACTGAAGATGCATTTGGACAATTCATAGATGCTGCTGGGCACTGTAGGTGCTTTTGGGCAAAGCCACAGATGGGTTTGGGCAAGTCATAGATGGCATTTGGACGAGCCTTGAGTGTGTTCAGGCGAGCCATGGGTGGGGTTGGGCAAAGCCGTCTCTGTGCCTGTTTGTGTTCCATGGTTTCTTTTTCCTCCTCTCCAGGCAGGGTTAACACAGAGTATCCCCATCCTGCGGCGGGACCATCACATCCAGAGGGCCATTGGTCTCTCCCCAATGTCCTTCCCCACTGCCGACCTTACTCTGAAGGTAACACCAGCCCTGAGCTGGGCGAGGGCCCACCCAGTACCTTAGCTTACAAAGAGGCAGAAGGGAGGAGTCCCTGAACCCCCGAAAGCTTAGATCGGTGCTGCCCACTGCCATCATGATAGTAATTTTTATCCCTCCCCCACCCTTGCTTCTGAAGATGGAGTCTGCGCGCAAGGCTTGGGAAAACTCCCCCAGTTTGCCGGAGCAGAGCTCTCCAGGCGGCGCTGGCTCAGGCATCCAGCCTCCATCCTCTGTGGGTGCCTCCAGCGGCGTCAACTACAGCTCCTTCGGTGGAGTGTCCATGCCACCCATGCCTGTGGCCTCTGTAGCACCTTCTGCTTCTATGCCAGGTATCTCATCCCCTGAGCCAGGCCTTGGGGTCCTTCTCCATGTATTATCAAGAGAAACGGATTAACAGCCCCGAACACCACCTCTTGGCCTTGTCTTAAGTAGCAGGTAGAAGTAGCAACTTGTTTTTAGGCCGAGTGGCCATAGCTCCCCTGTGCTGCAGGTAATGTGCACGTTCTGCTTCTCCGTGCTGGGAAACAGAACCGGGGGACGACAGCGAGGCACTCCTGCCTACTGGTGAGAGGAGCGAGCAAAGGCTTGGCTTTGAGTCAGACCTGGGTTACATGCTGAAGCTGTGCTGCCTCGGCTGATGATCAGCTCTCGCTGAGCCACAGCGTCCTCCTCTCTTAAATGAAACGGGGGCAATGACATTGTTCCATGAGGTGGCCACACCCGTGAAGCCAGGTCTTACTGGAAAGGGCTTTGTATCAACAGAGCCCTTAGTCACTGGCAGCTGTTTTTGTCCTGACTGCTACCATCCTTGTCATGTGTCGATGCCCCCAAGGGAAAGTGTGGGGGTTTTGAGGGCCCAGCTGCCAGTCTCAGTGATGTAATCCCAATAGATCCTTCTGACCCTCCACTGTGGACTCAATAGCAGGGAGATGAAGAGGACAGTGACTGAGAGACCAAGGCAGCCCTGGTTAAAGTAGAATGTCACTTCGAGTGTCTGGGGCAGTTGATGAGTGGGAGGTGGGAAGGGTAGGCCAGAGCCCACCTGCCTCCTCCCACCTCCTAGGTCTGACGCTGCATCCTCCCTGGGTTCCCTGAGGTGTGTGCCAGGCGTGTTGTGAGCAGGCGCATGCTTCAGGCACACAGGGAACCGAGCAGCCTCTGTACACACGCCCTTGTCCGTCCGCACTGACTCTCCTGGGTAGAGCAGACCTGTAGACTTGTCGCCCTCAGGGACATTCAGAAGTAGTGAGGCTTGATCTTCTTCTACCTCCCTTCTGCCGCTCTGTTTCCAGGCAGCCACCTCCCGCCCCTGTACCTGGATGGCCATGTGTTTGCAAGTCAGCCCCGGCTCGTTCCTCAAACGATACCTCAGCAGCAGAGTTACCAACAGGTGACAGCAGCCAGCGAGGTGGCCTGGCTGGGGGTGGTGGGGAGGAGCCAGCGCAAGGCGAAATTGGCTTGCTCCATCTGCTCATTGTCTGTCTGGTTTTCCGTCCCCCTCACATGTGGTGACCAGCACCTGGCCCACCAGGAGACATGTGTTAAGTGAATAAACAAGAGACAGGGAAGAGGAGTGGAGTTGGCTGCTCCAGACTCTGCTTAGTTTTCCTTTCTCAAAGTTCTCCCTCCTGTGTCCTAGCCGGGGAATTAGCTAAAATGGAATTTTCTTTGGTGATCAGGTATCCTTCTGATGAAGAGAAGAAAGGCCTAAACTCCCAGGCATGGATGCATTAGAAAGAGGTAGTCTTAGAAATGAGCAGGCGTTGGTTCCTTATGCCGGACTGGCGTACTTTCTGTGCTGCCAAGGGGTGATGTTTGGAAGTCTCCCCTCTAACGCTGGTGCTGGGTCTTTGGGATGGTTCAGCCGCCCCTCAGACCCGTGTGCCTGCACAGCCATGACAGTGGACTTCCAGGCAGAATCTGCTCCGAGTGCAGGCTTGCTGATGGAGGACGTGATCTCTGCTGACCTCTTTAAAAACATGTTCTTAACTGCTGTATTGTTTGGTTTTCAAGATTTTGGTTCTTGCATAACTGGGTCAGACTGCATGTATCTTTGTTTTGTACGTCGTTAAATTCAGCGTTATGTTTCTGGGACTCACTGTTGATGTATGTGCTAGAATCCATTTTTGTTGCCGTATAGAATTCCAGGGTAGGGAGATGCTGCGGTTTGGGGCTGCTACCAGTTTTTCATTATAGGCTTTATCCCAATAGCAAGGGAAGCCCAGGAATGACATGCTGGCATTTGAATTTTGGGCGGTGTTCCAGCAGCCATGTGGAGAGGGGCAGGGGAGGTGGGAGGGGAGGAGTCACCTGGATGGTCCTTGCGGTTACCTCCACCACCCCGTTTTCCTGTTCACAGGCCGCCGCTGCCCAGCAGATCCCTATCTCCCTTCACACATCTCTGCAGGCACAAGCTCAGCTTGGACTGAGGGGTGGGCTTCCTGTGTCCCAGTCCCAGGAGATCTTCAGCTCCTTACAGCCCTTCAGGTGAGCTCAGGTACCACCTTGTGGAGCTGGCAGCTCACAGCCAGGGCCTCAGCCCTGTGTGCAGCCTTTGTCCTGCGGCTGTTTGGTGCTTCTCTGCTTTGGGGCAGCGGGGTGGGGAGGGGTGGGGCTTTGCTCTGGATCACTCTTCAGTCCGTTGTTAACTGTGCTCTAGGAGAGGCCTGGGGTGAGCTGATATGTGGCAGGCCTTGTTTTGCTTTTCCATATCATCTTGCCTCCTTCCCTTGCTCCTTCCTCCTCCTCTCCCTTTGACTCCCTGCCTCCTCCCCACTGCGGGCTGCTCCGTCAGTGTGGCTGCCAGTCATTGTGGCTGATGTCCTGTGCCTCGTACAGCCTGGATGTGTTCACTTGTTTAATCCAGCAGCATCAGTGCCATCTAAGAGCTTGTTCTCAGGCCCCATCCTGGACCTTCTGAGTCGCGCTCTGGGAGTGGGGCCGGGGATCTGTGTTTTAGCAAGCTCTCTGGGGGATCTCTGAGGGGTGGGACGAGATCCGCAGCTGGGCTCATCGACCTGATCCCGACCATCTGTCTGGCTTTTGCAGATCTCAGGTGTACATGCACCCCAGCCTGTCACCGCCCAGCACCATGATCCTCTCTGGGGGCACAGCCTTGAAGCCTCCGTACTCTGCGTTCCCAGGCATGCAGCCCTTGGAGATGGTGAAGCCGCAGTCTGGCTCACCCTACCAGCCCATGAGCGGGAACCAAGCCCTGGTCTATGAGGGCCAGCTCGGCCAGGCTGCAGGCCTGGGTGCCTCCCAGATGTTGGACTCCCAGCTCCCACAGGTCAGGAATTCAGTCACTCCACCCAAAGCCCTAGGCTTTTTTCCTTCGCGACCTTGCCTTTTCTTTCCGCCCGCCTCAGTGTGTGCTGGCCTATCATGCTGTTCGTTGGTAGCCACCGTGCCCGCTCCTCAGTGTGCGGGAAATCAGCCTTTTCTGAGTAGCCCCATCACCTCTTTTTTTCTTTTGGACAGAGTCTGTCGCCTAGGCTGGAGTGCAGTGGTATGATCTCGGCTCACTACAACCTCTGCCTCCCGCATTCAAGCGATGCTTCTGCCTCAGCCTCCTGAGTAGCTGGGACTACAAGCGTGTGCCACCGCGCCTGGCTAATTTTTGTATTTAGTAGAGATGGGGTTTCACCATGTTGGCCAGGCTGGTCTTGAACTCCTGACCTCAAGTGATCTGCCCTCCTTGGCCTCCCAAAGGGCTGGGATTACAGGATTACAGGTGTGAGCCACCACCCCTGGCCCCTCATCCACCTCTTTATTCTCAAGACTTGGCTGTGCCCTAAGCACTGCCTGCTCCTGCAGCCCCCAGATGGGGGCTCCTTCCTTTCTCCCTGCCCTTGTGCAGTAGGGTGTGGAATGGGGTAGGAGTCCTGTCTGCATAGTAGTTGATGCTTCTAGACTCCTTCCTTCCTCCCTGAAACCCCAGCTTTGAAGCCCACACCATAGACTGTGCCTGACAAGCCCTCCACGCTGCTATGGTGCCATCACCACATCCAGCGTCTGCTGTGAAATCTTCCTTTCCGTTGACCTGTGGGCAGCATTTGGCACCTTTGAGGGTCACCCTCCTTGTCTGGCCTGGCTTTCAGTCTGTCTCCACTCTCCTGTTCCAGTTCCTAGTGGTTTTGATGTCTGCAGAGATGACCCTGGGTCTTTGTGCCATGGACCCTGTCCACGCAGTTTGTACCCTCCTCGCCACTGGTGCCCTTGTTCACTTGGGCCCCTGCTCTGTGCAGTCCTCTCTAGGCTTGGCCGCTCCCGGTAGCTGTGGCTCTCGCATAATCTCAACTTTCAGCGTCCCTCTCAGTTGTCACCTCTGGCTTTTTCAACTCCCTCTAGTGACCCAACTTGAAAATTCTTTTTTTTTTTTGAGATGGAGTTTCGCTCTATCACCCAGACTAGAGTACAGTGGCTGGCACAATCTCGGCTCACTGCAACCTCTGTCTCATGGGTTCAAGGGATTCCCGTGCCTCAGCCTCCCGAGTAGCTGAGATTACAGGCGCCGACCACCCACGGGCTAATTTTTGTACATTTAGTAGAGATGGGATTTCACCATGTCAGCGAGGCTAGTCTCGAACTCCTGACCTCAAGTGATCCACCCACCTTAGCCTCTCAAAGTGCTGGGATTACAGGTGTGAGCCACCACGCCCAGTCTCCACCACCCACGTTTTTGTCATTCTCCCACTTGGCTGGGCTTCTTCCTCCCCATCAGCAGGTCCGTTGAGCCACATGGCCTTTGCATTTCATCCAAGCTGTGGCTCTGAGTCAACCACCACCCTCCTAGCAGCTTTTCAGACTTGCATCTTGCCCCTCGCTGCCTCCCATCCGTGACCTCCCTTTCTGTGTCACCCAGGAAACAGAAGCAGTGACAGTCTCGAAGCCCCTGTGGCCACATCCCTGCCTGGGTGCTGCCTGTGCCCCTGGGGGGCCCCACCCCAGCAAGTCTCCCTCCCTTTCATGCATCGGATGGCCCTTCCTGTCAGTACACAGACGAGTTGCAGTGCTGACCCCGTAATCCCACCCCCCACAGCCCTTGAAGCACTGTCTTCACCCAGTTACCAGGCCGTCACTCCTGGCTTTCCTGCTGCCTCAGACTTCCTCCTCAGTCTCCTTTGCTGTCCCCTCTCCCTCCCAGTCCGTAATGGTTGGCATGCCCCTGGGCCCTGCTTTGGGCGTCTTTTAAGAGTCATGGCTCTAAATTCCTCCATCTTCTCCTCACTCCCAAATGGACATCTTCAGCTCAGATCTGTCCCTGGAATTGAATGTGAAATCCAATGGACTTTCCAGCACCTCTCCTGTGGTCTCATGACATCTCAAGACTCATCATATCCAAAACTCAATTTTCCTCCCTGTCCTTCTGCTTGTCCAGTCCATGTCCTCTTTGGCTCCCTGCTCCCCTCACCTCACCCGACCCTTCAGCGGGCCTCTCGGCTCTGGCTTTAAAAGCATTCAGAATCCAGCTGTGTCTCATCCCCTCCACCCCCGCTCCACGCTGTCCAGCTCCTGTGAGGGCTCCTACCTGGCCTCCCTGCAAGTCAGATCATACCCCAAGTCAGCACTCTCAATGGCAGCATGTCCCCATCATCTTCATCCTGCACCATGTTGGTGCTCCAAGGAGGAGCATGGTGTTCTCCGGCTCTGGCCATTACACGTCTCAGTGATGTAATTCCAGTAGATCCTTCTGACCCTCCACTGTGGACTCAATAGCAGGGAGATGAAGAGGACAGTGACTGAGAGACCAAACGTGGCCCAGCCCTGCTACCCCATTGTGTCCCCCTGTCCTTAAGAGTCTCCAGGCCCACATCTCCCCCTCGCCTATCTTGTTCTAGTTAGTTAGGCCCTGCAGCCACCCTGTTCTCCTGTCACAGCATGCTTCAGAGGACCCCCACAGCCCAGAATCCAGCGCAGTCTTGTTTTTACCACCCCTTGATGCAAAACAGTGAGAGTCTTGAATGTTTGTGCTGTACAGAGGAATGCAGAGATATACGTCTGGCGCAGCTTTCATCTTTTGGGATTTGGCTTGGCCATTACTTCTGACTTTCCTCACTTGTCCTCTCCTTGCCCACCCCGCGCTGTGCGCACCCACAGATCTGGTGTGCACACACAGATCCTGTGCCACTTTGCACCCTGAGTGTCCTGCAGCTGTGTCCAGCGTGTGACATGCCACCCTGGCAGTGTGCAGGCCCATGTCGGACAGGGCCCTGCCGCTTCCCCAGCACCTCGTATGCTTTTAGTAAGCACTTGCTGGACAAAGGCAGAAAGGGCTGAAGATAGATGCAGCCCTTAGCAGAGATGTGGATGAGACACACTTAACGCTGTTAGCTCCTGTGCCTGCAGCCAGCTTCGTCTTGCCTGTTTTCTCACCACCTACTCCATTCCAGCAAGAAGACGTGCCCCTGCCATCGAAGGTGTGAAATCCTGGGCGATGTCTCCTGTGCTACAGTAGAAATCAGAGCGTGTCCTGCTGTGTGCAGGCTTTGCTTTAGTTCTTCTGAAGTGTATGAATTTGAAGTACATGTGCAGTCGCTCTTTGGTGTGTGTTAGGGGTTTCTCGTAGCATCAGTCGGTCCCCCTCCTGACTGTCGTTGTCACCCAACAGCTGACCATGCCACTGCCTCGGTACGGCTCGGGGCAGCAGCCGTTGATCCTGCCCCAGTCCATCCAGCTGCCGCCTGGGCAGAGCCTCTCTGTTGGGGCCCCCCGAAGGATTCCTCCGCCCGGGTCCCAGCCGCCAGTCCTGAACACCAGCAGAGAGGTAAGGGGACCCATCTGCCTCTGACCTTAGGGAGGGGACCTTGTGTCACCAGCCTTTTCTAGCAAGCTAAGTACCCCTGTGTGGTACAAAGAGCCAGTGGCTTGGGTGTGTGCAGGACTGTCAGGGCAAAAAGGAAGGTGACCGTGTGTGGGGCCATCACACAGGCAGGTCCTGGGGACTCTGAAGTTGTCGACGGCTGAGGGCCAGGAACCAGCATTCCTCCCCGGCTCCCCAGGAGGCCCTGCTGTGGACGGCCATGCTTCATTGGCTCTCCCACCTCACTTTAAAAGGAACAAAATATTGTGATGGTTCTTGCTTTCGAAGAAGCAGCCCTCTTGAGTCTGGCTTGGAGGGGAGGGGCTTGCAGATTCCTCTAGAACAGGGGTGCCCAGCCCCTGGGCTGCAGAGCTGTCCTGGTCTGTGGGAGAATTGTCTTCCATGAAACTGGGCCCTGGTGCCAAAAACCACTGCTCTAGAAGATGCCTCCCTGGGAATTCGCACGGCCCTCACTGCCTCTGCCCTGGGTTGTTCAGTGAGTCTGTGTGGTCCAGCTGTGTCCAAGGCCTCAAATGACAACTTGTTGCTGCTTGGTCTCTCTAGCCCTCTCAGATGGAGATGAAAGGCTTCCACTTTGCCGACAGTAAACAGAATGTCCCTTCAGGAGGCCCCGTGCCATCACCACAGACCTACAGGTAAAACCACTCCCTGGGGACTGTGTGCTATGAGCTGAGCAGTTGCCAGAGCCATGGCCCGGTGACTCAGAAGAATCTGTGGGCCTGGGGAGAGCCACCAGATACCTGGTCCCTCTGTGGGCCACGTGTCACTGTGGTGGTTCGGCACGGGGATGCACTTGTGTTGCAGTTAAACGTGGGGGAGTGAGGAATTAGGAGAGTGGTTTTGGCTTTAATCATTATAAGATGCTCTGGATTGGGGAGCTTCCCGGAAAGGTAGGAGAAGGAACGGCTGACATTTAGTAGGCGTCAGGACTGACGTGACTTCCCATCAGATCCGAAAACAGGACCCACTGGCCACAGGGCTGCATCCTGGCAAGGGGAGAAGCAGCATGGCCTTTCCCAGCGTCTCTTTCCTCGGACTTGCCCTATGACCCCTGCCAGGGGACTTTTTATTGCTGGGCTTGTGGGGCCATTCCTTCCACACTACAAACCAGCACCCTCTTTTTGCTTCCTTTGTATCTGTCTCCACTTCCAGCAACTGTCTCAGGGTCCCCTTAGCTGGATACTCAGGTGGCTCTGTCGGATGCCGGTGAGAGCCTCTGGTCCACTCCCTTTTCTGCCCGTGCTGGTGTGTGAAGGCAGCATGCGCTGGCCCCGGGCTCTGAGGGCTTGTACAGTCCACCCTTGTTACATGTGGGAGAGTCCTGAGACCCCTTTGTGTTTATAAATGAGTGAAACAGACCTGCCTGACCCATGGTGCCCTGTGAGGTTAATACCATCGCTGCAGGCGCCATGAGGTGTCCCCACGACTACACAGGTCCTTGCAGACCCGAGGAGTGCTCTGCAAGCCGGGCCCCCATGGTCTGCAGGTTGCTCCGGCTGCGCCCCCTCTGCCCCGCTGCCGTTTGCCTGTCTTCCATCACGGCATTCCACTCTTGTACCTTCATTTCCAGAGAAAGGGGTTTTTGTGAATTTTCCTCCCATTCTTTCTTTTCTGTTCTTATTTTCACTCTCCTGGCTTCATTTATTTCTGTTTTTAGTACATTTTGTTTTCCTACCATGTCTATCATATAGACCAGAACATCAGGACTGTGTGAAAAAGATAGCTGGACAGCACCGACCATGGAGTGGAACTGGAAGGAGGAAGGCAGCTGTAGGTCTCAGCAGACGCTGTCCTGCTGCTGCCACAAGCAGATTCCAGAAGCCTCAAAAAGGCAAAACCCAGAGAACAGAGCCTGACAGGACAAGAGTCGCCTGTGTCTATGTAGTTGTAGGAATGAATGGCAGCAGATTATTCTTTGGAGCATATTTAGACAGTGGAAGCCTTAAACTAGTAGCTTTGTTTCTATGGTGTTTTAGGGGGGTTGGGGAATTGCTATAATTGTGTAAAGCAGTGTTTCCCAAAGTGTTCTGGAAATAGAGCTGCCGAGACGTGCGCTGCAAAAACAAGGGTTCCCTGGTCAGGTCCTTGGGGGAGTGCTGTCCCCGGGGTGGCCTGCTGGGGAGGGTATTCACCACACAGAGGCTGAGCGGCCCTAGGTTGAGAGTCCTGTTGAACTCTGCACACGGCACTTAGGCTTTTTGACCGCAGACTTGTTTTCCACGTAGCACCCACAACATCCCTGGGAACTAACTAGTGGTCAGTGGGACACATTTAGAAGTATGTTGTACATTTTGGTTCCCCCACCCCTTCTTCTAAAAAGTTAAGACTAGAACAATACTCGGCACAGTTCTGGCTCAGTGTCAGGCTTCTAGGCCTTTTGTCTGGGGCACTGCATCATGTTGGTCCAGACCCTGAGACAGCCAGTGTTGCTTTCTGCACAGCAGGACAGCCGTTCCCACCTGTACAGGGCCTCGGCCTCCCTCTCTTGTGGTGCGTCTCCTTGAGCTGTCCTAGAGGTGCTGGGGTGGTCAGTGACAGCCACCCCCTCACCATTCTGCGTTCTGGGCTGTCTTAGGTCTATGGTTGTTTTCCATCCAAGAGATCCACGGACCGTCCTGAGCACGCGCCTCTGGCCACAGGCCCTTCCTTCCTTGTGCCTCCTCCGTGTGCTAGGCTTTGACTCCATTTCTGTGGTGACACGTTGTGTATTCTCAACCCCTGCCTTTGGTTTTTTCAGGCCTAGCTCTGCTAGCCCCAGTGGGAAGCCCTCTGGATCAGCAGTTAACATGGGCTCTGTGCAGGGACACTACGTGCAACAGGTAGAAGATGGCTTTCCAGACCCTTCAGCCCTGGACACTTAGGCCTGTCTCCAAGCGCCAAAAGAGAAGGGACTGTCCAACCTATCTGAGCGCTCCTTGTCTAAAGAGAGCCATGCCCTAGCGGTTAGAGCACGGAACCAGGAGCTGGGCCATCCGCGTCCCTCCTGGCGAAGGCATTTCTCTTCACGGGCGTCTGGATCCTTCCTTGTCCTGCAGAGAAGGGAGGATGCCGATTCCTCTGAGGAGGTGGTGCTGGAAGGTGGACCAGCCCTGGCAGGTCGGGGCTGAGGTGCCCTGGGAGACTCGGTTAGGTTTGGGGGTCGGCTCTAGGAGCCCGGGTGCGCGCGCTGGTTCTGGTCAGTGGTGTGTCTCGTTTTTGTCTTGGCCGGGTGGGAGCACAGGTGAAGTTAATTTTACCCATATAATGAAAAGGACATCGCAGTGTATTTTCCTGCAGGCACTATTCTCTTCTCTGTTCTCTAAAACATGCTGGGGCTCAGAGCTTAGGCCCCTCAGACCTGGGTTTTTAATCAGTCACTGTGCCTGGCTGGTAGAGGTGGGCAGTGATTGCTCTCATTGGTTCCCTTGGGGGTCATGAGAGTTGTGTGGAATGAGCTTCTAAAGCTTTCTTCCAGAGTTCAGACCTGGTGGGGGGCAGATGCGCTGACTGCTCTGTGACTTCCCTACCCTACTCCCTGTGGAGAGCCACAGACCAGGGGAGCCCTGACTAGGAATGGGGCCCCAGGAAAAGGTTACAGAGTGGGAGTGGTAGGGGGTTTGGCTGAATCGCGGCCAGAGATCTGTGGGAGCCAAGTCTGCCTAGGGCCCCAGCAGACAGTCGGGGGCTCCGAGACGTGCAGGGGGCACTTGGATCTACTCGAAGGGGCTTTTTTGCCTGCGGGGCAGGAGGTGCACTGATTTGAAAAGGTTCTTCCAGTTGGCCTTGGGACCAGAACTGCTTCCGCCCTGGGATGTGCCATGGCGGAATTCTTTGTGGAGGACCCGGTGTCTTCCTGCCTCTCCGAATCACTGCACTCAGGGCTCATGGGGAGGGAGCAGAGAGGGCACTCACGCCACTTTCCTTACTAGGAGGAGGGTTTCTAAGTCTGGTCCTTCAACCAAGGGACGGACGACTTAAGGGAGCTTTCCCTGCATCTCAGGAGCAGGAAGGGAGTGGTGGGAACTGTGTGTCCAAACACGCTTCAGCGCCAGGGTCACTTTGTTTTTCCCATTCATCTGTCCAAAGGCAAAACGAGTGGATGAGAAACCCAGCCTGGGAGCCGTGAAGCTGCAGGAGGCCCCCTCGGCTGCCTCCCAGATGAAGCGAACCGGAGCGATCAAGCCTCGGGCTGTCAAAGTGGAGGAGAGTAAGGCCTGATGGTGCCTGCTGCCACCTCATGTCGCCCCACTGGGGATGGTGCCGCCATGCGGCCTTGACATAGCCGACACTCGGGAGCCTCACCAGATCCACCGTCCAAATGCCTGGCCCGGACTGAGAGACCTCCCTCCTCTCCACTCCCGAAAAGCTCCGTTGTCAACCAGCTTGCACCCGTGGATACATGGCATTGACCCGCTTGCTTTGATATGAAACAAAAAAGCAAACGACACCTTCATCCCATCTGCTCCCACCGTGACCGTGGAGTGATGCCTCCCGTGCAGTGCAGATCCGCCCTCCCTGCCTCCTCCCTGTCCTGCCGCACAGCCAGGGCGCCTTCTCAGCAGTGCTTCCGGCCCAGCCGCCCATTCCTAGGCACAGTGGTTTGGCAGCAGGGTCATTTTACTTTGAGGCTTTTTGTTTTAAAATGTAGCCAAGGTTTTTACAAAGGGGAAAGGAAAAGAAAACAGAAACGCAAGCTCCCTGTGTATAGCTGAACTTTTATATGTTTCTCGCCAGCCCCTGCCCTCCCTCCTATCTCTAGCCTCTGTCCTGTTTAATTTGATATGTCACTGCAGTACCTTAAGAGACGACTCTTAAGAATGCATCCCCTCCTGATTCCTCAGCTGGTTCATCTTTGAGGTTATTTGCAAAAGGAAATGGAGGTTCTCGAGGGCACCCGTTGCGAGCACTCTGGTGCCTGGCTCCCCGCCTGGGAAGCAATGGGGTGCGCAGAGCAGCAGGCAGGTGGCGGCAGGGGGGTCACAGTTGGGTTCCAGCTCCTGGCCTGATGAGCCCAGGGTGCCTACAGGCAGCCCATGAACTTGATGACGGTTTTAGCATGAGAATCACACAGGGTCCCTGTCCTGAGCTGCTCTGAAGCCAGTGGATGTGCTGAGCACTAGAGACCAGTCATGGAGGTGGCTGCTGGTGGCTCCCAGGCTGGCCCAGATGGGATGAGCTGAGACACCACAGGCCCATCCCAGGCCCCGTGCCCTCTGCTTCTGGGGCTCCACACGCTGCCCCTCAGGGGCACTGTGTTTCACGCACTCTTTCCTTGAAGCCTTCTGTAACCTGTTGTTTTCCTTCCTTCCTCTTCTGGAGCCTGCTGCTTTCTCTGGACCCGTCTCCACCTCCCACACAGCTCGTCGCTTGGTGACGGAGGAGTGGACCTGCGTGTGGTCCCCAAGTGAGGCCGCTGGGAGTTTGTCCTTTTCCTCCTTTGCTTCACTCCCAACGGCAGACCCAGGTTGTCAGGACAGGAGGGCCTGAGCTAAGCAGCAGGCATCAGTCTCATTTGTCTTCAGATGACCGGGGCGGGGGACAGGGTGAGGCTAGGTGAGGGCTGACCAAGGTCCAGAGGGCCTGCGCAGTCTCTGCAGGGGCAGCTTCTCCAGCCAGAGGCTTGTGTGAGCCATCGTGTGCTGGGCTTGTCGTCGTTAAATAAGAAACAAGGAAATCACTCCAGATTCTGTCATTCCGAGGAAAGGGAAGGGGACAGTTCAAGTTTCTTAGCTGTTCTTAGGGGTCACTGAGCGTCTACCTGCTTTTCCAGAGGAGGCCAGCTCAGAACACTGTGAGGAGAAGGCCAGGGATGCACCCCCCCGAGGCTGTCCTCGGCGTCTCACGGGTGCAGGACAGTGCTCGGGCTTGGGCTCTTAAGCTCTGTGTCTAGTGTAGAACATGGGGAAGGAGCATCTTAGGAACTACTAAAGTAACTTCTTACTGCTCTCACAATTCTAAGGAAGTGGGAGAACGGCCTCCTACGAACAGTGCCCACCCCAGAGCTGCCTGGGAAGGAGCAGTTTTACTGAAAGCTGCTTTACTGTTCACCTGCATCTTTCAGCAGCTCCCCTCCTGCCCTCACCTGGTCTTTTCCCTCTTCATCCAGAGTCTTTACGCTGGAGTCCTTTCCCCAGGGGCTGTCCACCTGACAGTTCCGCGCATTCCCTACCTGAGCTGCGTGTCTGCTTTCCCTTCTCCCACTGCAAGCGGCTGCTTGTGGGGCCTGGGATGAGCCCTCTTTGTCCCTATCCGCCCCCCTTGCCAAGCCATTCCTGGGTGAGTCCAGGCCTGCGGGAGCCACACATTCATCTCCACCTGGACACTTGAGCCACATGGCGAGACCCCTCCCACCTGACGCGGTGATGCGTATGATTTGTCGAAAGAAAAAGCCTCCCGGATGCTGTTAAAAAGATATACCCTTCAGGTGAACCTGGCATCAGACCCACAGTACTTGCTGTTTGAGAAAAAATAAAAACAAAAAGGTCACCTGTTCTCCAGCCCTTTTCTCTTACCCGGTATTTCCTTCCTTCCTTCTCCCCGACCCCAAATAAAAAAACAAAAAACACTAGAATTTATTTATATGTATTGATGTTGTAGGTCTAGATGAAAAAAAAAGAAGTAAATGTTTCACTGCTCTATTTATATATAATGTCTGAATTAATTCTGTGCAGGAAAGGCCAGGAAATTGCATGTGAAGTTCGGTGCAGTCACCACCTCTGTGTGACCTGAGCTGCAGTCTCTTCGCTGAGCTGCAGATTTTAAATGAGACTGGGGGCTGAGGGCAGGCCTCAGGCCTCCCAGCGCCCCAACCCCTCCTTGGTCTGATGAAATGCAGTTCTTAGTGCAGAGACGTTTGAAGGTGCAATATCTCTCTTCCTTTCACGTGGTTTGAGAGCCAAGCTCACGGTAGTAGGACTAGGGTCTTATTTTGTTTTCCAACCCCCATCTTCAGAGCGCAGATCCATGCAGAGGCTTCTGCCAGGATACCACGGGGCCTTGGTGGGAACAGGTGGAGACTAGCACTTGCCTTTTCTGCTGCTGAGTGGGGGGTCAGAAGCCACTCACTCTTGCCTGCTCAAGTTGCCCTCTTCCCGATGCTGGCAGCTCTGCCTTTGCCATCGGGGGTGCGGCCCACTGCTCAGCAACCAGTGGCCTTGTGGTGGTATTTGTCCACTGTCCGCTAGAGTGGGATGAAGTCCAGAGTGTGGGTGTGCATCTGAAATGCTCATCCACCCACTGGGGACTTCAATGCCAGCTGCATTCGGTTTGGTTTTCTTCACTGTTGGCTTCTCCCCCCAGTTTTTTTTTTATTTAAACCTTTGTATTGTTTTCAAACTTGGAATTCATAGACACTCTGGCTCTAGGTTCCTTAAGGGGGAAAACAAAGGATGACTTTATCTCACATTCAAGAAAATCAGTTCAGTTCCAAAGCTGTGGTCCTTCCAGCCACTTCTAGGGACACTGGGGTACCTTGTTAAACATTGACATCAGTGCTCTCCAGCCGAGCTGTCGCCCTCCTATCTTACGGATCTGCCTTCCGGATGGTCAGTGACGCCTTCTGGAAGCTGAGCGCACACAGGTGCACGGCCGTGCTGTGGCGTGGCGTGGCCTGCGGCGGCAGCATGACAGCTCTGGTGGAGCCTGCTCCCTTGCCATTTGGTTCCCCTCTGCCAAGTAACTGCAGGCTGCCCCTCAAATCTTCATTTGTCCCTTTTCACTTCCTGCAGAGCAAGCCTAGGTTAGAGGGTCTGCTGGAAATGGCCTTTGAAGACCAAGGATACCAGAGTGTGTGTGCTCTGTCATACTCTGTGATGAATGGGAAACATAGGCTTCCAGAAAGCCAGCTCTCTTCTGAAATGTGACGGACCTAAGCAGGAAGTCATCCAGGACAGGAGTGGCTTGGTGTTGGAGATGGACGCTGTTGCCCTGCCATGCTCCACCAGGGCCACCAGTGTATATCTGGCTGGTGGTCTTCGGGCACGTGAGACCTGCTCTTCACTGTCTCTACCCCAATTGGTGGCCTCCAGGATGGTAGTGGCACCCCCAGAGCCCCCATCTTCAGCATGTTCTGGAGCCTCGGAGTGGAAATTCCTGCTAAGGCTCTGTGTGGACACCTTTCTCCCATGATCTAAGGGGGACACTGTACTCTTAAGCTTTTGACCTCATGCCTTGTGTAGTAAAAAAGGATTTGGGGGTTTTTGTTTGGTTCCTGAGAGGGTTGTGTTTTGTTTTGTTTCCTTTTGTTTATGTTTTGGCCTTTCCTCTTTGTCTTTCCATGTAGACCAGATATTTGAAAGGGCAGACGATGGCTAGCGGTGTAAGTGCAGCTTGTTTAGATGTTATTTCGGGAAACTCACCTTGGATGGGAAATGGAATCGTGGATTCACCAGGCCGGTGCTGGCACACTCAAACCCTCGCCCTTTCCCTCCGGTTCAGTACCTATTGTTTCTCCTTTCAAATATGTGATTGTACTAGCTCTTTCCATATGAAAGAATTCTCCTTATTTAAATAAAAAAAGTGTAAAAAGATAAAGCTGAACATGCTTTCTCAGGTTGTACATCCCTCTTTTCTTGGTAATTTGACCAGAGAAAACTACAGATCAAAGCGTTCTAATTTTACAGAGTTCACATGGCAATTAGGAGTGGCACGGCCGAAATGCCTTAACAGAAGCTGTATGGGTAGAGAAGGGATTGAAACCCGTGGTTAAGAAGCATCTTCCAAATGCTGCAGCATCAAGCGCTCTCCACTCTCTTCCCATGGGTGGCATCCGGCTGTGTGCAGAGCCTGCCTGCGGCCCCGTCACTTGCCACGAGAAATGAGCTGGTCAGAGGAGGTCAGCATTTGATGTGGTGTGTGGTGGTGTCACTTCCAGCAGTGCTTTTGCAGGAAGTGGAGGAGGATTATGCTGTGCTTTGGGGTGGGGAAGGAGCAAGCCAAGCCAGGCCTGCGGCAGCGAAGACTAAAAGGTACGAATGAGTTGAGGCAGCAGTTCTCGGTTTTGCCATTGCCTCACTGTGTGACCTGGGGAAAGAGTCAGTCTCCTTGATCATAAAATGCAGACTGTAATGGTATCGACCTCATGGGGTAGTGCAGATTCAAAGTCACCAATAGCTTTTAGCTTAGTGCCTAGAACCAGCTAAGAAAACTTACAAATTACCTCCAAGAAATAAAACGCTGTTTCCGTGAGAAACACCAATCCCTCAACTTCCTTCTAAGTCTTTTGACTATGGAAGAGAGTTGGGGACCTGGGCACAGGCATCTCGGCTTTAACCAGCCACACTCACTGCCCTGATTCACTGCTCCCTAGGGACAGGTGGCTCAGAAAATCTCAAAGGGAGACGGGCCCTGAAGGAGGCTAGTCCTGAGGTTGGGGACTTGCAAGATGGAGGCTCTCAGTCCTGAGGCACCACCACTGTTAGCATGGCATGAACCAAAGCTCAACAGGCCAGCCCCACTCCCTCCTGGGGCCCAGGGAACCTTCCCTGCCCACTGTAAACACAGTTTGCCTGCAGCCTCTGGCCACAAACACAGGTGAGCCCCAGCTCCTTCCCTCTCTGTGGGATCTTGGGTGAGTCACATAACCCCTCAAGGGTAAGCCATAAAGAAGTAACCACTAGGCCGGGCGCGGTGGCTCAAGCCTGTAATCCCAGCACTTTGGGAGGCCGAGGCGGGCGGATCACAAGGTCAGGAGATCGAGACCATCCTGGCTAACACGGTGAAACCCCGTCTCTACTAAAAATACAAAAAAACTAACCGGGCGAGGTGGCGGGCGCCTGTAGTCCCAGCTATTCGGGAGGCTGAGGCAGGAGAATGGCGTAAATCCAGGAGGCGGAGCTTGCAGTGAGCCGAGATCGCGCCACTGCACTCCAGCCTGGGGGACAGAGCAAGACTCCGTCTCAAAAAAAAAAAAAAAAAAAAAAAAAAAAAGTAACCACTAAATTCTCAACTGATGTCATCTAATGCTATGTTGACCAACATGGAAAAAAAATCTTGCAGACAGCCAAGAACCGTAATTAAGGTTATTAAACCTGCAGTGTGTCCTTTTGGTCTGCATAGATTAACATACAAATAGACCAGGAGATCAAGAAGAAGTGAGGCTGAGAAGAGTGATCCATCAGCCTGGTTGCGTTGCTGTCAGTTACCCTGCTCTGGGTGCCGACTGTTCCAGGGAAAACATGGGAAGGGGTGCATTTACCCAACCAAAAGTACCATGTCTGCCCCAAAGCAGGCCTTTGGGAAGGCTCTTGACCCTGAGCACAGAGGGCTGGAGAGGCTGATGGAGAAGGAGGAGGAGCCCTGGGAAGGGAGGAAGAAGCCTCCAGTCTTCTGCCACGGAGTTTAGGGGGAGATGCCCCCACTGGAGCCTCTGATGGTCTTGCAGCCCCCACTCATGTCCGGGGTTTTTTTGGTTTTGTTTTTTGTTTTGAGACAGGGTCTCACTCTGTAGTCCAGGCTGGAGTGCAGTGGTGAGACCAAGGCTCACTGCAGCCTCGGCCTCCCTGCCCCAAGCGATCTCCTGCCTCAGCCTCCCTTGTAGCTGGGACTGCAGGCGGACGCCAACAGGCCCGGCTAATTTTTGCAATTTTTTTATGGAAACGTGGTCTCCCTATGTTGCCCAGGCTCTTCTGGAACTCGCGGGCTCACGCGATCCTCCCACCTCGGCCACCCAAAGTGCTGGGGTTACAGGTGTGAGCCACCGCCCCCGGCCCTAGGTGCTTTTTAAATGCACTTACCCTCAGCCACTTCACTAGATGTATGTGCAAGCAGATTCGTGGCATCGATGTTTTTTGGCAAGAAAACTAGGAGCGCCCATGGGCGTGGGAGCACGCACCTGTGGTCTCAGCTGCTCTGGAGGCCGAGGAGGGAGGATCGCTTGAGGCAGAGAGGTTGGGGCAGAGAGGTCGAGGCTGCAGCAAGCCGTGGTCCTGCCACTGTACTCCAGCCTGGGCGACAGAGCGAGACCCCGTATCAGAAAATTAAGGCCGGACGCGGTGGCTCATGCCTGTAATCCCAGCACTTTGGGAGGCCAAGTCGAGCAGATCACTTCAGGTCGGGAGTTCAAGACCAGCCTGGCCAACATGGTGAAACCCCGTCTCTACTAAAAATACAAAAATTAACCGGGCGTGGTGGCGGGCGCCTTTAATCTCAGCTACTGGAAAGGCTGAGGCAGGAGAATCGCTTGAACCTGGGAAGCGGAGGTTTTGGTGAGCCGAGATCGCGCCATTGCACTCCAGCCTGGGCAACAAGAGCGAAACTCCGTCTCAAAAAAAAGAAAAGAACTAGCAAACTGGTGCGCCAGGCAGAACGCCCTTGTGCAGACGCAGATTTAAGATCTCCACGCCAGATAGAGTGAAAAAGCAAGGAGCAGAAGATGGGTGGGAGCCCACTGCGCTTTTAAAAAGCTGCATGTCTGCTTAGAGTACACAGAAATCCTGGCACACAAAGCAGTAGCACCGGAGGGAGGCGAACTCCCGCGTTTCACACCTGCTTCTCCCTCGGGCCTGGAGCTCTCGCCCGCTGCGCACGCGCGTCACCCTCGCCCAGTACGCACGCGCGTTGCTACCCGCCGGACCCCCGCAGGCGCGGTGAATCGAACGTCGAGCAGGGCGGCGGGCGGTGCGGAGTGCTGAGCGGCCTCACCCCCAACCGTCGGCCCAGTGGGACGGTTCCGAGGCGTTGCCCGGCGCCGGGAGCGGCTCTGCCTGGACTCGGAGAAACGCGGGTACGTTTGGGGACACCGGGGACGACAGCCCAGCCCGGACTCGGGAGAGTCAGTGCGGGACGAGGGCGTCCAAGTCTTGCCGGAGCCGGGGGCGGGGTTCCGGCCCGGGCAGGTGCGGCGTCTGGCCGACAGAGCCCCGAAGTAAGAATCCGCGGCGCGTGCAGCCCTAGGGAGGAAGAGCGTGCTGCGGGTGCAGCCTCAGGGTGAGGACGGAGCTGGGGCCGACGCAGCCTCGGGAGTTGGTGGCCGGGCCAGGTGCGGCCTGTGGGGAAGAAGGGCCGACGAGGAGAGGAGGTATTCCCAGGACAGGTGGGACCTTTTGGGAGGAAGGCGCTCAAGGCAGGTGCAGCTTAGGGAGGGAAAGGCGCGTCCAGGGTAGATGGGGCCTGAGGATGCCAGCAGGGCGCCAGCGGCCAGATGCGGCTTTGGTGTGAGACAGGATGCCCCAGGGCTGATGCATCCTCAAGAGAAGCGGCGCTCAAGGGAAGATGAAGCCTGGAGGAGAACGTGGAGGCGCAGGGTGCAAATGCACCCTCCAGGCGAGAAAGGGAGCACCTGGGGATGATGTGCCGCTGGAAGAGAAGGCAGGGAGGCACTGGGGGCAGATGCATCCTTGAGGAGAGATAAGGAGGCCTCGAGGCTCGGCCAGGTTGGGGTCCCTGGGCCGAGCAGCTGAGCTGGCACCCAGGAGCTGCCCAGGGTCAGAGAGCTGTGGTGTGGGCTCCTGGTCGTCGGGGAGGGAGGGGAGAAACCCTGGCATTCCTTAGCGGTGTTCTCGCTCCCAAGACGTGCTCAGCAGGTTTTATGGAATGAGTTGACAGGAGTGAATGTCCAGTCCTGAGATCCCCTGAATTCCCACCCGAGTTCACTGCTAGGGCCCCTCACCCCACATGTCTACCTGAACCAAGGCTCCAGGAACTGAGGCCTTTCTCAGCAGCCCGGCTGTGCTGCGGTTCTCTCAGGGCGCGTCTGGGAGCCAGGTGGCTGGGGATTCCTTTTGCAGCTTCTCGTGAGCCCTCATTGACCACGGCTTCTCCCTTCTTTTCTAGGGCATCTGCCTGAGCCCACTTTTCTACAAGATGTGGGGATTTTTGAAGCGCCCTATAGTGGTGACGGCTGACATCAACTTGAGCCTCGTGGCCCTGACTGGGATGGGGTTACTGAGCCGGCTGTGGCGACTCACGTACCCGCGGGCTGTGGTGTAAGCTAAGTGACTCCATTCCCAGGGTGAATCTGGAATTGTACTTTGTGATAGGGGGAGCCTTACTGAAGAGCATAAATGAGAGCGTGAAATCCTGGCTTTTTGGTGATAGATGTTTTTGGCAGTGAGAGGAGACACCAGCCTGTCCCCAGGACAGCCCCAGCAGAGTACACCTTTTAGGTCTTGCCTTCTGGGTCTGTAGCAGGTGAAATTTGGCCCATTAAATAGGTGCAGTAGAGGAAAATCTGGTTGCCAACCTTGGGTAACAGTTTTAAAGTCTGGGCGGCAGAGGATTGATGGATTTGGAAGTGAGTCTTCACTGTTGAGAGCACTCAGAATGTGTTTTTGTCATAATGGGAAGGGATTGCTGTTATTATTGAAGGGCTCTTTATTAACTGATTAATGGGTGTTTTTTGTTTGTTTGTTTGTTTGTTTGAGACGGAGTCTCACTCTGTCACCCAGGCCGGAGTGCAGTGGCGCGATCTCGGCTCACTGCAAGCTCCGCCTCCCGGGTTCATACTGTTCTCCTGCCTCAGCCTCTTGAGTAGCTGGGACTACAGGCGCCCGCCACCACTCCGGGCTAAGTTTTTGTATTTTTAGTAGAGACAGGGTTTCACCGTATTAGCCAGGATGGTCTCGACCTCCTGACCTTGTGATCTGCGCGCCTGGGCCTCCCAGAGTGCTGGGATTACAGGCGTGAGCCACCGCGCCCGGCCGTTTTTTGTTCTTGTTTTTGTTTTTGTTTTTGAGATGGAGTCTTGCTTTGTCGCCCAGGTTGGAGTGCAGTGGGGTCATCTCAGCTCACTGCAGCCTCTGCCTCCTGGGTTCAAGTAATTCTCTGCTTCATCCTCCTGAGTAGCTGGGATTTATAGGTGCCCGCCACCACGGCTGGCTAATTTTTGTATTTTTAGTAGAGACGGGGTTTCACCATGTTGGCCAGGCTGGTATTGAACTCCTGACCTCATCATCTACCCACCTCGGTCCCCCAAAGTGTTAGGATTACAGGCGTGAGCCACTCTGCCTGCTGCATGTTCTTTTTTAACCTTGTATTATGGAAAACATCAATCACATACAAAAGCAGGGAGACGAGTATAATGAATGAGCCCCCCACACACACCAGTATATTCATTACCCAGCTTCACCTTGTCAGTTCACAGCCAGACCCCTCCCTGCAGTGGATTTTACTTTGAAACAAATCCTAGACATACTGTATTCCTAGATAATTCAGCAGTATATCTGTAAAAGATGAGGATTCTTTTTTTTTTTTTTTTTTCCAGACAGAGTCTCACTCTGTCACCCAGGCCGTAGTGCAATGGTGTGATCTTGGCTTGCTGTAACCTCTGCCTCCCGGCTTCAAGGGATTCTCCTACCTCAGCCTCCTGAGTAGCTGGGATTACAGGCACCTGCCATCATGCCTGGCTAATTTTTGTATTTTTAGTAGAGAAGGGGTTTCACTGTGTTGACCAGGCTGGTCTTGAACTCCTGACCTTGCGATTCACCTTCCTCAGCTTCCCAAAGTGCTGAGATGACAGGTGTGAGCCACTGTGCCTGGCTGAGGATTCTTAAAAACAAAAATCACATAACTACAGTTGTATTATCATGCCTGAGAAACTTACGGTGGTTTCTTGGTTATCTTCACCTTTCCCTAATTGAAGACGTTATTGCAGTTAATTCCCACGTTTCCTTTCATATGTGGGACCGTTTTGTTGGGTCATCAGGTCTGATCACCACAGACACGTGCTGCTGGTGGGGGTAAAGGTGGGGGGTGGGGGGCAGGCTTAGCCTCGTGTCCCGGCAGGTCTTTCAGCAGGTTGGCTCATAGTATCCACCTAAATCAAACACGAGGGAGAGACAGAATCTGTATGGGGCAGGCATGCTGAGTACCAGCTGTGTTTGGTGAATTCGACATGTCTCTGTGGGTGGGTGCATCTTAATATCTGGGGATGGGAAACAGTTGGGGCAAAAGATCCAGCCTTTGCTGATCACCCACCCAGAGTCGTTTGGAAATACATAGACATTTATCCTCACACTTTTTGTTGACAGTTAAGATTCTAATTGAATATAATATGGGGTTTTTTTTTGTGTGTGTGTGTGTGTGTTTTTCAGTTTTGACGAAGTGTATTACGGGCAGTACATCTCTTTTTACATGAAACGAATCTTCTTCTTGGATGACAGTGGGCCGCCGTTTGGCCACATGGTGCTGGCCTTGGGAGGTAGGAGTCATCAGTTAGGAGAGTAGCCCCTGCCCTTCAGGACCTCAAATACATTGAAAACTTATCAGTGCGTTTCTTACGGGCAGAATCCAGGACTTATTATTGATGCATCTTGTTTATTGCTTGCCACAGTACTCTAGAAATGTTTGCTGAATGGGATAGTTACTGATTAATCTTCTGTTTCAGGTTATTTAGGAGGATTCGATGGCAATTTTTTGTGGAACAGAATTGGAGCAGGTAAAAGATAATTTTCATTTCCCTTATTAATGTGCACAGGTTAGAATGGAGAGATTGTGGTTTTTGTAGGGATTAACAACTGTGGCTTTTTCCTTTCATACCTAATCCCGTAGAAACTGTGCCTTACTAATCTGAGTCCAGAAAATAATAAATTGGTTGTATACAAATGAAAGACTTTTGAAAAGTCTGGTTAAAATCTTAGTGTTTAGCTACAGTCATTATTTTCGCCCTCGTTTTTGGTACACTTATTATGTAGCATCTGATTGCAATTATCTTTTGTACAGGTAAATTTTGTGCATTGCCACAATGTTTTTGAAAATAGGGTAAATGTATAAATAAGGCAGTAATTTTAGAATCCTTAGTCCTTTCTATGCTTCATGAGATGGGGTTCCGTGACTATTGCAAAGCTCATTTCAAAGCCCTCACCCATGGTTTATGCACTCCGCTGCTGATGTGGTCCCCAGTTTTGTAAATGTGCATTTTAGAGTCTGTGAACGTGATGGTGCTGTGTGAAAACACAGCTGCAGTACATGGAGATGGTGTGCGCAGTGCAGTCAGCTCTGCAGTGTGGTTGCTTTTCCAGAATACAGTAGCAACGTGCCCGTGTGGTCCCTGCGCCTGCTGCCGGCGCTCGCTGGGGCCTTGTCCGTCCCCATGGCCTACCAGATAGTGCTGGAGCTCCACTTTTCTCATTGTGCCGCCATGGGAGCTGCTCTGTTGATGCTCATCGGTAAGACCTGGGCCCCTACCTGTTCTTGCTGTCATCCAGGGAGGAAGTGACCCTCTGGCCCAGAAGATCACGTGGGCGTGGTGGGCGAACTGCACTGGAAAGTGTACCTGGTTCATCCAGATTTGGCGCTGTCAGTCACCCACTCCCAGGCTGGCCCCATGGCTATGGGGTTGCTGAATTGTGGGATCAGACTCTTATCAGGAGTTGAGGTGTGGCAGTAGAAAACTGCTCAGATGATGCTGCAAAGTCCATGCACACGTGGGCACCTCCATCTCCAACCAATCCTGTGACTAAATGATAACTTCCCCTTGTTCCACGCTCTCCCGGGCCTTGACCAACTGAGATGGACTCGTGAGTCAGTGGGTCCTCTTCAGAGAGGGTCTTCCAGCTCACGTTTATGAATAGATGAAAGTAAAGCAGATGAAAAGTTAGATTAGGCTGGGCGCAGTGGCTCACACCTATAATCCCAGCACTTTGGGAGGCTGAGGCAGGTGGCTCACTTGAACCCAGGAGTTCAGGACCAGCCTAGGCAAGATAGTAAGACTGCATCTTACAAAAAATAAAAAAAGGGTCGGGCGCAGTGGCTCACGCCTGTAATCCCAGCACTTTGGGATGCCGAGGTGGGTGGATCACAAGGTCAGGAGTTTGAGACCCGCCTGGCCAACATGGTGAAACCCCGTCTAAAAATACGAAAAATACAAAAAATTAGCCGGTGTGGTGGTAGGTGCCTGTAATCCCAGCTACTTGGGAGGCTGATGCAGGAGAATTGCTTGAACCCGGGGGGTGGAGGTTGCAGTGAGCCAAGACTGCGCCACTGCACTCCAGCCTGGGTGACAGAGTACGACTCTATCTCAAAAAAAATAAGCCGGTCATGGTGGCTCATGTGAGCCTGTAATCCTAGCACTTTGGGAGGCCAAGGCGGGTGGATCACAAGGTCAAGAGATCGAGACCATCCTGGCCAGCATGGCGAAACCCTGTCTCTACTAAAAATACAAAATTTAGCTGGGCGTGATGGCGCGCACCTTTTGTCCCAGCTACTCAGGAGCCTGAGGCAGGAGGATCCCTTGAGCCCTGGTGGTCAAAGCTGCCGTGAGCCATGATGGTGCCACTGCACTCCAGCCTGGGCAACAGAGCAAGACCCTGACTCAAGAAAAAACAGAGACAGTAGAAAATGAAAAAGATGGGTATCGGGTGATGCCTGTAAGAGGCCCTGTGCTATAGAATGTGTTAACATTCACAACAGCCCCACACACTTGTATCGCTTCTGAAGTATGCGTTTTTCCATGAATGTGTTTATCCTCACCCATTTTCACTTGCTCTACCTTAAAATTGACACGTATTTCCTCTTTGAAACAGAGAATGCTCTCATCACTCAGTCAAGGCTAATGCTTTTGGAATCAGTGTTAATATTTTTTAATCTATTGGCCGTGTTGTCCTACCTGAAGTTCTTCAATTGCCAAAAGCACAGGTATGGAAAATGGAGTGTCTTCCTAATTAACAAAAACGGAGATTCTGGGTGGTTTGTTGACCTGAGATGGTTCAGTACCTTTTTTTGTTTTGTTTTGTTTTGTGAGACGGTACCTTTTCATTTTGAGGAGTTGCTTGCTAAATATCTTTTTTTTGAGACGGAGTCCCTGTCCCCCTAAATATCTTTTTTATTTTTTTATTTTTGAGACAGAGTCCCTGTCACCCAGGCTGGAATGTAATGGCGCAATCTCGGCTCACTGCAACCTCCGCTTCCCAGGTTCAAGCAATTCTCCAGTCTCAGTCTCCCAAGTAGCTGAGATTACAGGCACACAGCACCGTGTCTGGCTAATTTTAGTATTTTTAGTAGAGACGGAGTTTCACCATATTGGCCAGGCTGGTCTCGAACTCTTGACCTCAGGTGATCCACCATCTTGGCCTCCTAAAGTGCTGTGATTACAGGTGTGAGCTTCTGCGCCTAGTGCTAGATATGTTTTGGTCCTCCAGTATTTTGGGGGTTGGCCCTTGGCTTGTGACTTCATAAATGCATCTTCATTTTTTCTGTAATTTATAAACTAACAGGGCAAAATTTTCTGGGCAAAAAGAAAAATTCTGCTGGGCCGGATACTTTGGGAAATGGGAATTCTTTCTTATTGCACCCGGGGCTCAGCATGGCCAGCTGACCCAGAAAGATTTCTCTGAGGAATGTGGAGCTTCTCTAGCCTTTTGGAAATGTGTCTGAACTATTCCTGTCTCCATCTGCTCTGTTTGTATTCCAGCCCTTTTTCTCTGAGCTGGTGGTTCTGGCTAACACTGACAGGGGTTGCTTGTTCCTGCGCAGTGGGGTGAGTTCAAGCCTCTGGCCTTGGGCAGTGTCCTCCTCCTCCTCCTTCTCGTGTTTTCCTGTCTCATGTTAACTCCATTCCTGTCATGTCTTTGCAGCATCAAGTACATGGGTGTGTTCACATACGTGCTCATGCTGGCAGTTGCAGCTGTCCATGCCTGGCACCTGATTGGAGACCAGACTTTGTCCAATGTAGGTGCTCATGTCCAGTGCTGCATGAGGCAGGCCTGTGTGGGGCAGATGGGGATGTCACAGGGGGTGCTTGGTGAAAAGACTCAAATCCTCAATGTTTCAGAAGCAGGCAGGCCTGGGTAGCCTCGCCTGTCAGCCTCTGCACGTGCCTCTGTATGGGAGGCCAGAGTTTCTTTCACTAACTTTTTCTAAGCTCATAATGTTCAGAGAAGTGGGTGCACTTTTCCACGTCGTAGGGCATGACTTTTCTTTGAATCTCTGGCAGGTCTGTGTGTTCTGTCACTTGCTAGCCCGAGCAGTGGCTTTGCTGGTCATCCCGGTCGTCCTGTACTTACTGTTCTTCTACGTCCACTTGATTCTGCTCTTCCGCTCTGGGCCCCACGACCAAATCATGTCCAGTGCCTTCCAGGCCAGCTTAGAGGTAAGTAAGCAGTGGGCATCGTGGCTGCTGGAGGAGCAAGATGATAGTGGACCCAGAGTTTTCTTAGAAACACATCAAGTGAACATTAGCCCTTGAATCAAGAAATGAGGTATCCACATCCATATTTCTTTTTTTGGCAGCGGGGGATGGTGTCTTACTCTGTCACCCATATTCCGCCTCCTGAGTTCAAGCGATTCTCCTACCTCAGCCTCCCAAGTAGCTGGGATTACAAGCACCTGCAACCGGTTAATTTTTTAGTTTTGTTAGTAGAGACAGGGTTTCACCATGTTAGTTAGCCAGGCTGGTCTGGAACTCCTGACCTCAAGTGATCCACCCGCCTCAGCCTCTCAAAGTGCTGTGATTACAGGAGTGAGCCACCATGCTCGGCAGCTGGGAGCATTTTAAAGTCAAGTCCTACAAACCCTAGACAGTTTCACCCGCCTTAAGGACCACACTCAACTGTGACCTTCATTCCTATGAACCTCGCAGCAGTGGTAGAAGGTGAAGGTATCAGTAGAGGCGGTCAGGACCGTGGTTCCCGAAGTCAACCAAGCCTGCGGACGGCCAGTGCTATAGTGCTGTGTGTTTCAGCAAGTTGTTTGGCTCACCCCAGTCTTGGTTTTCTCATCTCTTAGGCAGACATCATCATTGCTCTTGCCTCATAGGATGCTGGTACGGACTGAATAGGGTGCGCGTGGAAGGCTGAACTCAGTGGCCCAGAGGCAGCATTTGATCAAACTTAGTGTTCATTATAGTTCTATGATGTAATGTGACATGATTAAATGGTAGATCATTATGAGTATTCCAAGAATGGCCACTAGCCTGAACATCACTCCAGAGGGAGGAGTGGCCATCGGGAAGGCTGGCTAAGGAGCATTTTTCTTTCTGTCTCTCACTCATCAACCTTCTGCTTCTGTCTCAGGGAGGACTAGCTCGGATCACCCAGGGTCAGCCGCTGGAGGTGGCCTTCGGGTCCCAGGTCACTCTGAGGAACGTCTTTGGGAAACCTGTGCCCTGCTGGCTGCATTCCCACCAGGACACCTACCCCATGATGTAAGGAAAGTGATGGTTTTACTTTGAAGATGATTAAACGCTTTATTTGCTTATAGATTTGCTTATCTTAGCAACTTTCTCTTTCTTTGAGGAAGTTTGTTTGCAGGACAGAAGGAAGTTGAGCAGCCCGGGTGCTGATTGCCAGTGAGCTTCGTGGTTCCCGGGTGTTGCTGGAGGGACTTGGCGTGTGGTGGGGCCCAGGGTCGGCCCCAGCTCTGTGGCTGTGGCTGACCTCAGCACTGCCTGCCTAAATTGTCTGAATCGGCTCCTTATCTGTGGTATCTTCATTTTCCCTGAAACCCCTTGCTAGGTCGTATTTGTTGAAATCTGCTTCCCTTTGCAGAAACTTTAGGAGAAAGGCGTGTGGGCCCGATCCACGACCCACTTCCAGATACGTTTCTTTCCCTTTCTTTTCTTTTTTTCACAAATAGAGACGGGATCTCACTCTGTTGCCCTGGCTGGTCTCAAACTCCTGGGCTCAAGCAGTTATCCTACCTCAGCCTCCCAAAGTGCTCTGGTTACAGGCGTGAGCCACCGCACCTGGCCCAGATACATCTCTTTGTTGACTTCACACAGATACGAGAACGGCCGAGGCAGCTCCCACCAGCAGCAGGTGACCTGTTACCCCTTCAAAGATGTCAATAACTGGTGGATTGTAAAGGATCCCGGGAGGTGAGTGCAGGTCCTGCGACTCCAGAGCAGAGCTCACCTCCTGGCCTGTCCAGGCGAGACCCTGGGACACAGTCCTAGGCCCCCTTCTTTCCCTCCCTCCCTGACTCTAGTCACCGTCACGGCCTTGAACGCCAGCTCAGTGCTAAGTCTGAGGTCGGGGAGGAGGTCATGAGATCCTCAGTAAGCAGCCTGCTCAGTAGCTGCTCTGAGGAGTTTCCAGGTGAGCCCCAGTGCCCCAACCTGTGTCCCTCTCCCTTCCTCATAAAACCAAGAACCCCCCTCCTGCAAAAGCAGCATCATCCTGCACATACGCCAGCTAGAGGCGCCCCTCGCTCTCACCCCCACATCCAATCCTGTGGATTCTGCCCCCAAACCAGGTCTCTAGCCCTCTCGGTCACCGTCTCCCGATGGTGTCCTCCCATTGCTGCCTGCCCAACTCCAGCACCTGCAGCCTGAGTGGGCTTTTTTTTTTTCTTCTTTTTTTGTGGGGGGACAGAGTCCCACTCTGTCACCCAGGCTGGAGTGCAGTGGTACCATCTCCGCTCACTGCAACCTCCACCTCCCAGGTTCAAGCGATTCTCCTGCCTCAGCCTCCCGAGTAGATAAGATTATAGACTGGTGTCACCACGCCCTGGTAATTTTTGTAGTTTTAGTAGAGATGGGCTTTCACCATGTTGGCCAGGCTGGTCTTGAACTCCTGACCTGAAGTGGTCCACCCAGCTCAGCCTCCCTAAGTGCTGGGATTCCAGGCGTGAGCCTCGGCGCCCGGGCCCCTCATGCACGTTGGTTGGTGGAATGCCCCTCGGCAGGATTCCCTGGCAGTCATGGTACATTTGTCATTGTAGTGTTTGTAGACAAACTCAGAGCAATGCAGGTGTGATGACTGCGGGTGGAATCACATTTGGAAAGCGACCTTTGGTTTCAGAAAAGAGCTCAATGAATGTCTGTGCTTTGGTTTCCTGTGTTCACCTCATGTGAGGCACACATGGGTTGGGAGGCAGTCTCAGCCATGAGAATTCAGAGCTCGTGTCCCTCCGGTGCAGCTGTTAGTTCCGGGGGACCAGGCTGTGCGTGGTCCGAACAGCACTGTCTTCCAGGCACCAGCTGGTGGTGAGCAGCCCTCCGAGACCCGTGCGGCACGGGGACATGGTGCAGCTGGTCCACGGCATGACCACCCGCTCCCTGAACACGTGAGTGTGCCCGCCGTCTGCTCTGCGGCACCCGTGGGTTTCCTCTGTGGTTCTCTGTTAGACCAAAACGTCATCCCTGGCTCGGGCCACTGCTCCGTGTCTCCCCCTTATCTGCACGTGTAGCAGCTCTTAGATCTACATTTGTTGCTGGGAGGGGACCCAGGCCTGGCCGCGGAAGGGAGGGGTTAAGAGGAAGCAGAGACTCTGTGAGGACTGGACAGAAGCACTTAGCACAGCCCATCCTGGGAGAGCTCGGAGCCCAGTGGATGAGTGTACAAGGACAGGCTGGGAATGCTGAGCCGCTTTCTACACAGAGAATGGAGTTGGGGCGCACCTCCATAAAGTGGTAAAGCTTAAAGTATGAGTGAGTCCAAGAAGCCTGGAAGTTGGGGCATGAGTGGAGCCGTGAAGGCTTCTTCCCTCCTAGTCCTTCGTCCTTGTCCGACTTGCCTTCCCGTGGCGCTGGGCACAGTTGATCATACCCTCCTCCTCCCTCCCCGACTGCTCTCTCCACCGCCTCCTCTTCCTCTGTTGCTCTCAGTCTCCGAGAGCCTCTGGCCTTGCCGCCTCTGCACAGGCCCAGTCCCGGGGCTGCCTCTCCTGGACTTCCACCCGGCTGCCCGGGACTCACCTCAGGCTCTCCACGACTTCCACCTCCACGGGGACAGTCACTGGCCCTGGCTCTTCTGGTTCTCCCTGGAAAGGGCCCAGTAGCTGAGGCATCACCTGGCTCCTTCCCCTCCTCTCCCATCGCATGTTGATTCCATTGGGAGACCCTGTTTCTCAAACTTCAGAACCAGCCCTAGGTAGGGGTCCTTACTTCTCCCTCCACTCCCACCTCCTGGGACCTGACCTCTCCACCTTACAGCAGCCCGCTCTGTGCTCAGTGACTCCCGTCATGCTCAGTTCTCCCACTGAGGCCCCTGGTGACCCTGACACGCTTCGCCCCCACCACCCTGGCTCCCTCCCAGCCCTGAAACGACCACCTGGAGGCCCCTTAGGGCCTTCACACTTGCTCCCTCTGCGGGAATGTTCTTGGACTTGGCTCCCCCATGGCCCACTCTATGTAGGGGTCTGCCGGGATGTCACCATATCAAAAAGTGCCTCTTGGGTCCTGTCCCCCACCATTTGTTTTATTAGTGGCACTCTCACAGCTGCATGCTCTGCCTACCAGCATGATGGCTGTTTCCCAGATGGCTGTGAGGGCCGCATCTTGTTCACAGCAGAGTGGCTGCTCCTAGACAGTGCCAGGTGCATGGTGCGGTACAACATGGTTACTGATTAAAGGAAGTAGGTGCTCCTGGCTGGGCACGGTGGCTCACGCCTGTAATCCCAGCACTTTGGGAGGCCCAGGCAGGCAGATCATTTGAGGTCAGGAGTTGGAGACCAGCTGGGCCAACATGGTGAAACCCCGTCTCTACTAAAAATACAAAAATTAGCCGGCCATGGCGGCACATGCCTGTAATCCCAGCTAGTCAGGAGGCTGAGGCAGGAGAATCACTTGAACTCAGGAGGCAGAGGTTGCAGTGAGCCGAGATCACGCCATTTGCACTCCAGCCAGGGTGACAGAGTGAGATTCCGTCTCAAAAAAAAAAAAGAAGTGGGTGTTCATGAACATTAAGGTTGATGGCCTTTTCTCCCGGCATAACTGCTGCGTCCCCAGGCCAGCTGGACGCAGGAGCGGGCAGCTCAACCCTGCAAGTTGTAGCATTGGTACTGCCAGCTGGCATCGCAGCAGTACCGGGTCAGGGGCCCAGGCATGCGGTTCCTTCCTCCGAAACTTGGTTTGCTCGTCTAACAGGTGGAATGTTCCACAGCAGAGTGTCCTTTTCCCCTGGAAATGTTCCCGCAGGGCCTCCTGCCTGTTTAGCGTCCACTCCCATTGCTGAGCCTCAAGATCTCCGTCCTCAGTCGCAGCGACTCGTGGGACCAGACCACCCCTTATGGCTGAGTTGGCTTTGTTTCTGAAAAGCAACCTTTTCCCCCCTGACAGATTTAGTAAGTGCTTTCCAGAGGAGTTCAAGGAATTCCTTCTGAAATCTCAGTCTCGGTTTTCTAGGCATGATGTTGCAGCCCCTCTGAGTCCCCATTCACAGGAGGTCTCCTGCTACATTGACTATAATATCTCCATGCCTGCCCAGAACCTCTGGAGACTGGTGAGTAAGGCTGCGGCTAGAGCAACCACAGCCATCAGTAATGAACACTCCCTCACAAGAAGCACCTCCTCACCCGGAGCACTTCCTGACACAGCATTTCCTCACCTGGAGCACTTCCTCACACGGAACACTTCCTCTAACACAGAACACTTCCTCACACGGAACACTTCCCCTAACACGGAACACTTCCTCACACGGAACACTTCCTCACATGGAGCGCTTCCTCACACGGAACGCTTCCTCACACGGAGCGCTTCCTCTAACACGGAACGCTTCCTCACACGGAACACTTCCTCACACGGAACGCTTCCTCACACGGAGCGCTTCCTCACACGGAACGCTTCCTCTAACACAGAACGCTTCCTCACACGGAACACTTCCTCACACGGAACACTTCCTCTAACACAGAATACTTCCTCACAAGGAGCGCTTCCTCACACGGAGCGCTTCCTCACACGGAACGCTTCCTCACACGGAGCGCTTCCTCTAACACAGAGCGCTTCCTCTAACACAGAACACTTCCTCACAAGGAGCGCTTCCTCTAACACAGAACACTTCCTCACATGGAGCACTTCCTCACAAGGAGCGCTTCCTCTAACACAGAACACTTCCTCTAACACAGAACGCTTCCTCTAACACAGAACGCTTCCTCTTAACACAGGACACTTCCTCACACGGAACACTTCCTCACAAGGAGCGCTTCCTCACACGGAGCACTTCCTCTAACACAGAACACTTCCTCTAACACGGAACACTTCCTCACACGGAACACTTCCTCTAACAGAACACTTCCTCACACGGAACACTTCCTCTAACATGGAACACTTCCTCATACGGAACACTTCCTCTACCAGAACACTTCCTCACACAGAGCACTTCCTCACAAGGAGCGCTTCCTCTAACACAGAACACTTCCTCTAACACAGAACACTTCCTCTAACACGGAACACTTCCTCACACGGAACACTTCCTCTAACAGAACACTTCCTCACACGGAACACTTCCTCTAACATGGAACACTTCCTCATACGGAACACTTCCTCTACCAGAACACTTCCTCACACAGAGCACTTCCTCACAAGGAGCGCTTCCTCTAACACAGAACACTTCCTCTAACACAGAACACTTCCTCACAAGGAGCGCTTTCTCTAACACAGAACACTTCCTCACACGGAATGCTCCCTCACGCGGGGCACTTCCTCACCCAGAGCGCTTCCTCACACGGAACACTTCCTCTAACACAGAACACTTCTTCACACAGAACACTTCCTCTAACACGGAATACTCCCTCACATGGAGCACTCCCTCACATGGAGCTCTCCCTCACACGGAATGTTTGAAACTGCCATTGAGAATAATCATTTTTCCTTTTGGTTGTAACAATAAAATGGGAAAATGACAGCCATGTGACATCATGGGGTCATTGTAAGGCTCCGGTATGTTAGGCTGTGATGAGGCAAAGAGCCTTTCAGATGTTAGTTGTCTTTTTTATTACTTGATGCAAGGAAATCTCTAAGCTGTGTCTCCCAGGGACAGTGTCTGGCCTTCATTTGAGCCGTCTGCGAGTTCTGCCAGATAAGGACTGAGACTTGCTCACTTTTTGGACAGGGCTCTGAGCCATCTCCATGAATAGGCTTTGCAGAGAGGCACGAAGAACATTAGGCTTTGTATTTTCTGTGAGGAGGCATCTTGTACAGCCTTGGCGAGGAGGAAGGCGCGCTTCCCCAGCGACCCTCGGAGCAGCCCAGGGTGCTATGGGCATTGGGAAGGAAGACCAGCACCAGCCCCTTGTAGCTCCCCTCACTTTGGGGGCTTGTCTCTTTATCTCAGGCTCAAGTCAGTATCATTGTTTGGTGATAGGTCTTCATTTTCACATTGAAGGAAATTTGAAAAGGAATGAAATAATCCTTGAGATCTCTTTTTGCAGGAAATTGTGAACAGAGGATCCGACACAGACGTCTGGAAGACCATCCTCTCAGAGGTCCGCTTTGTGCACGTGAACACTTCTGCAGTCTTAAAGGTAAGGACACTGTCCTTGGCTTGGCCTGTCCTGAGCTGCAGGCTCCAGTCTGTTCCCCGAGCCCCTCAGGCTCCACCGCCTCTCTGCAGGCCGAACGCTTGATTCGCGTCATCGTGGCCTCCCTTTACACTGAGGGAGGGCGGCTTTTATAACTTCTCGGGATGGAATCCTAAAGTGAAGCTCCCACAAGGGGCACCTGCTGACAGCGTGACCCGGGCAGGGGTTCCCCTTCCAACCTGAGTGGATGTGGGAGCCACAGCCTTCCCATCACGCCCTTTTCTCTCCCGCGGTGTCACCAGCTGAGCGGGGCTCACCTCCCTGACTGGGGGTATCGGCAGCTGGAGATCGTCGGGGAGAAGCTGTCCCGGGGCTACCACGAGAGCATGGTGTGGAACGTGGAGGAGCACCGATACGGCGCGAGTGAGTCCGCGGCGTGGCTTCCGCCACTGGGAATGCGCTTTGAGCTGCTCGGTATTTTCGTAACATCCCAAACAGTTCTCATTTTGGTGGGAAGGGAACTGAGCACATTCTCCATGCTCGGTGGCAGGTCATCTCCCTCCCTGCACCCAGCTGCTGTGGTAACAACTCAAGACGCTTCTTCCGAGGTATCGCTGGAAGGCAGCCAGTTTATCCCTGTGCAAGTGGAGCCTTCTTGGTCGAAATCGCCTCATTTGACCGGGTAGTCTTGAGTGTGTGGGGAAAGCTAAGTGGAATGATGCGGTTCGATGAGGGGTCTTTGTGGCTTGTTGGAAAGGCAGGAAGCCAGCTTTTTGCTGCACTGACAGCTTCTGCTCTGAGCTCTTGACCTTGTGCTACTTCTATCTGTTATGCCCTTGTCTGTTCTGCCAGGCCAGGAGCAGAGGGAGCGGGAACGGGAGCTGCACTCACCTGCGCAGGTGGACGTCAGCAGGAACCTCAGCTTCATGGCGAGATTCTTGGAGCTGCAGGTGAGGAGCGGCCAAGGGAAGCCAGCCTAGCTCACTGAGCACTGACTCCTCAGCTGGGAGGCCTGGGGGCTACACAGGTCTCAAACCAGGTCAGGCTTTGACGCTGGAACCACAGGCTCACCACAGAATGAGTGTCTCCTCTCTCCGGTGTAAGGGACTGTGTGTGACACCCTGGCCCACACCTTGTGGCCCTGTGGTCAGGAATAATATAGGGACCCAGGAGGTTCTGCAACATCGCTAGGGTGTCCTAAGGCCCCCAGGCAGCAAAATGGGCCACACTCAACAGAGCCCAAGAGAAGTCACAGTCAGAAACTCAGGGTCACAAATCTGAATGTGACCTCAGAGAGCATTCGGCCTGGTCACTTAGTCTACAGAGGAGGTGGGGCGGCACTCCCAAGGCCACAGCCGGGGCTAGAATCCAGGTTCTGATCATGCTGCCTCTGACGCGTGATCCGAATGAACTTGAGGTGGGACAGTCTGTGTGCCAGGGGCAGCAGTGTACTCCTTTGACCAAATCCACGCACAGTGGGAGGCATCCCCCATCCTCACTCTCAGAGGCCTCTGCTTTGTTCCAGTGGAGGATGCTGGCGCTGAGAAGCGATGACTCGGAACACAAGTACAGCTCCAGCCCGCTGGAGTGGGTCACCCTGGACACCAATATCGCCTACTGGCTGCACCCCAGGACCAGCGTAAGCGAGCAGTGCTGACAGTCATGGATTCATCCTGTTTCTTGAGAATTCCTTCTGGCATTAAGAGCAGCCACTGTACCCTAGAAAGTGCTGGGTTTCTCCAAAGCTTTTCCTGACAAAGGCCTGTGACTTGCTTTTCTGTAAACACTTTGGCAGCCTGGAGCCAGGAGTAGGGGCGTGGCATGTGCGCCTGCTGAAGGAAACGTGGCTTGATTGCTTTTGTGGAGACACGTTGTTCCCCTTTTCCTGGCGGAAGTGGTTTTAAGACGTTCCCATTTGATTTTCTGGGTGGCACCTGGTGGTGGAGCTTACCGGTGCTCGTTGATGTGCATGCCATCTCTCTCCACCCGGCAGAGTGAAAGCATTTGTAGGCTGGGCACAGTCAGTGCCCCATACATATTCACTGGATGGGCAGACGCTGGCAATGCCCACCTTTTTCCTCCTCTCTCAGAGGCAGGTAGGTCGACTCAGCACGTGCACCAAAGGCAGAGGCGCAGGCCCAGAGGCTGCCCCACCCTGAGCTCCGAGCGCACTTTGCATTCTCCTCTGCGGACAGTGCTGCTGTTACAAAGCGGAGCCATCTGCTCCCGGTCTTCAGTTTCCAGTTACAAAACTGAGAGCATCAGTGCTTTTTTTTTCTTTTTGTGATGGAGTCTTGCTCTGTTGCCCAGGCTGGAGTGCAGTGGTGTGATCTCGACTCACTGCAACCTCCACATCCCACGTTCAAGCAATTCTGCAATTCTCCTACCTCATCCTCCAAGTAAATGGGATTACAGGTGCCCACCACAATGCCCAGCCAATTTTTGTATTTTTAGTAGAGACAGGATTTCACCGTGTTGGGCAGGCTGGTCTCAAACTCCTGACCTCAGGTGATCCGTCCACCTCAGCCTCCCAAAGTGCTGGGATTACAGGTGTGCGCCACTGCGCCCGGCTGGCACCAGTGCTTTTAATGAAAGGTCTGAGTAGGCGCAGACCTGTCCACAGCAGTGGTAAGGCCTAGTGGACTCTAGGCTGTGCCTGGCGTTTTTTCACTCTGCTGAAGTAGCGCATGCATCTGAATTCCTTTTCTGTGTTCTCTTCCCTCCCTGAACAGAGGGCAGGGAGCTAACAGCATCTTCCATGTTCCTTTAGGCTCAGATCCACCTACTTGGAAACATAGTGATCTGGATTTCGGGCAGCCTCGCCCTGGCCATCTACGCCCTGCTGTCCTCGTGGTACCTGCTGCGACGGCGAAGAAACGTCCATGACCTCCCTCAGGGTTAGTATACCTCCTACATGGCTTTTTTCCTTTTAATATAGAGATGGGGTCTTGCTGTGTTGTCCAGGTTGGTCTTGAACTCCTGGGCTCAAGCTGTCCTCCTGCCTCGGCCTCCCACAGTGCTGGGATTACAGGTGTGCACCACTGCACCCAGCCCACAGCTCATTTTTATGTCTGTTCCTCCTCTTCCTGCTGAGCGTTCACCACCTCAGGTGACAAACCGCCTTCATAGGAACCTACCCCTTAAGGCAGCCTCTTTGTTTCTGTATTGCGGGATCTTAAATTATGTTTGTCTCTCAAGAGACAAAATGTTAAGTTCCCATGTTGCATTAGAGGCACCTCCATTTGAGTGCAGCATATTGGCCAAGAGTTGCCTCCTTGGTCCCATGTTGCCCATATGCGCTGGAAATGGCTGGATAACACAGGCAGCCAGGCCGGGCGCAGTGGCTCACACTTGTCATCCCAGCACTTTGGGAGGCCAAAGTGAAGGAATCACTTGAGGCCAGGAGTTCAAAACCAGCTTCAGCAACATAGTAAGACCCCTGTCTCTAAAAAAGCAAAAGAGAGAGAGAAAATCCGCCTGTGGGAGCAGCAGAGCCGGTGTAGCTCAAACCCTTTCCTGTAGATGCCTGGCTGCGCTGGGTGTTGGCTGGCGCGCTGTGTGCTGGTGGCTGGGCAGTGAACTACCTCCCGTTCTTCCTGATGGAAAAGACACTCTTCCTCTACCACTACCTGCCCGCACTCACCTTCCAGATCCTTCTGCTCCCTGTCGTCCTGCAGCACATCAGCGACCACCTGTGCAGGTACGGGGGCCACAGAGACAGTGGCTGGACCAGGCAGCAGCCCTCTGCTGGACAGCCCATGTGCAGCAAACACAGGGGGTGCAGCGAACCCCACCCATTTCACGTTACACTGACATCCTCCTGGCCCCTCCGGGAATGGGGGAGGTTCAGAAGAGATGCCCAGATGAGGCACTGCAGGAACCCAGAGGGAGAAGTCACGGTTGACAGAGATGAAAGCAGAGTGGGTAGTAAGATGGGGAAGGGATGCAGAGATGTGGGTGGCCTGGAGGATTCGGGAGCAGGGAGCAAGGCCCAGGAGCCTCAGGGTGGCAGGAACAGCAGCTGGTTATGGCCGGGTTGTGTGGTGTGGTAGAGAGAACCCAAGAAAACTTCTAAACTGGAGTGTGTTTGGAGGTTGGAGGGCAAGGGCCTCCAGGTCTCAGGAAGCCACACAAAGAAGGACTGTGGGTTTGGGACCAGTCCTCTGGCATCTGTGTGGAGGTGGCCCAGCCACTGTGGAGACCTGAGTCGACAGGGGGTCCCCTTTCTGTGCATCCAAGCAGGAGATGGTCACGGGTGGTGGGAGACAAGACACAGAAACCTGAAGGCAGAACCCCAGGCCTCAGGGGGCGACCGTGGGGACAGCAGATGCCAAGAGGCTGCTGGACAGGGAAGCCGTAGTGGCGAGCCATCCTCCCCAACGTTGCTCTGACCTCTGCAGGTCCCAGCTCCAGAGGAGCGTCTTCAGTGCCCTGGTGGTGGCCTGGTACTCCTCCGCATGCCACGTGTCCAACACGCTGCGCCCACTTACCTATGGGGACAAGTCACTCTCGCCACATGAACTCAAGGCCCTTCGCTGGAAAGACAGCTGGGACATCTTGATCCGAAAACACTAGAACAAGAGTGCGCTTCGCTAGAAAGACAGCTGGGACATCTTGATCCGAAAACACTAGAACAAGAGCGTGGCAAAGAACACCCGAGCTGGGGTCAGGACAAGGTCGAAGGTCTTGGTCAGTGTACTTAACAAGCAGGGTGGGCCCCACGCTGGGAGGACACGGGCCGGGCTCAGCAGGGCCTCTACTGGAACGCGTGGGGGTCTCATTCTTGAAAAGCCCTCTGGTGAGTACCTCCTTTTGTGCAAAGTTCATTTTTTCTCAACAATGAAGATGTTCCCTCCGTGTCTTCACCCCTGAGCTAAGACACAGGGAGTATTTCAGCGGCCAGTGTAGGAGTCATCGATGAAGAAAAGCCGAGAACCCAAGGCCAGCAGTGGAGCAAGTGGCCTCAGCAGACCGGGGCCTGGTCCTTGCTGACCGCTGCAGGGTGGAGTTTGATCTGGCAGACCCGATCCTCCTTCGTGAACACCCAGCAACCTGAGCAAGTCCCAGCCCTGCCCTGAGTGAGCCCGGCAGGCGTCCCGGGACAGCTGTGTGGGAGGGCCGCCTGAACAGTGAGCTGGGGCTGGGGCTTGCCAGTCATTCTCTGTGACAGCATCAAGACCGGCCCTCCGCACCATACTGTGTGGAAACCCTCCTGAGACTGCCGAGACGGGGCTGAGTGAAATCTTCATCAGCGGTCAAGCTGTGTGTCATCCATACAGCTCCTTGCCTTTACTTTGTCTTTTTAAATATAATTTAAAAAGGGACAAACTGGCATTTGTAGTTGGTGTTATTTATTGATTCTTCCTCCAAAGGGGCCTAAGCTCGACCCAACCGTTACTGTTGTCAGAACCCAGCCACAGAGCTCAGCTCCCTTCACCCACGCCATGTCTGCGTCACTGCTGTGGGTGAGCCTGGACGGACGGGGGCTGGGGCTGTCCGTGGCAGCAGCAAGCTGTGCTTCCCAGAGACAGCCCCATGCGGGAGGATCAACCCAGGCAACCCAGACATGCGTGTTCACACATGAGGCCGCGAGCTCCATACAGCACAGAGGAGGCACACTGACTTCAGGCGGCCATGTCTGCTGGGACCTGGGTGATCCAGGTGCCACAGCCAGAGGCACCATTCCCTGCACATGGCCACCAGCCACCCCGGCGTGGGACAGCCTGTCCAGACAGCACCTTGGGGACTCCCGTGAGGGTCAGCAAGGGCCCGACCCCAGGCAGGACTGTGCATGGACCCTGTTTTTCAGCCGGGACAGAACTGGCCTCTGCTGCCTCCTGCGTGCTGCATGGGCTCCCGGCCTGGCCCCACATGAGCCTGGGTGTGATGCTGGGCGCTCCCGGGGCGCCCGCCTCGCTTCTCTGCCTTTAAGGCACAAGCAAGGAAGGAAAACATCCCTCGGCGGCTCCCCACATCCGTGTAGGCCACGCTGGACTGTGAACCACTGGGTCATGAATGAGGTTTGTAGGCCACAAGCAGCCTTGTGTTATGCAACAGAACAGAACAGAAAACATGAGGACATGTAACATGTAAAAAAGGAAAGTACTTGTTCACAAAACTTTTGAGTTACGTGTGTGAGTGTGTAAGAACCAGATCAGACTGGAAAAAACTCTGCCCCTGTGGGTTCACTGTCAACAAAAACACCAGCCAGCCCCAGTGTCCAGGCTGTCTCCTCACTTTCCCCAATAATATGTGCCTCAATCCTCACGGAAGCGTCCTAGGCTTCCTGCACACTCTGGCATTTCTCAGTGACCTAGAGAGATCTTTAAACCGCAGTGAGCCTGAGGACGTGGCTGAAATCCTCAGGAACGCCTGTCAGTGTCCCAGCAAGTTGAGTCTGAGTGACACATCTGAGTTTCCACTCCTGAGTGAGGAAGGCCTCGCTGCTAACACCCCCCTGGGGTGTGCCAAAAGGAAGCAGTGGGTGTGGGTGGGCGTCCCCAGGCTCAGTCCCTGAACACACATGCCGGGCGGGAGACCTACCCCAAGGCTTGGCAGCCCCTCAGTGGGGTCTGCTGCTGGACTCCAAGTGTGACCGTTTGCCAGAGGTCAGCATCCCAGGGTGGTCCCCTGGCTCGGAAAAGGTCCTCTTGTAGCTCCGCCCATTGGACCCTCCTCGGTGCCATTTGCAGATGTCACCGTTCAGAATGTCCTGGATGTGCTGCACGATCAGGTTGATGGCAACTGCGCCAAGAGACAGACAAGCAGCAGGTCAGCCACGTCCATCCCCCATGGAGACTGCCCCTCCCTGCAGCACTCAGCCAGGAGTGGGCACCCAACCTCTGCCCTGAGGCACAGGCCTGCGTGAGCTGGGCATCGGGTCAAATCTCAGCAGACAGAAACACACATCAGGACACAGCAAAATAAGACTTCTTAGCTTAGTCTTTCAGGAATTTATGTTAGAGTTGCTTAAAATACTTTCTGCTAACAGGTTTGAATATATATATGTACGTTTTCAGAAACAGGGTCTTACTTTACTGCCCAGGCTGGAGTGCAGTGGCCCAATCATAGCTCACTGCAGCCTCAACCTGCCAGGCTCAAGCAATCCTCCCACCTCAGCCTCCCAAAAGGCTGGGACCAGAGGCGCATGCCACCATGCCCAACTAATTTTCTTATTTTTTGATGGGGTCTTGCTATGTTCCCCAGGCTGTTGAACTCCCGGGCTCAAGTGATTTCCCCGCCTCGGCCTCCCAAAGTGCTGGGATTACTGGTGTGAGGCACTGCACCCAGCTACATACATTTTTATTATTATTATTATTTTTTTTTTTTTGAGACAGAGTCTCGCTCTGTCGCCCAGGCTGGAGTGCAGTGGCACGATCTCGGCTCACTGCGAGCTCCGCCTCCCGGGTTCACGCCATTCTCCTGCCTCAGCCTCCTGAGTAGCCAGGACTACAGGCGCCCGCCACCACACCTGGCTAATTTTTTTGTCTTTTTTAGTAGAGACTGGGTTTCACCGTGTTAGCCAGGATGGTCTCGATCTCCTGACCTCGTGATCCACCCGCCTCAGTCTCCCAAAGTGCTGGGATTACAGGCGTGAGCCACCGCACCCGGCCTACATACATTTTTAAGCATATTTTAACCTTGTGCTGCAGATCAACAGTGGCAGGCCTCCAGCACACAGGGGAGTGCTCAGTAACTGCATGCTGGTGGAACTGTCCCTGTCTGAAGCTCTAGGAGGGGCGGGGGGACAGCCCAGCAGGCCAGCTTCTTACCCATATTGTCCACTCCTCGCGGGATGATCACGTCAGCATACTTCTTTGTCTGTAAGGCACAAGGGGGGTTTCCATGAGGACTTTTCCTTCCAAGGTGATTTTAAGATGCTCAGAAACAGATGGGACAGCAGGAAGGGCGGCCCTGGGGTGCTCAGAGGTGCTGGTGTCATCAGCAAATGGGGGACAGGGACTCAGTCCTCAGGTGTGAGATGCCATGATCCAAGAAGTGAGGCAGAAAGTGCAGCTGAGGCAGCCAAAAGGAAGTGCCTCCTCCAGTGTTCCCATTCCATTACAGGAGACAGCTGGCTATGCTAACGACTGGATTCACTGGGCCAAGCTACGTGTGGCACGTCTACAAAGTGTGACATTGTTCCTCCGGAATTATGAAGCTTCTGCAATACCCTGGCACAGCAACAGGACAGATGCCACCATGCATTATTGCTGCAGGCAGGGACACCGATGGTACCTTACTCCCTCATCCATCCACTCATTGCTTCAATGCTGACTGATTCTCATTCCCTGTCAGATGCTCTGCTGCTGAGGAAGGACAAGGACGGAGATATACCAGGAAATGCAGGGCTGCTGGGGAGGGCCTGCAGCCAGATGGTGGGGGCAGGGCGGGGGGCTTTAGGGAGGGGGAAGCTGCCTGGAGAACATGCCTGAATCAGACAAAGCTGAGGGAAGAGGGAGGGCAGGGTCTGGGTCAAAGGACAGAACTTGGAACGGTGGGTGCTGCTGGCATGTGGATTTGGGTCAAGGAGGCGGCAGAAGAGACAAGCTGCAGGAGGCAGACAAGGACCGAGTCCTGGGGACAGCTGTGTCTGCAGCCGGTGGGACCCCATCTCATGAAAGCATGAGCGCAAGGGCGAGGGCTGCTTTCCATTCTGGTCTGATGTCTGATGGGCTGGAGGAGTCCCAGAGAGCTGACAGGGGTCTTAACTGCCAGCAGGGATGGGCCTGAATGCAGTCGGGAAATACCTACGCGGTCCAGGCAGAGGACTGCACAAGCCACTCAACATGAAGATGAAGGAAAAAGCAGCTCAAGAATGGCTCTGGGTGGGGCTGAGGCTGGGCGCGGTGGCACACACCGGTGATCCCAGTACTTTGGGGGACTGAGGTGGGTGGATTGCTTGAAGCCAGGAGTCTGAGACCAGCCCAGCCAACATAGCAAAACCCTGTCTCTGCAAATAAAATAAAATAAAATAAAAAGAAAAATTAGCCAGGCGTGGTGGTGTGTGCCTGTAGTCTCCAGCTACTCAGGAGCCTGAGGTGGGAGGATCACTTGAGTGAGGAAGGTGGAGGCTACAGTGAAGCAAGATCTTACCACAGCACTTGGGCCTGCGCGGCAGAGTGAGATCCTGTCTCGAAAAACAAGCAAACAAACAAACGAATAACCAAAAACATCTCTGGGGCTTGGGCCCAGGACACAGCAGGTGACAGCACTTCCTCTATTCAGGTCGCTGGGTCAGATTTGATATCCAGAGTTTTACTGCAAATCACCTACTTTAGATCCCAGGAGATGGAGACCAGCCTGGGCAACACAGGGAGACCCCATCTCTACAAAAAATTTAAAAATTAACCGAGCATAGTGGTGCATGCCTGTGGTCCCAGCTATTCAGGTTGCTGAGGTGGAAGGATTGCGTGAGCTTAGGAGGTCAAGGCTGCAGTGAGCTGTGATTGCACCACTGTACTCCAGCCTGGGGCAACAGAGCGAGACTCTGCCTCATTAAAAATTAAAAAAAAAAAGGACGGGTGCAGTGGCTCAAGCCTGTAATCCCAGCACTTTGGGAGGCTGAGACGGGCGGATCACGAGGTCAGGAGATCGAGACCATCCTGGCTAACACGGTGAAACCCCACCTCTACTAAAAATACAAAAAACTAGCTGGGCGAGGTGGTGGGCGCCTGTAGTCCCAGATACTTGGGAGGCTGAGGCAGGAGAATGGCGTAAACCCGGGAGGCGGAGCTTGCAGTGAGCTGAGATCCGGCCACTGCACTCCAGCCTGGGCGACAGAGCGAGACTGTCTCAAAAAAAAAAAAAAAAAAGGGCCAGGCACAGTGGCTCAACAGGATTTTGAGAGGCCGAGGCGGGTGGGTCACTTGAGGCCAGGAGTTCGAGACCAGCCTGGGCAACATGGCAAAACCCCATCTCTTCTAAAAATACAAAAATTAGCTGGGTGTGGTGGCGGGTGCCTGTAATCCCAGCTACTCGGGAGGGTGAGGCAGGAGAACTGCTTGAACCTGGGAGGTGGAGGTTGCAGTGAGCCGAGATCACGCCATTGCACTCCAGCCTAGACAACAAAAGAGACTCTATCTAAAAAAAAAAAGCAGCAGATAGAACTTATTTGACCTATGTATCAAAGGCAGGAATCTTGGTTCCAGCTCCTTTGTGCTGTGTTTTTACCTTTTAAAGAGAACAGGCAAAATGTTCTCTTTAAAACACTCCAATTTGAGTAGAGCACAAGTCCCATCAAGCCAGAAACACAAGATGGAGGAACGGAGGAAAGACAGGTGGGTGCGCAGCGGGGAGTTCCTGCCCTCTGCGAGCCAGCTGGGATCTGTCCACAGTGCTCGCTCTGAGATTTCAGAGCACTGGCCCGGAGCAGCCCGGGGACACAGGCCCTGGAGGAGCAGCTATGAAGCACCTTCTGAGGGCCAGATCCCGGTCTCGGCAGTCAACAGCCTAACATGACCTGAGGGGATAAGCACCCAGGACGTGTCAGATGATGAGTAGTGCCCCGCAAAAAGGAAGCAAGCAGAGAGGCTGGCGCTAGGTGCAGAGGGTTTTCACTGTTGAAAGGGGACGCTGGGCAAGGACCTGAGGCAGGGAGGAAGCGGCTAGTGTGGATGTGGGGGAGATATGGGGCTTTTTTAGGCAGAGGGAGGAGCAGGCACAGAGAATGTTTTTAGAGCTGAGAACTACTCCCAGGGTATGTGGCCGTAATGAACCAAATTCTCCTTCTTTTCAATCAGATCACTGTCACTCAGCACTCAGCCCTCTCACAGCACTGGGTCCCACGTGTCCTTGTGAAAGGGGAAAACAGACTCTTAAGCAGCAAGCGCAGGTACCGGCAGGCAGAACTCCTCGAAGGCCGGCTTCACGAAGGTGGTGTACTGCGTCAGAATCTGCTCCAGGTCCCTCCCTCGGCGCACGTCCCGGAGAACTGCAGCAGCGAGAGGCAGGCATGCATCAGACCTCAGGGCCCGCCGCCAGCCTTGGCCAGGCAGGCAGGGAGGCCCACGGCCGCCTTACCTCTTCGAGACAGCCTGACGTCAGAGTCGGTGTCCACGAAGAGGCGCAGGTGGAACATGTCACGGATCTCCTGGCTGTAGAACACCAAGATGCCCTCAAACAGAACCACGTCTGCAGGGTAGACCACCGTGGTCTCTGGTAACCTGAGAGGGGCACGGGGAAAGGGGCTCTGCTGCAGACACACAGTCAGCTTCCACTCCAGGGACACTGACTCTGTGGGAGGGGGTGGAAGACCCACGGAAACCAACTGGGGGAGGCCTGCCACCAGGCAGGCCTGTGTGAGCCCCAGAGGGGACGTCCTAGCCGGCCCCTCTCCTGGGCCCTCCCAAGAACCACCTGCTTACCTTGAGTGCGTCACAAAATCATAGGTCGGCACCTCCACAGTTTTGCCCTCCACGATGTTCTTCAGAGTCCTGTGCATCAAATCATTATCAAAGGCATCTGCAGGGATGGAGACAAAGGTAAGACAGGCTGGATGCTCTCCTGCAGCGGACAGCAGGGAACCCTCTCTGCTCTAGGGTCAGCACAGCTGGGTGCTGGGGACACTGAGGACCCGGACACAGGTAGACTAGGACCTGCCCTACAGTTTAGGTTTGGTAGCAACAGCGTCCTCTGCAGCCCTGCAGATCACAAGATGACCCTGTCCTTGCTGTTCTCGGGCTGTGCCACTGCCCAAGCTCTGTGCCACTGGGATGCGAGAACACAGGGGTTTTCTGATCAGTTCTTCCCGGCAGGTGGGTAGGCTGGGCCTCCGCTTCTCTCTTTTTCTGGGACTAACTGGTTAGACTGCGGCTTTGCAGGCCTTCTTCCCACAAGTCCTTGGGAAAAGGCTGACCATGCCAGCCAGCCAGGGTGGAAGCTTCTAGCAGTGGCAGGTGTCTCCCTGCCGCATCTGTCCCTGTTTACCTAGCCCGGAGCTTCAGGCCACCAGCACTAGTTTACCCACCACCTCCCACGCTGGCCTCTCTAAGGACTTTGCCCCAAAGCAGGGGAGGGAAATGAAGGGCCACAGCCGGCAGAGGTGTGTGTGGAGGGCCCTGAAGGCCGCAAGGTGGGAAGGGAAGATGGGAGGATTTCTCCAGGATCACAGCTGTGGCAGGGCAGGGCTCCCCACGGTGCAACAGGTTTCCTCACTGGCTCCAACCACGCTCCTGTGGGGACACCCTGGGCCCAGAGAACTCGGCAAAGTTTCCCTGACTTCACAGTGCAGCCAACTCCACTGCAGGCTGTGTGGGGAGCTGGGGGGAACAGCCCAAGTGGGTCTGCATCCATCCAACCCTGGACCCAAGCGCAGCTGGTGAGCGGCCGCCCAGAATGGGGTCTGCCCTCCCCACACCGTTGGGCTCTCGATGTACCTGGGTGGTCGAAATTGTACTGTCCCTTCAAGGCCTTGGCCTTCTGCTCTGCCGTCAGGACCTTGTAGAACCTGTCCTGGCTCAGGATGACCACCTTCCGCTGCCGCTGCTCCACCTCATTCTGTCCCAGCAGCTCCATGATCTTCTCACACACGGTCGACTGGAGACACAGAAGCGGGATTCCCGCCTGGAAACTCTCGTGCTGTGACAGGCACGGGGCCCCTCCTGGGGGCTTCTGCACGGGGCTGGCTTCTGGAGACACTGACCCACCCGACCCCTGCGGGGGATGCTTGGGAGGCGGGAGGACACCAACAGGTGTGGATGGTCTCAGTGGGGGGACCGCGGGGGCCCAACCGGGTCAGCTCGGACTGGGGGCTCTGAGGGGCCTGGCCGGTGGAGAGGCTGTGGGGGAGCCCCGAGGCCCAGCGACCCAACCCCTCGCCCGCCGCCCCAGCCCGCCCCGGCCCATCGCGGCCCGCAGCCCCTTCGCTCCCGCGCCCTGCCCGCGCCTGGGAAGGGGCCCCTCGGCCGGGGCTGGGGTCTCCTCTCTGGACCCCAGCCGGACCGGGCCGCTTGTAGGAACCGGCGAGAGGCGAGACCCCGGCCCGCCCGGCCCCTTACCTTCCCGCTGGCAGTTCCGCCGCTCACCCCGATCAGGAAGGGCCGCTGGTGTGGTCGGTCGGCCTCTGGCGCTGCGCCCTCGCACTCGTCGCCTCCCGCCGAAGCCATCTCGGCCTCCGCTCCCGGGCATCGGTTCCCAGGCGCGCCCGCCCCTTCCCCAGGCCCGGCGCGCCAGCGCAGCGCAGAGGTCGGAGGCGACTCGGGCGATCACTTCCAGGAGGCGCGCGGGGCACGCCGGGAGTTGTAGTCCACGCAGTGGGTGGACGCGCATGCATGAGGGTGCCGGGCCCCGGAGCGCGCACACCGGGGCGCCAGCGGCCCCTCGCGCTGTAAGCTGACTGGCAGGGGACTGCTGCGTCCCGGCCTCCAGCCGCCTGCAAGGTCTCAGACGAAGGTGGCTGGGAAGGTTCCTGTTCCGCACCCCGAGACTGGGGCTGCGCCTCCGCCCGAGTGCTTGCCTCTGCCTCGCGCTGCCTCTGCCCCGGTCCCGGGCCCTCCCCCAGTCGCAGCCGGGCCTCGGCCCCCTCCAGCCCAGGTTCCTCTTGGCCATCCCGGCGTCCGGAGGCCTCCCACCCCACCCGCTGCTGGAGCCGTCGGGGCGCCCCGGAACGTGGCGGGGACTGTCACCTGATGACTTTAGGCTCGTGCCTACAGCGCGCCAAGGAGGCAGAGGCCCGTGTGCTTCCACCCCTGCCCCCGTGCCTGGCACAGAGAACGTGACAGGCAAATTCTGATCCATTCAAATTGTGGATTTCCCCAAGACAGAAAGACTGTTTGCAAGTCCAGCTCCTAATGCAGCTGAGCACTCCCTAAATATTTGATGATGCTGAGATATGATGCCAGTGGGACTAGAGTAACCTGCAGGCATGAAAAATCTTGGTTTCTGTCACTTGGCAGCTATTCATCCATCCCAGGAGGGGCTACAGGCAGCTCCCGGTGATCAGTGGGAGGGGACTTGGGCTCCCGGAGCCCTGTGGACATGGACAGCAGGAAGCTCCCCGAAGGGGCACTGAGTAAGCTTGTCTTGCCAGGAAAAGCAGTGGAAAAACCGTGTGTGGTTAGGAGCCAGCTGACCTTGGGCAGTGACATGATCACTCATGTTTTTCCACTTCCAGTGTAGGAGAAATACCGTGGTGAGACTTCCCTGTCCTAAAGCACGCGCAGGGCTTGGCGAGGGCCGGGCCCAGAGGCAGTGCCTGTTCTGTGTTTTCTTAGATTCAGTATTTGTCTATTTGGCATCCATTCACCATCCGGCCGGTTCTATTAACTACATTTTCTTATTTTCTGTATCCTTGGTGCTCTGGCATTTGGGCTCAGGGTTAGCCAATTCTTAGAGATAGCAAAGGCCAGGCCAGGTGCGGTGGCTCACACCTGTAATCCCAGCACTTTGGGAGGCCGACGTGGGCGGGTCACAACATCAGGAGATCCAGACCATCCTGGCTAATACAGTGAAACCCCGTCTCTACTAAATATGCAAAAAATTAGCCGGGCAAGGTAGCAGGCAGCTGTAATCCCAGCTACTCGGGAGGCTGAGGGAGGAGAATCACTTGAACCCAGGAGGCAGAGGTTGCAGTGAGCCGAGATTGTGCCACTGCACTCCAGTCTGGGCCATAGAGCAAGACTCCATCTCAAAAAAAAAAAAAAAAGAGAGATCGCTAAGGCCCGGGCCAGAGCATGCCTTTCATATACAAAACAGACAACCCGGGCGGGCGCGGTGGCTCACACCTGTAATCCCAGCACTTTGGGAGGCTGAGGTGGGTGGCTCACGAGGTCAGGAGATTGAGACCATCCTGGCTAACATGGTGAAACCCCATCTCTACTAAGAATACAAAAAATTAGCCGGGCGTGGTGGCGGGCGCCTGTATACTGGAGAGGCTGAGGCAAGAGAATGACGTGAACCCCGGGGAGGTGGAGCTTGCAGTGAGCCGAGATCATGCCACTGCACTCCAGCCTGGGGGAATGAGCAAGACTCCGTCTCAAAAACAAACAAACGAACAAAAAAAAAGACAACCCCAAGTCTACAGCCCCAGCCACCTCCTTATCTAATTCTCGCCCTGCAAGCCAAGATTCTCCCTGCCCTAAATCACCCAGGGCCAGGTATCAGGTGACTAGAGACCACATTGCAGCCCAGAGCCTGCTAGAATTACTTAAACTAGCCAATGTTAAACTCTTTCCCTGCCCTGTCAGGCCTTTCCCATGGAAACCCCAAGAAAGCCTCAGATCTGGGCTCTCCCCTCGCTCCTGCTTCTGCCTCCTGACCAAACCTGGGGTTCCCTACAGGCCCTGCATGGCATGGGTGCCCTTTCTCTCAGGAAATATGATCAATCTTGCAATGGCTTTGGCCTCTCCTCATGGTCACTCAGCCGTACCTCGGTAAATTAAGCCCCAGGCACAGGACAGTGCCTAGCAAACAGCCATGCTGCTGGCTTAGATCTGTCTAGGTGTGTGCCCCAGAGGTGCCCGTCCCCCAAGCCAGCTTTGAATTTGTATCAAGGGAGAGTTAGACACAGTTTCTTGCCATTTCTTCCCCTGTGGTCCAGCCACGTAGTGAAAGGCAGGGAAACTAGCAGAGTCTGACCAGGGGATGTCCCTGATACCCCTGGCCTCTGTCCCATGTGCCCTCTCTGGTGACTGGTCACAAGGCATGGGCTGCCAGGGCCAGTCAGGCTGTTGCGTGGTTCCGCTCCCAAGGCCAAGGGACAGTTTGGGGAGGAGTCACTCCCTGGGAGCTGGCCCAGCACCCAGGAAGCCCACAGTCCAGGAAACAAGGCCCGGGCCCACATGGCTCAGGCCTTTGGGCCACAGTGGCTCCCCTGTGGGACCATCACAACCACCACCAAGCAGAGGTCCAGCCCCAAACCTCTAGCTGGTCCCCACCTCCCCATATTGTGAAGAAGAGTGACTTTTGTGTGTATGTGTGTTTTTGTTTGTTTGTTTTTTTTTTTGAGACGGAATCCTTCTCTGTCGCTCAGGCTAGAGTACAGTGGCACAATCTCGGCTCACCGCAACCTCCGCCTCCCAGGTTCAAGCAATTATCCTGCCTCAGCTTCCCCGAGTAGCTGGGATTACAGGTGCCCGCCGCCAGGCCTGACAATTTTTGTATTTTTGGTATACAGACAGGGTTTTGCCATGTTGCCCAGGCTGGTCTCGAACTCGTATTCACCCGCCTCGGCCTCCCAAAGTGCTGGGATTACAGGTGTGAGCTGCTGCGCCGGCCGAAGATGAGCCAAGATCCAGCCACTGCACTCCAGCCTGGGCAGCAGAGTGAGACTTTGTTTAAAAAAAAAAAAAAAACCGTGAGTGGATGGAAGGAATTCCTGGTGTGTTGGAGGGTTTGTTTGACCTCTGTGGACATGTGCAGAGGCCTGGCCCTGCACAAGACACACTAGGGGTCATGGAGATGGAGACAACAGGACCAAGGAGTCTCCCAGGGCTGCTCCTGCCTCCCAGCCTGCACTCGCCTCCTCAGGCCCACCAAGCCCCAGCCAGGACGCCTGCCCTGACTCTTCCCCACACCAGTTCCCCAGTGAAGCTCCCAGCCATCCCCTGGATGAGCCAGGCCAACTTCTCCATTCTCAGTGGCCCTGGTTTCTCCCCTGGGAAGCCACTAACACGGAGGCAGCATAGCAGATGGTTCTGCAGTCGCCTGCTTGACAGCTGCCCTGAGCTTCAAAGTGCCAAGAGGGCAGGGCTGTGGCTGCTCACATAGCCAAGTCTTTGCCTTGCACAAGAAATGTGGTGTTAGTGGGCACAGTGGCTCATACCTGTGATCCCAGCACTTTGGGAGGCCGAGGCGGAAGAATCACTTGGACTCAGGGCTTCGAGATCAGCCTGGGAAATATAGCAAGACTCTGTCTCTATAAAAAATGTTAAAATTAGGCCGGGCGCAGTGGCTCATGCCTGTAATCCCAACACTTTGGGAGGCTGAAGTGGGCAGATCACCTGAGGTCAGGAGTTCAAGACCAGCCTGGCCAACATGGTGAAACCCTGTCTCTACTAAAAATACAAAAAATTAGCTGGGTGTAGTGGCGGGCGCCTGTAATCCCAGCTACTTGGGAGGCTGAGGCAGGAGAATCGCTTGAACCCGGGAGGCGGAGGTTGCAGTGAGCCGAGATCATGCCACTGCACTCCAGCCTGGGCATAAATAAATAAATACATACATACATACATACATACACCTGTAATCACAGCTACTCAGGAGGCTGAGGCAGGAGAACTTGAACCCGGGAGGTGGAGGTTGCAGTGAGCTGAGATCGCACCACTGTACTCTTTTTTTTTCTGTCCGAAAAAATAAAAATAAAAACTAGCTGAGTGTGGTGGCATAGGCCTGCGGTCCCAGCTACTGGGGAGGCTGAGGTGGGAGGATTGCTTGAGCTTGGGGGAGCGGAGGTTGCAGTGAGCAGAAATCACGCCACTGCACTCCAGCCTGGGGTTGTTGCTGAATTGGGGGTTGGGAGTAGGTGGAGAGTTGGGTGGAGTCTTGGAGCCCTGGAGTTTGGGTTTCCCAGAGCCAGGCAAGGCCATGCTCCTAAGAGTGACCACTGTCTACTCTGTGGATTCGCCTTCTTACCTACACTCTGGTGCAGGATGTTGAAAATCGGGGAGGCTGTGCGTGTGGGGGAGTGGGGAGCGTATAGGAAATCTCTGCACCTTCTGTTCAGTTTCTCTGTGAATCTAAAACTGCTCCCCCTGCCTCCTCAAACACACGCAGTACAGAAAACACCACCCTCCATGGCTGCCCTCCTCCCTCCTCCTTCAAGCCAGACTAACCCCTGCAAAAATGTCAGCTCATGCCAAGCCCGTCCTGAAGCTTTTATTGAACACTAGCTGGCTCTCAGCACTTAAAGAGTTAAGCAGGTTCCTGCTGTTTTAAGTATTGATTGCCCTTTTCCCTGTAATCATAAAAGTAACTCCTGTTGATTGCAGAAAATGTATACACACAAACACACAACCAAAATGAGAACCACCCCTTACTCCTCACCCAGGGAAAAGCATGGTTTTGAGTTCTGGGATGTGCCCTTCTGGTCTGACATGGCTGTTCTAGATAACGGAATGGGAGGCTAAACAAGGTTTGGTGGTGTGTGTTTGTTTGTTTGTTTTTTGAGACGGAGTCTCGCTCTGTCGCCCAGGCTGGAGTCCAGTGGCGCGATCTCGGCTCACTGCAAGCTCCGCCTCCCGGGTTCACGCCATTCTCCTGCCTCGGCCTCCCGAGTAGCTGGGACTACAGGTGCCCACCACCACGCCCAGCTAATTTTTTTGCATTTTTAGTAGAGACAGGGTTTCACTGTGTTAGCCAGGATGGACTCGATCTCCTGACCTTGTGATCTGCCCACCTGGGCCTCCCAAAGGGTTGAGATTACAGGCGTGAGCCACTGTGCCCGGTTTATTTTATTTTATTTTTTTTTTGAGACAGAATCTCACTTTGTCTTCCAGGCTGAAGTACAGTAGCAGTGGCACGATCTTGTCTCACTGCAACTTCCACCTCCTGGGTTCAAGTGATTCTCCTGCCTCAGCCTCCTAAATAGCTGGGATTACAGGCACCCGCCACCACGCCCGGCTAATATTGTATTTTTAGTAGAGACGAGGTTTCACCATGTTGGCCAGGCTGGTCTCAAACTCCTGACCTCAGGTGATCCACCCGCCTCAGCTTCCCAGAGCGCTAGGATTACAGGCGTGAGCCACTGTGCCCGGCGTGTTGCATACCTTAAATAGCATTAAAGACTCACAGCCACCCTGTGATATGGGTACCATTGTGATCCCATTTTCCTGATGGGTAAATTGAGGAACAGAGAGCTTATATGGCTTGCCCAAGTCTTGCAGCTGCAAGAGACTTCAGTCAAGTTGTCTGAGCCAGCAGGTGTAGGAAGCCAACGCACATACTCACACATACACACTCCACATACACACAGAACTGCACCATCTCCCTGTTCAAAGACAAGATGGGGAAACATAACAGCCAGGCCCTTGGAATTTAAGAAGGTCCCATAGCCAGCAGTTTGAAGCTGAGTTGCCCATAAAGGGTCCAGGACCAGGTATGTGTCTTAGGGATGGGAATCAAAGCCACAGCTTCACACACAGCAGGAGGTTCTGGAACTGGCCCTCTGCAGACAACTGGAGCCCGAGAGGAGCTGCCCTTTTGTGAAATTACAGAAACCAGTGGAGCGCTCGAACTCTGGGTAAACGGAGTCATATCTAAGAATGTGGAACCAGGGGCCTGCACTACACCTGGGCCACCCACATGGGACAGAAACTCCAAGCTAACGAACTGACATAAAAATGGTTCAGACCAGGCATGGTGGCACACACCTGTAATCCCAGCGCTTTGGGAGGCTGAGGTGGTAGGATTGCTTGAGGCCAACAGTTCAAGACCAGCCTGGAAAACATAGTGAGACCCTGTCCTTTTTTTTTTTTTGAGACAGAGTCGCCCAGGCTGGAGTGCAGTGTCTGGATCTTGGCTCACTGTAAGCGCCGCCTCTCGGGTTTACGCCATTCTCCTGCCTCAGCCTCCCAAGTAGCTGGGACTACAGGCGCCCGCCACCTTGCCCAGCTAGTTTTTTTGTATTTTTTAGTAGAGACAGGGTTTCACCGTGTTAGCCAGGATGATCTCGACCTCCTGACCTCGTGATCTGCCCACCTCAGCCTCCAAAATGCTGGGATTACAGGCTTGAGCCACCGCGCCTGGCCTTTTCTTTTTTTTGAGATAGAGTGGATAGAGTGTCACTGTGTCATCGAGGCTGGAGTGCAGTGGTACAATCTCAGCTCACTGCAACCTCCACCTCCCGGTTCAAGTGATTCCCTGCCTCAGCCTCCCAAGCAGCTGGGATTACAGGCATGCTCTACCATGCCTGGCTAACTTTTGAATTTTTGGTAGAGACAGGGTTTTGCCATGTTGGTCAGGCTGGTCTCAAACTCCTGACCTCAGGTGATCTGCCCACCTTGGCCTCCCAAAGTGCTGGGATTACAGGTGTGAGCCACTGTGCCTGGCCAGTGAGACCCTGCCTTTACAAAAAAACAAAACAGGCCAGGCGCGGTGGCTCAAGCCTGTAATCCCAGCACTTTGGGAGGCCGAGACGGGCGGATCACGAGGTCAGGAGATCGAGACCATCCTGGCTAACATGGTGAAACCCTGTCTCTACTAAAAAATACAAAAAAAACTAGCCGGGCGAGGTGGCGGGCGCCTGTAGTCCCAGCTACTCGGTAGGCTGAGGCAGGAGAATGGCGTAAACCCGGGAGGCGGAGCTTGCAGTGAGTTGAGATCCGGCCACTGCACTCCAGCCTGGGCAACAGAGCGAGACTCCGTCTCAAAAAACAAAACAAAACAAAACAAAACAAAAAACAAACAAAACCCCAGCTAGGTGTGGTGCTGGTGGCATATACTTATAGTCCCAGTTACTAGGGAGGCTGAGGTGGGAGGGTTGCCCAAGCCCAGGAGTTCAAGGCTGCAGTGAGCTATGATGGCATCACTGCACTCCAACCTGGGTGACACAGACTCTGTCTTAAGAAAAGGAAAAAAAAAGGCCAGCCACAACTGGTGCACGCATGGGAACCCCTCACAGAGACAAATGTGAAACTCTGATATTCCAGGGCACCAACATGGCATGTGCAGGATGCTTTTAGAAGACAACGGCTGCTGAAGATGAACTCACACACAAAAATTACAAAGATGAGGAAATCTGCCCCCTTGCAGAGCAGTTAACAGGTGTGACTCGTGATGAAGTCACATCTGAGAAGATACAGATGATACCATTTGAAAAGGACCTAAAAATAAGTCTATCGGTCGGGCTCAGTGGCTCATGCCTGTAATCCCAGTACTTTGGGAGGCCGAGGCGGGTGGATCACTTGAGGTCAGGAGTTCGAGACCAGCCTGGCCAACATGGTGAAACCTCACCTCTTCTAAAAAACCAAAAATTAGCTGGGTGTCCTGGTGCATGTCTGTAATCCCAGCTACTCAGGGGGGTTAGGCTAGATAATCGCTTGGACCCAGGAAGTGGAGATTGCAGTGAGCCGAGATCACACCACTGTACTCCAGCCTGGGCAACAAGAGTGAAACTCCGTCTCAAAAACTATAACAACAGGCCGGGCTCGGTGGCTCAAGCCTGTAATCCCAGCACTTTGGGAGGCCGAAACGGGCGGATCACGAGGTCAAGAGATCGAGACCATCCTGGATAATACGGTGAAACCCCGTCTCTACTAAAGAATACAAAAAAAACCTAGCCGGGCAAGGTGGCGGGCGCCTGTAGTCCCAGCTACTTGGGAGGCTGAGGCTGGAGAATGGCGTAAGCCCGGGAGGCGGAGCTTGCAGTGAGCTGAGATCCGGCCACTGCACTCCAGCCTGGGCTACAGAGCGAGACTCTGTCTCAAAAAAAAAAAAAAAAAAAAAAACTATAACAACAACAAAATATACATATATATATATATATATAGAGAGAGAGAGAGAGAGAGTCTATTAAAGTGTTTGAAGACCTGACAGCTAAATGCAACACATAATCCTAGGATAGGAACAAATATGCTAGGAAAGAAAAGACATTCTTGAGTCATTTGACAAAACGGTAATACAGACAGTAGATTAGAGCAACGGTCCCCAACCTTTTTGTCACTAGGGACATGGAAGACAATTTTTCCACAGACTGGATAGGGGGTGGGGGGTGTTTCTGGGATGATTCAAGCACATCACATTTATTGTGCACTTTATTTCGATTATGATTACATTGTCATATATAATGAAATAATGACAGAACTCACCTTGATGTAGAATCAGTGAGAGCTCTGAGCTTGTTCTCCTGCAACCGGATGGTTTCATCTGAGGGTAATGGGAGACAGTGACAGATCATCAGGCATTAGATTTTCTTAAGGAGCATGCAACCTGGATCCCCTCCCATGCGCAGTTCACAACAGGGTTCACAGTCCCGTGAGAATCTAATGCTGCCGCTGAACCACACATGTATTTATAGGAGACAGAGCTCAGGCAGTAATGTGAGTGAGGGGGAGCAATGTGAGTGATGGGGAGTACTTACAGGCAAAGTTTCGCTCTCTTGCCCGCCACTCACCTCCTGCTATGCGGACCGGGGTACAGGTCCATGGCATCCAAGGGGTTGGCGACCCTTGGATTAGAGTCTAACCTATTGCACCAGTGTTCAATTCACTGAATTTGCTAACTGTGCTGAGGTTATGTAAGAAAATATCCTTATTTTTAAGAAATGCACACAGTTATTTAGGGGTAAATCACCGTGATATATGCAATTTATTCTCAAATATTCAGAAAAAAATTAAGTATACACATACGCATGTGTGCGTCTGTGTCTGTGTATGAACAGAGAGTACACAAATGCTAAAGCAAACAGTGCAAAATGTGAGCCGAGAAGGGGTCTGTCCAAGAGCTATGGGATGATGAGCTCCTGCCGCTGTCACAAAGTGCCAGGGGCCGAGTGGCTTTGGCAACAGAAATGTATTTCCTCCCAGTTCTGGAGGCTAGAAGTCCAACGTCAAGGTGCAGGGTTGGTTTCCACGGAAGATGGCTGCTCCTTTGCTCCCTTGCTGCCTCTTCCTGGGGTTGTCACTGTGTCCGCACAAACCTGGGGTCTCTTCCCTCTTCCACCCTTTTTTTTTTTTTTTTTTTGAGATGGAGTCTCGCTCTGTCACTCAGGCTGGAGTGCAATGGCGCAATCTCGGCTCACTGCAACCTCCACCTCTCAGGTTCAAGTGATTCTTCTGCCTCAGCCTCCCGAGTAGCTAGGATTACAAGCACCCGCTACCATGCCTGGCTAATTATTTGTTTTTGTATTTTTGTAGAGATAGGGTTTCACCATGTTGGCCAGGCTGGTCTTGAACTCCTGACCTCAGGTGATCCTCCCACCTCGGCCTCTCAAAGTGCTGGGATTACAGGCACAAGCCACTGTGCCTGGCCCCTTCCTCTTTTTTGTTTTTTTTTTTTTTTGAGACAAAGTGTTGCTTTGTCACCCAGGCTGGAGTGCAGTGGCACAATCTCGGCTCACTGCAACCCCTGCCTCCTGGGTTCAAGTGATTCTCCTGCCTCAGCCTCCCGAGTAGCAGGGACTACAGGTGTGTACCACCATGCCTGGCTAATTTTTGAATTTGTTTTTGAGACCAGGCTGTCGCCCAGGCTGGAGTGCAGTGGCGCGATCTCGGCTCACTGCAAACTCCACCTCCCGGGTTCACACCATTCTCCTGCTTCAGCCTCCCGAGTAGCTGGGTCTACAGGTGCCTGCCACCAAGCTCGGCTAATTTTTTGTATTTTTAGTAGAGATGGGGTTTCACTGTGTTAGCCAGGATGGTCTTGATCTCCTGACCTCGTGATCCACCCACCTCGGCCTCCCAAAGTGCTGGGATTACAGGCATGAGCCACCGCACCCGGACCCTCCAGGTTTAAGCAGTTCTCTGCCTCAGCCTCCGGAGTAGCTGGGATTATAGGCTGGTGCAACCACGCCTGGCTAATTTTTTATATTTTTAGTAGAGACAGGGTTTCACCATCTTGGCCAGGCTGGTCTTGAACTCCCGACCTCGTGATCCACTCACCTTGGCCTCCCAAAGTGCTGGAATTACAGGTGTGAGCCACCATACCTGGTCAAAATTTTGTATTTTTAGTAGAGGCAGGGTTTCACTATGCTGCCCAGGCTGGTCTCGAACTCTTGACCTCAGGTGATCTGCCTGCCTCAGCTTCCCAAAGTGTTGGGATTACAGGCGGGAGCAACCACGCTTGGCCTCTTCCTCTTCTTTTTTTTTTTTTTTTTTTTTTTTTTGAGACGGAGTCTCGCTCTGTCCCCCAGGCTGGAGTGCAGTGGCCGGATCTCAGCTCACTGCAAGCTCCACCTTCCGGGTTCCGGCCATTCTCCTGCCTCAGCCTCCCGAGTAGCTGGGACTACAGGCGCCCGCCACCTCGCCCGGCTAGATTTTTGTATTTTTTATTAGAGACGGGGTTTCACCGTGTTAGCCAGGATGGTCTTGATCTCCTGACCTCGTGATCCACCCGTCTTGGCCTCCCAAAGTGCTGGGATTACAGGCTTGAGCCACCGCGCCCGGCCACTCTTCCTCTTCTTATAAGGACACCAGTTGTATTCGATTAGGATCCACCCTTATGAGTTCACTTAGCTTTTGTCACCTCTGCAGAGGCTCCGTCTCCAAATACAGTCACACTCTGAGGCACTGGGGGTTAGGACTTCAACATACTGGCGGGGGACACAATTTAGCCCATGACACACCAGGTTACACGGCTGTTCTTTCCACTATTCTTGCAACTCTTTCTATGAGTTCGAAATAATAGAAGCCATTTGAAGAGAAAGCAAAGCACAAAAGACGTATTAAAGTTGTAGATTTTGGCCGGGCGCGGTGGCTCACTCCTGTAATCCCAGCACTTTGGGAGGCCGAGGCGGGTGGATCACCTGAGGTTGGGAGTTCAAGACCAGCCTGACCAACATGGAGAAACCCTATCTCTACTAAAAATACAACATTAGCCAGGCATGGTGGCGCATGCCTGTAATCCCAGCTACGCGGGAGGCGGAGGCAGGAGAATTGCTTGAACCCAGGAGGTGGAGGTTGTGGTGAGCTGAGATCGTGCCATTGCACTCCAGCCTGGGCAAAAAGAGTGAAACTCCGTCTCAAAAAAAAAAAAAAAAAAAAGTTGTAGATTTTAATTTTATTTATTTATTTATTTATTTATTTTATGTTTTTAGAGACAGAATCTTGCCCTGTCACCCAGGCTGGAGTGTAGTAGCACGATTATAGCTCACTGCTAACCTCAATTTCCTGGGCTCAAGTGATCCTCCCGCCTCAGCTTCCTGAGTATCTGAGACTACAGGTGGGTGCCACCACACCTGGCCCATTTTAAAATTTACTTTACAGACAGGGTCTCTCTATGTTGCCCAGGCTGGTCTTGAACTCCTGGCCCCAAGTAATCCTCCTGCCTCAGCCTCCTAAGTTGCTGGGATTACAAGTATCAGCCACTGTGTCTGGCAAAAACTTTAGATTTTTTAAAAAACCAAATGAAAATTCTAATCATAGGCCGGGCACGGTGGCTCAAGCCTGTAATCCCAGCAGTTTGGGAGGCCACGACGGGCAGATCACGAGGTCAGGAGATCGAGACCATCCTGGCTAACATGGTTAAACCCCGTCTCTGCTAAAAAATACAAAAAAAAAAAAAAAACTAGCCGGGCGAGGTGGCGGGCGCCTGTAGTCCCAGCTACTCGGGAGGCTAAGGCAGGAGAATGGCATAAACCTGGGAGGCGGAGCTTGCAGTGAGCCGAGATCCGGCCACTGCACTCCAGCCCGGGCGACAGAGCGAGACTCCGTCTCAAAAAAGAAAAAAAAAAAAAGAAAATTCTAATCATAAAAAACAAAGACATCAAAATGTTTTGTGGGGGCCTGTTGCAGTGGCTCATGCCTGTAATCCCAGGACTTTAGGAGCCTAGGCAGGCAGATCACTTGAAGCCAGGAGTTAAAGAGTAGGCTGGCCAGCCAGGCACTCACGCTTATAATCCCAGCACTTTGGGCGGCTGAGGCAGATGGATCATCTGAGGTCAGGAGTTCAAGACCAGCCTGGCCAACATGGCGAAACCCCGTCTCTACAAAAAATACAAAAATTAGCCAGGTGTGGTGGCGAGCACCCATAATCCCAGCTACTAGGGAGGCTGAGGCAGGAGAATTGCTTGAACCCAGGAGGCGGAGGTTGCAGTGAGCTGAGATCGTGCCACTGAACTCCAGCCTGGGTGACACACTAGACTCTGACTCAATAAAAAAATAAAAATATTTTGTAGAGGCTGGACGCATTAGCTCACGCCTGTAATCCCAGCACTTTGAGTAACCAAGGTGGGGGGCTCACTGGAGTCCAGGAGTTAAGATCAGCCTGGGTAACACAGGTACCAAACCCACCTCTACAGTTATTCCTGGCTCCAGTGCTGTCTGCCAGGATTCTTGGCTGTAAACTCTCGGATTCACACGAGTACTGAATTCTGCATATGCGTGGTCCTGAAAGTGAGTACCCCTTACATTTTGCATCTCAGGACCTCACTGGTCTCACCATAGCCCTAGTCATGCTCTTTTCTATTTGTTCTATCTGCGCTTGAATTGATGTTTCCTCTTTTTTTACTTCCTCATGGGTTAATTGAAAATTGTTTATGGTTCCATTTATCTCCTCTCTTTTTTTTTTTTTTTTTTTTTTTTTTTTTGAGATGGAGTCTCGCTCTGTCCCCCAGGCTGGAGTTCTGTGGAGGGATCTTGGCTCACTGCAACCTCTGCCTCCCGGGTTCTCGCCATTCTCCTGCCTCAGCCTCCTGAGTAGCTGGGACTACAGGCGCCCACCACCACACCCAGCCTATTTTTTGTATTTTTAGTGGAGACGGGGTTTCACCGTGTTAGCCAGGATGATCTCGATCTCCTGACCTCGTGATCTGCCTGCCTCGGCCTCTCAAAGTGCTGGGATTACAGGCGTGAGCCACCACGCCCTGCCAACGTTATTATTGAGATCTTTTAAATAAAAATCTGGTGATTGCCCTAGGGTTTACAATATATGTATTTAATTAATCTGTTTATCTTCAAATAATGTTCTATTGCTGGTGCATAGTGTAAGAGCTTCACAGCAGTGCAGCGCCAACCCCTCCCATCACTTTTCTACTGTGTCATATAATTAATGAATTAATTCATTTTTTGAATAGGGTCTCACTCTGTCTCCCAGGCTGGACTGCAGTGACTCAGTGTGATCTCAGTTCACTGCAGCCTCTGCCTCCCATACTCAGGTGATCCTCCCACCTCAACCTCCTGAGTAACTGGGACTATAGGCACATAACACCATGCCCAGCTAATTTTTGTATTTTTTGTAGAGACAGGGTTTTGCCGTGTTGCCCAGACTGGTCTTCAACTCCTGAGTTCAACCAATCCACCTGCCTCGGCCTCCCAAAGTGTTGGAATTACAGGCATGAGCCACTGTGCCTGGCCTAATTTATTTTTTAGTATGCTATAAACACAAATAAATTCCTACTATTTTTGCTTTAGTGGGTTTTTTTTTAATTTTAGATGGAGTTTTGCTCTGTTTCCCAGGCTGGAGTGCAGTGGCATGATCTCAGCTCGCTGCAACCTCTGCCTCCAGGGTTCAAGCAATTCTCCTGCCTTAGCCTCCCAAGTAGCTGGGATTACAGGCACCCACCACCATGCCTGCCTAATTTTTTAATTTTATTTTTTATTTTTAGAAGAGATGGGGTTTCACCATGTTGGCCAGGCTGGTTTTGAACTCCTGACCTCAAGTGATCTGCCTACCTTGAGCTCCCAAAGTGCTGGGGTTACAGGCGTGAGCCAGTGCACCTGGCCTTTGCTTTAGTTTTTTTATTTCTTCTGCCTGAATGAACTCCCTCTGTTGTTTTTGTTTGTTTTGGATGAGAAATTACTTTTCTTTTTAAAAAAGAATTGTAATAGACTTTATCTTTTTAGAGCTGTTTTAGGTTCACAGAAAAATTAAGCTGATGGTGCAAAGATTTTCCCATATACTCCCTACCACCCCCACAGGCACAGTCTCCCTCATTTTCAACACCCCACACCAGAGTGGAACATTTGTGGCAATTGGTGAACCTATATGGACTCACCATTACCACCACTGTCCATCGCTACATTAGAGCTCACTCTTCGTATACATTCTATGGGTTTGGAAAAATTTATAATAACATGTATTCACCATGATATTATTATTATTATTACTGTTTTTGAGATGGAATCTCACTCTGTTCCCCAGGCTGGAGTGTGGTAGCATGATCTCGTCTCACTGCAACCTCCACCTCCAGGGTTCAAGTGATTCTCCTGCCTCAGCCTCCTGAGTAGCTGGAATTACAGGCACCCACCACCACGTCTGGCTAATTTTTGTATTTTTGGTAGAGATAGGTTTTGCTATGTTGACCAGGCTGGTCTCAAACTCCTGACCTCAGATAATCCGCCCACCTCGGCCTTCCAAGTGCTGGGATTACAGGCGTGAGCCACTGGGCCCAGCCTATAGTATTATACAGAGTAATTCCACTGCCCTAAAAATCCTCTCTGCTATTCATCTCTTCCCCTCCCTAACCACTGTTCACCGTTCATCTTCCGTAGTTTTGCTTTTTCCAGAACATCATCTAGTTGAAATCATACAATACGTGGCCTTTTCAGATTGGCTTCTTTCACTTAGCAACACACATTTAAGGTTCCTCCATGTCTTTTCATGGCTTGATGCCACAAATGTAAAATGTTTTTCTTTTAAAGAGGTTTTTTAAATCTTTTTTTAAATGAGATTTTTACTGGGTATAGAATTCTGAGTTGACAGTTTTTTTTGTTTTTGTTTTTTCCTCACTTCAAAGATGTCACTCATTGTCTTCTGGCTGGCATAGTTTCAAACAAGATGTCTGCTGTAATTCTTCTATTTTTTTCTTTTTCTTTCTTTTATTTTTGAGACATGGTCTCGCTCGGTCACCCAGGCTGGAGTGTAGTGGTGTGATAACAGTTCACTGCAGACCTGACTTCCCCAGTTCAAGTAGTCTTCCCATCTCAGCCTCCCATCTAGCTGGGACCCACAGGCACACCACCACACCTGTTTTTTTTTTTTTTTTTTTTTTTAACTTTTTGTAGAGATGTAGTCTCACCATGTGGTCCAAGCTGGTCTTGAACTCCTGAACTCAAGCAATGATTTTGCCTCAGCCTCCCAAAGTGCTGAGATTGCCACATTGGTGGGTGAGCCATCACAGCTGGCCTCAATCTTTCCATTGATAATTCCATTTCATTCTGACTCTTGATCTGGTGGATAAAACTGACTTTGTTTCCTAGGGACATTTACAGAATCTGTCTTTGCTGCTAGAATCTTGCAATTTCACAATCACGTCCCTTTGGAGTCCCTCCCCAGTATATTGGGCCCTCAGTGACCTCTTTCCATCTGAACACTTGTGTCCTTTAGTTCTGGGAAATTTTCTTGAATTCTTTTTTTTTTTTTTTTTGAGACAGAGTCTTGCTCTGTCACCCAAGCTGGAGTGTAGTGGCATGGTCTCAGCTCACTGCAACCTCTGCCTCCTGGGTTCAAGCAGTTCTTATGCCTCAGCCAACCAAGTAGCTGGGATTACAAGTGCGTGTCACCCCACCCGGTTAAGTTTTGTATTTTTTATAGAGACAGGGTTTTGTCATGTTGGCCAGGCTGATCTTGAACTCCTGGGCTCAAGCAATACACCTACCTTGGCCTCCCAAAGTACTAAGATTACAGGCGTGAACCACCATGCTGGGCCTCCATGGGAATCTTGTCAGCTTGGATGGGGGTCAAGTCTCACCACAGTAGTTTTAGATTTGCTTTGGACCGGTGCGCTTTCCTAGAGCCAATTTTGTTTTAATGACAATTTTTAGGGTAGGGGCATCTAGATTAGCAGATAGGCTGACTTTGAACTCCATATTCATGTGAGGAACAGGCCCAGGGCTACAACTCTCAGGGAGATTTTATTTCCAGAATCCACGCTGGGTCACACCAGCTTCCTTGTCACCCCTATGGGCCATGGGTAGATTTTGTTTTCTGTTCATTTCTCTTCATCCCAACTCCCTGCTTCCCAGACCTCCTGTCCACATCTGGATGGAAAACTCAAGCCCTAAACTCTGAGACCAAAGCACCCAGGGCTGTTGCACACTTCCTGGGCATATCTGTCCCACTGTCTTCATTGCTGGTCCCTGAGGATTCTCTTGGCTACCTGGGAGCTCAGCTATGAACATAAAAGGCTGTCTGGCATGCTGGTGTTGTGTCTCTAGCATTTCCACGTGGTTGGACTGGGACCTGCCTCAGATTCTCCGGTCTGGCACATTTCAGAGAACAGAAGTCCCACACAAATGGTTTTTAAAAGTCAAGGTATTTCAGCCAGCGGTGGTGGCTCATGCCTGTAACCCCAGCAGTTTGGGAGGCTGAGGCGGGTGGATTACGAGGTCAGGAGATTGAGACCATCCTGGCTAACATGGTGAAACCCTGTCTCTACTAAAAATACAAAAATTGGCCAGGTGTGGTGGCTCAAGCCTGTAATCCCAGCACTTTGGGAGGCCGAGACCGGCCGATCACGAGGTCAGGAGATCAAGACCATCCTGGCTAACATGGTGAAACCCCGTCTCTACTAAAAAAAAAAAAAAAATACAAAAAATTAGCCGGGCGAGGTGGAGGGCGCCTGTAGTTCCAGCTACTCGGGAGGCTGAGGCAAGAGAATGGCGTGAACCCAGGAGGCGGAGCTTGCAGTGAGCTGAGATCTGGCCACTGCACCCCAGCCTGGGCGACAGAGCCAGATTCCGTCTCAAAATAAATAAATAAATAAAAATAAAAATAAAAATACAAAAATTAGCCAGGCTTGGTGGCAGGCACCTGTAATCCCAGCTACTCAGGAGGCTGAGGCAGCAGAATTGCTTGAACTCGGGAGGTGGAGGTTTCAGTGAGCTGAAATGGCACCACTGAACTCCAGCCTGGGCAAAAGAGGGAGACTCTGTCTTAAAAACAGAAATGAGAGATTTCACATTAAAACCTATGTTTCTGGCTTCTTTTGCTGGAAAATTAAAAGAAAGCTACAGCCACCGTGACTCCCATCCGTGCAGGTCACATCCGCCCAGCTGTGGTGTCTAGTTGCCCAGGTCCCCACCACTCCTCATTGTCTCATGCTGCCCTGCTGGCCTTGCGGGCACTCTTGTGTGCCACCCTGACTTCTCTAGTCCGCCTGGCTGGCTCCCCCTCCTACCCCAGCCCCTCCAGCCCTGCACAGCACCGCGGAGCCTCCATCAAGCCTGTTCTACCCAAGCAGGCAGGGAGGCAGGTCCGGCGGAGCTCAGGGCGCCAGGGAGCGACTGTTGACCCAGCCGTGGGCAAACAAGGCGATCAATTATTAACCGGCCGCGCTGCAGGCACCAGGAAACCTGAGCCTGCGGTGCAAGTCGAGCCAGCCCGACGGGAGGCGCAGGGCCAGGGAGTCGCGCAGCCCCTGCAGCCGCCGCGGGCTCAGACCATGGAGGCAGGAGCTAGAGGGGTAGGTGCTGGTGGGGCAGGTATGGCGGGGCAGATGCCTGCGGGGCAGGTGCTGGTGGGACAGGTGCTGGCGAGGCAGGTGCAGGCGGAGCAGGTGCTGGAGGGAGTGTAGGGGGTAGATAACAGCGGAGCGGCTGCTGGAGGGGCAGGTGCTGGTGGGGCCGGTGCTGGAGGGGGTTTAGGGGTAGATACCTGCGGGCCGGGTTCTGGAGGGGCAGGGATCAGAGGGGCGGGCCCAGGCCCGGGGTTGTGGTGCCCCGGAAGCCGGCAGCAACAACATGGGGGAGAATGTCCGGCCCAGGACACCCCACCCGGAGCCAGGGTGAGGAGGGCCGGGAAGCTGCTGTGGAAAGTTCGGGAGCTCTGGGGGTGCTTCTGCGGGTGAGCCAGGGAGGGGGCCGTGGCAGTTCATTCTCTGCGCATTTTGCCCCCTCCCGCCCCGTGTCCCGCCTCTGGCAGCTCCGCTCACCACCGCGGCCAGGCTGAAGCCCTTGCAGCAGGGGAGTGGGCGACCCTGGCCAGGGCGGGGTGGAGATAGCGCCTGTAGTGGGGAGCACGAGCTGGGAAGAGACCCCACAGGCTAATTCGGGAACGGAGAGCTGGAGACAGGGACCGAGAGGGGTGGGGTGGGAGCAGAGATGGAGACAGGCGCGGACGCGTGTGGGACCCGGCCAAGGCTGGGACCAACTCGACGTCGCCCATCCCCAGGCGTCAGGCGCAGAAAGGGGCGGGAGACAGGGAACCGAGACCTCGTCCTTGCCCTGGGGAGTCTGTGGCTGGCAGGAGGCAGTGGGGCGGTAGCAGTGGGACCCCCGCAGAGTCCCGCGCACTCCCTGCCCCCGCATCCCCCAGCGCGGCGGAGCTCCAGAGCCCAGGGATGAGGCGCACCCAGTCCCATTTGCAAGCAACTCCGGGAGGTGCTGGAGCGCTGACCCCTCCCGCCCCCGCCCCGCCCTCCAGGACTCCCCCCAGACCCTCAAGCTCTTGCCCCGCAGGGAACCCGGATCCCCCTTCCCAGCTGGAATGCCTGGCGGAGGCTCTGGTGTCAAGAACCTGAGAACCCACCCGAGGCCCCGCCAGGCAGCGCCGCCAGCAGGTTTATTTACTCTGGGGCTCTATCTCCGCGCCATCGGGCCAGGTATTTGCCCTGGCGGGATCCGGGGAAACTGCGGTTTTTGTTTTGATAACTGGGGCAGGGACAGCATCCCAGAGAGACCTGTTTCGAGTGGAGAGCTGACTCCCTGAGACCCACGTTTCCTGCTGGGAGCCTCGGTTCCCTCATTAGTAAAATGGGGAGCATAAAAACAAAAGCGCGCCGGAGGATGACCCGGGTTAGGGAAGCGAAAGCTCTCAGAGCAGAGCCTGGCCTCATGTTTGCCTCTTTTTTTTTTTTTTTTTTTTTTTGAGACTGAGTCTGGCTCTATTGCCCAGGCTGGAGTGCAGTGGCACAATCTCGGCTCACTGCAACCTCCTTCTCCCAGGTTCAAGGGATTCTCCTTCCCCAGTAGCTAGGATTACAGGCGCCCAATATCAGGCCTCTGAGCTAAAGCTAAGCCATCATATCCCCTGTGACCTGCACGTACACATCCAGATGGCTGATTCCTGCCTTAACTGATGACATTCCACCACGAAAGAAGTGCAGATGGCCTGTTCCTGCCTTAACTGATGACAGTACCTTGTGAAATTCCTTTTCCTGGCTCATCCTGGCTCAAAAGCTCCCCCACTGAGCACTTTGTGACCCCCACCCCCTCCCCACCAGAGAACAACCCCCTTTGACTGGAATTTTCCTTTACCTACCCAAATCCTATAAAATAACCCCACCCAGGGACCGGGGGCGGTGGCTCAGGCCTGTAATCCCAGCACTTTGGGAGGCCCAGGTCGGTGGATCACGAGGTCAGGAGATTGAGACCATCCTGTTTAACACTGTGAAACCCCATCTCTACTAAAAATACAAAAAATTAGGCAGCGTGGTGGTGGGCGCCTATAGTCCCAGCTACTCAGGAGGCTGAGGCAGGAGAATGGTGTGAGCCCGGGAGGGAGAGCTTGCAGTGAGTCAAGATTGCACCACTGCACTCCAGCCTGGGGGACAGAGCCAGACTCAGTCTCAAAAAAAAAAAAAAAAAAAAAAGGCCCCACCCCTATCTCCCTTCGCCGACTCTCTTTTTGGACTCAGCCCACCTACACCCAGATGATTAAGAAACTTTATTGCTCACACAAAGCCTGTTTGGTGGTCTCTTCACACGGAGGAGAGTGAAATTGGTGCCGTGACTCCGATCAGGGGACCTCCCGTGGGAGATCAATCCCCTGTCCTCCTCCTCTTTGCTCCGTGAGCAAGATCCACCTAGGACCTCGGGTGCTCAGATCAACCAGCCCAAGGAACATCTCACCAATTTTAAATCGGGTAAGCGGCTTCTCTTTACTCTCTTCTCCAGCCTCTCTCAGTATCCCTCAATCTGTTTCTCCTTTCAATCTTGGCGCCACCCTTCAATATCTCCCTTCTCTTAATTTCAGTTCCTTTCCTCTTCTGGTAGAGACAAAGGAGACGTGTTTTATTCGTGGACCCAAAACTCCGGCCCGATCACGGACTCGGGAAGACAGTCTTCCCTTGGTGTTTAATCAAGCGGGGATGCCAGCCTGATTGATTATTCACCCACATTCCATTAGTGTCTGATCTCCGTGGGGACACCTGCCTTGGTCATTCACCCACATTCCCTTGGTGGCAAGTCAATTGCGGGGACTTTGGCAAACTCAAGCACATTGCAGCCCAGGGCTGCTCAGCCAACCCCTTCTCTCCGTGTCTCTAACCTCTCTTCTCTCCACTTTCCTGGGGGGGGCAAGCACCCCCACCCCTTCTCTCCGTGTCTCTACCCTTCTCTTTAAACTTGCCTCCTTCACTATGGGCAACCTTCCACCCTCTCTTCCTCCCTCTTCTCCCTTAGCCTCTGTTCTCAGGAACTTAAAACCTCTTCAACTCTCGCCTGACCTAAAATCGACGTGTCTTGTTTTCTCCTGCAACATCGCTTGACCTCAATACAAAAACGACGGTGGTTCCAAATAGCCAGAAAATGGCACTTTCGATTTTTCCATCCTACAAGATCTAGATAATTCTTGTCGTAAAATGGGCAAACGGTCTGAGGTGCCTGATGTCCAGGCATTCTTTTACACATCTGTCCCTCCCTAGTCTCTGTTCCCAATGCAACTCGTCCCAAATCTTCCCTTTTCCCCTCCCGCCTGTCCCCGCAGTCCCAACCTCGAGCGTCGATGAGTCTTTTGAATCTTCCTTTTCTACAGACCCATCTGGCCTCTCCCCTCCTCCCCAGACTGCTCCACGCCAGGCTGAGCTAGGTCCCAATTCTTCCTCAGCCTGTGCTCCCCACCCTATAATCCTTTTATCACCTCCCTTCCTCACAGCTGGTCCGGCTTACAGTTTCATTCCTCGACTAGCCCTCTCCAACCTGCCCAGCAATTTCCTCTTTAAAGGGTGGCTGGAGCTAAAGGCATAGTCAAGGCAATGCTCCTTTTTCTTTATCCGATCTCCCCCAAATCAGTTAGTGTTTAGGCTCTTTTTCATCAAATATGAAAAACCCAGCCCAGGTCATGGCTCGTTTGGCAGCAACACTTAGACGCTTTACAGCCCTAGACCCTAAAAGGTCAAAAGGCCGGCTGGGCGCGGTGGCTCACGCCTGTAATCCCAGCACTTTGGGAGGCCGAGGCGGGTGGATCACAAGGTCAGGAGATCGAGACCATCCTGGCTAACACGGTGAAACCCCGTCTCTACTTAAAATACACAAAACTAGCTGGGCGAGGTGGCGGGCGCCTGTAGTCTCAGCTACTTGGGAGGCTGAGGCAGGAGAATGGCCTGAACCCGGGAGGCGGAGCTTGCAGTGAGCCAAGATCGAGCCACTGTACTCCAGCCTGGGTGACAGAGCGAGACTCTGTCTCAAAAAACAAAACAAAACAAAACAAACAAACAAAAAGGTCAAAAGGCCGTCTTATTCTCAATATACATTTTATTACCCAATCCACTCCCGACATTAAATAAAACCCCCACAATTAAATTCTGGCCCTCAAACCCCACAACAGGACTTAATTAACCTCACCTTCAAGGTGTACAATAATAGAGTAGAGGCAGCCAAGTAGCAATGTATTTCTGAGTTGCAATTCCTTGCCTCCACTGTGAGACAAACCCCAGCCACATCTCCAGCACACAAGAACTCCAAACGCCTGAACCGCAGCTGCCAGGGGTTCCTCCAGAACCTCCTCCCCCAGGAGCTTGCTACAAATGCCGGAAATCTGGCCACTGGGCCAAGGAATGCCCACAGCCCCGGATTCCTCCTAAGCCGTGTCCCAACTGTGTGGGACCCCACTGAAAATCGGACTGTTTTTCAGTTTTTCAACTCACCTGGCAGCCACTCCCAGAGCTCTTGGAATTCCGGCCCAAGGCTCTCTGACTCCTTCCCAGATCTTCTTGGCTTAGCGGCTGAAGACGAACGCTGCGCAATCGCCTTTGGAAGCCTCCTAGACCATCACGGACGCCGAGCTTCCGGTAACTCTCACAGTGGAGGGTAAGTCCGTCCCCTTCTTAATCAATACGGAGGCTGCCCACTCCACGTTACCTTCTTTTCAAGGGCCTGTTTCCCTTGTCTCCATAACTATTGTGGGTACTGACAGCCAGGCTCCTAAACCTCTTAAAACTCCCCAACTCTGGTGCCAACTTGGACAACATTTTTTTATGCACTCTTTTTTAGTTATCCCCGCATGCCCAGTTCCCTTATTAGGCGGAGACATTTTAACCAAATTATCTGCATTTTAACTAAATTATCTGCTTCCTGGACTATAGCCACACCTCATTGCCGCCCTTCTTCCCAACCCAAAGCCTGCTTTGTGTCTCCCTCTTGTATCTCCCCACCTTAATCCACAAGTATATCATGCACCCCTTACCATCCTATTAAAGGTTAATCACCCTTACCACGCTCAATGCCACTATCCCATCCCACAGCACGCTTTAAAAGGATTAAAGCCTGTTACCACTCACCTGTTTTTAAGGCTTCTAAAGTCTATAAACTCTCCTTACAATTCCCCCATTTTAGCTGTCCAAAAACCAGACAAGTCTTACAGGTTAGATCAGGATCTGTGCCTTATCAACCAAATCGTTCTGCCTATCCACCCCGCGATTCCAAACCCATATACTCTCCTATCCTCAGTACCTCCCTCCACAACCCATTATTCTGTTCTGTATCTCAAACACACTTTCTTTCCTATTCCTTTGCACCCTTCATCCCAGCCTCTCTTTGCTTTCACTTGGACTGACCCTGACACCCATCAGGCTCAGCAAATTAACCTGGGTAAGGTTTCGCAGACAGCCCCCATTACTTCAGTCAAGCCCAAATTTCTTCCTCATCTGTTACCTATCTTGGCATAATTCTCTGGCGTGGGCCAGCCCCTCCACACCTGTGGGTGTTTCTCGTCAGGTGTGACGAAAGACTGAGAAAGGAACTAAGACACAGAGAAAAAGTGTAGAGAAAGAACCGTGGGCCCAGGGGACCGGCGCTCAGCATACGGAGGACCCACGCCAGCACTGGTCTCTGAGTTCCTTCAGTATTTGTTGGTCACCATCTCTACCATCTCAGAGAGGGGGTTGTGGCAGGACTACAGGGTAATGGTGGGCAGAGGGTCAGCAGGAAAACATGTGAGCAAAGATCTCTGTGTCATAAATAAGTTTAAGGAAAGGTGCTGTGCCTTGATGTGCACGTAGGCCAGATCTATGTTTGACTTTACGCAAACCTCTCGGTGCATTAAAAAGCAGTATTGCTGCCAGCATGTCTCACCTCCAGCCATAAGGTGGTTTTCTCCTATCTCAGTAAATAGAACATACGTTCTGGTTTTACACTGAGACATTCCATTACCAGGGAGGAGCAGGAGACAGATGCCTTCCTCTTATCTCAACTGCAAAGAAGCCTTCCTCTTTCACGAATCCTCCTCTGCACAGACCCTTTACGGGTGTCGGGCTGGGGGTTGGTCAGGTCTTTCTCTTCCCACCAGGCCATATCTCAGGCTATCACATGGGGAGAAACATTGGCCAATGCCTGGCTTTCCTGGGCAGAGGTCCCTGTGGACTTCCACAATGCATTGTGTCCCTGGGTACTTGAGACTGGAGAATGGCGATGACTTTTACCAAGCACACTGCCTGCAAACACATTTTTAACAAAGCACAGCCCTAAATCCATTACACCTTGAGTCAACACAGCACACATCTCTGCAAGCACAGGGTTGGGGCTAGGGTTACAGATTAACAGCATCTCAAGGCAGAAGAATTTCTCTTAGTACAAAACAAAATGGAGTCTCTTATGTCTACTTCTTTCTGCATAGACACAGTAACAGTCTGATCTCTCTTTCATTTCCCCACAATTCTCATGAAAACACACATGCTCTCCCTGCTGATCGTGTCCAGCTAATCTCCCAAACCCCAATCCCTTCTACAAAACAGCAACTCCTTTCCTTCCTAGGCATGGTTAGTGCAGTCAGAATTCTTACACAACAGCCGGAACCACGCCCCGTAGCCTTTCTGTCCAAACAACTTGACCTTACTGTTTTAGCCTAGCCCTCATGTTTGCGTGCAGTGGCTGCCGCTGCTTTAATACTTTTAGAGACCCTCAAAATCACAAACTATGCTCAACTCAATCTCCAATCTTTGCTGGCAGGGCTATGCTGAACCTCCTTGGGCACCCTCTAATTGGATGTCCTGGGTTCTCCCAATTCTTAGTCCTTTAATACCTGTTTTTCTCCTTCTCTTATTCAGACCTTGTGTCTTCCGTTTAGTTTTTCAATTCATACAAGACCACATCCAGGCCATCACCAATCATTCTATACGATAAATGCTCCTTCTAACAACCCCACAATATCGCCCCTTACCACAAAATCTTCCTTCAGCTTAATCTCTCCCACTCTAGGTTCCCACGTCGCCCCTAATCCCGCTTGAAGCAGCCCTGAGAAACATCGCCCATTCTCTCTCCATACCACCCCCCAAAAATTTTCACTGCCCCAACACTTCAACCCTGTTTTGTTTTATTTTTCTTATTAATATAAGAAGACAGGAATGTCAGGCCTCTGAGCTAAAGCTAAGCCATCATATCCCCTGTGACCTGCACGTACACATCCAGATGGCTGATTCCTGCCTTAACTGGTGACATTCCACCACGAAAGAAGTGCAAATGGTCTGTTCCTGCCTTAACTGATGACAGTACCTTGTGAAATTCCTTTTCCTGGCTCATCCTGGCTCAGAAGCTCCCCCACTGAGCACCTTGTGACCCCCACCCCTCCCCACCAGAGAACAACCCCCTTTGACTGTAATTTTCCTTTACCTACCCAAATCCTATAAAACCGCCCCACCCAGGAGCCGGGCGCAGTGGCTCACGCCTATAATCCCAGCATTTTGGATGGCCGAGGCCTGTGGATCACGAGGTCAGGAGATCTAGACCATCCTGTTTAACACTGTGAAACCCCATCTCTACTAAATATACAAAAAAAAAAATTATCTGGGCATGGTGGTGGGCGCCTGTAGTCCCAGCTACTCGGGAGACTGAGGCAGGAGAATGGCGTGAACCCGGGAGGCAGAGTTTGCAGTGAGCCGAGATCACACCACTGCACTCCAGCCTGGGCGACAGATCGAGACTCTGTCTCAAAAAAAAAAAAAAAAAAAGGTTATTACTGTGATTTATCTTCGCTTTACAGATGAGGAAATGGAGGCACAGAAAGTTTGTCACATGCCACGCCTCCCTTTTGGGGAGGACAAGGTCTCACTCTGTAGCCCTGGCTGGAGTGCGGTGGTTCGATCACAGCTCACCGCACCCTCCTGTGAGGAGGCCGCAACGTCTGGCTAAGTGTGTTTATCTTGACCTCATGGAGCACAGTTATAATGGCTGTTTTTTCTAGACATTCCAATATCAGGTCTTCTCAGGGTTGGCATCTGCTGACTGTCTTTTCCTTTGAGCATTGGTCACGTTTCCACATTTGTATGGCAAACGATCTTGGATTGTGTCCTGGACATTGTGAATAGTATTGTTTCATGTGTCCGTGTGAAGAGACCACCAAACAGGCTTTGTGTGAGTAACAAGGTTGTTTATTTCACCCGGGTGCAGGTGGGCTGAGTCCGAAAAGAGAGTCAGCAAAGAGTGATGGATTATCATTAGTTCTTATAGGTTTTGGGCTAGGCGGTGGAGTTAAGAGCAATGTTTTGGGGGCAGGGGGTGGATCTCACAAAGTACATTGTCAAGGGTGGGTAGAATTATGAAGAACCTTCTTGGCCAGGCGCGGTGGCTCAAGCCTGTAATCCCAGCATTTTGGGAGGCTGAGATGGGCGGATCCCGAGGTCAGGAGATTGACACCATCCTGGCTAACATGGTGAAACCGCGTCTCTACTAAAAAATACAAATAACTAGCCAGGCGAGGTGGTGGGCGCCTGTAGTCCCAGCTACTCAGGAGGCTGAGGCAGGAGAATGGCGTGAACCCGGGAGGCGGAGCTTGCAGTGAGCCGAGATTGTGCCACTGCACTCCAGCCTGGGTGACAGAGCGAGACTCCGTCTCAAAAAAAAAAAAAAAGAACCTTCTTAAGGGTGGGGGAGATTACAAAGTACATTGATCAGTTAGGGTGGGGCAGAAGCCACAATGGTGGAATGTCATCAGTTAAGGCTATTTTCACTTCTGTGGATCTTCAGCGGCTTCAGGCCATCTGGATGTATAGTGCAGGTCACTGAGGATATGATGGCTTAGTTTAGGTTCAGAGGCCTGACAAGTATGTTGTGTAGATTCTTAGTCCTGTTACAGTTCCCCGGAGAAGGTGGGTTGGTTTGGTTTCAGCAGGCAATCAGCCTGGTTTGTTTCAGACCACAAGTTCTGTTTCACCTTCTATGAGTGGCATTTCCAAACTCGGGTCAGTTTACAGAGTTTTTGTTAGGCTGCTCTGGGTCTGTCTCCTGCACATGCAGTTCAGGGGGAGACCGAGACTTGGGTGAATTCGTTCTAGGGAGTCCAACCATCCCAGTTTGTTTGGGACTAAGGAGTTTCCCAGGATGTGAGACTCTCAGTAGTAAATCCGAGAAAGTCCTGGGCAGACAGTGATAGGGTGGTCACCCCAGGTCACACACAGAATCAGGGGACCCCCTTTCTCCAGCTCTGTCTCTTGTAGGTCTGCCCCCATCTTCTCTGCAGAGAGTGGGGAGCCTTTTCCTTTCCTGGTCCGTCTGGTCAGAATGACAGCGTCTCTACTGGACTTTTAGTCTCCTGTTCTGCTGTTCCAGTGGGGGTCTGGTGCTGGTGCTCTGTGCTGCAAGGGCAATGAGAGGGGAAAAGCAGGAAACTCACCCCCTCGGAGTCCATTTCTCTACGTTTTTTGTTTTGTTTTGTTTTTTGAGATGTTTACCAGGCTGGAGTGCAGTGGCGTGATCTCGGCTTACTGCAACCTCTGCCTCCTGGGTTCCAGCAATTCTCCTGCCTCAGCCTCCTAAGTAGCTGGGATTACAGGCATGTGCCACCACGCCCAGCTAATTTTTTTTTGTATTTTTAATAGAGACAGGGTTTCACCATATTGGCCAGGCTGGTCTCAAACTCCTGACCTCAAGTGATCTGTCCGCTTTGGCCTCTTGGGAGCCACCGTGACTGGCCCATTTCTCTAAGTTTTTTTTTTTTTTTTTTTTTTTTTGAGATGGAGTCTCACTCTGTAGCCCAAGCTGTAGTGCAGCGGTGCAATCTCGACTCACTGCAACCTTCGCCTTTGGGGCTCGAGCAATTGTCCTGCCTCAGCCTCCCGAGTAGCTGGGACTAGAGACATGCGCTACCCACACCTGGTTAATTTATATATATATATTTTTAGCAGAGACGGGGTTTCTTTATGTTGTCCTGGGTGGTCTCGAACTCCTGAGCTCAGATGATCCACCCGCCTCCCAAAGTGCTGGGATTCTAGGCGTGAGCCACCGCGCCCGGCCATTCTCTAAGCTTTGACTCCACTCCACAACCTGCCTGCTTTTGTTTGCTTTTCAGTGACCTCAGATGGTTCCTTTTTGTATTTTGTCTAGACTTTTCGACTGTCATCAGCTGGAGAGATAGGCTTTTAAAAAATTGTGCTAAATATGTATAACATACAATTTATCATTTGAACCACTTGTAAGTATGCGATTCAGTGGCATTAAGTACACTCAGATTGTTGTGCAAGCATCACCAGCATCTTACCTCCGGAACGCTTTTTCCATCTTCCCAAACAGAAACTCTACACCCATGAAACACTAACTCCCCAGCCCCAGCCCCTGCTAACCTGGAGAGAGAGTTCTTGAAAACTTCTGCTTACAAAATGTTTGTCAATGCCCCATTGTCCAAAGCAAGTCACACGGCCAAGCCCAGATCCAAGGGGTGGAGAAACAGGGAACATCACAGATAAAGGTGTGGAGGTATAAACAGCATGGCAGGTGTATGGGGTGCGGGGGCCATGAGTGAGCCCCTGGCTGCTGGGAGGGGGTTGAGGCAGGACGCGCCCAGGGGCTCAGCATTCCCTGCCATTGGGATCACTCTGGCAAGGATCCCTGCTTCTACCCGTGGGGGACTTCAGGAAGGGTCCTCCCACCCCCACTGAGATGTCCGTGTGACGTCTGTTTCACTCATCCCTCTGCCTTCTATAACCCTTAAGGACACTTAGGAAATGGACTTCCAAAGCCAGACCCCTGGCTCTGGGCTGCCCACTTCTGCTGTGAGGCCTGAATGCCCACCTATGTCAGGGGAGTCCACTCTGCGATCCTCTTCCAGGGCCTTCCTTGCACACTTGCCTGAGGCCCTGTGGTGCTCAGCTGGTCGGGATGCTCTCAGGAGGTACAGGGGACCTTAAGAATTTGTTGGGACCTGACCAGGCACCACCAGGGCCTATCTTTGGGTGGTGAAGGCCAGGGCCTGGGTCGGCAGCAAGGCAGCTGGGCAGCTTTGAGGCTCTGAGTCCTGGCTTCAAACTGCTGGGCCCTGTGTATTCTGGTGTCCATTCTCTTGGTGCCTCAGTGTGCGTATGGCCCTTAGTGACCTCCTGGCTCCACCATGTTACTCTAGCTACAGTTTGGCAGCTCCTGGGCATCTCACCCCTCCCCTACAACTCCAAGCCAAGAATATAATTGGTTCAGCTCATCTCAGGTAGGCATCCCCTTCATTGGAAGTGTATCTCAGGACAGCCAATCAGGGGCTTCCCTGGGCTGAGTCTCCTTTTCTGGTCCAATTAGCTTTGACATAAAGGCCTTAGTTGGGGGCGAAACTACCTCCCAATAGAGGCCATCTGCCAAGGAAAGGGGGCGGGGCAGCGCGGGGAGGGGCGGGGCCAGCAGCCTGGGTTCCCACCCAGATGAGCTGTTCAGTCTGTGTGACCCTAGCAAGGCAGGTGGCCCCTCTGGGCCTGTTTTCTAGTCCCTTTGGGTCAAGATCCTATGAGGCCCGGCTGCAGAGGGCTGGGAGCTTGGTTCGTGGGAGCTTCGGGACCAGGGAGGTCTCACCCAGCCTGGCGGCCTCTTGCTTACCACTGCTGCCATTTCTTTCTAGGGTCCGACACGAAAGGGGGCGGCAGCCCCGCCACCCCTGAGGACCCCCGGAGTCCCCCGAAGCCCGCCGCCCCCGAGGATCCCCAGATTTCCGCGCAGCCCGCGCTGCCGCAGCTCCCGCGCCGCCCGCGGCCCCTGGACGAGGATGGGGCGCCCAGCGAGGACGGGGCCGCGGGGGGCAGCGAGCCCGCACCAGAGGACGCCCTGGCCCAGGCGGCGGGCGAGGCCGGTCCGGCTTCCAAGGCGGCGGCCAGCAGCGCCCCACACATCGGCTTCGTTGGGGAGCCCCCGCCCTACGCGCCCCCGGACCCCAAGGCTGCGCCGCTGCTGTACCCGCCCTTCCCGCAGGTGCCCGTGCTCCTGCAGCCCGCGCCGTCTGCGCTCTTCCCACCGCCCGCTCAGCTCTACCCGGCCGCGCCCACGCCGCCCGCGCTCTTCCCGCCGCCCGCCGGGGCCGCCTTCCCCTTCCCCGTGGTGAGTGGCGGCCGCCCTGGGCGCGCTCCCCTCCGTGCTGTCTGCGCGTGGTCGGGGGCGCTGGTGCGGAGGGCGAGAGGTCACTTCTGTCCTTGCAGAGGAGGAAGCGCCACCTTGGCCTGGGGGCGGGCAAGTCCTGGAGGCTCCTTAGAGGTGGGGGCATTGTTTTGGAGGATGAATAGGAGGGCTAAGGCAAAGAGAATGACAGGCACCCTGGGCAGAGGGCACCGCGCAGGCGTGGAGGGGCTGAGACTGGGCGTTCTGGGGATGGTGGAGGCTTGTTTGGCTTGGTAGGGAGGGGAGGAAGGTGGGACCCGTGGTGAGGGACCCCAGAAACTTTGGGTAGGAGGTGATTTGATTAGATGTGCTTTAAAAACAAAACAGTCCGGGCGCGATGCCTCATACCTGTAATCCCAGCACTTTGGGAGGCCAAGACGGGCAGATGGCTTGGGCTTAGGAGTTCCAGACCAGCCTAGGCAACACAGTGAGCCCTCATCCCTACTGAATGTAAAAATAATTACCTGGGCGTGGTGGTGCACGCCTGTAGCCTCAGCTATTCATGAGGCTGAGGCAAGAGGATTGCTTGAGCCAGGGAGGTCGAGGCTGCAGTGAGCCGAGATCACACCACTGCACTCCGGGTTGAGTGATAGAGCAAGCCTCTGCCTCCAAAATAAAAATAAAAATAAAACCAAACAAAAATCCTGGGCTGCCTGTGGGGGAAAGATTGGAGGTTCCCCAGGGAGGGGTGGCAAGCCCAGTGAGGACGATGAAATATCACAGAGGCTGGACCCTGGACTGAGCCAACTGTAGAAGGCAGGACTGAGGGCTCAGCGGGACTCAGTGGCCAGGGGTGCAAGAGGGAGAGGGCAGAGGGACACCCTGACCCAACCCCTCCGTGAATTGCAGCCTCAACGGGTGGGGACTTGGGGACTGAGTGAGAGAACCTGCACGGCCTGGCTGGCCTTCTCACTCACTCTGCTGTCCGGAGGTTGGGTCAGTTCCTTACCACTGTGACTCTGCCCCCACAGTACAATGGCCCGATGGCTGGCATGCCAGGCCCTGTCACGGTCGAGCACAGGCCCCTGCCAAAGGACTATATGATGGAGTCAGTGCTGGTGACCCTTTTCTGCTGTCTGCTCACCGGCCTCATCGCCATCGTCTACTCCCACGAGGTAGGTGTGGGGGCGGCCCTGGGCACAGCCTCTCCTAGCACGCAGCCACTGGTGCCCCAGTGGGTCCACAGAGCCCGTTTTCCAGCAACACGGTCTCTGGCGTCTCTCCCTCTGGAGGGGGGTGGGAATTGGGAAGTCAGAGCCTAATTGTTTGTGGGGTCCTTGCCCCTCCTGTCTCTGCCCCCAACTACTCAAAATGTGCTGTGGAATGTTTGGCCAAAACAATTCACAGTAAAGGTGTGAATGACTGCTAAGTCCCGATACGCTGCCCATTCCAGTGGGGGCTTGTGTTTTAAAGGAGGTACAATCTGCTCATTCATTCCTATGCTCATCTAATCTATCCATCCACTCCATCTCTCCAACTCTCCGTCTCCCTAGCCACCCATCCACTCACCCACCCATTTATCCATCCACCCCCCCATCCACCATCTCTCTCTCTTTCTTCTTTTTTTTGAGATGGAGTCTCACTCTGTTGCCCAGGCTGGAGTGTGGTGGCGCCATCTTGGCTCGCTGCAAGCTCTGCCTCCTGGGTTCACGCCATTCTCCTGCCTCAGCCTCCCCAGTAGCTGGGACTACAGGCGCCCGCCACCACCCCCGGCTATTTTTTTTTTTTTTGTATTTTTAGTAGAGACGGTGTTTCACCGCGTTAGCCAGGGTGGTCTCAATCTCCTGACCTTGTGATCCGCCCGCCTCGGCCTCCCAAAGTCCTGGGATTACAGGCGTGAGCCAAAACGCCCAGCCAATTTTTTTTTTTTTTTTTTTTTTTTTTGAGACAGAGTCTTGCTCTGTTGCCAGACTGGAGTGCAATGGCGTGATCTCGGCTCACTGCAACCTCCACCCTTCGGGTTCAAGCAATTCTCCTGCCTCAGCCTCCCAAGTAGCTGGGATTACAGGCGCCTGCCACAACGCTTGGCTAATTTTTTTGTATTTTTAGTAGAGATGGGGTTTTGCCATGTTGGCCAGGCTGGTCTTGAACTCCTGACCTCAGGTGATCCACCCACCTCGGCCTCCCAAAGTGTTGGGATTACGGGATTACAGGTGTGAGCCACCACGCCTGGCCCATCCACCATCTCTCTAGCCTCCATCCATCTATCATCCATCCGTCATCCATCTACCATCTTCCATCCACTCACCCCACCATTCATCCATCTGCCTACTCACCCACCCACCAATCCCTACCCATCCATCCATCCCTCCATTCATCCATCCATCTACTCATCCATACATCCCTCCATTCATCCATCCATCTACTCGTCCATACACCCACTTATCACCCATCACCTCTCTAGTCTCCATCCATCCATCCCTCCATCCCTCCATTCATCCATCCATCTACTCATCCATACACTCACTTATCACCCATCATCTCTCTAGTCTCCATCCATCCATCCCTCCATCCATCCATCCCTCCATTCATCCATCCATCTACTCATCCATACACCCACTTATCACCCATCAACTCTCTAGTCTCCATCCATCCATCCATCCATCCATCCATCCATCCATCCATCTACTCATCCATACACCCACTTATCACCCATCATCTCTCTAGTCTCCATCCATCCATCCATCCATCCATCCATCCATCCACTCATCCATACACCCACTTATCACCCATCATCTCTCTAGTTTCCATCCATCCATCCCTCCATCCATCCATCCCTCCATTCATCCATCCATCTACTCATCCATACACCCACTTATCACCCATCATCTCTCTAGTCTCCATCCATCCATCCATCCATCCATCCATCCATCCATCTACTCATCCATACACCCACTTATCACCCATCATCTCTCTAGTCTCCATCCATCCATCCCTCCATTCATCCATCCATCTACTCATCCATACACCCACTTATCACCCATCATCTCTCTAGTCTCCATCCATCCATCCATCCATCCATCCATCCATCCATCCCTCCATTCATCCATCCATCTACTCATCCATACATCCACTTATCACCCATCATCTCTCTAGTCTCCACCCATCCATCCATCCATCTATCCATCCACCCATCCATCCACCCATCCATCCACCCACCCATCCCTCTCTCCATTCATCTATTTATTAGGCCCTGGAAATTCAAAGATGCCAATGTGATGACACTCTAATAGAGACAGAAGCAGGGCTAGGTGCGGTGGCTCACGACTGTAGTCCCAGCATTTTGGGAGGCCGAGGTGGGTGGATCACCTGAGGTCAGGAGTTCGAGATCAGCTTGACCAATACAGTGAAACCCCATCTCTAGTAAAAATACAAAAATTAGCCGGGCATGGGGGTGGGCACCTGTAGTCCCAGCTACTCAGGAGGCTGAGACAGGAGAATCACTCGAACCCAGGAGGTGGAGGTTGCAGTGAGCTGAGATCGCACCATTGCACTCCAGTCTGGGAGATGGAGCAAGACTCTGTCTTAAGAAACAAACAAGGCCGGGCGCAGTGGCTCAAGCCTGTAATCCCAGCACTTTGGGAGGCCGAGACAGGCAGATCATGAGGTCAGGAGATCCAGACCATCCTGGCTAACCCGGTGAAACCCTGTCTCTACTAAAAAAATACAAAACACTAGCCAGGCGAGGTGGCGCCTGTAGTCCCAGCTACACGGGAGGCTGAGGCAGGAGAATGGCGTAAACCCGGGAGGTGGAGCTTGCAGTGAGCTGAGATCCGGCCACTGCACTCCAGCTTGGGCGACAGAGCGAGACTGCGTCATAAACAAACAAACAAACAAACAAAAGCAGGCAAGCCTCTGGGGGCCTATGCTCAAGGCTGACCTGGTCTCAGCCCTGGCTTCGCTCTGCTGTTCAAGCCCCCAGCCATAAGCAGAAGGCAGCTCACAGGACAACTCAGAGGTGGGACTTGAGAGAGGCTGCTGCCTGCTGGTGAATTCTGGCTCCACCGTTAGTGGTGTGCCCCTGGGTAGGTCACTTAACTTCTCTGAGCCTTTGTTTCCACATCTGCAAAGTGGGGTCAGCCTCAGGGCTGCTGCAAGGATGGTAGAGGTTGAAGCTGAGGGCATCTGTCAGTGCTGAACGTGACAAGCACCCGATGGCTGGCGGCCGCCACTGCCTTCACTCTTGCCCCCTTTCGAGCTGTGGGCCTGGCAGGTCCCTGACCTTTTCAGTGTGTCAGTTTCTCAAGTTTGTGGAATTGGGCCTGGCCCTCAGTCGCACCGGGAGGGAGTCGGGGCTCCCTGTTCGCTTCCACCGCCCCCTCCCGCCCTGTCTCGTTGCAGACCCGTGCAGCTCTGGGCAGGGGTGACCTGGCCCAGGCCGAGGAGGCCTCGCGGAAGGCCCGCTCACTGGTGCTCTTCAGCCTGCTCTTCGGGGTCTTCGTGTCCACCAGCTGGGTCATCTACGTGGTGGTGGCTCTCTACCTTCCCTGAGGCCGTGGCTCCTGCGGGGATGCCGGATGCCGGGATGCGCAGGGATAACTGGCTGGGCCAGACCCTTTCTCTGCCGGTGGCCAGTTCTCGTCTGCAGAGGGAATCCGGGGGCCAGAAGAGGGCAGGCTTGGTAACCCTCAACTGACTTGTGGCCAGGCCTCAGCCTCCTCAGCCCCCACAGGTGGCCCACTGGAGCCTCAGTCAGTGTCCTAACCCAAGGTGTCTCCAGAGCCCGGCCCCAGCCATGGGACAGGAGCCCACCAGAGGCCCATTTCCTAGGTGCCTCCTCTCAAGGCCTTCGTGGGACTCCTCTTGCCTTCATCTGTGCCCTTGGGAGGCCACTGTAGGGACCAAAGCCTTCACTGTCTTCAGAGCCATCTGGAAGGACACTGCAGCTTCCACCCCCTGCCTAACCTCCAGCCCAGCTTAGGTGATCGGGCTGCCAGTATTACCTTTCCCTTTGGGAGAGTGGAGTATGGTGGCTCCTGGCTGGTTGTTCCTCTATCTCTTCCCCGTCCCAGGAGACAGGGTCCCTCATGCTGACCCTACATCCAGAAACCAGGGCCACAGTGTCTGGTCAATCAACAGAAAGCGACACCTTGTGCAGAGTTTCACATTGCTACTTTGGGGACACTTCCTGGCTCTCTTCCAGGGCCCATGGCAACATCTGTCCACAGCTGGGCTCCAGGACACCCTACCCACCCCTCTCTGAGATGCTGTTGGCATAGAGGCAGTGCTGGCAAGAACCACCAAATGATAGAGGATCAGCCGGGTCCTCGTTTGACGAGGGCCACCTGATTGGGGAGCACTTGAACCAAGATCCCTCCACCAGCCTGTAGAGCTGTACCTGTGACCCTGGCATCAGATGCCTGGCACCCCAGTCCCATTAGCTGTGGTCCCAAGAATTACCCTGCATTTTAACAAGATTCAAAACCACTGCAGATGCTGGGCGAGGTGGCTCACGCCTGTAATCTCAGAACTTTGGGAGGCCAAGGCGGGTGGATCATCCGAGGTCAGGAGTTAAAGACCAGCCTGATCAACACGGTGAAGCCCTGCCTCTACTAAAAATACAAAAATTAGCCGAGCATGGTGGCAGGCGCCTGTAATCCCAGCTACTCGGGAGGCTGAGGCAGGAGAATTGCTTGAACCTGGGAGGCGGAGGTTGCAGTGAGCTGAGATTGTGCCACTGCACTCCAGCCTGGGTGACAGAGTGAGACTCCGCCTCAAAAACAAACAAAAAACCATTGCAGAGAGAAAAGAGGAAGGGGACCCCCAGCTGAGCCATACAAGATTGACAAGTCAAGCTAAATCGTTTGGTTTCAGAGCAGCCACGGTGTGCTGCTTACAACTCTGGCACCAGGAGCTGAAACAGGAGAGTGGCCCAGCCCAGCCCAGTCCCTCCTCCAGAAAGCTGGAGAGGCAGGCATGAGGAAATACGTGATGAGCACCCTGGAGACTGGATTTTGGTTCAGTAAGCAGGGCTGGAGGTTCTGCATCTAATAAGCTTCCCAGTGACGCCAAAGCTGGTACTCAAACCAATAGCTAAGTAAGTGGGAAATTATCAAAACTACTAAAAGACATTAAAACCAGGATCATGACATGGATGCCCCCGGTGTCTCTATTTGACATTGTTGTGAAGTTCCAGCTAACACAAAAAATAAAGTGAAATTTCTAGTAAGAAAACTAGAAGAGAAAATTATTACCTAGCTAGACTATCCAAGAGTCAATTAAAAAAACATGGAACTAGTAAGAGCGATAACTCAGTAAAGTGGTTGGATACACAATAAATACACAAAAGCAACAGTAATAACCAGGTACACTTGGAAAAATTTAAAATTCAACTTAGTGATGACAATAGTAAAATTTAGGAATAATTTAACAAAAGATCTGGACACCAAATTAAGAAAATTATTTTTAAAAATTACCAAAAGGCCAGGTGCGGTGGCTCATGCCTGTAATCCCAGCACTTTGGGAGGCTGAGTGGGGCAGATCACCTGAGGTCAGGAGTTTGAGACTGGCCTGACCAACATGACCAAACCTCATCTCCACTGAGAATACAAAAATGAGCCAAGCATGGCAGTGCTCACCTGTAATCCCAGCTACTTGGGAGGCTGAGGCAGGAGAATGACTTGAACTTTGGAGGCAGAGGTTGCAGTAAGCTGAGATCGAGCCACTGCACTCCAGCCTGGGTGACTGAGTGAGACTCCATCTCAAAAAAAAAAAAAAAATAAATAAATAAAAAAGACCAAAAAACAAACAAACAAAAAACTGAACAAAATATCCGGGTAGAAGATGTAAGATACAAATATGTTTTTTCATAGATATTTTTAGATAGATTTAATACAATTCTGGCAGGAAAACCCAGCTTTAAATAAATGACAAAAACTATTTTAAAATTAATTTGGGAGGAAAAATATGCAAAGATTGCTAATCTTTTTTTTTTTTTTTTTTTAAGTTGAATGAGAGGGGACTTTCTTCACCAAATATTAAAACTTACCATAAAGCTATAATCAAAATGGCGTGGCATTGCCACAGAGTTAAATCAGTGAAAAATTATTGAAAATCGCCACAGAGTTAAATCAGTGAAAAATTATTGAAAATCTAGAAAACATTACAAGTATATGTGGAAAGTTAGCACTTACTAAAAATGGCATTTTAATTGAGTGAGTAAAAGAAGGTTCCTAATAAGAGTTGCTGTCTGGTTGGAAAAAATAATTATTCTAACATTCTAAAAAAATAATTATGCAAAAATAAATTCAATATGGATTAAAGAGCTAAGTATAAAATGAAGCTCTAATCGTAATAGAAGCAAGCTTAGGAAAATATTTGTATAACTTCAGGGTGCCGGGGTATGGAAATGGGAGGCCTTTTAAAATCTAGAAAACCATAGAGGGAAAGATTGATTTATTTGAGTCCTATATTTCAGGAACATGCAGATTTAAGTCATGAGATATGATTTTTACCCACTGGATTGTGAAAGAATTAGAAAAGTCAAACACATCTAGAGTTGCAGAGGGACTGCTCACTGTCTCACATTTATTACTGGTGGATATGTATTGCCATAATCTTTGTAGAAAAGAGACTGATGATATCTGTTACTAATGTATGGGCTAATGTATGATATCTGTTACTAATGTTACTATGTATGGGCCAGGCATGGTGGCTCACACCTATAATCCTAGCACTTTGGGAGGCCAAGGTGGGAGCAGTGCTTGAGTCCAGGAGTTTGAGACCAGCCTGCGCAACATGGCGAGATCATCTCTACAAAAAAAAGCCAGGCATTGTGGCATGGGCCTGTAGTCCCAGCTACTTGGGAGACTAGAATGGGAGGATTGCTTGAGCCTGATGTGGAGGCTACAGTGAGCTGTGATCACGCCACTGCATTCCAGCCTGGGTGACAGAGCAAGAGCCTATCTCAAAAAAAAAAAAAAAAAAAAAAAAAAAGAGTATATATGTGAGAGGAATTTAAAATTTTTGCACTTTTAACTGCTTATCACTATTGATTTGCATATTTATTAATTATATACATATTAATGTTCCTGTCATGTATGCATGGACATCTAACTATGGACACAGGCATGCAAAAAACAGAGTCTGAAAGATTTATTCCAAATTGCTGATAGTGGCTGCCTTTGGGGACAGAAGGTGATGAGGAGGGTTTGTGCAATGCATTGCTGAATTTTAAAATAGGATGTATTGTGAATTTTTAAAATAACAGAAAATATGCATGACTTTTGACCCGGAAATTCTAGTTTTAGGATTAATAATCATGAAGAAGGAAGGGTCTGTTTTCCTGGAGCTAGCAGTCCAACATGGGAGACAGACATTTAGCAGATAATGTAGCTGCAAACTATTCTAAAGCGCCACGAAGGAGAGGTAGCTCCTGCAAATCTGAAATGTTAAGTGCAACTGAGAAAAAACTCTCATTAAATTAGACTGCATCCTGATTTAAGAGATATGAAAATATTTCTTAGAATCATTCAGAGGTGGTTGAGAGAGTGGTGAAAAAAGGTTATTCTAAGCATAAGTTGTGAGTATGTTAACATTAAAAGTCAACAAGATGCTGCCGAACTACATTCCAAAGCGGTTGCGTCATTTTGAACTCCCACCAGCAGTGAATGGGAGTTCCAGCGGCTCCCGTCCTCATCAACCCCTGGGATTTGTCAGTCTTTTACGTTTTAACTCTTCTGGTATGTGTGTAGTGGTATTTCAGTTTGGTTTTAATTTGCATCTCTCTGATGCTCTGATGACTAATAATATTTAGGCTTTTAATCATGTGTTTTTTTTTTTTTTTAATTTAGTTTTTTAAATACAGACAAGGGTCTCACTCTGTAACTCCGGGCTGGAGTGCAGTGGCATGTCCACAGCTCACTGTAACCTGGAATTCCTGGGCTTAAGCAATCCTCCTGCTTTGGCCTCCCGTGTAGCTGGGACCACAGGTGTGCACTGCTACATCTGGCTAATTTTAAAATTTTTTTAATAGAGACAGAGTCTCTGTTGCCCAGGCTGGTCTTGAACTCCTGGCCTCAAATAATCCTCCTGTCTTGGTCTCCCAAAGCACTAGGATTACAGGTGTGAGCCACTGCACCTGGCCTAGCCTTTTATCATGTTTATCAGCTATTTGGATATCTCTTTTTACGAGGTGCCTGTTCAAGTTTTGTGCCCATTTTTATGTTGGACTGTCTTTGTTTTAGAGCAGTTCCATATGTATTTGGGATGAGTCCTATGTTAGATACAGTATCACAAGCATCCTTTCTCACTTGGTAGCTTCCCTTTTCTTTTTTTTTTTTGAGACAGAGTCTTGCTCTTGTTGCCCAGGCTGGAGTGCAATGGTGTGATCTCTGCTCACTGCAACCTCTGCCTCCCGGGTTCAAGTGTTTCTTCCGCCTCAGCCTCCCTTCCTTTTCAATCTTAATGGTGTCATATGATGAAAAGTTCTCAGTTTTTTTTTTTTTTTTTTTTTTTTTTTTTGAGACAGAGTCTCGCTCTGTCACCTAGGCTGGAGTGCAATGGCACAATCTCTGCTCACTGCAACCTCCACCTTCCAGGCTCAAGCGATTCTCCTGCCTCAGCCTCCCGAGAAACTGGGATTACAGTCGTCTGCACCGTGCCTGGCTAATTTTTGTATTTTTAGTAGAGACAGGGTTTCACCATGTTGACCAGGATGGTCTTGATCTCTTGACCTCTTGATCTGCCCGCCTTGGCCTCCCAAAGTGTTGGGATTACAGGTGTGAGCCACTGTGCCCAGCCGAAAAGTTCTGTGTTAATGTAGCCAAACTTATCTTTTCCTTTGTAAATAGTATGCGTGTAGGGGTATTTCAGTGGCTTCTGTGGCTTAATAAAATTTCTGTTCTCATAGGACATGAAGATGTTCTTATAATATCTTTTAGATCTAGAAGCTATTGCTTTATTTTTAATTTTTTTTTTTTATTTTTAAGTTGGAGTCTCGCTCTGTCACCCAGGCTGGAATGCAGTGGTGCCATCTCAGCTCACTGCAACCTCTACCTCCTGGATTCAAGCGATTCTCCTGCCTCAGCCTCCCAAGTAGCTGGGATTACAGGCGCCTGCTACCATGCCCAGCTAATTTTTGTATTTTTAGTAGAGATGGGGTTGCACCATATTGGCCAGGCTGGTCTTGAACTCCTGACCTCAAGTGATCTGCCCACCTCGGCCTCCCAAAGTGCTAGGATTACAGGCGTGAGCAACTGTTGCCTGCCTGTGCCTGGCCTCACTGCTTATTTTCACATTTAGATCTGCCACCAGCCTAGAATAGATTCCAGAGCTCTATTTAATTTTTTGAGATGAAGCCTCACTCTGTTGCCCAAGATAGAGTGCAGTGGTGCAATAATAGCTCACTGCAACTTCCACCTCCCAGGTTCAACCAATTCTCCTGCCTCAGCCTCCAGAGTAAGCTGGGACTACAGGCATGCACCGCCATGCCTGGCTACTTTTTTCGTATTTTAAGTAGAGACGGGGTTTCACTATGTTGGCCAGGCTAGTCTTGAACTCCTGACTTCACAATCTGCCTGCCTCTGCCTCCCCAAAGTGCTGGGATTACAAGCGTGAGCCTATTTCTTTGCCACTATCACACTTCATTATGGGGTGCTATATACATATATATTTGACACATTGTCTTTCTCTATTACTAAGGCTGAAGTGCAGTGGTGTGATCACAGCTCACTGCATCCCTAGCCTCCTGGGCTCAAGTGATCCTCCCACCTCAGCCTCCGGAGTAGCTAGGACCACAGGTGTGCGCTACCACACCTGGCTATTTTTTTATTTTTCTGTAGAGATGGGGTCTTCCTATGTTGCCCAGGCTTGTTTTTTGGTTTTTTTTTTTTTTAAGATAGGGTGTCAACCATGCTGGAGTACTGTGGTGTGATTGTACCTCACTGCAGCCTCAAACTCCTGGGCTCAAGGGATTCTCCTGTCTCAGCCTCCCAAGCAGTTGGGATTACAGGCATGAGCCACCATGCCCCAAAATCACTTCTCTGTTTTTTTTTTTTTTTTGAGAAGGATTCTTAATCTGTTGCCCAGGCTGGAGTTGCCTCAGCCTCCTGAGTAGCTGGGATTACAGGCGTGCTCCACCACACCTGGCTAATTTTTGTATTTTCAGTAGAGACAGGGTTTCACCATGTTGGCCAGGCTGGTCTCAAACTCCTGACCTCACGTGATCCTCCCGCCTCAACCTTCCAAAGTGCTGGAATTACAGGTGTGAGCCACGGTACCCGGCCCCAAATTCACTTCTTAATTCTGATAATTTATCTGTAGATTCTGTTGGGTTTTCTATATGTATAATTTTTTTTTTTTTTTTGAGACGGAGTCTGGCTCTGTCGCCCAGGCTGGAGTGCAGTGGCCGGATCTCAGCTCACTGCAAGCTCCGCCTCCCGGGTTTACGCCATTCTCCTGCCTCAGCCTCCGGAGTAGCTGGGACTACAGGCGCCCGCCACCTCGCCCGGCTAGTTTTTTGTATTTTTAGTAGAGACGGGGTTTCACCGTGTTCGCCAGGATGGTCTCGATCTCCTGACCTCGTGATCCGCCCGTCTCGGCCTCCCAAAGTGCTGGGATTACAGGCTTGAGCCACCGCGCCCGGCATATAATGTTGTCTATATATAATGAGTTTTTTTGTCTTCCTTTTCAATTCTTACCCACCTTGGGTATTTTTCTTGCCTTATTGCACTAGCTGAGAACCCTATTATAATGTCGAATAGGAGTGCTGACAGCAGGCAACCTTGTCATTTTCCTAGTCTCAAAATTAAGGCTTTCAACATTTCATCTTGTTAAAAAAACAGATTTAAAAAAATCAGGTTAAATACCCTTCTATTCCTAGTTTACAAAGAGTTTTAAAAAATTATGCATGGATATTGAATTTTATTTTCATGTATACTGAGAAAATGATCAGATTTAATCCATTTCAAACGTTAAAATAGCTTTTCGCTCCTGGAATAACTTCATCTTGATGAGGATGTATTATTATACTTTCTGTATTTCACTTTGCTAAAATTTTGTTTAGGATTTTTGCATTGTGTTTATGAGTAAAATTGGACTGTAATTTTCGTTCTTGTTATGGTTTCAGTATCATAGTTATGTTGGTCTCATCACAAGAGTTGAAAATGTTTCTCATTTTCGTTTTTGGAAGTGTTGTATAAGATCTGACATTTTCGGGGCTGGGCGCGGTGGCTCACACCTATAATCCCAGCACTTTGGGAGGCCAAGGCGGGTGGATCACAAGGTGAGGAGATCGAGACCATCCTGGCTTACATGGTGAAATCCCATCTCTACTAAAAATACAAAAAATTAGCTGGTGTGGTGGCGGGTGCCTGTAGTCCCAGCTACTTGGGAGGCTGAGGCAGGAGAATGGTGTGAACACAGGAGGTAGAGCTTGCAGTGAGCTGAGATCGCGCCACTGCACTCCAGCCTGGGCAACAGAGCGAGACTCCGTTTCAAAAACAACAACAACAACAACAAAAAGATCTGACAGTTTTCTTTCTTTTTTTTTTTGAGGTGGAGTCTCACTCTGTTGCCCGGGCTAGAGTGTGGTGGGGCCATCTCGGCTCACTGCAACCTCTGCCTCCTGGGGTCAAGTGATTCTCCTGCCTCAGCCTCCCGAGTAGCTGGGACTTCAGGCGCCCTCCACCACACTCGGGTAGTTTTTTGTATTTTTTAGTAGAGACGGGGTTTCACCGTGTTAGCCAGGATGGTCTCCATCTCCTGACCTCGTGATCCACCCGTCTTGGCTTCCCAAAGTGCTGGGATTACAGGCTTGAGCCACCGTGCCCGGCCTCTTTATGCAGATTCTTAGGGATGGTCAGGGTAGCCCAGAGGGCCGGGCTAGCATCAACCACTGCCGTGTTCATGCTGGGACAACCCAGAACTGACCCAAGCCCAGGGTGTGTGCACTCCTGCCCTGTCCTCTGAAGCCCCATGCCCTGCTGCCCACTTCCTAGTCACAAGGGGATCACCACCCAATATGTGTCTCCTGGAGAAGAGGCCCAGCCCCCAGGGACCCACGGGGCTGTTCCTGAGGCACCTCATCAAAGGGCCTGCGCAGAATCAGGCTGGGGCTGTGGGGCTGGCAGGGAGGAAGGGTAAACTGAGAAAGGCACAGCTCCTGGGGAAGAGGCGGGGCTGGAGAGGTGGGCTCCTCACCTGGCTGCTACCCCCGGGGCCGCCAGGGGCTGGCCAGAGGTGGCACACCTGAGCAGCTTCTGGTCCACCTTGTCCAGGATGTTCTTCCAGAGCACGCGGGCCATCCTCAGCTCCCTGTTGCACACCAGGCGGAAGACCAGTTCCATCAGCAGCTTCAGGATCTCTTTTTTGTATTTTTAGTAGAGACAGGGTTTCACCATGTTGGCCAGGCTGATCTCGAACTCCTGACCTTATGATTCACCTGCCTTGGCCTCCCCAAGTGCTGGGATTACAGGCATGAGCCACTGCGCCTGGCCAAAATTTGATGTTTTTCTATTCCTCAAATGTTTGGGAGAGAGATGTTAGCACTTTCCACTGGAAGCATAGATTTATCCATTTCTCCTTGTAGTACTGTCAGCTTTTGCTTTACACATTTTGAGGCCATGTAATTAGAGGTATACAAATTTAGAAACTGTTAAATCTGTTGAGGGTAATTTGTATCTTTACAAAGTGTTTCCTTTGTAACTCTAGCAATGCCTTTTACCTTAAAGTCTGTTTTTTCCTGATATTAATATAGCTATGCTTCGGGGGTTTTTTTGGTGGACCATATTTGCAGAGTATATCTTTTTCCAACATTTTACTTTCAACTTTTCGGTACTTGTAACTTAATTTTTATTTATTTACTTAGAGATAAGGTCTCACTCTGTTGCCAGGGCTGGAGTGCCGTGGTGGCAATCACAGTTCACTGCAGCCTGGAATGCCCAGGTTTGGGTGATCCTCCTACCTCCCTCAGCCTTCCCGGTAGCTGGGACTACTGGCGCTCACCACTACACCTGGCTGATCTTTGTAGTTTTTGTAGAGATGGGGTTTTGCCATGTTGCCCAGGCTGGTCTTGAACTCCCGGGCTCAAGCGATCCACCTGCCTCAGCCTCCCAGTGTTGGGTTACAGGCATGAGCCACCGTGCCCAGACAAGACATTTTCATTTGCCGTTTTACATAGCGAGTGTTCATTTATCCACCTGTTTACTCTTTTTGTTGCTCTTCCATTCTCTCCTGCCAAGTGTGATCTTCCATTTGGGATCATTCCCCTTCTGCCTGAGACAGTTTAGTCTTTGCTTAGTGTGGGTCTGCCAGTGGTGAGTTGTCTGTTTTTGTTCATCTCACAATCTCTTTGATTTTGCCTGCATTCTTGAAAGGTATTTTCAGTGAGCATAGAATTTTGGGTGGTGGCCGGGCGCGGTGGCTCAAGCCTGTAATCCCAGCACTTTGGGAGGCCGAGACGGGCGGATCACGAGGTCAGGAGATCGAGACCATCCTGGCTAACACGCTGAAACCCCGTCTCTACTAAAAAATACAAAAAACTAGCCGGGCGAGGTGGCCGGCGCCTGTAGTCCCAGCTACTCGGGAGGCTGAGGCAGGAGAATGGCGTGAACCCGGGAGGCGGAGCTTGCAGTGAGCTGAGATCCGGCCACTGCACTCCAGCCTGGGCGACAGAGCCAGACTCTGTCTCAAAAAAAAAAAAAAAAAAAAAAAAGAATTTTGGGTGGTGGTCCTATTCTTTCGGCATTGAAGAAGATACCATTCCCTTATCTTCTGGCCTCAATCGTTTCTGTTGAGGAGTCTAATTGTGGCTCCTTTGAAGGTAATGGGCCCTTTTTCCCCTTATGGTTGCTTAAAGATTTCTTTTTCTCTTTGGTTTTCAAAAGCTTAACCATGCTGTGCTTTGGTGTATTCTTCTTCTTATCCTGCTTGGGGTTCATGAGGCTTCTTGAATCCAAGGCTTGATGCTTCCAGTCAAGGACTGATCAGGAGACATACAGAGTAATTTGGACAGGAAAAGATTAATATAAAGAATAACCTGAAGAGAAGAGAAACTGTGAGTGCTAAAGAATGCTCTAGGGGCCGGGCGCGGTGGCTCATGCCTGTAATCCCAGCACTTTGGGAGGCCAAGGCGGGTGGATCACGAGGTCAGGAGATCGAGACCATCCTGGCTAACACTCTACTAAAAATACAAAAAAAAAACTAGCCAGGCGAGGTGGCGGCGCCTGTAGTCCCAGCTACTCGGGAGACTGAGGCAGGAGAATGGCGGGAACCCGGGGGGCGGAGCTTGCAGTGAGCTGAGATCGCGCCACTCACTCCAGCCTGGGCGACAGAGCGAGACTCCGTCTCAAAAAAAAAAAAAAAAAGAATGCTCTAGGGCTGAAGGTGAGTACTCAAGAAGGAAAAACTTAGGAGGGCCCAATCCCCATGGCTGGGATTGAGAAGTCACCAGAGAAGGTCTGAGTGCAGCCCACTGGGAGGTAGCACTCACTGGGCCCCCGGGCCAGAGCTGGCTCACTGGGCTGGGCAGGTCCCTTTGAGGTGCAGGTGGGCTGAGGCTGGCGGGTGGGCATGCATTGGGAGTTGGGGTGTTGGGAACCTGCTAGCCAGCAGAGTGGCACAAGGGTGAGGTGTGCATTACCTATGCCTGGAGGGCCACAGTAAGGTGGCCACCCTACCAGCACCGGGGCCAAAGTGACAGGTGCATGGTAGGGGCAGGTCTCCACACATGCCTCTAGCAGACACTGAGCCAGAGCAAGGACAAAAGGCCAGGGCCTTCCTCCAGCAGTATCTCTCCAGCATCTCTACTGACAGAGCTTAACGTGCTCGCTGCAAAGGAGACGTCTTCATTGCAGAGCAGGTAATGAAGGGTGGACTCGGACATGAGGAGCGGTGACATTGTAACTGGGCAGTTGGTTTAGAAAAACTTTTTAAAATAACAGCTTTATTGAGGTATAATCTACATATCACAACATTTACTCATTTATGATTCAGTTATTTTTAAATCTGCAGAACTGTGCAACTAGCACCATGATCCAATTTTTAAAAGTTTCCATCATCCCCAAAGATCATTCATGCACCCCTTTTGAGTTGGAGTCTCGCTCTGTCACTCAGGCTGGAGTGCAGCGGCGCGATCTCGGCTCACTGCAACCTCCGCCTCCCAGGTTTAAGCGATTCTTATGCGTCGGCCTTCTGAGTAGCTAGAATTACAGGCGTGCGCCAAGCCGGGCTAATTTTTATATATATATATATGTATGTATGTATGTATGTATGTATGTATTTTTTTTTTTCTTCCTGAGAGGGAGTCTCGATCTGTCACCCAAGCTGGACTGCAATGGTGTGATCTTGGCTCACTGCAACCTCCACCTCCTGGGATCAAGCAATTCTCCTTCCTTGGCCTCCTGAGTAGCTGGGACAACAGGTGCCCGCCACCACGCCCAGCTGATTTTTGTATTTTAGTAGAGACAGTGTTTCCTTTTGTTTGCCAAGCTGATCTCGTACTCCTGACCTCAAGTGATCTGCTCACCTCAGCCTTCCAGTGTGCTGGGATTACAGGCATGAGCCACCGCGTAATTTTTGTACTTTTAGTAGAGATGGGGTTTCACCGTATTGACCATGCTGGTCTCAGACTCCTGACTTCAGGTGATCCACCTGCCTTGGGCTCCCAAAGTGCTGAGGTTACAAGCGTGAGCCACTGCGCCCGGCCCCTCATGCCCTTTTTTTAGTCTGTCTGTTTCCACTTCCAGAAAACCATGAATCTGCTCTGTATCTATAAATTTGCTTTCTCTGGACACTTCATATAAATGGAATCATGTGATACCGCACCCTTTGCATCTGACTTTTCATGTACATGTTTCTTTTTTTTTTTTGAGACAGAGTCTTGTTCTGTTGCCAGGCTGGAGTGCAGTGGTGCAATCTTGGCTCACTCCAACCTCCACCTCCCAGGTTTGAGTGATTCTCCTGCCTCAGCCTCCCAAGTAGCTGGGACAGGGTTTCACCATGTTGGCCAGGATGGTCTTGATCTCTTGACCTTGTGATCCACTCGCCTCGGCCTCCCAAAGTGCTGGGATTACAGGTGTGAGCCACCACGCCCAGCCTCCATGTTTCTTTTTTTTTTTTGAATTGGAATCTCGATCTGTGCAGTGGCACGATCTCGGCTCACTGCAACCTCCACCTCCTGGGTTCAAGCGAGCACGTCCAGCTAATTTTTGTATTTTTAGTAGAGACAGGGTTTTTTTTTTTTTTTTTTGAGGCGGAGTCTCGCTCTGTCGCCCAGGCTGGAGTGCAGTGGCCGGATCTCAGCTCACTGCAAGCTCCGCCTCCCGGGTTCACGCCATTCTCCTGTCTCAGCCTCCCGAGTAGCTGGGACTACAGGCGCCCGCCACCATGCCCGGCTAGATTTTTGTATTTTTTAGTAGAGACGGGGTTTCACCGGGTTAGCCAGGATGGTCTTGATCTCCTGACCTCGTGATCCACCCGAGAGACAGGGTTTCACCATGTTGGCCAGGCTGGTCTCAAACTCCTGACCTCAAGTGATCTGCCTGCCTCGGCCTCTCAAAGTGCTGGGATTACAGGTGTGAGCCACCGCGCCCGGCCATGCCCATGTTTTCAAGGCTCATCCATGTTGCAGCATGTGTGAGCTCGTTCCTCGATTGCTGAAGTGTTCCACTGTATGGACATACCTCATTTTGTTAATCTTTTCACCAGCTGATGGACACTTGGGTCCTCTCCCCTTTTTGGCCAGTGTGAATAATCCTGCTGTGAACACTGACGTACACGTGAGGCGTTCCTTGCTTCTGCTGTGACCTTTTCCTTTCTGCTGGTCCACTTACCCTCAGGACTTCCATTCCTGGGTCTCCTCCTGCCTGGTTTGCTCCATCCTGTGTCTCTTCATGCTGCACTCTACCCACAGCGTCCTTTTTTTTTTTTTGGAGATGGAGTCTCATTCTGTCTCCCAGGCTGGAGTGCAGTGGCGTGATCTCGGCTCACTGCAACTTCCACTTCTTGGACTCTAAGCGATTCTCTTACCTCAGTCGCCCAAGTAGCTAGAATTACGGGTGCCTGCCATCACACCCAGCTAATTTTTGTATTTTTAGTAGATATGGGGTTTCACCATGTTGGCCAGGTTGGTCTCGAACTCCTGATCTCAAGTAATCCACCTGCCTCGGCCTTTCAAAATATTGGGATTACAGGCACGAGCCACCGTACCCGGCCCCTCCACAGCTTCTAACCTATCTCCAGTTCCCTAATTTTGCTCTTAAACAGTCACTGAGTTCTTCATATGAGGTATTTTTTGGTTTAGAATGTCCATTTGTCCTGTTTATATTTTCCAATTATTTGCCAAATTTCTCAGGCTTGTGTTACTCCTAGAACACAGTTAAGCACGGCACATTCACACCCACATTTGAGAACTCCGAATTTCAGCCTTCGGGGGCTGATTCTGTCAAATGCTTCTAGTTTTCTTTTTAAGCAGGAAATGCTTGTGCCCTACTTTTTGCTGTATGTGAAAAATTAAGAAATAACTTGAGACCTAGGATGATGTTAACTTCTCTAGTTTCTTTTCTTCTTCTTCTTTTTTTTTTTTTGGTAAGACGGAGTCTTGCTCTGTCGCCCAGGCTGGAGTGCAGTGGCGCCATCTCGGCTCACTGCAACCTCTGCCTCCCGGGTTCACGCCATTCTCCTGCCTCAGCCCCCCGAGTAGCTGGGACTACAGGCGCCCACCACTAGGCCCGGCTAATTTTTCTGTATTTTTAGTAGAGACGGGGTTTCACCCTGTTAGCCAGGATGGTCTCGATCTCCTGACCTCGTGATCCACCCACCTCGGCCTCCCAAAGTGCTGGGATTACAGGCGTGAGCCACCGCGCCCAGCCAAACCTCTCCAGTTTCTTTGCCTTTTGTTTCTGGCAGCTGCCTGGGTTGCTAGGTGTCCAGAATCATCTTAACCCAGTTTCAGGGACTGAGATGATTTAGAGCTGGCTCCGTCCCTGTTGGTATACTTGTCGTGGGTGCCCCTTCCACCTGCAGGGCACCTCCCTGAGGTTTCAGTTCAAAGCCTGGTGAGTTATGGACTCTCCCCTTTTTTCCTTAACTACGCTTTTGTCTGAAATTCTGCTCAGTTCCTCGGCCACCTCATCTGGAATTGTCAGACTCCCTTAACGTTACATGGCCCCAGGTGTCAGGCTTCCCTCCTGTCTCTTCCTGAAGCCTGGCCCAGTAACTCTTCCTTCTCTCCTAACTCTCTGATGACTTTAGGCAGGGTTTTATTATATATATTACATTATTATTTTATTTTTTGAGATCAAGTTTCGCCCTTGTCGCCCAGGTTGGAGTGCAATGGTGCGATCTCAGCTCACTTCAACATCTGCCTCCCGTGTCTACGCGACTCTCCTGCCTCAGCCTCCCAAGTAGCTGGGATTATAGGAATGTGCCACCACGCCTGGCTAATTTTGTATTTTTTTTTTTTAGTAGAGATGGGTTTTCACCATGTTGGTCAGGATGGTCTTGATTTCCTGACCTTAAGTGATCCATCCGCTTTGGGCTCCCAAAGTGCTGGGATTACAGGTGAGAGCCACCTGACCTGGCCACAGGCAGGATTTTAAAATCTGATCAAGCTTTCCTAGGAAGACGGCTGGGTGGAATCACCAGAGTGGTAATTCTTTAACACGTTAGAATTAACTTAATCACCGGCCGGGTGCGGTGGCTCACGCCTGTAATCCCAGCACTTTGGGAGGCCGAGACAGGCGGATCACGAGGTCAGGAGATCGAGACCATCCTGGCTAACACAGTGAAACCCCGTCTCTACTAAAAATACAAACAAAAAAAAAATTAGCTGGGCATGGTTGCGGGCGCCTGTAGTCCCAGCTACACGGGAGGCTGAGGCACGAGAATGGTGTGAACCCGGGGGGCGGAGCTTGCAGTGAGCTGAGATGGCGCCACTGCACTCCAGCCTGGGCGACAGAGCGAGACTCTGTCTCAAAAAAAAAAAAAAAAAAAGAATTAACTTCATCAAGGACCACATAAAGTCCTTCTTTGATTTCCTTTGGAATAGTTTTGAATTTATACATTATCTGGGGGAGAAGTGACATCTTTACAAAAGTTGGCTGGCCATGGTGGCTCATGCCTGTAATCCCAGCACTTTGGGAGGCCAAGGCAGGTGGATTGCTTAAGCCCAGGAGTGTGAGACCAGCTTGGGCAACATGGCAAAACCCTGTCTCTACTAAAAAAAAAAAAAAAAAAAAAGAGCTGGAGGTGGTGGCACGCACCTGTAGTCCCAGCTACTGAGGAGGCTGAGGTGGGAGATCACCTGAACCCATGAATATGAGGCTGCAGTGAGCCAAGATCACACCATGGTACTGCAGCCTGGGTGACGGGAGTGAGACCCTGTCTCAAAAAACTCCCAGAAAGTTAATTTTCCTATCCACAAACATTCACACCTCTCAATTTATTAAGGTGTTTTTTATGGTTTTTAATAAAATCTGATTTTTCCTATAAAGGTTTCACACATCTTTTGCTGGTCTAGGACCTTAAGACTTGTGATGCTAGTATAAATGGGGTCCTTTAAGATTACATTTTTTGAAGCCGGGCGTGGTGGCATGTGCCTGTAGTCTGAGTTCCTTGGGAGGCTGAGGTGGGAGGACTGCTTGAGCCCAGAAGTTTGAGACTGCAGTGAGATATGGTCATATCACTGCACTCCAGCCTGGGCAACAGAGCAAGACACCATTAAAAGAAACAAAAACAGGTCAGGTGCGGTGGCTCATGCCTGTAATCCCAGTACTTTGGGAGGCCAAGGCCAGGGGATCACGATGTCAGGTGATCGAGACCATCCTGGCTAACACCGTGAAACCCCATCTCTACTAAAAATACAAAAAATTAGCCGGGCATGGTGGCGGTCGCCTGTAGTCCCAGCTACCCAGGAGGCTGAGGCAGAAGAATGGTGTGAACCCGGGAGGCAGAGCTTGCAGTGAACTGAGATCGCGCGGCTGTACTCCAGCTTGGGTAACGGAGCAAGACTCCGTCTCAAAAAAAAAACACAAAAAACAAAACAAACGAACCAAAAACAAAACACAACCCAAAATCCTCCAAAACAAACAAAAAAAGATTACATTTTCTGGTTGCTTTTTGATTGTATATAGGAATATGTTTTGTATAGCTAGCCACCTTCATAGATTTTCTTGTTCATCTCTCAGTTATTTACTTTTCTCACAGCGGTGGCAAGGATCTCCAGTACAATGAACAGACAAGGAGTTACTGGAATCTTTGTTTCTGATTTTAAAAGAAGCACTTTGAATATTTCACAATTAAGTATGTCTGTATAGGATCTTGGAAGGTAACCTTTATCAGATTAAAGCAGCTTTCTATTTCTAGCTAACAAAAAGGTTTTTTTTTTTTTTTTTTTTGGCTGGCCACGGTGGCTCACGCCTGATACACTTTGGGAAGCCGAGCTGAGTGGATCGCTTGAGCTCAGGAGTTCAAGACGAGCCTGGCCAACATGGTAAAACCTGGTCTCTACAAAGAATAAAAAATTAGCTGGGTGTGGCGGTGCGTGCCTGTAGTCCCAGCTACTTGGGAGGGTGAGGTGGATCGCTTGAGCCTGGGAGCTCGAGGTTGCAGTGAGCAGATGCCATGCATTCCAGCCTGGGGGACAAAAGTGAAACCCTGAATTTTTATTATTCCTAATAAAAATAATGAATGGATGTTGCATTTTTAACAAAGGCTGTTCTGTGACTACTGCGGTGATTCTATGGCTTTCTTCCTTTAATTTGTTAACGTGGTATATTTGGGGGAAGTGAGGCCATGCCGTGAAAATAAACCCTGAAGTCTCCATGGCTTCATTTTTCATTCACGTCAAGCAAGGCCAGCGTGGGTGAGTGGGGTGGTCCCTGTCCAGGCTCCCCCAACTTGGGGCTCTGCCATCTTACCACCCAGACTCCAGGAGTACTGGCGGTGGGGAAGAGTAAGTATGGAGCCACGCAACAGTTCTTAAACGCCCAGCCCACAGTGACATGTGTCTGCCTCTCAGATCTCAGGGAAGTGTAGTCCCCTGTGTGCCCAGGAAGAAGATGCAAACCAGATGTGTAAAGCCACAGCGTCTAGCATGGGCGTCAGTGACGTTAACTGATCGAAATTATTCCATCCTTGCGTTTTTGAGATAAGCCCAACCTGGTCAGGAAGGACTGATTTTTATGTGATGCTGGTTTGGGGTTGCTAAGATGATTTTATAAATTTTGTATCAGTATTCATACACTGGACTGACTTGTAATTATCTTGTACTCTCCTTGTCTTGATTCATTGTCAAGGTTATATTCCATTCATAAAACAAGTTTAGCGTTTCCTTTTTCTTTTTTCTTTTTTTTTGAGACAGAGTCTCGCTCTGTTACCCAGGCTGGAGTGCAGTGGTACGATCTCAGTTCACTGCAACCTCCGCCTCCCATGTTCAAGCGATTCTCCTGCTTCAGCTTCCTGAGTAGCGGGGACTACAGGCGCCCGCCACCATGCCCGGCTAATTTTTGTATTTTTAGTAGAGATGGGGTTTCATCATGTTGGCCAGGCTGGCCTCGAACTCCTGACCTGAAGTGATCCGCCTGCCTCAGCCTCCCAAAGTGCTGGGATTACAGGCGTGAGCCACTGCGCCCGGCCTGTGTGATGTTTCGATTAAGAGAAGTGAATGAGGTAAAGCAGTCTGTAGAGTGCTTGGTACTCCAAAATGCTCACCAGACCCTGTTCCAAGTATTAACTCATTGAAACTTTGTGAGACCTTAGGAAGTAGAGGCTGTTATTACCCCCACTTCCAGCTGGGGAAACTGGGAAGCAGAGAAGAAAACCACTTACCCAGGGTCCTTTTGCTTAGCTGCAGAGTCAGGACACAGCCCTTTGCAGCCAAGGCCATATTCCCCCAGCCAATGAGGGACTCAGATGGCCCGAGCCACATCTTGACTGCTTCCTAAATAATGCACTCCTAGTGAATGAATGAAAAAAAAAAAAATGGTTTGAATGAATGCTGGGGCCTGCTTCTCATCCCACAGCGGGATAGTGAGCAGTCAGCCATCATACCTCATTCTCCAGCCTTGCACTGCTGGGGGCGGGACCCAGCTTGTCAACCGCAAGGTCAGAGCAGGTGGGAGGCTTGGGGCCCTCGGCTCAGATACCTTCGGTGGGACTGCAGTTCTTGGTTGGAGCAGGCATCGGAGCCTCCTGGGTTACTGGCTAAGCACGCACACTCCCAGGCCCTGGGCGGGGACACTCTGCGGTGGGGCCGAAGCCAAGGTTTTTCCTCCGTGACCATGGCGGCTCCCTCGCTGAATCTCACGGTCTCGCTGAATCTCGCGGTCTCGCTGAATCTCGCGGTCTGCCGGTCACCAAAGACCAGGGTGGGTCGCAGCAGCTGCTGCCCTGCAGCCCTGGTGGGAAGGCTGAGGCCTGAGGTCCATACCTGGCATGTCACCTACTGCTCACTGGGGTTGTTGGGGCCAGACCAGGTTCTTGGCGTTGCTGGCAGGGGAGGGAGATGGGAGTGGAGGACTAAGGAGTGAACTGGTCTCTCTCGGGCCTCTGCGAGCTTATTGGTCGAATTGGACAAAAGCAGATAACGAGGAGCCTGAGGCACGAGTGGCTGGAGTGGCTGAGCAATGTGCCAGAGGATTGCAACGAACAAAAGAGAGAACCTGGGCTTCCATCCTCCGGGGTGGTGTCTGACACACGGGCACTCTGCCAACAGCCGAGGGGATGGTGGATGCCTGCCTGATGCGGGGTCCCTTCTATCAGATCTTGTGATGGGTCTCGGAATACTTGGCCTCTCCCTTTAAAGGGACAGACTTAAGCTGCTGCCTTTGAGGGGGCATGAGGGGAGATGCCTCCCCCTCACCAGGTCCGACCTCTGCACGACCAAGTACAGAGAGATGCAGAGATCCTCGGCTTCCCCAGGGGCCGCCGTGGGGCTGAAAGCTGGGGACTGGGAACCAGGGTGAATGAGGGCTGGCCCTGACTCCCGCCATCCCTGGGTGGCTATGCCGGGGTGCTTGGTCTCAGGTGCTAGGGTGGAAACCCTGGGGCACGGGTGGGCCGTGGCATGGGGGTGGCTCTGGGAGGACAAGGAAGACAGGGAGATGGTGAATGGTCTCCCAGAACCATTGGGCCCTGTGCCTAACTCTGCATGGAGGGGACACAGCACACCTCAGGGCAGAGAAGGTACTGGAATCTCCAGGGCCTCCTCACTCCGACTCCTGTAAGTGCAGAGGCTTTGCTGTTCCTTGCGGGGGCTGGGCCCGAGCCTCTGTGCACTGCCTCCTGGGTGGCAGAGGACACACCGCAAAAGGCACACCATAAAGACAGTGCTTCCGGGCCCTGAGGAGCAGTTCTAGAGCCTGTGCTCCCGAATCCCACCCGAGGAATGCCCTTTTCACCAGGACACTGGGGTGGGGGGCTCCTATGCATGAACCGACCTCCGGGGAACGAGCAATTCTTTGCCCAGTTGACTGCTTCTAGGGCACAAGGCTTAGGAGGGAAAGTTCTGGCAACATCCATTCCACTCAGCCACAACTACCCCAACGGCGGCGAGTGGGCCTGGGAATGCAGCTGAATGGCCCTCAGCCTCCCAGGAGCCCCACCTGTGAGAGGGGTCTCAGAAAAGAGGTGGCGAGGCCAGCCCGGAGCAGGCTGGGCTGTCACTGTAATTGCACACACGCAGCTGGGCGCGGACATGACATTCGGCGGCTTTCGTCTGTGTTTATTTTTTTTCCATATAAAAGTTACATGTTTGAAATGTCTGCAGGAAGATGCCACCATCAGACAGGTTAGCTGGGGCATATATATTACAATGTAACCCTGTGGAGGTCGTGGGGCTGGAGCGGGAGACGCTCCCCAGAATCGGGTTTAGGTCAGACATGGTGTGCGTCTGCCCCTCCTTGCCACCCCCGACACCTGCAGGTGAGGACTGACCTCTGCAAGGAACGAGTCCTCTGCCTGGCTCCTGTCTGTCTGTGAAGACTGATTCCCACAACCCACCCGGCCCCCAAAAAGGAACAGACGAGCCATGGCCAGGCCGCAGCACTGAGCACAGAGCTCAGCAATAACCAGGACCAGGAGCAGGGGCGCAGGGGCACGCCTGCCATCAATAAGTGAGACATACATCGCACCTTGCCATCCTCACACAGGGAGCCCCGGGCACTGCTCATGTGCTGCCTGGGCCCCGCTGCTCAGACCACCAAGGGCTCCCAACAAGGGCCTGGGGAGTTGCTTGGGCACACTGGGGCCAGGCACAGGGTCTGTTCTGAATTCAGGGAAGGTGAAGAGACCCCACCTCCACCCGGCTCAAGCCCAAGAACAAGGCAGACAGAGCTGTGGACAGCACCCGACCACAGACACGGTTCCGCCTGCTGCTGGGGGGAGAGGCCCGGTTTCTGAGGCTGCAGCATGGCACTGGCACTGCCTGTGCTACAGAGGGGGACTCCTACGAGTCTTACAAATACAGGGAGAATTTCAGTTCGCACAAACCCAAGGGCCCTGTGTGCAGAGAGGCCCTCACACGCGCACAGCAGCATTCAACAGAGCTGGGCAAGGGAAGGGGAGAGAGAGGCAAGGATTGAAATGAAGGGACTTCAAAAAGAAGGAACAAACTAAAAACCCAACCCACACACAATACTGTTAATAAGCCAGCGACTCTACACACACATTCCTTAAATAATAAAGTGACAGGTCCCGGCTGGCCCTGCAGGACCACCGCCCGAGGGGGTCCCGCCGCCAGAGGGGGTCCCGCCTGCCACTGCACGGCTTTCCTCCCTCTATCTACAGGACAAACAAAACATGGGAGAGGGGAAAAAAACCCACATTTTCTTCTTGATAAATGCTGTTCAAAAACCCATGAAGGACTCAAAGTGACATGGTTGTTTTAAACAAAACCCAAATGATCAACAGATGTTGCTTTCTACGTTTTGCCTTTGTTCTGTTTGAACTGGGCTAAGTAAGCATAGTTAGACCCTGCTGTTCACTTGACCCTGCTGTCCTAAACCTGGGACAAGTGAGCACTCATTCATGCACAGCAGACCCAGAGGCATGGGCTGGGGCAGCACGACTGGGTTCCCGCAGTGCCCTGCCTGCAGGCTCATGCTGGAGGCCACAGAGCCGGGCGGCACAGGGCAGGTTCTGTTTGCCAAGCGCCCCACAAGCCTTGCCCAGATTGTCAAGCTCAGCAGCAAGAACGGTTTTGACGAGGAGGATGGAAAGAGCATCTGCTCTGCAAGCTGCTCTGGTGTGGGGAGAGTAGGGAGAGGGCGCACCTGCTGCAGCTGCTACCTTAGGAGGCTCCTCTGCGGCCAGGCCTCTGCCTCCCTGCACCCCAAGGGCCCATTCGGGTGCCTCAGGGATGCTCTTCTCTCCCAGGGGCACTGACAGCACTGGCTGAAAGGTTTGAAGAGCCAGAGGAGGAGCCCTGCTGGCCGGCCCAGGATGGGGCAAGGAGGGAGGGAAAGCCAGGGGATGGGGAGGGACAGGAGATGGAGTTTAAGGCACACAGCGAGCGATGGAGGAGGGAGGTGCTGGCCTCTCCCCTCTGAACTAACTCCCCCAGGAGCTCAGCTCTGGCCTCAGTTTGGTAAGGTTCAGAAGACTCCCGGCAATAAAAAGTACTTCTTGGATGATCAAGTCCTCCCTTACTCCAGCCTCCTCTGCTCAGCTCCCCAGGTGGTGTGGGAGGGGCCCAGTGGCCTGGGGTGGGGGGTAAGGGGCGACGGGATGACAGACACTGCTGCTGCTCTCAGCGGGCAAGGGAGGCCCTGATGGCGCCAGTACCGCGGTGCAGAGCACCAGCTGCTAAGGGGTCACCTGCGTACCTTTCCGGGCCTGCTGCAAAGCTCACACCATCCTCCATGCAACAGAAGCGGAAGCGAGAAGTGAAAGGACCTCCTCCCAGTCTACTCTGCGTTCTGCCCACCCAGCTGCTCGCCCCCACATTCCAGGGCCCCTGGAGGACAACCCACCCCAGAGGGCCTCCACTCATTTTCCATTTCAGAAGATTCAGGGACCCTGGAGCTCAGGGAGGGGCAGCACCCGCCACTTCCTTGGTCTGCTGATGAGGTCTCTGCTGCTCTCTCCCTGGAGGGGAGTGGGTGGAAGGGCAAGAGGGGAGAGATGGAAGTAAAAGCAGAAAACAAAACCAAACCAGAAAACCACCGGTTTGCAAATTGGCAACAAGACCTGCCTGCTGGCTGCAGAGGCCCACGGGTCTGCTCCCACAGAGGAGGGAGGCAGGAAGCGGCAGGCAGGCTCCAGCTCCCGCCCGGCCCCGCTGAGGCCTGGCCAGCCTCGTGGCTCCGAGGCCGGGACTCCTGCCACGCGCCTAACAGGTCCAAGGTCCTCTCCGGTCTGGGAGCTGCCCTCCGCGCCCCTCGAGCATTCTCCTCGATCCCGGCGGCTGCTCCTAGGTCTTCTCTTCCCGGTCTGTTTTTCTCCTTGTTATGTTCCTGGGTTTAATTTTCAGAGAGAGTTCCCATAGGGCCTCCTCAGCCAGGTGGTCACTGAAGTCATTGAAGAAGTTTATAATGTCGTCGTTCCTCCGGATGTCATAGTGCCTGGTGCAGGGGATGGGGAGCAGTCAGTGAGCACCTGTGTGGGCTGGACGGTCCGATGGCGCCACCCTCCTGGACGGTGCCGTGGGGACCATCCCCACAGCCTCGCAGCCAATGGATGTTGCAGGGGCTGCCGTTTAACCAGCGTGACAGAGGGGGGACACTAGCACTCAGAGACAGTACCAGCATATGGAGCACAAACAGGGCCCTGAGGCTGGGCTGCTCAAAGGGAAGGGGCCCCAGGTGACCCCACTGCCCCCAACAATGCATGTCAGGGCCCGCCCTGGGGGAGCTCTGGTGCCTCCGAGTCAGGCAGGCCAGGGTTTGTCAGGCGCTTCTCACAGCAAGGTGGGCACCAGCTTCCAGTGTGTAAAATGGGAGGACGAGCTGTGCCGTCACGGGGTCCAGGCCCAGGGCCAGGCCTGGCATGGAGCCTGGTGGGCATGCTTTCAAGTCATCCTGGCAGAAACTGAAGGGCCTGGACTATATCCCTGCTCAGCAAGGGGCGGGTCCCTGGGTCCTCTGTGGCTCCCCCTCCCCTCGGCATCCCGGGCTGTCTCTCCCTGGGTGTGGCCCAGGGCTCAGCTCTGCCCAGCCCCCCGGGGCAGCGGCACTCACGCCTGCTGGAAGCACCGCATGCTGTCGAGGATGTTGAACTGCTGCCACCGCTTGGAGAAGTTCACTTTCCCATCGATGTAGTCTGGGTTTCCCAGGTGAACGAAGGTCAGGTCCTGCAGGATCAGCCCCCTGGGAGGACGGGTTAGGAAGCCTGTTACTGCTACAGGGAGGGGCTGGTTTGGCAGCTGCTCACTGCGAGTCCTAGCGCCTGACACGACTCTAGCCCTTGCTGCTTCCAAACCCCAGAGCAAACCAAAGAGCCAGTCTGGGGTGTCTGTCTTTCCCAGAACAAACTCCCTCCTCAGCCTCTGGCCTCTGGCTCCACAAGCACCTGCTGGGGCCCTTGGAAGCCAGTACAGCTGATGAGGAGCCTGAGGGTGACGTGGCTGCCATGGCTGCTAAAGTAACATTAAACAAATGAGCAATAAAAAAAAAAAAAAATACAAAAAACCCCAAAAAAACCAAAACCCAAACCAGAGGGCAGGGGCGGAGATCTCCTTTTATTAACAGGTGTGGTGGGCTGGGTGCGATGGCTCATACCTGTAATCCCAGTACTACAGGAGGCTGAGGCAGAAGGATTGAGCTCAAGAGTCTGAAAACAGCTAGGCTGGGTGTGGCGGCTCATACCTATAATCCCAGCACTTTGGGAGGCCGAGGTGGGAGGATCACCTGAGGTCAGGAGTTTGAGCTCAACCTGGCCAACATGGTGAAACCCTGTCTCTACTAAAAATACAAAAAGTACCTGGGCATGGTGGTGCACGCCTGTAGTCCCAGCTACTTGGGAGGCTGAGGCGGGAGAATCACTTGAACCTGGGAGGTGGAGGTTGCAGTGAGCCAAGATTGCGCCCCTGCACTCCAGCCTGGGTAACAAGAATGTAACTCTGTCTGTCTCAAAAAACAAACAAACAAAAAATAAATAAATAAATAAAAAGAGAGTTTGAAACCAGCATGGGCAACAAAGCAAGACCTCGTCCCTACAAAAAAATACAAAAATTAGCTGGGCATGGTGGTGTGTGCCTGTAATCCCAGCTACTAAGGAGACTGATGTGGGAGGATTCCTTGAGCCCAGGAGTTAAAGGCTGCAGTGAGCTATGATTGCACCACTACACTCCAGCCTGGGTGACAGAGACTCCGTCTTTATTAAACAAATAAATAAACAGGCCGGGTGCGATGACTCACGCCTGTAATCCCAGCACTTTGGGAGGCCAAGGCAGGTGGATCACCTGAGGTCAAGAGTTCGAGACTAGACTGGCCAACACGGTGAAACCCTGTCTCTACTAAAAAAAATACAAAAAAAAAAAAAAAAAAAATAGCCGGGCATGGTTGCGCACGCCTGTAATCCCAGCTACTACTCAGGAGGCTGAGGTGGGAGAATTGCTTGAACTCAGGAGGCAGAGGTTGCAGTGAGCCAAGATCATGCCACTGCATTGCAGCCTGGGTGACGGAGTGAGACTCCATCGCAAACAAACAAACAAACAAACAAACAAACAAACAAGGTGTAGTAACTTAATAGGTGCTTCTGACTGCAGAGGACTTAAGGCCAGATGAGAGAGATGGGGGCGGCTCCTCCACTCAGGGAGAACTCAGCTTGAGCGAGCAGCTGTGGAGCCATGGTGGGAAAGACTGTTAGCGCTCGGAGCAGAAAGCCTGGGGATTTGTATCTCTGAGAGCTGAGGCCTCGAGGGCAGCCCTACAGGAATCCTATAGGATGTGCCATTGAACACTCAGCCTTGGGATGCTGCTGAGTTTTGGTCTCTTGGAGATTCTCAGTGTCTATGGCACACTAAAGGCTCTCGTAACTCCTGCAACAGACACTTGTTTGGCTTTGGTTATTCCGCTATGTCCCTTTTCTATGAAACATATTTCCTCCCACCCATGGTCCACACTCAGGAAGCACTTTCTGAACTTCTTTACACCAAGGCTCTCAAGGTTCCTGGGTGGCTGTGCATCCTCAGGTTGCTCTAATGCGCATCCACGTGTGAGGACACTGGAATAGTGTGTGATGCCGTGTGTGGGGACAGGAGCCATACATCTGTCACAAGCATGGCTGCACATGCTCATGAGCAGGCTATGAAAGGAAACGAGAGCCGGGCTGGGGGCTGGGGAAGGAGCTGTGTTCTTCACCTGAGCCCTTCTGTTCTGTTTAAACTGTATTATAAGAAACATTATGTATTATATTATATATATGTATTGTACATTATGTATTACAAGAACCTTAAGTAAAACCGAAGTACAAATGTCTCTGTTAGAAACCCCTAAATTAGGATTTCTCTGCCAGAGCCTGACAGATCTTCCCCAGAGCAATGGAGGCAAACCCAGGCGGGGCTGGGGGCCTGGAGGGGCTGCTACTCACAGGTACGGGATGCACGGCGGTTCCACCTCCGAGAGGGCGGCCCGGTAGGCTCGGAAGGAGGATGAGCTGTCAATCAGCGTGCAGTACTCGGCGAGGCCCTGGCAGGACAGGACAGGACAGGACAGGACAGGTGTGAGCGAGTGCTGGGGCAATGCTGGGACAGAGCCCTGGTCCTCCTCACTAAATGGAGGGTCAACCACCCCCTGCCCACCTCCACAGGTCCCACCACACGCAAACATCCAGCCAGGTGTGGGTCCTGGCCCTGGTCAGCAGGGATTCTGTCCTTTTCAATGAGTGTCAGCCCAACCCCTGGTCACAGGGGGACTTCAGGCCGTTCTGTGGAGAAACATCCCACAGTACTCATTGTGCCTGGACAGCCAGCGCCTACGTGTGTACGACGTCCTGGAAGATGGGCTCCTGCCAGCCAGAGGAGCTTCCCAGGCACACACTGAGTGGCGTCACTCCTGGCTCCGAGCTGCCTTTGCTCTGCCCTGCACTCAGGGAGGACCAACTAGAGACAGCATGTGACTTCGCCCTCCTAAGGGCTGGGAGGCTTCTCTCTTGCAGGGGTGGTGGGCTCCCGCCTAGGAGACTCAGCCAGCCCTGCCCCACTCAGAAGGCCCTTCTCCTGCCTCTTCTCCTGTTAGGTGCCTCTCCCTGCAGTGCTGCCTCCTCAGGAGCCCTCTTGCAGAGAGGCCGTGTGAATTTCCCACCTCTCCCCATACACTAGCTTACAACCATCCCTGAACATGGGCTTGAACAAGACGACCCTGGGTGGCCTGGCTGACACCCGGGTCTCTGACATGACTCCTGGGTGGCCTGGCTGACCCTTGGGTCCCTGACATGACCTCTGGGTGGTCTGGTCACACTTGGATCCCTGACATGATCCCTGGGTAGCCTGGCTGACACTCAAAGCTATGGGTTTTGCCCCCACTTGCAATACTTGCAATAATATTTCCCCACACAGGATAAAGGCCCAATTCCTCACCAGGCTCCTGAGGCTCTCATGACCTAGAGCTGGTCCCCCTCTCCGGGGATGTGGTCCCCTGGCCTCCTCCTGTCCCTGGAGGTGCCAATCCCCACCTGCTCCCGGTTGTGTACTCCTTTGTCCCCTTTGATTCTCTTCCCTTCCCAGGAAACTCCTCCTCCTCTACAGGTGGTGGCATGAGGGACACTTCCTCTGGGCTGGCCCACCTGCCCACCCTTCTTCTTTCAGCACTTATCCAGCAGAAACCCACCCAACACCGTGCTGGGCTGTTCACAGTGCGTCCCCAGCACCCACCGCAGCGCCCGGCCCAGAGCAGACCCTTCGGAAGAACGGGCTGAGGAAGCGCAGGGGAGATGGGAACCCAGGGATGGGCCTGCTGGGTGGCAGCAGAACACCAGGACGTGACCACCCTGGAACCAACCTTGAAGCTCCCTGGGGCCTGAAGACTGGCGATCAGAGACAGGAAGGTGGGAGGGCAGCTGTCCTGGCCACACAGCATGTCGGTGGCAGAGCAGGGGCCTAGGCCCAGCCTCTGCTTCAGTGGGAGCACTTTCTGCCACAGCTGGTTGTCTGAGGGCTGCATGGCCCCCTTTACCAGGCATCCTCCCACCCACGCCCCAAGGCCGCTCACCTCTGAGGTCTGCTTCTGCCACTCCAGCCTGCGGATGGGCGCTGAGTCCAGGGCAGAGAGGATGGCCAAGTAGGAGTTGAAGTTATTCAGCTTCCGCAAGTGCTGCCGAGAGAGGGGTGGCGCCGTGAGGCACGAGGGCAGGCGGGTCCCGGGCTCCCCAGGCAGGGACTGATGGTGGGGGCCTGGGGAGGACTTGGCCACCATTACCTTCATGATCTTGATGAACTTTAAGAGCAGCCGTTCCCTGTCCTGGGCCTTTTCCTGTAACATGATTATGGACCGGACCCTGCATGGACCAAGGGAAAAAGAAACAGCTGAGCTGACCAGTCCCTGCAGGCCCCAGGGGTCCTGGTGGAGACAGGACCTGTACGACCCCCATGCCAGTGGTCACCAGCCCACCCCTACTGAGTATGTGCAACCTGCCCCAGGCATAGACCTACTTTCTGCTCTCCAGGAGCTCACGGCATCCTGGGACAGAGGGAAGACACCACAAGGAAATCTGGTGACAATAAATCTGGTGACCATAAGGAAATCTGGTAAAGGCCCAAAGGGGGCTTCGAATCTGCAGGTGGAGCATGGAAGGATCAGAGCCTTTCCTGGCAAGCATGGACCCCAAGTACCAAGGGACTGGGCAAGTTCCTTGTGCGGCACAGGACTGGCTTGGGGAGACCCGCTAGCACGTGACGTAAGAAGTCACCTTAGGCAGCCACGAGGTAAGGAACTTCTGAGAACCTTAGTAGCAACCAAAGCCGAGACCAAAGCCACAGGCCAGTCTCATCTGTGGGATAGATGCAGCAGGGGTGTCACGCTGGCCTCAGTTTCTTGTGGTTCACAGGGGCCACTACCAGGGTCACGTAGAGGAGGTGCCACACTTTGCACTGCTGCTTCTTCCTTTTTTTTTTTTTTTTTTTTAAAGAGACAGGGTCTTGATCTGTCACCCAGTGCTGTGAGTATATCTCACTGTAGTCTTGAACTCCTGGGTTCAACTGATCCTCCTGCCCCAGCTTCCGGAGTAGCTGGGACTATAGGTATGTACCACTGCACCTGGCTAATTTTAATTTTTTGTAGAGATGGGGGTCTCTCTATGTTGTCCAGGCTGGTCTCAAACTCCTATGCTCAAGTGATCCTCCTGCCTTGGCCTCCCAAAGTCCTGGGATTATAGGTGTGAGCCACTGCGCTTGCACCTCTGTGCAGCCAGGCCCTGTGGAGCGTGCCCCCAAGCTTCCTGCACCCAGCCAGAGGCTGCTGTCAGAAGCCAGGCTTGGGGCCTTGTGTGCAGCTTCCGTCTGCCTTAGAAACCACATCCTGTTGGGCAAAACCCTACGCTGGACTGCCATGGCTAAACATGCTTTCCCCAGGACGGAGTGCTTCTGTGGGGAGGATGGCAGGAAAAGGGGAGATGATCTCGGGGCCTTTAAAACACATCAGACATTCTCCTGGAGGCAGCAGCGGGCAGTGGGGCTGGCACAGCAGTGGGCAGTGGGGGCGGGGCCCTGCCTGATACTGAGCTGCTGTGGGGGCTTTGCCGCCTCCTGAAGAGACAAGAGCTCTCTGCTTTATAAACACACTACTGGGATTTATTTTGCTTTAAGAATTAAATACTAGGCCGGGCGCAGTGGCTCACGCCTGTAATCCCAGCACTTTGGGAGGCCGAGACAGGCGGATCACAAGGTCAAGAGATCAAGACCATCCTGGTTAACACGGTGAAACCCCGTCTCTACTAAACAATACAAAAAACTAGCCGGGCGAAGTGGCGGGCGCCTGTAGTCCCAGCTACTTGGGAGACTGAGGCAGGAGAATGGTGTAAACCCAGGAGGCGGAGCTTGCAGTGAGCTGAGATCGAGCTACTGCACTCCAGCCTGGGTGACAGAGCGAGACTCCGTCTCAAACACACACACACACACACACACACAGAGAATTAAAGACTAAATACAAACATTAATGTTATAGAGCCCACTCCTGTGCTAACTGTTTTGTCAGGCAGAGTCAGTGTGAGCGTCAGCCTGAGACCGCCTGGCAGTGACAGGGCAGGAGGGCAAACTCGACGCCCTTCCCAACACCACCTACGGCAGACATTGCTCCTCGACCCTGGCACTCTTCCCCGCTGAGCCTCCTCAACCAGGTGGCCACTTCCAGCAAGCCCCGTCCTGTCCCTGCCCTTGTCCTCTGCCTGCCCCTGTCCTCTGTCTACCATTCGTCGTCAATGCTCGCGGGGCCCCCGGGAGCTTAGAGGAATGAAAGAGGTAGCTCCTTCTCCTACCATTTGAGCTCCATGCAAAGGAAAACGCAGAGCCCACCCATACGTGCCACCATCCAGAGCAACAGGGCTTGGCGCTGGGCCCCTCACCAGTAGGACATGTTGTTGAAGTGCTCCGTGAACTGGGTCAAGTTGGGGCTCTTTTCCTCATTCTGCTCTTTTGCCCAAAGCAAAACCTCAGGAATCTGCAAAAGGAAAGAAGGCAGATGGAGGTGGAGCCCCCGGCTTTCCCGTGATGGGGTTTCTTTCATTCAGGGACAACCAGTGTGGCTCCCCATGGCAGGGGAAGCCTGTACCTCTATTTTATAGAAGAGCTCAGCATCCAGCAGAGTTAGCTGCTCCGCGATCTCATGGCTGTGAAAGTCGTGCAAGGTCCCCGGCCTGGAAGACAGAGGCGTGAGAAGAGCCGTCAGGGGTGGGGAGGGCGGTGGGGAGAGGTAAGCAGGCCCGGGCTGCAGCGTCGGATCAGGACAGCCTCTCTGCCCAGCAGGAGCGTGGAGGCTACGTGGCGGGGAAGCCCCAAAAGGCTCCCTGGGGCCCTATGGGCCTCCTGCCTCTCTCCAGGACAACACTGTCTGCCTTTCCTTCCTGCTTCTGCTGAGTGTGTCCAGCAGCTTCTGGAATCAGGAGCCTGAGTTTCCCTCGTGAGCTCATGGACAACTGACATGCCAAGAAGGCTCACTCATGGCTGGAGCCCGCTTCTAGGTGGCCAGCAAGAACAGAGACGGTGCCAAAGAAACGAAGGCTATGCACTCACCGGAAGGAGCCCACTACTCAACAGACATCTATAGCTGCAAATGGCACTCACCGTCGGTGTAGAGGGGGCAGGCCACAGACAGGAATCTTTACGCAGATTTTTTTTTTGAGACAGAGACTCGCTTTGTCGCCCAGGTTGGACTGCAGTGGCCGGATCTCAGCTCACTGCAAGCTCTGCCTCCCGGGTTCACGCCATTCTCCTGCCTCAGCCTCCCTGGTAGCTGGGACTATAGGCGCCCACCACCTCGCCCGGCTACTTTTTTGTATTTTTTAGTAGAGTCGGGGTTTCACCGTGTTAGCCAGGATGGTCTCGATCTCCTGACCTCGTGATCCACCCGTCTCGGCCTCCCAAAGTGCTGGGATTACAGGCTTGAGCCACCGCGCCCGGACTCTTTATGCAGATTCTTAGGGATGGTCAGGGTAGCCCAGAGGGCCGGGCTAGCATCAACCACTGCCGTGTTCATGCTGGGACAACCCAGAACTGACCCAAGCCCAGGGTGTGTGCACTCCTGCCCTGTCCTCTGAAGCCCCATGCCCTGCTGCCCACTTCCTAGTCACAAGGGGATCACCACCCAATATGTGTCTCCTGGAGAAGAGGCCCAGCCCCCAGGGACCCACGGGGCTGTTCCTGAGGCACCTCATCAAAGGGCCTGCGCAGAATCAGGCTGGGGCTGTGGGGCTGGCAGGGAGGGAGGGTAAACTGAGAAAGGCACAGCTCCTGGGGAAGAGGCGGGGCTGGAGAGGTGGGCTCCTCACCTGGCTGCTACCCCCCGGGCCGCCAGGGGCTGGCCAGAGGTGGCACACCTGAGCAGCTTCTTCTGGTCCACCTTGTCCAGGATGTTCTTCCGGAGCACGCGGGCCAGGCTCAGCTCCCCGTTGCACACCAGGCGGAAGACCAGTTCCATCAGCAGCTTCAGGATCTCTTCTGTCAATTCCACCAGGCTGAAGGACCAAAGAGCACAAGGTGAGGACCAGGAACACAAGGCCCAGGCAGACTCTGGCTTTGCCTTGGGATACACAAAGGGCACGGGGCCATGACTGGCACAGAGCTGGCTGGGAAACTTCTCAGGGGAAGAGAGCAGGAGACGAGAGCCTGGGATGGCTGCCTGTGTTCTTGGAGGTGTTGGGATGGTCATAGCACCTGCCACACACGCAACAGCCATCTGTTGGCACTGGACAAGTGCCAGGGACTCTGCTGGGGCCTGGTCTGCAGGGACAAGTCCCACACAAATCCCACCCTGGGGAGCTGCTGCTCCCATTGGGCGATGAGACACCAAGACTTCCTGACCTCTCAGACTAGATGCCCGAGGGATACTTCCTGACTTGCCCTGCTGAGAGCTGTCCACGCATGGCCATTTCCCAGCCGCACAGCCACTGACCACAGTCATCTCCCCCAGCAGGAGGAAGACAGTCCGCCTGATGGAGATTTGTCAGCGGAACCGATATGGCAAGTGCCATGCCGTCAGATGGCCAGCCATGGAAACACTAGGAGTGAGGGAGAGGCAGCCTCTCCCATTCCAGCCTCCACACAGCCTCCACCATGGCTGGTGGCTGAGAGCATGGCCTGCTGGAGACTGGACCTAAGATACCCATGGGAGCAGGTGGGTGTGGCGGGTTCTCTCCTGAGGGTCCAGGAGGGACCTCATGAGGAAATCCAGGGCCTGGGCGCGGGGTGGAGACACCCCTCACCCACCTCACCCTGGCCTGCTGGGGATGGGCCATTCTCTCAAAGGACCAAGATAATGCAGGCAAGAGCCAGCTCTGCCCAGAGCCGATGGGCAGGAGAAGCAGGTGGATTGGAGCCTTTGCCTCCCCATTGGCCCCCTAGGACCCCAAGGGTGAAGCACTCACCAAAGCTCATCCACCACCCGCACCAGTACGAAGAATGTGTTCTTGCTGACGCGCTTCTTGAACGTATCGGCGAAGGGAGAGAATTTCTCGTATGTGGAGCATGGGTTAAAGAAATAGCCACGTGGCCGGCCGGGGGTGGTGGGAGTGGAGGACTGACTCCTGGGGACCACTTGCTGAGCGCTCACAATGTGCCCGTCTCCCTGCGTGTAAAGCATTGGCATCCAGAAACGAGGGCATGGGACTAGCGCAGGGCAACAACTGCAAAGCCAGGATTTGAGCACAGGCATCTGACCCCAGGGATGCCCCCGGCTGCTGTCCTCTCCTGCCTGCCATGCCATCTCTGCTGCACTGTCCAGGCCTGCCTTTCTGTCGGGTTCACCCCGAGGTGCCCGTGAGACTACAGACATGTAGAGAGTGCCTTGCTGAACCTTAGGTAGAGAACGGTGGGCCCAAACCAAACACCCTTAAAACCCCAGGTCGCTGGGCAAGCGTGTAGGCCAGAAGTGTCTCCTTCCAGTCTTTCTGTGAGTTTCCATCCTGAGGCTGCCTCCCTGGGCTCTGCAGGGGAGCTCTCGCCTCCGTGACACTGGGCCGGGTCTCTCTTCCCAGAGCTGCAGCACGCTCCAAATTAGCTCCCTGTCTCCAGGGCAGCCCTTCTAGCACCCGACCAGCTCTGGCTCATGCCCTGAGGTTGGGCTCTGCTTTGCAGTCAGGGTTTCCTGCCCGGCTGTTGTGCTTGCCATCAACTCTCCAGACCTCTCCGATACCCTCCTGCTCTCTCTCTAGCGATCCTGGACCTTCCAAGTCATGGGGCTCAGGACAGAGCAATGTAGCAGGGATGATGGCTTGGTCCATAGCACAGGGGTCGCCAGCCAGTCAGGCCTAGACCTTGATGCTGCACCATTTCCATGATGGCTGAGCCGGGCAGAGGTGGAGAGCCTGGGCGCTGGCAGCAGGGGGGCAAGTGGCATGTGGCTGCCTTCCCACCAAGCAGCCACATGGGTCAGGTCCTTCATGTCTCTGAGCCTCGGTTTCCTCAATTACACAACAGGAAATTATAGAGCAGTGGCCCCATGTACAATACGGTAATTTTACACACACCCACACACACGTATTAAAAAATGGTCATAGAGCTACGTGAAAGCACACATGTAAACATGTAAAGCACATCTCGCCTGACCAGCAAGTCCTCGACACGTGTGAGTGACAGCCATTCACTGAGCCAGGCCTGTGAGCAGGCGCTCTGAGTGACAGAACTTCCCAGGGACCCGAGACTCCGCCAGTGGAAGATGTCCACGTCTGTCTTGATAGATTCGGAATTCTAAAGGTCACCACGAAGGGAGAACGGGAGGCCCGGAGGTCTGCAGGAGACCCCGAGTGGAGCAGTGAAGGCTCAGGGCATACAGGAAGCCGTGAGGGCGCTGGTGGACTCAGGACTTCCTACCCCAGGTGGTGGCAGCTGCCCAGCAGATGGCAGCCGTGGGCTATGTGCTAAGAGGTGGCTGAGGAGCAGCCGACCCAGCCTGCCCTCCTGGAGCAGCAGCTGCAGGTCAGCCTCGTAGGGTGGGCAGGTTCGGGCTTGAAGAAGCAACGGGTCACACAAGTGGGTCCTTCCAAGCCCCTGGGGTCCTTCTCAGCCACTACTGCAGAGGGTGACATTTACTGAGGGTGGGCCCGTGAGGTAGATCTGGGGACAGGAGCCCATTCCAGTTGTGGATGTGGCAGTCGCAGAGTCCGCTGCGGGGGAGGTGACCGTGCTGACCCCTGAGCTTTCTATTTGGGTCTTGGTGTCCATCGTGCCCAATGTCCTGGGGCTCAGCTCTGAGAAGCTGCCAGAGCCGACCGTGGGGGGTCTCTGCAGGGGCGTCTGCAGGACCGGCACACTCGCTCCCTCCCAGTCCGGGGCCTAATTCTTTTTCAGAATCATCCAATAACCACAACTGCCACCAGGCACACATTCCCAGACTACGTTCCAGCCTCTTCACATCATTTCACTCGACCCTTTAAGAGATGAGGAGCTTGCCCGAGCTCAAAGCTGAAATGCAGGAGGGCAGAGGTGGGAACCTCGGTCCGTGGGGCTCCTGTGTCCCCACTTCAATCACACTGCCACCCAACATGCTGCTCAGCTTCCCCCACGAGGGCCGAGGGGCAAGAGGGCCCCTCTCTCTCTGAAATGCCCATGGTGCAGGGGCCGTGGGTCAGGCGGGAAAGGATATCTGTACTGCAGCTTCTTGATGAGCTCCTCTGGGGAGATGAAGGTCCTGTAGGTGGTCAGGAAGGCCTCGCAGTACAACACCAAATCTAGAGGGAAAAGCAACACAAGCTGCTTGTCAGGGTGCAGAGGGCTGAGGGTGGGAGCTGGGGTGGATCTGGGTCCTTGCTCTGAGAGAGGCAGGGGAGATGGCATGGGGAGTGGGACGGGCGAGGGAGCCAAGGGCCTGGGAACCCCCTCTGGTGCCTCCGCCTGCATGTCCCAGAGAAGTCACACGTCCTCTCTGTCCATCTCTAAAAGGAAATAGCAGATCAGAGAGGGAAAACAGGAATGGGTTTTATCTCATGGGCACTTTCTACTGACGATGGTGCTGCCTGGAGAACCGTGCTGTGGGAGCTGAGGCCAGCTCTGGTCCCAGCGGAAGAGGGCACTTAGGCTGACGAGTGATGCCTGCCCTAGGCATCAAAACCCGGAGGCATGCCTGTTCCAGGTAGAAGCCAGCCCTGGATTAGACTCTGAGAGGCTCTGCCTGTCCGTGTCTAATGCTTCAGAGGGTCTTAGCCATCATGGGCACAAAGGAAATATTTGTTCAAACTTGTCAGCAGGATCCTGAAATGAAATCCTAGGCAGTACTTTTATTTTTAAGTTTTCATTATTATTTTTATTTTTGAGACAGGGTCTCACTCTACCGCCCAGGCCAGAGTGCAGTGGTGTGATCTTGGTTCACTGCAACTTCTGCCTCCTGGGTTCAAGTGATTCTCCTGCCTCAAGCTTCCCGAGTAGCTGGGACCACAGGCACGCACCACTACACCTGGTGATTTTTGTATTTTTAGTAGAGACAAGGTTTCACCATGTTGGCCAGTCTAGTCTCAAACTCCTGGCCTCAAGTGGCCTCCCCAAAGTGCTGCAATTACAGGTGTGAGCCACTGTGCCCAGCCAGTACTTTTAGATGGTAGGGTCCAACCCAAAAATCTGGGGAAATTCCACGTTTTGGGTCCTAAGGGATAGGCTGAAGAGGCACAGCCTGGGCCAGGTACCGAGGAGGGGCGTGGTGCCAGCCACTGGGCAGATGTGGGCTGGTAGCTCCCGTCCACCCCTCACTTCTCCACGCCTGTCTCCTCTAAGAGGAGGCTGGTACCAGCCAGGGACTCCCAGACTTCCTAGAATTACAACAGCCTTATTTATTTGCTGTGGTGACACCTTCTCAACTGTGCTGTCTCTGATATTACAGAAAAAAGTGGAATTTTAGAACGTAGGACACTGCCTGAGCCAACAGGTGGCCAGACTCACTCCCTGCAGCCACCCCGCATGGCTGCTGAGGGGTGAGACCCAAGGAGGCTCCCTCCGCAGCCGTGCTCCTCACTGTGAGGCTGGGCGCACACATGCACGGCTTAAATCTTGTGCTCTGGGCACAGACCACCTGCTCCCACCTTCTCACTCATTGCCGAGCTGCTGGGTAGAGGAACCATGAGGAACCAATGTCTCCAGCTGAGCCGTGCTGGCTTGGCTCCTGCCCCCACCCTTGCCCCATCCCCTCCTGCATCACACAAGAGAGGAAACCCCATGCCTGCTCTTGCACTGGAGGCTGCATGGGGTGGGGCCGGCAAGTGAGGGAGGCTCTGGGCTGGGAACCACAGCAGGGCCCATGTGCACCGTGCTCAGGCTCATTCCACGGGCTGGGAATCACAGCAGGGCCCATGTGCACCGTGCTCAGGCTCATTCCATGGGCTGGGAACCACAGCAGGGCCCATGTGCACCGTGCTCGGGCTCATTCCCGGGCCCCCACACCTACCCAGTTCACTGTCAAGCTTGGACTTTTGTTCAAAGAGTGCTTCAGGAAGGAAGCAGAGATGGCCAGCATAGACCCACACCTGCTTCTAGAAGAATGGGCCCAAGTCAACTGGCCTTTGCGGGTGCATCATTGCCAGTAGCCATGGCGACTTCGTGGGACTCGCTGGTGAGCACTGGGCCATGCCCTGAACATACGCCACATCCTTCAGTGCCCAGAGCAATCCCACAAGGACAGAGAGGCCTGTTACCCCACCGAGGGAGGAGGAGCCCAGGCACGAGGCCACACCACCACACCGGGTCTGTGCCCATGTCTGCCCAATTTCAGAGCCCTCCCTCCTCTGCTGTGCCCTGGATTACGGCAGATGGGACAGCACCTGGCTTCTGGGACGGGCAGTGCCGTGCCACTCCTCTAGTGATCACAGGACTCTCGGTGTGGCCCTGAGCACTCTGTGCACCCTAGCTCACCTGGTCTTCGTGACAGCCCTAAAAGGCCCCAAAATTGTCCCTCATTTTCCTCCCAAGGAATTGGAAGCTCTGGGGCTAAGTGACAGGCCTGGCACACAGTTGCCAAGGGATAGGCAGGATCTAAGCTGAGGCCTGAGGCCAAGGCTGACCTGACCTTCTCCCATGCAGGTCCTGACACCTGAGAGCAGAGCCACACAACCACAAAGCACCCCCACACGGCCTCTCCCTGCCAAGCCCTGCTCGGCAGGCTGGGTTCCACAGGCCTGAGCCATGGGGCTCCCAGCCGCTCGTGCTGCTGGTGCAATCTATGGCTAGCAGGAGGCACCTGTCCAAGGAGCTTGCTTTGTTACCTGCCACAAGGTGCTTCACCCTCCCAGTGGAGCCATGGCTTCTGCCTCAGTAATACTTTCCTAGGTACAACCTTGGTTCTGGGGAGCCTCCAACCCTCCTGCTAATAACATCAGGCAAAGCTCCCACCGGCACAGAGCCTCCTTTCAGCAGGTCCAGCTAGCAAAAGCCAGAAGCCTCTTGGCTGTCCTGTCTCGGGCCCCCTCCAGCCTTGGCCACAGCTGGCTGTACCCGACAGGACAGTGGAGTTCACCCTTTGGAGCCGAGGTCTGAAGCCAGCTCCCATTTCAGTCCCTCACTGTGGACAAAAAGGAAATGAAAGTCACTCCTGTGCCTGGCTGAGGATGGAGCCCCACTGTGTCAGGCAGGGAGGGGATTCACTGCAGAGAAACCAAGTGAGGGCTGCGCTCAGGATGGTGCTGATCACGCCCCCTGCACCACTGACGTGTGGGGCAGGTTTCACACTCCCTCACGTAATCCGCATAACAACGGGCACCGTTCACCCCTTCAACAAGTGGAGTTGGCTCAGGCCGAGAAGCCTGGGGACTGCCCAGGGGCCCTCCGAGCCTGTCATGGCACAGCTGGGGCTAGGATGCATCATCGCCAGGTCTGGGCCCTGCCCTGGTCAGAACAAACAAAGGGTGAGGGAACAGTGAAGGGGAGGGCGGAACAGTGGCTGCGGTGAGTTTGTGGGAGTCATCTCTTCTTTTTCTCTAATTTTCTGCAACGTAAATATTTTTTAGTACTACTTCCATAATTCAGAAATTCCCCGAGTCATTCTAGGTCACATGTTTTGGGAAACGTGTTGAGTAAACACAGGGACAGAGTCCTTTACAGAAATGAAACAGTGGGAGGCTGAGACAGGAGAACGGTGTGAACCCGGGAGGCGGAGCTTGCAGTGAGCCGAGATGCGCCACTGCACTCCAGCCTGGGCGACAGAGCAAGACTCTGTCTCAAAAAAAAAAAAAAAGAAAAAAAAAAAAGAAATGAAACAGGCTGGGCTAGGATTTCAAGGTGGGGGCGTTTTCATTCCCTCCACAGTTTACTTTACCGTTGCTCTGACATCATCTTTTAAATCATTTTTTTCAATGTAAAAAGCAAAGCAGCATGTGGAGAGATGGGCTGGCCGGGTGGTGCTGGCCCCTTGAGGGCAGGCAGTGAAGGGGGCTGCGGCCGCGCCCCACCAGGTCACTGGCACCTCCTTTCCAGAACATGACTGGGAATGACAGCTCTTTTGCTAGCAGAGTCCACCCAACAGGGCGTTTTAGGGATTAGGGGATGGTCCCTGCTTTTCCAGCCCTCTCAATCAGCACACTGAATGCGTGGTGGGGTGGGGCAGCCGTGTGCTGTGAAACTGAGGCCACTGCTACAGAATCGAAGGTTCCTGGACGGAACAAACTTTTAAGAATTTCCTCGTGGAGTATGTGAGTGAAGTCTGGTCTAACGGTCTGGAATAACAGAGTGACTCAGCAGTCAGGAAAGGGATCAAAAGGTACCTGCAAGTTATCTTAAGTTTGGTACTACTGGGTGACATGCCACCATTCAAGGCACTGTCTGTGGTGCACCTGCTATGCGCTGAGCCCCTCAAGGACCCTGGAGGCCCTGGGGTCATTACCTTGTACCAGTGGAGGACAGACGCCACACATGCCTGGAGTTGAACATGATCTACTTGTCTCCCAAGGTGGGCTCTCCCTGCTCTGACTCAGGTGCCCCAGGACTGCTCATCAGACCTGCTCAGGGCTGGCTGCCAGAAGGGGACAGGATAGTGATGGGAGGCCGAGTGGCACCTGGGGCGGGATCAGCCCCAATCTAGTGAGCTTGCTGACACAAAGGCCACTGTGGAGAGGGCACCCTACCTTTCCTGTCAGTCTCAGTAGCATGGACCAATAAGATGTCACCAGATCCTCCGCGGACATCCGGCCCGTCATCACCCTGTAATGAAAACAGCCAAGGAAGGTATGAGGCAGAGTATGCCCTTCAGAGAGTCAGTTTAGGAAGAAATAGGCAGGAATGAGCTGACAAAGAAAATGCAATGCAGGGACCCCAGGTCCCCTCTCCTGTGCTCCTTGGCCCAGGAGCAGTGTGACTGCACTGCAATGCCAGGGGTGCCCTCCAGACTCGCCTTGTGCTTGGTGACAGGCACAAACTGGACCGAGTCTGAGAGCTGGATGGCCTGGGAGCTGCCCCAGCACCAAGGCACCACGACATGTCACTGTGTTGAGCACACAACTTGGGCCAGGGGACACAGCACCATCCACCGTTCTCTGCTCACCAAACCACAAGTCAGAGGTGAAGTAGGACCCCCCGGGGGCAAGACAGTTCCCAGGGTTGCCCAGGATGCCTGTGGAGGCAGCAGGACTATTTCCAAGCATGTTCATGTTCCCCAAAACTGTAGCAAGCTGCCCTAAATCTAAATCCGTCTCCCCAGGTGGAGGTAGAAGCTACTTGCATTGACACAGGTTCTTCCATGGGGCCCTTCATTAGAGGAGAGCAAAGCATTAGAGAGAGAGATATTCAATGACATCTGATGCTGCACACCACACCTGCCTGTTAAGCAGCAAGTCTTGCTTCCATGCGGGCAAACAGAGGTCACCCAGCATACAGCCAAAAAGAGCTGTGACCAGGGCCAGGGACGGAGGTTCAGGACAAACCCCCAGGCCTGTTTCTGCCCCTGCCCCTCAATGCTCCTTGCTCTGTAACGCTGGAGGGGACAGAACCAGCCCTCTCAGCTGTGGCACGCACTCCGAGACTCATCCACCTTTTTATTTTTGGGCTTTGGTATTTTACCTCCTGACTCCAGAGGCCTGAGATTGTCTTGGGTTTACCTCTGGGAGTGGGAGTTATGCCTTTGACCTGATTTTAAGGAAGAAATTTATGGCAAGAATCATGAAATGACACTTCTCTCTGCAGAGGAGCCCAGCTGTGCGAGTACCCCCACCAGCCCTGCCTGCGTGTGACAGTCCAAGGTGCAGACACCTTCCTGGGCTGCTCCCTGCCATGGCGAGAGCCAGCGCATTCTTGCCTGGGAGTGTGCAAAGGACGGTATCTGCCCTTTTGTCTATGTGTCATCAAATCAAAGCTCCAAAATAGTTGCCTCCTCGTGCGGGCCAAGGCTGCTTTATGAAGCTGTTCCTTTGCACTTCCAGCACTGCACGCCAGGAGGGAGAGGCAGGGCACTCTCGGTCCAGCTTCCTCTCCACTGTCACAGGTTTGGGCCCTGTTTTCACTAACGAGGTTCTGCAGGCAAGGCACAGGACCAGGGAATCCACAGTGTCCAGGCCTGAATTTTCTTTTTTTTTCTTTTTTTTTAGAGATGGGTCTTGCTATGTTGCCCAGGCTGGTCTTGAATTCCTGGACTCAAGCCATCCGCCTGCCTTGGCCTCCCAGGGAGACACCCAGCTGATGTCTCTCAGGCTGAAGCTACAGTGGGGCTATATTTTCAACAACAGAAAAAGTTTCCCATTAGTGAGGGCCGACCACACACAGGCTCTGTCTGCAGAGCATTTACATGGGTTCTATCTCCACACCCTCAGGAGTTGTGGCATCTTTTGCTACAGAGGCTGCAGAACTTGACCTGTGTAAGATCACTTTCTCGAAGCATCAGGAGACGGCGCACTTCTCCTGGAGTCTATCCCTCCAGAGCCCACAGCCCAGAGGCTCCCCAGGGGCACTGAAAGAGTTGGTCTCTAAGCCTCCTCGGGTTGTTCTGCTTATGACAAGATCATGGTCTCCTCAGCCCCACGTGCTCTCGGTGGGGCCAGGCTGCAAAACCCCGGCCTGGGAAGTCCTCACCTCCTGCTTGAGCGTCAGCCTGGACATAATTTCGTTGTGGTCGATGAGGGACAGCTCGTCCACTTCCTCCTCCGACTGAGCCGACTCCAGAGCATCTGGTGACTTTGGGGCCCTGAGGGGAGAAGTGGTTTGTGTTGCAAGTGTCAAACCAGCCCAGCTCCTGATGCCTGGAGGCCAAGGCAGTGCCGGTGTGCACGGCTCAAAACTGTTCCCAGAACACGCCTGCCCCAATGGCAGCTACATCGCTATGGACTGGATCCTCAGCTTTGCTACTGACTGGCTGTGTGGCCACAGGACATTCCCTGCTGCCTCCGGATGTCCCATCTGTCCACGGAAGTGATTCCGCTGGGAAAATAAAAAGGTTCCATTAAGCTGTTTGAGCGATGGTCTCAGCCACTCTCTGCCAAGGCCCATTGCACAGTCAGCATTTTAGAGAGAGGAGGAGCAAAGGGGCAAGCAGAATGGGAGAGAAAGTCGCATTGCTGTTGAGGCTGCTCCCCATCTTCTCCAAGGACTGACTCGCCACGGGACCCTTTGCTTGGCACTAAGAAAGAGCTGTGAATCAAGCAGATATAGCCTCTTGTCCCTGAGGGTTCAGTCTAGCAGGAGACAGAATTTATTTATTTGTTTTCTTTTTTTTTTTTTTTTTGAGACGGAGTCTCACTCTGTCGCCTAGGCTGGAGTGCAGTGGCACAATCTTGGCTCACCGCAACCTACACCTCCCGGGTTCAAGTGATTCTCCTGCCTCAGCCTCCTGAGTAGCTGGGATTACAGGCACATGTCACCACGTCCTGCTAATTTTTTTTTTTTTTTTTTTGAGACAGAGTCTTGTTCTGTCACCCAGGCTGGAGTGCAGTGGCTCAATCTTGGCTCACTGCAAGCTCTGCCTCCCGGGTTCACGCCATTCTCCTGCCTCAGCCTCCCAAGTAGCTGGGACTACAGATTCCCAGAACATGCCCGGCTAATTTTTTTGTATTGTTTTTTAGTAAAGATGGGGTTTCACTGTGTTGACCAGGATGGTCTTGATCTCCTGACCTCATGATCTACCCGCCTCAGCCTCCCAAAGTGCTGGGATTACAGGCGTGAGCCACTGCGCCCGGCCGCTAATTTTTGTATTTTTAGTAGAGACAGGGTTTCACCATGTTGGTCAGGCTGGTCTCGAACTCCTGACCTCGTGATCCTCCCACTTTGGCCTCCCAAAGTGCTGGGATTACAGGTGTGAGCCACCGGGCCCGGCCGTTCATTTGTTTTTTTGAGACAGGGTCTCCCTCTGTAGCCCAGGCTGGAGTGCAATGGCGCGACCTTGGCTCACCGCAGCCCTGACCTGGGCTCGAGCCATCCTCCCATCTTAGTTTCCCAAGTAGCGAGGACTACAGGCACAAGCCCCCACCACCATGCCTGGATAATTTTGTTCACTGTAGGGATGAGGTCTCACTATGTTGCTCAGCTGGTCTTGATCTCCTGACTCATGTGATACTCCTGCTTTGGCCTCTCAAAGTGTTAGGATCACAGGCATGAGCCACCGCACCCAGTCTTTTTTTTTTTTTTTTTTTTTTGAGACTGAATTTAAAACAAGTGGTCACAGTAGCACAGAGAACGGAGAAGCCCAGAAGGGTACCACAAGCACAAGCAGGGGGTCTGGGCTCGTCTAAAGGTCGGGAGGCTTCTGGAATGGGATGGGTGAGCCGAGGCTTGCAGCACTGAGCCCAAGTTGCCGGCGGAAGGATGGGAGAGAACATTCCCCACAAAAGGGAAGGTGGGACGGCCGGGAGTGTCCAAGATGAGTCTCCCAGCTTAGGGTGCTCTGGGGAGAGTGGAAGCTGGGCCTGCAGATATACCCGGCTTTCCCCTGGCATTTTCTTCCACGTTCCTCTGTTTTATACTGGCCAGTCTTGTGGTCATAGATCGCAGTTTATCCCCAGGTATCTGAGATGTAAAAATATGTGTCTTTATGCCGGGCGTGATGATGGCTCACGCCTGTAATTCCAGCACTTTGGGAGGTGGTGTGGATCACTTGAAGTCAGGAGTTCGAGACCAGCCTGGCCAACGTGGTGAAACCCTGTCTCTAAACCCTGTTTCTAAAAATAGAAAAACTAGCTGGGCGTGGCGGTGGTGCTCACCTGTAACCCAGCTACTTGGAGGCTGAGGCAGGAGAATCACTTGAACCCAGGAGGTGGAGGCTGCAGTGAGCCGAGATCATGCCACTGCACTCCGCCTGGGTGACAGAGCGAGATTCTGTTTCAAAAAAAAAAAAACAGTGCCTTCAGTAAAAGAATACGGATGGGTCAGAGTGGGCCCTGCCCAGTCTTGACAAGAACCCTGCTCCATGTCTCGTCAATGTTTAGCCTGTGTTTGGCCTTGATGGAGGCACAACATCCCACAATTATTTCTGAGCAGTCAAAGTGTTCATCCTTCTCTTTCACGAGAACCATCTGGAACTCTGAAGACGATACTGTGGGGTCCGGTGAAGCTGGTGGCACACCCATGAGCTGCATTTCCTTGGCCCACACACTCTGCCCCAGGTATTAACCTAGAAACCACACCATTCCTGGCTTCACACCTGGGGAAACCTCAGTCTGGGCACACAAATCAGAGAGACAAGTCACAGAGCACAAGAGTGGCCAGGAGGCAGGCTGGGCAGGTGGCCCTCTTCAACAGGTTCCTATGCAATGCTTTCTCATTTCTTTTTCTTTTGCTATTAACTGCCTCTTCAACCTAAGCCCTGAGCCCTGATAATGACAAGTGGGCACTCCCTTGCTCTAAGGTCACCAAAGACCCCAGAGATGGCTAAAGCTTGACCTAAGGAGGGAGGAAAAGCTTGAACACGTGGAACATTTCACAGTGAAGGGGAAGTCAATGTGAAGTTGCAGTGGGAGTGCCCATTTGCAGACCCCACACATCATATTTCACAAGTGCATACTGGGGAAATTCACTACATATTCCTATACTCGGTCAGGTTTGCTTTGTGCTAATATTGAAAAATGTGGCCGGGTGCGGTGGCTCACGCCTGTAATCCCAGCACTTTGGGAGGCTGAGGCAGGCAGATCACGAGGTCAGGAGATCGAGATCATCCTGGCTAACATGGTGAAACCCCATCTCTACTAAAAATACCAAAATAAATAAATAAATAAATAAACAAATAAATAAATAAGCCAGGTGTGGTGGCACATGCCTGTAGTCCCAGCTACTCAGGAGGCTGAGGCAGGAGTATCGCTTGAACCCGGGAAGCGGAAGTTGCAGTGAGTTGAGATGGTGCCACTGCACTCCAGCCTGGGTGACAGAGCAAGACTCTGTCTCAAAAAAAAAAAAAAAAAAAGTTATAAGACATTAAAGAGCTATAGCAACTAAATGCAATGAACAGCTCCTGATCTTGGCTGTAAAAAATTAAGATATACAAGACATTTTTGTCAGCAACACAACATGCACACATATGTCTAGAAATGTCCCTGATAACAAGTTTGTGGGTGGAGGGGTGTCTTTTACACTCCCTATCAACCTGAAAGAGGCCAAGACCAAGGAAGGTTGGCCTGGGATTTGAAAAAGACAAGACAAGGCTATTGTGGGTAATTTGTAAGGTAGATAATATAGATGCAAACAATTAAGAAGTAATGGCAAACTACATGTGAAGGCCTTTGCAGGGTGGGGTAATTAGTGATTTTTCTTGCTTTCGTGCAGTTTTCTATGCTTTTCAAGTTTCTACCTTGAGCTTGTATTATTTGAGAATCAGAAAAAAAGGAAGAGGGTCAGGTACAGTGGCTCATGCCTGTAAGCCCGGCACTTTGGGAGGCTGATGTGGGAAGATCGCTTGAAGCCAGGAGTTGGTGACCAGCCTAGGCAACATAGCGAGACCTCGTCTCTACAAAAAACTGAAACAATCAGCTGGGTGAGGTGCTGCATGCCTGTAGTCCCAGCTACCTGGGAGGCTGAGGTGGGAGGATCGCTTGAGCCCAGGAGTTAAAAATTACAGTGAGCTGCGACTGTGCCACTGCACTCCAGCCTGGGTGACAGATCAATACCCTGTATCTAAAAAACAAAAAAAGGAAACAAGAAGGAAGAGTTTCAACTTGAGACACCCTCAGGCCTAGGGGCCAGCTGGGAGGGGCCGCTCAGGCAGGCCTCATGAGTGGGTACGCTGCTCTTGGGGGACCCAGCTCCTCTGGGTCCACTTCCTACCTCTCACTGCCGTCTCTGCTGTCCTTCCCAGGGATGCTGCTGACTGCTGAGGGATCTCTGGAATGTCCGTCTTTCCCAGCCGGTGGTTCCTGGAAAGAGGAGTGGGTGCTGAGTTCTGGACAGGGGCCCACTGCGGGGCTGCTCTGTCTTCCCAGCATTCCTGCCTGCAAGTGGCCGTAGAGTGCAAGTTCCTATGGAGCAATCTGAGATGTGAACAAATTAACAATGAATGACGTTAATCACAGGAAACACCAGCCCTGGAGACTAGCATCTTGGGCTTTGGAGGAAGTGAAAGGTGCCACTATTTGTAACATCTGTAAGCTGCCAATCTAGGCAAAGCTACCTCAACCACCTCCTCAAAGAAGACTGTCATAGCCACTCCCCCTGAGCACAGCCAGGCGCTGGGCTCAAGGCTCTGTCTGCTTCTCCTCATCTGACTTCGTTAGTGAGCTAACACCATCGTCCCCACTCCATGCACAGAAACAGAGGTCAGAAGTCAAGGACCCTGCCCAAGACCACACAGCTCATAAACAGCAGAGCTTGGATTTGAACCCAGGGCTATCTACCTGCAAAGCCTGTGCCCTTAACCACTGGGCTCTGCTGTTGTGAACCACACTCTGCCGATTTAAAGTTAAAGAAGTCCTCAGGGCTGCAGTGCTCAACCGGGTTCAGTCCCCAAAGGGCCAGCTGCTCAGGCCCTGGGGTGCCAGTCCCCTCCTCCTCCAGCAGACTCACTTCCTCCTGGGTCCCTGGGCTGGCCCTACTCAGTGACAACATGGCCCTCCAACATCCCTGGTCTGCTGCTGAGGCCTGATGGAGAACTGGGGCAGGACAAATACAGAAATAGTGCTTCGAGGCAAGGAGCCAGTGGGCCCTGGAAGCGTCACCGTGGAGGGAGAGAGCTGTGCAAAGCTGGCCTCTCCCTGCGCATGGACTTCACCATAGGGAGGCTGAGCCGGGGATGCCAGAGGCACAGGTCAGCAGAGGAGACAGCCCCCTTGGACAGTGGGTCAAATCCTACTAGAGTGAACACTCTTCAGTGTTCTACAGCTTGCTAATGTCTGAAACAGGGCTGGCTCTGTGTGGGCCTCTGAATATGTAAGGTGCTGAGAGAACCACATTAACGGGTGTGACCAAGCTCTTCATGGGCAGGGCCCTGCCCTGAGGTGGATCACTAGGAGTCTTCCACTCCTCATGGGCCTCCCTTCAAGGAACTTGTGCCACCTGGGCTCGTGGGGAGAGCAATTTCTGACGCTTTTGAACTTGCTCATGTTTGGCTGAAGCAAAACTTGGAAAGTGGATTGCTCAATAGAACTGTTGTACCTCAACGGTCGGGAGCTGGGATAGCAGCGTCACAAGGGTGCTGACGTCGGGTACCTTGCGCCTCCCTCAGGAGGGGGTGTGCATAGCCATGGCAGGGGCTATGGGCCAGACTCACTCGCTTCCTCGGAAGCAGTTAGTGTTGGAGCAATGGGACATGCTGGGGAGGAGGGAGATGAAGGTCTGAAAGGCCCTATGGGAGAAGAGTCCCTCCCTCTGCATGAGGGACAGAAGATGAAGCTAACACCAGAAGATGTGGGAGGAAGGAACCCCACAGAGAGCACCGGATACACAGCCGGGGCCCGTGCCATGCTGCTCCCAGAGATTTCTAGAAGACCCATCTGGCCAGGCTCTGAGGAGTGCCACACGCATTGAAGCAGGAGCAAAGGGCAGACCTCCACCTGGAAGCCATGTCCTCTCCCAAGGGCCGAGCTGGCTCCCAGCAGCCTGCAGGAGCCCAGTCTGCTGGTGACCAGGAGGGGGGCTCAACCCAACAGAAGCAGGTGCGGGGGAAGCGGCCTCGGGAGGGCAAGGCCCAAGCCCTGCCAGGCCAGGCCACATGCAGGAGGCCGCCCGAGGTTACTTACTCCTCGAGAGGCAGCCAGCTCCTCGCTGCTCTGGCCAGAGGAATACAGATTGACATATTCACCCTCACCAGCTTCCTCACTGGCGTTTTCACTCTGGGGGAGACAGGACGAGAGGAAAGACACATGGGCCAGGCCCTCCAGCCAGCCCTCACAGCTGGCCAGGGGACGCCACGGCCTGCACTCTGCTCTCCCCAGGTGCAGAGAGCAAAGCTGCTTTTGCCGCCTCTTGCCTCTGTGCTAGAGAGGACCCAAGTCTCCTGCAGCTGCTTCTCCAATGGTGTCCGGGGCTAAATCATCCTGGAGAGACGGCCCCACTGTAGTGGAGACGGCAGGGGTCCCCAGTGTGGCGGGAAACGATTATGCAGGGAGAGAAGCAACATATCAAGACAATCCCACACACTGGGGAGTGGGGTCCGCTGCCTGCACTTCCTCTGCCCCATGTACTTCTCTGCTCCAATCGGCAAGGCAGCATTTCTGAGTTGGACGAAGCGCTACAGGCACTTTAATAGGCTTCTGTCATCGGCACCACATGCAACCAAACAGACACATGCCCTGAATCTGTCACCTCCACACTTGCAAAGGGGTGCGTGACACCCTTTCCCTAAAAACAGACAACTAAATGGAAAGCTAGTAGCATTTTGTATCTTATGCGTCTGATAACTTCATCTCTAAATGCCCACTAATCTATTTGTGGAAAATCAGATTCCTAGTTTGATAGAACTTTGTAGAGAAGAGTCAGTTCTGTTCTGGAAACAGATGGGCTACCATCGCACCTTGTGACCCTCAGTAGCAGGTGCGCGCTGGCACCCCTGACTGCTAGTGAAGGGGAGGCAGTGTCTTTCAGGAACAGTGAAACCGCTTTTTAAAAAACCGTGCAGCCCCACGTGCAGGGGTATGTGTGTGCGTGTGTGTGTGTGCGTGCACGCTGAGTTCTCACCGAGTCAGTGAAAGAGGTTTCGGAAGGAAGGCAGACAGTATTCCCATGAAAGCTGCTCTCCTGAGAAGCCGAGAGAGGCCCGTCCACGGTGCTGGGAGGTGGACCGGCCATGGCTGGCACGGCTAAGTCAGAGCTCTGAGACTGGTGGGCAGGTGGGAAATGTGGAGAGGAAGAGGAGGTAGGCGGAAGGAAAGGCGGAACGGAAGCTTGGTGGTGAGGCACGAAATCCTGGGAGTAGGACCTAAACACAGACTTATACTACAGAATCCAGGTGGAGAACAAACAAAAACGAGAATACGGGAAGAAAACAGAAAAGAGAAAAAGTAATTAGATTAGCAGTAGCTGAGCAGTGACAGGCCGTTCACAGTAACTCTAACAGGGGCCACCAATCACGCCAAGCAACCCCCAGTCCTCAGGCCACTGTGATACCCACACCCAGCACCTCCTCCCTTGAGAAGGGCCCTGAGGCTGGAGAGTGAACAGCGCTGTCCTCAGGGCTGTCTAAATGGCCACATGCTCCGCTGGGACAGAAAATAAAACCTGCATGGCCCATCGCTGTCTTGCCTGCTCAGGAACCTCACGGCTAAATTCAATGTCGTTGTAATTACTCATTTTGAATTTTTGGACGAATCTCTCAGGTTTTATTCCTTAAGCGTCAAACACTGCAACTTTTAAACACTGAAATCCACCTTGAATGCTTTTGGAAAGGAAGGGCTCAAACCCTAAGGGTGGCTGGCAAGCTGCACTATGGAAATGCTAATGATGTCTGAGTCCATTTCTCTTCCTAACCCATTTTCTTTCTTTTTTTCTTTTCTTTCTCCCCCCCCCCCCCTTTTTTTTTTAAACAAACGAAGTAGGCTGGGCATGGTGGCTCACACCTGCAGTCTCAGCACTTTGGGAGGCTGAGGTGGGTGGATCGCTTGAGCCCAGAAGTTTGAGACCAGCCTGGGCAACATGGCAAAACCCCATCTCTACAAAACACACAAAAATGAGCTGGGGGTGGTGGTGAGTGCCTGTAGTTCCAGCTGCTCTGGAGGCTGAGAGGGGAGGATCACTTGAGCCCAGGAGGCAGAGGTTGCAGTAAGGCAAGATAGAGTCACTGTACTCCAGCCTGGGTGACAAAGCAAGGCCCTGTCTCAAATAGAAACAAATGTGATCTTACACCTTTGATGTCACCTTGTAGCCACAAGGCTATATTCCCCCAGATGCTCATCAGACAGGAAGGTCTGACGCTGTGCTGAGAATTGACAGCAAATCCCATGGCTTCTGGGGTCCAGTGAGCACCCCAGGCTGGGGCTCTGCTGCTGAAGGAGGGACAGAGGCGTTCTAGGACCACTGGTCAGCAGCCTCCACGTGGAGAGAACCTAATGATGTGATGTCATCGTGTCCTACAAAGGCCTGCCACCATGCTGCTACCACCATGGGGAGCGTGGAGAGTGCTGTGGGGGTGGCCACGTCCAAAGTCCTTGCAGATATGGGTGAATGAACGAGTCACAAAATTAAACAAAACAAAGACCTTGCTGGGCTCACTGGCCACTACAGAGGCCGGGACGTGAGGAAAGTCAAGCCCAACACAAATGTGCGTGCCACTCACTGAAACGTTCTCTGTGTTTGCTGTGGTTGGGGATTTTCAGAACCCACGGAAAAGAGGAAGAAGAGGAGGACAAATGAAGTTTTAAACTAACAAGAGGTCAAAGCCACACATCCTTAAGTCGTTTTTTGTTTTCATTTTTGAGACAGGGTCTCACTCTGTCACCCAGGCTCACTGCAGCCTCGACCTCCTGGGCTAAAGCAATCCTCTTGCCTCAGACTCCTGAGTAGTTGGGACCACAGGTGCATGCCACCACGCCTGGCTCACTTTTTGATTTTTTTTTGTAGAAATGGGGTCTTTCTATGTTGCCCAGGCTGGTCTTGAACTCCTGAGCTCAAGTGATCTGCCCGCCTCAGCCTCCCAAAGTGCTGGAATTACAGGGATCAGCCACCATGGCTGGCCCTTAAGCAGTTTGGCAAAGCTACCCTTTAACTTGTACAGAGAGCTACTATAACTCGAGGGACAACGCAACTCTCTCAGTTCCACCTGTGAGTATAGCTGTGGCCCCTTCCTGGCTGCACTGACCAGAGTTTCAAGCTCCTCCTTCCTCTCACTCCTGTGAGTCCCAGTGGCTGCTAGATCTCACACCAGATCCACGACATCTGCCCTAAGAACTCACGACCACTTACACATCTGCTTTCCCCATCTAACCCACAAACTCAAGGCCAACCCTCGGCCATAGTCAAACGAATCCATGGAAGTATCATACATGTGACCAGCACTGAACACTCAAGTACCTGTACAAGTGAAGTTCCCTTCCTATCTTTCTTTCAGGAGAAGCTCGGGGGGGTGGGGGGCAGACACCCTACTTGGTACACCCTGGCTTGCCGCCCTCACCTAAGCCCTCACAGCAGGCTCCACGCAACACTTCAATGTTTCACAGCAATTCCCCGGGATGGCGCTGCAGGCCTGGGAGCTCACTCTGAGCCTTCCTGGGATGGCAGCGGGGTGAAGGGCTTGGCTTTCTGGGTTTTCTATCGCATCTCTGGAGGACGCTTGCACACAGCAAGGCTCCCTCGCTGGCTGGGAAGGTCCACAGAGAAGACAGCGAGCGGGATGCACTGGCTGAGCGGTGGGACGGCGTGCTGCCTTCAGGAAACCCTTGCATGACTGTTTCAGGGAGTGGCTCCATCTTTTGCAGGAGCCCAAATTCTCAGATCGGCCAGATGTTCGTTCCCAACACCCAGACACTGCCACGAGATTTGCTGAACACTTCCCGCTCACCTTGTCTTGCTGCCGCCTAGTTTAAGAGTCATGCTCCACGCCAGCTCCTTCTGGAGTCTTGACACAGCCTCATTGGCGCCATGTAAAGTCACTCTGGGCTTACACGCGCCCTGCAGTAACTAGCACCTGATTTACACACACACAAATGGCTTTTGTGTCATCACAGAATGTACCAAGATGGAGAAGTGTCTTCCTAACCAACCACACGGTGTGTTTAGCGGGTTTTAATTCAACAAGGTGAGGGGCAGACTCCCACAGCGTGGTGCCTCTTCTGGGAGACGGCACAGGGCAGCTGCTAACTGCACGGTCTCCAGCTGCCCCTCGTGGCATCTCTGCCTGTGTGCCCTAGTAGAAGTGACTGAAGTTCTCGAGCCTTAGCTGAAGCTGTTCATCTTTAAAACGGGGATGAAAACAGCCCCTCTCCCATAAGGTTTCTGCAGACGTTCCGTGAGACGTAGAGCACTACATACAAGTCCTCCGCATGCTGCTGGTGTGGGCGACCTCTTGGCCAGCAGCAGCTGTCTTCTCCTGCCCTCCAAACAATCCAGAACTGCTCGAAATAACAGCACTGGGGCATTCAGTAGGGACCTAATATGTATTTGCTGATACGTATTTTAGTAGGCACCTAATACATAGTCTAGGCACCGTATTATTAATTAAGGTGCCTAGAATATTGCCTGACTCACAGCAGCGGCTCAGTTTTGAGCGTGGATGGGTAAGAGACAAACTTCACCCACTGCATGGGTTCAGGTCCAGACATGGGAGGGAGGCTCAGGGAAACGACCAGGGGTGTGGACTGCCAAGGAGGGGGCAGCTACCAAGGAGAAAGGAAGGAGAGTCGGCCTCTCTTGGACAAAGGGGCCTGGCCTGGCCTGCCCTGGCCCTCCCTCTGCAGCTGTGAGCTCACGCTCTGGTATTCAAGCTATGCAGTCATGCTGGGACAAGAGCCAAACTGGAAAGGTACCTTCATGGGGCAGGGAGACACAGGGAAAGCCTTCTGATCACCATGAAGCCCTTGCTGTGCCCCTCGGGCTCTGCAGATACCAGCAGCTGCATCGGGGCTCATGGTCACACCATTTTCAACAGGCCCCCATCTCTAGCGATTCTCCAGAGCAATACTTCCAGCCCCTTATGATCACACTTACCCACAGGGACAGGCAGAAAGGCAGGGAGGGCCGTTCCACAGAAACGCCGCCTCACCACAGCCTGGGGTTTATTTTAGGATCTGGCTCGTGCCCGGCTTTGCTTCTGACGAGCTGCTGCTCTCTGTGTAGCAGGAACTTTTATTTATAGCCAGAATAAGACTGTTTGGGCTGAGGATTTTAGAACGGCAAGGGCTGCCTGTCTGAGACTTGCAAACTTCTGCAGAAGATCTAGGGGTGCCAGTTAGGAGAGGGGGTGTCTGGCCCCCAATGTCAGCCCTGGTCACACAGTCAGTCGAAACACAGAAACACAGCAGGGACTGCCTCACGAGGAAGAGAACAACTACTCCTACTGCATCTTCCTGCTGGGCAGATGAGGCGTTGCATGAATCATCTCAATTAACCTACACACAGTGCCTTACGGTTCTTATAACTGATGAAAATATTGAGGTTGGGAGGCGAGACCACGTGCCTAATAACACAGCTGGTAAGAGGCGGCGTGGGGACGGCTGATATCACAATCAGTTCGTGTTTTCTGAAATACTGAGTGTATCCCGGATATGAGACAGGCCCTAACCATGCGATCCCACAGTTCTGCAGGGTACAGCCTCACCAACTCTGCAGAGAGTTCCTTAGCTGAGTGCTTTATGACGCCAGGCATGCAAAGCCCAGTGGGCTGAGACTTGATCCACAAGCCAGGATGCAGAGAGGGGTGCACTGGCCAGAGTGCGGCAGGACAGGCAGGGAAAAGGTGGAATCAGCAACCAGCTCCTTTGGAAACACACCCCTGAAAGCAACTGGGCCCCGGAGTCGAAACGATGCTGGAGGCCGATGACCTCATATGCGAGCGTGTGGCCAATTCATTAAAAGGCAAAGCTGCCTGAAGCTGGCCAGGCAGCAGTTTTGTTTTCTTCTCACAAGTAAAATACTTAGAAAAGGCACCAGTTTTCGGTGACACCTTCTCTCTATTACAGTCCTGGCATGGAAAAAGGACTAGGGGTGGGTCCTGTGTTGCCTTAGCAAGAAAGTAGGAAAGATCTTTTTCTTCCTTTCTTTTTTTGAGACAGGGTCTCGCTCTGTCACCCAGGCTGGAGTGCAGTGGTGCGGTCACGGCTCACTGTCGCCTCGACCTCCTGGGCTCAACTGATTCTCCTGCCTCAGCCTCTCAAAAAGGGTGGACTATAGGCATGTGTCACCAGGTACAACTAATTTTTTGGATTTTGTAGAGATGGGGTCTTGCTGTGTTGCTCAGGCTGGTCTCGAACTCCTGGGCTCAAGTGATCCTCCCACCTCAGCCTCCCAAAGTGCTGCGATTATAGGCATGAGCCATCGTGCCCAGCAGGAAAGCAGATATTTAAAGGAACAACTCTGAATCCTCAATATAACAGCCACTCCACTTCATTCCTCTGCTGATCAGGAAGACCGTGTGCCAGAGAAGGCTGTCTACTCATCAGCAGCTGAGGGTTAGGGACGCAGGCCGAGGGACCTTGATCAGAACAGTTGCTCCACAGTGACTTGAGCTCCAAGCCCTGGAGAACTGTCAGCTCCACCAGTTACAGGGAAATGTGGTCATGTAAATGGATGGATTTACTGGCACGGTGAAGTGTTTGGGAAGAGAAGTTGCCAGAAATTGGTCATTACTGCATAATCTTGGCTCAAGCAAGGCTTATGACTTCAGAGTTTTTGGATGCTACTTAGCAAAATAGATAAGCTATTGGACAGCTGGTTTTCGGGTTTAAATTTTTATTCCTCATTTGTGAGAAAACACATTCAGGGGAAGCTGCTTTTCTAGTGTGGTCTGGGCTTCCTTCCCCAGAGTAGAATCAATGGGAGCTACAGCTTAGCACTGGCGGTGGGCTCAGAGCACATATGTCCTTCAACTAGGGACTGTGAGCCTCACAGTGTGGGCCCTAATTTATCTATTCTGGAAGGAAGTTGAGCTTTTAACTGCTGACGAGGCCCACATGATCGCCTGGGGAGAAAAACTTATCTGATTTGATTCTTATAGAAATGGGGTACGACCACTCCCAGGACACCCTCCTGCCCCAGGAAAGATGCTTGGTAATACTCCTTGTAACTCTATTTGGCAAACTATTAGGGAGACTTCTGGCTTTGTCTTCTCTTTACAGTCCCAATTAACTACTGGTTTACAGAAGGGTCTACCTTACTTTTTGGTAGGGTCTACCTTAGGCCCAGGAGCAACTCCTCTTCTTTGATGCCCTTGTGTTAATTTGCAACAATAACTACACTTTACATAATGTCAAAAGATGAGTTCCAAAGCCAAGTGGTAGGTTCTGAGGCCAATGCCACAAGCACCTGAACTGAAATCTGCCACAGACTGTTTTGTCTTTGATCCTGGTAAGGAGGCAGTCATTCTTCTCCTCAAAGAAGGGTAACATTAGCATTATGTTGGGTCCAAAAAATATCTTCTCCCTTTTCAAATAAACTTCTTAGTGGAGCTTATTTTTAAAAACCACTTGAATATCCTAAGGAAAAAAAGGATGTAAAAGAACAAAAATGTGTTGCTTGGGAGAAGATGGGTGAATATAAAAGTTCCTTATTAAGTTCCTTCTCATGTGACATATTTTTACAACTGGAATCACAGTATCTCCCTTGAAAATACTACGTTTTGGCCAATGGCTTCATGGCAAATTACACTCTTGCAAAACCTCCAATACATTCTAGGATGCTCTGGAATTCACTAAGTGTTGATCTGAATAGCATCAACCCTTTATAGAAAGATTTAATACAGATTGAAAAATGATTCAAATTCAGTTCTAGAAGTCTGACAACTATTTTTACTCAGTTTGCATTTCAACAGCCTGACAGGGGCTCTAATTTATACTTATTCTTAGAACTCTATTTAGAGCCTGTAGCTACACTTTGTAACATGTCAGAACATGAAGGACAAATACACGCCTCTCGACGTCCAGCCTACGCAATTCTCTTTTGACCGAGCCTTACGAGGTCTCAAAATTTATTTGGCAAATTAAGCAGTTCAAAAATGTTAACCTAACACTGTATTTTTCATGATGGGGATCTGGATTCCAACCATGGCTCTAGCTTAACTCGGAACAAATGGCTCAGCTTCTCTCTCCTGGCTCCTCCATCTCTAGAACTGCAGTGAACCTCGATCACAGAGTCGTAAGGAAGGCCCTCGATAGGGAGACGGCAGCCCGACGTGGAAGTAAAGGCAAGAGGCACCGGACGTGGAACTGGCCCCCTCGGGGTGCGTGTGAGCGTACGACCTTTACAAGGAATGGGGGTGCTTTTGGTACCCGGCCTTCCAAGAAGGTTTGTGTCTATTTCCTATAACTTTATCTTAAATTTCTCCTCCGTAATTTTTCCCAGCACCCTGACTGAACTCCCACCTGACAGTTTGCCTGTCACAGATAGAGTCAGAAGTACAACCACGGCCAGGTGCTACAGTGACACTACTGCGCCTGAAGCTGGTCCAGGGGCACCGACCAGCCAAAATGCCAGGCTGTAAACAACAAAGATTCTCGAAGTCTAGAACCAGGGGGCGGAAACAGCTGCATCAGACTGGTTGCTTTTGAAAGCCCCCAACACGAGGCACTCTCAGCTCTGCTCCTGCTGTCAGGGCTGTGACCAGTCCTGCTCTCGAGATGGGCACACTCCCTACTGCCCGCAGTAAGGCAAGGCAGGCTCGCTCCTGGGCTCATTAGGTAACGCCGTCTCCTCCAGAGCTGGACATTTCTCCAGAGGTGGCTCTGCAATACTGCCTGAGGGTCCCAGCGACCTGGAGGGGGCTCTGGTCTGCATGTACCTCCTTCCACAAGACCGGGTCAAGCTGAGTAGGATCTAATCCAGTCTTCACACTTCAGAGTAGCACTGGGTCTATCAGGAAGAGTGGAAAAGCACAGGGGGAACGCACTGCAGGAGCCAAACTGTGTTTCAAGGGCTCTGCAGACAAGAACTACCTGGGAAACTCTCGACCCAGACACAACAGCAAGACCCTCAGGTCAGTAGGGAAGGAAAATGAGGAAAAAATGGATTCTTGGCCAGAGCCTAGGATCAATGCATCTGTTATATGGGAGCTAGAGGCTAGGCTGCACTAAAGCTACCAGCTCACAGCTCATGCCCCTCCTCAGGGGACATGCAATCCTGAGAAGACGAACCGGAGCATTACACAGGAAAGCAGCAGCCTCCCCCATGTGGTGAAAGATCTGATGCTAATACCTCCCTTTCCATGAAATGCTGGTTGTGCATCTCGTACTACATCACGTGTGCTTTTCATCCTTATAAAAACCTTGTGCTCCCATTGCACAGATGAGGAAAGGGGGGCCCAGGGCATTGGGGCGGGGCGGCGTGCTCAGGTTCATATAGCAAGTGAGGAGAAAACATGGTGGGGAAGAAGACGGGGTTGAGCAGGAAGGAGAAACTTGTATGTGGGGAAGGGATGAAGGGAAGGCAGTGGAGGTGTGCAGGGGACAGGCTCATGGTAGAGTGGGGAGAAACAGTGTGAGGGCCTCCTAAGAGCCAGGGAAGCTGGCCCTGGTTCTGCAGGGATGTGGTGACATTTTAGTCTAGCTGCAGGGTTAAGAAGCAGGGAGGGCCTCTGACTGCAGAGGCAGGAAAGCCAGTCAGGAGCTGCAGTGCATCCAGGTGAGACACAGGAGTAGGGAGGAAGCGAGTGGTCACAGGCTGGAGAGAAGTGGACCCGCTCAAGGCTAATGCCCTGTGCGATATCAGTAGGACATGGTGGGACGGGGAGAAGAGGGGCAGGACAAGAGTGAATGGGCACTGCCTGCCTGTCTGCTATGTGTCAGGCATGGGGACTAATTTCTGACCTCAGGGAGCCCAGGGTCTGGTGAGGAGAGAAGCCTGCATGCAAACCGCTGGAGATCCGTGGAGACTCAACCTCGGACTTGTAGATTCTGCCTCAAAGGGGATGAACTTGTAGACTCTACCCCTAAGGGCACAGATTGGTAGATGCTACCCTTAAGGGTATGCACCGGTAGACCACACCCCTAAGGGCACGGGCTGGCAGACCACACCCCTAAGGGCACGGGCTGGCAGACCACACCCCTAAGGGCATGGGCTGGCAGACCACACCCCTAAGGGCATAGACTTGTAGATTATATTGTGCTGCTAAACCTCCAAGAATGGAGGAGAGTCTAGGAGTCAATGGTGTGAAATAACCTGAAGCACCTACATACTACATGAGCTACGCCAGGCCAAGGAGGAACATGTATCAGTGGGAGGCAGAGGCCTCAAGGAGGCTTCGCAACATGGAGACAGCGGCACAGTCCTTTCCCCAAAAGAGGAGCACTCCATGCAGACCGTGCAAAGGGAGGGTCCGACCAGCCTGCGCACCAACACCCCCACCCCGTCCAGGGAGGGGCTGCCTTGAGAAATCCCTCTCCCACCCTCCGCTACCGGGTTCTGCCCACAGATGCTCCCTGCTCTTTCTCTCTCAATGTGATCTAGCTCTGACCAGGACAGAAAGCCAGTAAGACAAGATGGCATCAGGGAGGAACCAGAGACAAAGGTCAGGATGGCAGAAACGTATTGTTTCCAACAAAGTTTCCAACAGGTGCCAAGAGCCCCATGGGACTGTCTTCCACTTCCCTCCCGTGGGCCATTCCGTTTTCCTCCTCCTCTCCTTCTCTCTCTCTCTCTCTCCCCTTTCCTGTTTGGCCTTTAGGCCCGTCAGCGTGCCCACGGTCTCTGTGATGGCTCATCCTTGGGGATGGTTTGTGGCCAGGAGGTTGGGGGTGGGGAGCGAGAGAAAGAGTGAGCAAGGGACAGGCAGACGCATGGGCAGAGTGAAGGAACCTACCCCGGGTCCCGAGGAGCTGGGCCTGGCATTTCCCAGTGAGGGGACACCACGGCATGGGGACCGAGCGTCTGCATGGAGCTCAAGCCTTCTGCTGAGAGCACATGTGCTGACGCACAGAAACCTGGGCCCATCTCAGAAAACGACTGTTTTACCCAGAATGGGATGCCAGCTGCTCTGCAGACCCTTTTTAAAAAATTAAAGTCCTCAAGATGATACACACTTAACTCTCCTTGCCTGAAGTTTTTTTTTTTTTTTTTTTAAACAGATGACAGTTATTACAGGCATTTCAATATAACTTCTACTCACAACTTGGGTCTGCTAGCAGTTTTAATTATCCAGATTCATTCTGGAAGCCAAGATGGTAAAGCAATATTTCAACAGATTTCTAGCACCCAAATAGATCTTTTAGTGACAGTAAATACCCATAACTTTCAGTTAGCAAAGAAAGAGCGTACAAGAAAGTAGTGTGGGGTACGGAGGAAGGTGTTTTTTCTTTTTTTTTTCCGAGACGGAGTCTCGCTCTGTCGCCCAGGCTGGAGTCCAGTGGTGCCATCTCCGCTCACTGCAAGCTCCACCTCCTGGGTTCACGCCATTCTCCGGCCTCAGCCTCCTGAGTAGCTGGGACTACAGGCGCCCGCCACCACGCCCGGCTAATTGTTTTGTATTTTCAGTAGAGACGGGGTTTCACTGTGTTAGCCAGGATGGTTTCAATCTCCTGACCTCATGATCTGCCCGCCTTGGCCTCCCAAAGTGCTGGGATTACAGGCGTGAGCCACCGCTGCTGGCTGGAGGAAGGTATTTTTTCCAATGCCAACCCTGCAGCACCGGCAGGGCACAGGCAGCCCTAATGGTTACTGAGAGATTGTGCATAATATCTTGGTCAAGGGCACCGTGAATAGGAACCAAATCTACAACTTTCGAGATGTGCAGAAGCAGAGAAAATGCAAGCCAGAGAAGGGACATGCAGAGGAGAGGGCCATGGGAGTCTGCTGTGGAAGGTGGGAAGGAGTAGGGCAGAGAAAGCAGATGGGCAGCCACCAGGCAGGGCCACCATGGGAATACAGCAGGCAGCCCAGGGAGCAAGAACCTGGAAAGCAGTCAAGAGAGAAAACACGGGCAGCACTGCTACTTCTGGGAGGGATGGTGAGGCTGTCACTCAGACACGGAGCCACGCCCCCACAGAAAAGGCACAGGTGGAGCCTGGCCCAATCAGGATGGCAGAGGCTGCACCCACCTCTCTATACCTTTCCTGCCTCACAGTCATGCATACATTCTTCTCAACACCTTTCTTTTACCAAGCTGGTCCGAATGCCCCCGAGACCACATGTCAGGGTTTGGAGCTCTGTCTGTGTTCAAGTCTCCTGGGGTTACGGCCTAAGTCAGGCAAGAGGCGAGTCTATGGACCAGGAGCTAACACCTCTGGTGAATGAAGGGCCAAGCAGACAGGACTGAAGCCTGTGCAGGGGACGGTAGGAGGGACCCCCTGGGACCAACTCCTAGGCGGTGCTGGTGAGAGAGAAGCCCAGCAAACAGTCGAGTCCAGGACCGGCAGAGCCTGCGGGTGGGGAGGACTGGCTTTTCCTGGAGTGGAGGTTCTGGGGAGACGGGAAAGCTGGCTGTCATCGTTGCCCTCATGACCTTATTCTAAGTGCTTACATTTGAGATGACCTTCCCGAATGGACACTGGGCTTCCTGGCCTCCATGCCTCTGGCAGGTCCTTCTGCTTGGAACATCTTTGACTTGCTTTTCCTGCCTTTTAGCTCCTAAAAAATCCCAACTGTCCTTCAAGCCACAGCTCAAGCTCCACCCCCAGCCCCCACGACCCTGTCCTTGCTCCACCACCCACAAAGTTTCTATGCCTACAACTCTCATGTCATTCCTCACATATGCCTTAACATGGTGTGAACTTGTATTTTACATAAAAGACGTCTTAAGACTCCTATATACTCCAGGGATAAAAACCATGATGTAGTCTGGTGTGGTGGCTCACGCTTGTAATCCCAGCACTTTGGGAGGTCGAAGCGGGCGGATCACCTGAGGTCAGGAGTTTGAGACCAGCCTGGCCAACATGGTGAAACCCCGTCTCTACTAAAAATACAAAAAATTACCCGGGCGTGGTGGCGGGCGGCTGTAATCCCAGCTACCCTGGAGGCTGAGGCAGGAGAATTGCTTGAACCCGGGAGGCAGAGGTTGCAGTCAGTCGAGATCATGCTACTGAACTCCAGTCTGGGCAACAGAGCAAGACTCCATCTCAAAAACAAAACAAAAACAAAAACAAAAAACAAAAAACCATGACGTACTCAGACCCAGAATTAATTAAAATGTGTGCAGATGTTTTTGGTTCTGCAGCAGGCTTCGTGCCTGTCTTCCTCTGCCTGCTAACCTGCAGCCCTGCTTTGGCTGGGGCCATCTTCCTCAACTGGATGTCTTTTGCAACCTGGCCCGGAAAAGTTGATGTCCTGAGCTTGCTGAATTAAACCCATCCCTAGGATCAGGGGAGGAGTGAATGAGAATACTTCTCAGTATCCACTTCAATTTAAATTGTTCCACACAGGTTTAGTGCCCTACAAATTCCCTTGGCAAGAGGTTTTCAATAGTTAGAATCTTTTAGTAGAAGTAATCGTCCACTGTGTCAAGAACCATGTGAGGTGTCTTCAGATTTGACAACTGCTGTGTTTCCAAGGGACACCCCTTCAGAGTTTCATGCTGGACAAATGACATAGGCCCAGGGGCAAAGAACGAAGAAATTCAGGCATAAAAGGCGCTCTGATAGTAATCCAAAGCCCTGTGTCTGGGGTTCATCTTAGAATTTAACCAATGGATATATGAAGAACATACTGGCACTGTACTAAATCACTTTTCTGAGGTTTCAGTGTACTGGATGTTGAATGTTCCAAACGTGGCCATCACTAATGGTTCCTGAGGTATTCTCGTTTTAATGACATAAGGCATCTTATAAGGTCCTTCCCTCGGGGTCCTTGGTGGACTTGTTGCTAAGAATGCAGTGTTTTAGACACAAGATGTCTTAAGGCTCTTGTGTGTCCCAGGGATAAAAACTATGACGTACTCATAACCAAACTTAATTAAAATGCCCTCAAATTTAATTTTGTAGCAAACAGTCCAGTTCATTCATAGTCCTCTAACCCTAACTGCTCAAAAGGGACATTGTAGAAACTCTAAGGGGAAAGAAAACAAAAACAAAAACCTAGCTCGGTCAAGAGCTTGGATTGTCTACAGGCCAAGTTTTGCAAGATTTGTGAAAGGAGCTTGCCAGAGGTGCCTCTGAGGAAACCATGGGCTTCTGTGTGGCCAGAGCAGGGTGAGGGGAGCCTGTCTTCCCAGCATGCGTAGGGCTGCTGGGGGCTCTAAGGAGTGAGGCCTCAGTATCCAGTGGGAGAATGCACTCCAAGGTCCTCACGACAGGCAGGACCGTCTTGGTCCTGGGCACTGGAAGTCACTAGGCATTGGACTGCCCACCCTGGGCACAGATGGAAACCAGACAAAACCAAACTGGGAACCTGAGTTTGGATAAGTCTTTAAAAATCGCCCCGTCCGGCCGGGCATGGTGGCTCAATGCCTGTAATCCCAGCACTTTGGGAGGCCGAGGCGGGCAGATCACGAGGTCAGGAGATTGAGACCATCCTGGTTAACACGGTGAAACCCCGTCTCTACCGAAAATACAAAAAATTAGCCAGGCGAGGTGGCGGGCGCCTGTAGTCCCAGCTACTCGGGAGGCTGAGGCAGGAGAATGGCGTGAACCCGGAAGGCGGAGCTTGCAGTGAGCCGAGATCGTGCCACTGCACTCCAGCCTGGGCAACAGAGCGAGACTCCGTCTCAAAAAAAACAAAAAACAAAAAACAAAAAATCGCGCGGTCCAAACTCATCATTTATAGAGGGGGTTAAAAGGCCAAACAGGTTAGCTCTCGTGTGTAAAGTTAGAAGCAGAACAAGAGGAGAATCCAGAACTCTTATTACTAAGACAATGAGAGCAAGAACAGTAATAAGCTTTCTAAGCTTACTACGTACCTAGCCCCTTCATATAATTTTACTTAATCCTCACAGTTACAAAATACGAGGCAAGGAAAATCCAGTCCCAAAGGAAAGACGCTGAAGCGAAATTGTTCTAGAGTTCTTTCCCCTGTGCTAAGTTTCATTTTAACAGACAAAAGGGAGAATGTGGCCATTTCGGTTCCTGGACATACACAGATGCCAGTGAAAGACCCCCTCTTCAGTGTCAGCCCCTAGGCTTAAAGCAGTAAACTGTTTACACAAATGGCTGCAGCCCATTCCCTTCCTGGACCCACGGCCTGTGCACCATGACTTAGCAGCAACTACCATAAAGAGGCAGAAGCAACGTCTGTGCTCCCTGAACCTGGGCTGGCCTTGTAATCTAACCGAGCAAACGCAATGGAACAGGCATCACAGCACTTCTGAGCTTAGGCCCTAAGGGGCCTTGCACGCTCCCATTTGTTTTTTTTGGAAGCCCGCCAGCTGTCACGTGAACAAGCCCAGGCCAGCCTGATGGAGGTGACAGACTACATGGGTCACAGCCAAACCAGCCCCATTGTCCCAGCTCAGGTCCCACGGATGTCAGTGAGTTCAGCCAAAACTGGCCAAGTCCGGGCCGGAGTAGCACAACCATCCTGCTACTCCGTGGCCTAAGCAGTGACAAATGGTCACTATTATTTTAAGCCACGAAGTTTTGGGTGGTTTGTTATGTAGCCAAAGCAAACTAATACAGCCCTCAATCAAACCATCACGTGCTGGTGAAGCCTGCTCTCCTCAACCCGGCTTTCTATGTGAGGAGCAGTACCACCCATCTACCCATCCATCTCATCTATTTTATTTATTTTGAGACAGGGTTTCACTACGTTGCCCAGGCTGGGTTTGAACTCCGGGGTTCAGGCGATTCTCCTGCCTCAGCCTCCTGAGGAGTGGGGACTACAGGTGAGTGCCACCACACCTGGTTATATTCCTTTTTAATCCTGGAACACAGAGGGCTGATCCAAGTCCCAGAGGGAGATTGGGATAAAAAGGTCAAAATGTGTTTGTCAGTTTTTTGCCAGACTGGTGATGGTCCCAAGGTGGCCACTCACATTTCCCATGCCTACCCCTGCCTCACCAGGACACCTCACAGTCTTTAAGGCCCCAGAGAACCAACCGTTCATAACCTCCCATCTATGTGTAAGGACCCGCAGAAGGGCAGGGGTCGTGATGCGCAGAACACATAGCTGAGGCACACGCTACCAAGGAATGGCCCTGTTCACGTGTTTCCAAGTAAAGAACAGCAGGGAGCAACTCACCGAGGGCACAGGCAAGCTGCCATGCCGGCTGAGAAAGGAGTTAGAGACGGACACACTGAGGCCCTGAGCGGCACTGCCGTCCTCGGGGGTGAAGGCCACTTTAGTTTGCTGGACACAGTAGGAGACAGAGGAGAAGGAAGAAGCAGCACAGGAGGCCTGCTGGACAGAGGGGAGGAGAGAGAAGGCAGGGAAGGAGGGAGAGAAGCAGAGAACAGTCAGGTCCGTGCAGGGAAAGGCCTTGGAGGTCGCTCTCCATATCCTCTCAGAGACATTCTGGAGAGGGACGGCTTCTAGTCCCAGTTCAGGGACTAAAACCAGCTGCCGAAGGCTATCTGCAGGAAAGGGCACCCTCCTTCACTTCCTTACTCCAGATCCTAAAATTTGTGCCCACTGGAAGCAGGTCGGGTGGAAGGAGGACGAGGTGGCTGGAGCCACACAGACCTGGGCTGACTCCGGGCTTGGAGCTGCTCCTCTGTGGGGAGTGGATCCATGTGTCATTAACACGTCTTCAAAACTCAGATGGGGCTCCGGCTGCCTGGGTTTGAGTCTGGATCCTGCCATTTCTCACGGGTTTGGTCTTGGGCACTACTTAAAGGTCTCTGTGCCTCAGGTTTTCCGTCTGTAAAATGGGGAGAACCCTGGCGCCTCCTGTACAGGGCTGTTGGGAGGATGAAATGGGATGATATGTGTGAAGCACCTGGAATCTTGCTTATCACACTGTATGTGGGCCAACAGGCATGTGTAATGAGCACCATTTTTGTCTGTGAAGTGTGGATTACGCTTCCTGCATCTGCATTTGAGAGGGTGCGACCAGCAGCTGGCAGGACTTGTCAGGTGGTATGCCTGGGTTGTCATTAGGATTGGGCCTGGCTCCCAGGTCTTCTGTTTCTAGCTGTGGGCTTGGATTAAGGTTTGCTGGCTCTGTCAGCCTCAATTTACTTACAATGGGGATGCCAGGAGCTGTGGCAGGGACCATGTAGAGCCAGATGAGACCCCCGGTGCTTACCCGGGGAGGTGTTCAACACAGATGTTCCTAACAGGCCTCCAGGGGCTGAGCTCACCACTGCCCTGCAGGCATGGTGGAACAGGTTCTGATTCCCCTCACTCACTAGGGGTGTCTCCCCAAATATTCAGAAGCCTGTGGACTCCACAGTATGGAGAAGATGCCCAAGGATGGCCAATGGGCCAAAAATATTTTCAGTAAATATGGCTCAGCAATGCCTGTTTCTTTTTGAGACAGGGTCTCACTATGTTGTCCAGGCTGGTCTTGAACTTCTGGGATCAAGTGATCCTCCACCTCAGCCTCCCAAGTAGCCGGAACTATAGGCATGTGCCACCACCACTCCTGGGTCTCGGCAATGGTTCTAACCAAACATTTTAGGCAAGGGGTCTCTAAATGAGGCATTTATGTTTCCAAGGTGGGACCCTTTTTGAAACATCTTCAAAGCAATTGAGACGCATATTCTCAATTGTGCCTGTGGGGTGGGCAGGGCAGGTGAGGATCTGAGACCCTGAAAATGGCACATGTGACACGGCTAACGAGTGGCAGGACTGGAATTCAGGACTCTCAACTCCAAGCTTGGCCTTTCCTCTACTGGACATGGCCTTCTCTGAAGGGGCTGAGTGTGGTTTTTGAGTGGAAACAAAACAGCTTGCTTGGTCAGCCAGAGCCCACTGAGTATAGGAAGCTCAGGGACTCCTGGGACTGGGCTGAGCCCCAGGTGATTATATGGAGTAATCCAGAGACATTTGTCCTCCAGTCTGCAGCTGCCTCCCAGAAGAATCAGACGGCCCTTCATGTCCTCTCACAATGGATAAAAGATGGCCCAGTGCACACTAGTCGCCTCCTGGTAGAAGCCACCAGACTGGCCAGCACACGAGCACAGCAAGCCAGGCAGCTCTGAACAAGCCTGGAGCTTCCTGTTGGGGAGCTTCCTCTTCCTGGGGAGCATGGCTGGACAAGAGGCTCAGATCCTCAAACCCAACTAGGGCCCTCCATGTTCATTAACTGGCAGCAAAGGGAGAAAGTTTGGAGGGATGCCACAGGCACCCCCAATGTGCCTACCTGCCCAATGCCTGGGCAGTTCCGGAGCCTCATGGAGTGCCCACGGTGGAACAGCCTGCCTTCTGTGCTGACCCGTGCTTCCTTATGTGCACGGGAGTCCTCAGCACAGGAGTGTTTTCTAGAAGAGGAAGGTGCCGTGTCTGAAACAGAGTGGCTCTGTTTAAAGCCATCCTCTGCTTCAATGGCGCTTGTTTCCCTTGGGCCCTCCCCGGCCAAGGCTGGGTTGTAAGTCACTCTACACAGTTAGGCCCATTATGCCAATCAAGTCCACAGATGGCCATGCACAGACCATGTCCTGTGCTTTGACTGAGTCCCTCCCTTCTGGGAGGTCTATGTTGAAGCCAAAGAAGACAGAAAAAAAATACAAGAGACTGTCAGCAGAGAGAGCAAACACCCTGAGTACAAGCCTGTCCCTGCTGCGTGGGCCTGCTGTGGAAAAGAAAGGTCCCTGCACCCCAGGGTGGGGAGGTGGTGGAGCGGGCACTGGGCTGCTGGTGAGCATCTCAGGAGGAAGTAAAAGCATCTGTGTGGGAGATGGTGCCTTCCACACCCAAAACCGGGGCCCTGCCACGGCACGGAGGAGGCTCGTTCTGGTTCCTAGAGACCTGCTAGGATCGGAAGTTCTAGTCACAAGGGAGGGTGTCACTCACCAGCTGCCGCTGCTTGGGGGGTAGGGCGGGCGGCGGGGCCAGCTCCTGCACAGAGTCCACCCCGCTGAAGGAGTCGCTGAAGCCGTATACCTCCATGAGGAGCTTGTTCTTCTGCTGGTAGATGTGCTCGTTCTGCGGCGTCTGGTAGAACATGGAGGGCTGTGGCTCCGAGTAGTCCTCCAGCAGCTGCATGTAGGCCAGCACTGTGAAACGGAGGGACAGAGCTGCAGCAAGGCTGGGGGCTGCTACATCAGGGAACCCCTCCCCACATTCTTCCCACAGCAGCTAGGGGGCTTTCCAGCGAAAGCACCTCAGGGAGGGACGAACAGAGGCGGAGCGCAGAGGCCTTTTTGGGCAGTGAAATCACACCCTGTCTTGATGCGCTAACGGAGGAGACATGTCCAGATTAGCAGACGCGCAACACCAATGGGGAACCCTAATGTGAACTCAGGACTCAAGCGACGGACTCAAGGGATGGCAAGTCTCAGCCACCTCCTGAGCAGGCACTTTCCCCTCAGGGCACGTCACAAGTGCCACGGGCACCTGCCAGGTGGAGCCGAGATTCAGATACCAAGAAAAAGTGGTGGCTCTGCAGTGCTAAATTTTGTACCTTCAAATAAGCACAAAGCCAGAGGCTTTTCTGCAAACCTCAACTAGTCAACAAATCAAGGAAGGCCAGACACTGAGCTGAGGAAGAGTCACAGAGGTAGGGAGTTTATTTCTTCCCTGAGCTGCACTGGGGGTCCAGGTATAGAGGAAATGCTCTCTCTCCAGGAGTGTCACTGAAGGAAAGGGTTCAAAGTCACCTTCTTTATTTAAAAGATTATGTAAGAATTTCTTACTAGCTCCAACAAGCACAGAGCAGAACTTGGTTGGAAAAGATGCACAGGAAGAGATGGTTCCCCCCTGAGGTCAGCTGCTGCTACTGAAAGGGCAGCTCGCAGCCCCTTGAGCTTGTCTTACACTTCCTTTTTTTTTTTTTGAGACTGAGTTTCACTCGTCGTCCAGGCTGGAGTGTAATGGTGTGATCTCGGCTCACTGCAACCTCCACCTCGTGGGTTTTAAGCCATCCTCCTGACTCAGTCTCCCAAGTAGCTGGGATTACAGGTGTGGACCACCACGTCCAGCTAATTTTTGTATTTTCAGTAGAGATAGGGTTGTGCCATGTTGGTCTGGCTGGTCTCAAACTCCTGACCTCAGGTGATCCACCTGGCTCGGTCTCCCAAAGTGACGGGATTACAGGCGTGAGCCACTGCGCCTAGCCCCACACTTCCTCTTTAATGCTGCACAGCCATCGTCACCAGGCTCCAGAGGAAGAGGCAAGCCTAGGAAGGTGATCCCAAGCACCCACAAACTGCTCCCTAAAAAGACTAAACGTGGCCGGGCACAGTGGCTCATGCCTATAATCCCAGTGCTTTGGGAGGCTGAGGCAGGAGGGTCACTTGAGGCTAGTTCGACACCAGTCTGGGCAACAGAGTGAGACTCCCATCTCTAAAAAGAAAAAAGAAAAGAAAAAAATTAGCAATGGTGGTATGTGCCTATGGTCCCAGCTATTCAAGAGGCTGAGGTGGGAGGATCCCTTGAACCCAGTTCAAGGCTGCAGTGAACTATGGAAAAAAGAAAAAGACTAAACACAAACACCTCTGCCTGACTTTTCTGTGAAACTGTGATCTCTTCAGGAGGTCTTTCTGAACTCTTGATGATGAAGCCCTTGTAGAGACCTGCTAGCCAAGCATAGGGAATAGCAGTGACATTCTCAGCCTTCTAGAAATGAGGAGGACCCGGTCCATTTCAAAAGCAGCCCAGTGGCAGCCCAGAGGCCAGGCAGCCAGCACTGCTGGGAAGGCTCAGCCGCCAGTGCTCAGGGCCTGGGACTGTGGGGATTTCAGGTGCCGGACAGTGATCACAAGGCTCGTCTGGTGCAAGGGACCCATGGGGTTGCCCCTGGCAAGAGGGGCTGGGGACCCTCATGATATCAGTGCATCCCAAATGATGAGGATACGTTGTGACATCGGGACTGAGCGTGTGTGAACTCAGGCCAGTGTCAGCCATGCGGCCAGGGTGATGATTCTTTCCTTCTTTCCCTCAAAGCAATTTTGAGGCATTTTCCACAAGGTCACCTGAGGGTCCCCTCGGGGAGTGAAGAGCAGACTGGGGACTAGGACTGAGGCTCAGGGTACCTAAGTTTGGGGCTCTTTCACAGAGTATGGAGAAGACCACCCCCTGCATAGGGGTCAACACTGAAAACTGGATGGGATCTCAAGGAAAGAGGGCTGAATCCCTTCCTCCTCGGCTTGGGAGGAAGTGTAACAGGCTTGGTCAACTCAGGTCAGGCTCTCAGTCCCAGATCCGTGCCCCACTTGCTTGTTGATCTTGGGCAATACTCAGTTCTTCTAAGCTCCAGTTTCTCTACCTATGAAACTGGAGCTAATAGGGCCTGCCTTGCAGGTGGCTGTCATGATGACCTTCGACAGGGCGTGTGAAGCTTTAGCTCAGGGCACGCCATGGCTGCAGCTCAGGAGTTTTTTAGAGGTTTGCAGGCTCCAGTGCTGGAGACACTGATGAATGGGTTAAAGCCTCAAAATGGTGGCCTAAATTACTGGGGATTTTCAGCCACTTGAGACTGTTTGAAAGGAAACACTGGCTACCCCTCCCTTTCCTTCTCCCCTCTACAGACCCTGCATGAGGACCGCCGCCCACACTTGTTCTAGGAGCTGGAAGGGTAAGGCTCTCTGGCGTCTGCTGCAGTTTGTAAGGATGCCATCCTGCCCAGTGTCTGAGCTCAGAGGACCCCTCCCCTAGGGAAGGAAAGGGGGTGAGCCTGAGTGGCATGTAGCCCAAGATAACAGGGGTGGAGGGGGAGGCCAACAGCTCTTTCAACACTTGTCCACGCAGAGGGAGGGGAAGAGAAGGAAATGCTTCTGGCACTGCCATTGCACACCCCTCTGCGGGAGCCCTGGTTTCTGATGAGCGAATATACACGACAGATGGGGATGACATCATTAGTCCCACAGAGCCAGCTCTCCCTCTAGCTGGGGGACCACTGCTGAGGCCATCACACAAGCTGGGCAACACCCACTGAGGAGCTGGGGATACATGACACCATCTCAGCCGCAGCCTTCTGGAGACCATGCAGCCGGCCCTCAGGGCGATCCTTGCTGGATTGAACCAAGCCAGGTCTTCCCTTCTTTGAGAATGGGGCCCAGCTCTAAGCTGGGCTCAGATGCTCTCATTTGGGAATTTGGAGTAGAGATTCCATTTCTAGTTCATAGAAGTTCTCTGTTGGATATGTCAACTGAGGCCAGGGAAGCCTGAGGCTGTGGGGCTAACGTGACCACACACATTGAAATGGTGACAGCTGCGCTGCCAAGAAAATCGAAGCAGAACTATGCTAGTGAAGTGGGGAGAGGGCAGGGACAGAGAGGGCCAGGCAACTCCCAGAAGTGTGGGGCAGTTAGGGGAGCTAGGAGAAAACAATTTCCAGGAGAACTCTCCTTATTACTTTTATGGCAGATTTACAGTTGGAAAATATTCAAAACTTCAGCTCCACCCCTGGGCTCCAGTAACATCATATATTAAAATATTTGGTCCAAGAAGTGTCCTCAATTACTCCTGCTGGGCAACCTCAGCTCCCATGTCATTCTGGGAGCATGAACAGAGACAGCGTGCTCTAGACAGGATCCTTAGACAATCACTCTGTGGGCACTAGGTAAGTTCTGCTGAAATTCAAATATCCACCTCGCTCTACGCAGATGTTGCTGCAATGCTGTCCTGCATGCCAGGACACTTGTTCCCCTCTGTCACTGTGATCAGGCCAGAAGGTCAACTGCTGCCATCTAAAGAGGAGAAGCCCTCGGGCTACGTGGAGAACCGGCCTGAGACTGTACGGAAACTGTAAAGGAGAGATCAGCTGATCAGGCTTTAAAAACGATCACCTGTAATGAGAAAACCTGGCTCCCAGGAGTGTCCACATACCTGGCTGGCCTATCTTTTATGAAATAATGAGGCCACTGATTTGCTTCTGGTCTAATGCTGAAAGAAAACACACTGCCATTTCAGGTTATAAAATGCACTTCCTGACAACAGTGCAACAAAAGCTTACTGTGTTTGTTTTTCTTCTCTGGTAGAGGAGGTGGTTTTTCTGGGTCACCCGTTGATTCAGGAGCAGTAAAATCACCCACAAATTCGACAGGGGCTGAGGAACCTCCATGCTGAAAGGGGAGAATAGCAGCAAAGGGTGCGTAGGGGACGGACTGGATTGGGGCCGTGCTCTGCAGGTCCTCCCCAGAGATGTTGTCGTACTGCGAGGGATGCCGCTCGTAGGACACCCTGCAGCCAGAGCTGTCCGCCGTCTGGGAGGCTGCACTCCTGCGCTTCTTCTCGGGGAGAGCAGGCGGCGTAACTGTCTGCTGCCCTGGGGCCAGAGGTCCGTCTGGCTGGGGATGGCTGCCAAGAGGCAGCTGGAAAGGATGGCCAACAAATGGAGACCCAGACTCCCCCAAAGACTCTGGCAACGGGCTAAGGTTCCAGGCCGTCTGCTGAGGTATCTGGTCTGCGTTAGAGAGGTCTTGCTGGAGGAATTCATAGTCGGGATCATAGTGGTCTGCAGTTACAACAGGGAAAAAAAAGACCCGTTAGCCAGAGGCCCTGCAGGAGCAGCCAGCCCCCGCTGCCCACCTCTCGCCGGCTTGCTCACGGGTGTGTGACAAAGACATGTCTCCAGGGTTTCCTTTATATTTACATGTTATATTCTTCATTCTCCCTGATTATAAAAGCAAACCAGATGGGAATATGGCTGTTTGCTATACTTTTCTCATTTTTTAATTTCTTACTTAAAAAAAAGAAAAATACACAACCATTACAGAAACCGTGGCAAATTACATCAAGAAAATAAAAATCACCCACAACCCCGTAATCTAACTGTATTTTCTATTTACATTTTGATGTATTTCCTTAAATGCCTTTTTTGCCTCTAGGATTCCTTTTTGAAAAAGTCCAGCTGCGGGCCGCGCGGTGGCTCACGCCTATAATTCCAGCACTTTGCGAGGCCGAGGCAGGCCGATCACTTGAGGTCAGGAGTTCAAGACCAGCCTGGCCAATGCAGCGAAACCCCGTCTCCACTAAAAATACAAAAATTGGCTGGGCGTAGTGGCTCACGACTGTAATCCCAGCACTTATTGAGGCTGATGTGGGCTGATCACTAGAGGCCAGGAGTTCAAGACCAGCCTGGCCAATGTGATGAAACCATTTTCTCTACTAAAAATACGAAAATTGGCTGGGCGCGGTGGCCCACGCCTGTAATCCCAGCACTTTGGGAGGCTGAGGCGGGCGGATCACCTGAGGTCAGGAGTTCAAGACCAGCCTGGCCAACATGGTGAAACCCCGCCTCTACTAAAAATACAAAAAAATTACCCAGACGTGGTGGTGCACACCTGTAGTCCCAGCTACTTGGGAGGCTGAGGCAGGAGAATCACTTGAACCTGGGAGGCAGAGGTTGCAGTAAGCCCAGTGTCACTGCACTCCAGCCTGGGTGACAGAGTGAGGCTCTGTCTCAAAAAAAAAAATTGAGAATACTATGAAAATATGTAAATGGCCCTGTACTTTTTCCAGTTATCAATATATTATGAGCAATTTTTAATAGCTACAGATTATTCCAGCAAATGAATGTACCATCATTCACCTGATTTCCTACCAATGAAATCTTGCTATTAATCGCTGATTATGCTCCTAGGATACAGTCTCAGAAGTGAAAATATCTAGTTCACAGGATACAAACAGCTTCCTGCTCTCTAAGCCCCCTGCCCAGCAGACGGGAGGGGCCCGCGCAGCACACATTCAGCGCTGACTAACGAGAAGGCTGGCTCGTGTGGCTCCTTCCCCTTCAGCCTCTGTCAAGTGTTGTCAGGACCCCCACCCCTTCATTTAAAGCTCTCAACACAAATGGCTCTTAATTTTGGTAAAGAGAGTCAAATTACCCACTGACAGATGAACTAACAACAGTTACCGCTTGAATATCTAGGCTGTGGTTTTAGGTTGTGATTTCATTTACATGCTCAACTTCCTAGGGAGGCAGATACTGTTATCCTTATTTTGCAGATGAGGAAGCTGAGGCTCAGATTTTAAGCAAGTTGGCCAAAGTCACGTAGTCAATGATCGCATGACCTGGGACTCCCACCCAGGACTGTATGGCCCCAGAGAAGCCACCAAGACAGGATGGAACAGGAGGATGCTGGCGGCTCACCTAGTGTTTCACAGCTTGTGTTCCGGGAGCACTGCCCACTGTCCCTGTCCAGAGAGGACAGCTGCTCGTCTGACTTGCTGAGCTTGCCTATGCTGCTGCAGGGGGAGAGGCGGGGCGACTCTCCACCATATGAGTGGCTGCCTCCTGACAGTCGCCTCTGTGCATAACAGTCAACGTCAAAATCCTCAAACGGAAAAAGAAAAACAAAGCCAAGTCACTTCTGAGAAACGGTGGCAGAGACCAGGGGTGAGGCAACCGGTGCATTTACTTAGAGAAGGAAATACTGCCAGGCAAACTCAAAAACCACCTCTGACGTCAGCAACTGAAGGACACATACAGCAGAGAAGCAGCCGTCTGGAGTTGGTGGGGGGTGTGACCAGGGAGGGCTCTGGGGCTGGGCTCACCTATCCCCAGGAGACGCCCTTTGGCTCTGGCCTCCCTGCCCTGACCCTTATCCCCATATGGGAATTTGGATCATGTCCTGGAATGGGAGGGATGGGTACAAGGTCTCACATCCCTCGATGTGACAAAACACCAGCGACTGAAGACCATGGGTTTCTTTCAGCTTCAGGAGCAAATCCCTGAGCCCCCCACCCCCTCCCTGCCTTCCCAAGAAGTGAACTCGAGCTGCATTACCTGCCTATTGATTCCAACAGGCAAACTGGAGCCACTGGTGGCTCGGCTCATGGGGGCCACCACAGCCACTCGGGTAGGGGACGGTGCCGACTGTCTTTTCTTGGGTGGCAATGCTGGTGGAGGACTGAAACAGACCGAAATGTCCAGGCAGACCAAACCACACTCACCAAAGCTCTTCAGCGTGATATTGGGGTACAGGATGTGGGGCTCTTTCATTACTAGACTCTCCACACCCAGTGTTCACACTTCAACTCCTGCCTACTCCCCTCCGCCAAAATAAAACCTGTAAATACCAAATGAACGAAAAAGAACAACCCTTTCTTTTTCTTTCATAATAAATCATACCAGGTCTCCCTGGGCTGAGGGCACAAGGAGGCCTTCAGGAGAGCTCGGGGTGGCCAGAGAGGGCTGGGCGGGGTGGGGACAGCTCCAGAGTCAGCCTCCCAAGGGGGGCCAAGCCCCCAGCACTGAGGGGAAAGGGCCCGAGCCCTGCCTTCCTCCCTTTCTTGCTCATTCTGCCATGGGAGGCACTGGACAAACAGGAAGGTAATTACCTATTATCAACCACCCGAATGCCAGGCAGAGGGGGCTTGGGGGGCGCGACCTCTTCATCTGTGGCGTCTGGGAGGAGCTCAGTTGACTGTGACATCCCGGTCGTCTTGTTTAGGATTTCTACCTCGCGGTCTGTCAGGGGGAGCTCTGCTGGGCTGCAGAATTGGGAAGAACTTGGGGTTACAGAAGGTCAAAGACGGGAGGAGCACATACAGGCCCTGAGAGGGTGAGGATGTGACTGGGTAGAACATGGTGGGTGAGGTGGGGCTGAGGAGCCAGCTCCCTGGATACAGAGCCCTGGGGTTCTGGTTTGGTTGCTAAGGAGCTACTGAAGCTTGGCTGTGCCCCCAACTTTGCACCTCAGTTTCCTCATCTGAAGATGATCTAAGGGCTCTCTAAAATGCTCCAGGCCGGGCACAGTGGTTCACACCTATAATCAGGCCAAGGCGGCAAATCACTTGAGGTTAGGAGTTTGAGACCAGCTTGGCCAACATGGAATACAAAAATTAGCCGAGCGTGGTGGCGTGCACCTGTAGTCCCAGCTACTTGAAAGGCTGAGGCAGGAGAATCACTCTAACCTGAGAGGAGGAGGTTGCAATGAGCCCAGATCGTACCACTGGACTCCAGCCTGAGCAACAGAGACTCATCTCAAAAACAAAACAAAGGTCCAAATTTATGTTTTATATTTTTACCAGGAGCTTGGAGTAGAGATGAATATAAACCCTTACAACCATCGATGTCATCCTCAGTTTACTCTGGATTAAGCAAGAGTGCGCTCAAGTCAAATCCCCCAAACCCAAGCCCTTAAAAGTTCTTTGTAATTATGAAACGAAGATGCCCAGGAAAAGCACTGGTATGTGCCACTGGATGCGCTCACACATGATCCTTGGAAACAGTCACGCTGGAGAGTAAACTTGAGATGGGCAATACTTCAAGCCTGTGTGAAATACACACACAATGCTAACCACTGAAAAAGTAATATGGGCCTCCAGCAGCCCACCCTCATGCTGCCCACCCCCCAGGCCCTATCCTCGTCAAATGTAGAGACTTTGCCACTGAGTGTGACCCCCGCGACAGGAGGGTTAATCAGCACCTACCCATCAGGCTTGCCAGCAGGGGAACTGGGCTTCACGGGGCTTGTTGGAGACGGACGTCCCTGCTTCTCGACGGTGAGCCTGACCAGCTCCTACCCCCACAAGAAAAAGGCAATGAGCAAAGCTCCCGTCACCACTGAGTTTCCACAAGAAGGCAGGCAGGTGCGGTCTGTCCTCTGCTGCTGAGTCTCATTTCTGTGCCTACAGATTCTCCACGCACCATAAACGCAAGAATCACTTGCCTTAGGTAATCTGCATGACTTCCCAAATGTCCCCGGCCCTCCAAAAATACCTTCATGGCATGTCAAGAAGTTTCAAATGCGTAAAGGCACTTCCTCTTGGAAGGGGAAATGGCAAACCCCAGAGTCTCAAAATGATTGTTTATCACACAAATTAAAATACCCGGCAGAACAGATTCCCAGTCAGTTTGTTGGGGAATGACTCTGTTTCTAGTTCTCTAAAGTCATTAGATCGTGTGGCACTGGGTGGCTTCCCAAGGCGAGCTGGCCACAGGTGTGGTGGAGCAGCTAGCTGGTGGGGGTGGGTGGGGGCTGGTTGGGATCCTTGTCAATGGAGAAGGAGTTAAGGGGAGATAACCCAGTAAAAAAATCACTTTAGAACCATTAACTGAGAAAAAAGAAAAGAAAAATAGCCTTTTTCAAATCATAGCAAAAGAAAAAAAAAGGGAAGACCTAAGGGCCCATGTGGTTTTTAAAAAAAGATTAGAATGCATTTTCTCCCAGTTTGATGAGTTTTGACAACCGTATATACCCAAGTAAGTGCCACTAAAAACACAAAGAACATTTCCAGCCAATCTGCCCTGCCCCAACCGTTTTTGAACTTCTATTATCATAGATTACTTTTGCCTGTCCTAGAACTTTATATAAATGCAACCATATCATATATACACTTTTGTGTCCACTTTCTTTTTAAAAACAGCTTTATGGATATATAATTCATATGCCATCAAATTCACCCATTTAAAGTGTACAATTCAGTGGTTTTTAGTCTGTTCACAGAGTTGTGTGACCATCAGTACAATCAATTTTAGGAATTCTCATCACCCCAAAAGGAAACTCCACATTCCCCTCGACCCCCAGCCCCTGGCAGCCACCAATCCACTTCCTGTCCACACATCTTTGCCTGCTCCGTCCCCCAAGCTCAGTGTCAACAGCTGTGCTTCGTGTGCGCGAGGCGCCTGCTGCTTGCTGCCAGCAGTGTTCCCATGAGTGGATGCATCACAACTTCTCCCCCCGCCTTCCTGTCGATGGACATCTGGCCAGGGCCTACGTGTTTCAGCAGGAAGCTGTTTCCAAGTTATAGAGGAGGTGGCAGCGGATGCCAGTGGGCAACACAGTAACCAGAGACCCTGAACCAGTGGCTGCCAAGCCTCTCCAGACTCAAAAACACCACACACAAAAACGGCAGTATATGCTGCAAATAAGTCAGAGTCAGTTACCATCCTTCCCAGTGCAAGGGTTCTTTCGAAAACACAAAAACTAGAAGGTGAACACGCCAAAAAAAAAATCAAACAAGTAAGTCACAGATACCAATGGTCAATAATCGTAAGACATTCATCACTTTGGATGGTAATAAAATAGAAACTTCCAGATATAGTAGGTGGGAGCACTGCTTCAGACAGCCTCTCTAGAGGTATGACTTATCAGTATATATCAAAAGCCTTAAACATTTGCATTATGAGAATTTTGCACCAGGTGCAGTGGCTCATGCCTATAATCCTAGCACTTTGGGAGGCTGAGGCAGAAGGATGGCTTGAGCCCAGGGGTTCAAGGCTGCAGTGAACTGTAATCACACTCCAGCCTAGGTGAGAGATTAAGACTCCGTCTCTTAAAAAAAGAATCTTGCCCAAGAAAAATGTCATGAATGTGTGCAAAAATTAAACCACAAAAGATGGTCATCACAGAGTATACATAAGATTGTGGCCGGGCGCGGTGGCTCAAGCCTGTAATCCCAGCACTTTGGGAGGCCGAGACGGGCGGATCACGAGGTCAGGAGATCGAGACCATCCTGGCTAACACGGTGAAACCCCGTCTCCACTAAAAAATACAAAAAACTAGCCGGGCGAGGTGGCGGGCGCCTGCAGTCCCAGCTACTCGGGAGGCTGAGGCAGGAGAATGGCGGGAACCAGGGAGGCGGAGCTTGCAGTGAGCTGAGATCCGGCCACTGCACTCCAGCCTGGGCGACAGAGCGAGACTCCGTCTCAAAAAAAAAAAAAAAAAAAAAAAAAAGATTGTGTATCATTAATGTGATAATTTTGAATAGTTCAATATCCCACAATTAAATATTTGATAATATATACTGATTACATAAGTCATGATAGAACCAGACAATGGGCCAACCATTACATTGTTATTAAAAACAAAGTCACAACAAGAATATGCGCTGTATCATGGAAAGACGCTATAATACATTAAGTGGAAAAATAGTTCTAGGTGATATGCTGGTATATATTGCACGTTTTGTAAACAAAGCCAAATCAAGAATATATATAATACAAAAAATATGGCTATGAAACACCCCTTTATTTTGTTCTTTTTCTATTTTCTAAATTTTCTGAAATGAACATATATTACTTCCGAAATAATAATTAAACAAGCAAACCACCCCCCAAAACTAAATGCATCTATCAAACTCTTGGGCTTAAGTGATCCTCCTGTTTTGGCCTCCCAAAGTGTTGGGATTACAGGTGTGAGCCACCATGCCCAGCCAGGCATATCCACAGACACAGGTTCAGTGTTACCCTACTCTGTGACAGTTGTTACCCCATTCAGACGTCTATTCTTGAAGAACTGTGGAGAAGCAAAATCTCTAAGAGCCAAGTACTAGCAAGAAAGGAGAACCTTAATACTTAGATGTTAGCATAATTTAGAAGTTAATATTTAAGGAGCAGTCATCTAGCTGGTGATTGATTACAAACAGGACAAGATAGAGGACGAGAGACTACACAATCAGGGAAGAGAGCAATTAGGACTGATGCAGCTCCCCTGCACCCTATCACCTGGAGGAGCGGGGATGGTGGGAGACGCAGCTCTTCCTAAAAGCACAACGCCAGGCCCCAAAGAAGAGCATCACGGCCTTAGAGGGAGTTAAAGAGCACCAGAACACAGTGCCCTGGACACCCCACTTTCAGATTCACTCTTCTTTACAAGCAGGGCAAAAGGAAGAGAAAGAAGTCTGTGTTGTTTGCATCTGTTGATACAGGAAAACATTCCCGACTCTTCATTGATTCATGAGCAATTATAATTAGATCGTCATCTTTCTGGAGAGGCAGCTGTAAACTCAACTAATGAACGATGGCAAAAGAATCCTGGAATGACAGGCACACATGTGCAGGCAGGCGCCCGAATTCAAAGATGATGTCACAATCCCAATCATGCTCCCTACACTAGCTCGCATGGCCTAGGCTTGAAAAGAGTATAAAAGGGGGCGGGCTGCTTTTTAAATTTACCACCTATCTCCCTGCCTAGACAGAAGGTCTTTAGTCTTGACTTGCCTTAACTATCACAGAAGAGAAACCCTAAAATGTGCACATATCTAGCTACTGTGCTAACACCCTAATCTCACTGAAAGCTGACCATTTATAACTTGCATGAGCCCAATACCTCCTACTGAAGGTAGAATTTTTTTTGAGAGGGATGTCAGACTTTTTAATTGTCCTGAGGCACAAGTTAGAAAAGACTGAAAGGACCAGGCGCGGTGGCTCACTCCTGTCATCCCAGCACTTTGGGAGGCCGAGGTGGGTGGATCACGTGTAGGTCAGGAGATCGAGAGCACGGTGAAACCCCGCCGCTACTAAAAATACAAAAAATTAGCCGGGTGCGGTGGCGGGTGCCTGTAGTCCCAGCTACTCGGGAGGCTGAGGCAGGAGAATGGTGTGAACCCGGAAGGCAGAGCTTGCAATGAGCCGAGACGGCACCACTGCACTCTAGCCTGGGCAACAGAGCAAGACTCCGTCTCAAAGAAAAAAAAAAAAAAAGACTGACACAAAGGCCAGGTGTGGTTGCTCATGCCTGTGATCCTAGCACTTTGGGAGGCCGAGATGAGTGAATCACTCGAGCCCAGGAGTTCAAAACCAGCCTGGGCAACATGGTAAAACCCTGTCTTTACCAAAAAAAAAAAAAAAAAAATTAGTTGGACGTGGTGGTATGCACCTGTGGTCCCAGCTACTCAGGAGGCTGAGAATGGAGGATCGCTTGAATCCAGAAGGTGGAGGTTGCAGTGAGCACAGTTTGTGCCATTGTTGCACTCCAGCCTGGGCGATAGAGTGAGACTGTCTTGGGGAGGAAAAAAAGAAAAAAAAAGACTCTAAGAGACTACTCTAGAGTCTATGTCTACAACAGTGACTGGAAACTGCCGACTGGTCGCTGAAAATCGGTTTTCAAAAGTCAAAAACGGTATTTGGAAAAGTAGCTCTCCAAATATGTAATACTTTACTTCCATGTTCATTTTATTCATATTGAAAATGATTATAGGCCGGGCACAGTGGCTCACGCCTGTCATCCCGGCACTTTGGGGGGCCTACGCGAGCGGATCACTGGAGGTCAGGAGTTCAAGACCAGCCTGGCCAACATGGTGAAACCTTGTCTCTACTAAAGATAAAAAAATTAGCCGGGCGTGGTGGTGGGTGCCTGTAATCCCAGCTACTGTAATCTCCTGCTGAGGCAGGAGAATCACTTGAACCCTAGAGGTGGAGGTTGCAGCGAGCTGAGATCACACCTGGGCAACAAGAGTGAGATTCCGTCTCAAAAAAAAAAAAAAAAAAAAAAGAGAAAGAAAATAATCACAGAGAAGGAAGGGCTTAAATGACCTTTGACAAGTCAAAATACAGCTCTGGTGCTCAAGTAAGAGAGGAAATTAACTGGTCAAGTTGGAAAGAGGTGGGGTACCGATTTCAAAAGGTCATGCTGGGATATCTCTTTGACCTTGAGTGGCTCAGCCCCCCAACATCCAGGTGCTAGACTGGGTGTGGTTTTCAGAGAAAAACATTGAGGGTCTTTAAATTCCTCAGATTTCCTTCCTTCAAGAGTCATAACCACCTCTGAGCTACAGGCTCCCGGTGGAAAAGCGGCCCCAGAACCAGACGAGGTGACAGGGGTCTATCTCTTACCTGAGATTATAAGACTACCTGAAGAGAGCCACAATCACCATCAAAAATGGTCCCCGTGAGCCATTAGAAATGCACACTTCTCCAAGCAACACTGTTTCCCCACTGCCTCCTGGTTACCTAGTTCTTACCAGGTACTTTATATACTTTATCTTACTGAATCTCTCCTCAAATCTTCAGGGCAAATATTTTAAAACCTACTTGTAACTCAGGGAAGTAACTTGCCCAAGGTTATACAGCTTGAACAAGTGGCATTTATGTGGAGGTTTAAATGATAAACGCTACTACCCATTCAGGGGCAAAACCAAAGTAATCCTGTTTTATAACACATGTTCAATCATTCAAAAAAAAGAGGAAAGACTCCCTTGAACAACTGAATGGGTTGCGTAAACGATGGTGAGTCAGTGTAAAGCAGCGTCCAGCCCCTCCTCCAGTGGGCTGTCGACATCCTCATGAGTGCGTTCCCCTCTGCACAGCTCCAGCCCCTCCCAGCTGCGGGAGGCTCTCTCATGCCACCAGGGCATGGGCTTGTACGGTGTCCCAGGCCTGAAGGGTCCGTGAGAGACGCTGGAAGTCACAGTTGACTTGTAGGTGGGAGTGCAGAGAATCCTGTCCTCCCGTGGGAGGTAGCTCAGATGACATGGTGCACAGGAACCGGGGAGGGGGCAGCGGGTTGGGGTGGGAATCATGCCCTTGCCACTGACTCTACTGCTCCACCTGGGCCTGAGTCTCCACACCTGTGAAAGGGGTAAGGGGCAGTCATTCATGCCCACTATGGAGGGTTGTCATGAGTATTAAGTGAGGATGATGTACAAAAAGCACCCAATAAATGTTAGCTATTATTACTATTAGACAATAACAAGAAATGCCAACATCATAGTGTCGCGATCACTCTCATTGCCTGTAATGACTCCAGCATGAAAAGCTCCCAGCCACAGGCAGCTCCTGTCCATCCTCCAGATGCTGGCCTGTCTCTTCCTTGGGGAAGCGTCTCTCATCACCCTGAGAAAGGAAGGTCATCATACCCTTTCATCGCACCCTGTGCCATCTCCCTTGGCAGTGCTATACCACATGGGTGTGCCTTTGTGTTTATGGTCCTGTCCTCCTTAGACTTTAAGTGCCATAGGGCAGGGTCTGGGCCAGCTTTGCTCATATTCCCAATTCTCTCTCACTGCCTGGCACACAGAAGGTTCTCACTAAATGCTTCTTGAATAAATGAAACAAAAGTGAATTTGTAAAGCTTCTCACCTAGAGAATCTTTGTTCTGACTGAACTATTTTTAAAGCAACTGTGGAAAAGTTATTTGCTCTGACATTGCCAGGTTCATAATCTATAGGTTTCTCTCTCTTGTCTTTTTGTCCCAGTCACTTTGAAAAATCAAGGACATTTTTCTTTCAGACATGCCTTTCAACTAATGAAGTGGTGCTGTAACGACTCCACAGAGGAAATGTACTTGGGACTGTCACAAAGCTTTATGAGTGGAAACTCGCTCTCCTCCGTTTTGGCTACTCTAACTTGTGAACATCTCATCAGAATCAATTTGATAGAAGGAAACCTTAATAATGTTACCTGAAAAACAACAATTTTCAATAATAGCATTTTCAGAAGCCTGGACAGGAACAGCAGGGATGGGTGAGCCAGAGTGACTTGGGGCTGCTGATAAAGCCCCAGGCCATGTCCCACTCTGCCCTGCTGAACCCAATGTGCTACCATGAGGACCAGACAGGATAATGTACGTGCCTGTCCTCCAAATCCTGGAAAGGGCCATCGGGTCTGATCACAACAGCCACCCTGGGCTACATCCTTGAGTCTCGCTGCCCTAAGCAGATACTAGTAACTTTTTGGAATGAAGGGAACACGGGCAGGCTGGGTGCAGTGGCTCAGGCCTGTAATCCCAACACTTTGGGAGGCCGAGGTGGGCGGATCACCTGAGGTCAGGAGTTCCAGACCAGCCTGGCCAACATGGTGAAACCCCATCTCTACTAAAAATACAAAATTAGCTGGGTGTGGTGGCTCACACCTGTAATCCCAGCATCTCGGGAGGCTGAGGCAGGAGAATCACTTGAACCTGGGAGGCAGAGGTTGCAGTGAGCCAAGATTGCACCACTGCACTCCAGCCTGCGTGACAGAGTGAGACTCCATCTCAAAGAAAAAAAAAAGGAGAACATGGGGGAATTCAGAGGAAAATACTGACGTCATCGGCAAGCCCCCTTTACTTGAACTCCATGACCCCAGCAGACACATCAGCCTCCCCTTAAATGCTGCTGGGGGTGGAGGGCCACCCAGATGTCCTGGCAAACACACATTTCATTCTGGAGCAATTTTCAATGCTGAGCAATGCTTTCTCAGCCTCTCTCTGTAATTTAAGCCCTTTGGGGGTCCTTATTCTACTCTCCAGAGCTGCTGGGGAATGTTAAGCCAAGGAGACAGCTTTCAGGAATTTGTTAGCCTGGCTGAGTGGGAAGGAATTTTTTTTGACCTGGGGTAAATACCTCAGCTATAACTGTAGGCTGAGGGGTCCAGAAAAGAGAGGGACGCAGGTTTTTCAAGCCAAGAGATCTGTTTACAAAGCAAGCATCTAGCACCACATAATTAATAATAAATAGCAGCTAAGGCCTGACTGCTCCGTATGCGCCAGGTGCTGTTCTAGAAGCATTATGTGTATTGACCAGTGTAATTTTTCCTATAACCCTGCGATGTACGATGCTATCATTACCCCTATTTTATAAATGAGTTACTTAAGGTGCACAGCAGTTGAGTAAATTGTTCAAGTTCATAGACTAGCAACTGATGAACTTGGGATTCAAATCTATCCAGGTGCTAAGGCTGGCCCCCTTTCTACTACATTATACGGCCTCACACAACAGCGGGGTTTCCACTGTCCTGCTGCCTGCAGCCCTGGCCCTGACCCAAAGGCCCTTACCTGGTTCATGTCCAACATTCTGTCTTGCTCCCCATCTATTAGGACTTATTTTCTCTATTAGGATTTGTCCCCCTGACCCCAATTCCAGACCCTCTATGGCCTTTGCTTCCCATCTTAACTAGGATTCATAATTTCTTATGCCGTTTCTGACTTCTCTGGAGAGCAAATACACAGACCACATCATGGATGTCAAGTAAATATAGAAAGTTCCATTTCTTACTCAACTCACTCCTGCTTTTCTACCAAGAATCCTAGAAGTTCCCAGAATATGAAAAGGTAGCGCTGACATGACGTGCTGGGAGCTTTGCTTAAAGTCATTGTGAAAACGATCTCCATTGCATTTTGTCTAGCTGGTACGCATGCTCAGCCAGCACGATGCTACGAAGGCTCACTGAAGATTTAATGCAATGCTCAGTAAGGACTGACTGCTCTGGGCAGCTTTTCCATAAGAGCCATTTGCACCAGTCCTGAGAGAAGTAAGTAGTTATGGGATACAGCACACCAACACCAGAGACGCAGAAAGACATTCTAATGTTTGAAGGTTGGGAGCAAGATCTTATGTGACAAGCACCAGCAGGCAGGCTGCTCTTAAGTCCCTGACCGGGACTGTCTGGAACCTGCACCGGTACCTTCACTCCATCCAGCACGGCCTTGATGACCCCCTTCACCGTCGTCACCATCTCCTTGTCTTCTGAGTTCACACCTTCCAGCATCACTTGGTCAGACCAGCGAATGAGGTTGGCGAGACTTTGGTACACTCGGCTATAGCAGGAAGACAGGGCTGAGCTACAGGGAAGAGAAAAATGGAAAAAAAAGAAAACCTAAAGCATGACCATCACTTAGCACAGAACCAGCTTCTCGGTGACGAGGGTGTGTTTCTCCATCTTTCTTTGTGCAAAATCCACACCATCTTTTAATAAGCAAACTTCTCCCATGAGCCTTTTTCCTTACATTCAACAAAGATTTTGTGGAGCTTTATATTCTAATCTGTGTTTCAAAATTTTTTCATTTCCAAAATGGAACATTACAAAAATTCTACCACGATAGTTAAGATGCTTTTTCGAACTTCACATCCTTCTACAAGATTCTGATCATATGTCTCGAGGAGTGCCCCATCTCCCCCTCCTTCTAGCTGCTAATCACTAGACCAGGTCCAGGGAGTGTATACTGACTGTCAGCAATTAGAATAAAATCTATTTTAGATGTGCCACAAGGAGCCGACAGGTTTGCAGGATTTTAACAGTCATGAGCTCAAAACAGGTCTGCAGTTTATTAGAACTCCTCCGTCAGGGGGCCAGCTTCATCATCCTCTGCACTATAACCATGAGACAGACGTCAGAAGCGCATGAATGAAGACTATTTTGAGAATAGTAAATCGGGGTGACGGGGCCTGTGATGGTGGTGGGGATGTGAAGGTGGGAATGTAGGTGAGTGTGTATGTGTGTGTGTCTGTGTGTGTCGCACCACGCTACCAGTTATACCGTGATGCCAGCGCCCACGAACAGAAGCCCTGAGTGCCTCAGTGATTGTAGTGTAGCAGCCGAATGGAGGTGTTTACATCTTTCACATATTTTTAAATAACTAATTTCCCTAGGATTTGTGGAAAGGATTATTTTTCCATTTCAAACAATTGTAACAGAGGAAGAGCAACAATATAGAAAATTTATGTGCTGAAACCTCTAGTCCAAAAAAAAAAAAAAAACAACAACAACCACCAAAATGATGCAGACATTTAGGAGCCAAAGATGTAACTTTGAGGAAAATACATAATATTGTAAGATATGATTTAAACAGGTTCTAAAACCAAAGCCATTTAAAACAAAAATGCGAACCAAATAGTGCTTTAATGAGAAGCTCTTCAGAATCAGGTAAGGAGGAAACAATTATTGCAAGGGATCTAAAGTTTCCATTTAGCCAGGCGTTCCACTCTGCATGTTCCAACAGAAGAAAAGCAAACTTTCTTTTTCTTTTGAAAAGAATGAAAGCAAACTTATCAAGTCCATTAGAAACAAACAAACAAAATTCCCAAAGGAGCCCCCGAGAAAGCCAGGATTGGGCTACTTTAGAAGACGATATGGATGGAAAGTATTTGTTGTTGGAACTACTCTCATAGGAAAGGATGGAGAGGGGAAAACAAAGACCCTGCAGTCTCTCCTGGGGTTTCGGACCAGACCTGATTTCATCCTGCAGGAGAATGTGCTTCTAACGGCTGGGCTGGACCTCGCTCTGCTTCCTGGCAAGGCCAGGTGAGGCCTCTTGACAGAAGCCTGTGGCCTTCCCGAGGTGCTGCTGGAGGATTCCACCGGAGAAAGCATCTCACTGTTACACTGCCGGTAACAGTGAGGTGAAAGAGGGGAAACACTTTTATTCACTACTTCCTTTCTGCCTGCATTGGATGCTAACGCTTCCCTGAAGGTGCTGGAAATGTCCAGCCTTCCTGTCATTAGCTTGGAAGCAGAAGATTCCTGTGTCAAGGGGCTAAGACATAAGAAAGGAAGGAGAGTTGAGGACTATAAAAATGCCATCTGAGGCCCAGCTGCTGGCTCATTTCCACCATGGAGCAAAGCCCTCCGCGTGTGACGAGTGTAACTGTTGCTCTCACATGGGCCTCCGGGTGCCTCACTCGGGAATCCTCCATTCACAGCTCATGCTAAGAGCCAGCTGCTTGTTGGAGGCCAGCTTATCACCATCCCAGGAACTGAGGTGAGGGCAGCAAAGGGCCTGCTTGCAAGGACCCGCCTCGCAGAAGAAACGGGAAAGGACCTTCCAGCTCGCAAACTGCCCTTAGGGAGGAAAGAGATAATGCAAAGCATCTAAAAGGAGCATCTGAGGAGGTATTTCCAATCACTGCGGGAGACCAAAAACCACCTCCACTAGCCTGGAAGAATTTCAGAAGGAAAACCCCTTCAATGGGATTAGTCAGAGGACTACCAGAAAACAAACCATATTTCATGGGTCCTTACAGCCACACCCAGGCACTTCCCATTTTCTCCTCTAAGAAATGGTTATAGACATTCAATGTCAATTCAGAGCCACCCCTCAACAGACACAAAATACCCCCAGCCATTACCATGTGACTTGATCAATTCTTACCCAGAGTATGCAAGTGACCTCCAAGCAGCGCCCTGGATCCGGGAAGCAAGACTCCTAGCAGCACCACACTCTGGGTGTGAGGGTCCAGGGGACACTATCCCGGACTCTCCCAAGGAGGCTTAGCGCCTGAGGGCGCAGGGTGAAGTGATCACTCCCCTCTTCCCACTGTTCCCCTCTCGTCCACGCCCTAGGACGGATACCCTCTGCCCATGACTGCCCGAGTCGCTGCCCTCCCCTCCCTGGGACACACCAGGCCCAGCGGCCTCAGTTCCTTTGCTCTTGTTCTCCTGCCCCCACTGCTAATCCAACTGCTGCTTTCCCTCAGGTCGGGCTCCGAGAACTACCCAGTCGAGGTTTCATCAGATCAAGTCCAACACCCGTGTAGCTCTCCTTTCTTCAAACTCCAACAGAGCTTCCTCTCTGTACCATAAAACAAGGGCTGTATCATAGAACCGAGGGAGCTGATTTGTTTCAACTAGGCTTTAACTCTTCCAAGGCAGAGACTACCACATGAGACTAGGTCCACAAGAACATGTTCTAAAAGGGCATCCATACATCTGACTGTGGCATGATGTCACCATTCACTCCCAGGAGCCCAGCACTGAACCCTTCTATGAGCTGAAGCTGGATTGACTCTGGGAAAGACAGAGTGAAGACAAGCATGTCCTGCTTCCTCCCCGTCACCAACCAGTGCCAGCGAGCTTCTGGCCAGAAGACCACAATCTCCACGGGTCAGCTGAAACTCCAGGGTGGAAGCCCCAGGGCAGAGAGTTTCTTGTAAATAAAGACACTGTTTGCTTTATCCCCGAGAAGAAGAAAACTATGAACTGCATTGCCAAGTTCTGAAAGCAGTTCATAAAAGCTTAGTCTCACGGGGCTAAATGAACACTAAGCCATCTTGGGGAACTGTGACAGAAAAGCATTTATCCTGAACAGGTACCATGGAAGAAAAACAAAAAATGCGCCAGCCTCTTAAGAAAAAGCTCCCGCTGGCCTTTCATTTCAGATTACATTTGGTACTGCTTTTCTTTTCACATTTAACAATAAATACAGGACAAGCTGCTAACTAACCTGTAAGAGGAAAATGCACTCCAGCAATGAAAGTATTACCCAACAAAAGCTTCCTGGGGCAAAGGCTGGCTTCATGTCCCCTGCATGGAGTGCCTGTAATTTTATGTTGCCTTAGCATCTGTTTTAAAATATGTTTAGCTTTCTCGTACCAGAAGTAGGGCTCACGAACCCTTGACAAGGTTCCTAATACTACATCCCACCTGACTGGCTCTAGCCGGTGGCCAGACAGAAACTTACAGGCATCTCTGCCCGCCAGCAGGCTGGCTCCTGGCTTACCTACTGCTCCTTTAAACAGACCATTTGCCTGAGAACTTAAAGTAACCACCTCTTAGTCACAGGCTGTGCCTCCTGAACGCATGCCTGCTTGCTTTAAACCCACCAATTAAAGCTCACTGCAGGAGGTCTGTTTGGATAAGGCCCGCCCTGGACCCAATAACCTCAGTAACAGCGCTGGTCCACAGGGTCCCTTCTCTCTCTCCCAGCTTGTGCTTCTTCGCCTCCCCGTGCAGCCTCCAGGCTGCTGTGTAACCCCCAAGGTCTAAGGTACTAGAAAACTCTTAGCTTGTGAGCCTGCAGTCCAGCCCCTGACAGTGAAGCCTGCGAAGAGCCTCATGCAGGTGGAGGCCCTGCTGGTGCTCTTGAGTCCGGGCCTCGGGTGATGACTGGAAACAGTAGCTTCCAGCTGACAGATAATGAAACTCAAAAAGTTTCATTCAAAACAGGCTCCCCCCACCCGCAGTGAATCCAGGCTCCAAGTCTGGGAGGTGTCCTGGCTTGACACAGTTAAGCGCTGCGCGGCCCACGCTCTAACAGGGGCTTCCCTACCTGCCTCTCTTGGCCTAATCATCTAAGCAGCTGGACACTGATAGGACTGAGTGGACATGTTAGGTGATTGAGGGCTTCAGGAGAAATGTATCCAAACCAGTGTGACTACTGCCAATGAGCTCAGGCAAAGAAATGACCACAAACTTACACTGTGGCCACATCCCTAGGGATGGCAGAGATGTGTCCCGGGCTTCAGGAGTAATAGTGACCTCAACTCCGAGATGGCATCAAGGGACAGTTGTGGGGGGATGGGTCAGGGGACGGATGAGGGGTGATGGAGTCCTTTTCCTGACTGTTCCTAGGAACCTTGAGTTTCCAGTGCCACCAAGCCAAGATGCCTCTAAGGCTTCCATTGTTCTGACACAGCCAAGGACTTCAGAGCCACTCACCTGTGCTGAATTCGAGGATCGTTCTGCACCAGGGGTAAGATGGCCTCCAGCACCTTGCTGGCTGACCCTGGAAGCATCTCCAGTACCTTCTTATCAATTGCCATTTTGTCCACAATGGTCTTAAAGTAGCGCAGGGCACTGACAACTTCCTTCTCTTTCTCCTCCAGCCAGCTCAGGTTCTGAAAGGAGACGTTCAGCATAAGGAGGAGGAGAGAGATTAAAGGGAGCTATTTTGAAAAAATTAAAGGAACATTTTCTTTAAACCAGCTTGAGATCGATAGGAATGGAAAGGCTCTTGCTACAGAAACCAAGCCAGGTCATTTTTCTAAGGACTGTAATCAGAAGACACAGGGTAGAGCTGAAGGAAGAAGGGGGCTTGGACCAAGAAAGCTCATTCAGAAATTTCTGAATTCCCTTTCCAGATCCTGAGGTCTTGAAAACCACTTCTCCTCCTGTCTGTCCTCATCAGCCACACTGACAGACCACCACTAACCCCATTAAGTAGAGCGAGGACTAATTTGCTGATGACTTGGAGAAGCAACAGTCAAGGCCCTTGGTACATCTGTATCCTGTAAATCACATCAAGAAACTCCAGGCTTTTGTTTCAAAGATCTGAGGGACTGTGTAAGACCAGTCCGGGGCATGATGGGCTGAAACCCATTCCCTGAGGACTCCTCACTAGGTTCCCAGATTGTTCACCCCACTGAAGCCCGCACTCAAGGAAATGATATGCTATTCCTAAAGGTCCTGGAAGCTCCCAGAGCTAGAAGGGGCAGGAAGTCTGGGGAGAGAAGGCAGAGAAGCCAGAGCAGATGACACTGCTTCTCCAGATTCAATGACTACTCAAGCAGCAGGCGCCAGCAGCATTCATGCTCCCTCTGCTCCTGAGAGAAACAGAAAATACAGAGCCCTGCGCTTTCCAGTGCTTAAGCCACAACCCCAAGCTTTTCTCCCTGACCGTGGGGGGCCTTGGATCCAGTTGGTGGGTCTACACACCCCTTTTGTTCTTCTCTCCAACTTCCCCTCTACTTGCCCAGATGTCAACGATCCGGGTTTCAGCTGGCTGGCAGGGGAAGGAGGCTGAGAGTAATCTACAGAAATGGAGTCTCTGAACCTGTTCTGGTTTGGGAGGTTGTCCTTTTTTAAAAAAAAAAAAAAAAAAAAGAGTAGTCTACAGAATGGATAAATCCCAAAATGGACAGTGTACTCAAGTAGTCAATTACATGTCTAGTGCAAATTAAGAGGGCTGTGTATGAGGCAAACAGCCACCTGCAGGATCTCAGAAGTCTAGAGGATGTAAATAAAAACAACTGAGGGCAAGAAGATAATTTCTAGAAATAGGTGATTTAAACAATATAAATATACAAACAAATGGTAGAAATTAATAAAAAGTGCTTATGATTCTGAACACTAGCTCTTTTCTTCTAAAATAGTGCAGACTGGCCAGGTGAGGTGGCTCACACCTATAATCCCAGCACTCTGGGAGGCCAAGGCGGGCGGATCACTTCAGCCCAGGAGTCAAGACCAGCCTGGGCAACATAGTGAGACACTGTCTCAATTAAAAAAATAAAACAAAGTTTAAAAAAAGGTGCAGAATATCATTTTAAATATAAAACAGTTCAATAGTGGAGGCTTTTATTTCACGGGAACGTCAAAAGAAAAATCTATAAATGGCTACTTTTAGTCAGACAATGTGCAAAAGACCGGGTCATTTCTTCCATCGAGTCTTTCCCAGAAGGTGTCCCACAGACCAGAAGACACAATTCTCTGCTGGTGGGGGAAATGCCCCCTCCTCATCCCCATCCCTGGGTCCTGCACCCTGGCTTTATTCTTCTCTTTTCACTACCTGACAGATTTGTTTATGGTCTGTTTCCAAGAGGCTGGGCGCTTGCTTTTCCACCTTGTGGACCAGAGCTCTCTGCTTCATGTCATCTGCCCGGGGCAGGGAGGAACCTGAGTGTGAAGGAGTCGCAGTGCCGACAGACCTCAGATGTGCCTAAAGCCACGGTCAGCCAGGCAAGAAGAGGACTATGACAGTAACACTGTCACCTTAGCATATCAGAAAGTGTTAGAGACCACCAATGATGAAATTTGGTGAGGAACAGGAAACATTTTAAGAAAAAGTGTCATCAGGTTGCTGGGGAGAAAGTGGCTAATCTGAAGATGGGAGGCACTCGAAAGCGGCAACGCATTTCAGAGCAGAGAGTTTTTCTGCCATTGCGGAGAGATCAAATCAGCCGTTTGAGAGTCAGGCTGCTTGGCCGGGCGCGGTGGCTCAAGCCTGTAATCCCAGCACTTTGGGAGGCCGAGATGGGCGGATCACGAGGTCAGGAGATCGAGACCATCCTGGCTAACACGGTGAAACCCCGTCTCTACTAAAAAATACAAAAAACTAGCCGGGTGATGTGGCGGGCGCCTGTAGTCCCAGCTACTCGGGAGGCTGAGGCAGGAGAATGGCGTAAACCCGGAGGTGGAGCTTGCAGTGAGCTGAGATCCGGCCACTGCACTCCAGCCTGGGTGGCAGAGCGAGACTCCATCTCAAAAAAAAAAAAAAAAAAAGGGTCAGGCTGCCCTGGGCTCCTCCTAAAGGAGCCAACAATGTAATGTAGTACAGCCAGGCTGCCTCTGAGAACTCAGATTCCATTCCCAGAATTAATGGCCTCTGAGTGTTGTACATTCTCCAGCCTTTCAGCTGTCAAGCTGGGGCTCCTTGTGAATGCAGCTGGCAGTGAGAGTTCACGGCTACACACCCACATCCAGCACTGGTTCGGACTGGGGACTCCATGTGTTGGCTTTGCTGAAGGTGCCTCGTTGCATAACCTGAGGGCAGGTGCGTTCACCTGTGCACCCCTCCTGCTGTGAGGGATGGGTTGCCATCATTGGTCCACATAAGCCTGGAAACTAAATCAGGCTGTCCGTGTCTGGGGATGGCTTAGAGACAAGGCCAACTACTGGGCTTCGGGCTTGTCATGCACAAAATGGGGAGAATAACATCTGCCCCGTGTAACTAAAGAGGTGACTGTGGCGCACTGAATGAGAATGCATATGGAAGTGGTTCACAACATTTAACAGGCACTATACCAACACCAGAGACCATATACCTGCCAGTAATAAAGCAGAGAAAGAGGGCCTAGGATGGGAACATCTGAAAGGGAAGAAACAGGCCAGATCGTAGCTGCCATTCATCGGGGACATGGAGGCACCCACTGTGCTATGGATTTCATATAGGCTATTTTGTTTGAAGGTTACAACCACCCTGTGAAGTGGAAACTATTATTTCACAGGTGGGGAAACTGAGGCTTGGTGGGGTATGGGGGAGATTAAGCAACTTGCCCAAGGCCACACAGCTGTAGTGACAGATACGGAATTTGAACTTGGTCTGTCTGAGTTCAGAGCCTGGAGAGATGGAGAGGAGAAGAAAGACCAGATCAGAAATGTGCTGAAGTTAAAAGGTTGACTTGAGATCCCCTGGTCTAAAGATCTCATTTAATAAACAAGTAAACTAAGACCCAGATGGCAGAGGTGGACAGAAAACCTCCATCGCCTTTCCTGCCCTGTGGGTCATATTCATTCCTGACGCCCAGGCTGTGGCTCCACAGATACACAGGAGACGGCGGGGAAGAGGGTGAGGAACACTGGCCCTCCTCTCCAGATACTTCTCTCCCCAGCTGTGCTGCATCCGGGATACCCCAACTTGCCCTGTCACTCCTTGTCCCATCTGCAGCCCTGGTGCCTCCCCTCTCCACAGCAACGCAAGCCTCATTTCCACACTATAGGACAGTGTACCCGGAAAATGTGGATTAAGCTGGGGAGTGAGGGGAGGGCAAGTCACAATCAGTATCACAAAAAACTGGAATTGTAGGATTTAAAAAAAAATGGCAAAGCAACATCATTCTTCTCCATTAGCCCAGGACAGTGAGGCCTAGGAAGAAGACATGGCTAACACAGACACTGGTTACAATGAGAGCACCAAATCACCACCTGCCACCAGACGGTCCGGCGGCAGCAGCTCCCTGCTTCTATTTCATCATAAGATCTGAAGAGCTGAAGGGGAAGGGCTTTCAGGAATCCACCCAAGAGCCCTGGGATCCAACTTCTGTCCAAATGCCCTCAGAGATTGGGCACTCACACCTCCCAGGACCCCCTGCTCACTGCTCATTGTAATTATACCTTTGGACTCCCAGTATGTGGCTAAACTTCCTCAACTACTTTAGCACTGCAGCTTACTGCCAGACTTGTTAAAAGGTTGCAAAAAAGTTTAGAAGCTCATCACAATGTACTTTGAATTTTAAAATTCACTAAGAAGATGCAAGAGACTGCTAATGTGGAATCAGTCTGGGAAGACAACAGAATATAGTGAGAAAAACAGATTTTGATGAAGAAAATGTGCACCGGGGCCAACACTGTCTGCACAGTGGGAATAATAAAAACTTCCCCACACAATTATGGTGAGGAGTAAATAAGACAGCATGTCTGAAACCACCCAGGACAGGGCTGGGGCAAGGAGGAGCCCTTGAGAAGTGGCAGCTAATCTGAAAATGTACTTTCATCTCCCTGCACTTCCATTTCCCTCGTATCTGAGCAGGGAAAGCCATGTATACGACCTGAAGTAAAATAAAAATGTATGTAATCGCTCCCTAAGTGGTAAGAGAGCTAATGAATAATCAACGAGGGCAGCAGATGACAGGCCCACTGCAAGGTTTCTTGGACATAATCCTCTAAGTCCACATACTCTGGCAGGTTTCTCAACGCTTCTGGTTCTGTCCATGGGCCTCCACAAAGCAACAGGTTTGCATTTACTTGTCCCATGCAGGTGGCTTGGGACAGAGCACAGTCATCCAGCCCTTCCTAATGGGAAATGATGAAAAAGGGGATAACATTCCTTCTTGAGTGAAGATTGCACCTACAGCTCCTTGCTACAGAACAGATTTCTGGCACTACTGACATTTTGGGGCAAAGAATTCTTTGTTGTATGTGGGGGCTGTCCTGTCCGGTGTATTGTAGGTTGTTTAGCAGCTTCCCAACCCCTACCCACTAGAAGCCAATAACATCTGCTTTGCCTTCCTATGGCAACAACCAAAAATGTCTCCAGACGTTGCCAAATGTCTCTTGGGGTTTACAGGCACCCCACTAAATGAGGGATATACTTTAGCACTGAATTTTTCTCCATGATCTCTCTTGGAAAAATGAACAAAGGGGAAAATCCTGGCCGGGTGCAGTGGCTCATGCCTGTAATCCCAGCACTTTGAGAGGATGAGGTGGGCAGATCACTTGAGGTCAGGAGTTTGAGACCAGCCTGGCCAACATGGCAAAACCCCGTCTCTACTAAAAATACAAAAATTAGCCAGGAGTGGTAGAGGACGCCTGTAGTCCCAGCTACATGGGAGGCTGAGGTGGGAGAACTGCTTGAGCCTGGGAGGCGGAGACTGCAGTGAGCCAAGATTGCTCCACTGCACTCCAGCCTGGGCGACAGAGACTCTTGTCTCAAAACAAACAAACAAAAAACAACAAAAACAACAACAACAAAAAGCAGGGAATCCCAGGGATTGAGTGGCTGAACAGTTTCATATCAGAGTTCACTAGCAGAATAACGTTGTTAGTAAGTGAATCATTTTACTCTGACTGCCTGGACAAGTGTTGGATGACAATTACACTCTACTTGTAGTTAATACTAACTCGGCTACAAGAGGTTACTAAACAGGTTGTAATAAAAAATAACTGTGGCACAGACCAAATCTACTGTATTATTCTTCAATCTGGAATTTAGATCAATCTGGCAAACACTGTTTCCCTCTTGCTTGTCAGCCACCTTTTGTTAAAAGAGGGGGCAAGAAAAACTATTTTTCAACAGAAGACTATTAGATTTAAAACCTTTATTTTCCTCCACTTTTAACTAAAATTTTAAGATATTCTGCTGGTCAACATAAAAATCAAAAATAGACGAATTGCTAAATTCAAGAATTATGTATTTAAGTAACAGGCTAGCTTGCACCAGCTGCCTTAAACTGATGGCTGTGACTATAGTTCTGCTACATAGAAATTATACTTTGGATAAGCACTAAAGGATTAATAATATCTGTCTACAAGGTTTGTTTTATTTTACATTACTAAGTTTAGTTTTATTTTATTTATTTATTTTTTGGAGACAGAGTCTCACTCTGTTACCCAGGCTGAAGAGCAGTGACACGATCTCGGCTCACTGCAACCTCCACCGCCCGGGTTCAAATGATTCTCCTGCCTCAGCCTCCCAAGTAGCCAGGCGCCTGCCACTATGCTTCGCTTATATATATATATATTTATTTTTGTATTTTTAGTAGAGAGGGAGTTTCGTCATGTTGGCCAGGCTGGTCTTGAACTCATGACCTCAAGTGATCCACCTGCCTCAGCCTCCCAAAGTGCTGGAATTACAGGTGTGAACCAGTGTGCCCAGCCTAGTTTTATTTTTATGTAATGAGTCAGGATTAATATTTAAATTCACGAGATATTAAAAATTCTGTCTTTCATAAAGAGGAAATGTAGCATCTCGAGAATTCAGACTCTGACGTCAGACAGCCTGCATTCAAATCTTGACTTTGCCAACATTTTGCTGTGTGACTTTGGCTAAATGTTTAATATTTCTATAGATCCAGTTTCCTTTTTGGCAAAATAAGTTTCCATACATCAGGGTTGCTATGAAGATAAGTAAGAGGACACATGTAAAGCACTCAGCACTGGGCCAAGAAAAGGCTCCATAAATGTCAGGGACACAGGTGTCTGTGGCTCTGAGAGCACTTGGTCATGCGGCAGTCTCACTGCACTCCACCAGCCTTGTGAGATGGCTAAGAAAGCACTCGAAGGCTTCAGAAGCCTCTTCCCTTCTAAACTATTCAGATCATCTTAGCAATTCAAGGAACAGCTGGTCTTGAGAGATGAGACTCGCCCACATCCCCCGGAACCCGTTGGACCCAAGCAGCACACCCAAACCAACCCCAGAAAGAATCCCTGAGCTTCTGCCACAAAGCTCTCTCCAAAGATCATGGGACCTTGCATAAACTCTCACTTTTATCCAAGGTCCCTTGGACTCTTTCCTGAACAATTCAGCCCACAGTCACCACCCAGTTGAACATAATAATAGTGCAATAGATTTTTTTTCCATCCCCAAAACCATGGACCAGGATTCTGCAGTAGAAGGCAAGGCAAACCCAATTGTTCTTAATGTTACACTGACCTTCTGCCTTTGAGACCTGGAAGCCACAGCACTGGTGGACATAAATTCTACTGCCTGCTGCTCCAGATCCAAGGGGAGAGGGTAGCCCTCTGGTAGAAATCTGTCTGTTGCCTCCTGGAAGAGAGGAAACCTGGATTCCTACAGAGCTTGAAATGGCTGTTTGAGGCTGAAGGGAGGGGTTGATGAAAGTCAATAGCTGTTTCAACATATCTGGCTTGACTGGCCCTGCTGAGGCCACTAACTCTTGAGGACATCTTTGGCTGGGTCTCAAGGGGTTTGCATGTTTCAGAGCACAGGCCCTAAAGCTGAATGATGGATGTTCTGGACATCACAAAGTTCCCTGTGTTTGAGTGTGCGCCAAGGCAACGTAGGGAACTGCAGGGCAGGGAGGCAGCAGCCTGGGGTGTGGACATGATGTGCTGAGCTGTTTTAAATGCCCAGAGGATGACACAGCTAGAAAAGGAGAACTGTCCTAGCCAACTGAGCTTGGCTAACATGGCAAACACTCACCATCCTAATGGTTCTTATTTTATAAGGACACCAAAGGTCCCGCCCATGGAATGCTACAAAGTAGGTATGAATCACTGAAAGCTGAATCCCCAGGGAGGGAACATACAAATCGCACAAACTCATACTGCTTGAAGCAGGTGAGGCCAGGAGAAACACCTAGAGTCAGCTTACTTTGTTCACAGGCTTCTCTGGAATCTTTACGGACACCTCAGCTGGTTTTCCCTTCTTTGATGGCGTTCTCTTGATTTTGGGTGAGTGGAATTTGTCCATCAGCTTCATGGTGAAGGAAGAGAGATGAGAACGCTGAGAGTCTGAAAACAAAGAGGGTACTGACTGTTAGATGGGAGTGGGAAGAAGCGACAGTCCATTGACCTTTTGTGGAAATGAGCAAGGTCCCCAAACCCATCTTTTTTCTTGGCTGTTGACAGTTTCAAAGGAAAGGACGTATGGATCCATTACAAAACATTTCTGCTTACATGCTTCAATTTTTGCAGTTTTCACCAAGGAATTGTGGAAATCAAAGGCAGTCCAAATAAATATGGAAAAAGAACTTGCAAATATTCCCAAGTGTCCATAGAGAGTTTGTGTGATGATCTAACTAACATCCAAGGGAACTGGCTGAGAAGAAAGAACACCCAGTGAAATCACAGACGTGTAGGAGGTGAGAAGGGGAAAGGAAGGCCCTTTCGAATCCACCTCTTCACTCTTTAGGAAACTGCAACAAGCGACAGGTGCAAGGCTCTGGAGTTGGCAGCAGTGACTGAACGAGAAGTAAGGTGTTCAAAACCCTCTGGGCCATGGTGAAAGACTGAAGGACTTGCCCCAAAGATCAGGAATGAAGACTAGGACATCTGTTCTCGCCACTCCTATCTGACATTGAACTGGATCAGACCCAAATGTAAGAGTTACAACTGTAAACCTCTCAGGAAAAAAACAGGAGTTTTTGTGACCTTGAATTTGACCATGTTTTCTTAGATACAAAACCAAAAGCACAAGTAACAAAACTAAAAAATAGAAAATTGGACTTCACCAAAATTAACACCTTTTGCACTGCATATACTACTACTAAGAAAGTGAACAAACGCACAGGATGAAAGAAAATACAGTTATGTATTGCTCAAGGACAGGAATAAGTTCTGAGAAATGCACCATTAGGCGACTTCGTTGTGCAAATGTCATAGAGCATACTCAAAAGAACCTTGATGGGATAGCCTACTGCACACCTAGGCTATATGGAGTAATACCCATTGCTCCGAGACCACACACCTGTACAGCACGGTACTGTACTGAGTACCGCAGGCTACTGCAATACAATGGTATTTGTGTATCCAACCATATTTAAATGTAGGAAAGGTACTGTAAATGGTATAAAAGATTAAAAATTCTACCTGTGAAGGGCACTATCATGAATGGAGGCTGCAGGCCTAGAAATTGCTCTGAGTGAATCAGGGAGTAAATGTGAAGGTCTAGGACACTCCTGTACACCAGGGTAAACTTTACAACCGTGGTACATTTAACCTATACTAAATTTATTTTTAAAATGTTCTTTCATCAATAAGTTAACCTTAGCTTACTGTAACTTTTTTACTTTATAAACTTTTAATTAAAAAATTTTTATTCTTTTGTAATAGCTTAAAATATAAACACATAGTACAGCTGTACAAAGTATTTTTCTTTTGTTTTTTGAGATGGGGCCTCACTCTTTTGCTAAGACTAGAGTGCAGTGATGTGATCACGGCTCACTGCAGCCTGGAATTCCTGGGCTCAGACATCTTCCTGCCTCAGCCTCTTGAGTGGCTAGGACGATAGGCAAGTGCTGCTACAATGCCTGGCTCATTCTTAAACTTTTTGTAGTGATGAGGTCTCACTATGTTGCCCAGGTTGGCAAAAATATTTTCTTTTTTTATATCCTTATTCTTTAAGCTTTTTTCTATTTCAAAAATTATTTTTTTTACTTTTAAAACTCTTCATTAAAGACAAAGACAGACACACATTAATCAGCCTAGGTCTACAGGGGCAGGATCATCAGTATCACCATCTTCCACCTCCCCATCTTGTCCCGCTGGAAGGTCTTCAGAGTGATAACATGCATGAAGCTGTCATCTCCTATGATAACAATACCTTCTTTTATAACACCTCCCGAAGGATCTGCCTGAGGCTGTTTAACAGTTAACATTTTGTTTTTAGTAAGCAGAAGCACACTTTCAAATAATGATAAAAAGTACAGCAAATCCATAAACCAGTAACATAGTCATTTATTATCATTATCAAGTACTATGTACCGTACATAACCAAATGCGCTATGCATTTACACCAGCATCACCATAAACACGTGAGTAATGCATTGCGTTGGATGTTATGATGGCTACATCAGGCGAGGCGACAGGAATTTTTCAGCTCCATGATAATCTTACGGGACCACAAGATTATAATGTGGTCTGCCTTATATGTGGTCTATCACTAACTGAAATGTCGTTATGCAGAGCATGACTCTATTTGAAAATCATATGAACCTTAGCATCATCAGGGGCTTGGTTCCAGGATCCCCTTCAGGGATCAAAATCCACGATGCTCAAGTCCCTTATATAAAACAGCGGAATATCTGTGTATGACGCACACACATCTTCCACATGCTTCAAATCATCTCTAGATTACTTATGATACCTAATACAATGTAAATGTTATGTAAATAGTTATACTTTATTTTACAATTTGCATTATTGTACTGTTATTTTTATTATTTTTTCCTACATATTTTTGAACCATGAAAATGGTTGAATCAGAGGCTGCAGAACCCATGGGTATGGAGGGTCAGCTATACCTGATAAGGGACTTGTATACAGAAAACATTAAAAAATTCTTACAGCTCTAGAATAAAAGGCATATAACCCAATGTAAAATGGGCAAAGAATTAGAGCAGACATTCTCCAAAGAAGATATACAAATTGGCAATAAGCGCACGGAAAGACGGTCAACATAATTAGCCATTAAGGAAATGTAATGCTTCACGCACACTAGATCTAATAAAAAAGACAGTATCAAGTGTTGGTGAGGACTGGAGAACTGAAAGCCCCACACATTGCTGGTAGGAATATAACATGGTTTCCCTGCTTTGGAAAATGTCGGGCAGTTTCTCACAAGATCACAGAGTTGACATGTGACCCAGAAATTCCACTCCTGGGCACATTTGCGAGAGAAATGAAAGCCTAAATCCATGTGACTTGTACATGTAAGTCAAAGGAAAGTTCACAGCAACATTATTCATAATGGCCAAAGGTGGGAAAAACTCAAATGTCCACATGTTTGCGAATGACTAAATACAATGTATTATATCCATACAATGGAATATTATTTGGCAATAAAAAGAAATTAAGTACTGATCAGCTATAACACAGTTGAACCTTGAAAACATTATCTAAGCTAAAGCAGTCAGCCACAGAAGACCATGTATTGTATGGTTCCATTCATTTGAAATGTCCAGAATAGGCAAATCCATAGAGACAGAAAGTAGACTGGTGGTTGCCTAAGACTGGATGGGGCGGAGAGATGGAGAGGGCTGCTGTAATCAGTATGGAGTTTTTTCTCCTGGTGTACGAAAGTGTTCTAAAATTAGAATCTGGTGATGGTGGTAGGCCCAGTGAATTACAAGGAAAAAAAAAAAAAAAAAAGAACTGTACTCTTTTTGAATGAATTGTATATGTGAATTAAATATCAATAAAGCTATTTAAAAAAAAAAAACCCACTGGCAGTCTTCCTTCATCTCAGCATTATTACAACCTGTTCCAGTGTCTGAAAACATCTTATTAATTGATTTATTTACACCTGTCTCCTCACAAGAGTGCAAGTTCGGCTGGGCGCGGTGGTTCATGCCTGTAATTCCAGCACTTTGGGAGGCTGGGGCAGGAGGATCACTTGAGCCCAGGAGTCAGAGCCTAGGCAATAGAGTGAGACTTTGTCTACCTATTAGCTGGGCATGGTGGTGCACCTACAAAATATTAGCTGGGCATGGTGGTGCACACCTGTAGTCCCAGCTACTCAGGAGGCTGAGGTGGGAGGACTGCTTGAGCCCAGGAGTTAGAGGCTACAGTGAGCACTGCACTCCAGCCTGGGCAACAGAGCGAGACCCTGCCTCAAAAAAATTAAGGCTCGGGGGACAAGTTCCCTGAGGACTGCACCTGTCTTGTTCATGCCTGTTTTCCCAGTGCTGGCATGGTAGTTGGCCCACAGAAGATAATCAGTAAACACACATTCAACAAATGAAGAAATCAACCAACAACAAAAATATCCCAGGAAGAAAACTGCTTCTTTAGTAACAGCAGAAAATACCTGAAATTGGCTGAAAATTAAGGAAGAAAACACTGTCCTACGCAATGGAAAAATAAATACCTGTAGTTTTAAAAATAAAAAGAACTCCCTCTGTTAAGTTTTTCCAGCAATTTAGTACAACCAAACAAAACAACCCTCTGAATAAATAGCACAGCACCTTGCACTACACAGCTCTCACTGTGTCTACTATTGCTGCACGTGACTTAACAAGGCCGAAGTTCAGTTCCTTTGTTAAAGACCTTCCAGGTGGCCAGGCAGGATCAGATAAACTATCTACCCTTTGCAAATTACCTAGGCACACACGGTGCTCTGGACCAAAGAGAAAAGCCAGGGCCTGACCCGCATTCACATGTGGTCAAACCAAACAGCTTCACAGCTGTGTGCTGGCAAGAGCTGCAGAAACCCCTTCTTAGTCCCCAGATGGGGACACAAGTCAACAGGAAGCTGCTGCACCTGGCTAGCTCACCTGGAACAGCTCAACAGGGTCAGGAGGCTCTCCACACCAGCCCTCATATGTCAGCAGTCATCCCTGGCATTCAAGTGAACTGGGATGGTGTGACTTGTCCCACTCCCCTCTGTCCTGCCTCTTCTCTCTCCCCACCTAAGCAGGGTGGATCCCATTTACAGTTTATAATTCCGTTTTTATACTTCAACATGGATGTGAACAGTCTAATCCTTCATGTGATGCTTAAGAGGGTGTGTACTGTTAGCCGGGCCTGTTGGTCCATGCCTGTAGTCCCAGCTACGTGGGAGGCTGAGGCAGGAGGATTGCTTGAGTCCAGGATTTTAGCACTGTAGTGTGCTATCATTGTGCCTATGAACAGCCACTGGACGCTAGCCTGGGCAACACAGCAAAAACCCATCTCTTTTAAAGGGGGTTATGCACTGGAGTCAGAATGCCTGCATTAAAATACTTAAGATATCATTTCTCTAAATCTTTCCCTTTTTTGTCTGGAAAATGAGTGAGATAACATTATATTTCTTGAGATGGCTGATGTGATGTAGATTAAATGAGATATTTACTGTGGATAATACAATAAGGTATTTCACAAAATGCCTGACACATGGCACCTGCTCAACACAAGGAGTGTGGATGCATAGCAAGGTCGATCGATTCTGAATTCTTATTTCCCAACTGCTTCCAGATCTTCATCCAGTTATTTGGCAACACTGAACATTTAACTCACTATCCTAAGTAACTGAGGACCTTATAAATGCCCACTCTTCTCTTCCTTTGGCACTGAACCAGAAGTCTCAATCTGGCCTTCAGCCTATTAGTCTATTTCCCTCTTTGGTTTAACCTGCCTCCCTGCATATGGATCCTATTGCTGTCCCTACCCCATGTCTTCTGATGGCGGCCCCACAGTGTCCCTAAAAGACACAGCCTCTTCCCTCACCAGGCAGGTTTCCAAGTCAGATGGGCTGTCAGAGCAGTTTCCTAATCCAGGCGACTTCTACCCTGTTAAGTAAGACTGAAAGCAGGGAAAGCAGACACAAATGGGGAAGTCTGGGCAGGATGCATGGGTTCTCTGGTGGTCAAAGATCTTCAGGCTGGGTGAGCCAACTTCCGCTTTCTCCACCGTCTACTGCCCTCAGTTGCTGTTCGGGCAGGCATGGGGCTGAGGAGGTGGCAAGATTCACAACTACGCCATCATGACCAGGGCAGAACTGGGGTCGACAAGTGAGGTGTGGCGTTCGATCACCAAAAACCCTCTCAGGTTCTGGCAAGGGCAGGGACCAACCAAGTGCACCTCTGCCCATGAGCTGTTGACGGAACTCAGGAGGGTTATTATTGCACTCACAATTCTCGTCCGCCTTGGGCACAGCTGGGAAACCATGTCAGCACCTAAAGACAGCGCAATGCCTACCAATAAATCTCCCTCTTCAAGGTATCTGCCTTGGAACAGTCAGCTCTAGCACAAGAAGTCATAAATCAGGCAGAGAGGAGAGATTCTTTCAAATGACAACCAACCTTCTCAACGCTGGAAATCGAGGACGGCACTAACCAGGACAGTATGCTTGTCACATTCTTCTTGAAACCTTGGGTTAGCAGCACAGGCTTCAGGTGATTTTCAAGGTCATTCACACTATGCCTTTGAGTGCTGAGGAGGTACTATAATGCCTTGCAACAGCAGGGTGGGGAGGAAACGACAGGTGCCCTCGCATGAACACTGCTGCGAGGGCAATCTTGCCAACGGCTCCAGACAGACAGACAGACAGACAGATAGACAGACAGACAGACACACTCTCCCTGCCCCTGTCTCATGCATGTCAATCATCTGGGATGGAGGGCGACGTGAAGGGAGTGCTCCCACATGACTGCTGCGTCTCAGGCAGTGCCACTGACCACTCTCTTGCTATTTCCCTGCTTTTCACACTTAGGAAGTTACACTGCCGATTTTGTATATGCCTCTTTTTAGTAATTTTCTAGAACTGAAGTTAAAACAAAAAATTTGAAGATTTTATACAAATATATATATATACAAGTTACACAGAATGAATCAAATCCAGGCACCCACCATCTGGCCTATCAAACAGAACCTTCTGTAGCGATGGAGGCAGCCGGTACCTGAACTGTCTAACACGACAGGCACTGGTGGCTACTGAGGCCTGCTTGTGGCTGCTGTGGCTGAGGCACTGAACTGTGAGTTAACTGTGTAATTTAAACAGCCCCTGGGGCTGGTGACTGGCACACTGGATGGTGCAGCTCGAGATGCAGATGGATTCCACTGGTGCCGCCACGCGCTCCTCTGTAGCCACGCCTCTTCCCTACGGGCAGCCCGACTCTAACTTTCAGACGTATCATCCCTTACTTTTCCGGATAGTTTATATCGACACACACAGTTTAACTTATAAGTCTGTGAACTTTACAGAAGTGATGGCATATTGTAAAGATTCTCACGCTCTTGCTTTTTTCCTCAACAGCAGGCCTCACACTCAGGCATGCTGGGGTGTGTCAGTGCTTTCATTTTCAATGCTGAGAAATTCTGTAGATTCCATAAGCCCAGCTCCATCTATCTGCTCTCCTGTCAGTGGACACTGGGTTGCTTCCAGCATTTTTGCTTTCACAAACAATGCTGCTCACACATGTCACCTGGAACACATGCCAAGAGTCCTCTAAAAGCAGAATGGCTGGACTGTAGGGCATATGCCACATTGATTCTTACAGATATTGCAAAACGATTCTCCCAAGTGGCTCTCCCACGTTACAGTCCCACCAGCAAGGTTAGGAGAGTCCTAGTTGCTCCATATTCCTCCCGACACCTGGGGTTGCAGACATGCACACTTTCCCACATGGCCATGTCTAAGAAAGGACATGAAAGTCCTCCTTCACCTGGAAATGCCATATGCTGGTTTATTTTATTGTGATCTATCCAATCTGTGAGAGGAACTTCAAATTCACCTGAACTTAAGAACAGAAAGCCTCAGACATTTAGCCTCCACGTGACATTTACCCCGAGGTCAGAGACTCCCAATGACTAATCTGCTAGTCATTCCTTCCAAAGGAAGGGTGGCTTATATGAGCTCACAACCAATTTCTGTATAAATGACTGTGATGTTAACAACAGCAGCTACTTTCCTGGGCAACCATCGCAGGCCACAGATCTGGCTGTCGGATGAAAGTCCTTCTCCATCGAGAGAGAAAGAGGATGGGCTGGAGGAGAGGATGTAGCCTGCTCACAGCATCATGCCTCAACAGAAAACCAAGCAGAACAAAAAGACACCAAAGCCCAACCCAATGTCTTCCAAAGTGGTCTGCCAGATGCCAATATGCCAATATTTCATTGCTAAATTTTTAACTTGCCCTTCGGCCAGGCTTAACAATCGTCTCTGCCTGTTGCTGACGAATGTGGCTATCAACTGGCCTTCTTTCTGTGTCACTTGTAGCAGCAGCTGGGATCCCAACTTAGCAGTGGTTTCTGTATCAGCTTAATCTCTCACCAGCGATGGCGGGGAGTCTCTAAACATCACAAAGTCAGGGGCAAGGTGGACAACTTTGAGGCAGCCAATCTTGAGAAATGCTGTGACTGTTAATTCCTCATTCCCTGTCTTCTACTGGGCTCAGAAGTAGAGCACGGGGAAGGATTTAGAGATCACTTACTTAATCCACATTCCCCATTTTCCAAATGCATAAAGAGGACAAACGGAGTGGAGGTGTGATTGAGGACATTAGGAAGGGCTTTTCTGAAGATGAGGATTTCAGATTTTTTAACAGTCTTTTCACTTGTCTAGGATTTTGTGCACTGCAAGGTAAAGATGGAGACAGAGGGCTGTGGGCATGGCAGGCAGCACAGCTGAAGTCTGTGGCCTTTTTTTTTTTTTTTTAAATTATTAATTTATTTATTTTATCTTGAGACCAGGTTATGAGACTGGCTAATTTTTGTATTTTTGGTAGAGACAGGGTTTCGCCATGTTGCCTAGGTTGGTCTCGAACTCCTGGGCTCAAGGGATCCTCCCGTCTCAGCCTCCCAAAGTGCTGGGACTACAGGCATGAGCCATCACGCCAGGCCTGTGTGTCTTTGTTTTCACTTGAGCTTGGCCACTAACCTGGGCAAACTTTTCACGCGAGACTCCGGTTCCTCACCCAGAGGAAAGCCATAGCCACAGACCTAGCTCCTCCTCCTCAGGTAATTGTGTGGATTAAATGTGACCTGTGTGTAAAGCATGTAGCCAAGGACCTGATATATAGAAATATTTACTACATGGCAGCTATTATTGTCATGTGATAACCTTGTCAGGTCTCTGCCAACACTTAAAAAGGCAAAAGCTAAAAATAACCCCAGTCTAGTCGAGCCAAAAGCAACCTGGAATTATATTTTTCTTTCTTTCTTTTTTTTTTTTTTTTTTTTTATATACGGAGTCTCGCTTTGTTGCCCAGGTTGGAGTGCAGTGGCGCCATCTCGGATCACTGTAAGCTCCACCTCCTGGGTTCACCCCATTCTCCGGCCTTAGCCTCCCAAGTAGCTGGGACTACAGGTGCCCATCACCACGCCCGGCTAATTTTTTGTATTTTTAGTGGAGATAGGGTTTCATCGTGTTAGTCAGGATGGTCTCAATCTCCTGACTTTGTGATCCGCCCACCTTGGCCTCCCAAAGTGCTCGGATTACAGGCATGAGGCGCTGCGCCCTGCCTGGAGTTGTATTTTTCTAACAACTTTCACATTGAAAGATCCTCTGTCTTACTTAATATAGAACTATTCCTGTTAAAACAGAGGGAAAACAGTATTTGAAGTTTTGCAATTCCAAAGACTCTTTTGTCATGAAAATCCATTCCTACAACCCAATTGTTCAGGAAGTCTACTGGATAACTATGACACTGCTAATGGGAATACTAAGCCTATCTTTTAAAAAAATTTTCAAACAATCTCATTATAAAAAGCCAAGCACTGTAAAAATATATAACATAGAAGGTAAAAATTTCTCATAACTCCACATACAGCAGAACTATTTTTTTCATTTTTTTTTTTTTAAACAACAAGCCATTGTGACCATTTTCCCATGTGAGAGCAGTTAATGGCTGCATGATGCTCTGCTGGACGGCAACCACAGTGTATTTATGCAGTCAGGGCCCTGACTGAATAGATTCTAACTTCTGCTCTTCAAACAATGCTGCGTTGATGAACACCCTCATGCTGGCTTGTCTGCGCCCTTGTGTGGTGAGACGGACTCCCAGGGATGGAGTGGTTTGGTCACAGAGGATGGGCATGGGAAGCTGGATGTGATATGGTCAAACTGCCCCGCACTGAGCTGAATGTGGCCAGCACTGCCTGCCCCAGAGTGGGGCCCTGGATGGTGGCAGAAGGGGTGAGGAGGGATTCTGAGCCCTGGGGCCTTGCTGCCTATGCAGGAAACCACGCTTCACCTTGGATTTGGGTTAAGATCTGACAGAGTCACCCTTTTCATTTTACTTGTATTAACTGGTAAGCATTACAAAGAGATTCAGAATTGGACACCTCACAAAAGGCAACATTCAAACGGCCAATAAACATGCAACACGGGGCTCAACGACATTTGTCATCAGGAAGCAGTACATCAAAACCACAGAGCTACCACCACGAACATGCCTGAATGGATAAAAAGAAAAAACAGGGAACACTATCAGTGAGGATGAAGAGAAGGGGGACTCTCTACCCTGCTGACTGACAGCCACCCACTTCCTCTCCAGCCCAATAACTCCACTCCAAAGAATGCCTATGTGAGTTCACCATCAGACACGTACCTGAATATCACAGCAGCGCTCGGCGAATGCCTGTCCACAGCAGGACGGGTGAACCGTGGCACCTTCGCACAGTGGAATACCATGCAATCTACACCCGTGACGGGGGCGGTTCTCACGAGTGTAGTGAGAAGCCAGATTCAAAAGAGTACATTTTATATGATTCTATTTATATAAACGCAAAAACAGACAAAATTAATCTATTATTTGGGGATTCAAGAGAGTGGTTATGCTCGGGGATGGGGGTGGTTAACTGGCAGGTGACATGAGGCAGTGGGTTCCTGAGGTGACAGTTATGGCCTGTTTCTTGATCTGGGGGTTGGTTGTACCAGTGTGTTCAACTTGTGAAAATCCCACAAGTTATCTACATAAGGTATGTGTATATACTTTCTGATTTATAGTATATTCCAACAAAAAGGTGAAATAAACTAGATACAAAGGTCTAAAATTCTTCTGAAAAAGAGCCCACATGATTTTTGTTTTCTTTTTTCTTTTCTGACGGAGTCTTGCTCTGTTGCCCAGGCTGGAGTGCAGTGGCGTGATCTTGGCTCACTGCAGACTCTACCCCCCGGGGTTCATGCCATTCTCCTGCCTCAGCCTCCCGAGTAGCTGGGACTACAGGCGCCCGCCACCACGCCGGGCTAATTTTTTTTTGGTATTTTTAGTTGAGACGGGGTTTTACTGTGTTAGCCAGGATGGTCTCAATCTCCTGACCTTGTGATCCACCCGCCTCAGCCTCCCAGAGTGCTGGGATTACAGGCGTGAGCCACCGCACCCAGCCCCACATGATTTTTATATGGGTCAGATTAACAATTGCAAAGTTCATTTACAAGTTAAGGAAATTCCATTCCCTAAAACAAACAAATGTATTTACCCATGAATATCTTCCCTAAGAACTCTGAATTGACAATCTCAGGAAGAGCCTGTGAATATCTCAGGAAATTTTTGTTTCATCTTTTAAAAAATAACAAAAGATAACACCTACATAAATGTATACATTCTGAGGATCTTAAATCACCAGTAAATAAACATTTTCCAATCTCTTCTCCCTCATTGTGTGAAAAATTCTAGGAACTTAAAGTACAATAGAATCCTATTATTTTCTACGTTTAACCAAGATTGAATCAATATATTTTTAATAATAGTATCTATTTCATGAGGTTAGCCTAAGAATTAAAACCAAAACTCATTCAATGACTTTTTAGGCATCTCATCTGTGCCTTACATCAGCAGTGGGGCCCCACCCACCAGGCCTGCTCACACATTGCACCAGCCATTCTCTCCTCTCCCCACCACTAGGTTTCCTTCTGCTGTGCGTCACTTCACTTATGCACAGACGCATGGTAGATCTCCTCCATCTTAAAAACCCAAGTCCTTAAGCCCACCTTCTCCTCCAGCTACTCCCACATTTGTTTCTCTAAATAGCAAAACCACTTGAAAGACTTGCCTATATGCCATCTACAGTTCCTTTCCTCTTATCCTTTATTTTCCCCCAACATTGGTTTTTTTTTTTTTTTTTTTGAGACAGGGTCTTGCTCTGTTGCCCAGACTGGGGTACAGTGGTGTGATCCCAGCTCACTGTAGCTATGACCTCTGGGGCTCATGTGATCCTCCTGAGGAGCTGGGACTACAGGCATGTGCCACTATGCCTGGTTAATTTTTTTTTTTTTTTTTTTTTTACATGGAGTCTCACTCTTGTCACCAAGGCCGGAGTGCAGTGGCACGATCTCGGCTCACTACCTTCCTGGTTCAAGTGATTCTCCTGCCTCAGCCTCCTGAGTAGCTGGGATTACAAGCGTGTACCACCATGTCTGGCTAATTTTTTTGTATTTTTACTAGAGACAGGGTTTCACCATTTCGGCAAACCTGGTCTCGAACTCCTGACCTCAAGTGATCTGCCTGTCTCAGCCTCCCAAAGTGCTAGGATTATAGGCGTGAGCTACCACACCTGGCTAAATTTTGTTCGTTCTGTAGAGATGGGGTCTATGTTGTCTAGGCTGGTCTCGAGCTCCTGGGCTCAAGTGATCCTCTTGCCTCTGCCTCCCATAAGTGCTGAGATTACAGGTGTGAGCCTCGACGCCTAGTTCCAATGTCGTATTTTGGAAAAAAAAAAATCAAACCTATTGATGTGCTGAAAGAATATTATGAAGCAAACGTCCACATACCCTTCACCTAGATTCACCAACTGTTAACATTCTGTCATGCTCGCTTTCCCTCCCTTTTCATTCTCTCACAGATACACACATGCAAATTTATTTTTCATCAAAGCAACTGAAAGTTGCACATGTTATAACACATCTCTAAATACTACCAGCTGTCTCTCTCCTAGGAACAAGGACATTCTCCTACACAAATAACATAATAACATTATCATACCCAAGATATTTAACACTGACATTAATATTTGCTCCATAAGCAAATTTCTCTAATTATGTTCTCTGTAGCTTTTTTTTTTTTTTTTTTTTTAAATCCAAGACCCAATTAAGGAGCACACATTGCATCTGGCTGTCATGTCTCTCCAGTTTCCCTTATCTAGTCTGGAGGCAGGAGGGAGGGGACTGGCTTTTGGACGTTGACATATTTTGAAAAGTGCCTGCTGGTTGTCTTGGAGGAGGTCCCCCATAGGTTGGACCTGCCCATTCCCTGTCATGAGATTCAGGTAATACATGTTCGGTAAAGATAGTTCCTGGGTGGTATGTGCTTTCTACTGTATTATATCAGTTATTGATAACGCTAAGTTCAATCACTTGGTCAAGGTGGTATCTGCCAAATTTCTCCACTGCAATGACATAGTTTCTCTTTTGTAACTAATAAGTAATCTGTACTGCAATTTGAGATTTTAAGCATCTTGTTCCCTAACAAATTTTCACTGAAATAGTTTGGCATCCACTGATGTTCCTTATGTGAATCTTTATTTTACTAGTGGTTACACATTAGTGATTTTTAATTATTCCTTGGCATTTATTGGCTGGCATTCCTTTATAAGTAACAGACCCCCACCCCTCACTTTTTTTGGTATCACTATGGACTTGGGTGTTCATTTATTATTCAGTATGTTAGAATCCATTATAATCATGCCCTTTGATGTTCAAACTTCCAAACTTGGCCAGAGGAAGCCCTTTTAACCCATCTCCAGTGTTACTGAGGAGTCTCCATCAATCTTTAAACACTTCTTTGGTTTTTGATGCAAAAGGAGCTCCAGAATCACCTTGTACCTTCCCTACCCCATTTCTCAAGGAAATCAGCCTGGAATCTGCCACTTCTTTAATGTGCCCTAGCTCCTTTTGGTGGGGAGTGGTATTTAGAAACCAAGATCTGGGCATCAGATGTGCTCATTGCCACTGGGATGTCACTGTTCTATGTCCTTTCAGTGGACACAGCTAGGAGAGAAATACATACATATATTTAATGTAAATATATATAATTAAACATGAGTATGTGTGTATATACGAATTTTTTTTTTTAAATTAGAAGTTAATACTGTTATTTCTTATTGCAAGCCAACACCACCAGGTTCTTCCTCCTTCCTTGATTCCATATTTGCAGCCCCCTTCCACGACAGTGAGAACCCTGGTTTCTAACATCATCAATCTACCCATTTGCTTTATCCTACAATAAACACACAATTTCTTCAGAATTGCTACAGCAATATCATTATCAACAACTACTAAAGGTAAAAGTTCAAGATTTCTTAGCAATTCTTTTAGTCCTTAGAATATATCCTGTGATGGGCATACAGCGAGTACTGTGTTCAAAAAGATATTCTAATTCTTTTTTCTGTGTGGGCTTTATTATCATTTAATATACAGTTAGGTTTGTTTTTACTGATACTCAATTTCAGGATTTTTTTGAATCTGTAAAACATTTATACAGTTCAAAAGTTAAAAAACTACATAACTTCTGGTTTATCCCTCATTTACACAGAAATAAGTAGTATATCCATCCTTATTTCCTCTTCCTACAAATACCATATTAGACATCCACAGGAGCCTGAATTATGCAGTTCAAGAGGAGTGAAGGCGCTACGATGAAGACTAGGGGTATATTTTGGGAGCTGCCGGCATATACACAGTGTAGGAAGCTAGGAGACCAGTGGAGGCCCTCAGGGACATGTGCAGCTAGAGAAGAGGGCCAGGTTACTTCATTGTTGGGTGGTCTTGGTGATTCCCTTGGACATTTGACAGGCGGCTCAAACACAAGTCTAAAGCTGCATCTCTGAAGCTTCCTCCCAAACCTGCTTTGACCACATCTTGGTAAACAGGACACTTCACCCTTCCAGCAGCTCAGCTTAAAATCCTCGATTCTTCTCTTTTGCTTGAGTCCATCCTGCAATCCTTTGGCAAATCCTGTGAGTTCTACCTTAATGGTACATTCAGAATCCACCACTTCTCACCACCTACACCATGGTCAGCCTGGCCAGAGCCATCTTTATTCCTCACCTGGATGACTGCGATGGTTTTCTAACTGTCCCCTGCTCCTTGCCCTCCCCATTCTCAACTCTGCAATCAGAGTAGTCCTTATAAGAGCTAAGTCTGGCTATGTCACCCTTCTGTTTGAAACCCTCCGATAGCGTCTCTTCTCCCTTAGAGAGGCCCTGCGTGATTTGCACCCAACCAACCCCCTCCCCACCTCTGAGAGTAAGCCCTCCATGGTAAGCCTGTTTGATGTCCCCCACATGGGGAGGCCTGAAAAGTGCAAAGCCACTATGAGTGGTTGGGTAATGTTGGTCTAATCCTGGGGCTCAATACTGGGAAGCTCACTGGGCTCTTAGAACAAGCTGCATCCTTCAAGCAAGGCTTTAGAAATCAAGGTGATATTTGGGTCCCCGTCTATCTACCTTACTGCCTTCTTTTCCAACTTTCAGAATTCAGGGGAGAGAGAAGGGTTCTACTTAACTAGTCCTTTGAGACCCCAATGAGAGAATCAAGTCTCATTCATTTTGGAATCTGGCACTTAGCCCAATAACTGGCACACCATGAAAATAAATAAGTGCTTGTTAGCAAACACACAGATAAAAGAATCAATGAATGAACCCTGTAACAACTAACAGCTATGACATTCAATCTACGCCAGAGGGTAATATCAGATCAGAGATGTAGAAAGGATGGTTTATAAGGATTTTTAACATAATTCTCTAAGTAGTTCTAGCACATGAGTCAGAGACAACTCGATCAGGAACTTTCTTTGGTGGGATGTTTCAGCCTGGTTACTAGAACATCTGTTGTTCAAGCTACCTCCAGGGAATAGACAAGAAAGATTATACTGTTCACCCTCCTCCTCTAGGTTCTAAAGCATAATGGACTCTCTGGGCCAGCACTATCCAATAGAAACATAATGTGAACCACATATATAATTTACTTTTTTTTTTTTGAGACAGTCTCATTTACTCTGTCCTTCAGGCTGGAGTGCAGCGGCAAGACCTCAGCTCATTGAAACCTCCACTTCTTGGGTTCAAGTGATTCTCCTGCCTCAGTCTCCCAAGTAGCGGGATTACAGGTGTGCATCCCCACGTCCTGCCGAATTTTTGAATTTTTAGTAGAGACAGGGTTTCACCGTGTTGGCTAGGCTGGTCTCGAACTCCTGACCTCAGGTTATCTGCCCGCCTCAGCCCCCCAAAGTGCTGAGATTACAGGCATGAGCTACTGTGCCCGGCCTTAAAAATATTTTTTAATTAACCCAATTTATCTAAAGTATTATTACAACATGTAATATAAAAATGATTAATGAGCTATTTACCTTCTTTTTCTTTCATATTAATCTGGTGTGGATTTTACACTTCAGCACATCTCAGATGGCACTGGCCACGTTTCCAGTGCTGTTGGACTAGACGCACAGCCTGGGCCCTCACCTCCTGTGATGGGGACGGCTGGGACATGAAGCAAAGAGCCTTGGCCTGGTGCGATCTGCCTGCTTCAGGGTGGTGTGCTGAGGTCTTGAAGGTGACGCTTCCTGTTCGCCTTCAAGGCATTCTTTTTTTTGACACACAATCTTGCTCTGTCACCCAGGTGGAGTGCAGTGGCACGAACTCGGCTCACTGTAACCTCCGCCTCCCGAGTTCAAGTGATTCTCCTGCCTCAGCCTCCCTAGTAGCTGGGACTACAGGTGCCTGCCACCACACCTGGCTAATTTTTGTATCTTTAGTAGAGATGGGGTTTCACTATGTTGGTCAGGCTGGTACCAAACTCCTGACCTCCAGTGATCTGCCTGCCTCAGCCTCCCCAAAGTGGTGGGATTACAGGTGTGAGACACTGCGCCTGGCCAAGGCATTCTTATTACCACTCAACAGATGAGGAGACCGAGTCACCGGCGGCTTCCTACTCGCCTTGGGCAGGGCTCAGGGCAGCACTGGAGTCCCAGGCTATGGAGCCCTCCCACACCCTCTTCCTACATGGAGGTACTGCCCCATTTCCTCCTCCACGGTACCTGGTACAGGGAAACAGAGGTTGCTGGGTGATGGCATCAAGAAACGTCACTGTACAAGGCCTGGAGATGGAATGCATGGAAAAAGAGGCAGTCTTCTATTGTTTCAAGAGAAGAAATCTCTACAATCATAGCTTCCCAACAATGCAGACTGATTTTTTCTGAAGGCAGGGACCATGGTCATTCAAGGGGGAACTGCCGCCATGTCCTATGGCTATGATAGGGGGCAAACAGGAGCGGCACTCATCTCTACACGTGGGCTAGGGCAGCCTATCCACGTAGTCCCACTCCACCCACGTCTCAGATGGAAGGAAAGGGGCCTCATCTTGTGTGATGCTGAGTCAGTTGGCCTCCCTGGGGCTTGCTTTTCTCTGCTGTGAAATGGGAGTAGTGATCTTTACCTCACTGGGCCGCTGGGAGGATGTCATACAGTACTGCACACACAGTCACTTAGCCCAGTCCTGGCACTTAGTTAACATTCATAAATGTCATCTGCGGCCACCGGACAGTTCAAAGATATACTCCTTTTTGGGATAAATGCCACCATCTTTAGTGGACAACTGTTATTTCTTAACACGACTGGCTTTAAAAATAGAGAAAAATTCCAATAACTTAAGCATCTCCTAGGATTTAAACAGAACCCACAGCCCCAGTCAGGTAAACTTTTCCGTGTGAACAAAGCATGGAGATGATGTCCTGGGAGCTCCTCCCCGACCTGCCAGAGACGTGAAGAGAATTCCCAGACTCACTCTCTTTATAAACCACAGACGCAGCTCAAGGGGATGGAAGGGAAGCCTCTGAGACTCAGAGCGGCTTCCCTCCTGGAGCCCGATCAAGTGGTTAAATCAGCAGCGGCTGTTTTTAAACTTCCCCTCAGAAATTTTTTAATTAGATGCTAAAATTTAGATTTTTAAAAAACTTACAATTTTAGAAATCCCCTTAGAAGCCAGGAGTGGGGGTTCTAATATGTGGCGTGCTCTTGGCATATGCCTGGTGCTCATGCTAACATCAGAGGGGAGGTATTCTTATTACCACTAAACAGATGAGGAGACTGAGTCACACGGGAGTCATGGACCTTGGCCAAAGTCACGGGGTTAAGTTTAAACCTCCCCTCCCCTCCCATTTTCACAGACAAGGTGACTGCAGCCCTAGCAGGTATCCTGAACCACTCAAGGTGGCCTGTCCCCACGGTGGCCTACTCCCAAGGAAGCGTTTCTTTTCCATTACTGTTAGGCATTGACCTACAGATTAAAACCACAGACTTCATAGGCTTCCTGAGATGTGAATTAGTCATTTCTCAGCTTTATTTTCAGAGGCAAAACGAAAAAAAGGGCGATGGTAAAATAGCAGTTTATTCTGAGTAAACCACAGAGCAGAGGCCAGGGCACATCTCATCACCTGGAGACAGAGCCCTTCCCCCGGCCTCTGTCTTTCAGGTGGAGTTGTTTGGGGCAGTCTCCGTGGCTCAGAGGAACCTGCCTGTTAGGACGGCTGCCAGCCTAGGAGGGCAGGTGGAGGCAGCATGCCATCTCAGCACTCCAACAGTACTCGGCCGGGGCTGCAGCCTCCTGCTCTCCAGCGCAGTGCCACCAGCAAAGCAGCCAGTCTGGGGGCAGGAAGGCCTGTCTAGCTGGGGCTGGGTCATGGTGATGGAGTCCCCCCCATGGGCCTGCAGGCAGGAGGTGGCAGCAGACGGCCCCCACCTCTGCTGCGCCAGCCCTGCTCAGAGACTCTGAGAACTCACAGTTTGTCAGGCCACCCTCTGGGCCTCCAGAGGAAAAACAGCATTTTCGTTTGTCAATGAGCACATACTTATGTATTTATCTCCCAGACAACAGGGGAAGGAGCTGGCAGCCACAGTCCCTAGCAGCCTGGGACACTGCAGAAGGAGCTCATGGGCAGAGAAAGAAGACAGTGAAGGGACAGGAGTCACCTGAAAAGTCTTTCCCTGTCACCTTAGGGAAGCAGACTGCACTGGATGCTGCAGGTCAGGCACGGCCCGGCATCCTCACTCAACCACCCCTTCACTCCGTAAACGTTTACACACTAAGCACTCGCAAGGTGCCGGGGTCAGGAGGAGGCCCAGTTTGCCACCCAGGCCCCCCGCGCCCGAACAATGGCAGTCCAGGCTCCTTCCTCCGAACTGGCGGAGAAAGTGTCAACTCGCCTCCCTCAGCCCTTTCTCCTCCTCACGCGACCATTCTGACATGACACCCAAGCGTGCAGAGGGCCGCGATGGAAGAGCCCACCGCGGTGCTACTGATACCAGCTGACTCTTACTCTGGAGTTACTAGCCTAACCCCTATGGGAGGCTCCTGAGGGCCCCTGAGGTTCTGGGAAAGTTGGAGGTCCTGCTGGTTTAGGCACCGCCAGAATTTCATTGGTTTAGAGCCTAAAATTCAATCCACTTTATTTCCAGTCAAATGTATTGGCCCCCACTATATACAGGGAGTTGTATCAGGTGCTAGAGCAACACAAGGCCCTGCCCACGTGGAGCTGGTAGCGATGACAATGGCCACACAGCAATGACTAGGACCACTTCTTGTGCAGTGAGCAGCCAGCACCACTGCAGGCACTGAACAGGCCTCATATCACTGAAGCCTCGAAGTGACCCTCCAATACAGGTACCACTGTCTTCATGCCACAGACAGGGAGAGTGAGGCTGAGGAGTAAGTGACAGACCCTGGATTTGAATCAGTTCTGCTTCACACACCAGCCACACGGTCTCCTAATTTAGTAGAGAGAGGAGTAAGTAAGTACCCTAAGGATGGTTCAAACAAAGCAGAAGCCAAGTTCAGAGGAAAGAGGGCTCACATCTGCTCTCGTCCCTGGAAGACTTTTTTCATTTCCTCTGGGTCAGTGTTCCACTTAAGTCAGCACCCACTCAGCGTGGGACGCTGGGCTCGGCTACGATCACCGCCATCCCGTCCCCACCCTGGCTTGCAACGCAGATGCCACAACCTTGGTGTAGATTCCTCTTCCCCCTTTTGAAGCCAAAGACTAGCAAATAAGCAATTTATTAAGTGTGTTCACAACCTTGATCACCAGGGGAGTAAGTTACTGTAAGAGGAGAAGAAAAGACTTTCTGGCCAGGACTGCTTGTCAAAGTGAATTACACCCTTCAGGAAAAGCCCAGGACCAAGATGGCTCGTTCACAGCAGGCGCACATCACAGGCCTCCGGGCTGTGCTAGCACCTGGGCAAAAACTCCTCTCAGCGCAAACCCTCGGGACAGTCTCCCGGCCTCAAGGAAGACGCCAAAGTTATACACTGGCTCTCTCGACTTGGGAGGCGGGATTATGGGTGCAACCAAGACACTACTTTTAAACAACCCCAAAAATAATGGGTTGGAGAAGAGTATATATTTCAGTGATGCCTGGAATTGCCAACATTTGGCTAGAAAGCGGGGAGGGGATCTTCCTAAATGAGAAAGTCCTCCCTTTCTCACTGCCTTTATGCCTTAGCAGTCTGTATCAGTTACGAAACAGCCTCGCCAGACTGATTAAAAAGGCTCCCCAACCAAGTGTTTTTAAAAGACAGCCATCCCTCTTCCCTGGATCTTGGACTCAGTCAAACAGCATTCCTCTAACTCCCTCCAAATTACCTCTCTCATTTAACACTCTCTAAACCCCACACCATCCGGGGAGTGCCCTTAGGAAAAACCAGGGGCAACCCAACTTCAAAACCTCAGCTGCTTTATTCTAGAATCCTCAGAGCAGGACACTGATCGTTTTTCAAGAGGGAATCTCATTTTTCATCGCTCTCCCTCAGCAGCTGTAGCCTGTACGTCTCCGGGAGTTGAAGTTCTATTTTAAAGGCCCAAATCCTCCACAGGAGGCAGTCTCCTGCCGTCTGTCTGAAGGCCGACATCTCAGCCCGCAGGGAGGAGGCATGGGCCACACGGCGGAGAGGCAAAGCAGAGATCTGTTTTTTCCAAGTCAGTTGCTGCAATCAGCACACACCTTCCTGTTGAAAGAAAGTTAAAAACCAAGTCCCACTTCCGGGCCCGCCCGCAAGACTGGGGTTGCAATGTGGCTGAGTGCCTCCAACCAGCCCGACAAAGCGGGGTCCCGGGGGCACGGGAATGCAGGCTCTGCACTCAGGTGGTCTATAAGCTGACAAGGAAGTCAAGCCACCAACCCAGGGCTATGGCACACTGTGGGGTGAGTCAAATGCTGGGGACATATGGGGTCACTCTGTGAGAGATTCAGGAAAAGTTCATGAACGGAGGCCCTAGAACCGAGGCTGGCAGATGGCACAGGATCTGGCTGTGGAAAGTGCAGGGCAGTTGAGCTGGGGGAGAAGAGGTGCCCTGGAGAGTTGTGGGAACTGGTCCTGGCCACTTGAAGGGTGGATTTGTGGATTACTCCCAATGCTGATGCTTACTATGCACAACCCATTTAGCACTTCCCAAAATCAATGTCATAGATGAAAACATGAAACAGAAAATCCTGGAGGCCATGCATGTATTAAGGCTAATAAAGTTTCATGAAACTTACTTCAATCACAACCAACTTGAAACACTTGAAGACCCTTCTCCCTGGAGTGTGGGGTGGAGAAACCCCCTCACTGGGCCAACAGGTGCTGCTGTAGGTTAGGGGTCATGTACAGTGGTCAAGACCGCAAACCTAGCCCTTAGCCAAAAGTTGCCAAGACACTGGTTGGCTTCCCCTCCTGAGCCTGGAACTAAGCCTGCAACAGGTGCAAAGGCACAGGTGGGCATTTCAGAGAGGGAGTAGCAGCTAAGGCAGAGGCTAATAACCTTTCTGACCCGGTAAGAAACGTATTTTATATTACAACCAAGTACACAAAATACGTCAAAAATCTAAAGATTTAAATTCTATTTTACTTTTTCACTACTTGTGATTTCAATGAATCAATCTAAGGTAACATTGTGTCTTCATCCTTTGTTCAGCTGAGAAGAGAAGGGGCTGGGCATCAGATGACGGCATCCGCGTCACACGGGAAGGGGTCCGGATGCCAGCTCTTTAGCCCTGGCCCAAATCTAATGAATCTGATGAACTGGGGTCTCTGGGCCATCAGATTCCCTGGGGTCCCTGGGAAGGGACCAGGACACTGGGCTTCAACAAGTCCCCCAGGTGGCCCTGCAGCGCTGGAGTGTGAGAAGCACTGTTTCAGAAGACAAAGGTCTGAGGGAACTGGTTGAGCTATTAAGATTTTCCACATCTTGGGCCAAAGACAGGGAGGGGCTGATGGCAAGCCCAGCAGAGCCACATGGGAAGTGACAGGCAGATGGGACCCTTTGACTTTGACAGCAGGGGAAGTTCTAATCTCATCTCAGATCAGAACATTCCTCAGGATAAGCCCCTCCTGGTTGGGAAACAAGTCTGTAAATGCTGAACCTGGAAAAGGCCCGTGTAGGGGAAGAGGGGGTGACCACCAGTTCCAGCCACCAAATTCCAACTAAGCCGTCACCCCTACCAAAGAAATTTAGCTGAATCAGGCTCTTCTGCTAAAAGGCTCAGAGCACCAGTCAGCCAGTATCTCCTAAGCCCTACTGCGTGTGTGGAGTGACAGACATAAGAACCAGGGGGCCAAAGCCACCACTGAGTTTTGCTCTTCCTTCTGCTTCAGGGCTTGCTTGTTTATATTTGGCTGTGGACTTTGTTTAGCACCTACTTTGTGCTGGGAAAATATATGCTTTTTGCCCTCAAATAACTGCTCTAAGTCAGTGATTCTCAGGAGAGGAGGGAGGTGGGTCAGAATGACCCGGCATCTTCTGAAAAAGTGCACCCAAAAAAACCATACATGTTCCTATTTGCAATCCGAAGAAAGCAAATCTGAACAAATCTTTTTGTCTCTCTCATAGGAATACAGAGTAGATACAGTGATTTTCAAATCAGAATTCCTAAGAGGGAGGGGCTGAAACATCAGTGTGTCCCAAATCAGGGCTGGGTGAAAAGCCACCACGCCACTTGGCCTGCTAGGAGCAGGCCCAAAAGCTAGAGGTTGGGGTCCCAACTCCACTGCTGACCCTGCCCTGTAGACGAACTGTGTCCTCAGTGGAAAGCAGTATCTTTAAAGTTCTTTGAACACATTCTAAGATGATAACCACCTTTTACATTTAAGATGAACTTAGAATTTTCTAAACAGGTAAACCAATTGGAATCAATTGTAAATCAATTAGAAGGGAAAGGAATTTGCTGAGGACCTTGTAACTCAAAGCATAGGTCCTCTGCAGATGGACAGAAAGCTGGACATTCCTATCAACTGCATCTGTGCAGGGCTACAAAAGCCCCTTCCCCGGCCGACAGAGAGGAAAGGAGGGGCCAGCAGAAAGTCCAATGGTGTTGAGTCAGAATTTGCCAAGAGCCACCAAGTGACCATGAAGAAAAACAGGCCCTTCATTTTCCGCCAGGTACACGGGGCCCGTCGTGTACTCATCATGGCCTCTGTTTCCTAAAAGACGGTTCCATTCTGCAGCTGGTGTCTGCCAGTTGCCACATCCTCAGGTCTACGGGTCCCCTGGTAACAGAAATATGGAACTCGGAGAGCTAGCAGACATGTTCACAAATGCATGACCATCCGTGGACTGAATCTATAAATGGGTCTCTAAACTCTGTAAAAAGCAGAATTATGGGGGCAGAGAGTTAGGCACATTGTTAGAAGCCACCTTTTAAAGCATTTTTGGTTCTAACTTTTGCTTTACAAATTGAAGCACCACCAGAGAGCAGGGATTGGGATATATCTAGTTTCTTTATAATAATATTTTCGTATTCTTTGTGGTGGGGGTTGAGAGCAGTGTTTTTAAATTTTTCATCAAAACAAAAATATTAGCACAGAACTATGTGTCCTGAAGCTTGGTTAAAATCCGGGGTGCTTCAAACAGGGCCTGCCGCTTTCAACATTCCTTTCCGAGGGCAATGAAACAAAGACCAGTTTCGTAAAGACCAGTCTGAAAATGCTGAAATAGGCGGCTTGCAGAGCACGATTTTGCTTTAAAATTCTGCCCTCTTACCCAAAGCAGTCAGCCCGACTTGAAAAGGAGCTCAGACCTCTGTGTTATGAACGGCCCTTGGTCCAGTTCCCCAAGGCCTGAGAAGCCACCACTGTGGTCCCTCTCCCTCAGGTGCAAGGAAATCTAGGTCTTCACACTCAGCTCAGGAGAAAACTGTTCCCCTCCATCGTTTTGGGCAGCTAGGCCTGGAGCTCTGACTGCTTGGGCCTGGTGGGCACGTGGGGGTGGGAACCGCCGGGTAGAGTCCAGTCTGGTGATGGCCTCCCTGGCACAGCCCACCTGCTCCAGTTCAGATGTCCTTCCCACCATCCCAATCTGAAGAGGGATCCCTAGAAGGAACGTCCAATCTGAGCTGGCTGCCTGCTGAGGAAAAGCCTCTGTCCTGTCCCCTACTCCTCAGAGAACAAGAAGCCCTGTGGAGGCGCAGGGAGGGCAGACTCGAAGCATCGCTACTGTGGTCGGCGGACAAGTGCTACACAAGGGAGGCCAAAGACCCCTAACCAAGTCTGGAGAGAGGGGTGGGGGTGGCCTCCCCTGCAAGGTGAATGCTTCAATCTTGGTCCGGTTCCCCGGAAGCAGACTCCTGGAACGTGCAGGGACACTGAGGGGTTGTGGAGGAGCAGCTGGGAGGGAGAGAGCGGAGAGAAGGCAAGCGTCATAGCCCTTTCCACAGAGGGTGGGGGTGGGGTGGTGGCAACTATGCTTACCACCAGGAGGAAAGTGGCTTAAGCAGAAGCTGGTGAGATTTGCTGCACTTGGCTGCATTTGCACGGTATTTCTGGTGGGGATGAGCACGTCTGGAAGGCCCCAGCCCAGCAGGGTCAGCTGAACAGGGGACCTGACTCAGTCAGGGCAAGAGCCAGGGGCTGGGCGAGGCTGTGGAGGAGGGCTCTGTGGGAGTAGGGAGCCCAGCAGCTTCCTGCGGGTGCTGGGACATGCCGTCCACAGGGTTCACGATGTTTTTCTTCACCAGCCATGAGAAAGGATTAATTCAGAAATCTAAAAATGGTCCCCAACAGGCTGAGAAGCCAAACACCCACAAGCCACCTTCCACTAAGAGATGAATTACCAATGTACTGGTGGTCCTGAGGTTTAGATAAAAATGAATTCCCCCAACCTTGTCTTACAGCAAATTGCCACAAGGCAAAATCCAAAGTAAGCACACACCATTATCCTGCCCCTGTACCAGGAAAGCCCCTGAGGAATGAAGGTAGAGAAGAGGAATTTAAGGCAAGGGTTAGGCAGGACCTAGTCTACCTCTTGCTCCTCAAAAGATAGCCTGTAACTTACTGAGCACTTACTATATGCCAGCCCTGACAGGCAGACATTAATTGCCATTTTGCAGATGAAAAAACTAAAGCTCAGAGAAAAGAACTAGGTGCAAAGTCACAGCATGATTGGGAAACAGCATGAACTCGGACTGCTCAGTTTGATAACAAATTCAGTCTTTTTTTTTTTTTTTTTTTTTTTAATCTCACTCTGTGGGCCACGCTGGAGTGCAGTGGCATGGTTGCAGCTCACTATAGCCTCTAACTCCTGGGCTCAAGGGATCCTTCCACCTTGGCCTCCCAAAATGCTGGGATTATAGGCTGGCCTCACAGTCTTAATCACGACAGTAAAGTGCCTTCCTTAAGTGGAGCCAGTGGCCATGTCTTTTAGAATGGGGAGGTGGGCACCAACAGTGCAATGGAGGAGATGTAAAAGAAAACCATGGACAGGAGGCAGCCACAATAACCTCCTTCTGCCCCAACTGAACAGCTTCTGAGGTGGGCATGGGCAGCCGCTGGGGGTTCTTCCCAGCGCACCCTGAGGAAAGGGGAAAGGGCTGTGAGGAAGTGAAGGGTTCCTCAAATGTGCTTCCCTCACCCCAATCTCAGTGCCCGCCATGGTATATGGGAATCACCTGTGTGGGGAACTGATTCCCCTTCAAGGCAGCTGAACCCCAAGCACCCCAGCTGTGCTAAGATCTCCAAGATGGGCAAGAAAATCTGGGGACACAACTGCCAAATGATGAGAAAACTTAACTTGGCTCCAAGCCCAACCACTTCCTTTGATGGGCAGCAGATGCCACAGAGTGGCTGGTGCAGCTAACACATACCTGGAAGGACACCGCCTGTCCTCTTGTTCTGTCCCAAGGTTGTCAGGCTGGGACGAAATCCCAAGAAAGAAACTGGGGCATGTGGTCACTACCACAGCAGACTGCCAGTTAGGGACATCAGAATACCTTTCTCTGTCCTCGAGTTAGGAAGTGAGAGGACAAACCTGGCCTTCTGTGTTGGTTCAGCCACTAATTGGTTTTGTTAATTAGGCAAAACACAATTTCTCCAAGCCTCTTTTCTCACCCACAGCTATTAGTCTAGTCAGCGGTTCTCTTTTTTTTTTTTTTTTTTTTTTTTTTGAGACGGAGTCTCGCTCTGTCGCCCAGGCTGGAGTGCAGTGGCCACGATCTCGGCTCACTGCAAGCTCCGCCTCCCGGGTTCACGCCATTCTCCTGCCTCAGCCTCCCGAGTAGCTGGACTACAGGCGCCCGCCACCTCGCCTGGCTAGTTTTTTGTATTTTTAGTAGAGACAGGGTTTCACCGTGGTCTCGATCTCCTGACCTTGTGATCCGCCCGCCTCGGCCTCCCAAAGTGCTGGGATTACAGGCGTGAGCCACCGCGCCCGGCTAGCGGTTCTCAAAGTGTGGTCCTGAACCAACAATGACTGCAGCCTCACCAAGAGACTTCTTAGAAATGCAAATTCTTGGGCCCCAGGCCACACCTACAGAAGCAGACACTCTGGGGGTAGGCCCAGCAATCTGTTTTAACAAGCTCTCGAGGTGATTCTGATACACACTAAGTTGGAAGACCACTGGCCTAGCTGATGTCCCTTTTTATTGTTTTAGAAACCATCCTTCCTTATGGTCTCCTACCTGTAGTGCTACTGACTTCATTTACCCAACAAACATTTACAAAGTTTCTACTATGTGCTAGGAACTGGGGACACCAGGGGAACACACTCACGTCTGCTTTGTGTTTAAGCTCTCATCACAATGAACGTGCACGCAGCTTGCTGTCTGGTTGTTCACTGAGTGAGCAGCACAACTGTATTTTCCAGCAACTTGCCTCTTTAGCCATGATCTTCTCCCAAAACTTATTGTACTTTTAAAATTAAAGAGCTCTGCATGCAAGTAGAGATGCAATGTGCTAACAAATACAATGTTACTGTATTGCTGTAGATGAAAGAAAGAGATTATGGATGTCCAATTAACATAAGCACAGAAAATCACCTGGAAAACTTCTAGAAAGAAATATAGAAAGAAGTAACACAGACAACATTCCTTTCTCCTAAAACTATTTTTGTGACTCACAGTGCTCACGGGTCTTGAATGTTATTCTAGGCACAAAATAACAAACACCAAGTGACATTTTTAGCAGTCCATTTTGCTTCAGGACATACACACAGGAAATGCAAAAGCAAAAACAAAAGTTAAAATGCTCTACCCTAAGAGGAAGGATGCAACCGAACCACCACAATATGAAAAACAGGACTAAAATTAGCTTCCTCCCTTACGCTTAAGGGTCTTGCTAAAAACATCTGCCGACAGCTTTTCTTCCTCTCTCCTCTGCTCAAGCAGACCAGGGAAGGCAAACGAAACAGGCTCAGAAGACAAACAAGCGGCCAGCTGCTGCAGAGCTCGGCGTTAACAAGAGTCTTGGTCTGCATCAATCCCACAAAGATTCACTCCAGGCCAGAACTAAATTCTCTTAAGTCAAAACTATATCATGGGATTTGACCCTTTTGAGTAGAAGCAGAAATCAGAGTTCTTACCCAGAGCACAGGTCAACAAGCTCTTGTCTGCACTAGTTAAAACAACTTACCTAATAATTAATATAACATACTCACAGCTGTTTCTGCTTAGACTCCAGGTCAACGCAAACCACAGAGCTAATGTGCAAAGTTACAAAGCAATTCCTCCCCTAATGGTAGGTATTTATTTAGGCAACACTAAGCAAGCAGCAAATGAGACACTTTAAAAGCAAACAGAGTCAGAAGCTTAGAACTCAAGATTTACTGCAACTGAGTTGTATTCATTTGGCTCTAAGTTTCCTAGTGGCAAAGGTAAAAAGGTAAATAAGATGGGTTTTGTCCATTAAAAGAAAATAAATAAACTCAACAGAAGAGGGACTTTTCCTACCACATTCTAGAAGGAATTTCAAGAAGAATGTAAAGTAACTTGGAATCTGGTCTTCAACTTTGCTTTTACAAGATCTAGGATGTTCTTCAAATAACGATTTAATATTTACACTCTATAAAAAAATCAATAGTCCGATAACTTTATATCAATACACATTTCTTAGAGAATCTAAACCACTGGGATAAGCCAGTGTGCTGTTTTCAGGAGCTCTAACTTAATACAGTACCCTCAAGAACTTTACAGCAACATGTTCTTCCCCATCTATTTCTGGCAGAAGTGAGATGGTGGTCACGTCAACACTGAGCTCTGAGGCCCAATGTTTGCAGCTCAGAGCAGTTAAGTGCTGATGACTAAGGGATGACACACACCCGTGCCTATGGGGACTGTGAGTACTGCAGGTACTAGCAGGACCTCAGGGGTGCAAAAGGACATCCAATCAAACAACACACCAGGAGGCCAGCCTCCATGATGGGGGGCATCAGGGGCACAGGCAGCCCTCTTCCTCCTCAGAGCACCTCTCTTCAGAGAACCAACAATCAAATGGGAGCCAGGACTGCACAGGGGAGGCTGGAGAGTTTGGCTTGACCATCTCCCCCTGCTTTCTTTTTATGAGTGAAACTGGATACGGTTTAGAAGGGCAGTAGCTAGACAAAACAAGCCAGCAGGAGCAGGACAGATAAAAAATGCAGGAATTCCTCAGCCCAGAGAAGCAAAGGCTAAGAGGCAGCAGTGACTGGGGGTTGGGGGAAATGATGAGGAGAATCCTAGGACAAATATGGCCCCAGGGTGCTGGAAACTCACACGAGGAAATCCCAGTGGGGAACTCATTATTGACAAGGCAGGGGGGCGGGGTCAGAAGCAGCTGTATAAAGGATAGATTATAAATGTCTTAAGATGCTACCTCCTTGGAAGCTGCAGCTGACTTCAGGGAAGACAAGCCTAAGGGGCCAGCCCCTGTCCTCCATGTGTCTTTCTGTAAAAGAACACTGGGCCAAATGATGTGGGATGCCCCCTCTTCCACTATGACCAAGGAAACCTGTCAGTGCTACAAAAAGGACCTCAGGAGCCATTTTCGGCTTTGCCTGATGGGAACAAAAAGGGAACAGTGGATTAGAAGCTCACCAAGGCTGTGATTCAGATGTTCCCATCCTAAAGGGATCTGACTTGGCTCAGATTTTTATAACATTCAATAAGTACCAGTAACAACTTGTGTAAGTCCTGAAATGTTTCCTGCCACTGCATAACGAAGCACACAAACTCAGTGGTTTCCAATACATATTTATCCTCTCCTAGCTTCTGTGGGTCAGGGGTCCGGGTTCATGCACAGTTTAGCTGGGTCCCTGCAAGGCTGCAATGAGGGTATTGCACAGCGGGGACTCTGCCAGGGAAAGGTCTTCATTCAAGCTGCCCACTCGGGGTGTGGGCAGAAGAACTGATTTCCTTGCAGCTGTAGGACTAAGGCCCCCTGCTTGCTGGATGTAGGCAGGAGGCCACCTTCAGCTCCCTGCCACAGGGGCCTCTTCCTCAAAGCGAGCCAGGAAGAACGGCCCCAGAGGGAGTCAGCTGGCAAGAGGAGTTAGAAGCGGGAAGCGAGTCACAGGCCACATCCAACTCCAGGGGAGACAATGGCGTCAACTCCAGGAGGCAAGAATCTTAGGGGTCACCTTAAAGTCTGTCTGCCATATGCATCCAGCTCCTTTACAACTATAAAATCAAACCACATTTATAACTAAACGCAATTAAAACTAACTCCCATCCCCAAATTCTGATTAACAGTGTTCATTTATAAGGGCATGTCTTCTTGAGACTACACAGTCAGTTCCAATGTGAATCCAGTGTAGGGAGTTAGTTATATTGGGGTTCAATATGCTTAACTGTGTGTCACAGTGACAACTTATTCTCTTACCACTTTTTGCTACTGAATCACTAGACATCATTTTAGCTTTCCGTTGGCAGAAGTGCCTCATCCACATTATTAAACCTGGTTCTGCTCTTTTCTCATCAGCCTGTCCACTGCAATTGAAGGAGGAGGAGAGGCACACAATGGAGTATGGAGAAACCTCAGGCGAATTTAGCTACGTGTATTTGGACAAACAGAGAGGGCAGGGAAAGGAGGAAGGAAACACATTTTAGGCAAATCACTCTCCGATTTAGTCAGCACATATGATCCCAGATGAGCATCAGATGGAGAGGTGAGGTGGCGGCTTCCTCAGTTCCTTCATGTGTTCTGGGGTGTGAACATCTCACCTCGCTGCTACGATTCTGGTGTTGAAAGGCAATGATTTTCTTTTTACAACATAGTGCCCAAATATAAAACAAATTCCTTCATTTGCTCCAAAGCAGAGGGCAGCAAACTTTCCTTGAAGGGCAACATACAAGACACTGGACTTCGTGGGCCATACAATCTGCTGCAAATATTCAACTGCCATTTTGGCGAGAAAGCAGCACCAACAATATGTAACTAAATGGGTATGGCTGCGTTCCAACAAAACTTTATTTACAAAACAGACAGCCAACTGGATTTGGCCCATTTGCCATCCCCGCTTTTCAGAAACAGCATTCTGTTCCAACGCTGAAGACAACCGGCTTTGTGGGTCTCTGACAAGGATTCTCTGTTTGATTATGACTATGGGCAACTGGTGCTGCGTGGACTTTTCAGACCCAACCCCCTGACTGTACGGAATGCAGCTCCAGACACAACTGGGCAACCATACAAGGAGCTTGTCCAATCGGCCTGAAATCAACACAGTCACCATCCGGGCCGTCCACAAGATGCTGGGTTCCCTCCTGTTTGAATAATTATTTTCTCCCACAGACCTTCCTTGACCTCCTAGACTGGGTAATGAGGCCACAGCTTTCTGCACAGCATTCACCTCTCTGTACTGTAGGTTACATCTACTGCCTTTGTTTTCCACCCGGCAGTGAGAGGATGCCTCCTGGAAAAGGCAGGCAAAGCCCCTATTTTGCTCAGTGCCTAGCACAGTACCAGAGACTTAGAAAGTCCTCATTAACATCTGATGAGGAAGAAACCCGGTTTCAGTGCATGTTTTCTCAGCCCCAGTGTTTTACATTCAGAGTACTTAAATGTAACTACATCATCATACTCTAATGATTTAGTTGAACAATGATGGAGTTCTGATTAAATGGAACATGTAAAATAAGTTGACTGCTGAGGTGCTGAGGTTCAAAACCATGCAAAGATAACAAAATAAAATTACCAATAGGATCTGTTATGTTAAGTCAAATGTTATGTTAAATCAATACCAGCCTCTGGCTTCTTGACAATACTGGAAAATTTGAGAATGCAAGCCTGGACAACAGACTCAATTCATAATCAATCAGTAAGCTTTCTGAGTGGCCAATCAAGTAACTTGCATACAGTTTCTTTCTTTTTCTTTTCTTTTTTTTTTTTTGAGATAGAGTCTTGCCCTGTCCCCCAGGCTTGAATGCGGTGGCATGATCTCAGCTCACTGCAACCTCCACTTTCCAGGTTCAAGCAAATCTCCTGCCTCAGTCTCCCAAGTAGCTGGGACTACAAGCGTGTGCCACCACCACTGGCTAATTTTTTTTGTATTTTTAGTAGAGGCGGGGTTTCACCATCTTGGCCAGGTTGGTCTCAAACTCTTGGCCTCAAGTGATCTGCCTGCCTCGGCCTCCCAAAGTGCTGGGATTACGGGCATGAGCCACCGTACCCGGCCTTGCATAGAATTCCCATTCGCTCCTCCCCAAAAGTCTGTTCTCAACTGAGCATATTTTCCTCAGATTTCATTTTTTAAAATGCCAAGAGTAAGGTGGTCCTTGGCTTTTAATGGGAAGAAGCAAAGGAAATGCATGGAGGCAATGCAGCCACTTGTACAGCCAGCCTCCTGTGATTCCTTTAGAACTCAGAGGAGTTCCTAGGTTGGTGCTAAGGAGGACAAGTTTAAATGTAGCTGACAAACACTAAATGCTTAATCTTCTCTCCCTCCATGCCACATATCCCAGGATCCTCCACCCCCACACCTTAAAAAAATCAATTTTCATACACTTTTCTATATAAATGGGAAATTAACCTGTCAATCTTGATACTCCACCATCACATGGGTCCCAAGAGTTTAATAACAAAACACTGCAGGCTGTGTGGAACAAGCGCGTTACCCACGTGAACATACACAGCAGAGCAGTTCTTCCATAAATCATGGGAGTCGCTCATGGATGGAGGCTCCCTGGAACCTCTGAATGAGAAGCATTTGCTTTAGGAGCCCAAGTACCCAAGAAAAGAAAGAAAAATGAGCCATAGCCAAGTCTCTTGACCTTTCCAAGGTTAGTTCGTGCACAGTTACCTGCCTGGGCAGAGGTGCTTAGAGGAGATGCGCTGGAGACGCCGTGCCAGACGAAAGGGAGACCTCTCTCAAGGTAGAGAATTGTCACCCCAGGTCACTCCCTTTAAAAGCCCCCAAATCCCACAAGCTAAGAACTTTGGGAAGAACTGAAGTCAATGATTCCGAGTCTGTGAACACCTCCAGTTAATGGTTTAAACTGGTGGTGAATGAAAATGGAAAAAGCCCTAAAAGAACCACAATTCACTGTTTATACATAAACTAGTGTCAACAAGTGTCCTGTGTTTCTTCTCTCAGTGGATGTTAACTACCCATTAACATAAGCCAGAAACCTGGTGGCATCCTTGACTCACTTTATACTGCCAAATAAAATGTATAGGGGCCTACATTTCCGGCATTCAGCTGGCTACTCTGAAACTCTGTAAGAAATTTACATCTATAAAGGAAATCTCCATTTTGTAAGGGCTCTGCCTGTCTGCACCCTGAATCACTAGAAACTATTACAATGAAGAAGGCAAGACTCAAATCTAAATAACAAGTCTGTGGCCGGGCGTGGTGGCTCACGCCTCTAATCCCAACACTTTTCGAGGCCAAGGTGGGCAGATCACTTGAAGCCAGGAGTTTGAGACCAGCCTGGCCAACACGGCAAAATTCTGTCTCTACCAAAAATACAAAAAATTAGCCAGGTGTGGTGTAATCCCAGCTACTCAGGAGGCTGAGGCAGAAGAATCACTTGAACCTGGGAGGTGGAGGCTGCACTCCAGCCTGGGCCATAGAAACAAAACTCCGTCTCAAAATAAAAATTAAAAAAAAAAAACAAAACAAATAATAAGCCTCACCTTAGACCACTGTGTCTTAACTGGGCTTCCCCGTGTACCCCTTTCTTTGTTTTGACAAATAATGGTGTTTAATGTTATGCCTCTGAGATGTCAATTTTTAAACTCATTTCATCCAAGAGTCATCTTTTTGGAAGGACACATTTAGGGTTGCCTAGCTAACAACTGCTTAGGGTGATGGAACAGAAAATGGAAAGATTAATGGTTTGATATAAAAAGAATCATGTTTAACTTCTGTTTCTTTGATTCTGTGATTTTTTTATACCTGTCTTGTTTGTCAACAAAAATAAAATAACGTAAGATGATGGGGCAGAGGAGGGACTGATGGCAGCTGAGTGCTTCTGAGAACCTGTCTTTGGGCAGGTATGAGTTCAGAGAACGCCTCTCCCTGCATTCGTTATATTTCAAGTACATGCAGCTGGAAGTGATCAATATACTAATGCGACATATTCCGGAATGGCATTTCCTCAACTCCTTCACTGACTAGTTTTAAGAAGCATTTTAAGCATATATATTAAGAATGACTAAATTAGGTCAATGTAAAGGAGATAAAGGTTTATAGATGAATTAAATCATAGTTTCGAAAATCCTTTTTGGTAACTTGAAAATCTTTTTTCTTTTCTTTTTTTTTTTTTGTAGACACAGTCTTGCTCTGTTGCCTGGGCTGGAGTGCAGTGCTGCGACCTCAGCTCACTGCAACCTCTGTCTCCTGGGTTCAAGCGATTCTCCTGACTCAGTCTCCAGAGTAGCTGGGACTACAGGTGTCTGCCACCATGCCTGGCTAATTTTTTGTATTTTAGTAGGGATGGGGTTTCACTGTGTTGCCCAAGCTGGTCTCCAATTCCTGAGCTGAGGCAATCCATCCGCCTCAGTCTCCCAAAGTGCTAGGATTACAGGTGTGAGCCACCGCGTCCAGCCAGTAACTTGAAATCTTAAAGTCGAGTTATGTTAAATTAAGGAATAGTTATGAAACGTCTGAGTTGTTTCTAAATAAGTTAAAATACTGAAACATTAATATCTGAATATAAATGTAAAGTATATGTATTTTGCCATCTTGTTTTTATATGGCATAAATTAAGTACATGTAGGCCTTGAGAGTCTGTTAATAAACATGAAAAACCTGTATTACTAGGGCACATGTTCCTAAACATAAGAAATGGTGCTCATGTACAAAATGCTGATATAAAACAGTTTAAATCTGCTTACTCCCTAGTTTTCACTAGAAATTAAGGTTACCAAGAGTTAAAAAGTCTAATTAATAGATGACCATTAAAACTAGAAGGAAATAACTCTGTATGTGAGGGAAATAAGAGACGTTTTAAATAGGAAGTTATAAAGTATGAGACTCTGTTAAGGGAAAAAGAAAGTAATTTTTTCTTTTTTCAGTAGAGTGATGGTTCTTCCAAAATGAGAAAGAGGAACATTAGAGGACAAATGGAATCGATGAGGAAATGGTAAAAGGTTTGTGGAAGACGAATCTTGTGAAAGGAATTTTATGTTTGATCAAGCTAAAATTAAAAGGAAATTATTTATAACATCTAATTTTTTCTAAAACTTTTTTTTCTAAAAATTGAGCATTAATATCAAATGTACACTGATGGGCCAGGCACAGTGGCTAACGTCTGTAATCCCAGCACGTTGGGAGGCCAAGGAGGGCAGATCGCCATAGCCTAGGATTTGGAGACCAGCCTGGGCAACATGGCAAAACCTCATCTCTACCAAAAAAAGTATACAAAATTAGTCAGGCGTGGTGGCGCACACCTGTCATCCCAGATACTAAGAAGGCAGAGGTGGGACCCTGGGAGGTGGAGGCTACAGTTAGCCGAGATTATGCCACTGCACTCCAGCCTAGGTGACAAAGCGAGACTCTGTCTCAGAAAAATAAATAAAATAAAAAGATGCTAATGCAAAATAGAATTTGGTTCTCTCTGTTAACACGAGGTAATCACGGTCATTTTAAGTCTTGTTATCTACAGTTAATTGCTTTATTCTGATGCATGCTTTCTTGGAGTATTGATTTACTCTTAATAAGAAATGGTGAAAGGTTTTTCTTTCCTTCTAGATAATTGGTCTAGGAAATAAAGATTTTGTATTTTATCAAGACAATTTCTTGTGCTTTGTGTTTTCTTTTATTAGGCCTTTGATTACTTAAGAAACGTGAGTCTTCTCAATATTAAAGGAGATAAGTTTTTGCTGACAACTATGTAACTTACTTTATTTGCCTTCTGAAGTCTTTTAATTATCACTGGTTAAATGAACAACTATTATTTCCACAATGACCTGTGATACTATTTTAATTGTTTTAAACCTGTGGATATTTTTGACAAACTTCCCAAAATCAATTTTAGACTAAGTCTCTCTGACCTCAAATTCACTTTGAGGTTTCTCAGTTGGGCCCCCAGAAAACATCAAAGGATGAGTCTCTCACCTTGAAAAAGAGAGACATTACTCCAATTAGGCTTATCTGATCATCTGATATGTTGTCAGTCATAATTTTGGTTATCATGATAACTTGTTGTATGCCACAGGAACAGCCAAATTTCCTTGTCAACTGAATTATTATAATGAACCCTCATCAGATCTCTAATCATGGTCGCTTTAAGTCTTGTTATCCACAGTTAATTGCTTTATTCTGATGCTTTTCTCAATGCTTTTTGCAAGCAACTATAATCCTAAAATGTTGTGTTTTCAAGGAGATTCACGGAAAGAGATCTCTGATAACTTTAAGATCATACCATTGGACTGGGTTAACATAACTCTAATAAAGAAACTGATGGGCTCGTGAAACTACTGACCAAGATCAAGCAGAACAAAAATTAATTACATGAAATGGAATAAAATGATAAATAATAATTGTGGGTTTTATGGTTTTTAATTTGACACATTGCCGGCATTTTATTTCTTACATTAAAAAAAACAACACCTTTTTCCTTATATTAGCTTTCAGCAATTTGGTAAAGTTATACTCTTATGAATAAAAATGAAATATTTATGTTTTCTCCCTACCTAATCTCTCCAGAATTCGGAAATTATCTGTGACTCTTCTTATCTTCGCGCTAATATCGTTATTTCCATTAAGTTCAATATGAGTCTGCTCTCATAACGGAATATAGTTGGAAATATCAGTTTGGCTTCCTAGCTTTGAGAGTCCTTTAAAAGTTCAATCTGAGATTTCTTATCCAAAGTTCCAGCAAAGCAAACTTTGTGATCAATCACTAGCGTTACTGGAGTTGTGTAAATAATCAGGCCAAATTTGACGAGACAAAGCTTATTTTGCAAAAAAAAAAAAAAAAAATCGCCTCGCTTTGATTATCTTTAGTAGAAATGAGGGTGACTGTAGGGAAAAAACTATGTTTCAGAAGAAAAACCATAGTACACCTGTTATTAGATTGTAGCCCTGTTCATTGTTTTTGAGTTTTTACTATTTGTAGACTGAACTGGATCCGGAATTCTTCTACTTTCCTATTTGGAAACATCTGGCTACAACTCTCCAAATACGAACAAGAACTGCTCTGTCCCAGAAGCCCTACAAGCTGGAGCTTGACAACTCCATGTACATTACGAGGGACAGGTCTCATACCTGATATGTGGGCCACAGAGAGTTCACCCACACACCAGATGTTATACTCACAGACAGTCCAACTGCAAACCAGGACAAGAAGCTGACAACTTCATGCTGTGGACAGCTTTTCCCAAGACATCAGAACAATATGCTTTATCATAATGAGACTCTGACTCCTCTTGATTTTTCCTTGCTTATGCCTACCTTTTTCACTTGGCAGGACAATGCTATATCACTGGAATTGCACAATCAGTAGCTTCTACAGAGACTTGATGGGAAAAATGATCTGTCATGCCAAACCTAGTCATGGGATGGTAGGTAACAGAAATATTATCTTCTAGCCGAACAGGAAATAATCTGCACAGGTGCTAATGCTTCTTATTGCACATGGATAAACCGAACAAATAGGCTGCTTGGCTAAAACAGGTAGATTCCCCATCTGGCTCATTATTTGATCTAAATGATTTCAGTTGGTTTGGTTCATGGGGACCCTGGCTAAGGGGCATACTCCAGACTCTTGGTATTATCATCCTCATAGTCATTAGCCACAACAGTAGTCTCCCTGGTGCACTGCATCCTCTCAAAAAAGTCTTAAATGTACATATGCAGCATCTGCTGAATGGTAAATGTTCTCTCTCTGGCTGAAATGATGGAAACTCCAAGAAATGCATGACAATGAGGACACCCATGAATGACGTGTTAAGATTCAAACCCTAAAATAATGATGACGGAGTAGTGCTGATGCCCTAAGTTTTGGTCACACTGTCTCCTAGTTGAGAGCGTGACAAAAAGGGAGAAATTGTTAAATTAACTTTATAGGAGGACACTGGTTTGAACTGAGCTCCTGCAATAAGCCCAACAGACCAAACCAGAATGGCGTCACTCACGCTGAAGTTCCATACCACTAAGTCGAATAAGATTTTTATCTGACCTACCGAGAAATCAGGAGAGAGAATAGCCAAATCCCCAAACAGGTCAGTTGTAGTTGGATGATAAGAAAGTTCCCTCTGCTTTAACCTTTATAAGAAAAGTAACTCTGAAACAACTAACCTGCTTTTTATTTTCTGTTTCTGCTTTCCTCAGTTCTTTTCTTTCTATAAAAGCAACCTCCTCTGCTTGGCCCATCAGAACACTCAATTCTATTCAAGCGTTGCCCAATTCTGGAATCACAAGTACGAGCCAATTCAGGCCTTTACATTTGTTGTAATGTTGTCTTTTGACAATACCTTTTCAAATCCCAGATCCCATCCATTCCCAAGTCCTCTTGGAGTTTCCATTATATCCAGGGAATCTGTCCCACTGCCACCACCCTTATCCAAGCTGCCGTCGTCTGCCTGCAAATACAAGACAGCCTAAGAATTCCATTCTTGCCCTTCCGAGGCTTTCTCCCACTGCAGCCAGGGCAATCTCATCAATTTTTCAAAGCACAAATCTTGTATCCTCTCAATCAGTTTCTCTCTCTCTCTCTCTCACACACATACACACTCTCACTCTCTCTCTCTCTCTCTCTCCCCCCCACCAAACACTTAATGGCTATTTAGCTTGAGCTTGAGTTTGAGTTTAAGTGCTCTTAAACTCAAGGCTTTGACAGGCCCTACAAAATCCATCTCACCCCCTCTCCCAATCTCTGCCTCAGGTCTCTGCCCACTGTTTTCTCACCTAGACAGTATCCTCCCTCCCCAAGGGCCCACCTCACATTTCACCTAGTTAACTCTGACTTACCCTTCAGATCCTAGTTCTGATCTTTCATAGTATTTACTAGTCTGTAATTACAGGGCAGGGGCTGGGGGAGGAACTCTGCCTTTTTCTGTCAGGGTTCCAGCAGAGAACGAGGCCTAATACCCTAGGGCATGCACTGGATGTACTGAATGAATTTCTCTCCCACGCATCCAGAAAGCATCAGCTGTGTCACACTCCTGGAAGAGCTGAAGAGCTGAATAGTCACAGAGTTCTGCATTGTGTGGTTCAGATGGGGAACCCAGGTCTGAAAAGCTTTGTGCCAAATACTACTTGACACACAGTAGGTGCTCACAGGTTTGTTGAGTTAAAATGAAACAGAAATGTAATCTTGCAATGACCCCCCAAGGCTGGCACGCTCTCGCTCACTCTGCTCCAGTCACACTAGTCTCGTGCTGTTCCTTCAATACCTACCAGGTCCCCCTGCCTGGCATGCCTGTGCCCCAGTTATCTGCTTGGCCAACTCCCTCACCTTCTCAAGACTTGATGCAGATCTCACCTTTCAATGAGGCCACCCCAGACACCCTCTTTAGCTCTGCAACCTGACCCCACGATCCCTGGAATTCCTGATGCCCCCTTATCCTCCTTCCTACAGCACTCATCACCTTCACACTTTCTTTACATGCAGCTCACTAATGGATAATGCGGATTGTCTGTTGTGTATTTTCCCCTACTAGGAATATAGGTTTCATGAGGAGATCTGTAACCCAAGTGGCTAAAACAAGGCCTGGCACATGCCTTATCAATGTTCACCAGATAAATGCATGAACGTGCTTCTTCTGAGTTACTACTCTCTCATAATTTGGAAGCACACAGGGGCTGCCTGGTTCCAATTCTGTAGATTCTTTAGCTCAAATCCCCGCCAATGATTAGAATGCCTCTCCGTGTCCGGTTTCAAATTCCTGAGGCAGAACCAATTGACCCAGCTTGTCTTCCCAAAGCAGGCCACACGATAGAGGTTAATGGTAGCTACCCACGGATGAGCCATTTAGTGTAGAAGGGCCTCTCGGCATAACCGAAAAAGAGCAAAGCCATCTGAAGCTATTCAATGTGGAAGCAAAAGCTCTCCCCAGATCGCAAGCGCACTGCTGTGTTACAGCAGAGGCCACACTGGGTATCAGTGGAGGCGGGGGCATCAGGAGTGAGTTGGATCAAGTTAGATGTTTAGCCGCCAATCCTGACCTTAGTGGGGTCTGCTGCCAAAACTGAGTGGTGTACCTCAATGTCTGGCTCACCCAGAAGAGGTGCATCACTCCCTCAGGAAACTTAACTTACATGTCTATATGCAGCCATCTGCTGAATGGGAAATGTTCTCTCTCTGGCTGGAATGATGGAAACTCCAAGAGATGCATGATAATGAGAACACCCATGAATGACGTGTTCCCATCTCATCTTCTCCATAAACAGATCTGTGGACAAGTGTAACCAGCAGACACTTAAATAAAAAATCAAAGTAACTCTGCAGGCAAGCAGGCATTCTTTAGAACTCCTCACTGCACCCTGTTCCCTGCTGCGGATTTTATAATGAACTGAAAGGCAGAGTGGCTGACACAAGCTGGATAGTTCTGGCTCAGGAAGACGTCTCGCGAAGCTGTAGTCACCTGAGGCCTGACTGGGGCTGGAAGAGCTGCTTCCCTTCCCTGTGGGCTGCTAGTTGGAGCCACAGACCCTCACCTGTGGCCTCGCCTCACCACAGGACAGCTGGTCTCCCCCAGGGCAGGGGATCCAAGAGAGACAGGCTGGGGGAAGCTACAACATCTTGTATGACTTCTGCTGTATTCTACTGGTCACAAGACCAGCCCTGATGCAGAGAGGGAGGGGATGACACCTGCGTGTGAATACCAGGAGGCGGGGACCCCTGGACCATCCTAGAGAAGACATACCACACAGTCTGTTCATGTAGACAAAGGCCTATTTTTTAAGGGCCCAGAGCTAACAAAAGGTTTTTACATCTTAAAGGGCTATAAAAAGGAAAATAAAGAAGCATATGTGACAGAGACCACATGTGGCCTGCAAAGCTTAAAATATTTTCTATATGGTCTTTATAGAAAAAGTCTGATGACCTCCGATGTACACTGTAGTTTACAGACGATTCAAGGGATCTTTCAAGGCTAATTCTTCCTCTGTGCCATGTTCTCTTTATGCTCCGACTTTAGAATCTATCTCCCAAGTGAGCAACTCTATTGAAACAGGAGCTCAGCGAACTGCAGCTCTGAATATCATAGTGGCAAGTGCTAAGAAATGAACAGCTTATCATAACCTGAACAGAAAGATAATAATCAAGGGTTCCTTGTCCATAAGGTGTCTGATAAATACGAACTCAGTGAATCAATGACTAAATGGATAAGAAATACTACAAGGATGCATCTTCAAAGTATGGAGCTCTCATGACAATAGAAATATCTTTAACCAATGATTTACAATATAAACACAACAAAATGTGAAGGCGCTATAATAACAATGACAGCTGAAATTTATCGAGGGCTAACTCCATGCCAAGTATGGTCAAGTATTCTTGCATTCACGCCTCATACGCTGAGGCAGGTGCCTTCATTTTACAGATGAGTAAATTGAGGCTGACAGAAACGAAGTAATTTCCCCAAGATTACATTGATACATAAGTAGCAGGACTATTTTCTCGTAGCAAGCTACATAAAAAAGGAGCAACTCTGCATCCTGAATGTCGTGCCTGAGATCAGTTTGCTGAAAGTGCAGCAGAGACAGCAGCCCTCCGCTGGCTCAGGCTTCTCCTCCATCCCTTCTCGCTCCCTCCCTCCCTCACACTCAGCTGGCTTGGATCCCAACCCAGGGACTCCAAGAAGGGCCCAGTTCCGGACTCCCTACATCATCAAGGTCACAGAGACTTGAAATGGGTGATTGAACCTAATTACTCACTGCTCTGCTCCCTCTATCCAAAGACAGTTGGAAAACATTTTCACTGAGGTCTTTGCTGAGATTGCGGACTCAGCACAGGACCTACCTCCTGCTTTCCTAAATGAGCGAAGTGGCTGGCAGCTGCTCTGGCTCTGGGGCCAACAAGGTGTTGACACTTGAATTAGGAGAGGGCAGAGAGAAGGCTGCAGCGCTTGCAGCAAAGCGCAGGGCTGTCAGGTATACACCCAGGACACACTGCGGCCGCTGCAACAGAACTGAGCTCCAGGCCAAGTGTTTCCGAGGCAGACATAAACAGATCTCGCTCTCCCTGAATGGCCTTGGAGATGGCTCAAGGTGCCCACTCTTCCCAGATTCGTGAACCTGAGGGTACAGGACCTGCTCAAGACTATACAACCGGTGGCAGAGCCAAAGTTCCCTGATGCTAACTCAAATTTCCCCACATCTTGGATTCTGCTCTTGGAAAGCTTGAAGTCCACTTAGTTGAAAAGACAGTTGATTATGACAAGTTCTGGAGGGAAGAGGACCTGGGCAGAGGGAACCTGGACTAGAGGCTGAGTGTACCTGTGTCAGGGACAGAAAGAGAGGGGCCAGGGTAAACGCAGACAGAGGAAGTCAGAGGCCTGGAACAAAGTGAGGCGTGAAGGGGAACATGTGTGACTATCTGGACAGGAGAGTCAGCTGACCAAGGACAAGGGCAAAGACTGTCAAAGAGCACTGAGAGACCAGCTGAGAGCAGAGACATGAATCTCTGTCAGTAACACACCACTGTGACCTCAATGGGATTCTCGTAAATAGAGTTGTCCAATCCCCGCACAGTAAACATGCAAGCCACAACAAGATGACCACTTTCCTCAGTCCACCCTGATTATGAGATAATCATCATCCACAAAAATATTATTCCCATGCCTGACAAGCAAAGGGAGGAGGGGCCCTCTAGTCTGCCCTTGTAAACAGACACTTGCAGGAAGGGAGAACAGGGAAGAAAGGGGCTTTGACGTCAGAGACCAGTTTAGGTCCCAATTCTGCCACTTACTAGCTGCATGATCTTGAACAAGTTACTAGACACTTGGTGACCTGGTTTTCTCATCTGTAAAATCAAAATCATACTACCTACCCCAAAGAACTCTTGTGACGATCGAAAGCAACATGCTTAGCTCACAGACAGCTGTGACAGATTATCTGCAGTAATGGCCAAACGATTGTAATGGCCTGCTCCTTATACCCACAGCTTGGCAAGATGACTGCACTCTCCTGTTAGAAGGACGGGTAGAGGGAGGGGGCAGGTCTCTCTCTCCCTTCCCCTTGAATCTGCGCTGGCCTGTGGCCTGCTTTAGCCAATGAAAAGAAGTGGAGGTGACTGTGCGGCTTCTGACCTGGGGCCTCAGCCCCCGACCCCGCCTCTGAGGTGAGCACCAGGGGAGGGACCCTGGGCTAGCCTGAGGCCTAGGGATAAGCCCTCCCAGCTGTTGACTGTAGACATTTGAGGGACCCTAGGCAAGACCAGGAGCCCAGCAGCCCAGCCTGAACTGCCAGCTGCAGAAGTTGTTCTAAACTAGGTGCCCAGTTGTTCTTTAAGCTCCCTAAATACCGGGCTGATTTGTCAGCAATGACTGGAGTAATACTCAATGCGCCGCAGCTGATAATCAGGACGTCTCTCTTGTCCGGCAGTTCTCCTGGTCTTGAGTGATGTTTCCATCTCTACCAGGTCGTTCCCATCAGCATGCAGCCTTGCCATTATTTCACCCTTTAGAAAAAAACCTTTCCCTTGACCCCAATACCCTTAAAAACTACCACCTTGTGTCTTCACTCCCGCTTTCAGCAAAACTCCAAGAAGGGGCCCATGCTCCCTGTGGCCAATTCTCCTCTGCTTGTTCTTTGACACTTTCATATTCAACACTCCACTGACACTGTTTTGTTTTTTTTTTGAGGCGGAGTTTCGCTCTTGTTGCCCAGGCTGGAGTGCAATGGCACGATCTTGGCTCACTGCAACCTCTGCCTCCCAGGTTCAAGCGATTCACCTGCCTCAGCCTCCCGAGTAGCTGGGATTACAGGCATGTGCCACCATGCCTGGCTAATTTTGTATTTTTAGTAAAGACGGGATTTCTCCATGTTGGTCAAGTTGGTGTCAAACTCCCGACCTCAGGTGATCCGCCTGCCTCGGCCTCCCAAAGTGCTGGGATTACAGGCATAAGCCACCGCGCCTGGCCCCACTGACACTTCTTGTTGAGGTCTCCAGTGACCACTATGTTACTGAATGCCAAGGCCGAGTCCTGGCCCTCACGTGACTTGACGCAGTCAGCACCATGTGTCACCGCAGCCCCCTCTCAGCCTCCTCCTCAGGAACACTTTCTGCAGTTGGCTTCTGAACACCAGTCTACTGCTTTCCCCCTACTTTCCTGCAAGGTCTTTTGAGGTTTCTGCTGGTGCTCCCTCATCTCCCCCACCTCCTAATGCTGGGGTGCTCTGGGGCTCAGGCTATGGCCCCTGCTCTTCTCTGACTTACTTGCTGGTAATCTCATCCAGTCTCATAGCTTTAAACACCGTCTTTATGTCAACAACTCTCAAAAAAGCCTACACTTCTTTTCTGAACTCCAGATCTTTTTACTCCAGATTTTAATGGCCTAATGGCCACCTCCTTGATCTCTGACAGGCACCTCAAACTCACTCTGTACCCACATGCCCCAATTGTCCCCCACAATCTGTGCCACTGGAGCACTCCTGCTTCGAATGTCAACCTTCTGATGCTCAGGCCAAAACCACTGGGGTCGTCCTAGACTCCTCTTTCTCTCTTGCACCCCATACTCAACCCCTCAGCAAATCCCACTGGCTCTCCCTTCCAAGTCCTTACAGTCATCTCAAGGCCTGGCCTCATCTGCCATGGGTCTCCAGCCTCTGCCTTAGTCACACACTCCCGGCTCAGGACTTCTGTGCCACCTCTTCCTTTTCCGGAGCACGCCTGCCCAGACATCTGCAACGTATAGGCTTCTGCTCCTTATTTCTGATCACTCTCCCTTTCCATCACACGTAAAACTAACAACCCTCTTCCCCCGGGCATCCCGTCCCCTTCCCTAGCTCCTCTATATGATACCTGTCATCCAAAAGCCTACATACTATACTTGTTCATATGTCAACTAAAAACTCCAGAGGGCAGAGATGTCTTATGTTCCTCATTAGGTACCCCCCGTGCCTGGAACAGTGGTGACACAGGACCTGTTCAATAAACATTTGTTGGATGAATGAACATCCAATCAATAAATGAACAAATATAGAAACAATAGAATTTTTTTTAGTACAGTGTCCCATTTAATGGTAAAGGAAAAATGCTGAAAGCCTCTATAGTTAATCACGAGGTTCTACAAAACTTCCACTGTCTATTTCTCCTTACAGTGGTGAGAAGGAGAAAGAGGTCTCCATTTGCATAGATGGAGACCTGAATGTGTGTGTGCTGGAGAAGCCAGAAGGCTCGCTGAACGACCCCAGTCAAACAGGAGGCAGTTGGGGGGGGTCATGGTTCAGTCGTCTTCTGGCCCAAAAACCACCAGATTCTTTGACCTTTTTAAACTGATGAGTGACCTGCTTCTGGATTCCAGAGTAAGAATGACTGCAGAGAACCCCCGAACCAAAGCCACACTGCAGGTCAGGGATTGGCAAACTCCTGCCCACAGCCCAAGTTCACCCGGACCTGTCTGTGCAGGCTGCTTGTTCGTAGCCTGCAAGTGAAGAATGGTTTTCATATTTTTAAATGATTTCACTTTAAACGGTTTTATGGGTATCTGTATAATAGTCTTAATTTTGCTTCTTGGGCCTGCAAAGCGTAAAATAGTCACGACTTGGCGCTTTCAGAAGTTCACCAACCCCTGGGCGCAAACTCCTTGGTAGTCCATGAGGCCCCTGAAACAGCCACCCACGTATTTCAGCAAAAAGTAACATCTGAAGTGAAATGCCTTAGAAGCAATCAGCGAACAGTGATTGGAAAAGTGATTAGAGATAAAGTGGCCACTGGCCATGGCTATTATCTAAAATAATGGTGACACCCTCTACACAGCTGGGAAAGAAATAGCCAAACACGGAAATGTATTTTACGCATGTTCCCAGGGTAAAGCATATCCGAAAGCCAATGGCTACGATAGATATTGTTCTAAATTTGGAGGTATCTGATGACAGAATGAAGTTTCCTTCCCTTTTCTTACCCACACCCAAAACTACACCCACACTTCTCATGAGAAAAATTCTGTCACACTTAGGGTTTCCATTTCCAACATCTGATCTTTCACTTAAGAAAAAACCCATTTCTGGGACACTTTAGTTACCTATCAACTGCTCCCAAATGGAAGCTCCTAATATACACAGACCTTTCAGTGCCACACCTGGCAAAGAGGAAGCCACAGGCATGATTGTAACACTGTATCCCAATATGTTATTATTGTATCATTGTTACATATATTATTGTATCACATATTATATATGATACAATACATAAGGGATTGCATATACAATGTATTGAATATTCTGTAACATGTAAATATAAAATCATAACATATACAGCATGTTGTATGGTTTTATATTATTACATGCATTATTATATCACTGTTACATTGCTATCCTAACTTAGGAGACACAAAGTCACACATTAGCTGCAGGGCTTCAGACAAGTTACTTCACTTCTAGAAGCCTCCATTTCTTCATTGGCAAAATTAGAGAATAATTTGAGATTTTTACTCTTCTCTTCTAGCTCAAGATGTCTGTGACTCCAAAGTCATGTTAAATAATCTTTTGTTTACCTTTTTCTCCTACCCCGAACCAGTTTATGACTACATCCCAATACGGCTTCTAAGCTCACTGATGAACCAATGGCCTTGTCCATTATATTCACTCCAACACCCTGACGCTCTGCACTAGTTGATTCAAACCGCCCTCCCAACAAGCTGTTTAATGTATCTATTTTCCTAACAACGAAATTGATGATCTTGTCATACATATGCACTTGGGGAAATGGTTAGCCCTCTACAGAAGCAGGGAAGAGGGATTGTTGGGTCATTAGTCACACTGCCTAACAGTAAGCATTACATTAACAATGTTAATAACACTTCTGGGCTCACTCTGTCTCTTTCATGTGAAGAAACTAAGTATTTAATAATCACTGCTCTCTGGGAGGCAGAAGACAAAAAGTTGTGATGGTAATTGGGTATGCTTAAATAAGGCCTCATGTCTCTTTTCTATGAAACTCAGCACTTGAATGAGATTGAGTCAAGCCCTAAGCAAATGACTGTGGGAAATTAGAATTTTCTAACAAAATGGATTCTTAACACTGATAATAGCTTTTGAACTTCCCATACCCTTTCTCTGAGTCCCATGCCATCAGATAATTCATCAAAATGGCGCCTGTAAGTGTAGTTTACATTTTACAAGAGGAATGATTTCAAAATAATATTCAGTGCTGATGTGCTTGTGAGTAACTGGTAAATTTATACATCACTCATGAAAATGCATCACTTTTGGAAAACAACAAGGCAAGATCCTTAAAGCTATTTCTATGTTCCTGGCTTGGGAACTTTACACTGGGAACTTATCCTAAGGACATGATCCAACAGAATCACAAAACTGTATTAATGAAGCTACTTACTGCTGCCTGACCTGTAAAAAGTGGAAATAATTTCAATATTCAACAGCGGGTGAATGATTTCATAAGTTATGGAACAGTAACATGATGGAATGTCACAGTCATAGTAGATATTAAGACCACATAGAAGCATAAAATTAAAAGAAAAAAAAGCAAAATTATTTGCACATGATGACAACTCTATGAAAAATATGCATCGTGTGCAGCCGCTCTGAAAAAGAATAATGGCACCAACTAACACTTTTGCCGCCTCACTATGTTTCAGGTCATTCATTCATTTTAAGACAGGGTCTCAGCTCACCCAGGCTGACAAGCAGGGAGGATCACCTAAGTCCAGGAGGCAGAGGCTGTAGTGAGTCGTGATCATGCCACTGAATGTGTGCCACCAGGCCCAGTTAATTTAATTTTTAAAAATTTTTTGCAGACAGGGTCTCACTATGTTGTCCAGGCTGGACTTGAACTCCTGAGCTCAAGCAATCCTCCCACCTCAGCCTTCCAAAGTGCGGGGATTATAGGTGTGAGCCATCATGCCCGGTCTTTTATGTCTTTTAGGCTTAGACACTCAACATGCATTTTCTTGTTTGCATTGTGTCCGTTTGCTCCAATGTTTTTCTTTAATAATGTAACATCATTTCAACCAAAATCAAATGTAACTTCCCTGTATGTGACCTAAAAGTAATAACAACAATAAACACTGACTGGATACTGACTGCAAGCCAGGCACCATCCTAAGCACTTTGCATGGACAGACTCCTTCATCCTTACATCTCCCTAGGAAGCGAGCACTATTTGCAGATGAGGAAATTGAGGCCCAGAAATTAAGTAACTTGCTGAAGGTCAGCCAATTAGAAAGTGGGAGAACAAAGACTCCACCCTGGCACCCGGGCTCCAGAGTTCTAAAGAAATTTTCAAAGACATTCAATGCCATAAAAAGCTCTCCTGTGATCTCTCAGCTCAGTCAAACCCAGGCTGTCTAAGCAGCTACTGAATGCTCCAGGAGCTAGCAGATCTGAAAGGCAGCGTGACCAATGCTGACGGTCACTGATGCACGCATGGCCTGCAAGGGCTCCTTCAAGACCACAGGCATGTGATACGTTAAGCTGAGAGACAGAAACAGGTGGAGAATTACCCAAACTCATACAGCCACTGGGACTGGGATGAAGCCAGGCAGATAATCCATGTCCATGGATCTGGTAAATCCAAGGTTCTCTCTACTATGCAACACATAACAAGAATCACTATTATTCATTAAATGCTCACTGTATGCTAAGGGCTATAACCCCTTTATGTGAATTATCTCATTAGTGCTCACAGTAGTCCTTCAAAGTATGCATTATTATGAATCTCGTTTAGAGATCAAGGAAACAGGCCTGGAAATGTGAAGTGATTTGTCTTGCCTTACTTATAAGCTAGAACACACTGAGCTGGTGGTTATTGCAGCACCCAGCCCTTGTGCATTCCGGATCAATATTAATTAGCTGGCACACGGGCATCCAGTTGCACCAGATGCTACTTTGCCATCTAGTGCGCAGAGGCGAGTCTAAACACCTTTGCTGGCTGGAATGCAAACGTTTCTAAATTTGCCCCTATGGCAAAGCAACCACTCGCATTCAGAACTGAGGCAAATCCTTAACTCACCCCCTGCCACCCCCAGCCCCAACTGGGCCTGCCAATCTGCTTCCAGCACAGCAAACCCCACAATCCACCAAGGCCTGTGGGCTGAAGCTTTTTATACTCAGCTCTTCTACTAAGGGTGTTAATTTCATTCGCTCACACCCACACTGTGTACAAACATGCAAATCATTAACATTTCCATTTACCAGGCTGGTATGGCCTGGAGCTGCTGGGATTTTTGAAGGAGATAACAATTCAATTTGCAATTACTGCTGCAATTTTTAATTCCCAAGGAAACTTCTGTCAGTGCTGTACTCCCAAGAGCCAAAATGAACACTGTAAGCAACTCTTCAAATTATTTCGAAAGAGAGAAAAAAAAAGAGAGGAAAGGAAGGAATAAAAGGAAAGGAAAGAAGGAAAGGAGCCAGTCAGGCAGGGTGCCTGGCTGCCTACCTCTGGGAGGGCAGGATTATAAGCCTATTTCAGAGAAGTTCAATTTAGCTCTAAATTTCAAAGTTTCCTCCAGCTGTATGAATCAAGACTAAATGTGGACTCTTTAAGAGGGGTTTTTGTGAAGCAATATTTGCAACTGAACAATCATCAATACATTTACTGTTTGTAAATTCAGAATTGCTGTGGGATAGAGGAAGGTGTACCTATTTTCATTCTCCAACGTTTCTACTTTGGGCAATGAAAGGCTAAGAATGAACATTTCCAGGTCCCAAATAACCACCTGCCACCTTCCAAGTCCCAAATACACCTGCCGGCACTGGTAACTACTATTTATTGCATGTCCACTGTGCACCGTGCACCAGGAACCACCATGCCCTGCATACGCCTACCCTTCTTTATACCAGCAGCGAAACTACAGCCAGGCAGCACTCACAGAGGGCACATGTGCCAGGCACCGTGCAAGTGCCGAGGACAAAACAACGAACCCTGCAACTGCCCGCCCTCAGGTGGTGTACAATTAAGTGGTAAACAGATCAATAAAAAAACAAAAAACAAAAAACCCACGGATGTAAATTAAATAACACAATAAGATGCAGTCACTTGGAACAGGCCACTGCAGACAAGAAAAGCCAGGGCATTTGGCATTAGAAAATGCATCTGTTCAAAGTCGGAGAGCGGGCTGGGCCAGAACTCTGGCTGGAACTCTCAGGATCACACTTGAGCCACTGCCTCGTGCCACTTCCCATCTTATTTTTTTCTGTTTGGGGCCTGCTGGAACTCACTATGGTAATACACATGAGTCAGATTTCTCAACTACGAAGAGCATCCATTATTGTAAAAAACATTTTCTTATGTGTGGGGTTGGTCCTGAGAGCTATCAAAAAATAAAAACCAGAACCATAAGTCAGACAGTATAGTGGTCCCCTTATCGAGTATGTGTCCCACACTGTCTCAAATCACTAGAGAAGCTTCTCTAGCCAGCATAAAATGCAGGTGGAGGCTGTGAGATTCATGTTTTTCACACTGGTGTTCTGCCCCTGTGGCTTTTCAACTCCCCAGGCGTATGACATGGAAACACACGTAAACGATCTAAATGGCAGAAAAAAGTTTCCTTTAAATTTGCCTTTGGAATGCACTCTGGGCCTGCCCTTCCTAATCATGATCATCTTTGGCTCTGGTTAAAGTCTTATTCTCCGGAGCACCTAACACAGGGGCACCGGGGCAGAAATCAGGGGCCGTCTGGGCTGTCCCAACTGCCTGTAGCAAATCCACATAATGATATGCCCAGGATTCCCATTCGCCTGTCCCTAAACTAGACACAGACAGTGCTACTTGCCCTGGAACCTGGGGCCATCATTCACCCACCAAGATTTCACAACCGCGTTGAATGTGGGCTGTGGATCAGGGTCATGTTGGTGCCCTGGGATTCTTTTTTTTTTTTTTTTTGAAATGGGGGTTTTGCTTTGTCACCCAGGCTGGAGTGCAATGGTGCAATCTCAACTCACTGCAACCTCTGCCTCCTAGGTTCAAGCAATCCTCCCATCTCAGCCTCCCGAGTAGCTGGGACTACATGCGCACGCCGCCATGCCTGGTTAATTTTTTTGTATTTTTGGTAGAGATGGGGTTTTGCCATGTTGCCCAGGCTGGTCTTGGTTTCGAACTCCTGAGCTCAAGTGATCCGCCTGCCTCGGCCTCCCAAAGTGCTGGGATTACAGTATTGTTTTTAATTGGAGAAAAGGCATACAAATTTATTAACGTGTACACAGGGAAAATCACAGAGTGATTATGATTTTAGACAGTAAATTATAGACAGCATAACTCTTCAACCCTAAATACTTCAGCATGACTATTCAAAAAAGCACATACATGACTCCTCCATGACTCAGCACCGTATCACACATAATCACATGAACAACAGTTCCTCATTATAATCCACCATGGAGTTCATATTCAAATTCCCGAACTGTCCCCCAATGTCTTTAATAGCTGTTTTGTTCAAACCAGGATCCAATGAAGGATTGCTAAGGAGTACCCTTTCCAAAGTAACACGTTAGACAAAAGAATGACTCATGGAAAGTCAGAAGGGCTGGAACCTGACAGTAAATTAGCATCCCACCTACTTGTTTTTTAAGAGAAAAAGATCTATCATTTGACAAACAGCAACTGCTCTTAACATTTCCATGCATTTTCTTCCAGTTATTTTTTTTTTCTTTTCATAAACACACCCATATATGCAGCTGTGAACAAACTGTCTTGCTACTGATCAAATGCTACCGCAACTTCTTCTGGCAAGAGGAGACCAAGACCTGGTGAACTCTCACATATGTCATCTCTGGCATGCCTGCCAGCCGGCCAGCCTCCTGGGTCAATAACTATGAAAAAAGGCCGCTGAGTGCATCAGAAGACTGCCCTGCACTGAGACACTATTAAAGGTCCCTGAGTTCCAAATGTACCACTGCACTGCTCTGTGGCCCTGCCAACTTCCTCCTTCTCAAGCTGACATGACCCCAAGCCCTAGAAAGACAGAGCAGGTGTCAGGAGAGGCTGCTGTCCCACTTCCTGGGTGTCCGGGATGGATAAATGTTAAGATTTTACAGAAAGTACCTTGAAAGTACTTTGGAACTTTTGGAAGTGCTATATATTTAAAAGCTGTTAATAACATTCTCTAAACCAAAAATATCACAAAAGCCTCAAACTACTAGATATCAAAGCTTTGACTTGGAATATCTCTTTTTCTTTCTTTTTTTTTTTTTTTTTTGAGACAGTTTCACTCTGTCACTCAGGCTGGAGTGCAGAGGTGCAATCTCGGCTACTGCAACCTCCACATTCTGGGTTCAAGCGATTCTCCTGTCTTGGCCCGTAGCTAGGAATACAGGTGCCTGCCACCATACCTAACTAATTTTTGTATTATTAGTAGAGATGGGGTTTCACCATGTTGGCCAGGCTGGACTCGAACTCCTGACCTCAAGTGATCTATCTGCCTTAGCCTCCCAAAGTGCTGGGATTACAGACGTGAGCCCCTGCGCCTGGCTGACTTGGAATGTTTCTAAAAAAGTAAAAATTTTCGGCCACGCGCATTGGCTCACACCTGTAATCCCAGCACTTTGGGAGGCGGAGGCAGGTGGGTCATGAGGTCAGAAGTTCAAGACCAGCCTGGCCAAGATGGTGAAACCCCATTTCTACTAAAAATACAAAAATTAGCCAGGCGTGGTGGCGGGTGCCTGTAATCCCACCTACTCAGGAGGCTGAGGCAGAGAATTGCTTGAACCTGGGAGGCGGAGGTTGCAGTGAGCCGAGATCATGCCACTGCACTCCAGCCTGAGTGACAGAGCGAGGCTCCATCTCAAAAAAAAGTAAAAATTTTCAACAGACACATACTATACTGAATGAAACATCTCAAGTTAAACCTAAACCCTCAGCCAAACCAAGCCCTCATATTGAGAGAGGAATCATCTTATTCCTCAGAAGAATTGTGAATTTTCTTGAAACCATGTTGGATTACCAGTGCTTTCTGCTCTGGAAAGTGATTCCCCAGGCACTTCAGCTCTGGTGCTGGGCCAGTCTCTCAGAGAAAACTGCCTTCTTGCTTCTTCCTGGAAAGGAAGCCCAGGGCTCTCTTACCTTGTTTCCAGGGGTACAGATGACTTCGTTTCAAGGGTTTCTGTTTTTCAATAGCATTGCCCATTTTAAAGCCAGACGACACAGGGCCCTTCCCAGCCCCGGCGTCTTTCTGGAACAGCAACTGAGGACCGAGTCACTGGCTGAAAGGGGATCATCTCTTGGACATCCCAAACCACCCAGCAGCAGAGCCCAGGCAGCCTCACAAGGGAAGCTTGAGGAATCTCATTCTGAACAGTCTTTGCCTTCTGCCTTTCAAAATCCCTTTGGCCCCAGGGAGGAAATCAGAAGAAAGGGCTTGTTATCGCCCTACCGGTGTGTCTCAGGCATGGTCTATATTAAGAAGCTCTTTCCTCGGCATCCTTTTGACACTTTATTACTCATCAGCACAGCAGTGGCTGGAAAGATGAATTTTATGTCCAAATACTTTTAATACCACTTTTCCCCGCAGGAGAAATGGGGAATCAGGTGATCAAAAAAGCTGAAAGTCATAAATGAACCATTCTGGGGCATGCTAGGAGAAACATTTTCACACAGACCCTTATGCCACGCCTTCTATTTCAGAGTCCCACGCTCAGACCAGTGTGCACCACCTAACAAGTACTATCAGAGAGAACAAGCTGATTTCACTAATGCTGTGTTTCCAAGGGAAACACAAAACAAAACAAAACAAAACATCAAAAAACACTGCTACACCTCAGTCTCCAAAGAAGAAAACACCTTGGGGACAAACACAGCTAAGAATTTGTAACCTCACGTTCCAAACTTCCACTGCACTTTGGGAAAAATTTTGCTGGAGAAAGTGCTACACTATCTAAATTCTGAACAATGGGTTTTCTGGAAGAAAAGAAGGGAATGAAATCAATCATATATTCTTGGTAAAAAGGAAGACAATGTCAAGGTGGATGAAAAGATTTCATTTATTTTAGTGCCAGAGTTTGAGGTTATAAAACTCCTAAAGAATCCCCGCAGCATGATATGGGTAAGAATGCAGGCTCTGAGCTGGGCGAGGTGGCTCACGCCTGTAATCCCAGCACTTTGGGAGGCTGAGTGGGTGGATTACTTGAGGCCAGGAGTTCAAAACCAGACTGGCCAACATGGTGAAACCCTGTCTCTACTAACAATACAAAAATTAGCCGGGCGTGGTGGCACAAAACTGTAATCCCAGTGACTTGGGAGGCTGAGGCAGGAGAATCACTTGAACCTGGAAGGGGGAGGTTGCAGCAAGCCGGGATCACGCCACTGCACTCCAGCCTGGGTGCAAATCCTAGCTCTGCCCCTTGGCTTTGCCAATTGAGCACAGTAGCCTCAGTTTCCTTATCTGTTAATTGGGCATAATTCCAGTCCCACCTCCTCAGCTGTAATAAGAATCAAATACAAGAGAAAATTTGTGAAGTACCTAGCATGCTGCCTGACACTCAGGAAGTCCTTGGTGAATATTTATCTTTGTTTTAGGGGGAGGGTGGGAACAGGGTCTTGCTGTGTCACCCAGGCTGGAGTGTAGTGGCGCAATCATGGCTCACTGCAACCTCAACCTCCCGGGTCCAAGCAATCCTCCTGCCTCAGCCTCCCAAGAAGCTAGGACTACAGGTGCATGCCACCTCGCCTGGCTAATTTTTAAAACTTTTTGTAGAGACAGGGTCTCCCTATGTTGTTCAGGCTGGTCTCAAACTCCTGGCCTCAAGTAAAACTCCTGCCTCAGCCTCCCATAGTCCTGGGATTACAGGTGTGAGCCACTGCACTCTGCTTATTTTATTTTATTTTATTTATTTTTTGAGACAGAGTCTTGCTCTGCAACCCAGGCAGGAGTGCAGTGGCGCAATCTCAGCTCCCTGCAACCTCTGCTTCCTGAGCTCAAGTGATTCTCTTGCCTCAGGCTCCTGAATAGCTGGATTACAGGTGTGCACCACCATGCCCAGCTAATTTTTGAATTTTTAGTCGAGATGGGGGTTCGTCATGTTGGCCAGGTTGGTCTCAAACTCCTGACCTCAAGTGATCCGTCCACCTCGGCCTCCCAAAGTGCTGGGATTACAGACGTGAGCACCATGTCCAGTCCTTCATCACTTTTATAATTGTAGACTGAAAATATATTAGCTTAGGTGAAAGATGTCTGGCTTCAGTCAATTTAGCCAAAAGCACCAAAGTAAATTTATTTTACAGAGTTGGATGGTAAAAAATGGGAGTAAGTATAGAACTGGAGTAGAATTTGAGACAACATTCCATAAAAGACCCACAGAGCCAGAGAGACTAAGTTTAAGAGGCACTTAACGCCCTGTTAGTTTCTGGGTGCAGTGGGTCACTGTTATACCAGGCCCTTCCTTTCTAAAGGAGGGGGAAATCATCTTTCCAATTTATGCAAAACAGATGAAACCAAAATCCAAATCTCTACAAAATCTTAAGGCCTCATATTTTGATCTACCAATACAGAGGTCATTTTTGCAAAATCACAGCCTGAGATTCCAAACTTGGCAAAGCAAATGGTATGTGTCTGTCGCACCCTCTCCAATGAGGCGGCAGGAAAGAGCGTGCGTGCAGAGGCTCCCCGTTTGCCTCACAGAGCTGCAAGCTCCTCCCCAGATTAAACTGCAGCCACAAAACTGGAAGAAAGCACAGGGAACCCCCACCACACTAGAGGGGTCCAGTGAAACCAGTTGCACAGCAGAATACCTGGCACACAGTAGGTGCTTAATAGCTCTCTGTTGAATAAATGGGTGGAGAGGTGACGGAATAAACCAATGAGAATTATCCCCAACATACATACACTGATTGTCCTCTCCCCCTGGAATGCGTTAACCAGAGTTTCTAATCCATAAAATAAGCTCTCCTCTCCTAGCAAGAGTCAGAGGGTGTGGGGTGGCTGGGGCCTGTTTCCTCCACTTCCCCACTCCTTAGCTCAGGCCACTCCCAGCCCTGGAGTTGCTTCCCTCTCAGGAGTGCAAAGCCCCTGATGTCAGGAGCCGTGTCTAGGGCAGCTCCTTGAGGCTCCTGTGCACACAGAGAACAATGGGTCACAGTCACAGAACCTGGGCTCAGGTGTGCACTCTGTCATTTCTTAGCTGGGGACCAACACATTCGTAATGGTGTTTCCAAGAAAAAAAGCATCCTAGGTTCCAAACAACTAATTTACTGATGAACCTTTAGAATGAACTGGACATTTCCCTGAGAGAAGAGCTTTGGAATGAGGACCCTGTGGTCCAACCACTTCTCAATCATGGCTCCCCCAAGGTAACTCCAATGTGAACTGCTCAGGGGGAGAGGGAGGGGGACAGCAACAGAATAACCTAATCTTAAGAATTCCTCTCTAATCCTCAGCTCAGAAAGCGTCTTTTACAGTCATCCCCTCTGCAGTGTCCCAGACTAAGCGAGCGAGCAAACAAACAAACAAAAAACATAGAGTCATCCCCAAAGACCAATATGCCTGCAATCCAAGATGGGCAAGCGACCCACCTCCAGGGCACATTTCAGGGAGACAACACAAACCTTTTTTGATTCTTCACAAATGGGAAGCAGAGGGCTGACTGCACAGCCACTGTGACAAGTTTCCAAGCCTTGCACAAATACGCCGAGAACACTGTAACGGTACGAACTGCCTTCAATCAGACCCGACTTGGCCGTGTGTTATCAAGGTCACTCCTTCAGGGATGACTACTCCAAGCCCCAAATCTCCGTAAAACCCAAGGAGATCCACAAGATCATCTGCTCCAGCAAGCCCCTCCCCCAGTTCACAGATTCTTCAGAGAGGGGCAGGGATCAAGGCTAGGCATTTAGTTGGAGGGCCAGATCCAGCCCCCAAATCTTTATCTTTGGCTAGGAAAACCTCTGCCACCCATTCCCTCATGACCGGAGGAGGCAGGAGGACAGTGTGAAGGAACTGGCTTTGAAGGCCAGCTGGCCTGGTTTGAATCTCTGTGGGCACTTCCTAGCTGAGCAACTTTGGGATAGAAACTCAACCTCTCCATACCCTGTATTTTCACATATGTTCACGTGTACAACTATGTTATCTACTTTATGGGTAGTTTAAAGGTTAAATAAGAATTTAGATTGGGAGGCTGAGGTGGGAGGTTAAGACAGGAGAATCATTTGAGCCCAAGAGGTCAAGACTGCAGTGATTGTGATCACACCACTGCACTCCAGTCTGGGTCACAGAGCGAGACCCCATCTCTAAAAAACTAAAATAAAATAAAGATGTTTCAAATTTGTTGGTACTCAGCAGACACTCAATGAGAATAGCTACTGTCACTGTTTTTATTATTATTACCTATAAATCTCCAAGCTTTAGATACAATACATTGAAAAAAAATTATTTACCCTCACTAGGGATTTTCTCCCCCATATCAGAGTAAGATCCACTGCAATATTCTAGTAAATAATTCATTATCTTAGTACAAGTAAAATAAAATTTATCTTACAAACATCTGTACCTCAGGAATAATTTTTTTTTTTTAAGAGACAGGGTCTCTCTAAATTGCCCAGCTGGCCTCGAACTCCGAGAAGTGATCCTCCTGCCTCAGCCTCCCGAGTAGCTGGACTCCAGGAGGAATGATACTTTGATTGTGGAACATGACAGAAGCTGGAGGGGTAATATTGTGGTCACTGAAGTAGGAACATTTTAAGGAGCGCCTGTCCCTACACGCAAGACGCTGTTGGCTCCAGACAAACTCTGAGTCAGGATCCTGCAAGGCGGTGCTCACTTCTTGAAGGAGATTTTTTTTTTTTTTTTTTTTTTTTTTACAGATAGAAATGGCTCAGAAGGGAAGGGCTCGTGGATCCCTGTAATGTGCACATTCACCCACCCAGAACCAAAGAAACAGAGGCTGGGCTCTCAGGCGGGTACCCGGTAGCTGACACAAAGCTTTGTGTATGGAATTTGTCTGCTGGGAGGAAAGTCTGATGTTGGTCACTTCCCTCCTGGAGAAAAATACAACAATACGAGGAAGCGTCAAGCACTGTGGGAATGTTCCAAGTGCGAGTTCCAGCTCAGCCCAGAATATAAACAAAGGCGATGACCAGCCTGGAGGTCAGGCCCAGCAGAGGACTGAGGCAGAAAGTCTGGGAGCCACTCTTCTGTCTTCTGGGTTCTTAGACTCTGCCTTTTTTTTTTTTTGAGACAGACTCTCCCTCTGTCATCCAGGTTGGAATGCAGTGGTGCAATCACAGTTCACTGCAGCATCCAACTGCTGGGCTCCAGCAATCCTCCTGTCTCAGCCTCCTGACTAGCTGGGACTATATGCACTTGCCACCATGCCTGGCTAATTATTAAAATTATTTTTTGTAGAGACAGCATCTTGCTTGGTTGCCAGGCTGGTCTCAAACTCATGGCCTCAAGTGATCCTCTAGCCTCAGCCTCCCAAAGTGCTGGGATTATTGGCATGAGCCACCGAGTCTGGCCTAGACTGCTTTGAAGTAACTTTCCTGTCCAGGCCTGGAGGAAATCATCGAAGGCAAAGGCCACCACGTGTCGAATGTCATAGGAAATACAAGCTCAGGGACTCTCTTATGACACACCTGCAAACCCATAGATCAGTCTCAGAATGTCATAGCTGGAGGAGCCTCAGAGATTTACTCAACAAATACCAACACGGGGCCTGGGGAGGGTTGGATAACACGCACGAAGAATCACTTAGTTATCCCAGTGATCAGTGCCAAATTCAGGGCGGGGGGCGCATGTCTAGCAGGGCGACCTAATCTAATCTGGAAGTCAGGGAAGGGTGAGACCTGAAGGATGAGCAGAGCTGGACCAGGCAAAGGGGCAGCGTGTATGAAAACCCTGTGTAGCTGGAGGTACGTGCCCAGGGGAAGGTTGGGGGTCAGATGGGACAGGGTCTTACAGATCCAAGGGTTTGTCTCACGGGCTTTGGGGGTTCCTAAGGTGTTGGCAAACCACGTGTTCATTTTTCTGGGAAGAGAGGTCTATGGCTTTCACCAAAGTCTTAAGGAGTTTTAAGAGGTTAAGAATGGCTCAGCGGCCGGGCGCAGTGGCTCATGCCTGTAATCCCAGCACTTTGGGAGGCCGAGGCGGGCGGATCACAAGGTCAAGAGATCGAGACCATCCTGGCTAACATGGTGAAACCCCATCTGTACTAAAAATACAAAAAATTGAGCCAGGAGAATGGTGTGAACCCAGGAGGCGGAGTTTGCAGTGAGCCGACATCCATCGTGCCACTGCACTCCAGCCTGGGTGACAGAGCGAGAGACTCCATCTCAAAAAAAAAAAAAAAAAAGAATGGCTCAGCACGGTGGCTCACGCCTTTACTTACAATCCCAGCACTTTGGGAGGCCGAGGCAGGCAGATCACGAGGTCAGGAGATAGAGACCATCCTGGCCAAGATGGTGAAACCCCGTCTCTACCAAAAATACAAAAATTAGCTGAGTATGGTGGTGAGCACCTGTACTCCCAAGCTACTTGGGAGGCTGAGGCAGGAGAATCACTTGAACTCGGGAGGCGGAGGTTGCAGTGAGCCGAGATCACGCCATTGCACTCCAGCCTGGCGACAGAGCGAGACTCTGTCTCAAAAAAAAAAAAAAAAAAAAAAAGAGGTTAAGAACTACTGAGCTAGCCTAGCTCATTACAACAAAATGGAGAAACTGAGGTCCAGAGAAAACACACCTTTCACGGGAGGCTAGAGGCCCCAAGCCACCAACTCCCAGTGCAGTGCTCTCCCACAGCTAGCTCACTGCCCCACTTCTACAGGGGATGTGTCAACAACTACATACGCTGGCTCCCATCCCACTCGCCATTGCTGCTGGATCCCACACGAGGCTGCTTTGTTTCTCCATCCAGGCAGGCCTCGAAGGACACTACACAGAAATGAACTGCAAGTCACCAGCCCATCTTTCTTGCGCTAACCTAATCTACAAAATACAGGGGCTCAGAACCTGTCCCCTGCTTCAGATTTCAAGGACCCCCCAATGAGACACCTTCTGGCTTTTCAAGGACCTTCATGGATGAGGCTGGTTCACTGAAGGGCAATCAGGGCTCAGCATCCAGCGTTCTGAAGAAGCTGTTTTACTTGTTGTTCTTTACAAAGTCAGAACTTGGCCAGGAACTAAACGTAGCCCTCAGTACGGGAAAGGGAGAAATGTAGAAGACTTGGAGGAAAGTCTAAATATGTACAGAGAATGCTTCTTAAATCCCTGATGTGGCCAGGCACTGTGGCTCACACCTGTAATCCCAGCACTTTGGGAGGCAGAGGTAAGTAGATCACTTGAGCCCAGGAGACCTGCCTGGGCAACATGGCAAAACGCCATCTCTACAGAAAAAGGAAAAACATAATTAGCTAATCATGGTGGTATGTGTGTTTGTAGTCCTAGCTACCTGGGGAGGCTGAAGTGAGCCTGGGAGGCAGAGGTTGCAGTGAGCCAAGATTGCGCCACTGCACTCCAGCCTGGGTGACAGAGGCAGACCCTGTTTCAAAAAAATAAAATAAAAAATAAAAACCCCTTGATGCTTCCTGTAATACTAAAAGTAGAAGTCCTAAGTACACGGATTGGCATTCAAGGCCTTTTGGAGTCTGGCCCCAAATTACCTTTCCCACTTTCATCTCCCACTTCTTCACATGAAGACTGGGCACTGGGCACAGCCCTGCACCTGCCTGCCTGCACTGTAGTTCATGTCCCTCCTCTCCAGTGAGTCAAAGGACACCTGACAGCCAACATCCAGTGGACTCTCAAAGACCAGTGTTGAGAGTCCCACAGCAAAGACCAGTGTTGAGAGTCCCACAGCCTCTGCTTCACTTGGACCATGGCAGTACTGGAAGAGGCAATGCCCGCGCTGGGGAAGACTCCGGCCCCTCTCCTGGCCAGCCCGCTGACCTCAGGCTCCAGGCTGTGGTGTCTCTGCCCTTTACAACTCCCCGCCTCCAGATGAACTTGACCCAGCCACTCACTGCTGATGGCCCTCTGCACTGAGCTGCGCAAGTGTGAACATGGTCACAGCCTGCACTCTGGCTGTGCTCCTCAAGCTTGTAAAATGCACCCCTGTCTCCCTTAAGAGATGTGGAGTCCATACCCAATGGGTACTCACTATCCATTCAACAAAAATTAGTGAGCGTCAGTTATGTGCCAGGCACCATTCTGGGCTTTGGTGAAACAGTAGCTGACAGGGAGCTTACCTCCCAAATAGGGAAAAAATCATAAAAAAGTAGCAAATAGGCCAGGCGTGGTGGCTCACGCCTGTAATCCTAGCACTCTGGGAGGCCAAGGCGGGCAGACTTCCTGAGCTCAGGAGTTCAAGACCAGTCTTGGCAACATAGTCCCTGTCTCTACTAAAAACACAAGATATTAGCTGGGCATGCTGGTGCATGCTTGTAATCCCAGCTACTGGGGAGGCTGAGGCAGGAGAATCGTTTGCACCCAGGAGGTTGCAGTGAGCCAAGACTGCACCACTGTACTCTAGCCTGGGCAACAGAGTGAGACTGTCTCAAAAAAAAAAAAAAAAAAAAAGCTACATTTAAAGGGGGGAAAAAGAGCAGGGGTAAGGGAGGGACAGAAAGTGATGGGCACCCTGTCTGCTATTGTGGGCCCAGTGGTTAGGGCTGTCCTCTCTGGATGGCATCTGAACAAAGATGTGAGGGAGCTAGGGAGCAAAGGACGCAGGAAGAGGAACTCATATCTCCCCAGTACTTCCGATCCAGTACTCCCCAGCAGGAACTCACCACAACCCTACCGCAGGATCCATCTTATCAATGAGAAATTGATTTTTAAAAGGAGGTGGGTGAGCAAATTTTTCCAAGGTCACATGATTGGAAAATGGTGGCGCCAGCAGTCTTTAAATCGCAGCTCTTGTCCGTGGCTTCTCAGCAGGTGCCCTACAATAATTGGGGAAGGAACATTCCAGTAAGAGAACGGCAAGTGCCAAGGCTCTGAGAGAAAGGAACACCTGGAGGAAGAGCACAAAAGCCAGTGGTGGCTGGGACACAGCGACGGGGAGAGGGGTGTCGGGGAGTGAGTCAAGGGCCAGAGTCCACGGCACGCACAGGCCACGTCGAGGACCTCGGATCTCTTCACATGTGTGGGGAAGTCCCGGGAAATCATAAACAGGATCCATGTGATCCAGTTCACACTCTGGCTATGGAATGCAGAATGAATGGCTCTGAGTCAGGAGTAGAAACCAAGAAGCCGGTTAGGAAGGCATGGGGCAGTCCAGGGAGAAACGGCAGTGGCCTGGAGTAACAGGTCAGCAGAGGAGGTGCTAAGAGGGACCAGTCAGGATTTATCGGAGTAAATCACGGGGGCTTACTGAGGGACTGGATTTGCACCGGGAGAGAGGAGGCAAGGACACTCTCATTGTTTTCTCATCTAAACCAAGATTTGAGCCTGAACAACTGGGTCAAAAATGGCATTATTTACTGTGATGGGGGAACCCGCGAGGAGTCACCAGGCAGAGAGTGAAGGGAAGAACCAGAGCTCTGGTTCAGGCGCATCATGTCCTAAAGAGGGGCTGGAAACATGCGTTTGAGAAGGACCACTGTTTAGCTAGCTGGCTTAGTGTCACGAGACTAGACTGCCAGTTCCCAAATGGAGAATTCAGGAGACAGAAGAGCCCCAAAAAGAGGGCTGAGATGAAACCCTTTACAGAGCACATACACCCGAGGCTGTAAAATTACTCATGTGAGTACTGCGTGACTTCAGATATAATTTAAATTTTAAACAGGTTGTGGGTTTTTTCCTTTTTCCTTTTTTTTTTGATACAGGGTCTCACCAGGTTGCCTAGGCTGGACTTGAACTCCTGGGTTCAAGTGATCCTCCCACCTCAGCCACCAGAGTAGCTGGAAGTACAGACACATGCCACGGTACCTGGCAAAATTTTAGTTTTGTCTTCGCATTCTGGAGGCTTAGTTTGTAAATGTCTTGCTTATCGTGACTAATATGTCATCCAAATTAACCAGCTAATATCCCAAGGCACAATATACATTCAGAGTGAGACTCACCAAAGAGTTTTCTTCCCAACTGCTCGCTTCTGGCCATCTCTTATCAGGGCCCATTAGATCACTGTTGTTTTTCCCTCGCAATACTGCCGACAAGAAGCATGAACCGGAAGCAGAAGGGTCACCATTTTCTTGTTCACGCGTACTTATGCTACTAGAAAAGTCTTCAGTCTGTGATGTCTTTCTGGGGCTACGACTAAGCTACTTCTCCATTTTATAAGGGTTTGTTTCAACACTGGGCAGCGGCTTCAACCCAGCTCTCCCAACCTAGCTCTTCAACCCAGCTGGACAAGTCACAGAATCAGGGCCATTTTTGTTGTTTTGTTTGTTTGTTTGTATTGTTTTGTTTTGTTTTGAGACGGAGTCTCGCTCTGTCGCCCAGAGAGATAGTAGTAGCTGATGTTCATTAGGGCACTTAGCCCGTGCAGTACCAGGCTCCTTTCTGTGTATTTTGCACTTGTGGTTGCATTAAATCTTCACAATAAGAGAAAGATACCGTTACTGTTCTCATTCTACAGAGGAGGAAACTAAGACACAGAGCTCTTCTTTGAGATCTGAAAGAGTTAGGATTTGTACATAGTCATATACTGAGTTGGGGCAAAGTTAGGGGAATAGCCCATCTGACTATTGCCCATGTAGCTATGTTTTCTTCTTTTCTTTTCTTTTTTTTTTTTTTTTTTGAGACAAGAGTCTCACTCTGTCACTCAGGCTGAAGCACAGTGGCATGATCTCAGCTCACTGCAACCTCCCCCTTCCAAGTTCAAGCAATTCTCCTGCCTCAGCCTCCCGATTAGCTGGGACTACAGGCATGGGCCACCACACCCAGCTAATTTTTGTATTTTTAGTAGAGACAGGGTTTCACCATGTTGGCCAGGCTGGTCTCAAACTCCTGACCTCAGGTGATCTGCCTGCCTTGGCCTCCCAAAGTGCTGGGATTACAGGCGTGGGCCACCGCGCCTAGCCTTGGGCCTCAGTTTTCTCATCTGTAAAATGAGGCCACTGTGACCTCCTTCCAGTCCTTTTGGGAGGATTAAATACATGTAACACAGCTCCTGGCATTAATGCACAGAAATTCTTTGTTATGCCATCATTATCATTATTATTATTATAAGGGCAACCTTTTATCTTATGGGTAAGTCCCTATGACCCTTCCAATTCCTCTCCAGACTTTGAGCGGTGGTTCCAAAGATACCCCCCCCACCTCCACCAGCAGTGTCACCAGGGAACTTGCTAGAGATGCCCATTCTCAGCCTAACCACAGACCTACTGAATCAGAAACCAGGCGCCGGAGCCCAGAAACCTCCAGGTGCTAATGTTTGAGAGCCACCAAACAGGCAGGCAGCATTCTGGGTACCCAGCAGGTCCTCAGGACAGCGACCACCTGGCCCCAGATGACCCTGTCAGCAACACCTGCCAACATCACAGGCTGCAAGTTATCAATTTGTCACAAACATCAAGCTTCCTACCTGCTTTCTGGCTGTTTCCTTTAACGTCCTCCCACCAAATATGCACTATATCACTTGTATAAAAAATGAAACTTCTTAGAAAAATCCTATGCCTGTACCTTTTCCATAGCAACAGAAAAAAAAAAAAACAAAACTCTGTCCAAGTTAACCAAGATTAGTGTCCCTTTATAATTATTTTTCCACCTTTCTTTATAAAACTTAAATTGACAAAAATACTAATATCCTTTTCCCCCATTCCAAAGAATAACAATTTGAGATTTGGTTGATCTGATTTTCATCTTACGATAACGTGCTCTGGTTGTTGGAGGTACATGTTTATGTTTCTTGAATCAAACCATCCCAGATTTTGATGCTTCTGGGAGTGACTGGAACATGCCAAGTAGCAGATGCCCATGGGAGAACGGAGCCCCAGCCAATCCCACCAACCCTCCTGCAGACTCCATGGGTTTGACCTGTGTTAGAACAGGCTGTGAACCTGAAGCAGTTCTCTCACTGCAAACCCAGACCCTCTCCAGTACGAATTTGTGGAACGCGATAGATGTCAATGATTACTCCCTCGGTGTTTTCTCATCCAAACCAGGACACTTCGAAGGGGGTGGAGAGGGCTCCGTTAATAACGATGCCAGGACAGCAGGCGGAAGCTGGGAAGTGTGATCATCACGCCATCTGTCACGCGCTCTGTCAGCACGGTGATTCTCAGAGTAGTTTTCCTCTGGTGTCCCGATATCTAACTGAGAGGCTAGAATAGAGGTACATTGACAAGCGAAAATCCAGAGTCCAACCCTTCAGTCAAAGGCGAAGTCTTATTTGGAGGGGTGCACTTGGACCCAGTCACAGCAAGCTCATGAGGGCAGGAGATCTGACGACTTCTTTATCAGCGTTCCAGGCATCTATTGCCACCGACTGTACGGAACAGGCGTCGAAGAAATCCGCTTGAAGATGGGTCGGTGGCTTATACTGTATCTCCCTGATTCTAAGTCATACACAGTTGGCCCTCTGCAGCCATGGGTTCTGCATCTGTGGATTCAACCAACTGAGGATTGAAAATACTCAGGAAAAAAAAAAAAAAATGGATGGCTGTGTCTGTAACTGAAACACATACAGACTTTTTTCTTGTCAATATTCCCTAAGTAAGGCGGTATAGCACCTATTTATATAGCATTTCCACTGTATTAGGTATTGTGAGTAATCTAGAGATAATTTAAAGTATACGGGAGGATGTGCATAGGTTATCTGCAAGTACTATGCCATTTTGTATCAGGGATTTGAGCATCTGTGGATTTGGGTATCCACCAGGGGTCCCAAAATCAATCTCCCTTGGATACTGTAGTTTTTCACAGCTTCACTTTTGAAATCAAGGTGTGTTTTATAATCCACCTGCTAATGTATTTTCTCCTTTGTTTCCTGAGATACATTAAATCGATAACGCCTTACATGTCTTACATGTGTTGGTGTCTTAGTGTCAAAAAAACCCCAAGGTAATTGGTTATCACCCAGATTCGTAGAGATACAGGTTAACGATACTCGCAGGAAAAGAGACCGTATTGTGGCCAACTCCAGGTGGCGCTCCCACTCACACAGCGGCACTGTGCCACCTAACAGGGCCTGCCAGGCTGGAAAATTCTCAGAGAGGGCCTTGATCTTGCTTTTGCCTACATCGTCCTCTCTTTTCCCCTCCCCCAAGCCAGTGATACCTTCTCAAGAATGTGGCGAGAGCCTGGAATCCTGCCAAACAGCTCTGGAGTAAGTGCCATCTGTGTTGTCAACTCAGAGAGAGTAAGTGCCGCTGATGGATCCAGGCAGAGCCCTCGGAGGGAAGCCACTGCAGAGCCTGAGTCTTTATTAACAGCCGACATGAGCCAAGCACTAACTACGCGCCAAGCTGCATCACCACCAGGGGCTGGAGCTCAACTAGACATTTAGGCTCCCAGGGACTTCCATCGGCCCCTGATGGGAATGGGAGCTTGCCAGGGGACAGCAGGGGCCCAGCACCACTGACAGGCCCAGGTCCAAGATAACCGGGTCCCCATGCAGGGGTGTGGGATCTGCCCTGGATTAAAAGCTTCACGGGCTGGGCAAGGTGGCTCCCACCTGTAATCCCAATACTTTGGGAGGCTGAGGCAGGAGGATTCCTTGAGCCCAGGAGTTTGAGGCTGCAGTGAGCCATGATCACACCACTGCACTCCAGCCTGGATAACAGAGCAAAACTCTCTATTAAAAAAAAAAAAAACCGGGCGGGGGGCAGGCATGGTGGCTCACACCTGTAATTCCAGCACTTTGGGAGGCTGAGGCTGGCAGATCACTTGATGTCAGGAGTTTGATACCAGCCTGGCCAACATAGTGAAACCCCGTCTCTACTAAAAAACCAAAAATTAGCCAGGTGTGGTGGTACACGCCTATAGCCTCAGCTACTCAGGAGGCTGAGGCAGAAGAATCACTTGAATTCGGGAGACAGAGGCTGCAGTGAGCCGAGATCACAACATCGCACTTCAGCCTGGGTGACAGAGCGAGACGCTGTCTCAAATAAATAAATAATAAATAAATAAATAAATAATTTAAAAAGATACTTTAAATTATGTAATTATATAAACATTGAAAAAACTGTGGTAAAGTACATATAACATTTGCCATCTTAATCATTTTAAAGTGTATGCTTCAGTGGTAATAAGTAACATTCATAACATGCCACCACCACCAGCAGCCATCTCCAGAACCTTTCTACCTTATGAAACTGAAACAGTCTCCATTCCTCCGTCCATCCAGCCCCTGGCAGCCACCTCAGCACCCTTCGGTTGCTATAATTTTGTCTAGTGTAGGCACCTCACGGTCTAGTGGAATCATGTGGTATTTGTCTTTTTGTGACTAGCTTATTTTACTTAGCATAACGTCCTCAAGCTTCATCCACATTGGAACACGTCAGAAAGTCCTTCCTTTTTAAGGCTGAATAATATTCCACGTATGAACATCCCACATTTCTTTTTAGAGATGGAGTCTCGCTCTGTCGCCCAGGCTTGAGTGCGGTGGCGTGATCTCGGCTCACTGCAAGCTTCACTTCCCAGGTTGACACCATTCTTTTGCCACAGCCTTCCGAGTAGCTGGGACTACAGGCACCTACCACCACGCCCGGCTAATTTTTTTGTATTTTTAGTGGAGACGGGGTTTCACCGTGTTAGCCAGGATGGTCTCGACCTCCTGACCTTGTGATTCGCCCGCCTCGGCCTCCCAAAGTGCTGGGATTACAGGTGTGAGCCACTGCGCCCGCTGAACAGCCCACGTTTCTTTATCCATTCACCCATCAATAGACGGACACCTGGGTCGCTTCCATCTTTTGGCAGTTGTGAACGATGCTGCTACAGAGACGGTGCACAAACGTCTCCTCAAGTCCCTGCTTCCCTTCTTTTGCATACACACCCATAGGTATGTATATACTTTGCTGGATCACATGGTAATTCTATTTTTAGTTTTCTGGCGAGCTGCCATACTGTTTTCCACAATGGCTGCACCATTTTACAGTCCTGCCAACAGCGCACAAGTGTTCAGATTTCCCCACATCTTCTACAACACTTATTTTCCGTGGGGTGTTTTTGTTGTGGTGGCAGTGATTGTTGCTGTGGAAATAGTTTGACTGCTTTATTATATTTTGCCATTAATATTTTATAAAAAGTAGTGAAAATGAGAAAATGGAATAGTTGATACGAGTGAAAAACACAGGTTTCATAAAATACTACTGCTGAGAGAAGACAGAGGTGAGTGGCCACGCCAGAGCTGTAGATCTTCGTCCTTACTCAGGTAACTCATCGGACTGTGTCCGTGTCCGGCTGACAGTGTATTGTTAAGATACAGGTTTGATATTCAATTTTCAGACATGCTTTCAGGAAGGCCATATGCACATATGAAGTAGCAGACTTCCCATAGGGTTCATGGGAAAAAAGTCCACTCCTCTCCTAAAACACCGGGATTGTTACTTTCAGCATCCACGGCCTGGTAAATCCAAGGAAGGCTAAAGATGATTAAGGAACTTATAAAGAAAGCCTATAGCAACTCTGATGGTTGAAATGAATTCTGACCAGCAATACTGAAATCTGCCACAGGAAATATCAAGGTCCCTCCTAAAGATCTTGCGATTCTGCTCTACCTTGTTGCAGAAAGAGGGCCCATCCCCCGAAAAGACACAAAGATACTGGCAAACCCTGTTTAAAAACAGCAGCCACAGTCTGTTAATTCCATCTGCCTTGTGCTTACCCATTTATCAAAAAGGATATTACAAAGGACACAGATGAAGAGTTGCACTGGGCAGGGCCTGCGAGAAGGGTCACGGAGCTTCCACGCCCTCCCTGGGTGTGCCACCTGTTCAGCTATCTGCAAGCTCTATTTTCTGTGTTTTTGAAAACAGCCATCCTCATGGGTGTGAGGTGGTATCTCCCTGCGGTAGGTAGGTATGTACTTATGTATGTATGTATATATGCATGTATGAATGAATGAGATGGGGGTCTCACTATTCTGTCCGGGCTGTAATGCAGTGGTTGTTCACAGGTGAGATCCCACTGCTGATCAGCACAGGAGTTTTGACCTGCTCCACTTCTACCCTGTGCCAGTTCACCCCTCGTTAAGCAACATGGTAGTCCCAGAGGTCACCATATTGATGTTGAACTTAGTATAGACACCCGGTAGGCACGGTGTACTACGGCCCAGAACTCCTGGGCTCAAGCAATCCTCCTGCTTCAGCCTCCCAAGTAGCTGGGACTACAGGCTTGCACCACCGTGCCTGGCTAATTTTCTTTTTCGGGGTTTCACTCTATCACTCAGGCCAGAGTGCAGCAGTGCGATCAGAGCTCACTGCAGTCTTGACCTTGCGGTCTAAAGCAATCCTCCCACCTCAGCCTTCCGAGTAGCTGGGACTACAGGCATGCACCACTGTACCCAGCTCTGTCTGTAGTTTTGATTTGCACTTCCCTAATGATCAGTGGTGTTGAGCACATTTTGACATGTTTATTAGCCATTTGTATACCTCCTTTGGAGAAATGCCTATTCAAGTCCTTTGCCCATTTAAAAATTGGGTTGTTTTTTGTTGGTCCTGTGCCATCTTTGTCTATTTCTAGTAAATGGACAGATAGTTAGCCAAGGTCAAATTCTCATGCAGATAAGCAGCTATTATGTCAATGCAACAGAATACTATTCAGCAATAAACAGGAATGAACCAGGGATAAAAAGGACGATCTGATGAGTCTCAAAGTCAGTACAGAGTAAAAGGCTGATCACACACTCTATGGTTGTATTTACATGGTATCCTGGAAAATGCAAATCTATAGGTATAGATAAAAAACAGATCAATGCTGGCTGGGCATGGTGGCTCACGTCTGTAATCCCAGCACTCTGGGAGGCTGAGGCGGGCAGATCACTTGAGGCTATGCATTAGAGACCAGCCTGGCCAACATGGTGAAACCCGTCTCTACTAAAAAATACAAAAATTAGCAGGACATGGTGGTGGATGCCTATAATTCCAATTCCTCGGGAGGCTGAAGCAGGAGAATCGCTTGAGCCCAGGAGGCAGAGGCTGCAGTGAGCCGAGGTGGCACCACTGCACTCCAGTCTGGGGGACAGAGCGAGACTGTGTCTCAAGAAAAAAAAGAAAGAAAGAAGCCAGATCCATGCTGCCAGGGTGGGAGAAGGGTACGACTGCAAAGCGGCAGCAAGAAGGCTTTTCTCCCCAGGGCGATGGAATTGGCCTGTATTCTGAATGTGGTAGCGGTTACGCAAATCTACACGTGTTAAAACGCACAAAATTTTATACCCCACTAGCCTGGCAAACATAGGGAGACCCTGTCTCTACAAAAATAAATTTTTAAAATGAAAAGGGTGTGGTGGTATACACCTGTAGTCCCAGCTACTCAAGAGGCTGAAGTGGAAGATTCCTTGAGCTCAGGAGGTCAAGGCTTCAGTGAGCCATGATTGCACCACCGCACTCTAGCCTGGGTGACACTGTGACCCCATCACAAATGAAAAACAACAAATACAACTGTATATCCCCACAACATCAATTTTACTCTACATAAATTTTTTTAAAACCTCACTCATAAGGGAGAGGTTCCCCCTTTTATCTGTGCAGGCATTACACCCAGCAGCTTACAAGCCCCATTTCACAGAATCCTTACCAAATTCCGGGAAGGCATAATTACTGTCACTCGGACTCAGATCTGACTGAACTAAGTCCTGATTGTTTCAGAAAACAAAAATTCTATTTGATCTTTCCAAGACCCTGGGTATTTGCAAATTCTCATTTGTCATATAGTAGTGGGAATTTACAGCTTGGCAGAAACATGTCCACACATAATGAATCTTTCTCCCTGGGGACAAGGTCCACAGAGCTTCCATCAGACTCCTGGGAGACCTATGATCTTAAAAAGCTCAGGAACCTCTGTTCCAGTTCAAGGCCCTCAAATTATAGAGTGGGATTCAGAGGCCCAGGAGGGAATCCTGGCTTGCCCCAGAGGACACGGTGTGTCTGTGGCAGTGCCAAGCTGCTTCCCTCTTCATCGCCCAAAGATGTCACAGGTCCAAACATTTCTGGCGATCGTGACTCACCTGCTCCCCATGACTTTAGCCTACAGAATTTCCTCAGCAGTACGTGCATTTCTCCTGCCAAGCTGAGGCCAGGGAACTCGGCACCCCTGTAGCAAGGGCAGTCCCTAGCCCGAGTCTCGGTAATCCAGGTCCCTAGCCCAATTCTTACTTGTCAAATATAAAAGCTTCATTCTATAACCTTGCATATTTAGGGTAATTAATAGAGAAAGCTCCTCATGAACAGAAAAAAAACAAGGACAGATCATGCAGAAAAGCATGCTTTTGATCTGTGCCTTTGGTTTTCTGATGAGCTCAGAGAATTAATATTTGGAAGGCACTCTTGACAAGCTGAGGCAGAAGCACAAATTAGTGTGGTTATGCTAATTGAGAGGTTCTGTAGCTCCAGGACCAAATGATTACAGAAAGTGAAAAGGGTTGACTGGGCTTTGGTCTCTCTGCAAATAGCACTGTGCTTCATGCTAGCTGCACGGACAAATTTGCAAGGAGACTACACACATTTACTTTCACGTACCCGAAATTCCCAGTGGAGCAGGGGTTAAGGAAGACTCAGAACACCACAACAGCATTTCCGAATTTATCTTTACTGTGAAAATTAATCAAGAAAGAAAAACAAAGGGTATGAAATCCCCCTTCTTGCAGTTCTCAATGCAATTTGTACGTTACTTGGTACACGAGGACCTTGAATGTCTTGTGGTTTTTAACTGTCACAAACGCAACACTCTGTGATCATTTCACCTCCAGAGCTGAACGAAGACGATTTAATTAATTCCCGAGAGTCACTCCACAAGGAGAAACTGGGGAGGTGTCTCTTGAGACAGGGCAAAAAATATACCTGTTGGTGTATCAGCCCCGCTGTGGCTCTGACATATACCACAGCCTGCAAGCACAGGACCATTCTTTCCAGAGAGACTCAAATCAAAACCAGGGCCTCATGGTCTGCCTGCACGCACTGGGACACGTGTAGCTGAAATGAACTGCCCTCTACTCGTCCTATGAGTGATCACTTCAAGTGATCACTTCCAAAGTTTATTACTTAATTGGAAAAACCTCCTCCCCGGACTTCAGCTTTCTTAGAGAGAGAAAGAGAAAGAACAAACCAGCCTAAAAGGAAATACCTCAACAGCCAGGGACCTCCCCTTCTCTGTGAGTACTGAGGTCTGAATTTTAGTTACCAGACTACCATTGTTAAAGAAATGGTCACTTTAGAGTAGAAGGCCACCTGACGTAAGAACAAAAGTTAAGGTTTATCGAGCACTTCTCATGTGTCCAGACTCTGATTAAACGCTTTATGCACATCATCTCATTTCATTCTCCCTCCATACCATAAGGCAGGTACTGTTAGGATTTTCTCCATTTTACAGATAAGTACCTGAGGCTTTGACAAGACAGAGTGACATGCCCAAGATCCCACAACAATGACACAGGAGGGCTGGTATCTAAAGCCATAGCTGGAGGACCTGAAGCACATGCTCTCAAGTCACTGCTCTGCACCGGCTCACCGCACAGATGGAGAGACAGGGTTGGGGAAGGGCACTGATCCAGTACCTCGGTGCAGACCCAGGGGCCATGAGGCAGGTCTCCCAACTCTCAGCTCAGGCTCCTGCTGCCTCTAACATGGTTGAGGGTGTGAGAGTCAACATCAAAAGTCTCCTGTGCACAACACAGGTGGTGGCTGATTGTCGGTTTCCCAAGGGCACTGATGCCTCAGCCTTCTCAGTACCCTCTCCTCCCCGGCAGGCTGCTCAACACTCAGTGACAGCCAGCGTTGGGTGGGTGGATGGACGGAACTCCTTTAACTCATAAGCGCCACTTCCCACTGCTGTGCCATCTGTGAGAGGTTTCTCCAAAGCAGATTCTCATGCAATATTTTCAGCAAATGTACTTTTTAAGCCACTTCAATAATGGAGAAACCAGGGGCTTCTTCATAAATCTGTAGGCAGATGTGGTGCCACCTTAACAGTCCTACAGAGGGCTGGAAAGCCCCAGGGGGAACCCCAGAGTACATTCTAACCCAAGGCAGTGGTGGTGCCGTCAAGTCAGTCCTAGACCCCAGGAAGGGGAGAGAACTGAAACTCCAGTTCTCAGCAATACACAACCCACCCCTGGCAAGTCACTTCCCTCTTGCTGCCTCCCTTTCCTCAACTGTCAAATTGGCACAATACCTGCCACTGCTGACTGTTTATAAGGACAGAATTAATTAAATCACACACATATCTGAAGGTAAAGCTCCTAGGATCATTCCTGGCACACAGGAAATAATAAATGTGAGCTGCCATCGTCCTCATCCGGGAAAAATCTTGTGCAACTCCAATACCTTACGAGAAGAAACAAATTGGCCGGGCACGGTGGCTCACGCTTGTAATCCCAGCACTTTGGGAGGCCGAGGCGGGCGGATCATGAGGTCAGGAGATCGAGACCATCCTGGCTAACACAGTGAAACCCGGTCTCTACTAAAAACACAAAAAAATTAGCCAGGCGTGGTGACAGGTGCCTGTAGTCCCAGCTACTCAGGAGGCTGAGGCAGGAGAATGGCATGAACCCGGGAGGCGGAGCTTGCAGTGAGCCAAGATCGCGCCACTGCACTCCAGCCTGGGCGACAGAGCAAGACTCCGGAAAGAAAGGAAAGAAAGAAAGAAAAGAAAGGAGAGGAGAGGAGGGGGGAGGGGAGGGGAGGGAAGGGGAGGGGAGGGGAGGGGAGGAGAGGAGAGGAGAGGAAAGAGGGAGGGAGGGAGGGAAGGAAGGAAGGAAGGCAAGAAAGAAAGAAAGAAAGGAAGGAAAGAAAGGAAAGGAAGAAAGAAAGAAAGAAAGAAAGAAACTAACAAAATTAACAAAGCCCAAAACAACAAAGAAACTAATCTGTACAAAATGTTTCAAAATCTATTTTGATGATTAGTTAAGTGCTGTCCAACATTTACTACCATTAAAAACCATCAACAAAACAACCCTCAGTAAGTCCACATACTGCAGTCGAGACTCACAAAGAACCAGCCTTAGGGCCGGGCGCGGTGGCTCATGCCTGTAATCCCAGCACTTTGGGAGGTTGAGGTAGGCGGATCATGAGGTCAGGAGTTCGAGACCAGCCTGGCCAGAGAGACCAGCCTGACCAACATAGTGAAACCTCATCTCTTTTAAAAATACAAAAATTAGCTGGGCATGGTGGCGGGTGCCTCAAATCCCAGCTACTTGGGAGGCTGAGGCAGGAGAAATGCTTGAACCTGGGAGGGGGAGGTTGCAGTGAGCCGAGATCACCCCACTGCACTCCAGCCTGGGTGACAGCAGAGAGAGACTCCATCTCAAAAAAAAAAAAAAAAAAAAAAAAGAAGAAGAAGAACCAGCATTAGAAAGGGCTCTGGGGTGGGTTTATCCACCCTACCAAATTACAACAAAGGCAGCTGAGGCTCAGAGAGATTAAGCAATTTGCCCACCGTCACCCAGCCAGAAGCAAGGCTTCCGTGGTCCCCTGTGAGCTCCAGCAGGACAGCCAGGAGGAGAGCTATCTTCCGAAGGAACCCTCAAGATGATGGGGTATCCTGTTAGTGCAGCAGCTGCCTCTGTGGCAGAGGGGTCCATGGAAACGCGAAGGCTCATTTCCACCCACGTCACAAAGTCAAGAGAATAATATCAGAATCAAAGAAAATACAGATGCATGGGGAACAGTCTGATGGGCTTTAGTCCTAACTTTGCCCCAACTCAGTATATGACTATGTGTAAATTTTAACTCTTTCAGATCTCAGAGACTAAGCTCCGTATCTTAGTTTCCTCCTCTGCAGAATGAGAACAGTTAACAGTACCTTTCTCCTATTGTAAGGATTAAATGCAACCACAAGTGTAAAACACACAGAAGCGAGCCTGGTACAGCACGTGGTAGGTAAGTGCCTAATGAATATCAGCTACTACTATTATTTGTATTTATTATTGAAAGGAGGGGTTGAGAGTAGCCAATTCCATGACTCATGAACAATCATCCATCTATTTATTCAGAACCATCACTTGAAGGAGGATGGGAGCATGTGATAACCAGCAAATAAACACAACCACTGTTTCCAACCAGGGGTTTTGTTTGTTTGCTCATTTGGGGTCAGCTAAGTGGCTATTTAACACGGTCACATTCCACTGGCTGTCAGCTGTCCTCTCTTCTCATTCCATGTCCTTCCTTCTCTCAATTACTGCCAGCGTCACACTCCTGCTCCGTTTTTAACAATACAGTGTGTGGCTGGGAATCGCATCTGCCAGGTCCACACCAATGGCACAAATTTTAAAAAGCTATAGAGCAAATGCCTGAAATCCGGCTCTCTGAACCCAGCCCTGGGCAAACCCACACAGCATCCTGTGCTCAGTGCTCCATTTCTATGCTTTAAAAGCACTGCAGAATTGCCTGATCACAAAACTTAATATGCAGTAAAGTCACTATGTGGCTCCGGCAAGCCAGTGAAAAGCAAAGAGAAAGCCTGCTGCTAAGGGACAGATGGGGACAGAGGTCTAAGCTGTGACAGGAGTCATGGTGTTCCAGGAAGCAGCAGTCCAGACTGCAGGGTGGGTGGGAAGTGGGTTCAGAGAACTGCCACCTGTCTTTCAAACTACGCATGGAAGAAGAAAGTGGGACAAAGAGGAATTGTGACCAGCGGACAGCAGAGTTCTAATACACTCAGGTGAGCCTCTCCCCTGTACCTCACGGAGGAAGGGGAAGTAGCAAGAGACTGCCCATGCCCCTTGACAAAGAAGGAAGGCGGAGCCAGAGGCACACCAACAGCCTGCATCCCAGCCCTAGACAGCACACACCGCAGTTATCCTGGCAAAAGACAGTAATGCTGCAGAAAGCTAGTCCTAAATCACGTTCAAAGGCCAACCAAAAAAATAATAACAATAACAAGTAGGGACGGGGATTCCTGGGACGGTGCTCACTGCGGGTGTCAGGCTGAGCAGAGCTGGCACAGGCCTTGGTTTGTAAATACAGGGCAGAATGAGCATTGCCTACAAGTGCTTTGCTCCTGCGTATCCCAAAGAATCAGGCAGTCACTACAAGTGGAAGCTCAAAGAACATGCACTGACTGACAGATGCGGCGTCAGAGCTGAGTGGCGGCTCAGCCTTCATGGTGTCCTGGCGTTCTCCCAACAGTGTTCTGGGAATTTGATCCTAACTTCATCATTAATGTTCAGAGGACTACAGGAAAACACTGACCAAGGTGTATGGTTAACACAGAACCCCCAACTAACTGCACACCACTCATCAGATATTGGTCCTATTAAATGTACCAAGAAACATCCTAATTGGCTATTTAAAACCAGAATAAGCTACATCTAAAGATAATTTGAGACTTGGAACCAGAAACTGAAATTCATTCTATGACAGTATTAACGAAATCCACTCATTCTTTTAGTAACTATTTATTGAGCACCCATTGCGTTCGAGGCCCCGTGATGGCACCACAGCTGTAGACAGGCACACTCCCTCACGCAGCTAATGATCTCTTTAACGTTTCACTTGTTGATTTTTAACTTGCAGAAAGGAAACTGCGGCTTTGATTTTGAATGAGTTAAATATCATTCTACTCAAGCATTGATCTGGGGCATTTCCATGGAACTTAGTACCTGTTAGAGGAAGAGAAGGCACAAAGAGCCCAGAGGAAGTTGATTTTGGTAGAGGAGGTAAAGTAGGTTTTCACATTGTGTTTAGGGCGGAGGGTCCAAGGAGGAGCCTCGGCCATGGCTAAGCAGGAAGGATGGCATTCAAACAAGCTTCCCCATTAATGGTTACCTAATGGTTTCTTATGTATAAAAAAGGGCCTGCCATCACGCATGCGGGGCTTAAAACCTAGATGATGGGTTGACAGGTGCAGCAAACCACCATGGCACATGTATACCTATGTAACAAACCTGCACGTTCAGCACATGTATTCCAGAACTCAAAATTTAAAAAAAAAAAAAAAAAAAAAAAGTCAGGGGGGCAGGCTGCAGCTTAAAAACACAAACAGAGGAGCACTCCTTTTAAATCCCACTCCTTCCTGGCACTGATGGGGAAAATAAGCCCCAGGAAAAGGTACGAATCATGCAAGGACACAACTCAGACGTTCTCAAACAGATGACCAGAAACTAAGATGACTGGCCTGCTGGATGATAGATCCCTTAATAATTCACAAACGGTGGGTTTTATTTATTTACTCATAAAACAGCCTTTGGGGCAAGATGGGTGACGAGTCAGAGGAACACCTGTCCCGGTGGCGAGGCGGCCGCGGGGTGGGGCAGGCGGCAGTTGTCAGGCCTGTCCTCTTTCCAGAGTGTGATCTTATCCTGGCCACAGGGAACACGCTCAGCTGGCCTGAGGTAAGACCCAGCCTGGCACTCAAGGCAATCTCCGATCCGGGCTACTTTGGGAGATATTTTTCTGCAAGCTCACACATGACTCATCTCTACAGACCTCCTACAAGGTCTCTTGGCTACAAGGAATCCCATTCAAACCGCCTCTGCCAACAGCTGCTCTAGAGACCAGGAAACATTTGGGGTTGCTGTGGTTGACTTTTTTCTAAAAACACATTGAGCTGGTGTTAGTGTTATTTCTTATCTCTCTACGGCATTATTAATGTGATTAGTATTATGAGTATCAGACGCAGCCTAAAGACTGGAGTGGCCCTCCCTTAATTTCACCGGTAGATCTTTTTTTCCAAACACCAGAAAAGCGATTGAGAAGCCTGAAGAAGAATTAAGACAGAAAGCTACTGTCTCCCCAGCAACCAGGGAGCCGCTAACAAGTGCTCTGCAGGCCGGGCGCGGTGGCTCAAGCCTGTAATCCCAGCACTTTGGGAGGCCGAGACGGGCGGATCACGAGGTCAGGAGATCGAGACCATCCTGGCTAACACAGTGAAACCCCGTCTCTACTAAAAAATACAAAAAAAAAACTAGCCGGGCGAGGTGGCGGGCACCTGTAGTCCCAGCTACTCGGGAGGCTGAGGCAGGAGAATGGCGTAAACCCGGGAGGCGGAGCTTGCAGTGAGCTGAGATCCGGCCACTGCACTCCAGCCTGAGCGACAGCGCGAGACTCCCTCTCAAAAAAAAAAAAAAAAAAAACAAGTGCTCTGCAAAGGCAAGAAAGGGGGCCGGTTCCCTATTCCACTTCTCTAGGGCATGGCCTTGGGCAAGTAACCAAACTTCCCTGGACCTTAGCTGCCCTCAGGGGTAAAAGAGGGGTACTCAGCCCTGCCCTCACCCCCTGGGCTGTTGTGAGGATGAAATGAAATGAGGTAGTCTGTAAGTGCATTCTGAAAACCATAGGAAATGGCAGAAATGTTCAAGATCGTTCTGATTCTACCCCTGGACTGTGGCCTCCAGGGACAGGTTCCTGCTGGTTCCCTGCCACGGGGCATCACTTGGTGTTTGCCACCGAGGAGGCACTCCGTAAGTGTTAAAAAGGTGAGCGAAAGAAAGCGGAGTAGGTGCCACCAAAATGTCGCATTGCTTGACTGAGTACACTCTGACCACAAAAATTCCTAACTCTGGGGGAAAAAGGAAGTACAAATTTGAGGAGTTTAAAATTGATCAAAATACAGTGACTGCCAATCTAAGAGGACCTCTTTCTCAGGCCACAAAAATGTGCAGCCCCACATGATAGGACTTGTATTTTAGTATCTGCTCTGAGAAAATACATCATGACAAAAATGTGACCACGAATGCAGTCATTGTAAATTTCTTTTTGATTTACAATAAAAGCATCTTCACACATTTGAAACCATAGCACATTGAGCATGAGACACCGTATTTATTCTGTCCTCAGGCAGCGTGCTGGGCAAGCCTGCGGCCACTTTACCAGGCCCAGTGAACTGCTCCAAGGTGACGGGAGCTACAGTGCTGGCAGGAGGGTCCAGTAAATGATGAAACTCCCAACCAGCCTGTGGTTCACTGGGAGCACAGAGAGGAAGGAAAGGGACTATAAAAAATATATATACCAAACTGCTTAACTTATGGCCGGCTCAGGTAGAAGGTATGGCCCAGGAGGCCGGGATCTTTGCTGTGTTCCAAGAACTAGAACAACTCCAGGCCCTTAGGAGGTTGCTCTGTGAGGCAGGTGACAAGTGAAGCTACTGAAGGAAAGAAGAAAGGAATGAGTGACTGAAACTGATGCATGCAGTCCAGGGACCTTCTTCCCTCCAGCTAAGGAGGCCTCGGTCTGCTCCCACCCCAGGAGACTGGTCCTCTACCCCACAGCCTGTGCCCAGCTAATTGGACCCATCCTCTACCTCTCACCTTAAGTCCCATTTTGTCACAGGAACACAGGAGTTTCCTGACTATCCCTCCCCACTACAAGTCTGATCCCTTGCCACCTTCCTGCCCACCCTGTGACACACAGAGGATGCCTGTATTCAGGGCAGGCAGCGCAACATCTGCTGAGGTCACCACTGAGTCCCCAGAGCCTTGTACGGAGCCTGATGGGGCCGGTGCTCGATCCCTGATGAATGAAGGATGGAGTAAAGAGTCCATGAAGGGATGGGGCAAAGGTTTCAAAGTCCAGATAAAAACAAACAAACGTGAATCATTTCTCCGGGAGGGGATGCAAATGCAAATGCCAAAAGTCCAAGTGGGCCGTTGGAGGTGTGGCTGGCTGTGGGAGTGGTGAGGGGCTCCGTGGGAGTGGCCGCCACCTGACACCCGCCCACAGCTGCCTTGTAGTCAGGAACAAGGTCTCAGGGTTACCAGAGATTCTCATTTCTCAAGGGAATCAGGAACCTGGCTTTTGAGATTGTTGAGTGACTTCCTGATTTTTCAATACTGACCATCGATTCTTCTGCTTTTTCCTCAAGAACACACACGGATCCAACCCAGCATACCTGCGGACTGAATCCAGCCCGTGGCTGCCAGTCTGCGCTCAAGCTCCAGAAACGTGAGGGTATCAACTCTCCTCGCTCAGTGTCTCTATTGGAAGACACGTGAGCAAACAGAACCACAGCAACTGCTTGCACAACCAGAACCATGTTCATTTGTTCTCCAAAGCAGGCTCTACATAGTTGCATACATCTCCCATCAGTCTTCCAGAACAAGTCCCTCTGAGCTCCTAGGGAAGACCCTCTTCTCTGCTGCAGACCTGCCCACAAGCTCACCCTGGGAGCGCCCTAATCTGTCCATCTCTCTTCTACTCCCAACCTTCTCGTCATCTCTGGAAGCACTGTGGAGTTTAGAAAAGCCTCCCCTGCACCCTAGCTTCCTCCTGGCCCTCCAAATTCAACCCTTCTCCACTAGGCCTCACTTGACAGGCTCCCACCAGCCCAGCAAGTTGTCCCTGTGCCACCCTCTGGCCCAGACTATCTTGATTCTCCATGGCACTTGGGACCCCCAGACATGAGGTCTACGACCTGGTGTGTCTTCTGAGGATATACACAGGTATGGATGAACCCCTCAAGGCCCTGCCCCAACCAGGAACTGCTGCATGAGGAAGAAAATGTCCCAAAGAGCAGCAATGACTCAAAAGATCTCCCCCAGGGGTTACGAGTCGTCCTGCACAGCACAGAGGTATCAGGCAAGGCAAGGGGGCGGGATGAGGAACAGGCTAGAGCTGCACGCTATATGGGATGTGAAAGAGTTTCCTGTTCACCCAAAAAACCTTGGATGCCTTAAGCACTGAGAACTAAAAACACTGGTCCTTCTACTTTCAGGGAGAAGAGATTATGAACATATTTAAGCAACATTTCTGTTGCTTTGAGATAACAGAAAACAGCAAAACTCCAGTCACAATTGTTTGCCAGGTGTCAGGCTCTGTCGCCACTTCACCTAAGGGCCTCCCCTCTGAATCAAATACTCCTCTGGAGATTGACTAGTGGGGAGTCCATTAAAAAAAACTCCAACAGAAACCTAACAACATCTCATTGAAATGCAAAGGGAAGTTCACTGAGAATGACCAGCAGAGGCCACCAGGAAAGGTCATCCTCACTCCAGGGGCGCCCCAGTCTTCCTTGGCAGTTGTTGTAATCTTTTGCTATGACTCCTATGAACCACAGCAAAAGACCTTCTGCAAGGAGGCTGGACCTCCAGCCAGCTCCACGTCTGTGATCCCCAGTGTGCAGGCGAGGTCCTGACCCTGGTCTTGCCAATCTCAGAACTGTCTTACTTTTTCTGCTTCTCACAAAATGCATCTTCCTCCCGCACCTTCCGCAGCTCCTGGTCACCCCTTCTCCCCTCTAATCTTTCTCCCTGTCTCCACCAGGTGTATCTCAGCCCTCTCTTCAGAGTCTAGCATAAACACTGTCCCCTCCAAAGTCTTCCTCATTCCCACAATGATGAAGGCCCTCTCTCACCGTGCCCGCAGCAGCACGGTCACTCGGTCTGGCAGCCTGGGTAGCTTAGGAACTGTGCTAGGTCAGACAAGCTTCTGTGGGAGCAGGCACTTGCATCCACAACTCCCTACCAGAAGGCGGTGCCCAGAAAAGGCTCAAGGACGACCTATGCTGAAATGAACTGGCCTCAGGTCTTTCTCCCAATAGCAGAGAACTCGAAGAGTCATTTCATTCCCAGTGGTTTGGGCTGTGGAAAGCATCTCATGGGATGACAGGTAATTTTTTCCTTTAAAAAAAATATATATATATCTATATATATTTTTAAATTAGCAATGAGGTCTCACCATTTTGCCCAGGCTTGTTTCAAACTCCTGGGCTCCAGCGATCCCCCTGCCTTGGCCTCCCAAAATGCAGGGACTACAGGCTTGAGCCACTGTACCTGGGTGACAGATGATTTTCAATGTGGTTCATTTTACTTTTCTGTGATTTCCAAGTTTTGACAATGAACACAGAATATTCTTATAATCAAAGAACCCAGTGAATGTTCTTTCTAAAATAAACTATCCACGTTTCCCAACAGTACCATTCTGACAGACACTATACGAGAAGTTCCTGAGAAATGCTGCACAGATGAACCCAAGTTATTTCTGGAGCAGCAGGTGTACAGGATGGCGACTCATGGTCACTGGGCAAGGCTGTGGGGGCTCAAATTCAGTGAGAAAAATACTCAAGAAATGGCACCTGAATCCAAGCGCCCTGTCCCTCATAAAAGCAACCCAGCTTCTGGTCAGAGGGCCAAGAATGAATACCCTAGGGGCCTGCCGCCCTCTTGCTGGCCGGACAGCCGGAACTCACTGAACCTCTCTGAGCCTGTAAAACTGGGACCATATTCTTTCTCACAGACTAGCTTCAAAAATTAAAGAAGCAATGCCTTTTAGGTGCTAAGAGTTAGAGATATAGTAAACCCTCAAGAAAGCCTACAAAAATGTCCTTCTGTGCTTCAACCACAGCCTGCAAAAGTCATATTGCCTTGTGGGTCCGCTGCAGGGGTTCACCCCACAGAAGTATCCCAGATTCAACCCAGGAAACACAAGCAACTTCCAAAATCAAAGCCACGGACCTCCTTTGCAGCTCCCTAAAAATCTGCTTTCCCTAATTCAGACGCCAAGCTAACCTGGTACTTGGCTTATGACCACAGGACACGCTCCCAGTACAGGAGCCCAGGAACACCCGCCCACTTCACCTTAGACCCATGGATTCGCATTTGCCCTGCAAAGTGCTGCAGGCTAATGAAGCCTGGGGCCCCATATGCTCGACAGTCATTGAATCTTTCGAGACTCTATTTCCAGGACAGGCAAACCCAGGGACTGGAAAGGTAACTCCCCTAGATTTCTAGGAACACACAAAGAGACGAGGTCTGCATCAAGATTTATCATCTACATCAACCCACCGGCCCCCCACCTGCCCTCCTTGCAGGGCTGGGCTTGATCGGGGTGGGGAGGGGAAACTTGACTGTGTCCTCAAAATGCCTCCACTCATTCAGCCTGCTTCCTTTGAAGCAACCGAAGTGGACGCGTCTGGTTAAATTTAAACTCGAGGCTCGTTAGAAATGACACATTTTACAGCTCAGCTCAGTTCACCTTCCAAGCGCCGAGCCCAGGCCAGGCACGGAGGGCTGCAGCCGCAGCAGCACGCGGCCCGGGCTGTTCTTCCCCTGCCTGGGGCTCGAGCCATTTTCGGAAGTTCCCGGGGACCGCGGAGCGGCTCGCGCGCCCGGCCCCGGGTTGCAGGGGCCACGCCCGGCCCGGCCCCCGGCGTCCCCGCAGCGGCCGCTTCCCCCCGCGCCCGGCAGGGAATGGGCCTGGAGGAGAGTCTGCCAAGCGTCCCGACGAGGCCTCGGTGGCTTCACCCCGCCCCGGCGCACGCAGGGCCGCGCATCCCGGGAGACCCGCGCTCGGCCCGAGGAGCGGCGGAGCCGCCGGGCCGGGCCCTGCCGGAGGGAGCCGCCCCGCGCCCGCGCCTCACCTGCTTTCTCGATCTTGCCGGACATTTCCGGGCTGCGCCGGAGGCCGAGGCCGCCGCTCATCGGGCCCGGGCCGGGCCGCCGCGGGGCGACAGGGGCGGCGCGCCCGCCGCTTGCCTCGGCCCTGGCTCGCCACGCCTCAGACCCGCGCCGGCATGGCGGGCTCCGCGCGGCCGCGGCCCTCCGCTCGGCGACCGCGCTCCAGCCCGCCCGGGCCCAGCCGCTCCCGCCGCGCCCGCCGCCTCCGCCGCTCCGCCTCTCGCGCGCCCGCCGCCGCTCCCCCGGCCCGCGAGCCGGCCGCAGCGCAGCGCCGCCGCCCGCCCGCCTGCCGGGCCTCGGCCGCGGCCACGGCCACAGCGCCACCTGCCGGGCGCCCGCCGCACCGCCACAGCGCCCCCTGTGGGCCCGGAGCCGCCCGAGCCTCCTGCTGCGACGCGCGAGACGCAGCGCCCCCTGCCGAGCCGGAGTCCCCACGCCGGGGCCTGAGGCCTGGGGCCTGAGGCCTGGGGCCTGGGGCCGACCCCACCGGGGACTCCGCATTCCTCTGCTGTGGGACTAGAGTCACCAGGTCTAGACCTGGGACTGACAGCTCCAACCCAGGGTCCTCGGTTGCCCAGAGCCTGGCCTGCCCCCTCATCAGAGACACAGAGACCTCTCCTGGGTCAGATTTTCAGCCTCAGGGCGTGGAACTGACACCCACCCAACCCTAGCATCATCCCAGACCCAGCATCCCCTGTGGGCCAGAGGCTCCACGCCAGGGCCTAGAACTCACTCTCACCAGGACCCAACAAGCTCTGCTGGCTGGGAGCCTGTCCTGACACCCCCAAACCAGAGACGCAGCACTCCTTTTCGTTTGTTTGTTTTTTGTTTTTGAGACTGAGTCTCATTCTGTCGCCAGGCTGGAGTGCAGTGGCACGATCTTGGCTCACTGCAACCTCTGCCTCCCGGGTTCAAGTGATTCTCCTGCCTCAGCCTCCCGAGTAGCTGGGATTACGGGCACCTGCCACCATGCCCAGCTAATTTTTTACTTTTAGTAGAAACGGGATTTTACCATGTTGGCCAGGCTGGTCTCGATCTCCTGACCTCGTGATCCACCCACTTCAGCCTCCCAAAGTGCTGGAATTACATATAGGTGTGAGCCACCACGCCCTGCCCGCACCCCCTTCTTAACGGGAGACCCCACACCAGGGCCTGGGAGTGGCCTCATAGGACCTCCTGCCTGCCCAGAGGCTCCAGGCCAGGGAATGACTCCACTCATTCCATGAATGGATTCCATGAATGAATTTCATTGCATGAAAGCCCTCTGCTGGCCCAAGGTCCATGCCAAGGCGGAGGATTCATTCCTCACCCCAGCCCCTCACATGGGATTCAGCCACCCTGTCAGCGAGAGCCACCTGTCCAGGGCTGGGGTCGGCCCCACTCAGGCCTAAATATCCCCTGAGACCTAGAGCCCCCATGCTGGCCTGGGCCCAACTCCCTCAGGGACACAGCACACCCTGCCTGCCCTGCTTATTTGACACCCAGATGGGCTCCCTGGGGCTCAGCTGTGGAACTTTTCTAGTGTGGAAATGAGTTCATTAAAAGTCATGGCCGGGCACGGTGACTCACACCTGTAATCCCAGCACTTTGGGAGGCCGAGGCAGGTGGATCACGAGGTCAGGAGATGGAGACCATCCTGGCCAACACGGCAAAACCCCATCTCTACTAAAAATACAAAAATTAGGTGGGCATGGTGGCGGGCACCTGTAGTCCCAGCTACTTGGGAGGCTGAGGCAGGAGAATCGCTTGAACCCAGGACACGGAGGTTGCAGTGAGCCAAGATCATGCCACTGCACTCCAGCCTGGTGGTGTCAGAGCTAGACTCTGTCTCAAAAAAAAAAAAAAAAAGTCGTGGCTGGGCAAGGTGGCTCATGCCTATAATCCCAGCACTTTGGGAGGCTGAGGTGGGTGGATGGCTTGAGCCCAGGAGTTCAAGACTAGCCTGGGCAATGAGTGAAACCCCGTCTCTACTAAAAATACAAAAATTAGCCGGGTGCGGTGGCACCTGCCTGCAGTCCCAGTTACTTGAGAGGCTGATGTGGGAGAATCACTTGAGCCCTGGAGGCAGAGGTTGCAGGGAGTCATCATTGGACTGTGACAGAGGAAGACCCTGGCTTAAAAAAACAAAAAGAAAGAAAGAAAAAAAAAAAGAAAAGTCATTTAAGAATCAAAGGATCTGCTAAGGCTAAGTACTATTTCGGGTGCTGTGGGCCCTACAAAAATGGGCACAATTGGTGCTTCTCTCCAAAGAGTTCACAACTTAGCCGGGAAGTCAAAGTTAAATCCTATAATACAAGTAGTAAATAACAAGAAATGAGTAACACAAGTGATGTTCCAGTGTGGGGAAATCTGCTGCCTGCTTGCTATCGTTAGTCCAAGATGGAATACAAAGAAGTAGCACACACCACCTGGGCTAGGTTTTCCTCCTATTTCCCCAAAAATAAGTAAATTAAATAGCCTGGTGATGGGGACAGGATTTGGGGGAGGTGCAGGGAGGAGGAAAAAACTGTTAATGCTGTGAAGATTCTTATTCCCAACTCCCCTGGACAGTTTAAAGGGTCACCCATTCCACAACCAAGAGCTGGTCAGGCCGGGCACGGTGGCTCACGCCTGTAATCCCAGCACTTTGGGAGGCCAAGGCGGGCGGATCACTTGAGTTCAGGAGTTCGAGACCAGCCTGGCCAACATGGTGAAACCCTGTCTCTAGTAAAAATACAAAAATTAGCCAGGCGTGGTGGTGCGTGCTGGAAATCCCAGCTACCCAGGAGGCTGAGGCAGGTGAATCACTTGAACTTGGGAGGCGGAAGTTGCAGGGAGCCGAGATCGCGCCACTGCACACCAGCCTGGGTAACAGAGCAAGACTCCGTCTTAAAAAAAAAAAAAAAAAAGGAGCTGTTCATAGATGGCAGCCAAATTTCCCATCATCATTTCATCAGTTGCAGTCCTCTAGGGGTCAAAGGCAAAGCCAAAGATTGACAAATTCATTTCCCTCTTCTAGCTGATGAATGGATGCTCTGAGCTGGGGTGGCTCTGTTCAGCCCTCTTGGCAGATGCATCACCAGGCGAAACTGGCCCCTGGCCCCAGGCCCAACTCCAAAACACTCGCAATGCTGTCCCCAACCCTTCTAGGCTTCTGAGCTGAGAAAAGCCAATATTTAAAATCCAAAATCCTGGGTGAAAAGTAGAAAATTAGACTGCATGACTACTAGGTGCAGTCAGGGGTTTGTGAGAACACAGTCAAATATATTTAATAAATTATGACATATCCGATGACAAGAGATTCGCAGACAACAAAGTACTTAGCAAATGGACGTTATGGTAAATCAGGGTCACAGAACTTATTTAATAAAGGCTATTCATCAACTATGTTTATAGCTCTAATAGAACACACACAAGGTAATGAAGCAAACGGATTCCCACAGCCCTGTTCTTGCTGGCTTGGAGCCTTCTCATGAACTGCTCCTGCTGTCTAGAATGTTCTCTCCCCTCCTGTCCACCTGGCTGGTTCCAGTCATCTTTCGCTTCTCGGTTTCACTGTCATGTCTATACAGAATCCTTCCCTGACACACCCCAACAGGGTCATCCTCCAGTACTGGTTAGGAAACTTGATTTCACTGTCAGAAACCTAGCTCTGCCTGCTTAGAGCATGAAGGGCATTTTTTGAAGATCATAATTAGTAAATCAGGTATACAGCTAGGTCCAAACACAGCTAACCCCAGGCTCTGGAACAAGGGCATTGGTCCTCTGTGTTGGTTCCCTTCTCAGGCCATCTCTCTCTACAAGGCAGCAAAGGGTGAAGCTGGGCACCAGCAGACCCGGGCCTGTCACCTGCCTGCTTAATAACCGCAATGGACAAAGAGGATCTCTTTCCTCATTGTGTCAAAGAGAGCCCCATGGAAGTCTCTAATTAGCTCAGTTTGAGTCACACGTCTATCCCCAAGCCAATGACTGCAGGAATGGGGTAGAATATGTGACTTGGCCAGCCCAGGAATTGTGCCAATTGTAAGAAAGCTTGGGAGCAGAGGCTGTGGAACAGCCTAGCAACTCAGGAAGCTGAAGTAAGAGAATCACTTGAGCCTAATTCAAGCCTGTAGGGTGCTATGATCACACCAATGAATAGCTACTGCACTCCAGCCTAGGCAGTAGAGTGAGACCTGTGTCTGAAAACAAAATAAATTGTAAGATAACAGAAAACAAAGCCCTATTAATACAAGGGATCACGCTGGGCTCTTGTACTGCAGCAGCACCAACTCCAGCAGAGGGAAGGGGCTCAGTCAACGCTTGGATGGGTGCTGTCAGGCCTTCGTCCAACATCCCAGGGAAGGATGGGGTGAGCCAGGTGACCACTCTACCTTAGCAGCTCTCCAGACGCCGCGGTGGAAGATGGAAGAAATAGTTAGGTGGCCCAGAGCCTGCTCATGGAGACTATTTTAGATGGGGCCCCTTGCAAAAGCGCCACATCCTCTTCTTGCGTTTGCAGACAACACTCAGCTATTCAGACAACAGGAATTCCATGAGACTAGGGTAGAAAACAGCCAGAGTGAGGCTGGTGGCCAGGGGCCCACCTCAGCTTGGATTGGTGGGATCTGTTGGCATGCACCTGCCTGAATTCCCAGACATCACTGTCCGTTCCCTGTGGACAGAGAGTATTGCTTCATTACATCACCACTGTAGATCAGAGGAGGAGGTGAAACCATTACTAACAGGAGTCACGGCAATGAGGGCTGATGCTTTCTGAGGGCTGCCGGTGGCTGGGCCCTGCTCAGTCACTTACACGAATCCTCAATCCTTACACGAATCCTGGGAGGGCGGGGTCTAGATAAGAGAGTGTTTGGTCATGGGTTGTAGATACCTACTTAATGTTGGCAAAGGGGAATGTATTGGAAAAAAAAAAAAGAATGTCTCATAGGTAGAAACAAAGGGCAGGAAGTTCAACACCTGTCAGAAACTGAACTGCACACAACAATCACTTTCCCACACACCCTGAAGCCGCTTCCTTCCCCAGCTCAGCCATGAGACCAGACCGGCTAAGGATGCTCCATCCAACCCCAGGTTCCAAGAGAGATGAGCTGATTGGCCCGGCTTGGGGTCAGTAGTCCATCCCTGGCCCAATTGGGTCTGGCCAGGTGGGTGGGGTTATTCAGGGAGCCGAAGACCTGAGGGATGTGACCAACTCAGCATTCCACTGGAGGCTATACGACCAAACCGCAAAGTGTTTATCATGAATGCAGGATGTGAGCAAACTCATCAGACGGTTCCTGCCAACAGAAGGTTTGCTGGATGCCATCACTCCCTGGAGCCAAGGTTATCTACTGCGACATCTAGAGCCGATTGTTCGAGGAATGCAGTCTTACAAGCCTGCTCTGGATCAAGCAGCTCACCCCTACTTCCACTCCCCTTCTCATTACCTCTTTTGCTTAATAAATATGGGGGGCCGTGTAAAGCTCAGAGCCCTTGTCCACTAGAGGCAAGGTGTCCCCTGACCCCTTCTTCCAAATGTGCTCTTTTGTCTCTTGTGTTTTATTCCCGCGTTTGCCCCCTTTGTTCAGTGCCCCTAGGTCTGTGCAGGTTACATAGTGGCGTCCCGAACAGTGACAGAATCGGGCTCCCAACACGGTTACACAGTACAAACACAATGCCAGAGTCTACACTGGTGGGTTCAGTTCTCAGCAAAGGAGGACTTAGCGTGGGCGTACACCTACATCCTCTATGGCTCATCTTAACTCCACGTGGCTTAGTGGGAGACACGAAGATACGTTTCTAGTAAGCAGTGGGGCTGGAACTCACACAGGTCAGCCCAGTCAGAGCTCGTGTTTTAACCACCGTGCTACAAATTCCCTAACTCAAACTTCTCTTTATACCTCTTCCCCACGGTGTTTTACATATACGCTTGATCTTGGGTTCAATTCAATTCAATCCACATTGATTGTATGTCTTTAGTGTACTGGGCCTTATGAGAAAAACAAAGATAAATAAGACCTACATACTGGTCTCCAAGAGCCTCAGGGGTGTTTGCGGGCAGAGATTTCAAGTCTCAATGGACTCTTCCAGGAACCAGCTATGAGGAATGTTCCAGCTGTGGGTGCCTACCGTGCTGTCTGAGTTGGCAGGTATTCATTTCAATTTGGAGCCTCAGGCAAGTCCAAATAGAGAAGGCAAATGTTTCAGTGACTTTAAATGGGATCAGTGACGTTGTTTTTTTGTTTGTTCGAGACAAAGTCTCACTCTGTCGCCCAGGCTGGAGTGCAGTGGTACAATCTCGACTCACTGCAACCTCCGCCTCCCAGGTTCAAGTGATTGTCCTGCCTCAGCCTCCCAAGTAGCTGAGATTACAGGTGCGCGCCACCATACCTGGCTAATTTGTGTTTTTAGTAGAGATGGGGTTTCACCATGTTGGCCAGGCTGGTCTCGAACCCCTGACCTCAGGTGGTCCATCCACCTTGGCCTTCCAGAGTGCTGGGATTACAGGCGTGAGACACCATGCCCAGACGATGCTATGCTTTTATGGAGATTTTGCTCATTATTTATTACAGAGAATATGAATGAAATTGAAGAGATGTCCACAGAGATCCTTAGAAAGGCCAGGAGAGATGTCTGGGTCATCACTCCACTATCTAAATGTGGGATCTTTCAGGCTGACTCCAGCAGAACAGGCAGCAGATAATCTTCATGGTAGTTTTGGCCTTTTTTCTCACAAGTAGGGATTCAGGCCAGTTAGAAGACCTCTTAGATCTCTGTGTACTCAAAGGCTGGTATGAAACAGACACATTTTTGATAATGACCCATAAGGCAACCACACAGCCTCGAGGATCAAGTTAAAATGGAATAGTGAAATCAAAGACAGAAAGTAACATGGTAGTTGTTCAAGGTTGGGAGTATGGTGAGTGACTGGTGAATAGGTACAGACTTTCAATTTTACAAGATATGAAGAGTTCGAGAGATGGACAGTGGTGATGATTGCACAGCACAAGTGCACTTAATACTACAGAACTATACACTTAAAAATGGCTAACATGGGCCGGGTGCGGTGGCTCACGCCTGTTATCCCAGCACTTTGGGAGGCCGAGGCGGGCGGATCATGAGGTCAGGAGATCGAGACCATCCTGGCCAACAGGGTGAAACCCCGTCTCTACTAAAAATACAAAAATTAGCCGGGCATCGTGGTGCGTGCCTGTAGTCCCAGCTACTCAGAGGCTGAGGCAGAATAATTGCTTGAACTCAGGAGGCAGAGGTTGCGGTGAGCCAAGATCATACCACTGCACTCAAAAAAGGCTAAGCTAACCTGGGCATGGCACACCTGTAGTCCCAGCTACTTAAGAGACTGAGGCAAGAGGATCTTTTGAGCCCAGGAGTTCGAGACCAGCCTGGGCAATATAGTGGGATCCCATCTCTACCAAAAAAAAAAAAAAAAAAGACTCAGATGGCAAATTTTATGTAATGTGTATTTTACCACAGTAATCAAAAATTGGTGAAAATATGAGATTATTGGGCCCACAGCTGATGTCTGCCAGTGTGAGAGACCTGGGTGCTGTCATTTCCTTAAACAAGTCTGCAAACCTTACAGATGACCTGATGAATGATGCAATTGTGCCAGTAACCTGGTAAACAGTGATAAGCAAACAGCGAACGCAAGCACACACACACATCTCTTCTGCCCCCTAGTGAACATCTAGAGTTCTAAACTCCATTTGCTTAACATCTAAAGAGCAATGTACTATCATTTTACATTTCTTTAAATTGTTAAATCTCACAGGAAATATGTGCTTATTATTCAAAAAATAAAAGCAAACACATATATAAAATAAAAACTGGGAGTCCCACTTTGACTCATGAGAGTTAACAGTTTAATGTACTCCTTCCAGATTTTTCTCTATTAAAAATATATCCATGTATGCTTTTTTTGTTTCCTTTGAGACAGGGTCTTGCTCTGTCTCCCAGGCTGGAATGCAGTGGTGTGATCTTGGCTCACCGCAGCCTTGACCTTCTAGGCTCAAGCGGTCCTCCCACTTCAGCCTCTTGAGTAGCTGGGACTACAGGTGTGCGCCACCATGCCGGGCTGATTTTTAAATTTTTTGTAGAGACGAGGTCCCACTGTGTTACCTAGACTGGTCTCAAACTCCTGGGCTCAAAGTGATCTTCCTTCCTCAGCCTCCCAAAGTGCTGGGATTACAGGTGTGAGCCGCCATGCCCAGCCCCATGAACACATTTATGGTGTTTTGTATGAGTGGGTTTAAATGGTACACATCAGTTAGCGAGACAGAGACTGGTTAAATGCTCACCAAATCTATTTTTGGGGCACACAGCTGGACTTGTCTCCTAGTTAGGTGTGGCCAGGTGCTCTGAACAATAGATGAGGGTAAAATAATGATTGCTACTTCCGTGCCCCACCCATAAATTTCTCCAGTACCTGATGGTTGACATTTTCCTTTCTCTTTTGGCTTTGATGATGTGTGGAGACAGAAGGAACCTGTGTCCCTGAATGACTGTCTGGAGTAGAGCCTCCCCCTCCCAATGGACCTGCTTTGGGCTGTGACATCAGAAAGAAATATAGTTTTACTGGATTTGCTATAGCAATTCACCTATCCTGTCCAATGCAATCTACAACTTGCATTTTTCATTAAGTTTATGAATATATTGAACATCTTTTATGCTAGTACATATATATCTGTTGGATATTTTAAGTCATTCAAGTGTATGAATGTATAAAAATGTATTTAAGCATTCTCTGCTTTTTATTTTTATTTTTTTTTGAAACGAAGTCTCACTGTATTGCCCAGGCTGGAGTGCAGTGGTGCAATCTCAGCTCACTGAAACCTCTGCCTTCCAGGTTCAAGTGATTCTCCTGCCTCAGCCTCCCCAGTAGTTGGGATTACAGGTGCACATCACCATGCCTATCTAATTTTTGTACTTTCAGTAGAGACGGGGTTTCACCATGTTGGCCAGGCTGGTCTCAAACTCCTGACCTCAAGTGATCTGTCTGGCTCGGCCTCCCAATCCCCATGCTGGGATTACAGGCATGAACCACTGCACCCAGCCTCTCATTCTCTTCTTGATGGATACTCATATTAAACTCCTGGACCCAAGCGATCCTCCCATCTCAGCCTCTGGAGTAGCTATGACCACAGGTCTGTGCCACTGTACCCAGTTAATTTTTTAAAAAGTTTTTTTGGGGTTGGGGGTGGTGGCTTACTCCTGTAGTCCCAGCACTTTGGGAGGCCAAGGCAGGCAGATCACCTCAGGTCAGGAGTTCGAGACCAGCTTAGCCAACATGACGAAACCCCATCTCTACTAAAAATATTTAATACAGAAATCAGCCATGTGTGCTGTCTCATGCCTGTAGTCCCAGCTACTTGGGAGTCTGAGGCACAAGAATCGTTCAAACCCGGGAGGGGTTCCCCTCCGGGGTTTCCTCTCAGGAAATGTCACCTCCTTCCACAGGTTGCTCAATTCAGAAGTCTGGGCTTGGAATCCGCTCAGTCACCAACCCCTCCAGCCCTTGGTCTGCCCTCCAGCCCCACCTCCACTCTCCTTGCTTGTCGGGCATTGTGATCTTCTGCCTGAGTCATTCCTAATGTGGCTCCACCTCCCTTCTTGCCTTCTCACAATTTCTTCTCCACTTTGTGACCAGAGGGGTCTTCATGCTAAACCAACAGTGGAATTACTCTCCAGGTTCAAATGCCTTCAGGGCGGGGCGCGGCGGCTCCCGCCTGTAATCCTGACACTTTGGGAGGCCGAGGCGGGTGGATCACAAGGTCAGGAGTTCAAGACCAGCCTGACCAACACGGTGAAATCACATCTCTACTAAAAAAAAAAAAAAAATTAGCCTGGTGCGGTGGCACGCGCCTGTCATCCCAGCTACTTGGAAGGCTGAGGCAGGAGAATTGCTTGAACCCGGGAGGCAGAGGTTGTAATGAGTTGCAATTGCGCCACTGCACTCCAGCCTGGGTGACAGAGAGTCCGTCTGGGGAGGGGGAAGAAGCTTTCAGAGGCCGGGCGCGGTGGCTCAAGCCTGTAATCACAGCACTTTGGGAGGCCGAGGTGGGCGGATCACGAGGTCAGGAGATCGAGACCATCCTGGCTAACATGGTGAAACCCCGTCTCTACTAAAAATACAAAAAAATTAGCCAGGTGTGGTGGCGGGCACCTGTAGTCCCAGCTACTCAGGAGGCTGAGGCAGGAGAATGGCCTGAACCCGGGAGGCGGAGCTTGCAGTGAGCCGAGATCACACCACTGCACTCCAGCCTGGGCAACAGAGAGTCCGTCTTGGGGAAAAAAAAAGCTTTCAGATACTCCCCATCTTCACAGCACAGAGCCCAATCCTGTGGTGGTCTTCAGTCCCCTCTCTCCCACCAACCCCATGAGGCTCATGCTCTTCCTCCTGGTCATGCTTAACCAGTGGAGCTCTCTGTGCTGGGCCCACCCCTACCACCTTCCCATCTTCCATCATTGTCTAGATGGTCCCTCCTGTAGGGCTCACTTTAAAGGTAACCTGTGAGAAACCTATCACTTTATGCAGAAGGAGCAGCATTGGAGGAAAAAAGAAAGAATGAGAAACCTATCACTTTAGCTCATCACTCAACCAAAACAATTTTTTATCAAGCAGAGTCTAATTCATGCCCTATAAACGGCATCCATTGAAAGTATACAACGCGTTGCGTTTTGATGGATGTCTACACCCATGAAATCACTGCTATCAGTCAAGATGCAGAACATTTTCATTCCTCCAAAGGTCTCCTCATGCTCCTGGGTCTCTAAACCTTCTTGCACCACCAGCCCCAGACAACCACAGCGGTGTTTTCCGTCACTGTAGATGAGTTTGCATCTTTTAGAATATGACATAATGGAATCATCCAGGTGTGTCCTTTTTTGGTCATATATCAATTTTAGAATTTCTTTTCTTTTCTTTTTTTTTTTTTTTTTTTTTGAGACAGAGTCTCACTCTGTCGCCCAGGCTGGAGTGCAGTGGTGCCATCTTGGCTCGCTGCAACCTCCACCTCCCTGGTTGAAGCAATTCTACTGCCTCAGGCTTGGGTAGCTGGGACCACAGGTGTGTGCCACCACGCCCGGCTAATTTTTGTATTTTTAGTAGAGGCAGGCTTTCACCATGTTGGCCAGGCGTGTCTCGAACTCCTGACCTCAGGTGACCCACCTGTCTCGGCTTCCCAAAGTGCTGGGATTACAGGCATGAGCCACTGAGCCTGGCCTAGAATTTCTTGGGTTGAGCATCTCCCCCAGCATAGCATAAGATACACAAGGACAGTGTCCGTCTTATGCACATTTGTGCACAGGACCTGGTACATCGTAGGTGCTGAGTGAATACATGTCGAGTGAATCCGTAAATACTCCACTCTTTGTTTATTGGAGGCAGGAGCTATTTGGATCAGGAAGATCTTGAGTCTTTTTAGGAAGCTGAGAGACAAGGCGCTTGCTAGCGTACCGGTGTCTTCTGGCTGGGTGGTGTGGCTCACCATGTAATCCCAGCACTTTGGGAGGCTGAAGTGGGAGGGTCATTTCAGCCCAGGAGTTTGAGACCAACCTGGGCAACATGGAGAGATCTCGTCCTATAACAAAGTTTTAAAATTAGCTAAGTGTAGTGGCACATACCTGTGGTCCTAGCTACTTGGGGAGCTGAGGCAGGCGGGTCACGTGAGCACAGAAGGTAAAGGCTGCAGTAAGCGCTGATCACGCCATTGCGCTCCAGCCTGGTGACAGAGCAAGACACTGTCTCAAAAATAAAACAAACAAAACAAAACAAAACGGTGTCTTCTTGTTTCAGGGGTCTAGTATCCCTGGAAGCCCAAGCTTCCCCTCCTACTCACACCCACTGTGACAGCTGCTAGGCCCACAGTTCTCAGCATGAGGCGTCCTTTTTTTTTTTTCTTGAGACAGAGTCTTGCTCTGTTGCCCAGGCTGGAGTGCAGTGGCGCTTTCTCAGCTCACTGCAACCTCTGCCTACCGGGTTCACGCCATTCTCCTGCCTCAGCCTCCCGAGTAGCTGGCACTACAGGCACCCGCCACCATACCCAGCTAATTTTTTGTATTTTTAGTAGAGACGGGGTTTCACTGTGTTAGCCAGGATGGTCTCGATCTCTTGACCTTGTGATCTGCCTGCTTCGGCCTCCCAAAGTGCTGGGATTACAGGTGTGAGCCACTGTACCCGACTGAGGCATCCTTTTGAAAATCAACTACTTTTTTTTTGAGACTGAGTCTCACTCTGTCGCCCAAGCTGGAGTGCAGTGGCTGGATCAGCTCACTGCAAGCTCCACCTCCCGGGTTCACGCCATTCTCCTGCCTCAGCCTCCCGAGTAGCTGGGATTACAGGCGCCCGCCACCTCGCCCGGCTAGTTTTTTGTATTTTTTAGTAGAGACGGGGGTTTCACCGTGTTAGCCAGGTTGGTCTCGATCTCCTGACATTGTGATCCGCCCGTCTTGGCCTCCCAAAGTGCTGGGATTACAGGCTTGAGCCACCGTGCCCGGCCAACTACTTTTTTTAATAATAAAAAATTTACATTGTGGTAAAATACACATAACCTAAAATTTACTATCTTAACCCTTCGGTTTTTTGAAGAGGCAGGGTCTCCCTCTGTCACCCAGTGGTACGATCGTGGCTCACTGCAGCCTCTAACTCCTGGGCTCAAGTGATCCTCCTGGCTCAGCCTCCAGAATAGCTGGGATTACAGGCACGTGCCACTAGGCCCAGCTATCTTAGCCATTTTTAAGTGTGCATTCCAGTGGCATTAAGTACATTCACATTGTTATGCAACCGTCACCACCATCCATCTCTAGAATGTTTTCATCATCTTAAACTGCAACTCTTTCTCCATGAAACACCGACTCCCCATTTTACCCTTCCCCAGCTCCTGGCAACTGACATTCTACATCCTGTGTCTACCAATTTGACTATTCTAGCACCTCCTATCAGTGGAATCATCCAGTATTTGTCCTTTCGTGACTGGCTTATTTCACTTAACACACATCCTCGAGGTTCTGTATTGCACCGTGGGTCACAGTGTCACTCCCTTTTCTTTTTCTTTTTTTTTTTTTTTGTCACTCCCTTTTCAAGGCTGAATAGTATTCCTTTGTATGGATGAATGGACCACATTTCGTTTATCCATTTGTCCATCTATGGACACTTGGCTTTTGGCTACTATAAATAATGCTGTTATGAATATGGGTATATAAATATCTCTTTGAGACTTTACTTTCCATTCTTTTGGGTATATGCACAGAAGTAGAATTACTGGATCATATGATTATATGATAATTAATTTTTAATTAATTAATTTGTTTTTTGAGATGGAGTTTCACTCTTGTTGCCCAGACTGGAGTGCAGTGGCACGATCTCAGCTCACTGCAACCTCCGCCTACTGGGTTCAAGTGATTTGCCTGCCTCAGCCTCCCAAGTAGCTGGGATTACAGGCGCCACCACGCCTGGCTAATTTTTTGTATGTACTAGAGATGAGGTTTTGCCATGTTGGTCAGGCTGGTCTTGAACTCCTCACCTCAGGTGGTCCACGCATCTCAGCCTCCCAAAGTGCTGGGATTACAGGTGTGAGCCACTGTGCCTGACTTTAATTAATTAATGTATTGAGGCAGGGGTCTCACTCTGTTGCTCAGGCTGGAATGCAGTGGCGTGATCCTGGCTCACTGTAACTTCAACCTCCTAGGCTCAAGTGATCCTCCTGTCTCAGCCTCCTGAGTAGCTAGGACTGAGTATAGGCACGTGCCACCACACCCAGCTAACTTTAAAATGTTTTAAATTTTAAAATTTCACTATGTTGCCCAGGCTGGAGTATGTTGCCCAGGCTGGGTCTCAGCCTCCTGGGCTCAGGTGATCCTTCCACCTTGGCCTCCCAAAGTGATGAGATTACAGGTATAAGCCACCACATCTGGCAGATTATTCTATTTTTAATTATTTGAGAAACCACAGTACTGTTTTCTCAGCGGCTGCACCAATTTACATTTCCATCAACAGTGCATCGGGATTTCATTTTCTCCACATCCTCATCGACACTTTATTTTCTGCATTTTTGTTTTTGTTTTTGTTTTGAGACAGAATCTTGCTCTGTCGCCCAGGCTGGAGTGCAGTGGCATGATCTCAGCTCACTGCAACCTTCGCCTCCTGGGTTCAAATGATTCTCCTGCTTCAGACTCCTGAGTAGCTGGGATTACAAGCACGTGCCACCATGTCCAGCTAATTTTTGTATTTTTAGTAGACACAAAGTTTCACCATGTTGGCCAGACTGGTCTCAAACTCCTGACCTCCAGTGATCTACCCACCTCAGCCTCCCGAAGTGCTGGGATTACAGGCATGAACCACCGCACCCAGCCTATTTTCTGCTGTTTTATAATAGCCATCCTAATGGATGTGAGGGAAAGCCGACTTCTGAGGACTGGCTTTTGTTTTGTTTTGTTTTTTGAGATGGAGTCTCACACTGTCGCCCAGGCTGGAGTGCAGTGGCACGATCTTGGCTCACTGCAACCCCCGCTTCCCGGGTTCAAGTGATTCTTCTGCCTCAGCCTCCCAAGTAGCTGGGATTACAGGCAACCGCCACCACGCTTGGCTAATATTTTGTATTTTTAGTAGGCATGGGGTTTCACCATGTTGGTCAGGCTGGTCTCAAACTCCTGACCTCATGATCCTCCCACCTTGGCCTCCCAAAGTGCTAGGATAACGGGTGTGAGCCACCGCGCCTGGCCGAGGACTGACTTTTTACCTCTGTAAGGTGTCCTCCCCCAAGAACCCTGGTCCCTTAAATCATACAAATCTCAATGCTGGGAAATCTCAGCTCTGTCTCAACAGCGATTCCTCAGCCTGAGAGCCATCAATGGAAACCTGGGGCCGTCTGGACTTTTCAGTGTTAAATACGCATTCACTCCATGCTTGTGAGAGCCTGTTCTGGATGCACCTGGCGGCGGGGGGGTGGGGGGGGCGGTGGGCTGCCTGCTGACTCCAGTTCCTGCTTTGTTCCTCCCCCTGCCCCCACCACTGGGAATTCCAGAACAACAAGGCCTCTGGCTCAGCTCACCTGGATATCGAGGAGGGGCCGAGAAGACGCCTGGTTGCTGGCTCCGGTTGGCACCCAGCCTTGTTCTCCTCTCTTCTGCCAACTGCTTTTAATTTTATACTCTCTTGTCTTATTTTTATGAGCACTTGTGAGACATGCTTAATTGTTTTTCTTCTTCCAGAACAAGGAGGGTATAAATAAATAAATGAGAAATTCACAAAAGAGTGGGCTGGGCACAGTGGCTCACGCCTGTAATCCCAGCACTTTGGGAGGCCAAGGCGAGGGGGATTGCTTGAGCCCAGGAGTTCGAGACCAGCCTGGGCAACATGGCGAAACCCCTTCTCTACTAAAAATACAAAAAACTAGCCAGGTATGGTGGCATGCGCCTGTCATCCCAGCTATTCAGGAAGCTGTGGTGGGAGGATCATCTGAGCCCAGGAAGTTGGGGCTGCAATGAGCCATGATTGTGCCACTGCACTCCAGCCTGGGAGACAGCAAGACCCTGTCTCAAAACAATAACAACAACAAAAAAGAGTGGTCTGTGGATCTAACTAGCAAGGGTCTCTTCTACACGCCGACTTAATAAAAAATCGACTCTTCAAAGTCTCCAGGATGTAACCGCCACCAGCCTTACAGGTGACTTCACATCCCCTCTTCCCCACCCCCCAGCCCTGATGTGCGTGGCATTAGGACCGGCTCTTCCTCCCCGGGGCCTGCTGCCTTCCCTGGAAGTACAGTGAGGTCTTACTGAGTGCTGCGGATGTCAGCCTTTGCTGTCACCTGGTGGCGCTGTGGAGCCCTGCATGGCTTCTGGTTCCCCACTTCCTCGCTCCTCGTCCTGGGAATGAACTACAGGTGCTGTGTGTTTTCTGCTTCTCCCTTCCTCCTGGAGATTCTTTCCCAGGTTTTCTTTCCTGCTCCTATGCCACTGGCACCTGTGGCCCCCGCCACCACCCTCAACTTGTCACAGAAACACGTGTTACTGTGTGTGTTCTTTGTTTTTTAGAGATGGGGTCTTGCTATATTGCCCAGGCTGGACTCGAACTCTGGGGTTCAAGGGATCCTCCTGTCTACAGGTGCATGTCACCACGCCTGGCTAATTTTTGTAATTTTTGTCGACATAAGGTTTCACCATGTTGTCCAGGCTGGTCTCGAACTCCTGGATTCAAGCCATCCACCCTGCTTGGCCTCCCAAAGTGCTGGGATTACGAGCATGGGCCATCGCACCTGGCCCTTTATAGGTTTTTTTTTTTTTTAATTGAATAATATTGTTATAGACTTTTTCCAGTTAACAGAAAAACTTAGAAGGAGAAAGTAAAAACCACTCCGAATCCCACAGTTGTGTGATAACCACTGTTAACATTTTGGCAGAGAGCCTTTCTGACCAGCTTCCCAGAGTATGCTCCCTGGAACACCAGCCCTAAGAAATGCTCCTTAGGGGGAAGACGTGGGGGATCCCTTAGTCAAAAGATCCTGGGAAGAGCTGCATTCTTCTCATTGAGCATCACACATCAGTAAAGTAAAGACTCAGAGTTCTGCTTTGTCCAAATCAGTGAGCCCCTCAGAATTTTCCAGGGGAATCCCTGGGAGTGCAGTTTGTAAAATGCTATTCCAAGTTCTTTGCTATGAGTGGACCCCATGTATATGCACAAAAGCGCATTCTTTAAAAAATAAAAGTAAAAAGTTTTGGCCAGGCGCAGTGGCTCATGCCTGTAATCCCAGCACTTTGGGAGCCCGAGGAGGGCAGATCACCTGAGGTCAGGAGTTTGAGACCAGCCTGGCCAACATGGCGAAACCCTGTCTCTACTAAAAATACAAAAAACAAAATTAGCCAGGTGTGATGGCACACACCTGTAATCCCAGCTACTTGGGTGGCTGAGGCAGGAGGATTGCTTGAACCCAGGAGGTGGGGGTTCTAGTGAGCTGAGATCGCGCCACTGCACTCCAGCCTAGATAACAGAGACTCCATCTCAAAAAAAAAAAAAAAAGTTTTACAAAAATTAGAATATACCAAATAACCCTCTTGTAATATTTTTTCTACTCAATATGCTGACTTTTTTTCATATTAATAAGCATAACTGTATATCATCAATATAGTTTTTAAATTAATTTTTGATAGATAGTACATCCACATGAATAGAGAACCCAGAAAGGGAGCGCTGCAGGTATGCCTAGCTAATTTGTTGACAATGATGCAAAAACAATGCAATAAAGTGGCTCATGAGTGTAATCCCAGCACTCTGGAGGCCAAGGCAGGTGGATCACTTGAGCCCAGGAGAGTTCAAGACCAGCCTGGACAACATGGCAAAATCCTGTCTCTACTAAAAAAAAAAAAAGAAAAAAGAAAAAAGAAAAAAATTAGCCAGGTGTGTTGGCACGCACCTGGAGTCCCAGCTCTCAGGAGGCTGAGGTGGGAAGATCACCTGAGCCCAGGAGGTGGAGGTTACAGTGAGCCGAGATCTTGCCACTGTGCTCCAGCCTGGGTGACAGAGTGAGATCCTGTCTCAAAAAAAAAAAAAAAAAAAACAACAATAAAAACGAATGAAGTATGATCTATTGATTACATGAAACAATCTGATGAATCTTCAGAGAATTATGCTGAGTGAAAAGAGTCATCCCATAAAGGTAATATATTGTATTTTTCCATTTATATATAATTCTTGAAATGACAAAATTATAGAAATGGGAAACAGATTAGTGGTCGCCAGCAGCTGAAGAGGGGGCGGGAGTGGGAGAGAAGTGGGGTGGCTAGAAAAGGAAACCAGGGAGGATACTTATGGTGATCGAATGTTTTGGATCTTGACTGTATCAGTGTTAATAGCAGGGTTGAGATAGCTTTCTATTGTTTTGCAAGCTGTTATCATTGGGGAAAGAGTACCAGATACCTCTCTGTATTCTTTCTTTCTTTTTTTTTTTTTTTGAGACGGAGTCTTGCTCTGTCGCCCAGGCTAGAGTGCAGTGGCACATTCTCGGCTCACTGCAAGCTCTGCCTCCCTGGTTCAAGCGATTCTCCTGCCTCAGCCTCCCGAGTAGCTGGGATTACAGGCACCTGCCACCGTGCCCAGCTAATTTTTGTATTTTTAGTAGAGACGGGGTTTCACGATCTTGGTCTGACTGGCCTCAAACTCCTGACCTTGTAATCCACCCGCCTCGGCCTCCCAAAGGGCTGGGATGACAGGCGTGAGCCACTGCACCTGGCCTCTCTGTATCATTTCTTATAATTGCATGTGAATCTACAATGATCTCAAAGTAAAACTTTTTTTAAAAATCACAAAAGTACTTAGATGATGAAAAGTACATTTCCTCCCCTCCCTGGAAACAACCACGGTGCTCAGTTTCTCCATCCTTGCTTCTAAAAGCTGTGCTGTATTTCTCTGGGTGACTGTGCCATATTTTATTGGATCAATTCCATATTGTTAGATGTTTAGGTTGTTCCTAATTTTCACCATTACAAACTGTGTTATTATGAGCATCCTTGTATATATCTTTGCTAGAAGTGAGATTTCTGGGTGGAGAAATACGTATGTGTGAAATGTTGAAATGTTGATACATGTGGCCATATTGTCCTCTACAAAGTGTATATCAATTTACACTTTGCCTGAGCGGTTTATCTTCTGACTCTAACAAGCTGTTAATACTTTTCTTCCCCACTAATCCATACTTTAAATTAAGAAAGGGTGCCACCAATAAAAATCCTGGAGAAACCTTTATCTGTAGTATTACACACAAACCAGGGAGTCAGAATGGGAAACAAAGACATAGCTTCCTTATTTACCAAATTTCTTTTCTTTTCTTTTTTTTTTTTTTTGAGACGGAGTCTCTGGCTCTGTTGCCCAGGCTGGAGTGCAGTGGCCAGATCTTAGCTCACTGCAAGCCCCGCCTCCCGAGTTCACGCCATTCTCCTGCCTCAGCCTCCCGAGTAGCTGGGAGTACAGGCGCCCGCCACCTCGCCCGGCTAATTTTTTTTGTATTTTAGTAGAGACGGGGTTTCACCGTGTTAGCCAGGATGGTCTCGATCTCCTGACCTCGTGATCCGCCTGTCTCGGCCTCCCAAAGTGCTGGGATTACAGGCTTGAGCCACCGCGCCCGGCCTATTTACCAAATTTCTAAAAGGCAAATACATCAATTCATTGCATAGACTTTTTTTTTTATTTTTTATTTTTTTAACAGTGAAAGGACAACGCTGTAGACTTTAAAAGATCAACCATGCCTAGTTTTGCTATAACATTTCCTTTAATCTTCACCTAAAAGAAGCCTTCTTGAAATCCTTTCTATCCTCACTTCCACTGCTCTGAAAAATAAACTCTGTAACCTCTTATTTCCTAGGGAGGAAAAAACTTGATTTTCACAGTCTAACATGCCCAGCTTAGAACAACAACAAAAAAAATGGAACAGTCAATGCCAGACGGAGCATGAGCTCCATGGTGGGAGCTGTGTTCTGGGCCAGAAAGCTCCGGTTGTAACTTGCTGCACTGTCACTTACTGGTTAGGGGGTTTTGGGCAAGTTATTTAAACGCTCTTAAACCTGTGCTTTTGAGTGTAACATGGGGATAATAATGGTGATTGACCTTGTAAGACAGGGATATATGCTTCTACTATAGCTTCCAGGAAGGATGAGCCAAGTAGAGGTGGGGGTCTGCAGAACATCCAGGCAAGAGAAGGGTCAGGACTGGACAGTGGAGCTCCTGACTGCCACCCAGGGTCAGCCATCTAAGCCACTGTCACCAAAGCAACTATAAGCCAGACATTTACTAGCTGTGTGGCGTGCACCACATCATGCTTCAGTTACTTCCTCTTCTAAATGAAATTGATAGTTGTACCTGTCTTCTAACTTGCTACAAGGCTAAGAAGGGAAAGTCTGCAAAGCACTTAGTTGAGTAAGCAATTAAGGGAGGGCACAATCTGATGATTCATGGAGACAGCTGCTCTTGCATTTGTATCAATAAAAAGGCTGCTACATCCTAGACAGGAGAAGCAGGCAGAGGCAGTTTTGGCCAAAAGGCTCCAAACCCCCCACTCTTTCCCCGACTCAAATAACCTTAATGCTCTTAGAGTCTGCCTTTCTGCAAACTCCACAAATCAGACTCTGCACACACAGCTTTTTCCCTTTAATTAAAATAGCTCTTATTGCTTTTTTTCACATCACAAAAGTTATAACACATTTATTGTAGAAAAATGCAAAAATACAGACAAGGAAAAAGAAGGGAGGAGGGGGAAGCGACCATCCTATTCTGTAGCTTTGAACTAGGAAATTAAGTATGTTTCATAAAAGGAAGATGTCTAGGGGGACCCTATGGGGTTTTGAAAATAATGATCAGAAGCCAGTATGCCTGGGACTTCTCTGTGCCTGTACTTCACCAGCATTATCTCAGTGAGACCCTACAGCAATCCTAAATCCACCTGATCACAGTCCTAAGTCCCCTCTGTTCAGAGCTGCCGCCAGCAATCAGCCTGGCACCCCTCCCCTTCCTTCATTGTCTCTGGGTTTTTCTTTTATTTCTAGATTGTTTTTCTTTGATTTTTTTTTTTTTTTTTTTTTTTTTTGAGACAGAGTCTTGCTCTGCTGCCCAGGCTGGAGTGCAATGGTGTGAGCTTGGCTCACTGCAACCTCTGCCTCCTGGGTTCAGGCGATTCTCCGGCCTCAGCCTCCCGAGTAGCTGGGATTACAGGCTCACGCCACTGTGCCTGGCTAATTTTTGTATTTTTAGTAGAGACGGTATTTCACCATGTTGGCCAGGCTGGTCTTGAGCTCCTGACCTTGTGATCCACCTGCCTCGGCCTCCCAAAGTGCTGGGATTACAGGCATGAGCCACTGTGCCTGGCCTGATTTTTTTTTTTTTTTTTTTTTTTTTGAGAGATGGGGTCTTGTTCTTTCACCCAGGCTTGAGTGAAGTGGCACAATTGTAGCTCACGGCAGCCTCAAGGTCCTGGGCTCAAGTGATCCTCCTGCTTCAACCTCTCAAATACCTGGGACTACAGGCGCCTGCCACCATGCCCGGCTAATTTTTTGTTTGTTTTAATGTTGTAGAAACAGAGTCTCACTGTGTGGTCCAGACTGGTCTCAAACTCGTGGTCTAAAATGATCCTCCCACCTTGGTCTCCCAAAGTGCTGGCATTACAGGCACGAGCTACCATGCCTGGCCATTTTTAAGATGAGCAGACATAAAATAAAGCAGGATAGTCTTACATGTATAGCTTGGTGAGATTTTACCCCTAGATAAACATCATCCAAAACAAAATCTAGAACCTTCCCAGTATCCCCCTCCCCCACCCACCAAGGCACCCTTATACTGCTTCCAGTCAGAAGGCCTCACCCTGCTGGAGGTAACCATTATTCTGATGTGTATCACCATAGATACCTTAGGCCTTTTTTTTTGTTTTTGTTTTTGAAACGGAGTCTCACTCTGTTGCCCAGGCTGGAGTGCAGTGGTGTGATCCCAGTTCACTGCAACCTCTGCCTCCCGGGTTCAAGTGATTCTCCTGCTGCAGTCTCCTGAGTAACTAGGATTACAGGTGCCCAGCACCACACCCAGCTAATTTTTTTTTTTGAGACAGAGTCTTGCTCTGTCGCCCAGGCTGGAGTGCAGTGGCGCAATCTTGGCTCACTGCAAGCTCCGCCTCCCGGTTCACACCATTCTCCTGCTTTAGCCTCCCGAGTAGTGGGGACTACAGGCACCCGCCACCACGCCTGGCTAATTTTTTGTATTTTTTAGTAGAGATGTGGTTTCACGGTGTTAGCCAGGATGGTCTCAAACTCCCAACCTCAAGTGATCTGCCCGCTTCGGCCTCCCAAAATTCTGGGATGACAGATGTGAGCCACCACATCTGGCCCTTAGACCTGGTTTTGAACTTCATGTAAGTGGGAAGGTTGTGTCTAGCATCTTTTGCTCCACATTATGTCTGACATCTGCTTATGCTATTGCTGTTGTTCTTTTTTTTTTTTGTCTTTTTTTTTTTTTGGAGACAGGGTCTCGTTCTGCTGCCCAGGTTGGAGTGCAGTGGTGCAATCATAGCTCACTGCAGCCTTGATCTCCTGGGCTCCAGCAATCGTCCCACCTCAGCCTCCTGACTAGCTGGGACCACAAGCACATGCCACCACACCTGGCTAATTAAACATTTTTTTTTTTTTTTTTTTTGTAGAGACAGGTTGTCACTAGGTTGCAGGCAGGTCTTAAACTCCTGGCCTCAAGTGATTCTTCCACTTTGGTCTCCCAAAGTGCTGGGATTACAGGAATGAGCTACTGTGCCTGGCTAACATGTAGTTCTTTTTCACTGCTGTGTAATATTTCATTATATGAACTATATATGACTACCACAATTTGTTCATCCAATCTACTTTTTTTTTTTTTTTTTTTTTTGAGACAGAGTCTTTCTCTGTCATCCAGACGGGAGAGCAGTGGTGTGATCTTGGTTCAGTATAGCCTCCATCTCCTGGGCTCAAGTGATCCTCCCGCCTAGGACTTCCAAAGGGCTGGGATTACATGCATGAGCCACCATGCCTGGCCCATTCTACTATTTTTTTTTTTTTTTGAGACGGAGTCTCGCTGTGTTGCCCAGGCTGGAGTGCAGTGGTGCAATCTCGGCTCACTGCAAGCTCCACCTCTTGGGTTCACGCCATTCTCCTGCCTCAGCCTCCCGAGTAGCTGGGACTACAGGCGCCCGCCACCTCGCCTGGCTAATTTTTTTTTTTTGTATTTTAGTAGAGACGGGGGTTTCACCGTGTTAGCCAGGATGGTCTCGATCTCCCGACCTCGTGATCTGCCCGACTCGGTCTCCCAAAGTGCTGGAATTACAGGCGTGAGCTACTGCGCCAGGCCCCATTCTACTATTGATGAGCATTTGGGTTGTTTCCAGGTTAGGGTCATTACTAATACAACAACCTGTGCCTGTCTTTTTTAAGTGAGTGCGTGCGTGCGTGTGTGCGTGCCTGTGGGTGTCCAGATTTCTGTGTGCACACCCAGGCATGGAGCTGCTGGCTCTCAGGGCACATGTATATTTCACTTTAGCAGCCAAACATTTCCCGAGTCGTCGTCGTACCAATTTACACTCCTGTGTGTTTCCTTGGCTTTAAAAATGTGCCGTGATGATGTTGGTAGCTGCAAAACATACACCAGGAAAGAGTCCCAACATTTCCCTAAATCCCCGCTCAGTATGGCATTGAATTTGCAGGTGACAGGGTACGCAGTTTGCACTGGAATCCTGCCTTGCTGTTTTCCTTCTCACCTATTTATGCTGCCTTCACATGATCCTGACACAGGAGCACACACAAGCACGCACATACACGCACTCACACACACACTTGCACGCTTGGTCCAAGGCACGTAAGTGGGGATTCAGCGTTGCCCCTCGACGCAGCCACTGGGAGGGTGGCACTGGTTTCGCCCTGGCCCCGGCGCCTGGCGAGGCCTGTAGGCTGCCCCGGCAGTGGCTGCCATCAGTTCCAGGCGGGGCGGGGGCCATCGTGTGGACGGCGTGGGGTGTCCGCAGCTCTAGCGTGAGGAGGGGCTAGGATGGAACAGTGGCGGCCAAGGGCACGCGGCCCTCTGGCGGGTCTGCCTGTGCAGCCACCAGTCCTGTCGTGCAGCCACCAGAGGGCGGCACAGTCCCACAGAAGACAGCCCCGCCCGGCGCCACCCAGGAGCCACCCGGGAGGACCTGAGAACCAGCAGCGGACTTCGCTGTGAACTGGGTGGTGGGGAGCCCACGTTCCCCTCGCCTCACACCCTGCTGAGCCCGGGGGAGGAAATCCAAAGGCCGCTTGGCTTCTCTCACTCACGAGCTCTGGGACGTTGGGAAAATGATTCGGCCTCTCAGTGCCTCAGTTTCTGCACCTGTAAAATGGCAACACCGTAATGATAATGCCCCACCCCACTGGTGTCCTATCCCGAGGCTCAGTACCAATAACAGTGTTAGAATAATGATGACGGTCATTGCTGAAAACATTGCAGAGCTAAAAGCTAAAATAAAAATAAATAATAAAATAATAATGATGGCCAGGCATCCTGGCCCACGCCTGCAATCCCAGCACTTTGGGAGACCGAGGTGGGAGGGTCACTTGAAGCCAGGAGTTTGAGACCAGCCTGGGCAACATGACCAGACCCCACTTCCTCAAAAAATACAAAAATTGGCCAGGTGTGGTGGCCCAGGCCTGTAATCCCAGCTACTCAACCAGACAGAGGTTGGAGGATCCCTTGAGCCCAGGAGGTCAAGGCTGCAGTGAGCCATGATCATGCCACTGCACTCCAGCCTGGGCAACAGAGCGAGACCCCATCTCAAAATAATAAAATAATAATAATAATGATAATAATAATAATAATAATAATAACAACAACAACAACTATGGTCTATTGAGCACCTACTCCATGCCAGACGCTGGGCTGGTGCTTTCAAAGCCTTCGCTTATTTAATCCTCACAGCGACCCTCTGAAGATGTGAAGGCAGGTGGGATGGGAGAGCTTCAGCATCGGTGCCCTCTCCACCCCGAGCATGTCCCCAGCTGTCCTGCCCTCCTGGGTGTGTGTTTCTCTCCTGTCTTCAGATCACAGCCCACCCCAGAGGACACTGTGATTATCCCCACTGGACAGACAGGCAGACAGAGGGCAGACGGGCAAGCCAGCCTGTCCAAGCTGCAAAAGCCAGGCTGGGGCTCCCCAACTCCACCCCACACCGTCTGGCCAGAGCATCTGGTCAGAGTCGCTGGGCAAGAGTCAGTGGCCATTGGTAAGGCCCGAGGCACATGCAGATATGTGGCTGTCATCTCCCTGGGAGAAGTGAGCATGGAGTTGACCGGCCTAGGGCTCCCTTCCCCTCCCTCAGACTCTGCTGCTTCCTCTGTAGTGTGAGGGGTAGAAATCAGTGCTTTGTGGCTCACGCCTATAGTCCCAGCACTTTGGGGGGCCGAACTGGGCGGATCACCTGAGGTCAGGAGTTCGAGACCAGCCTGACCAATATGACGAAACCCCATCTCTACTAAAAATACAAAAATTAGCCAGGTGTGCACATCTGTAATCCCAGCTACTCAGGAGGCTGAGACAGGAGAATCGCTTGAACCTGGGAGGCGGAGGTTGTAGTGAGCCGAGATCGCGCCATTGCACTCCAGCCTGGGCAACAAAAGTGAAACTCTGTCTCAAGAAAGAAAGAAAGAAAGAAAGAGAGAAAGAGAGAAAGAGAGAAAGAGAGAAAGAGAGAGAGAGAGAAAGAAGGAAGGAAGGAAGGAAGGGAGGGAGGGAGGGAGGGAGGGAGGGAGGGAGGAAGGAAGGAAGGAAGGAAAGGAAGGGAGGAAGGAAGAAAGGAAAAAAGGAAGGAAAGAAGGAAAGAAGGAAAGAAAGGAAGAAGGGAGGGAGGGAGGGAGGGAGGGAGGGAAAGGAAATAAATCAATTTTTTGCACTCATTGCTTCCTGGAGTGCTCAGATGTTGGGGGGTAAGAAGGGCAGTGAAGGTGGGGGCAGTCCCATGAATGTTGAGCCCTTTCCACCCCACCAACCCAGGCATGCCTGCTAGAGTAGCTCTTACAGGCTTTGCAATTTTATTTTATTTTATTTTATTTTATTTTTATTTTGAGATGGAGTCTTGGTTCATCTTGGTTCATTCGACCTCTGCCTCCCCAGTTCAAGTGATTCTCCTGCCTCAGCCTCCCAAGTAGCTGGGACTACAGGTGCATGCCACCATGCCCGGCTAATTCCTTTTGTATTTTTAATTGAGACAGAATGTCACCATGTTGGCCAGGCTGGTCTTGAACTCCCGACCTCAAGTGATCTGCCCGCCTTGGCCTCCCAAAGTGTTGGGATCACAGGTGTGAGCCACTGTGCCCAGCCTGCAATTTTCCTTTGAAGAAAACAGTCCTGATGGTAACATTTTATTTTTATTTTAATTAATTAATTAGTTTTTTGAGACAAGGTCTCACTCTGTTGCCCAGGCTGGAGTGCAGTGGTGCGGTCACACCTCACTGTAGTCTCGAGCTCCCGGGCCCAGGCATTCCTCCCACCTCAGCTTCCCAAGTAGCTGGGACCACAGGCATGAGCCACCGTGCCTGGCTCTGATGCTAAAATTAACCAAAAAGTGTTTAAAACCAGCATACTAGATAATTCCTGAGGCCCTTCCTAGTTCTAAATATTTTATGAAAACTTTCTTGAACCTATTTGTATTTTTGGCTGGTAAGTTCAATTTACTTTTACCCTACTGGGTCCAGACTTCCTTCTACTCCTCGTCCTCCTCCTCCTTTTTCCCCTCATCTTCCTCCTTCTCCTCCTACCTTCTCCTCCTCTCTCCTTCTCTTCCTTCTCTTCTTCTATCTGAAAGATTATCTTTCTCAAGTTTTAGGCACTCGCCATTCCAATCCCAGTTTTGGCATTCCTAGGTTTTCTGTTAAGTCTCCGTTCTACCCTGCTTAGCTCTGTTTCCGTGGCCTCACTCGTGCCCGTCCTTCCCTCTCCGTTTCCTCTCTGGATCAGCTTTCTAGCTTTTCCCTCTGGAGTTTTCCATGCGACTACTCTTTACCATTATCTGTCTGATCTTTCCCTGGACAAGATCTGTGGCATTTCTCAAAGAAGATGGCAACTAGGAGACCATGTGGTGTTCTGGGAGTGGGTCACCCGGGTCTGGGAGGAGTGAATCCGTTATTAACAAGTGAGACAGAAAAGAGCTGTTCCTGTGACAAGAAGGAAAAAGAGCATCATGTACAAAAGCACGCTTTTTCATCATCATCTTCTGGTCTCTGCTTCCAGCCTTTTTTTTTGAATGTAGAGATAAATCCACTCTATTTTAATAAACTCCACGTTTTATGCAGTTTTCAAGGTGTATTGGAAATAGGGTGAATTTTGATGCTAGCATATCTGAAAGCGTTTTTAATAGCACCTATTCTGCTGGGGACTCAAGTAGTACGGCAAGAAACATTACTTTGCCTGTCAATCCACTACCTTCCATCCTAATCTGTAGCCCTGCTCTGAAGGAGAGCCTAACGCTTTCTACACAACACTGGTGGAGATGTCCACATCTTCCAGAGGACTCAGTGTCCTTCAGGATGACGTATCCCCTTCTGCTGCATAAGAATGAGATGATCAATCAGTTTCAGCTAGTCAATCAATCAATCAATCCAGGAATGTTCCTTATCTGCTTAACATGGACCTCGTAGTGTTTTTATTTTTATTTTTATTTTTTTTTGAGACGGAGTCTCGCTCTGCCGCCCAGGCTGGAGTGCAGTGGCCGGATCTCGGCTCACTGCAAGCTCCGCCTCCCGGGTTCACGCCATTCTCCTGCCTCAGCCTCCCGAGTAGCTGGGACTACAGGCGCCCGCCACCTCGCCCGGCTAGTTTTTTGTATTTTTTAGTAGAGACGGGGTTTCACCGTGTTAGCCAGGATGGTCTCGATCTCCTGACCTCATGATCCGCCCGTCTCAGCCTCCCAAAGTGCTGGGATTACAGGCTTGAGCCACCGCGCCCGGCCCGGACCTCGTAGTGTTACAAGCATCGGGGAGGGGCAGGGGATAAGAAAACTAGGCATCACCTGTAACTCCTGCTCCCAGTGCACAGAAACGCGTTGTGTCTCCAGAGCAACGTCAGCTTCAGCTTTGGGTGCTGCCATGAAATGCAGCGTGAACGATGAGAGAAGAGAGTTTAGAATAAAATCTGTATCCTTGCCCTGACCCCCAAGGCTGTGCCTAGCCCCCCTCCTCCTGGGTGTCTCCATCTTTGCTCTCCACGCTCTGGCCACGCAGCCCTCCTTCAGCCCCTGCTGGACCGACCTCCTGCCCCCAGCCTTGCACATGTGGAGTCCCCACATTTCAGCTCCTCTTCAAGCCCTGTCTTTGCTTGGCAGGATCAGGATCCCTCAGAGATTCCCCAGAGGAAACCAGGTCCCAGCATTAACTCCCTTTTTCAGCACCCTTGATCCAAGTGGGTGATTACATTTTTTTTTTTTTTTTTTTTTTTTTTGAGACAGAGTCTCACTCTATCACCCAGGCTGGAGTGCAGTGGTTTGATCTCAGCTCACTGCAACCTCCACCTCTCAGGTTCAAGTGATTCTGCCTCAGCCTCCTGAATATAGCTGGGACTATAGACACCTGCCACCACGTCCAGCTAATTTTTGTATTTTTAGTAGAGATGGGGTTTCACCATGTTGGCCAGGGTGGTCTCGAACTTCTGACCTCAGGTGATCCACCCACCTTGGCCTCCCAAAGTGCTGGGATTACAGGCGAGAGCCACAGCAACCGGCCATGATTACATCGGGTTCATTTAATTTTGGCCTCCCTGGCTGGACTGTGAGTTCCATGTCTGTCTGTGTCATGGTATCCTAAATGGCCAGCTCCGTGTCCGCACAGGTGTCCTGTGAGTGTTTGCTGAATAAACGAGAGTGTGTGCTGAGGCTCGCTGAGCAGCCACAGAGGCAGAGCGTGGGTGTAGCGATCAGTCCTCCCGGGCAGGAACTGCCAGGCAATTACCCCAAGGGATAAATCCTGTGTCCAGCACAGGGATTGGCCCCCAAGGGATGTGGGGGAGAGGGAACAATGGTGGGCAGGGGGAGAATAAGACAAACCATGGCGGAGGTGGTGAAGGCCTGAGAAGGAGACGGAGCCGTCGCAGGTGTGCCAACTGTGGCTGTGTGCCAGGGAGAAAAAGATCAGTCCAGCTTCAGGCTTAGGGCAGGTCCTCTCCACAGCAGGGGCATCAAATAATCCAGCTGATGTTATTGAGTGCCTACTACGTGCCAGGCACAGGCTCCGAATGCGTGGATACAGCTGTAGGCAAAGTCCCTGCTTTCATGGAGTGTTCGTTGCAGGCAGGAGAGAAAGATTATATGCAAGTAAATATCCATTTATCTCTGTTGATGAATATTTGGGGATTTTTTTTCCAGCTTTTGGCTATGCCCAATTAAAAAAACCTGTGGTTTATTCATTTCCTAGCAGAGCGGTTAGCAAAAAAACAAAAAAACAAAAAAACAAAACAAAAAAAAAGGACTGAACTACAGGTACACACAACATGGAGGAATCTCAAAATAATGATGATGTTATGTTCAGTGAAAGAAGCCAGACCGAAAAAAAAAAAAAAAAAAAAGAGTAGACAGGGCACGGTGGCTCACGTCTGTAATTCCAGCACTTTGGAATGAGGACAGATCACCTGACGTTAGGAGGTCGAGACCAGCCTGCCCAACCGTGGCCAACATGGTGAAACCCTGTCTCCACTAAAAGTATAAAAATTAGCTGGGCGTGGTGGCGGGCACCTGTAATCCCAGCTACTCTGGAGGCTGAGGCAGGAGAATCGCTTGAACCCAGGAGGCAGAGGATGCAGGGAGCTGAGAAAAGAAAAAAAAAAATAGTACATATTGGAGAAATTTTTTTTTTTTTTTTTTTTTTTGAGATAGAGTCTCACTCTGTCGTCCAGACTGGAGTGCAGTTGTGTGATCTCAGCCCACTGCAACTTCTGCCTCTTGGGTTCAAGTGATTCTCCTGTCTCAGCCTCCCGAGTAGCTGGGACTACAGGCACCTGCCACCACGTCCGGCTAATTTATTTTTACTTTTTTTATTTTTAGTAGAGATGGGGTTTCACCGTGTTAGCCAGGATAGTCTTGATCTTCTGAACTCATGATCTACCAGCCTCGGCCTCCCAAAGTGCTGGGATTACAGGCATGAGCCACCGCACCCGGCCTGGAGAATTTCATTACATAAAATTCTGGTAAATGCAAACTAAACTACAGTGATGAAAAGTGGCTCCGTGCTTGCTTGGGGACATTGGGGGCTAGAGGTTAGTACCTCCAGGGTACCACAGGGCATGAGGAAATTTGGGGGGAATAATAGCTATTGTATTAGTTTGCCAGGTCTGCCATAACAACGGACCACAGACTGGGGGTCTCAAACAACACAAATTCGTCTTCTCACGATTCTGGAGGCCAGAAGTCCGAGACGTCAGCAGGAAGGGTTCCTTACGAGGGTCGTGAGGGAAGGATATGTCCAGGCCTGTCCCGGCTGGTAGACAACCGTCTTCCCTTGGTCTTCCCTCTGTGTGTCTGCATCCAAATCTTCTCTTCTTATTTTTAATTTTTATTTATTTATTTATTTATTTTGAGATGGATTTTCTCTCTTGTTGCCCAGGCAGGAGTGCAGTGGTGTGATCTTGGCTCACTGCAACCTCTACCTCCTGGGTTCACGTGATTCTACTGCCTCATCCTCCCAAGTAGCTGGAATTACAGGCACCTGCCATCAAGCCCGGCTAATTTTTTTTGTATTTTTAGTAGAGGCGGGGTTTCACCATGTTGGTCAGGATGGTCTCGATCTCCTGACCTCAGGTGATCCACCCACCTCGGCCTCCCAGAGTGCTGGAATCACAGACGTGAGCCACCACGCCCAGACAAATCTTCTCTTCTTATGAGGATACCAGTTAACCTTGGACTAGGGCCCATCCAATTAGCTGATTTTAAATTAATTACCTCTGTAAAGAACTTGTCTTTAAATACACTCATATTCTGAGGTACTGGGGGTCAGGGCTTCAACAAAAAAAAATGTTCAGGAGATCTCATTTCACTGCCTAACAGGCATATTCACTCTCTTGACCCTAGTGATGGTTTGATGGGTGTATACATATGTCCCAAAGTATCAAATAGTGCACTTTAAACATGTGATGTCAATCACGCCTCAAAAAAGCTGTTAGGAATACAAGTCAATGGACATATCACCCATGGGGCAGTGCTCCCTATGAAGAGAGAGGGCTTTCAGCGTTGGAGAGGGCTGGTGGGAGCCTCCATCTTTCTCAGATGGGGAAGAGGCGGAGCATTGCCTGAAAGGGAACGGCAGGAGGGAAGGCCTCGAGGTGGGAGCCATGGGGCTCATTCAAGAATGGAAGGAAACCCAAAGAAGCCACATGGACAGGAGCAGTGGGGTCTTCTGGGGAGGTCAGAACTGGAGATAGAGATTGGAGATTCATTTTCTATCCATAGTTTCTTTCTTTCTTTCTCTCTCTTTCTCTCTCTCTCTCTCTCCCCCTCTTTCTTTTCTTTCTTTCTTTCCTTCTTTCTTTCTTTCTTTCTTTCTTTCTTTCTTTCTTTCTTTCTTTCTTTCTTTCTTTCTTTCTTTCTTTCTTTCTTTCTTTCTTTCTTCTTTCTTTCTTTCTTTCTTTCTTTCTTTCTTTCTTTCCTTTCTTTCTCTTCCTTCTTTCCTTCTTTCCTTTCTTTCTCTCTTTCTTTCTCTCTTTCTCTCTCTTTCTTTCTTTCTTTCTTTCTTTCTTTCTTTCTTTCTTTCTTTCTTTCTTTCTTTCTTTCTTTCTTTCTTTCTTTCTTTTCTTTCTCTTTCTTTCTTTCTTTCTTTCTTTCCTTGACAGAATCTCATTCTGTCATCCAGGTTGGAGTACAGTGGCATGATCACAGCTCATTGCAACCTCTGCCTCATGGGTTCACATGATTCTCGTGCTTCAGCCTCCAGAGTTGCTGGGACTACAGGTGCACACTACCACATCTGGCTATTTTTTGTATATATATATATTTTTTAAGTGGGGACAGGGTTTCATCATGTTGGCCAGACTGGTCTTGAACTCCTAACCTCAAGTGATCTGCCTGCCTTGGCCTCCCAAACTGCTGGGATTAAAGGCGTGAGCCTGTTTCATATTTTGAATGATGAGAAGCACTTCATAGGGTAGAGGGAGCAGCGTCAGGGCATCCTGGGCAGGGGGTGGAGGTTTCCCAAAGTGCCAGGGGAATTAGGTAAGTCATTCAGATACCACAAATGCCTTAAGTGTTCTTACTGTTACTACCATTTTGGCTAGAAGAACAAGAATAAGAAGAACTTTTTAAAACACCCATTTCCATAAATATGTTTAAAGGCACACGTTAAACAAACTCAAAGAGAAGACATATAGAGTTTATTAGAGGTGATGATGACTTTAAAGAAAAACTCACCACTGCTTGTAGCCGGACTGGCAAAATGTTTCATCTTGCATTCCAACTCTGGCTCATTCACTTCTTCAACAAATGTTTATGAAACACCAACTGTGGACCCAGGCACCATTCTAGGCTGTGAACGAAATGGACAGAGTCACCGACTGTGTGAGCTTTTTGGCTAGCTGGTCTGGAAGACGGGTTGAGACTGGTTGCCAGGAGGGCCCCCTTTAGCCAGGACTATCTTTATGGCTGTCATCTCGGTGTGATCACTAACAGCACCCTTTTCCTTGTTGAGACTCTGGCTTCGAGGTTGGTGGCAAGGCAGTTTTCCCATCCCCGTTAGCCCAGAAGAATGCTACAAAATGCAATGCCCTCTGCAAAGCCTGGAAGGTCTAAATATCTTCCTATTACCTTAAACCCCTGTGATCAGTCACCAGATTTAGATTGTTCTAGATTTAAGTGTTAATTTTGTTGATTGTATCCTTTAGACCGAAACTTGAAGATGTCTGTCTCAGGGGGAAAAAAAATCCAATCAATTGTAAATTGAAAACATTATTTTGAGGATAATGTCATGGGGAAGGAATTATGAACTGCATGTGGGAGATTGACCAAAACAGTCAGGGAGAAGATGTAAGGCATGTTTTTGATTTGTAGTATCTTTTAAAAAATTAACATCTGTTGCTTTTAAAAAATTGATCACCTGCTCTGTGCCAGACCCCGTGCTAGGTACTGGAGCATCACATTTAATTCTCTTAAAAGTCATCTGCAGTATGCATTTTTTTTTTTTAATCAAAGGGGAGCCCATGAGGCTTGGAGGAGGAAGTGAGTGAGTCAGAATTTGAATCTGGTTTGCCAGGCTCAAAAGCGTGATCTCCGTGCGCAACACGACCTCTTGAGCCTCGTGGGAAAGACCATATTTCCCAGGGAATATCTCACCTCCCTTCAAAACTCCAAGCAAGCAAGTCATCATCGCCCCCTCTCAGGCACTGGAGACTTTTAGTCTCATTATTTCATCACCTACAAGCCCCTACTTCATAATAACAACCCCTAACGCCTGGGATGGAGCCTCCTCGCTTGCTAAGCTAACACGTTTATGATGTGCAACTTCATTCATTCAGGCACTGGATGCCAGATGTATAGGGGTGTACAAGACAGATGTGGGCCCCACCCCCAGGGAGCCCATATCCCAGTGGAAGGGACAGATAGTTAAATGGAGAATCCCCTGTGAGGGCTGCTGGGATGCAGAAAGCACAGGTGCTGCAGGGCTTGCAGCAAGAGTGCTTAACCCGGGAGTGCTTCCTGGAGGAGGTGACACCGAGATTGAGACCTAGAAGCTGGGTAAGACTTAGCTGGGGAAAGAGGAGCTGGGGGAGTATTCCATAGCACATGCACAAGCCTGGAGGAGTGAGACAGCATGGAGGCTTCCAGAAGCAGAGGAAAGTTCAGGGTGGCTAGAATGTAGAGTGCAAGTGAGAGAGTAACAGGAGACAAGACTGGAGGTGTTACTTTAAGAGTAATCACTTGTTGGGCATGGCTCACGCCTGGTCTGTAATCCCAGCACTTTGAGAGGCCAAAGCAGGTGGATCACTTGAGGTCAGGAGTTTGAGACCAGCCTGGACAACATGGTGAAACCCCGTCTCTACCAAAAAATACAAAAATTAACCAGATGTGGTGGTGCCTGTCTGTAGTCCCAGCTACTCGGGAGGCTGAGGTAGGAGAATCGCTTGAACCTGGGAGGCGGAGGTTGCAGCGAGCCAAGATCGCACCACTGCACTCCAGCTTGGGAGACAGAGCGAGACCCTATCTCAAAAAAAAAAAAGAAAGAAAGAAAGAAAGAAAGAAAAAAGGACTCCCTGATGACGGATCAGTGGGCCCTTCCAGTGAGTCAGATATACTCATCATCTCATTGCTTCTTCCTGTCTGCCTGTGAGGAAGTACTTTCATTATTCCCATTTTATGGATATGATAACTGAGACCATGAGGTGGGGTAGACTGCCTGAGGATTTAACAACGGTGTGCTTGGCTCTAGAGCTTGCAGTCTCCACTTGGCACTGTGGCAGGCCCTGGCTTCCTCCTGAGGCGCTGTGCAGCAGATGTGCAGCCACGAGGCCGGCATGCCCAGTCTGCAGACCTCTGGCCCACGCCTGTTCCGTTCCTCCCGCTTGGCTTGTGCTGAAGCTCCTGTGGCATCCCTGAGCTCCGCCTAAGCTGCAGCTGAACTCTGCAATGGCTTCTGGCCCTCTGTGGGGTCCAGCTCTTCTTTTCTGGCCAGCAGAACCACAGCTGCACAAAGGCACTTGGAGGCCCTCCCCACCTCTGCCTGGAAGCAGGGCTGTTGCTGCACTGGAAGAATAACCCCCATCGATTGGGGTCTCCCCAGGGACCTGCCTTTCTTCCTTTCTTCCTGCCTTTCTCCGTGGCCAGGAGATCCTCCAGTACAGCCGACGGGATGTGAAGGTGACCCCAGGCTGCCTGCAAGAGGACTCTTCCAAACAAAAGCCTGACCAACAAACAGCCATGCCAGCAGGGAATACAATCAATATTCCAAAGTCATAAAAACCGGCTCCGAAGCCAGCAGTGGCTGGGAAGCCAGGATGAGGGGCCATGGAAGGTTCTGCTCACTCCTGCTCTGTTGCCAGGGCCCAGTGGCGCTGGCGAGGGGAGTGGCAAAGGCGGATGGTAAAATGGTTAGGCTGGTGGAGCTGACACGGGGCTCTGGAATCAGAAACCGGCTCTCTGTACACTGAGTACAAATTAACTCTACAGCCTTGGGCACGTCTCCATCTCTCTGGGCTTCAGAAGAGGAGAAAAATGAAGAGATTGAATCAAATGCTCTTTCTGGGGTCTGAAGAGATTAGGTAATTCCCCTGAGGTCCCCCAACTGTGAAACAGAGTCTGTTCTCAAACTCAAATCTGACTTCTGGGCCCACGCCAGCTGTCCACGGTCAGGCTAGATGGAGCCATGTCAGAAGCCGCCCCTGACATGCGGGCCGGGGTCAGAGCCCCGCCCAGCACTGGCTGGACCAGGTCTCTCTGATGAGGAAGACGAGGCATGGCTGGAGGCTCTCTGCACCTGGAGAGTTGGAGGAGAGCCTGTCGGGGGGGACAGAGTGGATCCTGGGGCTGACTCACCGCCATGCCAGTACCCTTCCTTGGGGGACTGCCCTTCCTCTGAGGGGTCAGTCGCTGCCCAGGAGTTTGGGCCCAGACATCCACCCTCTGTATGAATTCTGCCTTTTATGTTCTGCATTTTCATTGCTTTGACATCTTGGGGCCTTGCTGACTCTGGAGGGACTGCCCCCCCAGCAGGGCCAAGTCCTAGGGGTAGAAGTACTAGGAGCACGCCTTTTGTATGAAAACTATGCAGTCTGGTGATCACACCCCAAAAGTCCCCTTTTCCTCACTCTGACACTCTGGGCCACTGCCTACCTGCCCCAGTCACCCCAGGGCTAGGTACCAGACAAGTAGGGATGGCCCATATGCCCCAGAGAATCTGAAATAATTCAAGTGAGCCGACCCCAACCCTGTTCACCCCTGTTCATTCCCATGGGAACCACAATAAAGGCTCTTGGCCACACTTTCCCCTGGCTCCCTCTGCCTCCTGACCGACCTCGGTGTTTCCCTCTGTGACACTGTGTGATGTGGCGAGCCCCTCCTCTCGGGATCTGTGGGTATAACAAACCTTCTTTTTGTTGTTGTTGAGATGGAGTCTCGCTCTGTTGCCAAGGCTGGAGTGCAATGGCGCGATCTCGGCTCACTGCAAGCTCCGCCTCCTGGGTTCAAGAAATTCTCCTGCCTCAGCCTCCTGAGTAGCTGGGACTACAGGCGCCCGCCCCCGCGCCTGACTAATTTTTTTTTTTTTGTATTTTTAGTAGAGACGGAGTTTCACCGTGTTAGCCAGGATGATCTCGATCTCCTGACCTCATGATCGGCACACCTCGGCCTCCCAAAGTGCTGGGATTACAGGCTTGAGCCCCCACGCCTGGCCAACAAATCCTCCTTCTAATGGCAGTCCTTTGATCTGTTAGCCTCATCATACCTGAATGATAATAAAACGTACATTTTAGAACACCTTCATATGTGAACGCCCGCGTTGGTTCCTCCTTGGATAGCCTGGGAGAAGAGCCTGCTCCCGGGGCGTTGATGTAGTGGAGGGAGCCCTGGATGAAGGCTAGGTGTCTGAGGATTTGAGTCCCACGCGTGGCTGTTTGGCAGGGGCTATGAATCCCTTTGCTACATCAGAGACCGGAGTGACCTGTCCAAGGTGCTGAACTGGGCTAGTCCACCCACCCTCTCCCACTCAGTTCTTCCTGACTCCCAGACCATGGCCATAGGTCCTTATTGGGACACCTGTGGGAGTGACGTCCTGCTCAGGATGAAGGGCGTTGGGAATGCCCCTCCCCTCACTCGGAGGGTGGGGGTTCTCAGCTAAGAGTTCAGACTGTGCCCATAGCTGAATGAGGTGAGCACATGACCAAGGAGGACCAATCCATTTACTCTCCCAGGTACTTGCAGGCGGGCCCAGGAAGGGTCTGTAGGTCCAACGGGGGTTGGTGAGTGGTCATTCTTCTCTCCGTGGTTTGGAGAATACAGAGAGGAATGGGGCAACCCCTCCAAGGGGGGTTTAGCAAGAAGCCAGGAGCCTAGGGGTTTGATGTCTAGGCCTCAGATTCTGCTCTGTCCAGAGGCCTGGCTGCCTCTTGCTCCTGGGTAATGGAGGACACTCTGGCAACTTACAAAGCCCCCCCTGCTCAAGGGCTCTGGCTCTCTGCCTGCACAGCGTCCTCTGTGGAACCCCAGGGCCCCACTCCCTCCCCTGCAGCTTCATGAAAGCCCTCATTTCACAGATGCCCTGAGACACAGAGAGGTGAAGCTGCCTCCCCCAGGGTTTGGGGGGCCCCAGGGCAGCTGGGGTGGCAGTTGTGGAAGGGGCACTGGAAAAGGAGTCGGGCAGTGGCTGGGAGCTGGCAGCTGCACCCTGTCCAACAGCTCAGGGCTCACCAGCCTTGCTGCGAGCCCAGTCTTGCTGAGCCAGCACTCTGGCCGAGCCTGAGGGAAGCTGGGGCAGTTTGTGAGGTCTCAGGAGACTCCCAGCAGCAGAGAGCTGGCTCCCCCAAGCTCCTTGCCTGGGGCCCAGGCTGTTTGCTGTGTCACTGCAACCACCCCAGCTTCTCCTGGGGAGAGAGGACAGACAGAACAGCAGCCAGGAGAAGGCAGGCTGGCCTGCCAGATCCTGGGATGGGCTGGGAGGTCTCAGCCCTGTTTGAACGCGGCTACCTTTCAGGAGGCAAAATCCACCCGAGGCAAGGCCAGGTCACCGGCACCGCAGACTTCGGGGCCCAGGCCTCTTGCCCATGTGTGTCACGTCACAGCCCATCTGTGAGTCCCCTTTCCCCGCTTCTGTTTCCTCTAACCTTCTCCTCCTCTGTGTTGAACCAAACACCTTTCAAAGGGAATCAAAGCAGAGAGAGGTTTTTTTTTTTTTTTTTTTCAAAAGCAACACCAGGCTGTTTAATTTAAACTCTCCATAAGCCCTTCCATCCAGCGAGCTTTCCTGGTTCATCTGAAAGTTTGGCCCCATGCCTGACCTTGAGGAAGGGATGACCTCTGACCTGGGGGGAAGGATGACCTCTACTTTTGAGGCTGTGAGTGCCTCCCTGCCACCTCCTCCCTCTGTGTGGGTGGCACCACCTGTCCTTGCCACCTTCCCACATGCCTCAGATTGCACACCTGTGCCCAATGCAGCTCTGCCCCATTGAGAAACTCTGCCCACTTGGCTGTTCCGTCCTGACAGAGAACTTACCGTTTGCTGGGCAACCAGAGGCAAAGTGACCCTGGTCTTCTGGAAAGCCACAGCCTAGGGCTAGAAGGAGGAGTGACAGGAGGGCAACAGCTCATGTAGGTCACAGAGCTTGAAATGGACTTGAGAGACCATTAGGACCACTGCCCCTTCCCTGCTTCTCAGAAGGGACTTCCCCAAGACCAGCCTTGAAACCAGTAGACTAATTTATCAGTTGAATAATTTTAACACCCACCACTTACGTGTTGGATACTTACTACATGGTACGCACTTCACTGAGTCCTATTATCTGTGAGCACCACAATGAGCCCATGAAGTGGGTGCCCCTTTGTGCAGTTGAGAAAGTGGAGGCTACAGGAGGCTATGCCACTTTCCCAAGGCATAATCTCTGGTTAGCAAGAGAGAGAGTGGAACTTGAACCCAGGGATGACAGATTCCCAAGTGCAAGTCTGAAAGCTGCCCCACCCAGCCCACCTCCTGAGAGATGAGAACACCCACCCATGGGGGCCTCATAAGAGTTCAGCAAAGGTACAATTCCTGGTGTCCCAAGCCAGCCCCAACTCCCTCCCTGCCCTGAACAAGGACAGAATGCCTGCAGTTCCCCACGGAGTGGCAGGATGGCACATCCCTGTGGGGTGCCTGAAGCCTTGGGCCTCAGCCACTGGGTCTGTGCCAGCTCTACCACGGGCATCATTTGAGAATGTCAGCGAGGCCCTCACTCCCTGCAGCAGGCTTGCGGGCTGTTTATGCCAATATTTTTGTGGGACATCCACTCTGCCCAGATCTGTACTTTGTGCTGACCCTTGTCCTTCAAATGTCAGCCATCCAGTCCAGAAAAAGAGCCCAAGACCCTTGACAATCCATTTGGGATATAAAGGATCTAAGAAGGCAGCCAGCAGGAGCCCTGGGGACCATCTGATCTGTCCTGCCCATCTTTCAGATGGGGAACCTGGGGCTGGGAAATAGGGTAGGACTTGCCCAGGGCCGCACAATCCACCATTGGGCAGGCTGGGATGTGAACCTCAGGCCTCAAGTGGTGCAGGACCCTGGACAGCTCCCAGGCCCGCAGGGACTCCAGGCATGGGCTCCTGGTGAAGCTTAGGCCTGATCCACCCCAGCAGGGAAAGATTGCACACAAGTCCCCACCTGGCCTTCTGGTGACCAGTCATAGGATGTGCAGTAGTGGAACAGCACAGGTAACACTCCAAAAGCCAAATCCCTTCCCCTGGGAGAAGTGGTACCAATGGTCAGACTGTGAGGAAAGAGAGGTGACATCAAAAAAACAGAGGGGTCAGGCGCAGTGGCTCACACCTGTAATCACAGCACTTTGGGAGGCGGAGGCAGATGAGTCAACTGAGGTCAGGAGTTCGAGACCAGCCTGTCCAACATGGTGAAATCCCGTCTCTACTAAAAATACAAAAATTAACCAGGCATGGTGATGTGCACCTGCAGTCCCAGCTACTTGGGAGGCTGAGGCAGGGAAATCGCTTGAACCTGGGAGGTGGTGGTTGCAGTGAGCTGCGATTGTGCCACTGCACTCCAGCCTGGGCGACAGAGAGAGACTCCGTCTCAAAAAAAGAAAAAAAAAAAGAAAAGAAAAAGAAAACAACAACAACAACACACACACACACAAAACAGAGAGAGCCCGAAACAGTAGAAGCACCTCACAGCCCAGAACAGGAATGCATCAGGTCAAAGGTTGCACCGTGAAACTGATAACTGAGAACATAAGTGGTGCAATTCAGAGGGACTTGACTTTTCGCCCTCTTCTTCCTCTTCCAGCCCCTTATATTTCATTCCTTCAAGGAGGACCTTCAGTTATCTAGAAAATACACCATATGACAGGGCACAGTGGCTCACGCCTATAATCCTAGCATTTTGGGAGGCTAAGGCAGGAGAATTGCTTAAGCCCAGAAGTTTGAGACCAGCCTGGGCAACATGGTGAAACCTCGTCTCTACAAAAAATACAAAAATTAGTGGAGTGTGATGGTGCCAGCTACTTGTGGGGGCTGAAGCCAGAGGATCGCTTACACCCTGGAGGTTGAGGCTACTGTGAACTGTGTTCGTGCCACTGCATTCCAGCTTGGGTAAAAAAACAAGACCCTGTCTCAAAAAAAGGAAAGAGAATGCACCATATGAGGCCTCTCTTTTCTCAAAGATGCCATGTCCTCCAAACACTTTTCATATCTGCAATTAAATGATTATGTGCTTAACACCTAACTCTTGCCAAACCACTAGTCCTACAAGGGCATGTCCCCCATCTGCCTCTTTTCCAGCTGCATCTGAGTGCCTGGCACAGGGCCTGCCCCAGGGTAGTTGCCTGATCAACGTGTCTTGGGTGAAGGAGTGAATGGAGGAAACAGTGCAGTGCCCTTCTGACAGGCTCAGCAGCTTGAGGGGCAGCAGGGTGCCCGCTGTCCCTGGAGTTCTTGCAGCTCTCCAGTGCCATGAAGCTAGACATAGATGCAGTGTGTCAGCTCCCTAGACCTCATGCAGGGATTCCTGCTGGAACAGGGAATGCTGGGTTCTAGGTCCCAGCACCCCTTCCCAGGGAGTGACCCTATTAGGCTGGCAGGGGATAAAAGTTGACAAAGGGGCCAGGCAAGGTGGCACACACCTGTAATCCCAGTACTTTGGGAGGCTGAGGCAGGTAGATCACTTGACGTCAGGAGTTCGAGTTAACATAGAGAAACCCCATCTCTGCTAAAAATACAAAAATTAGGTCGGGCTCATTGGCTCATGCCTGTAATCCCAGCATTTTGGGAGGCCGAGGCAGGCGGATAATCTGAGGTCAGGAGTTTGAGACCAGCCTGACCAACATCGAGAAACCCCATCTCTACTAAAAATACATTAGCCGGGTATGGTGGTACGTGCCTGTAATCCCAGCTACTTGGGAGGCTGAGACAGGAGAATTGCTTGAACCCGGGAGGCAGAGGTTGCAGTGAGCCGAGACTGTGCCATTGCACTCCAGCCTGGGCAACAAGAGTGAAACTCCATCTCAAAAAAAAAAAAAAAAAAAAAAAAATTAGCCCGGTGTGGTAGTGCACGCCTGTAATCCCAGCTACTTGGGAGTCTGAGGCAGGAGGATCGCTTGAATCTGGGAGGCAGAAGTTTCAGTGAGCTCAGATTACACCACTGCACTCCAGCCTGGGTGACAGAGTAAGACCCCATCTCAGAAAAAAAAAAAAAAGAAAAAAAAAAAGGGCCTCACCCTGACACTGGCATGAGGTCAGCCCGATTGGGTGTCAGCGCCTCTGCCCCAGATTTCCCTGAGCTGCTCCGAGGGAGTGAAAGGGGGATTTCCTTCGTTCATGGGCTTCTCATAGCCTCTCAGTGAAGTCTGAGCTTTCTTATGGAACCTTCTGTCATTTGTCTTTTCCCCAACCCTCTCCACTCACTGGTGACAAGCGTAGTCTTTGCAGGGAAGACAGTTGTGGGAGACAAAACAATGCTCCCCACCAAGATGTTCCTGTCCTAATCCCTGGAATCTTTGAATGTGTTCCCTGATGTGGCAAAAGAGACTTTGCAGATGTGATTAAATCAAGGGTCTTGAGGTGGGGAGATGATCCTGGATTATCTGAGTGAGCCCAATGGAATCACAAAGGTCAGAGCCAGAGAAGGAGGTATGATAACAGAAGCAGAGGTCAGAAAGAGACAGGAAGAGGCTATGCTGCTGGCTTCAGAGACAGAAGAAGGGGCCAGGAGCCAAGGAACACAGGCAGCCTGTAGAAGCGGCAGAAGGCAAGGAACAGATTCCTCCCTAGAGGCTCCAGAAGGAATGCAGCCTTGCCGATACCTTGACTTTAGGTCTTTTGACCTCCAGAACTGTAACACATTTGTGTTGTTTTAAGCTACCGAGTTTGTGGGAATTTGTTAGGGCAGCAATGGGAAACAAATAGAACAACTATGCAACTTTGGATTTGCCTCTCGCTCTTTATTTTCTTTTTCTTTTTTTTTTGAGACAGAGTCTCACTCTGTTGCCCAGGCAGGAGTGCAGGGGCACGATCATGACCCACTGCAGCCACACCCTCCTGGGCTCAAGCAATCCTCCCACCTCAACCTCCCAAGGAGCCGGGACCACAGGCAGGCTCCACCATGCCTGGCTAATTTTTAAATTTTCTCTAGATATGAGGTCTTGCTACATTGTCCAGGCTAGTCCCAAACTCCTAGGTTCAAGTGATCCTCTCATCTTGGCCTCTCACAGTGTTGGCATTACAGGCATGGGCCATCGTGCCTGGCCTTTATTTCCATTTTATGGTGAGACGATACAGTGTAGGATCCTGGTATGGGACCCCGTGTCTTCGCAGGTGCCCTCAGTCTGGCTCTGCTGCTTTTGCAGATGTGTGACTCTGAGAAACTGCTTGACTCCTCTGAGCCTCCATTTCCTCGCTGATAAAAGGGGAAGAGCAATCCTCACCCCATTGCACTCTTGTGAAAGTCTCATGAGACAGAGTGTGCAGAGGGCTGAGAATAAATCAGATGTGTTGTGAGGACCCATATCTGGTTGGTGTTCTTTTTTTTTTTTTTGAGATGGAGTCTCACTCTGGCGCCCAGGCTGGAGTGCAACGGCAGGATCTCGGCTCACTGCAACCTCCCCATCCCAGGTTCAAGCGATTCTCCTGCCTCAGCCTCCCGAGTAGCTGGGATTACAGACATTTGCCACCGTGCCTGGCTAATGTTTGTATTTTTGGTGGAGATGGGTTTTGCCATGTTGGCCAGACTGGTCTCGAACTCCTGACCTCAAGTGATCGGCCCCCTCTTGGCCTCTCAAAGTGCTGGGATCACAGGTGTATACCACTGCACCCAGCCCAGGTTGATGTTCTTATGATGGGTCCCAGACCCAAACTCCTCTTGCTTGATCTGGGAAAATGCACTAAATTGTTTAAAGGCCGCAGAGCTGGGCAGCTGATCACAGACATTGGTAAACTTCTCCAGGCCTCAGTTTCCTCATCAGCAAAGATGAGAGGTTGTAAACTGTGGTTCTCAGGTTGCGGTCAGCCTGCAGACAGGTATTGTCTGGCCCGTGCCATGGTTTTAGAAAGTAAGAATTAGTTAACAGTGTTTGAAAATTGGGAAGTACCAGCTGAGCATGGAGGCTCATGCCTGTGATCCCAGCACCTGAGCAGCCTGGGCAGCATGGTGAAGCCCTGTCTCTATGAGAAATGCAAACATTAGCTGGGCATGGTGGCGCACACCTGTAGTCCCAGCTACTTGGGAGGCTGAAGTGAGAGGATCACTTGAGCGCCTGGGAGGTCAAGGCTGCAGTGAGCCGTGATAGTGTCACTCCAGCCTGGGTGACAAAGCAAGACCCTGTCTAAAAAAATAAATAAATAAAATAAAATGAAAACAAAAAAGAAAATTGGCAAATCTCATATAAAATTTCAATTTACACTTTTTTGAGAAAAATGAGATCTGACCCCAGTGGCCCAATTCTTCCATTGCAGAGGTGGCTAGAGCTGAGGGACAGCTGCATTTTTAGACTGAGTCTGTGGTCTCCACTTTGCCATAGTCCCCACCACTCCCTGTTACCACACCCTCTTGTTTCTGTCCTTTACATGAGCTGTCCACCCCCATAAAGGCATTCATGCTTGTGACCCCTGGGTTATATGCTCTGAAAAATTTCAGTTATGCCTACTGTGATCATCAGCTATAAACCAGCAATGAATCTGTGGTCTCTCATTTCTCAGTGATGCCATTTCTCTGAAGCACTTTTCATAATGGCTTTAAATTTAAGCAAGTTAGATTTACTTAACGTCTAACTCCTTTGTCAAACCAGAAGTCCCATGAGGGTGTGTGCCCCACACTAGATGGCCCAAGCAGGTTCTGCTGCTGCAGTTCTCACAGCCACGTCTTATACACCCTCTATCCTGCTTCTGGTCTCGCCGGCTCTGGTCAAGTTGTGCTGTCTACAAAGTCTCCTCTCCACAAAGTCCCTCTTCACTGCTTCCAGCCTGCCAGGGAATAAAAAAAAGAAATTCCATGCTTCTTAGAAATGAGTCTTGAATGAGTCTGAATGACTCATAGGGAGATCTCCTGTGGATCAAGTTCATGAACTTTCATGCGAGGGTTTCGAAACCTTGAAAGACCTCCTTCCAAGGGTTTTTTTTTTTTTTTTTCTTTTGATTTGCCTGATGTGTTTTAGTTATTTGCATTTCTTTTTTTCTTTTCTTTTTTTTTTTTTTGAGACACAGTCTCGCTCTGTCACTCAGGCTGGAGTGCTGTGGCGCCATCTCAGATCACTGCAAGCTCCGCCTCCCAGGTTCACCCCATTCTCCTGCCTCAGCCTCCCGAGTAGCTGGGACTACAGGCGCCCAACACCATGCCCGACTAATTTTTTGTATTTTTAGTGGAGACGGGGTTTCATCGTGTTAGCCAGGATGGTCTTGATCTCCTGACCTCATGATCCACCCACCTCAGCCTCCCAAAGTGCTGGGATTACAGGTGTGAGCCACCGCGCCCGGCCATTATTTGCATTTCTTCTTCTTCTTTTTTTTTAAGTTTTATTTTAGGTTCGGGGGTACATGTGGAGGTTTGTTACGTAGGTAAACTCGTGTCACGGGGGTTTGTTGTATAAATTACTAAATCAACCAGGTATGAAGCCCAGTACCCAATAGTTATCTTTTCTGCTCCCCTCCCTCCCTCCTCCCACCCCTCAAGTAGACCTCAGCATCTGTTGTTCCCTTCTTTGTGTTCATGAGTTCTCATCATTTAGCTCCCACTTACAAGTGAGAACATGTAGTATTTGGTTATCCTTAGTTTGCTAAGGATAATAACCTCCAGCTCCATCCATGTTCCCGCAAAAGACGTGTTCTTTTTTAATGACTGCATCATATTCCATGGTGTGTATGTGCCATATTTTCTTTTTCTTTTATTTTTTTTTGAGGGGGTGCAGAGTTTCACTCTTGTCACCCAGGCTGAAGTGCAATGGCGCAATCTCGGCTCACTGTAGCCTCCGCCTCCCCGATTCAAGGAATTCTCCTGCCTCAGTCTCCCAAGCAGCTGGGATTACAGGTGCCTGCTAACCATGTCTGGCTGAGTTTTTGTGTTTTTTTTTTTAGTAGAGACAGGGTCTCATCACGTTGGCCAGGTTGGTTTCAAACTCCTAGCCTCATGTGATCCGCCCGCTTCAGCCTCCCAAAGTGCTGGGATTACAGGTGTTAGCCACCATGCCCGACCACATACCGCATTTTCTTGATCCAGTTTGTCATTGACAAGCATTCAGGTTGGTACCATGTCTTTGCTATTGTGAAGAGTGCTGAAATGAACGTTTGCATGCATGTGTCTTTATGGTAGAATGACTTAAATTCCTTTGGGTATATATCCAATGGTAGGATTGCTGGGTTGAATGGAAGTTCTGTTTTTAGCTCTTTGAGGAATTGACACACTGTTTTCTACAATGGTTGAACTAATTAACACCAACAGTGTATAAAGATTCCCTTTTCTCCACAACTCCACCAGCATCTGTCATTTTTTTAACTTTTTAACAATAGCCATTCTGATCGGTGTGAGATGGTATCTCACAGCGGTTTTGATTTGCATTTTTCTAATGATCAGTGATACTGAACCTTTTTTCATGTGCTTGTTGGCTGCATGTATGTCTTCTTTTGGAAAGTGTCTATTCATGTCCTTTGCCTACTTTTTTTTCTTTTGCCGCAAAAAATGATATTTATTCAAAGAAAAAAAAATGACAAGATGTCCATGCCTTGGCTCCCTTCCTTCCCCTCTCCTGCTGCTCCTTAGCCCTCCAAGATTGAACACTGGCTAGGGCTAGGGAACAGGACAGCCCCTCAGTTGAGGTCAGGAACATTGAGGGGAATTTCCTCAATGGAAGTGTTGTAGAAGGTCTCGATGTCTCAAAGAGACTTCTTGTCTTCTTCTGTCGCCATGTTAATAGCCACCTCCTTACGGCCAAACTATCCACCTTGACTGATTCTGGATATAGTTTTCCCTGTTGATGGGAAGGTCATAGTTGACTAAAGAAACCTACTGAACATCAGTGCCTCTGGAACTCTTCAGCTTGTGCATAAGATCTATCCCAAATGGAAGAGACTTAGGTGTTCATGTAGGCAGCCAAGGAAGGCAGAGGCAATAAGCATCCATGTTCCTCAAAGACCTTACTTTGCCCGCTTCTTTATGGGGTTGTTTTTCTCTTGTAAATTTGTTTGAGTTCCTTACAGGTGTTGGATATTAGACCTTGGTCAGATGCATAGTTTGCAAACAGTTTTTCCCATTCTCTTTGCCTGTTTACCCTGTTGATAGTTTCTTTTGCAGTGCGGAAGCTCTTAAGCTTAATTAGATCTTACTTTCCAATTTTTGCTTTTGTAGCAATTGCTTTTGGTGTCTTTGCCCCGAAATCTTTGCCCATTCCTGTGTCCAGGATGGTATTGCCCAGGTTGTCTTCCAGGGTTTGTATAGTTTTGGGTTCCACATTTAAGTCGTTATTCCATCTTGATTTGATTTTTGTATATGGTATAAGGAAGGGGTCCAGTTTCAATCTTCTGTGTATGGCTACCCAGTTATCCAAGCACCATTTATTGAATAACTGGTCTTTTCCCCATTGCTTGTTTTTGTCAGCTTTGTCAAAGATCAGATGGTCCTAAGTGTACAGTCTTATTTCTGGGCTCTCTATTCTGCTCCATTGATCTATGTGCCTGATTTTGTATTGGTACCATGCTGTTTTGTTTAGTGTAGCCCTGTAGTATACTTTGAAGTTGGGTAATGTGATGCCTTCAGCTTTGCTTTTTTTGCTTCAGCTTTGATTTCCTTGACTGTTCAGGCTTTTTTTGGTTCCATATGAATTTTAAAGTAGGTTTTTACTAGTTCTGTGAATACTGTCATTGGTAGTTTGATAGGAATAGCATTGAATCTGAAAATTGCTTTGGGCAGTATGGCCATTTTAATGATATTTTTTTCCTATCCATGAGCCTAGGATGTTTTTCCATTTGTTTGTGTCTTCTCTGATTTCTTTGAGCAGTGTTTTGTAATTCTCATTGTACAGATCTTTTACCTCCCGGGTTAGCCGTATTCCTAAGTATTTTATTCTTTTTGTGGGGATTGTGAATGGGATTGCCTTCCTGATTTGGCTCTTGGTTTGGCTGTCGCTGGTATATAGGAATGCTAGTGATTTTTGTACATCAACTTTGCATCCTGAAACTGTGCTGAAGTTGTGTGCCAGCTGAAGGAACTTTTGGGCAGTTTTTTTTTTTTTTTTTTTTTTTTTTTTTTTTTGAGACAGGATCTCACTCTGTTGCCCAGGTTGGAGTGCAGTGATGCAATCATAGGTCACTGCAGCCTTGATCTCCTGGGCTCAAATGCTCCTCCCACCTCAGCCTCCTCAGCCTCTCGAGTATCTGCACAGGTGTGTGCCACCAAGCCTGGCTAACTTTTGGATTTTTTGTAAAGAGGGGGTCTCCCTATGTTGCCCAGGCTGGTCTTAAACTCCTGGGCTCAAGTTATGCTCCTGCCTTGGTTTCCCAAAGTACTAGGATTACAGGCATGAGCCGCTGTGCCAGGCCTCAAGGAGCTTTGAAAAACAGACTTTATTTTTAGATGAGTTTTAGGTTCACAGCAAAACTGAGTGAAAGGTACAGAGATTTCTCATACACCCCTGCACCTGCACAGCCTCTCCTCTATCAACTTCCTCCATCAGAATGGGACATCAGTTACAATGGATGAGCCTCTGTTGACACGTCATTATCACCCGGTGTCTGTAGTTTACACAGAGTTCTCTCCAGATGTTGGGCACCCTGTGCATCTGGACAAATGTCTAATGACACAGACCCACCGCTGTAGCATCACACAGAGTTTCACTGCCCTAAAAACCCTTCGGATGACTGAGGCAGGGGTCAGAGCACTCTGGTTTCAGGACATGACTCCTACTTTGCCCCCAGGTTATGCCATAAAATAGCTGGCCTTGGAAAGAGCACAAAGAGGGAAACTGAGGCACATCCAAGGGAAAGCTGGTGAGAGGCACAAAATACCTCCCCCTTCCCCCAGCCCCGGCCTCCCATTGCTCTTTCTAGGTCTCCCTCCCTGTTCTGTTTAGGACTGGGTCCCTCCTGCTACCAGCAATAACAGGGCAGGCGGAGGAGCTGCAGTTTGCTGGCGCTCCAGTGGCCCGGCAGCCCTGGGGAGGGGAAATGAGAGTCTATCCCTTTAAACACAGATTAGCAGCTCTCTCTCTCATGCTTGCCTTCCTTAAAAAGAGAACTTGTCAAGGTTTACATCAATAATAGATAATGGTGCATCACTGTGGCAGGTTCCAGCCGGAGGCTGTTTTGATATTTTCTCGAGAATTTGTCAGCAATCGCGAAGTCAAGAACAGTGGGGGATGGGGAGGCAGGGGCTGAGACAGCGCCTTCATTAATTTTTCCTCATTTGCATTCTTGCTGTTAAATAATGTATTGATCACTCTCTAAGTCTTTAGCCCTCCCTCCTCGCCGAGCCGCCCCTCCTGGTCCTGGAGCCCTCCCCTCCATGAGGGATGAGCTTGTCACAGGCCTTTGACAGGGGAGCAGAGGGGGCAGGGCTGGGACGTGTTGTCTCCATGAGGCCCCCAGATCCCCACTGGGCCTGTCTGCTAGATCCTCCTGGATCTCCCTGCTGTCTGGAGTATCATTTTCTACCATTTAAGTCGTTACTATCAGCTTGTCCTAAACTAAGTGGTTTACAAAGATGCCTCCCTGACGTTTTTGTGACATGAGGTTGGTGATGTTATTAAACCTGTTTTACAGATGAGGAAACTGAAGCTCAGAGAGGTCAAGTGCCTTCCCCAGGTCACACAGCCAGAAAACGGTGAAGCTGGACTTTGAGCCTAGGACTGGCTGGCTCTAAAGCCAAAGCTCTTTCTCTCTAAATCTGCAAACCTCATACCCCACTGTGGCCCTGGGAGGCTTGCCCATGATAGTGGGGAAGTCTCCTCTCTCTCCAACCAAGAGATCAAAAAGATGGGTGTGCGGGATGGGTGCAGTAGCTCATGCCTGTAATACCAGCACTTTGGGAGGCCAAAGTGGGAGGATCACTTGAGCCCAGGAGTTCAAGACCAGTCCAGGCAACATGGTGAAATCCTGTCTCTTTACAACAACAACAACAATAACAAAAATACAAAAATCAGCCAGGTGTGGTGGCATGTGCACCTGTAGTCCCAGCTACTTGGGAGACAAAGGTGGGAGAATTGCCTGAGCCCCGGAAGTCGAGGCTGCAATGAGCCGTGATCGTGTCACTGCACTCCAGCCTGGGTGACAGAGTGAGACTCTCAAAAAAAATAAGATGGGTGTGAGGATTGGTTTTGGGGTGGAGCCCAGGAGGCTGAGGCCGAAGGATAGACGGTGTGTGCCATCGCAAGTGCAGAACTGACACCAGTGTGAGGAAGGACTTGGGACACAGATTCAGCCTTGACCTCAGGAAGGATTTCCTAACCCTGGAGCTGCCTGCAGTTGGAATGTGACTCTCTTGTGAATAGCAAGCCCCTGTCACCAGGGATGGTTCAGAGAAGCTGGATGTCTGCCTGTCCAGTCACTTGTTTCCAATGAAAAAAACACCAATCGTTAGCTCTCTACCCCAACTGGGGATTGACTGATTCCATTAGGATCCATCCATACCATGGATTCTTACATAGCCAGTAAAACGATGTTGGAGGTGCATTTTTAAAAATTTATTTATTTAGAGACAAGGTCTCACTCTGTCACCCAGGCTGGAGTGCAATGGCACAATCTTGGCTCACTGCAGCCTCAACATCCTGGCCCAGGTATTCCTCCCACCTCAGCCTCCTGAATAGCTGGGACAAAGGCACACATCACCATGCTTAGCTAAATTTTGGTAGAGATGGGGTTTCGTCATGTTGCTCAGGCTGGTCTCAAACTCCTGGGCTCAAGTGATCCACCCACCTCAGCCTCCCAAAGTGCTGGGATTACAGGTGTGAGCCACTGTGCCCAGATGGAGGTGCATTTTTATTGATGAAAAACAAAAACCAAAACGTCCACAACACAGTCACATTGTCACGTGAACAACACTGGGCCAAAACGCAATGCAGAGTGTGATCTCATGTAGGTAAAATTGTACCCGCAAAGCCATGCATGAACAAGGTGCCTGGAAGGACGGTGGGAAGGCGTGCTCTGGAATACCACCGGCAGGTGCCTTGGGAGGGTGGGATTCAGGTGATTTTTCTTCCTTCTTTGTATTTTCCTACAGTTTCTCATTTCTAACACCAGCATTTCTGGTGTCATTCTTAGGTAAGGAGATCTGCACATATGGGTGCTTTGGAGGGTCAAAAGGGAGTGAAAACAAGGGCCCTGCAGGGATCTTGCCTCAAACATCTGGCCAAAATCTGACATTACATCTCTGTGCTCCTCTTACGACCAAAGTCATCCTTAGTAACTTTTCTGTGCCTCAGTTTCCCCACCCTCCTTGTCAGTGAAGAGGATGGTCTGGTTGGGACTATCCTTCACTCTTTACCAAGTCTGTAGCAAGGGTCCTGCTTGTGCCAGAACTTGGGGAGGGACCTGGGATTAGGCAGACGTAGAGACGGCATCCTCACGGTGCTGGGTGCAAGGCAGGCCCTGTACTTACCATTTCCTGAGGAGGAAATGAACTTCAGAGATGTTTAGGGCCTTACTTGAGGTCACACAGCCAGGAAAGGTTGGAGCCTTGCAGACAATTGTGGGTCCTGGGCTTTGCGGGCTGACGGCACCATCTGTCTGCCCCTCCTCAGTGCCAAGTGACATGACCAGTATTTCTGGGGCCAGGCCGTGGACTGAGGGCCCTGATAAAGGCCTTGGCATTGTTGTCATCATTGGGAAAGAGAGGTGACCCTCACCACATTCATGGTGTGTTCTCCCCCTCGGCCCAGAACGGTTTCACAGTCTGCATTTGGCCATTTTCTTTTCAAAGCCCTGATTTCTGCTCTCTCCAGCTGTCGGGGGGCTTCCTTCTCTAATCTGCTTTCTGAAGCTAATGTCTGCCCCTCCCTGCAGCTCAGCCCTAGTATTTGGGATTCCCCTAGGAGCCTCATTTTCAAATTAGCCTAGGGCTGTATGGTCTGAGCTGAAAATACTCTTTGCAGCTGAGAAGGACTCTGGAGGCTGCCCGGGCACAGGGGGTGGAGTGGGGATAGATAAACTAACTCTGTGCTGGGAGATCCACCTAACTTGTGAAACCTCTGGGGCCACGCAGGGTCCGTCTGATGGGTCCATTCCTCTGAAGCACCAGGCTCAGTGCTTTACACACAAAACCTCCCCTGGTCCTGCTGATACCCCAACAAAACAGGCATGAGTATGAACCATTTCACAGATGAAGAAACGGAGGTCTGGAGAGGGTTAGGGACTTGCCCAAGGTCACAAAACAGAGTCAGAAATCGAACCCAACTGTCTCATTTCTGAGCCTAAACTCTACATAACGCCTGAGTCGGAGGGAGACACACACTGGGAGGGGAGAAGAAACATGAGAAAGAGGAGGGGGCAAGCCTGGCTGGAAGCCTGGCAGAGGCTGCTGACCTGTCACTTCACGGGGGCCCCAAGGACCCGTGGGCTGACCAGTGCTTCCACCTTCCACGAGCGCCTCCGGGAGCTCAGCACAGCTGACAGAGAGAGTGACAGGCATGTTAGTCATTTTGTCTATGAATCTCTGTAGATTTAATAGAGATAGGCATAAATAGGAGGTGGAGATGGAGTTTATAGATACAAACAGGTATCTGGGCTGCAGCTACAGCTGTAAATATAAAGACGTGGCAATCATTTCCTCATTTGTCCATTCAGTAAACATCTCAGCCTCAGGAGGGAGGCTGGGCTCAGGGACATGCAGATGAAAAGGCGCAGCAGACACCTGTGGCCACAAAGGGTTCCCTGCTGGGGATGCCGAGCAGCTGGACAGGTGGGTTCGAGCTGACAGGTGCAGGAAGAGATGTTCACTGAGGGGAGCGTGAAGGAGGAGCCCCTGACTCAGCTGGGGGTGGGTGTGGGAAGGACTCTCTGGAGGAGTGAGGCCAGGGTTGGGGGGGTCTTTACATACCATACACACACATGCATACATACAGATACACATATGTACAATGGAGGTATGATTAAGGCACAGTAAAATGCCCAGGTCACAGGTGTTCTTTTCAGCAAGTTGTATACACCCCTGCAACTGCCTCCCGGAACAAGACATAGACAATTTCCGTCACTTTCTAGGCAATACCCTCCTCTGCTCTTCTGATTTTTAATACCGTAGATTACTTTTGTCTGTTTTCCCTCCTTCCTTCCTTCCCTCCCTCCCTCCCTCCCTCCCTCCCTCCCTCCCTCCCTCCCTCCCTCCCTCCCTCCCTCCTTCCTTCCTTCCTTCCTTCCTTCCTTCCTTCCTTCCTTCCTTCCTTCCTTCCTTCCTTCCTTCCTTCTTGACAGGGTCTTGCTCTGCCACCCAGGCTGGAGTGCAGTGGTGTATAATCTTGGCTCACTGAAACCTCGAACTCCCAAGCTCAAGCTATCCTCCCACCTCAGCCTCTTGAGTAGCTGGGACAACAGGCACACACCACCACACTCAGCTATTTTTTTTTTTTTTTTTTGAGACAGAGTCTCGCTTTGCCGCCCAGGCTGGAGTGCAGTGGCCAGATCTCAGCTCACTGCAAGCTCCGCCTCCCGAGTTTACGCCATTCTCCTGCCTCAGCCTCCCGAGTAGCTGGGACTACAGGCGCCCGCCACGTCACCCGGCTAGTTTTTTGTATTTTTTTAGTAGAGATGGAGTTTTGCCGTGTTAGCCAGGATGGTCTCGATCTCCTGACCTTGTGATCCGCCCGTCTCGGCCTCCCAAAGTGCTGGGAATACAGGCTTGGGCCACCGCACCCAGCCCACACTCAGCTATTTTTAAAAAATTTTGAGGGTGGAGATGGAGCCTCACTATGTTGCCCAGGCTGGTCTTGAACTCTTGGCCTCAAGTGATCCTCAATAGGCCTCAGAAAGTGCTGGGATTACAGGTGGGAGCCACTGTGCCCGACCTGGGATTTCATTTGAAAGAACCATGCCTAATCACTGAGCACATCTCAAGAGCCATCCATGTTGTGGTGTGAACCAGGAGCTTGTCCCTTTCTATCGCTGAACTATATCCCATAATAAGTATATGCCACAATTGACTTAACCATTTGTCTGTAGATGAACATTTGGAGTTATTCCTAGATTCTGGTCAATACAAACAAAGCTGCTATGATCATTCCTAAGCAAGTCTTTTTGTGAACATGTGTATGCATTTCCCTTGACTAAATACCCAGGAGTGGAGTTGCTGGGCTGTAGGGTAGATGGATGCTTAACTGTGTAAGAAACTGCCCAATGGTTCTCCACTGAAGGCGTGTAATCTTACGCTCCTGCAGAATGCATGCAAATTCCACTTGCTCCTCATCCTTGCCAACATTTGGTGATGTCGGTCTTTGGGATCATAGCTATTCCGGTGGTGCTGAATGGAGTCCTGGAGCATGACTTGGGGTTATCCAGGAAACAGAGAGGGGCCAGAGACAGGGCACTCCAGGCATGGGGGTGAGAAAACCATGGGCAGGTGTGGCATCTAAAGAGACTTTGTGGGGGAAAACATAAAGAGCCTTTGGGAAAGGTGGGAGTGCTGGGCAGTCTAGAGGTGAGGTCTGTTGTGCCCAGCCAGGTCAGCGACTCTGACCTCTGGGGGTTTTCTCTGGAGCACCCCACATGCCTCCTCCGGGGCCGGGCTCTGTGGGGGACCCCAACGTGGCCTGGGGTTTGGGCTCCTTTGGCAGTCAATATTTCCCTTGGTCCCTACTGGGAGAGTCAGGGAGACCCATGACTGCTGACCCTATTTAGACTGGAGGGTCTGATGTGGAGCTCTGTGGCTGAACTGTGTAAGAAACTGCCCAACAGTTTCTCTGGTGTCTCCCGCTGCATGATGCCACCTTCCTGCTCTGGGACCCCACAGTTCTGCACCGTTCTAGGCTCCCCGAGGAGGCAGGAGAGTTAGGATCAGGGCCAAGGCTCAGCCAGACTCAGGCTGAGACCACACTCAAAAAACCCAAAGTGCTGTGGCTTGAATAGTGGTCCCCAAAGATAAGTTCAAGTCCCAACCCCCAGTGAAGTCCTCACCCCTAGTGAAGTCCTCACCCCCAGTGAAGTCCTCACCCCAAGTGAAGTCCTCACCCATGTGGGTATGACCTTATTTGGAAGTACAGTCTTTGCAGGAGTCATTGGTTAAATTAAAATGAAGACCTACTGGGTTAGAGTGGTCCCTGAATCCAACGGCTGGTGTCATGATGACAAAAAAGGAGAAGAAACAGAGACACGGAGGGAAGAGGGCAGGGGAGAGACAGAGGCAGAGATGGGAGGGGTGCAATCATGAGTTGAGACACACCCCAGCCACCGGAGGGCAGAGGCTGGAACAGATCCTCCCTCAGTGCCTCCAGGAGGAACCTGCCTGCCAATGCTTTGATTCTAGACTTGTGGCCTTTTGTTTTTTTTGAGACAGAATCTCACGCTGTCACCCAGACCGGAGTGCACCGGCACGATCTTGGCTCACTGTCACCTCTTGGGCTCAAGAAATCCTCCTGTGTCAGCCTCCCAAGTAGTTGTGATTACAGGCACGTGCCACCATGCACGGCTAATTTTTGTATTTTTAGTAGAGACAGGTTTTTGCCATGTTGGCAAGGCTGGTCTTGAACTCCTGGCCTCCAGTGATCCACCTGCCTTGGCTTAGGACTTTTGGCCTTCTGAACTGTGAAGAAATGGAAGTTGTGTTAAGCCACCCAGTTTGAGTTAACATGCTACAGAGGGCCTAGCGCCTGAATATACGAAGCCAGGAGGGCCGCTGTGCCTTCTGCCCCATGTTTCCCTCTGGATCCGTCCACTGGCATTCTTCTCTCCCTGGAGAATCACCTTCCAGCATCCTCTCCAATTTACTCACTGACCCCTCCAAATCCCAGCCCCCGAGCAGAGCTCCCCAGTTGAAGTGAGACCCACGCAAGGCCTGTGTCCCCCTTGTCCATGTGCAGAACCTGATACCCTGAGCCTCTCAACTAGCATTTGCTGAATGAATGAATGGATACTTGCACTCTGCAGCGGTTTGCAACCCCTCAAGAGGTTCTGCTGCAGAACCATGTTTCTGCAAAGCAAACCTGACCCAGAAGGCACAAGTATGTGAGCTGGATGTGGGGTGACAGCTCCCCTCTCCGCAATGGAGCACGGAGATCGTTTTACTTCAGCCAGCCCCGGCTGGGCTCTCCCCTGCACAGGTGATTAGCAGGCAGCTTAATTGGCCTGGCAGAGCTGTGGGCTAAGCGGTGGGGAGGGCAAGCTTGCTTATTACTTCCCTGACCCGCTGGGACCTTCCAACCACAATACAGGACAAGCAGCGATCTCTGCAGGGAGAGGCAGGAGCCTGCGGGTCCCCAGAGCACTCGATACCCGGAAAGGACCCAGGCCTGGGAGGTTCTGCATTGTGGCTGTAGGGCTTGCTGGCCACGGGTCTCCCATCCTGTCAGCACACAGCCTTGGCTCTCCATGACTGCAGGGGCTGGTCTACTGGCTGCCGTGTCCCCAGTGTCCAGCCAGCACAGGCTGAGGCAGGGCTGCTGCGTCACACAGCCCTGGGGGCTCCTTCCACCTCAGCTTCTGTGTGAATGGTCCCCCTTGGACTTGTGCATCTTGGCAGCCCTGGCTCCCAGCACCCACCAGGAACTCAATGAGTGTGCACAGCAGTGGAGGGCACAGGCCACCGTGCTCAGACTCACAGCACTGACCAGCAGGTCCAGGGGCCTGGGGCACAAATGCTTTTCCCCTAATGGAAGCTTCCAGGTCCTCCTGAGCCCAGCCCAAATGCCAGCTCCTTCACGGTGCTCCAGTCAGAGCCAGTTTCCCCTCCTTCCTGCCTGCATACAAGCCCCTACCCCCATTTCCAATGAATGCCGCTGTGATGGTAACTGTCACCAAGAGCTTGCTGCGTGCTTACTGCATGCCAGGCACTGAGCCATGGCACTGAGCGAGTGGCTGCATTCCATCCTCACCGCAACACAGTGGGGCACATGCTATCACCCCCATTTTAGAGATGCCAAAACTGAGATCCTGAGAGGTGGAACAGTCTACCCAGGTCATGCAACTTATAAGACGCAGAGGCCAGAGGCTGACCCAGCTCCAACCCAGCCCTGCCTTCCAGCACGCTGAGTGCCACTGTGGCAGGCACCTGGGGTCTGTGCCTGCTGTGCCACCCTTGAACCCCTTGAGGGAAAGGAGAGGGTGCCCTGGTGCTCTCTCCAGGCTCCAAGCACAGAGGCCCACTTGGTGTTTGGAGAACAAAGGCTGTCCAGCTGCAGGCCCAGGATCTGGCCCCTACCTCCTTTGAACTGTTTACTTATGACCTCTCTCTTGACGTTTTGCCCCCCAAATGCCCAGCGCCTAGCACAGGACCTGGCACGAGGATCACCCAATGAAAGTTGGTTCCATTCAACCCAGTTTGAGTCATGAGCCCAGAAGTGGGAGTGACAGGGAAGGCTCCCCTGAGACCAACAGCGACCTGACATCCCCTTCACCATCTGGGACCCCACCTGGGTCTTGGTCTGTTTTCTGTCTCTCTGCATGAGCACTGGCATCCTTCCAGGCCACGCTGGTTGCTGTGACAGTAGCCCCTTCCCCACACGGCAGGGTCTGTGACATCCCAGCCATGCCCGCTGCAGCCTTCTCATGAGAACTGGGAGGATAGAGAGGGTTTTCTTGGTTTTTGTCTTTTGATAAAGGGTCTTATTCTATTACGCAGGCTGGAGTGCAGTTGTGTGATCATGGCTCACTATAGCTTCCACCTTGCAGGCTCAAGTGATCCTCCTGCCTCAGCCTCCCAAGTAGCTGGGATTACAGGCACGCACCACCACACCTGGGTAATCTCTTTTATTTTTTATAAAAAAAATTTTTTTTTTTTGAGATGGAGTCTCGCTCTGTCATCCACGCTGGAGTGCAGTGGCGTGATTTTGGCTAACTGCAACCTCTGCCTCCCGTGTTAAAGCGATTCTCCTGCCTCAGCCTCTTAAATAACTGAGATTACAGGCGTGCACCACCATGCCCAGATACATTTTGTATCTTAGTACATGTTGGCCAGGCTGATCACGAATTCCTGACCTCTGGTGATCTGCCCACTTTAGACTCACAAAGTGCTGGGATTACAGTTGTTAGCCATCACAGTCAGCCTATTTTAAAATATTTTTTATTTGAGGCCTCACATGTGCCCAGGCTGGTCTTGAACTCCCAGCCTCAAGTGATCTGCCTGCCTTGGCCTCCCAAAGTGCTGGGATTACCGGTGTAAGCCATTGCGCCCAGCAGAAAGAGAGGTTTTTACGAGGTAAGAGCAGGAGACACCAGAACACGTGAGGGTGTGTGAGGTGGCCATGGATGGCTGCTGATCCCCAGAGGGAGGGTAGGAAGAGGTGGGGTGACTGGGGGTCAGCTGGTGGCCTCTGGAGCAGACCACACTCCAACTATGCTCCTGTGGGGCCCAGATGACCATGGAGGAATCCCCAGGGAATGGAGGGTGGAATCTAGCAGCTCCTGGCAGTGGCCCCATTGGTGGGGACACTGCCATTCTTCCACGGTCGGAGGGAAGTACCCCAGGTCTGGACTGTGGGCAGAGGCCAGGACAGCAGAGGGGAGCAGGGTGAGGGGCCATGCGGTGGCTGCGGCTGAAACCGCTGTAGGGGCACGCATGATGCCCACTTCAGGAGCTCCTGGAGACCTCTGGGAACCTGGGGTGGGTGAGGTGGGCAGGGTCCTGACACCATGTGGGGGAGGCCGAGCCCATGGGCATTAAGCATTCCCTAAAGGAGTAGGTCCTGGTTGAAGGCATTCACGTCCTTTGATTCTGAAACAGATGGGAGAGACAAGGAAGGGAAGGGGTAGAGCAATGGAGTGCCGGGGAGAAAGTCAGAGCGGAGGCACCTCTAGCTAATGAGTAGAGAGGCAGAGACACAGGAGAGGGCAGCGTGGGAAGAAAGGCAGAGATGAAACGTGTTGGAAGCGCTCAGTTAATGGAACTACTAAGTGGTTCATATTTCCCAGCTAATAAGACCCCCTCTGCAGGGAGGAGGGGACGGGACAAGAAAGCACCGTGGCTCGAATGACTCAAGGCGCTGGAGCTAATGAAGTCACCGGAGACTCAGAATTCCTTGGGTACCTTGGACACAGCTCCATGGCAATGCTATTTTAATTCAGTCTGAGGATGACAAAAGGAAGGGAAGTCTCCTGCTAACACGATGAGCTTGGGGTATAGGAATTGGGGGTTGAGGGGGACAGGAACTCTGCAGGGGGTTGTCTGACAAGGGACAAAGGACTCAGGATGGACGCAGAGAGAGGGAGGGGTGAGACACGGTCCTGGGAAGCAGTGAGCACACAACAGACACACTCAGGGTGAACGGCACTCCTCGAACACATCACAACAAAGCCCACCCGTCCATCAGCTAGTATTAATCCAGAGCCGCAGGTGTGGGAAGGGCAGAGACCAGCCGGACTCGGGTCCCATGGGGCTGACCTCTCTCAGATTCCCAGCTGGAAGCAGCATCCTGTTCTTTCAGCAGAAAGTCCAGTCTCCTTTGGGGCAGGGAGTCTTCCTCTACCCACCTCTCAAGAAGCATCTGGCATTACCTCCTCCCTCTCCAGTGTGCCAGTCGTCTGGATCTTTCCTTCCTTCAGATCCTCTTTCCTGCCTCAGGGCTTTTGCACCTGCTATTTCCTCAGCCTGGAATGCTCTCTGCTGCTAACTCCTATACCTCCTTTAGCTTTCAGGCCTCTGATCAAACGCCACTTCCTCTAGGGAGCTGTCCCTGATGCCCCAGACCAGGACAGAGCCTTGGACATTGTGTTAGTTTCCTGCAGCTGCTGTAATAAATGATCACAAAGTGGTTGCTTAAAACAATGGAAATTTATTCTCTCACAGTTCAGGAGGCCAGGAGTTCAAAATCAAAGTGTTGGCAGGGTTGGGTCCCTCTGGAGGCTCGAGAGAATCTATTTCGTGCCTCTCCTGGCTTCAGGCAATCCCTAGTCTTGCTTGGCTTTTGGCCGCATGGCTCCAATCTCTACCTGTCTTCATACAACCCTTTTCTCCATGTATCTGTGTTTTCTTTTTAGTCTCTTAAAAGGACACTACCATTGGGTTTAGGGTCCACTCCAATCCAGGATGATCTCATCTTCAGAGCCTTACTTTAATGACATCGGCAAAGACCCTTATTCCAAATAAAGTCACTGTCCTAGGCTATTCTTGCACTGCTATTAAGCAATACTTGAGACTATAATTTATAAAGAAAAGAGGTTTAATTGGCTCACAGTTCCACAGGCTGTACAGGAGGCATGGTTGGGGAGACCTCAGGAAACTTACAATCAAGGCAGAAGGTGAAGGGGAAGTAGGCACAATTTAGGTGGCCTGAGCAGGAGGAAGAGAGAGAAGGGGAAGGGGAAGGTGCAACACACTTTTTATTTTTTTTTGAGATGGAGTCTTACTCTGTTGCCCAGAGTACTCTTGGCTCACTGCAACCTCCACCTCCTGGGTTCAAGTGATTTTCCTGCCTCAGCTTCCCCAGTAGCTGGGATTACACACGTGCCACCATACCCAGCTAATTTTTGTTTCACCATGTTCAAGGCCAGACTGGTCTCGAACTCCTGACCTCAAGTGATCTGCCCACCTCGGCCTCTCAAAGGGCTGGGATTACAGGTGTGAGTCACCGTAGCTGGCACAACACACTTTTAAACAACCAGATCTCTTGTTTAAAAATGTGGCACCCTCCCTTTCTCTCTCACTCCCACTCTGCCATGTGAGACACCTGCTCCGCCTTCACCTTCCTCTACGATTGGAAGCTCCCTGAGGACTCCCCAGAAGCACATGCCGCTATGCTTCCTGTATAGCCTGCAGAACTGTAAGCCAATTAACCCATTTTGTTTTTTCATAAAAACCCCCTGGATGTCTTGAGAACTCCATATCATGAGAACAGCACCCAGGGGATAGTGCTAAACCATTAGAAACCGCTCTCATGATCCAGTTGCCTCCCACCAGACCCCACCTCCAACAGGCCTGACCCAACTGGACTGGGTCATGGCCCTGCTGCATCCATGGTGTCCAGCAGCCTTGTAACTACTGCCAAGTGAGTGACAGGACTGTTGGGCCCTTGGGAAGCCCGGTGGGAGCAAGGGGGAAAGGACACACCCAGGGCCACCCCACCCGAGGCCGTAGCTTTTGGTCCCACAGTGAGGAGCAGCCAGGAGGCCCCCCCAAGACAGCCAGAACTGGAAGGAGTTTACAGGTCAGCTAGCTTAGCACCTGTGTTTACAACTGGGGAGAACAAGACTCAGAGGAGGCCAGGCACGGCGGGTGGCTCACACCTGTAATCCCAGCACGATGGGAAGCCGAGATGAGCAGATTACCTGAGGTCAGGAGCTTGAGATCAGCCTGGTCAACATGATGAAACCCCACCTCTACTAAAAATATAAAAATTAACCAGGCGTGGTGGCATGCGTTTGTTGTCCCAGCTACTCGGGAGGCTCAGGCAGGAGAATTGCTTGAACCCAGGAGGCGGAGGTTGCAGTGAGCCAATATCACACCACTGTACTCCAGCCTGGGTGAAAGGGTGAGACTCTGTCTCAAAAAAAGAAAAAGACTCAGAGGAGACCAAGGGCCTCTCTGAAGGACACAGTGTGACCACATCACATCCTCAGCACTCTTCCTGTCCCCTTGTACTGTGTCCCCTGCCCACAGCATGGATCTGAAACTGAGGGCCAGTTCTCAGGACAGGATAGGGAAGGCATGAGTAGGAGCCCTGAGATGCCAAGGACAAGGTGTCGTCGGCTGGAGTCACTCCCTCATGCTTAGCCTTCAGAGGTTTCCTCTCAGTGTCTTCAAAGAACTCCAGTTTTCCTTAAGTAGTTTCATTTTGCCTAATTATCCTCCAGTTGCAAAGCAAATAAGAGGTGTGAGGGATTAAGGAGAACCAAGAGGAACAGGCATTAGGGCTGTGAGCTGGAAGTGGGGAGGACGGGGAAGTCAGGGCAATTGGAGGGTCAGGTGAAAGCATACACAAGTTGCACTCCCTTTGAGAAACTGTATGTCAGAGTGGCTAAGAGAGTGGGCTCTGCACTCAGCCTGACCTGGTTTTGAGATCCATATGGCCACTGGCTAACTCAGGGACCTTGGGCAAGTTCCTTGACTTCTCTGAGCCTTGTTCCACATTTGTAACTTCAGAATAATGATGTCTACTCCAAACATAGATTGTCAGGATTTACTGAGAGAATGGCACCATGCCTGGCTCTCGGTAGGGCTCAATAAATGATAATGATTATGCACAGAGGTCAGAGACGGGAGAGGAACTCGGAAAGTTATAAAAAGGCTCAGCATCTCTGAGTTTGATTCTAAATGTCTTTGCAATCTAGTCCAGGAAGGCAGGGTCATGTCTGTCTTGTGACTACTGCCCTGGTCCCAGCAACTAGCACAGGTTCCTGCCTATTGGAGGGCCTCCCTGTCTTCTGATTGAAGGGAAGAATCAATGAGTGGGTGAGTGAATGAAGGGCAACAGCCTTTCTTCTTTGCAGCTGCAGAGGCTGGGCAGTTATTGGGCCATGCAGGTCTCAATCAGTCTGCCCTTTCTTGCTTCCTGGTACCCTCCAGCCTCGAGGCCACGTTTAGACCATTGATATTCACAGAATAATTTCCACCATTGATTACTGAGATGGAACACCCTCCCTCCCAAGCTCCGCCACCTTCCTCAGTCCTCCCCACCAGGGGCAACTCCACCGAGTTTCCTGATTAATTCCCCTCCATAAACATTCTGATGAAGCTGCCAGCTCTCGCCAGGCAGCCTCCCAGAGCAAGGATTATTTCACAAAGCTGCTTTTCTCTTTATGACCTGTGTTCATTAGCTTCTGCAAGGGTCACAGTCTGGGCTGCGTCAGTGGGGCCACCTCCGGGTGGGCAGTTCCCCTAGAGGAGAAGCTCTTCCCAGCCTGCCCAGGGTGGAGAAGGTCACCCCTGCCTAGACCCAGTGGCCTGGAAGCCATGGGAAGAAGAAGATTCCTGGCAGGGGAAGAGATGCTCTCAGAGGAGAAAATACTAGGTGGAAGCACATGACACTTCTGATATTCAGCCATTTGCTGACCCACGTAAATGGCAATTCAATTTAATAGGACCCTCTGTGGTTGAGCCTAGAGAGAGGGAGGGGAGAAAGGAGTGAGGGGTCTGGAGTCAGAAACACAGGGAGTCCTGCTCTGCTACTTCTCAGCTGTGTGGCTTGAGGAACGTGGCCTCATCCCTCTGGGCCGTCTTGTCAAGTGTTGACAGTCACAGCACTGCCTTGCAGGGGGGTGTGCAGTTTCAGTGCAATCATTACATCACAGCCTGCTTCCGTGGCTGCTGCAACATCCCTGTGCCCTCAACAGCAGCTATTTTAGCAATAACGAGTGAGTCGGGGGCACCGGGAGGGTGCAGCTGCCCACTCACTGACTGGCTCCCCAGGTGCCTACATTCACTTCTTTGGAGTAACTTCTCTGGCAAAGGCACCTGGGGACCCAGGAGATTTTGGGGACACTGGATTTTAGTGGAAACCAGAGAGATCCTCCGTATCCCACTCCCATGAGTGGATAAACACGGTGCCTGGCACAGACGGGATCCTCAACAAAAGGGCATGAATGACAGAAGTGTATCAGCGGATCTCTTAGAACACAGAATTCAGCTTTGAGAAGTAAAAGATATTTTAAAAAGTCATAGGAGGTTGGAGAGTGGGCATGGCAGGAGAGCTGCAGCCAGCTCCTGGGGGTTGGTTAGCAGGTGCTTTTATGGGGCCCTGGAAGTCACTGGCACTTTGAGCCTAAGGGTGTGGCAAGAGCCTGGGGCGCTGTCCGTGGTGCTGAAGCACCATCACTGGTGAGGGCAGCTGTCCTTTCTGTGCCTGTGATCAGCGGAGGCCTGTCCACCTCCTTCAAGAATCCTGAGTCCAGGAAGGAAAGAAGCCGTGGAGAGAGGGGCAGAGAGTGAGAGGTGAGGCCTGCACAAAGGTTACTGGTCAGACAATCACTGCCAGACTGGAGGAGGCACTTTTGTTTTCACATTATTGCAATCACCAAACACGAATTCCCTCCTGAGGGAAACGTCAGCATCTCTCCCACCAGTACGCTTCGAATGCCGTCCTTTTTTTCATTGCTGTGTAGTACTCCATTATATGAACTATATATGACTATCACAATTCGTTAATTCGTCTATTTTTTTTGGTTTTGTTTTGACAGACTCTTGCTCTCACTCAGGCTGGAGTGCAGTGGCACGATCACGGCTCACTGTAGCCTCAACTTCCTAGGCTCACGTGATCCCTCTGCCTCAGCCTCCTGCAAAGCTGCGGCACAGGTGTGAGCTACCATGCCCAGCTAAGTTTTTTTGTAGAGATAGGTCTCCTGATGTTTTCCAGGCTAGTCTTGAATCCCTGGGCTCAAGCAGTCCTCCTGCCTTGGCCTCTCAAGATGCTGAGATTACAGGTATGAGCCACTGCACCTGGCCCCAATGCTATCATTATGGCAAAAGTCAAATCAACCTTGTGTCTCCAAATTTGTGATGTGCACCCACCGTCCTTCCTCTTGTCTGGAAGCTCTCTGCAGGCCACTGCCCACTGCTTCTTCCAGCTCCAGGCCTTTTGCCCTTCCTACTTTCCATCATCTCATCTGACCCATCCTTTAAAGCCTGTCCCCAGATTCTCCTCTTCCAGGAAGCCTCCCTTGACCACTTCAGCCCACTCTGCCTTCTTGCTCCTCTGACCTCCTACTGAACTTGGAGCCAAGTTTAGCAAGCGCCGCTTTTCAAGATATTCTCCATAAGTGCTCTCTTTCTCCCCACTCAGTGGTGAGCTCTCAGGGGACCCAGTTCTTGCTTCTCTTACCTCCTTCCAGCAGAGCCAAGCCTGAACTCTGCGTGAATATCAACATCAGCAGCAGTGGCATCCGCCACCATGAATGAGCACTAAGGCCGTGCTGGGGCTGTGCTGCACTTCCTGTGCTTTATCTCACTGAAAACCCACGGTAACTCTGTGAAAGCAGATCCTGTGATTACCACCATTATAATAGGAAGCTCAGAGGGATGAGGTAACTTGCCCAAAGCCATACATGCACGAGAGCCAGGGTTCAAGCAAAGGGCTGCCTGACTTCAGGGTCTAGTTCTTAACCAGCAACCCCTCTGATTCATAGCAGTGACCCATAATAGCAACACACATCTGAAACCAGCTCCGCTTGGCTGTTTACTTATGTTGGGGCTGTGCCCCTAAAGAACCAAGGCTAGAAGAATTGGGGATAGCAAGGTTTTTAGTTTTTGTTTTGTTTTGTTTTTTTATCAGTACAGAGCAGAGAGCACTGCATTCTTTTTCTGCCTCTAAGAACATTCTCATTACTTACAAATTACATTAATTTCTACAAACACTTATTGACACCCACTGCCTGCTGTGCACCCTGCGTTATGATGAGTACCGGATTAGACAGTCATAAATAAAACACACACTGGCACAGTCAGTCCGTGATAGAAGCTTTTAGAGAGAGAATTAGAAAGGGCTCTGTGGCTCAGCCCCATCCTGGGGGCCCAGCCAATAGATGACACCAGCTTCTATGCTTTTAGAAAGACTCTGGAGTGTCCTGAACACCGCTCAGACTCCTGGAGAGACAGGAGGGACACGTGGGGCTGGGGCTCTGGAATTTTCAGGAGACAGTGAATCTTAGACACCTCTTACCTGCTGGCTGCTTTGCTTTGTCAGGTGGTTGGATAACATCAGACTGCCCAAGAAGCCAAGCTGGCCCATCAGGATGGGTTTCTGTGTATGCGTGTGCGTGTGTGTGTGTGTGTGCACACATGTGAGTGTGTGGGGGGGTGAGGGGTGCATATGCATCCCTATACACTTCTGCATTCCTTTTCAATTGGAAATATATCAGTGCTGACAAGGAACAGGGGTAGGAGCATGATATAATCACAAGGTTGCTGAAGCATGGGTGCACGGTGGGGAAAGTAAGTGAAAATCAATTTTCCCCTGGATCTGTGTGTGTGCGTGCATGTGTGTGCGTGTGTGTGTGTGCATAAAACTCCAGCCAGTCAGACAATGTTCACTCCTCTGAACAGCACACAATGCTAATGCTGGGCAGAGCCGGGGCTTTCTGGGGAGCTCTTGGAATTGCAAGATTGGGGTGAACAGGGGTGGGAAGAAAGCTTTATGAAAGGCCTGGTCAAGCTTCTTTCCCCCCACAGTTCCCAGAGAGGTCCCTCTGGGCAGCTTCTTGGTTTCACCTGGTGTCATCTTGGCCTGTACCAAGCAGCAGCCCCTCTGCTCTAAGACTCCCCTCCAACCCTCCTGAGCTCCACCCTGCACCCTCTTCCCTACATCTTTCCCAGAGGGGCTGTCATTATGTCAAAAAGCCCAGTGATTTTTAAAAGATACTTTCCCTCCTTGTGCTTTGATTCTGCCCGTTTTCCCTGGGTCTGCTAGAGAACAAAGGGCGTGATTGAGTGGTAATGTGTCCCCGGTGTCTACCTTGATTCCAGGCTCCTGTTCCTGGAGAGAATTTTGATCTCTGGTGCAGTGGCTTCCTCTTCTCCCTGTTGTGAGGGGAGAGTCAATGTCACTATGTGCTTCCTGGGTGTAAGAAGGGCCTCTCAGTCACTGCAACTCAAAAGCAAGATCCTTTCACCCACTCAGCAAATACTGACACCTACCGAATGCCAGACACCATCACAGCTGAGTGGAGTTAAGCGTCTGTCAAGCCTTTAGAAAAAACTTTGGCCCTTGTCTTAGTCCATTTTTTGCTGATGATACACCAGAACACTGGAGACTGGGTAGTTCATAAAGAACAGAGGTTTATTTTTTATAGTCTGGAGACTGGGCAATCCAAGGTCAAGGGGCTGCATCTGGTGAAGGCCTTCTTGCTGTATCATCCCATAGCAGTAGGTGGAAGGGCAGGAGGGCACATGCAAGAGAGACAGTGGAAGAGCCCCTATGATCTAATCACCTCTTAGAGGTCCCACCTCTCAACACTGTTGCATTGGGGATTAAATTTCCAACACACTAACCCTGGGGGACAACAGCCCTTATGCAACTTGTGCTCTAGTGTAGAGTACAGTGGCTAGAGAGATACAGGGTCACATCCAGGCTCTACCATTTGCCAACTGTAAGACCTTGAGCAAATTAATTAACATCTCTCAGGCCGAGCTTTTCCATATTCAAAAGGGAGAGAACAAGAGCGTATTAGTTATCTATTGCTACGATAATGCTGCATAACAAACATCCCCAAATTCTGGTGGCCTGCAACAGTAAGCATTTGCTCCTCAAGCATCTGCAGTCAGCTAGGGGAGAAGGACCACGGGTCTTACAGCTTTGTAGGCATTGGCTGGGCTCACTCCCACATTTGAGAGGCAGCCGGCTGTTGGCTGGGGTGACTTGGGTGGCTTGGCTCTGCTCCATGTCTCTTTGGTTTTCTGTCAGGTTAGCCTGGGTGTATTCTCCTGGCGATGACAGAGGTGCAAGAATGAGAGCCAACCCCATTACATACATGGTTTTTGAGCCTTTGCTTGTATTAGTTTCTAACATTCCATTGGACAATGGAAGCCTCTTGGAGGATTCCAGAGTGAGAGTGGAAGGAAACTACAAATTCACATAGCAAAGATGTGAATACAAGGAGGGATAAAGCATTAGTTTCATTTTTACAGTCTACCATGGACTTTCTTCCTGGGACTGTTGGGGGATAAAAGAGAATGGCAAAAAGTCCTTGGCTCAGCTCTTAGCTCATAGCAAGGGCAACATCAGGAGCTAACTTAAAAAGAACAGAGGTCTTTGGGTGAATGAGGGCAAGGTTCAGATAGGTCTTTTTCATTGTTATATCCCCAGTATAATAACCACTGAAGGAATGAGCTGACCACAAGGTAAGTTGTTCTTGAGATCAAGGCAGCTGATTCCAGCAATTGTTCCATCGCACCTGCTGGAGGCTAATGGTTTCCCCTAGAAGGCCCTGGATGGAGCCATTCTTTGTCCACTATGGGGCTTCTCAGCCCTCCCAGAACTCGATATTTGGGCGAGAGGAATAGCTCCAGGAGTGTACTGGGAGAGCATTCTCACTGTCAAAGCTTCCAAAGAATGAGGAGGGAGGCCTCCTATCTGGAAATGATTGTTGTATGGACCAGAGGTAGGAGGAGGGAGCAGGTGACTACTCGGATCCTCATGCACACAAAGGAGAACTACATTTCCCATCTTCCCTGGCAGTGAGATGAGGCCACATCACTGAGTTCTGGACAGTGGGGTGTGGGTGGAAGGGATGTATGCCACTTCCAGACCTGTGCCCCCCAAAACCTCCTGCACAATCTCCCATAGCTCTCTCTTTCCTGGTCTTCTCATCAGATGCAGAGGGTCCAGAGAGGAACGCCAAGGCTCTAGGACAGGGGTCAGAAAACTGAGGCTCACAGGCCAAATCCAGCTCTCTGCCTGTATTTGTAAATAAAGCTTTATTGAAACACAGTCTTGTCCATTCATTTCTAGGTTGTTTATGGCTGCTTTTGCACCACAATGACAGAAATCATTAATTGTCACTGAGTGGCCTGCGAAGCCTAAGGTATTTCCCATCTGGTCCTTTAGGGAGAAAGCTTGTTGACTCCTGCCCTGGGGCATGGTGGAGCCACCACCCAGGATGGCAAGGAGCCTGGGGTCCTGGATGACTGTGTGGACTACCGGCTCCTCCTTCCCAAGAGCGTGCGCTGGACAGTGACACAGCAAGAAAGAAGCTTTTACTGTGCTGAGACACTGAGATTTGGGAGCTGATTGTTTTAAGTCAGTCTACCCTGGATACACACAGCCCAAGGAGCTGACTCTGGGATGAGTAGAAACATGTCTTCCTATTCATCTTCACCCTCTCTGTGCCCTGCACACCTAGGAAGCTGACTTGTCTCCAGCCCAGGGCTCATGCAGGAGCCAGTCTGACATCCCATAGTCACTCAGACCTGGTGGTCCTGAACTGCCATCTGGGTGAGGTTGCTTTGATGGAGTGGTAGGGGTCCTTCTCTCCTCATAGAAGGATAAAGCAATAAGAAGACCAGAGCTAGGAACAGGAAGCCCCTGGGAAGCCCATGCTGGTGCCAGCCTGGTGGTCCTAGAAAGGCAGCCTTGCTCTCAGATCAACCGTTTTAGGAAACTTGAGCTTGAGTGTTTGTAGATTAATGACTCTGCAATCCTAGATAAGTTACTTAACTCTGCCTTCCCAAGCTTCTGTTTTCTTATCTGTGAAATGTGATCAAGAGTGCCTATATCCTAGAGTTGCTGGTAATAGCAAGATCTTCAGCAGTTAGGGAGGCCCCCGCCCTAGAGTGCCATTTACATGCACAGTGCCATTTCTCTCTTACTCTTATTCTCCATGTTCTGGGCCCTGGAGCCATGTCCCTCCCCAGGGAACCCCCCTGCCTGCAGCCTTGGCTTCCCAGGCATGGCCCTGGCACCTGGCACAGCTACCTGCACCTGTGCTCACCTGCACTGGTTTCTCTCTTGAGATTTTGACCAAGAGGAATTGGGGGGGTGGGTGAGCTCAGAGGGTGCAAGGCAGCCCTGCAGCTGGGGGCCATGCTGGGCCATGTGCCAGAGGAGCAAGGAGAAGAAACCAGCTGTTAGATGAGGGAAGTCGCCCCACAGAGAAGAACACTCTGGTCTCCAGGAGACAGGCTGCCCAGTGGAACGTTCTACGTCTGCGCTGGCGGCCAGGTGGGGTGAGCTCTCTTAGGCTCGGTCTTGGTTTATGACACGTGGCTACTGAGTACTTGAAATGTGACCAGTACCACAGAAGAACTGGACAGTAAACTTTATTTACCTGAAATAAATTTAAATTGGATTCAGTTTTGTTTTTTGAGATGGAGTCTCCCTTGGTTGCCTAGGCTGGAGTGCAGCGGCGTGATCTCAGCTCACCGCAGCCTCTGCCTCCCAGGTTCAATCGATTCTCCTGCCTCAGTCTCCCCGGTACCTGCTTGATAATTTTTGGTATTTTTAGTAGAGACGGAGTTTCATCATGTTGGCCAGGCTGGCCTTGAACTTCTGACCTCAAGTGATCTTCCCGCCTCAGCCTCCCAAAGTGTTGGGATTACAGGCGTGAGCCACTGCGCCTGGCTGGACTTAGTTTTAATTCAAAGAGGCTAGTGGCTGTCATCTCGATCAACATACAGCTAGTGCTTCCTGGTCATCCCCTCAAGGCCCGAGGTACACTCGGGGTCTTTCCTGCCCTTATGCCAGGAACTGTTTCACCTTTACAAGGCCCACCTCCTTTGACTTGAGTCACCCTCAGTGGGGTTGCTTCTGAAACCTGGAGGTTTACGGCTGAGGTCAGCCCCAGCCTGGGTTCCTGGGGCTTGCCAAGGCTGCAGTGCTGTGTGTGTGTGCATGCATGTGCACACGTGTATACCTGCAGTGGGACAGAATGGGCAGATCATGACAGAAAGAGCCAAGCAGGCACGATGGAGATGCAAGCCAGACGCACGCTTTCCCCTTGGTGGGCGTGGCCTTGAACCTCAGCTTTTGCCTGCAGTTTCCACTGCATGAAGCTCTCAACAGCAGAACGTTTGAAATGAGCTCTTCTGGGAATGTGTTTCCTAGGCCATGGATTCCCGAAGCAGCATTATTTATCCTGTTCCTTCTCAGACCCACTTTTCATTTTGCCTCCCGATCTGGCAGCTCCAGAGGTGTCAAAAAGAACAGGTGGAAGAGGAGGGGATTCTCAGGTTTGCAGGACACGTGGCACGCAGGGGCTGTGCCACCACAGACTGGAGCAGAATCACGCGAGCTCCAGCACCAGTGGTGCCACTGGTTTGCTGGGTGACCTTGGGCAGGTCAACGAACCCCTCTGGGTCTCCGTGGCCCCATCTGTTGAGAGGGTCAAGTGAGGGATAAGACAGGCCTGCGAGGAAGGGAGGGGCTGGTGTCATGGGTGTCATGCCACACATCTCCTGCTGAACCCAGAGACACCAGGAACTTGCTTCCAGGGAACAAACATGGGCTAAGTCACAACTGCCATAATCCGGTGGCTTGTCACTTGGAGAGCGAAGGAACTCCTCGGTTAAGTAAGATCTGAAGCCAAAGCGAATGCACGAAGGGGGAAAGGCAGTGGGGTGGTGGGGAGGGGCTGAGGAGCCAGGGCACCTCCCAGCACTGTGGTGAGACCTAGCCTCTGGCCAGAACCATTGTGGGACTCTTGGGAAGAAGATTTGGAGGTCCAGAGACTGTGTGCCCCTACCCCCGCCCCAACTTGGCTAACCCGTTGGCATATTCTGTAACCCTGCCGGAGCCTCGGCTTTCTCATCCGCAAAACGAGGATGACGACAGCAACTGGGTCCTGTGAGGGCAGCTGGGACAATTCAGGGTGCTATTGTAGCTGAAGCCTGGCACACAGTAGGCGTGCAAAAAATAAACAACTCCAGCTTGTGCAGAGAAGTGGGCTGTTCAGAGGAGACTGGGATGATGGGATCTGCTTATACCTGTTTTAAATAAATTTTTTTGGTCTTTTTTCTTTACGCAAACCATTCATTCCACAAGCTTATACTTTTTTAAGAGCAGCCCTTAAGCTGAGAGAGAGCAGAGGAGCCTGAAGTGGGAGAGGTGCCTAGAGTAAAAGCCCCTGCCCTGGCTGTGACCTTGGGCGACCCTTCCCCTGCAGGGCCCTGGAGCTCTTCTCTAAAGGGAGGGGTTGAACCAGAACACCTGGAGGTCCCTCCAGTCTGCAGGTTTCCATAGGTCCCCTCCCGGTCTCCCCCACCTCCCTGCTCTAAGACGGAGCCTGGAGGAGACAGCCGGTGGGGGAGGAGGCCTTCTGGCTTCCTTCCACCCAGCCTTGCCCTGGGGTTCCCAAGTACCTTGAATTCATTAGCGGCTGCAGCTCTGAGCGTTGATTAAAAAGATGCTGGTTTTTTTTCTCCTTCTCTTTTCCCCTTGGTTCTTTCCCGGAGCAGTGATTTCAATTTGCAGCCGGCTCCCTCTGGGATAGAGGGGAGGGTGGGGCTGGGAGCTTGGCCGCGTCTAGCTGGGGGTGGGGGCGGGGGTGGAGACCTGGGTGCCCTCTCTTCCCTTTCTCTGCTCCTCTCCTCCCTTCTTCCCCTCCACGCGCCTGGCTCCCCCTCCACTCCCCCTCCCTCAGTTGCAGGCCAGGATCTGACACACCTGCAGTGCACATTGATTGCCTGATTAAGGGGAGATTGATTGGTCCCTGCTGTCATTAGCATATAGTTAGCGGTGACCCCTCTGCTTGGCCTCCAGCCTGCGCTGACCTGAACGGCTCCAACAGCTCAACAGGAAATGGGAACTCGGGGAGGGGAGGGACTGGCCTGGCCTGGTCTGGCTGTCAGCCCTGGGCCAATAGGGGACCCCTAGAGCCCTCTAGCCTGGCTGGGCCCTGGACCTTCCGCGGGGATCAGTGGACTATTTTCCTTTCTTCTGAATGGGGAGGTTGAATGCAACGCTTTCTAAGTGAGAAGAGAGTTGTGCAACCTTACCTCCCCAACCCTGCACCATCTTCTCCCGACCCTCCCAGCTCCTCCGCACACCTTGTACCGGAAGCCCCTTTAACCCGAGCTTGCCCCTTCTTCTTGGAGACTTTTTTTTTTTTTTTTTTAAAGAGACAGGGTCGGCCGGGCGCGGTGGCTCAAACCTGTAATCCCAGCACTTTGGGAGGCCAAGACGGGCGGATCACGAGGTCAGGAAATCGAGACCATCCTGGCTAACCTGGTGAAACCCCGTCTCTACTAAAAAAATACAAAAAACTAGCCGGGCGAGGTGGCGGGCGCCTGTAGTCCCAGCTACTCAGGAGGCTGAGGCAGGAGAATGGTGTAAACCCGGGAGGCGGAGCTTGCAGTGAGCTGAGATCCGGCCACTGCACTCCAGCCTGGGCGAGAGAGCGAGACTCAGTCTCAAAAAAAAAAAAAAAAAAAAAAAAGGCTAGTTTTCTCCTAAAACAAAACCCAGCAATGCCACATGCTTTGGAAGGTGTCGGGTGGATGACCCCAGAACCCAGGGTCCAGCTGAATCTCCCAGCCACGCCTACTAGGATGGTGAGGTCGCTGCAGGTGGGAGCTCCTGGGTGGGGCTTATTCATTCTCCCTTCCTGTCCTCAGAACCCCACTCTGTGCAGAGCCCATGGCCGGGGCCTGGAGCGGGGGCACACCTTGAACACAAGCTTCAGGGCCCAGTTGGATCCGACTCAGTCATTTAGCAGCTTTGTCACCTTCTGCAAGCTCACCACTCTCGGAGCCTCATTTTCCTCCTCTCTGAAACAGGATGACAGTAACTATCCTAGAAGGATTGCTAAAAGCTTCAATTGAGATAATCTATGTGCACAGCACATCGTAGGCACAAAGAAAAGGGAAAAGAAAGACTAACGTTTGATGTTTTCACTCTGCCATATTATGGTTTGCTTATTGGCCTCCCGAAAGCATGTTATTTGAAAACAAATATAAAGGATATTATAAGCTCTGTCATCGCAGGGAATATGCCTCATTCATCCCAGCACCACTGCTGGTGCCTGCACAGTGTCAGGGACATGGCAGGTGTGCAAGAGATGTTGGGTGAGTTGATGGATTTTGGACTCAAGGTGCTCTGGGGCCCTGAGCAGCGCCCCTTGAGAAGGTGCCTGGCTCAGTCCTGTGGGCTGAGATCCCTTGGCCAGGGCTTTTAGAGGATGACAATGATGGATGAAGTCAAGCCTAGGCAACGCCTCCAGCAACTCTGAAGGGAGATTCTCCATCTGGCTACAGTGAAGGGAGCCATGGACCCGCGGATGGCAGTGGGGGACTCTCAGAGTGGTTGGGAAGGAGATGAGGCCTGGTGAGCATCCTTTGCTCAATAAGAGACAAACTGTATCCACTGGGCTGAGCAGATGTCCATGTTCCCAGCCACATGCTGAAATCCTGGGGAGGTGGAGTTCAGTGACACCAGTAGCCTCCTGGGCAAGGTCACTTTGAGCTCAGGCCAAGGGTGGCACCGTGAAGATGGCCATGGGAGACCCTTTGATCTGGTCCACCTTGCTGGTGGGTACACAGGAAACCTCAGGACCCAGGAAGCAGCAGTTCTCCGGTATAGCAATGGGGTTGGAGGGTACCCTGCTGCAATGCCCAGGATACAGCAGCCTCTGGCAGAGCCAGGCAGAGCCAGGCGGTGCGAGCCAGGGGGGCGAGGCAGTCCCAGCTGGCTGGGCCAGTGAAGGCTTCCTGCGAAGTCGCAGCCCTTTGAAACTGACTAATAAGGTTTTCTTCCCTTTCTAAGTTGAATGAGTCAGGCGCTTCATATAGGTTCCCATCTGTCTGCTCCATCCCTGCCAGTTGGATTCTAGGCCTCTAGCCAATTAAAAAACCCAAACTAGCTCAGTGGGAATCTGCTTGACTGGTTTGGTGAGAGCTCTGTTTTCCCTCGGTGGAACAGAGGCCTCTTGGCTGCCCTTCTGGGTCGTGCCTGAGAAGGAGTCTGGAATCCTGCAGCCAAGGAGCTGGGATGGCTTGAATTAGGACCAGGAGGTGGGAAGCTGCAAGGAGATGGAGCCCAGCTACACAGAGGAAAGACGTTGTTCCCCAGGCTGTTCATGGCTGGAGCCCACCGCACTCCGGGCCTGCTTTGGTCGCAGTGCTTGGCCAGGCGTCAGGGGAGCTCAGCTTGACCTGGATGTCTTCCCCGCAGTGCTCCAGGCCCTCGAGGACTCAGTGCTGGCTGTACCTGAAATGAACGAACACGTGCCCAGGCGGGGGCAGGGTTAACTGATCACCAGAGCTGGTCACATACGGGCTTTCAATCCCTTGTTCACACCACAGCTGGCCGGTTGGATGGGACAAGGTCCCCGGGATTCCCTGAGGCTGAACGAGCTGAGCTGCCGGAGGGGTGGGCGGGATGGAAGGTGGGTGGCCTGTGTGTTGCTGGGATTAGGCTTCCTGGGCCATCATCTGCTTCTCCTCGGAGAGGGGTGACAGCGTGAGGCTCAGGAGGGCAGGTGCCACCCAGGGGCCAGATTCAGCAAAGAGTAAGCAAAATCCCTTGGGGATGGGGTGGGAAGAGTTGCTGCAAAATGTGTGCACTTTGCTCAGACAGGACTATTACAGCTATAAGGAGAAATGAAGGTGTCTGCAGCCAGCCGGCAGCAGAGCAGATGAGCTCTTGAGAAGGCACCTGCTCCTGTTAGAGGTGGACCTTTGGTAGCAAAGAGGCAACAGCTGCCAACAAAACAAATGGGGGCTGGATGTAGTGGGTCACACTGGTAATCCCAGCACTTTGGGAGGCTGAGGCGGGCAACATAGTGAATATTCATCTCTAAAACAAAACAAAACAAAAACGGAGATGGGTATGGGACCGTGCATTTGGGGGCCATTTAGTGCGAGGGAAGCACCGGGCAGAACGTGTAGCTATTAATTAATGTGCTTATCATGTCAACCCCTCCCCACATGCAATAGCCCATAAATTCTGTTTTTCTTTTTCTTTTTTTCTTTTTTTGAGATGGAGTCCTGCTCTGTTGCCCAGGCTGAGGTGCAGTGGCACAATCTCAGCTCACTGCAACCTCTGTCTCTGTTTCAAGCGATTCTCCTGCCTCAGCCTCCCAGAGTAGCGGGGATTACAGTCTCCTGCCACCATGCCTGGCTAATGTTTTTGTATTTTTCAGTAGAGATGGGGTTTCGCCATGTTGGCCAAGCTGGTCTCGAACTCCTGACCTCAGGTGATCCGCCCGCCTCGGCCTCCAAAGTGCCGAGATTACAGGCATGCGCCACCGCGCCTGGCCAATTGCCAATAAATTCCACTGTTTTTAGGATCAGGCCCACCATCCTCACCACGTTCCATCATAGCCTCATCTCATGCCTCCGTCTCCAGCCACTCTGACCTGGTTCCCCAAGCCCTCCGCACCCTGCCCCCATCACCGAGGGCCTTTGCACACACAGTCCTTTCTGCCCAGTGCTCTCTCCTCCCTTACCTCAGCTGCCGGCCTCTCTCTATGGACACCCTGGGGATCTGATGTCAACCCTAGCCCCCCCTGACCCCGGGGCCAGTCCACGCTGCTTCATTCATTGGGTTATCACCAATGCTCATCCCTTTCCCTCAGAGAGAGTCTTGAGCCTTGAATGCCACCTGGTCTCTCTAGGGTTGCTTGATTCATGCCTTGTCTGTCCCACCTGACTGTAGGACCCTCTGAAGCAGGGATGTCGTCCTCCTTTGTCACTGTTTTACCCTGAGCCCAGCACAAGGCTTGGCTCCTAGAGGCTCCCATGAAGCTGTTCTCACCTGAGAGTGACCCCGAAAAGTTCAGGACACTGGCATGGAAAGGGTCACTGCTTCTCACGAGGCCAGAGTCCCTGACGTGGAATTCAGCAGTTTAGAGAGGGTTTCCAGACCCAGCCTGAATTCACATTTTCACTCTGGTGCCACTGGCTGGCTTAGCGGTGACCTTGAGAAAGTTGAATTAGCTCTCCAAACAGGTGTCGTCACCTGTTCCTTGGACAGGGCAGAGGGAGGAGTCGCTGAGATGACATCGCACACAGAGCCCTTGGCACAGATCCTGGCACAGGGGGTGCTTAGTGGCCGGTGGTGGGGAGGTGGGGCAGCGGTTCTGAGGCCTGGACACCTCTCATCTCTGGCTAGGGGTCGGGTGAGGAATTTTTCCCTGGCTGCACCAGAGTCGTCCAAAGCAGCAGCTGCCCGGAGCTGGCAGGGTGGGTGAGACCCTGCGGAGACCTGGAAGGTGTTCAGGCCACGGGCTGCAGGCACGGTTCGCAGCAGCGGCTCCACTCCAGCCTGGTGACCTCTGCGAGAAGCTGCCTCTGCTCCCCTCTGGCCACTCTCCATCCACAGCCAGGACAGCCTTCAGGAAGAAGAAGGAGGACCGGAGTCCTCATAGGATGTCAAGCCCTCCCAGTGCCTGGGCTGCCGGCACCTACCCTGAGCTCTTCCTGAGGAACCTGGAGCTTCCCCAGGGCTGCCCTTTTCCCCTCGTCAGCCCCCGATAAGACACCCAGCTGCACGTTAACCAGCGCACTGTGTCCAGTGGCTCACAGCACTGGGGACTCGGTTTCCCCAACCCTCATCTGTAAAGTGGGGATAACAATTCCTGCTGGATGCAACGAGATGTTTATAAAATTGCCTGGCACAAAATAAGTCCTTAATAACGCCATTTCCCTTCTCTGTTCCCCACACCAGCTGCTTTTCCCCTGACGTACTTGTGCCCCTCCCTTGTAGAAGCAGAAGCGTCTCCCTAGTTTTGGGAAAGGATCTCAAACTCCTTCCCACAGAAGAGTTCAGGCACACAGTGGGTTCTCCCCAGTGGGAGGCGGTATTCATAAAAGAGTAGCCTTCGGCCAAAGAAATCGGGCAATGATGGTGATATTTCAGGCACTGAGATTTTGAGGCTGGGGCCGCTCTGCCCATGAGTCACTGGGCTCTGACAAAGAATGCGGTGGCAGGAGGAGGTAGCCAGACCGTGCGATGAGGCGTTCAGTCCCAGCTTCTCCACTGCCTAGCAGTGTGACCTTGGCTGGGTCTCCTGACCTCTCTGAGCTTCCTGGTCTGTAACATGAGGGTAATAATCGGTGGCAATTCCCACCTCCCAGGGGTGTGCTGGGGATTACATGGGCTCTTCCTGCAGCACCGGGCTGATCCGTGGCAAGAGCTCAGGGCGTCACAGGTCCTGCTGCTGTTTTTTCTTTTTCTTTTTTTTTCTTTTCCGAGACGGACTCTCACTCTGTCACCCAGGCTAGAGTGCAGTGGCACGACCTCAGCTCACTGCAACCTCCACCTCCCAAGTTCAAGCGATTGCCCTACCTTAGCCTCTCGAATAGCTGGGATTACAGATGTGTGCCAACACGCCCAGCTAGTTTTTGTATTTTTAGTAGAGATGGGGTTTCACAATGTTAGCCAGGCTGGTCTGGAACTCCTAACCTCAGGTTATCTGCCTGCCTTGGCCTCCCAAAGTGCTGTGATTACAGGCGTGAGCCATCACACCCAACCCTGCTGTTGTTTTTCTTTTCACCACTGAGGGTTGGCAGTGCATTTGGCCAGTTCATCAACCCCAAACCCTCCTCCCCAGCAGCACAGCTGAGGAATGCAGCTCGAGGCTTGGGGAGGCGCAGACATTTCCAGAATCCTAACAATCTGATTTCTTTGAGAGCACATCTCATGTTTGGCCTTGGACTGGCTAGCCGTGTTGGTGGCTGGGTGGGCTTCCAGCGTGGGGAGGGAGGCCCCGTGAGGGCGAGTGACCCCAGCAAGGCCACTGTGTCCCAGAACCTCTGTTTGTTCGTAAGTGAAGCTGCTTCCTCTCAGGGCTGCCTGGCGCTCTCAAGGGCCTGGCCAGTGAGAACAGGGGAGCCCAGGCCACAGCATCGGGGACGGGGCTGGAAATGGAGAGGGCTTTGAGTCGGAGGCCTTTGGACACGCAGCATCTCGAGGCCATGGGCGGGCGGGGTTTCCTGGACCCACCTGCAGGAGCAGGGACCCTGGCCACCCTGCCGCTCACTGTGGGCGCTCTTGGCACTTCCCCAGAGGTAGCTTCTTAGTGCTCTTAGGTGGAGGGCGCTGGGAAGCTGGTCCAGGCCCCGCAAGCACAGACTGAACGGGTCGCCTGGCTCCCCAGGTTCCTGAACTGGGGGCAGTGGGGCCACCTGGGCTGATATCTGGGAGGAGGGACCCCCTGCCGCCAGACCCCAATAAGAGGGGCAGGGCTTGGCCAAGGCAGCTGAGAACTCCAGGCTGGAGTGGGACTCTGAGGACAGAACTGGGCAAGAAAGCACTGACTGTGTCCCCATTACACTCCATCATAGCCCGGGAAAAAGCTCTCCCTGTGAAAGCTCTGGGCTTCCTCTCCCCTCCCTGGATACCATTTTTCCATGGGGTTTGCTGCCACCCTGGTGGGAAAAGTAATTAGGTGACCAAGTACCCACTGTCACACACCTCTGACCCCTTTCCAGGTGGAGCTCACCCCTCTTCCTCCAGGAGATTACCTTCACCCCCACTGAGCACCCTTTATCCCTCTAGGGCCCAGTCACCCCTCAGGCGGTTGCCATGGGGTGCTGTGGAGACACAGGGGAAGGGGTCAGTTCACATCCATAGCCCTTCATTTTGATCCACTCAGCACCGTGAACTCAGAACCGTCCAGTTCTAAGTTCCTGGCAGCATCCGGGTAGCTTCCCAAGCTCCCAGTCAACATCTGCCAAGGGACCAGCCCTTCCTCTGCATGAGTCAGCTGTACTGAGGGCAGGGAAGGGCGGGCAGAAAGTGGGAAGAGGCTTTGAATCTTTCTCTTTGGCTGATTCAGCAGCATCAATGACATGAGATGCCTCTTCAGTAGGCTACAGTTAGAAAACAGCAATGTGGGCCAGCCATGGTGGCTCACGCCTGTAATCCCAGAACTTTGGGAGGCCCAGGCAGGTAATCACTTGAGGTCAAGAGTTCGAGGCCAGCCTGGCCAACATGGTGAAACCCTATCTCTACTGAAAATACAAAAATTAGCTGGGCGTGGTGGCTCATGCCTGTACTTCCAGCTACTCAAGAAGCCGAGGCAGGAGAATTGCTGGAACCCGGGAGGCAGAGGTTGCAGCCTGAGTGACAGAGTGAGACTCTATCTCAAAAAAAAAAAAAAAAAGAAAGAAAGAAAGAAAGAAAAGAGCAACGTTACCCAGCATTTTTCGAGCACTTCTTGCAGGCCAGGGACAAGGCTAAGTGCATTCTGTGCGTGCCCTCCCTGTGTTCTGACTGCATCTTTGAGACCACCTACTGTTCCGACTGTTTGGTCATGGAATGGGAGGCTGAGAGGCTCGGAAATGACCTGGGGTCTCACGGCTGTAGCAGGAGCTGGTGCTTGTCAAAGGCTACCTGTGCCCCTGAGAGGGGAGAGCACTTGAGCCCAATTTAATAACCAGTCTCTCTCCTACATTCATCCCCGTTCTATGGATCAGAAAACGGGGGCTGTGAGTCCAACAATCAGCTGGAGATATCACGAGGAACCAGGGGCTGATCTGGAGCTATAGCCCAGGTTCCTGATTCTAAATCTGGTCCTCCTTCTACCCTAAATATCTCCCTGACCCACTCCCATCAGTCACTGTTGCTGCCTGGGGCAGTGGGCTAAGAAGGATTCAGAAGCCATGCTGGGGATCGGTGGGAATGAGCACGGGGATGGATTAGCAATGCCTGCCAAGGGTGTGGGCAGGGGAGTGGCAGACTGCCTGCTACATGTTGCCATCCTGCATGATACCCTGCTGGCCCTGAGCTGATTGACGCCTTCCTGCCCCAGCAGTTGAGAAGTCCATTTATTTCCCTCCAGGGGCCTCACAGACCCATTTAGCCCAGAGCTGTGGATCTGGGGGATTCACAGAAAGACCTGGTGACTGTGCCAGCCTCTGGAAACCTGAGTTGACACTGTCCACTGGGCATTACCGGTGATGCCCCAGGTACTCAAGACTCTTTGTACTCTAGGTTTTGGACTGAGCCACTGGAGGGAGGAAGCTGGGGTTTTTAGTAAACCTTTCTGGAGAATGTTTTTTGGAGTTGGTCTGTATTAACCTGGAAGAATTCCCCTGGGGTCTGAATCCAGAGGCAAGGGTTTGGGGGGGCATTTGGAATCTACTGCATCATTTTCCTAAGAGCCAAGTGAAACGCAAGCTCCAGCTGCCTTTGGCTCCCAAACCGCAAGCTCGGGTTCATTCTGTAGCTTGAAGCTGCAGTAATACATTTTCCCCTGTGAAACCTGCAGAGGTGCTTCTCATCTACTCACCGCGGTTGCAGCCCAGGTTGTTGCAATAGTAAGCACATACTGCATGTGAGTTGCAGAAAGAAGGGAACAGACGGTGAACACATTGCACCTGGGTACTATTTAGCTATGTTGACCATGTGTTGACCAAGTTATAACGACTTCTGAGATGAAGTCGTTATAACAGAAGTTTGCTACTTCTGTTGGAGATGGGATATTACCGTACAGGTTGGAGGAAAGGTGCGTTCACAGACCTCATCTAGAGTGGTGATATCTAGAAGCAGAAACGAACTAAAGAGTGAGTAAGGAGAGTGATGGTCATGAGAATCAGCGTGCTAGGTGCCGTGTGCCGAGGGCTGTGTGAGGCTCGGTGCTAAGTGATGCTTTGTGAATATTCCAGTTAATGTCCACGACAACCCCGTCAACGGGGGCTTAGGCCCATGCTGCAGATAAGGGAGTGGAGGTTCAGAGATGGTCTATAACTTGCCAAGGTCACACAACCGGGAAGAGGCAGAGCTGAGATTTGTGCAGCTGGCTTCTAAAGTCCCATCAGCAGTGGGTTGGGCTGCCTGGCTTTGCTGTGCAGAGCCTGCAGTGCCAGCCTGTGTCAGCAGAGAGCCTGGAGAGGCCCTCTCTTCCCAGAGGGGCATGGGCTGGGCGGGGCTCCCCAATGGCTTCCCTCTGCTGGTCTTGGAACTGGACCCTGAGCCAGGGTGACAGCCGGCTTTTCCCAGGAGGTTTTGGATTTCTGAATTGTCAGAACCCTTATTTATCTATCTATTTATTTACTGAGATGGAGTCTCGCTCTGTCACCCAGGCTGGAGTGCAGGGGCGCCATCTCGGCTCACTGCAACCTCCGCCTCCCAGATTCCAGCGATTCTCCTGCCTCAGCCTCCCGAGTAGCTGGGATTATGGGCATGCACCACCATGCCCGGCTAATTTTTGTATTTTTAGTAGAGACAGGATTTCACCATCTTGGCCAGGCTGGTCTCCAACTCCTGACCTTGGTGATCTGCCCACCTCCGCCTCCCAAAGTGCTGGGATTACAAGCGTGAGCCACTGTGCCCGGTCCAGAATCTTTATAATGTGGCAAACAACAGTGGCACCTGGATCTGCTGGTGGTACAGTGGCGACTGGCTTGTTGGCACGATTCCAGATCACACCTGGGAACAAAGACGTCCAACTGGAGGCCTCTTGGGACCAGGAGAAGGGGTCTTGGAGATAGCCCAAGTCAGAGGTCACAATGTCAGCTGAGTGGCGTATGGTAAGCCAGAGCCACGCCCCATCTTTTTGTCCCCAAATGTTTGTGTTTACTTTTATTTAAGTATAACGGACATAATAGGAAATATGTATTTGTTCTCTGCCCTGGCTCTTGGCTCCTGGCACAGAGCTTCTAAAACCCTTGTAATTTCCTGAGTGATGAGGTGACGGGGGCATCTTTTGTTAACAATTTTTAATAATATTTGGTCTTGTTTCTGGTTCCTGATCCAAGAGCTTCTAAGACCCTTGGCATCTCTGGAGTGACGAGTGTCTTTTCATATGCTAATGAGATGACTGGTGGCTGGGCGCCCCTAGGTAGCTTCAGGGTGGGGGCTGGTAGCCACAGGAACCAACCCTGAAGTTGGAGGGCTGGAACATTCGGTCCCCTCATCTCTGAGGAAGGGAGAAGGGCTGGAGATTGAGTTAATCTCCAATCCTCATTCACACCAATGGAATGGAACCTCTATTAAGAACACTCAACGCCGGAGTTTGGAGACCTGTGTTTGTGAACACACGGAAATGCTGGGAGGGTGCCGTGCCCAGAGCGGGCACAGAAGCTCTGTGCTCCTCACCCATGTCTTGCCAGGTGCAGCTTTTCCAACTAGCTGATCCTGAGTCATATCCTTTATAAAAAGTGGTAAATGTAAATGAATGTTTCCCTGAGTTTTATGAACCATTCTAGCAAATTATTGAACATGAAAGGGGGTTGTGGGAACCCCCAATTTGTAGTCAGTGGTTCAAAAGTACAGGAGGCCCCAACTTGGCCTCTGATGTGGGATGCAGTCTGTGGGATTGTGGGGTCTGAACTAACTCTGGGCAGCTAGTGTCACAATCCAGTTAAATGTAGGACACCCGGTCGACGTCCGCCAAGAACTAAAGAACTGGTTGGTGTGGGGCAAACACACCAGACATCAAAACACATGTGATGTCTGAAATGTTGCAAGGATTTAGAAAGACAACTATTTCCCTTTAATAACACACATAGTAAAGTGCCCGTAAGTGTCCAGAGTATATGAATCAGTGAGTATCTATGAATGGATGGATTTTCACAAACTGGTCCCATGGAACCAGCACCTCTGAAGGCCCCTCGTGTCTATGTCCATGCTTCATATAAGTGAGATGACACAGCATGTACCGTTTGGTGTCCGGCTTCTATTTCTCAGCACACATTCGGGAGATTCATCCACGTTGCTGTGTGTTGAGGTAGATGATTAATTTTCCTTGCCATACAGTATTCCAATGCGTGAGAACACTACACTCAACCCATTCTACTATTGTTGGGCTTCTGGGTAATTATAAATAGTGCTGCTATGAACATTCTGGTGCCTGGCTTTTCTTTTCCTAAGTGTGGTCCTCATTTTCCTCCCACCAGCAGTGTAAGAGAGGTGCGCTGCTCCACATCCTCACCAACTCGTGTTATTATTTTCTATCTTTTTTGTTTTAGCTTTTCTGGTGGGTGTGTATTGACATCGCACTGTGGCTTGTATTTGCATTTCCCTGTTGGCTAATGAAACTGAGCCTCTTGTTATATGGGGTATTTTTTGGTCCATTTGGGAACCCTGTTGGCCTCTCTGCCTATCCAGGCCCATTTATCTCCTGAGATGTCTTTTTCTTATTGGTTTGTAGGCATGTTGTAAGTATGAATCCTTATATTGCATTAATTACACTGTATGGACGACCTTTTCACTCTCTTAGTAGGTTCTTCTGATGAATAAACATTCTTACTATAGTCCAATTTATTTTTTATGGTTAGTTTTGTGTCCTATTTAAGACATTTTGCCAAGTCCAAGATCACAAAAGTGTTTATTGTAAATGCTTTATGGTTTGCATTTCACATTTAGATCTACAATCCACCTGGAATGGATATTTTGTTATTTGTGAGATACATTTGTTTTGTTTTATCATAGAGACAGGATCTTGCTCTGTTGCCCAGGCTAGGGTACAGTGGCATGGTCACAGCTCACTGCAGCCTTGACCTCCTTCGCTCAAGCAATCCTCCTGCCTCAGCCTCCAGAGTAGCTGAGACTACAAGCACCCACCACCACACCTGGCTAATTTTTAAATTTTTTAGAGATGGTCTCACTGTGTTGCCCAGGCTGGCCTCAAACCCCTGGCTTTAAGCAATCCTCCTGCCTCAGCCTCCCAAAGTGCTGGAATTACAGGTGTGAGCCACTATGCTTGGCCTTGTGAGATATGTTTTTGAGATGACCCTCTTTTCCCCATTTATGGCTGGGTTGCCCTGTTGAGTACACTGTGGGGAGGGCAGGTCTCTTTCTGGATTCTCTCTGTTCCATCGGTCAGTTTGTCTATTCTTGTGCCAATCCCACACTGTCCTAATTACTGTGGCTTTTTTTTCCCCAATGTCTTGTAGTGTCTTTCAGCCTTGTTCTTTGTTCTCAAGATCTTCTTGGCTATTCTTGACCCAATGCTTTTCTATATGAATTTTAGACTCAGCTTGTCAATTTCCATGAGAAAGAAACCTCCTGGGATTTTGATTGAAATTGCATTGAATCTAGATATTTAGGGGAAAGCGATATATTTACAGTATTGTAGTTTTCCAATCCATGAACATGGTATATACCTCTATTTGTTTAGATCTTTGTTAATTTCTCTCAATGGCATTTTGTAGTTTTTAGCGTAGGCTGCACATCTTCATTAGACTTCTTTCTACTCTCAAACCTACAGTTAATTTGCAAGAATGGAACAATGAAGACTCCCAGACCTATTCACCTGCCTTAAAGATACAGCTATTCTCCCCCAGAGAGGTGGCAAAATGTTTCGTATTTTTGTCTTAAGCCTTGGACGTTTAAAATCCTGGATTTTGATGTGTGTGCAGAAGAGAACTAAGATAGCATGCTTGAGACCGCTCTCCTTTAAAAGGCCTGCTTGCAAGAGTAGCCTCTGATTGGCATCTGGTAACTTGGATCGCAAGAGAGTTGCCACCATTCTCTAACTATTAATAGTGCTTTGCTGTGCCTGAACTGTTTGCACACAAAATGGGGTTTACGCAGAACACCTGCTTGTCCTCTGGAGGTCTGGAATTTTGTTCCATGCTAGATAGAGAATGCTGTGTGACCAGATCTCCATAAAAACCCCGGACACTGAGTCTCTAATGAGGTTCCCTGGTAGATGACACTTTGAATGTGCTGCTACAATACGTTGCAGATGGAATCGCTCCTATGAGACTGCCCTGGGAAGGAACTCTTGGAAACTGGCACCTTCTCGCCTGGGACTTTGCCCAATGCACTTTTCCCTTTGCTGATTTTATTTTGTGTCCTTTTGCTGTAATAAGTCATAATTGTGATACAAACAGTATGCTAAATCCTGTGAGTCCTAGTAAATCACTAAACAGGAGGCAGGGGTGGTGTTATGGACCCTCGACACAGTGTGAAGGTTCCAGATGTTTTATGTTGATTCAAAATGAAAGCTTCTGAAGCTCACATGAATTGTATCTGTAGGAAAGACATGGCCTATGAGCAGGCACTTCCGGGCTTCAGAGTGAGCTCGAGCCCCTCACTGGACAGGGGTCAAGTGAGGCTTAAGGTGGGACTTGCCCCATCCCAGGTGCCCAAGCTGGAAAGAGGGCCGGCCTGGGCTTCCCAGGCCACAGCTGCTTTCAGGAGAACGTACCTGGTGGGAGAAGTGGTGGAAAGAAGGAAATCACATCTCAGTTTCTGATGGGAGAAGGTTTTCGATCTATGTTGTGTGAAAAAGCAGTTGGTACAGAGACTCTGTGCCCGTAAGATGATTTCATTTCATAGATAGGATCTCTATATCAGCCTTAGAAAGAAGGAAATTCTGATGCATGTTACAACCTGGATGCAGCTTGAGGACATGAGGCTGAGTGAAATAAGAGAGTCACAAGACAAATGCTGCAGAATTCCACTTCTGCATGGTCCCTGGAGTTGTCAAATCCATAGAGACAGAATGGAGGTTGCTAGGGGATGACGGGAATGAGGAGCGAGGGCTTGATAGGATGGCGTTTCAGTTTGGAAGATGAAAACGTTCTTGAGATGGATGATGGTGATGGCTGCAAACAATATACACCTAAAAATGGTGAAAATGGTAACTTTTATATTATATGTATTTTACCACAATAAAAACATAGTCAGATGAAATAGGCTGTTTCTTTGTTCACATCGCTATGGTCCTGGGAAGACACAGACCAAGGTGCTCATGGTCATCATCTCTGGATGGAGGGATTGTGGGGGAGAGTTTTCTTTTTGTTTATATATTTGGTTTTAGAGATGGGGGTCTTGCTGTGTTGGCCAGGCTGGTCTTGAACTTCTGGCCTCAAATGATCCTCCTGCCTCAACCTCTCAAAGTGCTGGGATTACAGGTGTGAGCCACCGTGCCCAGCCTGGGAGATAGTTTTCTTTCTGCTTTTCTATTTTCCATGGTTTTTTTTGGCATGCAATATATGTTTTAATGTTGAAAAAAATTTTTTTTTTTTTGAGATGGAGTCTAGCTCTGTTGCTCAGGCTGGAGTACAGTGGCACAATCTCATCTTACTGCAACCTCTGCCTCCTGGGTTGAAGCAATTCTGCCTCAACCTCCCGAGTAGCTGGGATTACAGACGCACGCAACCATGACCGGCTAATTTTTTGTATTTTTAGTGGAGACGGGGTTTCACCATGTTGGCCAGGCTGGTCTTGAACTCCTGACCTCAAGTGATCTATCCACCTTGGCCTCCCAAAGTGCTGGGATTACAGGCGTGAGCCACCGCGCCCGGCCTGAAAAAATTTAAATACAGAAAAGCATGGCGAATAATAAAGCATTTATTTATGTATTAAATTTGCAATTTGGAAAAAAATCTATTAACAATAAATACTATGAAGAAAAAAAATCAATGTCGTCAACCAGAAACACTGGGGAAAAAAGGACAACCTAATTGTTCATCAGAAACCCCTCCAGCCACGCTCCAGTTGGAAAGTATCATGGAATTAGGCCCAGGCCTCTTCCCAGGTACCTGTTTCTGGCCAGGCAGCGGCCATCTGGGTGACATCAGAAGAACTGTGTGGATTCCTGGTGCACCAGGACCTCTGAATCTGAATTCCTGGGGAGGCCCAGATGCTGTCCTTTGCAAACTCTAGGTGGTTCTGCTGTTTTGCTGGACTTGTGAACCACCTCCCAGGGTTCTGAGAAACGAGTTTGGCAAGGCTCTCTCTACCCGACGGTGGCTCTGTTCTGTGCTCCTTGGTCTAGCATGGGTCATGGTCTGTGCCTCAAGGTCTGCGTGTGAACCAGGTCCCAAGACTCTGCCTATGACGGCACCCCAGGAGATGGAGCCGGGGAGCCACGTGGAAAAGAGGGGGATGGGTGTGACTTGCTAGCAGAATTCCAAGAGGCCATGGCCTCCAACAGTGCCCCTGAAAGCTGGGTTGCAGGTGGAAGGGAAGCGCCTTCACCTGTTCTGCTTATTATCCCTGTGCTTTTGCAGGGAGAGAGTGTGACTCAGGCCGACTGAGTGACCTGCGCAAGGTCACCCAGCTAGTCGTGTGTGCAGGACTGTGGCCGGAGGGCATCCCTTGGGGGCTGCAGCCTCCTCTTGGCTGGCCATCTGGAAGGGTGTGCTCAGGGTTCCAGGCGGCCTATGGGGCAGGGCCCCTGCAGCCCCCTGTCTCTGAGATGATGGACTGTGCCCGTGGCCATCCCCACAGCCCCGGAGCCTCCCTTGAACTCTTCTCTGCACCCTGGAGAAGCATCTCCTGGGGGCGGCGGCAGCCAGGGGAGCGGCAGAGGAACAGAGGAGGGGTAGGCCCCATCTCCCCGTCCCAGGTCTGGAAAAAGAGGCCCCGCGCCCCGAGTCCTTCTCTCCCGCCCAGCTCTGTCTGTGTCGTAGAAAGTCCTGCTCAGAATTCACAGCTGCTCAGGGGCTCATGAATAATGTATGGCCCCAGATCAATCCATCAGCGCCCTGTCAGGGAGGAATCAAAGGCCCCGCGCAGACAGCTCTTTCTGCGTGGGGCCGCCGCGGAGAGCCCGGCGCCGGCGAGTTGGTGGAGCCCCGTGGGCGCTCTGCTCCCCGTCCCTCCCAGATGCCCCGTCTCTCTGTTTCTCTGCCAGACGCAGATTTGACAAACGTCTTTAAAAGCGGGATGGGGGTAACAACAAAAAACCCTGGTCCGTGTGTGTTGAACGCGTTCCAAGGTGCTTGGCGTGAATAATTGATGCCAGCGCCGCGTCTGTCATGGGAAGGTCACCCTGGGTGCCGTACAAGTCTCTGCCACCACAACAGCACAAGCTCCCGCAGCACTGATGAGACGGTCCCTCCTCGGCCAGGCCACCACTCTGGGGCTGGGCAATCTGGCCATGAGGGGATGGCGGCCTTGCTCCTGAGAAAGGCCGTCCTGCTCTGCTCTGTCCGGGCCTCCAGCCCCAGCAGCGAGGGTTGAGAGGGGAGCTGCAGGGAGCCGCAGGGAGCGGCCTGTCGCCCCTGGGCACTGCTGGCTTCTGGGAGGAGCTGGAGGTGGTTGAGATGCATGGGCTGGCTGTGCACCAGCGTCCTGGAGCTGCTGTGACAAATGAGGGCGAGCCGGGCTGCTGAACGGTGATCCCACAGCTCTGCGGCTGGAGGGCTGGAGTTAAGGTGCCTATGGCAATGGCTCCTTCTGGAACTTAGAGGGAGACTCCGGTGGCCTCTGTCCTGGCGTCTGCTGCCTGTGGGTTGTCCTCCCTGTTCTTTGACCCTGTCCCTGTCTCTGCCCTCAGGTGGCCGCCTCTTCTGTGTCTTTGTATCCTCTCCTCTTGTTATGAGGACACCTGTCATTGTCATCCCGGCCCAGTCCAGGATGACTGCATCTCAAGATACTTATCTTGATGAGATCTCAAAGACCTTTATTTCAAATAAGGACAATTCTGAGGGTCTGGGTGGACCTATCTTTTCGGGGCCACCATCTAATCCACTACGGCGGGAGACGCAGCAGCACGAGCCACAATAGGGACAGGGCTGCCCAGGCCTGATGGCCGCTGTGACCTTCTCATCTCAAGGCATGACGGGGCCCACACCCCCGCCCAGGCAGAGGCAGGGACCCCTGAAAGAGCGCCCCCTGGAACTACTCCAGCCTGGCTTCCGATGGCACCAGGGTCCCCACCGCCCAGCTCTCTGGGTTGGCCAGGAGGTTGTGGTGCCCATTTAGCAGATGGGCAAAGTGAAACCCAGAAGGGGAAGTGATTTTCTGCAGGTTCCAGGGAGGGGCTGGCGGGGCCAAGATCAGTGTCCACGTGACTCAGGTAGGTGCGAGTTCTCCTGCGCCAGGCTGCCAAGCTGTGCTTGGGCCCCTCTGTTCTAGCTGGCCCCTCCCACCCCAGCCTCATCTCTCCCCACCCACACTGCCAGTCCACGGGTCTCAATCCTGCTGCACATTTGGGTCCCCAGCTTTGGACATTCAGGTCTCATTTGAGAGAGGTGGGAGCAGGTGTGAACTGTTAAGACTCTCTCCAAGTGACTCCAGTGCACTCCTACAGGCTCCACGCTCCCCCTGGCACAGGCTCTTCTCTCTGAGATCCACTGGTTTTGGTCCTGACATCTGCTGGGTGGTCACCTTCTCAGGGAGGCTGCCCCAGTCTCCCTGTCAGGGTCTAGACTCCCTATTTAATGCAGCACGTCTTACTCTCACCGGATACAGCCCAGCTGGAACATTCATTTCTGTATGTAATTCTTCATTTTGTGTCATCCTCTTTGTATCAGGTAGAATGCCTTAGGCTGTAATAGCATATCCAGGGAAAATTTAATAATAGGAGCTTATTTTTCTCACATAATAAGAGATCTGGGCCAGGCACAGTGGCCCTGTAATCCCAGCACTTTGGGAGTCCTAGGTGGAAGGATCACCGAGGTCAGGAGTTCGAGACCAGCCTGGCCAACATGGTGAAACCCCATCTCTACTAAAAATATTTAAAAATTAGCTGGATATGGTGGTAGGCATCTGTAGTCCCAGTTACTCAGGAGGCTGAGGCAGGAGAATAGCTTGAACCCCGGGAGGCAGAGGTTGCAGTGATCCCAGGTAGTGCCACTGCACTCCAGCCTGGGCAACTGAGTAAGACTCTGTCTAAAAAAAAAAAAAAAAAAAAAAAAGAGACTTGATTCAGCAGCTCAGTAACAATAGCAACGCGCTAGCATTTTACTATTTTTGACTTCACCAGCATAATGGCAAGGCCTCACCTCATGGTGACAACATGGCTGCCACAGCTCCAAGAATCACATCACATAATAATAAGGTCTACAAGGAAGGAGGGGAAAATGCTACTCCCAATTCTTCTTGTTGGAGATGCAACGCTTTCCCAGAGCCCCTCCAGCAGACCTCAGGTCCTAGTGGATAGAACTGGGCCACCTGCCCACGCCTACATGCAAAGGAGTCTGAGGAGGCAGGTATTTCCCAATTTTATCTTCTGTGTGGGAGCAGCGCTGTGATAATGAGGAACTCAGGGAGGGTCGTGTCTCATGGGTGGGTCACCCAAAACGTCTCAGTCTCCCTGACTATGGTGTAGACTTCATGAGGGGAGGAACTAGGTCTAAATTTGCTCCCGTATAACCCGAGTGCCTGGCAAGGACCTGGTGCTCACCAGATGTGGGCTGAATTACTTCCCTGGCACAGCTGATTCTCCAATCAGCCTTGAGTTCCTTTAGAGCAGGGGCTCTTCTGCTCATGTTCGTAGCACCCCCACCTCCGCCATCCCTCCCTGCACACAAGAGGAGACTATAGCTGTGGTCCCGCTGCAAGCGGGGTGCTAAGAGAGGGCACAAGAGAGTGCCAGCTCTGACGGACTCCTTACGCTTCTGTGGTTCTGACACGAGCAGGTCTCCCCTCTAGGATGAGTCAGGGTTATTCTGCCAGCAGCAGAAAGTAACTCTGGCTAATTTCAGGAAGGATAAAGGAGGATTTGTGGAAGGAATGAGGCTCACTTAATCAAAAGCAAAGGTGAACACTTCACACCCATTAGGATGGTTCGTATTAAAACAAAATAGAAAATAGCAGGGGCGGATGGGGATCTGAGGAAATGGGAAGCCTCGTGCACCATTGGCGGGAATGCAAAATGAAGCAGGCACGGTGGAAACCAGCATGGCGGTTCCTCAGAAACGAAACAAGGAATGATCATGTGATCCAGCAATTCCATTTCCGGGTGTACACTCACGAGAACTGAAAACAGAAATTCAAAAAGATATTCGTATACCCATGTTCACAGCAGCATTCTTCACAATAGCTAAGACGTGGAAGCAGCCACGTGCCCATTGCTGGGTGAATGGTAGATGAGCTGGGTTCCATCCATACAACAGAATATGACTCAGCCTTAAAAAGGAAGGGGATTCTGACACAGGCCATTATAGTGAAATCAGCCAGTCACAAAAGGACAAATACTGGGGGATTCATTTCTACAAAGTACCTGGAAAAGTCAGGTCCACAGAGACAGAAAGTCCAATGGAGGTTGCCAGGGGCTGGGGGAGGTGGAGGGGGAGTGAGTGTTGCGTGGGGCCAGAGCTGCGGTCGGGAAGATGAAGGAGTTCTGGAGATGGACAGGTGACGGCTGCACAATGCAAATGCGCTTAATGCCACTGACTTGCACACTTACAGATGGCTAAAATGAGAAATTTTAGGTCACGCCTGTTTTACCGCAATCAAAAATTAAATTAAAAAACAAAAAGCACAGTGAAGAATCCAGGGGTGGAAGGGCAGGTGGGGCAGCATGGCAGCCTGGGGAGCAGGAGCGGGGCCAGGTTCTTCCAGGCCCCTCTGCTTGGAGCAATGCTCCAGCTCTGGCTCAGGGTCTGCATCACCTAGCCCAGGAGTTGGCATTCCAGGGCAGGGGTCCAGCCAGCATGACGTGGGTCTCATGTCCATCCTTCCACCAGGGGAGGGAAGGGGGTGTCCCTAATGACAGTCCCTCTAAAGCAGTGCACATGCATCTGTGCCAGGGGATTCCCAAGGCAGCATGAGGTGCGGCTTCTGGAAGAAGGCGGGGTGGATGCTGGGCCAGCAAAAGCAACCGAGCCTGGGCAGGGGGAGGACAAACCATGCTTCAGGGGCCTTCACAAGGCCCTGCACAAGTCACCTGGGAACTGGGGGACCGCTGCGTGGTCCCGACCTCCTCTGTCTGCTGTAAGGGAAGTAAGATGCCTCCTCTCCTCTGCACACCACAGGGTGGTGAATGGGGATCTGGAGTTGCAACCTGACAGGCTCAATCTCATGTGACGGCGTGAACCACTGACATGGAGGCCACGGCGGCAGTGGAGTGGGGAGGGGTCTGCCGGGTGTGGCTGCCCAGGTGCCTCTGGGACTGAGCACTCCTGGAGGCACTGCAGGTAACCTTCCCAGGGGTCCCTCCTGCTGGGCCCCAGGGGCTTTCGGCTGGCCTGGCCCCCTCCCTAGCTCTCTCTGGGTCCCTTCGTGTCCTCTACATGGTCCCTGGCCTCCAATAACCGCCCGCAGCGTCTGCTGCAGGGTCTCTTCCCCTCTGTGTGTGGCTCCCATGGACTCTCCGTCAGTGCCTCCTGGGCACATGGGAGCCCCGCAGTTCATTCAGGCCACATAGGAGCTGCAGGCGGAGGGGAAACTCATCCCTTCCCAACCATACTATGCTGCTGAGTACCCTCTCATGTGGCCACACCAGGTAGGCGGGGGCTGCCTGCCTGGGAGGCGATCTCTTACCAGAGTCCTAAATGCAACCTGGACAGAACTTCCTTGCTCCTAGTTTTCTTCTTTTCCTATCCAATGTGGCAGCCCTCTGGCCAAAGTCTGGGAGGGGACAAGGGACACATTTGACTCACTTCCCTGCTTTTCCACCCCTTACCCCTCCCTGCCTACCTGTAGCTTCCTCTAGTGTGCATGGGCAGGAAGGGCTGGCTTAAGGTTTGCCCCTTCCTCTGTGTCATCAGGCGAGTATGCAGGGATGGATTAGTAATGTCTGCCATGGGCAAGGCAGGGAGGAAGGTGGTTTGTTTGCTACCTGGGGCTTCTGCACTTCCGGCTCTGAGACATTCTGGCCATGTCTAGAAAACTCGTGGAGTGGGATGAGGGCACCCTGAGCCAGAGCTCCTCAAGGAAAATACCAGGTGACCAGCCTGACTCAGCAACAAACCTCAGTGGCCCCAGGTGGGACAGTCTTGAGTTTAACCCTCAGGCCTAATTTCTCAAAGATTCATAACCATGTGCAGAGGACAGGGAGGAGATCAGTGAAAATAGAAAGAGCAGTTTCATTAGAAGCTCTGAAAGATCCCAAGGGCCAGGTAATATTCCTTCAAGATCTCTCTAACAGACCACTATAAAATGGGAGCTGGGGACGTGCCCCTGCCTTGCCACAGCCCCAAGAGCAGCCTGGCCCTCGAGGGGCTCAACGGGCCCATCTGGGGCAGGAGCGAGCCCTGTGGGAGTGACAGCAGTGCCTGTTGGGAGCAGACGCAGCAGTACCAGAAGCGACAGAGGCCAGTGGTGCCAAGTCCTGGAGGACCTGTCATATCTGGGGAGGACAGAGCCAGACAGAGAAACAGGACAAAGCTCATGTGGCACCTGGTGGGATTCCCGACTCTCAGGAGTCCCTGGAGCAGGGAAAATCTCTGCATGGAGTTGGGGTGCTATACCAGAGCGAAGAGCCCGGAAACAATGGTGGGCCAGCCCTGGGGCCCACACATGGCCCTGACTGGTAGAGCCTGGGGAATTTCCTTCCTAGGAAGACTGCACGGTGCAGAGAAGCCAAGTAACTGGGAGGCAAGACAGGGCTTCCGGGTCCAGCTTCAGCATCACCTGTGACCCAGTTTCAACGTCTGTTCAAGTCCGGGCAACGTAGCCTGACGGGGGACTTAGGGGATGTGGTTGCTATGGCAATGAGTCATCACTGTGGCGGTAAGTGCGCGTGAACCGGTAAAGGGGCTGAATGTGGGCCGTGTGATTCACTCATCACTCAGGCAGAGAGCAAGAAGGAGAAACCTGTGCACTGCAACGGTCTAGTGGTATAAGGAGGTGGATCTGGGGATGGGGGCGCTTGGCCAGGTTGCCCCGGCTGGAGATCCCACTGAGAGCCTGGAGGGCGGAAGACTCGGAAAGTCCTTTGAGAAGCTCGCCTAGACGGCAATGCTCCACTCGATTCCAAGATTGCCTCCGTTTTGCTGGGAAGAGGTTGATCATTAATTTTTATTCGTTTCTTTTGATGTCTGCTCCGAGGATGTCGGTTTCAGCATTCCGGCTCCTCCAAGGGAAGCCTCGGCAACGCTGGCTTCCAGACGTTGGCTCCGGCCAGCAAAACCATCCATCATCGCGTGTGAATGGCTGGCCTCCTAAAGGCCATGTTATGAGAAGATGCCAATAAGTGTACTTACATTCGCTGTACCCATCAGGGCAGCCTTGCAGAGGCATCTGCTGAATCTGGACTTTCACTCAACAGCCCGGTCTGCTCCTCCGTCCCTCCTCATCGATTGCAGGTTGAGTCCATCTTCGGTAACCAATCACCCGGGGTTGGTGGGCATTTTTTTTTTTTTTAATTTTCTGTATGAGGTTTAATTAAACCAATGTGTGCCTGACCCTGTCAAATCATATCAAAAAGGCCTCTCTGCTGCATGAGGAAAAACATCAGCATAAATTATTGATTAATCCTCATTCAATCTAATCTATCAATGACTTTCTCTGGCTTGGTGGACCTGGGGAGCTCTTAGATGTTTCCATGCAAACGGCATTTGAAAGCTCCATTTCAAAGTGATCTGAGGCCCCTTAAAGCAATCAGCAGCCAGTGGGGGCTGCCCCTGAAATTCTGAAGTGCAACCATTCACTCTGGCCTCAGTTCAATGGTGCCTAGATGTGTCCTGTCTGGGCAGTGAGTTCCATCTGGTCCCTACGCCTGGCGGTGGGGAGTTCACAGTTCAGTGGGGGGCAGAGGAGATGACAAAGACAGACACATACAAAGGACATGCTGATATACTTTGGCGAGGGCTATGATACGGGCGTACGGTGCGTAAACCTCTAATCATACAGAAACCTCTTGTAATCATACAGAGGTCTAATGTTTAAACAGAATGGAAGAAGAGAGCAGAGCAGCTTATGTGGATACATTTGAGAATTAAAGGAAATAGGCAAAGTAGTTTAAAAACACAACTTACCAAAGCTGTCACAAGAAAAAAAATCCATTAAAGAAATTGAGCCCCAAATTAGGAATGATCAGGCAAAGAAAACTCCAGGCCCTGGTGATGACTTCCCTGGTGAATTCCACCAAACACTGAAGGAAGAAAGGATCCCAGCCTTCCATCAAATCTCCCAGAGAAGACAGAAGGCAGGAGCACTGTCTAAGTCATGTTACGAGTCTAGCAAAACTTTAACGCTAAATTCTGAAGAAGACATTACAACAAAGAAACATTATGGGTCAATTGTTCCCGTGAAAATGGATGTGAAAATCCTTAAAAAATATTAGCAAGTCAAATAAAACAGTATCACAACCAAGTGGGATTTATTTCAAAATGCAAGGTTGGCTTACCAGTCAAAAATCAATCACATGGCCCGGCGTAGTGGCTCATGCCTGTAATCCCAGCACTGTGGGAGCCAAGGCAGGAGGATCACTAGAGGTCAGGAGTTCGAGACCAGCCTGACCAACATGGTGAAACCCCGTCTCTGCTAAAAATACAAAACAAATTAGCCAGGCGTGGTGGTAGACGCCTGTAATCCCAGCTACTTGGGAGGCTGAGGCAGGAGAATCGTTGGAACCTGCGAGGTGGAGGTTGCAGTGAGCCAAGATCGCACCACTGCACTTCAGCCTGGGTGACAGAATGAGACTTCGTCTCAAAAAAAAAAAATAAAATAAATAAAATAAAATAAAATAAAATAAATAAATCACAGGCCAGGCTCAGAGGCTCACACCTGTAATCCTAGCACTTTGGGAGGCCGAGGTGGGAGTATTGCTTGAACCCAGGAGTTTGAGAGCAGCCTGGGAAACATAGTGAGACCCCGTCTCTACTAAAAAAAAAAAAAAAGAAAAAAAATTGGCTGGACATGGTGGTGCACACCCATAGTCCTAGTTACTTGAGAAGCTGAGGCAGGAGAATCACTTGAGCCCAGGAGTTTGAGGCTGCCGTAAGCTGTGTTCATGCCACTGCACTCTAGCCTGGGTGACAGTGAGACCTTGTCTCAATAAAAAAATAAAAAACAAAAAACGAACAAAAAACATAATAAAAAGAAAAATCGGCTAGGTGCGGTGGTTCACTCCTGTAAGCCCAGAATTTTGGGAGGCTGAAGCAGGAGGATCGGTTGAGGCCAGGAGTTTAAGGCCAGTTTGCGCAACATAGTGAGATCTTGTCTCTATATAAAAAATTAAAAAAGAGAAAAATCATATGATCATCTTTATTGATGCAGAAAAATCATTTGATGGAATTCAGTACCATTCATGAAAAAAAGCTCTTAGAAAACTAGAAATAAAAGGGAACTTCTTTAATTTGATAAATGATATTAACTAAAAATCTACAGTAAACATCATATTTAATGGTAAATTACGGAAAACTCCCCTCTACTGCCTTCCTTTATTCTACATTTTACCGCCCTTCCTGGCCAAGGCAGCAAGGGGGAAAAAGTAGAAAGATGGAAAGAAAAAATAAAGCTGTTGGCCAGGTACAATTGCTCACACTTGTAATCCCAGCACTTTAGGAGGTGGAAGTGGGAGCGTTACTTGAGGCCAGGAGTTCGAGACCAGCCTGGCCAACATGGCGAAATCCCATCTCTACTAAAAATACGAAAATTAGCCGTGTGTGGTGGTCCGTGCCCGTACCACTTACCTGGGAGGCTGAAGCATGAGAATTGCTTGAACCTGGCAGGTGGAGGTTATAGTGAGCTGAGATGAAGCCACTACACTCCAGCCTGGGCAATAGAGCAAGAAAAAAAAATAAAAAAGGAAGGAAGGGAGAGAGAGAGAGAGAGGGAGAGAGAAAGAAAGAAAGAAAGAAAGAAAGAAAGAAAGAAAGAAAGAAAGAAAGAAAGAAAGAAAAGAAAAGAAAGAAAGAAAGAAAGAAAGAGAAAAAGAAAGAAACAGAGAGAGAGAAAGAGTTGTCATTATTCACAGATGATAAAATTATATACATTGAAAATCCAGGGCTGGGCGCAGTAGCTCACACCAGTAATCCCAGCACTTCGGGAGGCCTAGGCGGGTGGATCACCTAAGGTCAGGAGTTCAGAACGAGCCTGGTAAAACTCCATCTCTACTAAAAATACAAAAATTAGCTGGGTGTGGTGGTGCATGCCTGTACCACTGAGCTACTCGGGAGGCTGAGGCAGGAGAATCACTAGAACCCAGGAGGCGGAGATTGCAGTAAGCCAAGATTTCACCACTGCACTCCAGCCCAGGCGACAGAGCCAGACTACATCTCGAAAGAAAAAAAAAAAGAAAATCCAACAGAATCACAGATTACCAGAATAAGTGAATTTAGCAAGATTGCTGGATACAAGGTCCGTGAACCCAGTCTTCCTATTTCAGAAACAAACAGAAAGGCAATAAAATAGGAAATTACATTTGCAATAGCATCCAAAAACCAAAGACTGAGGAGTCACTCTATGGCCAGATGCAGAAGACCTCGAAGCTGAATAAGGACTGTGGCCTATGGAACGGTGCTGGGCCACTGTTAGGTGAGATGTCACCACTGGGGGAAGGGTATATAGGACCCTCTGTACTATTTTTGCAACTTCCCGTGATTCTATAATTATTTGAAGAGACCGCTTTTAAAAAGTGCCTAGCCTTTGATTCAGTCATCCCATTTTTGTGATTCTAGCCTAAGGAAAAATTTAAATTGTCCCCAGAGGTTAAAAGTTAAAAGGGTTTTGTATTAGTCGGCTTAGACCGCCATAACAAAATACCACAGACAGGGCGGCTTAAACAACAGAAATTTATTTTCTCACAGTTCTGGAGGCTCAAAACCCAAGATCATGTGTTGGTGCGGTGGTTTCTGCTGAGGCCACTCTCCGTGGCTGCAGGTGGCTGTCGTCTTGCTGCCGTGTCCTTACCTAGTTGTCTCTCAGTCTCTGCTGTCTGTGTCTTAATCCCTTCTTCTTCTTCTTCCTCCTCCTCCTCCTCCTCCTATTCTTCCTCCTCCTCCTCTTCTTCCTCTTCCTCTTCTTCCTCCTCTTCTTCCTCCTCCTCTTCTTCTTCTTCTTCCTCCTCCTCTTCCTCTTCTTCCTCTTCCTCTTCTTCCTCCTCTTCTTCCTCCTCCTCCTCTTCTTCTTCTTCCTCCTCCTCTTCTTCCTCCTCCTCTTCTTCCTCCTCTTCTTCCTCCTCCTCTTCTTCCTCCTCCTCTTCTACCTCCTCTTCTTCCTCCTCCTCCTCCTCCTCTTCTTCTTCTTCTTCTTCTTCTTCTTCTGCTTCTGCTTCTGCTTCTGCTTCTGCTTCTCCTTCTCCTTCTCCTTCTTCTTCTTCTCCTTCCTCTTCCTCTTCTTCTTTTTTTTCTTCTTCTTTTTTTTTTTTGGACATGGACAGGTCACCCAGGCTGGAGTGCAGTGGTGCAATTTCAGCTCACTGCAGCCTCCACCTCCCAAGTTCAAGCGATTCTCCTGCCTCAGCCTCCTGAGTACCTGGGATTACAGACAAGTGCCACCACGACCGGCTAATTTTTGTATTTTTAGTAGAGACGGGGTTTCACCATGTTGGCCAGGCTGGTCTCAAAATCCTGACCTCAGGTGATCTGCCTGCCTCGGCCTCCCAAAGTGCTGGGATTACAGGCGTGAGCCACTGTGCCCGGCCTTTGACCCGCTGCACCCAGCCGTAATCTCTTCTCATAAGGACGCCAGGCCGATGGACTGGGTTCCACCTGTATGACCCTATTTTACTTGATATGCTACTATCTAATTAATTTTTTGAGACAGGGTCTCACTCTGTCACCCAGGCTGGAGCGCAGTGGTACAATCAAGGCTCACTGCAGCCTCAAACTCCCAGAATTAAGCGATCCTCCTACCTCAGCCTCCTAAGTAGCTGGGACCACAGGTGCATGCCACCACACCTGGATAAGTTTTAATTTTTTTGTAGAGACAAGGTTTCTTTTTTTTTGTTTTTGAGACAGAGTCTCACTCTGTCGCCCAGGCTGGAGTGCAGTGGTGCGATCTCGGCTCACTGCAACCTCCACCTCCTGGGTTCAAGCGATTCTCCTGCCTCAGCCTCCCTCAGTAGCTGGGATTACAGGTGTGCACCACCATGGCTGGCTAATTTTTGTATTTTTAGTAGAGACGGGGTTTTACCATGTTGGCCAGGATAGTCTCGATCTCTTGACCTCGTGATCTGTCCGCCCCGGCCTCCCAAAGTGCTGGGATTACAGGTGTGAGCCACCACGCCCGGCCCAAGTACATTACATTTATTGTGCACTTTATTTCTATTATTATGACATCATAGTATATAATGAAACATACAACTCACTGTACTGTAGAATCGGTGGGAGTCCCAAGCTTGTTGTCCTGCAACTAGACGGTCCCATGTGGGGCTGATGGGAGATAGTGACAGATCATCAGGCATGAGATTCTCATAAGGAGCACGCTACCTGGATCCCTCACACGCACAGTTCACAACAGGGTTTGTGCTCCTATGAGAATGTAACGCTGCCGCTGATCTGACAGGAGGTGGAGCTCAGGCAGTAATTCGAACAATGGGGAATGGCTGTAGACAAATGAAGCTTTGCTCACATGCCCGCTGCCCACCCCAGCTGTGTGGCCTGGTTCCTAACAGGACATGGACAGGTACTGGTCCGTGGCCAGGGGGTTGGGGTCCTGTGATCTGTACTAGGCTTTTATTTTATTTTATTTTATTTTATTTTATTTTATTTTTTGACACAGAGTCTCACTCTGTCTCCCAGGCTGGAGTGCAGTGGCGAGATCTCGGCTCACTGCAACCTCTGCCTCCCGGGTTCAAGAGATTCTCCTGCCCCAGCCTCCCGAGTAGCTGGGATTACAGCCGCATGCCACTACACCCGGCCAATTTTTTTGTATTTTTAGTAGAGATGGGGTTTCACCGTGTTAGTCAGACTGGTCTTGATCTCCTGACCTCGTGATCCTCCCGACTTGGCCTCCCAAAGTGCTGGGATTACAGGTGTAGCCACCATGCCCAGCATAGGCATTTATTTAAAAAGATGTAGGCTGGGCGTGGTGGCTCATGCCTGTAATCCCAGCACTTTGGGAGGCCGAGGTGGGTGGATCACCTGAGGTCAGGAGTTTAAGACCAGCCTGCCTAACATGGTGAAACCCCATCTCTACTAAAAATACAAAAATTAGCCAGGTGTGGTGGAGGACACCTGTAATCCCAGCTACTCTGGAGGCTGAGGCAGGAGAATTGCTTGAACCCAGGAGGCAGAGGTTGCAGTGAACCAAGATTATGCCACTGCACTCCAGCCTGGGTGATAGAGTAAGACTGTGTCCCCACCCCCCCCAAAAAAGATGTAAACATATGCTTATTGACATTAAAAGATGCTCATGATATGCCAGCAAGTAAAATAGCCAGTCAGAAGATGGCATATAATATCATCCCATTTTCTTGTAATAAAAAAATCTGTATCTATCTCTGAAAGGGTTTGCCTCAAAACAGTAATTGTGCTTATTATCTCTGGGTGCTGTGATTATGAAAGATTTTTATTTCTTCTTTGTATTATTCTTTATTTCTTGCTTTTTAAAATAGTGAACATGTATTATTTATGTAATAATTTTTTAAAAACAACTTATTAAAAGAACGTTACAGCCCATTTTTCTGCCCTGGAAATTCACTAGAGAAAAGCACGAAGAAAAATTCCAACAACGGACAGGGCTCTTATTTGTAGACCACGGAAATAGTTTCCAGCTGATTTAAGCAGAAAATGAATTCATTCAAAGGGCACTGAGACTTCCAGAACCTGTGGAGGCCGGAGGACCCAGCTTGGAGCCCGTGAGGCTGGGAGGGAAGAATGGGCTCCAGCGGAAGTGGTTGGTGAAGGACACCACTGTCATTGCTGCCCGGCCCGAGCTATGTGGGGACCTCTCCCTTCTCTGCCACCAGGCAGCACCACACCCCCCCGGGCACTGTCACGTGCCTTGGTGTCTAGGGTCACCACCCATCCCAGAACGGTTCCCCTCGGTCCCTGGTTCCCAGCACGTGCCTCTGGTAGAGGCGGGGGCAGCAGCTGCCAATGGCTGTCTGGGACTCATGTGCACACTGGCCACGTTTGGCTGTGACAGCAGAAGGCGGGCTCTGCCTCAGAAGGGAGAGGCCTCTGCAGGCCCAGAAGTAGGTTCAGGAGCTGAGTGACCAAACCACAGGGCACCCTTGGCCCTTCTGGACTAAGACTAGGGTTGGCGAACTATGGCTTATGGGCCTGATCCAGCCCGCTGCCTGTTTTCTATACAGCCCACAAGCTAAGAATGGGTTTTACATTTTTAAATAACAATCAAAAGAAGAATGATATGTCTTGAAATGTGAAAATTTTACGTAATTAACAGTTCAGTGTCTGTAACATTTTATTGGCGCATAGCCCCATTCACTGTGTATCTGTTGTCTATGGTTGCTTTCGCACCATGAGGGCAGAGTTGAGCCATTGTGACAGAGCCACAAATCCTGACCATCGGGCTCCCTGCAGAAAGTCTATCAACCCATGATTGAGAGTGATGATTCTCTCTAGCTGTGTCTGCACTCTTGGTTCACAAGGACCCAGAATATCTTGTAAGTCTCCTGCTCAGGATGAGACTAAAGGGTGGGAGAATACACCACCCTCAAATGTGCCTCTTTGACATAAGGGTTATTTTGAGCTCAAGGCACTTAAAGAAATAGCAGGTGTGTCAGGCGCAGTGGCTCACACCTGTAATCCCAGGGGGTGGGAGGCTGAGGTGGGCAGATCGCTTGAGGTCAGAAGTTCAAGACTAGCCTGGCCAATATGGTGAAACCCTGTCTTTACTAAAAATACAAAAATTAGCTGGGTGTGGTGGTGTGCGCCTGTAATCCCAGCTACTCGGGAGACTGACGCAGGAGAATCACTTGAACCCGGGAGACAGAGGTTGCAGTGAGCTGAGATCGCACCACTGCACTCCAGCCTGGACAACAGAGTGAGACTACGTCTCAAAAAAAGAAAGAAAGAAAGAAAGAAAACTGAAAAAAAGAAATAGCAGGTGTGACTAAAGTACTCTGACCTCCTCTTTTTCTTCCTAAAAGTAGGAGATAAAACCTTCGCATGGAAGATGTCCTCTCTATACCAGAGAGGAAGTAACATTCTTATCACCAGAGATGGGGAGTCGAGGCAGAGAAAGATCTGTGCAAACACGCATGGTTAAACTAATCCTTATCTTCCTACTTTTCCATCATAAACTACCTTAGCCCAAGCCCCTTCGTCTTGTCACATTTTCCTAATTTACTACTTTGTCCAGTTCAGTTCATAAATATTCCACTCTGAGGGCACCAGGTCCTGTAAACATACTTGAAAGCAATATGTATGTTTTTCTCTTGTTAATCTGTGTGTGTGTGTGTGTGTGTGTGTGTGTGTGTGTGTGTGTGTGATGGAGCCCCTGCTGAGATCCTAGAAGGGTAGGAGGAAAGGACTTGGTCTTCCCCTGTGTGATATAAGATGGCTTCTCAGAGTCCAGAGAAAGATCTTCACCAGCACATCTCAGCTAAGTCTCCAGGTCTCTGCTTCTCCTCCATCACCTTATCAGAACCCTTGCATCCACCCGCTTCCTGCCCCTGTGCTCCAGAGCTTTCTGTGTCAGCTCCCAGCTCTGCTCCCGAAGGCTGTGAGCTCCCGCTTGCCCCAGCCCCACCCAACCCACACTCCACACTGTGACTGCTCTCTGCATCTTTTCAGCTCATCTCCGGCTGGCGTAGACTCTGGTTGGACCAGTCTCCACAGGCAAAGTTTCTCATGCCAGGTCCCTTTGTGGGCTAGTGACCAGCCTCTTTTTGTTCCCTCAGCTGTGGACAACAGGGGAGCCATTGGATGCATGGCATGGGCACCTGGGGCCACCCATATGTGGGGGATGTTTCCCCTTGCAGGTGCTACGGGACTGGCAGGTACCAGTAGCAAACCACACAGTGATGCAGACCACCCATGCCTGCTGCCCACATGCTCAGAGGTACATAGAGGAGGGGAGGATGGCCATTCAGCGCTGCCAGTGGTGTGTCAGGCATCCTTTTCATGTACTCCTCACCTCAACCTTGGGAGGGAGACCCATGGACTGTCCAAGCCTGTCTCCCTTCCCTCCAGGCACACAGCTGGATGGCATTTCCTAGTCTCCTTTGCAGTTCAGTGGAGCCATGTGCTGAATTCTGGCCATGAAGTATGCATGGAAGTGAAAAATGCCTGGGTCTCTGAGTCACTATGTGGAGCTGAGTCTTTCCTGGCCTAGGTCTCTGAATCACTGTATGGAGCAGGGCCCTTCTTGGCCTGGGTCTCTGAGTCATTGTGTGGAGCAGAACTCCTCCTGGCCTGGGTCTCTGGGTCACTGTATGGAGTTGAGCCTCTTGTGGCATGGGTGTCTGAGTCACTGTGTGGAGCACATCCCATCCTGACCTGGGTCTCTGAGTCACTGTGTGGAGCAGAGCCCCTCATGGCCTGGCTCTCTGAATCATTGTGTGAAGTAGAACCCCTCATGGCCTGAGTCTCTGAGTCACTGTGTGGAGCAGAACCCCTCCTGACCTGGGTCTCTGAGTCACTGTGTGGAGCAGAGCCCTTCCTGACTGCTGATTGTACTTTTCATAAGTGTGGTAAAGATGGTCACCAATTCTGTGAGCTTCTCCCATTGAAATGAGGAGGTCTATATCTCCTCCCTTTAAATCTTCGTAGGCCTATTACTGCTTCAAACAATAGGATATGGTGGAAGTGACACTCTCCATTTCTGGGCCTACTTCTGCCTTCTGTCTCTTGGAGCACACTTGGAGGTCTGAGCTGCCATATGAAGAGTCTGACCACCTTGCTGGATGGGGAGGAATCAGGACCAATAATTCGGTGCCTCTCAGGAGGCTTGGTTGACAATGACCAGGAAGGCGGCTTCAGGCTAAAGGGGAAATCCCGTGGGGCTCCTGTGAGGCCCTACTCTGATTAATATTTTAGTTCCTGTGTGATGGTCACTAATACTTTAATTCCCACCCTGGGTATTTTGTCCCTTCTCCTTCTTTGACGTGGCTGAGTTCTCGTCACACCGGGGGTGAGCTGTGGCCCTCTGCCTCGTCCCAGGAGGCCCTGGGACCCCTGAGCATCGTGGCTCAGAGCTCAGCTCCCCTCCTGGGATGTGGAACTGCCTTTCTCTGAGGCCATGAGCGGGGGCCCTCCACTCCCCCAGAGCACGTTCTGGCTACTGCCTTCCTTACAGCCTTTGATCACCTAAGGATTTCTAATCCTGCCCACTGCCACTCAGCCATCGCAGGCCCAGCGGCCTGGGGGAAGATGAAAGGTGTCGCCCACCTCACTCCTCCTGCACAAAAGCAGGATCAATTAAAAAGTTTCTATCCACGCAGCCGGAAGACTTGTCAGAGGAAGCTTTGGAGAGAAAATCAGGCTCCAGAGGGAGAGGCAGTCCTTAAAAGTAAAGGTATTTTTAGCTGGAAAGTTTAGCAGAAGAAAGGCTGCGTCAGGCCTGAACGGACCCGTCATCCATCACAGGCCGGCCTCGGAAAGTGGGGAAGAAACCCCAGAAAGGCTTGAAAAGCCGTCCTCCCATGTGGGCGGGCCCCTCCCGGGCTGTCGGGGGATGTGCGAAAGTCATTGCGGCTCAGGGCTCTGCAGCCCCACCTTCAGCTTTTCCAAGTGTAAACGGAGCCTTTCTGCCTTGAACAGCTGTGTTTTTCCTTTCCTTGGAGCGGATGCAAAGTTCGGAGGCTGTCCGGGGGCCCTCCTCTCTCCCCCTCCCCCAGATGCTCAGCCTTAGGCCTTCTGCAGGGTGTGGAGCCTGCGGGGTCCTGGGCCTTTAATGGGGGCTCCAGACCCTCTCTCCACAGCCACCCAACTTTGCCAATGATGCTGGGAGCTGGGAGAGGACCCTGGGTTTGTGCAACCCAGATTCAGACTCACGCGACCTCCCTAACTCCGGCCCAGGGACTTGGGGCTTCCCTGTCCTCTCTCCTCCCTGCACGCCCAGCCTCTGGGCAGGCACATGGCAGCTTCGTGGTGTTGGAATTCCAGCTCCTTTGCTGAGGGAGGTGGTGGGAGGGGCTGGGTGTGCCAGGCATGTGGGGCCCTCGGGTGTCTACGGCTTCTGGGAACCCCCTGCTAGTTTCCCACGGATTTTCCCAACCCTGACTCCTCTTGGTCAAACCCTACTTATGTTTCCAGGCTCATTTCAAATGCCACCGCCTCCAAGAAGCCCTCTTGGATGTTCCAGACAAGGGCACACGCTCCCCCTTCTGAATTCCCTATGGCCTTTTGTCTCTTCCTTCCTGGTATCCTCCTGACCCCACCTGACAGGGTGTGTCCTGAAGGAAGAAGCAACGTAGCTCTGGAGCACACAACCCTGGGGTGGAATCCGCCTCCTCTACTTTTTTTTTTTTTTTTTTTGAGACAGGGTGTCGCTCCGTCGCCCAGGCTGGAGTGCAGTGGCGCGATCACGGCTCACTGCAGTTGGCCTTCTGGGCTAAAGCAACCCGCCTGCCTCGGCCTCCCAAAGTGCTGGGGCTACAGGCGTGAGCCACAGCGCCCGGCCTACGCCTCCTCTACTTCTTAGCTTGTGATCTGGGGCAAGTTTCTTATCTACTCCAAGCGTTAGTTTCTCCATCAGTAAAAGGAAAAAATAACACAGTCTTCCCTACTGGGTTCCTGTGAGGATTCAGTGAAGCGACACGTGGGAAGCCCTAACCCCGTCCTCGGTAGCGAGGTGCCCGTCCTCCTGAGAGGAGCCCGGCGAGGCCCTGTGGCTGAGACTCGGCTATCTGGCTCGGCTCTGGCCCCCCCAGAAGACCCTGACTCCTAGTCTCTGGATTCAGACCTCGCCTGCAAAAACAACGTGACCACAACAGCTCAGCCTGCGCCACCAACTGCTCTGAGATGAGGCGTGAGGTTCCCTTTGGAGGTAACTCTGGGGAAGCGAGAGTGGCGGCTGGTGTCACAGGGCCACCTGCACATGCCCTGAGGCTCTCCGCACCTGCCTGGAGCTGGATTGATGTTTTGGAGGACCCGGGACGCAGCAGGCGAGCTCAGGCACCCGCAGACCCCCTTTCTCTCATTTCACGTCCCTGGGCTGCAGGGGGAAGGACCCTCTAGCCTGGGCAACATAGTGAGACCCTGTCTCTACAAAAATATTTAAAAAATTAGCTGGGCATGGTGGTGCATGCCTGTAGTCCCAGCTACTCGGGAGGCTGGGGTGGGAGGATCACTTGAGCCTGGGAGGTCAAGGCTGCAGTGAGCCATGATCGCAGCACTGCACTCCAGCCTGGGTGACAGAGCAAGACCCTGTCCCCACCACCAAAAAAAAGGCCCTTGTTAGTTTACTTGGGAGGAGCTGGGCCTGTAGTGAGCTGGGCAGGCATAGGCCCTGTCCTGGTGCTCACTGTTCTGGGGTGGGGGTGCAGACGAGCAGGCAGAAATTCTACTATGGTGGGGTACGGGCTCTGATGGCCATAGGGGGCAGGTGTCTAAACACGGAATGCTTCCCGGAGGAAGGTGCATTTGAGTCAGACACCTGTGCGGTTAGTGGGAAAGTGGGATGGGCTGGATGGTCTGAGCCCTGTTGGGGAGAAGCAGGAGCTGGAGCAGCTTGGCATCCTTGAGCATCTGAGGTCCAGCCTAGCACTCGTCAGGGCAGAGCCAGGAGCAGGGCAGGGGCAGGGATTGGCAGGACGGAGACCAGGTCAGGCTGGGCGGTGCCACTGTCTGCATTGTGGCTGCTGCAGGCTGATGGCAGGAAGAGGCAGTGGGACTCCAGGGGCCACTGGGAGGCAGGGCAGGGGTGCTCAGGTGAAATATGGCAGCAGCCCTCTCTGGAGTTACAACTGAGGGCTGGAGAGAGGCAAGGGATTCTGGAGAGAATGAGGAGCCAGCATGCTCGTGACATGTGGGGTCTGGGGAAGGAACGGGAGCGGGCCTGGGTTCCATGTCTCTATTGCCCTCCTGCCTTCCTGGGCTGCCCAGGGGAGGTTGGGCTGAGGCTGACTGTGCCCTTGCCAGTCTGTGCCTGGGCTTGGGGACTGTTAGTCCGGGAACAGCCTGCACATCTTGAGTGTCTGTCAGCTTTTTCTGGGAGCAAGATTCCCAAGCAAGCCCTGGACACCCCCAAAATGTACACACCTCTCTGCTCTGTTCCCAGCTCCTGCTGTCTCCCCCAAAACACACAGCCCTCTGCTCTGTTCTCAGCTCTGGGTGTCCCTTCTGCTCCTGCCACCCCCCATCCTCACCTTAGATCAATCACTGTCCTGAGCTGCTCTGAACACTTCGTGTTACTTTGAGGGGCGTGGGACCTGCACTTCTCAGCAGTGTGACCGGAGTTTGCCCCTGGGCGTCTCCGTTTCCTCCTCTGGGAAGTGGGCTCATGGCAGTCCTGCCCCATGCAGGGCTGCTGTGCAGGTGGAATGGGAGGAGCGAGGCAGCCCTGGGTCCGTGCCTGGCTCTGGACTCATCAGGACCATAAATGGGGTTCCTGGTGGTCGCTGTCTAATCCGTGGACTGCTGGCCTACGAGCTGCCCTGAGTGACGTGTGGGGTGACGCCTCCAACACCTGGCTGCAGAGGTCCCTTCAGGGAGGACAGAAGAGCCTTGCGTGAGAAAGCCTCTTTGGAAAGTGAGACTCAGTCATCAGAGATCACTGTACAGATGACAGGTTGCCGGGGTTGGACCTGGGGCAGGGGGCGTCAGGCGGAACCCCATCCCCAAGGCGCCCAGTTCATCCTGAGGGGGCAACCATGGCCCCTGTTCCAAGCTCCCCCAAGGATCCGTGGGTGGCCTGAGCCCCGCCCACCTCACCCTCTCTCCCGGCCTGACCCTTCCCCACTGCTCAGCCTCTGGTTCTGCTCTCAGCAGATCCCTCTGCTCAGCCTTCCGGAACCCCTCCCATCTTAGCCTCTTCCTGGGGGTACTGCTGTGCAGCTCCATGCCCGTCCCACCCTCTAGGCCAGAATTCATTCATTCAGTCAGTCGTTCAGCACCACTGCCTGAGGGCCCACCTTGAGCAGGTCCCACGCTGGCTGATGCCGGCACGCCAGAGACCCCGGGCCGAACACACAGTGCCACCCACAGAGCCTGAGCAACGTTTGCTGCAGGCAGTTAGTGAAGCCCCCAGGCGGGGAGGCCGCTGCAGGGAGGACTGAGCGGGCCTCGAGGGAGTGAGTGGCTGGGAACAGAGGGGTGCAGCCTTCCCAGGGAGGGGACCGCGTGTGGAGAGGGAGAGGGGGCTGAGGAGAGGTGAACAGGCATCTCCCGCTGTCTGAGGAGCTGGAACCTGGTCTGACCCAGAGGGCACCCCAGCATGGTCCGACCCAGGGGGCGCTTCTGCCGTGGGCTTCGAGAGGGCAGGGGGAGGGGAGGGGAGCTGCAGATCCCCTGGCTCCAGGCGACAAGGACCTGATCTCAGGTGGGGCTGGGGGACACTGAACAAACTGAGAACTACTCCCAGGCCTGGGTGGAGGAGCCCAGGGTCTGGCCTGCCCAGCGTCTACAGCCCACTTTGCCAGGGAGGCCCAGGGCTGGTGAGGGCCCAGCCGAGGTCCTGCCACCACCCCCGGCTGCAGTTGAGCTTGGGGAGGAAACCAGGTGTGGCTTGGGGACGTCACTGCTCTAACTGCCCGCAAGGGGTGCGTCCAGGGCAGGCCTGGCCAGAACAGGGTGAGGAGGCCTCTCTGGAGGTCATGGGGCCCCTGTGTCTTCCCTTCCTTCACACGCCTGGGCCTGCAACCTCACAGAGGCCACAGCGTGCCCTGTCTGTCCTCACCAGCTGCAAGCAGGAGGCGGCCTGGCCGTAACACCGGCCTGGGAAGGCCGAGCACATTTCAGCAGCCTCACGGAAAGTTCTGGCATTTATGACAAAGGATTATCTGGTGGTGAAAGCAGATCTGGGATGGTGCTTCCTGCCCCCCGCCTTCTCTCTCTTTGAAAACAAAATCAGCCACACATTTTGAAAGCTGGGCCCTTCTGGGGTGGTTCAGGATGGAGCCAGCCCTGAACTAACGCGGAGGCTTGTCCCACAGAAATGATGCAGATTTTTCCAGGGACAAACACACCCTTCGCTTTCCACCTGAGGGACACTCAGTCTCAGCCTCGAAGCCAAAGGTGGGGCTGGGTGGGTGCTGTGATTTAGGCTGAATCATTGTCATAGCTGTAACCAATTGTAACAACAACAAACATGGAAGCAGCAGCAGCTCACTTTTCTCTAACAGGTTTGTTGCATCTGCACTAAGTCAAGGTGTTGTTCTTGTCAAGGAGCCTTCCAGCCTGTGCTTGTTTGCTTCTCCTGATGGGGACCTCACTACCTCGAGCAGCTATGTGTGTCCCCCAGACGTGTGTCCAGTGTCCTGCTGGGGGTGCTGGCCCCCGATGTGCCTCTTTTGCTTTCAGACAGCCAGGACCTCGGACTGCAACAGCCTAAACTGGCTCTGGCATCTTACACAGCAAACAGAGGAACTGGAGGGACAGCTGAAGCTACTGGAATCCACGGGGAGGCAGGGAATGATGGAAGCCATGGCCAGTAGGGCAGCTGGAACCACAGCCCAGAGCCAAGCTAAGCGTGCACTCTCAATGATCTCCATTTGCCCAAAATTCGAAACCAGAAGGAAGCACTGGATTGGCTGAGCCTGGCACAGGCCCCGCCCTGGCTGCTAAGGGTGGAGGAGGCGGGAAGGGGAGGAGAGGAAGGCGAAAAGGAAGGGCCGCGACTGCCTCCAGCAGGGTGAGCTGGGGCCCCAGGCGAGCACTACAGCCACCCATTTCCTCCCCGTTTACTGAGCTCACCGAGGGCCAGGCCACCAGGCCAAGTTGGATAATGTTTTATGTGACACTGCCTCGTCCCAGGGTGTCTCCTCTCAGCACCATTACCGCGCACACCCCATAATAAGCAGTGGGCTAGCTGGAGAGGCAGGAAATTGCCTTTGGGGTCCCATTGTGGGATCATCTCTTGTGGGTTCGCCCTTTTATGGCGTCAGCCTCCCTGCCGGTGCTTCTCTGAGAAGAACTCAGCAAACCAGTATCTTGGTACCAACGATGGTGCAGAATAGCTCTTCCCTTTCCTCCTTTGGTATCAAAGAGAGAACAAACCCAAATGACAACCATCCTGGAAGCTGCTTCCAGTTTCACCGGACAATGAGGAAGGGAAACGGGAAGGAAAGTGGGGTGGCACTGGCTGGGCCGATCTGCAGACGAGGAAGCAGAAACCGTCCTGAGGGAGGAAGCCAGGCCACCGGACAGGGCCGAGGTCTGTTCCCTAGGACGACAGAGCACACAGCACCTCCGTTTCATCTTTCAAATCCCATTATTTGGCTGGGTGTGGTGGCATGCACCCATGGTCCCAGCTACTCAGGAGGCTGAGGTAGGAGGATCGCTTGAGGCCAGGAGATGGAGGCTGCAGTGATCTGAGATTGTGCCCTGCACTCCAGCCTGGGCAACAGAGTGACACCTCAACTCTAAAAAAAAATATTCCACAAATTCCACTATTTAGCCTGAGAGGCAGTGCAGCAATGGTTATGAGCATGGACCTGCAGCCAGAAAGATCTGCGCAGACCTCCAGCTGTGTGACTGTGAGCGAGCGACTGAATCTGTCTGAGCCTGTTGTCTCACCTGCAAAACAATCCCGGAGCATTGCGGTGAGGGTGAAGTTGGGTCACGTAGATGAGAGGCGCCGCCCAGATCATCTTCGGGAAGGACCTGCGGCCCAGCTGCGGGGCGTGGTCACCAGACAGGCTCAGCTCTCAGTTCCTTCAGGCTGGGCTGCAGAGATCCGCCTCGCCCAGGCCATATCTGAGGTCCTGCTGCGCTGGTGGAGGGCTCCTGGGACTGTGTGTCAGTTCAGCTCCTCCCTCGGACCAGTCCTGCCACCTCCCCATTCCCTTGCAGGTGTGGGCCACTGGCAAGCATGTTCATCCATCCTCAGCACCCGCCACCCCAGGAGCCAGCCCGCATAGCCAGGCACGCGGGGAGCCCTCTGTCAACATCCCGTGACTGCGTTATTATGACGAAGCCTGCCCTAGCGCACCTATCAGGCTGGAAGGCAAGTAGATGAATTCAAAATTGGGAAGAAGTGAAAAGCCAGAGGCAGGAGATGCTTGGGGCATTTGCCCTCAAAACGGCTGAGACTTCAGCAGCCCCAGAGCCGGGTGAGCCTGAGAAATGGACATACATGGAGGGAAGAGAAAAAGCCGAGAAAAAAGCGGTTTGAACGGGGGGTGATGTCACCGGTTACACGCGTGGTTTCTGGTGGTTGAACGCGGGCCCTGGAGATATTTGCAGAACCTGCGCTCAAATGCCAGCTTCTTGCTGGCGATGTCACCGCCCATCCCGGTTCACGGGGGCAGGTGACGATGTCTCACACTCCTCAGCATGCACGCCCGCGTGAATCAGGGCTTGGGGGAGTGGGAACTCGGACCAGAATATCTTGGTATTTAGTAACACAGGAAAGGACATGGATGGGAAGCTGCCGCTAAATGCCTAGCGAGAGCCGCTCATGGGGGGCTGAGGGGATGTTGTAAGTAAATTCCAGGCAGCCACCCCATGAACGCCTTGAAACCGGCCATGGAGGAGCTCGCTGGGTGATGGGCAGGGCACACCTCGGAGGCTTCTCAGGGGGCAGGAGGGTGAGGACGGGCTCTGGGCTGCCTCTGGGGAGTCTGTGGTTATCTGGGGGTGTCATCAGTGTGGGTTTGGTGGAAATCGCCTGTGGGGACATGACTCCAGGAAAGCCGGGAAGTAGCTGTGGACCTCTGGTGGTCAGTGTCCTGGGTTCTCCGCTACTGTGTTGTGTCCTAGGAAAGCAGGGGTGACGTGGAGCATATCCCACCGCCGGCTGCGGCACCAGAGCCAGCCCAGGAGCCTCCCTTCTCCAAGAGCGGCTTGGAGGGGAGCCGTGGGACCCCACAAAGACCATCCCACTGGCTGGTTGCAAAGGAGTCATGAGGTTTCATCCGCATCCAGGCAAATTATTGGCAACAGGAGCGCCTATCCATGAGCCCCGCTTTCGGGCTTCTCTGGAGAGCTGGGGTCTCCTGGTCTGGTTCTCCCATCCCTCTTACTGCCACACTGACTTCCTACACGACACAGCCAATCACGCCACGGCAGGGCCGCCTCGGGAACAAGCTCTTTGTCCTGGGCCCAAACCCCCACACCTGGTGCCAATCTCCCTTCTCTACTCCCGACCCGCTGGGTGAGCTGATGACCAAGCCGGTGGAGGTGACTGGGTGGCCACTGAGCCCTCATCCAGTCCCCAGGTATTGGCGGCCCCACAGGCCAGATCCCAGCGAGGTGACACGGTCCCTGCCTTTCAGTGTATGGGGAACGCAAGACCATGCCTGGCACAGGGCCCTACTCAGAGCAGACGGGTGTTCTGAAAGCAGAAACCCCCTCTCGCACCCCAGGGTGTCAGGAGACACAGTTGGGGACCACAGAGAGGGCAGGAATGGGGACTCTCAGGACTCCAGGTTGGGAAGGAGTGGCCAGGCTTGGCATAAGCTCCTACAGGGGAGCCAGGCAGGTGTGCCAGCAGCAGGGCGCGGGGCCAGGGGCGGCCAGCGTGCCCTGCATTTGATGCCAGGGCCATTAGAGATTGATGGGGAGTGGACTGGGGTGGCTGGCAGTGGGCGGAGCTGGAGAGTGGGAGTCTGGAGGGGGCCGGAAGGGGTCATGGGGAGGGAGGTGGGAGCCAGGCATTGCACTGGGTGAGGGAGGCCAGGCCGCCTGCCCCTGAGATGCCCATTCTGACAGGCTGGCCGTGGGAGAGGCTTTTCTTGTCCATGGTGTGCAACTTCCTCTGCAGGCCTCTGGGCTGCTGCCTGGCAGTTTACAAACCTTTTACCTGTCTTCAAAGGCCCCAAAGGCCACAGAGGCCTCTGAGGAACTTGGTGGGCACCCCCCCACCTTTTTTTTTTTTTGAAATAGAGTCTCACTCTGTCGCCCAGGCTGGAGTGCAGTGGCAAGATCTTGGCTCACTGCAACCTCCGATTCCTGGGTTCAAGTGATTCTCCTGCCTCAGCCTCCCGGGTTGCTGGGACTACAGGCACCCACCACCACGTTCAGCTAATTTTTAGTAGAGATGGGGTTTTACCGTGTTGGCCAGGCTAGTGTAGAACTCCCGATTTCAGGTGATCTGCCCGCCTCGGCCTCCCAAAGTGCTGGGATGACAGGTGTGAGCCACAGTGCCCACCCCGGTGTGCCTTCTGTATGCCCATTTACCATATGCCCATTTACCCTCTTCTGTCTCCTCAGAGCCAGCATGAGAGGGCAGCTGGTTCCTGGGGCATTAAACCCTTCAAGAGGACCCAGATGTCATCAGGTGAGGAATGTCTCACCTATGGAGGTGTTTAAAGCTGAGTCCGTGTAACTCACAATTCCTCATCTCCTTTCACCGACTGTTCACATTTTGCCACATTTGTGCACCTGCCTGCTCTTGCCCTCCCTCTCTCTCTCTCTTTCTCCCCCCACACCCCTGCCCTGCCAAACCCTTGCAGGCAGGCTGAAGCCACCATAGCACTTCTCCGTCACACTTTGGGCTGTGCCTGCTGAGAACACAGTGCACGCCTACAGAGAGGTTCTGTCATCCGCCCCAGAAAACAGACGTCGATGCCACCATCGACTATTGAGTCCACGTCCCAATTTCTCCAGTGCTGGGACTGTGCCTCAGGCTGCCCTGCCCGGCAACTCTGATTATCGGCTATTCCACTTCTCCATTCCTTCAGTCCACAAACACTTATTGAGCACTTACTGTTTGCCACGTCCTGTTCTAGGTGCACAGGACACAGTGAACAAGGCAGATCAGGCCTTGCTCCCTGGCTCCCCTGCTAGCAGGGAGAGGAAGTCATCAGGAGAAGCTGGAGTCATTCTAGAGGGTGCCAGGGTGTCAGGATGGTGACTGGAGTCAGGCTCCAGCTCGTGGTTGGATTTGGAGGTTGTGGGTGAGCTGGGACCTGGGTGACGAGCCGGAGCTGACCACGCATCTTTGCGTCCGAGTCTCAGGCTGTTCCCCACCTGGCTCCTTCACTCACTGTCTGGGTAGTGGCGGTGCCCCAGGTGCCCAGCACTGTGCCAGGAGTGAGGGATGGGGGAGTGTGTTGCGGTTACCCCAGGCTGCCCTGCTGGGGGTACAGGGCCTGTGGGGCCGACCGCTTGGCTCTCCGCCTGCAGGCCTCCAGGTGGTGTGGCTCTCAGGCGAGGAGCTGACCCAGGAACGGTCCCGGGGAGCTCGTCCTCACCTGGATGAGATCCCAGACTCAGAACAGAGGCTGTGACGGGTTGAGACTTTCGGGGTCTGCTGGGAGGGGGAGCGAGGATATTTTGCACGGGAAGAAAGGCAGGACTCGGTGGCCAGAGGGCGGAGGGTGACACTTTGAAATGTGTCCTCAAATCCTTGGGCCTGCTCGTCAAACAGTGGGGCCTAATGCAGCACTTCCCCTGAATGTGGGCCAGACTTGGTGACGCGCTTCTGACAAACAGAAAAGGAGCAGAGTGACGGTGGACACGCGAGACCGGCCCATCGAAGGCACTGAGGCTCGTCACTGGCCCTCCCTAGGATCCCTCACCTGCGGGGGCAGTGGCCACATGACCACATGGGAGGACACTCCAGACGCTCAGATGGGGACATCCACATGGCGAGGCGCAGAGGCCTCCTACCGACAGCCACGTGGGTGCCGCCACCTCGGAAGGGGACCTGCCCACTTGGGGGCGTGTCAGATGATGGCCCTGGCTCTGTGACTGCACCTTCACGGGAGACAGAGAGCCAGGCCACGAAGACACTCCTGAATCCCTGACCCTCAGATCCTGTGGGACATTAAACAGCTAAGTTCTGGGGTAATTTTTTTTTTTACTTTATTTATCTATCTATCTATCTATTTATTTATTTATTTTTTGCAGCAAAAGAGAACAAATATGGAGTTTGGGTTTTGAAAGAGGGGTCCTCTCTAGAGGTGTAATTAAAAATGATAATCAAGTTGTCCAGGCACAGTGGCTCATGCCTGTAATCCCCAGCACTTTGGGAGACTGAGGCAGGTGGATCACCTGAGGTCAGGAGTTAAAGACCAGCCTGGCCAACATGGTAAAACCTCGTCTGTACTAAAAATACAAAAATTAGCTGGGTGTGGTGGTGCACACCTGTCATCCCAGCTACTCCAGAGGCTGGGGCAGGAGAATCAGTTGAACCTGGGAGGCAGAGGTTGCAGAGAGCTGAGATTGTGCCATTGCACTCCAGCCTGGGCAACAAGAGTGAAACTCCGTCTCAAACACACAAAAAAACAACAAAGAAAACCAGGCCAGGTGTGGTGGGTCACGCCTGTAATCCCAGCTACTTGGGAGGCTGAGGCAGGAGAATTGCTTGAACCTGGGAGGCAGAGGTTGCGGTGAGCCGAGATCATGCCACTGCACTCCAGCCTGGGCTATACGAGTGAAACTCTGTCTCAAAAAAAAAAAAAAAAAAAAAAAAAAGATAATAAAGTTGTGGGTATTCTGTTTAGGTGACATGTGAAGCATCATTCAAGGAGGGGCTTGGGTTCTTAACAGTTCATCTCTTGATGATTGGAACACACCTGCAACATCAGGGCGGGGCTGGAGGGGTTCGAGGCGACGAACACAGTGATAGGGAGGGAAAAGAACTCAGGCTCCAGGGTTAGAACATTAAAGCTGTTGGCTGTGACTTGATGGCTTAATCAGCCAATCAATACGGTTCCCAGGCAGAAGGAGTTGATGAAAAATGCATGAGGGGGGCTGGGGAGGCCTGGGAGGAGAAAATGAGGAAACAGCCTGCTCTGTTTGTCCAACACTGGCCAAGAGATTAAATCGGCAAGGCGGACACGGGGCGCCGCGGGCTGACTGTGACTTAGCACATAACACACGTGCGCATAGCCTTTCTCTTCGTGAGGCAGAAACCCGTTCATTAAACTGCTTTTCTTGACTAAAGATGGATTTGATAACCTTTACCAGTGTTAAACACCAGCAGAAACTGAAATCATGTGGGGTGCAAGAGAGGCTGGTGGAATTGGGTGGAATCGGGGTGTTAATGATCTTAGGGAAGGCAGCCAGCAAGAGGCGAGTGGGAGGGGGCCCCAGCCCCGACTGTGTTCACCACAGTCAATAACAAAGTCTGGCAAAGAGCTAGGACTCTTTTTTTTTTGAGACAGAATCTTGCTCTGTCGCCCAGGCTGGAGTGCAGTGGCGCAATCTCTGCTCACTGCAACCTCCACCTCCCAGGTTCAGGCAATTCTCCTGCCTCAGCCTCGAAAGTAGCTGGGATTACAGGTGCCTGCCACCACACCTGGCTAATTTTTGTATTTTTAGTAGAGACGGAGTTCCACCATGTTGGCCAGGCTGGTCTTGAACTCCTGACCTCAAGGGATCTACCCACCTCGGCCTCCCAAAGTGCTGGGATTACAGGCGTGAGCCACCGCATCCATCCTGAGCTGAGCCTCTCGGTGAGCTCCTCTGAAAGGGGACTACTGTGGATTGTTTTAAAACGCCAATTTTCACTTGACACCCTTGTGACAAGTAGGATCAAATCCAGCGGCGAGTGACAGAAAACCCAGAACATTAGCGGGTTAAACAAGATAACTTAGTTCCCTCCAGTACAAGAGAAGACCAGAGATGGATGTTCAAATTGCCAGTAAGCCAGCCTCTTACCTTGCTGCTCTGCCATCCTCAGCATGTGGCTTCTACCTCAGGGTCTAGAGTGGCTGCTTGAGGACCAGCCATCATGTCCACACTTCAGCCAGCAAGAAAGAGGAAGGGCAGAAGAGACCTCCCTCCTCCCACCACTCCCCTAAGGACACCTCCCAAAAGTTGTGCGTAACCTCAGTCGCACCTCCACAGGCACTCCGAATGGTAAAGAAGCTGGTTGATGAAGTCTTCGTCCCAGGCTAAAATTGGGAGCTCTATTACAGAGGAAGAATGGAAGCGTGACCACTGGGGAGGGAAGCAACACATTCTGCCACGTCCTAAAGTTAAAATACATTCAGCCTGAACAAAACATCTTAGGTCAAAAGAAGACATTGACTTTGAGCGCAGCGCCAGGGACAGAAGGATGACAGAGGGGGAGCGTAAGTCCCCCCTTGAAGGGGGAAAATGTCACACGGCGGGATGTTAAAAGTACACGGGGATTAGTCACATAAACCGTGACATTTCAGTCGTGATGCGATACATGTAAAAACAGCAAACTTCATCCAGACAGAAAACAAAAATTTACCTGATCACATCTGAGTAAGAGGTCCTCCCGCCGTCCCCTCCACCCCCGCTGCAAGGCCCTTCATGGGGACCCTGGGCTGCACAGCTTGGGGAGGATACGCAGAGTTCATCCTCTTAACACCCACTTAACAGTGAACCAGCCATGAAACCCTGGGTTCCGAACATATACCCACTATGCGCTGAAAACCTGCCCGTGGCCGACACACACCCCATCAGACGCATGCATGGATAAATGGCACTTTCCCAAGCTGTAGGTGCTGAGAGAGCCCGTCACAGCGGGTGTATGAGTTGGGACCAAGTTAGGTGGTGAGGGACAGAAGGCTCCAAGTCACGGTGGCTTGAACAAGGCAGAGGCTTCTCTCCTCTGTCTACACCCGGGGGTGAGTGGGGAGGGCTGGTCGAGGGCCCACGGTGTCTTTAGACCCCCAAGTCTGTTCTATTAAATTAGAGCCAATCTAATCAAAGGATGTGAACTGACGGGACGCTGAGGACGGGTTCCTCCAAAGCAAATCGAGGCCTGCATCTCTGGCGTGAGTTCAGCAGCCTTCAGTGGCCCCCAGGGTGGCCCCCATGGTGTCCGGCAGGTGTCTGCTACGCCCCGGAACCTGGGAGCACGTTAGGTTACAGGGCAAGAGGGAAGGAGGGCTGCCGCTGGAGAGGCGGGTGCGAATCGGCGGAGTTTTGAGTAGGGAGCACAGCCTGGATTATGCAGCTGGGCCTCGTGTTGTCCCCACCGTCCTTAAAGGGGTAAGAGGGAGACGGAAGGGGAGTCAGAGTGACGGCTGTGAGGCCTCCACCCAAGCCTGCTGGCTTCGAGAAGGAGGGAGCGGCCGTGACCAGGAACCAAGAAGTGAGGTCGGCCTCTAGAAGCTGGGAAAGAGGAGGAAATGGAGTCTCCCCCAGTGCCTCCAGAGGGGCGCACGGCCCTGCTGTCCCTGGGTGTCAGCCGTGCGAGACCTGCCGCAGACTTCCAGACTCCGGAACTCTGGAATACGTTTGTCTGTGTGAACCACGCAGCATGGTCAATTATTACAGCAGCCACAGGGGAGGAACGCACTGCCCGAGGGAGGCGCTCATGGCACCCAAACCTCACTGCCCACAGGGAGGGCCCAGCGCCTCCTACCCTGCCTGCCACACTCGGAACCACAAAGGGTCTAGTTCCCCAAAGGGCCGGCTGTGCGACAGCTCCAGCTTCTGTCCTCTGCTCTTTTTGCCTGGGTCTGTCCTTTGAGAGTAAACGTCTTTTTTTTTTTTTCTTTTTCTGAGACAGGGTCTCACTCTGTCGCCCAGACTGGAGTGCAGTGGTGCCATCTTGGCTCACCGCAGTCTCCACCTCCCAGGCTCAAGTGATTCTCCTGCCTCAGTCGCCCAAGTAGCTGGGATTACAGGTGCCTGCCACCACACCTGGCTAATGTTTGTATTTTTAGTAGAGACAGGGTTTGCCATATTGGCCAGACTGATCTTGAACTCCTGACCTCCAATGATCCAGCTGCCTTGGCCTCCCAAAGTGCTGGGATTACAGGAGCGAGTCACCACGCTCCGCCGACTAAATGCCTTTCTAGACACCATTGCCGCTGCTCAGAGTTAACTGCTTGGAGTGCCCGGTCCAGGCAAGCCCAGCATCTCTCGCTGGGGCGGCTGTGGTTTGATCATGCATCTGCTGCAGCTCCTCATCTGAGGGGGTGCATGGTGCTTGGTCAGAAAGGGGTTGTGGGAACCTTCCAATTTCTGGTGAGAAAGGCCTATTGTACAACAACGTCAGTCTGGTTGCAGCTGAGGACCAGCACGGTGAGTGTGTATAAAGCGCGTGGAGGGTGTGTTGGAATTTAATCTCTGGGTTTACCAGCTTTTGCTACCATAGCATAGTAAACGTTGCTAAAAGGTTTCTAAGTATCACTAGCAAGCCTCTGTTAAATACTGGCAGGAAGCCCTGTTTCTTTGCTACCTTCTGCTCCTAGGAGAGGCTGTGCAGCCGAGGCACAAGGATCCAGGCTTGTCGAGCCCATCAGACCTGAGTTCAAATCCTGACTCTGCCTAGAACCTCCCTGAGCTGCAGTCTCCTTGGTGATGAAATGGGGAAGCTGCCATGAGGCAGGCTGAGAGTCACATGTTCATCCCCTTACAGGCTGTCCCGGCCTGCCATGCGCCTGTCTGCAGCCAGGACGTAACCAGCTGCCAACACAAAGTTGCCACTTAGTGAATTGGCGTCTCTTGCTGGCATAGGCTCACAATTGCCCCTTTTTCTATGGCCCCAGAGTTTGAAAAACTTTAGAACTACCTGTCTGCTTCCTAATGAGATCCCTACTCTTTTATGCTCAGAAGTTTTCCTGAACTTTGCTGGTTTGCAAACTAATGGAATGAAACAGAAAGGAGAGCAAATTAACTATGGCCTTTTGGCGATCATTAATTTGACCAACTACCCTTTGGAAAGGAAAGGCCAGTGCCTATTAGCTTTAGGGGCATCGTGTGCAAAGTCAAATATCAAAAGGCCACGGCAAAAAAGGGACTGCGTTCTAATCAAGGCAGGAAGATGCAATGTGTTCACAGAAATGCAGAGAGGCCCACGAAAACGGGGCAGTGCCATGATTCTACCACAGTCTCAGACACTTGCCCTTTTTTTTTTTTTGAGACAGGATCTTGCTCTGACACCCAGGCTGGAGTGCAGTGGTGCGATCTCAGCTCACTGCATGCAACCTCCACCTCCCAGTGAGACCCCTGCACTTTCTAAGTGGCATTGTAAGGCCCTGTGCTGAGGACAGGTCACGACCCACACCTGAAGATGTCTCGTGTCTGCAGGGAGGAAGCCCTCATGGGATTCCCATACACCTCCTGGACTCCTTTCTTTCTTTTATTTTTTCCTTTTTTTTTTTTTTTTTGAGACAGGGTCTCGCTTTGTTGCCTGGGCTGGAGTGCAGTGGTGCAATCATGGCTCACTGTATCCTTGACCTCCTGGGCTCAAGCGACCCTCCCATCTCAGCCTCCCAAGTAGCTGGGACTGCAGGTGTGTGCCACCATGACTGTCTAATGTTTAAATTTTTTGTAGAGATGAGGTCTCACTATGTTGTCCAGGCTGGTTTCGAATTCCTGGGCTCAAGAGATTCTCCCACCCTGGCCTCTCTAAGTGCTGGGATTACAGGTGTGAGCCACTGTACCCAGCTTGGATTCCTGTCTCTGATTCCTTTCCTCAGAGTAAGCAGGGAGACATGAGGAGTCTCACCGTTCCATGGAAGATGGGGCAGGTCCCACGTGAATGAGCACTTCCCTATGGCATCCACACTTCTGCCTGTGCACACAAGGTGGGCTTCGCTCTCTGATCCTCTGCTCGTCTGACACGTGAACTGTAACCCCGGCACCCAGCACCTGTACACAGTGGCCGTGCAATACACATTTGGTGTTCAGGACTTCCACACCAGAGGGCTAGACTCACTGGCCAAATTCACAGCTGTAGAATTCACGCTTAGAGAGATCAAGTTACTGGCCCCAGGCCACCAATTTAGGAGCAGAGCAGAAACCTGGGCTTGGCATTCTTACTCCATTCCAGTCGGCAGGTATTCATTGAACACCTGCTGTGTGCGAGGGCCTAGAGCAGCATCCAAGACAGATGCTGCCCCTGCCCTGTGGAACCTGACACTTGTGGGGGAGACAGATGACAAGAGAGTTAGCAGCAGTGTGCGGGGAGCTCAGAAGGACGGGGCGGAGCTGGGGGAGGAAGGGACGGGGCGTGCACACTTTTATTCTGAGTGGTCAGGGACAGCCCAGCTAGAAAGGTCGCTTCCTGGAGGAAGTCAGAGAATGAGCCACGTGGCTTTCTGGAGGCAGAATGTTCCAGGTGGAGAAAGCAGCCCAAAGGCCAGGAGATTGAAAACGTGGGGAAGGTCTGGGCGATCTGCTGACTCAGCAGCTTCTTGCACCCGACCATCAAGGTGCCCTCTCCTGCCCTTCCCAGGGCAGATCCATCTGCAGCAGCTGCCCGTGACAGGGCATGGCGAGGCATCCCTGGCACCCTTCACTCCTGACTGAGGCTCCTCCACTGAGCACCACGACCTGGGCCTGGGGCCGGGTTGTGGAAAGCAGGCTGCTGTCGCCAATGTTTTCTTTCATTCACCTGTGTGGTTGCAGGGTCCATTTCATCTTGACACTGAAGGTCAAGTGTTACCCTGAGACGGTTTTGGGGACGTGAAATCATGTTGACCGAGGGGGGTTTGGTTCTTGCCTTCATGCTGTCACGCCCCTGCTGGGTGAGCCAAGCACGTCTCCAGGCCTTGGACATGGCTGCTGTCAAATGCACGGATGAACTAGAAGGTATCCAAAGTCCCTGCTGAGTGCGTGGGATGGCAGGGAGGAGAGAACGACCACGTTCTTCCAGCACAACACCACTCACCAGTCACTGAACCCAACACGCTACACCTGACAGCAAAGCCCCAGCCATAAAAGGGAAAACGGATAAACTGGACCTTGTTGGGACTGAACACGTCTGCTCTGTGAAAGACCCTGTTAGGAGGAAAAGGCAAGCCAAGGACTGGAAGAAAATATTTGCAAATCACGAAACTGACAAAGGACTTACATCTCAAAGATGGGAAGCGCTCTCAAAATCCAACACAAAAAAATCAATTAGAAAATAGGCAAATGGCTGGGCGCAGTGGCTCATGCTGGTAATCCCAGCACTTTGAGAGGCCAAGGTGGGTGGATCACTTGAGGTCAGGAGTTCGAGACCAGCCTGGCCAACATGGCGAAACCGTGTCTCTACTAAAAATATGAAAAATTAGCTGGGCGTGGTGGTGCATGCCTGTAGTCCCAGTTACTTGGAAGGCTGAGGCAGGAGAATCGCTTGAATACGGGAGGCGGAGGTTGCAGTGAGCTGAGATGGCGCCACTGTACTCCAGCCTGGTGACAGAGCGAGACTCCGTCTCAAAAAAAAAAAAAAAAAAAAAAAAGGCAAAAGGCATGCAGAAACATTTTGCTTAAGACACCAGATGGTAAATAAGCACACAAAAAGATCTTCAACATTATTAGCCAATAGAGAAATGCAAATAAAAGACGCAAGACATCACTACACACCCATCAGAATGGCTAATGTAAGAAATACTGACAACGCCAAACGCTGGTGATGCTGCAGAGAAACTAGATCACTCACACTGCTGGCAGGAACGGGAAGGACTGCAGCCACTCTGGAAAATAGTTTGTTCCTTAAAACTAAAAATGGACTTACCATACACCCAGCAACAAGATTCAAAGGCATATATATAAAGGCACAGAAATGAAACTGATTTTCATGCAGTGACTTGTACGCAAATGCTCGGGGTAGCTTTGTAATAGCCCCAAGCTGGAAACCACCCAAATGTCCTCCAGTGGGTAAGTGGTTAAGCAGTGTGGTACATGTACACCGTGGCACATTACTCAGCTAGGAAAAGGAGTGGACTGTACATACTGGTATGTGGAACAACTTGAATGACTCTTAAGGAAATGATGGTAAGTAAAAAAAGCCAATCTCAGAAGGACACATACTGCGTGAGTCCATGTATATAACACTGGTGAACTAAAATAATTACAGAGATGGAGAACAGATGGGTGGCTGCCAGCGGTTGGGGGCGGGAAGAGGGGGCGTGTGTGGCTAGAGAGGGGTACGATGGGGAGTCGTAAGGATGGTACCGTTAGTCATCTTGGTTGTGGCGGTGATGGTTTCACAGAGCTACATATGTGATGTAATTGTACAGAGCACCAGCCTGGGCAACATGGCAAGACCTGGTCTCTACAAAAAATGCAAAAATTAGCCGGGCATAGTGGTGTGTGCCTATAGTCCCAGCTATTTGGGAGGCTGAGGTAGGAGGATCACTTGAGACTGGGAGGTTGAGGCTGCAGTCAGCCGTGATTGCACCATTGCACTCCATCCTGGGTGAGAGAGGGGAGTATCTCAAAAAAATACAAACCACTACATATATATATATATATATATTTTGCATAGAGCCGTACACTCACATACAAACACACACGAGTGTCTAGCTGGTAAAATTGGAATAACCTCTGCATCACCCTGATGTCAGTCCCCTGGTTTTGATACTGTACTTTAGTTATGCAAGATGTTAACACAGGAGGAAGCTGGATGAGGGGTACATGGAGCCTCCCTATATGTTTCTTTGCAACTTCCTGTGAATCTATAATGATTTCAAAATAAAAAGTAAAAAAAAAATCCAATATAAGTATGGCATGCATTATGGTGTGCAACCAAATAGAGGAATTCCCTTGTAACATAAAATCCAAGGATGGACACAACCAAGAAATAAACAAGCTGCCAAGGACAGCACCACTGATCCACGCTCCCTGAGAATGGAAGAGGCTCAGCACGTGTTGTGTGGTGGGGGCTGCCGTTCATCCATCAGAAAGGGTTCTCCCCTCGGCCAGAGTGAGGGTCGCAGCTGGCTCCACGGCTGCCCAGTTAAAGACTGCATTTCCCGGCAGCCCTGGCAGCTGGGTATGCTGCGTGACGAAGTTTCTGCTAATGAAATTCAAGAGGAACTGACGTGGGCCAGTGCTGGGTCCGGGGCTTAACACACTGGCACGTGCTCCCCACGTGCCTTCCCCTTTCTGCAGACTTGGAAGGTGCCTGTGACAATATCCTAAGACAGGAGAGCAGGATCCCCAGATGACTGCGTGGAGCACAGCTGTCCACTCCCTGGTGGGGATCTTAAGTGGAGGAGAAACGTGTCTGCTGTCTTTAAGCCACTGTATTTTTGGACCTCTGTGTGATAGAACCTTAGCCTTTGCTAAATGGGAAAAAGATTTCAAAACAGTACAGTCTGATCTCATCTTTGTTCTGAAAAACAAAACAAAACAAAAAACAAAAAAAACCCAAACACACGTCCATAGGAGGGTCTGGAAAGGTGTGCACCGAAGTGCTCCAGGGATGAGCTCCTGCGTGTGGGAATCACAGGTATTATTTGCTTTGCTTATTCGCATTACCTCATTTTCTACAAAAGGAACATATGGATTCCTTTTGTGATTAAGAAAGCAAGCCTATGATGGAGATGAGAGCCAAGGCTGAGATGAGTAACGCATTAAATAACAGTCCATTCCACCCGAGCGCAGGGTGTGAGCACGGCGGGTGCTGACAGTCGCTTGCTGCTGTCCCGGGCTGGCTCTCCAGCTTGTGGTCTCAGTTTCCTCTCCCTGTCCCCCTGGCCTCAGCCCCTCCCTTGTCCCTTCTTCCCTGGAGGCACAGGTCATTGTCTCTATCAAGCCTGGGAGGAGCACGCTGCAGATGAAGCCCTGCCAGCAGGACCTGCCTGTTCCCTTAGCGCCAAACTGCAGCTCACACCGAGGATAGTCAATCTGCAGCTGAAATTTCAAACTCAATTAGCGCCGAGACAGGCTGGAGCTGCTCCCAAGTAACTAATCATCGCAGAGCTGCCAAGTGCTCTACCTGGGATGTGCTGTGAACCTCAAGGTTTAGCTCTTCAAGTACTAGTAACAGGGCACAGGCAGCCCGCAATTTAAAATTCAACTTGAAAGTGAGTTTCTGAAGTTCCTTTCCCCGGATGTAAGGGCCTGGCTGGGAAGGAGAGTGGGGGAGGGATGGCAGAGACTGGGGAAAAATGGCCCCTGCGTGTCCTAGAGAGTGAAGCCTAATTATCCACTGCCTCTCGTCCACGGTTTCGGACGTGCAGATCATTCGGCCTTGAGTGGCCTCAGCAGGTGAGCAGGTGGAATGGGGCTGGCCCACTGTGTCCTGTCAGGCCCAGAACCATGAGGCTCCCCATCATCTTCCACATGCTGCTGGAGATGTGGAGGCTGGGGGCACAGATTAGAAGGGCGCCTTGTCCTTTTCTGTCTTCTTCCCACAGACCTGATGGCCGAACAGTGCCTCCCGTCAGGTTTGCAGGGGCTCCAGATCTTGTGAGAATCCTGGTGTCGTCCCTGCCCCTCCCAACTCCAGTGCCCTTAAAAGGCTCTCGATTTAGCAGCAGGCCCACACTCCGACACCCTAAATGCAATGGTGAGTTTGCACATTAACACGGAAAGATCAGCCTGTCGTGCAGTCAGTGGTGTGAAGTAGAAAAACATCACTCCATACCAAAAGGCCAATTCCCAATTTAGTTCAGAAAAAAAAAAAAATCTGGACCACCTTTCATAGACCTCCTCGCTCCATTCTGTCAGTTCCTACTGGGCACCCAGGGGATTCACCGTCACCCGGCCAGCAGACAGCGTGGGGTAACGCCGTCCCGGCCTCTGGTGGCCACGGGAAGCACTGGCAAGACAGAGGAGTCAAGTTCTGGCTCAGGCCACGCCCAATGCAGCATGGCAGGGCCCGTCCCTTGCTGCTGAGGAGCCACAGAGCCCGGCTGTGGCCAGCCTGGCAGCCAGCCCCTCCGTGTGCTGCTGCGTGAGCCCCTCTGCTTGGTTTCTCATGTAATAAACAGGGAAAATACGCACCCCCCAGCCCGGGGTTAAATTAGCCAACAGTGTAGTGCACCTGGCAAGCAGAGGCGCTGCACTGTAGGAGCCCTAGTTAAGTCACATAAAATACCTTGTAGGTCGGGCCTAGAGGTCATTCTTGGATAGTCTATTTCTAATTGAAAAAAAATTCTTTTGTAGAGATGGGGTCTTGCTATGTTGCCCAGGCTAGTCCTAAACTCCTGGATTCAAGCCATTCTCCCACCTCAGCCTCCCAGAGTGCTGGAGTTATAGGTGTGAGCTGCTGCACCTGGCCCACCCTTGGACATTTGAGCTCATGTTCTGCTCCTGGTGACCCAGCACCCATTGATGGCCACCTTCCTTTCAGTGACAGGCACCAAAGGATGGCTCTGAGGCCTGGTGACCATCCTCACAGCAGCGGCGTCTCTGGCTTCCCTTGCAGTCCACCATCTTGGAACTGACCTCAACCCACCTTGGTCTCCATTTGTGTCAACTTCAGGTCAGTGCATTCTGTTTCAGTGGGAGACACACAAAGCCGGCCTCCCTCACGTTCATCTCCCGGAGTACCCAGCCTTTGAGGGTTTGGCAAATGAACCCATCACCCTTCCAGCCCCTCTCTCCTTTCTGGATCTCAAATATACTCCTGTTCACCCTTGATTGAAGGTGGAGAATGTCAGAGATGGGAAGGCGTTAAAGGCTAGCTGCTCAGGCTCTTGTTTTCCTCCAACCTTCCCTTTTTTTGGGGGTGGGGGGCAGGGGACGAGATCTCACTCTGTCACCCAGGCTGGAGTGCAGTGGTGCAATCTTGGCTCACTGCAACCTCCGCCTCCTGGGTTCAAGCAGTTCTCCTGCCTCAGCCTCCTGAATAGCTGGGACTACTGGCACATGCTACCACCATGCCTGGCTTTTTTTTTCTTTTTTTTTTAGTACAGACAGGGTTTCACCATGTTGGTCAGTCTGGCCTTGAACTCCTGATCTTAAGTGATCCACCCACCCTGGCCTTCCAAAGTGCTGGGATTACAGGAGTGAGTGAGCCACTGTGCCCGGCCTCAATCTCCCTCTTTAATTAGGGAGTGTTAAAAAGCAGGAAAACAGAACAGCAGGCAGCATGTGCGCCCCAACTGGGCAGCCTCCCCATGACTAACGCACGGCCGATCTGTTCCATCTCCAAGCCCCCAGCCCCTCCACCATGGCTCAATCACCAGCCTCGCATCTCACAGGTGAGGGCATGGGGTTCTCAGATGAAGCGACTTCTCTAGGCTCCTGCCACCGCTAGCAGAAGGCTGGGGTGCAGGCCTGGGCAGTGCGTCCGCCCCCCGCCACCTGCCTACATCCTTCACACTTTCTGTCACAGCCACACTCTTTTTGTGCTATTATTTAATGTTTTTCTTTAATAGTCACACTTTTTCACCTAAATAAATTTATTTTAAATGGACACTTTGTATCACTCCTGTAAATGGGAAACTGGCATCATTTTCAATAAACAGGTTTCTCTGAGGACGACACAGAGAAGACAAAACCAGCGCCATTTAGTTCCAAGTAGAAACAGGGCCTGCCCCTGGCTGTGACCTCAAGGCTCTTCTCTCTTTTGAAAACAGGGACTGGCGGGAATTGGAGCGACCTTTAGTGCCAGTGGGGACGTTCTCAGACTCGCTGCAAATCGGGAGGATTCAAACAGTTAAAAACCCAGATCGCTTTCTCACAATGAGATTTACCAGGACCACAAATCCATCAATCCTCAGATAGATGCTTTTCCACATTTGAACGTCTCTGCCGTGTGCCGTCTGCCAGCTGGCAGTCACGACGTGCGTGTCACTATCTGCACATGCTCCAACTTGGTCATAGCTGGTCACACTGTCGTCACTTCGCATGAGCTATGCACATCGTTCCTACCGCTCGGGGTCAGTTTACTTGCCTTTTAAATGTCTCCGGAAAGATGTGCGGCACTGAGACAAAGGGTCATTATGTACCCGATATCCTCAATTCCATCTTTTCTTGCAATGCAACGAAGAAACAAGTGTCTTACAAGACCAAAGAAAGGAGGATAGGGCAAGTCAATGGAGCCGTGTGCTGGTCTGTTACTGGGAGTGGTGTAAACGGATCGCCTATCACAGGCTAAACAACAAGACTGAAGGCAGGAGAAATGACTACTCCCTTGGAATAGATGAAAGAAAACGTCAAAGCAATGAAAGGCTGGTGCGACGGATTCACGTGTCACACAGGATTATCATTAAGACCAGGGTTTAATTGGCAGCATGGATTTATTAGTGGTTCGTAATCATGTATCTTAGGAGCACTGGCATCTTGAATTTGACAAAGCAGGTGTGGGATTTAATCTACGGCCACCCCTGGTCTGGAAACGTCCAGCCCTACCCCGAGTGTCCCTCCCACTTCCCCAAATGCCCCTCCCACTTCCCCGAGTGCTCCTCCCACTTCTCCGAGTGGGCCATCAAAGCATGGCCATTTCTCCTGGGCAGAGGCCTTAGGTGCCAGTGCATGTGACAGTCACCTGGAGGTTGCTAAAGATCAGGTTGCTGGACCCCACCCTGGAGCATGTGTAATTCTTTCTTTTTTTTTGAGATCGGGTCTTGCTCTGTCTCCCAGGCTGGAGTGTAGAAGCGTAGCCTCGACCTCCCGTGCTCAAGCGATCTTCCCACCTCAGCCTCCCGAGTAGCTGGGGCTACAGTCGCACACCACCATGCCTGGCTAATTTTTTTCGGTATTTTTTGTAGACGTGGGGTTTTGCCATGTTGCCCAGGCTGGTCTTACACTCCTGGGCTCAAGTAATCCACCTGTCTTGGCCTCCCAAGTGCTGGGATTACAGGTGTGAGCTACCGCGCCTCACCTGGGGATGTGTATTTCTAATAAGCTCCCATGGTGGCAGTGCTGCAGGTGGGACGCCACGTGGGCAGGCAGTGTCCTAGAGGCCTCAGCAGTAAACCCTCTCCATTCTCTGGCCCTTTTCAGCCAGGGGTCGGGGGAAGGCTGGGTGGTACCAGAAGCCAGGGAGGACCCACTGGTTTTTCTGGACATCTCAGAAGGCGTCATCTCTCTTGACGCTTTGTTCATGGCAAAGAGAACATTGTTCTAGCATGGGCCTGGCCAGGCGGGCTCTGGGCGATGCCACCACCCTCCTCAAGCCCTTTACCAGGTCAACAATCTTCACAGAAACAGGCTATGGCTTTAAAAGTTGGCGCTGAGGCATTGAACAAAGTCGGGAGATGGGGCTGGGATCAAGTCACAGTAATATTGAGGAAAAAACCTGGGACCCACAAGCCGACACCCCAGCGAGTGCTGCTCACGCGCGTCTGGCCAGCTAACCTGGGCGGGTTCCTTTCCCTCTGGGGTGTGCGTGTGACTGGTTTAGTAAAAAGAAACTTCTGCATGCTCTTTTTCTCAAAAAGAATCATCCATTTTTCAAGCCATCACAGTGTCTCTGAAATAGAGGATCTGCCAGCACTGCCCTCTCCCCGGCAAGCAGGACACAGGACAGTACCTGCTCAAAAAGAACCACCCTGTGAACATGGGACGTGCTGGTTTCTGTTTCCTCAAAGGGCCCAGGTCCATTACGGGTTCACGAACTGAATGTGTAGTTCTTATAAGGTGCTGTAAGAAACAAGAGACAAAGTCTTGTCCAGGGTACAAAAGGTTTATTGCTTATAAAAATAAGTTACCAAACCCAAAACCCCACAAAACACAAGAACCCTGCATGACGATCGCCATGAACACAAGGGCTCATTCCAGTAACAGCTCACAGAAACGACAGACAAGCACGGCGGCCGGAGGTCAGCTCACCAGCACTGCCGACACGCGGACGAGGAGCATGCTGCACAGCTTCCTTCTACCAGCTTCTAGAAAAGTCTTCTTTGCCTTCAGTCTACTGGCTAGTGGCAATAATTAGTCCCATCAGCCACAGAGGGGGCCTGCTCTTCGAGAGTGGCCTCAGCACACATGGCGCTGTTTTATGAAAGGGAGGAGCGGCTGTACCCATCTGGGCAGCGAGGAACCAGCTGAGCCTTCTGTGGGCTTCCTGCGTGTCTGGGAAGGTGCCGGGTGGGGTCTGAGGCTGGGGCCAGCGTGGGGGCTACTGCCGGCAGGTGTCATGGAAGGCTTCGAGGGTTCGGAAATCCCTCCACGTGGGGGGAAGGCCGTCCTGCAGAAACTTCCCGCAGCGCTGGCACGGGGCCTGGAACAGCTTTATGTAACTTCTTAACCAGGTCTAAAACGAGAAACGAGGAGAGAAGTGAAAGAATGGGATATGGGTGCTCCCAAAGTCCTCCTTCCTATCAAGCCTAATGGCCCAGACAACTTAAGTTGGCTTTGGCCCCAGAAGACGCCCCGTGATTTCACAGGGAGCAGCAGGCGGAACCCACAAGGTCACCTGACTGCTGATGTTCACTTGTGATGCTCGCGTGCCCCTCCCAACCGAGGGGGTTTTGAAAATAGCAACCCCTACTCTCAAAAGCAGGAAGGCCTCCCTGGAGTCCCCGGGAACCACCGAGCAGCCTGGCGTCTGGGGGCCAGCACCCCGCTTTCACTTTCTGGGTCTCATGTCTTCTGAATGTCAGTATCCATCCTCTTCTCCTTGCCCACCACTAAGAGCGGGCTGTGGGTGTGTGCTAAGGAAGCCTTGGAACTGAGGACAATTTCAGATTTCTCCGAGGAGGTCAACATGCCTTCTAGCTAATCTGATTTCGGAGGTCGTCACTCACTGTTACAGTATGGCCTGACACACTGGGGGGATGGGTGGGGACAGCTCTGGTGCCACTAAATAACATCATAAGCAGCAAATCCACACTTGAGTGGTTCAGAGTGCAGAGTGCAGAGCTTTCTTGGGCGTCATACATAAGGATGAGTCTCCCTTAACTCAATTCTCAAACCCAAGGAGATTCACTACCAAAGAAAAAAATACCCAAACCCCAAACGGAAGGCAAGCAAGTTCTCGCTGTGAAAGGGGCACACGAATCTTGTCATTTCATGTCCTCCTGAATTATGTCTATAAGAGAAAACTGTTATTTGAAGAGGTCGGCCGAGCTTATTGATACAAATTCTTCCATCTCCATCTCCACCACAGCTGCCTTCATGGTGACAGGGCATGGCTCATCAGTACTGTCCCCCTTTCCAAAGGCCAGGTGGTTGGGGGTTTTGGCAATAAACACGAGGTCACGAGGTCATTCAGTTAAACTACTTATTCTTCCCTAACTAGCAGAAGTTCTGTCTCTGCCACAAATAGTACTTATGTCTGTGCCTCAAATCAATCAATCAACAGATTGGTATTAATTGGCTGGTGTGGGCTGAGCACAGTGCTGAGTGCTGTGACAGATGAAAAGAGTTCTTTTTTTTTTTTTTTTTTAAGAGGCCAGACCTCACTCTGACACCCAGGCTAGAGTGCAGTGGTGCAATCAATCATAGCTCGCCGTAACCTTGAACTCCTGGGCTCAAGCGATCCTCCTGCTTCAGCCTCCTAAGTGGAGTCACTGGGATTCAAATCTTCCCTGAATCCCAAAGTCAGTTACCAAAGGGAAAGGGGGCATTACAACGTGTTAGGCTCAAAAGCACGTCTCTGCAGCTATCTGAAATTGGAGCAGGAGAACCGTTCCCTGGACACACAGAAGGACCACTCCGTGAGGAGCTCTGAGCACCTGGCCGTGTTGTGCCCAGTCTGCCACCATCAGGAAGCCAATCAACGCACCAGGGATGTGTCTTCCGAGGAATGAACTCCAGGCTCTCTGAGCAGTGGGACCGTTGATGCCCATGTGATGGATGAACACTGATTTGGCTTTGCTAACAGGTGAGTCTCTGGAGTCGGTTCTCTAACCGGCAGACTTTCTAGCATGAAGAAAACAGGGAGTCCCGGTAGCGGTGGACTCTGGGGTCTGCCGGCGTGAGAGCACGCGGCTGTGTGAGCATGACGGTGCAACAGCTGGCTACGTCTGTCAAGGATGCGGGGGACATGGTGTTAGCCCTGCTTAGGCCAACTGGTGGCCGTGTGATAAATGCTGATCAACTGGCCCTGGGGTCGGGGAAAGTCCTGACTTGCAGTGTTTGCTGATTTCCGTGGCGTCCACACTCCCACCAAGTTTGATTTCAAACTAGTAGTGGCTGAAGAACCAGCTCGCAAGACTCTGAACAGGCACTGGCAGGAGCCGGCTGCAGCACACCATGGGAATGGCTGCTTTGCGGCTGCTTCCATCTCCAGCTCCAACTCTGAAAATCGAAGGAGTAAACGTCTTGGGGAACTGCACGATTTAATTCACTGCGACATACAGGGCCTGGCCCAGATTAGGAGCTCAATGAAATATCTGTGGACTAAGTCAATGCTGGGAACTATTTTGGAAGATCATTTCTGAAAACACTGCATTTTCAGCAAGTAGAAGAAAGCACTAGTGAATGAAGCTGGAAGTGGTTTCACCCAGATCCCTTCCCAGTTTAAAGAAAGTAGCAGTTTTAAACTGGCAGCCCCATCTCCCACTGGGAGGCCCTCAAAGTCTGAAGATGCAACGGCTGCCCTTCAAGCTCCCTGTTCTCACTTGAAGGGAGCCAAGGTTTAAACAGGGGACCTGACTCCTGAAGCCACTTACCATGAAGGATCGAACCACGACATCCGGCATCTGGGGCAGCTGATAGTGGAGCAGGGCAGTGGTGGCGTGGTCTGTCACCTGAGAGTGCAGGACAAAGACTAGTCAGCGGCCACTCCCAGCCGGCATGGAGAAAACAAGCAGGACAAAGGCACGCCTTCTGTGTGAAAACAGATCTGAGTATTTTGTGGAGGAAAGGGCATCTAAAATAGAATCTCTGTAGAAAAACTCGTTAGCAGAGTCGGGGAGTCAGAGGGGGAGAAGGGGCATGCTGTCGGCAGAAAGGATGCGGGCCTGGAGGCAGGGGGAGTGTGGACGATTCCAGCAACTGAAAGCCTGGCCAGGCTGGAGCACTGGCAGAGGGAGCAGCCAGAGGCCAGTCGGGGCAGATCCCGGAGAGGATCCCAAGCCTCCCTGCTCAGCGAGGCGCGGCACACACAGGACATAGGCCAAGGAGCACTTCCGCCTGGTACACACACTTCCTCTTCCTCCTGGAACATTTTTCCCAACAGGGCAACTCTTTCTGTTTCCTTGAATTCTCATTCTGTCACCATTTGTAGCCACACAGGATTTATGATGGGGAGCCTGGCAGTTTCTAAGGCTGTTCTGTTGGGCCTCACCACTGCTAGGAGGGCCCTTCGCAGGAGCTGGGCGCGCCTGGTGTGGTCCCCTCACCAGCTCCCTGAAGGCTGTGGCCTATGGTCAGCACCCTAGGGGTCTGCATCCATTGTCTCCCGACTCCTCAGGGGAAGTTTATCAGCAAGGCCAAGGGCAAGGCTGCTTGAGGTCCACTGGAGGCATCAGGTGACCACATGGAAAGAGCACAGGGTTAAGCTGCGGCACCACCCCCTGACCTTGATCCAGCTACTTATCCTCTCTGCATCTCCATGCCCCTTCCGAGAAGCAAAGGGGCTGGCCTGAGAACCCTGGTGGTTCTGAAACTGTATGACACTGTGAATTGTTAATGCCTGCCATCAATCAGCAAATGAGCAGATTATACCTAATTTGATAGTCATGTTCAAAGTAATGGTTTACATGATTGTCCTCATTAGGGATTCTTGACATCGCACATGTCATCATTAAAAACAAAACAAGCCGGGCACGGTGTCTCATGCCTGTAATCCCAGACCTTTGGGAGGCTGAGTCGGGGGGATCACTTGAGCCCAGGAGTTCAAGACCAGCCTGGGCAATAGAGCAAGACCCCGCCTCTATAAAAAATACAAAAAATTAGCTGGCTGTGATGCCACACACCTATAGTCCCAGCTACTTATGAGGCTGAGGTGGGAGGATCATTTGAGCCTGGGAAGTTGAAGCTACAGTGAGCTGCGATTGTACCACTGCACTCCAGCCTGGGCGACAGAGACCCTGTCTCAAACAAAACAAAATGAAAAAACCACACCTAAACCAAAAACCCAAAAAACTCCAGAGAAAGTCCTTAGCTTTGAGAACAAGAATGAACACAGGTCTCACTTGTGCAGACGTAGCCATTTTCTAGCCCCCAGTGAACGCTATGTACGCGGCTGAACCCATGCAGGGGTAGACCAAGCTGGGCAGGTGGAGACCAGGGTCTGGGCCCCGCATGGCGACATGTGTCCACACCTGCAGCTAGAGAGGCTGCCCCACAAAGTGTGAGGACACCGGCTGTGCAGCCAGGCAAGCCGGGGCCTGGCCCCCTGGCCTCTTATGGGGCCTCTCTATAGCCTCAGTTTCCCCCTCCATAAAATGGAGATTGTCTCACATATTGAGTAAGGCTGGTGAGAGAACAGCGTGAGGCCAGTCGTGGCAAGCACTCACTCTCTGGCAATGCCACCAGTCCCGCCTGCCTGGTCTCCTCTTCTGCTCTGCCTGGGCCCTGGACTTGCCCTATTTCCCACTGGACTTTCACGGCCTGCCCGATGGCTGGTGAGCCCCACCAGACAGACGGTCAGCTCCACGGGGCAGGAATCATGTCTGCCTAGTTCATACTGCATCCCCGAGGCCTAGGATAATACCTTGCATACAGCAGGTGCCCAATACATATTTGTTGAACAAAGAAGTAAACTTAAAAACGCCCACTCACCAAAGGCCATGGACCACAAACACCTGCACTTTCTCGCAAATACATCAACAGTTCATGTAGCCAACACTGCTGAGAAATTCTTACCCAAGTGGCTTTCAAGATAAATGGTACTTATTCCTTCGAATGCCAAGACTGCTTTTATTTTAAGCATTTTTGACAGACAGCTTTCTAAAATGAGCAATGCTTTTTTTTTTTTTTCTTTTAAACAGTAGTAATGATAACTTTGCAAAATGACTGGTGGTAATTGGTGGGGGGAAATTAACGGCTACAAAACACAGCAAAGCAAACTGGGCTCGAACGGTCCGTGAACTTGAACGCTCGGTTCTTGCCCATCTAGCTCCCATGCTAAGAAAACCCGTGAAAGTGCCATTTTACGGGCTGACAAGATGTCTTTTGCAATTATACTTGCCATTACAGAAGAACTAAAGTTTTTGGAGAATTCTTTCTTCTCACCCCATTTATTTTTAAAATGTCTCCAGTGTAGCTCCTGTTGGAACAGCCGAGGCAGCTGGGCTGGCTTTGTTTGCTCTGGCCCTGCTGTTCTATAGCTCAGGTGTGACACCTTCCCCGCCATGGGAACGTCGGTCCCTGGGAGGCCCCTGGGGTGAGACCGCCTCTGTCCACTTCGGCCTTGTAGCCACGTGCAGGCGGAGAGGCTCTGTCTGGCTGCACTTTTCTTTCTTTTGTTTTCACATTTTTAAACACAAATGACCAACACTTAAAATTCGGGAAACTTCACTTAACCATGGTGCCCAGCTCCTCTTGAAGCACTGGAGGATCTGGGGACCGTCTCACAGGCTACTGTGAAGATTAAACGGGGCCCAGCGTCTCCCCATCTGTATGTGTGACCCTGGCACTGCCACGTGGCCACCAGCTGCAGCAGCTGAGGGGCGGTGACAAGTGCAGTTTGCCTGAGCACCCTAGGGTCTTAGATCCAGCCTGCTCCACTCATCAGGAGACCTGCCTGGCCCCTGTGGCCTTTGGAGTTTACAGCCTCTAACCAAACCAACAAGAGCCTGCACCCCCAGGATTCCCCAGACCCTCCCCAGCCTGCTGTTCCCTGGGCACCTGGCCTGGCTTCCTGATCTTTATTTGAGCTCATCTTCCCTGGCCTGACAGATCTGTGCCCATCTCCTCGTCCCTTCCTCAGCTGACCTCTGGACTTGACCTCCTCTGGCTGAACTTGAGTTCTCCAAGCCAAGTTCCAAGACAACTCAGTTTTGATAACTGCAAGGTGCTCTCTCCAGGCAAGGCATCATGTGAATTACAGGAACATTTCAAGTGGTCTTCCGGACCTGCACCTCCTCCAGCATTTTTGCTAAATGGCCTTTCACCCAGAGGCCCGAGCCAGAAACCTGGGCCCTGCCCTGTCACCTGTCTTCCCCCTGCCTCATACGTGGTTCCAGGTTATTTATCTCAAATCCTTCTACTTCTTCCCACCTTGCCTGCCTCATCACGGCTCAGAGGGAACATTCTGTAGCAAAGAGGGAAAGAGCATGGGCTCCATCCATTCCAGCAGCGACGCCTTGGGCGAGGCACCTCATCTTTCTTTGCTGCAGTTTTCCCATCTGGAAAATGGGGATAATGACAAAGAGTGCCTACCACAGGGGATGACTGTGAGAATGAAGTAGTAGGCAGACGTGTGTGCTGGTCAGAAAACATGAGTGATTGCCATCGTTCAACCAGAAACCCAACTACGTCAATCCCCTAAAACCCTCTTATGGCTTTCCCTGAACTCAGGATGAAATGCGAACTGTGAACGTCCACGTGAAACCCTGCAGCGCCCGGTGTCCGCCTCCTTTCCTCGGGTCCCTCAGCTCCTCAAATGCCCATCTCTGTCCTCCCTGAGTCCTCCCCTCGGCGTGGGCCTCTCTCCCTTCCCTCCCCTCCTTCGCATGTTGAGGGAAGCCCCCCAGGCTCTTCCGATGGGGCTTGTCTCCTTGCCTGGCTCTCTTCTCCCACCTCAGTCCTCATATCTGAACTTGGTATTTTTTGCCATGTGTGTTTAGTGTCAATTTCCCTACCTTGAGCCCATGTCCATCTAGTGCCTGACACGGAGGTCCTCAGTACATGTGTGCAGATGGAGAGAAGGGCCCCCATTCTGACTGTCTGCGGGGAGAGTGGCTCAGATGAGGTGGGTGGCGCCAGGGGCCTGGAAGGAGTGGGGACTGGACAGGAGCTAGGACCTGGGCTCTGGACTGCCTCTAAGGTTCTGGGGCATCTTGGACTTGCCCTCTGCGGTAGAAGTTACCAGCGGTCACTTGTCCTTGAGTGACACAGCCCGTCAAAACTCAGGATGGGGATGTAATGTGAGGAAGAAATGAGCTTGAGGCACGCAGAACTACAGCAGGTTTGTCCCTCAGCATCCTCTTCCTCTCTCCAGACCAATCTGCCGCCTTGGATATTCACTGCACATCTAGAAAATGGGCCATAGTGTCGGCCAGGTCTCCCAATCCCGTTACAGTGGTGGCACAACAAGTTCAAGCTGTGGCCAGGGAACTTTCCCCTTGAGAATGGTGCTGCTTGAAATGTTTGGGGATCAGCGGCGCTGGCACCATCTGGGAGTTGGTTACAAATCTGCCTTCTTGGGCCCCTCTCTTGCCACAGCATTGGAATCTCCAGGGTGGGGCCCAGACACTTTGTCAGCCCCTCCAGGCTATTCCTAGGGATGCTAAAATGGGTGAGAATGCAAGGCCTGTGAGCGCACAATCACCAATCACCGGGGGTCTTGTCAGATTTTCATCTAGGAACTTGGGGAGGGGCGGAGCATCGGCACTGCCAGCCAACTCCCAGGGGTGCCCATGCTGCTGGTTAGGGACTGGGCTTTGAGTGGCAAGGCTGGGGCATATCCCAGGCACTACAGGAGAATGGCCCCCAGAGGGTTAAGCATTTGATTCTGGGCCATGAAACAAAGAAATACAAATCAGAATGACAGTCTGTCTTTCTCATGAATCAAAATGAATGGCACCCCCCGAGTTTCACGATGGGCACTGTGGGGTGCCAGGGTGGAAGGTTTTCACAACGGGTGCCTGTAGAGTGGGGGGTTTCCTTATTTCTGAAAAGTGCTTTTTTTTTAAAGACCCATCAGATATTTTATTAACTTATAGTAGCTATTATTAATAAAAGCTTATTATGTGCCAAGCCCTGTGTGCCCCTCTCATTTAATTCCCACAGTAACTTGGAGATAGGTGCTTTTCTTTTTCTTTTTTCTTTTGAGAGAGGGTATTGCTCTGTCACCTAGGCTGGAGGGCAGTGGCATGATCTTAGCTCAGTGCAGCCTTGACCTCCTGGGCTCAAGAGGCTGAGTTGCTGGGACTATAGGCTCATGCCACCCCACCCAGCTAATTTTTTATTTTTGTAGAATCAGGGTCTCGCTATATTGCCCAGGCTGGTCTTGAACTCCTGGCTTACATCATTAGCCTGACAAAGTGCTGGGGTTACAGGCGTGAGCCACTGCACCTGGCCCACTATTCTTTTTTTTTTTTTGAGATGGAGTCTCTCTCTGTCGCCCAGGCTGGAGTGCAGTGGCGCATTCACTGCAAGCTCCGCCTCTCGGGTTCACGCCATTCTCCTGCCTCAGCCTCCCACCCCCTATTCTTATTTACATTTGATAGAGGAGGAGTGAGGATGTCCAGAAGCTCGGAAGATGCACATAGTGGGTGAGGGTAGCACTGTGGGAGCCCAAACACTGGGAGGCCCAGGCCTCTGCCCACCTCCCACCCACTGACTCCCATCCCTGGCTCTCCCAGTTTGCAGATAAAGGTGCAGGCCCAGGGTTGTGGCCAGCAGCCGCCCACCATCTCCCAGGGCGGATAAGTCTTTGGGAAGCTAGAGTTCCGACGCCAGGCACAGGTTGGGAGATTCACAAATGCACCTGCTATAGCACAGGCTGCTCAAGGGTAGCACAAACTGAATTCACTAGAAAGTGTCCTCTTCAGAGGCGGCGGGAGCCATGCGCCACAGCCCTGCTGGGCGTCTGGCTCACAGGCAAGGCACCTAATTAGTTTTTCCATTGCTGGTCGGCAATCTGGCCAAACTCAGCCTCTTTTTCAAAAGGTCCAGTATAAAGTATTCTCTTCCATTGCCAAGTGGTGGCAGCTTTTTCCAGCACTGATGCAATCACTCGATTTCTTCAATTTCCCACCGCCAATTACAGAAATACTTTAATAGAAGGAAACAAAGCTGATTAACTTGGTATGTTTTCCCTCCTGTCCTCCCCGAGTCCTCCACTGCTGGTTTTCGAATTCCTGTGGATGGCTGTGGAACACAGGAGAACTTCACCTACAATGATCTTCCTTCTTGTCAAAGCATTCCACCTTCAACATTTTTTTGTTTTACATTTTTCAACCACAAAGTTGTTTTTTTGCTCAGCATCCAAGATGTGGAAAAAACAGGCCGGGGGCAAAAAAAAAAAATCTGCTATTAACTAATTTAAATCCACTCTGTGGCAGCCGAGGTTCGGTCCCATTGTGTGGCAAAGCTAATGAGATTCCACTGGGAGATAAAAGCCGCCCTCCCTCTTGGCGGAGGCCAGGAAGGGCGCTAATGCTCCCAATGAGAGGGAGGCAACTCACCCCACCAGTGAGTGCCGGTTTGAGAAAAGGCTTGTAAAAAGATCAAAGGATGTGAGCCCAAGGAAAGGGAGGGAGAAGGAGGCAGGAGGGTAACAATAAGCCAGTAAGACAGGGGCCCTTGAAGCAAGAGGAAAGTGGGGATGGGGAGACAGGCCTCACAAAGGGGCAGAGGGCGACACAGGGCAGGGGCTTCGCTGTGAGGCGCCCTGCTCACCCCAAGGCAGAGAAGCCTCAGATGCCTCCTTTGGGGTGTGTCCCTTGTCTCAGTGGTGACCTGCAGTGATTTACTGTGAGAAGGGTGACATCTCCATTGCCTGCCAACAGATCCAGTTCACTTGATCGATGTTCCTTTCGGTTTTCCCTACCCTCTCTCAGCATATCCAAACCCAGAGAGAACGGAACTCAGGGAGGGAGTAGGGACTCTTTCAAGAGACCTTGAAACAGCTGCCAGTCAACGCGCTGGAAAAGGAGATGCCAGTCAAAACAGTCTCCCAAAGCTCCTCTGCCATATTGTGTGCACGGAGCTCCTGACGGCCCCCCTCCTACAATCAGAGCTGGAGGGTGCTTCGGAGATCATGAGTTATTTTAGCTAAACCCAAAGTGGCACTGCCTGCAATAACAGCAACAACCCACATCGCCATTTACTGAGCACTAACCCTGTGTGAGAGCTGGTCTACACTGCACAGCCCGGGTGTGTGGCTCCTCCAACAGGAGCCCAGCCTCTGGATCTGTCCCTTGTGAGCTGTGTGACCTTGGGCAACGGTTAAATGGGCCAATGCAGGGACAGTGCACTGACAAACAGATCTCAAGTGTCCGACGCATGGCAAGCGCCCGCCAAACGTGTCCCCTCGCGGTTTTAGCCCCACTGAATCCCCACGACAACCTTATGACAGAGGTACTCTCACATTTGACACTTCTAAGTCAGAGGGTTAAGTCGCAGGGAGGTTAAGTGACTTGCCCAAGCTAAGGAGCTGCTAGGTGCAGAGCAGGAGTTTGTTCTGACCTTCTGAACCCCAGCTTGAGTGCCCAGACTCTATGCCCCAAGCCTGATGGGACCCCACTCCAGGCCTCTTGGGGTGGACAGAGGTTGTAGGGCGATGAAGAAAGGTGCCATTTTCAGGCCCTCTCTTCCCCAGAGGGACTGGACCTCAGCACTTTTAGGGTAGAGCTGGGATTGGATAACAAGTCTCCTCATTTACTCCCCAGTTCCTGTCACTGACACAATGTTCCTTCCACCTCTCAGCCAGAAGCTTCAACCTGTCTGGCTCCCTGCTATGTGCCGGCCCCAACCCTCCCAACGGCCTGACAGAGACACCGGTGGGCCCTCAAGAAACCCTCCAGATTGAATGAGCCTCCCTGCCGTGGACAAAGAAGGGGAAATGGGGCAAATACAACGCGGCTGCATCAGGTGGGCGCGTACACACATTCACCGAGGAAATGAAAGTGCAGTGTGAGGAAAGGGGCGGGGCGGGGAGAGTGGGATGGCCCTACTGTGGACCCTATTCAGTGTGCATCCTACTGTGTGCCCAGGATTCGGTGTGCATCCTACCGTGTGCCTGGGATTCGGTGTGCATCCTACTGTGTGCCCGGGATTTGGTGTGCATCCTACTGTGAGCCCTGGATTCAGGTACGTGTCCTGCTGTATGTATTCAGGTGCGTGTCCTGCTTTACGCCCCGGATTTGGTGCTCACCCCACTGTACATCCCAGATTCGGTATGCAGCACCCACACGCTTTTTCCTACTCAGGCCCTCTCCCGCTGTGGGGGCAAAGATAACAGGTTTAGGCCCAGCAAGCTGATTTCTTGCTTAAGCTTAACCCCCAGAGCCCAGGTTTTATGTTGACCAGATGGAGGTTTGTTCTATGGCAGTAAGGGAAGAATAAAGGACACTGTGATGACACAGAAAGGACTGGGGGAAAAAACCCTTTTAATACACTATTGTTACTCAGCAGTTTCCTCTTTAAAAAGCAAGGGTCTGTTGGGCTCCTTGATGGGGTAATGTTGAGAAGATGACAATGCCAGTCGCCAGTCTGGCACAGGAACAACAGCGCCATCCACAGCAAGACCCTTGTCCTCTGTTTCAGGGGTGAACTTGTACTTGTCACCTAAGCTGGAGCTCGGTGGTCCGATCACAGCGCACCGCAGCCCCGAACTCCTGGCTCAAGTGATCCTCCTGCCTCAGTCTCTCAAATAGCTGGGATGACAAACACACACCCCCAGGCCTGGCTAATTTTTTTATTTTTAGTAAAGATGAGGTCTTGCCACGTTGTCCTAGCGGGTCTTGAACTCCTGGGCTCAAATGATCCTCCCACCTTGCAAAGTGCTGGGGTTATGGGCGTGAGCCACCACACCCGACCCAACCTTGCACCTCTTTCCTATATTTTTTCCTCTGAATTTTCTGAATACTTTCAACTTGGGGTATTTGATTTGATTTAAATGGAAACTTACAGTTTCTGCCAGGAGTTCTAAAACAGGGGCCCTTGTATTTCTCAGTGATCCAGGAATTGAGTGCCCGAAGGTCATGAGCACCAGCTGGCCCCAGGGGGCATGCTTCCGGGCCAGAGTGGAGGCTGCTGGCCGGCATGCAGGTAAAGAACAGACTCTGGAGGCTGTTGGGAACCGCCTTCCAGCTCCTGGTTGGTGGAGCAGGCTGGGGACCAGGACCCAGGAGTTCACAGGCTCCCTGAGATGATTCTGGGTGCAGGTGCAAGGGCCGCTGCGGGCCACTGCCTGCTTCCCACCACCAGGGGACAGGGCTGTGGCTGAGCAGCGCCGGGAGAGCTAAGCTTGAACAGGGATGCTCTTCCCAACGCACCCGCTGAGGGCATTATCTGCCGGCACACAGCCCACGAAGCCAAGCGAGGAGAGTGGGCGCCTCTCATTATTCAGAGTATTTCCCCACAAGATTAGTAAATAGGGAAAGTTAAGTACTCAAGTGTTTAGAAGTTGCTTATTTAAAAGAGAAGCCTGGTAGGGACCCAGACTGTGGCTTCCCTCCAGCCAATATGGGCTTCTATATACTGTGAAGAGAAGATTCCCTTAGACCTCGGTGAAAGTGACAAAAAGGCAGAGGGGAACCGTCAGGAGACCGGGGTTCGACCCTAGCTTAGTGATGAATGGCCTGGGGGGCCTCTTCCCTGCTGGCCCTTGGTAGAAGAGCGTGGTGAGGCTGGGGTGGGGCTGGGTAATTCTGCAGGCCCCTCGAGGTCTAGGTTTTCAGTGGATGCTGCTGCAGAGCTGGAGCTGCCCTAGTTACCTCCTGGCAGCATGGACACGCTGTGCCCTGAAGTTCCTGCCCTAATCCAGGAACCCACCTGCTGCCCTGATGTGAAGGCACTCTCAGGTGGGCCTCAGATCCTAGGCCAGTTCAAAGAGCTTGAGAATTCAGCTTGGAACCAGGGAGACCACCTGCACAGCACTGTTCTCTGTGTGGGAAGCCTCTGTGCCGCTCAACCAGACTCTGGAACACTCCAGTAGCAGGCAGCAAAGCCAAACGTGTGCTAGGCACAGGTGCCCAGGCGGTTCCCACGATGCAGAGGTCAGAATGGGCTTTCACTGGGTGGATGTATTTTAATGTTACACAAGGAGATTAGCCCAAGAGTTTGGGTCTCCACGAAGAGTTTCGCCAAGGACAGAGCCACCCGTAAGGAGAGGGACAGTAGGAATCTCTTGGAAGGAGAAAACTCTTTGTGGGTCCTGTGGGCAAAGACATGAACCAAGTGTGTTAAATGTTTAAAAAGACAGCAATCCCTGCCAGCAGTGTTGCTCTGAGGATGTATGCTGGTTTGATGAAGAATATTTAAAACAGTCCCAGAAGTGCTCATTCCATGAAAAGAGGAGCCGTCATTATTTCAAAACTGGAATGCTATGAAGTCAGCCCTGACAGTGATGTTGGGGGGTGATGGGAAGTGCGCAAAGACGAGCTTCTCAAATGGGGATGAAAGTACAGTAGAGCGGAAGCAGGGGATTTATTTTTTATTATGCAGCTCTCGTCTCTAATCTGTACCTCGGATTTGTATGCCACGGGTTCAGCGGGCCTAGCAGCCTGGAGAGGAAACATCGAAACCCTCAGGGACTTGGGATTACTTGGATGGGATCAATATTTCCTCCTCTGCTTGACGAAGGAGCCATTTGCATGGGCTCTGAAGGGCTTATAACTGTCCACCAGAGCCAGGCATGCTGCTCTGGGATGAGACCAGAGGCAAGGCTGCCTGAGCTGGAACTGGAGAGGTGAAGGCAGACATTGCTGCTCCATCTTGCCGGAAATCCCTGCTGACACTTTGGAGATCAAGCTCTGTGTCTGAGAGGGGCAAGTCTGTGGATGTACTTAGTAAGATCTCTGGCATACACCAGGGCCTCTATAAATGAGATGTGGTTTGGTTTGGGGGTTCTAACCTCACTCTCTTTAAAGTTCCAGCCAGGGTGCCACTGATGCCTGAGAGGGAAGCCCCCAACTCCCTGGACCCTTGAGGGCAGACTGGCCGCAGACAGCCTTTAGGGGTGATGTGCCCCCGCTGGCCACTCCACAGCCACCTACGGGATCCTTCTGAAAGCCCTGGAGGAGCAAAGGAGGCCTTGCGGACCTGGGTCTCAGCCGCATTTCCCTTCAGTCCCCACCTTCCATGGCAGCAACGCCAGCTCCTGGAGGAATCCGCCTCCCGCCCCAACACGTTTTCCTGGCTGCATGTCTGTGCTCAAGTGGCCTCTCTGCCTGGAATGTTCCTGTCAGGCTAAGCCCTTCTCACCCCTCAGGACTTAGCTCAGGGTCTTCCCCATCCCAGCCCACCCCCCGGCTGGGGGAAGGTCCCTTGCCTGTACTCTCAGCAGCATCCTCTGCACACCCCTGCCGGGCACTTGCCAGACCTGTGACCAGATGCCCCTGTCCCCCAAGCCGTGCTCTCCTTGAGGTCACACCTGCCACATCTCCATCCTCCCTGGGCCTAGCTCAGGGTCTCCAAGAGGACTGTGGCTCAGCACTGGGTGTGGCTCACCTAGCAGGAGCCTGAGTGAATGGGAGAGAAAGTGGACAGGAGTGTACGTATTGATTTTCAGCCACTGGGGAAAGGGGAGTGGAGTGACAGGGAAGGGATGGGGTAGAGAAGCAGAGGTTGGCACTGCCTGGGAGGTGGGGCCTGGGCGAACAGGGGAGCCGCAGGGTAGACACGAGGGAACTTTCCAGGGTCCTGACCGCCTTCCATGTCTGCCAAAGGCCCTGTGAGAGGCTGCGCTTTCCAGGGTCCTGACCGCCTTCCATGTCTGCCGAAGGCCCTGTGCAAGGCTGCGAGGAGACGCACAGGGTCTTTGACATTTCTCAGGATTAAGGAATTAAGGCTTTTTATTTAGATGAAAAGAAAAAAGTTCAGTGCTTTCCAGATGGCAAAACGTCAGTTTCTGTCCCTGGCTGCCAGGAAAGTCCAAGCCCAAAGACACCTGAATTGTTCTGCACCCACTTGGTGTGATATTATTTTCTGCAGGAACAGCCTTGCAGTCAGAGAAACATCCAAAGACATCTGGGCTCCCAGGAAACACAGACAATACCACCTACTTCTCCATCAAACTTGAGGTAATGACCGGAGAAGAACGCAGACTGCAGAGCTGGGAGAGAGACCCGCAATGACACAGCTCAGCCGCCAAGGCGCTGGTCCCCTAGCCACCCCTGCTCAGTGGGGGAAACGGGAAATTGGGGCACAACATCTCAATCTCGGGTGCCTTCCGGAGATCACCGGTTGTGCCACTGGCCCTCCCAGGACCCTAGGGACTGATCCAGGTCCTGGACCCAGGATGCTGCCTACATCAGCACTTCAGGGCTGCCCAAAGGGCACTGCTGCATGGCTGTAACTGTGATGTCTTACAGGCTCTTCAGCTCACTTTGTGACCAGAAGCACAGATAACATGCCTGAAAAAACGGGAAGGCGGACAATGCTTTGGTGGGAGTGGTAGGTCTGTCAGAGCAGCTAGGTCTTGGGTTGACTTTATACACGACAGCTGGGCGCAAACCCAGGTCTGTCTGACTCCAGCCTGCACCCTGAGCCACCGTGTCCACTGCGGAGATATGGGAAGCACAGACGGAAGGGGTGGTCACTGAGGAAGAGGCCTGTGGGAGGAAGCCTGCTCACAGGGGATGGAGGGATAACTTTCTCAGGAGAAGTGTGTGTCACCATTGACAGGCTCTTCAGAGAAGTCGGCCAGGTGGTGGACAAGAAATTCACCTTATACTTCATACCTATGAATTCAACTTCACGCCAAGTTTGTGGGGCAGGTACTCTCATGGCTCATCGCAGCCTTAACCTGCCACACCCAAACCATCCTCCCACCTCAGCCTCCTGAGTAGCTGGGACTGCAGGCACATGCCACCACACCCAGCTAATTTTTATTTTCTGGGGAGATGGGGTTTTGCCATGTTGCCCAGGCTGGTCTCAAACTCCTAGGCTCGTGATCCCCTGCCTCGGCCTCCCAGAGTGCTGGGATTACAGGCATGACCCATGCGCCTAGCTACGTCTCTGTTTTACAGATGAGGAAACTGAGGCAAGTGAATCCACACACAAAATAGGTGGGGGAGCCAGGACCTGATGACATGGCAAATGGCTCTTAGCCACTGTGCTATATGGCCTCTCTCTGGGATGGTCGCTGTGGGGAACATGGTGGGAGGTCAGCCTGGGCTTAGAGAGCAGATGGGCGGGGGCTGTCCTGCTATGCTGGCAGCCCATGCATGGAGTTTAGAGCCCTATGGGCTGAGGACGGAGGCCTGGGGAACGGGAAGGTGGGCGTTCTTCCCAGAAGCAGTTTTCAGATTTTGACCTGAGTACGCTGCAGCCCTCACAACCCTTCAGGAAGAAATAAGCTGTAGAGATGACAGATGACTACTCTGTGACTCCTCTAATGGCGGAAAGCCACAGACCACTTCCAGGGCAACACAGTGCGCCCTAAGAAAGTCAACAGGATGGCCCAGGCTTTCCTGGTTCAATTTTAGCCATAAAACTGGGTCCATGTGAGCTCCTGGGCCATGCCCACATTCAGCAGGGGCTGAGGGAGCCTTGTGCAGGAAAGGTACTGGGGCAGCATAAGAGAACAAATGATCAAATCTGTCCGGGGTTTAGATGCTTATGAATATTCAAACAAGACCATTAAGAGAGAAGGTGGCGGTAAAAGGGTTTTCGGCTGTCGAATTGAGCCTGATGCCCCTCCCTGCAGCTCTCAGCTCCCAGGGCCCTGCGCCGATGCTTCTGCTTGGTGACCTGGTCAATACAGTCCAGCTGTCAGCTGAGGGAACGGCTGCCCTCAGGGACGCCCTGGGACTGTCTGCCGCCACTCCTTCCCTGAAGCCCGTCGCCAGCCCACTAGCGGGCTCACACACACATCTCTTGGGCACACCACTCATCGGAGTCACGGATAGGACTCTGCCTTGCTACATGAAGCGGCCCATTTCCCTTCGCAAGGGTGAAAGCTGTCCCTCAGTTCTATCTGTTTGGAACACACTTGTGAGGCAGCAACAGAACGCACAGAAACAGATGAAAATGACACCACATTCTGTCCTTACAACATAAGTTCTCCCTGTTGGAAAAAGTTAATCACCATATAAGAGGTGGGGGGATGGTCAGAGGGCCGAGATCTGTAAAAGGCAGAAGGGCCTTCAACGACTCTGGGAGGCTGCTCCCGGCTGTGGAGTCCCTCTGAGTGTGGGGGTCTCACCTGTGCATGGTGCTGAACAGGGAACAGGACTGAGATCTGGCCTGAGGTCTTAGAACTTTCGTCACAACCATGGCCTCTTCCAGGCCTTCATCTGTGGCATTTGGAGAGGCTTTTGGAAGGAAATGCAGAGGAGGCTGGTAGGAGGAAATGTTAGAGATTGAAAATAACGTGGCTGGGCGCAATGGCTCATGCCTGTAATCCCAGCACTTTGGGAGGCTGAGGCAGGTGGACCAGCCTGTCCAACATGGTAAAAACCTGTCTCTACTAAAAATACAAAAAAAAAAAAAAAAAAAAAAAAAAATTTAGTTGGGTGCGGTGGTGCACCCCTGTAATCTCAGCTACTCGAGAGGCTGAGGCAGGAGAATTGCTTGAACTTGGGAGGTGGAAGTTGCAGTGAGCCAAGACCATGCCACTGCACTCCAGTTTGGGCGACAGAGTGGGACCCCGTTTCAAATAAATAAATAAAATAACGTAATGACCGTTGATGGGGCCTCTTTAGTGGTGTGAAATGCTGCAGCGGCTCCACACACCTGAGTGAGGTGTGCAGCACAGCCTGACTCAGAGGAGGGTGATGGGTCCCGTCCCTGGGGAATGATCCCATATTGAAACAGTTTCCTTCCCTAGGAGGTGGAATGCGAGATAGGTGAGGATTTTTGAATACTATTGGGGTTGGGAGTCAACTTACCCCAGGTTCTCTGTGTACCCACCAACGCAGTATCAGGTGTTCACCCACTTTTCAGAGAACTGAGTCTTCTAGGGCTGACTCAATCTCTTTTACTGAAAAGCACCAGGTGGCCACCAAGTAAACAGACCTTGATAAAGTCTGCCTCAGTTAGGGGCTAGTCTTGCATATTAAAAAGAATGAACAAGCCGGGTGCGGTGGCTCATGCCTGTAATCCCAATAGTTTGGGAGGCCGAGGCAGGTGGATTACCTGAGGTCAGGAGTTCAAGACCAGCCTGGCCAACACGGTGAAACCCCGTCTCTACAAAAATTAGCTGGGCGTGGTAGCGCATGCCTGTAATCCCAACTACTTAGAGGCTGAGGCAGGAGAATCACTTGAACCTGGGAAGTGGAGGTTGCAGTGAGCTGAGATTACACCACTGCACTCCAGCCTGGGCAACAGCACGAGACTCCATTATAAAAAATAAAATAAAAAAATAAAAAAATAAAAAAAATCAACTAATAAATGAACAAAGGAATGAAGAAGCAAATGGCACTCTGCCCAGAACATGACCCACCATGGACAATCCATTTGCTCACAGCTAAAAGTTCAGATGGTGCAGAACTGAAAGGGTTACTCATCTTTCTGCAACGACTGTGGACTGAGAGCTGGACATCTGCGGGCTACTTTCATGCTGTCCCTTACCTCTGATGAGAAAGCTGTAAAGTGTGCGCAGGTCCCTTTGGGCCTCTCTCTCGATGTCCCCTGCCTACCTGGGCGGTACACACACTGCACCTCTCTCTCCAGCCACCCCAGCAGGACTTAATGCAGTGAGTAGCTGTCAGTCTGCTCTCACTCTCCCTAAATTGCTGGATGAAAATGCACACTGTTCTGAAATGAAGGGGTTAAAGATCAAAACAGTGGCTGCCCCTGCAGAGTTTAAATGTCAGAAAAATATGAACACGCCTGAAACCTTTCCTAGCTCTTTGTGATTCTGCCCTTTCAGATGGTCACCCCCCACCCGCCCCGCCCATTTCTAAGTCCCATTCTCTGAATCTGCTCTGCTGGAGACTTGCTGGCTATAAAAAGCTTCTTCATCCTAGGACCAAGTGCAAGGAGCCTCCAGGGACCACAGTAAACGATGGGAACCTGTTAGCAGCCACAGACCCACGGCAAGCTGTCCCCAGCCCTCTGCTACTTCCACACTTGGGTAAGGGGTCTAACGAGGAAGAGTGAAAAGGGCTTGCTGACGGCGTGAACGTCTGCAGACAAAAGGAAGGCAGAATTTTGCTTCCTGTGGTGGGATTTGCTGCAGAAGCTCAGGTGCTCAGGCTGTAAGCCAGCGGGTCAGGCACAGGCCTGAGAGAATGTGACAGGGACATGCTTCCATTCTCCTACCTCCTGACATTGTTTGCCAGAAATAAAAAGGTGAGTGTTAGCTTGGTTTGGCTCTGCAAGGCAATCCCCCTCCCCTGTCACATTGAAGGAGGGACCTCGGCGGGGCTTCCTGCTTTCCCAGTTCTGCTTTCCCTCGTTCTGGGCTGGCCACGGCTGCTTCTTGTGGGCAAGAAAACAGACCCAACACAGTGACTGCAACCACATGGTGAAGGCCTAGGAGAGGGAGCTCTCGGGGTTCTACCTCAGCTAGGGCAGGAGGAGAATTCCGCCATTCATGCCATGTGAGCTGCTGCTGGTGGCCCAGAACTCCCATCTCAGAGGTGGGCACAGCTCTGGTACCTCCCACCACTGTCAGGACATATCTTCAACCTGAGCAATCTCCTCTTCTTGATGACCAAGGAGCCTCCTCCAGCTTGTCACGCTGCTCCCCAGTGCACTTCACGCCACTGCTGCAGGCTGAGCTTTTCTGGATGGTGCTGGGCACTAACGCCACCCTGGCCAGTCGACTTGGCTGGGTGTAAACAGGCAGAGCAGGTGGAAGATGTCTGCCGCAGTGCTCCCAAACAGCGTCTTTCTGGGAAACACTAAAAGCAACATCGATCGTGACACCCCATGTATAAGTGGGTGGACAGGAGGAAAATAGAATCTTGAGAAATAGCAAATCCTAAAAAGCGGAGTTTAGAAATGTTGCCACCGAATCCTTCTCTTTTGGTGATTTAGGTTTGAAATACTTAACGTCACCCCATAAACTGTGCCAGGTCTCTGAATCTGCAAAGGACAACGTGGTCCCACCTCTGCATGTAGTGCAGGGCCTGGTGGTGGCACAGGGAGGTCTACCTGCTGGCCACTAAGATGAACACGATGGAACAGGCACGGCAGTCACTTCCCTGGGATGGAGGCTACACCATGCATGCTTTGTGCTTTCTACCGCCATCTCCCACAAGCTCAGTGATACAGAAAGACTTTTTTTTTTTTTTTTTTTTACAAGATCCCAAACTCATTCCATGTGGTGATGATGAGTTGAAGACTTTATTGATAAAGGATTAAGCTTAATTCTGTATATTATTTTCCAATACGTCTCCTTCATTTGACAGTAAATGGAAGACATTTTAGTAGGCAAGAGAGAGGACTCACTAATTTAATTCTTACTTGTCCCTGGGAAAAAAAAAAAGGCTTCAATGTTATCTGCCTTTAGTTGTAATCAGAAGGCACTACCAGCTCTCCCAATTGTGTTTCTTTAATCTGGTACAGGTCAATATCAGAGGTTAAGTCCACTTAGTTAATAATAGGTGAAAGGAGAGATGATAAAGGAATCTCAGAAAGGCTTCTGCACAAATACACATGATATGCCACTCAGCAGTGACATAAAATTCCCATTCCTTAGAATTCATCAATTTTTACTACTTGAAATGTGTTACACAGACTGGAAGGAAGGAATTGGCGGATGCTCCTAAATCTCTCCAACTAGACTAATATCAAATTTTAAACACTTCTGCTTCAGAGTGTGTTTGTAATTTTAAACAAATACAAAGAGTGCCTGGCAGGTTATTTTCAAGGGAGGTAGGATAAAAATATAGCACTGTCTTTCTAAATCTGCTTCACGAAATCTGTGTTTCACACATCTTACAACTTCCTAATACACTTTCTGCTTGCATTAAAAAAGACAAGAACATTAAAAACAAACAGGCAAAAGTGAGCATGTGCAAGCCCCTCCCTCGCCAAGGGTATTGGAATGGAAATGGACCACTGTTAAAGACCAAGTTACGAGCTGCAATGCTGGCGACCCTCGAGAAGTCATCATTCACCTTTTGTGGAGACAGGAGGAGGGAACTCATTGCAATACCACAGAGGACATGAAGATAAGGACCAGGTTGAGGGGAAAAACCGACCGTTTTAATGTTCTTCACTATTAAAGCAGAGCAAGATACAGATAATGGGCAGTGTTCTTTCTCCTCAGAATATTTTTCAACCAGCCACTGGGGGAAAAATGACAAGGACAGTCAGCAGGGAAAATGTTAGCATTGAAGGCTGAGACCTTTTGCATGCGAAACAAGTAAATACCTCCAGTATGGTGACTTAGATAAGAACACTAAGATGAGAAATGTATTTCCCTGCACTAAAGCCTGTGCATAACCACACCCTTCCTTCTTTTATGTTCCAGATCCAGGGACCAGGGAGGAAGACAGGGTGGGAAGGAGGGAGGAAGGAAGGGAGGCTATTTTCTCCATTACAGTTTCAGGGAGCTCAGTTGGGTAAAGGGGTGTTAGAAGAGTAAAGCTATGATTTTCTTTGTTAAAACTTTATTTTAGAGCAGTTTTAGATTTACAGAAAAGCTGCAGAGATGCAACAGACAGTTCCCATGTCCCTCACCCCGTTGCCCCACTGTTAACATCTTCCATTACTATGGCACATCTGTCACAACGAAGAAACCAACACTGGTTACTCACTCATAACTGAACTCCAACCTTTATTTGGATTTCACCAGTTTTTCCATTAGTAACCCCTTCCTCCCTCCCCTACTACTTCTTTTTTTTTTTTTTTTTTTTTTTTTTGAGACGGAGTCTTGCTCTGTAGCCCGGGCTGGACTGCAGTGGCCGGATCTCAGCTCACTGCAAGCTCCGCCTCCCGGGTTTACGCCATTCTCCTGCCTCAGCCTCCGGAGTAGCTGGGACTACAGGCGCCCGCCACCTCGCCCGGCTAGTTTTTTGTATTTTTAGTAGAGACGGGGTTTCACCGTGTTAGCCAGGATGGTCTCGATCTCCTGACCTCGTGATCCGCCCGTCTCGGCCTCCCAAAGTGCTGGGATTACAGGCTTGAGCCACCGCGCCCGGCCTTTTTTTTTTTTTTATGTAGTCTTGCTCTGTCACCCAGGCTGGAGTACAGTGGCTCAGTGCAACCTCCTGCGTAGCTGGGATTACAGGCACCCGCCACCAAGGCTGGCTGATTTTTGTATTTCTAGTAGAGAAATACACCATGTTGGCCAGGCTGGTCTCAAACTCCTGACCTCGTAATCCACCCACCTAAGCCTCCCAAAGTGCTGGGATTACAGGCATGAGCCACTGTGCCTGGCCCCAATAGTAACCTCTTTCTGTTTCAGGATCCAATCCAGGGTAGTACATTGCATTTAGCTGTGATTAGATCATGAATCTATAACACTAATATAGGTTCCCTAAATGTGTGGTTTTCAGCCTCAGACTACTCCCCTAATCCTAGCCACCTGTCCTCTGCCTAGCCCTTATCACCAAAAAGGGGCCCGGGGGCGCTGTGGATTGATGTACAGTAAACACCACTAGAGGGTGGTCCATGACGCCCCTCTGATACTAAGTCCTATACTCACTGCTTAATGCACACCAGATTTTCTTCCGGGGTGAGGAAATGTTTTAGAACCAGACAGAGGTAGTGAATGTACACTATTGTGAATGCACTTAAAGCCAAGGAGCATTCACTTTAAAACGGTCAATTTCATGTTATGTGAATTTCACCTCAATCTACAAAAGAGTCCTATGCTTCCTGGCACACGGTGGACACAACCATTCTTCATCGTGGGGATAACTTGGACCAAGCTTTCAAAATCACATCCCCCTGTATCAATCCCGTCAGTGGTTTCTCACTGAATTAAGGATAAAATCCAAATTCTGCACCAGGGCCTAGAGGTACCTCCCTGAGCTGAACCCTGCCTTCTACCTCCACTTTGTTCCCCCTTCACATGGCTGGCTCCTGTTTCTCACACTGCCTGCCTCAGTTTCCCCTACAAAGGCTTCCTCTGACTAGCCTAATCGGAAGGAGGCCTCCCTGTGGTTCCTGGCCACAACCCCCGGTTAATCACCTGGAGTTATTTGTTAGGCTTCCTTGCCTGTTGGGAGTTTCCTCTGTGGTCCTGGCACCTAACAATGCCTGGCACATGGCAAAGGGGCTCAGTGGATACCGGTTTTTTTTTTTTTTGAGATGGAGTCTCACTCTGTCATCCAGGCTGGAGTGCAACGGCACAATCTTGGCTCACTGTAACCTCTGTCTCCCAGGTTTAAGCAATTCTTCTGCCTCAGCCTCCCGAATAGCTAGGATTATAGGTGCCCGCCACCATGCCCGGCTAATTTTATATTTTTAGTACAGACAGGGTTTTGCCATGTTGGCCAGGCTGGTCTTAAACTTCTGACCTCAGGTGATCCGCCCACCTTGGCCTCCCAAAGTGCTGGGGAGTGGATACCTGTTGTTGAGCTGGATGAGGGAACGAATGAGATGATGGTCAACTCTCTTATTTCACTACTGGATGAGACCAGAGATGGAAGATGGATGAGAACAGAAGAAGCGGGCTGCTGGGGAGCTGGCCCTGAGTACTGTGGGGACTGGTGGGGGTGTGGCGGGGGGCACAGAACCCTCATCAGACACAGGGCCTGAATTGGTCCAGGGAAGGGGCCCTGCACTGTCAGGAGCTGGGGAAATGAATTTTCTCTGGTCACTTTTCATTTTGTCTGACATTTCCCGTAACAGTTTTTCATAAGGAAGCCCAATATCTGAAAAAGATACAGTGTCGCCAGAGCACAAAGTGGGGAAGGGGCTGGGTGAGGGACTGCCAGCCTGCCTCCCTTGGTCCATTCCTTGGGCACCGGTGGAAACCGCTAGAGCTCTGAGAAACCGAGTTTTAAAACTAGGTTTTTCAGAATCCAGTTTTTGGAACATCTCAAAAACCTACGGTTTTCCTAAGGTATAATTTACATACAAAAGGCTGCCCCTTTGTAGTAATATAGTTGTGAGTTTTGACAAACATGTACAGTTGTGTAACACCACCACAATTAAGATACAGAATATTCCCACCACCCCACGTTCCCTTGTGCCCCTTTGGGGTCAATTCCCTGTACCCTCCCCTAGGCAACCACCGATCTGATTTCTGTCCCTAAGGTTTTGTTTTTTCCAGAATGTCATACATATGGAATCAGACAGTGAGCATCCTTTTCTGTCTGGCTTTTTTCACTGTTTCAAATGCCTCTCTTTTGAGACCAATGTTTAAATCTCAAAGCATTCAGGTTTTCTCAATGCCACTTGAGTAAGAAGCAAAAAGTAAAACTTACCTTCTGGAATACTTGATAGTTGGATTTGGACCATATATCAAGCTGAGGGGAAAGGAGAGAAGGATCATCAGCATCGGTCTTAGAATTTGGGACTTCAAGAAATCATATTGTAACTACTGTTAACCCTTCTTAAACTTGAAAAAAAAATCTGATTATAGAATAATAGGATCTCAGGGTTGAAAAGGATCTTAACTGTCCAACTTAATTTCTTCTTTATCCATTTGTAGGTAAGTTAAGAAAAGCAAATGGAGGAATACAGGAAGTCACCTTGAGGTACCTGCTGCTTCCAGGGCTCCGGCAGGCTGAGCCCCTGGCTCACTTGCAACTTTGATTCTCACCACGGCTCTTGCATTTCTCAAGGCCAAGGTCAACGCTGCTTCAGGCCCTTTGCACTTGCTGTGCCCTCTGCCTGAACTGTGTTTCCCATAAACCCCTGTGTGGCTTTTCTTATACCCCCTTTAGCTCAAATGTCACCTCATCAGAGAGGCATTTCCCAGTTACCCTATCAAAACATTCTTTCCCGTACCTGTTACCTTGATTCTCTTTACTTTTTTTTTTTTTTTTTTTTTGAGATGGAGTCTGGCTCTGTCACCCAGGCTGGAGTGCAGTGGTGTGATCTCAGCTCACTGCAACCCGCACCTCCCAGGTTCAAGTCACCCGAGTGGCTGGGACTATAGGCGTGCGCCACCATGCCTGGTTAATTTTCATATTTTTAGTAGAGTTGGGGTTTCCCTATGTTGGCCAGGCTAGTCTCAAACTCCTGACCTCAGGTGATCTGCCCTCCTTGGACTCCCAAAGTACTGGGATTACAGGCATGAGCCACTATGCTGGGCCCTCTTTACCATTTCAAAATTTAAAGTTTTCATAACATTTAAAACTGCCTGAAGCTCGATTATTCCTTTATTTACTTGTTTCCTGCCTGACTTGCCCACAGGATGGAAGTTCGGTGAGGGCAGGAGGCTTGCCTTCCTTCCCACTGCCTCCCCCGGTCCACAAATGGGGTCTGGAATGTTGTGGGCATCACTAGGTCTTTTCTGAGTGGAGGAAAGCTGGCAGCGTCCAGCTGCTGGGCACCTGTTCCATGCCAAGCACCGCACTAGGCCCTCCACACACACTCGTGTAATTCCCAGAACTGGCCCACGTGGCTGGTCCCATGAACAGTCTTCCTCTCCAGATGGGGAAACAACAGCTCAGAGCCGTTCATGAGCCCAAGACTGTCTGGCGAGGCATCTTACAGATGGCCTCATCTGGTGGTGCTCAAATCCTGGCTGGGCATCAGAAGCCCCTGGGGAAGGTTTTTGTTTTTTAATATACAGATTGCTCAGTTCCTCCCCTAGAGTATGGAATCAGTGGCTGGAGCGGGCCCAAGAGCCTGTTCCATTGTTTGTTTTGTAGCCCTGCTCCCAAGGGTAACTGACGCCTGGCCGGTCAAGAGCCCCTGCTCTAGGGCGCCCCTACTTGACGAATGAGGAAGCTGGAGGAGGTGTGAGTTGGCATGTGGGTAGGGCTCACAGTAAACCCAGTCCAGTCCTCCTCTGGCCACACTTGGTCACACACAGGGTACTTCAGTAGCTCATTCTAACCAAAACCATTTTGGTTTTTACTGGTTTGCATGATATACCAGATCAATGCCTTCTGTTTCAAGAGTTTAGAACAAATTAAGTACAGCAAAAATAGAACTACCCACAATACAGTGCTGACAGAGACGGTTCAAGGGCAATGAGGAAATGAGAAAGCCATCACTGTGTCCCATAGGTGCTAAAAAGTTGACTTTAATATATGAGTTCAAGAGCTGAGTGAATGGAACACCTGGTCAATGAGCCTCTGGGAACCTGCCTTTGGGGTTGGCCAGTGGTCAGGTAGAACCCTGGGCCATGGCGTTTTAGGCCTGTGTGGTGTGTGATTGATTTCGGAGCACCAGAAAGCATTGGGAAGCCACTGGACAGAAAAAGTCCTTTAAGAAGACAGGACAGGATGTGCTGCACTTGACCCAGAACACTTCGGAGCCCTGTGTCTATTCTGCGGAAGACACTAAAACCTAGCTTTCTGAAAACAGTGCTTGGAAATTAAAAGCAGGGCTGTGAACAGGCATATACATTTAGTTCTCCTGGCTTTTCCCTGTTCACAATTAGTTTCATGAAAATTTCACTGTGTTTGAAGACTTTCAGGACAGCAGAGAAGGTTAAGATGATTCTGAGGAGGCCACTCTACTTCTGCAGGACAGGGCAGAGGTTTAGTTCATCGCACTCCATGACAAATCACGGAGGAGCTTTCACTGATTCAGCATTCATTCATTCAATCGGAAAAATGAACCTCAAGTTCACCCATCTCTCCCTACCCCCACTGCCTGCACCGATCATCTCCTTCTTGGATTGCCACAAAAAGCCTCAACAGATCACCCTCTTTCTACTCTGGCTAAACTGCTCTTCAGAAAGGTGGTGTCAATTGCCAGTCAGTGCCCCCAACTTAAACCACTGGATGGAGTAAGAATTTTAAAGATCTTCCAGCGCTGGAATTAAAATGTGACAGCTCAACAATTTGCAAGGGGAAAAGTGACACGTTACCTCCAGATAACTCTGAGGGAAACCTCAAAAGAAACATACGAAATTAATTCCCCACGTTATCAATTCTGTTGAAGAAAACTACTGTTGGGCAGCTGGTCATATTTGGGAGGATAAATCAGGTTCCTATTACTTTCTTAGTGCAGCAGTGCAGCCCAGGGCTTAACAAATGCAGCATTTAAAGATGATTCAGGGGTTGCAGGATGAATAAGAATGACTTTTGCATCTTTTAGTTGTACCAAAATCACTGCCAAGATGACAGGGAGAATCCAAAGATGCTAAATCTCAATTTTAGGAAGAGGAACACCGATGTCTGAACTTGGAACTAATACAGTTCTCCTTCCATTTTGAGCCCACAGCTGTTTCTTCTGAACTTCTTCACTGTTTACCCTTCCTGCCTGCTTACATCATACATAAGCAGACCAAGACACAAACACAGAGCCAAGAAAAACAGAAAAGAAGAATCTGCTAGATTCAAAAGTTATAGCTTTTATCTTAAAGATAAACATATTTAAAAATCCTTCAGTATCTGCAAAATGTTTTAATTTTAAAAAATCTAGAGAAAACTACGCATAGGTTTAGTGAAAACGTGGCCTCTCCAGCCTCATTGTGGATTCTCCACACACACCACATTTATTCAAAGTGAGGATGATGCTCTTTTTAAAAGGTTTAAATATATTATTCAGGACCCTAGGGAAAAGCTCCTACCATCTGGGACAGAAGGACCTTAGACAATACGGTCTATTTACCTGGCGCGCATGGGTGGAAAAGAACCTCTGAACAATAGGGCCCTCTTTTGCTAGAAGTGCACAGCAGGTGGTTCGGACTTGATTTTCTGCTAGATTTATGCCAAAGAAAGCCAATGAAATGAGCATTCCGGAGTCAATGCCCTGCCTCTCCTCAGGGCCAGGAAGATTTCAGAAATTCATTTCAGGGAGCCAGAACTGATCCAAGTGAGTATTTATTAGCTTCAGCTTATTTGCTGCAGAGGCAGACATGGCTACCAATTCTTTGCTGGCTGCAATATTCAAAAAAGGAACATTCTGGAAGCTGCAGACCTTCAGCCTGATGAACAAGAAATTATTCTGAACTATAGTGCCAGGAAAAAGAAAGCAAAGCACCCTTCAGTATTGTGAGCAGGCATTAGAAAGATCTGAAAACACAAAAGTCAACCTTGCGGTAATTGGTGGCTGAGTCTGCGGTCTCAGAGCAGCCTCCTGGCCTCTGGGGATTGGAGTAAGTATTTTAAGGGTGGGTGGGGTGTGGTCTGTTCTCAGGTGAAATGAAAACAAACCCTGTAGATGACCAACTGCTTTAGCACAGACACATCTGTTCTTAGGGGCAAACACCAAGATATCAAAAGACTTCTTGATACACAGGAAGAACTGGTGAAAATGGTGACAAATCAAATTTATTCACTGACAAGAACAATCAGAGTGACCCGGTATCAGCAGGCAGGTGATTCTGTCTGCAATGCTGACCACCACCACCACCTCCATCACAACCAGCAAGGGCAGATGCCATTTACTGATGAAGATGATGCATTTGGCCTACTCTTTACCTGCATCATCTTTTAAAATTCCTTTGGCGATAACATGAGGTTGATAAAATCCTTTCTGATTCACAGATGAGGACACTGAGGCTCAGAGAAGTGAGGCAACTTGTCCACCATTGCATAATGCGAGGTGGGGAATTTGAAAGCAGGTCTGTGTGCAGAGGCCCAGCTCTTCCCCTGGGAGGAAGAGACTGCCTTCCAGCTAGATGGCAGGCGGGATGCCCGGGGCTGCACGCTCCCTAAGCTGTCACTTGCGCAGCTCTTCCGGGAGCACAGTTCTGCTTTGAGGCCTGCTGCTGTGACAACCACTGCCGCTAAAATTCATTTAACAGCACGTGAACATTTTGGCAGCTCATCAGAAAGTTATCAATTCTTTACTTCATTTCAAAAAACAGTGGAATAGATTCAAAATTATCTAAATAAAACTCATAAGCCATACAAGGTTCCAACTTTTAGAACCTTTATTTAGTAGCTTCATTTTGCAAGGTGAATAGGTGATAGGCCTATTGGTTTGGGTAGAATGCTGTAAACCAGCTATGGTGACGGAGCTCTCCATGGTTACCCACGTTTTCAAAACCATAAACTTCTATGTGGTCACCCTCTCAAATCCGCCCACCCTCCCCAGAGAATACAAGAGTGAACAAGAGCCTCACCCAAGAACACAGTGTTACAGGTCTATTATTCTTCAACTTTTCACTTTCCATCAGGACATGCATTTGTTACTAAAAAACTGCTGAAAGCTCAATTTCAGGGCATCCTCTGCATATGAATTAAACTGGATTCCCCTTTCCCTGGCTTTCACCCTTCCCCCTAGAAGTAACAAGAGGCCATTTTTCTGAAGGTCGTCTGAACAATTTCAAAGGCTATAACAAATCAAAATGTTCCCTGCATCTGATATCAAACAGGGCTGATGCCAACACTTATTAGAGAAATCAGATTCAGCTCCCCACCCCCTCGACCCACATGCACACACACAGCCAACTTTGAAGTGGAAAGAATGTGGGGATCAGAGATTACCCTGGAGACAGCTCTGGCTGTCTTTGAAGGTTTCCTTTGATACCACCATTTCTTTTCCTCTCTTATGCTCGGAGGCTAAAAGCTGCCTTTTTTTTTTATTGATATGGGGTAATTAATGAAGCTATAGCATTAACATAACCTAAATCCCCTAATAAGATAAATTCAACCGAGACACATATTTTTTCAGTTAAGTCTGACTGGTATAAAATCAGGACAATGGCCAGGTATTCATCTTCAATCCTGCCTTTTAACATGCTGAGTCATGGCTCTTGCTACTCCCTGATTACAATGAATAAGTGGTTGGTAAGTCCGAAAGCATTTTTGTTTTATTAGAGGAATCAGGCTATTGGTCCTTGGTATCAAAAATATGCATTGCAGGTAAAGAGACAGGAGGCTTCGGTCATGGTGGTGGTTGTTACAGCAAAGTGATAGCCTTGCTGGGCTGGATTCTGATGGGGAAAAAACCTGCAAGGTCTGGAAATTAGGGGTGGTGCTGGGCCACTACAGCAGCAATAAGGATAATGAAACTTTCGAATGTGCTGGCTGCTTCGGGCTTGGAGGACACAGACAACCGCAGAGGCAGAAGTTAAGCCCATAGGAGGCTTCCTGAGCCACACCCAGGCCTCTGTGGCTGTGCTCCAGGAGACTGCAGCAAAACAGCCCCCTGCAGCCACCTAGGCACCAACTCAGCAAATGCAGGGCTGCGTCCCGAGAGCGGCGACGTCTCCAGCGACAACGTGCTCTTGCAGAACACACGTCAGGCCCCAGTGGCTCCTTCCAGACGCCACATTTCATTTGGGATGTGCCAGACAACTCAACACGTTAATTGCACTAATGCCTAGATTGTACATAAATAAAGTACATACAGAGTACTCAAAATAGAGCACTAATAATGTCTGCATGGTTTATTTTTATCATTTGTGAAGTGCTCTGAAAAAAGGGGCTAATCAAATTGGCTAGGATGAGATTCTGGGTGGAGCAGTCATTTTGAGAGCTTCTCTGCCAAATGTGGTCAGGGTGTCCTTAAAGTACAAAGGGGCCTGGTTCTGTCAGTCTTGCAAGTTCCAGTTTTAGGGTCTCTGCTTACTGCTTGGGCCAATGCATACAGTTGTAAAGGGGGACACAAGGCTTCCTGTCCCACCACATTTCTGATGTCAACCACGGCCCCAAATGCACAGCCATTTTCCTTAGGAGGAAGAGAGAAGCTGGGCTAATCTCTCCTCAGGAGGGCCCGAGGTCTCCCTTTACTCGTATGTCTGTTTTTATCCTTTGACTTATTTACGACTTCAATTCCTGGCGCTCCTTTTAGTCCCCATTTCTCATTTTGGATTCTCCACTTTGCATTCCAGCTTGAGCATTTTCATATCCCAAGTAGGCTTTTTCATTATCTCCTCCCAGACAGGACTGGGCTCCTACCATGCTCCTGGCACAGAAGTGCACCCTAGGGACAAAGAGTCACACGATGGAGCCTGTGCCCTTGAGGAGCTCCTGGCAGATGCAGGATTGAGATCCAGCCCTGTGTGGCTGTGGACAACTTTAACATTCTAGGTCTCAGTCTCTCCATGTGTAAAATGAGTCTAAGAGCAGCCCCTACATCATGATGCTGTGAGGAGGATTCGACAGTCACTGTGGGCAAAGTTCGCTTTGTGTAGCGCCTACCTGATCACTGTGTGTTAGTACTGTTAGTATTTTTATTAATTGCAAGATGGACATGCAAATAATCATGATGCACTAATTCTAGTACTAGTAAAAGATTGTTCTGAATTCTGTGGGTGTGTAGATAATGATGATTACTCTGTGCTGTAAGGAGAGGCAAACCAGGTCGGCCATCTCTAGAGGCCATGCTCGTAAGCAAAGAGGCTCTTGGGAAAATGGAGACAGGATGGGAAGGAAGATGGCATTCAGCCAGTGTAAAGGGAAGAGTAAACCTTTTGTCAGGTGGACTAGGAGGGATCCCAGGGCAAAAAGCACAGAACGTGCAAATATGTGAAAGAGTCTGGCATGTCCTGGGAGTCACAGGGAGCACATGAGGCTGGAGATAAGATGAGGTGTGTGTAGAGAACGATGCCAGATGAGGTCAGAAAGGAAGGCAGGGGCTACGCCATGAGGCATTTAGATGCCTTGCAGAGGAGTCTGGATTTTATTCTACAAGCCAGAGTTTTCAGAAGTATGTTCTACAAAATGGCAATGTCACAATATGTTCTTTTTTTTTTTTTGAGACGGAGTCTTGCTCTGTAGCCCGGGCTGGAGTGCAGTGGCCGGATCTCAGCTCACTGCAAGCTCCGCCTCCCGGGTTCACGCCATTCTCCTGCCTCAGCCTCCGGAGTAGCTGGGACTACAGGCGCCAGCCACCTCGCCCGGCTAGTTTTTTGTATTTTTTAGTAGAGACGGGGTTTCACCGTGTTAGCCAGGATTGTCTCGATCTCCTGACCTTGTGATCCACCCGTCTCGGCCTCCCTAAGTGCTGGGATTACAGGCTTGAGCCACCGCGCCCGGCCACAATATGTTCTAAGAATAAAGGAAGACAAAAGAATTTGGTGGTCAAGTAAGTTAGGAAAATATTGCATACTCTCTACTCCCTTAAGATATTCATAAGGCACATCAGCAAACTGGTTTCCACAGTAAAGAAACCCACTGAACTTTCTCTAACCCAGAGTTTCTCCAACTTGTTTGACCATGCATTGCTTTCTGCCTAACATCTATTAATATCCTACTTTCCTACTTTGGGGAGGACTGCTTTGGGCAAGGGGGAGATGGCGAAAAGAAAGAGAATCATCCGCTCGCATGTGTATTTTAGGAAGACAGCTCTGGAAGCCAAGTGAAGGACAGACTGTGAGGGAAGCAAGACTGGAGACTAGAAGTGAGGCAGTGCGTGCATTCTTCAGTGCAGAGATAATGAGAACCGGAGAGGAGCGAGAGGGGTGGAGAGGGATGGGGGGCCCGGTTTGAGAGTTACTTAAGAGGGAGAACTGCCAGTAATCACTGACAGCCTAGACCAGCGGGATGAAGGGAAGAAAGGTTTAACCAGTTAGGTGGTGGAACTGTTAAACAAGATAAGGAAAAGAGGAGGGAAACTGAGTTTAGGGAGAGAGATGAGGAGTTTTGTTTTGGACAGGCTAAACTTGAGGAACATGGGAAGAAGTCTGATCTAGAAACAAATCATGAGTGATCCTTGTGTGGGTGACATGGATGGGAATGGCCAAAGAGAATGCACAGAGGGAGAAAAAACTCTGGGAAACTGGGAAGTCAAGGGTGAAGATAAGAAAGAAGGCAGTAACTGGAGCAGCTGAGGAGTGGCGATCAGAAGCATTTTGGAAGCACCGTACCTATGAGACTCTATACTCCAAGACCACTGTTTTAAGTGTAGAATAAAAATAATACCAGTTATCATTTACAGAGTATCAACTAGATGGCAAAGTGCCAAGTGCTTTATGTGTATTATTTCGCACACTTTCAGGAAGGGGCAATTAAATAGAATGTGAAAGTCACCATGCAAAGTAGGTAAATTTCCACTCCTCCTTACGATCTCAATTCAGAGCATGCTTCATTTGCACCCTAAGTTTGGTAACTCTAGTAGCATAGTCCTGATTATGACTCACCTTTCTACGTATTTGTTCTTCATCTCTCCAATTTGCTTCTAAGTCCTTGGCAAGCAAGGGTTATGTTTTGTACCAGGCGTGACTATGAAGTTGTCAACTTTGAAAAAACTCAACAAGAATGGCATCTCAAAATGCCACTGCCCGTGGTCTCTGCGAGGGTATACACTACCCTCAGTGCTGCCTTTGCTGCTGACCGACAGTGTGGAACCTTCTGGAGCAGCTGTCAGAGTTTACAAATCAGACGCACAGACCATACCTGACTGAATACTCACTTTACACGCGTGCTCCAAAGACATTTGGTTTTTCCAAAAAGAAAAAGTAAATCTCCCTTCAATGAATGATATGGTATCAACGAGGAAATTTACGAGAACTGGGCACAGTCCTTGGAGCAGGAGTAGCATCCCATGTAGACAACACTTGTGTGGAATGTGGAAATGCTGGGTTACTTGTTCAAAACACACATCTCATTATATCACAGGTCATGCTTCTTATGGAACGCCCTGCTATGTGCTAAGCCACAGTTACCACCTTTTTTTGAAGAACATTCTATTCTCATTATAATGTGGCTGTTGGGTGGTGAGTACCAGTATTCATGCTAACAAACCTTTACGTTTTAATGAGTCATGAGGGAAGGAAAGGCTCCTGATGGGGTGGGGAGACGAGGCTCCGCGCTGAGAGTGGCCTGGCAGAGTGTGGGGCATCTCAGGCGGGGTGCTCATTACACTCCGGTGCAAACACAAATGAAGACTGTCAGCTCCCATCAGCATCCTCCGACGCGCTCTGTGGAGCCATATGGAGACTGCGCAGTCAAAAGGAATTAGGGGTTCACACGGGTGAACTTTCCATGAAAGAAGTCACCCGTGGAAATAACACGTCTTTTTCAACAGCAGTATTCAATATATGCTGCTGTGCACAGCAACTTCCTAAGGTGACTTGTTAGTTTTGTGGAAAAAGAGTGTCATCAGGTTGTGTCAAATAAACAGGAATTTTCCTCATGGTTCTAGGAAAAGCAAAATGCTGACCCCTGGGCTATTGAGGAGCTGTTTGACTTGGGGAAAAAAAATCCATTTCCTCAGAAGACACATTTAATGAGGCAACTGGGGTCTAAGGTGATAAATTAGAAATTCAACTAAGGGCATCAGGCTTAGAGGAAAAAGCAGAAGCTTGATGAAAAATGCAAGCAGAGAGAACGAAATGTTTTTTCATAAAGTGTTCACTCTCACCCTGACAAATCTATGTTTGTTGATCATTTCCGCTATGATTGCTAGTTTTTAATGCCATTCATCTGAGACTCGACTACATTTGTTCTGGGATACAGAAAATCAAGGAACACGCAAGACTCCAGAATGCTTACCTTGCCATCTTCGGTGTAGACATTCTCGTTATATCCCTTTACTATTGTTCGATCAATGAACAGGCTCCGCATGACGACGATCACTTTCAACACCTTTCCCAAGGTTACCTGCCAAACACATGTAAGCTGACACTTGAGCACGCAAATCACACAACGTAGGGCAGGAGTGTGAGAAGAAATGACCACCTGGCCGATCCAGTGAGACTGGATTCATGGTGCTGGCCCTGTGGATCCTCCAGCACTGGAAAACGAACTCTCAGTAACAGCAAGTTCTTTCTGTAATCACTGAAAAATGTTTTGGGCCTCAACTTGTCTAACTTCCCTAAATTTATTTATATTTTTGGCTTACAAACTCTGAGGACAAGTTTTACATGTTTACTATCTGCTGGAAAAAGTAAAATCCTTCCCCTTCCCATTTTAAGATTTTCTTTTTCAAAGGTGAGGATCCTACAATTCTGGCAATTATAGGATTTAGTGAGCGTGTTGTTTCGTACTATGTCGTGGCCCTATGCAGACCTATGCAATATGTACAGAGTACAATATACAGAGCAAAGGCAGGTACCAAATGCCTCTTGGTTGAACTATCTATTTAAAGTAATTGGTAAAAGTGGAAAAGCAATACCAAATAAAGTCAGGAGGTAAAAGGAAAGTAGCTGAATTTTATCTCCAAAAAGGAAACATGATCCTGGAAATACATTTAAGTGCTTTTACTCTCAGAACCTAAGCACATATTATACATTTAAAAAAAAAAAAATCCTAAAAAAAGTGCAGTTTCATGTATGCCAGGGTAAAAGGAACCTGCTGTGCTTGCTGGAATAGGCTCAGCACCAAGAATAGAAACAGCACCTTCCTTTCTTTAGGGACACTATGGTGTGGATATGGCTGTTTCCCCCCACCAAAACTCACGTTGAAATTTTATCCCCAGTGTGGTGTTGGGAGGTGGGGCCTAGTGGGGGGTGTTCGGGTCAAGGAGGTGGATCCCTCAGAAATGGCTGGGTCCCTTCTTGAGGTACTGTGTCCCTGCTCTGGCGAGACTGGATCAGCTCCCTAGAGAGTGGGCTGTTATAAAGCCAGGACACCCCTCGGGTTTTGTCCTTCACATGCGTCGCCTCCCCTTAGACCTTCCACCATGTTGTGATGTTTGTGACGCAGTGCAACACAAAAGCCCTCACCAGCCGGTGAAGCAGATACGGGCTTCATGCTTCTTATACTTCCAACCGGCAGAACTGTGAGCTTAATCTCTTTTCTTATAAATTACCCAGCTTCGGGTATCCTATTATAGCAACAATAAATAATATACAGATGAAGACAAGGGGCTCATGTAACTCTTCTAAAACTTTGCTAAAGCTTTTCATTTCGTATATGAGACCCTGGACGCAGACCCCAGCCCGGGACCCACCTGCCCATAGTCCGAGTTGCTCTGATGAGGCTTTGATGTCACAGAATTTGCTGAAAGAAAGCCCTGCTGAGCTGCACAAGGTAAGAACCTTAGCCCCAGACGGCAATCCTGATCCTTCAACTCCAACCTGTCGTCAGTTTCTGGGGATGCCACCCCCAATCACCCCTTCCTCATGTCCCCATTCCTTGCAGTTTCCAACTGATCATCCCCAGTAACAACCTTCCGCTTTCCTTGATTAGTCCTGGGCTATCAGTGAACACCTCCAACATTTGATTCCTTCAATAATTTCAAGTATTAGGTTGATAGCTCTATTTCTGCATACTTTAAATAGTACTGAATGCAAACATGGTAAGAAAAAACATGTATTTACATTTAAGGGAACGCTAATAAAGGCATCCCATTTCTGCATACCACTTTTAAATATTGTCACACCATGTAATGTTCAGTGGGTCTCTTTATTTTTTTATCATCCTATGTCCAATCAATGGGTCAGTTTTTTGTGGAACTGAAAATCCCTATCTAAGGATGCCAATAAAACATGGAAGCAGAGTGAGTAACTCTGTCTTTAGTCAACATGGAGCCTATCGGAAGAAAGGGAGGGAGGGAGAGCAACTGAGTTATAGTTTTTGTGTGTGTGTGTATGTTTTTTTTTTTTTTTTGAGATGAAGTCTCGCTCTTTCACCCAGGCTGGAGTGCAGTGGTGTGATCTCGGCTCACCGCAACATCCATCTCCTGGGTTCAAGCGATTCTCCTGCTTCAGCCTTCCGAGTAGCTGGGATTACAGGCAAACACAACCACGTCTGGCTAATTTTTTTGTATTTTTAGTAGAGACGGGGGTTTCACCATGTTGGCCAGGCTGATCTCAAACTCCTGACCTCAAGTGATCCATCCGCCTTGGCCTCCCAAAGTGCTAGGATTATAGGCGTGAGCCACCGCGCCCGGCCGAGTTTTGTAGTTACAGGCACTGAAATCAGTACCTTCTCACTAGGCTAAAGTGAATGTAGGCCCAACACATTCTCCACAGGTCTCCTCTGGAAGGGCCACTGTTCGCAACTGCACGTTTTAACTTTCTTTGCTAACAAGCCTAGGTGACTAAGCAATTGTTTCCTGAAACACCAAAACCTGGCTGACATTAATTAAATGATAAATTGCCTTTGTAATTTAAGTTTCTTAAGATGGATTTTAGAAATACACACTAATAACACTAGAAATTTTATATTCAAATTTTTTTGTATTAAAAGTTAATTTTGATATTTTAAAGTTAACTAATACTTTAAAAAGTTAAAAATATAAACGTTTATTATGGAAAAATCTAAATGTAGAGAACAAAGGTTCTTCGTATCTTCTTGATAGTTGTTCCCGGCCTTGCGATAGAAAGATAATCACTATTAACATTTTGGGGTACTTCCTTTCAATCTTTTTATTATCAAAGGCTTATGGTTTTTGAATTTCTAACATTGTTACAATGAAACTATATATGTATATTTTCTTTTTTTTTTTTTTCTGAAACAGAGTCTCACTCTGTTGCCCAGGTTGGAGTGCAGTGGCGCCATCTCAGCTCACTGCAACTTCTGCCTCCCGGGTTCAAGTGATTCTCCTGCCTCAGCCTCCTGAGTAGCTGGGATTACAGGTGTGTGCCACCACGCCCAGCTAATTTTTGTACTTTTAGTAGAGATGGGGTTTCACCATGTTGGCCAGGCTGGTTTTGAACTCCTGACCTCATGATCTGCCCTCCTTAGCCTCCCAAAGTGTTGGGATTACAGGTGTGAGCCACCGCGCCCAGCCATATATATTTTCAAATCAAATTTTCCCTTAAAACTATGACAAGTATTGTTCCATACTGCTATATAGTCTTCAAAATCAGTGTTGCATTGCTGCACGACATTCTATTGAGAGGATATCCTATAATTTCTTTAACCATTCTCTTATTGGTGGACATTCAGGTTACTTCCAAGTTTCCCCTAATATAAATATGGCTGCAGTGTATACTTTTGTTCACAAAGTTTTCACCACATTTGGAATTATTTCCCTAGGTTTGCAAAGTCATAATTACTGTGGCAAACAATACAAATATTTTAAGGCTTTTGATATAATCTGCCAAACTGCTAACCACAAGGGTTATACCAACCAGAAAGGTATGAACACACCTATTTCATTCTGCTTTTGTCAGCGACGGGCACTACTAAATCAAAACAAAACAAAGTAAAACCCAACAAACCCCTTCCCTGCCCAAAGTACCAACTTAATTGATTTTTAAAAACTTCTTATTATGGAAGATTTAAAAACATATACACGAGTAAATGAAATAGTACAAAGAACCCCATGAACCCATCCCAACTTCAACAATGACCAACTCCTGGCCAGTCTTGTCACCTCCACCTCCACCTCCTTTTCCCTCCCTGAGTTACTCTTCTGAAACAAATAACAGCCATGGTACCACTTCATCTGTAAATATTTCAGTACATATTTCTCGAAGGGCTCCAAAAGCACAAAAGCAGAACCACGACACCCACATCTATAGTAATGCTCCAATATTATCAAGCATCCAGTTCAGTGTTCAGATTTCCAACAGCCTCATAAATGCCACTTTATTACAAGTCTGCTCGTATCAGGATCCAGATATGGCCCACACAATGTGGCTGCCCGACATGTCTCATAAGTCTTTCCCAAACTAAAGAGATGCCCTCCCAACCCCATGCCCCCATTTTATCTGTTGAAGAAACTGGGTTATCTCCTACGGAGTTTTCCACAGTCTGGATTTTGCTGATGGCATCCCAGTGGTATACTTTAACATGCTCCTCCTTCCTCTGTGTTGCCTGCAAATTGATAATAAGATGAGGCGCAGGTTTGATTTTTTTTTTTTTTTTTTTTTTTTTTTTTTTTGCAAGATGACTTCTGGGGCTGTAGTAGTTTATGGATAGTCAGTATGAAAAGTCTTGCACTGGCTTACTTTTAGGATCGTCTGAATCCATAAAGCTCTATGAAGTTTGTCAATTCTCATTTATTTATTATTTTTGAGATGGAGTCTTGCTCTGTCACCCAGGCTGGAGTGCACTGGTGTGATCTTGGCTCACTGCAACCTCCACCTCCTGGGTTCAAGTGATTCTCCTGCCTCAGCCTCCCAAGTAGCTAGAACTACAGGAGCATGCCACCACGCCAGGCTAACTTTTATATTTTTTTAGGGTTTAGCCATGTTGACCAGGCTGGTCTTGAACTCCTGACCTCAGGTGATCCACCTGCCTCGGCCTCCCAAAGTGCTGGAATTACAGGCGTGAGCCACTGCACCCAGCCAATTCTTATTTTTTATAGAGCCAAAAAAGATCCTGGTGCTCATCTAAGTTGAACAGGCATAGAATTATGGCTTGATGGATTTTTTTTTTTTTGAGACAGTCTTGCTGTCTCCCAGGTTGGAGTGCAGTGGCACTATCTTGTCTAGTGCAACTTCCGCCTTCCAGGTTCAAGCGATTTCTCCTGCCTCAGCCTCTCTAGCTGCTAGGATTACAGGCGTGTGCCATCATGCCCGGCTAATTTTCGTAGTTTTAGTAGAGACGGAGTTTCACTATGTTGGCCAGGTTGGTTTGGAACTCCTGACCTCAAATGATCCTCCCACCTCGGCCTCCCAAAGTGCTGGGATTATAGGCATGAGCCACTGCGCCTGGCCTGGATTTTTAACATGGTCATAATATACCCAATTTTGAAGCCTAACATTTTGAAGCTTTGGAATCACGTCTCAGCGCTGCTGTTGGAAAGCTTGGCCTAGCTACCTACCTACTCTGAACATCTAAATGGAGATAATCGCATTCCCATCTCAGATGACTGTGAGGAGTCAGTGAGACAATGCACAGGTGAAGAGGACAGCACAGGGAGTGCTCAGTGGCAGCTACTGTTACTTGGCCCAAACCCCTGTTTGGACTCAATGGAGGTGAAATGGTTTGAAGCCAGTTAACATCAAAGCTGGAACCAGAACTGCTGCTGTAGCCAAGTCAGTGAACTGGCTGACCTGGTCCTTATGTTAATTTCCCTTCCTGCTGTCACTCCTGGGGCTACAGGAAGCTGAGAGGGGGTGACAGCTGTGCTGGACTTGAAGGATGAATAAGACTGTGGGGTCTGCTGAGTGACCACTGAGCAGAAAGTGCCTGCAAGCCTGAGGGTCAGGCAGCCAGACCTCCTGGCGGTGGCCATTTGGTGTGCAGGTCAATTGCTCCTCCTCTCCAGCACTGGGCTTCAGGCTCTCATTCTCCACTTGCAGGCAGTGTGACCCAGGGCAACTCAGACAACCTCTGGTGCCTGATTACTCAGCTGTGAAATGTGGTGGGACCTTTTGAGGAAACTGAAGGAGGCGAGACCATGGAAAACTTGGGCCCAGGGGCGCGGTGCACAGCAAAGCTCAATGGCTGGTAGCACGCTTTCTCTTCGGAGTGTAGTGAGGCAGGAAGGGTAACACAACAGAAGCCCTCCCGGCTCTGCCATCGCGATGGAGCCTGGTGTGCGCTCTCCAGCGGTCCTCCCAGCCCTCACATCACTCTACGAAGATTCCGATTCTCATGTATCTGGCATGTGCCAATTTCTAACGTATCTGGATGCACCAGGTTGTAGTGACCTTGAACTTTTTGATAGACTGATAAGGCGATGTGGCACATACAGGCTGATGGGCATCTTTCCACAAACTAGCCAACGCTGGTCACAGTCAGCAGCAAAACGCCCACCGACGGGGCTACAGGTCGGCTCTTGGCAACTGCTATAGGATACCACTGATAAAAGCTAATGCCATCTGGTAATGAAGCGAGCTTGCTGTTGCCAAGGTAACACTTTTCTATACCAAGCAGCACATTTCCAAAGAGCTCGCTCACTACTCATGGTAGAGAGTCAGGGAGGCACTATGTTTCCTGTGCAGGCATCAAGGTGCACTTGAAGAGGAAGCCCAGCCCGCCTCCCATCTGGCCATCGCCTCCCCGAAGTGTATTTAGAAAAGCTGCCCCTGCCTAGCCCCCCATCAGGTCAGCTGCACTCTGGGCAGCGGGGGCTGAAACTGGTGGTCTTCTCTATCTGCTTTTCCAGCGATCGCCTGCCAAGCTGTATTCCATGAAGAGAATTTCTAGTCCACTGTGGCAAGGCAAGTCACAAGACAGGAAAGGAAAAGTGGGAGGAAAGTAGAAAAAGTATTTAGTTCGGCTCTGCCAACTGATGTCTAACGAAAACCGAACAAATCTGGTGGTGGAAATGATATCTCTACCGCCTAACCATGTGAGCTGAGAAGGTGAGAGGTCACTTAAAACATTCTTCCCCTAGAACTCGTGTAGGGGAGCTTTGAAACTGAGCGGTATCTGTGTCTAGTATCAGGGGAGGTGAGCTGACCAAAAGCTTACCTGCACGAGGAACCCGGGCCCAGGTGGCATTCCCAACCTGGCAGAAGGCACGTGTGTGGGGGGTGAAGGGGGGTAGTTCAGGGGTTTGTCAGTTAGACAAATAGTGGCATGTCTAAGCCCTGCTTTGGGGAGGGGAGTGTGTTATTAAAATTAAAAAGAAGCCAACTATTTCTGTAAAACCATCCATGAATGTTATTTTCTGTATACAAAATAAGTCTGATATGTAAGTGCCCTTAAGGGGTCTGTTGTCATTTAAATGATGTTTTTCCAAGTATAGCAGAAAGAAAGAGGGAGAGGGAGAGAGAGGGAGGGAGAGAAAAAAAGGGTAAGAGAGAAGGAGGGAGGGAGAGAGAAGAGAGAGACACAGAGGAGGAGGGGGGAGACAAGAGGGGGAGAGAGAGGTGAGAGAGACAGAGGAAGAGATGGGGAGAGACGAGGAGAGACAGGAGAGATGGGGAGAGAGAATGAGGGAGGGAGAAGGGGGAAGGAGGCGAGAGAAGGAGGAAGGGTGGAAAGGAGGGGCAGGCGGGCACTCCTCAAGGAGATTTAGGAAGCGTTTTCCTTCATACAATACTGAGAACCTTTCTCTTTGTACTAATTCCAAACAAAGAACAGGCTAAGGTGAGTGAGTGCCGTGAGCAGTGTCCTGCTGAAGAAATGTCTGTACTGTGTGCAACACTGGGCAAGGACACTGCTTCCCAGAATCACAGAACTGCAGGGCTGGAAAGGATGTAAACAATCATTATCTCTAGCTCTCCCATTTCTAAAGAAGTAAACTGAGGCCTAGGGAGGTTAAGAAGTATCAAATATGGCTCCTACCTTAAAGAAGGTGACACAACCGACATACGCCTGGAGTCACTGGAGGGCACCTGAAGTGCTCTGCCACCTGGAGCTCACAGTGTGCTTGAGGAACAAAGGGAGGAGGGCACTGCCTCACTGAGCTGTCTGGCACAACCAGAAAATGCCTGGTTCAGCACCTGCCTAGTGCACCGCGTATTTTGAAAGGGTAGAGTTGGCTGTATAGATGAGCAGTTCCCAAATGGGGTTCCAAATGGGGATCTCCTCTAAGGGGTGTTTTTAGATGTGGTCTGTGAAAACTGATCAGTGCCCCTACACTTTTCCTGGGGGTCCTTCCTCCATATCATGCAGATTTACGCCTTTGCTCTGGAACAAGGGCAGGTGCATGCACACAGGGCAGGCAACTTCCTCCTCTGTCTGCCTAACAACCCCGGGATTCAGCCCAGGCAGGTGTCTCATTCCCATTCTTAATAGAAGGAAGCGGAAGTTTTGAAAGATTTGAGTCCAAGGTCACTGGTTTTCTGTGAAGGGCCAGAAGCTGCCTCTTGCTGTTTCCCTACCTCATGCCTGGCCCATGACCCCACATCCGTGTCTGTAAATCACAAGCAACGGTGACCAAAGAGCCTTGAGTCATGGACTCCTCCAGCCACCCAGCAATCCTCCTCCAGGGCTCTGTTAAGGGGCTCAAAGCCTTGCCAATCGAGACTCCTGGCTTCCCTCACAAATGACTTCATACGCACAAAGCTGACCCCATCTCTAAGACGCTAATGAACTACTTGCTCCTCTAATTTTGGCATTTTTTAAAAAGCTAGCACTCTGAATTCTGCACAGCTGCTAGGTATGTGTAGCCTGACAGAGTCGTGCTGGGCGGAATTGTTCTCTTAACAGCAGGCTCGAGAGAGAGCTGCGGCAGCAAGGGGGGATGAGGGAAACTGGCTGTTGCTTCTTTCTAGGAAAACTGTAAAATTGGATACAGTCAAAAGAAAACAGAGACAGACCAACTCGGAAAGGCTGAAACTCTGGCAGAGCTGGGGCAGAGAAGAGAAACTGTCATGCCACGGAAGAGGGGGCCACCAGGACTGTATCGTGTAGGACAGAAACTGAATCATAAAAAGAAAACAGAGCGATGTGACTTGGAAACCAAGAGGTCAGACTGAGGGACTGTCAAAGCTAAAACCGATGTTCTTCCATGCTGAAGGTCACTCATTTTGCTCTGCGAAACCAAACCAGTTGTGCCTCCAATGATAAAACACAACGTAATATAATGTGATACAGGAAAGGAGAAATGGCCCCGGGGGCGGCTGCCACATACGGACTAGACTCCAGATACAAAGTTGTTACAACCCTAAGAGGTGAATTGTATTTTTCCTCTGACAAGGACCCAGCAAAAACGAGGCAGGCAGACTGAATGTTGGTCTGTTTGCCAACAAGTCAGAAACCAACTTGCCAGCAAGATGGGAGAGCACGGCAGCTATAGTTCTGGACTCTGGGAGGAGAAAGACCTGCATTTGTGTCTTGGCTCTGCTCCCTCCTGGCTGTGTGACCTTGAGCAAGTCACTTGACCTCTTTAGGCCTCAGTTTTCTTGCCTGTCAACCCTGGAAGGAATGACACCATGCATGTGAAGTGCTCAGCACCACGTCTGAACCATGGCAAGGGCTGGGTCAGTCCGTGGTGGCCACAGGGTGTATTAGTCCATTTTCACAGTGCTGATAAAGACACACCTGACACTGGGCAATGTACAAAAGAAAGAGGTTTATTGAACTTACAGTTCCACATGGCTGGGGAGGCCTCACAATCATGGCAGAAGGCAAGGAGGAACAAGTCACGTCTTATGTAGATGGCAGCAGGCAAAGAGAGAGCTTGTGCAGAGAAACTCCTGTTTTTAAAACCATCAGATCTTGTGAGACCCACTCACTATCATGAGAACGGCACGGGAAAGACCCGCCCCCATGATTCGATCATCTTCTACTGGGTTCCTCCCACAACACACGGGAATTATGGGAGCTACAAGATGAGATTTGGGTGGGGACACAGTCAAACCATATGATGGGGTTACCCCATTAGTCCCCTCAGCACAGGGACAGGCAGTGTGGGATGAGCGCCAGGGGTTTGGAGCCTGAGACCCAGGTTCAGATACTGCCTCTGCCACGTACAGAGCAGAGTGGCCCTGGGAAAGGCAGCCCACGTGCACTTTGACTTACTTTCTTCCAACATGGAGCCCTCTCTAAGGACTGCACAGCTGATGCTATTGGGCGTCCAGGAGAGCTACTGTTGGGACACTGTACTCAGTGGGCACTCCCTGCATCATGGCAAAATATTATCACTGTCGTCATTATTAATATTTTTGAGACAGGGTCTCACTCTGTTGCCCAGGTTAGAGTGCAGAGGCGTGATCTTAGCTCACTGCAACCTCTACCTCCCGGGCTTAAGTGATCCTCCTGCCTCAGCCTCCCAAGTAGTTGGGACTACAGGCATGTGCCACCAGACACAGCTAATTTTTTTTTTTAGATGGAGTCTCACTCTGTCACCTAGGCTGGAGTGCAGTGGCGTGATCTTGGCTCACTGCAACCTCTGCCTCCTGGGTTCAAGTGACTCTCCTGCCCCAGCCTCCTGAGTAGCTGGGATTACAGGCGAGCGCCACCACACCAGTAAATTTTTGTATTTTTATTAGAGACAGGAGTTTCACCATGTTGGTCAGGCTGGTCTCAAACTCCTGACCTCGTGATCTGCCTGCCTTGGCCTCCCAAAGTGCTGGGATTACAGATGTGAGCTGCTGCGCCCAGCCCAGCTAATTTTTTGTAAAGACGGGGTTTCGCCATGTTGTCCAGGCTGGTCTTGGACTCCTGGACTCAAACAATCCATCTGCCTCGGCCTTCCAAAGTGCTGGGATTACAGGCGTGAGCCACTGCAGCTGATCTGTTATCATTATTTTAAAAAATTATTAAACACCCTGCCTAATAAGACGTGTTTTATTTTTATATTTTTATTATTTTTTAGAGACAGGGTCTTGCTCCATTACCCAGGCTGGAGAACAGTGGCATGATCATAGCTCACTGCAGCCTGGAACTTCTGGACTAATTTTTCTTTTTTCTTTCTTTTAAATAGAGATGGTGGCGGGGGTGTCTCACTATGTTGCCCAGGCTGGCCTTGAACTCCTGGCCTCAAGCCGTCTTCCTGCCTTGACCGCCCAAAGTGCTGGGATTATAGGTGTGAGTCATTCCACCTGGCTAACAAGTTTTTATATGAGGTAGCTTATTCCACTCATGAGTGAACTGGGGTCATTTGCTAAAGAGCCATCAGTGTTAACAATTTGGGCAGCACTTCTGATTTTCCTTAGCTCTTCTATATTCTCCTCTCTTCTAAATTCAGAAGTATCCTGGTTGGAGGGGAATTTCAACACAGTGGACTAATCCATTTGCCAAGTGTCATAAAAGGTTTTCATGCCTGGGAAGGGTTATGAAATAGTGTTCCATCTCATACTGTAAATATAAAATTCTTCATAATCTTCCTATCTCACCTCGTCTCCCCTTCAATAACAACAACACAAGTTCACATAAAATGTAAAGAAACAAAGATAGAATAGAGAATTGTGCTTTCCAATCTTGGTTTCATGCTACCTCTGGGCTTCCCTTGCAGTCTTGGGAAAAATCCCCCCAAACTATCAAAATTAGCTCATTTAATTTATAAAACATATATTCAAATATATAAAATATAGCCCTTCCAGGGAAAGCGAATACAGAATTAATGCCAATGCCTGTATAAAAATAGGGCCTCCAATCCAAAAAGATCCTATGTGAATCAAGTGGGATACAGGTTACCTGACAAAATGGGAAGCTACCGTTTTCTTGAACATACTGAAAATGTCAAGGTGCTCCTAATAGATGTGAAGAGGAATCCTCGACAGCACACGTCCTTTATCTGTACGTGAAACTGAACATGACAGTAATGAAGCCCGCCTCACACTGTGTTCCTGTCTCACTGAAACTACCTGCCATCCAAGGAAGCTGCTGTTTTCTGTGCTGGGTGGAACCCGCTGGTCCAGTAGGCACCCTACACAGTGGCCTGGTAGAGAAGGCTCTGCCTCATATTGGTTAGGCCAATAAAACTGCCCCCTTCCAGGGCCAGGCACGGTGGTTCATACCTGTAATCCCAGCACTTTGGGAGGCCAGGGCGGGAGAATTTCTTGACTCTGGGAGGTTGAGGCTACAGTGAACTGTGATCAAGCCATTGCTCTCCAGCTTGGGTGACAGAGCAAGACCTTGTCAAAAAAAAAAAAAAAAAAAAAAAAAAAAAGAAAAGAAAAGAAAAAGAAAAAACCAACCTGCCTCTTTCCAGAATTTGGACTGCAGAACATGGAGAAGAACCTAGAGCTGCCTTGGATTGCAAATTGCTTGTTCTTCCAGTTCCTTCTTCCTCCTATCTACCCAACAAATATCTGATAAATACGTATTATGTGCAGGCCAGGCATTAGGCACCCAGAGTGAGAAATGAAATAGACGTTCACAAAGCTAACAGTCTAGTGAAGGAGACAGGCAACGAAGAAGGGTATAAATACAGAAATAGAAATTACGAAGAGTTATGAAAGAAATGAACAAACCGAGGATAGCTTAAAGAGAGATTATTCAGGTAATATCTACATGTGAAAAAATGACATATAGAACAGATCACTCAATTATTCACTTGCTCATTCATTTACTCAAATACTTACTAAGTACCCACCAGGTGCCAAGCATTGTTCTAAGGACTGGAGACTGAGCAGGGAATGAAACAACATGTGATCTCAGGCTTGTACATCTTTGGATGGGGGAGGGGGTTGTGGGCAGATAATAAACAAAAAATACTTGGTCTGTATGGGGCTATGAAGATAATAAAGCTGGACAAGGGTGTTGGTTCAGCTTTGGTTGAAACCTACTGGGTAAGACAAGGTCATCCATGCCCAGTGCCAGAGCAGAGCAGCACAGGCCGAGAGGGCAGCACCTGCAAAGGCCTGGTGTCCTAGGAACAGAAAGGAGGTCAGACAGGTGGGCAAGAGTGTGACTGGCCTTTGACGCTCTGATGAGGAGCTGAGTTTTGTCTGGGTGAAATGGAATGCAACTGTAGGGCATTCAGCAGAGGAGTGGCATGTCTGGTGTGTGCTTTTAAAGGAACACCTTCCTGCTGCTTTGTGGAGGCATCAAGAGAAGAAATGGAAAGACCAGGAGAGGGAATAATGGTGTTAGTGAAAAGGGGTCCGGATCCAGACCCCAAGAGAGGGTTCTTGGGTCTTGCGCAAGAAAGAATTTGAGGCAAATCCATAAAGTGACAGCAAATGTATTAGGAAAGTAAAGGAATAAAAGAATGGCTACTCCGTAGACAGGCTGCTCAACTGATTATACTTACAGTTACTTCTTGATTATATGCTAAACAAGGAGCGGACTATTCATGAGTTTTCCAGGAAAGAGGTGGGCATTTCCCGGAACTAAGGGTTCCACTCCTTTTTAGACTATATAGGGTAACTTCCTGACATTGCCAGGGCATTTGTAAACTGTCACGGTGCTGGTGGGACAGGTGCTTTTCAAATGCCAATGCAGTATAATGAGCATATGAGTAGTGAGGATGATCAACGGTCACTTTTCCTGCCATCTTGGTTTTGGTGGGTTTTGGCTGACTTCTTTACCACAATCTGTTTCATCAGCCAGGTGTTTGTGACTTCTATCTTGTACTGACCTCCTATCTCATCCTGTGACTAAGAATGCCTAACCTCCTGGGAATACAGCCCAGAAGGTCTCAGCCTCATTTTACCCAGCCTCTATTCAAGATGGAGTTGCTCTAGTTCAAATACCTCTGACAATGGCGGCTTCAACTAGGACGGTGGCGGTAGAGAAGTGAGAAGCCAATGGATTTAGAAACTGACAGGATTTGCTGATGGACTGGATATGAGGAGTGAGATAAAAGGGGAAACTAAGTAAGGAAACCTGCAGGCTTCTGGTTTGAGCACCAGGTAATGACTTTGCTATTTATTGAGAAGAAGAAGGGAAAAACCTGGAGGGGAAATAGCACTTCCTTTTCACCAAGTTTAGGATACTTCGGAAATATGTAAGTGAAGAGATGTTAAATGGGCAGGCCAGGCACAGCTGAGGCCTGAGCTAGAGATAGTTCAATTTTACGAACAATAATAATAGGCCCTCTTTTTCAAGGTGGCCTGGGTGAATCTCAGATGAGCTGATGCTCATCCTAAACCCACTCCTGTGAACAGCATTAGTGTGGACTCTGAGGGGCTCAAGGGGGCTCTTCCCCAAAAGGGGTGGGCCCCGGACTTAAAAAGGACTCTCCTCTTGATAAGGCAGATTCAAGTCCAGGTGAAGGTGGTCCCCACACAGACTTGCCACTTGCATTAGAAGGGTACCACAGTGCCCTCTGTGGCAAATTTGGCCCTGTTAAATCTCCGCTGCTTCTGCTGATACCCTGTTAGGCAGCACTTGGCTTTTTAATATTTTGTCTGTAGGATATATGCCAACTTGACCTTGATGAAGAAAATTTTAATACAAATCAATACGTGGACAAGGTCACTTTAAAAATCCAATTAATATGAATGGAAAAATATGTCCCACAGTTCTGTGAGCTGAAAGTGGAACAGTTGCAAGTTAACAACAAAAGAGGCAACCATATAACACTGTTTGGGTTCTTGTGTGTCTGAGAATGCAGCTCTCTGTGTCCTTAGACACATGAGGTAGTTAGAATACTGAAAACTTTTTTATTTTACTTCTATTTAGGGTAGCTTAAAATTAAACTGTAGTTTGTTTGAAGAAAAACATAAGATGTACTGAAAACTGTGAATTCCTATAACCTAATTTTAAATAAATTAAACTCTGGACTTCAACTCACCCAGGAATCCCTAGAGAAATCTAAGGCTTTTACAAGATTTGAATAGCAGCAGTTTGCATTTATGTAGAATTCATTTACAAAACTGTTTGCAATGATCACCATGATAGAAGGGGAAACCGAGGCGCTGGTATTTAAGAGTCTTGTTTATTCCTACAAGCATTATTCAACCAGAGCTCTAGACACTTCCTTCTCAGATTTACCACCTCTACCCCTATATTTCACTCCTGATTAATGAGAAAATTTTATTTTACGCCAAGAATTACAGAAGCACACAATAAATTATAGGAATGTATTATGTATTACTATTATTATTGGATTCTTCCATATTGTTCTATTTTCCTTGTTACATTGTATCCCATTTGGAATCTCAGCTTTTCTACCCTTAAACCAGGTTATAAGAGAATATAAATGATTAAGCATCTACCTAAAGACAAAACTACCTTGTAACTTCAAGGAACACCAGCAAATTACGTAAAATCAGAATGTGATGTTAGGGGTGCCAGTGAAATAACATAAACCTGTTTCTCAATTCATTTACGTTTGGATTTTTTTTTTAAAGGGCTACTGAAGGGCCCAGAGCTGAGTGATACAGGAAAGTCCCACACTTTGCAGGGTTTTTCAGCACCCTACGGAATCCTCACGGATTTGAAGAGCAGATGTCCTGCTATGCAGGGCTGAAAAGAAAGCTTCCATCTAAACAACACCGGCTAAGGTCACAGACAATGGTGTGAGTGTGTCTGCTCACCTCCACAGATTACACTGCAGCAACAAATTAAAAGGCGCCCAACTCTTTGCAGCCAAAGGACAAGCTGCTGCCTTGCATACTGCCTGCTCTGTCCTCCCTCCTGGACCAGTGCGGAGGATAGTTTTGCGTTCTCCTTCGTTCGAAAATAATACAAATCAGCAGACTTCCCATCTATCCCTCCCCATCCCCAGCAACCTCCAGTTACCTCATCTGCCACTAGTATTAATGCTCTTCACACCCTCATTATTCTTTAATGATGCCTGTTTGTAAATAGCAAGATGGGATGCAATTAAACCATGAGAGGCTAAATAAACACACATACTAATTAGGATCTTTACAAGAGATTTTTTTTTTTTCATGTATAGACTGGAATTTACCTTTCATTAATCTAACTTAATTGCAATAGTGCACCAATAAAGAGTCAACACAAATTAAGTGCTCTAAATGATTTCCCCATATTAAGGATGAGCAAGTGAGCCTTCCTTTGGGTAACAAGCCATAGTGTGCAGGAGGAGGGGACTAAATGGGAAAACAGTACCACTAAACATTAGGAGAAGGATTTTGGCACTAAGATAGGTATTGACACCATTATCAGAATGCTGGTGCTTCAGATGCCTGAAGTTAATGAGGTCAAGGTCACAGGTTCAAACTGCAGCTTCACCCCTCTTGTGAGTCAACTAGCTTTGCTTGGTTCCATGGTAGCAGACATCACCCCTTACATGTGTCAGCTGTCACTGGTTCCAAGAGAGACCAAATAAGGGTTTGGAACAGTGGGTTCAAATCCATTCCCACTCCTAGAATAATAATGGCCAGGAACATTTGCTTCGTGGCAAGGCAGTAGATATTTCTGTATGGAAAGAACATCTGTTATTTGCAGGAAAAGAAAAGTTCTCATGTTTTAACCTTTGATTCTAGAAGGTGTGAAATATTATACACATTTGGCAACTAACTTGAAGCAAGAATATGATGGTATATCAACATTAGATATAGTCTTTTAGCAAAGACGCAGAGTACCTAGCAACGTATTCATTAAACAGGTGCTGACTGAGCCCTGCCTAGATAGCAGGTGCTGTGCACGGTCAGGAATCTAAAAAAATGTCCCTCATCCAGAGCACTCTCCATCCTTTACATATTTTACTTTTCCTTCCCTAATCACTGCTGTTAACCATTTATTGCCTTTCTCTCCTGGTCAAACACAGACATGCATGGAGATGCAGTGGCCCCAACTTCCCTCCTGCCCCACAGCTGAGCCAGTGGTACCACTGTCTTAGAACTGGCAAATCTTAAAAAGCTAGGGCCTGAAAAGTCCAGAAAGGCAAGAGGTCTGAGCCAACCACCCGAGGAACTGAGACTCTACATTAAACTGTATGACCCAGAGACCAATTAGATTCTGGAGTTCCTAATTTAAAAAGAAGTATTTGGGAAGCTCTCCTTGACATTTTCCTAAGTCTATTTCATGAAAAGGGGTCTGTGGTCAAGCATGTCCAGGAAGCAATATGCTCCTCTTGAAGATTCACAGTGTGTATGAACTAAAGGCTCTGAAAAGGACTGCAACTAAGGAAAGTGCTTAGCCTTCTTTAACCAGTGAGTGCTTCCTAAACTTACTGCCCACATGAACTTCCTTTAGAATTAGTGTTCCAAGAAACCCACTTTGGGAAACACTGTTACATTAGTATCAGGAAAAAAAAATAACTTGCTATTCAACCAGGCACTGGTAGCCTGGATCCTAGTTTTGCAATTTGATACCACATGTGACTTCACTCACTCCCATGTCACTCCCTGCAGGTAAAAACGTGACAGCAATGCTGCTCCCCACTCCTTTACCCCAGAGTCTGGAACCCACTGAACCTGACTTCACCGTGTAACAGACCAACAGAGGCTCCAAGGATAGGAAATGGCTCCCTGACAGACTGTGGATAAAAATCTATCAACTCGGCTGGGTGCGGTGGCTCATGCCTGTAATCCCAGCACTTTGGGAGGATCACCTGAGGTCAGGAGTTCGAGACCAGCCTCAACATGAAGAAACCCCGTCTCTACTAAAAATACAAAATTAGCCAGGCGTGATGCTGTGTGCCTGTAATTCCAGCTACTTGGAAGACTGAGGCAGGAGAATTGCTTGAACCTAGGAGGCGGAGGTTGTGGTGAGCCGAGATCATGCCATTGCACTCTAGCCTGGGCAACAAGAGTGAAACTCTGTCTCGGGAAAAAAAAAAAAAAAAATCTATAAACTCTAAGACGTTTAATCGCTCCCAGTTCAAGAACTTTCAAAGATCCACTCTTAAATTCCTTTTTATGGTTACATTATAAGTCTCTGAAAACCCAGTCTTGTAACAGCATCACCAACAGCCCTCACTTAATCACTCTGGTAGATCATATATAAAAACAAAACAGAGCTAAAAAAAAATCATTCCATGTTAGCGAGCAGATGTCTAGCCCATTTGCAATTAATACGACCCACTTCCATACAATCAGACTGCTTAAAATTCCTGGAACAAGATGTAAAAGTTAAGATGCAAATGTTCTGATTTTAATGAGAATGAATGGAAACTATAAAATCCTCTCTCCCTTTGAGGGTAGGTACAATCTACATATAAGTCCCAACTGCACACTAAATTTATCAACAAAACAATCATTTGATAAAGGCTGTGTGAAGGAAGAAAATAGAACTGGGAAAGTCAGAAGTATTTTCAGAAAGCACTGCCTACCAAAATTACATTTGATCAAAACCATTATTCTTTTAAAAAAAACTTCACTCATTTCAATACATTTCCCCTAGTCACCTACATGCATTAGGAGCTTCCTGTATTTCTTTGAATCTCTGTGACCTTTTCATGGATAGCAGCAGAGGTTGATAAAGAAAGACCAGGACTTGGGCGTTTCATGGATCTCACTTCAAATCCCAGCTGTACCACTTAATGTGACCTTGAACAAGTTACTGAACCTTCTGAGTCTCAGTGTTCTCATCTATAAAACAGTGATAACATCTTTGGCTGAGGAGTGAGTGTGAACATCAAATAAATAATCATAAGCATATAGTAAGGGGTGAAATAGAGTCCTGAGCACACAGTAGGCATATTAAGTGGTAGCAGTGATCAGAATAATATTCACAGTGGCAGGGACATACTCTGCTAGGATCAAAAGGCAAATCTCACTGTTGTGAGATAACACTGTAACATGGTGCATTCCTATTATGAATGGTTATTGGGAATTCAGCAAAAGCCAGGTGCTATTGTACATGAGAGATACAACAGCGTTGTACACTGAGGATACAGCAGTGACCAAAACAGTCTCTATCCTCACAGAGCTCTCATTCTAGTGGGGGAGCCTGGAAAAAAGAAACAGAGAACATGGGGAAGAGATGGGTCATGTAGGGGCTTAGAGATCACGGTAAGGATGTCTCTTGGTGCAACGGGAAGCCTGTGGAGTCTCCTGAGCAGAAGAGTGATACCGCACAAGTGGCACTCTAGCTGCTATACAGATTACATGGCTGCAAGGGTGGAGACAGAGAGGCCAGTTGGGAGAATGTGGAGAAAGATGGCAGGCTGAACTGGGTGGCATTGGGGAAAGGTGAGTAAATTCTGGATATGCTTCTCAGGAAGAACTCATGGAATTTACCAATGGATTGATTGTGAAGTATGGGAGAAAGAAGAGGCAAGGACAGCTCCAAGAATTCTGGCCTGGGCAACAGGAAGAATCTCAAGCAGCAAGTATGGAAGTCAAATTGCGACATGAACAGGCAGATGAATCTGAGGCTGAAGTCCAGGGAAAGGCCAAGACTAAGGATGTCAACTTGGGTGCCACCAGCAAATAGAACCATTTAAAGCCATGAGATGCAGGAGATTATCTAGGGAGTAGGAGTAGACAGAGAGGGGACTAGACCAAAACCTGAGCTCCCAGATATGTCAATGTTTTGGGGAGATGAGCAGCAATCTATAAAGGAGACAAGAAGGGATAGCCAGTGACAGGGGAGGCAAACCTGAACAAACAGTAGCTAGTATTATGATAGCTTATTCTAAGGCAAAAACTAACAAAACATCTACTCCAAAATTCCATTTGGCAAGCCTCACACATCTTTGTAATTGAAGGAAGTGGACATAGATGGATGCGCAGTGAAATAAGCATGATCAATAATGAGTCACCTTAAAAGCAGACACAAGAACTGCCGCCATGGAATCTTAACTAAACAAGTCACTCAAGGTGGGGAGGGGGAAGGACAAGAATTTTCACTCTAGGTTTGATTGAAGGACCCAGATTATTTACAAAGGATTTTTGAATGGAAACAACGGCACTTTTTAATAATCACAGTGTTTAGGATCAACAGTTGCTGTGGTAATTAAGTGCGTGACCACGGCCTACAACATTTCATGATCTTCAACAAGCGCCTAGTGGAAACCACTGCCCTCCCACTCCCACTCCCACTGCCCACTGGCACAGCTGTAAGCAATGCTATCTGAATGAAACAGGCAATTTTCATGGCAACCCCAAAAACGAAGGCTTCAATTAGCTCCACTTTACAGAGGGGCAAATGATGGCACAGAGACTGACTACTCAAACTCACATGACTAGAAATGGCCAGGCAAGGATTTGAACCCCAAGCTGCCTGGCTCCAGAGGCTGCCCGCTAATTACAATTTGCTTACAAGTCAGGTTAATGATGATGATGATGAGAATGATGACTACTATTCCTGTAACTACATGTAGTACAATTAGTTCAATTAATTTTTATTAAGATCCAATATAATACAATTTATATAATCAATAATACCACAGACCATATTAGTGTAAATGCAGACTAATTTTTTAATTCAATTGCCAACAGAAATGAATTGTGCATGTCATTTTTATTAAAATCGAGCAACTGTTTTATCTCAATGTATAAACACCATGAAAAGATTAACTGGAGAAAAAAAATCAACTGTGTAGACTGATATTAAGAAACAAAGTAAAATATCAAGATAAACTGCTTTTAAAATCAGTTGAAGATTTAATATAGCCCTGGAAGGTTTCAATTATTTACATGCTTGGTCTATACAGTGTAAATCCAAGTTAATGAGATTCAATTGCTGTATATAAATTTGAATCAGGACAACCCGATTGTCTACAAGAAAATAGCAGCTTGGGCTTCTGTGTTAATAATTCTTCAAAACAAAGCTTATGGGTCAGGAACAGAAACATCATTTTTGCGGCACATTATTGACTGCAGTGGGTGTGGAGAGAAATGGCTCCATTTGGTAAAATACAAACCCTAAGACAAGTTGCAAGGGATCCACAGTCTATTGATCAATACCATTGTTCTTCTAACAACGAGGCCAACACTAATACTTTACATTGTCTCTTTGTCCTATAGAAATTATGAAGTCCCAAGAGAACCCTTCTTTGTGACGTTCCCTGTATCTAGTACCAAGGGCTCTGGCGTGCTATGTCACAAGGTGGAACACAGCAGACGTTAACAGGGCACTGGCCAGCTCCCAGCACTTCCCTGTTACCCTCTTCCTAAAGGCACTGCGCACAGCAATATATGATACTGTGGGCACCATCAAACGGCATTCTACAGCAAAGCAATCCATGTAAGATCAATCCACGATCCCTCTGCACACAGCACACCCCTTCAATACAGGCATAAATGGGATTCTAGGGGCATAAAGGAAGGTGAGGCTATCTCGGCCTGGAAATAAGGGTAGGCATTTGAAAGATGACATTAGAACCCAATCTCAAAGAATGCACAGTCGTTTTGCCAGAAGGGGCAACAGGTGGAGAAGGGTGCCATGGGCAGAAATGTAGGTACAAAGCATAAAAGCACCAGGCATGGCAATCTTGTTCCTAAGGAGCCCCCGGAAACGGGAAGGTATTTTTGCTTGTCACAGTATAAGTCGGGGAGCTACTGGCAGTCAGTAGATTGGAGCCAGGAATGCTAAACCTGCAATACACTGGCCAGTTCCACACACTGGAACTGAAATTGTTCCATCCCAAATGCCAACAGTGCCTCTACTGAGAAACATTAGAGAATACTGAGGATACCCAGGGAAGGGAGGAGAGAGGGAAGAAGAGGAGAAAGGTCAACTGAGGCCGGGTTATACAGACCATGTACACTAACTATCCTAGAAAGGGGGGCTTTATCCTGCCAGTGACAGGAGCCAACAGGGTAGTGGACTGGCGTCTCTGGAATCATGAGTCCAGTGTGGAAGATGAGGGGAGGCAGAGTGTTTGGAAGCAGGTAGATCAGGAGACCAATGAGACGGCTGGAGCAAGAGTTCAGACGACAGGAGACGAGAGCAGTGCAGATGGGGCGTGGGGCTGGCGTGCAGGGACGAGGCATGCCGACAACACATCAGGAGGAATGCGTGTGGCACTGTGGGTGACAATGCGGATGCCACCTGCAATGTAATCAGTGCTAGATATTACAGTTTGGGGTTATCTTTCACACAGGATTTGATCAATAAGCATTTGTTACAAGAATGAAGATAAGTACTGGAACAGAAAAACGTCAAATTGGAGACAAGTTGCAAGGGATCCAAAGGGTGTAGGATAAGCATAAGACAAGTAGTCTGGCCTGAAAACATCCAACATTTATCACTGACTAAAACTAAATTAGACAACCTTAAAAAAAAAAAAAAAAAAAAAAAGTAAAGGTAGTGGTAGTACCATGCATTCACTCAAACCACTTTTCTAAATTATAAAAAGAGTTTCACCCTGTCTCAAAAAGGCCAGTGCCACCTGTTTCTACCTGGCATTAATTTCACATATTCAAAATATTTTAAAAGTAAAATCCAACTTTAAAATTCCCTTGGAGGTGGAATTGCCTTCTCCAACATTTAAATTCACTATTGTAAATGCCAGTCATTGAAATATACCTGTTAGGGATGGAGGAATATGTTTTCCACCTCTTTGGGACAAATGCAGTTGAAATGTGTGGAAGGAAACCAGAGATCTGAATTATGGGCTTTCAAACGTTATCTTTAGAAATTATGAGCCTGATGATTTGGGCATATTAGCATTTTTGGAAAAGGGGGACAATCTAGATTGCCTAACTAGGCTATTGCTAATGTAGACTACATATTTTTGTGGAATCTTAGGGAAACTGTCAGTTACCCTGAAGTCCTAAACATACATTCACTGGACAGATACAAGTGCACCACTGCCTCTGGGAATGACTGTGCTGTAGAAATTACCTAAACAGACAATGTATACCTAGTAAGTGGCATTTGTCAAGCAAACAAACAACTCCCTGAAATTAGTTCTAAGAAAAAAATATTTATCTCTAAATTTGACTTAGTATGTTTTTGTCACAAAATAAAAACTATGTAACATAAAGTGTTTTCTTTCTGTATGACTTAGCTGTCAGAAAATTGAAAAACAGGTTTAATGCCCAAGCATTTTTTTTCAAGCTGCTCCACTCTGGTGCCTGAAAGCATCAACTCCTTCTGCTTCCTTTACATGGCCATTTTCGTCAACAATAGGATCTCTCCCACTGTGCTTTAATGTGCAAGCCACCACAAATTCACCCGGAAATGAAACACACATGTTCCAGGGTACTGAGTATGAAACAAGAGTTCAGAGAATAGAAGCTGGACCTGCAGGTCAGCAGAAAGCCTACGGAGAATGGCCTCCGAGCTCTAGCTGAGGTCTACAGCCAGTGTTCTTAACCTGCTTTGGGAATGAGCCTCCCATTCTAATAAAAGTCACAGACCCTCTCCCTCAGAAGAAGGCACAGAAGGACATCCACACATAGAAAACTGCAGGGTTCAGAGGTTTCCTGAAACCCATCCACTACCTCCCAGGAGTTCATGGACCCAAGGTTAAGAGCCCTGAGATAAACACAATAGCAATTTCAAAAGAGTAGGGAGGAGGAGGATAGGGAACTCCCACAAAATGACATTACTAGGTTTTAAACAGAACACCGTATTTACACGGAACTTGAAATTGTTTGCCTCCAAAAGATAAATAGCCAAGTACAGTTTTGGCATACATATTTAAGATGGAAGCACAGCACATATTTTGCCTAAGAGATCTCAGAATTGAGTGGGCCCAGAACAATTTCTGAGGCAGTTCTCAGCCTCGGTTGCTGGGTCCTGAGTTCACCTCTGGCTACAGGGAGGCTGGAGACTCTAGGGAGCTCAGGGCCAAGTGGGTGGCACCCTGAGCAAGCAGGCACGACATGCTGCAGGCTGGGGAAGACCTGAACATTTGGCTTCGAGTGACTTTTTTTTTTTTTAAAGATGAAAGTTTGAGCTCTCAAGTCAGACTAGGATCCAAATAGTCACTCTGTCACTTAGTACTGTAGCTTTGTGGGCTTGAGCCTCTTCAAGCGTGTTTTTTCATTTGGAAAATGGGGACAATGCCACCCACCTCCTGGGGTCCCAAGCAGGGGTGAGTGCGATGGTGTGGGTAAAGAACTGTGCACAGTGCCCAGCACAGGGAGTGCTCACACGAACAAAGACACTGGCTGAGGAGACCTCTAGCATTGGGCCACTATGTACCCCATGAATTTTACACTTGAAAGGAAACTTTATACTACAAAGTTTTTCCTTTGTAAATTTTAATTCTAAGAATAATGCATAATAATTCTTCTGTTTTTTTTTTTTTTTTTTTTTTTGAGATGGGGTCTCGCTGTGTCACCCAGGCTGGAGTGCAGTGGCGTGATCATGGCTCACTGCAACCTCTCCACCTCCGGGGCTCAGGTGATCCTCCCATCTAAGCTTCCCGAGTAGCTGGGACTACAGGCATGCATCACCATGTCCAACTAATTTTTTAAAGTTTTGGTAGAGATGGGGTTTTCCCATGTTGCCCAGCCTGGTCTTGAACTCTTGCACTCAAGCAATCCACTTGCCTCAGCCTCCCAAAGTGCTGGGATTACAGATGTGAGCCATCACACCTGGCCTTAATGCATGTTTCTAGTAAAAGTGATCAAACAATACTTAGGTGTCTTAAGCAGAAGGTAAAGAAACTAACGCTCTTACCCCACCCACCATGAGATAAACACACGTCTCTAACAGTGCAGTGTACAGATATCCCTTCTAGCCTGTTTACGAGTGCACTTATCAATAGGTATATGTCTGTTTCCCTCAAAACCAGGATTGCAGAGTCTGTATTTCAGGCTCATTTAATAATATATCATTCCCTAATCGCTTATCTCAGTATTTGAAAGAAGACATTTAATTTTCATTTCTTTACACACACATGCATGAATCTGAATCAACACTTACTCAACCAATAATTACTGAACACCTACTATGTGCCAGGCACTGTTCTAGCGGGTTGGGACGTATCATTGAACGAAAGAGACAAAGATCTCTCCTGTGTGGAACTTAGGGTCTTTCCAGAGGAAACACAAAAGCAATAAGCATAACAATAAGGAAATCATATCCTACATTAGAAAGTGGTAAGTATAACAAAAGAAAATAAAGGCTGCTAAGGAGATAAGGAGTTGGGGTGTAGTTAGTTGTACATGGTGGTAGAAGGGACAGGAGAGTGGAGCCTTGAAGACTAGCAGAAATGGGGGCTTGGGGAAACCTTTGGCCAAAGGCTTTATGGCAGCACTGGGCCTAGTGGTGGGGGAGAGTGGGGTGGAGTCAGGGGCAGATGATGGGCTGTCACAGGGGACACAGGCTTTCACTGGAGGGAAATGGGGAGCCACTGCAGGTTCTGAAGAGAGAAGATACATGCCTGACTTTCCCTTTAAAAGGCTCTGGCCTCACGTGGAGAACTGACGAGCGGCAGGATGGGAGCAGGGAGGCCGGGTAGGAGGTGGCTATAATAATCCAGGTGAGAGGGACCAGAGGCTTGGAGACGGGTGGTGACATTGTGGGGAGCAGAAGCAACAGATTCTGGGCCAAACACATATCGTTTCATCCAATGTGGATATCTAAATATGCATGCTTAGAAATGTTAATTTCTTATTCTGAAATAACTTTAAACAAGTTCAGAGTCACAGAAAGTTCCAACAATAGTACAGAGAATTCCCGTACACCCTTCATCTAGGTGCCCCGTTAGCACTACCCTGCACCTGCCGCACACTCACATCTGCACTCTCTCTGCACACACACCCGGTCCATCGTCAAACTGTCGCCCATACATTTTAGCACCCATTGATGATTCTTGATTCTTGTCTGAAACAATTACTATGGTGGCTACCCAATTTTCTAATTTCTTTTACATTTCTTAGTTCACATTCTACTGTAAGAAAGAGCTTTCCCAGAGCTATTGCTAAAGAAATGAGCAATATACCATGAGCTATTGTTACACCGATAGCTCTCAACTTTTTACTCATGTATTTACTTAAATCAGTATGGACTCGAAGATTATTACTGTATTCAGTGGATTGTAATCCATGATGAGTGTTATTTATTTTGGTGTTCAATTGTCCTGGGTTTGGTGAGTAGGAGGCTCCTTCCAACTGGCTTCTGTGTCTTTTTTTTTTTTTTGAGACACAGTCTCACTCTGCCACCCAGGTTGGAGTGCAGTGGCACGATCTTGCCTCACTGCCACCTTCACCTCCCGGGTTCAAGTGATTCTCCTGCCTCAGCCTCCTGAGTAGCTGGGATTACAGGCAGGCACTGCCACAGGCAGCTAATTTTTGTATTTTCAGCAGAGATGGGGTTTTGCCATGTTGGCCAGGCTGGTCTCGAACTCCTGACCTCAAGTGATCCGCCATTCTCGACCTCCCAAAGTGCTGGGATGACAGGTGTGAGCCACTGTGCCTGGCCTGTGTCCTTTGATGTGTCCCTATCATTCTTTGGGCACTTCCTTGCTTTCCGGTACAGCAAGATGCTCCAGGCTCATCTTTTCCTGCTATTCCGTTCTGGAATCAGCCACTTCTCCAAGGAGCTCCTATTAGTGAGAACGAGATTTGGAAACTAACATGTGGATGACAGTTGTGCTTACTGTTCCTGGGGTCTCACTGCTTCTAGACCTTCTCAGCAGACAGAACTGGGAAACATGCACTCGTGTGTGTACAGACACATCTATATCTATTTCTATATCCATACAATAAAAATAATCCGTTGATACTGATACTTCCAACTGCAGTCCAACACACTGAGGGTTGACTTTTGGCATTCTGCTTTCCATCTTTATAATTTCCCTCTCCAAAGGGAAGAAACCTGACTCCCATTATCCACAATTTATTTCCGTATTTGCTCAAACCTAGAATACACATAGTTTCAGAATCACTAATTCAAACCACTGTGAAAAACCAGCCAACCAACTGAAGTTTAATATTAGTTCACAGTTATTATAATCCCTAGCTTAAGGGTTTAGGGTCACAATGTCAAGTTCAAAGGTTACTAGTGTTAGTTCTCTATGCCTCTCCTATCCCCTAACGTGTGGTCACATTATTCAATTGAAATACATTTCAATTTATTTGTTTTGCATTCTTCTTTTTTAAAATCTTGTCCAGTTTATTTATTTTTTCGAGTATGTGAAACATTCACATGTTCTAACAGTCAGAACTACGTAAGAAGGTATGCCGGTATACTCAGAGTCAGGCCTCCCCAACACACACCTCCCTTCCTCTATTCCCCGCTCCTCACCCGGGACATGCCTTTCCCATCTACCCACCCATAACCAATTTCTCTGCTTCAGGTTTATCCTTCCCCACTACAAATGAGCAGATAATGGGTATTTTATATCTCCCTTTTCCCAGAAAAAGTAAGCGTATTAAGGATACTCTGGCATTTTGCTTTTTTTCTATTAACAACATATCTTGGCAATCACTGCATGTGAGTCACAGAGGTCCTTCTCATTCTTTTTGGAAGATGGAGAAAAAAGTGATGTGGCTCCACTGTGCGACTTATCATAATGTGTTCACTCACGCTCCTCTGCACAGGCATTTCGGCTATTTCCAATATTCTACAATTACAAACAAGCTTCAGTTAATAACGGTGTATATGCATTTTCATATAGTTGGAAGTGTGATGTACATAGTTTTCCTAGACACTGCCAAAGTCCCTTCAAACAGTTGGATGAATTTGCATTCTCATTAGCAAGGTATGAGAGGGCGTTTCCCCACAGCCTTACCAACAGAACCTGTTGTTACGTTTTTTAATGTTTGCCAATCTGGTAGGTGAGAAATGGTACCTCAGTGCAATTTTAATTTGCATTTTCCTAATTATGGGTAAGGTTGAACATCTTTTCATCTCTTTAAGTATCATATATATTTAAAATTTGGTGAACTGTCTCTTTTCCTCATTTTCTACCCCATTTTTGGTCTTTTACCCTATATTTTTATGATTTAAAAAATAATTTTAGGGATATTAGTCCTGTCTGTAATGTATCTTGCAAATATTTTCTCCCAGCTTGGCTGTCTTTTGATTTTCTAATGATGTTTTTGACCATCTGAAGGTTTTTTTTTTTTTTTTTGCTTTTCATGACAGAGGCCCTACTGACTTGAGATGCCACCTGCATCATACTAAATTTCCACATGCACCTGGGTCTATGTCTGGGCTATTTTATTCTACTGGCCTGTTTGTCTACTTATAAGCCAGTACTGCACTGTTCTAATGATAGAGGTTTTAGGGTATGTTTTAATGCTTGATGGGGTTAGCTCCTTTGGTAGCTTTTCTTTTTGGTGTTTTCCTATCCTTTAATGCATACGTATTTTTTCACACCAACATCACCTTTAAAAAGCTTTCAATAAGTATGTTAAATTAATTCATATTCATTGATATGACATATGTGTGGTCTCAACTTGGTCATACCATTTTATAGTTATGTGTGTAATATTTTCAGCGTTTCGGCCGGGCGCGGTGGCTCAAGCCTGTAATCCCAGCACTTTGGGAGGCCGAGACGGGAGGATCACGAGGTCAGGAGATCGAGACCATCCTGGCTAACACGGTGAAACCCCGTCTCTACTAAAAAATACAAAAAACTAGCCGGGCGTGGTGGCGGCGCCTGTAGTCCCAGCTACTCGGGAGGCTGAGGCAGGAGAATGGCGTAAACTCGGGAGGCGGAGCTTGCAGTGAGCTGAGATCCGGCCACTGTACTCCAGCCTGGGCGACAGAGCCAGACCCCGTCTCAAAAAAAAAAAAAAAAAAAAAAATATTTTCAGCGTTTCTTTCTCTAGGTGATACTTTCTTTGCTTGTTTATTTATTTAGGTCTACATTTTTGTTCTCACGCTTACCCAACAGATAACAGGAACATCACTTTCCCCAGGTTGTGACAATTAAAAATATCTCTAGGCCTTGCCACATGTCTGCTGGGAGGCAAAAATCACTCCCAGTTAAGAACCACTGCTCTAAACCAAGCAATTCCGCTCCTAGGAGTAGATCCAAGAAAAACGGTAGCCCATGGGTACCATGGAACATGAACAAGAATGTTCTGCGCAGGACCGTTTGATTATTCGATTCTGATTTTTCTGTGGGTACATGAGAGGTGTACATATTTATGGAATACATGAGATGTTTTGACGCAGGCATGCAATGCGTAATAATCGTATCATGGAGAACGGGGTGGGGGGGGGCGGGTGTCTTTCTCCTCCAGCATTTACACTTTGTGTTACAAACAATCCAATTATACTCTTCATTATTTTAAAATGTAAGAGCAGGACTGTTTATAATAGAAAAACAGAAACCCAGAAATAAATCGAATGACCATCGATTGAAAAATGGATAAATAAATTAGAATAAATTCAGATAATGGAATATTTCCTATCAGTGAAAATGAATAAGCTATAGCTAAACCAACAAATTGAATGAAATTTAGTAAAAAACAGAATGCTGAGTGAAAAATTAAGTCCCTGAAGACAACATATAATCCCTCTAAAATAAATTAAGTTAAAAACCAGGGAAAATTGAAGAATAAATTTACGAATACACATATATATGGTGAAGCACCCCCTTCAAAACAGGAGAGAATGATAAACATGCAGGGGGATAACAGCTCCTGTGGGGCGGGGGAGTGGTGGGGGATGCGGGGTAGTCCCAGGCAGCACAGGCTGCCAATCACGCTCCAGCTCCTGGTCCAGTGCTATGTTCAAAGGTGTTCACTGCATTATAAATAAATCAATATGAAAGGGCCATGCCTGCGTCAGTGATGACAGCGTGTCATGAGTCAAGGGTCACGATGAATCCAAATTTGTACATCTGAATTTAAAATAACAGAGACACCTCACTAAGCAGGAAGCCCTCCTCCCAGCCTGTGAGGCCCAGTCTGGTGTCTCCTGCTTAGGTGGTGTCAACTTCTCCCTTTCTTCCCCTCACTCCTGCACTCCGGCTGTGCTGGCCTCCTGCGGTCTCCCCAGGCAAGCCCACTGCCTTCCAGGGAGGGTCTATTCTACCTGTGTGGCCTCTCCTGGACCCCGCCCCCCAGATGGCTCACCTGCAACCTCGCTTCATGCAGGTCTTGATTCACAGAGGGCTGCCCTGCCCCCCAACACCTTCTGCCATGCTGCAGTCCCTTGCCCCGCTTCTGTTCCTCTTAGCCTTATCACCATCCGACATCATTTTATGCAAGTTGCTGCTCTCTTGTCCATTTTCTACACTACAGGCAGGCTCCATGAGGGCAAAAACTTCTTGTAGTCCATGCCGAACAGTGCCTAGAACTATGCCTTTATCTCCAGGGGCTCAGTGAGTATTTACTGAATAAATATGAACACCTTAGTAGCATATCTCATAAGCCAGTTTGACACTAGAGCTGGGACTTAACAAAAAGGCCAGCCTTCTTCAGAACTCCAAGGGCACAAAGGAGTTCTCAAAATGTACTCCACAGACTACCTGAGACTCAGCTGAGATGCCCAAGAAACACAGCAGTGACAAAAGGTAGAGCTCCAGGACTCCACCGTCCTTCCCCTCGCTCCCTGCACTCTGGCCGTCCTGGCCTCCTGGGTTCCCCAGAGCTGCTGAATTGGAATTTCTGTACTGCCTGTCAAGAATGTGCACTTCCCACAAACTACGCTGGTGACTCTTAGTCCTTCTCAAGCCTGAGCACTACTGAACTCAGTGGAGAAATCAAGGCCCCAAATAATTAAGCAGTCTAGCTACTAAACAGTCTTTCCTATCTCAAAGAACTCAGGGTGGAGTAAATGAGACAATGTTAGTCTAAATAGTTGAATACGGGATGTGTCATTCACAAGCAGGGTATGAATACGTTAAGGAAAGGGAAGGTCAGTTAAAATGTGGATTTAGAAAGACTGCTAAATGAGTTTTATCTTTTGCAAATCAAATAACATCTAAATAAAAATGATAAAATATCGAGATACATTTTCAATATCATGGTTGAAGCGTTTTTCTTTTCTTACATTTTTCTACCTAATAGATCAGTCAAAAATGGTAAATTAATATTTTAAATGCCGAGAGAAGCCAGCAGCTTGTTCCAGTCTCCGATTCAGTTAAGCTCGTAAAATATTTTGACTGTTCGAAGAAAATTAATAATGGGATGTTAGGCGGTAGATTAACTGACACTAAATATCAACATAGCTAGATTTATTTTTGGATAACTGTGCTCATCTCTTCAAAGAACGGAAGCAAGATTTATTATATCATGAGTTATTAATTTACACAACACCAAAACAGCCCCGGAACAGAGCAGAGAGCACCACAATGTATTGAAAGATTATGCAAGAGGCTGCAAGTTTAGATCTGACATTAGCTACGGCGTGGATTGTATAGGCTACAGTCGATTACCTAAGGTGTACAAGGACACCAGAAGTTAAGCCAGGAACCGTCTTGGCAATTTCAGAATCAAATCAGTCACAAGTGTCATTCCTTCTCCCCTGAGTAGCCAAAGAGCAGATCCCCATTTCTGCCAATATGGACAAATGGATACATATGAAAGTCGAAGATGCTTTTATTTCTGCCATTCATGTATTCATTCAGCAAATGCTGAGTGCCCATTTGTCCTTCCTCCCGTCCTCTCACCCCAACTCCTCTCCTAAGAGTGCACTCCCTGCGGGTTCACAATTGTGAAGAGGCCTCCAGCATGTGCCCCATATCAAACACAGTCCTAGGCTAGGAGGTGACTGCTCCTAAGGTTCTGATTGGCCTCGAAGCCCTGGTGCTTCCAGGCCAACAACAAAAAGCTGGTTTGGCTTTAGATAAGCCAAGCTGAAATATAGAGAGGGCTCAAAAAGTGCCAGTTTGGTAGTCTCCCTCTCCCTCTTCCCTTTTTATACTCTGAAGAAACTGTCGATGATGGACTGAGACTCCCAATTACAGACCGGACCTGCCAGGAGGGACAAAGGTCAGGGTTGCTCCAGGCATGTTAGGAGCTTCTTGGCAGGGACTGCTTGATGAAGGAGGAAGCCAAAATGGGATCACCAAAACCTGCCTTTTGTCCACACATTGCCTGAAGTCCAATGACTTTATGCTGTTTTCCCATGCATATGCACAAACAATCCCCAAGCCCGCTACACTCATATACCAAAAGCAGATGAGATTTAGAACAGCAATAAAATCAGTGGAATGTGTCATTGCAGAACCAAGGCCATTTAACAGGAGCCGCTCTGGACACCCATGTGGGCACTGCAACACCAGGTTTCACAACTCAGGTGGCTCTTAGGAAAACGCCGTCTTTACCTACTGATCACAACCCCGCCCTGCTCCTCCAGAAAGGAGTCTGCACTGGCTCTGTGGCTTGGGCTAAGGCTTAAAAATGTATCCTGAGGTGGGTGGAGCAAGATGGCTGGAGAGAAGCCTCCCCTGACCATCCCCCGCTGCAGGAATACCAATTTTTAACAACTACACGCAAAAAAGCAACATAATAAGAACCAAAAGTCAGGTGAGCAATCACAGTGTCTGGTTTTAACCTCATTTCGCTGAAAGAGGCATTGAAGAGGGGAGGAAAGACAGTCTTCAGTGATGCCACCCCTCCTCCTCCTCCAGCAGCTGCCAAATGGCCCAGAGAGGATCTGCACACTTGGGTGAGGGAGAGCACAGCAACTGGGGGACTTGCCATTGAACTCAGTGCTGCCCCGTCACAGCAGAGAGTAAAGCCGTGCTGGGCTCAGCTGCTGCCGTGTCCACGGAGGGAGCATTTGGACCAGTTCTGGCCAGAGGGAAATCACCCCCCCAATGTGGGAACTTGAGTTTCTCACCAAGCCTCGCCAGCGGTGCTAAAGTTTTCTGGGGTTCTAGGTAAACTTGAAAAGCAGTCTAGACCACAGGGACCGCAATTCCTAAGCACGTTCTAGTGCTGGGCTGGGCTCAGAGCCAGTGGACTGGGGGGCTCGTGACCTAGGGAGACAGCAGCCCAGGTGGCTAAGGCAGTGCTTGCACCACCCTTCCCCCAATTCTAGGCACCACAGTTTACAGCAATGAAGGTGACCCTTCCTTCTTCTTGAGGACAGGAGAGCAAAGAGTAAAGAGGACTTTGTCTTGCATCTTGGACCCAGCTCAGCCACAACAGGATAGGGCACCAGGCAGTTGTGAGGACCCCATTCTAGGCCCTAGCTTCCAAACGAAATTTCTCAACACCTTGGGCCAGAAGGGAACTTGCTGCCTTGAAGGGAAGGACCTAGTCCTGGCAGGATCCATCACCTGCTGACTAAAGAGCTCTTGGACCCTGAATAACCAACAGGACACCCAGGTAGTATGCCGTGGGCCTTGGTGAGACTCTGAGACGTGCTGACTTCAAGAGAGATCCAGCACATTCCCAGCCGTGGTGGCTCTGGGGAGAGACTCCTTCTGCCGGAGAAAAGCAGAGGTAAAAGTAAAGGGGACTTTGCCTCGCCCCTTAGGTACCAGCTTGGCTACAGGAGGGCAGAGCACCAAATGGGCTCTTGGGGTCCCTGAGTCCAGGCCTAGGCTGTTAGATGGCATTTCTGGACCTGCTCTGGTAGAGGGGAGTCCACTGCCCTGAAGGGTGAGTCTCAGGCACCGCAGCATTTGCCACGCCTTTATGGTGAGTGTAAATTAGTACAACCACTATGGACTCTCCACTGACTGAAGAGCCCCTGGGCTTTCAGTGAATGTCGGCAGTGGCCTGGCAGAACGCCCCATGGACCAGTGGTGGTGGTGGTCACTGGGAGAGGCTCTTCTGCCTGTGGAAACGGGAGGGAAGCGTGGGAAGGACTTTTCTTGTGGTTTGAGGGCCGGCTCAGCTGCAGTAGAAGAGAGTACCAGCTAGATTTCTAAGGTTTTTGACTCCCATCCCTGGCTCGCAGACAGCATCTTTGAACCCACCTGGGACCTAGGGGAACTTGCCGCCCTGAAGGGAACGACACAAACCTGGCTGGCTTCCCCATCTGTTGACTGTAGAGTCCTAGCACCTTGAGTGAACACAGGTGTAGTAGTTACAGCGAGCCTTAGGCAAGACCCAGTGCTGCGCTGGCCTCAAGTCTGACCCAGCACAGTCTCAGCAGTGGTGGCCACAGCAGTGTTTGCATCACCTCATCTCCAGCTCCAGGTGGCTTAGCACAGAGACAGAGAGGCTTCCTTTGTTTGGGAGAAAGTAAGGGAAGAGAACCGAGTCTCTGCCTGGTAATCCAGATCTAAAAAATAGCCTTAAAGGGCAAATCTAAGTGTCTTAAAGAGGAGGCAGAGAAAAAAGACAGGGGTAGAAAGTTTATTCCAAGGGGTAACATCAGATCACTATCCAAAACTAGAGAAAGATAGCAACATTCAAGTACAAGAAGATTATAGAACACCAAGCAGTTTTAACCTGAAATAGACTACCTCAAGGCATTTAATAATCAAACTCTCAAAGGTCAGAGATAAAGACAGGATCCTAAAAGGAGCAAAGCAACAGAAAAGAAGCAACATAAGAGTGGAGCTCCAATATGTCTGGCAGCAGACCTCTCAGTGGAAACCTTACAGGCCAGGAGAGAGTGGCATGGCATATTTAAAGTGCTGATGGAAAAAAACTTTTACCCTAGAATAGTATATCCTGTGAAAATATCCTTCAAGCATGAAGGAGAAATAAAGACTTTTTCAGATAAACCCTGTCTCTACCAAAAATACAAAAACTTAGCTGGGTGTGGTGGTGTGGATCTGTGGTCCCAGCTACTTGGGAGGCTGAGGAGGGAGGATTATTTGAGCTCACCGGGTGAAGGCTGCAGTGAGCCAAGATTGTGCCACTGCACTCCAGTCTGGGTGACAGAGTGAGACCTTATCTCTGAAATAAATAAATAAAATAAAATATAAATGAATGAATAAATAAAACAACAGGTTATAAGACAGTATTTGCAAACTTCATGGTAGCCTTAAATTAGAAAATATACAATAGATATACAAAAAATAAACAGCAAGAAATTAAATCATAGCACCAGAGAAAATCACCTTCACTAAAAGGAACAAAAGAAGGAAGGAAAAAAGGAAGGAAGACCTCAAAACAACCAGAAAACAACAAAATGGAAGAAGTAAATCCTTACTTATCAACAATAACATCGAATATAAGTGAACTGAACTCTCCAATCAAAAGACACAGAGTAGCTGAATAGACAAAAAAGCAAGACCCGTTGATCTGCTGCCTACAAAAACAGCCTTCACCTATAAAGATATACATAGACTGAAAATAAAAGGATGGAAAAAGATATTCCATGCCAATGGAAACCAAAAGAGAGCAGGAGTGGCTATACTTATATCAGACAAAATAGATTTCAGGACAAAAACTGTAAAAAGAGACAAAGAAGGTCATCATATAATGCTAAAGGGGTCAATTCAGCATGAGGATATCACAATTGTAAATATATATGCAACCAACAATGGAACACCCAGATACACAAAGAAAGTATCATTAGCGCTAAAGAGAGAGACAGGCCACAATACAATAATTTAACACCCCACTTTCAGGATTGGACAGATCTTCCAGACAGAAAACCAACAAAGAAACATCAGACCTAACCTGGACTACAGAACAGATGGACATAATAGATATTTACAGAACATTTCAATCCAATGACTGCAGAACACGTTCTTCTCCTCAGCACACAGATCACTCTCAAGGGTAAGACTACATGGACCACTCTCAAGGACAGACCATAGGTTAGGTCACAAAACAAGTCTGAAAACATTAAAAAAAAAACAAAAACAAAAAACTGAAAGAATATCGAGTATCTTCTCTGACCACACTGGAATAAAATTAGAAAGCAGTAACGTGGGGAATTTTGAAAACTATACAACACATGGAAATTCAACAATATACTCCTGAATGACCAGTGGGTCAATTAAGAGATTAAGAAGGAAACTGAAAAGTTTCTTGAAATAAATGATAATGGAAACACAAAATAAAATTGGCAAACCTTTAGCCAGACTGACTAGGAAAAAAAAAGAGAGAGAGAGAGAAGATACAAATAAAATAAGAGATGAAAAAGGAGACATTACAACTGATACCACAGAAATTAAAAGGATCATTAGTAGCTACTATGAGCAACTACATGCCAATAAATTGGAAAACCTCGAGGAAATGGATAAATTCATAGACACATACAACCTACCGAGATTGAACCATGAGGAAATCTAAAACCTGAACAGACCAATACCAAGTAATGACATTGACGCAGTAATAAAAAAGTCTCCCAGTAAAGAACAGCCCATGGTCCAATGGCTTCACTGCTGATTTCTACCAAACATTTAAAGAAGAATTAATACCAACCCTACTCAAAGTATTCCAAAAAACAGAAGAGGAAGGAACACTTCCAAACTCAGTTTATGAGGCCAGTATTACCCTGATACCAAAACCAGACAAAGACACAACAACAAAAAAGAAAACTATAGGCCACTATTTCTGATGATTATTGATGCAAAAATCCTCAACCAAATACTATCAAACTGAATTCAACAATACATTAAAAAGATCATTCATCATGATGAAGTTGGATTTATTCCAGGGATGTAAAGATGGTTCAACATACGCAAATCAGTTAATGTGAAACATCATATCAACAGAATGAAGCACAAAAACCATGCAATCATTTCAATTGATACTGAACAAACATTTGACAAAAACCAACATCACTTTATTATAAAAACCTTAAAAAATCTGGGTATGGAAGGAACATACTTGAACATAATAAAAGCCATATATGACAGACTTACAGTTAGTATCATACTGAATTGGGAAACTGAAAGCCTTTCCTCTACGGTTTAGAACTTGACAAAGATGCCCACTTTCATCACCGTTATTTAACATAATACTGGAAGTCCTAGCTAGAGCAATCAGACAAGAGAAAAAAATAGAGGGCATCCAAACTGGAAAGGAAAAGGGTCAAATTATCCTTGTTAGCAGATGATATGATCTTATATTTGGAAAAACCTAGACTCTGCCAAAAAACCATTGGAACTGAGAAACAAATTCAGTAAAGTTGAAGGATACAAAATATACAGAAATCAGTAGCATTTCTATAAGCTAAGAGTGAACAGTCTGAAAAAGAAATAAAAAAGTAATCTGATTTAACAATAGCTACACATAAAATTAAATACCTAGGAATCAACCAAAGAAAAAAAAATCTCTACAATGAAAACTATAAAACACTGATAAAAGACATTGGAGAAGACACAAAAAGATGGAAAGATATTCCATGTTCATAGGTTGGAAGAAACAATATTGTTAAAATGTGCATACTACCCAAAGCAATACATATTCAATACAAGCCTTATCAAAATATCAATGATATTTTTCACAGAAATAGAAAAAAAAAATCCTAAAATTTACATGGAACCACAAAAGATCCAGAATAGCAAAAGCTACCCTGAGCAGAACAAAACTGGAGGAATCACATTACCTGACTTCAAATTATATTACAGAGCTATAATAACCAAAACAGCATGGTACTGGCATAAAAAGACACATAGATCAATGGAAGACACTAGAGAGACCAAAAACAAATCCATACACCTACAGTGAACTCATTTTTGACAAAGGTGCCAAGAACATACATTGGGGAAAAGATGCCCCTTCAATAAATGTTGCTGGGAAAACTTAATTTCCATATGCAGAAGAATGAAACTAGACCCCTCTCACCATACATAAAAATCAAATACAAATGGATTAAAGACTTAAATCTAAGACCTCAAACTATGAACCTATTACAAGAAAATGTTGGGGAAACTCTCCAGGACATTGGTCTGAGCAAAAATGTCTTGAGTAATATCCCATAAACATAGGCAGCCAAGGCAAAAATGGATAAATGGGATCACATCAAGTTAAAAAGCTTCTGTACAGCAAAGGAAACAATCAACAAAGTGAAGACACAGTCCACAGAATGGATCTGCAATATTACGGAATTTGCAAACTACCCATCTGACAAAGGATTAATAGCCAGGATATATAAGGAGCTTGAACTCTACAGGAAAAAAAAATGTAATGATCCGATTAAAAAAAAGAAGACATACAAAACGGCAAAAACCCAGTTACAATAGCTTTTATCCAAAGACAGGCAATAACAAATGCTGGCGAGGATGTGGAGAGAAGAGAACCCTTGTATACTGTTGGTGGGAATGTAAATTAGTACAACCACTATGGAGAACAGTTTTGAGGTTCCTCAGAAAACCTAAAAATAGAGCTACCATATGACCCAGCAATCCCACTGCTGCATATATATCCAAAAGAAAGGAAACCAGTATATCGAAGAGATAGCTGCACCCCCATGTTTGTTGTAGCACTGTTCACAACAGCCAAAATTTGGAAACAACCTAAGTGTCCATCAAGAGATGAGTGGATAAAGAAAATGTGGTACACATACACAATGGAGTACTATTCAGCCATAAAAAAGTACGAGATCCTGTCATTTGCAACAGCATGGGTGGAAATGAACGTTGTTAAGTTACGTGAAATAAGCCAGGCACAGAAAGATAAACTTTATTATGGTCTCATTTATTTGTGGGAGGTTAAAATTAAAGTAACTGAACTCCTGGAGATAGAAGGTGGTTACCAGCAGCTGAGAGGGATAGTTGGGGTGGGAGTATGGGAGCAGGATAGTGGGGATGTTTAACAGGTACAAAAAGTAGTTAGTAAAAATAAGTAAGCCTCAGTATTTCATAGCACAATAGGGTGACTACAATGAATAACAATTTAATTGTACATTTAAAAATAACTAAAAGAGTATAATTGGATAACTTACAAAACAAAGAATAAATGCTTGAGAGGATGGATATCCATTTACCAGGATGTGATGATTACGCATCACAGGCCTGTATCAAAGTGTCTCATGTACCCCATAAATACATACACCTACTGTGTACCCACAAAAATTAAAATAAAAACTTTCAAAAAAAATATCCTGGTATATGCAAGAGAATGCTCATGCCAACATTATTTATAAAGCAAAACTGTAAACAACCCCAATGTGCCTTGGCAAGAGAAAGGATAAAGTGTGGACAGTCACAGGATGGACATTAGATGACAATGATCAAACTGCAAGATAGGACCACCATCAGGGATACATCTCAGAAACAACATACATAGTATGACACTATTTTTACACAGCTCAAAACTCAAGGAGGCGTTATTTAGCGATACAGGCACATGTGGCGAACTGCATTTTAAAAATGAGAAGGGGGTGCCTCTCAGGGTGGAGATGACCATGGGTCAGGAGGCAGGGATTAGGGAGGAGTCATACTGGTCATGTTCTATTTCTCAAATTGAGTGATGAGCTCATGGGTTTATCTCAGCTTTATAATTTACATATACATTACATAAATTATTTAGTATATATCAAATTACATAATTTAAAACTTTTAAGAAAAAACTGGCCAAGTACAGTGGGTCATATCTGTAATCCCAGCACTTTGGGAGGCTGAGGCAGACACATCACTTGAGCTCAGGAGTTCGAGACAAGCCTGCCCTCTCTACAAAAAATACAAAAATTAGCCAGGCATGGTGACACACACCTGTGGTCCCAGCTATTCAGGAGGTTGAGGTGGGAGGATTGCTTGAGCCCAGGTGGTTGAGGCTGCAATGAGCTGTGATCACGCCACACTGCACTCCAGCCTGGGTGACAAAGTGAGAATCTGTCTCCAAAAAAAAAAAAAAAAAAAAAACAACGAAAAAGGAAAAGAAAAAATCACCAGCCTGGTGCCTGGTAGTCCAAATCTTACTTGCCACCAGCATGAACTGTCCTCAGAGACAAGAGAAGGATAGCATCCTGGAGGCTTGGGGAGATAGGGATAGGTGTTCTGACCGCACAAGCCCAGGAAACAACTTCCTCCAGTTCCTACTTGTCAAATGAGCACAGTTGGTGCTACCCTACCTCGAGGGCCACAGTGAGGATCAGATGAGACAAGTGCTGCGTAAGCCACAAGCCTCTGTCCACACAGACGTTCACTGTGTCATACAGACAGCTGATTCCTCTAGGGAATTACTTCCCCTCCACTCCTTGCAGTTCTGTGGGGCTGCCAAGGCCTGACTCCCCCATCCTCGGGGCTCAGGGCAAAGAGCAACGGGAGGCTAGGCCAGCAGCAGTGTTCTTCCCAGATTGTATGCACAGGGATGGAAGGCAGTTCATATGGAATCATTTGGGCCATGGGGCCCCCTAAAAAACATTGTCCTGATCTTGTTCCTGACATGCCTGGAGCTACTCTGGTTTTTGTCCTGCCTGGCAAGTCAGCTTCATCACTGAGTCTCATGCACCTGGCACCATCAAACAGCAAAACCCAAACCAACTCTTTCCTTATGTGAGTCAATCAGTTGCTGTTGACCGCATTCAAGGAAGCCCAGCCAATTCCGGAGGAAATGCCATTGTATTTCAAAAGCACAGGCACAGTTCAGACATTTGCCAAGGGAGGTAAAGGAAGGCGTCGGCTGAGTGTGCTCAAGTGCTGCTTCAACGGCCTCCTAACTGGTCTTTCCCCATAGCCTTCCAGAATACAGTGTATTCCCGGTTAATTCAATTTATTCCAGGTTCATCTCCAGAAAACACTTTCAACTCTTTCCTACACCTCCTGCCTACAGTCTAGGCCCCAAAACTTTACCAGCGAAGTCCAGGGAACAGGTGACTAGCAGTAGGTAGTGGGGGAGGTGGCATCTGTTGGTCCTGCTCCCCCTCCAGGTAGGAATTCCCGTCACCCACCTCATGATGGATGTGGGAGGAGTGAACAGCCTAGAGATTTGCCATCTCATAAAATTCCAACTTCTAATAGTAAACGCCAAACGCAGGCATTATGTTAAAAGTATGGTTAACCCCGTGGCAATCTGATTCTAAATCAGATCACCTACCACTGTTCCTGTAAGTAAGCACCAGCTTCTGTGAGTTCCTGTGTCGCTGAAGAAAGATAACAAGTAGGCACCTAGATGCACATGTCTGAATTAGCGGGGGTGGATGGGTGTTGGTGGTAGTAAATAAACCGGGGATGTGAAACGTGATTCTTGCCTTGAATTGAGTCCCTAAACTCTCTCATCAGTCTATTAGGACAGAAGCTCCATGGGAAAGCAGGCGAGGTCGACTGTCACTGTGAAATACATGCCTGCCTTCTCAGGTGGAAGCAACTCATCTGTGTAGCCTGTTTGCCTGGAATCTTGTTCCCTCTGCTCATTCCCTTCAATGCCAAATCCCACCCTCGTCATGAAATGGGAGCTCAATGACCCAGAAATAATTTGAACAAACCTATTTCACTGAGGACGCATTCATTCATTTCTATCTTCATTAACTCTTTGGGACCCTGTCAGGTATGCTGAGAGCAGGATTTATGTTTCAACTGCTGGGTCTGGGGTATCTTAAAATCTGGGCAATTTGTACACTTAACTGAGAGAGACTTTTTTTTTTTTTTTTGGAGACAGAGTCTCGCTCTTTTGCCCAGGCTGGAGTAAAATGGCACGATCTCAGCTCACTGCAACCTCTGGAAGCAGATGATATTTTGTGCTCTGTAGACAGATACATTTTATATGAAGAAAACTGTTTCCCTTTTCTACGGAAAAAAAAACAACATAGCATTATCTCCTTTTCTTTAGTTTTTTTTTTTTTTTTTTTTTTTTTTTGAGACAGTCTTGTAATGTCACCCAGGCTGGAGTACAGTGGTGCAATCTCGGCTCACTGCAAGCTCCGCCTTCTGGGTTCACACCATTCTCCTGCCTCAGCCTCCCCAGTAGTTGGGACTATAGGCCACCACGCCCGGCTAATTTTTTTGTATTTTTAGTAGAGATGGGGTTTCACCGCATTAGCCAGGATGGTCTCGATCTCCTGACCTCGTGATCTGCCCATCTCGGCCTCCCAAAGTGCTGGGATGACAGGCGTGAGCCACCGCGCCCGGCGATTCTTTATGTTTTAACTGAAAGCAATTTTTTAAGTAGCATGTTATCCAGGTAGATGTCACTGATTTTTTTTCCCCACAAACGAAGTAACAAACATTTAACAAGCCCAGATCTTTTCCTGTCTTAAGACCAAAACACACATGCACACACAATGTTCCCCTAAGATGAATGGGCTGGAGTAAATAGTAACTCATCCTGGGTGACTGGCTATTTATAAGATTTCACACAAGTAAAATGCTAAAATATGGGGAGTTCACACTAGGCTCCAAAGCAGCAACAGCAGAATAGATGGAAAAAATACCCAGTCCTGAACCGTACCTCCCTGACACCCAGTGAAACCATCATTCTTATTCAGTAAACTCTGCTTTTTTATAAAATGTGGTGGTTCCTCAAAAATCTGCGTTCAGGGAAGTATTCTTCAAGCACATACAAGTGTTATTATACAGACCACTAGAAAAGCTTCTCATCATTGAGGTCTCTGTGACTTCCTAATTAATAATATAATCTGGCATTTCTATCCCACTGTATTTCCAAAACACACCTGTCTTTGATGAATTCATGCAAATACAAACATCCACCAGGAGATTATGAGGTGATGTGTTCAGAGCAAACCATAATCAGAAACAGCAAAACCAGAAGTCATCAGTCACAAGTCTCAGAACACTTTCTTCAAATACATAATATTCTGGTTTTGTATTAAGAGAGTGTTTTCTTTAGCAGGATCCAACAGTTGAGCATCACTATTGTCTACTATACTTCTTTGGGGAAAGATAGAAAACAGATTCACCAAAACATTGGGAGGTTGCATGAAGTGACTTAAGGTAAAATGGTCTTACAGTGTCTTTCCTCTCTGGTTAATTCTTACATGGGATCTGCAATTTTGTTCAAAAGCAAGGGTTCAATGTGCAGAATTATTAACCTACAGAATGCCAGTAAAGGAAATATGTTATTCACCATCAAATAGGAATTTAATCCCCATTCCATAGATCCTACAACACAGGACCAGACAATTAATTGAGAAGTCCATTTTTTTTCCCCAACATCCCTACAAATCAGTCAAGTGGATCTTACCAGAAGCATTGCTGATGTTCCATTGGGTCTGGATAAATGGATGGACATTTCAGGAAACATCCTGTCAATGCGGTTGATCACATCATCAACATATCTAAGTGGGAAAAAAATAAACATGTATGAACTACGACTCCAGTTAAGAACTACAGATTAATAGTATTCGAAAGACATTGCTTTTAAATGTAATTTTAAATCAACATAACACATTTTTAAGAAGGCAAATAGGATTAGAAATCTTTTTGTCTTTACCTCTGTATGTCCACATAATGTGTTTTTAATGCTAGTTCTTGATTTTTCATTTTAAGGCACGACTATTAATTTTCTTCCATAGGAGGTCAGGATTTAGCTGTGTCACCTGCTGGGTCACTGGACTCCAACAACATGGCCCCCTCCCTTTGTCCTTCCAGTCCAGGATGGCAGCAGTGTCCTGCTGTTGCACACCTCTGGGCTGTCTCACTGTCTCATCAGGCTTCTCCTCTGAATCACTGCAATAACCAATTCCCGGGATTAAATTCCTTCTTTTTTTTTTTTTTTTTTTTGGACGAAAACTTGCGTGACAATTGCTGTGTCACCCAGGCTGGAGTGCAGTGGCGCGATCTTGGCTTACTGCAACCTCCGCCTCCCGGGTTCAAACGATTCTCCTGCTTCAGCCTCCCAAGTAGCTGGGACTACAGGCACACGCCACCACGCCCGGCTAATTTTTGTATTTTTAGTAGAGATGGGGTGTCACCATATTGGCCAGGCTGGTCTCAATCTCCTGACATTGTGATCTGCCCGCCTTGGCCTCCCAAAGTGCTGGAATTACAAGCGTGAGCCACCACGCCCAGCCAATTCCTTCTGTTTTTAAATACCTGAAGTCATTCCTGATCTCCTGGTTGTGCTCTGATTCAAGTTATATCACAATTTTTACTTAAATCAGTAGTCTGTGATTATATTCTAAAATCTCTGCATATATTTTTAATAGCTGAGCTACATAGTAGCTCATGACTACATTTATTTACTTATACAGCTTTCTGTTTTCTTGTATTTCTATTTTGCCTTTCCTTTTTTTCCTTTTTTGAGACTGAGTCTTGCTCTATTGCCCAGGGTGGAGTGCAGTGGTGTTATCTCAGCTCATTGCAACCTCCACCTCCCAGGTTCAAGCGATTCTCGTGCCTCAGCCTTCCAAGTAGCTGGGATAACAGGCGCCCACCACCACTTCTGGCTAATTTTTGTATTTTTAGTAGAGACGGGGTTTCACCATGTTGGCCAGGCTGGTCTCAAACTCCTGACCTCAAGTGATTCGCCAGCCTCAGTCTCCCAAAGTGCTGGGATTACAGGCCAGAGCCACTGCACCCAGCCCTGTTTCGCCTTTTCATTTGATTAGTTTTCTATGTATCTGTTACAGTTTTATTCCCAAACTCTCTACCTGACTCTTACTCCAAACATATCAGGCAAGCTATCAGCTTCATGTTTTCCTTGGAGATATCCCACCGAAAGGGAATCCTCTGTTCTTACAGCCCAGATGAAACCTGTATCTCTTAAGGTTTAATAATAATTGAGGTCAGTGACATTAAGGACTGAGCATGAGAATTGGCACATATAAAGGACTCAAAAATTGTAAGTGCCCTGATTGGTAGTTCTACCACTTACACCATGGGCCAATTCTGCAAAAATGCCCTCTCTTACTGGGATAAATTCTTCCCTACAGTGGTAGCGCATTGTGAAGACATCAGCCCATAGCACCGAGTGGGTCTGGCTCAGGTCCTTTGAGAACAAAATCATACAAGAATTTGTGTTCACCATCCAATCACACTGGACACAAAGAGGATGTATAATATAATAGCTGACATGTAAAACTATCTATTAAGGATTTTACATTGGATTTCATATCCATTGGCTACGACAAATTAAATTACATGTCCATTAAGTTAGGGACCTATAAAAGGTGTATTCTCTTGGGGTAAGAGGGAGATTAGTTCTCTGTTCACAACATGAAAAGATTTTAGTTTGAACCTGGGGCTCATGAGAGATAGCAGAAAACATGATGCCATTTGTTAAAAAGCAAACATCACATGCCAGCTCTGAAAGTCAGAAAGTGACCCTACCTATTCTCTAAGGAAAGCCTATCAGGTTTTCCTTAGAGAATGTGATGTCGAGTTTTAAAACTTTCAGCTGAAGAAGGAAGGGGAAAAATTAGAGAGGGCCCAGCGGTAAACAACAACAACAGTAAGCAGACTGCAGCAGAGATGAGTGAGAAGGCGTGGAGGTGCACTGAAGGGTATTTGATCCTGGAGAAAAGAAGGCCGAGGGAGACTTTGATATTCTTTAAGTACATGAATGGCTTTTACGAACTCAGTACCAAACAGCATCTCCCATCTCTTGAAAGCACCATACTGTGAGGATATGGCACCAAAAAGTGAACTTGCTCAGAAAGAATGAGAGGCATTTCTTAAAGGCAAGGCCTCATTCTGCCGATTTTTTTTTTTTTTTTCCAGATGGAGTCTCCCTGTTACCTAGGCTGGAGTGCAGTGGCACAATCTCAGCTCACTGCAAGCTCCGCCTCCCAGGTTTACGCCATTCTCCTGCCTCAGCCTCCCGAGTAGCTGGGACTACAGGTGCCCGCCACCACGCCCGGCTAATTTTTTGTATTTTTAGTAGAGACGGGGTTTCACTTTGTTAGCTAGGATGGTCTCGATCTCCTGACCTTGTGATCCGCCCGCCTCAGCCTCCCAAAGTGCTGGGATTACAGGTGTGAGCCACAGCGCCCGGCCTCTGCTGATTTTTTAATGGTTTAATAAACAGTCTTTCCTGGATGGCTAAGACACAGGCTGACCACATATCATGTCCCGTGGTTCCTTCTAGATTTACAGCATCATGACACACAACCTTGGATCTAAGCTTAAATGCTACAAAAGGGGTGAGAAGTGAAGAAAAGAGGAAATGAACTCATTTTTCATCACTGCCTGACGTTTCTTGAAATGGTGAAGGCACATGACAAAAACGTCATGCCCAAAGTTTATACCAGGCCATTGGAAACATTCCTGCATGTATATACTTCTTTTCTAAATCTATATGTGTGGTTTAAACCCAGTTTCTTCCGACTCAGCAGGAAGCAAACATCCACTGTCCTGTGTGAATGGAGGTCATTGCTAAGTATATGCTAATGGGGAGGAGGATAGGCGATGTCTTCTGAACTGATCCTCAATCAATAGCCATCATAGCTCTGGACAGCAGAAAGCAGATGAATATGCAGATCTTCAGCACAAAGGTAACATCATAATTTGCTTTCTCTTGTACCTTTCACCTTGAAGGCATCAAGATACATTCTGGAAAACTAGTTTCCTTAGGAGGCTAGAAAAATAAAGAAATGAGGTGGGTTAAGCAATGATCTCAGGTCAAGCAAAAAGCCAGAAACCAAGCTCAGTGTGTAGATTTCTAGAATTCCATGCCAGCTACCTAACTTTGCTTGCTTTTAGTAAGGACCAGAGTTCTAAATGGGCAAACAAAGGTTCCTGACCATTTTTGATTCCTTTATTGATGAGATTTTTACCTCTAAGAAAAGGCAATGGCAAAAGAAAAATAAGTTCCTAGGGAAAATATCTGCTGATGGCGCGGGTAAGTGAAGAGATCCAGGTGGGTTTCGCTGTTCTTGTCTTGTTGTTTCTTCCCCAACCCGTGACCTTAGACAAAGCTCAGCAAACTCAAAGACTGTAGGAAGCAAAACTGCATTTTCAGGAGATTGTTTTCCATTCACATGCCTAACACAAAGGAGATGCAAATTTCTTTTCTACAGGTGACATTATGTATTTGCCAAAAAGGGAAAGAGAGAAAGTCAGTTGCATCTTTAGCTGAGGAAAACAATGTCTAAATTCGCGAGGCAAAAATCAAAACACTTCATTTTCAAACAGACCCAACCTTCGAAACACAAATCAACCACTAGTGACTTGACAGAAATAAGGAAAGCTTGGAGGCTCAAATTAAAAATCTAGAGACAAAAATGACACTCTTTTTTTCGCTGAGGGAAGGAGTGTTGATATGGGAGGTGGTCTCTGGCAGTACTCTCCGAGTGTTGCCTCCCGAGACAGTGGGCACTGCTGTCGTCTGCAGCGGGCTCTGCAGTGCGGCGCCCCACTTTGAGAGCAGGGCTAAGGACAGGTAGGAACAGCGTGCTCCCCTCCTACACTTCCACCATATGTTACACTCTGTTCTGTGGCAGAATCAAATTACTTTAATTTTTACCTTTGGAATATAGGCAAACAAGCAGTAACACAGCAGTGGTGACTAGTTTACACTTGAGCAGACGCGGCGCGGAAAGACATTAATTTAGTGCCAAATTGAGCAGTGAGTCACAATTTGCACATATCTGTCAACCTGTTAACAGGGTAATAACTTGGAAAGACTGCTGTTCCTATTTACATTACAGAAGCCTTTCGAAAATGGAGAGCTGCTTGGTTCTCCTTGAAGTATTTGGTCAATGAGCTGGCTTGATGGTCCAAGAACTGGGCTAGAAACACAAACTTCTAGAAATTACAGATTCGAATCAAGGTATGATCCATAACTTCAGCATGTTCAGATAGAAAACGAACTTTTAAACAACCAGAGCATTCTGTTTCCCTGTCCTTTGCCCTAGCTGCGGTCAGACTCTCAACGGTTTCCAATCCATTTTTTCCCAGCCCAACCCAACCATCTCTTCCTGAAGGACAGCTTCAGTCTCAACTGCCTCAACATCTCCACTGCATCAGAAACAATCCAACCATTCTCAAATGGCTAAAATGGATTTCAAGAGCCCTATACTTTTGTTCACTTCTAATTTTCTTCAAGTAGCCCAGCTTGCTCCTTTCAATGGCCTTAGTCTGAGAACTAAAGAACACCAGGACCTCAGAGGTCCTCTCATCCACTGTCCCCAACAATTTAGGGTTTTAACAGCATCTCCAACAGGTGGTCTGCATAAATATCCCCCATCACCACCTCATGAGACAACCCCTTGCATTGTTTGACGTCTGATTGTTTCAAATCCACTTGCTAGTATCTGCACCCAATCATCCTACTTTAGCCTTTAGAATGACACACAAATATTTCCTCCAAAACCTAAAGGCTTTCTGGGGTCCATGAATGGACTTTATAAAAGACTGTTGGGTTTTCTGATTTCTTTCATCAGCGGTTTTTAGTCTTTTTTTTCTGAGACGGAGTCTCGCTCTGTCACCCAGGCTGGAATGCAGTGGCGCGATCTCAGCTCACTGCAACCTCTGCCTTCTGGGTTCAAGTGATTCTCCCTCCTGCCTCAGCCTCACAAGTAGCTGGGATAACAGGCACCTGCCATCACGTCCGGCTAATTTTTGTATTTTTAGTAGAGACAGGGTTTCACCACGTTGGCCAGGCTGGTCTCCAACTCCTGACCTCAAGTGATCCGCGTGCCTCTGCCTCCCAAAGTGTTGGGATTACAGGTGTGAGCCACTGTGCCCGGCTGGTTCTTAGTCTTTCTTAAGTCACAGATCCCTTGAAGAAGGTATGAAAATTAAAACACATGTCTGTACAACATTTTATCTACAAACTTCTGCAGTTCATAGACCTTTACAGCCCACAAGCATCCCTGTTGTAGCCGTGTTCTGGGAACTGTGGTCCCTGGTTTGCTTTTTTGTTCTTTTCTGAATGGTTAACTTTTGTTTTTCAGTAAAGCTATTTTTATTAAAAATACATATATTTATATATTTGTTGCAGCCAGAAATGAACATAACTGAAATGGCCTAGGGGATACAAACAATCTACTAATTCTTATCATCTTTAAATCATGTTTCTGTGATGGAGCTGTAGGCTAGTTTTTGTTTATTTTTAATTGACAAATAAAGATTGTATATATTTATCATGTACAGCCTGTTGTTTTGAAATATGCATATATTGTGGAATGGTTAAATCAAGCTAATCAGCACATACAGTGCCTTAGATATTTAGCATTTTTTTTTCCATGTGTGTGGTGAGAACACCTAAAATCCACTGTCTTAGCAATTTTCAAGAATATAATACATTGTTATTAACTATAGCTACCGTGTTATACAATAGATCTCTTGAATTTATTCCTCTTACCTACTTGAAATTTTGTATCTTTTGATCAGTATCTCTCCCCAACCCCCACGCTAAGCCCTTGGTAACTACCATTCTACTCTCTACTTCTATGAGTTCAACTTTTTTAGATTCCACATAGAAGCGAGATTGTGGCCAGGTGCGGTGGCTTATGCCTACAAACCCAGCACTGGGAGGCCAAGGCAGGAAGACGGCTTGAGCTCAGGAGTTTGAGATCAGCCTGGGCAACATAGCAAGATCCTGTCTCTAAAAAAAAAAAAAAAAAAAAAAGCTGGGTGTGGTGGTATGTGCCTATAGTCCCAGCTACTTGGGAAGCTGAGATGGGAGGATCGCCTGAGCCCAGGAGTTCAAGGCGGCAGTGAGCGGTGACTGTGCCACTGCATTCCAATCTGGGTGACAAATAAAACCCTATCTCTTAAAAAAAAAAAAAAAAAGAGAGATCATGCAATATTTGTCTTTCTGTCCCTGGCTTATTTCATTTAACACAATGTCCTCTAGGTTCATCCATGTTGTTGTAAACGACAAGATTTCCTTCTTTTTCAGGCTGAATGGTATTCCACTGTGTATGTACAACACATTTTCTCTACTCATTCATCCACTAATAGGCAGTTAGGTTGATTCCACATCTTGGCTATTGTGAACAATACTGCAATGAACATAGAGATGGGGATGTCTCTTTGACACACGGACTTCATTCCTATGGACATATACCCAGTAGCGGAATTGCTGGGTCATATGGTAGTTCTAGTTTTAACATTTTGAGGAACCGCCATACTATTTTCCATAATGGCTGTACTGATTTACAGTTCCATCAACACTGTGCGAGGGTTCCCTTTTCTCCACATTCTTGCCAACATGTATCTTTCATGTTTGTTTTGAAACACCTGCCTCTGACTGTTACTCATCTTTCCAACAAATCAAAGACCTACCTCCATGACTTTAGAGGTCATCTGATTGGGGTAACCACTTTTGCCCTCTAAAGTCACATTTCTCATGCTTTACACCCATGTCCTTGTTTGTATAAGCAAAGGGCTTCCTACTTTTTGTATCACTGTTAAGGCACAGCTCAGTGGTGAACTAAAATCTCAAGTTCTAGGAGGGCCAAGGGGACCCTTCGCTCCAGCTGCAGTGACTGTTACAGCCTCATCTAGGCTTCTTCCACGTCCCTGAGCAGGCTCACTCTATCTTGGACACTGTGCACACTCTTTCTGGAAGATTCTTCTCACAAGTATTCTCACCCCCGTGCCTGGGTCATTCCTACTCATGCTTCCGTCTTTGAGTTTCATCTTAAATGATGCTTCCTCAGGGAAGTACCGTCTCACAGTTCCCTTGGCACCCCATCAGTCAGTGTATCCCATTTTATCTCTTATGATACTTTTAAATTTGCTTTGTGCTCCTGTCCTCTTTGTCATTAAATAATTTTTTGAGTGCCTATTTAACACCTAACTCCCCTATGGAATTCTATGGGAACCTATGACTGTCTTCTTTGATGCTGAATCCCAGTATCTTGCCACAGTGCCTGGCACCCACTAAGCATGCCTTAAATATTTCCTGAATGACTAGACTGTACATTAAAAGTAAGCCACACAGACCCAAATTAGGCCATTATAAAACAACTACAATGCAAAGTTCTCTTTAGCAGAGGAAGATGTGAGGTGTCAGGGGTTCATTACTTAGCCATCAAAAGTCACCAACAGCAGCAACCAGAGAACTCCACAAAACAAACCTCAAAGAAAGCTGCAGATATCCTTTATAGTCTTCCAGCTTAATATGCAGCTACAGAATCCCTGCATCTGTTTTAGTAGAAGCTCAGTGCCTCTTAGAAGCAAAACCTTCTACAGAAGCACACTGTTATTGACATGCCAATTTTAAAATGTTGCTTTTAATGAACTAATTAATTCTGCAAAACATTAGTACAAAGATGCATGCTACCAAATTGGGATTACAATACTAAAATGATAACAAAACAGAATGTGGAAGACATTTCTAAAGATATCGCCTTTGCAAAACATTAATTTTTTACTCCACACATTCAAATACATTGCAAAGTATTTGTTATTAAAACCTTAAAATAATTTACTGGACAGATGGCTTAGTTCTCTAAAGACTGACCCCCTCCTCAAAAGGAAAAAAAAAAACACACACACACAACAAATCTGGGCCCTAGCCAGTGATCCCATATTAGTGTGATGCTTAGCAGCTCGAGCCGGATTTAAATAGCACTTACCCCACACAATGTGTAAAATACATGCTGTTCATTTTCTCCACCCGTACAAAATCTAAAAGTTAGGAATGCATATATTAATAGACCACCTTTTGGGGAAAAGGGTAATGCCCAGTAGATACCAAGAAGGGAATCATTTGCACGATCTGAAAATGATTTAAGATTTCCCTCCATACCTGTCCGCAGTGATGAGACAGAGGCCTTTGGCAGTGGGTGGAAACAGACGGGGGCTTGTTTAATTACTTCAGGAGATGAGACTGACTGAAACTACGACTATCGATCTCGAGATGCTGGAGAAAGAGATTGGAAGCTTAGTCCAATTTGCTTACTTCTCAGATTTATAAAATGTCTATATCATGGCTGTGAAAAATTTCTGATTTGCTCAAGAAAATCAAAAATACTTTCTAAACTGTGCAACCAGGCCGGGCACACTGGTTCAGGCCTGTAATCCCAGCACTTTGGGAGGCAAAGGCAGGAGGATCACTTGAGGTCAGGAGTTTGAGACCAACATAGCCAATATCGTGAGACCCCGTCTCTACTAAAAATACATAAAAATTAGCAGGACATGGTGGCATGTGCCTGTAATCTCAACTACTCAGGAGGCTGAGGCACGAGAATTGCTTGAACCCAGGAGGCGGAGGTTGCAGTGAGTCAAGATCACACCACTGCACTCCAGCCTGGGCGATAGAGACTCCGTCTCAAAACAAAACAAAAAAAAACCCCAAAAATAACAACAACCAAACAAACAAAAAACAAAACTGTACAACTAAAAGCAAGACTAGATGTACTGCAGGCAGAAATAAACACATTAGCTTAGATTTCCACACCACCTCTCACTACACACCCTTCTCATCCCAACACAACTGGCTACTTATCTACTGTGTTGTTCTCTTCCAATGAAAGACACTCAAAAACTTCAAGATCTCTTTATGGCAACTCAACACTTAGGCAGGCAGAGCTGGCAAGATAAGGGAGAGCTGCTTCCTGGGAGGGAAATGGTGACCAAGCAGCAGTAGGTGGGGAGCTTGATCCTGTCTTCTCCTTAGTAGCTCTTCAATTTTGAGCCATGTGAATATATTACCTGAAGAAATGTAAGAGAATCAGCCAGGCAGGCAAATAAAAGCTACCCCTCCATTTCCAGAAGTCGAAAGCAACACGCAAGGGCCCAGCACACACTGAAACGTATAAACCAACCTGCCTACCTTCTTCCTGCTACAGGGTGTCAAGTTGCCCTTTGAGGTCATGGGTATGTCATGGACTAGAACACGTGACAAATATCATCATAAAATAGAATTATTCTTACACATGATTTAGCATGATTTAGAGAAGAATTGTTTACTAGTCCTACAGTATCTATTAATAAATATTTTTGAGTGCCTACTCCTCAACAACGACTGTGTTCTAGGAATGATATTAAGTACTAAGGATAGAAAACAATTACAGCAGGTTCACAGCAGGCCTTGCGAGAGGGGAGGATGACCAGGGCCTGAGCTTGGCCTTCCTGCTAGAGGAGGGTGAGTGACAGAGCAGGCACTGTTTTCCAGTTTTCAAAGCACTTTTGCACCCTGTGCCTTGCTCGATCTCTCACCAACTCCGGGAAGTAAGCAGGGCAAGCAGAAAGCTCCTGTTTTACAAACGACAGAAAAAAGAAGACAGAAAAAAGAAGCCCAGGAAGACACTATGGCTGAGAGGCAGAGCTGAGCCCAGAACCCACGTCTCTGGATTCCCCATTCTAGGGCTTTCTTACACACAGCAGTGTTTTTATCAGGTCTGTGAGGATTCCTTGGAAAAAGCAGGTTTCATTTTTGTCATTCTTCAGGCTTCTCATAAAACAACTGAGAAATCTTTTAGTAGTGTAGTAACAAAATGAAATCAATTGATGGTTTTCTTCCTTCCCAGTCATTTGGTAAATATTCGTGCAGTGCCTAAGTGAGCTCAGGGATGCAGTGATGACTAAGGCAGTCTCTGCCTTCATGGGGTTTCCAGTTTCTTCAAGGCAGAAGGCTTGTCTCTAGAGAAACAGGACAACTAGGTTAAACTTCCTCAAGTTCTCCCGCTGGGTTTTTGATTTTGTGACTCTCAATTAATGTGCAAAGTTGGCAGGAAACAGGGAGGAGTGAAACTTGCTTTGCATTTTATTTCATATTAATAACTAAAAATATTAATATAATTAATAATTTCTAAATTTCTGTTCTTCTTGCATTACAAATTTACTCAGATATCTTGTGGGTCCTGGTTTTCCCTAAAACATTTAAGCAACATATTAAGTTTGGGAAAGAATTTTAATGTCACTCAACATCTACCTGCTCTGCAAGCCCTTACATGTTTACGAGACAGAAAAAAAAAAACAAAACTCCTAATAATAAAACACCCACGTTGAGCTTTCCAGCAACATCAATTAACGATAGTTATTAAATCAGCCATTTCTGTCAGATCCGGTGAAATGACGCTTGGAGCTCAGATAGGCAGTGAACTGAGATGCAACAATTCACATGGAGTTAAAGCAAAGCAACCTGTGGGCGGCAGACACTCAACCAGGAGCTGGCGAGGGCAGATGATGCCTGCCTTCTCACATTCCAACGGCTTTCCCTCCCGTGCCCTGGTACGGCTGAGGACTGTCACTGTGGCACCACTTGGCAATGCTCGGATGTAGTGACTGCTTCCAGTTACTCAGTTTGTCGCACAGGTGTAGAACCATTATTTCATTTCCACTTGATTTTTTTAACGTCCCTGAGAATGTACACGGTAGATTTCACAAAAAGAAACGCCAAAGAGAACGATCACAATCACTGAACGACTTGTTCTAGCCATAACCATACATTAAAGCAAATGCACACTCAGAGTCAGAAATAGTCAACATATCTGAGGAAACCGCAGAACCCCTCCTGGGACAAACACGCTATTTGTTTGACAGTAAGTTTGATCTTCATTCATCAGACGATCAGCTCCTTGAGGGGAAAGTCTGAGGCTCACATCTTTAATTCCTGCAGTAATTCTGCACATAATACATACTCAATAAATGTGGTGAACGGGACATTTAAGTAGACTGACACAAAGAGAGATAAAGATCCCAGAGTAAACAGAATTTTGTTCTGTAATTGTTTCTCCTACAAGTAGCAAACATTTCTGAATCAGGAAATGTCACCCAACAAAGTGAACAGACACAGTGAAGTTGTGCGCTGCTTCTCCCCCTTACTGACGGCACTACTGTAGCGCAGCTGGGTTATAAAGCAGGACTGAGATGATGACAAATGGAAAGTAACTCAAACAAAAACAGACCTTCCTGGGCGAGGTGCCTTGGCTGGAGCTCCAAGAGTTCTTCCCACCTCAGGACTCATCCCCCAACCTCTTAAGTGAATTGCCTTCAGGTGTCTGCTGAACGGAACCTTCGGTAGAGAAGCCTTCTCCAAGGCCCTCAAATGCACACCAGCCAAGTGTCATCAATCACGGTATCCTTCCCCTGTTCTTCACAGTACACATCACAGTCTATCTCACATATCTGGGGGAATGACTGTTTAATGTTTACCTTGCCCACCAGACTAACTCCACAGCGGGAAGGCACAGGCCATCTTTCTCCCTGCCACCAGCCCCCAGCACACTGTCTAGCACACAGCAGGCTCTCAATAGACAACTGATAAATGAATCATGCACACGGAGTCCTTACAACTATATTCAGCACAACAGAGTCTGAAGCTGGGGCTTAGGAATCATAGGGACCTGGATGTTCAAGTTCTCACAGTGCCCTCATCTTGGACAGGTTACTTTAACCTCTCTAAGCTTTGGCATCCTTATCTGTGAAATAAGGATAACATCACAATCCTATTCACATAATCATTATGAGAAGTACAGGAGTGAACACAGCACATAAAGCACTTAACACAAAATAGACAAATAATGGTATTAGCTGTTCCTTTTATGTGTACAAACACTGTCTTTTTCTGCACGAAAGGTTAGGAACTTCTGTTTGCATCTACAGAAATACAAAGCCTCAAAAAGTTAATTGCAGCCATGAAAACACCTCGAAGCATGAGCTTTAAAAGTAGGGATGTTTTTTCAGGTTTCTGGTTCATTTTACTACATCAATGCATTTCAGTTAGTAAGCACAGTTCTTTTCATTATTTTTCGAAGAAGGCCAATGAGAGAGTGGACAGACTGTTCATATTTGGCATGATCCTGAAACGACCTAGTCAGGAAGTGGGCTGGAGTAAATGGATCTGGCTTCTAGAATAGGGACTATGCTGAAGAGCTTTCGTTTGTCCCTCTGCCATCCCGCACTGTGCCCCAGGAGGCTGGCCTACACACAGATTACAACAACAAGCCTTTTTGCTCTCTGGCTTCCAGCTGTGTTCTGACCAATACTAGGCACTGACTGGAGACTCAGAGGGCAGGAGAAGCACGAGGCCAAGGGTCCTTGTCCTTGAGGGCCAGCTGTGACAACTCAGTAACAGCAAAACACCAATGACTCCAATCCCACAGCAGGAAAGGTCTGGTTCATCCCACTATTCAGCAGAGGCACCAGCAGCAAAGAGACATGGACTGGGGGGAAACAGAAGCCACCCATGACCAATGACATCACAGACCTTGTTACTGGTGGCAGCGGGGCAGCAGCAGCTATGTTTCACGTTCACTGTTTCTCCACCCCCTGCCCCACTACCTTATGTAAAGAGCACTGGGTGGGAAATGACCAGAGCCTTCACCCTCTCCAGACCCACCCTCTCCACAGTGGTCTGTGCCCCAAAAAGCTGACCCACGTGGACTGCATCCATGGGCTCCTTTGCCCTCTGGCTGAGTTTGGCCAAAGGGAGACGTGGAAGGTGGAAAAGCAGCGAGGTCAGGGTATTTATCCTGCCTGCCAAGTCCCCAGGAACTGGCTGCATCCCTCATCATAGCTCTGTCAGGATCCCTCTCTACACAACTCTCTCTCTCACTCTGGGCTCCAGTAACTATGCCCTCCTCTTACCCCTGGGGGAAGGATAGTAACAGCTCCACCCATAGGCACTAGCCCAGGTGCTGCCCTAGTCCCTTATGGGTTCCCTATACCCTGCCCACACCTTTGGAAACAGTCTCTTTATTAAAGTCTCCTCAATCTGGAAATTGTTCCCTTGGACAAATTTCTTCTCAGAACAAAAAGTTCTTCCTAAATAAAACACATGACATTAAAACCAACCCTGCTAGAGTAAGAAACACGACAAATTGAAGACTATTTAAACCAACTGAAGGTAACAGTGATATAAATATTCTAGATTAGTAATGAAACAAAATTTACATGCACACTGCTTAACTGAACAACATTCATTTAATAATTTTTTCCCCCTGGAGTATTTTAACTGTGGATGTATGTGGCTAGTTTAGAAATTTAAGACATCCAAACAGGATAATGGAAGGATCTGCCTCCCTGAGAAACAGGTACCCCAGTCTGGGTTTCTGCTGCCTCTCTTATTTCCCCTTCCTTTTTTTTTTTTTTTTCTTGAGATGGAGTCTCGCTCTGTCGCCCAGGCTGGAGTGCAGTGGCGCGATCTCGGCTCACTGCAAGATCCGCCTCCCGGGTTCATGCCATTCTCCTGCCTCAGCATCCTGAGTAGCTGGGACTACAGGCGCCCGCCACCATGCCCGGCTAATTTTTTGTATTTTTTGTAGAGACAGGGTTTCACCGTGTTAGGATGGTCTCGATCTCCTGACCTCGTGATCCGCCCGCCTCAGCCTCCCAAGGTGCTGGGATTACAGGTGTTAGCCACCACGCCCGGCCTTCCCCTTCCTTCTTAAAGTGCCCTGGCACCTCCAAACTGCAGCCACAAAGTAGTCCTTCTCGGGCCACTCCAAAGTTTGCTATTCCCTTTAAGTTTTCTGTCAAATTCATATTTGCAGGTGTGAATTTGCACAAACTAACAGTTTCCAAAATGTCATACACGTAAAAGTGGTTTTAGGTGATATACGGATGAACATTTTTCATTTCAATATCTGTATATAAAGAACAATATACAACTAGCAAATAAAACCTGTGATTTCATAGATATTGCTCAGTCATGGTACCATAGAGGCTAGGCTTTAAAAAATTATACAAATATTATACAAATTATAATTAAAATTATATTATTTAATAATATTTAAAATACGATACAAATAATAGAACAGCTGACCAAAGGTTTTGGCAAAAATCCTACAGTTGGTTTGCAAATGACTGAGTTTAGAAACACTATCTTACAGTAAGGCAGGTAATTACACAGCTTCATTCCAAAAAGGTTTTGCCTTGTTCATAAATTGTGGGGTTTTTTTCCCCACTCTAAATAAATCTTCACTTTTATATCTTTTTTTTTTTTTTTTTTTTTGAGATGGAGTATCTCTCTGTCACCCAGGCTAGAGTGCCAGTGGCATGATCTCGGCTCACTGCAACCTCTGCCTCCCAGGTTCAAGCGATTCTTGTGCCTCAGCTTCCTGGGTAGCTAGGATTACAGGCCTCTACCACCACACCTGGTTAATTTTTGACGGTTTCGCCATGTTGGCCAGGCTGGTCTTGAACTCCTGACCTCAAGTGATCCGCCCGCCTCAGTCTCCCAAAGTGCTGGGTTTACAGGCGTGAGCCACTGTGCCCAGCCTTTATATCTTTTTAAAAAAGTTTTCATGCATATATTTGGATATATTGAAGGAGGAGAAATGGACAAGCACCCTAGGAGTGGCCAGGGTGTTTAGGTAAGCAGCACCACTAAGCAAGGGCTGCCAGTGATCAATCAGCTGGGAGCTGACCACATTGGGATGTGTGTCTGGGAAAGTGTGATATGAGCACAGGAGGAGGGCCTCCTTGATAGAAAATGTCTTTCCCACAGCCAGCAGCATGCACGCTTAGTGGCTCCAAAATGTCTTTTGCCCCTTTCAAAGCAGTTAAAAACCACGCCAGAACATACTTCTGTCAGTGGAGCCAAATCTAGGATTCTACCTGAGACAGGTGGATGATGCTTGCAATACCCTGAACAAACTTCTAGAGGGTGCCCTCTATAGGTTTAAGGTGGCCTCATCAAACCATAAACTAGACTCAGCTGTGATCTCCTGCGGCTGAGAACTCTTATGGCAGTCTTTCAAATTCTGGCAGAAATTCTTTTATATTGTACATCAGAGGAGAAATAAAGTGAATCAACTTGACCCCTCTGCTCATTAATGCTACCACTGCCCCTCTGAGTCCTCCTACCTGTTTCTCTCCCATAGCATGCCACCCCAAAGAAACTCCTCTGCGCAGAGAAAGGGGACGACTTCAGGGGTGAACAAAATCCATCATTTATAAGCAAGGAAGGTCATAAGAATTCTCATTTTTAAAAAAAGCTTAGAAGGATGAGTTCATCCAGAAGATATAACAATCCCAAATGTGTATGCTCCTAAAAAATAATCAATACCATGCCTCTCTCAGTAATTGATAGAACAAGTAGACAGAAAGTCAGTAAGAATACAGAAGACTTGAACAGAGTTAACCCAATGACATATATATTCTATATCCTAAAACGGTAGAAGGTACATCCTTTTCAAGTGCACTTGGAACATTCACTAATACAGACCATAAGCTGGGTCTTAAAACAAGTCTCAAAATCATGCATAATATGTTCTCTGACCGCAACTGAAGTTAAAAATCAATAACAAAAATACAACATAAAGAGCCCCCACATATTCAGAAATTAAACACACTTTTAAACAACTCATGGGTCAAAGAAGAAATCACAAGGGACATTAGAAAATACCTTGGGCTGAATGATAAAAATATATTAAAACATGTGGGATGTAGCTAAAACCATGCTCAGAGGGAAATTTATAGTTTTTAAAAGCCTATATAAGAAAAGAAAAAATACTTAAATATCAAATATCTAAGCTTCCATTAAAAAAAGAAAAAGAAGAGCAAATTAAATCCAAGGTAAGTACAAGGAGGCAATGCATGTAAATCAAGGAAATAGAAGACAGATAAATATAGAAAAATCACCAAAACCAAGAGCAGGTTATGGAAATAAAAATCAACAAAACTGAGAAGTCGCTACTTAAGACTGATCAGAAAAGGAAAAAGAGTGAAGATAATTTATCAGTACCAGGAATGAATGACGAGACATCATTCAGATTCTAGAGAAGAGAATACTATGAACCAATCTCTTCCACAGCTAGATAAAGTGGATGTCTTTGAAAGATATAAATTATATAACTGATATAACAAGAAATAAAAATCTAAAAAGCTTTACATCTATTTTGCTAAAAGTGAATTTGTTATTAAAAATCTTCCCATGAAGAAAACTCCAGACCCACACAGATTCCTCAGCTAAATCTATCAACTATCAAGGGAAGAAACAGTATCAATCATATGGAAATTCAGAAAACAGAGAAAAAATATTTCTCAACTCATTTAATGGGTCAAGCATTATCCTGACACTGAAACTAGAGAAAGGCACCACAAAAAAAAGAAAGTTATAGACAATACTCTTCCATGAACAAAGATACAAAATTCCTTAATAAAATATTAGCAAATAGAATCCAGCAATATATATAAAAAAAAGATAATATATCACGATCAAGTATATTTCAGAAATGCAAAATTGGAATAACATTCAAAAACCAACCCATGTGGTCTAGCCATACCATGAAATATTACCTGCTAAAGTTATGAACCTTGGGGAAATTAGGCTAAGTCAGAAAAAAATAAATACTGTCTGATTCCACTTTAAGGATATACTTACAGAGGTCAAATCCACAGAGACAGAAAGTAGAACGGCGGCTGCCAGGGGTTGGTGCAGGGAGAATTGGAAGTTACAGTTTAGTGGGTACAGAGTTTTAGTTTTGCAAGACGAAGAGTTTTGACGATGAATGGTGGTGATGGCTGCACAAAAATATGAATGTACTTTGGGAGTACATTGGGAATGTACTTTGGGAGGCCGAGGCGGGCAGATCACCTGAGGTCAGGAGTTTGAGATCAGCCTGGTCAACATGGCGAAATCCCATCTCCACTAAAAATACAAATATTAGCTAGTCATGGTGGCAGGCGCCTGTAATTCCAGCTACTCGGGAGGCTGAGGCACAAGAATTGCTTGAACCCAGGAGGCAGAGGTTGCAGTGAGCCGAGATCACGCCACTGCACTCCAGCTGGTTGACAGAGCGAGACCCCATCTCAAAAAAAAAAAAGTGAATGTACTTAATGCCACTGAATTGTAACATTTAAAAGTGATTAAATTATATGTGTACATAATAAGAATTTTAAAAAAATCAATCCATGCCATATAACTTACCATATTAAAGGAAAATCATTTGATCACTTCAATAAATGCAGAAAAAACTCTTGACAAAATTCAACACCCAATTGATTTAAAACACACACACACACGCACACTTTCAGTGGAGTAGGACTAGAAGAGGGCAAAAGATCTGAACAGATACTTACTTTGTAACAAGGACAGGCCAATCTTCAGGCCAGTAAGCACCTAAAAGGGGGCTCAACATCAATAATCAAAGGAAAATGCAAAATGTCCTTGGCCTGCACTAGAATGGCTAAAATAACAAGGACTGGCAATATGAAATGTCGGTGAGGATGCAGAGCAAGGAGATGTCGCATTCACTGCCAGTAGGAGCACAAAGTGGCAAAACAACTGAGGAAAGCTGTTTGGCAGTTTCTTATAGAGGTAAAGATATACATACAACATAAGATGCAAGAATTCTACTCCTAGGTATTTGCCCAAGAAAAGTAAAATGCTTTATCCATACAAACACTTGTACATAAATGCTCACAGCAGTTTTATTTATTTATTTATTTTTTTGGAGACAGGGTGTTGCTCAGGCTGGAGTGTGCAGTGATGTGATCATAGCTCACTGCAGCCACGAACTCCTAGGCACAAGCAATCCCTCTGCCTCAGCCTCCTGAGTAGTGGGACTACAGGTGTGTGCCACCATGCCCAACTAATTTTTTTTTAATTTTTGATAGAGATAAGGTCTCTCTATGTTGTCCAGGTTGATCTTGAATGCCTGAGCTCAAGCGATCCTCCCACCTTGGCTTCCCAAACCATTCGGATTACAAAGTAGCATGAGCTACAGACCATGTTCCTGGCCCAGTTTTATTTTTATTACCCCCAAAACTAAAATAACCCACAAGTCTGTAAACAGGAGAACAGATTAAACACATTGTGGTATAGCCATACAATGAAATACTACTCCATAATAAAAAGAATATACAATGTATGAACAACTAGAATGAATCTTGAGAATCTATGCTGAGCAAAAGCAGATGGGCACAAAACATGCTTCCATGCACCGTATATGAACTCTTAAAAGACACATCTGGCTGGGCTCAGTGGTTCATGTCCGGAATCCTAGCACTTTAGGAGGTCAAGGTGGGATGATTGCTTGAGCCCAGGAATTCAAGATGACCCTGTCTCTATTTAAAAAAAAAAAAAAAAAAAAAAAAAGAAAGAAAAGACATTTAATCTAGAGTGGCAAAGAGGAGACCAGAGTCTGCCTGGAGGGCAGACTGGGAGGGGGCAGATGACTGGGATGGAGCATAAAGAAATTTCTGGGGTGATTCTCCTATCTTATTTGGGGTGATGTTTACACAGATGCATGTATTTGTCAAAACTCATTGAACTGTACATTCATAAACACAGAATACATAAAATTGGTGTATTTTATTTTATATAAGTTATAGTTCAATCAAGTTGATTTTTAAAAAATGCTTGGAACACACATGGAATTCTCAGCACTAATCTCAAATATTAATAGGATGAGAGTCAAATTAAGTGTTTTCTGTTTTTTGTTTTTTGAGATGGATTCTTGCTCTGTCACCCAGGCTGGAGTGCAATGCCGCAATCTTGGCTCACTGCACACCTCCGCTTCCCAGGTTCAGGTGATTCTCCTGCCTCAGCCTCCTGAGTGGCTTACAGGCACGCGCCACCATGCCCAGCTAATTTTTCTGTATTTTTAGTAGAGAAGAGGTTTCACTATGTTGGTCAGGCTGGTCTCGAACTCCTGACCTCGTGATCCACCTGCCTCGGTCTCCCAAAGTGTTGGGATTACAGGCATGAGTCACTGCACCCGGCCAAATTAAGTGGTTTTTAATAAATAAGTCTTGGTTAGACAAGGCAAGAGACAGAATCCCCCAGGGACTCAGGCAATGAGAGCTCAGGTTGCTTTGCTCTCCAGACTGTGTCAGTGCTGGGGAGGCCACCAGCTCCCACCGCGGTGCCAAACCAGATGAGGGTCAGCAGCTGCCTCATCACCCATGCCTGTGAAACTACAGTCCTGAAAGGCTCAGGCACCAAGCTTGGTGTTATAATCATTGCTGCATTCCCATCTGAGCCTGTGACCGGTCTTTACAGCTATAACCCGTATAGGGTGAAAATGGACGTGAACGTGTTCAGAGATAGCTGGAGAGGAGACGCAGACTTCATGTGTTGAGCAGAATTTCAGCAGGACAACCTTATCTTGTGAAGAAGCCCTTTGGCTCTTTATTTGCCCGTCTGGACTATTAAGAGTTTCACATGCGTTTGAATAGAGAAAACATTTTTGACATATTTAGACCTGTACATTACTACTGAAGTAAGATATTTCCCTCAAAACAATTTTTGAATAGAAAATTCTTTTCATGTTGAATGAGAACAGTTAATAGAAGACAGTGCTGTAGTTTAGATCATGAAATCAGGCATCCAACTGCCTCGGTCCAATTCCCCACTCTATGAAGTGAGGTGAGTTACTGGGCTTCGACTTTCATCTTGAAATGGGGACAATAACAGTATCTTCTTTCATAAGGTGGCTGTGAAGACTAAATGAGTACGGCATGGAAGAGGCCTGGCATATTTCCTAGCACAACACACATGTAGACCCGCACGAAGCAGTCACTTATGTGATGAAGACAGCTCAGTACATTAAACTCTGACCCAGAATCCAGGTAACTGGGTCTATTGCCACAGTTTTCTCCACCACCTCACCTTAACCCAAAGCATATAGGGCGGTGTAATCAGCTGAAAAAACCCTGGTACCGCTTTGGAAAAGTCTAGATTCCATGCTGGCTCTCCTCCTTGTACAGTGGGCCACAGTGGACAAACCATCCAGCCCTCCGGCTTTGGTTTCCTCTTCTTTAGACAAGGTAATCTCTAAGGGTCCTTCCAGCTCTAGTCAACTCGATACACATCTCCTGAGAGCTTACTACATGCACAAAGAAGCAATTACACAGTTATAAAGACTGTCCATCTTTAAGTGGTACATATGGTAATTATTCCAGAAAACTCAAATTAATCAGAATAGCCTACTTCTTAACCTCTGGGAATAACTGGAATCTGTTATACTTGATAGATTTTAGTGAAATCTATCAGTATATAGCAGCAGAACAATTCCAAGTACCATTCTGGCATAAAATATGGGGTCTTTGCCACTATCTAGGGGGGCGGGCCCATTACTAGAAATTTCTGAAGAAACTTGTAACTAGAAAGAACTATTGCAACTAAGCCTGAGGACTAAAGATGAGTATTTTAACAAGAACCCCAGGAAACAAATTTTGTAATCAAGGAAATTTACAGGAAAGACTCTGCCCACTACAGTTCACAAATGGATATTTACTGTAGCTGAGTAGGCTGCCCTAATGTGGCTGCGTAGGATGTTCAGAGGGCATGTGTAATTAAAGGGCACATACCTAATCTGTCTTTCACTTGAGGATCTCAGAACAGAATACATAAAAACAATTATTTACTTAAATGTCAACGGCTTTAGAAATAGAAGCCAGGAATCTAAGCATCTAGGTCTTTGAATTCTTAAATTTCAGACACCCACTCTTGTAAACAGGAGATCTGTTACAATTAACAGATGCAGCTGTAACTCAGATTCAGTTGTGTCATATCAATCACTCCGTTTAATGCTCCAAATATCACCATATGCACCTACCCCATGAAGGCTGTAGCCTGACGCTCTGACTTGTGAAGTGGGGTGTATGTGTGCGCTCGTGCACACAAGAAACATTTGAGTGGGTACAGCTCAAGAGCTGGGGACACGGCTCAAAATGATGCAGCAAAGAGTCTTTCTCACTCAGATCTCACCTTTGTCCTGACACAGACTGGAGTGAATCACACTGTGAATGAGTCAACAACGCAACAGCGTTAAAATCAACTGCTGAGAATTGTGTTAATATAAAGGATTACATGTAAATGGGAGATAATCATTCCATTTTGGTAAAAACAGGTGTTATACCAACGTGAATAATAATGAGGGATGACAAATTGGAGCGTATGTACAGAAGATGAATACAGCCAGTAATCCCTTTGAACACAGGTATACAAAGCCTTAACAAGGGGAGAGTGTCTACCACAAAATAAGAGAGATGACACAGTTACTCCTAAAACATGCAAATGGAAGTTGCTGAGTGAAGACAGATCAATTATCCTCAGTCGATGGGAATAATAAGACAGAGTGACAGCAGGAAACACCGAGGTTAAATATTAGGCAAAATGAAACAATGGGGAGAATGCTAGCAGAGGAGAGGCTGCCAGGAGAGGCGAAGAAATGACCGCCTGTAGAGGCATGCGGGGTTAAAGCTGGACACCTGCCTCATTACGCGTGGAATTATTCCTGCCACAGTGCAGGGGAGCTGGAGAAGAGTGTCATTAGAGAGGCCTCTGCTGATCTAAATGGGTACAAAAACAAGGAGGCTGAACTCTTGCTTATCAACATTTTTAAACCTCCAAAATAAGTGAGGGTTTTGCCCACCGGGCAACAGTCTTGACACTGAAACCCATCACGTGCCTGTAAAAATGGCCCGCATGTGGTATATGTCGCAGCAGGCAAGAAGGCAACACAATGGCTGCTTGTTTCAGAGACAGAAGCTCAAAGCTGTCTGGGCGGTGGCTCTGGGTAAACACATCCCGAACACAGAACAGGATTTTTTCCCTGCCTGAAATGCTCTCTGATATTTTTCAGCCTTAATTCAAAGGTTTCTTTCTTTGTTGAGTTCAGAACAGTAGAGCACGTTTTCTGTTGTTAAACAATGTAAAGCATTTCACTTGATGAGCTGTAGTATGAGTATTAGCAGGACTTGGAAACTTTTCATCATCTTCATGAAGGTTCTGAGGGCCCACTGACAGCTCTGGGAAATAGCCTTTTTCCAGATTTCCACTGTAAATAATGATTGACCATTGGCCTCTGTGTTTCAAGGCCTGATGAAGGCAGCAGGGCACAGGACAGAACCGCTGCTTTCACGAACCAGCTAAGGAGCCTCACGCTGGGGAGGCGCTGCTTTCTACAGTCCTTTCCCACTTAGGGTAGCACAGCCATATCCACAGGGACCCTAAACACTCTACGGCTAAAGAGCCTTCTTCTGCTCTCTCGCTCTGAAAGATGACAATATGTGCCGTGCACCTTTAGCGCTATTTTCTCCATGACGTGAAAAGCACTTCAGTGAATCAATCCATGTTTGGAAATATATTCCAAAAGTTGACAGATTTAAGAATTATAATGATAGTCTCCAAAGGAATCATGTAATCCTGGAGACAGAAGACAACTGAGAGATAGCTAGTCCAAATTTGTTACTCCGTGGACAGGCTACCACTGACTTCTATCTAGCGGTAGGCAAAGCTGGGACTGGAACTCAGACCCTTCTGAATGTTTTCTTTTCCCCATACACTAGTCTGAGAGAGAGACATTTAAAATGTGGCTACTGATAAGCATTATGAACCAATAAACTCTTCCAAAAGGCAGATTTAAGAGACTCTTACAGCCACATGTAAAAAAGTTTCCGTTGTTATTTATTTATTTATTTTTGAGACGGGGTCTGACTCTGTCGCCCAGGCTGGACTGCAGAGGCACAATCACAGCTCACTGCAACCTCTGCCTTCCAGGCTCAAGTCACCCTCCCACTTCGGCCTCCTGAGTATCTGGCATTACAGGCATGTGCCACCACACCCAGCTAATTTTTGTCTTTTTTTGGTAGAGACAGGGTTTCACCACGTTGTCCAGGTTGGTGTCAAACTCCCGGGCTCAAGTGATCCACCCGCCTCAGCCTCCCAAAGTGTTGGGCCTACAGGTGTGAGCCACTGTGTCTGGTCTGTGATTTTTTTTTGATAAGAGTAGTATATTCTGATCCACTCTTACTTTTCCAGCAATAAACTCTGTTCATAGTTTACATGTAACTGAAATTATCCCACTAGGTTTTGAGAAACCTTCATCTATTTTCAAACACAGACTCAAGAAATCATGAGTTGTGTTTAAAGTGGATGCTTGGACATACTCAACTCAATCCCGGCTGGGTGCTATTTCATGCTCAATTAGTATCTGTTTTGGCATTTTCTTTAAATCTTGGAATAAAACAGTAATCCTGTTAAATAAATTTTTGTAAATATTCTTGGCATTCTTTCCTTTAGTAAAGAGGAAAGCTGCATGAAGTTCATAGTAAGATGGTTTCATTTTATCTGAATTTTAAGTAACTGGCTAATGATTTTCATTCCGCAGATGTGGACGACATTTCAGCATTGATTCAAATACACTTGATTCATCTATTTTGGTTTGCAAGAAAGTTTCTAATCCAAAAATAAAACTTTAAAAAGCTGAACATATATTTCTAAACCTGTGCCACAATGGCCAGTAAAATATTAAAGCATAATGTTCAGCTAAACTATTTCCAAGTCATATATCATTTTCTGTTTGGGTCCTACCCAACTGTTTCAAAGTTCATTTTTACAGTGTTCAGGGATAATAGCAACCGTATCATTCACAAGAGCCATGGCCAGTCAATTTCTACAGAGAGGAAATGGAATTTTTCCAAATAGATTAAGTTTTAGGGTAGAGAACAAAGACCCCCTGAGGTTAGCATTTCTGAAACAAAATGGCCAGAAATTAAGTTTGGATAATTTCAAGGGATATATTTCAAGTGTGACTAGCTTAAAATGGGAGGCCCCCTAACTTAAACATGAAAATTTTTAAAGCCCCCCGAAGCAGCAAGCAGAAAAAGAAGATGGGAACAAGGCAGGTTCCTATATCACAGCGAAAGTATTTATGACACCAACAGCAGTAAGGAGCCAGGCTCAGTGCCCCAGCCTCCCCTCATTTGTCCACCACTGCGGGAGAATGCGCCCTTTCTCATTAGCAAAGGTTTCAGATCCTTCAAGCCTATCTCTTCAAATGCTTACGCTTATTTTTTTTCTATTTTTATGATATCTTTTTAAAACAAAGATATACTTACATTTATTCCTAACGAGAAAACAACTTAATTTTTGTGAATGTTATGAGCCTCGGCTCCTGAGCTTCATATTTATAGTTCTGCCCGTCTCCTCTCTTGTTATATAAGCATTGGCTCCTAGCTGTTGTTAGTGTGTGTGCTGCATGTTTCCAAATTCGTTACCCTGACAACCCGGAGAAAATGGGCTTTGTGAGAGGGTCTTTGACAGTATGGGAAACCGACAACAGCACTTTGGGTTAGGCCTCCTCTCATACTTCTTGGTTCTTGACTGTGTTCCGATTTGTTACGGGGGTTAAAAGATGAATAGTGCATAAGTGAGTGTACCCTTCTATGATGTTGGCTACCCACTCAGAGTGAGTACTGTATCTGATTGTGAGGAGAGTGGAGAAGGTGGTATAGAAGCTGAAAGGGTTAAAAATATGGGCTCCAGTGAACCTGGGCAAGTAATTAATCACTCTAAGCTTCAGTTCCCTCATTCATAAAATGAAGATTATAGTTGCACCCAGTTCAGAAGGTTGTTAGGATTAAATAAGGTTAATCAGTGTGAAGTGCTCAGAACAGTGTCTGACAGAGTAATTACTCAATAAACAACAGCTGCCAGCAGTGATGGTGGTGGTTGATAGTGATTGTGGTGGTGGTGGTGCTGGTGATGATGGTGATGGAGGTGATGGTGGTGGTGGAGGTGCTGGAGGTAGAGGTTATGGTGCGGGTGGTGATGGTGGGGGTGGAGGTGGAGATGGTGGAGGTGATGATGGTGGTAGAGATGGTAATGGTGGTTGTGGAGGTGATGGTGGTGGTGGGGGTGGAGATGGTGATGGTAGTGGTGATGGCAGAGGCTATGGTGGTGGTGGTGATGGTGTTGGTAGAGGTGATGGTGATGGAGATGATGGTGGTGGTGGTGGAGGTGATGGTGACAGAGGAGGTGGTGGTGATGGTGGAAATGATGGTGGTAGTGAAGGTGATGGTGATGATGGTGGAGGTGATGGTGATGCTGACGGTAGTGGGGGTGATGGTGGTAGTGGTGGTGGTAGTGGAGGTGACGGTGATGGTGGAGATGATCATGGTGGTGGTGGTGATGGTGGAGGTGATGGTAGTGGAGGTGATGGTGATGGTCGTGGTGGTGGTAGTGTTGGTATTATGACTGTGAAGCAATATCCAGGCTCCTTTGTGCCTTCAGTAGCTCCTTCAGTGCCAAGATGGTCAATGAAAATTTCAGCCACTAAGACAAATCACTCTGGCCAAGTATCAGACAGGACCACAAATGCAAAACTGGGTATTTTCAATAACAAAAGAATAAGAGGAAGAAGGTGGCAAGGAGAATCTGGGTGTTGTGATACTGATACCTAACCCCCATTCCAAATTCTCTTATTTAAACCTTGAACCAAGGACGTGCAATTCTTGTAAGACAGTGGTCTGTTTTAGAAAGTGGAAAGCATAATGTTTAAGCACAAGGGATCAAACTGGTCGGCTTTGATGAAGTCCTTTCTGATACAAGGACATATTACCCATATTTTAAGCTTTCCCATGGTACTATGCTAATGCATGTTCAACACTACATCTAAAATCTCACAACCCTTCCAGCAATTCCATACCCAGTTCTTATTTTAAACTCACTGTATTTACATGCTTACACCTTTTCAATAAAGGCTTTTCAAAAGTGAAAGTACAATAAACTTACATACATTGTGTATGCATTATGACTTTTATTTATCTGGATTTACAGCATTTGTAGGTATTGTCACTTAAGTCAAAAAGGTTTGGGAAGGTGAAAAAGTTCAGATCCCTTAATCTTTTCTTCTGAAAATAAATTATTCATGAAGCTCTCTTCCTCATTCCCAAATGGTTAGGTTTAAACAATTGCTTAAAGTGCTGATTTTAACTGAAGAACACATTATTCATAAGGCCTACAGCCCAGGAAACACTTACTTGCTAACTGGTCATTTTCATCTGATCAATGACTTCACAGAGTTGAAACATACCACAGTGGAATGTGCTTCCAGCGCAAGGCCATGGCATTAAGTGCCTGACTCTCATAAACAAAGCAAGCTGGTTAATGGTCATTTTATGGTCCACATACTACTCTGAAATCTATTAGAGTGTGGTTTAGTCAACCTTATCAGAGATGATTTGGGGGTACTAAGCACAGTGGGAACCTTCCTGTAACAGGTTAATGGATCAATTTATTTATTTCAAATTTGTTCTTTTCAAGTTGAAAAGCCACTAAAGACCTTCCAAGAGATTCGCTCAATAACCACAAGGAGCGGCAGTGATGCTGGATCTGTTGCTCTTGGTCCTTCTCTGTCACTCATGGTTCAGAGCCACCGGCTCTCTGGTGACACCACAGCAGAGCTGAGTGAGATGCAAAGCCTGGCTTCGCCTCTTAGGAGTCTACAGGTTGATTAAAGTCTTGGGATACCTTATGTTGCAAGGCATCACTTCACTTTTTCTTCAACAAAAAATAAAGGATTCCACTTAAACAACAGACCCTAGGCTGTTCCCCTTTCTCGATAAATATTGTTTCAAATTTCTGATAAAAATATGTCACTAGCTTTAGACCTGTATCACCACCACCAACTGCTGGGAATTCTCTTTTTAAATTAACACTTTTTCAAAGTGTTGTTTTGCAAAATATAATGCACCACTGAAAAGTAACCAAGCATCAGCAAGACAGCAGGTGACCTTCAGGGACCCGGGAGTCTTTAGTGCTCCTTAGCAACTATGTGCATCCCAGAGAGGACTTCCACCTTGCAGTATGGTCTGACACCTAAGAATAAAGACTGCACTTTGGCCAGGGGTGGTGACTCACACCTGTAATTCCAGCACTTTGAAAGGCTGAGGCAGGAGGATTGCTTGAGGCCAGGGGTTTGAGATCAGTCTGGACAACACAGTGAAAGCCTGTTTCTTAAAAAAACAAAACCAAACCAAAACCAAAAGCAACCGATTTGCCAGGTATGGTGGCACTTGCCCGTAGTCCCAGCTACTCAGGAGGCTGGGACAGGAGGATCAGTTCCGCCCAGGAGGTCCAGGCTGCAGTAAGCCATAATTGTGCCACTGCACTCCAGACCAGGCAAGAGAGCCAGACCCTGTGTTAAAAAAAAAAAAAAAAAAAAAGGAAAGGAAAGGAAAAGAAAAAGGAAGTGCATTTCCACTAATGGTCCCCAAACTCAAGATTTCAGAGACCAGGCAAGAGAAAGTTTTATTTGTGCTGAATTTCAGGTTACATGCTATATGGCTAAAATCCCAATGTTGTCCCTAACATAAAAAAGAACAAGTTTAAAATGTCTTTACTTAGGATCCCTTGTGCTCTTCTAGTACCACTTGTAATGAAATGGTTGAAAGCAAGCACTTTGGAGTCTGTCAGTCACTATACTGATGCTGGGTGGCATGATCTAGTGGACAAGAACCTGGACTCCCAACGCTTAAGTGCCCAAGTTCAAGTCCTTGCTCTGACAGGACCTGAGCTAGCTATGTGACCCTGGCCAAGTCACTTAACCTCTCTGTGCTTCAGTTTCCTCCTTTGCAAAAGATACCTAATAATATCAACCTCACAGGAATTCTGGAAGACTCAATGACTAAAAAAAAATGCAGAGTACTTGGACTCGAGCACGTAGCAAGTACTATCTGGATGCTCACCAGAGCTATGACCATCTTCACTCTTCACTAGTTGTGTGGCATTGTTTAACTTTCTTGTATCTCAGTTTCTTCATCTGATAAAAAGGAACAATAATATTTCACTCACAGCATCGCTAAATAACCATGTATGTAATGTGCTTGGCACAGGGTCTAGCATATAATATGTGCTTGATATACAGTAGCTATCATTAATGTTCTATCAGTAATTGAATACTTTCTTACACTGTTCTTTACTCTGTACAAAAATCTTTGTGCTTGAATAAATATGCCATAAGTTTATTCAAAACATAAACCCTAGGCCATTCCAATTTGTGGGTGTTAATTCAAATTTTTCAGAAATGCATGGTACAATCTGCAGAACTGTACCTTCCCAATAAACCTCTCTTAAATGTATCTCCCATGACACCACCACTGTGAATCAACAAAAAATGCTCAATGGCTACTTGCAAATGGATAATTGTAAAATTAAACTGAAGTATATATTTTAAAGATATTACTTCTGCTTTCATTATCAGGTTGCACTTACAGCAGAGTCTCCAGCTCAGAAAACACTTTCCTCTCATGATTCTTTTTTTTGTTTTTTTTTAGTTTTGAGATGGAGTTTCGCTCTTGTTGCCCAGGCTGGAGTGCAATGGCACGATCTCAGCTCACTGCAACCTTTGCCTCCCGGGTTCAAGCAATTTCTCCTGCCTCAGCCTTCTGAGTAGCTGGGATTACAGGCATGTGCCACCATGCCTGGTTAATTTTGCCTTTTTTTTTTTTTTTTTTTTTTTTAAGTAGAGATGAGATTTCTTCATGTTGGTCAGGCTGGTCTCAAACTCCTGATCTCAATTGATCCGCCCTCCTCGGCCTCCCAAAGTGCTGGGATTACAGGCGTGAGCCACTGTGCCTGGCCTCTCATGATTTTTTTTTTTTTTTTTTGAGATGGAGTCTCGCTCTGTCGCCCAGGCTGGAGGGCAGTGGCGCATCTTGGCTCACTGTAAGCTCCATCTCCCGAGTTCGTGCCATTCTCCTGCCTCAGCCTCCTGAGTAGCTGGGACTACAGGTGCCCGGCACCACGCCCAGCTAATTTTTTGTATTTCTTTTAGTAGAGACGGGGTTTCACCGTGTTAGCCAGGATGGTCTCGATCTCCTGACCTCGTGATCCACCCACCTCAGCCTCCCAAAGCTTTGTGATTACAGCGGTGAGCCACCGTGCCCGGCCTCATGATTCTTATACTCAGGAATTAGAATGGGTCTTAAGCTAAAAGATATTTATGCTTATAAGAATGTTGAGACCAGGCATGGTGGTGCATGCCCGTAATCCCACCACTCTGGAATGCCAAGGTAGGAGGATTGCTTGAACCCCGAGGTTCGAGACCAGACAGGTCAACATAGTAAGACTTCATCTCTACAAAAAGTACAAAAATTAGCTGGGCATAGTTTTACATGCCTGTGGTCCCAGCTACCCGGGAGGCTGAGGTGGAAGCATCACTTGAGCCCAGGACGTTGAGGCTGCAGTGAGCCTAGATCACACCACTGCACTCCAGCCTAGGCAAGAGAGACACCCTGTCTCAAAAAAAAAAAAAAAAAAAAAAAAAAATTCCTAGTACTACGAGGTGAAAGGGACCCAACCCTCTTCTTTTACTGATAGTAGAAACCCTAGTGCATGAAGAGAGAGGCCCAAGGTTGCACCTTTACTAAGAGGCAGAGAGATGGGACAAGAATCTTGCTTTGTGGCCGGGCGAGGTGGCTCACGCTTGTAATCCCAGTGCTTCGGGAGGCCGAGGTGGGCGGATCACGAGGTCAGGAGATCGAGACCATCCTGGCTAACACGGTGAAACCCCGTCTCTACTAAAAATACAAAAAATTAGCCGGGCGAGGTGGCAGGCGCCTGTAGTCCCAGCTAATCAGGAGGCTGAGGCAGGAGAATGGCGTGAACCCGGGAGGCGGAGCTTGCAGTGAGCCGAGATCACGCCACTGCACTCCAGCCTGGGAGACAAAGCAAGACTCCACCTCAAAAAAAAAAAAAAAAAAAAAAAAAGAATCTTGCTTTGTTTCTGTTCTACATCCATCTTTCTTCCCATTATTTTATAGGACTCACTAATGGAAACACTTGAAAACACTGTATTTGTGAATCTAGAGCAGGAGTCTCCAACCCCTGGGCCACCGACGGGTACCAGTCTGAGCCTGTTGGGAACTGGGCCGCACAGCAGGAGGCAAGTGGTGGGCGAGCAAAGCTTCATCTGCATTTACAGTCGCTCCTTATTGCCCACATTCCTGAGCTCCACCTCCTGTCAGCTCAGCGGCCGCATTAGATTCTCACAGGAGTGTGAACCTGACTGCGAACTGCGCATGCGAGGGATCAAGCTTGCACACTCCTTATGAGAATCAAATGCCTGATGAGCTGTCACTGCCTCCCATCACCCCGAGATGGGACCGTCTAGTTGCAGGAAAACAAGCTCAGGCTCCCACTGATTCCACATTATGATAAGTTATATAACTATTTCATTATACATGACAATGTAATGATAACAGAAATGAAGCACACAATGAACGTAATGTACTTGAATCATCCCGAAACCATCCCCTGCTCCTGCCCCCCGCACCTTCCATCCATGGAAAAATTATCTTTCATGAACCAGCCCCTGGTGCCAAAAAGGTTGGGGACCGCTGATTTAGAGTTTACTCAGTCTTAGATATGAGGGACTCCATAATGGAAAGACAAGAGACCAAGATATCAGTCCTCTCTGCTGGGACAAGGTGAGCCTGGATTTTTAGTATTTGGTGACGGTTGATTCAGTGTATATTTCGTTACTATTTTAAATATCTTCAATGGAGGTTTCCTCTTGTATTTTGTATATTAAGTGCCCTCATCACATTTTAGAAAAAGATTTTTCTTTTACTTCTATTTCAGGGTAACATAATCATAACAAAGAGGTTAAGAGCTTTTGGGGAAAGTTTCCCAGTTTCTTGGTGGCAAGGGAGGATAAGCCTGTTGTGCCCATCATTTACACTAGGCCGCTGCTATTCCAGCCCAAGAGGGATTGGAGAGGGAGCCAGATGGCCCTGGCAGACTGAGAGGATGAAGAGCAGGTCCGGGGTGACACGCGCCACACACAGAGCTCAGAGGCTTGAGCGGGCAGTGCATGAGAGTGGCTACTTGCAGGTGGTCAGGAAGGCCCTGAGGCAACCTCTCATCTGATGGAGACAGCATAATTTTGGAATCTCTCTAAATCTCCTCCTGGAAACCAGACAAAGCAGCTGTAATAGTGAGAGCTGAATGAACTCTTCAGTAAAGCCAGATTTAAAGAACTCCCCGTGATCCACAGCACACAGGTGGGCAGCACCGCCCAGCATCAGCAGCTGTGAGGCTGGAGGGCTGGGGGGCGTGGAGGGGTGGGAGGGAGGTGAAAGGCGAAAAATGACCTGCCCTAGTGCCACAAGATCCCAAGATGTCCAGGAGATACTCACCTCCAGAAGAGGGCCCTGCAGCGGGAGCCTTGACAAGTGGGTCTGGGAACAGCAAGCAGATTGGGCAAAGTCCTCTGAGTGTTTGCACGCAGATGCCCACAAACCCTTACAAAAGGGTCACTGGGGGCTGCAGAACCACCCAGCGAACCTCCACTCAGAAAAGCAGCTCCTCTTCTGCGGACATGTGGCTGGGAGCCGAACCCAAATGAAGCCGGCGGGACGCCCAGAGTGGAAGGAGGGTGGGCTGCCCAGGGCCTGGCAGGGCCACCAGCACAGCACCTGAAGGCTGGGGTGGCCACAGAGTGCAGACACGTACCCAGTGCCTTCATCCTCGCTGAGGCCAGGAGGCCGCCCTGGCTACCATGCTCTCTCCATGGTAGGGCCCTTCATGGGGGCAACACAGAAATACTACAATACCACCTTACCCAGTACTACAGGAGAAAACAAGGTGAACCCGAACAGGACAGTCCACAACACGAAACGGTGACCACAAGCTGGTGAAAACTGTAACCAATTATTTCAAACTGAGCTGAAAGAAATTAAGGAAACAACTAACTGCTGCTTTGAAAAAACAGCACAAATCAGAAATAGACGTTCTCAGAAGCGAGATGGCTGGACAAGAACATGCGAAATGAGAACTGGCAAAACTCAGTAAAATGTGAAGGCAAACAATGTTAGAAATAAAGACCAAATTAAAAGAAACATAAAAGCAAAGAGACATCACAGAAAGCACAGCAAGATAAATGGAGGCTAGGAAGAGAACAGTGGAGAAGACAAACACCAAACAGATCATGTGGAGTTCGTTTGGATCCTGATAAAAAACAAACTGTAAAAAGGCATTTTTAGACAAGTAGGGAAATACGAATACAGGCAGAGTATTGATGATATGAAGGAATCGTTAATTCTGTTACATAATGGCATTGTGATTATAAAAGTGAATGTCCTTATTTTGCAGAAACAAGTGCTTGGGGGTAGAATGACATGACACAAGGGATTTGCTTTAAAACATTCCAGTAGCAACAACAAAAAAGCAAAAGCAAAAAAGAAAGAAACAAAAGATAGATAAAACACGGCCAAAGGTTGGTGATTTGGGATTGGGGGGATTATCCCATGGGAGTTCTGTTTCCCATTCTACTTTTATGGGTTTTAAAACTTTAATAATAAAAAAGCGTGTTGGGAAGAAGGACACCCGGCACGCTGTGAAGAGAGCACAGCTGGCAGAAGGAACAGAAAGTGCTGAGGCACAGGTGCTCTCAGACTTGGAGATTTCCCGGAACAGTGAAGAAGCTTAGCAAGGACAGGGTGAGAGAGAGGAGGGTGGAAGGTGATGAGGCAGTGGAACCAGCAGGAGCCAGATCACAGAAGCCTTTGCAGACCAGCAGTAAGAGGAGTTTGGAATTTATTGCGAATGTGATGAGAAGCCACTAAGGGGTTTAACCATTAGGGACAAAACTAAATCTGTGTCATGAAATGTTGCTCTGGCTGCTTTATGTAGAGGCCAGAGTAGAAGCAGAGTCCAGTGAGGAGACGTTGGCAGGACCCCAAGTGTGAAAAGAGGGTGACCTGGACCTGGGTCCCATCAGCGGTGACAGGGAGAAGAGCAGGACTTGAGATGTAATCTAGAGATATTGCTTGTGAACTAGACTGGGGGCGGGGGCAGGGAGGTGAGAGACATTTCTTTTTAGATTCCAGTCTTAATTACCTGTCTGATTTGAATCCTTTTCCCAGAAATGAGAGGAAAACTTTGCCATTTTCTACGGTTTATCTCTATGCAAAGGAGTCTGCATCTCTAAAAGGGAATTTCAAAAGCACTATCAGATTTAAACCGTAATCAGAAGTCTGACTTACATGTGTGGTCGCTGAGGTCACTCTTCCATGCAGACATTACAGTGATAAGCTTGCAGACTACGCAGGTAACTGACAGAAGGGATTTTACTACAAGGCTAACTACTCTCTCAAAAAAAAAAAAAAAATCTATGTTGGCAATTTCTGTTTCTCTCCCTCTAGCCCTCTTAATTCTAGTACAGATAGCTTCTAATCGGATTTGTTGTGATTAGAACACACAGGTTTCAAATATGAGAGATTTGAACCAATGAATATTTATTTCAGATTCTTCTGGAGGAATGAGTACTAAAATGATCTAGCCCTTTTCCCTACATGGAAAGTGAGGTCAAATTTCATATTCCAATTTACAATTGGAGCAAGTCCCCAATACAAAACAGTGTCTTTTAGATTTACCAAAAAAAAATAATAGCTTGAGCAGGCAGGTTTTGCTCACTTACACCTTCTTACACCAAATGCTATTCTTCCGAAGTTCTGCACTATAAATAGAGACAGACACACGCAGTTGATGGACAAAGCAAAGAAATATCCTAAGGCAGTAGACAGCAAATGTAACCTCCAGCAATAAATTCCTCAAAAGCCACACTAAAGTCTCAGGTGGTATGTCCCCACCACCCAGAATCTAGTACTCAGCCCTGTATACATTCAGGTTTAGGAAATGTCCAATGAACGAATAAATGAGTATTAAATCTTTGACTCCAGTTGTCCTGCTTCTCCCCTGAACTCTCCAAGTCCCTGGGCTGAATGAAGAGAGACTCAGGTAAGGGTAAAGCTTTCGTGGGAACAAGGTCAAGAAGATCCCTGGTAACATTCACAGAAAAGAACTGTTGTACCAAAAATGCTAGTCCCAACATGGAGTAACCTACAGAGTTTGCCCCATCAGTCCTGTTCAGAAAACCAACAAAAGGGAGGCTGACATGGGTGGGTCATCTGATGTCAAGAGTTCGAGACTACCCTGGACAACATGGTGAAACCCTCTCTCGACTAAAAATACAAAAAATTAGCCAGGTTCGTGATGGTGTGCACCTGTAATCCCAACTATTTCCAAAACTGAATATGTACCTCTCTACATTAAAATATGCAGAAAATAATTACTATCACAGAATTTATAAATGAGGGAAACAATTTAATACAATAAAATTTCAAACACTCAAATGCTCAGAGCAGGAAGATCACTGAAATTAATCATGAACCATCTTCCTGTCACTCCTACCTAGAAAAAACTATCAACTTTCTAGTACACTTTCTTTTTTTTTTTTTTTCAACTTTCTAGTATACTTTCTTGGTTTAATAGTTCCCTGTCCATTCCCTTCTTCCTTCTTGTGGACAAAACCCTGCCTGTGACAACTAGCCCCTTTCAGGGAAGGGCCCATCCCCAGCTGTAGGGATCCTGAGCAGGTTGACACTATCCCCTCCAGGATAACTCTGGGTCCTTGGCAATGACTAGGATGCCAACAAGCATGCATGTGATGTGTGACCATTCTGGCCAATGTGACATGAAGAAATTGGTTGCAGGGCTTCTGGAAGAGGCTTCCCTTTTTTCTTTTTTTTTTGAGATAGAGTCTCACTCTGTCACCAGGCTGGAGTGCAGTGGCACGATCTTGGCTCACTACAACCTCTGCCTCCCGGGTTCAAGCGATTCTAGAGGCAGAGTTACCTGGGTCTTGGCTTTGTCTTGTCTGACTGGATGGGCTGCAGTCATCTTGCAGCCATCGAGGGAGCAGCTGGAGGAAGAACAGCAGTTTGGAAAGATGACATCCTTGAGCTACTGAATTACTGTATTACTGGATTCTTTTTTTTTTTTGAGACGGAGTCTCGCTCTGTTGCCCAGGCTGGAGTGCAGTGGCGTGATCTCGGCTCACTGCAAGCTCCGCCTCCCGGGTTCATACCATTATCCTGCCTCAGCCTCCTGAGTAGCTGGGACTATATGTGCCCGCCACCACGCCTAGCTAATTTTTTTTTTTTTTTTTTTTTTTTTTTTTTTTTTTAGGAGAGACGGGGTTTTACCGTGTTAGCCAGGATGGTCTCGATCTCCTGACCTCGTGATCCACCTGCCTCAGCCTCCCAAAGCGCTGGGATTACAGGTGTGAGCCACTACGCACGGCCTACTGGATTCTAAGATAAATTTCCCTCCACATTTATTAATCTCTGAAATCAGATGTGTTTTATAAGCTGTAGCATGTCATCATGTAACTGGCAGAGATTTTTCTTCCTTAGTGGAATGTAGTATCAGGGCGCATCTTACAGTTGGTGACATCTCAGAGTTGACTGTAGTTCACCCTAGTGCTGCCCTCACCTTGGAATTTCTTTCTATAATAAACTTATTATAAATGGACTGCCCTGTTTCGGTTAGTTAAGTTAGTTCTACTGTTAAGTTAGTTTAAGTTAGTCAGTTACAGGGTTTCTGATACTTGTAGAAGAAGGTACCAGGCTTAACGGATATACAGATCAAGCAGGAATCTCTGAGGGTCCTGTGTCAGACTGACCAGCATCCTCGTTACCATTCTCACCACGCGGTTCTATTAGTGGGCTGAGCTTTTAATGAGCCCAGGACATTGGGGATGTGTGATCGTATCTGACCATGTAGACAGGGTTTTCAGAGTGAGAAGGGGCCTTGGAGATTGCAAAGTTTAATTCTCTCATTTAAAAAGTGAGGAAACTCAGGCCCAGAGAGAAATGACCTACCCAAAGAAGAGAAGTGGGTCAGTGACAGAGCTGGGGACAGAAATCAGGAGTCTGGACTGTTTTACACTCACAGGGGCCTCCTTCGTTCACTTGCCTGAAATGTGGAACGCGGGAGAGAAGAATGTGGGAGGGTTATACTTGACCAACATTTGACTGTAAACTTTCCTCCCAACTCACCTGTTAGGCAGGACTACATCTAAAGTCCTGTGCTCTTGTCACTCGAGCTGTATTCCAGTGAGGATCCTCCAGTTGTTGCTTTTACCAGTTACCTCGTTTGCTATCACTTCTTCAGTTTTTTCCTACATCTCCCCCTCCTCTCCCTCAGTTCAGAAGGGCATATACCTTTTTTTAAGACCAGCAAACCCAAAAACTTGGCTGGTAGTGGGTGTTCAATGGAACCTAAGTGATTTTCTACCTGATACGCTCAGTTCTAAGTTTAACTCTCATCTATTTTCATGCTGACCTTTAAGCCAAAGCAAAAAGCCACGAAAAGAAACATAATTACTTTGTAGTCATTTGTAAAACTTGTTTTAGTTGCTGTTATTTATCTCTTTTCCTTTAAATATGTGATTTGGAGAAGTAATACTCAGATTACACCTTAGAGCCAATCTTTTTCAAAAGGAATGTATCTCCAATTTTTTAATCAAATAAATAGCAGCTTAGCATTGTACCTCCACTATGAGAAGTTCACTACTTCTTAAAAATTGTAAACAGTCAACTCTCTGTGTGATGAAGAACATGTAGGAATTTGGTTAGTGGGTCATCCAGACCAAGTTACTACTCCTTTCATCTTGCTGAACAGTTTGTTGCTTACTCACACCTCAACAGACAAGGGCAGAAGCAAGGACAGTGGGTAAGTCCTGAGTTCTCATCTTGTTTCTGCTGCTAAATGAACAAGCTTCATCAATTTTCCGTGAATATCATCTCTCTGGGTTAGTTTCCTTGTTTTAATTAACGTTTTTTTTTAAGCAACAGTGGTCCAGTCATTCATTCTTTTGACCACATTCCTATACTGCCATAAGCGCTGGGGGAGCAAAGATGATGACACAATCCCTGCCCCTTAAAGAGTTAATAGCTTAAGAGAAGCAAAGAGTAACACAAATATGTAATAACTGATGAGAAAGGAACGACGGAGAAACACAAAGCATTATGAGGATACAAAAGACGTCATCAGGATCAACTGGCTGCAAAGAACAGGAACACACTAAAACTAAGCTGAGTAAAAAAGGACGGGGGGTTTCATTGGCACGACACCCAAATGTCCCTCACAGATTCAAATATCAGGAATTCTGCCGGCTCTCCAAGGGAGAGGAATTATAAACTGAGGGACTGTCAGAAATCTAAGCAGCATCTCTCTCTCCTTCTCTGTGAGTTTTGTTTGATTCTCTAGAACATACTCATTCCCTTTCCTGTCCTCCATTTAGCAGGGTCTGTGACCAAAGGTCACAGAGTGTGAGGTAGGCAGTTTCCCACGAAGGGCTGTGAGGGCACAGAGAGGAGAGAAGGACTGACGGAGGCAACAAGTCTCATCTCCAGGAAAGAGAAGGTTCTGTGTGGACCAGAGCTGTATCATACAGAGGAGTTCAAAGACACCTCGGGACTTGCTTAATCCAACTCCTGGTAACTAAAAGGGAAAAAATGGAGGTGAACTAAAGTCAGGGGAGCCCAAGGTCATCTGGCTAAATCAAGAGAGCCCAGAATGAACCCAGCCTCTGGTCTCTTACTCAATCCAGGCATCTAAGCACACCCCAGCAAAATGCTGCAATGCTGGAGATTCAATTATCCTCTCCATTATCCTAATCGGCTGATAAGTTATGCTCTTAAAATCAAAGGCCAAGAAAATAACAATAAAAACAGTCACTGGGCAGTGGGTATAATATTAGTAGGTTATCTTATTACTGAGATGAGTGATAGGATTATTCCCAGGACCCTGAGTGCAGGTCCTGTAACCAAATATGAAGAGCAAATGTTATCACTAATCCAATCTTCCATTACAAATAGGCCTTGCTAATGAATTAAAATAAATCCTGCCAGGAAAAGACAGGTAATTTAGGGAAGTTAGTAAAGAAATATCTACAAAGTCTTGTTTCTTCCTTGACAAACTGAACTTTTGAACAATTAGCTTCATCATTTGCTTTAAGAAAATCTGTAAATATAAACTGTTTACAATGATTACGAAAATAGCTACCAAAAGACACCCAACCAAATAAATGAATACAGCAATAAACTAAGCTGGTTCTGTCTCTAATCTACAACACTATTATCTAATCAGGACAGACTGAAAAACAGATCATTACGCTTTAAGAACACTATAATTAAAAGAGGCCTTCCCCCTTTCCGCTCTCCCAAACCCTGATCACAACACAGTTATTTCAAGATTCTACTTGCAGGAGCCCCATTTAAACAGGAAAAGCACTAATTGGGGCTCTAGTAGCAGCTGTACTACTTTGATGTCAGTTACAAGGATGAACTTGAACAGAATTTTTTATGGCCCTGCCAAGCCAGCCAGTCACCAGTCCAGTTAACCCTTCAGCCACTCGTTACTCCAATCATGATTTCTGGAACTGTATTCAAAAGCTGCTTCTTCAGGAACTCCACGTGTGCCACATTCTCTGCCTGGAGCCCCTATGCAGAGCAGAATGGTGACCATCACAGAGAAGCCAGGTGTCAGCCAAATAAGGAAGTGGCAGCTCTGGAACCAAAAGCAGTCAGGTCAAAGCCCGGTTTGTGGGAAGTAGTACTGAACTGAAAGTGAGAAAATGTAGGCCCTAGTTACCACTTGTCATTACTACTGTGGCCTTACAATATTTCTGGGCCTTATTTTCCTTGTCTGAAGAATAAGTTGGTCTGCATGATTGTTAAGGAGTGTCCGACTCCTTGAAAACCATCGTTAGGGCAATCTGATTTGATTTCTCCAACACAGCCCTTGTTCCCAGTCAACTCTCTGGGTGGCGTGGACTACTCTGCTCTGTGGCTGGCTGTGAAGAGCTCTTCCCCTCCCTGAGAGCTGTGTACTGCTCTCTCTGGAGGGGGTTCTGGAACACAGTACTAACAGCAGCACCCCAATAGCCTGGGGCTGCTCTTGGTTCATGTAAAGGGCCTAAGTCATTGCAAAAATGAACGTTGCTAGCCAAAAATAATTGTTATGTTCATTTCAAGAATAATTAGAAAATAAGTAAATCGGTCATTGTTGAGGGGTGCTAGAGAACCAGCTCTATTCTGAAAACTAGAACACAAAGAAATGAATCAAGCATTTACTCTGCCTGTCCTGGATAAGTTATACCACAAAGCAACCAAATAGTTTGAGATGGGGAAGTTTGTCTTTGTAGACGTGTTCCAGCTGATAGATGAACAAGGAAGACGGCATGACTGTATCGCCTCTCTGCAGCCTGAGGAATCTAGACACTGAGCGTAAGTGGCAGCTAACGTCATCAAAAAGAGAGACAACCAGACATTTTGTGCCTCCTGCTAGAACACAATACCATCGATGAAGCAGCCTTATGAAAACAAACAAGCAAATCAAACATGACTCTGATCAAGCATCTTCACCCAGCCACCAAATCTACAGTACAGACCAAGCACAGACACATGTTTAATGAAACCCAGGAGATGAAGTCAGCAAAATCCAGACTATGGAAAACAACTTGATGTCTTCAGCAACAAAATTTCAGGGGGAAAAAAGAGAGATGTGGAAGGAAAAATTACATATACATACATTTAAAAAGACACAAAAGACATTATCAATCAAGAAGTGGATTTGGATCCCAATTCAAATAAACTGCTTTAAAAAATCATGACACCTATGAAACAACCAGAAATTCATAAATTGACTAGACAGCTGACATTACAGAACTATAACTAGTTTTATTTTAGGTGGGATAATAGTATTATGGTTTTGTTTCTTGAAAGTCTTTACACTTTATGTATCTTGAAACTTTAGAGGTCCACAGTGAAATGCTTATGGATTAAATGATATGATATCTCAGATTTGCTTTGAAATAGCATAAGGATCTGATGGACGCTGGAGTCCACGTGAGTTCATTTCAGTCTTCTATGTGTGCGGACATTTGAAGTTCTCCATTAAAAAGTTTAAAAAAAAAAAAAAAACTTTTAAGAAAAATGACTGTCCAAGCATGGTTTCACTCTACCCTGACATTTAACTTTGTACCATTCTGCACTGGATTCAAATGGGCTGAAACATACTGCTCTTCAGAACAACTGCAGAACTGGAGAAACCAGGGCCTTTTATTCAGGTTTCAACTGTGCACGTACAGAACTTGCAGCAAAGAAAATTTCCTTGCTGTCTATAATATGGCTAGATCATCCCTACCCTTTCTCCCACTTTCTGTGCTCTTCCTTTATACTACAAAGCCCTAAAAATTATGTCAGGGAAGAGCCCTTTATGTAAATAAATGAATTATCATCTTTACAAACCTAAGATTAGCTACAACTACCTGGTGACAATTTGGTGCACAAGCTTGTACAGGCAAGTGATGAACCGCAGAGATGACGGGTGTCGCTTGCATCGCTTGCCTTTTTCTTTTTCCCTCTCACCCATGCCTTGGGCCTTGGGAGCTCCCTGGACATTATCTGGCTCTGATGAGGCACAAAGCTGGAGGCAGCAGACCCAATCTAGGTCAAATGTGGCACCTAACACCTCCCTCTTTGCCGCACCATTTTAAAGAACAGCATCAGCCCAACCAATGAATTAAATCAGGAAAGATCCAGAGTAACTGCAATCTCATTTTAAGCAGATTAGAGAATGTAACCAATGCTTATGTATCTTCCTTTCTGTATTAGGAGCATATGATAGATCTGAGCAAACATTTTGTTTTTCCAACTAAGTTGCACTACTTATTTGCTACTAAATATTAAAAGCTGTTAAAAAAAAAAAAAAGAAGAACAACCAAAAAAAACCCAATCTGGATTTTAGTACTGAAGCTAGATCACCTAGGGAGCCTGGTCTTAATGCTATCTGCCATCCCCCTTGCAGAGGGCCTGGAATATGGTAGGTGCTCAATGAAATACGGTATTGAATAAAGAATGAAGGAATCACTCTTAAACTCCCCCATTTTAGAAATGGAGAGTTTACATTTTAGAAATGTGTCATCTCCATAAGGACATCTGCTCAGTGGCAAAGCCACTTACGCCAAAATATTCCTTACCTTGGATGGGCTCTGTCTACTAGTCCATGCTAACTCCTTGTAGAGTAGCACCTGAAAACAAGATGGCTGGCTGGCTGGCTAGCTGGCCAGAGAATTCGCCCTCGGGATTCTATGAGACTTCTTTCCTCAAAACCTTAGGCTACTTGGTTTGCCTAAATTAACATTTTAACTTTTTATTTAAAGTATAATAAAACTATACATTTTCAATTAAGAACTTAAGCTCAAACCTTAACTGTTTCCTCAAATGGCTTTTGGTCTATGAATTGCCAAAAGTACAAATATATCACTAACAAGAAAATTGTTATCTCTTGAGGGATGGGGGAAGGTAATATATGTGTGTGTGTATATGTGTGTGTATATATTATAGTGCCACATACACACACATATGTACACACACACACATATGTATAAAAGCTTACAATGGGAAAACGGGAGGTGGGTGGGGGAGAGAGGAAGGAAAATGAGGTGCTATTTAACAAGAGCAGTTGCTCTAAGCACTGAACTGCCTTAAAAATAAGCCAGCCACCAAGTTCATTACATATCAAATGCTGGACCAGGCAAAATTTTTCCTCACATTCAGAACACACCTGATTTTGATCCAAAAACAAAGACTACCGTGCAATCAGCAGAAGGCTTCAATGATTGAGAGATTCTAGTATTCGCGAGAGCTCAAAACAGACTGGCAGGTACCCCTCCTGGACACAGCATGCCATTTCATGTGTCTGCACTTTGTCTTTCCATAAAACAAATGGACCTTAGGGCAAAAAGGTAAGGGGTACAAAATAATACATCGCTCTTCACTTATCAGGAAGCATTTGACCGAAGACAGTTATGCTTCCCAATTAGTTCTTAAAAATAAATGCACAATATTCAATCATTTTATGGATTCTGCCCTTCTTGAAAACTCTTTTAAAATGGGCTTTGACTGTTTGCTGGCAAAACTGTATAGAAACGTGAGCCTGACTAGTCCCATTAAAAAAAAAAAAAAAAAAAAGGTACAAAAATGTCACGCTTTAACCACTTCGCTGCTGCTCCAGAGAACCTTCTTAGTTCAATGAATTCTGACACTTCTCGCAGCAGACAGCAGGCAGCACAGACACAATCGAATTCCTTGTTAGTAAAGAAACAGTTCAATGGAGCAGATTAGGAAATAAAACCCCGGAGGAAGAGTTTCGGTCACCCCAAATTTTTGACAGAATTTGCACATTTTTAAAGCAAGGATTAAACTCCAGGTTTAAAAAAAAAAAAATCAGTATAGCTTTCTTTATCAAGAGCTAAATCTGGATGATGCTATCATTTCTTGAAGCAGCAGGACTCCTAATTGCAACAAAGAACACCACTGAAATTGTTGCCCAAAATATAAATCTGATTTCAGAGCTGTTGGCTAGAAGCACATTTTGTGACTATATGAAACTTAATTTCACACCTTGTATAAACATTTGCTCATTCACAGCAATTGTTGCAAGTTTTAAGGAAAACCACTATTTGTCTTGGCTAAATTACAATAAATCATATCCTTCTGATTTTTGCACAGGGTGATGGCTAAAGACGTTTTCCTTCAAAACTGGCGTAAGACATGTGTAAAGCCCCATGGAATCTGGGCCCATGTGCTGAAATGAAACTAAAATACGGTCTCTGATCATGAAGAAGTCACACACATAAGAAAATGCACAGATGATCCAAAATTCCTCTCTCTCAGTTTATTTTAAAATGTGGCCATTTGTGAGAACCAATCCTAACGGAGGCAAGCTGTACAGTTCTTCCTTCCTCAACTATTCCCAGGAGAAGGGGCTGCTAGTCCAAAACAGGAGGAGGAGCAGAAAGGGCTCATATAATTTACAACAGCCTGGGTGGTTGAAGCTGGTGTGCATCCGCAATAGCAGGAAGGCAACTTACTATATCAACACAATTGCAAAGCAAGGCCAGGAAATGGCGCAGGAGGCTACAGCCAGCCCCGTCACCCAGTCATCACACTGCTACCCTAAGGCAGCAAGTGGAGCTCAGGGAGAGGGGGCACACAGCGGCCAAGGAGGCAACACACTCTCTAACAGTCCTCCAATTTCCAACCAGATTTGACAACTGACTCCACTTACTTCCTACTTTATTTTGAAGTGGTAGAGAGGGTAAGAAAAGGGACTCCAGTTAGGAGGAAAGCACCTAGGGAAAGGCACTTACTACCCCTAGACCCTCCCCTGCCCTCCAGCCCGCCATGTATATGTTTCTATCAGCAGCAGTAGCAGCAGTGGTAGATACCACTTATCATGCACTTCCCATGTTCTTCCACGCTGGTAATCTGTTTCACTCATGGCTCCCGGTGGAACACTTCCCAGTATTTATGCCCTTGTGTAGTCTCCTCCCCTTGAGTCTAGGACAGTCTTGTGACTTGCTATAAGAATAAAACATGGTTGAACTGACAAGGTGCCAGTTCCAGGCCTAAGCCTCAAGAATGCTTGGCAGCTTTTGCTTTCGCACTCTTGGGAGCCCTGAATTGCCACCTAAGAAGTTCAGCTCTTCTGCTCGAGATCACGTGCAGAGGCCACACGGAGAGGGAGGGGCTGTGAGGCTACAGGGAAAAAGAATCAGCTCCCAACCAACCACGCAACTGAATACAACTCCCTGAATGATCACAGAGAAGACCAGGAGTAGAATCACCTAGGTGGGCCAGACCAGACTACACAATCATGAGCAAATAAAATGTTTTGTTGTAAGTAGCCAAGTTTTGACATGGTTTGCTATGAAGCAGACAATAAGTGATTCAACGTGTATGGCCTCATTTATTATCATGACTACTGATGAAGCAGATGCTGTTACCCCATTTTACAGATGGGAAAACAGCAGACAAGTAAAAACTTGGTCCACGGCTGCTGACGGGGAGGTGGATTTGAACCCAGTCGGTGGGACACTAGAGGTGGTCCTCTAAATTGGGGACCACCAAACATCTTCTTGAAGGCCCAGGGAGTAAATATCGTCAGCTTTTCTGGCTGCAGGATCTGCTGCAATGCCTGACCTCTGTGCATCTCGAGCTGCAGTACAAAAGCAGCCATATGCAATATGGAAATGAATGGGCAAGGCTGTGCTCAATAAAACTTTGTTCACAGAAACGGGTAGTAGGCCAGTGGGCCTTGGTTTGCCAATCACTGCTTTAGTCAGTGTTTTTCCAACTGTCATGATATTCACCACCTGAGGATTTTGTTAAAATGTAGATTCACATTCAGGAGGGTCTGCGACTCTGAGTTTCAGCAAGTTCCCAGGAGACCATGCTGCTGATCCACAGACCACACTTTCTGACTCAGGACACTCAGAAGTGCCTCATGTAATTAACGAGCACTTATTCTGTCCCAGGCATAATACTAACCACTTTCTACGCTTCCTTTAGTGAGAGGAAGCTTACAATCATGTAAGTTTTATTTTTATCCCCATTTTACAGATGAGGAAAAGGATTAAAGAAGTCACCTGGGCCAAATCTCTTCATGAAGAAAGCTACCATGGATTTTCCCTCACTGCTTGGCTCCTGTTACTGGATTCGATATAACTTACTCTTCACATTTCAAGACCACCACACTTTAGAAGGAAAATTTTAAGACATGCATAAAAAACTTTAATGATGGCTAACCTGCCAAGCAAACTTTCTCAGTGTTTCGTCATGCTGCAAACTTTCCTGTCATTGAATAGGGAATATGGTCCTTTTATTTCAGCAGTAGCTCCTATTTCAAAGGTTCCTGTAATACTTTACAAAATTGGCTTTGACTTTGGTGAGAGACAAATGTATGGAAGCCTATTACTATATTAAACCTAGACTTCCCATCCAATCATTAACAATGAATATTTTTAGCATCTAAAAATGTGCATTTCAGACAGATATGTAAATATTTAGCACTATACTTTTGAGACAACCTTTCATTTTCAATTATGCAGAGGAGGTGTTTTCATTAATAGTCTAATTATATCACATATTTTCATTCTACACAATATTTTGCTTCTATATTTGAAATAACTGAATTCATCTGTGCTAATAAATATTCTAAATGGACATCTTAATAATTGAAATTAGCACATACTGTACCTCTCAAAATAATTTATAAAACAGGAACTACTGTTTACATTACACAACAGGGCAAAACCAGCCATGATCAGTAGCTTGGCTCCAGGTCACATATCAGGTGAAATTCCTCATGTGGCTCCAACTGATCCAGCTCTATTTAATCAGAGCTTAATCAGAGTCACTTTCTGACCTCTCATCTCAAGAGTAAGTCCAAGCCTTGGTGTTCACAGCCCCAACTTGTCTTTACCCCTTTATGACACTGTTCCCCATCCTCTGTGTTGCTCTGAGACACCTACCCCAGAGACATACACAGCTAACTCCCTCCCCACATTTGCTCAGACATCACCATTTCAAGGCAGTCTCCCTAACCGTTCTTTTTAAAGTCGCTGCCCACCTCCCACAAGCTCAGCCCTCCTGGCTCTTCACATCCCCGCCACTTTCCCCGACAGCACTAATCACCTCCTCACATTCTGTACACGACTTCTGATTGTTTGTCTTCCACACTCTCCGCTAGAATGTAAGTATCACAAGGGCAGGAGTCTGTTCACTCAAGTGCTCAGGGCTCCTAGAACAGTGCCTGCCATTTAGCAGGCACTCAGCTGACTATGAACTCAAGATCGACTTGTTTGCCAGGCACTGTTCTAGGCACTGGGGTTACAGCAGTGACCAGGACAAACAGCGTCCCTCCTTCACAGGGATTTGGGCCAAATAACAAAACAAAACACAAGATAATACACCCATAAGAGAACAGCGGAACAGAGCACTACAGGGATCATGAAAAGGTGTATGATACAAGGTGACTGGGGAAGCTACTTTAGGTTGGGTAGTCAGGGAAGGTCCCTCTGACGAGCTGACATTTCAGCTAAAAACTACAATAAGGAGAAAGTATTTAAATCTTCCACATGCTTCTCTGATTTTCCATCTTGCTGGTCTGCTGTGAACTCCTGAGGTGAGTCACAGTCCCTGTTTCTCTTGGTGCTTCCTGACATTTATACATTTATGCTGGTATTTTGAGCCTGGGACTGACCTGTTATGGCCTCACTGTGGACTTACATTCTGTCCTTATAAAGCTTCTCTTTGCAGTCATTTATACCATATGCCTTGAACTCAGCCTTATCTAGTATTTCTATTACAAGTCCAGTTTTCTTTTAGTTAGAAATACAGGATCTGTCTTTGTCTAATAGCTGTTTTATGTTGTACATAGCAGGGTTTTATTTTGGGGACAATCTGAGTCTTTTTCCTGTAGCAGATATTTATCTCATTGGTATTTATTGATACTGCAGGTGTGTGGCCTAATTTGGTGGTCTTATGAGACTGTTTTGTTTTATCTTCTTTTATGTCTTATTTTATTTCATGTGTCCAGCTCCAGATGCTTGGTTTGTCTTTTGCTTTGCGGACTCTAAGTCTTTACTGTTGTCTTCAGGGCTTTGGCATCTCCTTTCTTTTTAATGCTTTTAAGGATTTTCTTTCAAATTTTAATAATATACTAAAACCTCTATTTTTTAATGTTTAGATATATCTCTTGCTCCCAAATAAGATGAGAAAATTCATCATCCCAATCTCCTCATTCTATTTGCTTTGTGAATAGTTTTGCATTCCCATGTTTTATAACACAGTCAAGTGTCACATAACAACGTCCTGGTGAAACCGCATATACGACAGTGGTCCCATAAGATTATAATGAAGCTGGAAAATTCCTATCACATAGTAGCCATGGTAATGTCACAGCACAACACATTACTTGTGTGTTTGTGGTTAAGCTGATGTCAACAAACCTACTGCACTGCCTGTCACATAGAAGCATAGCACATACAATAATGTACAGTACAGAGTGCTTGATTATGATAATAAATGACTGTTACTGGTTTATGGATTTACTGTACTATACTTTTAATTTTTTTTTTTTTTTTTTTTTTTTTAGCATATACTCTTTCTACTTATTAAAAACAGTTGACTGTAAAACATCATCAGGCAGGTCCTTCAGGAGGGATCCAGAAGAAGGCATTGTTATCATAGGAGATGGCAGCTCTGTGCGTTACTGCCCCTGAAGCCCTTCCACTGGGACAAAAAGTGAAGGTGGAAGACACTGATATGGACGATCCTGACCCTGCGTAGGCCTAGGCTAATGTGTGCATTTGTGTCTTTGGTGAGAGCAAAAAAGTTTAAAAAGTAAAAAAATAAATAAATAAAATAAAACAAAAATAAAAAATAGAAAAAAGCTTTACAGAAGAAAAATATAAAGAAAATCCTTTTGTATAATTGTACAATGTATTTGTGTTTTAAGCTAAATGTCATCACAAAAGAATCAAAAAGTTAACAAAATGTGAAAGTTTATAAAGCGAAAAAGCAAGGTTAATTTATTACGGAAGAAAAAATGTTCTTGGAGATTCAGTGTAGCTTAAGTGTACGGTGTCTGTAAAGTCTGCAGCAGTGTAGAGTAATACCCTACACCTTCACGTTCACTCACCAAGGCTCACTGACTACCCCAGAGCAACCTGTAGTCCTGCAAGCTCCATGCATGGTGAAGTCCCTGTTCGGGTGTACCATTTTCTATTTTTCTTTTTGGTTTGTTTGTTATAGAGGCAGAGTCTTGCTTTGTTGCCCAGGCTGGTTTTGAATTCCTGGCCTCAGGTAATCTTCCCACCTCAGCCTCTCAAATACTGGGATTACAGGCGTGAGCCACCGCACACAGCTCCATTTTTTACCTTTTACACAGTATTTTTACTATACATTTACTGTGTTTAGGTATGTTTAGATACATAAATACTTACCATTGTCTTACACTGCCTTTAGTACTCAGTGCGGTACCATGCTGTAGAGGCTTGTAGCGTAGGAGTAATAGGCTACATCATATAGCCCAGGTGTGCCGTGGGCTCTACCATTTAGGTTTTTGTAAATAGATGTTCGCACAATGATGGAAGAGTCTAACGATGCGTGACTGTATTTACCTTCTGAAATATCATTCCTGACAATGACGTGGCCTTGGCTGTTTATTTAAGCAGACCATTCACTTCACGATTTCTCATCAGAATGTAAGCTAATGAACCGTTACATCCCCCATGTCTCAAACGGGGATTGGCACATAACAGGCAGTCAATAAATATTTGCTGAATGAATGAACTGACTTTGCTGATCCCTTGACTCGCTGCATTTTGTCACTGAGTAGTTTTGAAAGAAAGGCTCGTGGGCCTTTCCTTGAGTTCACGGATTTTTTTTGTTTTTTTTTTTAAGAATACTACTGTCTTTCTACATAACAAAACTTGGTTCAATATAAAATTATTGAGTAGGCCAGGTGCGGTGACTCAAGCCTGTAATCCCAGCACTTTGGGAGGCCGAGACGGGCGGATCATGAGGTCAGGAGATCGAGACCATCCTGGCTAACACGGTAAAACCCCGTCTCTACGAAAAAATACAAAAAAAAAAACTAGCCGGGTGAGGTGGCGGGCGCCTGTAGTCCCAGCTACTCAGGAGGCTGAGGCAGGAGAATGGCGTGAACCCGGGAGGCGGAGCTTGCAGTGAGCTGAGATCCGGCCACTGCACTCCAGCCTGGGCGACAGAGCAAGACTCCGTCTCATAAAAATAAAAAATAAATAAATAAATAAATAAATAAATAAAATTATTGGGTCAAACTTTCCCCCCAAATTTTGTGCTGCTCCACTGCCTCCTGGTATTAAATGACAGCTGTGGAAATAATCTGAGATTATAATTCCTGTAATCTTCTGTGATAACTTCCCTAGATGCACGTTCTCAAAGAGGTTAAGTCCCTTCCTGTGACTAATGCTGGTGTGTCTTTTACTAGTTTTAACTTCTTTTTTGTTTCTTTTACTAAGTATATGGACAGGAAGATTTCAGAGTCTGGGGTAACTCTGCCATCTAACAGAAAGCCTCCAGAGTATCTGTAGATGTGGTGGTGAGAAGGGTCAAAAGTCTCATGCGATATGATGTGTCCTCAAAGTAGCAAAGTGGAGTCATTTACTCAATGGGGAGAGGGGGAATGGTGGGAATGTGGACAAGCAGGATCTTGAGCTCTTTCCAAGGCTGCATAAAACTGAGAGAAACTTCATTCTATGTAGAGTCTGTCTTAAAGAAATCACTCTCTCTCACTAAATAATCACACCTGACAATGCAAGAGATCAAACTGTTATTCAAATGATATTAAGTCAGTCTTTAAGGTATTTCAAAGGCATTCTTATTTTCTTGCAAATTTCCTCAATTTTCTGTCTCCTCTTGCTTTCTATTTACATTATCTTAGCTGTCAGAAGGACAATATTTTGACACAATAACAGGCAATTAAAATGCTATGGGCAGTCATGAAGAATTATGCGTGAAATTGGTCCTCTCCCTGCTAGAACAGGTACAAGAAAACCTTATTAATTCCACTGGGGCAGTGGGGAAAGCAGTCAACTAGGAACCAGGCCACTGGGGATGGCCCCTGGTTCCTCTCTTAGTTGGGGCGGCTGGTCCTCCCTGGGCCTCAGAGTCTCCAGTTCCACAAAGAGAGTATGCTCCAAGGTCCAATGCAGCAAAAACTGTCTGAAAAGGTCACGGTTTGTGTCCATTAAGACAAGGACTGGTTCAGGTGATTTTTAGGTTTATAGCTTTTAAAAATGTGAGCTAGGAAAATCATTTCTGTAAATACAATAGTCAAAAAGAAAATCATGGTATTAAAAACCTAAAATTGTGAGCTCTTTTGCCTTTTCCAAATTTGCTATAGCATAGTGGCTACTTAATCTTTTTAATTTCAGAAAACGACATGATATTGAGAAATAGTCTTTGTTAGCTACTTAGCCATGCTTGTCTACAAAGGAATAGTTATTAATGTATCGGTGGTACCTATTCATTAAAGGAGCCATTTATTCTGGCTCTCGCCATTTGAAAAATAAAAAAAAGAAGCCATTTACAGCTGACCCTTGAACAATGCGGGTCTGAACCGCATGGGTCCACTTACACTCAGATTTTCCTCTGCCTCTGCTACCCCAGAGGCAGCAAGACCAACCCCTTCTTCCTCCTCAATATGAAGACAATGCAGATGAAGACTTTTATGAGGATCCATTTCCACTGAATGAATAGTAGATGTATTTCCTCTTCCTTATGATTTTCTTAGTAACATTTTATTTTCTCTGGCTTACTTTATTGTTAGGAATACATTATGTAATACATATAACATAAAAAACATATGTTAATCAACTGCTTTGCTTTTTTTTGGGGTGGGGGGTTGGGGGACCAAGGTCTTGCTAACCCAGGCTGGTCTCTAACTCCTGGGCTCAACCTTCTCCCTTTGGCCTCCCAAGGACCTGGGATAACAGGCATGCACCGCTGCACCCAGCTAATTGACTGCTTTTGTCATCAGAAAAGCTTCTGGTCACCAGTAGAACAGTAGACTATTAGCAGTTAAATTTGTGGGGAGTTAAAAGTTATATGTGGATTTTTGGTTGTGCGAGGGTGAGCACCTCCAACCCCTGCATTGTTCAAAGGTCAACTGTACTTTGCAAACCTAGTTCTTTTTTACATTTTACTTTCAGTTCCGGGATACAAGTGCAGAACATGTAGGTGTGTTACACAGGTACACGTCTGCCACGGTGGTTTGCGGCACCTATCAACCTGTCATCTAGACAAACCCAGTTCTGAAGGAGAATCTTCAGAAGTGTGGAGAGAGAAATGGTGCTAGATGTTGAAATATTCATTATCTCACTTAAGCTTTATAACTACTACAAGGTATAAATATTATTATCCCCATTTGTGATAAAGAAACTAAGGATTATAGCATTATATAAGTAGCTGGCGAATGCTAGAAAAGAACATATTTACAACACTTTGAAAAGATCCCACTATTCAGGCTTCCTCTTAGAAAACAAGCTAGGAAACAGGTCTGGTTCTAATAGTTTGCCTAGAACTTCCCTTTCAGGACCACAGCAGGAGCCTAGGACTTCTCCTAACCTTTTATTCCATGAAAACGTGTCTTGAGAGGCCTCAGCAGTAGGTTCTGCGGCTGCTGGACAGGGTCTGATATTACCTGCTTTGTAGGTGAGATATATGTATTACTTTTTTAATTGTGGTAAAATACCTGCAACATAATATTTACCATCCTAACCATTTTAAAAAATTGTTTAAAAAACACATAAACCAGTTACCATCTTAACCATTTTTAAACACACTGTTCACTGGTATCAAGTAGATGCACACTGTTGTGAAACGAGTTGTATTATTTTTAATTTAACTCTATTATGGAAATGTTCAAGCATACCCAAGAGTAGAGAGAACCATACAATAAACTTTAGTGAGCCAGCTCCAGCAATTATCCATGTTGCCATCCTGTTTCATGTATCCCTCCCCTCCACATAAACATACTTAAAAAAACAAAAGGAACAATGCAAATCCTGACATCACTATCAATTCGCCTGTAACCTACAGCTGTGATATAGCTGTACTCAAACACCTGCCGTTAGGAAGCACTGTATCTACCTGGCAAGTCACTGGGCCAGCAGAGCCTTGCTCAAAATACCATGCTATTGACTATGTACTAGTTAAAATCTAACTTCAGCCTGCAACCAAGGCATTCCAAATTCAGCCACTGTCCTCCTATACTGCAGCTTACACACCACCTGGGCTGTTCACTATGGTTCCCCCGCACACAGAGCCTGCCCCACTTTAGATCCTTCCCAGACAGTGCTTCCCTGGCCCACCCCCACCACTGCTTCCCCACAGCTTCTCTGTTTACTGAAAGTCTTTGCTTCCTTCAAAGTCCAGCTCCAATCTTGTCCGTGAAGGGTTAGGGCCCTTAACAATGCTTTTTCTTCCCATGACTGAGCCCACAGATGCCATGTAATAAATACCTGAGGCTCATCTCCATCAATTTAGTGATGCTCCGAGGAGTCAACCCCTCCGGAACGTTCCTTCGTTTTCTGTTTTATCTACGAGCTCTACCGGAATTGTCTCTCTCTCTCACCAACTCTGAGGTCCTTGCCCTGGGGTCCTGAAATTGCGCGCGCTATTTCTATGTTCACAAAAACTATCACTGCCATGAGGGCAGGGATTTGTTTTGTTGTGTAGGCCCACATCCCTAGTGCCGGGAAGAGTACTCAGAACACTCATTCTGCAATCATCCCAGAGTGTTTATGGAGCATCCTCAAATACGACGTTCAGAACCACTAATCCAGTCCTTTTGGACATGTGCGTTGCTTGCACAGCCCACCTGGCCAATGATTTCAGTGTCATCCCAGGAGAATGTGGTCTCTCAGTTTGCCCTTGACTCCATGCTCCGCATCCTGAAAACCAGTCTTGTCCCAGGAATGTGGGTTCTGACCAGATCTAGGATTCCCATTAGCGCAGCAGCTCTGGCTGAATCGCACCTCCTGGAGGACTGCAGCTCGCAATAATCTCATGGCCCACCTCTATGCAAATCACCAGGAACAGTATTCTCTCCTCATAGTCAAGGGCACATAACACTGTGCATTAATCAGACATGCAACGGGAAATCCATAACACTTGTAGTCAATTCATTAATCAATGTAATTGGCATTACAGGGGTAGGGTACAATGAGAAATCTGGGGGGTTCTTGCTAAAAGACAGGACTAGCTATGCTAAAGAGTGGAGCATAGTGAGTCCCATCTTTTAAAGCATAACCGAGAGCACTAAAACAAGGGACTGTTTTCCCTTCCAAGACAACCTTGACGGTTTCTCATAGCTGCTACTTGTACCCACGTATCTTTGAGGCAGCCATACAAAACAACAGACACTTGCTATGTTAAAGTACAGCTGTGTTTCAAAAAATGCAAGTGCCATCAGGGACCTAAATGCACCGGTTGACAGAGAAATACCCTCAGATACAACTGCTCAGAACTTAATTTTAAAGCAGAGTTATTATATCTATATTCTCTAACCGAGCCAGGAATCCCTTAGAAAATAGACAGGAACATTCTAATTTCATTAGTTGCTGTAGAAATTCAAAGCCTCTATTTTTCATCCCACTATTAGAAGCAAGAAAAACACCTTTAGCAATTATCCCTGCCCACATCCTACAAAGATCTGAACCAAACTCAGTCACAGTAACAGGCAAATCTTTACTGAGCACTGTAAATGATCCATCCTCTCATAAAGTTGTGATATTTTAAATCTAATTTCCTGTTTTAAGGCACCACACTCAACATACATAAATTAACAATTTTCAAAATTAAAATACTATAAAACACAACAGAAAATATATAGCATGAAATTTAATTTTTCTTCGAATGTTCAGGAAGGAACTAATAGTTTTTGGTGTCTTGGAGACATCAACTATTTGTTTATTTGTTTATTTATTTATTTTAGATGGAGACTCGCTCTATCGCCCAGGCTGGAGTGCAGTGGCACAATCTCAGCTCACCGCAACCTCCACCCCCAAGGTTCAAGCGGTTCTCCTGCCTCGGCCTCACGAGTAGCTGGGACTACAGGCACCCGCCACCACACCCAGCTAAATTTTTGTATTTTTAGAAGAGACGGGATTTTACCATGTTAGCCAGGATGGTCTCCATCTCCTGACCTCGTGATTCGCCTGCCTCAGCCTCCCAAAGAGTTGGGATTACAGGTGTGAGCCACCACGCTCAGCCACATCAATTATTAATAACTAAGACATTTACCCAAAATGACTGTCAACTGACTTTTGTGTAAGTTCATCTAGTGACATCTGTTAGGACATTTCATTATCTTTCAATGCCCAATTCCCATATTATTTGGAAAGAAAATAATGTCCTTCCATGTGTAAGAAATATGAGAGTATGTGTGCACAGTGGAAAATATCCATGTTGATTATAGGCGACATAATTTTATCTGAGTTTGAACCAATGAGAAAAAAAGGAAAGAAAAGCCATGTTATCATTTCTATCCCCATTAACAGAATCTTTCTTTTGAGATGTGGACATGGAAAACATCTCAATGCAAACAGGGATAAAAATCTACAAAATTCCCATCTGTCGATATTGCATCTCTTTTGGTACCTTCATTCATTTATTCGTTGAGATGGGAGTCTCATTCTGCTGCCCAGGCGGGAGTGTAGTGACGTGATCACAGCTCACTGCAACCTCGACCTCCTGGGCTCAAAGGATCCTCCCTCCTCAGGCTCCTGAGAGGCTGGGACTATAGGCATGTGCCACAACATCCTGCTATTTTTAAAAAAATTTTTGTAGAGATGGGGATCTAACTATATTGACCTGGCTACTTTTGAATTCCTGGCCTCAAGCAATCCTCCCGCTGTGGCCTCTCAAAGAGCTGGGTTACAGGTATGAGCCACTGCACCTGGCCCAGTACCTACTTTTAAAGAGGAATGCACACATTCATATAAAAGATAACTCTTCAGAGCCCATCTGCCCCATAAGCCTTCCTTCTTGCCCCTTGCTGGAATCCCTGAGAAACTCACCACCCGCAATATTCAACTGGGACATGCTACTGCCACTCTAAACAACAATAATTATAATACACAAGCAGCTAGCACCTACTGAGTGATCGCCGTATCATAAATACGGTACTCTCATTCCATTATTATCCCCATTTGACAAATGAGAACACTAATGGTGAGAGGGTTTGAGTAAGATGTCCCAAGGCACACAGATAGGGCATGGGTGACCTGGATTCAAGCCCAAGAAATCTCACTCCAGAACTGGCTCATTTAGCCTATGCATCTTTATTTTCACATGCAGGATGTCTCACATCCCCAGCTTGACTATAAATTCCTGAGAACAAGGGCTCTCTGTATTTCTAGAGTCCACCACCATGCCTTACCTAAATCTGCTGGATAAATAACACCATAGTTTAACATCAGTTGTTATTCACATATATATTTTTTTAATTCAAGTTTTGCCTTACAGACCCTTATTTACCATGTTGAAAGGTTGTACCAAAAAGAATACTAGGGGAAGGGGGAGAAATGAATACAAGTATTCTTGATCTTAGCTATCCAACAACAGTATCGCAGCTGAGGACGAAAGAGGGTGGGAGACACAGAGACGTCTGCTCAGCTCCCCTCAGGAATGCTGTCCAGCTGTGGGAGGACAGTCAACACGTGGGCGCCAGCTGTTGGCTCACACAGGGTCAGCGTCAGCTGCAGAGAGCCACTTCTTAGAATTAACACCGATTCTTAGAGACCTGAGGCTTAATCATGTCCCCATTCCGAGTAGGGGCACATGGGGAGCAGGTAATAAATGGAGCCCTGGCCAGGTCTAGTTTACGGTGGGTCCATCCACTGGGTCCGCAGACCCATCTCATCATGTCTAATTGAGACCGACATACAGCAGGTCCTCCATTGTTCAACACATTTCGTTAACATCGATGAGAGGAAAAAAATCCATTCCCAGCTGGGGCCACTGTCTGTGTGGGGTCTGTAGGCTCTCCCCATGTCTGTGTGGGTCTTCTCTGTGCACTCTGATTTCCTCCTACATCCCAAAGACACGCACGTTAGGTGAACTGGTATATTTAAATTGTCCCAGTCTGAGCGGGTGTGTGTGAGTGTGCCCTGTGATGGGATGGCGTCCTATCCACGGTTAGTTTCTGCCTGGCACCCTAAGCTGCTGGGATAGCTGCCAGCCACCCAAGGCCCTAAAATGGAATAAGTAGGTAAATAATTATCTTGTTTCTATTAATCTTTCTTAAAGGTATGTATAGCTCACATTTACTTCAATGTTTAATATCAGAAGTATTTTGGTCTTGATTTAGAAGTTTGGTGATGTTTTGCTGTAGGAACTTAACTCTTGTTACTTCAACTAGCCTAGGGTAAAATTAGTTTTGTTATACATTGTTTTGCTTCAAGTCGCAATTCCCAGGAACCTATCGATGATGCTAAATGAGAACTTACTGTATTTGACAATTTCTACAACCACCACATTAGGTCCTTGGTCAATGGGGTAAGATCCACCAGAGTAGGGAAGGCCAAATGGAAGTCTCTGATACACCCTGCTTCTGCACTGCCTCCTCTACCCCCAATAGTGCATTAAAGACCAATATTGCATCCCAGGGCAATGGCAGAGATTAGTGCCACCTTGAAGGGTCTGAAGGACACAGGGGGCAGTGGTCCCACTTTATGTCTGTTTCATTTACCAGCCTGGCCCCTGCAGAAACCTGATGAATCCCAGAGGACTGCAGACCTCTGCGAGCTCAATCAGGCAGGGAGCCCTGATCGCCACCACAGTGTCAGATGTGGCATCTTTGCTAGAGCAGAACAATATGGCCTCAGGTCATACAAAGCCACTGATTTAGTGAAAGCCTTTTTTTATATCCCAGTCAAAAACAAGACTCAGGAACAGTTCATATTTCCATGAAATAGACAACAATACACACTTAGAGTTCTGACTTAGGGCAAGTTCTCCTGCCCTCTGTTATAATATATAATACCCATCGCAGTAGTCCCAGTGGCCTTCCCCTAGCTCATGCCTGTGGTTGCCTGGGGGAATCCTACATGAGCATACGGAGGAAGCGGGAAATGTCCAAGCTTGGTTTACAGACCAGTCACTCTGGCATGTGAGTAAAAGCCAAAAATCCATGGCAGCTGCATTACAAACTCACTTGGGGTGACAGAAAAGACAGCTGTGAGGGGAAAGCCTCCCAAAGAGTAGGGCTTCAAGCAGTGCCCTTTATATGGGAAAAGCATCAGCTCAAGGTCAGACTACAGGAAGACTCAAGGGCAGCAGTGAGTGGTCTGCTCAGATTGTCAAGGTCCTAGAAGGAAAAAGATTGGAAAATCAGGACAAGAAAGTATGAGGTATGGATATGTACGTGGGCATATGGGGAGGGGACACGAAGGGTAGAAAAGCTTTGTGCCATGTGTCATCACCCACCATGGAAAAGGCATTAAACAACCAAGCAGAAAAGCGACCCAAGCAGTTGAAATCGGCCATCCCATTGTTAGCATGATAGACCCATGAATAAAGTGGCCACAGTGACAGAGGTGGACCCAACAGCATGGACTTGTACTTATTAAAGCTGATCTAGTTGCTAATGTCAAAAAAATATCCCATCTACCAATGACAGAGACCATTATCAAGTTCCCAAAATGGCACTATTCCTCAAGGAGCCCAACCATCGACTAGGTGCAAGTTAATAGACTCCTTCTACCTTGGAAGGCCAGATATTTGTCCAACAGAAATAGACATGCCTTCCAACTGAGGGTTTGCCCTTCTGACTCACGGGGCCTGAGTCAGCACCACCATCCAAGGGCTTAGTGACAACCTTTGAACCTCCAGCACTGGATCCCACACAATATTATATCAAAGCAAGGAACCCACTTTCTGTAGCAGGCCCATGATCATGGAATCCACTGATCACATCACATACTACCAACCAGCAGACGTGGTCTACCTGCTGAAGGCACAGCTGAAGCACCAGCTTGGAGGCACTGCTCTGCAAAGATGGGGCACCATCCTGCAGGATGCAGTATATGCATTGAATCAAAGACCTTTTTATGGTGCTCTCCCCTAATAGGAAGAATACTTGGGTCTGGGAGTCAAGCGGAGGAAGCAGGAGTGTCCTCTACACTCCATAATTCCTGATATCCCATGGCAGACTTCAAGCATCCCCTTTCCAGAACTCCGGGCTTTGCAGAGTTAAGGATCCTGGTCTGCAAAGCCCAAGTCTAGATCCCCACATTTTTGCCTGGGAATGGCAGGAATCTCACTGCATTATAAGCTATGGCTGCCACCTGGGCACCTTGGGCTCCAGGTCCAGGGACCAGTAGTCAAAAAGAAGAGTCATCATCCATCTTGCCAAACTGGTTCTGCTCATAAGAAGCAGGGGTTGCTGTTATAGAATGAAAGCAGAGACAAATATTGTGGAGCCGGCATACCCCTGGATACTCGCTTGCTCAATTTTGACCATGAATGAAGACATAGCAACCCTGGCCTGAGAAGGGCACTGTGATGAGGGACTCAGACCTGCCAGGGATGAAGTGCTGGGTCTTGCCACTGGGGGAGCCACTGGAGCCAGCAGAGGTCCCAGCTAAGGGTGAGCCAAATCTGGAATGGATGTCCAAGGAGAGAGAGAACGAGACTAACTGCAGAGGTGGAGGCTATAGTTGATCTTGATCCCACGAAGCTTCTCAGCTCTCCCTCATTGAACTCCTGGAGGAGCAGCTCCTCAAATGTACATAGCAGAATTGTAGAAGTAGAACTGAGCAACACAGGGTAACTGAGAAGACACGGAGATGCAGTGATACAGAAGTGTCTGGCAGCGAAGAACACAGCACAGTTGGCTCTTGAACAACATGAGTTTGAACCACACAGGTCCATTTAAATATTGAGATTTTCTTCCACCTCTGCTACCCCTGAGACAGCAAGACCAACCTCCTCCTCCGTACTCTACTCAGCATGAAGACAATGAGGATGAAGACCTTTATGGGGATCCACTTCCACCTAATGAACAGTAAATACACTTTCACTTCCTTATGATTTTCTTCATAACATATTCTTTTCTCTAGAGTATTTTATTGTAAGAATACAGTATATAATACATACAACCTACAAAATATGTGTTAGCTATGCTATCGGTAAGGCTGTTAGTAGTTAAGCTTTTGGGGAGTCAAAGGTCATGCTCATTTTTGACTATGGTGGGGGGTGGGTACCCCTAACGCTGTGTTGTTTAAGGGTCAACTGTAGTTTAATAGTTGGTATTCATCGTAAACAATAAAATTAAAATTAAAAGCCAAGATTTTCTCCTCTGTAAGCCCTTATCTTATCATGTTGAAAGGTTGTACAAATCTGCCACTTCAGGAGAATAAAGAATTAACTTCCAGCATGCTGGAGCTTAGCCAGCTAGTAATAGTATCACAGCTGATAAAGATCAGGGGAGACAAGGAGATGCAATGGCAGATCCTCTCCCAGGAAGAACCTGCGGCCTGGCTACGGGACAGCGATCGGCATACAGCCTCCAGCTATCGACACGTTCAGGATCAGCCTGTGCTGCAGACAGCTATCTCACCGAGGTCACAGCCTTCCTGGAGCCACCTGCCTATGGTGACTGAGTGAGGCAGGGGTACAAAGGCCCAGTCTTTCAGCCAACACAGGACAAGGCAGGTAACCCTGCTGCAGAGATCCCCTGAGTGGACCGAGGCACTGCCAGCCCTGCACCGCAGGCTGCCATCTCCCCCAGCAGTCCTGCTTCCTCCCACTTTCTTTCACAGGGGGTGATCCCAAATAAATATACTGCAGCCCAACTCCAACTCAACCTCGGCTTCCTGAGAACCTAATCCTCTGCCTTGTACTACAGCTGAGACATGCAGATGCCGGGTTCTCTGTAGCCAGGTTTGAATCCCAGTCCCAGCACTTCCCAGCTAGGAGGCTCCAGACAAGGTGGGAGCTTCGGTGTTGGCCTCTGTAAAGCTGAGAAGAGTAACGGTACCTCTCAAAGGACAGCGTTCAAACTACATGAGTGCTCTGTGCGGTGGCTTTCATTATTAACCAGTCCGATGGTGTTCCTTCCCTCACTGTAGAATGCTTTGGTTGGTGATCTCTCATCTAATTTCTTTGAACTCTGAGTCTATAAATCTGGGCTCATTTGTAGAACAGAAATATCTGTTCCCACTGGCTGATCAAGTCTTGCTGCTCTGCCAAAAAGCACTGCTAACAGGGCAGAGTTCCAGGGCCACAGGAGCACCGAAGCAGAAAGCTCTAATTCTTAGCACACAAGTGCTGAAACCATCCCCTCCATTTGCAAAGAACCAGAAGGAATGGGCAAGGTTCACACGCAAGTCTCAGAAACAAAAAGGGAAGCAGCGCACGTGGGGAGAGCTACGAACAGCAAAACGGGGTAGTGATTCCATAATACCACTCAAAAGCATCCTCTTAAAAAAAAAAAAAAAGACACAGTTTTTATATCTTGCTTTTTTTTCCCCTTCCTCCTGCATTGGCCCCTCCCTCTCCTCCAAGAAGGGAAGACAGCGGTAGATTACCAGTGGGAGCATCACAGGAGCCGGGAAACTAAGAGGTTCCAGGCCTGGATCTGTTACTAAAAAGTCTCAGAACTCGTTGGAGAAAAACGTTTCACTTATCTGCATCCTTATTTCCTTCACCATGAAATGAGGGTGGAAAGGCGATGCCTTCTGGCTCTTCCAGGTCTGGGTTTTCACGACGCTCTAAATACTACCCAACGATATCAGAGGTTCCTTAGGGGTGAGGGCAATGCCATCTACTGTCTAAATGCCTACTCAATAAACTACACTGAATTAATTGGTCATAGGAGACCTTTAAATTCTAAGTACTCCTTTGTTTAAAATTAAAAAGTGTAATGAGTATTAATAAGGAAAAAGAATGGTGGGGGGAGATCTGTACAAATCAATCCTAGCCCCACATTTGATGTGTAAAGTCAGGTCCTGGTCAAGCCATACTTGGGAGGCACATCCATGTTAACTGACAGGAAGAAGGAGGGAAAAGGAAATTGATGGCTTTGATTTACTTAATGTATTTACTTAATTTCAATTGTTTTATTTTTTCCACAGTGCCCAAATCCACCAAAAAAAAAAACAACAAAAAACTAAATCTATTTTGTTACCTGTCAAATAGGAAAAGGACAGCTTTCTAGAGCGATTGTGCCTGGGATTCATGCTAGCTTAAGGAGCTGATAAAATATGAAACAAAAATTTGAGACTGTGAGAGACTTCTAAGGAAACCTTTGGAACGCTGTGATGCCCCAAGGTTTCTTCTCTGGGGACATTAAGTACCCAGCAAATCGAACTCCCTGTGTGGGGACCTGGGGAAGCTGCAAAGAAAGAGTTCCATTCCTTTAAAAGATATACCCAGGGAATATCTTTGCCGGAGCCCCAAAACAGCAGGGTAAGAGACAGTTGGAGGATGACGAGAAGTTTCAGCTCAACAGTCCATAATAAAGTCTATCTATGGGCTGGGTCCACTAAAACATTCCCAAAGCTGGTCCTGTCCTATCATGATGTGTCCATCAATGTCAGAGACTAGAGTCTTTTGTAAGTTTCATGTGAGACCCAAGTCTGGTAAAGTCTCTTGGTGTGGTTACTGAAGGGTTAAAGACAAGGTTTCTAAGGGACAAAGATGAATGGGAAAATGGGGATCATCTTGGCATTGACCCCAGAGGAAGGGCCTTCTTCTGGATCCAAAAGGCCTCTTTGCTGGTCTCCAAGGTACACCGCAAGCTCCTTAAGGGAAGGTTATTCATCACTGAATACCAGCACCAAACACTGTAGACATTAGATTTTATTTACTGAATTGCAAAAATGAATAAAAAGCATAGTGCAAATAAAATAACAATTACAGATAAAGAAGAGCAAGAATCTAGACTTCAGTGCTTCAAAGATAAGTTTTTCTACCAAAAGAAAATAAAAAATCAGGACAAACTAATTAAAAGCCTGTCAAAAGCACCAACTCCAGTTCCACAGCTATCACATCTGTACAGGAAAGGAGGTGACAAGGTTAAGAAACACTATGAAACACTCAAGCAAAACTTGGAGTGTTTGGACTCCTTGGTGTTCCAGCCCACAACTACTGTTTTCTCTGAATTCCCCACAGCAACTGGTGGAATGACGAACAGACAGTGGCTATCCAAAGGACACTCACCAATCAATCAATACAAAATTGATCTAAGAGAGGCTCTATATTAAGGCATTTTCACCCATGAAAAGAAATTCTGAAAACCTGTATTTCAGAAAAGTAAAATCTTTTGAGAAATACAGGTTTTCAGAATTTCTTTTCATGGAAAAAAAGCCTTAGCCTTTTTCTGCACTTCACCAAAGATATACGGATGGCAAATAAGCACACGAGAACATGCTCACCACCATTACTCATTACGGAAATGCATGTGAAACCACAATGAGATACCACTGCATACCTGTTAGAATGTCTAAACATTAAAAAGACGGACAATGTCAAGTGTTGGTGGAAGCGCAGCAACTGGAACTCTCATACCCTGCTGGTGGGAAGGTAAAAATGACACAACCTTTTGAAAAACAACTTGGCAGTATCTTTAAAAAAGTTAAACACACACCTACCATATGACCTAGCTATTGTACTCCTCAATATTTACCCAAGAGAAAAGAAAGCACGTGTCCACACAAAGACTAGTACATGAATGTTCACACTGGCTTTATTAATAGCCAAAGCAACCCAGTTGTCCATCAACAGATATATGGATAAACAAACTGCAGTATATCCAAGTGGTGGAATACTATATAGCAGTAATAAGAAATAATCTACTGATACACGCAACAATATGGATGAATCTCAAAATGACTATGCTGAGTAGAAAAGTCAGATTAAAAAAAAAATTTTTTTTTTTTTAGAGATAGGGTCTCACTATGTTGTCTTGAACTCCTGGGCTCAAGTGATCCTTCTGCCTCTGCCTCCCAAAGTGCTTAGATTACAGGCGTGAGCTACCACACCTAGCCAAAGCAGATAAACAAACAAACAAACAGTATATGCTAGGCCATCTCTACAAAAAACTTAAAAATCAGTCAGGTGTGGTGACACACACCTGTAGTCTCAGCTACTTGGGAGGCCGAGGCAGGAGGATCACTTGAGCCCAGGAGTTTGCAGATGCAGTGAGCTATGAACACACCACTGCACTCCAGTCGGGGCGACAAAGCAAGATCCTGCCTCAAAGAAAAAAAAAGAAAAAAAAAGTATATGCTGTATAGTTCCTCTAATATGACTTCCAGAAAACGCAAACTAATCTATAGTGACAAAAAGCAGATCACTGGTTGCCTGGGGTGAGGGTGAATGATAAAAAGGAATGATAAAAGGGCATGAGGAAATTTTCAGGGTAAGAAATATGTTCACTGTCTTGATTATGTTGAGTAAGGTGATAGTTTCAAAGGCATATACATGTGGCACAATTTGTACACTTTAAACAGGTATAATTGATATATTTTTGTAGCCTCAAATAAAACTGAAAAAATACAGCTATAAAGGAAAAAAGAATATACATCAGATCACAATAAACTGTATACTTCTGAGTTACATAAATGACAATGCATTATGCTTAGTCACAGATACCAATTTAACTAGAAGGATCAAACCACTATTATAATATGAAATAATATATTCAAAAGAAAAAAAGCAAAAAATCACCAGCCTATCTTTTTCTGTGGATCTGAGCATCATAAGCTAAAACAGGTCAGGAAAACGACTGGTATTGATGATGCCAGACACATTCCCAGAGCCGATGAGGAAGCAACAAAGTTAGGATCCACCTTCTTCTAAGTTCCAAATTCCAGCAGGTTCCCATCTGTGGCCTTGAACAAGTCAGCTCTACCAACATTCCCCCTACAATGCTCGTTTCCCTTTTGCTATAGATGCTCTGACAACTCTTGGCCCGGAGACCTCCATCTCTGGAGCATTCTGTGCACCCCTTCTGGAGCAGTGACTCTGAGTCTCAGCTGCATGTGGGAATCATCCTGGGATCTGCTTAAAAATATGGATGACTTGGGCCTCTTCCCCGAAACAATTCCCCCTAAGATTCTAATGTGTAGCTAGGGCTGGGAGTCCCTGTTCCAAAGTCCCCCTTACCTCCAGAGCAAAGCTGTGGCCCCGCATCAGCTGGCTGGTCCCCGCATCTGCTGGCCGGTCCCTTTAATTGGCAGCCCATTATAGTCTACTACTACTACTCAGCTGTCAGATGTCCCTACAGTGAGGCCTGGCCCTGACCACTTCTCCTAAGGGCCAGCAGGCCCTGAGCTCAGAGATTAATTGAGGTTTAGAAACACATTTGGTACCCATCCCCCTCACCACTGCCTCCAAACACAAAGAATGTCCAGTTCTTTCCACGCTAACCAAAATTAGAGAGATATTTAATGTCTTAGCAAGCTAGAAATAAGTATAATCTGCACTGAAAACAGGTTTTTCGTGTATTATTAAGAATTCCTGTGTATCTATTTTAAATGAGTACTCTCAGAGTGACTGGTACGACTAGAATAAAATCCATTCTGCCCTAAAACACTCAAGCTAGGAGACAAAGCCACTTCCCACGCATGCCTATTCTCATGTTACTGAGGTCACTGTGCCTGTGAGAACTGGCGCAATCTTCAACACAGGTGAACAGAGAAACTGGCTTACTGCTTCTTGATGACTTATAACCCTAACCAGGGACTTGCTTTCTGGGCCAAAATCTATATGGCAGAGAGAGAGAAAGAAAAAGGCATCAAGAAACCATCAAAATTGGCCAGGCGCGGTGGCTCTCGCCTGTAACCCCAGCACTTCGGGAGGCTGAGGCAAGCGGATCACTTGAGGTCAGGAGTTCAAGAGCAGCCTGACCAACATGGTGAAACCCCGTCTCCACTAAAAATAACAAAAAAATTGTCCTGGTTTGGTGGTGCACGCCTGTAATCCCAGCAACTCCAGAGGCTGATGCAGGAGAACCGTTTGAACCCGAGAGGTGAAGGTTGCAGTGAGCTGAGATCACGCCACTGACTGCATCCCAGCCTGGGGAACAGAGTGAGTGAGACTCTGTCTCAAAAAGAAAAAGAAAAAAAGAAACCATTAAAATTACTTTTCATTCCAAGAAAGAACAGAAAGATCTGAAACAAAAGAGTTTCACTTACAACCAGCATTAGTTACGGATGGCATGGTGTGAAATATTAACAATCCTGAAGCTCTTTGTTATGCAAAGAGAGATTTAAAAAAAAAAGGATCCAGCTTCTATGTGATGAGCTGTACTACACAACCACCCATTTCTTTTCTTCCTTTGCCCAATAATGGCCAGTGATGTAATAACCACACCAGACAGCTGTCTTCCTGGATAAAATCACCTTGTAAAGGAGAAATGCAATTAGAGGATGCAATGAAATATAATTTTTAAACTGCTTCTGCAGGCTGCCACATTCAACTTAGTGCTTAATGGCCAGGTTCTTTATTACAGTTTTCTATTTTATGCAATTTCTCTCTGACTCAGTATCTATGGAAGACACTGGGTTTTAAATTGTAGTCTATGTCACAATGGGTCTGAGACAAACATAGGTCAGGTGAGCTGAGAGTGAGGCCAAGATCAGAACCAGATAGTAAGGGCTGCAAGGGGCACATGACAGGTGGGCCTGAAGGGTTGGCTAAGGCAAGGCTAGACAGGGGGAGGCAGGGATAGGCGGGATGGGGTGGCAGGGCTCTGTCACCAACTCCTCTGCCTGCTCTTCTGGTCTCCCTCCACAGTCACTGGCAGAACATATCCACTCTGAGACTTCTGCCCTCCCTATGCTCATGAACAGTATCACGCTCTCATCACGCAGTTTCAACCAATCAGCAACTATTTGTCCACGCTCCCCTTCCGCACCCCACCGCCCAGCACTTTTGGGAAGGGGGGATTGGAGTATTTTAAAGTGAATCTGGTTCATCAAATCATTTCACCCAAGATTTAAGGGTACCTCAAACTTCATGTGCTTCAAATGAAACCCATTAATTTTCTGTTTAAATGCAGTAGTCCTTTCTGCACCTTCAGATTCCCAGCGTGGTCAAACATACACCTGGCCTGTGGAAAGTACATAAAGGCTTTCAGAGTGAACATACACACACACACACACACACACACACACACACACACACACACAAATTCTCTCTCTCACTCTGTCTCTCTCTTCTCTCTCCCTCCCCCTCCAGGACTTCCTCCTAGCTTTCTGCCACAGGCCAGTGCTTCTAAAGAGGAGGAAACCAAGGAAACCCCCCGGGATGCAGCAGGGGAGCGAATCAGTTCTCCTGGCCACCTAAAGTGTTCCATCCCTGACAGGCTACAGATTTCAGTCTGTGGCTTCTTGAACTGAGTACGGTTCTCTCAAGGGGAGAAAAGTAACTTTTACAACATATATGCTAATGAAGCATAACGACAGAGAGCATTTAAAACAAAATGTCCCTATATTTATTCTCCACAGACAGATTTTTGCATTAATATTTATGAGGGATTCCTCGTTTATTTCTCCCAGAGATTTTTCTCTTGCCCAAAGAGAGGGGATAAAAGATAACATGAACCAATTATCTTTTAAACAGTTACAAAGGACTATCTTATTTATCTGCATCCTGCTACTTGATTAATCTTCCTAATATACCACTTTCCACATATCAGCCGCTGCTCACAAGCCCCGGGGGCCTGCTCTCCCTGCAGCAGCACACTGCAAGGCCTCTGCCTGGCTCTGGGGCCCTGCTCGCTGCCAGAACCTCTAGATTCAACCCTATCCATCCTCACTCAGCAGGAAGGGTTGCCACTGCCACTGGGGACAGACCTGCGGCTACAGAGCCCTACCCACAGGCATTTCTGTCTGTCCAAATGGCACCTGGTTCCCGGCCATTCAAATACCCAACGCTCACACTTCCAATCCACTAAGAGCCACGGGCAGCAGGAACACATGTCCAGAACACGCTGTGAAAAGATGTTTTGAGCCTCATCAGCCAGGTCAGCAGCACAGAGAAGAACGAATCTTCAGGACTCATTCATTCAGCCAATAGTGCACAGTGAAGACTAGGCCGTAAAAGAGACACGGGCAGTGCCAGTCCTCAAGGAGTTAAAGTCTCACAACACAGGGCAGAAAGTGGCAACTGCCCTGGAAGAGACAAAACTGAAACCTTATAGGAGTAAGAAGCTGAAGGTTTCTTTCTGCCCAATCACTGAATCACATTTTCCCTTCCCTCATCAAAGACAGACTCAGAGAGACACTTTCCTCTTCTACCTGCCAATAACAAGAGTACATAAAATAAACACATAAAAAAGGACATTTCAGCAACTATTACTGGGTGTGACTTCTCTGACGCCTCAGATGAGCAACTCTAAAGAGCGATGAGGACAAGGCAACACTGGAGATGGGACACATAAGGAAGATGATCCTATACCCTTGACCTCAAAATGCCGTCTCAGTCTACTTCAAGACAAATGGAACAAAAAGGCAGAAGGAGAAAGAAACAGGGCTTGGGCAGTTAAACGTTTACAATCCAACCAGGCAAGGCCTTTCTCTGTTTCTGTGTGAGTCTGAGAGGGTAACTGGCTTCCAGGAGCTCTGAATGCCAGGTATCTGACCACGAAGGGTTTCTTTCTGTCACCGTGTCAAGGTGGTCTGGTAATGTCTATAGTGCTCCTGACCCTTCATGAGCCACAATGATAAAACCTTGGCAGGTATGCTAGTTCCAACCCATCTTTTAACTTTTGCACAAAAACTGACCAAAATTGGGATCTTAAATCTTGAAATTCATTGTATCCCTCTCTTTTGGCAACTGAATAATTTTCCATCTAAGATCCTAATACGGGTAACCCTTGCTGTCTAAAACATTCCTATTCACACTCGGGACATGGAATCGATATGGACAAATGTCTGGGATAAGAGTGGCATCCCTCACCATTCCTGGAGACAGCTCCAGTCTTGTAAGAAAAAGGCAAAAGCAGCTGTCTGAGTCAGACAGCTTAAACATGACTGATATTAATAAATGAGCTTAGGTAGTGTCAGTTATTGGCAACTGATCTCCTCCTTATTAATATGGCCCCGCAATGGAGAGAAAAGATTTCTCCATGTTCTAGAATGCAAACAATGTTTTAATCTTTAATTATATTCTCAATTTCAACTCTTCTAGAGAGTTATAGCCACCTAGGCCTAGGATTATTTCTTTATTACACAGCCTCTCTGTGGTATTTAATGAATATTGTTACTTAATACTTGCCAGTGGAGGAAAGAATGACTTAGCAAATTTCTACCCAAGTTTTGATGACTTTTTCCAAAACTCAGGAAACTTACAGCTGCAAAGTTCTCTGTTTCCTTTGCAGGACATTAAGCCAGGCGATACCTCTGCCCACCAGCCCAAGCTCAGGGTGAGCCAGTCTGGGTAATAACCTGTTCCCTTTGTACAGTGTCCCTGGAAAAGGAGACTGAGGAAATGCTCTGCATTTGCAAGGCTTGTGGCAATGGACCAGTTTGCATCACATTCATGGTTTACTCACTGTTCCTTTGCTCAGAGGCAAACTAAACTCCAATAAAAAATGATGCCAGATATTCTTGTTCAAGGTTCCTGTCCCATCAAAGTTGAAGAATTTAATATAAATTAATCAGCATATAACCAAATTCTGCCCTCAACAAAATACCAGGAGTCCAGGAACAAAACAAAGCCCAGGTAATCAAGAAGAAAATCAAGTCCCTGCAAGGACACATGTTCACAGTCACTATGCAAATGGCATCTAGAGCCAGGTTTTTGTAATCGAACTGCAGAAACCTGGAGTTTCATACCTGTCTGGCAAAGGGGGAAAAAAAAGAGAAAAAAAAAAACCCTTAAAAAACGTCTCAAAATGAGCAACAGAAGAGATAATGATGCAATAGTTAGGAAGCTATGAGAAGAGACTTGTTTCATGAGCTTCATCCTGGCAAGTGTTTGCCTTGGTCGGTTTAAACAGCAATGACAACGATCACCCCCCTTCATGCATCACTATTGCCAAAGACAGATTCAAGTTGCTGCTTTGCTCTCTGTGATTCCCACTGGTTTTACATCAAGCAAAAGACAACATGAGCCTCTGCCTTTCAAGAACAGAAACAGCATCTACCACACATCTTGGAAAGGATCCAATCATCTGGATAAGCACCATGTGTAATTTCAAGTCAACAATCTTCTTGGGAATTAATGTGCAAGGCGGGTGGCAGAAAATGAGCCTCTTTCAGTTAAATTCCCAGAGCCAAATCAGTGGCCGTCCCAAAGGCAATCTGTTGTTCAAACACTGGAAGCCCTAGGTGTGAGTGCTGTGTCATTATCCCTGTTACCTCCTGAACGGGTGGCACTTCCTTCCAGCAACACTTGTCACTGCATGCTGTTTTTGTGGTGGTGTTGTTACTCAAACCTGAGAGGCGAGTCATCCAAGAATCGAAACGGAAAGTGAGGACTCTGCTCTCTTGAAAGTATTACAAGATACTGAAACAGATGCAAATGCTGAGGAAATGGCACCAGTAAGCTCCAAAGAACATCAAAAAAATACTATTCAGCAATAAAATGGAACCAACCGCTGATACATGCAACATAAAGAATCTCAAAAACATCATGTTGAGTAGAAGAAATCAGAAGGAAAATATTATGTTCTGCATGACTCCACTAATACGGAAGTTCTAGAAGAGGCAAAGCTAAGATATAAGTATAGAGATCAGAACAGTAGTTGCCTGGGGTGGGAGAGAAACTGGAGACAAGTATAATCCACTCTTTGGAGGAGTCCTGCTATAAAGAGAGACATGAGGTGGGAGCTGGGAGGCAGAATGGTGTCATGGGCATGTGTTGTTACAGGGAACGGTTTTCAGGGTAAGCATGTTTTATCTATGAATGAGAATAATCAGGAGAAAAGGGAAAAATGATGGTGTAGGACGGAAAAAGGAGACCAATGGAGACACGGCCTGGAGTAGGTGAGAGGGATCCATCAACAAGTAGAAGGGCTGTTCTTAGCTTGGAGCATGAATAGCTCACCCCCAGGGACCGCACAGAACGAAGCCCAGGAAACAAGTGCGCCCTTAATCAAGCAGACAGAATCTTTTCATGGAAGATAATATAATGCAACAGAAATTGCCTGTCCCCACAATTTCCAGGGCATGGAAGTAATAGTTTTCAAAGTAAGCTTTCTGAAAAACTATTTGTTTTCCCTCAAACCTAAATAAGATCTAGGTTTGCTGGACAAGAACACAGTCACCTCTGCCGTCACTGAAAACCGGCATTTCATCAGGCCAAGTTGTTGAAACTCAGAGAAGTCCTAGGCCATTCAGCCTGGCCATACTGATTAAAAGCAATATTCCATGTTAACACAAAAGCACACAACACTGGATTAGAAAATCAAGGCTGCTAAGACAGAACACAGGTAAACATAGCTACATCTCTCAAATAATAAATACATAGATATCACAATATATAACTTATAGATCAATTAAATAAGATAGCCACTGTCCAGGCTGATCTCAGTCCTATGAGGCTCAAAAAGCCCAACAATGTTTACACAGCAACAGTGGACACAGCCTCTTTATGGAAATGATAGTGCCCCTTGTGCAAAAAACTTAATTTGAGCACTTGGAAATCCTAGAAGTGAGGTCACTTAATTAGTGCCCTCTGAACGCTAACACATGATAAATTTCATCGCGAACAAGATCTTGATCTTCTATCAAGCTTCTCTGGAAGGGGAGAAAGATACGAATCACTAATCCCATGAATCACTCATCCTATGGGAGCTAAGGGAGGAATCTGAGTCTTCAGAGACTACTACTGTTGGAGCCCTGGATTTTGAAAACAAACACATCGTACACATCTCCTTCATTCTTGCCATGCCTGTGCTCTCGGCACAGCTGGGCAGAACTAGTAGTTTTGCTGTGGCAGCCTTAGTGCCATCCAACTGCTAACACAAGCCATGCAGAAACCTACCCGTCACTGCACTAACACGCACGGGGTTGCAGAGAAAGGTGTGTGAGGAACCCAGACGTGAGCCTTTCACTGCTTTCCTCCATTGTTTTTAAAAAAACCTTTCCTTAGAATCCTGTAAGCCTATACAAGAAAGCATCTAGCACTCTCAATGAAATAAACCCGCCATCCTTCACAGCCAGTAGCAGAGAAATGTGGTAAAGGGCGGCTGGGCTTCCCCAAGTGGACCTCCTTCCCCACTCTGCCCGTGGCCTTCTCAGGCACTGGAAGAAGGTCATGTCAGTCAACTTGGTCCATGTCGCTATGATGCTCTGCTCCTTGTTTGCTCCTGTCTCTACTCAGAGCTTCCCAAAAGCCAAGATTATATCTTATTCATCTCCGAATCCCCAGCACAGTGTATAGAACCAAGCATTTGCAGGCCCTGAGTAAATATTTACTGAATAAATAAGTGAATGGGGTTTACAGGCTCAGCCATTGTTCCTGTGTGCAATGTGATGGTTTTAAAATATGTCCACAAATTCTTTGACACGTCTTTCTTCAAAAGGGAGAGCCTTATCCCCTCCCCTTGAATGTCAGACAAACTTCGTGACTCATTGCAAATGAACAGAATGGGGTAGAACTGACGCTATGTGTCTTCTGAGATTAGGTCATAAAAAGGATGGCTGCTGCCTGGTTCTCATTCTCCTATATTGCTGGCTCTGGAGGAGCCAGAAGCCTTGTCATGAGGATATTCAAGCAGCCTGTGGAGAGATCTAGGTGGAGAGGAATCAAGATTTCCTGCCAATGGCCAGCACCAACCTGCCTGCCATGTGAGTGAGCCACCATGCAAGTGGAGCTCCTAACCTCAGCCAAACCTCAGGTGACTGCGGCCTTACGACAGGCTCTGAGTCAGAACCACCCAAACGAGCCACTCCTAGATTCCTAATCCACAGAAACTGTGAGAGATAATGCTCATGGCTATTAAAGCACTAAGTTTTAGAGCAATCTGTTATGAAGCAATAGATAATTAATTAACATAGCAACCTTGGAGGATTTCGGTGTTTTATAAGGGTGTTGAAAGGATTTTCTTAATGACAAAAAGTTAGTTTATAGTTACATTGTGCTTATAATAAAAATTTTGTAATAAGGAGTCTTCTACAGAATACAATCATAAGATGAGTATTGATATGCAAATCTGAATATTACATAGATCAAATTATGCTCCCTTAAATTTCACAACTATAGTCAATAAAATGTTGAGATATGAAATAGAAAAATACTATAATATACTCCTTTTTTGAGATTTTTTTGCTTTTAAAACCTATTTATTGCTTTAAAAAATTATAGCTTTTAAAAACTATATATGATATATTCATAGAAAAAGTCTAGAATAATATCTATCCTAGTCTTAACAACTTTTTTTCAAAATCTACATTATGTATATACTATTATTGTTCTATTTCCTAGCTTAAAAAAGAAAAACAAAACTTTTTAGGGTGGCAGCCATGTTGCATTTCCAGCCAACATCAAGCATAATGAGTGGCACATAGTAGGTGCTCAGTGGAAGTGCAATAGGGCGGGGTGCCGTAGCTCACATCTATAATCCCAGCACTTTCGAAGGCCAAGGTGAAAGGATCATTTAAGCTCAGGAGTTTGAGGCTGCAATGAGCTGTGATCATGCCACTGCACTCCAGCCTGGGTGACACAGGGAGAACCTGCCTCTAAAAGGAAACAAAAAGGGGAGTCGGGGAGGCAACTGATGTCTTTTAGATATAGATTCTGCCTACTGGACAGTAGTTCTATAATGGGATTCCAGGATAATGTAAGCCCAAAAAGCTCAATGATGTGAAAAGGTAGCAGTCAATTTTCACAGGAAATAGGCTACTAAGTATAGGAAATCATTTTTATGTTGTATTCTTAAGACATAGTAACCACTTTTCTCTTTGAAACTATTTTGAGTGATTTATTATAAATTTATAATGGCAGTTGTGAATACCTCTTGCTCTTTTTTTTTTTTTTTTTTTTTTTGGCATGAGAACAGAGTCTGTTGATTGCCCTGATGCTTAAAATAGTTTCTAAGTGTCCTCATAATAGCATGTCACCTGTAAACAGGTTTCAAGCCAATGCAAATTAACAAATGGTGAACAGATGGACTAAGAACTGACTTTTGTCAAGAGAGAGTTAGCAACAAACACTTTTTGGCTCCAGTCTTATGGGACCATTAGAAAGTCTTTTACTTCTCGCCAAACATCTTGCCTCAGTAGACAATCCATGCAGGGAAAATGACAAGTTACAAGGTCCGTTAGACTTTAGAGAGCTGAAAGTTGAGATTTGCAGAATCACCAAATCAACACATGAGAAACAACAGATAGAATAACAGCCGTTAAGAAGCGTTCTGCCAAATAGTAAAACCTCTGGCTTGCATCACTAAAAGCAGCTGTCCCTGTAGTGAGCTTCTTTTTGAAAAACATGGCCCCTATGCGTGCAAGCAGCAGACACAAGCTACTTGTCGAGACTGGCTGGTTACGTTCCTCCTATCCTGGAAGCAAGTGTGAACTGTGAAGAACGCCTGAAAATCACGGAAGTGGTGGCAGCTAGAGAAAGGATCCCCAGAGCAGTCACCCCTTGGGATCCCGCCGGCTCTTCACTGGCCTTTCTCCTCCTCATTCGTCAAGCCTCTGCCTCACGTTGGCTCCTCGGGGAAGCCTTTTTTTGATCACCCTATTTAAGCAGTATCCCCCACTCCCATACCTTCCCCGACTCTGTAGTCCCTTCCTAGCACTAAGCATAACTACAAATTGTGGCATTAATTTATTAATTTGTTAAGGGGGGCTTTTCTGGTCTCCTCCCGCCCCCGAAATGAAAAGCTTAACAAAGATGGGACAGTGTCTGTCCTGCCCATGTTTATATTCCTAGGGCCTAGAAACATGCCTGACACATAGTAGGTACAATAAATATTTGCTAACCAAACAAAATGAGACCTTGAGCAAAGGTAAACAATCAAGTCATATATGCAAACACTCCCTTGGACTGGAAAAGAATGCTGTTTGTAACTGAGGATGTAAACAGAGGAAGGTACACGAAGTGAGCAGGACAGGCGAGGGAATGCCTCTCAGGCGTCTGGCCCTCCCAGAGGAGTGTGCATACTGACAAAACAGGGACTGATGTGCCCACATTTCTCATTCCACATCATTGAGTGAGCCTTTGCACTCACCTGCTAGGGCTTCTAATACAAAAGAACCCAATAGCTTGAATGAACCAAGTGGATCAATCAAGTGTGGCATATTCAAAGGAAGACTACACTGCAACAGAAAAGGGCAACTGGATGAATCTAACACATATGATGTTAAGTGAAAAAAAGCTCATACTTGGGAGGCCGAAACGGGTGGATCACGAGGTCAGGAGATCAAGACCATCCTGGCGAACACGGTGAAACCCCGTCTCTACTAAAAAATACAAAAAACTAGCCGGGCGAGGTGGTGGGCGCCTGTAGTCCCAGCTACTCAGGAGGCTGAGGCAGGAGAACAGCGTGAACCCGTGAGGCGGAGCTTGCAGTGAGCTGAGATCCGGCCACTGCACTCCAGCCTGGGCCACAGAGCCAGACTGTCTCAAAAAAAAAAAAAAAGCCGGGCGCGGTGGCTCAAGCCTGTAATCCCAGCACTTTGGGAGGCCGAGACGGGTGGATCACGAGGTCAGGAGATCGAGACCATCCTGGCTAACACAGTGAAACCCCGTCTCTACTAAAAAATACAAAAAAACTAGCTGGGCGCGGTGGCGGGCGCCTGTAGTCCCAGCTACTCGGAAGGCTGAGGCAGGAGAATGGCATGAACCCGGGAGGCGGAGCTTGCAGTGAGCTGAGATCGGTCACCGCACTCTAGCCTGGGGGACAGAGCAAGACTCCGTCTCAAAAAAAAAAAAAAAAAAAAAAAAAAAAGGCTCATACAAAAAAATGACACTGCGTGATTCCACTTATATGAAGTTCAAGGACAGGCAATATTAACTGTTTAAAGAAGTCAGAATGGTGTTAAACTTGGGAAGGAGGGCAGCACGGGTATAGACAGAGAACAAAGAGGAGGAACCCTTATGGGATTCTGGAAGTGGTGGCTACATGGATGTACACAAGTGTGAGAAAATCTTTAAACTGTATGCTCTGTGAAGCTTACTGTATCCGTTATCCTTCCTAATGGGAAAAAGAAGAGCACATATATTACTATTTTTAAACATGAACAAATGAACCTAGCATTTATTCTAATCTCAGCTCTAGCAGGTTCTCTAGGTGGACTGCAGCTTAACCAAAGGTGCTCCTCAGCTGTCTCATTTATAAAATAAGGATAACTGCACTCATATTCTACCACCTTTGGGAATGTGATAAGGAAACAAATAATAAGCCGTGAGGTCTCTTAAAATCCTAGGTAGAAAAGTCACATACAAAATATGTAAAATAAACTGCATTATAGCTGTTTCACAAAGATCTATGCAAATTATGTTACCATCATGCTTGATTTCTAATCCTAATAGATGCCCTTTTAAAAGAAAGAAATAATTCAGGGCCGGGTGTGGTAGCTTATACCTGTAATCCCAGCACTTTGGGAGGCCAAGGCAGGTGGATCACCTGAGGTCAGGAGTTCGAAACCAGCCTAGCCAACATAGTGAAACCCCATCTCTACTAAAAATACAAAAATTAGCTGGGCATGGTGGTGTGCACTTGCAATCCCAGCTACTTGGGAGGCTGAGACACGAGAATTGCTTGAACCTGACGGGGTAGGGGAGGGCAGAGGTTGCAGTGAGCCGAGATCATGCCACTGCACTCCAGCCTAGATGAAAAAGCAAAACTCCGTCTCAAAAAAAGGAAGGGAGAAAGGGAGGGAATTTTGAAGAAAACAGTAACTTTCCACTACCCCGAAACAAGTATAAAGTAAAGAAGTTCACTCAGGACTAAAGTAATTTTTCAAACCCGTCACTCACTGAGGTGGTAGAACAAGAGTTGTGGGCTGAGCCTTTGGTCTACGTTTGGCAGATACTCCCATCTGATTAGCGGAGCGCTTCAACGACTGCTGATTCAAAAGGCCAGATGCTAGTCCTGCATGGTACTGCAACTGCAGAGAAAAACAAAACAAAAGGGAAAGAAAAATAGCTTTTGGTAAAAGCAGGACAAATGGTATTAAACTAGCAATACTTGATAATCTTATCCCCTTAGAACATTTTAAGTAACTTCAAATACAACTGCTCACATTCTGCTTCAAGGAATTTATCCATAAAAAGATAATCACACAAACAGGAAACGAAACAAGAACAAGACTGTTCATCACAGCATTACCTCATGATGAAAAACTGGAAGCAGTCAAAATGTCCAACAAATGACTGTGAAATTGATTAAAATAGAGAAAGAACCTCACAATATCATTTTGTTGAAAAGGAAAAAAGGTTCCATTGTAAACAGAGAGGTACTTTAAAAAATGTTCTCTAAAACGCTAACTGTATTTTTCGGCAGCAGAATTCGACTGATTTTTACTTTCTTATTTTTCACTACTATTCACATGCTTTATGTAAATGGTTTTAAAGCCTATGTAATTTTTTCAATAAGGAAATCCAGAGGTTTTCCTTAGAGACAAAGTTAGTTCTGGGAAGTCTTGCTACCGTCATATCTTGCTTATAATAAAAATCATAGAATTTGTAGTCTACTGCAGCACACCATGACCACGACCATGGCTTATCATACATAGATTCAAACATACTGTGAGTCTGCATTCAGAACCACGGAGCTATCTTCTAAATGGTTAAATTACAAATATCAATCATAAGAACAAGCTCATGAATATATCTTACAACAATGTATACAAATGGATATAAGCTCATTGGAGAGAACAGAGTGGAGAAGTCAATTTCAAGTCCATGGACGTGCAACTGGAACAATATCTAAAGCAGCAGCATGCTTAATGTGTCTGGTGCCAGCATCCTTTGCTTGATCCCTAGACAAACTGCTGGGCTTCACGGTGACTTAGGATAGATAACTTTACTTCTCTATACTTCAATTTATTATTGGGAAAGATAAATGATACTGCCCAGTTCTAAACCAAATAAGACTTTGAATTATAATTTATGTAAAATATAATACACACATTTTACGTGAACAGTTTAATGAGTTTTGACAAATGTATATACCTGTGTAACTACCATCCCAATCAAGATAAAGAAACTTTCCATCACTACAGAAAGCTCATTTGTGCCCTAATGCAGTCAATCCCCTTACACCTACCATCAGGAAATTCTGATTTAAAATATAACTCATCATTCTCACTCCTTGCTAAATGAAGCTTATAACCAATTTGACGTATGACAATAACTTTTAGCTTCCCTTTCTAATCCCATACTTTTGTATTTTAGATCATGAGTTGTCATCAATATCGCTATGATAAAATTATCCTTGAAAGGTATCCCAATTGTGAGCAGATGTAAATAAAAGATTCACATGTGAAAATGCCAAGCTAAGAACTTGGATAGAGACCATTTATAACATCCAATGTGTTTCTTCCTCTCTTCTCAAATTAAGCAAGGTCTTTCAAACATTTATTTAGAATTATCTAAACATACAAATAGTAATTCATTCTAAAGCTCTGAATCAATTTCTTCTCAAAACGCTCTTCCAAGGCACAGATTTTCTTTGCCGAGTCAGCTGCATTACAGCTCACAGTAATGAAACTGGCGACCACCATATAAAAGGGGCTGGGCCTTGGATGCAAAGGGCAATAACGTTCTGAAAAATAAACAGCCTCACCTAAAGCCACAGGGCTGCCTGCAAATAGAGCGCAGAGAAAACAAAACCAACTGAAATGATCTGCTGCTGGAATGTGGCTATAAAAACGAGGATATCCAGTGATCCAGTACGACTGTGTTTGGAGCATCCATACCGCTTTTTAACAGGCTCTTGATTTACTTGGTCGATTTGCTGTGGGAGCCTTATGGGTGCCCAACACAAGACAAACATACATCACATTCATAATAAAGATGGAGCTCTTTTCAGGGTGGAAAAGGGGCGGGGGTATCATAATTTGGCTCTAACAACTCATCTTAGACCAATGAATTTTGCTCAAATTTGTTTTTTTCCTACAGATTTCTTAAATGGGAAATCAATGGAGGCAAGGGACAGTACAAGTTTGAAAGACAATGTTTCAAAATGTCAGCTACTTGGGTTTCGATCTTCCCTGCCAGAATTTGCAATGAGTGCAATATGCATGGGGCTTTATGGAATTACAGGGAAAGACAGCTTGGCAGGGGCCTCCTCCTGGCTCAAGGAATCGTCTCTCCTTTTGGCTCTCCTCCTTTGTATTTATTAGGGTCCATGCAAGCTCAGCCGTTCCAGCCCTGCTGACTCTTTGAGTGGAAGAGTCCTGCTAACTATGCAGAGTCGCAGGGTGATTTTGCCCACCTGGCATCATTTTGATCATTTGCTCAAACAAACAAACAAAAAACCCAAAACAGCAGAAATGTATGCTAACTGCTATCTGTCTTTTAAAGCGTTCCTTTGAAACCTCAACCATCTTGGATGCTCTCAATATAGAGTGCACCTCTGATAGCACACATAGGTGGAAGGACTCTTCTTCCCCCAAAACAAAATCTGCCCTTGAGAGCTGACTCATAATGATTAAGCAGCACTTGTTAATCATATATATGTATCCCGGTTTCCAGGAACACGGCTCTGACTGTCAAGATCTATAGGGGCCCATTAAATATTTACTGAACTACCTTTATAATGGGAGAAAAGGTCAAAGTTAATAAAACTGACAGGCAGCTCCTGTCCAACTGGATTATACATTATTCAAGCACCAATACTCCATTCCATGGAACACAGTTTAGATCTGAAGAGGCTCTTGGAAAATGTTCACTCAGCCAATGGTTCTAAAACAGAAGAAGGGAGTTCAGAGTGAATCTACAAATTAACATTAGAAACATGTAACTCCCCAAAATACTGCCATAAGTTCTCAATTACAGGTTCTGTAATATTTTCTATAAAAATATATTTCAAGAAACATACTTATCTCCAAATGTCTGCAGCATGGAAACAACTCTATTTCAAAAAGCAACTTATTAAAAGTTCTAATGTGATTTTTCTATCGAAGATCGTTTCTCCACTAACCAGCAGGAATAAAAATGAAAGAAGGAGAGAAATGATCTATTCTTTTAACTTCCATATCTGACAAGTGTGGGGAATGGGAGTGTTGATGTGGTTGGTGAGTTGGAGGGGAAGGTTCGTGACTTACTGTTAAGTTACCACTCCACAGGAACAGCCATTTCCGTGTTGCAGTGTTCTCTGAATTTTTTAGAGTATTTCTCTCAGTTACAATTTTGCTATCTATTAATTTCCACTTTCTATTTTCTATGAATGACCTAGGATTTTTCTATCAGTTCTCAACCTGAAGCCCTTTCTAACCAATTATATCTACTAATTACCGCCATACCTGAGAAAGTTTTAGCAATTAATAATGATCTGAGGAAAGACCAATTAAAATGAGGAAAACTTTGATTTCCTGAATCGTTTTAAAATAATGCTGTTTTAGTCATATTGAATACATAAGAGGCTCCAAGTTGTCAGGCAGGGTTCTGATGAAATGTAAGTGGGAGAGGAAGGGCCTCTGCAATCAGCAGCCTCTCTGGAAATGTGCTCCTGGGCTTTGCTACTACCACACTGGGTGACCTTACGTATCTCCTGTCCCTCTCTAGAAAATATGCATGACATTTTCTCTGAGGACCCACCAAATTCTAAAATTTGATTCCTTGTATTTCTAAAGGTAGAAAGGTATTTGACATGAAGGAATATCCCTGCAATATTAATACAAGAGACTTAACAAACCTTTTTCTGTTGGATAGCCAAGGTCTTTAAAGAATCCTCTTTTGAAGAGTCCAAACTATTGGGAGTCAAAATTCAATTAGCTTTAAAATATGCTCAAATTACAAATAACATATACTGGAAGGAAATGATATAAAAGGCAATGATAAAAACAGGATTCAAACGCAAAGTTTCTTTTTTTTTTTCTTTTTTGAGACGGAGTCTCGCTCTGTCACCCAGGCTGGAGTGCAGTGGCCAGATCTCAGCTCACTGCAAGCTCCGCCTCCCGGGTTCACGCCATTCTCCTGCCTCAGCCTCCCGAATAGCTGGGACTACAGGCGCCCGCCACCTCGCCCGGCCAGTTTTTTTGTATTTTTTAGTAGAGACGGGGTTTCACCGTGTTAGCCAGGATGGTCTCGATCTTCTGACCTCGTGATCCGCCCATCTCGGCCTCCCAAAATGCTGGGATTACAGGCTTGAGCCACCGCGCCCGGCCTCAAACGCAAAGTTTCTGACTTAAATCTTGGGTTCAGGAAATGAGATGAGCAATGACCCCTCCCCCATTCACTCTCCACTTGCTTGATGTCTTCCGCAGTGTTCTGAACGCTTCTACCGGCCCCAAATATTCATAGGTAAATGTTTTGCACTGGACCAAAGTTTGAAAACAGAATAGAAGGAAATTCATCAAACCGATCATGTTCAATATACTAATTAAGCCAGTGGCATTCAATTAGGCCTAGTACCTAAAAGTTGAAGTGTATGCTGGAACCTCCCTGGGGTCCATGCTACAGCATCCCATCATATGCAGCATTGCTCTACCCTTGCCACCTGGCCCGAATCCCACTTTAAGAGAACCTGACATTTGACAATCTCAAAACGTATAAGCCAGATCAATCAAGATTTGATTCTTCTCACTATGAAAATCACTATTTCTTTCTCAAAATTCACCAAAGGCTTTTTTAAGAGTGAAGGGGAAAAAAAGAGCTCTCCTGGCCATAAGTTATGATTCACTTTATTTTTTTAAATAACTTTGCATATAATTACATATAAGGGCAAAGAATGGCACAGAACTAAGTTATAATAAATTCTGTCTGGCTTAGACCGGAGGACCCACAGGAGGGCAGAAGAGATCAAGGGGGTAGGGAGCCCCACCATCTCCTCTGCCAGTCACTCTAGGCCAATTTCCTTCTCCAAGCACAAAGCTCCTGTCTGTACCGGGAAATGCGCCCAGAAAAGGCAGCCTTGTGTTATTCCTGGGTCTGGGAGTGAAGCTGCCACCCAGGGAGTCTTATCTCTAGGGCACAGACCTTGTTATTGATGACTCTATTCTGTACAATGTCCAGGATAGTACATTGAATACAGGTGATGCTAATGAATTTGTCAACTAACAAGTAGACTGGCAGATTCGTGGGAATGCTGGCTTGGCTTGGCACTGCAACCAATCTAGAAGAGACTGCCTCCATCTGACAGTCCTCTTACGGCTGGCCTCTTATGAAAGCAAATACACTGCTTTCTAGGTGCCCACTGTCATGACAGAACCACAAAAGAAACCTTTTTCCCTCTTATTCCAATTGCCCAAAAGTGGGTATGTTCACAGGCTTGAGTTCAGAAAAAGGGGTCCATAGGGACTGCCCCTGGATGACTTCAAATCACAGAATTTAACAATAGAGAAAAACCATAGTAGATGCCAATCTTCCCCCTACCCACAACCCTATTTCACATGAGAGGAGATGCCAGCCTTAAAGAGGTCACTGACCCCAGGTCACACCATTCGCAGGAGGACGGTGGGCCATACAGGGTTTGCCTTAATAACGCTGTCCCACGGGGACAGGTGTGCTGCATCTTTCTAACTGGAGGTACTGACGTTTATCTCCCCTTCGGCAACGGAACACAGCAATCCCTCCTGGACGGGAGCTGGCCCATGCCAAGGAGGCAGCCACATTCCTGTCACCGGCCTCTCCTGGCTCCTGCTTGTCATGATAGAACTCTTCACTCTGCCCTCCTGCAGGCGCTGAGATGTTGCATACTTTACCCTCCCACTGACTCCAGTCATGTGTTAGGTGGTGAGTGTGAAGAAGTTTTAAACTCTATTGTCTTCAAGTTTTAATATTCAGGGTTAAATACTTTAGAGAAAAGAAATCAAGAAACCATAATTTCATCAGAAAATCTAAATTCCAGATGCACAGTGGCATGTTGAACCTTCCTAGCAGTTTTGATACGGCTCTGTCATAGAGCAGTTGTGCTTCTGTCTAATGGGTTTCCAGGAGATTCCACATGTATCCTCTGTTTCTACTGAAGAATTCTCTTTGCGAATGTATGTTATATATAATGATAGCAAGAAAGGATACTAGTGCCACTTCCCCTGTAGATCACTGACCAAAACAGCCAGAGCTGGCTGACCTAAGTGCACTGAAAATCCTTCCAATGTACAACAGAACACGCCAAAGCCCACAGCCACAACCTGAGGACACATGACACCTGGAACAATTCATACCACATACACCTGGATCAAGTCACACCCCATACAGCTGGGATGTGTGTTGCAGCACTGGGAGGTAGGGTGCTAATCTGAGAGTCTCACACAGTCATGTTTCCCTGGACCATTAAGCTTTCAACTAGAACTAAGAACTGTGCAAAATCAGGAAACTTTGTCACCACTGTGAGTTGCAAAGACCTTTGCCCCTCATTACTGAAATATGTTTTGTTTCCAGCTAATGAGAAAGAATCATGTATTACAATAGAGCTCTGGTTCTTCTTTTGAACGTAACTCTAAGCAAAAAACAGGAAAGCTCATCCAGTATTATCTGTGCCAAGGAAAACAGCTACAGAAAAATACCATAAATCTAATTGTTTTGCTTGGGTTTTAATCTAAATATCAGATAATGATATTAGCTTCTTTCCTCCTTTTATCTCCTAATGCTTCTTTCAAATAGCCAATAGTTTAGAAAAAACACCTTAGACTTGAGCTTTTATGGGTAAATAATCTTTTTACTTGGTCAAAACAGCATCAGTAAACCATAAGAAGGAAGCCTTCAATTTACTTGCCTATTTGTTCTCTCCTGGAAGCTCGGTTTCAGCTCCTTCAATTACTAGGAAAGCAGGACAGCAAATCAGAGCTGCGCTTCCTGCTCCACTGTGGCATTATTTACATGCTAAATGCCATCTGAGTTTCTTTCTTCCCTACATATTAGTGTTCAAATGTCCAAACTTCAAAAGCTATCCAAGAAGTAAACAGAGACGATGGATAGCAGCCCTTTTCTCTCTTAAATATCTGTAATGGTTAGGGTTGTTTAGATGGTTCTACTGCAACTCCCCAGAATTTCCACCTTTATTAATAGGCCTTTCTCCACGACTGCTCCTGTTTACGCTACAGCTGTATGCATGTTACCATCCTTCAAAGATGCCAGTCTGACAGAAGGAGAATGACTCACATATCTGAATGAATTCACTAACAAAGCAAACTAAAATGTGGCTAACAATGGAAGAAACAACCATCATAGGGATTATCTGTAAAGGGAAAGAGAAAGACAACTGAAGAAAGGGAAAAAATGGGAAGATGAGCAGCTAAGAAAAGACAGACAAGGGTACATATATATAAAAATTGGTGTTTTCCTGTCTCCCAGGAGCCCCCCCTCACTTCACACCAGGCGCTCACCCCATCTGCCTTGCATGGTCTCAGAGACCAATGGACAGGGTCATAAAGATCACGTTGGAGAGTCACCTGGTGTCAGGGGTTGAATGTTTTTGTCTCCCCAAAATTCTTCTGTTTCAATACACATTGGCCTAATTCCCAATGTGATGGTATTTGAAGCTGGACCCTTTGGGAGATAATCAGGTTTCGATAAGGCCATGAGGGTGATGCCCCCATGGTGGGATTAATGCCCTTAAAGAAGAGGAAGAGATCAGATTTTTCTCTCTCTCCACCATGAGAGGATATAGCAAGAAGGTGGCCATCTGCAAACCAGGAAGAGAGCCCTCACCAGACACCAAATCTGCCAGCACCTTGACTTTGGACTTTCCGGCCTTCTGAACTGGGAGAAATAAATGCTTGTTGTTTACCCCAGTCTATGATATTTTATTACGAAGCCTAAACTAAGACACATGGCCACTTAAGAAGATGCAGGCCAAAAATATAAATAGGATCAACGCAAAATTTGACGACACAGTAATGAGAGCATCATAACAGATTACTGACAGGCCGTGACGATGAATGAGAACATGCCCTCTGAAGAGGGACAACATGGTGGGCTATCTTGTTTGCCCATGTTTCTATTAGAGGAAGAAGACCATGTCAGATGCACCATCATGTTCTTGCCACCAGCTAAGGATGAACCACCCCAGAATCCTTATCCATTTGCATATTACACTTCTGGACTCAAGAAAAACAGATTGTGCATCTGATCTTTCAGTTATTAACCAAAGACAGAAGTAACAGGGAAGAAAGACACATCTCAGGATTATCGTTATATTTCTACCAGAAATGTAGGACACTAGTTTTTAAACATGTACTTAAGGCCTGAATCAAAAGTCTACAAAGTAAGGCTAGAATTACGACTGAGGTCCTAACAATGAAATTCTGTATTTAAATGTTACTCTGAGCAGTCTGCGCTTGACTTCCTAGCACAAAAATCAACATCAGTGAAATTTAAATATGGAATGCAAACATTTCACTAGTCACCAAAAGTCTCCAATTAAGGCAGCCAGTGAGGGGGGTGCTGGTGTATTAGTCCATTTTCACACTGCTATAAAGATACTTCCAGAGACTGGGTAATTTATAAAGGAAAGAGGTTTAATTGACTCACAGTGCCACATGACTGGAGAGGCCTCAGGAAACTTATAATCATGGCAGAAGGCATAAGGGAAGCAAGGGCCTTCTTCACATGGCGGCAGGAGAAAGAAGCAAGCGAAGAAGGAACTTGCCAAACATAAAACCATCAGATCTCATGAGCACTCACTATCATGAGAACAGCAAGGGGAAAACCGCCCCAGGATCCAGTTGCCTCCCACCAGGTTCCTCCCTCAACACCCGGGGATTACAATTAGAGATGAGATTTCGGTGGAGACACAGAGCCAAACCATATCAGTTGGGAAAGGGCTCCTTGAGGTGTCTTATGCCTAGTAAAAGTTGAAATCAAATGCAATGCTACAGCCCTAACAGGCACTTAAGCATTTACTGACATACAATATTTATCGGTTTTTCTTCCCAAACACTCACAGGTGAGGCATGGGGGAAGAACTAAATATTCCCATATAAGAAATATGCCCCTGAATATTTCTCTTTCCCCTGCCCCAAAAGAATACAGACGTTTTTCAACTAAACAATGAGTACAGTGAGAACCACCAATGGACATTTCAAGTTCTAAACACTGAATTCTAAGCATTAGTCACTCATTGCCAAGGTATCTAGTCAGTAAACTAATAAACCTGATTTTTTGAAAATTGCCAATCTAATATTTTATAAACTTCTTCTTTTATGGGTAGTGTGAAGAAGGGGTGGCTTCTCAGAAGAGAAAAATGAGTTTCTGTGCACCTCCTAGTTCATTTAGATTTAGTTGGAGAGTTTATTTAGCTCTTCTTTATTCCAGTATCATGAAATGCCTGTTGCTGCTTTAAGCACCATTTTCATTATGGTCAGAAGCAGCCCCATTAGTCTCCTCGGCTTTCCTCCATAAACCAAGAGTCTGCTGGGAGACACTTGGCTACAAATCAGGGATTTGATCAGCCATCCCCCTACTCCCTGCTTACTGGGGACATACAGTCAGAAGAGGCAAGGAAGAAGGACAGGCAGTGAAGAGAAAACTCAGATGGAAGGAGACAGGAAAATAGGGAGCCATAGAACCACTGACTGGAAAAAGATACACGACGATGATGTCAGAAAAACAAAGAAGCATAGGAGTGGAAGTGAGACAGCTGCTTAGTTAGGAGGCATGCAAGAAGAGAAATCAGGAAACAGGAGAGAGCTCTTAAGAAGGAATTTTTTTTTTTTTATTGATCATTTTAACAACTGCATTGTTCTTTTAGGAATAGGAAGAACAAGGTGTGGTGGCTCAGGACTATGAGGAGGCAACAGGTCCAAGGAGGCACCTGCTTTCCTTTGTACTTGGCCATGAAGCAGCAAAGGCTGACACTCTGGAGGCAGTGTGGCCCAATGCACAGAAGATGCAGCCTTGCAGTGAGATAGCCCTGAGTTCAAACCCCAGTCCAACATGAGTGATTCTGGGTGTTTTCCCTCCCTTCTGAGCCACTTTCTTTATCAGCTCAATAAGCAAAGGCAACGGAGAGAGCTGTTTTTGTGTTTATTGGGAACACTCCCTAAGGCAGGCTTGAAAAGTGCCTTTTCCCTATCTCACAACAAACCCATGGAGGGCAGTATTGTCAGCCTCCTTTTACAGGTGATGAATGGTTGTTGTTGGAATTAGGCGGTATAATGTGTGCAAAAGCCTTAAGCATACTGCCCAGTACACTGCAAACAGGCAAAGAAAGAGCTGTTCTTGTGATTTTCACAAGTGACCATACCTAGAAATTCGCTTCCTCCAATAACACCAGGAATGACTGAATTTTCACGAAATTGATTAGAATGATCACCTTTTAAATCAAATCCTGTCACCCTAAGCATGTCAGATAATAAATTGATAAATGTAATGAGAAAAAAGGAAAAATGTACCCACTAGGTCATTCTAAATGAGTAGCTATATTGAGAAGGAAACCCAACTCAGAATTCTTCTCATACAACAGAGGAAGACAATCTATTACAAGATGATGCCTCTTGGTCAAATCCTAAGGACAACTGTATAAGGCCTGCAGAAACAAGGTGAGCATTCTAATTGAAAGGCAATCCTGAGGATTAGTTGGGCAGCTCCTTCTAATATACTGTAGAGATTGTTCTTTTTAATCTACACACAACCTAAATGCCCAGAAAGTTGACTCAAGCTTGATGCATGAAACAATCAGGTTAAGGAGTGCTTCTTATGCATCTATCTAAGAATTCGGTACTAGGAGATCAAAGTTTCTCTCCAGACTCCCACAGCACTCTTTGTAGGACTGCTAAAGGATTTCTGTCGGTCTGTTCAAGTTCCGATTGTGATTATCTGCACACAGGAAGTATGAGAAAAGGTAATGCAGGTGGGAAGCCTGTGTGTCAGGATTTTCCCATATAAATACAGGACAATGGTTTTTCCCCTTGGAAGGAAAAAAAAAGGCAAAGTCATACATATTAACAACAGGCATGTTTTTGGTTTAAAACAAACAGATTAGAGTGAATTTTTTTTTTTTTTTTTTTTTTTTTTTTTTTTGAGACGGAGTTTCGCTCTAGTTGCCCAGGCTGGAGTGTAATGGCGCGACCTCGTCTCACGGCAACCTCCGCCTCCTGGGTTTTCAAGAGATTCTCCTGCCTCAGTCTCACAAGTTGCAGGGATTACAGGCATGCGCCACCATGCCCGGCTAATTTTGTATTTTTAGTAGAGACAGGGTTTCTCCTTGTTAGTAAGGCTGGTCTTGAACTCCGAACCTCAGGTGATCTGCCCGCCTCGACCTCTCAAAGTGTTGGGATTACAGGTGTGAGCCACCGCGCCCGGCCCAAAGTGAATTTTCTACTGATCAACAAGACCTAGGCAGAGAAAGAGTTCTACTACTCTTAATCTAATTAAGAATGTGGGTTCATGGTCAACCATCTGGATATACGGCAGAGGCCCTCTCCTGAACCAACTCTATGACCTTGGGAGAGTTCTTCAACTTTCTGAAGCCTTTGCTGTCTTCTACTGTTGGGGATAACACTGCTACTCAATACTATTTGATTACTCTAGAAACAATCTCAGGTTTCACTGAGCAAAATTACACTCTGGTTCTTGGAGTTAGTGAGGGTTAAGAACATGAAAACGGCCAAGCAAAGTGGCTGGCACAAAGCACACATTCGATAAACATTATTACGATTAGTGTTAATAGGCTGAGATTGTTGAGCCATTAACACTTAAGCTAAGTCTTAGGAGTGACTGTGCCAATAACTGGAAGAACTTGCATCTGACGAAAAAAGCCTTAGGAAAGATAGACAAGTCAAAAACAAGTCTGTTCCTGGTGGATTTGGGGAAGGGGAGTGCACAGGGATGGCTGAGCCATAAGAGAGTTGAGTCCAACACAAGAAGGGCTACTCCTTCCCTACTCTAACTCCAATGATGCTCAGCAGCCTTACTCAAACTTTCCAAAATCTGCTGTGAAGAACAAGGCGAGCAACCAAAGTGAGGAGCAGCAGCAGCCAGCTAGAAATGTCCAAGAAGGAATATTCACACGTCCATCACCAACCACGTCCATCCAGAGGAAGAGCCCAGATAGGGAAAGTAGCCTGCTTTGGGACCAGGAGTGAGAAAATAAGAACAGGCAACTTGTGCGACATCTCATGTGTCCTCTTGGTCCCCAATACCCAAGAAATAGGCTGCCTTTCCCTTTAAGTACCTGGCATGCAGAGAGTGGTGAAGAACTGAAATTGCTCAAGCCACACCAGAAGCCTTTCTGAAACACCTTTCCCAGGGCTGACCAATGTACATGATAGTGTGGGGGTTTCTGTGTAACTACCTTTACTCTTTTCCCAAAGTGTATGCCACAAGAGTGCCAGAACTGTCTCTAAAACCCCATTTTAGAAGCCTCCCTGCCTAGCATAAGGGTCTACGTGAGCATTCAATAAAAATGTGCTGAGAATGGGATAGCCTGATGGATGCAGAGCACAGTGCTGGACATGAATGGACATACAAAGAAACGCTCTGCTTTTAGTAGGTCAAGATCTGCCTAGAATGTAAGCCCGGTAGGTGTAGATACCTCCCCTAGTCCTCACAGCTACATCCCCAGTGTCTGGAACAGTGCTTGGCCTATCAATAAAAAAAATAACATCAGCTAATGTGTATACAGGACTATGAACCAGGTGCTATTCTAATTCATTTAATTAATCTGTACAACCACCCTGTGAGGCAGGTACTATTAGTATCATCGCTGTTTCACAAATGAGAAAACTGAGGCACAGACGTTAAGCGGCAGGGTCAGGACTGGTATCTGGAGAGCCTGGCTCTGGGGCCCCTGCCATGTAACCATTACACTCAACTGCCTCTCCAGGACTTAGCATGCTCTCAGTAAGTATTTTTAAAATAAATGAGTAAATGAATCCATTAGCTGGCAGGAGATAGCCAGAGGGGATGTAAGTAAACTTCAAAGTATGGTAGAAATTTGAATTCTGAATCAACGGAGTGAGGATGATGGGGATCTAATGACTCCTCTTATTATCCAGTTAGGTCTGCAGGTTACCACAAGCACAGTTGTGCTCTGGTTGCCCAGTTAGTAAGGGTCTGCTCTGTGGGAAAGAAGAGACCACAGGAGCCGTATCCACAACCAGGCCTCTTAAGAGACTAGAACGCAGCCCACTGCAGCCCAACTGCTCCAGCAGCTTCCGGCCATTTGTCCTACTCAGCTTCTGGGATTCGGATTCTTCTGGGCTGCTTCTTCCAACTCCACCACAATCAACGTCTCCTGACTTGCCTCTGCTCTCTCCTGGGACTCTGCCTGCTGCCGCCTGAGCAGGCACACTCGTGTGCACACACCTTTTCACCCACTCACTGCCTTCTGATGTTTCACACCCAGAACAGAGGATGGGCCAAGAATCTGCCAGTACACAGCCATAATTCCCTTGCACAGTATAAAATGTATAAAAAGTTCTGAACATCTAAAGCCTTCTCGTCGATGTAGGTGCCAAAACTCATGTGGCAGCAACACCTGCCATGAACTGATGTGAGTCTATTGAAATCTTCATTTATCTCACTTAGTGTGAACAGTCACACATTTTGCTGCACAGAATTTGATTACACTGCACTGCCCCAGACCCCGCTGGAGAAATTAATGGTATAGGAGCCATGCTACCATTCTATAATATAAAATGTTATAAAATCCAAAACACACTCAGATGCCCAAAGCTTTGATAAGGAGCTGTGAATCTGTGCCAGGCCGTGGAGTGTGAGTGTGCTGGGCACAGCACCCATGCTGGCTGGGACCTCATCAACTGCTGGCAGCCACTGGCCTAGGTGCCCGTCTCTGATCTGAGCAACCACAGCCACAGTAGAGTCACAGGGCACACACACAGCGGGACAATCTATGTGCTCTGGCCCCGCCTCCTCCTTCCACCTGCCTCACCAGCATTCCACCACTCTAGCTGACTTCCTTTCTGTTCCTGTTTTGAGGCCTCTTGCACTAGCTGTCCCCTCTATCTGGAATGCTCTTCACTCTGATCTTTGCATACCTGACTTCTTGTTGTACAAGTCTCAACTTGAACTTTACCTTCTCAGAGAGTCTTTCCTGGCCACCTAAAGGAGCTGGCAGGTGCTTTCCATCACAGCAGTTTTATCTTAATCACAGTAGTAAAGCCAGCGAGGTATTACTTACATATGGTTTGTTTGTTTAGTTTCTACTTCTCCCACTCACCCTCTCCCTATCTCCCATACTTTAGAATATAAGCTCCAATAGGACAGAGACTTCTTAGTCATGACTGTAGCTGCAACATCTACGACAGTGCTTGGCACATAGTCGTGGCTGAATGAACAAATAGATTAAAAAAAAAAAAAATCCAAAGAGGTCTGTAGGCATTGCATAACTGCACAGCCAGACCTATATACCCTGCCTACACAAATGACAAGTCCCAATGCTCCCAAGTAATATGGAATTTTTACATCTTCTTTGGACTTCATATAGTAGACAATTGGGGGAGGGGTGTCACTGGAGATACCGAATAGGGGAGTGGTATAATCAAGGACATTATAGCCTTCAAATCATTTTCAAAGCATAGCCAGAGATCATCTGCAACAGAATCATCTACAGAGTGTTTGCCAAAAGTGCAGATTCCAGGGGCCCACCTCCAATCTGTGAGATCAGAACTTCTACTGAGGAACCCAGGAATTCACACCGTAACAGGCACCGCCGGGCAACTCCGAGACATGCTAAAATCTGAGCACAGAATTAACATTTGCAGATTCACCGGTAGCTTCAGGAGGTCAGTCTCTTGAGACCTGGAGGCCATCAGAGATACGCCACGGAGAGAGAAGCCTCAGACAAGTCACGGTCAACTAAGAGAAGGACACAGCTCTTGCTAGTTCACCAGAAAGATTCAGCACCGTACCTCCAGCATTGAGAGGACTCCTTCTTTCCAACTCCTATCAAAAATCTGGCCATTTCATGCATGTATTATTGAAGAGTCAGGGAGGGAGGAGGATAGGAACAAAGAGCAGAGATTGAAAGCTTTTAGAATTCTGAAACCCTACTCTAGTACCAAGTTACTTGATTAAGCAAATACAGAACATGCATTGCACAAGTCTTCAAATAGTTAAATTTTCACTCTTTATAAAAAAGAAAATCCATCAAATTTGATTGATAAGTATACTTTTTAAAACTAAGAGTAAAAAAGTAAAGATTGGCAACATTTTTTTGCCATATAATTTGCTTTCTTTGCCTTTTTCCACAGCACTGCACATAAATCAAAGAAATGTTAAAGAGGCCCATATATCACCAACTGGCATTTCAAAACTATTTACAAAGTCTTTAACAGACACAGGACAGAGTATGAAAAACCATGGCCAGGGAGGCTAAAATGAAAGGGAGAAAATTAACTCAAACACTGACAGAGAGTTAATTAAGTTTACAAATAACTCTCCAATGAGCAAATTATGATATTTAATAAGAGTGGCCTCGGTGAAGCGAGGTTACAAAACATGGAAGGAGGTGGGGAGGAAGACAAGCCAAGAGTTTTCCAAGCAAGAATAATGTATATTTGAACAAGCTGGCTTTCTATGATTAAGCACAGAAATCTGGGAACAAGGCAGGGGAAATGATGTTTTAATAAAGTCTGAAATAGGCCTGTGAGCTGCATTTTGTATTACCCTTGCAAACAAAAGTGTCGGGGTGCGGGGGGTGGGGGAGCCGGTGCAGAGCATGGTCCAAAAATTGCAAATCAAGGTACACAGGCAATGGCACGTGAACTGCTGCTAGAGTGGCAGGAGGCAAAAAAGGGTGGAGTGACATGGGCTGGCTGCGCTTCCCATACAGAAAATGTGAGGATTTCCCAAAGGCAGAAGACAACAAACTGGCGACTTATGTCTTGGTTTTCAAAGACAGGGAGGGATGTGAAAAGGTGTTACTGGTCCATCTGTTGGAGGTGGCACAAGCCTGACCAGTGTTAGGGGATTCGGGCCTCTGCCCTGTCTTCAGCGGAGTGTGCACTGGTGCCAGAGCCACGTGGTCTCAAAGACAGCGGCGCCCCTCATGACTGCGCTGCCTGGCTCTCCATGGCCCTGACCCAAGGGAGTGGCTCTTAGTCTAGTGGAGTGTCTGCTTCTCTGAAAAATTCAGCTTCTAACACTGCCATCAAACACCAGGTACTCTTGCCCTCAACTATTCCACTCTAGAAAAGCTAACTGCTGGGAGCCAAAATCATAAGAGCACCGCTGAGAAAGAGGTTTTTAAAACCAGCGTGCACCTAAAAGAGGGGAAGAAAGGCCAGTCCTTTCTTTTCAGGAACTTCGTGTTTTATCATTTCTCCCTCCCGCTACGTGATGAAATACTAGCATCCAACGGATCTTCTTAGAAAGCATACTAGAGACCCAGAGACATTATTACTCTATTTCAAAGTAGCAATGTGCTTGTCTGCACACATTTCTTAGAATCATGTGATGAAAAAAAGACCCTTCATGAAAAATATAGGCCCATTAAATCAAAATGTGCTTTTGAAATTCAAAGACGCTGTAGACCTATGTGTAAAACAAAGCAAAACGTATCAAAAACAGAAGCCAGAGACCTTCCTGTTGAACAATGGCAGAATGAAGTCATGTTCACCTGCATTCTCTCCCCAAACCACTAAAATGACAGCAAATGAATAAACTCACGGTATGAGCCTACAAGGACAAAGAGAAGAGGAGACAGCAATAGAAAGAGAGGTCAACTACATTTCAGAAGACAGGAAGTAAGTGGACCAGCACTACCTTCGCAGAATGAAGTATACTAAACACCTACCCTGAACAGCAGGGAAGGCTGGGAGGGTGGGAGCAAGCTGAACTGCACTGCAGAATTTCCAAAGACTGAGGAGGTGGGGGCACTCAGTGGCCTGGAAAGCCAGGGGTCAAGTAGGCATAAAACAGGTGGACTGGTTAAATCTTTCTTGAATACCCAGATCCCAGCTCCATCAGAAGCCAGGTGGTGTCCTCTCTGGAGAGGCTGTCCTAGAGGCTCAGGGTTTAGGGACAGCTGAAGACAGGGGGATAAATCTGCACACTAAATGGTGAGCTACCCTCTACTTCAGCATTCACCAAAAGAAATAGCAATCACAGTATCCTACATGTCTCCACTATAAAAAATATTTCATAGTCATAATAATGTAAAAACCAAGTATCAATTAAAGCAATGCAATGGGAAGATGGTGGTCTATGAAAGTCAAATCTTCATCTTCCATGGCAGAGGCAAAAGATAACATCTAAAACAGCAGTCTCAGCAGGTTATTTAGGAAAATGTGGGCAAGTATCCAAGGAAAGAGCTAAAAGAGTGAACAGAAGCCAGGCGTGGTGGGGTGCACCTGAGTCCCAGCTATTCGAGAGGTTGAAGTGGGAGATCACTTGAGCCCAGGAGTTACGAGTCCAGCCTGACCCCTCCTCTAAAACAAATAAGCGATAAAATAAAGAGTTAAAAGGAGTTGCCTCTGAAGAGTGGCATAGCATAGTTGGGCAAGACCAACACATCTGGTATAAATCTTGTAGTATTATTTATTTGCCTTTTAAACTACATGCTTGAATTCCTTGGATGAAAATAAAAACTATACCGGGGGAGAGGGGGCAGAAAGAGCGTCAAAGTTAAACAGATCCTGAAAACGGAAGCCCCTACACACTACAAAATGTGCTTCATCACCTGGGGACTATTAGTTTACTAGAGTAACACTTAATTTTATTTCACGTTTTACTGCCACAGTTAAAGGTTTTTACAATAGCAGATGCCTTCCCTCCCACACATCAATTAATGTGCAAATTCACTCAGGTTGCAGAAATAATGAGGTGTGGAGAGAGCTTGTTCCACTGGTGAGCACTGCCATCAGAAGGTGGATGTGGTAGGCGAGGCGCGAAGCTTGGCCGCTGCTAGCTGCGTGCCATGGGATCCTGGGCACGGGGGATGGCTCTGCCACAAGCCCACGAGCCGAGCCCACCTTGGCTGCAAATAAAGATAAAGAACGTAATGCCCACCACTTTGAAAGCTGAAAAACCATGGAAAAAGTAGACAAGAACGCATGTTAAGTCTCATGAAATAAAACCATGTTTTTTAGGCTCCTTTTTGTAGGTTCTTCTTTGGTGTTTATTGAGAAAGTGAACTTTCTGAAAAGAAACGATGTGGCACTCTGAATGCAACTTTTGGTCTGTACTTTGGCAAAACCACCTATCAAGCCCACACATTCGATTTTTTTTTCTTCTTCTTTCTGAAAGAGCTGAACTGAAGTAACCAAGGTTGTTTCAACACACAGGGGTTGAAAATAGTTACACGGTTTCTGTTCTGCCAAAGAACAGTCTCTTTTCTCATTTTCACTTAAATCTTGTTCTTTAATGACCTAAATGATAAGAGGAACAAGAAGACACTTTTTCATTTGCACCTAAGCAAATACGATTTTGTTACAGAATGTGTTCCCAAATGGAGCTCTTGACTAACTTGAGGGGTTGACAGGTCCCAGGAGGCAGAGCCAGTCAGGAGGGAATACAGAACGCCACCCATCACCAGGGCCCGCTTCCCACTTCCGCTGGCTTCAAGTGATGGCTCTTGTCACCTAGTCACTCTCTTGGCCTCCCCTGCCCCTCCTCTCACAACCCTGTGCCCAAGCCACTCTTCTCATGGGGAGCACCTAGTCCCGCACTCCACACTAAGCCTCTCTCTAGTTCTATAATAAATTGTCTGAGTGTGAATAAGCATTTCAAAAGGCTTCCTGCTTTGAGAATTCACCTTTCCAACAAATTAAATAGGTGTCTACAACAGCCTGACATGTAGCTACATTTTTTCTTAACCACAATGGGTCTGAACCCGAAGTAAAATATCACTTAAATATTTTTCCTTCCCCACCAGCTAAAAGCAGTCCCATGCATGCTGTTTGTGTCTCTGAACATATCACTCTATTAAGAATGCCTGTCATAGTCTCTGGATTTTGAGGACAATAATTTTCTTTACACGATTATGAAGGCAATCCAAAGTTCCCCTGACATTTTCTGACCTGGCATTGTCTGTAAAGGGCACAGGTTAACAATGTTTAAGAAAAGATCACATACCATATATAAATCACAAAGCTTCCTGGGATATTGTATGGTCCAAGGCTTTGGATTCAATACCATATTACCAAGAAAGAAACTGCTTTTCTTTTCACTTACACTCCATACTGGGCTCAAAAAGCACCATTAAAATGCCAACAAAGGCATTTTTGGATCTACAATCATTTGACATTTTTTTCTAAGAAAATTTAAATTTGAAAAACTTTGGTAAATTTAGAGTCCTGTGAAGTACCACCCGCCTCCCCTTTCACTCCCCTAAAAAGGGCAAGAAAATTCATCATCAAAGGTTACCTCTCCATCGAATGTCATCAGAGTGTGGCATTTCAGCACATCCATTTGTGTATATAAACTTCCAACTGTTCTGAGATCTCTGCCATTATTGGCCTAGCTGGATGAGTTAATGATGGAATGCTGCCTTCCTAAACTCCGGTTTGGATATGGGCTTTTTGTTTTGGTTTCTGTCAGTGTAACTTAGATCTCTGGTGTTCTGTGTGTCTCCAGATTCTATTTGGCATAAAGGTAAAAGGAAGCCACTTTCTTTCCTTTCTCCACCTCCCTAACCCAAGAATCCAAGGACATTCATAACTTGGTTATTAAAAATACACTATTTGTATTTTGAAAGTTCAACCATAATGCATTCCCTGCTTTAAAAATTTTATAGTATCTACACTTTCAATTTGAGATTTTTCATTCATGCTAGGTGAGCCTCTTATGTTCTGTATTAAATGCAAGGCATGTGTGATCAGTACTATTAATAATATAACAGTGCCAATCTCAGAAGCGGCAACACAGCACCAATACAGCCCCGTATGAATAGACGAGGAGTCATGAGTACTGCTGCAATCTTTATTAAACACATGGGAATAAAGAATGCGGCTTACGGCTCTCCCCCTCCCCCAGCTCAAGAATCAAGACGAACTTTTCCTCTCTTCCCCAAAGGCATAACATAATATATCATTAGTTCTCATAAATATAAACAGATCTGAAGCAGAAAACAAGAGATTACCTTTATTAGATTCAAGGAAGCAAAGAAAGAGGAGTTTAAAAGTGTCCACGGACAAATCAAGATCATAAATTCATCAAAGTACGTCAGACTCAAGGACTGAAGGTCACTAAAGTCACCTATTATCACAACAAGACAAACTCTGGTTCTCACCTCTCTAAGAACTACAACCCTAACAAAGCCTGCCCTTTGCTTTGGTGCCCTTGCAGCACTCTGTCCAAGGGCAAAGGGCAACTTAAGAAATATTCTGGAAAGACGTCTGCAGAAGAATCACAAGGTACATCTCACTTTTAGGTCGAAAGGTAGCTAGAACTGAGCACGTGATGGAGAAGGGAACCTCAGCGTGACAGCTTGGGTTTCTGACAAGGTACCAGAAAGCCACACCCTTCTGTCTCCTCAGCAATCTCATGTAACTCAGGGGCAGCCCCTCCCCCGGCACCCAGGTGGTTCAGGAAGAGTACCAGACTATGCGCTGACTGTGGCCTTCACCTTCTCCTGTCTGGCTATGAGCATAGGTCAACCAGAAAGAAACTCAAGGTACGGGGACGTGACATGTAGGTCTTCATTATAAAATATCAAATTGTTATGGGTAAAAAGCGGGGACCGTTTGTGCCGAGACTTCAGCTCTGAAAACTATCTGTGAAAGTGGCCTAGTTTATTCACTGATTACCACAATCAGTTCACCAGACCATACACACACATGTGCACACAAACAGACATGCCCCTCGAATGAGTAGTATGTAAACAGAAACAACCAATCAAGACTCCTAGGCTATGCAGCTTCTGAAACGATGATAATAGCCTCCAAGTGTTCACTGTGGGGCAGGCATGAAATCCCTGCAACTCAATAAAGGGGAAGGTGTCCCTACAACCCACACCATCAATCAGGAAGGAGGCTTAGAGAAGCTGTCAGTTGCCCAAAGTCACACAGTTGATCCCGGGTCCAAATGAACCCAATACCTGCAGGTTGAATTACAAAGCTAACTTGTCTAGCCAAATAGCATTTCATTCATTCAATAATGAATAATAAATATTAATACATCCTATGAGTCAAATGTGCCTGGCACTGCTCTAAGGACAGTACTGGGAATAAGCAACAAACAAAACAGACAGAGACATCCATGCTTTTGGAGAGCACACTCTAGAGGAGGGATACGACAGACAAGAAACAAAGGAATAGGTACAACATGAAGGATGTTCAGTGACAAAAAGGAGGACCGTGAAAAACGCGTAGGGAAGCAGATGGGGGTGGCAACGAGAGGGCCGCAACAGTAAATAGTGTGGTCAAGGAAGGCTTTCCTGCAAAGGAGTCACTTGAGCTAAAACCTGAAGGATGCAAGTGCATCTTAGAGGCAGTCAAGGAAACCTTCTGACAGAGGGAAAAAAAGCAAATGATCATCTGAACAGTGAAAACTCCAAGGCCTGGCCAGGCATGGTGGCTCATGCCCATAATCCCAGCATTTTTGGAGGCCAAGGCCAAGAGTTCAAGACCAGCCTAGACGACATAGCAAGACCCCATTTCTACCAAAAAAATTTTTTAAATTAGCTGGGCGTGATGGCAGACACCTTTAGTCCCAGCTACTTGGGAGGATGAGATGGTAGGATCACTTGAGCCCAGGAAGTGGAGGCTGCAGTGAGCTCTGATCGCACCACTGCACCCCAGCCTGGGCAACAAAGCAAGACTCTGTCTCTGAAAAAAACAAAAACACAAAAAAAATTCCAAGACCACAGAGAATGGGACCTTTGTAGGATTCAATCCCATTCTTGTAATGGGTTGTTTAAAGCAGAGAAACAGACATTTTAGACACATGAAAAAGCTAGAAAACAAAAATATTCCCTGGCTAACGTTTATTAAGTAAGAACATCTCTTTCTCCTAACCATTCTGATGTACTCAGAATGCAGGTCTTTTGGTTTATGTATTACTGTCTTAGTTTTTTGTTTTTATAGACAGGGTCTCTCTGTTGCCTATGCTGGAGCGCAGTGGTGAGATGACAGCTCACTGCAGCCTTTAACTCCTGGGCTCAAGCTATCCTCCCGCCTCAGCCTCCTGAGTAGCTAGGACCACAGGCACATATTACCACACCCAGCTAACTGTTTCTATTTTCTTGTAGAGAGGAGGTCTTACTATGTTGTACAGATTGGTCTCAAACTCCTGGCCTCAAGACATCTTCCCACCTTGGCCTCCCAAAGTGCTGGGATTACATGTGTGAGCCACTGCATCTGGTCGTTACTGCTTTTTGACTGTCTTAGTCACTCATATGTCACTCATGCCAGCATGCACTGCTTCTTAAGAAGAGCAGAGGAAAGAGCATGGCTCTACCACTTACCAGCTGGATGATTTGGGCAAGCGATTTAACCTCTCTCTATCCCAGTCTCCTCATGTGTAAAACAGAAGTTATACTATGCATACATTTCATAGGGTTGTCTGTGAAAACACAACATTTATTACAGAAACATGACTCAGTCTATTTCCAGGTAGTGTTAGGTGCTAATAAAGCTTGGAACCTCACAGAACTTACAGCCTGTAAGTACAGACAGACAATAAACAGGTAACCCCCTAAACTAAAAATTAATGACCTTTGTGTCAAATGCCACCAAGGAAAGACACAGGTGCTAAAAGCCTATGCCAGAAGGACAGTCCAGGCTGAAGGAACAACATGTAAAAGCAGAGGCACTGCCTGTAAAATTTGTGACCACATAAAGCGACTGAGACAGAGGGAAAGAGACAGCCCAAAGAGCAGAGCAAGGAGAGCTTGGCATGTTAAAGAAAATGAAAGAAGCTGTGGGTGGAAGACGAAATGCTGAAGCACTGTGCTGGGTACAGGTGAATGCTCAGTAAAGGATGGCAGTAACAACAGACGCTGCTGCTAGGACTGAGAAGCGCGCCACACACAATCATGCTCACAGACCCCTCCGTTTATCACAGAGAATAGTAAGCTGAAGTCACAACGCGAATAAACACGCTTGAAGTGTAATCCTAATCCATGAGCTTACTATATTTAGGGTTACTATATACTGGTATCTTTCTCAAACAACTTTCTGATTTAATGTTCCCTATCGGGATGAAAGCACGGACAGTAATAGTCGCATATGGTGGTTTTCAAGCCTAGGGTTCAGTTAGATACCTAGGTACTAGTTCATTCGGCCACAATGACTGCCCAACGCGCCTACACCACAGAAGAGTAATCTAGGCTTTTAAAACGGTGATGCTAACAGTTGAAAGACTAGTTACTGGCATACAAAACAAACAGTAAGCCATTGAAATCCCTGGAGTGGTTGGTAATTCATATTTCAAAATCTAAAGCTTGGATGGTAAAGAGAACAGATGGCTGTGCAATATGCAAACAAATCCACAGCAACAATGGGCTTGGGCTGGCTTCGGTGGCACTGACAGAAAACTGGAGCTACCCTGCTGGTGATGGGAAATGACAATGGCACTGCAAAGAGGCTCTGGAAACATCACCAAAAGAAAGTGGGCAAAACGGGCAGGCTCTCACTGGGCAGCTGTAGGCTGGGCAAAGTGCTGTGTTTCTGACACACAAGCTTTGGCGGACACACAACATGTCCCGACCCCAGATAGGAGCTGAACGTAGATCTCTAGATCCAGCAATGCAGGATATGTCATCTGCCTCCCCAACACCAGCTGAATTCTGTCTGCTCCGCGAATCTCACATCCTGGGGTGGGTGAGGGTGGATTTGTGATGCATTGACACAACCAAGATGCAAAGAATCAACAGAAGTTACAATTGGGAGGATGTATGCCATCTACAGCAGTACAAACTGCTATTCTACCTTTTTTTTTAAGGCCCCCAAAGAGAAAGTGGCTTCACCAAGGCTACACTCTCATTCATTCATTCATTCATTCATTCAACAAATATTTATGGGCCAATCCCTAAAATGTGCCAGGTATCCTTCTAAGCACTTGAGAAATATCACTGAAATAAACAAAGAAAGGCTACTTCCCAATAAGCACTCTTTGTAAAAGTAAAATATATAGTATATTAGAAGATAGAACATGTTACGGTTTTTAAAATGTGCAGGGTGTGGGAGTGGGTTGCAATGTTAAACACGGTGCTTACTGAGAAGATGGCACCTGCAATGTGATCTGAAAATGAGGATTTAGGTATTTGGGATATTTGGGGGCAGAACAGTGAGCACAGAAGCTCTAAGGTGGAGAAGGGAGTGTGCCTGGAATGACTTTGAATCAGCAGGAGACAGAGAAGAAGGAAGGAGCTGAGGTGGGTGGGGGCGGTCATTGCAAGTTTCCCTCTGGATATGATGGGTGCTGTGGCAGGGCTTCGAACAGAGTGACAGGACTCAACTGTCCTTGCTAAATGACACTCTGCCTGCTGACAGAGAACAGGCAGTAGAGCGGAGAAGCCAGCCAATCCATGGCAGGGCCACAACAAGAACATGGAGGTCAACCTGGTTTCATCATGTCTTCAAATGCAATTAAACAGTATGATTTTGGTCTCTTTGCCTTGAACGTGGACTTCAAAATTGCAAGGAATCCCATAAACCAAAACGACTCCCAATGGAATAAAGAGTAAATGATTTCTAGATGGAGAGGTTCTCAAGTTTGAAAGCAAAGAAACCACAAAGAACACTATTAAGAGATTTGCCATACAAACAGTTTAACTTTATTGTCAAACTTGTCACCACGTGAGTGCTATGTATCAGGCACTCTGCTGAGAGGCGGGAGAACTCAGGGGCCAGTGAAGAGGAAGCTGTGTAACTGAAGCTCTGTGCACCTCAGTTTCCTCGGCTCTCAAGTGAGAAAGATAATAATAATAGTACACACGCCTCCAGGCTCTTGTGGGGACTAGATGTGTTAATTCATGCAAAGTACCTAGCACGGTGCCCCGCACATGGCAAGTGCTCAATAAACACTGGCCATTGTCATTACGAGTCTTAACAGTGCAGTTCCAGTACTGACTCCATCCCGAGGTACTGAGGGAAGAGAAGGCTGGGTCTCACAGCAAGTGTTCACTGAGCTAAATTCACCGCCAGTCTGTCTGCCATCAAAGGCCACAATGGATCCAAGGTACACTTCAAGGAGGGGAGCCCTACTTCAAAGGAGAGTGAGTGAACACCCTGTGTCCCAAGGACGAGTGGAAGACGACCCAGGAAGCCGGAGTCCACGTGCTCGGCAATCCCTCCTGCCCGTCAGCCGCCACTGTGTGCTCCGTTCAGTGCTGGCCCTGGGAGAAAAAGACACTCAAGACAGGGTCCTGCCTCTAGGACTTTCACTGGCTACAAAGGACACCACTCGCCTCTGTGACTGCAGGTCCCTGAATTATAATAAAAGATAGTACTTCTGTGGCCTCTCTGCTAATTCTGAGATTTCATGATTCCCAGCTTTGTTTTGTTGTCTTGTTTCATAAGACCATAGAAGGGTGAAAAGCATCAATAAAAAAGTGGGACATTTTGATAAAGAAAAAATATACAATATTCCCCTTTCACATACACTTTATGATATGATAAATTTCACTCATACCACTATACCAATATCAGCTCCTTACACATCACTTTTCAAAATGCTGTCAGCTACAAATTGATGACCTGTGAGATTTCACCTTGTCGTGCTCACCATCAGTCCTCGCACATGGGCTGCCCAGCACTAAACAAAGCTGCCGCCAGCCACCGGGGGCCTCAGTCTCTTCCCTGCGGTGGGGAAATGAATTATTAAAAGATTAAAAAGCAAATGCCGTCACCTTTTTGCTTTATTTCCCTGTGGGAGAATACTTTAAACCAAACTAGGTAAGAAACTGCATGGCAGGTTGCTTAAGAGCAGCCATTTATACACAGAGAAATCTAAGTCGGGATGAGAGGTGGGGCCATGGAGAGGGGCTGGCTGGGCTTAGGCGGCTCCACACGCAGATAAGGCATCCCTGACGAGAGACTGCCCGTACAAATGTCACGAGAAAGCTATAAATAGGGCTTTAGATCTATACATTGGGCAAAAGTGTGGTGTGGAAAACAAATACTAAGGCAGCATGTTTACTTTTAGCTGGGAGCAGACGGCAGAGCTTAACTACACCCAGACCTTCCAGCCCATCAGGCTTCAATCTGGTCAAGGACATGAAGGTCCCAATAAGAAGCACTCAAGGTGACAAAGTGCTCCGCTCCACCAGCACATCTCTGCTTCTGCCGGTGTGCCCTGTGCACTTGCACACACTCCGCACACTCAAGCACCAGCACGCACGGCAGGATATTCTAGGAAGGTGCAGGCAGCGGTTTGATTTCCTCCCGTATGCTTTGTCAAACAACTGGGTGCTTCCATCATTTTCTCTCATGTTGAGATTAGGGGAGGGGAGGGGGCCACAGCCTGGTTCCAAAGAGTTAAGCTGTACCTGCAGCCAGGGCCCAGAGCCACTGCCGTCTCACCACCCCAGAGGCAAGGCGTACAATTTATCTGGAAGCAGTGCAACACAGCGGCCCTGCTGGCAGCTGTCATCAGACCACACCACGGGCAGCAGAGAAGAAGAAAAGAAGGGAAGAACAAGAAAGAGGAAATAAAGTAGAAGAAGGGGGTAGAGAGAAGAAACAAAAAGAACAAAGGGAAAAAGAGGGTCACCAACAACTGCCTCTGTGTCCCTCAGCACCTAATGTGGGCTGCAAGGGAGATGACGAGCTCACTAACAGAGCAGGGAGGATGGCAGTGAGGGGCCAAAGTGGGAGAGGAGACAGTCATGCTGAGAGTCCAGACCTGAGTGGACTGAACTGAGCACGCACATGTGATTAAAGAGTCTGCATATTTTTATGACTCATACATCCACTCTTACACCATCAGCTCTGTGATTTCGATGCAAGGAAATATTCTGTAGACACCAAGCTTTGGGAAGAACCAGGTATGGCACGTAGGGGCAGCACCGAATGCACATTTAATGTAGGTGACTGCAGCTCTGCCAGAGAGGAACCATCATGCTACCGACTGCAGCGTCCACAGAGCTCAGTCGCTCCCCATCTTCCTGTCGGGCACTGCAAGCACAGCCTCACGTGGCGTCAGAAGGCCCGCGGTGCCCATGTGTGCAGTGACACAGCTCGACTGAAAGATGGACAGCCACAGGATTTATGGAACAAAATGAAAGAGATTACTTTTTAAATTTTTAAATAGTCGAATATTCAGTGTGCTGAAAAACTTGTTCTTAAGGGCCAAAGTCCAAATTAGTACGGTATGGCAAAGAAAAAAAGGGAGAAGCAATTACGTGCAAGCACGTTCGTGGGGCCTGGCCTACGGTGGCAGCTGCCACTGACTTTCTTCTTCTCAAGAATGCAAATGATTAAGATAGATTAAATACCTACTTTGCTTAAATACTCTTGATAATGAGTTTCTTCCCTTCTTTTAAGAGTGTTTGATGTTGGCAGTTGATGGATCTTGAGTTAAATTGTTTTAATTCAAAACAGAACCATCTGTTGTTAGGATCTGCCGGCACTGCAGAGAACCAGGGGAGGTGACAAAGTACGTGATCTAGAGATATGTGGAGACAGGCAGGTGGCGAGGTGGAAAGAGCACCGCACGGGAAGCCCAGACGCTGCCAGTCTTGTCCCAGCTCGGCTGCTGAGTGGCCACAGGACCTGGGACTCAGTTTCTTCCTCTACAAATGAGGAGGCTGGCTTAAGAAAAACAACGATGACGGTGACGGCCATCACTACTGGCAGCTACAGTTCTTAATGCATGCTGTGTGCCAGGCACCGAGAAAAGGGTTTGCAGAAACAGTCTCATGTATACCCTATTTATACATTGTTTAAACTCATTATGCTCAAAAGTGTGTATACTGATGTTGCCCCCATCTTACAGATGAGAAAACTGGCTTCACGAGGTAAAGTCACTTGCTGCAGGTCACAAGGTAAAGAGGGCGTGCCAAGAGGTATGAGACTTCAACGTCTGCACTCATAACTGCAATGCCATACTGCCCAGGGACCTCTGGGACCGAAGAGCCCACAATTCCTGCCCCTCCTTTATCCACAGTCTAGTGGCCACAATCTGCATTCACCGTGAGTCAGCACTGGAGCAAATGCCAAGAAGACGACTAAGCATCTCTGATGCTGGAAACTGAGGTCTATGAGTGGACCCTGCTGCACACACCACCACTGCAAGACAGATCTTATTTCACTGGGCTTCACTTTTAATCCACATCTGTGACCTGAATGTTGATGTGAGTTATAAAAATTAGCAAAAACTGAACTAGAGCCAGTGGAAAATCCCCAGCATTTGACTTTTGGAAAGGCTAGCCATCTTTCAAGATAGGTTGATTCATTTGGAACCATGGTATTGATTGTATAAAAGGGGTGATCACATACCCACTAATCATGTGTGCATTACCTTTGCCAACTCTAGCTATGGGAACAAATTAGAGAGGCTAATACACAGATATCCCACAGACCATCGGTACTTTTGTTTTTGAGGGACAAGGTAAGTTTTCTAGTAACATCTGGAGCAGGCAAATGTAAAACTCTCAGTAATAAGAGCACTACTTCCCAAAAATTTTAATTTACTCTTCAGAAATCTGTATCGTTAAAACCGATAAAGTTAAATCTATATAGGGTGAGGGTCAAAAACACCCATAATACTATGAACAAAATGAGGAGGTATTACAGTGTTTCAGAACAGAAAGGAAAAGTCACACTTACACTAAAAGGCCGAGATTTGGGTGCCAGCATCACAGTTATTTTCACTGCCAGACCCTGGGCAATTTACTTGACCTTTTAAGGCTTCTATTTTTTTTTTTTTTTTTTTGAGACGGAGTCTCGCTCTGTCGCCCGGTCTGGAGTGCAGTGGCCGGATCTCAGCTCACTGCAAGCTCCGCCTCCCGGGTTTACGCCATTCTCCTGCCTCAGCCTCCCGAGTAGCTGGGACTACAGGCGACCACCACCACGCCCGGCTAGTTTTTTGTGTTTTTAGTAGAGACGGGGTTTCACCGTGTTAGCCAGGATGGTCTCGATCTCCTGACCTCGTGATCCGCCCGTCTCGGCCTCCCAAAGTGCTGGGATTACAGGCTTGAGCCACCGCGCCCGGCCTTTTTTTCTTAAAAAAATAAAATAAAATAAAGATGTCTGTCTTCAGGAAATAATCAACTCAAAATTCAGTCAGGTGGGGTACATTGGAGGAACTAGAAGGAGAGGGAGAATGAGGAGGGGCTCATAAGATATGCACAGGAACTGCTGCCTGCTCTGTTTCATAAGCTGGGAGCAGGTACATAAGCATTTATTATACATCTGCATTTGACATATATGACACATGTATATAGTTTCATACATAAAATCTTTTATAATTTAAAAAAGAAAAAACCTTCTAATTCCACTATTACAAAGATTAAATGAAAATACATGCTATCAGAAAAGAGTAAACCGAAAAAAATAATTTTCAATTAAAACTTACATTAACAGATTTAATAAGGAATTCCCAATGGTAACGGATCCAGGAAAAAGGTTCTTAGGGCAAAAGAACCAAAGCTCTACAGTATAGTAGAAGTGGAAGGAACATGGATATCAATTTAAAAAAAAAAAAAATGCCACACCAAGCAATGCAGAAAGGGCAAAGGCAGGAACTTGCAATGTGCAAAAGATGACATGCAGGCCCCACCTTCCTTCAGGGCAACTGGCAAAGACTGTCTTCTCGTCTCCATACCCAGTGCTGACAAACCGTGAAGGGAAATGAGACTCACACACCGTAGTCAAGTGTGTCAACTGGCGGGGATGTCTTCTTGCTGATCTTTGCTATATACTCCAACATTTCTATAATAAATGTGTTACTTTGATAATCTGAGATGTTGTTTTTTAAAGTCCCTCATGAGATAACAAAGGAAAAGACAAAAATGGTCACAGAGGGAGAAAGGATAGATGGGAAAGAAATAGGGAGAGCAGGAGGGAAGGGAGAAGTACTCTAAAGTTTGGGGGCAGACAAACAAGCCTGGCTGCACTGCCTGGTAGCTGAGGGACCCGGCATGGGCCACCTAACGCTCTAGACTGTTCTCTCCTCGTTAAAGGAGGAACAATAATGCATTTACCATGGAGTTGCTTCTAGGTTCAGCAATTGTATCAAGCACCTTGCACAGTATTTGCTCATTTATAAATGCATGACAAACTTTCTATTACGCTTCTTACTTCTCACTCCCAGTGCTTTTTCAGTGATCGTGCATCAGAAACTCCCGGAGGAAGAGGGAGGAGGAGACAGAAATGGAGACGGTAACCATTAGATGGTCTGTCCTGAGGGGCAACACGAACAGTGGGTGAAGACAAGGCTGACTTCACCTCTTCCCCAGGCGGGTGCTCTACCAGCAGCCAGGCTGCCCACTGCACCAGATTTTCAGTGTGTAAGCTCACTTTGTTTATCATTAACTGCTTTGCAGTTGGATCTGCTGACCTCACATCTGAAGGGCAATTCTGTATCTGCTTAAATGATCAAAAGCAGTCCACATTTTACCCTCAAATTCCATGGCTGGAAAATTACCTGTAGAAGCGAATCAAATGAAGACACTCAAATTTTTTTTTTTTTTTTTTTCATTTCTGGTCAGTTTTCATTTAATGAGATCTCTATCATTACCAAGTCAAAAATAAAATTTACTTAATTCAGTGGAAATACATTAAAAACAGGAAAAAGTTTTAATTTGGAGTGCCACTTCACACCATATAGCAGAAGTAATTTTAGATCAATTAGAGCTAAAAGTATGAAATCAAATCACAGAAAAACATAGGAGGAAAAAAAGATGTGAACATCTCACAACCACTAAGTTTCAAAGAGACAAGTGAAAAGAAAAAGACCAACAGATCTGGCTATAAAATTTAAAATACGTATATGTTTTTAAAAAAGAAAATATAACAAAATGTAAGGCAGACAACAAATTGAGGAGATACTTTAAAAAACAAAAATGTCTAAAATTAATAGATTTAAGGAAAACAATGACAAATATATGTACCAAGTATGCCAAGATAGATACTCAAGACTGTTTCCTGCAGGCATATTTGTAAACGTAAAACAACTAGGCAACATGTCTATCGATACATGAAAAGTAAGTTACAGTACATTCATACAATAGAATATTGTATGTATGCTGTACATACACATGATTTGTATGTCTATTATTGAATGAAAGCAAACTCTAAGTACTGTCTGAGAAGAGGAAATTACACACATACACACCTTTTACATGCATAACAAAAGGTCCTAAAAAACTGTCTGCCAGCCATTAACAGCGGTTATATTTGAGTGGTAAAGTGAAAGGATAGGAAGGAAATCCCAACCCAGCCATTCACCTTTGACTTTTTAGACCTCTATTACGTTTATTTGCTTGTTTTACAACAAATAGATATAATTCCAAAGGAACTAACACCATGGCAGCCACTTCTGACTGCATGTCAGTGTTTATTCTCCATTACTTTTTGCGTTACAGAACTCCAGTTTTTTAAACAGGTTCTTTGCTGCCCAGCTAAACACTGTTTCTCAACAACCCTTGCAGTGAGGTAGCCAAGTGTCTAAGAATTGAACAAAATGTTATCTGTAGGTTCTGGAAAACCTCCTTAAAGCTCATGAGTGTTCTTTGTTCCTCCTACTTCACTATTTCCTCCAGGTTGCTGCTAGGAATGAAAGCGTGATGGCTGGAGCTCCAGCAGCCATACCGGACAACTTGGGAATAAAAGCTACATGTGGCAAAGCAATAGGATAATGGAATCTTGGTCCCTGGAAATACAGAGCTCCCATACCAGCCCTGTGATATTTTGAGAGGTTTATGTTATTTTATAGTTAAAAATGACCATGTATAAATATGAAGACTAAATTTAGCAAATAGGCAATGGATCAGAACTGACGATTCAAGAGAAGAAAAGAGATACGCTAAGTTAATAAATATAAAGGCAAAAGTTAAACCACACTACTAATTAAGGAAATAAACTAACACAGTAAGCTGCAGTGGTTCACCTATCAACTAAGTAAAGATGAAAGTATTTTTATTTTGTTATTTTGTTTTGATTGTTTTGACAACTTTTTCTAATGCTCACAAAAGTAAACTGAAACAGGTCAGCTAATACTGCTATGGAATATAAACTGGTATAGTTATTGTGAAAAGCAATTTAGTAATAGGTACCAAGAGTCTTTAAAGAAAAAAAAAAAGCCATACCTTATTCTGGATGCAAGTAAGTCAGAGGGAGTACTCTCCACCCTGACTTTCCACTGAATGCAGCTATAAAAGCTGAACAGAATATATGGAGCAGTTATTTGAGGACTACGAAAAGTAAAGAGTAGTGGGTGAAATCACCTGTTGGGTTTTTCCCTTCTCTCCATTCTCTCACGTCCCAGCCCCCAAGCAATTGTAGCAGTGGTGACGACACCGGCATTAGCAGCTGCAACGGGAACCCAGAAGAGCCTCAAATGTTGAGGGTAGAGAAACTTTCTTTCCAGTCAAAGGAACAGTAGTCCTAAGAGAGTGAAGGAATCTGTCCCCCGCACATACACACACACACAACCCTTGCTTTTATTCTCTCTCTGCCCTGCTACCGTTTTGTCCCAAATGCAACGTGAAAGTACCCAGCAAAGCAGGGCAAATAAAGCCCCAGTTTTCCAGCCAAGGAATCAAAAAAGGAGAGCCTCAAGAAAAGTGTAAGAGAGATTACAGAAAAAGAAGCACTTGGAAAAGTGACCTCACAAAGTTGATGAACTCCTGGCTTCATCCTTAAGCTGAACATGCACAGGTTTCACATTAGAGAGCATGTGTGTGTGTATATACATGCAATCTTAAAGATACGTGTGTAAACGATCATAGATGTATATCTATCTTTAAGATTGTACTTGTTTCAGGGATCTCTCTGACTTTACAGCTTTACACCTCAGTTCAGTATTACCCAGAGAGAAAATAACCACGTGGAATGTGAACGTGTACTGAGCAACAAAGACAGTTAGAGGCAGAGCATGAGATGAGGGGAGGAGGAGCAAGAGTAAAGGACACAAGAGATCGATAATCACGAGGAAGAGTACCAAATACAGTTAGGGTCCCATTTGCAAAATGGCAGGAAAAAACCACCCATATATAGGTAACCTTACAGTTTAAGGCCAAACTGCTTGACAATTTTAAAATGCTTCATTTTATACACGTTTTAGAAACACACACATACACACACACACACACACACGTCTTAGTCCACTTGGCACCTTTATAGTGGTTCAAATGGTGACCTATGGTTTTGTGATAAAGTTTGTCCAAATCCTGGAAAAAAAAAAAAAAAAAAATCCATACTCTTTGGCCCAATAATTCTTCCAAGACTCTATCTTTAGGAAATACTCCTAAGCAAAAGATATTTATGCCATCAATATTTGTATCAGTGGTAAACAAAATTTCCAACAACAAGAAAATGGTATGAGAAATTACGGTGCATGCCCTGAATGGAATATTATACAGTTTTTAAAATTCAAATTTTCTGAATACTATATAATAATATTACCATATAACATCATAAAAAATTTGTAGGCTATGGTGGGAAACAGAGTGAGGCTAGTTTTCGTTGCATATAAAGAGTGAACACAACAAAGCTAAAAATGAAAACATTTACCTAGAAAAAAGGCTAGAAGGAGGTACAAAAATGCTGATGGTGTTTAAAGCTCATTTATGCCTAGTGTTCCATTATTGGAACACTAAGCATATGGGAGTTATTTATATCCTACTGCTCAAGGTCATTGCCAAGGTCTGATTGCAAAAATTCAAAAAAACTGCAACCTCAGGTATACATCAGTCAGGTGGCGAGATTACAGATAACTTTTTTCTTCGTTCTGCTTTTCTGTTTTTCAGGTTGGGATAATGAGCACATATTACTCTGAAAACAATACTTAACCATTCCCTACAAAATAATAATTTTTCTCCTATCTTGCAAACATCCTCGACATTATGACACTAAGTCATGTTACAGATTTTCCAAACACAATTTTTCTCTCAGGAATGGAAAAAAAAAAATGCTTCTGGAATGCAGGAATCTCAATTACTCGTTTCCAGTCCTCCAGTCAACCACTATGGAGAGAAAAAGCATTCCTGCAGCTGACAGTTAATAAATAATGTGAAATTACTCAGAACTTTCAAATCAGACCATTCCTCCTTATTAGGGAAAAAATTAGATGACACATTTGCAAGAACACCATTCCAAAGTAGTTGGGTCTCTGTGGACAATTACAGAATGTCAAGCTGTCACACAGAACGCCGCTAGTAACTAAACTGTTCTTTTGATTCATCGTAACTTAAGGTCCCCACCCTCCCAAACTGTCAAGAAGGCCCCTTCCCTTCCATCTGTTCTACAGCCCCATGCTTAACATGAAAGGCCAACAGCAGAACCCCTCTGGACCTGTCAGCTTGGTTCATCAACTGCTCAGATAAGCCAAACCCACTCTGCGGCCACAGCCCGTCCTTCACCCGACACCTGAATCACGGGGGTGGCGGGCAGGGCTTTGGCAGCATGCTGGGGTGTCATGCCATTCATGTGAGGACTTCCATGGGCAAAACAGACCATTTCTAAACCACAGACAACTGGCTGTGACCAATTTTCAGGATAAAAAAACGCAGCTTGGGTTTCTGTCCTTTAAGAACAGGTACAACTGCTGAGTAAATGAGAGCTGTGCTGTCAAGAACAAACAGCACCAAAGGGCAACACAAAGCCAACTATGCAACTTGGGCAATTCGGAATCTTCTTCAATCTTCCTGAAATGTGATTAAGCATGACCTTTAGAGTAGTGGAGCAACCAATCAATTTTGGTGAAACAACCTTGCACAAGACAAGCGAGCACATGGCACGGAGGGAGGAGCCCACCATGGCAGCAGAGCCTAACCACCTCACTGTGCAGGAAAAGTTCCTGAGATTTATCTCCATTGATTTTACTTGCAAGAAAAACACATCGGAAAACTGCAACCTCAGCAGGACACCAAAGGTCGGTCTTGGCTTCTGGAGGGATGAACTTGATATCAATAGTTATTAGGACACATTCATACGAGATACACAAGAGAGATGGAGAGAAGATGCTGGTAATCTTACTTAATCCTGGTTCGGCCCTAAATCAGGCTCTGCAGACTGTGGGAAAAATCAAGGAAAAACTTCAATATTCCTGAGATGAGCTTCTGCAGGCATGTGCTCAAAGTGGAGCCAGAGGGAGAGCGGCAGTCAAGTGGTCATTCTAGAGCCCAGTGGGGAGATGGCCAGCACTCTCCTCCCAGCTCTCAGGGACAGGCTGCCAAGGTCTGGTCAATGTCCAGCAGAGTACGGTCAGCCCAGCCAGGAAACCAGCAAAGAGAATCATAGAGAACTTGGGCCTGGACAGGACCTTCCAACCAGAAAGGGCTGAGAACAAAACAAAGCAATGTGAGCCCTCCGAAGCTGCACACATAATCTCTGACCCACCGACTGTCAGCAAGACTGGCTCCCAGAACCCCACATCACCCTAACCACATATTCAGCTCTCAGAAATAGGAGAAAACTGAAAACACTGCCAAAGAAAAATGGGGGAAATCCAAAGAACCCCAAAAAAGGAAAAATTTCTTCTAAAGAATTCAGAATTGGAGTGTCTGTATGTTTTACAGGATTTTAAATTATTTTTTTTTCCTCAAACCTGACACTACAAAGAGTCCTTGAGTTCAAGGCCAAGAAATTGGAGAAATAAAACATGGGATGGGCCCGATCATATTTCTTACCAACTCAACAAATATCAGGGCATTGCTTGTGATGTAATCCAAACAAATCCCTCACCACAAATCAGGAAATAAGGGTTCCGGCCACAGCTGGGTGGGTGTGGTCAAGTGTCCCAGGAGAAGGGAGAGTAAGCGGATGGGAAAGATCAGGGAAGAACTGAGGAGAAAAGTTTGTTTCAGAAAAGAGGCACCACATGAACAAAAGGGAAATAAGAAAAGTACTAGCTCTGTTCCAAGGACAGAAAATGGAACAGTCTTGACTACAGAAGGCAACGTGCAGGGCCTCAGATGGGAGATGAGGGGCAGTCGAGGTGCCGGGCTAAGGAGCACGCTTGCCCATGGGATCACCACTGAAGATGATGACACAGCCCGTGGGAAGACAGCCCACTGCATGTGGCAATTAACAACCTGATTTTGGGTGAAGGTGCCCAACAAAGACAGTCGCTCTGTAAAAGACAGGGTCCAGGCCTGATTACGTTCACAGGGAAAAAAAGAGTGAGAAATCAATATAAGTTCCAGATATCAAGAGCCCCTTCTGTGACAGCAAGAAATACTAACAGCTTCAACTGCAGCAGAATGCCTTCCAAAGACTCCACGGCTGGCCTTGCTGTTTCCTCTGCTGGAAGGCTCTCTCCAGACACCACATGCAGGCCTCTGCTCAGACTCTGCTCTCCACACAGACCTGCCCCCAACCCCATCAAAGGGACTCACCCCAGTCTTTCTGTAGCTCTTATCCTGCATGATTTATCACTACCTGCCATTGTTTTTATAGTTTTGTCTCCCCCGGCAGAATGTAAGCTCCATGAGGGAGGGTAAGGGCTGTGAGACCTTGACTTTTTCAATACTATGTTGTCAACATCTCGGCATATGAATGGCACTCAGTAACTACTGGATGGCTGAAAAGACTCAATGATGGCCTTATTTGTGTTTCTCCAATCATCACTTGTCCAGGAAGCCTTAGGTTCAACACACGCATCTATACAACTGCACATTCACCCCCACACACTGCAGCGAATGTTCTAACGGATCCATCCTTTTTCAAATGAAGTGTCAAGACACAGTAGTTTTTGTAATCAATTATGAGATGTGTCCCAAATAACATGTTCCCAATAACAGTTAAAGTACACGAGATTGTCAATTATTTACTGATAAATTAGATCAGATTCAAGGTTATCCCTAATAACATTTCTGTCACTCATTTGCATTCCAGTAAGCTTTCCTGAGTGGGAAAGAAAGGGGTAGAATTACAGCTAGCTAGTACACGGATTTCTGAAAGGATTAACCCAAATGCCAAATGTACTTTGTTCTAAAATCTAACTACGTTGGGGAAAAAAGAGGGCTTGTCTTGGCCACAGAGTTCGAGGCTCCCTGTCTCAGAGGCTCTGCGTTCTTTCTCACCCCATCACTAGAACTGATGCTTTTCAAAGTCCTATCCCATCCCCTGCCCCTCCTTAGCTAGACAGAAAGACTGTGGAAATAAGCACAGTTAAGCAAAAAAGGGTTAAGTTAAGCACTCATCTACATGACCCAAGGTTCCTTCCAGCCTCCAGATCTATGCTGTCCAACATAGTGGCCACTGGTTACAGGTAGCTATTTAAGTTCCATTAAAATTAAGTAAAATAAAAAACTTATTTCCTCAGTAACACTAGCCGCATTTCAAGCGCTCAACAGTTACACGTGGCTAGCGGCTACCACGTGGGATAATGTGGATATAGAACATTTCCATCATCACATAAAGTTCTATTGGCAAGCACTGCCCTGATCCCAGAAAATATGTCACATATCATATTAAAACCAGAAGAATCCCGATGGACGAGACTGAGGTGCCAAAGTAGGTCCCTTTCCTTGCCATTTTAACTACGATGAGAGAGTTTAGCTTATAATAGTTGATCAAAAGATGAATAAAACAAAACAACTGTGTTCCAGGAAAAAGGGCAATAGGAGAAAATAACATGGCTCCATTCAATCCGTGACTTGCTTCATCCAGCCCAAGCATGAGATTTCGTGAGACAGGGGTGGGCAGCGGCGCAGCTCTGACAAGCAGAGATGGATGGCGACACAGAAAAGGAACACGAAGGGAGGAAAACGGCACCAGCAGGCCCTGGGTCTCCTGGCTCTGACAAGGTCGCCTCAAGACAACTTTATTCTTGTACATTTCCTTTAAGAGGGATCAGTTATTTGTCTACAAACTTCCGCTTCAGAAGCAAAATCAAAACACTGTGGACAAGAGCAGACATTTAATCTGCAAACAGTCCCTATTTTGAGGTTGAATAATGAAGGTTAAATCCACACAGTAGTGATCTAGTGGTCATACAATATATAGGTTTTTGAAGTATGTAATAGCGATCAGGATAAAGCCTAATAACTCTTTGTAGAGGTCACATTTCAAAGCTAAGATTTAAACACATACACAGGGAAAAAAAATCTCTCTGCAGCAAGGCCCAACCAAACACAGGTGCAGTAAGAGTTTCCACACCACATTCCAAGTCAGCTGAAATTACCTGTTCATACCATTCTCTCTCTTTTTTAAAAAAAAATAGTGGTTTCAGGGTAACCATCACCTGAATAGTATACATTGTTGCCATTAGGCAATTTCTCATCCCTCTCATCCCTCCCACCTTTCCCCCCGTCCAAACTTTCCCAGCCCCAATGTCTATTATTCCACTCTCTGTGTCCATGTGTACACATTATTTAGCTCCCACTTAGCAAGTGAGAGCATGCAGTCCTTGACCTTCTGTTTCTGAGTTATTTCACTTAATAACCTCCAGTTCCATCCATGCTGTTGTAAAAAACATAATTTCATTTTACATGACTGGGTAGCATTCCATGGCATGCACACACGACACCTCTATAGATCCAATCGTCTGTTAATCCACCTTAAACATAAGTTCATTTTTCATGACTGGGTAGCATTCCATGGCATGCACACACGATACCTCTATCCAATCGTCTGTTAATCCACCTTAAACATAATTTCATTTTTCATGACTGGGTAGCATTCCATGGCATGCACACACGATACCTTCTCTATCCAATCATCTGTTAATCCACCTTAAACATAATTTCATTTTTCATGAGGGTGCTCTTTAAGGTTCCCATGAAAGGGCCGCTCAGACACTTGTGAGTTTTAGGCTGGCTGCTGAGAAAACATGGTAAGGGAAAAAAATAATGGGGTACAGAGGTGCTCACTTCGTTAGGATGAGCACCAAAGATCTGAATACAGTATAGCAGAGAGAAAGAGACTTGGGTACCCAGCAGAAATGCTTACCTCTTGTAACAAAAAAAAAAAAAAAAAAAAAAAAAAAGGAAAATCTATTGAGGGGCTTACTATGTCCCAAATTCGGTAGTGAATAATTTACAGACATTACCACATCTTCACAATAACCCTATAAGGTGGACACTATCCCACTTCACAAGAGAAAATTGAGGCACGGAGACAGGAAACAACATGCCTGAAGTCACACAGCTGGGAAACAGCAGAAGCAGGCTATGGACCCAGGCTGCCTGGTTCCAGATCCAGCTGGTAACTCTGGGCCACACTCCCCATCTTCCTGCTCTGCTTCTCCTGCTCTCCAAGTTTTCAGGCAAAATAGTTGAGCCTCTTAGCCAAATACAGAGTTCCCCAAAGCGTGTGAGGTGTACCACTGGTGAATTCCAGGTGATTCCTGGGTAGATCCCAGGGGAACACTGCTTCTCATTTTAGTGTTTATATATTTATTGTAATCTCTATTAGGAAAAATATATATATTATATATAATATGTAAATTATAAATAAAATAGATTAAATACGTGACAAAATTTCCTTCTTAAAGCAAATGTATTCAGAAAAAAAAAATTGCTGAAAAAGATACCAAGTAATCAAAACTAAAACTAAAGATAATACGGGAGTATGGCATCAACAACAAAAACCCAAGAAGATAGCATGCTGATACAGCTTGGATATTTGTTCCTGCCCAAATCTCATGTTGAAATGTGATCCCCAGTCCTAGAGGTGGGGCCTGGTGGGAGGTGTTTGGGTAAAGGGGGCGGATCCCTCACGGCTTAGTGCTGTACTGGTGATACTGACGTCTCCTTTAAAAGTGTGTAGCACGGCCCCCCTCCTCCCAGTGCTCCTGCTGTGACTGTGTGAGGTGGCTGCTCCCACTTCACTTTCTGCCATAAGTAAAAGCTCCCTGAGGCCTCCCCAGAAGCCCAGAAGCTCGGCAGATGTCCCGCCACGCTTGTGCAGCCTGCAGAACAGTGAACCAATTAAACCTCTTTTCTTTTATTTGAGACAGAGTCTCACTCTGTTACCCGGGCTGGAGTGCAGTGGCGGGATTTCTGTGCACTGCAATTTCCACTTCCTGGGCTCAAGCCATCCTCTCGCCTTCCACGCAGCTGGGACTACAGAGGCACGACCACACCCAGCTAAATTTTTTGTATTGTTTGTAGAGATGGAGTTTTGCCATGTTGCCAGATCTCAAACTCCTGGGATCAAGAGATCCGCTTGCCTCGGCCTCCCAAAGTGCTAAGATTACAGGCATGAGCCATCATGTGCCACTACCTCTTTTCTTCATAAATTACCCAGCCTCAGGTACTTCTTTATTGCAACCCAAGAACAGCCTAACACACCTGCAAATCTAATTTCTTAGATTAAGAAATTTAGGAACCTAGTTGTTTTGTTTACCTTTGCTCAAACTGTCCTTTCCACCTGGAATACTCTCCTGCCCTCCCCCCTACCCTCCACATCTGCCTGTTAGAAGCAGACACCCTTTGGGGCAGGCCAATGCTCTCCTCTGGTCTTCTTTAGGGTACCCTCACCAGTGCTGCCTCCTCCTCAAGCCTCTCAGAAGGGCGCTTTCTTTGACCATCCCAGCCTCACTGCTCCCTCCTGCCCTGTACCCTGTGGATCTGCTTCCTTGCTGTCCACCTCACTACCCTGGAAGCGCTGTGAAAGCAGGGCCTTCAGTTGAGCATACATCCCTGCACATAGTGGGCCCTCAAGAAGCATTTCCTAAATGACCAAGCATTCTCAGGATGCTGGATTAGGTACTCCTAATCCAGTACCTAATTAGGAGACAGGATTAGGTACTCCTCATTTCTGCCAGCAAATAGGAAAAGGTACAAAATAGTTATGCCCCCAATATTTCCTGAAACAAGGGACCCAAGCAGGAATCTCCCAGACCAAAACTGTAAAGAGTTGGAAATTCTTTTTCATTAACGCTCACCAAGTTTTATTGCAAGTCTGCAGGCCTAAACCCAGATGGAGCTTTTGTAAGTCCTCCACAATGGGCCTAGCCATCTATGAGTACTTTATAAACAAAATACAGTAATTAACCTTGGGACCATTGAAAACCACATGAACAACCAGATAAATTAATATTTACAAGATCAAACAGGACAGCAAAGACGATTAGATCAAGGAAGATTTAGATGTGAGTCAACTCACACTGCAAACCACAAATGAAATCTGCTATTAAGATGCCTTATACTCACTCATAGCACTGATAAGCCACCTCTAAGATAGAACATTAGGACAGGTAAAGCATCTGGACTAATAACAGTATTGAGAAGACTCCCCATTATCCATCCGTTCACTGGAACCAAGAGAGCAGCCGAGACCATTAAATCCACAGATAACACAAAAGCCTCATTTTAGTCAAACCTCCACCACAGTCCAATTGTAATGATTAACAACGCTAAGAAAAGTAGCCATTTATTGAGTCCTTATGATGTGCCAGACGCCACTTTAAGTACTTCAGGGGATTTAATTCACTGAAGCCTTACAACAACCCACAGAGCCAGCTGCCATGCTTAGGCCCATTTTTCAGATTAGGAAGCAAAAGGAGATCAGTGCGCCCCCCAGGACAGCCAGCAAGGCAGTGGTAAAAGCAGGGTCTGAACCTGGCATCAGAGAGGGCTCATGGGCTTCTTCATCATGTCATACTTCTGTGCACCTAAAATTGCAATTTTATCCTCAAATATAACAGGCCTAACATTTGCTCACATTTCCATCAAAATAACTATGGCATATTTGCTTGTTTCATGCCTTCATTATGGTGACTTCATTAAGTCGGACAAATACTAGCATTTTTTATACCTCATTATTAGTTCTACAACAGACGTTGCTTATGCAAGGAACACAAAGATTAATCCTCTTTCTAAATCTTAGCGGAGTCCTAGCTGATGCAGTCATGACAGGGAAAAGCAGCAGCAAACTTCAAATATATAAGGCTGATGCCCTAGTAAATAATTACACAGTAGCCAGCCTCCCATCCCAGTGATAAAATGAGAATTGCTGGGTGAAAATACCACCAACTTCCAAGCAGGTACAAGTTAAGCATCCCAAGTCTCAAAATCCAAAATCCCAAATTTTTTCAGCGCCAACATGATATTCAAAGAAAATGCATATGGGAACATTTTGGATTTCAGATTTTTGGATTCAGGACACTCAACTGGTAAGTATAATGCAAAATCCGAAAAACCTCTGGTCCCAAGCATTTTAAAAAAGGGATACTCAACCTGTATGAGCTATTTCAGAAAAGCAACTTCCCGACTTTCACAGATTAGGGAAGGTATAGACACCATGACAGAGGGCTCACACCTTGCAGAGGATGACTCGGGTCTGGTCCAGCATAACCCCTGTCTCTCAGAACTGTACACCCCAACTCCATGGACACATTCAGTGGACCAGAACAAAGAGCTGGCTTCAGATACTCTCTCAAAAAATGGAACTAAAGATTCTTCATTCGGCTCATATGGCTCACCGACGCTGAGGTAATGTAAACTCAGAGGCCACGAGGCCATCGTGCCCTGACAAGTACACCCATCTGCTGACAGCAAAGCCTGATAGAGACTCATGAGGAAGCAGAGACAAGGGATCATGGGGCCCCACAGCACCAAGACTCACAAAGGAGTTGCACTACCCCTTGGTGCCAGGCCCTTGCAAGGTCTGGCTATATTGTTTGCCCTCTGGTTCCACAAAACACCCAAATAATGCCTCCTTTTTGTTCACATGAATTCAAGCGAATCTTTCCCTCTTAATCACAAGAGCCTAGACAGAAGCACACCACCCGAGGTAATCCTCTGCCAGTCCCACCAAACAGGATGATCTACAGCGCTTGGCCATCCAGTGCTGTTTGTGTCCTCCCGGAGGCTCAGCATCCTCATCTAGCAAACCAATCTAGTCTAGACTCACAAGTTACTGGGGACCAAATGAGAAACAAATGGAATCTGGGCTGTGCTCTGCTGTGAGCAGTTATTTCTATGGGGAATCACACATGGAGGCAGCACCAGCAAAGGTCTGCCAGTGGTTGGTGTGCCTTCAAGAGGCAACAGAGCTGGGCTGCGTGGGCCACAGGTCACATCCATATGGCGTTTAAACATTCTCTTGCATCTGCAGCTAGTTTACCGACTGAAATAATCAGGAATAACTTAGTAGGACCTCCTTAAACTTCATTTGCTCTAGGATAAACATAAGCCAATATGATGGCAATTAAATCAGTTTCCCAGATACTCATCTAGGGAGTGACTAGAAAATTCTGCCTGTACCTTGGATTTCCTAACAGGTGATCCCAAACATTACTCACGAAAGTGAAAAGACCTCCTGAGTTTATCTTTCTTCCAGATTCCCAAATTGTCAATGCCCACTCCACTTCCCCAGCCCTCCCTGGTGACAACAAAGGAGATATCAGGACTGTGTTGCCCAGTGAGTGGAGCCCGGTGCCATGGCATGTGCCAACAATCCCAGTTACTTGGAAGAATGAGGCAGGAGGAGCACCGGAGTCCAGGAGTTTGAATCTAACCTAGGCAGTATAGTAAAACCTAATTTCTAAAAAATAAACGAAATAATAAATTAATACAGTGAAATGTTCTATCCTCAAGAAAAAAAACATGTCAAGCGATAATCCTATTTTTTTAAAGTTAAGAATTATATGAGGCTTGGCCACCAATTTTAAAAGTGAAAACTTCAAGCTGACTGAAAATATGTAGAATGTGATCATCTGAAAGTCACACATAAAAAGCACAATATTCCAATCTTTCTGTGCATAACTAGGGATGCTGGTCTCCCTCTTCCTACCTCACAGAGAGATGGGTACATTACTTTTTTAGCAACTTGGAAGATGGTACAATTTGGCTGTGTCCCCACCCAAACTTCATCTTGAACTGTAGTTCCCATAATCCCCACATGACGTGGGAGGGACCCGGTGGGAGGTAACTGAATCACGGGGTGGTTACCCCCATGCTGTTCTCGTGACAGTGAGTTCATTCTCACAAGATCTGATAGTATTATAAGGGGCTTTTCCCCCTTTGCTCAGCACTTCTCTCTCCTGCCGCCATATGAAGAAGGACGTGTTTGCTCCCCCTTCCAGTGCAATTGTAAGTTTCTCTGGGCCTTCCCAGCCATGCGGAACTGTGAGTCAATTAAACCTCTTTTCTTTATAAATTACCTAGTCTCGGGTATTTCTTCATAGCAGCATGAGAACGGACTACTATAGAAGGTCATATGAAGGTCACTGGATGACATGAATATCTGGGTCCTCCAAATCCACATTTCCACAACTTCAGTGAAACCGTATCGAAAGCTAAGGATTTTATAACCAGCCTCATTATCAACATATCACATTTCACTTATTCTAAAACCTGAAATAATGATGCATCTTATGATCACAGTGTCTGAAAATTACCTGTGGCGGTGCTTTATCTTTCTTAGTGGTACAAAGAATGAAGCGTCTTACACTTTGTTTACATTCAATAAAACAGAAGTGATTTGGTGAGGGTCACCCTTCCCCCCGCCCCATGCATACCTCCTTCCCATCCCTGAAGAAACTTTTAAGCCCACTCGGCCCCATTCTGAAAATCCCACTTGACTTGAAAGCAGCAGCAGCAGCAGTCGGCTACAGACTCACACTACTTAGCGGAAAAATGAAATTTAACTCACATGCAAAGATAAAAGGGGACAGTTCTCCGCAAGCGAGACACAACATACGGGACCAGAATCCAAACAAGTCCTTTCTTCAAAGCTTCTAACTTGAACTTCGGAGAAAGTCTGGTATCTCAGAGAGGGCAAGAGGAACAGAATCACCCTCAGAAAGACTCTGGTGGAGCACTACAGACCAGCCTGGGGGCTTAGTGAAAGGGAGGCCAGCTTCAAGTTTCAACAGTGATTTGTGCATAATGATCCTCTCAGGTTGACACAAGACAGTTAGATTAACTAAATTAATCAAAGTACAAATTGTGCTGGCAAGCTCTAGTGCCTAGCTTCTCCTAAGACACACCTGCCAGCAATGCCAAGGCCGCGCCTCACAACCACCAGCTCAGAGCTGGCTGGTGATGGGGCCGAGAGATGCAGTCACGCTCCGAGCCAGAGGCAGTAATCTGAGGGGCGGGCCGAGGGAGGGCTCTGCTGAGCCGTGACAGTAGAAGCCTTAAACACAAGATCCATTACAGCCTCAACACCCACAGCCATTTGTACATCACGGCTGGAAATAAATCCTCGGGAAAGCAGCCATTAATGTGCCTTGCCCAAAACCCAGCTGAAGATCCCTGTCTGCTGAGATGTGATACAGGGACACACGACTTCCTCAACTTCCTCGCTTGGTATTACCAGTCTGAAGAGCAGCTCAGGTGACTGTCGTTATATTTAGTACCAATGCTCACTAATACATTTCGTTATCATACCCCTCACAGCTGACACTAAGGGAGCCCTGAGCTAAGTTCTTTACCAGGGTTAGCTCACTGAGTCTTCACAGACATCCTAGAAGGTAAGAACCATGATTCTCTCCACTTAAAGATGTGGAAACTGAGACTCAGGGGAGGTCAAGTAACCTGCCCAAGGACACAGCAAAGAAACTGCAGAGCTTGGACTTGATCTAGTTACCTAACGCTGCTGGGAAGTTGGTTTCAAGGTAGAAAAACATGAACAAATTAACAAAATTTCAGTTTCCATTTCTTTCGAAGAAGAATCACTGATTAGCATAGGTATGACCCCCATGTACAGAGATTAATGGGAGAACGAGGAAGTGGGTGGCCCCCTGCTTTGGGGGAGGCAGTGACACACCATCTTGTCGAAATGCAGACGCATCACCACTGGCAGACAGACACAGCGGAAGAAGATGAATGTTGACAAAAAGCTGTAGACACAAGCTTGACCTCTTTGGCTGCCAGTTCCACGTACAGCCGTGAGATACAGATATCCCTGCCATAAGGCAAATTTGATGTAGGCCAACTCTCAAAGGCTTTTCTCATCAGTTGGACAAATGTGCACAGGGACGGCAAAAATTACTACGCCCCCTCCCACCCGACTGACTACTGCACGGTTCCACATGATGGCTCCATTTCTATAGAAGCTTCCTCCAAGGGCCGCCCTTTCCAAGCTTCTACAGGAAACCCTTTATGGTCCCCACCAAGCACAGTGTGTTGCTCAACTTATTCAGTTTTCAGATAAAGTGTTTTAAACATTTCCCAGCTGGGCACAGTGTCTTATGCCTATAATCCCAGCACACTGGGAGGCTGGGATGGGCAGATCACTGAAGGTCAGGAGTTCAAGACCAGCCTGGCCAACACGGTGAGACCCCATCTCTACTAAAAATACAAAAATTAGCCGGGCATGGTGGTGGATGCCTGTAATCTCAGCTACTCGGGAGGCTGAGGCAGGAGAATTGCTTGAACCTGGGAGGCGGAGGCTGCAGTGAGTGGAGATCACACCACTGAACTCCAGCCTGGGTGACAGAGAAAGACTCCATCTCAAAAAAAAAAAAAAACCCTTTTTTCTTTCAGAGGACAGTGTCTACAAGTTTTAACTTTCTTTTCATCTGCTGTCACCCTACAAGTAGCTCTTTCTTCATTAACTAATGGACTGATACAAGAGCATTTCTGCATCTACAACCATTTCTCCAACACTAAAGGACACTTAAGGACAGAAAGTGGGGCAGCAAAAGGATGTGGGTGAAACCTTGAGGGATGGAGGCTGAACCTTAACTTCAGACATAAGTTCTCCAAATCAAAAGTAAGTCAGAGCTAAAAGGACCAACGGTGCCTTATTCACAGCACATTCCTGCAGGCCCTGTCCCTTGAGGGCCAACGAGTAGCTATGGGAGGGTATGTCTCACCCAGCAAAGTTAGAATTGGAGGTGGTGCTAAGGTATAAAAACAACCGTACTTTAGATCTTTTGATTTTGGTTGTAAGATCTTGCTTTTTATACTGACACTGCTAGTAGTTTGTAAGTGAAGTTGACGTGGCATACTTTCAAATTGTATTGTTTTAGCTTGAATGGTCTATAATAAACTTTTATAGAGCATAACATATTAATCACTATAAAATTTGTTGTATTTTAAGAAGGGTCTAAACATTTTATTAATAAAATGCCTTGTTTACAAATCACTCCTGCCATCGACCTCATTTTACAGATCAGGAAACAGAAGTGAGCTGAACAACATCACCAGTTACTAAAGGGCGGCAGCAGGGCTGGCACCCAGGCCACCACTGGGCCCCAGAGCCCAGGCTTTGACCCCATACATCGCAGCTGCTCCTGGCTTGATGCAATGACAGGCATGTCCATGCTTCAGAAACCGTAAAGGCCTAAAATAAACATAAGGTGTCTCTATGACTTTCGCTGTATCCTTTCTTTGCCCTTTTCATAACTGCCTCAAAATAATCAGGATAATTTACCTTCTGTTTGTATCCCCAAACTAGTTTAAAAAAAGAAAAAAACAAGCCTTAATAGGCATGCTCCTTCAGCAAGCCGAGCTGTGAGTGGAGTGCATAAGCCCAGTACAGACATCGCAGCAGCTGTGTGCTCCGGAGACACACGGGTTAGCAGTCATCTCCCGCCAACCTCCAGAAAGCGGGCCTGGAATCCCACCTATGCTCCTACCTCCTCTCAAAAATATGCTCAATTAAAGTTATTGTCTTCAAAGATAATTAAGCTACTCATCTGACTGAAAGTGTTTTGTTAGTTTGTTTTCTTCTGCTGGACTTGCTAGATGTTGGAAATAAAATGGGGAACAGGCCGATCTGGCCCCAGGCCCTGTCCAGGCAAACAGTACTTACAGTCCAGCATGAATCAGGCCATGATGTGGGCAACACGGGAGTGGGAAAGTGGCCTGTGGAAGCACACAGGAGGGCACCTTGCCCCAACTTGGGGAGTTAGAAAACACTCTCAAGTAACAAATACAGAAAAATGAACACGTATTCACCACGCATAAAGTGAGGTGGGCCCATCTGAACACGGCAATAGCTCAGGCAGTAGCATGGGCCAGCATGTCGAGTATGGTGACTCAAGGTGACTAAGTACCAGAGCTGGGGCGCTATGGGAGCCAGACCTGGACCATAGCAAGCTACATTACGCAGTCTGTCTTCATCCTGAGCATGAGAAGGAGTCATCAATACTTTTTTTTTTTTTTTTTTTTTTTTTTGAGACAGGGTCTCACTCTGTCACTCAGGCTGGAGTACAGTGGGGTGATCACAGCTCACTACAGCCTCGAACTCCTGGGCTCAAGTGATCCTCCCACCTCAGCCAGATTCTGAGTAGCTGGGACTTAGGATTATCGCATACCACCACACTTGGCTGATTTTTTCTTTTGTTTGTAGAGACGGAGTCTCACGATGTTGCCCAGATTGGTCTTGAACTCCTGGGCTCAGGCTGTCCTCAGCATCAGCTTCCCAAAGTGCTGGGATTGCAGGTGTGAGCCACTGCACCCAGCCATCAGTACATTTTCAGCAAGACAGTTATGTGATCAAACTTGCATTTTGAAAGGTCACTCTGACTATGTGGGAAAAGGACTAGGTGTAAGACAGGGCCGCCTGTGAGGAAGCTGTTGCAAGTGTCCTAGTGACAGAAGACGGCCTGAAACAGGGTGGGAGTATTTGTTCATTCAGTTAGCAGCAAATTCATCAGTATCATCTGAGGAGATGGGAGATGCAGTCACTGGGAAGTGCCTTCCAGAGCACACCAGGCTGCAGACAGTGACAATGTTCCATCTGGGTTGCTTATGGGAGGCCTATAATAGGCCTTTTCCATTTTGCAACTCATAAGAATAAAGCAGTTCCCCCAGAAACCCCCTCAGCTAGCCAAGAGCTTTGAAACCTTCCTTGAAAGCAATATGAACCCACCACTACGTGATGGAGAAGGACAACACTTCACTATCTGGAGGAGTCTCAACAGGAAAAGCAACATTCCCCACAAGACATCTCGCTAGGAAATTACCACGTTCCGGCTTTTTGAGCTGAGGTCCCCAAGTACAACGTTTTGGCCAAGGATTCCAACCAACTGCCAGCAGGATAATGTGGTTATGCTGTCTGAGCTACTGTGAAAATGCATTAAAATCTCAATGTTTGAGCTCATCCAAGCAATTAAAATTAACACGGACTGTTCTGTTTTAGACTGGGAAAAACAAGGGATAGAGGAATGTCGGCCTCCATAATCCTCTGCTAGTTTCTTAAACATTTTAAAGGCATTTGGAGCTGGTATGTGTGCTATCCAAGCCGAGTCTGAAGGGAATCTAGTTAGGCAGGAACACCTCCACCGCTCAAGTGTTCAGGGGCAGAGGGAATGGCGGATGGAAGCTTGGGGTAATGAGAGAAAAACTTAGACCTACTGGGCGCCTACTATATGCCAGCCCGATCTAGGTGCATTCACCACCTGGAAAAAGGAGTGTCTTCAAAGCCATTTGGCAGGTGAAGTGGAAGAAACTTGGAGAGGATCTAAAGCACACAGAAACTATCAGGGAGACACTGGAAGGAAAACGTACTTCCGCCTTGTCGCTAAACAAAGCTCCTCAATGGTCACTTCGTCATTTTCTGCTCACTAAGACATCAAGAATTCAGTGTATCTTGAAACTCGGGTGATTCCAATTCTCATCACAGACAACATGGATGATGTAGTATTTTGAATCAATGCATTCAATTCTGGGAAACATGCCGAATACCAAGTGTGATTTTAAATGGAGAGGTAGATAAATCTTGCTATGATCGGATGACTGGATGAAGAGCAGGTGGGTGGTCGGACACACCAAGAGAATACAGAGCATCCGGGAACCCAGCATGCCCGGAGGAGGTGCTGAAGTCAGGGAATAAGGCCTGTCTCACACACGGCCAAAATCAGCTTTTGGGGATCTAGAGGAGATGTAAACAGACCCAGTCTGAAATACAAGGAATAACAAATGTGTAGCTTCTTTGCTACAGAGTCACCAATACATATCTCAAAGAACATGTAGAAAGTTATCTCATGATAGAAACAGACCAACTGAGTCAGGTCTGAGGTTGATGGAACCCTAAAGCTGATTGAATGGTTGCTTTTCCTCGATGGGCCATAAATATAAGATATATAGTGTTCTCTTCCAATCAGTGAGAATCCCTTAAAGTGAGCACAGCCTTAGGCTAGAAAAGGATAAAGGCAAACTGGTGCCAAGCCGAGGGCAAATAAGCCAGAAAGGGTATATCGCTAACAATACATCTGCATTTGCATTAAGTGTGGAGCAGAATTAAAATGCACCACGCTATAAAAACTGGGCGATATTTAAGATACCAGGATAGCAAGACAAAATTTCCTTCATGTTCAGACACTGCTTTAGATAAGTTACATTTGCCAATTGAAGTCACCCGGCACGCTGTCATGTTCCATTCTGACAGTAAGGACTGGTAAGCTGAGGCATTTAAGGCTACTGGTTAAGGGGAAAAAAAAAAAAAAAAAAAAAAAAAGGCAAGCAGTAGGGCCAGAAATTATTACTAAAACCAGGTGCTTTGGGCACTTTAGTCCTCTGTCGACCAGGAAGGTGGGAACTTACGGGCTTCATTCACTGTGTTAGAACAGCACCTGGAATGTAGGAGGTGCTCAATAAATGCCTATTGACTGGGTGCACTGGATATTTCCTAGCAAAAAGCACACTATCCAAAAACACAGTTTGGAAATGATTAAGAGTTAGCACACTGGTAGCAAGTGCGACCATCTTCTCACACGTTAATGCATATACACATTCAAAACCTACAGATTCTCACCCTTCAAAAGTTAACACATTTAGCGGCATCCAGAGAGAGCCAAGACCAGAACACACAGTGGTGGGAACTACTGATAAGTAATCAATAATCAGAGAAGCCTACTGACTAAAAATAACAGTGGTCTACCATAACCCTCCAGTGCTAAAACACACAGACACACACAAACAGGGAAAGGAGAAGAGCAGCGGGTATCTCATCTTATGAACCCAATGGACGACCAAGTACAATCCCTGTTTAAAACAAACAAAAAGGTGCAGGGGTGGTGCCTGTCTTGACACAGCCATTCTTTGGTGCCCCCTTCCACCCTGCTAAGGGGCTCCTGGGCAGTACCTTTCTCTTTCATGAGACGCCCTGCAAAGATGCCAGTGAGTTGCTCAGATCCCAACTTATCATAGCTAGAGCTTAATGCACACAAGGGTGCCTGCCGCTCCCGAATCTGAGAGGCCTGCAGCTGCCTTCCTCATAAAGGTCAGGGCAATTCCTCTAAGCTGTGTCCATGCCTGGGCTGGGCCCCACATGGCTGCCTGTGGATCACACCTGTCCCCAATGATTCCCTTTGGTATGTCACGTGGACAGACCACTGGTCCTGCTGTACTGATGGGGGCCACCCAGGGGAAAAGTCAGTATCTTAATGGGCCTCAATGGTAGAAGAAACCTCTCTGCTTTTCTGGACATTCTACTGACATTCCCTCTTATAGCTGCCAAATACTGCTGGTCCCAGTTAGAGGGCTAGCAGCATGGCCTTGGACAAGTCACTCTCTATCAAATAAGATGTGATGCCCAACCTCGTCACCAAGGTCCCCTAACAGTCCAAGGAAGTACAGTCCCTGGAGTATGCTTGGAAAGATGGCAGAGGTGCTGCTCAATTACGGCGTGCCTGCTCTGTACTCAGAGCCAGGCACTCCAAGATGACTCCAGTCCCCACCCTGGAGAACGGGGCCAGACCCAGAGAGCAGGCAGCCACAGTGTGGTCAGCGTGACTGCCCAGAGGCTGTGGGGCAAAGCCGGCTGAGCTAAGCTCTGCTTGGTCTTCATCGAAGAGACACTTTAAGAGGGCTGGAGGAGAAAATGCATTCGCAAAAGTGCAAGGCATTCCAGGCGGAGGCACGGCGAGCAGCAGGGCACAGCTGACCTCTGCAGGCTCCTTGCAGCTGACCCAGGGTGCATCTCGCAGAGCAGCCACAGCTGAGGCTGGAGGAGACTTCAGAAACAGCCTCCAACCCCAGGGTTGAAACAAGTTTGGCAATGTGACAAAAAGACAACAAAGTTCTTGACTTCCCAGCAAGTACTAGAGGAGCAAACCGTCCCCTGTGTGATGTGAGGGTCTTAGGGAGTTCTCTTCACCTGGAGAAGTCAGCAAGGAAAAGCAGAAACTGAGCCAAGACCCTGGGCAGGGACTGGCCCCAACAACAAGCCTCACCACGCCCAAGAAACTGTGGTGAGCTGGTGCCTCCCAAAACAAGTAAGTGACTGCAGCAAAGGAAATGCAGAGAGCAAGTTCCAGAAGCCAAAGAAAAGTGCAGTGAACACGAGGCAAAACAGATGCCCCAGCTCCCCTCCCGCACACAGGCCAGAAGTCCTGAGCCAGTGTAGAGCATCCCTAAGATTAGCACAGAGTGTAGTTTGGGAATCTTCTATTGCTAGAAAGAAAATGAAAAAAATAATAAAAATAAAAATAAAAGCACATAGCAGCCAAAGAATTGGAGAGGACGCCTCCTGGCACTCACTCCCAGGCCTCCTGCCCCTCAGTGCTCCTGCACCTGACAACAGCCACAACCAAAATCTGCAGAAGTTAAGGTGATGCAAACGGAGGCAGATGCAGAAGGAAAAGAAACCACAATCTAAAAATGACAGAGGAAGAGATTCAGAGGCTCCATTTTAATTCCATTCAAATACTGTTTTATTACACACTTGGAAATCATTAATACCAATAATTACCATTTATTAAATGCCACTGTGTGTCCAACCCTGAACTAGAAACTTCACATACATTTTCCAGTTAGATGCTTAGAACAGCCCTGTGAGATCAGCGCCATGCCCGTTTCACAGTCCAGCAGGTGTTAGGTAACTGGCCCAACGCCTCAGTGCTAATACAGGAGAAGCCTTCATCTTGCAGGGAAAACAGACAAGTAAAGGCAATCATGGGGTAAACACAGGGAACACCTAATTTGGATGCATCTCAAAGCCTGGCTTCCCAGAGGTGGTAACAACTAAGCTGAGACTTGAATGACTCAGAGTTTTCCACAGAAAGAAAGGAGGAGGAAGAACAAGTGCTAAGGCCCCAAGACGAAGAGATGATGGCCCCTTGGGGAACCGCAATTAATTCTGTAGACTAGAAGTGGCAATAAGAAGAAGAGCAGGGAAAGTGGGGAGAGAGGAAGCTGTGCACTAAAGTCTCCATAGACGAAATGCAGGATGTCTGGGCTCCATTTTCACATATGGACTCCAGTCCTCGCATCCCCCCACCAAAAAAGTAAGCAAGCGTGGGGAGAGATGGGGAAATACATGTAACAAGTTTAGCAAAATGTTCCTTTTTTATTTTTTTCATTTTTTTTTGAGACAGAGTATCACTCTCTGTCACCCAGGCTGGAGGACAGTGGTGCGATCTCGGCTCACTGCAAGTTCCGCCTCCCAGGTTCACACCACTCTTCTGCCTCAGCCTCCCCAGTAGCTGGGACTACAGGCGCCCACCACCACGTCCAGCTAATTTTTTGTATTTTTTAGTAGAGACAGGGTTTCACCGTGTTAGCCAGGATGGCCTCGATCTCCTGACCTCATGATCCGCCCACCTCGGCCTCCCAAGTGCTGGGATGACAGGCGTGAGCCACCGCGCCCGTGCCAAAATGTTCTTAATGGTTGAAGCTAGGTCATTATTCTCTCACTTTTGTGCATATTTGAAATTTTGCATAATAAAAAGTTTTCATAATAAAAAGGGTTTCTTCCCCCCACAAGAAGGGAGGGAGGAAACAAGCTAGAAGAACAAGTGGTGCCAGACCATGATGACAACAACAGACCATGATGACAACAGACCATGACGACGACAACAGACCACGACGATGACAACAGACCACGACGATGACAACAGACCACGACGACAACAGGCCTGCACTGGGACTACTAACGGTCAACAGGTCATGTACAGACACTCCCCCTTGGCCACATATTCGCATGCAGTATTCATGTCGTCCTCACTGCTACCCTAAGAGGCAGGACTATTTGTGGCATTTTACAGATGAGGAAACTGAGGCGAGGGAAGCCGGCCAAAGGACTCGGGCTCCCGTGTATTATTACTAGAAAGCCTCTAAGCGCCAGCGAGGGAGCTGGAATTCATCCTAAGAGAGAGGGAGGAAATCACTGAAGAGTGACAAAATCAGATCTCTACGTTTTAAAGATCCCTCGAGAGCTGCAGAGTGGAAAATAGATTAGAAAGGGTAGACTACAGGCCAGAAACCAGTGGGGAGGCTGCGGCATTGCCCCGAGCAATAATGGAGGCCCGGGGAGAGGCAGCAGCAGTCAAGACGGAGAGGAAAGACCTGAGAGGCTGTGAAGAAGGGGAATGAATAGATCTGTCAGAGGGTGTGAGGGACAGGCAGAAGCGACGGATGACACCCAGGGATCTGGGCAGGTGGCTGGCTAAGGCATCCCACCACGAGAAGTGGGTTGGTGGTGGGGGTGAGGATTTCAGTTCTGGACTGCTTCAGTCTGAGAGGCCTGTGAGTCTCCAAGGGCAGCTGTCCAGCTGGGCCCTTTGATACATGGGTCTGGATATTGGGGGAGGGAGCCAGCCTGGTGATGGAGTTAGATGTCACTGTGTGTGGCTGGCAAGCGCAGCCACAGAACGGATGAGATGGCCCAGAGAAGGGAGAGAAGCACTAATAACCTGGCGGCCTTCTCCCAGCCCAAACCACCATGAAGAGAGAAGACAAGAAAATGGGAGGCTTCTGTACATGTAATGATATGCTTCCTTCCCACCACCAATGTGCAATTTTGCATAACGACAAATGACAGGAGACAATTTCCTTTCTGCAAGAAAATGCCCTTTATAGGCTCTGGTTACAATCTACAGAAGGCTCTGGACAAACCACACAAATCTGATCATCCCAGAAAAGGCTGATAGAAGAGAGTCAAGCAGGGAATCAATGTGAGTCCCCACGGCCAGTGGCTCCCAGGGGGCAGGCTGACACACGTCCAGCAGCCTCTGCAGCCTCCCTGGGGCCGGCCAGTGAGCCTTCCAAAGACAGTTCCTGCTCTTTTACAGAAAGGAATGAGGGAATCACAAACCTGATTCCAGGCAACAATAAAGTGACTATTTTCAGAAACCACAACTAATAAGTAGAACATAAAGACATGGAACTGGGCCAAAGCCTTGGGATAGAAACCGTTTCGAATGATAGGGGTATGGCTTGATTTTCAGTAACATTTACCCATGGTGTGTTACAAGAGGCAAATGCTGTCTGCAGAACCTTTGCAAGGTAATTTTCCACTAAAGTCCCTGGGGGCTGCTGCTCCACTCTGCACTCGGGGATATTCTGAGATGCTCTGGAGCATACACAAAGGCTGTGTGTACTTCAGAAACATTACTGAACTAGAGCTGAAGAGGTGGAAATATTCTCCATTCCTCAGATTACACTTTTGTTTCCATGACCACAGAAATGCACTGATGACTCCAATGAACCTCTCCAGGGCAGAGCTGGAAGGGACTGAAGAGATTACCCAGCCCAACCCTTCATCCTACCGACGAGGAAGCTGCAACCCAGGTGGGGAAAGCCACTGGCATGAGGCCACAGAGCAGGACAGTGGACGGCCGAGACTGAACAGTGCTCTCTAGAATGCTCCGTCCAGAGTTCTCCTGACTGTACACCGCCAGGCGCAGCTTTACCGTTCATATTAAAATGAGCAAGAATAAAGGACAGTCGCTGCAAGTGCACCACACTGGGCACCGGCCTAGGTCCCTCAAATGTGTGCAATGCCTTAGTCCCCACAACAGCCCCGGAAGGTGGAAGCTACTGTTATCCACATTGAACTGATGAGGAGGCTGAGGCAAAGGCACGTTCTGCAACTCATCCCAAATGAGAAAGCTGGAAAAAGGGGGATGAAGATTGAGACCCAATGAAGTCTGACTCCAGAGCCCTGCTGATAACAAGCACCCAGTTTACAACCTGGAGAGAATCCAAATGTTCTAATTTAGCCTTTGTGTTCAGATATTGTCCTCAAGAAACAGGGGTTGCCAAGCATGGTGGCTCACGCCTGTAATCCCAGCACTTTGGGAGGCCAAGGCAGGAGGATGACTTGAACCTAGGAATTTGAAACCAGCCTGGGCAACATAGTGAGACCCCGTCTCTACAAAAAATTTAAAAATTAGCTGGGGCGTGGGTGTGCACGCTTGTAGTCCCTGCTACTTGGGGGGCTGACGCAGGAAGATCTCTTGAGCCCATAAGGCTGAAGCTGCAGTGAACCATGATTGTGCCACTGTACTCCAGCCTGGGCAACAGAGCAAGATCCTGTCTCAAAAAAAAGGCTAAAAATCCCAGACTGGCCCACAAGACCTTTCCCACCAGGTGAGAAGACTATAAAACAGATCTGATTTCCTAGGTCTTACTGAGTCCCAAGGTGAGAAGAGTCCCCTTTGGTGTGCACAAATGTCTGCCTGGAGCCGAACATGCCCTTCTCACCTCCTCTCCACAGTCCTCTCACTACTCCTGTGGTTTGTCCCCAGGACTCTCACCCTGCCTTTACTGCCCCTCGATTCCCACACCCCCCCACCAAATCCCCAATCCCTTACCTCCACCCCCAGGTTCTGTGAGGAAAGAACTGCCCCCCAACACGTTAATTCATATTAATGTGTGAATTGCTGTCTCAGTGGAAAAGGTACTGATTATCCAACAGAATCTCCAATGTGAAGAACTTCAGGAGAATACCAAAGTCAGGTGTGGGAGGCCTGGTGAGGGAGCAGAAGCCACTGGAAGATGGGCCACCACTGCCTGGAATCTGTCCTCAGCATTGTCTTAAGACAGTAATAGCAGCCACTGGAGAGTACTGACTCTGTGCTAGGTTAAGTGCTTTACTTGTATCACCTCATTTAGTCCTCATAACACCTTTCTGAGGTGGGTACAATTATCATTCCCATCTTAGAGAATACAGCACTGAAGCACAGAGAGGTTAGCTTCACGGCTGTTAGGTAACACAGCATGTGAGCCAGAGTGGTCAGGCTCTGGAGCCTACGCTCTGAACCACTGAGCAACACCACCACTCGATAAACGAGTACACACGCATGTGAGTAACACACGCCCCATAAACAAGCACACACACGAGAAACAGGTGCCCCATGAATGAGCACACACATACATGTAACGTGCACCCCAAAAATGAGCACACACGCATATGCGTAACGCGCACCCCAAAAATGAGCACACACGCATATGAGTAACGCACACCCCAAAAATGAGCACACACGCATATGAGTAACGCACACCCCATGAACGAGCACACACACAAGTAACACACACCCCAAGAGTACAAACGCATACAAGTAACACTCCATGAGCACACACACATGTGAGTAACACACACCCATGGACGAGCACGCCAAGCAGACGAGTAACCCACGCCCCATGAACAAGTACACACCCATACAAGTAACCCGCACCGCATGAACGAACACGCATATGAGTAACCCGCGCCCCTGAATGAGCACATATGCGTACGAGTAACGCGTGTCCAGGAACGAGCACACATGCATACAAGCAACGCACTCCTCATGGTGAGTACACACATACGCGCACCCCATCAACAAGCACACACACACACGCACGCATAACAAGCATCCCATGGATGAGCACACACACATACGAGTAACACACACCCCATAAATGAGTACACAGGCATATGAGTAACACGCAATCCATGAGTACACGGGCCCAGAAGTAACGCACGCCCCATAAATGAGCACACACGCGTATGCATAACACGCACCCCGTGAACAAGCACACAGGCATATGCGTAACACACACCCCATAAATGAGTACACAGGCATATGAGTGACACACAATCCATGAGGACACGTGCATGCAAGTAACACATGTTCCATAAATGAGTACATATGCATGAGTAACATGCATTCCATAAATGAGAACACACACGTGTACTATCACTATGCCTGGTCATTGTAACCACCATTTACTTAGCACTTACTACGTGTGAGTTATCCCAAGACATTTGATGTGCATTATCTCAATCTTCGCTTCAACCCTATGACACAAATACTAGTATTATCCCCATTCTACAGATGAGGAAACTGATACTCAAAAAGAATTTTTCCCCTTGTATCAAGGGTTGTGAGCTCAAGTATAAGCACAGAGCTGGATCAGAACTCAGGTAGTCTTGACTCCAGAACTCACATCTAGGTTTTTATATTTTTGATATACCTTCTTGACTTCTGAATCCTACCATATATCTAGCTGTCCAGGAGACCGGCTGAATTTCATTGTTTTTTCTGGTTGGCTGTTCTTTTCATAATGGCTCCCATGGTATCCAGGGTTTGCAGGTGGGGAGGGAGGAGGAGGGTGCAGGGTTCAAGGCTAACCAGAGCAGTCTATACCACAGCCCAACCCACTATGCTAGCAAGTTCATTTTGAGTGATGGGGCGCTACACAGGTTAGATTTAGGTGAAAGAACACCTTCGCTAATAAAAGGACAATCCAGAAGGGTGCTCAATCCTAAAGTCATGATGATTAAACTTTGAGGGGCATTTAAGTCATTTTCTTTCCTATTATATTCTGAATGAATCTGTATTCCCTGAACATGTAGCAGCTATATGGAGAGAAGAATGAGCCGGGGTGGGCCTGGTGGGAAGGAAAACACGAGCAGAAATTGGTTGTAGGTAACTCACAAAGTAGGATAACCCTAAGAGGCTGGTGGAGCTGACTTTCCTCTTCCTAGACAGTTTCCACATTGCTGCCAAAATGACAGCTGCCACAGAACACCTGACATCAGGTGCAGCAGCTCAAATTAGCCTGACTCAGGCAACTCCAAAAAACTTCCACCAAGTCCCATTAGAAGGGCACACCAGGTGACAGATGATATGGATAAAAATGCTACAATCAGCCTCCAAAGAGCTTATCATTGGTTCACCCAATGACCTCACCCTGGCCTTCCAAATGACCCCCAGCCCTAGCCTCCATCATAAGATCTCCAAATTTCCTCCTATCTGCAAGCACCACAACTGGCTTTCTCAGTAATGGCTGAAAATGGAAATGCCCTCATTGTACTTCATCAAAAATACAAGCAAGCAAACCACAAAAGGGTTGTAAATTAAAAATTCAACAGAAAATGCTTCGATTCATTTATTCTTTCATTCACTCAGCTAGTCTTCACTGAATGATTACAGTGTACCAGGCATCTTGCTAGGTGCTGGGGACTCCCAGCAAGGAACAAGATGGACATGTTTTCTCTCCCCTGGGCCTTAGAGTTTACCCTTAAAAGAGGACGGAGTCCCTAAAGGAAAGGCTCTGCGTTGCAACGTAAAACGATTCCAACCCTGTTAGTTCCGTGATGCAAAAACAGAAAAGAGCCCCTTCAGAGATAGATGTAAGAAGTGAACTTTGCAGTAACTTAGTCATTAAGCAACTGGATTCTGATAAGAACGGTTCAGGAGGGCAGGACGGAGGAAATGTCCTCAGACTTTCCAAAGGAATATTCTTGGAATAGAAAGTTGCTCTTTCTATAATAAAAAATCAAACATTAAAAAAAAAAAAAAAAGGCCGGGCGCGGTGGCTCACGCCTGTAATCCCAGCACTTTGGGAGGCCGAGGCGGGCGGATCACAAGGTCAGGAGATCGAGACCATGGTGAAACCCCGTCTCTACTAAAAAATAGAAAAAAATTAGCCGGGCGCAGTGGCGGGCGCCTGTAGTCCCGGCTACTCGGGAGGCTGAGGCAGGAGAACGGCGTGAACCCGGGAGGCGGAGCTTGCAGTGAGCCGAGATTGCGCCACTGCACTCCAGCCTGGGTGACAAAGCGAGACTCCGTCTCAAAAAAAAAAAAAAAAAGGTAGCAGCAGCACCTCGCTCTGGGCCCATTTCCCAAGCCCAGTAAAAAGTGACACTTCTGGGGTCTTTGCAGCTTCAGATGTCGCCAGGGAAAGGCGGACGTCTTAGTCTGCTTTTCCAGGCAAATATACAAGTAGCCTTCTGCCATAAACAAATGAAAAAAAAAATAAAAGCCAGAAATAAAAGCCTGGTGACAGGATGCCAGAAACCTTCAAAAGGGGACCTTCAGAATAAGTTCAGGTTAACTCTCACCATCTCTGAACATAATAAGCACTATCAAGTCTACATTCACTATTTTATAGCAAGGACAGCGTTGATGCCAATTATTTTTTGCCCTAGTCAAGAGAGCTTGTCATCCTTCTCAGAACAATTATCTATAGGTGCATAATAGTGAAAAGCTAAATTCTTCCCCCAATTCAGTATGGGAAAAGTGCTGCTCACAGCAACTTGACATCATTCCATTAGATGAGATTAATTTTTAAACGTGTTATTCTAACAATTATGCCAAGTACCATGTAATTAATATTCCAACTGACTTTACAAAAATTACAAAATCCCCTAAAGAAAGTAATTAGTCATTAGGCATGAACGAGACTTTTCTATAGCCAACGGCACATAAAACAGAAAGTTCATCTCATAATGGGTGGGTATCAAAGCCTTTCTCATATGTCCTTCAATTCTTAGCCAATAGCGCATACAGCTGACATTGGCAAGTTACCCCAAACTTCACTTAACATATTAACGCACTTACTGGTTTAAACTCTTTGAGGGTAAAATGACGAACGATGAAAGCTTTAGCAATTAAAAAGCTCTTTTCATTTGTAGGAAAGGCAAGATAAACATATATAATTAATTGTTTGCTCTTCCATGTCCCTAGCTGGAAATTAGAGTACTGGCTTATTTCTTGAGGCTACTTCTTGTGTTTATTAAAGAAATGTATATAGGCATCCTCATCCTTGTTTTCCCTCTTTTCTTTCAGGGTTTTGTGTATTCTTATAATCTATTTTAAATCCCTTGTAGAAAAAGGTAAGGTATAAATAAGTAATAGTCGCACAGGACGTCATATGCTATAACAGAAATAAAAAACATGTTTTCCTTGCCACCCTCTTCTGAATAATTGGCAGTCACTGCCTAGTGCCAGAACAGAGAGTTGCAAGGATTCTAAGCCAATATACACACAGCCTCAGCAGGAAAGAATGCAATGGTTGATTAGTGATGTCTGCCCTACAAAGAGCAATAGGTTAAGAATCCAGGTACCATGTATTTGCCATCTCCACCCTTTGATAAATCACTAAAAATTAGAAAAATACATACAGATTCATGAAAAAAATATAATGTGAATTGTTTCCAGGATGCAAGTAAACGGGGAAAAAAATGTTTTCTACAGTTGAAAACCTTAAGCAAAACCGGACTAAAACATCAAGTTTTGAGGAAAGAACATTGAACCAGGTCAGGAAACCCAAATTCTGGTCTAGCTTGGGGAGCTATAAACAGGTCAGTTCACCGGGCCTCAGTTTGCTCACCTCTAAAATAAGGGGCTGAGTCTCTTAACTGTTCTCTCGTGCTGGTGAAAGAACATAGTTCCTTTACAGGAGCCGAACCTCAGCAGGCTGGGGACATGTCTGCAGCCTCGACACCCCCTCACATTGCTCATAGGAGATTTATAATCTGGGATAAATGCATACAGATATTTTTAACCTGTAGCATTCCCAGCACAAGAAGTTCCACATACATAATACATAACATTTCTTTTCCTTAATACAACCTATTTTCCACTGTGGGGCAAGGGTAGGGGTTGACGTAGGAACTTCTTTTTTCTTTTTTTTTTTTGAGATGGAGTCTCGCTCTGTCGCCCAGGCTATCATGCAGTGGTGTGATCTCGGCTCATAGCAAGCTCCGCCTCCCAGTTCACGCCATTCTCCTGCCTCAGCCTCCTGAGTAGCTGAGACTACAGATGCGTGCCACCACGTCCGGCTAATTTTTTTTATATTTTTAGTAGAGACAGGGTTTCACCGTGGTCTCGATCTCCTGACCTGATGATCTGCCCGTCTTGGCCTCCCAAAGTGCTGGGATTCCAGGCGTGAGACACCGCGCCCAGCCGAAGTAGGAACTTCTAATAGCGGAACAATTCAGTGATTAAACTACCTTCATTCAAAAATTCAGTGTCATCACTTCAACCTAAGACTAGTCATTTCCATGAAGGGTCCCACTCACTCATGGTTTTGAGATCAGCCTGAATCTTCCCACCACTGAACAGTCCTTGTCACTGTACCCTATTTCAAGAACTTGACCCACAGGATACATCAACATGGCTTCCTTTTCCAAACACCTATCTGTGTAGAGCTGGAACAGTCCCACGTCTGGCCTAAAAAACTGCAACAGACATCTGTGATTTCTTTATCTGCCCTGCATCCATCCCTTCTGGGAACTCCCTCTCTCCGAACTCCAAGGAGCCCCATTTCCTGTGTTTCAGGTGCTCTGAGCTGAGGATCCCACCCATGGATGCAATGAACCATCTCAGAGGGCCCCTATCAAGTTTGGGCCAGAATCCTTTTTCAGAGCCTGACATGGACACTGGGAGGTCACCAGGTATGAGAACTATGTATACCCACAACTGCTGAGTCATGTTTTTGACCCCTTGGAGAGCATCAGGCCAAGAAAGGAAAGCAGTCCTAGAGAAGGCAGGGGAGTGACGTTCTTGCCACACCACCCAAGCACCCTGATCCTCCTGAGCTCAGTCACGGACAAGTAACTCCCTGAACATTTTAGTTCCTTGAACCAGTGAAGGCCCCCATGTCTTTTTTTTTTTTTTTTTTTTTTTTTTGGATAAATCTAGACCCAGCTGGGTTTCTGTCACTGGCAGCCCAGAGTTTTGGGGAAAGGCCTTGTAGGCTACATGTATGCATTCAAGGTTCAAGTTCTTTCTTTAGTAACCCATGATAAATCACCTTCCTAAATCACAAAGGCAGCTCCCAGGGTTCCCCTTCAAACCAAAGAATACTAAAACACCCTCAAAGAGAAATTCAAAGAAAAAATTCTGCACACCAGGAAAACTCTCAAGGTTTATCTCTTATCCAAGACCTAAGGGGGAAAAAAACACCAAAAAGAAGAAAATGCCAATGGATTACTGGAGGAGGCACCACCCTGCATACAGTGAAACAACTAACAATTCTAACAACAATTATTCAAAGAGGCAGCACAGTATAATAAAAAAGATTCCAAAATCATTCCTAAAGTATATATATATTCTAGTTCCCTATCAACATAAAAAGCCCGTACACACATGCACGCCACAACACATAGCACCCAAACAAAAGGAACTTGTTCGTAAACAAACGAACCGTTTCCAGATTCATGAGCCTAACTGTTTCTGTTATTTTACAACTACAGTTTAGTTTTCCACTTATAGCTGTCCTAGGGTCTCTGCCACAGGCCTGCCTGCTGAAAGAAATCATGAATATCAAACTCTACAGAGCATGTTAAGAAAAATCTCCCTTAGGTGGCATCGAAGTAATTAGAGAGTCATCTAACAAACGGTATTGTAGCGATGCTCATCCATCTGTGACAGAGGAAAAGACAATACAAGAGCATAATGTTTGCAGCTAAACATTTAGACACCTCCTGGGGGCCACAGATTCCTCTGTGAACCTGACAAAGCTACGAAGCCTTCCCCAGATACACATGCACATACCACAACATGCTGCATATAATTTTAAGGGGTTCATAAGAGTTGCTCCCTATACCCGGTCTCCAGGTTAAATACACCTGAGTGAGAATTTTTAATATGTAATCACCTGAGCATCATGAATCCCCAAAGACTTCAAAGGACTACAAAATAGATCACAGAAAAATTCTACAACTTCCAACTCTATAACCCCATGCTGAATCAAGAACATAACAAGCAATACAAACTTACTCTTGCTTTCTGCATTTATGGAATATAAGAAAATTTGGCTTTCCATCTATTAGCTCCATTTATTACATCTCCCTTACCTTGTTTGACCATTTATATGCTTGAAGGAGTTGACTATAGAGAGGAGTTTTGTCCTGCACAGGATCCAGGCTTAACAGCCCACTGTTATGAAGAGGATGGTTCTCAGATGGCTTGCCTACCAGATTGCTCAGACGTTCCAGCTCACTGAAAAGCAAAGAGATAAGGCAAATAAACCTAAGCCCACTTACACTCCAAGGTAAAGCCAACCCCCAGGATCAAAGACTGCTCTTCAAACCATCCATCAGAAGTCCCTTAAGAAGAAACACTTTTTGAAAGGTTAAAAAATATTTGGGACACTTAAAAAAAACAAAAACAAACAAAAACCCTAAATGAGAGCTTATCTGACTTTAAAACAGAGCTTCCTGGTGCCATTCCAAAGGAGGAAAAAAACGTACAGGCACTCGAATCAATAAGACTCCCACAATCAGAATTGAACAACTCAAATTCATCTCTGCAGTGGGGACGAGACTTTCTGGAATTTTGAAATGTGGCATAACACGGCCTCTCACTAAGAGTTTTCAGACCCACGTGCAGATCATTACACTTGGCAGAACAGCAAGTACCTGAATAAATGATTATTTATCATTCACATAGGGATAGATTTGTACATGAGGCTTCACAGATGGCAAAACTTAACAAAACAAAGAAGAGATAAAATAAACAAATGGAATGGGAAGACACCACCGAGGGGGCTGTGTCAAACACACTTCAGTCTAGCAGGAAAACCCTCGAGAAGCTTGGGAAAGCGAGCCAACAAGAGCACATTCCAGGAGTACGTTCTGAGGGGCCAGTCCCAAACTGCCAACAAAAGACTCTCTAGGAACAGCTTCTTATGCCACATTCATTTTGGAATCATCAGCCACCTTCTTCTTGGCACTACTGTACAAAGATTTAAGACGGCACAGGGATAATGTCAGCACTCTTAAAGTTTCTATTTAAAATGGTGAAGGGTTATAATATCCTGAACATTACAAAGGAAAGTAACTCGGAGAGAAAATGGAAAGAAAATAGAAGATAGGGAAGAAGAGCCAGTGCATCCCCTGAAGCAGGGAAAGTATTAACTGGTGCTCGGCGCTGTGCCAGAGAATAGCAAGCGGATGTGGGCGTTGAGAAGGGGTGTGTGATTTATGGCAACTACTTAGGGGGAAAACAAAAAGGCACCCATCATTTGGCCACCTCCTCCACCTCCTCCTCCATCCTACCTCCTCTTTCCATCTGGTTACTAAGGAGACCAAGTTGAAAAAACAAAAATTCAACCAGTCCAGAAATCAAAGGATGACTAGCTCACCAAATGCTTTCCCCTACTCAGGTCAGTTCTGAGAAGTAAAAGGCAAAAATCCTGAAATTCTAACCTTCCTGGGAAGGGCTGACTCTTTTATAAAAGAGAAGGCAAGTTCAGGACCTAAGCAATCAAGAAGTGCCGACTATGTGCCAGGCCCTTTACAAACATCCTCTCATTTAACTCTTACAACACTTGTAAAGTATAAGTGAGGAAGGTGCTTTGTAAGAAAGACTAGGAAAAGTGGAATCCTTAACCCTAAAAGACTACAAATTAAGAAGCAGGGGCGTTAAGCATAAGTAAGTAAACTGGTTAGGAGCTTGAAAATTAGGTCTCTACTGCGGAAGGAACTGAACAGGAGCAGTGAGAGTGGGAGTGAGGAAACTGATCAGGTGGTTTGGGAGAGGGTAGGGAAAAGAGGGAAGATAGCTCAAGGCCTGGCCTGTTTCCTCGTGGTTGCCGGTGGGTGGTGGTGGAACTGATGAAGTCCAAGTTCAGGGCCAGGGAATTGGGGCTAATCAGATTGGGTGCACTTGGGTTTGGAGCGGACTGATCAGGTCCTGTCTGTACTATCACTACATTCGGATCAGACGTGATGGGGCACAGAGGGCCTACAGGTGAGAAACCTGCCAAGCTCAGAGAAGCGGAACTTCATAGGAAGAGCATGCCTCCTTGTCAGGAATGGAACTGCCACAGAAGAGGTCGAGGATGGCGGGAGACAAACAGGACCAGGAGGCCAGGAGAAGCGAGACGAGAAAGCGGGCATGGTGATAAGGTGTCCCTGAGAGGCAGGCAGAGGCTTGGAGAGCACGAAGAGAAAGAACGGGGATCAAGGGAAATGGAGAACAGCCCCTGCCTGGGAAGACTCGAGCGACGTAGGCGCAGGGTCGGAGCGAGGCCGGTCCCCGACCCCGGCCCCTTCAGCCGGTACCTACTTGAGGTCCCGGTTGACCGAATGTAAGTTGTCCTGGAAGTGCGCAATGAAGGCCTTCTCCCGGCCCTCCAGCGTCTCCTTGTTCCGCATCCCATCCTTCAGGCAGTCGAACACCCTGCTCACGCTGGAGCGCAGCGCCTGGATGGCACTAATGGCCTGGGAAAAGGCCTCCAGGTTCACACTGACATTTATCACGTCCGCCATGTTGCCGCCGCCACAGCAGCTCTCCAAAGCCGGCTTCGCCAGCAAAAAGCCGCGCTCGCTGATGACGTAACTCCGAAGACCTCTGGGAAATGCAGTTCGCGCGGGGCTGCCCAGAAAGCACATTCGAAAAAGGGTTTCTCCTTGAGCTACACGAATGCGTGGGCAGGAAAATGATTTTTCTCAACTTGGGGAAGTCAGGTTGCACTCTTTGTTTGTTTAATGGTAACAAAGAAATACAGAAAGTTCCCGCATTTCCCCAAACTTGCATTCTGGGGAGTCATAGAGAAAAGAATTGCTCAGAGCAATAGTGTAAAAAGGAAAGGAGCGTAGCCCATTCAATAAAATGAGTCCATATTCATAAATAAAGGGGGGAGAAGGGAAGTTTCTTCTTTCTAGTAGAATACCAACTCATCAACGCAGAAAGAGTGATGGAATTAGAAAATTGCCATTTGACAACCATTAAAATAATTGATTCAGATAGAAATCGATGGATGCTAACACTAGTGGGTGAAAGTGTCAGAAAAATAACAGGTTTTTCAGGTAATCTCAAAGTATTGTCCCCCAAGATGCTTATGAATTAAGAAGAGGAAAATAATGATCCAGAGGTTCCACTTCTGGGCGCATACCCAAAAGAAGTGAAAGCAGGGACTCAATACTTGTACACATGTTCATAACAGCATTATTCACCAAATAGCCAAAAGGCAGGGGCAACCCAAGTGTCCATAAACTGATGAATAAGCAAAGTGTGATATTGGCATACAATGAAATATTCTTCAGGCTTAAGCAAGAAAATTCTGACATATGCTATCTGGAGGAAACTTGAAGACATTATGCTAAGTGAAATGTCAGTCACAAAAAGACAAAATTCTGCTTAGAGTAGTCAAAATGTTAGAGACAGAAAGTAGAATGGTGGCTGGTTTACAGTGAAGCACACACCTCCGAAAATAACATACATAGCACAGAGGTTGTGGAAGAAAGAGAAGGTTTGGGATTTAAACAAAACCATTTTGGCCAAATCTGGCTTTATGAAAAAATTCAATGTCTCTTTGTCCTGTTGGCTATAGACAGGTTTCTGAAAATTTATTATCTTTTTACCAAAGGGAACCTGCCCAAGTCCTCATGTTCTTTCCTTAGAGGAGCTGGGGTTGCATAGCTTGGAGCAGACAAGAGTAGAGCAGGAGGTAGGTCATGATTGTCACTTTCAACTCACCTTCATGTCAACCCAAGACAAGAGTCGTCCTTGGTTAACTAGTGGCAATAACAAGAACCAGTTGTAGGAAAGCTGTAGAGAGGAAGATTTCAGCATAATATTGCAAATGGCCACCTTTAAGTCTGTACTTAAAGAGTACAGACTTGGAAAAGTTTTACAGCTGGATGGTGGTGATGGCTGTTCAACAATGTGATTGTACTTAATGCCACAGAACTGGACACTTAAAAACAGTGAAAATGGTTGATTTTATGTCATGCATATTTTACCAAAAATTTTAAACAATTCATTAATGTAAAAATAAGGGGGGATGGATAGTGACTTAAGAGTGACTTCACAGTGGAGAAACATGGCAGACACGAGCTTAACCAAAAGGCCAAGGTCAACATCACCAGTGATGGGACATGTTGTGCACCTCCTGGTACAATGCACTGGAAAGAGCACAACATGACCTCCGTGATATTCTTGCCAGCAGTGCATAACCTGAATCTAATCAGGACATCAGTAGAACTCAAACTGAAAAACATGACAAAAGTAACTGACTGATCTGTACTGTTTCAAGAAATATCTGTGTCAGGCCAGACACAGTGGCTCACGCTTGTAATCCCAGCACTTTGGGAGGCCAAGGTGGGTGGATCATTTGAAGTCAGGAGTTCCAGACCAGCCTGGCCAACATGGTGAAACCCCATCTCTACTAAAAATACAAAAAATTAACTGGGCTTGGTGGTGGGCACCTGTAATCCCAACTAATCGGGAGGCTAAGGCAGGAAAATTGCTTGAACCTAGGAGGTGGAGATTTCAGTGAGCCAAGATTGTTGTGTCATTGCACTCCAGCCTGGGTAATAAGAGCGAGACTCAGTCTCAACCAAAAAAAAAAAAAAAAAAAATTTATATATATATATGTATATATCTGTGTCCTGAAAGACAAAGAAGGCTGAGAAATTCTTCCGGATTAGGCCGCGCACAGTGGCTCACGCCTGTAATCCCAACACTTTGGGAGGCCGAGACGGGCGGATCACGAGGTCAGGAGATCGAGACCATCCTGGCTAACACGGTGAAACACCGTCTCTACTAAAAATATAAAAAATTAGCCGGGCGCGGTGGCGGGCGCCTGTAGTCCCAGCTACTCGGGAGCCTGAGGCAGAAGAATGGCGTGAACCTGGGAGGCGGAGCTTGCCGTGAGCCGAGATAGTGCCACTGCAGTCCGGCCTGGGCGAAAGAGCGAGACTCCGTCTCAAAAAAAAAAAAAAGAAAGAAATTCTTCCGGATTAAAAGAAACCAAAGAGATGTGACAGCTGACAGCAATGTGTGAGCTAGGATTTTCTTTTGCTGATACGATCGGGACAATTGGTGAAATACGAGTAAGATCTGTAGATGAGTTAATAGTATTTTTATCAATGATTGCATTGGTCTGTTCTTAAACCGCTATAAAGAAATACCTGAGACTAGGCAATTTATAAAGAAAACAGGTTTAACTGACTCATGGTTCTACAGGCTGTACAGGTACCATGGCTGGAGAGGCCCCAGGATACTTTCAATTATGGCTGAAAGTGAGGGGAAACAGGCGCATCTTACATGAGTAGAGAGTGAACAAGGAGGAAGTGCCACACAGTTGTAAACAACCAGATCTCGTGAGAACTCACTCACTGTCGCTAGAACAGCAAGGGGAAAATCCGCCGCCATGATCCATCCGCCTCCATGATCCAATTACCTCCTATCAGGCCCCTCCTCCAACACTGGGGACTACGATTTGACATGAGATTGGGGTGGGACACAGAGCCAAACCATATCATTGATAATTTCATGATTTTGTTCATTGTATTGTGGTTACGGAAGAGGATATCTTTGTTTTAGGGGAAATATACCCTGAAGAGAAAAAAGAGCATCATTATGTCTACATGAAAAAGAAAATAAAATGAATATGTTTATTTAGAGAGAGAAAGAAAAAGCAGATGTGGTAAAATGTCAACAGACACGGAATCTGGGTAAAAGGTATACAGAAATACTTTGTATTATTCTTGCAAGTGTGAAATTATGTCAAAATAAGTTGCTTTAAATGGCCATCCAGGCCGAGAGCAGTGGCTCACACCTGTAATCCCAGCACTTTTGGAGGCCGAGGCAGGAGGATCACCTGAAGTTGGGAGTTTGAGACCAGCCTGACCAACATGGAGAAACCCCCTATCTACTAAAAATACAAAATTCGCCGGGTGTGGTGGTGCATGCCTGTAATCCCAGCTACTCGGAAGGCTGAGGCAGGAGAATCGCTTGAACCCTGGAGGCAGAGGTTGCTGTGAGCCAAGATCATGCCATTGCACTCCAACCTGGGCAACAAGAGTGAAACTCCATCTCAAAAAAAAAAAAAAAAAAAAAAAAAAAAGTCATCTTTAAGATGCAGGGAAAGTCTAAACCACCATCTAGATGGTAAGAAAAATCTTCAGTTCAGCCAGGCTGTGCTGACAAGGTAGTTCACCTCAATTCCACCTCCTTAATAACTCACCACTTCCTGGCCAAGTATGGTGGCTCACGCTTGTAATCCCAGCACTTTGGGAGGCTGAGGAGAGCGGATCACTTGAGGTCAGCAGTTCGAGACCAGCCTGGCCAACATGGTGAAACCCTGTCTTTACTAAAACATACAAAACTTAGCCGGGCGTGCACAAAACTTAGTCAGGTGTGGTGGCACGTGCCTGTAATCCCAGCTACTCGGAAGGTTGAGGCAGGAGAATCGCTCGAACCCAGGAGATGGAGGTTGCAGCGAGCTGAGATTGTGCCATTGCACTCCAGTCTGGGCAACAGAGCGAGACTCTGTCTCAAAAAAATTCACCACGTCCTCCTAACCTGACCTCACCACCTTGGTTCAATTCCTCTAGTTCTGGAAACACAAAGATGAATTCTGCTAAGAAACTGGGCCCTGACAAACCAACTATTAAACATTCTTTAAATTAATTAATTGTCTCATGCAAGAAAGCTGTTTTGTCTTGAGATTGTATAGTTTCTTCCATTTCCTGACATCTAGCTCACCTTTACGGTGTGGTCATTTATAGCTTTTCTTAAGGGAAAGGATGAAGATAGCAGGAAACTTCTAGCTGTGGAGTTTAACAAGTTATTGAACCTCCCTGAATCTGTTCCCTTGTCTGTAAAACAGGACTGGTAATAATACAGATCTTCATAAAATAGCTGTGAGGTTTAATAACACCTTGCGGGTAAAGCTTTTGAAATAATGCTTGGTAAATAATAAATACTCAGAAAAGCATAGCTGTTAGGAGAAGATGTCTGTGACTTATGCTTCTCATCCCACTGAGAATTCTTTACATAGACTCAAGCAAAGATTAACAATGGGATTATTAGTTCGAATTATCTCTAATGACAGGACCTTGTTGCTAATAGCTTGTCAATGGATTGTATCCCATAATTCACTGTATTTGGTGGCTTTTTTTCTTTTTTTCTTTTTTTTTTTGAGATGAGTCTCGCTCTGTCGCCCAGGCTGGAGTACAGTGGTGCGATCTCAGCTCACTACAACCTCTGCCTCCCAGGTTCAATCAATTCTTCTGCTCAGCCTCCCAAGTAGCTGGGATTACAGAGGCATGGCACCATGCCAGGCTAGTTTTTGTATTTTTAGAGAGATGGGATTTCACCTTGTTGGCCAGGCTTGTCTCGAACTACCAGCCCCAGGTGATCTGCTCGCCTCTACCTCCCAAAGTTCTGGGATTACAGTCGTGAGCCACCGCCTCTGGCCTTGGTGGCCTTTTTATTGCCTTTGGAATGTAGGGGTAAAGCTTTTTTCTAAGGTTTGGTAGAAAATATTTTTTAACTTTACAAAAGTAAAGGAAGTAAAAATAAATAAAAATATCTTTGTTCATTGGCTTGTTTTGGTTTTTGCTTTGGTTTGTTCATTCTCTCTAGGGAAAGAGTAGAGGAGGCAAATTCTACTATCATAGTTACTTACCTTTTGGGGGTTCAAAAGGTATCATAGTTACTTACCTTTTGAAGGATTAGAAAATGTGACTCATGCTGTATATTTTGTCTCCAGGAAAAAAAGAAAAGAAAAAAGTACCAATCTGTTTCTACCCTCACCCATATGTGCCCATAAACATGAGATTTTACATACAATTTCAGGGGGTTCATAGCACCACCTCCCCAAGCCCAAACGTGAACCTCTCATTAAGGATCACACTCCGGCACTAACAACGTTGGGTCTCCAATGCCTGGGACTCAATAAGTACTCAGTATAAGTTGGTGGAAGCAATTAATTAATGCAATATGTTATATTTGCTTTTTTGGATCCTCTCTCCAAATTATTCCATCTCTTTGTATATGCAGATCCCATCTCTCCTTCATGCTCAGTCTCACACATACAATAAGATTTTTCTTTGTCTCACTCTCCGATTCAGTGGTTTAGACTCTGATGGTGCAATAAAGTACAAATAGACTTTGCTCCCGCAGCCATTCGTTTTCAGGATTTCTCTGTGGCTCCCCTCTTCTGGGAAACTCAGAAATTGATCAGTGGAAATACACATTTCCCCGGAACCTAGTAAGGAGTCTTTTATCACGTCAACAGAAAACTTTTCATTTTGGAAAGAAATGGACAGAGTTTCTCTAAGGGGTTGTAAATTCTTGGGAATGTTGGCACTTACATGGCTGCATCTGTGTGTGTTTGTGGGATATAAATTACTTTAAAGGAGTTCGTTTCGAGCAATATCAGATTTTAATTATTATGATCTTATGTTTGGGTAAAAGGCAGCGCCCCGCTGTTAATATCTTCCAAAACGAACAAGCCATTAGCTTGGTGCTATTAGCTCAGGAGTATTAGAATGAGCAATCAGAATTAAAGTTGTCAGTATTTAATTAAAATATGCTGCAACTCCCATCATCATATTCAGAGAGCATGTGGTTTAAGCATTCAGACTGAGAAGGCACCCTCATTAATTAATAATTATTAAGGATTCGCTGGATGCAGAGCAATGCATTCGATGGTTGGAATGTCACCAGAGAGATTTAAAATCAAATCTGCCTCAGATAAGCCACAACGTAACTAAGCCACATGTTGTAATCAGTGTGGCATAACACTTAAGACCTTGCAGGTTGCTCTGAGGATTAAATTAAGAAAGCATCCAGTTCTGGGGACATAGTAGGCATTCGTTTGAGTCACTCAACAAATACATATTGAATGTGCCCAACATTTTGCTAAACCTCTGGGGAGTCAGTGGTACAGCCCAATAAATATCACCGAAAATATCTCAAGTGGGTTTTGTGTTCTTCCATGTTCACCTGGTTAAGGCTCAGAACAACCATCATTTTTAGATTGCTTAGAGTCAGGTTTATTATAACTAATCTAAAACAAGCATGGTAGAGAATCCTCTTTTAGTCCTTTCTGAACTTTTCCTCTTATTTCCTTCCTATCATGATTTTGACACGATGCTGATGCTGACGACAATTACCATGAGGACAATGACCCACATGCTCCCAGGGACAAAGCGGACCCTGGAAGTCAGGAAACCCTCATAGACTAGGGCCTGTGGCTCCACTGGTATCTCTCAGGCGAATAAGTTAACCCTTCTGGACCTCAGTTCTTGCAGCTAGAGAATAAGAAAGTGAATCCCCTCTGTGGCTAACAATCCAAGGGTAGGTGATTCAGAGGAACTTGTTAATTCAAGAAGGAGGACAGGGAGAGAATCCTTAACCACCAACCCTGATCATAACCACCATGCCAGGATTCCTGCATTCCTGATTCATTCGTTTATTAGGGAGTATCCACCCAATGAAAGGATTAAATAAAGATCCAGGTAGAACGTGTTCCTGTTCTCATGACACCCACCCACAGCTTGGTAGGGGAGGCAGACGTGATCAGAACATGAAACACAGTGAGGTTCAAGTGCAAGGTAAGAGACATACATGGAGAACTGTGGAGTCCTTAGAGAGGATGGTCAGAGCATCCTCCTGGAGAGGGGAAGCTTGAGCCACACCTGTCGAGGTACGTAGGGGCTGACCAGGTGAAGTAGGGGTAGAGGTAAGGGAGAACCATCCGGCCAGTGCAAAGTCTCCAGAGTGAGAAGCCGCTTAGAGTGTGGAGGGGCAGAGCCTGCAGCAAGAAACTAGAAAGGCCTTGGATGACATTTAATAAATAAATGGAATAACTGTCATGTATCCTGAGCTTCCCTCTGAAGGTAGGGTTGGGGCAAGTGCAATAGATGGTTAAAACGAGGGTGTCATGTGATCAGATCTCTTTTTGCAAGTCCACTGTCTAGCTCTGGAGAAAGTGGGCAGATGTGCCCAAGCTCAGAAGCAGAGTGACCAGAAAGGCAGTGGAGACCTCCACCTGCCGAACAGCCAATGAAGGACACACAGGAGCCATACTCTTCCCACCACAGGAAGCCAGGAGGTATTTTAAATATTTTAGTAAATTATTGATTGCCCATTTGGATGCTCACTTAATCAACCACTGGCCATGTTGTTAGGGTCCTCCACTCTCTGCTATGGCTATGTTCATACGTAATTAAGTACAAGACATCTCAGGAACGGACCCTTTTACCAACACATTAGGCCAAATCAAAGTGGAACAAAACATGCATTGTTTGTGCAGCCTCAACCGCAGCCCATTTGAGGGAGGAATTGCCTTCTAATTCTATTACTGAGTTATGTGGATGGTGCATTTTAATCAAGAGGGTCAGTGGTCTGCCAGCATCAGAAGCTACTAAATCTGGAGTCTTCACCCAGCACCTGGGTGCAAAGCACAGATGCCTGGCTTCCAGGGCCCCAGGGAAGGCCAGGGCACATGGGGCAGCAGCAGCTCTAGGATTTTTGTCTCAGGAGCTCCCATTCAGCTCCCCCTACCCTTCCCAACACCCTCTCTAGCTTTCCCATAAGACAATAAAGGGGGCGTATGAGAGTCCAGACAAAGCAACAGTCCATTCAGGAGCCTTATTTTTCTTAATGTGTTGCTTTCTATTTTCCTGATTACAAAATACAAACTTACTTTGCAATCTGGGAAGCCAAAAAAGAGTCTACATAAGAAAATTAAGGCCGGATGAGGTGGCTCACACCTGTAATCCCAGCATTTTGGGAGGCGAAGGTGGGAAATCACTTGAGCTGAGGAGTTTAGACCAGCCTGGGCAACATGGTGAAACCATGTCTCTATAAAAAAATACAAAAATTAGCCAGATGCGGTGGTGCCTGCCTATAGTTCCAGCTACCCAGGAGGCTGAGGTGGAAAGTTCACTTGAGCCAGGGAGGCAGAGGTTGCAGTGAGCCAAGATGGCACCACTGCACTCCAGCCTGGGCAACAGAGTGAGATTCTGTCTCAAACCAAAAAAAAAAAAAAAAAAAAAAAAGGCCAGGCGTGTTGGCTCATGCCTATAATCCCAACACTTTGGGAGGCCGAGATGGGTGGATCACCTGAAGTCAGGAGTTCAAGACCAACCTGGCCAACATGGTGAAACTCCATCTGTACTGAAAATACAAAAATTACCTGGGTGTGGTGATATGAGCCTGTAATCCCAGCTACTTGGGAGGCTGAGGCAGAAGAATCCCTTGAGCCCAGGAGGCAGAGGTTGCTGTGAGCTGAGACCAAGTCACTGCACTCCAGCCTGGGTGACAGAAAGAGGCTTCATCTAAAAAAAAAAAAAAAAAAAAAAAAAACAGAAAAAAATTAAGTTTTGTGTAATCCTACCACTCCACATTTTGATTATTTCCAAATATACATTCTTTTACAAAATTAGAATCATACTATTTTGAGACCTCCATCTTTCATAATATAGATTAAATACTCTATCTTAAAATAGTCTTCTAAAACATCATTTTAATAACCATCAAAGATTTTAGTCAATGGCTTTGCAGAATGTATTGAATTCCCTATTGCTGATGGCTTAAGTTTCCTACCTTAAATGATACAGCGGTGGACATCCTTATTTGTAAATCTATGTGTGTGTAAAGTAGACACATTCCCTGCAATTGATGCATGGTCACCGTTTGGCTAGAAAATCCCTTTCCTGTTTGGGAGTAATCATGCAGAGGACAGCCAGGAGCCTGGTTTTCACCTCACTGGTATCACCAGTCCATTATTGGGAGGCAGTGGGTGGTAGAGGTGGAGAGAGATAATGATGTGGTTTGGCTGTGTCCCCACCCAAATCTCATAATTATAGCTCCCATAATTCCCACATGTTGTGGGAGGGACCTGGTGGGAGATAAATGAATCATGGGGGTGGTTTCCTCCATACCGTTCTCATGGTAGTGAATAAGTCTCATGAGAGCTGATGATTTTGTAGGAGGTTTTCCCTTTCACTTGGGTCTCATTCTCTCATTCTCTTTGCCTGCCACCATGTAAGAAGTGTCTTTCACCTTCCACCATGATTGTTAAGCCTCCCCAGACACATAGAACTGTGAGTCCATTAAATCTCTTTTCCTTTTCTTTTTTTCTCTTCTTTTTTTTTTTTTTTCCGAGATGGAGTGTCTCACTCTGTCGCCAGGCTGGGGTGCAGTAGCACGATCTCAGCTCACTGCAACCTCTGCCTCCCAGGTTCAAGCAATTCTCCTGCCTCAGCCTCCTGAGTAGCTAGGACTACAGTAGTGCACCACCACGCCCAGCTAATTTTTGTTTTTTTAGTAGAGACAGGGTTTCACCATGTTGGCCAAGATGGTCTCGATCTGTTGACCTCGTGATCCGCCTGCCTCGGCCTCCCAAAGTGCTGGGATTACAGTCGTGAATCACCGCGCCCAGCCCCAAACCTCTTTTTCTTTATAAATTACCCAGTCTTGGGTGTGTCTTTATCAGAAGTGTGAAAACAGACTAATACAGATGGAGAGGCTTTAGGAGACAGACAGACATGTGCTCAAGTTCCAGCTCTGCCACTTTAGGAGTGATCCCATTATAGAAGTGTGGCCACACTAACAAACGCATAAAAAGCTACAGGTGGTCTGAAGGGAAGCTTATGGTCTTGCATGATGAGTGGTGTGGGGCTACATAATGAGAGGCCGATGCCAGGGTTCATCAGTAAGTCTCCTCTTTCATCAGTCTGCCCCATCACCCTTAACCTCATCCTCATTTCTGTCACTTCTTGGTTGCATGGTGCCTTATAGGCAGGAAGAAGGAGGAAGCAGAAGAGGTGGCATCAGCAGACATGCTCATGCCTCACTGACCAGAGCAATGTCACTTGGCTGCCTCTATCTGCACAGGAGGCCAGGAAATCAAGTTTTCTCTTTCTTTTCCAGACTCCATTAGCACTGCTGGCAAGAAGAAATAGAATGTGAGCTACATGTTTTCTAGTAGTCATGTTTAAAAAGGTAAAGAGCCTCATACCCACTAGACTGGCTATGATCAAAGACAGAAACAGCTGGGCATGGTGGCTCATGCCTCTAATACCAACATTTTGGGAGGCTGGGGCGGGTGGATCACCTGAGGTCAGGAGCTTGAGACTAGCCCGGTCAACATGGTGAAAACCCATCTCTACTAAAAAAAAAAAAGATTAGCCGGGCATGGTGGAAAATTAGCTAGGTGTGGTGGCACACACCTATAGTCGCAACTGCTCGGGAGGCTGAGGCAGGAGAATTGCTTGAACTCAGGAGGCGGAGGTTACAGTGAGCCAAGATCACGCTACTGCACTCCAGCCAGGGTGACAGAGTGAGACTTCATCTCAAAAAACAAAAACAAAAACAAACAGAAAGTAGCAAGTGTTAGCAAGGATGTGGAGAAATTGGAACTGTGTGCACTATTGATGGGAATGTAAAATGGTACAGCCACTGTGGAAAACAGTATGGCAGTTCTTCAAAAACTTAAAAATAGAATTGCCATATGATCTAGCAATTCCACTTCTAAATATATACACAAAGAATTGAAAGCAGGGTCTCAAAAAGATATTTGTACACCCATGTTCACAGCCGTGTCATTCACAGCAGCCAAAAGGTCTAAGCCACCCAAGTGCCCAGCAAATGAGTAAACAAAATGTGGTCTAGCCACACAATGAAGTATTATTGAATCTTGAGGATAAGGGAAATCTGACACACGCTACAGCATGGATGGACCTTGAAGACATTATGCTAAGTGACTCTCGCTTCCTGCCACGTAAGATGTGACTTTGGTCTTCCTTCACCTTCCGCCATGATTGTGAGGCCTCCCCAGCCAGGTGGAACTGTGAGTCTATTAAACCTCTTTCCTTTATAAATTACCCAGTCTTGGGTATGTCTTTATTAGTAGCATAAGAACGGACTAATACACACCAGAATTAATTTTAATAATATATTTTATTTAACTTAAAATATCCAAAAGTTATTTTAATCTGCAATCAATATAAAAATTACTAATGAGATAGTTTACATTCTTTTTTTATACTAAGTCTTTGAATTCTCTGTGGATCTTACAGCACATCTCAAATTGGACATTAGCTACCCTTTAACTACTGTGTCACACGTAACTAGTATCTAGACTATTGGACAGCTCAGCCCTATAGTAAAGACGGGCATGGGAGAACCAAGAGTGGGAAACAGAGATTAGGTCAGCCAACCTGACCCGTCTTTGAACCTTGGCTGGGATGCTCAAACTCCTTGAGTTGGGAGATGGTGGATGGGTGGGTGATAATGACCAACTTCTATGGTTGACCCAAGGATTCTACTGGGAAGTATGTGGAAAGCCCCCAGTAAACTGTCTGGCACACAATAGCTGCTTTTGTAAATAGTGGCAATTGCTATTCATGTTTCCATGGAGAATAGAGATAATAATAAAAAGGACATTATATAAACTTTTTTTTAAAGTTTGTAAGATAATAAGGGAAACTTGAATATGTTTTGTATGTGTGTGGGTTTTTTTTGTTTTTGAGACAGGGTCTCACTCTGCCACCCAGGCTGGAGTGCAGTGGCTTGATCACGGCTCACTGCAACCTCTGTCTCACAGGCTCAAGTGATCCTCCCGCCTCAGCTTCCCAAGTAGCTGGGAGTACAGGCGTGTGCCACCACACCAGGATAATTTTTGTATTTTTTGTAGAGACAGGGTTTTGCACTGTTGCCAAGTCTGGTCTCAAACTTCTGAGATCAAACAATCTACCTGCCTCGGCCTCCTATGCCTAGGATTACCATGCCCAGCCATGTGTGTGTTTTTGGAGTCCTCTTTCAGAAGTACATACTGAGATATTGACGGGTAAGATTATATGTTATATGGAGGAGCAAAGGTGGATGGGGGAAGGTGAAACCAGATTGGCTATCAGCTGAGAATTATTGAAACTGGGATTCATTCTACTATTCACTCTACTTAGGTTTGATAGTTTGATAGCTTCCATAATGAGTTTAGACTTTTTTTATTCTTTATTTTTGTTTTTAGGGACATTATGTAGGTACTCACATGCCTTGAGTTTTTCAGATTCTAAGTTGTTATTTTGGGAATTTGTTGGTTCTATATTTTGTTGTTAGAAATGAGGTCTCCCTCTGTTGCCCAGGAGTGCAGTGGCATGATCATAGCTCACTACGACCTCGACCTCCTGGGCTCAAGTGATCCTCCCAATTCAGCCCCCAAGTAGCTGGGACACAGGTGTGTGCCACCGTGCCCTGCTCAGGAATTTGTTGGTTGTGGTGACTGCCTGGTAGAAACAAACAGGCGACGTGGATTCTTGGACACCAACCTGTCCACTATCCACTGTGATGGTCATTGCTGGAAGGGATGAAGATAACATGATACTACCAGCAGTCACTTTACTTCCTCTGCATAATATCAACCAGAAAATGACTTCTGTTTTTATCTTTGCCCAAAACATTGGGTGTCTTGTGTTATTCGTACTGGGAGGAGATAGTTGAAGTCTGTCAAAATGGTAGTCGATTCTATTCAACTGCTTGATTTGTGTCTCTGTGTGTGTGTGTGTGTGTGTGTGTGTGTGTGTGTTTTCATAATAGATGCAAATATGTAAAAGCTACCTATGGTAATCACTTTTATTGGTTGTTTAATTACTCAAAGGTGAAGGCTAATTTTTTAGAAAAATAACAGCTACATTGAGCTATAATTTACATACCATAAAATTTACCCTTTTAAAATGTGCATGCTTTATATATCCACAAAGTTGAGCAACCATCACCATTATCCAATTCCAGAACACTTTCTGTCCCTCTCAGTCTGTGGAAACCACTTTCGGTCTCTATGGATTTGCCCATTCTGCAAAATTCATATAAATGGAATCATACAATATGTGGTCTTCTGTGTCTGGCTTCTTTTACTTAAAATAATGGGTTTTTAAAAGTTTCATCCAGGTTGTAACATATATCAGAGCTTCATTCCTTTTTATGGACAAAAGGAATAGATGGACCACATTTTGTTTTTCCGTTCAACAGTTGATGGGCATTTGGGTTGTTTCCAGTTTTTTGACTATTATGAATAATGCTGCTATGAACATTTGTGTGTAAGTTATTGTGTGGACATATGTTTCCAATTCTCTTGGATATTTATCTAGGAGTGGAATTGCTGGGTCATGTGGTAACTCTGCTTACATTTCTGAGAAACTGCCAAACTGTTTTGCACAGTGGCTGCACCATTTTTCATTCCCACCAGCAATGTATGAGGGTTCTTATTTCCCCAAATCCTCATAGACACTTTTTATCATCTACCTTTTTGGTTATAGCCATCCTTGTGTGTATGTGTACTGGAATCTCATTGTGGTTTTGATTTGCATTTCTCTAATGACTAATGTATCAGTCAGTGTTCTCTAGAGGGACAGAACTAATAGGATAGATGTATATATGAAAGGGAGTTTATTAAGGAGAGTTGACTCACACGATCACAAGGTGAAGTCCCATGATAGGCCATCTGCAAACTGAGGAGCAAGAATGCCAGTAGTGGCTCAGCCCAAGTCCCGAAACCTTAAAAGTAGGGAAGCCAAAAGTGCAGCATTCATTCTGTGGCTGAAGAGCAGAGAGCCCCTGGCAAACCACGGCCGTAAGTCCAAGAGCCCAAAAGGTGAAGAACTTTGAGTCTGATGTTGGAGGGTAGGAAGCGCCCAGCACGGGAGAAAGATGAAGGCCGAAGACTCAGGAAGTCTGCTCGTTCCACCTTCTTCTACCTGCTTTCTTTTGAAAAAATTTTTTATTTCCATAGGGTTTTGGGGAACAGGTGGTATTTGGTTATATGAGTAAGTTCTTTATTGGTGATTTGTGAGATTTTGGTGCACCCATCACCCGAGCAGTATACACTGAACCCAGTTTGTAGTTTGTTTTTGTTTTGTTTTTGAGACGGAGTCTTGCTCTGTCGCCCAGGCTGGAGTGCAGTGGTGTGATCTCGGCTCACTGCAAGCTCCGCCTCCCGGGTTCACGCCATTCTCCTGCCTCAGCCTCCCGAGTAGCTGGGACTACAGGCACCTGCCACCGTGTCCGGCTAATTTTTTGTATTTTTAGTAGAGACGGGTTTCGCCATGTTAGCCAGGATCGTCTGGATCTCCTAACCTCGTGATTCACCCACGTTGGCCTTCCAAAGTGCTGAAATTACAGGCGTGAGCCACTGCGCCTGGCCCCCAATTTGTAGTTTTTTATCCCTCACTCCCCTCCCATCCTTTTCCCCAAGTCCCCAAATCCACTGTATCATTCTTATGCATTTGGATCCTCATAGCTTACCTCCCACTTTGGAGTGAGAACATACTATGTTTGGTTTTCCATTCCTGAGTTACTTCACTTAGAGTAATAGTTTCTAGTTCCATCCAGGTTGCTGCAAATGCCATTAAGTCGTTCCTTTTTATGGCTGAGTAGTATTCCATTACAATTTTATATGTATATATTTAGCAATATAACAATATATAACAATTTCTTTATCCACTCATTGATTGATGGGCATTTGGGCTAGTTCTATATCCTGGCAATTGAGAATTGTGCTGCTATAAAAGTGTGTGCAAGTATCGTTTTCATATAATGACTTATTTTCCTCTGGGTAGATACCCAGTAGTGGGATTGCTGGGATTGCTGGATAAAATGGTAATTCTACTTTCAGTTCTTTAAGGAATCTCCACACTGTTTTCCACAGTGGTTGTACTAGTTTACATTCCCATCAGCAGTGCAGAAGTATTCCTTTTTCATCGCATCCTCACCAACATCTGTATTTTTAAAATTTTTTTTATTATGGCCATTTTTGCAGGAGTAAGGTGGTATCGCAATGTGGTTTTGATTTGCATTTCCCTGATCGTTAGTGAAGTTGAGCACTTTTTCATATGTTTGTTGGCCATTTGCATATCTTCTTTTAAGAACTGTCTATTCATGTCCTGAGCCCACTTTTTGATGGGACTGTTTGTTTTTTTCTTGCTAATTTGTTTGAGCTCCTTGTAGATTCTGGATATTAGTCGTTTGTTGGAGGTATAGATTGTGAAGATTTTCTCCCACTCTGTAGGTTGTCTGTTTACTCTGCTGACTGTGCAGGGGCTCTTTAGTTTAATTAAGTCCTACCTATTTATCTTTGTTCTTGTCGCATTTGCTTTTGGGTTCTTGGTCATGAAGTCTTTGCCTAAGCCAATGTCTAAAAGGGTTTTTCCAATGTTATCTTCTAGAATTTTTATAGTTTCAGGTCTTAGATTTAAGCCCTTGATCTGTCTTGAGTTGATTTTTGTATAAAGTGAGAGATGAGGATCCAGTTTTACTCTCCCCCATGTGGCTTTGCCAATTATCCCAGCACCATTTGTTGGATGTGGTGTGTTTCCTCACTTTATGTTTTTGTTTGCTTTGTTGAAGATCAGTTGGCTGTACGTTTTTGGGTTTATTTCTGGGTTCTCTATTCTGTTCTGCCTGCTTTTTCTAGCCATGCTGGCAGCCAATTGGATGGTACCCACCCAGTTTGAGGGTGGATCTGCCTCTCCCAGTCCACTGACTCAAGTGCTAATCTCCTCTGGCAATACCCAGGAACAATACTTTGCATCCTTCAATTCAATTCAATCAAGTTGACACTTAATATTAACCATCACAACTAATGATGCCAAGTGTCTTTTCTTGTACTTATTGGCCATTTATGTATCTTCTTTGGAGAAATGTATTTTCAAATCCTTTGTCTGTTTTTAATTGGGTTATTCATCTTTTTGGGCTATTCATCTGTTGAGTTGTAAGAGGACTTTTAAAAAAATGAATTCTAAATGACACCTGACAGAGTGGACATAATTGAGCAGACAGTAAAAGTTCTTTGAGATATTAATCACACTGCACCTCAACCCCACTGCTCACCAGCACTCCCAATTGACTAAGTATGAAAAGCTTTCATCATGAAAAAAAAAGATATTTCAACCTAAATATTTCCAAAACCTTTCCATTAAAGAGAACAGAGGGAGGAGGAGGACATCATTTCTTTTTATACCTTGTGTTTCATGAGCACCTGCTGGCATCTGGGTGAGTGATTGCTCTCTGGGAATTGTTCCTAACAAGAAATACGAATACAAGTTACTAAAACTCAAGTTGCTGTAGGTTAAGGCCACCTCAATAGTGACCGCTGGGTCTGAGGAGAACACAAAGAAAGGGGAGTCACTTTATCTAAAGGGTTAGAGAGGGCTCAGGAAGGACATAGCATGAAAGTTACCCAGTCATTGTCAAGTCTGTCTGCAGGACGTTCTGAGAGTCCACAAACTGATCTGCAAACATAAGAAATAGAGCAAACATTGATTAATGGAATACTCCATGCCAGGCACAATCTAGGCCTAGGGAACACAGCAGGATACATAGTGAGATAAAGTCCCTGCTTTATGAAACTGACATTTTAGTTGTGGAAAGTGGTGAGATGCGTTAAGAAGAGAATGAAGCAGGATGAATGGACAGAGTGATACAGAGGTGCCATTTTGATAGATAAGGAGATCTTTGAGTAATCACCTGTGTGCAATCAGGAATCGACGAGGCTGTGAGGATATCTGTGGGAAGGACATTCCAAAAAGGAAGAACAGCAGGTGCAAAGTCCTGGGGGAGGCCAGGCATGGCGACTCATGCCTGTAATCCCAGCATGTTGGGAAGCTGAGGCAGGAGGATTGCTTGAACCCAGGAGTTCAAGACCAGCCTGGACGCCCGTCTCTACAAAAAATAAAAAATTAGCTGGGCATGGTGGTGTGCACCTGTAGTCCTGGCTGCTAGGGAGGCTGAAGTGGGAGGATTGCTTGACCCCAGGAGGTCAAGGCTGCAGTGAGCTGTGATTGCACCACTGCACTCCAGCCAGGGCACCAGAGTGAGACCCTGTCCCCCCACCGCCAAAAAAAAAAAAAAACCCAAACAACGAAAACCCAAAGTCCTTGGGGGGAGTAGCAAGGAGACCAGAGTGGCTGGAACACAAAAGGAAAGGGAGAAGGTGGATGGGAGCTGAGATCACAGAGGTGAGGGAGGCGGGGTCTCATTGAACCTTTCAGTTGACCTTGAATGTCTACTGCAGAGCAAAAGAACCCTTGGGCCACATATCAAGGATGTGCGTGCACATTCCAAAAAGTCTTTGTTGGAGTCAGCTCACGTTGGGTCTCCCAATCTTGTTGGCGTGTCTTCTTCTCATGGCAGAAGAATGTCTGAGAGACCTCTTGACAGGATGGTGTGTTCTGCAGGCCATTCCCTTTGAGAACATCTCTACTAATCAGAATCTGGTTTTCAGCAAAGTCCACGCCTCCGAGGAACATATATAGAGGTTGTAGAAGGAAGAGAAGGCTTGGGATTCAAACAAAAACAAAAACAAAGAAATACATTGACCAAATCTGGCGTTATGGAGGCTCAAGACCTCCCCTTTGTCTCTCTGTCCTATCCACTATGGACAAGTTTCCCAAAAAGTTATCATCCTTGCTACTGGAGAGATCCTGCCAAGTCTTCATGTTTCTGCCTTAGAGGTGCTGGATGTGCTTAGCTTGGAGCAGGAGAAAGATCATGGTGGTGACCTTCAACTCACCTTCCTGTCAGCCCAAGAGAGATTCCTTCTAGGTTATCTTGTGGCAATAACAAGAACCCGTTGCAGGAAAACCGTAGGGAGGAAGATTTCAGCCTAATGCTGCAGAGGACTTCCTACAGTTGGGAAAGTAGTGAGTTCCCTATGACTAAAGGCATCCAAGTAGACATTAAAAGGACGTTCATCTGGGATTCTAGGCAGGAGATCCCTGCATTGGTTGGTAAGTGGTACCAGACCCCCCTCAGAGCTAAGATTCTGTGATCATATTGTGGTGTCTTTCTTCTGGGCAAAAATCAAGACCGTTCTTGTGACTTTGGGAATCTCGTCGGGGAAGGAGAACCCTGCGGAACGAGTTGAAGGTCGTGTATAGTACACACTGAGTCTTCTTCCTGGAGCTATGTGCTGTTCAGGGGGTTTTAATTAAGCTTTCCCCTCCGGGCACAACCAGCTTGTTTTGGTGAGTGCAATATGCCATCCCAGAATATGTCAAACTTCATTTGCAAAATATCAGACTGCTGTTTTTTTCCCAGAGCCAATCTGCAGAGTAATACGTTCAATAACTTTTGCTCTTTTCGCTCTCAAAGACAGGTCTTTTTGGAGTCGATAGCGCAATAAATGCGGATGTGGTGCAAATTCCAATGGAAGGAAAAGATATTGTTATTTAAAGGCCAAATAACGGCTTAAAATTAGAGTTGTGAAGGCATTGAAAAACACCAGACTTCCCAGATGGCTTGGAGATAATTCACTTTGCACTCAGTCCACTCACACGCTAAAAAAAAATACTTTTGACTCTGTTTCTCCTCAGATTGAAAGTTGGTGCCTGCTTTAAACATATGTGCTTCTCTCTTTAAATTTAGCTCTGAGTCATGTTGTATTACATTAGGAATTCAGCAGGCAGGCACTTGGAAAATGTACATCAATGCGTTTATTTTTAAATTATATAAAAATAAAAATATATATGTTTAAATATATTAGGCTATATTTTTGCCCAATTTCAAAATGGTTGCTCTCCAGAACAGATTAGATAAAACAATAATAACGATGATGACACTATGGTTCTGGAACACTGCCCGTTCCCAAGGATCCCAAAGCTACTTGACAAATCCTGTCGCTTCTAGCCCCCAGCCCAGCTCTGCGCGGGACTTGTCACAGACACCTTCGCCTCCATGGGGGACCAGGCAGCTCCCCGAACAGCTGCAGGGTGGCCTAATTAAGATGCTCCTTCCTCCAGAGTGTCAGGTCTCTGGGCAGAAGTCAGCAAAGGCTGGGGGCTGGGGACAGTCAGGGAGGCAGAGGCAGACAGCCTGGAGGGACATCTTTAGCTTAGCAGCTAAGCTCATGGACTGAAGGCCCCAGCAAACAATGCTGGGCGCGAATCCTGGCTCTACTCCTTCTAATCTGTGCATCCCTAGAGAAGTGATGGGGCCTCATTTGTGTCTCAGTTCCTCACCTGTGAAATGAGTAATGCTTCCTACTTCCCAGGGTTGCTGTGAGGACTACCAGGGATAATCCCTTTGATTCATTTACTCATTCACCCACCACATATTTATTAACATCCATAGGACAAAGTGGTGAATAAAATGAACAAACCCATAATCGCAGGCCTCATAGAGCCCGTGGTCTAGTGGGTAGAGAGACATGAATGAATAAAAATCCCTGATGATTTAATCAGAATTGTGGTGAGTGCAATGAGGGTGAATTTGCAAAGTGAGGCTCACCCAGATCAGAAGGCTCCAGAAAGTTCCAGCAAAGAAGGAATGTAGACTGTGGTCCTGTGCCTGCCACACAGTAGATGCCTGTTAGTTCCTGTATGCATTTCCTATGGTTGCTGTCACAAATTGCTACAAATTTAGTGACTTAAAATAACATATATAGGTCGGGTGCAGTGGCTCATGCCTGTAATCCTAGCACTTTGGGAGGCCGTGGTTGGTGGATTACCTGAAGTCAGGAGTTTGAGACCAGCCTGGCCAACATGGCAAAACCCCATCTCTACTAAAAACACAAAAAGTAGCTGGGCATCTCACACCAGTTAGAATGGCGGTCATTAAAAAGTCAGGAAACAACAGATGCTGGAGAGGATGTGGAGAAATAGGAACGCTTTTACACTGTTGGTGGGACTGTAAACTAGTTCAACCATTGTGGAAGACAGTGTGACGATTCCTCAAGGATCTAGAACTAGAAATACCATTTGACCCAGCGATCTCATTACTAGGTATATACCCAAAGGATTATAAATCATGCTACTATAAAGACACATGCACACATATGTTTATTGTGGCACTATTCACAATAGCAAAGACTTGGAGCCAACCCAAATGTCCATCAATGATAGACTGGATTAAGAAAATGTGGCACGTATACACCATGGAATACTATGCAGCCATAAAAAAGGATGAGTTCACGTCCTTTGCAGGGACATGGATGAAGCTGGAAACCATCATTCTGAGCAAACTATCACAAGGACAGAAAACCAAATACCACATGTTCTCACTCATAGGTGGGAAATGAACAATGAGATCACTTGGACACAGGGTGGGGAACATCACACACCAGGGCCTGTCATGGGGTGAGGGGAGAGGGGGAGGGATAGCATTAGGAGAAATACCTAATGTAAATGACGAGTTAATGGGTGCAACAAACCAACATGGCACATGTATACCTATGTAACAAACCTGCACGTTGTGCACACGTACCCTAGAACTTAAAGCACAGTTAAAAAAAAAAATTAGCCAGGCATGGTGGCGCTTGCATGTAATCCCAGCCACTCAGGAGGCTGAAGCAGGAGAATCACTTGAACCCAGAAGGCGGAAGTTGCAATGAGCTGAGGTCACGCCACTGTACTCCGGCCTGGGTGACAGAGCAAGACTCTGTCTCAAATAATAATAATAATAATGTTAATAATAACATTAATACTATCTTGTAGTTCTGGAGGTCATAAGTCTGAAATGAGTCTAATTTGGCAAACAGCAAGGTTTTGGCAGGGCTGGGTTCTTTTTTGGAGACTCAAAGCAAGAATCTGTTTCCTCACCTTTACCAGCTTCTAGAGGCTACCAGAATCCCTTGGCTTGCGGCCCCTTCCTCCACCTTCAAAGCACATCACTCCAACATCTGCTTTCATGGTCATACCTCCTTTTTCTGACTTTGACCCTCCTGATTTCCTTTTATAAGAATCCTTGCAGCCAGAAACAGTGGTCCACACCTGTAATCCCAGCACTTTGGGAGGCTGAGGTGGGAGGATCACATGATGCCAGGAGTTCAAGAGAACCCTGGGCAACATGACAAGACCCCATCTCTATAAAAAATTAAAAATTAGCCTGGTGTGGTGGCATACATTGGTGGTCCCAACTACCCTGGAGTCTGAGGCTGCAGTGAGCTATGATTGCACTACTGCACTCCAGCTTGGGTGACAAAGCAAGACTCTGTCTCAAAAAAAAAAAAAAAAAAAAAAAAAAATCTTGCTGTTTCATTAAGCCCAGCTTAATCTCCTCTCTTCTTCTTAAGATCCTTAATGAAATCACGTCTGCCAAGTTCCTTTCACTTGTCAGGTAACGTATTCACAGGTTCTGGGGATTAGGATGTGGAAATCTGTAGGAGGGGGGCATTATTCTCTCTACAACAGTCTGGGAAATTCAATATCCAAAAGGAGGAATTCCAGGAAAAAAAAAAAAAGAGAGAGAGAAAATAGAGGGGCAGAAATGATCAAAGAAAATAATACATGGCAATTTCCTAAAACTTTAGGGCAAACATTTTCAGATTTAAAGAGCCTTCAGAGTGCCCAGTGCAAAAGCATGTCAAAAGCTTCCAAAGACGGAATGTCATACACAAATGGCATACACAAAGGATCAAGGATCAGGCATCGGGCTTTTTTTTGTTTGTTTGTTTTTTTGTTTTGGAGATGGAGTCTCGCTCTGTCACCCAAACTGGAGTGCAGTGGTGCAGTCTCGGCTCACTGCAACCTCCGCCTCTCAAGTTCACGTGATTCTCCTGTCTCAGCTTCCCAAGTAGCTAGGACTACAGGCATGTGCCACCATGCCCAGCTAATTTTTATATTTTTAGTAGAGACGGTGTTTTGCCTTGTTGGCCAGGCTGGTCTTGAACTCCTGACCCCAGGTGATTTGCCTGCAGGCATTGGACTTTTTAATATCATCACTGGAAACTGGAAGAAGGCACAGGCCTTCATAATCTTGAAGAAAAATATTTCCAACCTAGAACTTATTGATAATCTTATTTCGTTTTTAGAAACAGGGCCTTGCTATGTTACCAAGGCTGGAGTGCAGTGACTCTTCACAGGCATGACTGTAGTGCACTAGTCAGGCTTGAACTGCTGGCCTCAAGTTATCCTTCCACCACAGCCTCTCAAGTAGCTGGGACTAAAAGCATGCACCACTATGCCCAGCTGATAATTTTTTTCTTTTAGAGATAGGGTCTCGCTATGTTGCCCAGGCTGGACTTGAACTCCTGGACTCAAGTTATCCTCCCATCTTAGCCTCTCAAAGTTCTGGGATTACAGGTGTGAGCCATTGCACCCAGCCTCCAGCTGATAATTTTATCAATCAAGTGTAAGTGTGGACTAAATACTTTTCAAACATGCCTGGTCTCACTGAATTTTCCTTCCATGCCTGCTTTCTCAAGAAGCTACTAGAGGATGTGCTCCATCAATATGAGAGAGTAAACCAAGAAAGTGGAAAACAGAGAATCCAGGAAACAGGGGATGCAACAGAAGAGAGAAGCAAACGTTATCAGAGAGATCCCAGACCACAGGTATGCACAGGCCCCAGCACAGCAACCAGCCTGATTGCAGCCCAGGATGGAGGGCTCAAAGCAAGACAGAGAACTGATAGGTTCTGAAGTTTTAATTATATTTTACAAGAGCTTTAGAGTTGCGACAGAGATAAATTAGCAACCGCATTGAAAATATAAAAACCCACCAAAATTACTAACTCGGAGAAAAATGAAATCATACCAAAAAATGCAATCACAGTGCATTGGGTAGTCCGTGGCATACAATATTTTCCCGAGTCATAGGACAGTAAACTCTGAATATTGATTTAAACAGAACCTGTGATCTTGGGGTGGTGAGACGAGAAGATAAGTGTGTGTGTGCCTGTGTTTAAGAGCTAAATCCTCATTTTCTATAGCAAGTAGTCAATTATATGATGCTTAAAGCTGAAACATCAAGATAAAGCTGAAAGAGTTGAAGGTGGCTGCCTCTGGGACAAGCGGATCAGCACCAGTGAGTAGGGCTATTTTTAGACTAAACCTTATAGGGCTACATGATTTTTTTAAACTATGTACATGCATTTCTTTAATTAAAATATATATATATTAAAGGGGGAGAGAAGGGAAGGATGTTAATCCTCCCTGAAAAAGAAGGCATTGGTGGGTTTGGGGAAGAGGCAGCCCTTCTGGCGTATTTGGGTTTTCTCTGACTTCAGCCTCATTAAATCACAGGAGGGAGATGACCTCAGCAAAGGACATCAAACCTGTGGGAGCACCTGCGAGGCCAGAAGCCTTCTGCCCTCTACCCTCCACCGTCCCCAGCCATCGCAGTACAGTGGCAGACAGGGCCCTGTGAGCGGCAGGCACCTCTCAGTGCCAAAGTCCTCCCAGCAGACCTGGTGGCCCTGGTGAAGGGGTCAGCTTGGGAGAGACAAAGCTTCCTGGAATGGAGCTGGGTGGGAGAGGTAGAGAGGAAGACTTCAGGGCTACATAGTACATTATAATCATACCTGTAAATAGTCACTGCACTCCAGCCTTGGAGGGAGATGGGGTGGGAGTGATGGAGGAACTTCCTTGCAGTATGGACCTGAGTGGATCCCACACTTCTGACACCCACTGGGAATGTTAATGTGACTCAGCTTGCTCTGGCAGCCAGAGACACCCTATGTGCCTTGAGGTCCTCAACTCTCTGCTTCAGTCTCCAACTCAGAGAAAATCTCAAGAGAGGGGCATGGCTCCTGGCAGGCGGTTTGGGGAACAAAAGAAAATGTCATCTCCCATCAACAATGGGTTTGTGGCCCCTGAGAGGGCTGACTCCTGGCACACCCCCACCCCAGGTCATGTAGGGTCACTTCAGGTGGGCCTACTGGGTTCCTAGAGGCAGGAGGTATTTGAGCAAGACCCCAGGCAGAACTCAAGCTCCGCAGCTCTGACACCCTGGAGCTCAGCACAGTCACAAAGAAGAGTGGTGAAGAGTTCAAAGAACATGGATCACTTCTGGCCTGAGAACAAGAGAACGGCAGGTGACCCTAGATGGCATTCTCTATCCTCTTTTAAAATATGGCCAGGCACGGTGGCTCACACCTATAATCCCAGCACTTTGGGAGGCCAAGGTGGGCCAACCTGAGGTCAGGAGTTCAAGACCAGCCTGGCCAACGTGGTGAAACCCCATCTCTACAAAAACACAAAAATGAGCCAGGCATGGTGGCAGGCGTCTGTAATCCCAGCTACTCAGGAGGCTGAGGTGGTAGAATTGCTTGAACCTGGGAGGCGGAGGCTGCAGTAAGCCGAGATCACACCATTGCACTCCAGCCTGGGTGACTGAGCGAGACTCCGTTTCAAAAAAAAAAAAAAAAAAAAAAAAAAAAGATGGTCACCATCAAATTGTACTGGGCTTTCAAGGTAAAAAAACATTTGAGATGTACTATCAAAACACTGAAAGAATAGACTTTAAGTGATGAACATTCTCAAAGGGGGAAGAAAATTCGGTGTGGAGCTCCTTCAACAGTGGACATCTCTAATTTGAACCCAAAAAGAAATAAGCTTATTCCCCAGATTCTCCACAGAATCAAAATCCACTTTGTAGGGAACCAACTAGCATCGGTGGATGGTAACATGTTAAAGAGTAGGTGTGGGGGCAGGATGTGTCTGGGGTCAAATGTTTGGAAAATGCTGGCTTAAACAAAGTAAATGGGCAAGAATGCTGAAAACATTAATGTTTATTGTAAACATCCCAAAGAAGTTTATATCTTTTGACAGTTGCACCTGTTTTTAAGAAGCAATGGATGGAACAGTTCCGTGGAACACATTTTGGGAAAGACTGGCCAAGTATCTCAAGTCTCTGAGGGCTTGGCCATCCCTAGCACCTGTCTGCAATATGCTTGGCAAGAACACACATCTGTGGGCTTCCCAAACCCCCACCTAGCTAGGAAGTTCTGAAACATCTTCAGGATGTACTCCCTCTTTTTGTCATGCACCAGTCATGTGGTTTATGGTTTTCACAAAAAGATATCTATCAGGGGAACCTGCCGCCAATACTTCAATGTAGGTTCTTTCTATTTTCTGTAAGTGTCAACCAGCTGAGAAACAAAGAGAAAGAGTACAAAGAGAGGAATTTTACAGCTGGGCCTCTGGGGGTGACATCACATATCAGTAGGACCATGATGCCCACCTGAGCCACAAAACCAGTAAGTTTTATTAAGGATTTCAAAAGGGGAGGGGGTACAAGAACAGGGAATAGGTCACAAGATCACATGCCTCAAAGGGCAAAAAGGAGAACAAAGATCACATGCTTCTGAGGAAACAGGACAAAAGGCAAAACAGAACTACTGATAAGGGTCTATGTTCGGCTGTGCATGTATTGTCTTGATAAACATCTTAAACAACAGAAAACAGGGTTCGAGAGCAGAGAACTGGTCTGACTTCAAATTTACCGGGGCTGGGTTTTTTCCCCACCCTAATAAGCCTGAGGGTACTGCAGGAGACCAGGGCATATTTCAGTCCTTATCTCAACTGCCTAAGACAGACACTCCCAGAGCAGTCGTTTATAGACCTCTCCGCAGGAATGCAATTCTTTTCCTAGGGTCTTAAAATTAATATTCCTTGCTAGGAAAAGAATTTAGCGATATCTCTCCTACTTGCATGTCCATTTATAGGCTCTCTGCAAGAAGAAAAATATCGCTCTTTTTGCCTGACCCAGCAGGCAGTCAGACCTTATGGTTGTCTTCCCTTGTACCCTAAAAATCGCTGTTATTCTGTTCTTTTTCAAGGTGCACTGATTTCTTACTGTTCAAACACACGTTTTACAATCAATTTATATAGTTAACACAATTATAGTGGTCCTGAGGTGACGTACATCCTCAGCTTACGAAGATAACAGGATTAAGAGATTAAAGTAAGACAGGCATAAGAAATTATAAGAGTATTATTGGGGAAGTGATATATGTGCATATCAAAATTAAATCTTCACAATTTATGTTCCTCTGCCACGGTTCCAGCCAGTCCCTCCATTCAGGGTCCCTGACTTCCCACAACAGATGTCTGTCTTTCATTAATTTTCTTAGATATGGGGAAGAGCCTCACAAAATAGGACCTTAGCTGACTCGATTCTTCTAGTTCTCACTTCTTGTTGTGGTTGTTGTTTTGAGATGCAGTCTCACTCTGTCACCCAGACTTCAGGCAGTGGCTCAATCTTGGCTCCTACAACCTCCACCTCCCGGGTTCAAGCTATTCTCCTGCCTCAGCCTCCTAAGTAGCTGGGATTACAGGTACCCACCACCACTCCTGGTTAATTTTTTGTTTTTTTTGTTTTTTTTGTTTTTAGTTTTCACCATGTTGACCAGGGTGGTCTTGAACTCCTGCTCTCAGGTGATCTGCCTGCCTCAGCTTCCCAAAGTGCTGGGATTACAGGCATGAGCCACCAAGCCTGGCCTGATTCTTCCTTTCTTGATTCCTTGGTTCTCTCTTCAACTCCACACGAAATTATCATGAGAATTTTTAGTACACATCACCCTGAGAATCATTTGTTTTCATGCCTTTGTTCCAAGAGCTGTTTGTCAAGCCTTAAATGACTTATGCTTCTGTTAAGGGTCTCTACCTTTTTAAAAGGTGGAATGCCACAGGCCCACTTGCAACAGGGGCTTCTCATGCAGTATTGATGCTCTTGAGGGTGTGGAAATGTGTAGGTGACAAAAATATGCTCTGCAGTCCATTCACCAAGAGTCTCAGTTGATTAATGCTACTATGCTACCAGAGACTGGGTATCTCATAAATAACAGAAATTCATTTTCTTATAGTTCTGGAGGCTGGGAAGTTCAAGATCAAGGAGCTGTCAGGTTCTGTTGTCTGGTAAGGGCTGGTCTTTGTGTCTAAGATGGCACCTTATTGTTGCTTTCTCTGAGCAGGGTAGGGGGCAATGCTATGTCCTCACACGGCAAAGGCAGAAGAGCAAGGGAGTTGAAGGCTGTGTGAAGCCTCTTTTGTAAGGGCCTTAATCCCATTCACACAGGAGGACCCCTCATGGCCTAATCACCTCTTAAAGGCCTCATCTCTCTTAATTCTATCACACTAGCAACACCTGAATTTTGGAGGGGACACATTCGAACCATAGCACTAATTCAAACAACACGGTTTGGGGCTGCATCTACCTGAGTGAGGGGCAGGGGGAGTGAGGAGCATCTTTTCCTAACTGGCACAAAGGTGCTGCTGAGTCGGCCAGTGGCAGCTCTGACTTCCTGTAAGGTTGTAGGGTTTACAGACTTCACCAGATTAGCATAACCTGAGAGTAGCCTCATGTCAATGATTTCTGGATTGATTAATGATGTCTTTGAACTCCAGAATTGAACTGAGCAGTTGTTAGACCCACACGAAGCCAGCAGCTCTGCACTGGCTCCTCTGAGAAGGGAGGGGGGAAAAGGAAGTTTGACCAATTATATTAAAATTGCAGGCGGGGCACAGTGGCTCATGCCTGTAATCCCAGCACTTTGGGAGGCTGAATTGGGAGGATTGCTTGCATCCAGGAGCTCGAGATGAGCCTGGGTAATGTAGTAAGACCCTGTCTCTAAAAAGAAAATTAAAAATTAGCCAGGTGCGGTGGTGTACACCTGTGGTCCTAGCTACTTGGGAACTTGAAGTGGGAGGACCACTTGACCACTTGAGTCCAGGAGGTTGAGGCTGCAGTGAGCTGTGATCACACCATTGCACTCAGCTTGGGCAACCAAGTGAGACCTTGTCTTAGTAGGAAAAAAAATAAAAAATAAAAATAACTGCTGCCACTCACTTCCTAAAAACAGGCCCCTCTGCCTTCTGCTGTGGAACTAAGCGTTCAGTCTCAGCCACCAACTTTGTAAATACAAATTTCCCCTTCCCCTTACACGTTATCCCTCAAATCTCTAACCAGCCTGAATAGCACATGAGGGTATCATAGGGCACATCAGCACACCCTAAAGGCAACCTGGCTGTTTAATTTTTTTAATTTTTTAAATTTTATTTTTTGAGACGGAGTTTCCCTCTTGTTGCCCAGGCTAGAGTGCAGTGGTGTGGTCTCAGCTCACTGCAACCTCTGCCTTCCGAGTTCAAGCGATTCTCCTACCTCAACCTCTTGAGCAAGTGGGATTACAGGTGGTGCGCCACCACGCCTGGCTAATTTTTGTATTTTTAGTAGAGACAGGGTTTCACCATGTTGGCCAGGCTGGTCTCGAACTCATGACCTCAGGTAATCTGCCTGCCTCGGCCCCCCAAAGTGCTGGTATTACAGGCATGAGCCACCATGCCCAGCCCAACCTTGCCTTTTTAATTTTTGCCACTTCAGTGTTTTCTCACTCTGGGTAGGAGGGAATCTTGTGTATTATAGCATTTGAGAAACGCTCTCGAAGACAGGATGGAGACATGTAATGAATCTTTTTGATTTCCAGGGTATGTCCTGTGTTTGTGAGTGAGATTGTTTGGGTGTATGAGTTCCCTGGCTCAGTGCTTCTCAAATTTTAATGTGTAAATGAATCACCTCAATACTTATTAAACATGCAAATCATAATTCAGCAGGTGTCTTTCTAACAAGCAGCCAAATAATGTTGATGTGGCCAGTCCACTGGAGGTACAAAGCATGACAATGGTGTTACCCGTGCTTTGGGATTAGAGACCCCCGTGTTATAATTCTGCTTCTGCCTTTTACTCACTGCATGACCTTGAGTAAGTTATTGACTTTTGTGGAGCCTTAGCTTTTTCCTCTGGAAGAGACAGAAAAATGGATATCCACTTCCAAACATTCTTGTTAGAATCGCATGAGACCATCTACCTCTTAACATTCTCGTTAGAATTACGTAAGCAGCATGGCTTCTGACACATTGGAGGCTCTCAATCAATGGTGGGAATTCCATATTTTTTCCTCTGCCTTTTAAGAAACAAATATCAGAAAAAGGGAGAAAACGTCATTAAACAAAACCTCAGTAGTAACGTTGACCTGGTCTTTGCCACCGAGTTTAGACCACAAGGGCTCCCAATGTTTTTGTCTCGTCCCGGTCCACCTGAGGGCCAGGACTGTGCCTGCACGTGGTTAACGCTCAGTAACTGGTTGCTGAATGAATGACTAATGCACTTCCGCCAATAATAGTAGCTGTTGCTGGCAGTGGGGCCCACTTCTCCCTAAGGCAGCAAAATTAGAATGTGTGGGAGGTGGGGATAGAAAGTAGATGAGAAAAGCTCTCTCCAAGACTCTAATACTCCCCCAAGGGGGCATCCCTTCTTCCCATTTAGGAATCAATAGTCCAAAGGAACTTCCAGAAAACTTAATTTTACCTCTTCTAAAATCATACATTGTTTGGTTCTCTTGTTTCCTGTGAGCCCCTAGAGAGGAACAAAAAACCCAAACTGCAAGAGCAGCCAGGGAACCATGGTCAGTTGTGCTGGGGAGGAGGGTGGCTCTCCCCGGGTGCTCAGCCTTGGAGGCCCCGTGCTGCCTCATCTCTTCCCTGGGGGTTAGCACGGCACTCTTTGTTGAGTTGGCAGGTCTTTGGCTAAGGATTTGCACATCGTCAGTGTTACAACCTGCTGCCACTGTTGTATCTCGTGGCCGCTCTGCCCTCTGTGCAGCCCGAGAAGTCTTGGCATCCCTCTGCCCAGGCATGAAGCTTCCAAGTCTTCGCCCCACTCTCCAAGCCAAATTGAGCTGTCTCTGCCTTGCCTTTCATTTTCTTTCTCTGTGGGTATAATTGTGTTGACAGCCACAAGAAACCAAATGTTTCCCTACATCATTTAGAGTTGTGTGGCCCATGAAATTCCTTTCCATTTTGTTGTTTTCACCATGACTGCAATGAGCACAGTTGTCAGGAGAAAAACCTCAAAACATTTTGGGGAAATAGAGAAAACTTAGCATCCTAGCAATGTGTTGCCATTAGACTAATGAATCACTCAGACAGCCAGATCACAGTGACTGCCTGAACAGAATGCACCTAGTTCCGTGCAGGTGTAGGCTGAGATGCCACAGCCATGGCCTGTCCAATGCATCCCAGGGCTGAGGGAAACCCAGACCCAGCTGGGAGCTGAGAGGAAGGATGGGGTGAATAACCAAGGCGGGTCACAGGTCAGATGATGAGTAGGTAAATTACGGAAAGCTGCAGTTAAGAACTGAGACTGGGAGTTAGAAAGACAGCAAAGGTGGCAAGAGACACAAACATGGGATCTCCCTAAATCCATCACATGGATTTATTTTTTGTCTTAAAGGGATATTTTCCCCTGATTATGAGAGTTCTATTGACTTATTAAAGACAATGTAGAAAATATAAAAGTAGTTGGATGTAGTGCCTCATGCCCATAATCCCAGCCCTTTGGGAGGCTGAGATGGGTGGACAGGTTGAGCCCAGGAGTTGGAGACCAGCCTGGGAAACATGGCAAAACCTCATCTCTACAAAAAAATTTAAAAATTAGTTGGGTATGGTGGTGCATGACCATAGTCCTGGCTCCTCAGGAGGCTAAGACAGGAAGATTACTTGAGCCCAGCAGGCAGAGGTTGCAGTGAGCTAAATTAGCACTACTGCACTCCAGCCTGGGCAATATAGTGAGGCCATGTCTCAAAAAAGAAAGAAAAGGGAAGAAAGAAAGGAAGGAAGGAAGGAAGGAAGGAAGGAAGGAAGGAAGGAAGGAAGGAAGGAAGGAAGGAAGGAAAGAAGGAAGGAAGGAAGGAAGGAAGGAAGCAAGGACGGAAGGAAGGAAGGAAGGAAAGAAGGAAGGAAGGAAAGATGGAAGGAAGGAAGGAAGGAAGGAAGGACGGAAGGAAGGAAGGAAGGAAGGAAAGAAGGAAGGAAGGAAAGATGGAAGGAAGGAAGGAAGGACAGAAGGAAGGAAGGAAAGAAGGAAGGAAGGAAGGAAGGAAGGAAGGAAGGAAGGAAGGAAGGAAGGAAGGAAGGGAGGGAGGGAGGGAGGGAGGGAGGGAGGGAGGGAGGAGAGAGAGAAAGGAAGGAAGGAAGAAAGGAAAGAAGGAAGGAAGGAAGAAAGGAAAGAAGGAAGGAAGGAAGGAAGGCCGGCCGGCTGGGTGCAGCAGCTCACACCTGTAATCCCAACACTTTGGGAGGCTGAGGCGGGCAGATCATGAGGTCAGTAGTTCAAGACCAGCCTGCCCAACATGGTGAAACCCTGTTTCTACCAAAAATACAAAAATTAGCCAGGCATGATGGCAGGTGCCTGTAATCCTAGCTACTCAGGAGGCTGAGGCAAGAGAATCACTTGAACCTGGGAGGCGGAGATTGCAGTGAGCCAAGATTGCACCACTGCACTTCAGCTTGGGCGCACAGCAAGATGTAGTCAAAAAAAAAAAAAGAAGAAGAAGAAGAAGAAGGAAAGGAAAGAGACAGACAGACAAAGAAGGAGGAAAGAATAAAAATAAAAGAAAAAAGAAAAATAAAATATAGAGGTGCCTGAAAAAGAAAATGAAGATTGCTTACAATTCCACTTTTGGTTAAGTATACTCTTTGTATATATCCCATTAATTTCTATTTACATCCACACTAGCCAGCCTATCTTGCATGGTTCAGAAGAGCCTTGGACAATTGTAAAATAAGTACATCCCTGCTGCTCTTTACCCAGAGCAAGCTTCCTGAGGTTGTCCACCTGAGAAGCAGCCCAATTTCAGCCCAACATCCGCATTCTGAACATCACCCTCATGACCTTTAAGGCTGGAATTAAAATTTGTTCTTTGTTTTCTACATTGGCAGTGTCTTAGCATGTATGGAATGTCATCTATTCAGTCATCAAGTCCTGATTGTTCCACTATCAAAATGTATTTTGAGGCCAGGCGCAGTGGCTCACGCCTATAATCCTGCCACTTTGGGAGCCTGAGGCAGGTGGATCGCTTGAGCTCAGGAGTTCAAGACCAGCCTGGGCAACAAAGTGAGACCCCCCCGTCTCTACCAAAACAAACAAACAAACAAAACTAGCCGGGTGTGGTGTCGTATGCCTGTGGTCCATTAAACCTCTTTTTCTTTATAAATTACCCAGACTCGAGTATGTCTTTACTAGCAGCGTGAAAACAAATGAATGCAATCTTAAACCACAGACTTTCAGAATATGAAAATCATAAAATATTTGAATCCAGATTTTACAGTCATTGGGGATTCCAGAAACTGGTCTCATAACTCCACTGTATAGATGGAGAAACTGGGCCCAGTGGGACTCAATGACTTCTTCCAGGCCCAACAGTTAAGGGCAGAGGTAAGATCTCCCCATGTCAAGCCAGACCTATGCTTCCACAGCAGTGGTTTTCAAACTGACTTCTCCAAGGCACCAAGGTTCCTTCGTACCATAAAGGTTCTGCCTGCAAGTCATTGAATCCCACTTGGCCCAGTTTCTCCATCTATACAGTGGAGTTATTAGACTGGTTTCTGGAATCCTCCATGACTGTAAAATTTGGATTCCAAAATTTTAGGATGAAGGTAGGGATGAGGAAGGGATGAGCAGAGAGTGGAGCCTCAAGTCTATAATTAAACAGTTCTACTTTCACCCCATTTATCTTGAGACCTGAGTAGTTGTCTTTTTTAAAAAGGGGTTTCCTTCCCCTCAAAAGTTTCAAAAACTCATGCACTGTATACTGTGTTTAATAAATAATCATGAGCAGCAACAAAAAAATAAACCAAAACCAGAAAAAAGAAACCCCATACATGATCACAATGGTAATACAAATGAAATCTTTAAAGATATTTGTTAGGAACGCTCAGGTTGATACAAACACCCTAATTTTATTTCCTGCAGGTAGTGGTTGGGGGTTGCAGAATACGGCCTAGAAATCTGCATCTGAGCTCACATTTCAAATAGAGCTGGGCAATTTCGGATTCTGGGTACAGAGAGGAAGGGAAAAGACTGTCCTAAAATGTTCCTCTGGCGTCACGTCAGGAATAACATGTATTTACAAAGAAGGCACTTACTCCCAAAAGACCGTGGTTGATAATGATATGCTTGGAGGATTGGATCCTAATTCTGATTAAGACTTTCAGTTACACAAATGAAATATTGTCATTGATCAAGACTGAATCTTCCACTTTTACTCCCCAAAATGCATGTTTTCTATCCTGGGGAAGTAACACTCCCAAACTTTAAAAAAAAGGAACCAGATCAGGATTCAGTCAGCAGCAATCAACAAGGATAAATGGATTAATGACTGGCTGTGAAAAGACATTTGTCCAGGTCTACAACATTGAATATAGATAGATAGATAGATAGATAGATAGATAGATAGATAGATATAGATATAGATATATATTTAGAGATGGGATCTCACTGTGTTGCCCAGGTGAGTCTTGAACTCCTGGTCTCAAGTGACCCTCCAGCCTCGACCTCCCAAAGTGCTGGGATTACAGGTGTGAGCCACCACATTTGGTCTACAATGTCAATTTTTAAAATGTACAGCATCAGCCAGGTGCGGTGGCTCATGCCTGCAATCCCAGCACTTGGGGGGCCTGAGGCAGGTGGATCATTGAGGTCAGGAATTCGAGACCAGCCTGGCCAATGTAGTGAAACCCTATCTCTACTAAAAATACAAAAATTAGCCAGGCGTAGTAGCATGTGCCTGTAATCGCAGCTACTCAGGAGGCTGAGGCAGGAGAATCACTTGAACCTGGGAGGTGGAGGTTGCAGTGAGCCGAGATCCTGCCACTGTACTCCAGTCTGGGTGACAGAGTGAGATTCCATCTCAAAAAACAAACAAACAAAAACCTTGCAGCATCTTGATAAATAAACTGCTTCCACTCTAGGACACTTTGAATGGAGGATAAAGGGTGCCAGGGGAGCACACTGTTTTAGCCCCTAGCTTTACCTTTGTGCCCTGGTTCCCAGTGCAACACTCTGCAATAGGTTGATTAGAAAGACACTCATGTATTTTTTATTATGTATTTATGTATGTATTTATTTATTTTGATGGAGTCTCACTGTGTCACCCAGGCTGGAGTGCAGTGGTGTAATCTCCACTCACTGCAAGCCCCACCTCCTGGGTTCAAGCGATTCTCCTGCCTCAGCCTCCTGAGTAGCTGGGACTACAGGTGCATGCCACCATGCTTGGCTAATTTTTGTATTTTTTAGTAGAGATGGGGTTTCACTATGTTGGCCAGGCTAGTCTCAAATTTCTGACCTCGTGATCTGCCCGCCTTGGCCTCCCAAAGTGCTGGGATTACAGGCGTGAGCCACCGTGCCCAGCCACTCACTTATTATATAATGTGTGTGTAAGGCACCTAGATCCCCTCAAGATAGGAAACCTCACTTTCACTTTGCCTGGATCAAGGTTTAACTTCACCACAGTTCAGTATTTCCAGGACTGTTGAAAGATTACAGACAAGAGAGGTCTTCTATGAGAAGCTACCCAAAGCAGCAGGGACCCTCATGAGGGATAAGACCCTACTCTCTTGCTTTCTAGCGGATTTTAAGGCAACTCTTTGTTTACTTTGTGTTTTTCACACTTGTTTTTCTGCTTGTTTGTTTTTCACACACATTCAACCCAAGGATCATAAAAAAGCTTGGCACTCAAGGCAGTCACAACACCCTTTTATTTCGTTCAGTGTGCTTTATTGTTTTCATAACTCAAGTAACGATGTAACTTACGATCCAAATGAGACTATGAGAGAAAAAGAGAATATTAAGAAATATTGTATGTGCATTGACTTTCCTGCATATGTTCAGTTTCCATCACCCCAGCATCCAAGCTCCACGAGGGCAGACTTAACCCAGCCCACCACAATGTCCTCAGAACCATGGACAGCGCCCAGCAGAGTGCAGGCTGGTGGAGGCTGGGCAGTACAGTCGGCTCCTGGGAAGCAGCTGATGGGACAGGCCGGAACGTCTGCTGTGAGACCTAAAGGATCAGTGCGGGTTTTCTAGATGAACATCGGGGAAGAGAATATGTCAGGCTTCTGTACAAACTCTGAACAGAGAAAGACGAAGACTTGCTTGCAGAGCTGCCAAAATGCCACCATGGCTACAGTGGGAAGTGGAAATGTGCAGAGGGGTGAGACACACTAGGCAGGGACTTTGGAGGCCTGGACTTTATCCCAAGGGAGCTGGAAAGCCACTGAAGTATATTAAGAGGAATGACGACTCTTGGTTGCCTTTTTTTTTTTTTTTTTTTTTTTTTGATGGAGTCTCGCTCTATCGCCAGGCTGGAGTGCTGTGTCAGGACCTCGGCTCACTGCAACTGCTGCCTCCTGGGTTCCAGTGATTCTCCTGCCTCAGCCTCTGGAGCAGCTGGGACCACAGGTGCGTGCCGCCACACCCAGCTAATTTTTGTATTTTTAGTAGAGACAGGTTTCACCATGTTGGCCATGATGGTCTAGATCTCTTGACCTCGTGATCCACCTGCCTTGGCATCCCAAGGTGCTGGGATTACAGGCGTGAGCCACAGTGCCCAGTTTTTTAAGTTCATCCACATTTAATGGTATAATACACTACAGGGTATTTTTCTTTTACTTTTTAATAGGTAATATTTTTACATGATTCAGAAGTTGAAAGGATTCAGTGATAAGTCTATCTGTCCCCTCTATTTTTCCCTGGAGTCATCAGTAAACGTTATTAATTTCATATTTATGTGTCCAGGGATGTCTTGCAGCTATATAAGCAAATATTTTCAAAAAAAAATATGCTTTAATATATTTTTGTACCCCTTTTGTTGAAAGTAATGAATGCATGCTTTACACACCCTTCTGCACCTAGCTTTTTTTCGTCTAATGCAGTATGCCGAGCGGATCTTCCATATCAGCTGTATATCTTAGTTTAGCATTTAAGGCATTTCATCTGCTCAAAATTGTTTCCTGCTGTTTCTCATTATCGTTTTCTGTGAGGCCAATTCTTGCCTTTGGTCTCAATCTTTAGAGTATTATTTTCTAAACTGTGTTTTATATTTACAGACATTCGTCACCCTACCCCACTCCCAAATAAGTTTGGGAAGTGCCAGGTTACACAAGGTTCAGTGTGTCTGTTTTCCGCAGAACTTCTGTCGACTGCAGTAGATTTAATGTCCTAGTCCTCGCACTAGCTCTCACAGAGAGGACTTGGTGTGCAACCTTCCCCAACTGCATTTGTTCCCGGAAACTTCTCCCCAAGCATCTCCGGGAACTGTTGTGCTGTAGAAGGGATGTAGGAAAATGCTGCTTCAGACAGCGTTTCTCTCCCTAGTCCAATACAATAAAAACTGACCAGTTCCTGCGGTCTATCTATCTTTTGTGCTTGATGCTGACCAGTACTTTTCTGTTAATAATTCCTCTCCAGACAGGTTAGAGCAAAATCAATGAGGTTACCACTTTCTAAGTCAGTGACCAGATATACCCGGGTCATTTTGATTAGATTTGAGTGTTTCCCAAGTCAAGGAGGTGTCCACAGTCTGCTTCTCAGAGAGAGCAAATGTCTACGTTTACATGTCCTATGCTGATTCTAACTAGGTCTGCATTGTCAAAGGCACTTCTGCTCTGAAGTTGGAGTGCCTTACCCTAGCTCCCTAATGACCGGCCATAGACCAGAGGACTTTGGGCTCCATCTCCAGGCGTCTCTCTCCTATCCCCTGGCCTCCTCAGCCCCTGTTCCCATACTCAGTTGTATAGGATATTATATTGAGCACCAATCAATTTCCCCAGCAGAAATTGCAAAATTTTTCAAGTCAGAAACTTTGTTTTCTTCTTAGTGTGTTCTATATTAACCTCCCCGCCCTCCCGCAGGGCCAGGCACCCTAGAGCTCATTATTTTTGAAATAACTTTATGGGGAAAATAGGTACCTGATATGGTTTGGCTGTGTCTCCACCCAAATCTCATCTTGAGCTGTAGACCCCCATATTCCCCATATGTCGTGGGAGGGACCCAGTAAGGGGTAATTTAATCATGGGGGTGGTTGCCTCCGTGCTGTTCTCATGATAGTGAGTGAGTTCTCATGGGATCTGATGGTTTTATAAGGGGCTCTTTCCTCCATTTCGCTCTACACTTCTCCTTCCTGCTGCCAGGTGAAGAAGGACATGTTTGCTTTCCCTTCCACCATGATTGTAAGTTTCCTGAGACCTCTCTACCCATACTGAACTGTGGGTCAATTAAACCCTTTCCTTTATAAATTACCCAGTCTCAGGTATGTCTTTATGAGCAGCATGAGAATACGGTAATACAGTACCTATAATCTCTCTCTCCTTTTGTCAAGCAAAAAAAATGTATTGCTCAATAGAGCTCTGCAAACCAGTGGACTTGTGGGTGGGGATGCGTTCTCTCTGCACCTGCCCTCCGTGTCCTCACCTGCCCTGGCTTGCAGCAGACACTCAGTGAATGCTGGGGGTGGGGGCCACAGTCCGCCCGTTATTTGAATATTCACAGAATCAATGATGATAAAGGCTAAGGGTCCTTGGGAATCATAGAGTCTGACTCCCCTCATTTTGCTTATGAGGGGCCAAAGATGGCTCTGGCTTGCCCCAGGACACACAGAGCTGGGACTCAAGCCCAGGTCTTCTGCCTGCCCTGGCTCTGCCACTGGCAACATTGTCTCCTTGGTAAAATGGGGTTAATGATGTCCACCTTGCGGGACTACCGAGGCTCACTCAGCCGAGAGGGTGCATGTAGAGCTCTTGGCACAGTGTCTGGTGCTGTCACTGCTCAATGCATAGTGGTTATTATAGCTAAGCAAATATCCTTCACCCCATGCCTTAAAAGCTCAAATGTATAAGGCTGATTTCTCTACATTTCTAGTGTCTATCAGTCTCTTGCAGTTAATAGAGACCAGCAAGCCTTTGATGATGATAACCAATTATCTGGTTGCTTATGTAACTTTTACCTTATAGCCCCAAGAGAAACTGACCCTGTCCCCTTCTGAAGGATAATAGATGTTCACTCTGGTAGAAAACTGAGTTCCTATGTGACTTTGGTTAGACAAGACTTCCCCTTGCCTCAATTTCCCCCATCAACTCACTAAGCTTGGCCTGAGGAATAAGATGCAGTAAACCTTGATTTATGGATTCATTAGTGCTTGGAAAGGGTCCCTAGTCCTCAGAGCCAAGTACTGTTATTTAAAGAACACTGATGGAAGAGTGGAGTTAGGTACTCAAATCGTCCTCAGAGGACCGACAAGGCGGCCAGTCATTGTAGGGCATTTAGAGAGCTAATTCCTTGTTTCAGTATTTAAGGCCTTTGAAAAAGCTACATCCATCTTCCACGAAGAAAAAGAAAATGTTCTTGCATCTTCCTGCTATCTAGAGATTATTTAGTACTCTGATATTGACACCACTTCTGTAGAAAGATTTAAAGATAAAAATGCAATGTATTCAAGTGCTGATCATTTTTCATCGTCACTTAGTGACAGTACAGCCTGGAGTCAATTGCAGAAGATTTATCTTTTGTGGTATTGATTATGTGTATGTGTGCTGAAGCTGTTTGCAAATACCTGGCTTCATCTATGAGGGGTCACTGCAAGCGCTGGCGGTGGGAGGCTTGGACAAAGAGACAGGGCTCGGTGAGGACCCTGCCTCTAGCTTTTTGCACTACAGGAGAGCCTGGATGGGCACTGCTGAGAAAGACCTGGACCAGGAGTCCCAGGGAAGGCTAATCATTAAATGTCTGGGGAGGAACCTACTGTTTAGCCATCATGCAAAGTCCCTGAGGTGTTAGGAGCAAAATGGTCAGGAGTCATTTGTGTCCTGAGGCTTATGATAAACATACAGAGCTGGAGTTCCAGCCTTCTTTGAAATTTGTGTCTCTTTCCTAAAAGTGTATGGGTCAACAGCTCCCCAGTTGGGGGGATGTGATCCCAGTCAAGTCATTCAAACTCCCTGGTCCTCAGTCTCCTCATCTGTCAACAGCTCCCCAGTTTGGGAGACAACTAAGCCCTAGAATGAGACCCTCTTCTCTTCGTAACCACAGGGCTACCATTTACAGCCACTGTACTGGCCATTTTCCACGCTCCCTTATGAAGAGCAGCCCTGGGAGCAGGGGAGGGAGGCTTCTGAAGTCAAGGTGGGTGGTGGTGATCAGTATCCTTCATTTCAGAGGACACAGCTGAACTTTAAGGAGTTAAAGGCCTTGCCCTCAAACCACTTACCTTTCTCAGAGTCATTTCCTTCCATCTTATCCCCACTGGTGGCCACTTCCTGGGTTATTTTCCTTCAAAGCCAGCTTCAAATCCTACACTGTCTCCTAATTAGGGAGTGGTTCTCACCAGATCTCAAGTCCCCATTTAAAAAAATGACAATAGAGTATGATTCAAGAAAAAAAAATAAAAAAGAAAAGCAATGGGTTAGAAAATAGGAGAGTAGAATTCTGGGCTTGACTCTACTACTAGCTTATTTGGTGATCTTGCTACTTATCCTCCAGAAACCTCAGTTTCCTCACCTGTAAAATGGCTTAAAATGAAAGCATATTGAGGTAAAGGCCTCAAGAGTTATTTCTTAGTTCACATAATAAATATTTGTTGAGATGGGATTCAGGTTGAGGTTGCTGCTTTGTTCTGTACTGCATTGATATGCCTTCTAAGGCAGTGGAAAGTTATTGGCTTCAGGGTCAGAGACCTGGGTTTGAATCCTGCTTTAGCCTCTTGCTCATTGTGTGATTCCAGGCAAGTCATTCAAACTCCCTGGCCTTTGGTCTTTTCATCTGTAGTATTGAGATGGTGATATGGTTTGGCTCTGTGTCCCCACCTGAATCCCATGTTGAGTTGTAATTCCAAGTGTTGGAAGTGGGACCTGGTGGGAGGTGATTGCATCACAGGAGTGTTTCTAATGGTTTAGCACCATTCCCCCAGTGCTGTCTTATGATAGAGTTCTCCCAAAATCTGGTTGCTTAAAAGTGTGTAGCACCTCCCGCTTTGCTCTTTCAGTCTCTCTCTCTCTCCCCCCGCCCCACCTGCTGGCCATGTGAATATGTGCCTGCTTCCCCTTCACCTTCTGCTGTGATTTTAAGTTTCCTGAGGCCTCCCCAGAAGCAGAAGCCTGTACAGCTTGCAGAACCATGAGCTGATTAAACCTCTTTTCTTTATAAACTACCCAGTCTCAGGTATGTTTTTATAGCAGTGTGAGAATGGACGAATACAGACAGTTACTCCTGCCCCACAGGGCAGTTATGGGGACAGGAGAACACTCATATAAAGATTCTCAGAGATGCCTGGCCCAGCAAGGTGTACATTGGAAACAAGCACAGTGGATACCAGTTACTCAAATGACTTTCGGTGCATGTCTGAGGTCTCAGCTCTCTTCTCACCCGTGCCTACCACTTGCTAATGGAAATGGGGGCTCCCAAGCACCCCTTCCCAAGCTCTCACACTGAAAGCCATCATGGGCTTTAAGCACTTTGTAGAAGCCCAAGCCCCAACCAACAAGGGTCTATTTGAGCCCCACTTCAGGATGACTGGTCATCCTGGTTGTAAATGCCAAGAATTTCTAAGAAGGCCAATCTCTCACTGTCAGGGAGCTTTTCCTTGATATTTAGTTTACACTGACTATTCCTAAATTTCATCAATCATGCCTCCTCAGACCCAGCTAAATCATTCCTCTGCTCCTCCCCATGACTCTACACTTTTTAATACTGTTCTACTTTTTCCACCTGATATCTATTTTGATGCTTCAAAGACATCAAAATAGGGATAGGACCAGGAAACAAGGTTCCCATTCCCTGCTCTGCCCCAGCCATGGACACCTAGACCTTTGGAGATGGGAAGGACCTTAGAGATTACTAAGAATTTAACCTCTTACTGTTCAGGTAGGAAAACCGAGGCCCAGAGAGGAAATAACCTGGATAAGGTCACAAGCCCACGCTTTCAAGATAGTAGCCCTTTGAAAATAAATAAATATAAAATTAAACAAAAATGAAATCAGTCCCTGAATTTTATTGGATAAAAGAATGCATATTACTGTCATGGGCAAGGGTCATTTGCCGAGAGCTATTAGCTTGATCGCAACTTAATACTGTTTACTGAGCACTTCTCTGCCGGTCAGGAAATGGACTTCCCAAGGCAGGTGATTTATCTCATTCAGTCCTTGCAGCAGTCGTTGGATGTGGATGCTATCACCCCCAGTTCCCAGCTGAGAACACTGAGGCTCAGAAAGGTTAAGTCACTTCTCCATGGGTCACACAGCAAGCTAGTGGCAGAGTTGAGTTTCAACTCCAGGCCTTCCCAACTCAACGTCCATCACCTCTCTCTCAATAACACTTGAGATTGGAAGTCAAGAAAGTGTTGATAAAGCATCAAGAGGTTCAAATTCCAAAGATGGGGAAAGGAAAGGGAAAGTGCTACCTCTAGGAACCAAGTCACTTGGCCCAGGACCTAAGGAAATAAAGGGCAGGACATTTTACTGAGTTGCTTCTTCTGTACTAGGAGCATCCAGTGAGCAGACAGGGGCTTATTTATCTCTGAATCCACAGCACCTGGCACAGAGAAGGTGCTCAATACGTGTTTGGTGAATAATAATTGAAGAGTGTGGAAAATGACCTTACCAAAGGGAAGTCCAGGAGGGAAAAAGTGCATGCAGAAAGAATATTACTGACTATGCCTCTCCAATATTACACACCTGGGAGAATGAGAGTGTTGACATCACCCCAGACAGGAAGTACTAACAACTAGCTGAGATTCTACCCCAAGATATTCAGAAAATACCAGTTTGTTGCCAATGGTCTTGTGTATAGTAATAAGGTCATAAGAGTTACCATTTACTGAACACTTACCCAAGGTCAGACATAACACTAAATGCTTTAAATGTATCATTTCATTTAAACCTCATACCAGCTCCCAAGAGGTAGGTGTTGGTGTTCCCATTTTGCAGAGGAGAAAACTGAGTCACAGAGAGGTTAAATGACTTGCCCAAGGTCACACAGCTAGTGAATATTGAAGCTTGAACTCAAAGCTCAGTCTGCTAACACCAAAAGTCCACTAACTCAAAGTTAACCAGTTAACTTGAAGTCAACGGCTGGTTGTCCCTATCGCTGAATCGTGGACTTGAGACTCCAAACAGCCACCAGCCTGGAAGCCATCACTTAAAAATACTGTTCTAGCATCAGAGTATTAGAACATGGTGGTGATCCACATGTTACTTTCTTGTTCTTATTGTTTATCTTCATCATTCTAGATCCTCTCCCAAGTTCTTTTTTTTTTTTTTTTGAGACGGAGTCTCACTCTGCAGCCCTGGCTGGAGTGCAGTGGCACCATGCTCACTGCAAGCTCCGCCTCCCGGGTTCACGCCATTCTCCTGCCTCAGCCTCCTGAGTAGCTGGGACTACAGGCGCATGCCATCACGCCCGGCCAATTTTTTGTATTTTTAGTAGAGACGGGGTTTCACTGTGTTAGCCAGGATGGTCTCGATCTCCTGACCTCATAAGCCACCCGCCTTAGCCTCCCAAAGTGCTGGGATTACAGGTGTGAGCCACCACGCCCAGTCGACTCTCCCAAGTTCTTTAACCACTGCCTGTCATCGGCTGACCTCCCGTTTATTTTTTCTATGTACTGTGTTTTGGATTTGCGCGATCGTCTGAAGGATATCTTCCTAGAAAGGAATTTAATCGTGTTCCCACCCTGCTTTCTGTTCCTGGAGAGGCAGGTGACCACCAAGGCCCAGTATTGTTTCTAGCATGTACACTCCAAGAGGGCAGGCACCTGTCGGATTGGATGCCTGGCACTGTAGTGGGTGCTCACAAAATGTATTTTGAGCAAACGGATTTCATATCTCTGTTCAGCAGAAACGGTATTGGCATCTCCAAGCAAGGTAAGGTAATTTCTGCCATGCAGAGCATCAAATCTCCCTCATCTCATAGGCTCTGGGAAATCTTTGCAGAAGCCGCTATTTCTCTTTCTCTGGTCCAGAAAACTGCAACGCATCTGCTTATTGGGCCAGCCCAACTGGCCGGAGTCTAGTGGCCTTCCAGGGACCATCCTATCCTCGCCCACAGTGCCCTCCCTAAGGATAAAGTTTCTGGGAATTGTACATCTAACCTCCGAGGAGCCAGGATGACCTCACCAAGGAAATTCCCTTTGGGGACACTTTTCCAGGCAGAGGCTCTGGGCCCTAGTGACCTGTATGACCCAAGACGGAGCCTCTGGAGTTTATGAGGTGGGTGAGGAGCCAGGACAGGGATCCTAGCATTGGATCGTATATCTCCTTTTCAAATGTCCTCCATAATCTTGGCCATTTTCACCACATCACACCTCCAGCTAAGATCGCTGCCTGCCTGAACCTCTTTCTGCATTATTTTTGCATTGTTCTTCTCTCCAGGGAATATCCTGTTTTAGACTTTCCTCCCAGTTGAATTTGTCTTTCTTCCCTCTGAGCCAAATCCTATTTTGTTATTTTCCATTGATATCTTTAACCCCTCTTTGAGACATCTGCATTACCTCTCTGCCCTTCTTGGTGATAGCAACACCTCCCAATTAAGGATCTTATGCAAATTTCATTAGCGTGCTGTTGACTCATCTTCCAGATCATTATTAAGGATGTTAAATAAGAGCAGAACAAACATCAGTTTCCACGCACCTTCAGGGAGGCCGTGCTCTGTCATTTTTCTTGGGTTTGGATGTGTGCACCATTTCATCTGCAAAGTGAGTTCTTTTCCATTCCAGTTCGAATTTATTTCATAAGGAAAGTTTCATAATATATTAGAACCAATGTTTACATAAAAATCTTATGGCTCTTCATGGTACCCCTGCATATGTGGTCCCAGCAGATGCCTGAATGAGCTTAGGTGACCTGCTTGCTTTCAGTAGAAACTTACCTTGCTGGGGAGCCCCCAGTCTTCAGGGTGCCCTCTGAGTTTCCTTGAATATCTCTGTATTCCTTGCTGGGCTGGCCAAGAACATAGATTAAATACCTACTAGATTCGGGCTTCCACCTGTGCTGGAAGAGATGCCAAAATGGAAAAAGGGGCCCTTGTCCTCAAGAATCTTGTATCTGACCGAGCAGAAGGAACATTCCCACACACACACCCTCCACACATAAGGAAGTGAGCAGAGCAGGATTCTGAGGAAAGCAACGTTTAATCAGGTACAGGCTACAGTTCAAAATGCACAAGCATGGCATGCATTTTAAAATTTTAACTTTTTATTATGGGATATTTCAAACATACATGAAATGGAATGAGTCCCTATGCACCCATTATCCAGTTCGAACAGTTGCAACATTTTGCCATTTTTATTTCGTCTCCCCACCCCCCTTTCTCTCTCTCTCTCTATCTCTTTTGTTGGAACACTTTAAAGAAAATCCCAGGCATCATATATATCATTGCACCAGTAATTACTTCAGAATGCAACTTTAACATAGGCTTTTTTTTCTAACATAATCACAATGCAACTAATACATCTAGCGTTATTAAGGATAACTCCTTACGACATATCATATTTTAACTGGATCTTGTTCAACTTTTCCCCTGATTGTCTGAAAAATGTCTTTTTACAGTTGGTTCATTTGAATCAGGACCCAAACGAGGACCACACATTCTAGTCCTTATTTGAGGCATCTGGTGGACCTGCCTCTTAAGTCTCTTAACCTGTAAAACATCCTTTCTAAAATGCCATCTATTTGTTGAAGACACTAAGTCATTTGTCCTGTAGAATTCTAAGTGTAGTTCATTTTAAAGGACATTTGTTACATGAAATATAAACGTAGAAAGATAAACCAGGAGATAAAGTAAGATAAACTATGCATGCCAAAACATTTGAAGCATGGACCCTTCAAGTTGGAAGGAAGCCTAGAATCTCTTCACACAAACCCAGCCCCCACCCCTTTCCCTATCTTTGCCCCAGACACAAAATCCTCGTCAGCAATAACGTGACAGATGTACATTCTCTTCACTTTGTAGAAGAACCCACTTTGGGATTCTTTTCTATACCAAATCCTTCCCATGGAGATAAAAAAAAATGTTATTCAACTTAGCAACAATTACAAAATCTATTCATACAAATCTATAGTAAAACTCTATTGCCCCAAATGTGCTACACCTGGGAAGAGCCCTGAAATTAGAAAGAGAGAAAAAAGAGAAGGAAAGGAAGAGAAAAGAAAGGAAAGGGAAGAAAAAAAAGAAAGAATGGCTGGGCACAGTGGCTCAAGCCTGTAATCCCAGCACTTTGGAAGGCTGAGGTGAAAGGCTTGCTTGAACCCAGGAGGTCAAAACTGAAGTAAGCTGTGATTGTGTCATTGCACTCCAGCCTGGGTAACAGAGTGAGATCCTGTCTGGAAGGAAGGAAGGAAGGAAGGAAAGAAGGAAGGAAGGAAGGAAGGAAGGAAGGAAGGAAGGAAGGAAGGAAGGGCAAAAACAAAACAAAACAAAATAAAGGGCCGTAGATACAAGAAATTCCAGCTAGAGTTAGAGATGTTTAGAAGGCTAAAGGTAGATGATGGTTAAGAGCAAAAGATGGCTGGGCACGGTGGCCCATGCCTGTAATCCCAGCACATGGGAGGCCAAGGTGGGCTTATCCCTTGAGCCCAGGAGATCGAGACCAGCCTGGCTAACCTGGTGAAAATCCATCTCTACAAAAAATGCAAAAATTAGCCAGTCGTGGTGGTGTGCACCTGTGGTTCCAGCTACTTGGGAGGCTGAAGTGGGAGGATCGATTGAGCCTGGGAGGTCAAGGCTGCTGTGAGCCATGATCACACACCACTGTACACCCTCTTGGGCAACAGGGTGAGACCCTGTCTCAAAAATAAAGAGCAAAAGATGATGGAAGTTTGTTGGATTAGAACATGACCCTACCCACCTCTACTCTTTTGTCTAAGACTTGATGGCTCACTGAGGTGGAGAGGGAGGCAAAGCTAAGCTTTGGAGGGGAATGTTGTCTCTATTTTGAGGGAAGGTTTTAATATTCTGAGCCTGAGTACCCATCTCAGTGACTTGGGATGATAATTCTCACTTCCAGGTTTTGTGCATGAAGCCAATAATGTGGGAATGGGGCAGGCCATCCAGTGTCTGGCACGTGGCCGGAGCTGAATGGGGCAGGGTGCTTGTTGTGTACCTGGCAGGGCTAAGCTCCACCTGTAACGCTCCAGACAGACAACCTGTTCATTCTGCCTGATGGCAGGTTATTGCACTGGGGAAATCTATCACACTGATTGGCTCTCCTAACAGGTTGATTGGGGGAAAATAAAACATTCGACATAAGTGAAAAAACAGGAGTAGGTGAATCCGTGAACCCAGCAGGGAGGTGGCCCTACCGTGGGCATTCCAAGTGCAGGTGAGTGAATTTGAGAGCAGCTCTTCTGTTTTTTTCTGAGGTATTTGTATCACATTCAGATCATTTTGCATTTCCGGTCTCAGCTTTATCCTTTATAATTTTCCCAAAATACTAAGTAGGTTATACAATTCCTCCAGGGCTCTTGGATGCTCGCCGCCCTGATGTGCTGATGGTGCATTTGTTTACCCAGCGGGATCCAGGTGAGGGGAGAGCCTCAGCCCCTTTCAGCCCGCCTCCCGCCTCCCTGCACCTCCTGGAAAGCCTGAACCGCTTGCATTCACAGTCAGCAGGTGCTCCCTTCATCACACGACAGGAGAAGGACCTCAGCCTGCACCTTCAGCCCCTTCCGGCCCCTCCACAAGGGATTTCCAGGGGAAAGTTTAAAGCTCACATAAGGATCTGAGCCTCTCCCAAGAGAATGGCGAAATAAACACAAGCTGTTATCGGCATCATCTCAATATTGATCAGGGCTCATAACTGCTTAATTCTTCACTTTTATCAAGTCTTCCCAAACTGCCAACCGTCTTCAGTGCTTGGGCATTTTGGCTTCATGTTGAAATGAGGTCGGTGCAGCAGCCGTTTCTGCATCAGGGGCTGTGTCTCCCCACTCCCTTGGTTATGAGCAGACTCCCAGCCCCTCCTGTCTTCTCTTCTCCATGGCCAATCTTCAGCTGATGGTTTGGTTTCCAGAGATACGACAGAGCTTTTCCAAGTCCATTAGAAACCCGTTATTTAGGGCAGTCGCCCCTACTTCCTTCCAGACCCCTCACTCCCCTGACCACAAAGATCCCTTATCAGGAAAGTCGGCGTTTGGTTTCCTGAGGGGGGAAAAGCCTATCTGCAGACAGAAATGACTCCATGTGCCACCCTCGGAAGGAAGGTCTTCCTGTTTGGATGCAGGAAAGCAATGTTGCTCCTTGCGTGAGGCCCTGTCTCAACTCCAAACTCACCTGTCAATCAACAGAGCTCTCCAAGTCTGGCAGGGAAAGCAAGAGGCAAAGAAAACAGTCTCTGAGTCCTTCAAAGACAGAGCTCCTCTACGACTACAATTCCCAGCCATCGATCACTTCTTTTCAATAAGCAAGCCCCTTATTCCACCCTTCTATGCACAAGCCCCTGAAATAAACTGAGCTAGTCATTAACGCCCCCCCACAACTTCTTGTTCTCATCTTTTCCAGTGCTGACTTGAGTTTCTTTTTTAACATGGGGATTTCCTCCACCCCTGCCTGCGACCCCCCTGTTAGGAAATGTAAAATCGAAAGCAGCCATAGAGCTGCGGTCTTCACGATGAGTAAAATGAGTGACTGCCAACCTGGCCCACAGCCTCCCGAAGCAAGGCTCACTGACGACTCATTCTAGCTGTTCCAATCACATTGTGATTTTAATAGTTTAGCCCCAGGTGGGGTTGTCTCGGCTGGTGAGTGGCTTCGGAAACTCAAGTTATCAAAACGTTAATGCTACTGATTTGTCAGCCCTCACTGATGGAGCATCAGAAGCTTCTGGTAGTTGCAGGGGAGGTAGACTTACAATAACAGAGATGACGCTGGCCAAATGGGAATCTCTGAGTGAGGAAACACAGGCGGGTGTGTCCTCTGCTACTGGCTGTCCTGGGACCCCAAGGGGAAGACTGTGGCTCAGACCTTGCAGTCAGTTAGACCCTCCAGGGATCAAGGGCGAAAGGGTGATGGATGGTGTAGCAAATCCGGTGATTTAGATTTTTGAAATCTGGCATAGGGACCCCCAGTGGAGTCTCCTTATGGATTATTTTGCTGTCTGCCAACATGTGGGTTGCGTGGCCCTGGTGATAAGTGGAAGGGCTTGAGTGGAATTGGGCATGGTGTTGAATAATGTTAAATCACATCGTGAGAATAACTTCCTTTTCCAATTCTCTTTCAACCTTCACATTGCTTAAAGGGAAATTTCAGGTGCTCCGGAGTCTCTAACGCCTCCCTAATACTTGCGAATCATCTTCCTTAACAAGGAGATCTGTCCTCAGGCTCCCAGACTCTAGTGGGAATGCAGCTCTAGAAATTGACAGCATCATTTGGTTTTCATTATATTTATTTGTAGAGTTACCTTATGTTTGTAGCAAGTTGTACCGATTTTCCATTTACCGTGGTGATATAAAGTTTCCTTTTGTTTAAGTTAATGTTTAAGTTAAACATTAGATAATTCCAAATAAAACTATTAAGAAGTAAGAGTTAGGGTGGGCACAGTTGCTCACGCCTATAATCCCAGCACTTTGGGAGGCCGAGGCGGGTGGATCACCAGAGATCAGGAGTTGGAGACCAGCCTGGCCAACGTGGTGAAACCCTGTCTCTACTAAAAATACAAAAAGAGCCAGGCATGGTGGTGCATGCCTGTAAGCCCAGTTACTCAGGAGGCTGAGGTGGGAGAATCGCTTGAACCCAGGAGGCAGAGGTTGCAGTGAGCCAGGATCCCGCCACTGCACTCCAGCCTGGGTGACAGAGCAAGACTGCAACTCAAAAAAGAAAAAAGAAATGAGTCTGGGTGGTATGTGGATAGAGCAGTACATCTGAAAGTGAGTATGGGGTGAAGGGTCTATGGTCGGGGGGGAGAGGAGCTCTCCACAAGCAGGGAGCTGAGCTCTCATGGTGCTCATCTCATGATAGTCCTCAGGAGACACTCACGGCCCACACATCTCTCAAGGGCTGATGTGAGCCAAGGCCAGGTGGGGCGGGGGAAGCTGAGGCTGGGGAGCCAGGGGGATGCACAGTTTGCCTCTCAGACCCTCTGCTTCCCTGCTTGCAACATGGAAATATTTAGGTTACTTCAAAAACAAATGAGAGAAGTCTGGGGAGAGTTCTGGAAAATGGGGAAAGTACTACTAAAGGTATGTAATGGACACGTTTAACAATATCACATAGGCCGGGCGCGGTGGCTGACGCCTGTAATCCCAGCACTTTGGGAGGCCGAGACGGGCGGATCACGAGGTCAGGAGATCGAGACCATCCTGGCTAACACGGTGAAACCCCGTCTCTACTAAAACTACAAAAAAAAAAAATTAGCTGGGCGTGGTGGCTGGTGCCTGTAGTCCTAGCTACACAGGAGGCTGAGGCAGGAGAATAGCGTCAACCTGCGGGGCGGAGCTTGCAGTGAGCCGAGATCGCACCACTGCACTCCAGCCTGGGAGACAGAGCCAGCTCCGTCTCAAAAAAACAAAAAAACAAAAAAACAAACAACAAAAAAACTCATATCACATACTGGATCACCAACTGCCGACTGGCCTTGAGTCCCCCAGGCCCAGCTCCCTCCCGAATAAAGCACAAGCTTCAGGCTCAGAAGGCAGAGTGGGTTCCCATTTGTGCCGCTAAGGAAAATGTCCTTGCACACTCACTCGCCTTCCAGCAACCCCAAAGAGGGTGGGGTCTGCCTTAGTTAGCCTCAGGGGGAGTGGAGGCCTAGCAAGGGGAGATCCCTCCACCAAGGATCATGGCCACCGTGTCACTCAGCCCAGGAGTCTGACACCAAACCCCGCCCTCCTCCCTCCTCTGCCCTCCTGCCTGATACTTTTAACAGCAGTAATTACGTGGTTCAGAAATCAGACTAGATAGGAAGGTGCTCACTGTGAAGACCAGCTTCCACCCTCCATCCTCCACTACAAGGAAGCACGTTATTACCTTCTGATTTAGCCTTCCAGGTTCCATACGCAAACAAACACTAACAAACAGGGTGCATGTGGAGTTTTATGTATGTATATCCTTATTCCACCCTTCTTCTTTTTTAACTTTTTTACTGTGATAAAATCACATATATCTTTTTTATTTTTTTACCATTTTAAGTGTACAGTTAAGTGATATTAAATATATTGTAATGTTGAGTTCCATCTCCAGAATTTTTTTTTTTTTTTTTTTTTTTTTTTTTTTTTTTTTTTTTTTGAGACAGAGTCTCACTCCGTCACCCAGGCACCCAGGCTGGAGTGCAGTGGCACGATCTTGGCTCACCACGACCTCCACCTCCCGGGTTCAAGTGATTCTTGCGCCTCAGCCTCACAAATATCTGGGATTACAGGTGCCCCCCACCATGTCCAGCTAATTTTTGTATTTGTGGTAGAGACCAGGTTTCACCATGTTGGCCAGGCTGGTCTCGAACTCCTGACTTCAGGTGATCCACCCGCCTCGGCCTCCCAAAGTGCTGGGATTACAGGCGTGAGCCACTGTGCCCGGCCTCCAGATCTCTTTTCATCTTGTAAAACTGGAGCTCAGTACCCATGAAACAGTAACTCCACATTCCCCTCTCCCTCCAGCCCCTGACAACCGCCGTTCTACTTTTTTGTTTCTATGAATTTGACTATTCTAGGTACCGCATATATATGGAATCATACAGTCTTTGTCCTTTTGTGGCTGGTTTATTTCACTTAGCATAATGTCCTCCAGGTTCATTCACGTTGTAGCCTGTCAGAACGTCCTTCCTTTTTAAGGCTGCATAACATCAACCGAAAGTGTGATGCAGTGGTGCTAATTAGAGCACGGCTTACTCTGCCTGTGACCTCAGTGTGACTTAGCTGTGGTTGACCCTTTTCTGGGAAGTCACAGTGTCCACTGCTGTGGCTAGAGCTGGAGGGAGGCCAGAGAGGTGGGTGGGAAGGAAGGCGGGTGGGCTGCGGCTCACTGAAGGTGCCTGCTGTAGGGCTCCTGGTAGACCAGGTGTCTAGGCACACTTCACAGACTGGGGGCAGGTCCTCAAAGGGCCTCAACCAGAAAGTAGTGAGTGCCGCCTGGTGCCTCTGTGACAGGCACCATGACAGTGCAAAATGCAACTCACGCCTGGAAATCTCACACTAGGTAAAGTGGATGTCAGGACATGACTGCATATCTGTTCAAACATGCTCAGCATCCTACTAGGGACCATCACATGGGGGGAGACGGGCATGAGGACAGGGGCCTTTCACTCAGCGTGGCGTGAACAGGGTGTACCTGCAAGCACTGGTCACTTCCGAGACGCCTGACAGCCCTGTCCTGCACCTGGGCAGGGATACTCCCCTTCAGCAGCCACCCCTACCTCGGGGCCTCAGAGCCTGCTAGTGATGTCAAGGAGCAGAAGGAGTCCATTGGTTCTGATAGGGGCTGAATTCATCTGTTGGAGTCCTAGCTCCAAGTACTCAAAATATGACTGTGTTTGGGGAGAGGGACGTTAAAAGGGAAATTAAGTTAAAATGAGGTCATGGCCGGGTGCAGTGGCTCAAGCCTGTAATCCCAGCACTTTGGGAGGCCGAGACGGGCGGATCACAAGGTCAGGAGATTGAGACCATCCTGGCTAACACGGTGAAACCCCGTCTCTACTAAAAAAATACAAAAAACTAGCCGGGCGAGGTGGCAGGCGCCTGTAGTCCCAGCTACTGGGGAGGCTGAGGCAGGAGAATGGCGTGAACCCGGGAGGCGGAGCTTGCAGTGAGCTGAGATCCGGCCACTGCACTCCAGGCTGGGCGACAGAGCGAGACACTGTCTCAAAAAAAAAAAAAAAAAAAAAAAAATGAGGTCATTAGGGTGGGCCCTAATTCAATATAACTGGTGTCCTTAAAAGTAGAGGAGAGTGGGGCCAGGCGCAGTGGCTCATGCCTGTAATCCTAGCACTTTGGGAGGCCAAGGCAGGAGGATCATCTGAGGTCAGGAGTTTAAGACCAGCCTGACCAACATGGTGAAACCCTGTCTCTACTAAAAATACAAACATTAGCCGGGCGTGGTGGCATGCGCCTGTAATCCCAGCTACTCAGGAGACTGAAGTAGGACAATCACTTGAACCCAGGAGATGGAGGTTGCAGTGAGCTGAGATCATACCACTGCACTCCAGCCTGGGCAACAAAGCGAGACTCCATTTAAAAAAAATAAAGGGTGGGTGGAGAGGAGAGTGGGACACACAGATGCACACAGAGGAATGACCCTGTGAGGATGCAGGGAGAAGATACCATCCACCAGCCAAGGAGAGAGGCTCCAGGAGAAACCAGCCCTGCCAACACCTTCATTTCTGGCTTCCATCTTCCAGCACCATGAGGCAATACATCTCTGTTGTTTAAGCCACTCAGTCCCTGGTCCTTTCTTGCAGCAGAATAATACTGGTCTGGCCTGCTGTGTGATGCCATGAGCTGCGAGAGAGAAGCCTTGCTTCCTGCTCTGCCACCTTCTCTGTGCCTCACCCCACCTTCTTCCTAGAGTGTGCCTGGGAAGCCCCAGCTCCATCCTTCCCCTGCTCTGAGTATTTTCAATCTGCCTTTGGACGTCAAGATGCATATTTCTGGCACCCACAGCCTCAGCTGTAGAGTAAGGCCAGCCCCACATCACTGGAGAGTGCAGTTGCTCAGGCCTGGATTTTAATCCTACTAGAAGGATTAAATCCTCCACAGCTGGCCGCAGATGAGCTTCTTGTCCTCTCTGAGTCTCTGTTTCCTCGTCTGGAAAGTGGGGGAAATGTGGGGTTACTATGGGGATCACACAAAAGGTGAATGTGAGATGCAGTGCAGTGTCTGGCACATGCTTCAATAAATGGCCATTCACCCTTCTCTCTCTTTCATCTGCCAGTATTTACTGAGCTCTTACAACGTACACAGTCCCAGGCACTGGGATACAGCTGGGAAGAACACAGGCAAAAACCCCTCAGGAACATCCTAGGTGAGGGAGACAGACAATAAATCCAGTAAGTGAACTGTAAGGTCTTTAGATGTTCAGTGCAATGGAAGTAAAGTTCAGCAGGAGGAGGGATGGGGAGCAGGGTGGAGGTTGGGTTTGGGCTGCTCCACTCCCTGACCCACAGAGCCATTTGGGGTTATGGTCCAGGATCGAAGGATACGTCCCTGCTTCCCTGAGCTGCTGAAGCAGCTGATTTGGTCAGGGATAAAGGCAGTACAAGATGAGTCAACCGTCTTATGGTGGGCAGTTGTGGGGAGCATTGGTGGAGGAAGGGTGGGACTCTCCTCCGGCTCACAATAGCTTATTTCTCCCCTGCAGATGGTGAGGTGACGGCTGAGAAAAGGAGGTCTCATTGGTGCACACCACATTCCTATATTCTCTCCTTAGTAGTTGTTTTTGTTGGTAATAGTAGAAACAGTAATAGGAGCAACAGCAGTGGTGGTAAACGTAGCATGAACGTTAAGCATGCCTTCTGGCTCCAAGTTCCTGAGCAGGGCTGGGCCACATGGAGCAACCAGAGCTGTCTTCCTGGACAGCTGACATCCCTTTTTTCTGTTTGCTCAGATGTCTGATTAATTTCTGCATGGGAATATCAAATCCGGAGCTCCTGAGACCCTTCTAGAATGTTCTGTCCTGCACTTAGCAGATCTCCTTTCCCTTGACAAATGGACTCCATCTCCTCTCTTTAGACTGGATTTCGCTGATTTGTGTAAATTTGGCATTATAAAGTATTTATATGGCTCAGTGCTGGCAGTGGCCTCTCTCCAGCCTCCTGGCTCCATTCCTTCCTGGGAAGATGAGTGACTGGGCTGGACAGTGACTGGCCACGACTGTGGACACTGCCCCGAGTAGCTCCTGCCACCTCCACCCTTTCAGTCCAATTCCACGAGCGTTTACCGAACACTCCCTCTGTGCTCCGAGTTTGCTCCGTGAGAAATTCCGACACGAACAAAAGGCAGTCCCACCACGGAGGGGCTGGCAGCTGGCAGGTGAGGCAGGGATGGAAACAGCTCCACCTGGGCTGGCGACGGTAAGTCATAAGAAAGGGACACAGAGCCCCTCAGAGTCCCAGCTTCAGGAGGGGCAGGGAGGGCTTTCTGGAGGCCGTGGCACGTGACCCCAGGTAGAATGGGGGCACGTGGAGGGGAGGGAGGGGGACGCAGAGTGAAGGGAACAGCACAGGGAACAGCAGGGGCAAGTGTGCAGGCAGCAGAATGGGCGCCACAGGGCTGTGTGCTTAAGCAAAGCCTCCGCCCATGAGACAACGTGGAGGGGCAGATGAGGGCCCCAGGCTGCGGAGTTTTCTTTTGATTCTGAAGCCAACGGAGGGATGAGGGACGGGTATGGGTGAGCCCAGACTGGAAGGGACAAGAGTCAGGGGGTGTTTCAAGTGGATCATTCCAGGAGCAAGAGATGGAAACCAGCTCCTACGAAGCGTCCATTCTGCGCCTCTGTATTCGTTTCCTGTTGCCACTGTAGTTTGCTACAGGGTAGCAAACTACCCCACACACTTTGTGACTTAAAACAACACACATTGATCAGGTGCGGTGGCTCACGCCTGTAATCCCAGTACTTTGGGAGGCTGAGGGGGGTGGATCACCTGAGGTCAGCAGTTCGAGACCAGTCTGGCCGATACGGTGAAACCCCATCTCTACTAAAAATACAAAACTTAGCCGAGCATGGTGGGGCATGCTTGTAATCCCAGCTACTTGGGAAACTGAGGCACGAGAATCACTTGAACCCAGGAGGCGGAGGTTACAGTGAACCGTGATTGCACCACTGCACTTCAGCTTGGGTGATAGAGCAAGACTCCATCTCAAAACAAAATAAAACGAAACAAAAAAATCAACACACATTTATTATCTTACAGTTCTGAAGGTCACAAGTCCAAGAGCAGTCTCTGTGAACTAAAATTAGGTGTCAGCAAAGCCAAATTCCTTCTGGAGGTGCCAGAGGAAAGTGAGGAGCCACCAAATCAGACTGAATCAGGTCTAAGCTTCAGGCCCTCAGTGATGGAGAATTAACAGAGCTGACAAAATAAGTGAGAAGATGAGGTTGAGGATAGGGGGAAGGCTAATGACTGCTTTTGGGGCCAGATGGAAGGGCCCAGCTGGAAGCTTACACCAAGGGAGGGGTTGGGCTGGGAACAGTTCTGAAGGTCAAGCATAGACTTGGAGGAGTTCGTGAGATGGGGTTAAGGGAGAAAAGGGTTGGGCATAGAACCAGAGCTGGGAACAGGGCCAGGATGCAGCGGAAAGGCTCCCAGGTGTCATAAGGAGGAGAGAGGGAAGGAGTGGCCAGTAAGACTGGTAGTGTCTAGGAATGTAGTGTCAGACACCAAAGGGAGTGAACAGAAAGATGGTCAAATGCCAAGCAAAGCTCTTGGGTTCAGCAACTTGGAAGTGTCTGGCAGCAAAAATGCAATGGTTCCCACCATCACCAGCTCTCAGGTGGCTTTGAGAAGGGTTGTGTTTGGTGCTGTCCAGGCTAGGCTGGCTGTAAAGACTGCAAGACCTTTGTGAGATGCTTAAGCTCCTGAAAGATCCTTCTCAACCCAAAGCAAGAACCTCCTGGCTGAGCCCAGTTTGCCCCCACACTGTGAGAGATAGCAATAAGACTCCGATGCTGTTTAAGGCACTAGGCAATGGGGCAATCTGTTACGCAGCATTAATAGCATGGGTCAAGGATAACACAGGTAGTTTCAGGTGGAAATTTGGCAGGAAAATCAGAGGTCTGTTGGCAGATATTTTAGTTCCAAATTGTCCACGGGTACTCTAATTGGAGATGGTATTGGGAAGAAGAGAATTTTTATCTCCAGAGCTGCCTCTTCCTCCCACTAACACACCAGCCCCTCCTTTCCCAAAGCATTTTGCTCTTGTACCCTCATCATTCAAGTCTACTTTGGGGGAATCAGTGTGTTTTTCTTTCCAGGGCCATTGATGCCTTTAACCTGAGCTCTTCCTCTGAAAGGAAAGACTTGACTCCCCAGTTTCAGTGGTTAAGGGTTGGGTCGGCACTGTACTGAGGCTAGGTCATAGCTAAGGGTTGGTTCAGCACTGTACTGAGGCTAGGTCACAGCTAAGGGTTGGTTCAGCACTGTACTGAGGCTAGGTCACAGCTAAGGGTTGGTTCAGCACTGTACTGAGGCTAGGTCACAGCTAAGGGTTGGTTCAGCACTGTACTGACGCCAGGTCACAGCTAAGGGTTGGTTCAGCACTGTACTGAGGCTAGGTCACAGCTAAGGGTTGGTTCAGCACTGTACTGACACTAGGTCACAGCTAAGGGTTGGTTCAGCACTGTACTGAAGCTAGGTCACCGCTAAGGGTTGGTTCAGCACTGTACTGACGCTAGGTCATAGTGGCTTGAGAGAGCCAATTGTTACATTTTAAAGAATTTGGTGAGATGGTTATTGTGATGGTTAATTTTAAGTGTTTAGGTGATTTGACTGGATTAAAGGATACCCAGAGAGCTGGTAAAGCACTGTTGCTGGGTATGCCTGTGAAGGTGTTTCCAGAAGAGACTGGCATTTGAAGCCATAGACTAAGGGAGACTCACCTTCACCCAATGGGGGTGGGCACCGTCCAGTCGGCCGAAAGCCCAGGTAGAACAAAAAGGCAGAATAAAGCTGAATTCATTCTCTCCTCTGGAGCTGGGACACCCTTCTTCTCTTGTCCTTGGACATCAAACTCCAGGTTCTCTGGCCTTTGGACTCTGGGACTTGCTTCAGCAACCCTGCTGGATTCTCCAGACTTTGTCCTTGAACTGAGAGTTACACCATTGGCTTCTCTGGTTCTGAGGCTTTCAGACTTGGACTGAGCCCAGCTTCCCCGGGTCTCCAGCTTGCAGACGGCGTATCATGGGACTTCTCAGCCTCCATAATCATGTGCACCAGTTCCCCTGAATAACCCCCTCTCAGATCTCGGTATATACCCTATTGGTTCTGTCTCTCTTGAGAACCCTGACTAATATAATCATTAAACACAACCATTATTAAAAATTAAATTATGGCTGGGCATCATGGTCCATGCCTATAATCCCAGCACTTTAGGGGGCCGAGGTGGGGGCAGATTACTTAAGCCCAAGAGTTCAAGACCAGCCTGTGCAACATGGCAAAAACCTGTCTCTACAAAAAATTCGCTGGGTGTGGTGATGCATACCTGTAATCCCAGCTACTTGGGAGGCTGAGGCACAAGAATTGCTTGAACCCAGGATGCAGAGGTTGCAGTGAGCTGAGATCATGCCACTGCACTCCAGCCTGGGTGATGCAGCGAGACCCTGTCTCGGAAAACAAAAACAACAACAAAAAAACTTTTTACCAACATGCCACTTCAACTTTGGGAGAGGTTCGAGAGAGCCAGAATGGCCACCTTAGCCAGATCCTTGTAGCCTTTGGAACTTATGACGTCGTACTGTTCTTACCAAGGCTTGCAGTATCTATTTGTCGCCAACAAAGCTGATTTTTTTTTTTTTTTTTTTTTTTTTTTTTTGAGACAGAGCCTGTCTTTATCTGTTGCCCATGCTGGAGTCCAGTGGCACGATCTCGGCCCACTTGCAACCTCCGCCTCCTGGATTCAAGAAATTCTCCTGCCTTAGCCTCCTGAGTAGCTGGGATTACAGGCATGCACCACCACACCTAGCTAATTTTTGTATTGTTAGTAGAGACAGGGTTTCACCATGTTGACCGTGGCTGGTCTCGAACTCCTGACCTCAGTGATCCGCCCGCCTCAGCCTCCCAAAGTGCTGGGATTACAGGCATGAGCCACTGCATCTGGCCCCTTGGTCTTCTCATTTAAACCTTTCACTCTTCACTGCCCCACCCTGCCCTCAACAGTGCCAGGGGTACCACGACAGCAACAAAGCCCACAGCTGCTCTTTCCAAATGACGTTGAAAGCAGAAAATTTTATGCAATCACATAAATCTGGGTCCTGCCATTTCCAAGTGTGAAACCCTGGGCTCTTTTGTTAAACTCTTTGGGCCTCAGTCTGGTCCTCTGTAAAATGGGAACAACAATGGAACGTATGCCTTAGGGAGGTAGGGAGCGTTCAGTGAGATCCTACGCAAGTTCTTCATCCCAGGCTTGATCCATGATGATTCCTTCACCATTGTGCTCAGACGACAGTGATGACAACTGGCCAAAACTTAGAGCTGGAAGGACTTGGAAGATGATATTGTCCAATGGGGACACAGAGGCCTGGAGAAGGGGAGGTCATGCACCAGCTGCGGTACAGGCCTCAGTTGTGCTGCTTTCCCAGCGGCCTTGACTCTGAAGGGCCTCTGGCCAGGACGAGCTGGTGGTGCTGGCAAGAGCACCTCCCTCCTCTGCTGGCTCCAGGATCCCTTTGAGGTGGGCAGGCCTCCCAGGCAACAGTCGCAGGAGAGGCCATAGGCAGAACTGAAGAAGGGCCTCCTCCTTGCCTGGCCCTCCTGCTGGTCTCATCTCAACTGGACATTGACTCCCAAGGGCAACACCAGGTGCAGCATTTAGGAGCCACCCTGGACTCCCTCGGCTCTGGAATCCAAGAGACAGAATTTCACCCCAAGTAGGCGTGACCTTGGGTGGGAACCGGAACCTCTGAGTATCCATTTCTTCCTCTGCAAAATGAGCAGATAGGACCGTCTTCATGGTGCTTGCATGGCTCGGTCTTCCTCCCCTTCACGTTGACTCCCATGATTCCCACGAGACTGTGAGCACACTGCCCAGCCTCAGCACACACCCAGTTCATGCAGGTCTTCATCAATTCGTTGGAGATTTTTTTTTTTTTTTTTTTTTCCTGAGACCCTCTTGCTCTGTTGCCCAGGCTGGAATACAGTGGCATGATTTCGGCTGACTGCAGCCTCCGCCTCCCAGGTTCAAGCAATTCCCCCACCTCAGCCTCCCGAGTAGCTGGGGTTACAGCCACCCTGCAACACACCCAGTTAGTTTTTGTATTTTTAGTCCAGACTGGGTTTCACCATGTTGGCCAGGCTGGTCTTGAACTCCTGAGCTTAAGAGATCCGCCCGCCTTGGCTTCCCAAAGTGCTGGGATAACAGGTGTGAGCCACTGCACCCAGCCCATTGTAGGTTTTAAGATCACTGGTATCGGCCGGGCGCGGTGGCTCAAGCCTGTAATCCCAGCACTTTGGGAGGCCGAGACGGGTGGATCACGAGGTCAGGAGATCGAGACCATCCTGGCTAAGCCGGTGAAATCCCGTCTCTACTAAAAAATACAAAAAACTAGCCAGGCGAGGTGGCGGGCGCCTGTAGTCCCAGCTACTCGGGAGGCTGAGGCAGGAGAATGGCGTAAACCCGGGAGGCGGAGCTTGCAGTGAGCTGAGATCCGGCCACTGCACTCCAGCCTGGGCGACAGAGCGAGACTCCGTCTCAAAAAAAAAAAAGATCACTGGTATCATCCATAGTAAAAAGAGAGAGGGATGGTCATGTTCATAGACCTTAAAGTGGAAAGTCACCTACACCAGGAGGCAGAGACCTGGAACCTTCCAGCCATATGACCTCAGGAAAGTCCTTTCCCTTGTTACGTCTCAGTATCCCCAATTGTAAAGCAGGAGGGAGGACTCTGATGTCCAAGACCCCTCTGGTGCAGGACTGTGAAGTGCCTAGGATGGGCTCCCATGGACCGGCTGGCGTCCCCGGATCCCCAGGGCTCCACCAACCCTGCCCAAGAAGCCCACCCTGCGGGCTGCAACTCCCTCCCCTGCCCAAGGGAGTGCTTCTCAGGGAAGGGTCCAAATAGCTCTCCTGCCGCTCCTCGTGCCTTGACAGGCAGCAGGCTGTGTGGAGAGGCTTTTAAACCTGCCTGGCTGCTGTGAGTATTGATCAGCTTTGTTCCTTAATGGGATTCTTGTGTGCTCGCTGCCGGCCACCCCTCCTCCAGCCCCCATTATTCTGGGCCATCGCTGCTTCAGGTTTCCTTCCCTCAGCTGAATGACACGAAAGAGTGGAAGAGCTGAGAGTGGCGCTCCTCTAAGGGGGAACGAGGGGCCAAGCAAGCCACAGTGCTTGCTGGGGGCTGGGGGCTGAGCCACTGCCTGTCACAAAGGATGGCCGACTGCCAAGCACCTGTCCTAGGAGCTACAGGCTACTTGGTGGCTCCCATGCCGGGGTCAAGCCCTGGAGCCCTCTCCTGAGCCCAGCTGAGCCTGGGCCCTGCGGGGAACCCTGCAGCCCTTCCTTCCTCTCTCATAGGTCCAAGCAAGTGTGGCCCTCGGGTGTGGGTGGCCGTACCCCAGCCTCCCTCTCCCTGTTGTTGCCAAAGAACCCCCAAAAATGTCACCTATGAAAGTTCTGGATTTCCTCGACTTTGGGAAATGGCGATTTTCAGGCCAGTCTGTTGCTATGGAATTCAAATTCATGGCAACTTTGTGCCATTGTGTTGGCCGCCTGCCTTAGCTCCTCTGACTTCCTTTACAATCAAGTCAATAAAAGTGTCACCTCGCCCTCATCTTTTTAGTATTTATATTTCAGATCAATGTGAGGCCTGAAGCCCGTCGATTACCCTCCGATGAGTTGCAAAAAAGTGCAGTATTAAAAAGGGCCGGTTCTGAGATGGAGCCAGGGAAGTTGCTGGTCATATGAGTCAAGTCTTTTTCACATACAGCGACATCTTTTATTTATACGATTGCAATGGCTACCTCTGTTGTAGTTGTTCCTGCCTTTCCTGTGACATCGGGAGCTGTAGTTCCACGCCCCAACAAGTTGCCCAGTTGTCACAAGCCCTCCACAGTGGCTGGGAAACCAACCCTGAAGAGCAGGGACCCTGCGTCACACCTTCCGTGACAGCCCCAAGGGGCATCTTCAGAGAAGAGACATACTCGTGGCACTCAAAGGAAGCCGAATGTGCCTGTTCCTGGCTGATCTGGGAAGAGAACAGGCTTGTGCTGGGGGCATGGAACACAATTGATGGCCAATCGATACCCAAGTCACAGTATCTGCTGCCGTCGGTTTACGTTTTCCAATAGGCGCCTCCTCCGGTTGTCAATACAGTGGTAGAGATGTTATCTTCAACTTCATACTGGCCCCAGGGCTGCTTCCAAGGCAGCCAGCACAGCCCCTTGCAGCCTGGAATGGAACACAACTGCTGGCGGGCTGGGTTTACGCGTCCACATAGAGGACGTGGGAATAGGCCAGAAATATACACCGCAGAGACTGCGAGCCCCTTGACTGCCCCTACCCATTTCATCCCCAACTTGCAGCTTGATGATGTAGCAATGAGGGTGAAAAAGAGGCTCATGCAGGGTTTTTTGTCTTGTTTTGTTTTGTTTTGTTTTGAGACAGAGTCGCACTCTGTCACCTAGGCTGGAGTACAGTGGCGTGATCTTGGCTCACCGCAACCTCCGCCTTTGGGTTGAAGTGATTCTCCTGCCTAAGCCTCCCAGCTGGGATTACAGGCAAGCGCCACCAAGCCTGGCTAATTTTTGTATTTTTTTTAGTGGAGATGGGGTTTCACCATGTTGGCCAGGCTGGTCTCAAAGTCTTGACCTCAAGTGATGCTCCCTGCCTTGGCCTCCCAAAGTGTTGGGATTACAGGCATGAGCCACCATGCCTGGCCTTGTGCAGGCTTTTGAAGCAGAGGGAAAATGTCTCAAAGCACAGCAAGAGGGGACAGAGCTGGGTCAGGGAAGGAGTCCGTCGTTTTTAATAGTTCGTAATTTAGGAAGTAATGGAGTGGCATGAGGAGGGGCTTTGAATTTGCACACCCAGGTGCTCTGCTTCGTAGCTGTGTGATTTTCGGCAAATGACTTAACATATCTGAGCCACGATTCCTTATGCATAAATTAGGGGTGATAACAGTGCCTGACTAGTGGGGCGGCCCGCTGGGAGCTTAAAAAGGGTAACGCAGGCAATGAGTCTGGTCCAGGCAACTGGCACAAAGAAAGCGCTCCCTCCTTCTTATTACTAACTTGTGTTATTGTTACTGTGCAAAATGCCTGACCCTCAATCAGACATTGTACCCTGTGGCACGCTGGCCATCCCCAAGCAAGGCCTCTACACATGCTTGTGCATGCCTTCTCTGACAAGGAGGGGCTGTGTCTGCTCCGGTCACCCCTGTATCCTCAGAGCCCAGTACTGTTTCACTCGTCACCAGGCTCCGTTTTAAGTCCTTTTCTGTGCACTAGCTCATTAGATCCTCAATAACATGATGGCTAGCCATTCATCACAATAGTTTCTAGAAAATTCCTTGCAGATGTGAGAATGTGGCTGGTGTCATTGTGGAGTTTGAAGGCGTTTCTCTTGGTGGGTGATGTTGGGAGTCTAATTAGAAATGGTGGGGCAGGCCAGTCGCGGCGGCTCACACCCGTAATCCCAGCACTTTGGGAGGCCGAGGCAGGCAGATTGCTTTGAGGCCAGGAATTTGAGACCAGCCTGGGCAACATGGGTGAAACCGTATCTGCACACAAAAAAAGAATGAGCCAGGTGTGGTGGCATGCACCTGTAGTCCTAGCTACTTGGGAGGCTGAGGTGAGAGGATCACCTAAGCGCAAGGAGATAAAGGCTGCAGTGAGCCGTGATTGCACCATTGCCCTCCAGCCTCACTCTGTCCCCCCAGGGCGACAGAGTGAGATCCTGTATCAAAGAAGAAGGGAAGGGGAGGGGAGGGAAGAAGAGAAGGAAGAGAAGGGGAGGGGAGGAAAGAAGGAAAGGGCTGGGGGCAGTGGCTCACGCCTGTAATCACAGCACTTTGGGAGGCTGAAGCGGGTAGATCACCTGAGGTCAGGAGTTCGAGACCAGCCTGACCAACATGGAGAAACCCCATCTCTACTAAAAATACAAAATTAGCCTGGCGTGGTGGCACATGCCTGTAATCCCAGCTACTCAGGAGGCTGAGGCAGGAGAATCACTTGAACCCGGGAGGTGGAGGTTGCAGTGAGCCGAGATCGCGCCATTGCACTCCAGCTTGGGAAACAAGAGCAGAGCGAAACTCTGTCTTAAAAAAAAAAAAAAAAAAAAAAAGGAAGGAAGGGGAGGGGAGGGGAGGGAAGCTGGGGAGGGGAAAAGCAAAGCTAGGGCAAGTGACCAGACCATGAGTGTCGAAGGACTCCTTGCTGGTGGCGCCTAAAGACCACGTGCAGCTCACGTCCTCTTGCCTGGCCTCTGGCTCACTCTTTTTTGTCTTTTTTTTTTTTTCTTTTCTTTAAGGTGAAATTTACATAGCATAGAATCAGCCACTTGACAGTGACCATGGCATTTAGTACATTCACGAAGTCGTGCCACCACAACCTCTAACTAGTTCCAAAATACCTTCATCGCCTCAAGGTAAAACTCTGTATCCATTCATTAGCAGTTACTTCCTACTTCCCTTCTCCCTCCGGCAACCACCCATCTGCTTTTCTGTCTATGGATTTACCTATTCTGGATGTTTCATATAAATGGGATCATATATTACGTGACCTTTCATGACTGGCTGCTTTTACTTAGCATAATGTTTTCAAGGTTCATCCTGGTTGCAGTATGGATCAATACTTCATCCCTCTTTAAGGCAGAATAATATTCCGTTGCCTGGATAGACCACATTTTGTCTATCCATCATCTGTCGGAGGGCACTTGGGGGTGCTTCTACCTTTTGTCTCTTGAGAATAGAGCTGCAGAGGGCACGAGAGTGCAACTCAAACACTCTTGATTTGCATCACAGCTGGACTTGCAGCTCTCAAAACCATCGCCTCTCCTGGTTCTGCCCTGGTGCCCCCATCCCCGTGGTTGACTCCTACTCACTCCTTAGGGCTCAGCTTCATGCCACTTCCTCCAGGAAGCCACCTTGCTGTGCCTGGATAAGGCTGGTGCTCCTCTTCCTGAGGGGCTCCGTGACACTCCGGACATCCCCAAGCAGGCTCTCTGCACGTGCCAATCACTGCTTGTGAATATCTTCCCTGATGAGGATGCAGCTGGGTCTGCGCCAGCCACAGCTGTATCCTCAGCGCTCAGCACAATCCTGGGTGCATAGGAGGCACTTTAAAATGCTTGTTGATTACCTAGGTGGCCATCACCTCTGCAATTACCGGGACTTTGTGGCAGCTTCATAGGTTTTCTGACCCGGGAGCGATCATCATATTGCAGGTTGGAGTGAGGTTCCTTGAATAGACAGGAGAAGCCACCTCCAGTGATTATTGCCAGTGGTGAAAGGCCCTTGGGAGACTTGCTGATAAAACAAAAATGCAGTATGAAAATGGGAGCAGGCCGGGGAGCGGTGGCTCACGCCTGTAATCCCAGCACTTTGGGAGGCCAAGGTGGGTGGATCACCTGAGGTCGGAAGTTTGAGACCAGCCTGACCAACATGGCGAAATCCCGTCTCTACTAAATCTACAAAAATTAGCCAGGCGTGGTGGTGCACGCCTGTAATCCCAGCTACTTGGGAGGCTGAGGCAGGAGAATCACTTGAACCCAGGAGGCGGAGGTTGCAGTGAGCAGAGATCGCACCAGCCTGGGTGACAAGAGTGAAACTCTGTCTCAAAAAAAAAAAGAAAGAAAGAAAGAAAATAAAATAAAACGGGAGCAAAGCTGCCATTAAAAATGATTAATTAGAGCCCTGCTCAACGGTCTATGAGGAACAACACTGTTAATATTCATGACCCTTGAACATTCTCCATGCACAGCCACTTACTCTTTATTTCTGTACTTGCTACTGCGTGGGGTCACCCCTTACTCTGAAGCTCTCCGAAGCTTGAATTCTTCCCCAGAATGATTCCCTCTGGAGGGCACTGGGCCAGAGTTTCTGCCACTCACTTGCCTAAGGACTGTTACCATTGTTTACCCGCTCCCCAGACACCTGCGCTGGGCAGCTGAGGAAGTGCCTCTCCTCCCACCCCAGCCAGGTAGCAGACAGAATGAGCCTTTTTTACAGCTTTATTTTGTAGCCGAACGCCACGGTGGTTTCTGGGAAGAGGGGGACAATGCCTGACCCCACGGGAGAAGGTTTAGCTTTCCCTAATAAGATGGCAGCAGAGAGATGACACAGAGAGAATGAAGGGACGGCTTCAATAGGGCAGCTGAAAGGAAACCATTCACGGGGGAAGGCAGAGCGAGAAGCCCGCAGGGGCAGGCGCCCCAGGAGCCCGTCAGCTCCACGGCAGCTCCAGCTGGGGAACATGCCAACTGCAACCTGGGAAAGCGCCAATTAAAAATATTAACCCCTGTGCAGGGCTCCGGACGCAGGCGCTGGTCATGGCGGAGCTGCCGCTCTGTGCTTTGAGGAAGATGTGTAGGATAAAGAAGTGCAGAGAACCCAGTCGGACTCATTGTTTTGCCTGTCCTGGTGGGAGCAAAAATCACTCCCTCGCACTTTTTGCCTGTTTCTTGCCCCTGTGGCATCTTTGCTCTCCATTGGCCTCTTAGGAAGGGTCTCCTGTCTGCAGTGCCATTCACCCTTGTGAAGGCTCCGTGAGGATAAAGACCGCGTCCATGTTGCTTGCTGGAGCCCAGCACACAGCAGGCACTTAATAAATGCTCGATGAAGGGTAATTCGGTTATTTAGCCCTATTTAATTATAAACAACTCTCAATTGTCTTCAACAATGATCAGGAGGGGAAGAGAACATTCAAACATGTCTATTTGTCTTGGGAGTGGGTTCTTGGACTGATATTTCGTAATGCATGTGATTACGTCAGGTGTTTTGCAGGAACTTTCTTCTCCAGGTCTGAGATGTGTTCAGTAACTTTTCCTCTTTAAAGGTAACTGGCATTCACTGGGTGCTGCATATGCGCTGGGCCGTGTCTGAGGGCTTTATGCTCACATGCTCCGGATGGAAGCGCGATAGTAACTGCACTTCCCAGCACTAGGAGCATCAGATACGTCCCAGACAATAGCCAGCCACACACACCACACACCCCACACACCACACACACACCACACACCCCACAAACACACACCCCACACACACACACCCCACACACAACGCACACACACCACACACCCCACAAACACACCCCACACACCACACACATACCTCACACACCACACACACACCACACACACCACACACGCTCCCCACACACACACACCACACACCCCACACACCACACACACATCACACACACACCACACACCCCACACACACACACCACACACACCACACACCACACACACACACACGTACAGAGCTTCATAGCCATATGTAGTGATTAGCTAATATAAAAAAGTTTGCACAAAGCTGACTTTCCCCAGCAGGTACCTTCCTTGCCTTGTGATCTTGATGTGGAAACTGAGGCTCAGAGAAGTGAAGCCACTTCCTAGGTTCACACAGCTAGAGACTGGCAGACTATAGGATGTGGTGTTTGTGTAAATGCAAATGTATTTGAAACCTTTTGATTCTGAGGCTAGAAGTTCATTCCAGAGGATCCCACTATCTTCTGCTGCACATAAACATGATCTCCTGCTTCGCTCTTACGTGACTGTGACTGGCTTCGACCCCTGTTGTGGAAGCGAGCTGGTGCTCTCTGCACCGCCCTTGCCTGGGGCAGCTACAGCTCAGCCTGGCTCGGCACTCCCCATCTTGCCAGATTGCCCCAGTCCCTCTAGACAATCAGGCTGGTCTTCCCCAGCCTCCCAGCTCTGTCTTCAGTGCCCTTTAATTAAACAGCAACTCTCCACGGAAAGCAATTGAATTATCTAATTATGCCCTCCTAACCCGATTGCCGTCGTTAGCACCAGTGACTTGGCGAAGCAGGTGTCTATGGAGCTCGATGGAACCAGCAGTGACCCCCAAGCCACTCCTCTCTCTCACCCCACCCAACCCCAGACCTTGTCCTAAATAATGAACAGCCCAGAACCTGATGGCTGTGCTGGCAGGAGCCTCAGCCGCCCTTAAATGCTCCTGAGTGGCTGCAAAGGACAGGGAGGTAGCACATTCATCCAAGAGACCGCCTCCTCCCCTGGCTGGGCCCCTGGACCGCTCTGTGGCACCCACAGCGTCTGGCTCCATATCCACTGGTTTGTTTTGTGTAATCATCCTGCAGCTCCCGAGCAGGCATCTCCTGTGTGAGGGCACACTGCCAAGGGCTGGGCATCAGAGATGAGGTCTTACTGTCACCTGGCTATAGTCCTAGGCCATGACCTTCACCCTGACTGAAACTGGGGCTGGTTGACTCACCCCTGCCTTTTCTGGGGCCCCCAGCTTAGAGCCCCTCTTGGAGAAGGGTTCAAGGCATATTTGAATAATAACTATTAAGATCAAATTCTAATATCGTGTGCATAGTATTGAATGTGCTTCCTATGTAGCATGCACCAGGTTCTTTTAAATTAAATGTAATTCTTACTTTTTTTTTTTTTTTTTTTTTTTTTTTTTTTTTGAGATAGAGTTTGGCCCTTGTTGCCCAGACTGGAGTGCAATGACATGATCTTGGCACATTGCAACCTCCGCCCTCCGGGTTCCAGTGATTCTTCTGCCTCAGCCTCCTGAGCAATTGGGATTATAGGCATGTGCCACCATGCCAGGCTAATTTTGTATTTTTAGTAGACATGGGGTTTCACCATGTTGGCCAGACTGGTCTCTAACTCATGACCTCAGGGGATCTGCCCGCCTCAGCCTCCCAAAGTGCTGGGATTACTGGCATGAGCCACCAAGCCCAGCCTTACTTTTTAATTTGAAAAAACTTCAAACCTATGCAAGTATAGCAAAACTAATTCCTGTGTATCTTTCCCTCGATTCCCAGTTTGTGAGCATCTTGCCACATTGCTGTCTCTCTCCACACATAATCTATCCTGTTTTTGTTTTTGTTTTGTTGACTCCTTCTAGAGTTAGTTGCAGACATCATGCCCCTTCACCACGAATTACTTGCAGCTTGTGTCATCTAAGAACGGGACACTCACAGCCTCAGGACAATGATCAGATTCAGGAAATGTAATACTGATAGCATAATACTACCCTATATGGGAGATGGTCCCTGTGCATGTTTTGCTAATTTTCCCAATACTCCTCTTTTCAGTAATTTTATATTTTCCCTTGACCCAGGGTCCAGTCCAAGATCCCACATTACATTGGGTTGTGCCTCTTCAGGCTCCTTTAGTCTAGACCAACTCCTCAGCCCATATATATATATATACACACACACACATATACACACATATATACATGCACATATGCATATGTATATATGTATATATGCATATGTATATATGTATAGACATGTATATATGTGTGTATATATGTATACATGTATATACATATATGTGTACCTTATATGTACATTTGTGTGTATATATATATTTTTTTAATTTTGGAAAAATTTTAGATTTACAGAAAATTTCCAAAGTTAGAACAGAGAGTTCTCCATAACCCTTCATCCAGTTCCCCCTAAAGTTATCATCTGACGTAACCAGAGTACACCTGTCAAAACTGAGAAATGAGCATTGTTACTGCACTATAAACTGAACTCCAGACTTTGGATTTTATCTGTTTTTCCACGAATGTCCTTTTTCTGTTCCAGGATCTCACTTTGCACTCAGCGGCAGCTGTTGATCTTTCAAGAGACTGATAGACGTTAGGTTCTTTCCAAACTTGTGTCATTTTAATTTCCTCAACAACCCGGCAAAGATGGTGTGTTATCGAGGAAACTGAGAGGAGGTGAAATGACTCGCCCAAGGTCACACGGCTAGTAAGTGGAAAAGGCAGACTCAATCCCCTCAGCCTGGCTCCAAAGCCAGCTCTAACTTCATCTGCATCATGACTCTCTCTCCTTCTCTCTCTCTCTGTCTCTCTGTCTGTCTCTCCCTCTCATGCACACATCACACTCACACAGAGGCGCACACACAGAGCGTTTCACCCATATTTAGCAATTGGCTAACATAAACAATTATAACAATACATCAAATATTAAAAGAATCCCTCACTTTATCCAACAGGTATATTCCCAAAAAGTTGACTGTAGTTCTCTAGAAGAGCTCACTAGAAAGTAGCCATGTATCGGCCGGGCGAGGTGGCTCACGCCTGTAATCCCAGCACTTTGGGAGGCCAAGGCAGGCGGATCACCTGAGGTCAGGAATTCAAGACCAGCCTGGCCAACATGTTGAAACCCCATCTCTACTAAAAATGCAAAAATTAGCCGGGCGTGGTGGCACGTGCCTGTAATCCCAGCTACTCCAGAGGCTGAGGCAGGAGAATCACTTGAACCCTGGAGGCAGAGGTTGCAGTGAGCCAAGATCACGCCACTGCACTCCAGCCTGGACAATAGAGGGAGACTCCATCCAAAAAAAAAAAGAAGAAAGAAAAGAAAAAAGAAACCATGTATCCTTTGCCTGCTATGGGCTCAATACTTTGCATATATTTCATTTGATCAGTGCACAACTGTTGATGGGACGTGCTGTCACGCCCATTTTAGAGATATGAAAATGGAGTCACAGACATGAGAACTGACTCATTCTAGGTGGAATGGCCAGTTACTAGCTGAGCGGGGATTGGAACTCAGTTCCCTTTGTCCCCAGTGCCTCGTCCTTAACCACCAGGTTCAACTCACTCCCAGATGACAGGGCTCCCACTGTCCTTATGCGTCCTAGTGCGGTGGTAGTGGAGAATGCTGGACAGAATGGCTGCAGAGGCTCTGGGGTGGGCCCGAGGCCGCTCATGATTCCCAGGGACTCCTGTGCCTTGAGCAGCCGGTGCCACCCTGTCACTCACAGGGACGAGGCTGATCCAAGGGCTCCACTTTAATAACGGGTCCAGCTGGTGCCAGCTTTTATTTTAGCGACGTGTGAATGCTGTTGCCATGGAATGCAGCCTTATACCCAGGGTGCAGGAATTACCAAGAGGAGAAGCTGCTCTGGGCTATGTTTTTCCCTCTATCCAAATTTCATTTCCCTCGGCTTGTTCCACCACTGATTATCTTTTTAGTGTGCGTGGAAAACTGGCACGCGGAGGACAATTTGAGTCAAGGCGCTCTGTGCTTTATAGTCTCCAGTCCCCATGTGTTTACAAGCCACCACTTCTGAGAAGGAGGGATATGAAATTGTTATTTTCCCACCGTGTGTGAAAATAGCATCCGAGTAGAGCGTGGGGCAGGATTGGTCCAACATGCCAAACAGCAGCTCTTCCTTCTCAGTAGGACAGCGGTCCCCAAACTGCTCCTCAGACACCCTTCGCTCCTGTTAAAACTTGACTTAACACGTCTCCTTTTGAAAAGAGGGGCTTGGGATTCCCAGGAGTCTTTGGCTGGGCATGTACACAAACCAGTGGCCCTCCCGGCCGTGCGGTGCGTGAGCCCTGGCTTCCGCATCAGCAGACCTGGACTTAGCTTCCAATGAGCTGGGTGACCTTGGGCCAGTGACTTCGCTACCCTTGCCCTCCTCAATTGCCTCATTCATTTTTTGTTTTTTTCTTCAAGACGAAGTTTTGCTCTTGTCACCCAGGCTGGAGTGCGATGGCGTGATCTCAGCTCACTGCAGCCTCCACCTCCTGGGTTCAAGTGATTCGCCTGCCTCAGCCTCCCAAGTAGCTGGGATTACATGCACCCACACCACACCCGGCTAATTTTTTGTATTTTTAGTAGAGACAGGATTTCACCATGTTGGCCAGGCTGGTCTTGAACTCCTGACCTGAGGTGATCCACCTGCCTCAGCCTCCCAAAGTGCTGGGATTACAGGCGTGAGCCACCGCGCCCAGCCAATTTCCTCATTTGTAAACCAGGGAAACAACTGGTTACAGCTCAGACCTGGGGGATAAAGAAAAAGGCTGCAAAGCTCGGTGCCCGGCACAAACTAACCACGCGGCGATGGGAGTTGGCAGCAGTATCGCCTTTTCTTCCCATGACCACTCCCTACTTCCTTCCTTCCTTCCCCTCTTCCTGCTTTCTGGACAAAGGGACAGGGCATGAGGTTGGGGAAGTGGTGAAGGAGTGGATAAAAGGCTAAACGGATGCTTTTAGCCTAGTAGAGGGCACAATACATATTTCCAAATAACTGCAATACCCTTTAGACTGTACTCATGGCCCGTGGTCACCGAGCGCAACCTCCGCCTCCCAAGTTCAAGACCAAGCACTTCTGGTACATACAGTTTTAACTGCAACCTCCGCCTCCCAGATTCAAGACCAGGCGCCAGTACATGTGGTTTTAAGTGCACTTTGTGCATGATTTTTTTCTTTTCTTTTCTGTTTTTTGTTTGTTTGTTTGTTTGTCTTTTGAGGCAGAGTCTCACTCTGTTACCCAGGCTGGAGTTAAATGGCACAATCACAGTTCACCGTGGCCTCTATCTGCCCAGACTCAGGTGATCCTTCCACCCCAGCCTCCTGAGTAACTGGGACCACAGGTGTGCACCACCATGCCCCACTAACTTTTGTATTTTTTTACAGAGACGGGGTTTCACCATGTTGCCCAGGCTCGTCTCAAACTCCTGGGCTCAAGTGATTCTCCCACCTCGGCCTCCCAAAGTGTTGGAATTACAGGCGTGAGCCACCGCACCCGGCCTATGAGATCTCTTCTAATCCTCAAAACAATCCCATGGGGAAGGGGCTATTCTTATTCCCATTTTGCAAATGGGAAGACTGAGATTCAGAGAGATTCACTAATACATCAAAGTCACACGTCTGTGGGAGGGTGAGGGCTGGGGTTTCAAGCTGGTCGTCTGCAGAGCCCTAAGCTTTCTCACTACCACGCCCTTCCCATAAGAGCAGCCCAGGGCCTCAGGGGTCGGGGGCTGGTATTAGCTCTTCCAGGTGGGAGAGCCAGAGGAGGGAGCAGCAGGGTCGCCCCTGAAGCCCTGTAGGATTTCCTGGAGACTTATGGCGAGAGCAGGCCTGGGTTGGGGGCCAGAATCCACCATTTTCAGTGCCCACTATTTTGTTCCCAAGTAAGAAACATCCAGGCCAGGGGCATTGCGGGTGTGTATGGGAAACAGCCAGGGCCTCCGGATTGCAGCGTGGAGGGCAGGAGGGAGCAACATGAAGGGGATGATGGGGGAAGCTGGGCTAGCGTCACTTTAGGGCCATTTGCAAACCTCATTCTCTAGGCAGTGAGAAACGGAGGGTGGTCAGGGAATGGAACGAATCGGGGAGAAAGGGTGTGGGGCCCAGATGATGGCATTGAAGGTACAAGTCAGGAACTGAACTGTCTGCTGAGGGGTGTTCATGGTCATCCATTTATTCATCTGTTGTGTCCTTGAACTGTTACATTCTTCCCAACTAACATACAAGCTCATTGAGGTCAAGTGGAGGAGCGAATGTCGTGGGTGCTCAGGCGGCCGTGGGGAGTTTCAGCAATTAGGGGCGGCTCACTGCTGTCAGCACCAACTACCTTCTCCCCCCGACCTGGCCCCTTGTCTCCAGTTGCCATGGTTTTTTCTTCTTCTTCCTCCTCTAGGGCAGGTAAAACCCCAAGGAATGCCTGGAAGTGGGAGGAGTGGAAAGCGGGTGGTGAAGGGAGCAGGCAGGCAGGGGGTTCTTGGTGCCCTCCATCTGCTGTGGGAATTCCAGGCAGCTGGGGAGAACTTGGATGGACTGTTTTCACTAGGAGTCATACCCACTAACCCACACCCACACACAGACCTCCACATTTCTCATCTGAACACAGAGAACATATTTCAGAGTTGTGATTATCTCACTATGTGTGTGAGGGGGAAAAGCTGACAGGTAAGACAATCCTATTCAGGAGAGAGAAAGTGTGTGAGACAGAGAGAGAGAGAGAGAGAGAGAGAGAGAGAGAGAGAGAGAGAGGAGAGTGTGCAATAGCAAGAACTAGAAGGAAATGTACTTTTATTATTATTATTATTTTAAGACAGAGTCTTGTCCTGTCACCCAGGCTGGAGTGCAGTGGTGCAATTATGGCTCACTGTAGCCTCGACCCCCTGGACTCAAGTGATCCTCCAACCTCAGCCTCTTGAGTAGCTGAAACCACAGGCGCGTGCCACCATGCCCAGCTAATTTTTTTATTTTTATTTTTTGTAGAGATGAGGTTTGGCTATATTGCCCAGACTGGTTGCAAACTCCTGGCCTCAAGCCATCCTCCCACCTCGGTCTCCCAAAGTGCTGGGATTACAGATGCAAACCGCTTTGTCTGGCCAAATTTGATTTTAAATATGCCAATTAGCATCTATGCTGATCCTATGAATCCACTAATTACTTAGCTTTACCTGAGCACACAGGAGTCATTTAATATAAACTGCACATACCCCTCTTCTTACTCATTGCTTGTCAGTTCATTCAGCTAGCACACATGTATTGAGTATCCACTGTGGGCAAGGTACAGGAGGTCTTCACTGAGCCAGCCAGGCAAAGCCTTCCCACGTGCAGCTTGCAGTCTGGTGGAGGTGTGAGGAGGGGGCCCCAGTAACCAGGAAAGTCACAGCATGGTGTGGGCAGGGCTCTGTATTGGGGAAATATCGGATCAGGTAGGAGCTGCGGAGTCCTGGGCACCCCCAGCATAGGCTACATCTGACCCTCTGACTGTCTGCCTCCCGACCCCTCTGGGTTTCAGAAGGGTAGAACTATATCAGTCTTGCTCTCTGTCATTCTTCTGGATAAAGCACATGGAATGGCCCTGGTAGGTACTTATTAGATGAATAGATATCACTTTTTAACACCTACTCAGGCACAGTCCTTGGCATGACCGGCCTGTTTCATACTGCATAATTGCTGTCTCTATTTCCTTTATGTAGATAAGGGGACTTGGAGAGGTGAGATTGCTCGCATCGAGTTTTATGGTGAGAGATTGATAGAGTGGGGATTGGAACTACTTCTTTCCCAAGATCTCATTCCCCCCATTCCCCCTTCTCCCAAAGCCAGACCTGCTTCTATCAGCACCTGCCACCTTCTCAACAGCCTGCACCAGGTAGAGGTGAGGGAAGGAAGGGCAGGTGGGAAGGAGGGTGGAAGGAGAGGGCAGTCTGGAGTCAGGAATATCTGCGGCGCCCAGTCTCAGCGTCTTGTGATGCTGAAACTCAAGAGCCCCCTGACTCAGCAGGATATTAATAACCCTGGCCGGTCCTGGGAGGGCACTTCTGCCAGGGAGGAGAACAGCATGGCTGTGTACCCTCCCTGCCACCGTGGCAGCTCACACTCCACTGTGCTCACCTTGTCTGGCTCCGCACACAGGGAGCTCCCTGGAAGCTCTTTGGAGCAGATGCTAGTCTGTATCTCCAGACCCTAACACAGAGCGTGGTGCACTGAAGGCACTCAATAAATAACTGTGAAAGGAATGAGTGAATGGATGGATGGACGGATATATAAATGAACCTTCAAAATTCCTAGAAACATCCCTCCCAGTTCCTCTCCCTACCTTTATCATCTAGTTGCACATAACATGTGCTCAATGAACACGGGTTGGCCGGGTACAGTGGCCCACACCTGTAATTCCAGCACTTTGGGAGGCTGAGGTGGGAGGATCGTTTGAGCCCAGGAGTTCGAGACCAGCCTGGGCAACATAGTGAGACCCCTGTCTCTACAAAAAATTTAAAAAATTAGCCAGGCATGGGGGCACACACTTGTAGTCACAGCTACATGGAAGGTTGAGGTGGGAGGATTGCCTGAACCTGGGAGGTAGAGGCATGTCCTCACCACTGCAGCAGTCCTCGTGGATAGCAGCAAACCCACATGCAGATGCCTCATGCCAAGAGGTTCTTTCTGGAAACTGCCTGGTCATACCCGGTTAAGAGGTTCCAGCCCCACTCTGGCCTAGGTAACAGAGTGAGATCCTGTCTCAAATAGTAGCAGTAGTAGTAATAATAATAACAAATACACACATATTCATGTTTAACATTGCCCTGAACTGAATGCATTTTTCAAGCATTGTGTGTGTCTGATGTGGCCCTGGGCTGACTATAGGGTGGGCAGAGACTCATCCTCATCCTCTAGAACAGGGAGAACGTGGAGTCCAATGCGCCTCTCCCCCATCCCAGACAGACATGACTAATCCATCGCCAGGCAGCCATGACTAGTCAATCACGGCACTCTGTCCTGATAACCTGGGGTCCAGCTCAACACAGTCCCCTCGTCAACAATAATACTTGGAATTATCCCCTTCTATGCCTGCTGCACTTCTCCATCTGAGTCTAAGAGACCACAGATGAGGGCAGCCGGAGAAGAGCCCCCTCTTCCATAGGCAGAAGCTACTCTCCTCTCTGGTGATAAAATGCAGAGTCGTGGGTGGGCTTAGCTGGGGGAAGGTTTCTGGGGACAGTAAAGCATAAGCTCTATAGGACCAGAAGTTGCCTTCCTGCTCTGCTGTGGGGAGACCCCAAGGTGGCCCAACCCCAGTGACCTGGGCTCTGAGGGGGATGCTTGGGGGTCGGGTCTTCCTGAAAACACCCTAGGAAATCCCATAGGACAGCAGAGAACCACATCACCCCAAACTCTGGGCTGCGGGCATGTGCACATGTGTGTTTGAGGTCAGCAGTGATTATCAGGATACTGAACAACCAGCAGGCCATGGGTGCTGCTCAAGGGGACAGGCAGGTGCCAGGTGAGCGCAGGAGTGAGACCTAGAGGTCCTGCTGCTGTGCCAGGCACTAGCCCAGGTAGCTGCTGGGTTTGGGGTAGGTCCAAGTATCTAGAGGTTTCCAGGGAAAGGTGCTGAATGGCCTGGGAAGTGGGATGGGGAGACCCTCCAGGGGCCCAGAATGCTGGCTCTTTGCCAACAGTAAATGCATGAAGTATTTCTTTTTTTTTTTTTTTTTTTTTTTTTTTTTTTTGAGACGGAGTCTCGCTCTGTCGCCCAGGCTGGAGTGCAGTGGCGCAATCTCGGCTCACTGCAAGCTCGGCCTCCCGGGTTCACGCCATTCTCCTGCCTCAGCCTCCCGAGTAGCTGGGACTAAAGGCGCCCGCCACTGCGCCTGGCTAATTTTTTTTCTATTTTTTAGTAGAGACGGGGTTTCACCATGGTCTCGATCTCCTGACCTTGTGATCTGCCCACCTCGGCCTCCCAAAGTGCTGGGATTACAGGCGTGAGCCACCGCGCCCGGCTGCATGAAGTATTTCAATGTTTCAACAAATGGGAGTGGTGGCCCTCATGCATTCCAGCCGGATAGCAGCAGCCCCATGGGCGGATGCCTCATGCCAAGAGGTTCTTTCTGGAAACTGCCTGGTCATACCTGGTTAAGAGGTTCCAGCGTCACCCTTGGGCTCCCAAGGCCCTGAAGACACAGAGCAGTTGCTAGGTACATGTCTGTCCATTTAGCTAAAAAGGAGAGTTTTTCCCAGTGTACTGTAAGGCATTTCTGGAGCTCACATGCAAAAATTAAAAATCAAAGCGCAGACCGGAAGCTCAGGCCTGTCTACCCGGCCTGCCGCCTCTGTGTTCCCCAGTGGCTGTGCCGCTGGCTGCCCAGGGCGTCACCTGTGCCGTGTGCGTGGCATGTTAATGTCAGGCTTCTAACAATCCTGTTCTTAACGCGTGTCTCTCCTCTCCTTAGGGAGTTGTCATTCTGTTGATCGTTCAAGGAAACATTTGTACTGGGTGAGCTGAGACTCCTGCATCAGGAGAGGAGCTAGGAGGTTAGCAGCTTATCTGAAAATGTTAGCACTGGAAGGACCCTCAGGGCCACCAGCTCAAACTCCTCCCCCGATGGATGAAGATCCTGAAGCCCAAAAATGGAGTCAGGGACTCAGCTACAGTCCCAAAGCTTTCAGGGGACAGAATTGGGGCAAGAAATTCTGAGAAGTGTGGGAGGGGAAGGGTCAAGGCACTGGCCGTGGGGTCACAGGCGTGTGTTTGGATCCTGGTGTAGGACTTGGATAAAGTTGTTTCACCTTTCAGAGCCTCAGTTTCCCTATCTGTAAGGTGGGGACAAGGAAGAGCCCCCTCCTTCCAGGTCTGGCACATGTTCTGTTTTGTGGGGTGCGAGTCGGGGTTTGGAAGACAGAGGTGGTGCTTTCGGCTTCACGGTGGATGGGTGATGTAAGCTGACCTCAGAGAATGAGTTCATTTGAATAGCAGTTCAGGGATATGTCCCTGTATTTGACAGGAAAGTATATTTTCTTTGCCTTCCAATGTTGCCCCAGTTCACTGTCTTATGAATTCAAAGCCAAAGGTGGCCTTTCCCCCTTTGAGGTGGGGTGAGCACTCCCTGTTGCTAGAGGCTGTTCTAGGTAAGGAGAGGTCCTTCTGCTCAGGCTGGGGACACTTTCCAGGGTCAAGGGTTCACCTACTCCTGGCAGGGTGATCACCTGCAGGGCTCCTACACCCTTCTGAGCACTCTGCAGTCATGATTACATTCTTATCTTCTCACGACAACCCTGAGAAGTGGTGCTGTTGTGCCCATTGTACAGATGGAAAAATTGAGGTGAGAAGGCGTGTCCAAGGATATAAGTGGCAGCACAGGGACTCTCAACCTCAGCTGTCAGGTTCTGAGGCCAGGCTCATAAATGTCAGGCTTACCGCGAATGTGGCCAAAGACCATCAGATAGGCCACTGGAGGACCATCCTGGGGCCATCTCAGCGTCCCCAGGTGACCACGCCATGCATGCTTGGCTCAGGGCCCCATAGGCCTCAAGGTGTTCTCCAAAAGCAGTAAAAGGAGCTGGGGTCATCAGAGCTACGGAGAGGGGTCCCGGAGGAGCCTCTGGGCAGGGCAGGGAGCGGGCCAGATAACCACAGAACTGCATCGTGTAGCCAAGTTGGACTCCAGAACCAGCAGGACCAAGAAGAGAGGAAGTCGGGCCCAGAACTTCTCTTTTCCCAGATTCAAAAGAAAAATCTCCTGGGAGTCCTTTTGAATGTGAAAAGCCATGTCCCTCCAACTCCCAGGTGACGCAAAAAGCAAAGCATGTGGCTAAGTGACCGTGGTCGCTTCTCCCTCCCAGCCTGCACGTCTGTGTTTACTCCACCAGTAAAAAAAAAAAAAAAATGAACCCAGTGAAAAAGGAGTGAAGGGTAGGGATGGGAGGCAGAAGAGCCTGTGAGGAATCCCCAGGGGGGACAACTCACCAGGACCCCCAGGAGGAGGAGGAGCCCCACTCACAGAAATGGGGGCAGCTTGGGTTAAGTGTGGACATCCTAGAGGTCGTGGGCAGCGGCCAGCCAAGTCCACGGAGCGAGAGACCAGTGGCAGCTGGAGCTGTCTCCATCCATTAGGTCGAGCGTCATGAAACGAGAACTCCATGCTGGTTCCCAAGATCAAGAGTTGACTTTGTGAGCAATGGTACCTGCTACCTTCTAGGGAGCCCTGATCCCAAGGCCTTCCTTTGAATAGAAAAGATTGACCAAGAGCGTGGTAGGAGGAGGAAGAGAGAGGGACCCTGTCTCACCGTGTCTTACAGCCTGGACTGCCGGAAAGCACAGACATGGCGATGTTTGGGGAAATATCACTGTTTCCTTTTGGCAGGATTCAGAACAAGGGTCAGGGCCAAGGTCATAGGATTCAGAATTCAACGCTTTGATGGACCAAGAGTTTGTATGCCAATGGTGACAACTTAATGAGGAAATGGTTGCACACAACACAGTGTGTGTGAATGTGCACATGAGATCAGGACAGAAGCAGCCAGGGAATACCTTTCTGTCAATCAGTTTGTCTCGTCGTGGGTCGTCGTTCAGATTTTTCAGCTGCCTTTCGTTACAAAGATTGCTGCGCCAGGCTTGCCTACAGCTGTCGTTCATCTGTGCAGGACTTTGCATGGTTGCAAGTGGGTGCTTTTGGGGTGGGGCCTACATGGGCCTCTTTTTGAATGAAGACAATGATGAGGGGAGCGAGGGTGGGGGTGCGGTGCTCTGAAGGCCGCTGCCATGAGCTCCCCAGGGCAGTGGGAGGCAGAGGGCTGAGGCGCAGAGCAGGTCGTTCTGTAACTGGGTCAATTACTTAGTGACCAGCACATGTCTGAGAGGAAGGCCACATCTGCTTTGCTGTCATGGAGGCCCAGATCACCTGCCCAGTAAGGAAGAAAGATGTTTTCCTCTAGGTGAGGAGTCACCGGTGGGAGGGGGAAGCAGCTTCCTCCCGCTGATAATGCGTTTTCCCTTCTGATTGCAGCCTTTCCTCAGCTCCTGCTCTCCTTGCTGATGCAAACCTCTTCCCAATCACCTCCACACACCCCTGCTGCCCCGAACGGGAGCCTGTGAGAAGCCTGCACACCTGGCGAGAGGATCAGGTGGACCCAGGAGAAAGATTCCGTGTCTCAGCCAGCTGCGGCTCCTTCCACAACTTCTCCAGCTCCCCACATTGGGAGTTGGGAGAAACTGTCCCAAAAGCAGGAGGGGGAATGGGCGGGGTGAGGATGGAAATTCAGATTCAGATCCAAGAGCTGATTCTGAATTGCTTATGTGTGAAAAGAGACACTGTGGCTGGGAGGAGAGCTGCAGCTGGTGTTCTCATTTATTTCCCAGGCTTGATGGCCAGGTGACACTGGATAGTCTAACCCCATTGCTCTTCTGACACAGAGCGGTGTTCCCCTGGACTCCCCATCACCGTGGAACAGAGAACCTTGGCCAGAGGAGAGGCTTGGCCAATGATGACTAATCGGAACCGACATTTCCTGAGCACCTACTACCTGTAGCAATTCCTACACATTTTCTCAGTGAATCCGTCCAACAATCCCAGGAGGTAGGTGCCATGACTATCCCCACTTGACAGATGAGGTCACTGAGGCCCAGAGAGGTGGGAGTGGAGGTCTGGGTTCCCACCAAGCCTGGGGATTGCTCTTGGCACTCCTAGTTTGAGCTTTCCTTGTCTCCTATCCTGAGAGGCAGGACTTGCCTCCACCATCGACTTTGTGTTGTCTAGTGTTTTTGGCAACATCGCCAGGCCAGCATGCTCACACTCGGCCTGCATGCATGTGTGTGTGCATATGCATCCTTACACCCACTCACACTTCCTCAGACTGCACCGCCTCCCTGATTTGGCCTGTGTCTGGCACATAGTAGGTGCTTAGACAACCTAGGTGAGGTGCACAGGCAGCCTGGTCGATGTGATATGAATAATCCCACTAGACTTGCTGCACCCCAGAGGCAGGACCCAGTGGATCTCTCACTATGGGCATCCCCAGGGCTGGGGGATGCTGGCACACAGTAGGTACTCAGTGGGTAGCCCACAATTGCCCAGAAGATGCCCCCTGAGCTCAAAGCTGGCAGGACTGGGCAGTTACCCACTCTCACTGAGAAAGGGGTGCCAAGGCTCCTTTGCATCCTGTCTCCGGAGCCTGAGGAGTCCTCAGAGACTCCGGAATTCATGGCAGTGAGCAGCAATGGGTAGACCGGCTGCCTGTGATCCCTGGCTCTCTGCTGCTCCGTGGAGGGTGGAGGGGGCGGACTTCCTTCTCACAGCAGAGACCCCTCCCCGGGGAGCTGAGCAGCTTTGCCTGGAGGAGCCTGGGCTCTTCTGGGCTGAGCTTTGCTGCTTTCCTTTCCCTGTCATGCTGCTGGAACTCGGGAAAGAGACATTTCCATGGGAACTCACAGATTGGAGGGATCCCAGCCAGGCTCCTGGTGGAAGAAACTTTGCAGAGAAAGGCATAGTGGCTCAGTAGTATTTCCACCCAGTCCACAGGGGCTGTTCTCACTGCCCAGGGCTCACATGCCATGAGCCCTGGAAGAGGCACCAAGTCACTCCCAGCTCCCAGTCCCTGTATCTCCTTTTTTTTGGCTCTGTCACCCAGGCTAGAGTGCAGTAGTGCAATTTGATCTCAGCTCACTGCAACCTCCACCTCCCAGGTTCAAGTGATTTTCATGCCTCAGCCTCCCAAGTAGCTGGGACTACAGGCACGCACCACCACGCCTGGCTAATTTTTGTATTTTTAGTAGAGATAGGGTTTCACCGTGTTAGCCAGGCTGGTCTCAAGCTCCTGACATCAAGCGATCCGCCCACATCAGCCTCCCAAAGTGCTGGGATTACAGGTGTGAGCCACCGCGCCCAGCTAGTCCCTGTGTGTTTTGCTGGCAACTGGAGACTGCAATGCCGGTTCCCTCCCAGGTCTGTTGGGAAGAAACAATCTTGGAATGATAAGCTTGGAACCGAGACTATATATCAGTGAGCCCAACCATGAGGCCTGGATTCAAATAGGAGCCCTGCCCTCCCAGGATAACCCAGGACACATCCTTCAACCTCAGGATTCTCAGCTGAAGAATGGCCAGGATAAGAGTCTCTTTCACAGAGTGGTGGTTAAAGCAGAAATTGGAGATCGTCAGTAAACGGCTGTGCTTCGTGCCTGAGTGTGTAATACCAGAGCCACCTTGTGTTAAGCACTTTCTAGGAGTCAAATTGATTTCAAGCATTAGTTCACTAAATCGTTAGACCAAGCTGAGGTATTAGAGAACATTCTAACCTCCATTTTCCAGATGAAACAACTGAGGCTTGGCAAGGTGAGTCACAGAGCCAGGAATGGGACCCCAGGGCTGCTTGACTCTGAAGCCCCAGATTTCAACTGTGACTGTATTAGGTGCTCATTTAAGATCTGGAAGGACCGACAAGGTTCAGCCACATCCCATTCCGCAGCTGAGAAAACTGAGACCCAGAGCAGGGAAGAGACCAGTTGAGTCACAGAACTGCTGGTGCTGGAACCAGGCCTAAGGTTCCACAATTGCTGCTCACATTTATCGAGCACTTACTGTGTGCTAGGTTCGAAATTGCTTTCTGTCTATCGTTGTATTTGATCTTGACCATAACTCTAGGAAGATGGAGACTATTATAATCCCATTTTTCATTTGGGTAAAGTGAGGCAGAGAAGGAAGTAGCTTACTCAAGGTCACACAGCTAATTAGCGGGAGAGGTACAACTCATACCCAGAGAGTCAGGCTCTAGGGCCCTCATCCAAGCCGCTCTATGGCACTGTCTCCCAGCCAGGGCAGGCTGGCCTTGCCCGGCAGCCTGGGGCCTAGGCTGACTTGCCTGCCAAGGGGGTGGGATCTGCATGACTCCTACGGTACAGCTGCCACTGGGCAAGGCAGGGTGCGACTGAGCTGCAGTACTCAGGGAGACGGGCACGGAGTTGGGACTGGCAAGCTCCGTGTGCTCGAAGGCCATTAGCCCCCTGCCTCTCCGAAGAGAAGTTTATCCAACAAAATGCAGGCTAGCAAAGAACACGTTCCGCTTTATGTGTCTCTTGTTGTAGGCAGTGCACATCTTGGGAGATGTGTAGATGAAAGGCGCCATATAAAATGCAATCAATTATGAATCACCATTACTGAATTAATCACATGTATGATTAATACACTAATAATAATTAATGGGAGTATGGGCTAGAGATTAGAGCTGAGGACTGACAGGGAAGGGTCAGATTGCTTCTAGCAGCCTCTGCCACTGCCTGGAGGTGTCACCTTGGGGAAGGCCTCAGGTTCCCCCTTCCCCTACCTTGGCAGTAGAAGGGGTCCCAGGATGTCCTGAACACCCCTAGATGGTCCCGGGCACAGGATCTTACCACTTCCTTAACAGCTGCATCTCAACTGCTCAAGGTCAAGGGGACAAAGAGTTTCTCAAAGAATCAAAATCTTGGCCTGGCATAAGTGAACAGAGTGAGCGAGGAGAGGGATGAGAACTTGGTAGGGGTGTCCTTTGAGCTTGCACTTGACTTAAATCAGCAATGTGAGCTCATTTTTTCTGTCTGTCTGTCTGCATCAGGATGTGTCTTCTCTTGGAAGTCCCCAGAGGGCCTGGACCTCATCTGTTACCTCTCATTACAAAGCTGGTAGATTATTTTTGCTTGTGACTTTATAATTTCCTGTTACTCATCTATACCGTGCATATTTCCTCATTGTAAAAGAGTCAAGCAACCCAGAGAGGATATCTATAATAAAGCCCATTGGTCCCCCCTCATCTCCCCTGTTCATACTTTGGTGTGTATCTTCATTGTCCACATATATAATGGATGTGTCCATATATAGAGAGGACTTGTATACAATCATATGGATATAATCATATATATGTATGGTTATATACAAATCCTTTTAAAAAATATAGATGGAATAAAATTAAATGCATTGTTCTGCAGATGCTTTTTGATAGCAAATTCCGCATACACAATTCAAATTAAAACTGTGCATTGGAGCCAAAATCCCACCAGTGAAGAGGATGATTAGGCTGCTGGTGAGAGGGGAGCCAGCGGTTATTTTCGGGGAGATTCATTAACACTTTCCTGCCCCTGGTGCTCAGCTTCTTTTCATGGCTGGAAAAAGGTCATTTTTCAGAAACTACCTTAATGAAGTTTAAAAATGAACGTCCCTCAACCACCTGGTCCCCGCATGGCTGAAATCCTATTTGTTCCCTATCCTGGAAAATAAGTGCTGTATGGTTCACTTAAAAGGAACATCGTCTCCTGGAGGCTGCTGTGGAGTGCAGTCAACTCAGGATCATAGCACAGGGACCACCCTCCTGGGCAAATCCCCTCATCCTCAGATGGGGAAACTGAAGCCAAGAGCAGGGAAGGGATCTTCCCCAGCCACACACAGTGTGGTAAGTGCTGAGCCAAGAAAAGCCCATTATCCCAACTCTCAGTGCAGTGCTCTTTCCATTATCCTGGGGTCTGGAAATGAGACCAGAAGACAGCTTCTGGCGTAGGTCCCCGAAAAAACCCTGTTGGCATCAGCTTGTTGCAGAGGCAGGGAGTATTGGGGGGGTGGGGGCTGGCGGGGAGGCACGTTAAAAATTGTTTCTAGTAGCACATATCTTTGCATACGGATCACTGAAACCCTCCTGGCAGTGCTAGGGAGGAGGCACCCCTGGTCCCTCTGCTGTGTTTAGATGAACTACAAATAAGAAGCGGCCCCTCCATCTCTTTGGCTGTTCCTGACAGCGTCCAGTCCACAGTGATGATGGAGGAGCAGGGCGGTTCCCAGGGATTGATGACCCTGCCCCGGGGTGACAGCAGGCTGAGGGCTGACCCTGGTCATCACTCACCCTGTGCAGGAGCCCCACGCCCTGCCCTTCACTGCTGCCTGCAGGCTGAGTGCTTAAAAATCACGCCACTAAGATCTGTTCTCTTCTCCCAAGGAGCTTCCTCCTGCATAGAACAGGTAACTAGGGGCTGGCCCATGTCTGCCTTCCTGAGCTGCTTGGTGGGATAGGCCCATCTCCAGTGGTAGGCATCTGAGAGCGTGTGCAGGTAGAGGCACACAATGGCCCTGTTTTGACCCCTCTTTGAAGAAAGAAGGATTTACCATTCATATCTCACATATGGGGAAACTGAGCCCCAAAGCAATCTGGGCCGTGTTCCAAGTTAATCAGCCAGCCAGGCCAGTGACAGAGCATCACCCAGGAACCCAAGAGCCCTGCCTCCATGGCCAGAGTCCTTAGCTATGTGACCTTGGGCAAGTTACTTAACATCTCTAACTTGAGGCTTTGCTACTAGCAGTGAAGTCACTGGGCTTTGGCGAAGATTCAGTGAATAATGCACACAAGCTGGTTTGCATGGAGTCTGGCATAAAACAGGTGTTCAATAAATATATTATTATTATTATTACAGCAGATGACAATTTTTAATTCTGCATCCTCTGCCTGTTATGTCACAATATTCTAAATATTATTCAGCAGTATAACTCCCTCTCCAGTTTTCAGGGCAGCTGAGAGCAGGGAAGGGTTAAGGTGGAGGTGAAGGGTGGCAGCAGGGCCGGGCACTGAGGTGCCATGTCTTGTTCCATTCCCAACACCCTCTATGACCTTGGGCTGGTCTCTCTCTCTCTCTCTCTGCCTCTCTCTCTGTCTGTCCTCAGGCCCTTTGTTCTTGATGCATCCAAATGATAGTGCTGGCTGCTCAAGGCTGCAGTGAGCCCACCCCAGGAGGCCAGGAGTGTCCGAAAACCACATGTGCTTCTGGAAGATGTGGAAACTCTCCCAGAAGCCCTGGGAGGCAGCCTGGTAGGAAACCACCCGGGGGTCGGAGAGTACAGGGCTGCCCGATGTGATGTTGCCGACTCGGTGGCCTCTGCCCTGGGTTGCTGCTACGGGAGCCCTCCCACACCTGCCTCCCATGCTTGCAGGGGAAGGAGGCAGAGAACCCCTTAGCCAGGCCCCTCCTGCCCCCCTACTCTGCACTCTCTGCAGAGCTGGCTTGGCTTCGTCAAAAGCAGGGCCCATCAGGGTGGAGGCGGCGATGTGTCAGCTGGTATTCAGGCTCTGGTTGTGCGCTCAGATCGCTCCCCCTCCCCATCTCCCCAAATCCACCCACCCACCCCGGTACCCACTGCTTGGGGCCTTCTGGGTGGCAGCACTTCACAGGGAGAGACCGAGGAGCAGCCCTGAGCCCCTGGCTGTGGGGGGTGGGGGAACTGACTCACTTGGCCCCCCTCCCTCGTGCCGATGGGGCAGCCCCCACACCCATGGGTGCTGGCACCCCAGCAGGCCCCCAGGTTTTGGAAAAGGAAGCTGCAGCCCGGCTGCGCCTGACCGGAGCCGGCTGAGGATGCGCTCTGGGCGCAGGGACCCGCTGGCCCCCGGGCCGGGAGGCGATGTTTAGGCAGCGACCCCCCAGAGGCTGCCAGGGCCACCCTGGCCGCGGGCCCGCGGGGACTCCCTTGCTCGCCGCGCCCCTCCCCGGGCCGTGGCGCGTCCCCCGAGCCGCGCAGTATTTCCTTCCTGCACCTTTAAGAAGACCGTTGCTCCGTGGTGGGATGGTGTGTTAAAGCCACACAGAGGAAGTTACGCAGCCCGGATCAGACCGAGAGATAAAAGCCCCGATGGTGATCGTGAGTGATGGCAAGAGGATTTAGCCTCGGCATTAACTTGGAGCGGAGTGCAGGGGGGCAGTGAAGCGCCCGCCATCTGGCCCGCGCCGCGCCGGGGGGATGCCCCGGCTCCCCGACGAGCCGCCGCGAAGCCCACCCGGGCCGGGGGCCGCCCGGCGCCGGAGCGCGGGTCCTCCCCGGGCCGCCCAGGGGGGCCAAAAAGTTTGCACTTGTTAGCGGCGACCTCCCGCTCCTCCCGGGCGGGCGATGCGGGCGGCGCGGGCGGCCCCCTCCCCCGGCCCGCGTCTCCGGGACGGCTGCGGGCGGCCCCCCCGGCGGCCGGAGGGCTCCCCGGCCCCGATCTGACGGCGGCGGCGGCGGCGGCCACAGCGGCGGGAGCGGCGCGGGGAAGGAGCAGCGGCTTGCAGCCCTCGGCCCGCGCCCCCACCCAGCGCCAGCCCGAGGGGGGAGGCGCAGCGCCGGAGGGTGGCGGTCCTCGGCCCTCCCGGGTCTCCGCGCCGGGAAGCCGCTCCGAGCCGGGGTAAGGCGGGCGGGGAGAGCCCGGGAGGCGGGCGGGGGAGAGGCTGCAGCTTGGCCAGGCTGGTTTCATTTTTAAAGGGCTTCGGTGACCATGCAGGCTTGCCCGGGCCCGGGAGCCACTTACAGCGGCCCGGCAAAGGCTCGGATGCAAAAGTTGTTTGGTGGCGGCTGCTACGAGCTGAGGACTGGAGTCGCCCCAGAGGGGTGTGTGAGGGTGCGTTCTTAGCAGCATCTTAAAGGGGTAGCTTGTCTTTCTGGCCGGCTTCCCCCGGGTCCTTTCCTTCGTGTGTGTGTGTGTGTGTGTGTGTGTGTGTGTGTGTCTATGTGTGTCGGGGAGGGATGTTGCAAGGATGCTCGGATGTGTCTCGAAAAAGGAAATTAACCCTACTCCCGCGCCTCTCCCCCACCCCAATTTCACCGCCACCGCTTAGAACCACCCCCATCCCGTGCCCTCCCATCTCTCTGCAAACTGGGAGCCTGTGAGTTGCACAGAGAAACTCCCGCGGCTGGGGCTGGAAACTTCTCCTGGCGCCGGGAGGGGGTCGGGAGGTGAGGGGGCGCAGGCACCGGCTTGGGGCCGGCGTGGAGTCGAACCTGGAACTGAGCGGCGCGCAGGTTGGGGGAGCAGAGGCGGCGGGAAGGCGGGAAGAGAGGACCGCGGGCTCTCAGGGTCCGCCCGCTCTGGAGTAAGTTGGCCGTCTGGGCGGGGGGCGGCGGCAGCCGGGTAGCCGCAGGCTGCAGCGCCGGGGCAAAGGATCCAACTAGTTCCTGGGCGCCCTGCTCGGTGTCTTTTAATTAAGTAAGGCAGTGCCGAAAAAGGGGGCACCTCAGTCCGGGCCGGGCCTTTATTACAGGCTTAATTATTAATTGCTCCCGTGGCTTGCACGCAACTTTGGGAAGACAAAAAGCAGCTGCGGGGCTGCCGGGTCGTCGGTGTCCCAGGCTCGCAGCCGGCCAGAAGCACTGACTCGACCCCGGCCCCGGCCTCGACCCCGCCCGCCGGGACCCACCCGAGGCCGGATGCTCGCGCCCCGCCTCCCGCGCCCAACTTTCCAGGGGTCCTGCGGGCGGGGACCCAGGGGCCAGATAAAGGGCCCGCTCCGGAGCAGGGGACACCGGGGCTGCCGGAATTAGGACGCCCGCCGAGGCTGCGGTGAGCGCCGGGCGCCCGCTGGACCCCGCCCGGGGCGGAGGACGGGAAGGTGACCCCGCCGGCCAAGCTCCCTTTCCCTCCCGGCAACCCCCACCCTCCCCCGAAGGCAGATTTCACCCCCCTCCGCCGCCCCTGCCGAGGAGGGAGAGGGAACCCCGGGGTGGGCTGAGTCCCCTCCAGTCCCAGGAGCCCCCAGCGCCCTCTCTCCGGTGCCCCCAGGGGCCCCGCGCCCGCCGCGGCAAGTTTCCCACACGGCGAGGGCGCAGCCGGCAACTCCGAGAGGAACCTGCTGGCGAGCCCAGCCAGCTCGGGAGGCGCTAATTCAATAAGACAGAGAAATCTGAGTTCAGAAATCCTGATAAAATCTAATTTTCGGGTTTTAATACCCTGGCTATCAGCCCCCCTCGGTTCCTGAGGACTCTTAAAAGAAAATAAAGCACATTGATTCTATTTGTTTCTGGGAGCTGCAGTTTCTTAATAATATCAGGTGAAGATAAATTTTCCACGGAGAAAACGATCCTCCGGGATGCAGCCTTTTACTCTGAAAATTTCCCTGCCGACTCCTCACTCTCTGCGCTCCTCCTCGTTATCCGGGGACTCCTGTGTCTCTTCCCCCCTTCTCTTTTTTCTTTTTGGCAGAACCCGCCTGTAATATTCGTGTGCTGAGCTCATAATTCCCCCTGCGATGCCAGCAACGCCCAATTGATTGACTAGTTGTAAACACATTTTTCCCCTGGCAGATTTTGTTGTTGTTAGGGGTTTTTTATTTATTTATTTATTTTCCAGGGAATGCGTGGCATTTAAACCAACAGGACTGCAATTAATAGATTTGCGAGTTGCACCGCGCGCGCCGCTCGCCCCAGCCTCCCGGCCTCCGGGCCTCGCTGCCTCCCCGCGCCCGGCGGCGTCCAGCGCCCTGCAAGCCCCGAGCAGCCGCGGGTCCTGCAGCTGAAGGAAGGCGGCAGCTGCGCCCTGCTTGCAAGCCGCAGCCCGGCGTCCTGGTTGTCCCAGCAGCCAGGAGCTCCCTACCTGTTAGTGAACAGTTGGGAGTCGACTGCTGGAAGAATTAATTAGGAACGTGCTGTGCTCTGGGCAGCGCGAGCTCGGGTAGTGGCATCCAAACCTTTGCCGGCCGCGCTATTTTATTTTTACTACATTTTCTCAGGTTGCAAAAATAGACACCGGGCACGTTCTTTCTGAGAGTTTTCTAGCAAGGAGCGCCTTCAAGGCCGGGCAGGCTCTATAACAGGTTCCTCTTTAAACAGTCAGAGGTGAGACGGGGAAAATGGTCCTGGCTGGGTTCTCATTCATCTCCATCAGCAGCCCTTCACCCAGAGAGAGGGGCAGGGGTCGCCCTAACGCAGATGAATGGGTCCCATGCCTGGAGCCCTGGGGCCCTGGCTGGGGGCTGCTCCGAGCCTGAGGTGCTCAGGGCAGCAAGTGTCCGCCACTTCGGTTTGTCATTTTTGGCAGGAGCGTTTTTCTGTCTGGGTAGAGGCTGGAGTTTCATGGAAGCACAGTTAACTCTTCAGGGGCCTTGCATGCACAGAAGGTGAAGAGGATGTCAGGGGAGAGCCAGGCTCAGACTGGACATTTGGGGCGGTTTGGGAGGTCAAATGCAATCATCGGAGGCATAGTAACCAGAATAATTAATCATGCAGGCACTTCTGCTGTAACTTATTGCAGTAACCTTTGCCCTATTGGCCAATATTTTTGGCCAGAATCCCATGCTGGCTGGACTTGGATTCTCCGGGTGACGTATGCAGTGTCTGGAACACACCACAGTACTGTAGTCATGTTATTTCCCGATGTAACGTTCATGTAACTGGTATCTATTTTGATATAACAGTTATATCTATTTTGATTTTAAATAATTAACAGAAGCTTAAAATAGCACAGCAATAATCATAATAGTAACCCGTTGATAGACATACCCTCTAAGAATGATTTGCAAAATGCTGGCCTTGATCAGAAAAATCTGAACTCACAAAACATTTTCACCTCTTTGGCAGTCTTCAGTATCCCTAGTTTCTTACAGTTAAAAAAAAAAAAATTAAATTTGCCATTTCAGATTGTGCCTATGATTGGGGAGCTGTTTCTCAGTGCCTGGCTCTTCATGGTTGGCCAGCACGTGGAGCACTCTGTTCATCTGTACATATAGGTATGGGCTCATCTGCACCTATAGTTACATTCTCATCTTTGCCTTCAACAACTCTGACATTCTGACTTGATAGTCACGGTATTTTAAAGCAACCATTAAATCTTGCCTCCTGGAGATGCTTTCAAAAGTCTCTGACCCCCAAACAGGGGCACTTCTGCTGAACTAACCCTCCTATAAATGAGAGAAAAATGCATCATCTTTTAAAGAACATGCCCAAATGTGCAACTCTGATATTAATAAAAATAACCCACTTTTCTCAGGAGACTTTGCTAATGCAACCTCATTTTTTGCACATTTTGCCGGAGAGCTTTTGTTCTTATACGTCTCTATTCTCCCCCTCTTTAATTTGTTGCAGGTGTTGTTGCTAATGAGCTCTCTCTCTCCTCCCCTCTTACAATGAAAGACAAGCCAGACCCCAGGTACCTGGATGGATTGAGAGCTGAGATCTCAGAAACTTCATAATAAGTTGCCGATGGCTACCAGCCAAGGTCAGCTGAGCCCCATTAGTGCCGGCCCCCACCAAAGCAGAGCCAAATAGCCTTCTCCCCGGTTAGCACCTCAGTAGCTTTTTATTCTAGTCCAGTCACACAGCTGTTGCCACCTTAAGCTCATATGAAAGAAATCTCTTTTATTGGTCTGAGAACCCAAGTCCAGTCCCAAAGAGGGAACATGTTTCCAGCTAACATGTCCACCTCCTGATTTTATTTTATCTTTGCAATGCAGGCTGGAGGGTTATTTTGCAGTGGTGTTGAGCACGTCACCCATTAAGAGCCCTTTAAAGACCTGGATTGATTGGAAGGACAAAAATTAAAAGCAATCTGATCCGGCCTCATGCAGGATCCCTGCGGATTTTCTCCTTATCCCATTTCCATCCACTGTCACAATTTGAGAGTCCGCCTGATTTGATCAGATTCACCTCCGGGGGAGGTGTGATGACAAGGTTAGGAGGACGTGAAGTTGTGGGCAACTTTCTGATCTGTCCATCAGCAGTCTGAGAAACACTGGCTCTGAATTTTCTGTATCGGCCTTTTGGAAACAACAAGTTCCTCGCTGTTTGCAAAGCTTCAGTGCTTGGGTCCCTGGGACACCCGGCCACCCTCGCCTGGTAGATGTGGCATTTCCATGCTGAGGCCACAAGTCCCGCCTGACCCCGTCGCTGCCTCTCCAGGGCTTCTCTGGGCCGCGCCCCTGCGGACTGCGCAGCCATGCTGCACCTGCTGGCGCTCTTCCTGCACTGCCTCCCTCTGGCCTCTGGGGACTACGACATCTGCAAATCCTGGGTGACCACAGATGAGGGCCCCACCTGGGAGTTCTACGCCTGCCAGCCCAAGGTGATGCGCTTGAAGGACTACGTCAAGGTGAAGGTGGAACCCTCGGGCATCACGTGTGGAGACCCCCCTGAGAGGTTCTGCTCCCATGTAAGTCCACTTACTGCTCTTTTGCTTGCCCAGGTCAAGTGGGAGGAGGTCTGGAGTAGATCCTTGGGGTGGATGAGCAGAGCTGGGGGACCGAGATGCAAGGCTGACTTTCCTGCCTCTTGACCAGGTATGGACCAGACCTGGACCAGGTCTCTGTCCCACCTTGGAAATGTGTCAAAACAGAGGCCACCCTGAGGACACTGGGGTCATGTGACATTGTTCTCTGGGGTAGGGGCATTCTCGGCCAGCTGGCCACTAGATTAGTTCCCTTGGGAAGCCCATAGTATTTGGCTCCCCAGCCTTGAGGGTAAGCCCCACCTCCTGTGTAGGAAGTCAGCATTCTGGGCGAGTGAGCGAGATGCTACCTGCAACATGATACCCCTCTGTTCATCCTTTCTGCGGTGCAACCTCTTAGCCCACTCAATCCAATCCAGCAGACTGTACCATGAAGCTAGAGCATGCCAAGCACTGAACTGGCCCTTTGCATGGGGAGGTTTGACGGAGGCTCAGAGGGGATTCATGAAGGAGGAAGTTGGGGGTCAGGCCGGGACAGACAGTACAGCTGGGTCCCCTTCCAGTTCCATTCCTACATGCAATGGCGATAGCCCCCGGGTAAGTCCAGGAAGGCAGACATTCAGGCGTTGTCCCTTGCCTCCCTAGTTAGAGAAGGAGTAGTCCTAGGGGCACGGAGTACTTCAGTACTCAAGTAATGTTAACAGCAACAACAACAGCAGAGATAGTTGCATGTGAGCTGCCTGAGTGTGTGGGCTGAGCCTGATGCCATTGCCAGGAGTCCTCCCTTCAGCCAGCCAGGTGGATTCTGTGTTGTATAAAGAAGGAGCGTCAGGGGAGGGCTCTGACCCAGTGACGTCTGTGGGCTTCTGTTCTGTCATCTGCCAAATGGGCACACTAAGAGCACACGCTCCTAGGATCATTGTGAGGAGTTTGTGGTTTAATTAATGTAGGTAAAGGGTTCGGAATAGGACCTGGCACAGAGTAAGCGCATGCAGATGTTAGCCATTGTCATTCCGGTCATACAGGTGGGGTAACTGAGGCAGTCCAGGGGTGGTGGGTGAAGGCATCTGGCCAAGGTCACGCTCCAGGAGGTGGCGAAGCTGTGATTCCAGCTTAGAGTGGCTCCAGTGTCTCTGAGTTAAGCTGCTTCCCGCTGGGCAGTGCTTTGGAGACCGTCCCTGAGGGCAGGGCAGAGCCGGGTAGGGCAACCAGGCTGCAGGAACTCACAGGAGGGGGGTGATGCCATCCCCCAGGCAGCTTGTGCCTCTGCGTGTCCTTGGAGGAGCCTCCAGGTCTCCGGGCTTATGGTGGGGCTGACCCGGTGCCCCCACCTCGGAGTCCTGAGGACTCAATCTCATGGGTCGGCTTTGCTCACATCATAGGGCAATCAGCCCGAGAAGGTAGCTTCTTACTTGGGCTTGTCAGTGGCGATGAGGCTGTCGTTGTGGGTGGTGGCTGGGCCAGGGCCAGCTGGGGAGAGAGGGAGGGAGGGAGGGAAGGAGAAGGCGGCACGAAGCCAGGAGCTGGGGCTGGATAGTCTGTGGTCATAACTGCCCCGGGGACCGCAGGGCCAAGCAAGGGGGCTGGGCTCTGGAAGCCAGGAGGAAGGCCAGGATGGGGGCTGGTGCTCCGTCCACATCTCAGAATCGGTGGGAGGGTTCTCCACACACTCCCGGACACAGTCAACCTCTGTCTCGTATTAGAGTCTTGACTGTATTTTTTCTCTTAAATATTAATCACTACCTCAATGTGCTTGGGGGAGCAGTTAAATCATAATTCTAGGACCAGCTTCGGGTTGAGGGCTTGAGGTGGGGAGATGACCCTCAGAGGCAAGTCTGAGGCCCTCTCCTGGCCAAAGCTGGCTAGGATGTCATTGGCCCTGGACCTCTGCCCCGCCCCCACCCTCAGGCAGAGAACCCAGCGCAGTGGGCAGCTGCCCTGGGGAGGTGGTCACTCCTCCCAGTCCCAGTGCCGGCAGAGCCTCATCCCAGGCAGCCATCCTCAAGCCCTGGGGTCTGGAAGGGTGCGCTCTCCCATCCTACCCCCTGCTCCTCTCCCGGGCAGACAGGTGGGGAAGGCAGGGGAGAAAGAATAGTCCCTCCACAATCTACCACATGGGCGAGTCCTCAGTGTCTCGCCACCTGTTTGATGGACTTAAATATTTCATCATGGGCTGCCATCCGGCTCTGCTTTGATTACAAATGTGCGTCCGATGAGGATGGGGAGGCCAGCGTGGCAGGCTGCTGGCTTTTGGAGGGCTGGCTTTTGGAGGGGATGGTTACTTCCAGACAGATCTAGGTTCAAACCCTGATGTCACAGTTTATTGTGGCTTCCCTGGGAGGGTCTGGGCAGGTCTCATTTAATCATCTCTAGGATGCTCTGAGGTGGGTCCTAGTCTAATCTCATCTTAGGGATTAGAAAATGTTGCCTAAATCCTGCCAAGGTCACTTTGTTGAGAAGGCAGGCTGGGAACTGCCTGTGGCCAAGGCCCATGCCCACCCACCAGGTGGCACAGCCTCCCCTCTCTCAACTTCTGACCTCTCTGAGTTTCACTGTCTTCCTCTGCCCAGTAGAAGCCATAATGTAGGAGTGTCACGGTGCTGGTGGGACAGCACAGCCCGGCCATGCTGCCATGGTACACACGGACACATAGTAGGTATTCAATGTGCAATACTAGTCACTGGCTTATTACTGTTGTGATTATGGCCTCGGTGACTTTCCTGGCTTCTCTACTTCCCCGGAGTCCTTTGCCTCTCCCCAGCCTTGGGGACGCCACGCCTTGTATTTCCAGTCTCTGGCAGCAGGTGGAAGATGCAGGCTGGGGGAGCTTCCACGCCTGCAGCCCCAGCAGCTGTTGTTAACCAGCCACCAGGGGGCGCCCTAATGGCGGCCAGATGCCCACTGCCCCCCTTAGCCTTGCCATCACCCATGGGTCCTTGCTCTCCTTCGCCCCTTCTGCAGCGGGTGCTAGGTGTGTCCTAACATCCAGCCTACGGGAGCGCAAGCCTGGCTGCACTCTGAGGGTACAAGAGGGGCCCAGGGGCGGACGGCCTTTTCAGACGCAGGATGCAGACCCTGTCTCTCTCCCAGGCTTCTTGTCCTTCAGCAAGGCCACCTGAGAACTGAATTGTAAATTCCAGCCTTGCAAGGAAGGGGAGGAGGCTGAAAGACAAGATAAATGAATAAATAAAAACCTATTGGCTCTAAATGCACAATGAGAATTAATAGGGATGAGCTCTCAACCGAGGATTCTTGGGCAAGGACAAAATTGCAATGAGGGCTGTGGGAGAAGAGAAGCTGCCCCCACCCAAATTCCCAGGGCCTGCCCCAGAAGTCAGCCCGGCAAGGCTGCGGGCCAGGGAGGAAGCAGGAAGGGCGGCGGGCAAAGGCGTCCCAGCCCCTCACAGGGTAACTGCTGCGTGCAGGACCCCTTCGAGATGGGGAGGGCATGACTGGCATTGGGAGGTACCCCTTAGCACTCTGCAAGGCAGGGCTCCCGCCGGCCACCTGTGCTCCCCGTGACAGGAAGGGGGAAACCCTTCCTTTGTGCCTTGGAGACAAAAGCTAGCCACCCGAGACTCAGGGGCAAGCTGACAGGCAGGAGAGAGAGATGGAGAGAGCTACTGCCCAGGCAGCCTCACCTTGATAGAGGTGCAGAATCCTAGACTCCGCCCCACACCTGCTGAGCCAGAATCTGCCTTTCAACAGGAAGTCTCTGGAGTGCTGGGGTGGGATTGGTCCATGGTGGTGGATGAAGCCTGTCATTGACAAAGTGGCCGGAGGTCTGTGGGTCCCATGGGGTCTGCGCAGGTTAAGGGGAGGGCATTGCTGAGGGGAGACAGGAGCCAACAGGAGAGCAGCAGGGGTCCTGGGAATGGGGGGATGGAGCTGGGAGCCTCGCTTGCCAAGGCGGGGCGGGGGATCTGTGCTTCTGAACAGGAGCCAGTGGAAGGTACCCAAGAGAGGCAGCACTAGCTCCTGACAGGAGCTACAGGCCTGGAATCTGAAGCCCTGAGCTCACATCCCAGTGTTGTCACTTGGGGGCTGGGTGGTCTGAGGTGAGTCATTGAAATGCTCCACGCCTCAGTTTCCCTATCTGTAAAAGGGGTATGATCGTGACTGCCTTGCCCACCTCACTGACTTCCTGGGAGAGGAAATGCCTCTCACAACATACCGGAAGGTGCTTGGCGGAGACTGTAAGTTCTGTTCTAGTGTGAGGCTTGAATATTATTGTTTATCCAATCTTGATAAGCTTGATGTTTCCACAATGACATGGGTGAACATTCGAATTTCCGCCATGTTGGAGTCTCCAGCATACAGAGGCACCTTGGCTTTGGTGGACAGGAAAACCGAGGGCAGGCTGTGAACGTGCATCTTCGAACACACATCTTACTCAGTTAGAACCTGCTTTAGCTTCCCTGTGCCTCAGTTTACCCAGCTGCAGAGCAAATGGTTCCATTCCTCCCCCAGGGGGTCTGCTGGGCTGATGAATACAGTTGGCAGGCAGGTACCGGAGTCCTCGAGCCACTCCGCACCGTGACATTGAACACCACATGCAGAATCAAGGTCATAGACTCTCTGCCTCCTGCCGGACCTCATGAAATCATGATCATGAAATGTTTCCATCCAACAATGCAGAGCTGACCAGCCTGATGGCTCGGGCCTCCTTCCCCCTCTGTGTTTCTGGCCGCAGCCTCCCTCCTCTCGCCATCTCACCCCTCCAGTTGGTAGGTGTTTCCAGGTCTGACCTCATGCCAGGCGCAGTTGTGATGGGAAAGTGAGATGACTAGAGAGAACTGAAGCGAAAAATGAGAGAAAACACAACAGACATTGAAGACAATGCCCAGCTAACAACAAATGGTGACACCGGCACCTGATATGACAGGAGCTGGGGAAGGAGGAGGGCGTGCCCCCGCCCATGAGCTCTCCCAGCCGCTCCAGCCTTGGCCCGTGCTGTCTCCTCCACCCGAATGCCTGCCCCTTCCTTCCTTCCTTTGTTTTCAAGGCTTCCGCTTCTACCCGGATAACCCTGGCTCCTTTTTCAAGGTTCAGGTTGGACCCCACCTCCTCCTCCAGGAGGGCTTCTCTGACTCCCTTGCCCAGTGAGGTGAGGAGGCCCCGTTTGGTCATCACCCTGCTTACTGACTGGCCTAGCAGTGAAGAGCTCTGGCCCTAGGGATGGAGAGTTTAGAATCCCGTGCTGTGTGATCTTTGATGTGAGACCTAACCTCTCTGAACCTTAGTTTCTCAAATGGGAGCTATTAATAGAACGTGCATAGGAGACTGTCATGAGCACGATGCTCGGCACATAGTAGGTGCTCACTGCATGCTGGCTGTTGGGACCAATTCTCTAACTTTAGATGTCTGCTTTCCCCCTGGACTGTGAGCTCCTCAAAGGCAGGGCTGTCTCACTATCTTTGCATCCCCAGCACCTCCCTCTGGGCTTGATCAGTGCCCAGTAAGCATTTCCTGAATGAATGGATGCATGGGAGGAAACATGGTGTGATCCAGGAACGCTTCTCAGAGGAGGCAGGATCAGGGCTGAGTCTTTTTTTTGGAGTCAGAGTCTCACTCTGTCACCCAGGCTGGAGTGCAGTGGCACGATCTTGGCTCACTGCAAGCTCCGCCTCCCGGGTTCACGCCATTCTCCTGCCTCAGCCTCCCAAGTAGCTGGGACTACAGGCGCCCGCCACCACGCCCGGCTAATTTTTTGTATTTTTAGTAGAGATGGGGTTTCACCATGTTAGCCAGGATGGTCTCGATCTCCTGACCTCGTGATCCACTTGCCTCGGCCTCCCAAAGTGCTGGGATTACAGGCATGAGCCACCGCACCCGACCAGGGCTGAGTCTTGAAGGAAAAACTGGGGTTTGGGTCACAACAGAGGAGACCCTGGAAGCCCCTGATTCTCTCCACTGCAGTCCCTGTTCTGTGGGATTTGCAACTGGATGAAGCCGGGAGGTTTGCTCTGTCCTTAAGTCAGTTGCAAGTGACTTTGGCGCCTGAGCTTCACCAGCCGTTAAAGCCACTCAGTCTCTTGAAATGCCCGAGGCAGGGCCCAGCCTAGGACAAGAATAGTTCCGTGAAATGACATCTTGTTGCACAGTGAAGTCTCCCTCCTGGGCAGTAGACAATGAGAAGACCGAGGCCCGGGGCCCACGGAGTGAGATCCTTGCTTCTGACTTCCCTTGAGGGAATGGGGTTGAGTCCAGACACCCCGTGGAAGGCAGGCAGCCATGCGAAAGGGCCCAGAGGGGACATCTTTCCAAAGAATGTCAGAGACTTACAGATCCCAGACCTTTCTGGTTTGCGCATCCCCACCTTCCTGGGCTGTCTTCCTCTATGCTCCCTAGCCCTAATGTTTACTCCATTTCCCTGTTTCTCATTTATTGTGGGTATAATCACAAGCTGCCTCCAATCCAACCTGCAATGAAGCAGGCAGTGGACGGACGGATGGACGAACAGGCAGGCAGGTCGCACCATGCTGTGGATGTGAACTTGGGCTTCCGGAGGGAGCAGATGGGACTCAGGCACATCCTGCACTTCTGGGATGTGGAACTTGGGATAAGTCCCTGGTGACACTAAGCCTTGGTTTTCTCGTCTGAAACTGGGTATGGTGCTGGACACAACCTCAAAGGAAATGTGTACAGATGAGACCAGGTGTGCGATGCCCTCAGCTGGGTGCCAGCACAAAAGGAATGCTCAAAAAAAGGGCCAGGCGCGGTGGCTCACGCCTGTAATCCCAGCACTGTGGGAGGCCGAGGTGGGTGGATCACCTGAGGCCAGGAGTTCAAGAATAGCCTGGCCAACATGGTGAAACCCTGTCTCTACTAAAATTACAAAAATTAGCCGGGCGTGGTGGCACTCGCCTGTAGTCCCAGCTACTTGGGAGGCTGAGGCAAGAGAATCACTTGAACCTGAGAGATGGAGGTTGCAGTGAACCAAGATCGTGCCACTGCACTCCAGCCTGGGCGACAGAGTGAGACTCTGTCTCAAAAAAAAAAAAAAAAAAAAAAAAAAGTTGCATTTTTATTTTTTTTAATTCTAGAATTTAGCTTGAGGGACAGAAGAGGACCCCTTAGGCCAAACCCACAGCCAGAGGCACAGGCCGTGCGCTCAGAGGTGAGCCTTGCAGGATGGGAAGGGTCAGGAGAGGGAGGGTGTGGGCGGAAGGAATGGTTGGTGCAGAGATGCAGGGAAGGGGGCCGGATGATTCGAGGGGAAAGTGTGTGGGTGACAGACAGGAGACAGTCCGCACCCCTTTTCCACCTCATCTAAGCCCCTGTAGGTCTATTACTGTGCATCTAACTGGTGAATATTCTGAGACTTCTCAAAGCCCACGGAGTGTAGGAGCTGGGGTTCAGCCTTCCTGTGTCTGGCTCCTGACCACTCGCTAGGGTTAGGAGGGATTAGGCCACGGGCTCTGAAGGAGCAAGAGGGGCAGGAGGGCAACTGAGGGGCAATGGTGGGAACCCAGAGCAGGGAAGCCCTGCGCCACGGGGCTGGTCCAGAGCTCACCAGGCTGGACCACGTGGGTGCTGAGCCGTGGCCCCTGACCGGGGCTGACCTGGCCAGAGTCCCTGTGGCCAGTGCTGATGCAGGGCTCCTTCCTGGAGTGGCCGGGCGATGAGGAATGGGAGAAACGGCAGATGATACAGGAACCGGTTCTGTTCGGCTTTGGTTTGCAGGTTCCGATTTGTTTTTCATCAGCAGCAGATTTGCTTAAATATATGAAAATGTGTTTCTAATTCCCCAAGCACACACCAACTGCTGGCGGGGGAGGGGGTAGTGCATAGGAGCAGAATGAATGCCACAGGGGGCCAGAGTTCTAGGCCCCGGCTGCTGAGAGACCAAGGATATGCCCCAGCCTCAGTTTCCCCAACTAAGCAACAGGGGGTTTGGCTAGATTAACCAGTTCATTCAATGTTCCCTGGTGATTGCGAGGTACATTCTGGGAGTTTAGTGAAATCCAGATTGGTCAGAGACAAAACCACACAAAACAGTGGACTCCAGTGCAGACAGAGGGATCCCAGATGTATATACCTCGGGCTCAGCATAGCAATAAGCATTTTTAAAAAGATTTTAAAACATTTTTTAAACTCAGGTGAAATTCACATAACATAAAATTAACCAGTTAAACAATGTTTTGGCGGGTGCAGTGGCTCACACCTATAATCCCAGTGCTTTGGGAGGCTGAGGCAGGAGGATCACTTGAGGCCAAGAATTTGAGACCAGACTGAGCAACATAGTGAGAACCCATCTCTTAAAAAAAAAAAAAAAGTCTTACTGTGTCTAACATAAAACTTGCCTTTTAAACTATTTTACAATATACAATTCAGTACATTCACAGTGTTGTGCAACTAGCATCTCTACCTAGTCCCAACATGTTTCCATCACCCCAATAGAAAACCCTGCACCTGTTAGTTACTCCCCATCCCCTTCCCCTGCCCCTGAAAACCACGAGTCTACTTTTTATCTCCATGAATTTACTTATGTTAGACATTTCGTACAAATGGAATCAGACAATATGAGGCTCTTTGTGACGGCCTTCTTTCACTGGCAAAATGTTTCCAAGGTTCATCCACATTGTCATGTGAATCAGTACTTTGTTTCTGTTTATGGCTGCATAATATGCCATCGTGTGGACACACCATATTTTGTGTATCTATTTCCTAACTGATGGACATTTGAGCTGCTTCCACTTTCTGGCTATTAGGAGTGATACTGCTGTGGACATTTGGGTCCCAGTTTTTGCATGTGTGTACGTTTTCATTTCTCTTGGGTGTCTACCTGAAAGTGGAGCTTCTGGGTCACAAGGTAATTCTATGTTTAACTTTTTGGGGAACCGCCAAACTTTTCTACAGGTGCTGCACCTCTTATGTTCCCACCAGCAATGTACGAGAGTTCCAGTTTCTCCAAATCCTTGTCAACACTTCTTATTTTCTGGTTTTGTTTTGTATTATTAGGATGAGCCTAGTGGGCATGGGGCAGTATCTCATTATGGTCTTGATTTGCATTTCCCTGATGGCTAATGATGTTAGCCATCATGTGCTTATTTGTTGTTTTTTGTTTGTTTGTTTTTGTTTTGTGTTGTTTAGAGACAGAGTCTCATTCTGTCACCCAGGCTGGAGTGCAGTGTGGTGATCTTGGCTCACTGCAACCTTCACCTCCTGGGTTCAAATCATTCTCCTATCTCAGTTCCCAAGTAGCTGGGATTCCAGGTACACACCACCACACCTGCCTAATTTTTGTGTTTTTAATAGAGACAGGGTTTCACCTGTCTCGAACTCCTGGCCTCAAACGATCTGCCCGCCTGGGCCTCCCAAAGTGCTGGGACCACAGGCGTGAGCCACCGCCCCCGGCCTATTTTAACTTTAATAAACTCCAATGTATGGATTTTTTCCTTTTGTTGCTTATGTTTTTGGTGTCATATCTAAGAAACCATTGCTAAATACAAGGTCAGCAGCATTTACCCCCATGTTTTCTTCTAAGACTTTTATAGTTTTAGCTCTTGTATCTAGGTCTTTGATCCATTTTGAGTTAATTTTGCATCTGGTAAAAGGGAAAAGGTCTATCTTTATTCTTTTGCATGTGGAGATTCAGTTTCCCCAACACTATTTGTTGAAGAGCCTATTCTTCCCCCACTAAATGTTCTTGGCAACCTCATTGAAAATCAATTGAGCATAATCTATGCACTTACTTCTGGACTCTCAAATCTCTTTTTTTTTTTTTTTTTTTTTGGAATCAGAGTCTTGCTCTGTCACCCAGGCTGGAGTGCAGTGGTGCAATCTCAGCTCACTGCAGCCTCCACCTCCCGGGTTCAAGCAATTCTCCTGCCTCAGCCTCCCAAGCAGCTGGGATTACAGGCACTCGCCACCATGCCCAGCTAATTTTTGTATTTTTAGTAGAGACAGGGTTTCACCATTTGGCCAGGCTGGTCTCAAACTCCTGGACTCAAGGGATCCACCTGCCTCGGCCTCCCAAAGTGCTGGGATTACAGGTATGAGCCACCACACCTGGCCTCAAATCTATTCCTCTGAAGCATCGAACATTCTATGTGCACTACTTCATCGAACCCTCCGGGATAATCCACACAGTAGAAACTATTATTCTCCTGTTGTGCCCATTTTATAGATGAGGAAACTGAGACTCCAAAACTGAGCGAAGTCAAGACTCAAACTCAGATCCCAGTCATTTAATGCCTATGCCACAGTGAGGCCTGAGGAGGGGAAAAACCCAAACGGTTACCCTCTCCTCCCCCTCCCCACCCTCATTTTCTTCTCCTGCTTTCAGGCTGGGATGTTGACTTGGATTCTCAGAGCAGGGGCCTTGGAAGGAGACGCTGTGACTTCTCTCTGGCCTCCAAATACCTCCTCAGCCTCCACTCCACCTCTGTCCCTCTCCCACACAGCCAGGCACTGTTCTGTCCTCTTCTTTGTTGCACAGTCAGTGCTTGCATGCAGTAGGTACTTAATAAATGCTAAAGATAATTATCCATCATTTCAAATAGAGACACACAACTTAGAAGGCATGCTGGAGATTGTCTAAGGCCAGAGAAACCCCAACATCGATAAGCATGGTACAGCAAAATTGATGGCTCCTGGGAAAGGGGACCCCAGAAGCAAGTGACTGGTATCCCTCTGCCTTGCCTCAGGCCCCTGAGTTCCCCAGTCCACCCCCAGGAAGTCCTGGGCTCCTGTGAAGACAGTATAAAACCACTAATCAGGCCAAGTGCAGTGGCTCACGCCTGTAAATCCTAGCACTCTGGGAGGCCGAGGCGGGTGGATTGTCTGAGCTCAGGAGTTCGAAACCAGGCTGGACGACACGGTGAAACCCTGTCTCTACTAAAAATACAAAAAAAAAAAAAAAAAAAAATTAGCTGGGCGTGGTGGTGATGGGCACCTGTAGTCCCAACTACTCAGGAGGCTGAGGCAGAAGAATTGCTTGAACCCAGAGGTTGTGGTGAGCCAGGATTGTGCCACTGCACTCCATCCAGCCTGGGCAACAGAGCGAGACTCCGTCTCAAAAAAAAAAAAAAGAAAAAGAAAAAGAAAAAACCACCGATGAGACCCATCCCTCTCCCTTCTCATTTCCTATGGGGAAACTGAGGCCCAGAGGGTTGGAGTGACTTCCTTGAGCCCCCATGACCCCATGAGGAGCTTCAGACCCTGGAGGCTCCACCCCAGGCCAAGGGCTCCCAAAGAGGTAGACTGGAACCATGAGGACCCTCCCCAACCAGGTCTTTGTCCATCTACACACGCCCTGGATCTGACTTCACGTGATAGCATCTGGTAGGGGACACGGGATACCTGCCCAGATGCCACTGCAGCCAGCGGGGGCTGGAGCTGACTCTTCAGGGTCAGTGAGGGTGATGCATCCACTTCCCAGCCTGCTTAGGTGAGCTCCCGCCTATGTGTCACTACTGGTGACTCTGGCACGGCTCAGAGCCGGATCTTGGGGGCCCTGAGGGGATCAAGAGCGCGCCCTAAGCCCAACTGCCAGCCGTGGTGCTCTCTGTGGTGGCAGCATCACGGAAGGTGGACAGAAAGAGTGCTCTGTGCCAGGAGGGCGAGGCCAGATAGGATGGTGGCGGGAACGCTGGCAGTCGCAGCAATGCTGGCGATCATGGCGTGGGTCTCCGTGTGCGGGACGCCTGGGAGCCTCAAGAGTGAGGCTGGGGCACACATGCTTCCGTCGTGCCACACACCAGTGGCGATTCAGAGAAAGGTGCTGTGCAAAGCAACCCATGGGCACAGCTTTTTGCCTGCTCGTAACAGGACGGAGCCAGGTCAGAGTGCAGATGAGGAGAGGGAGGTGCAGGGAGGTGGAGATGCTGACCCAAGTTTGCACAGCCAAAACTAGGATCAGTCTCCAGGGCCTCCGTCACCATCCTGTCCTGCCTTCTGTCACACAGGAGTCCGAATGGTCGTTCTGAAATTGAGAGCTAGCAGGGCTGGGATCTCACTGGGTGGCCACAGAGGGGTCCCCTGACCTCTTAGGGTCTCACTGGCAGAAGGGAATTGTATTGGAATATCCAGGTGTGTGGATCCCTGTGAATCTAGCCCTGGAGTGTTCCAGAACTGCCCACTCTGTGGAAAGGGACTCGGGCCTGTCTTCAAGGACCTGGCATCCTTCTCTCCCAGTGCCGTTTATCTTGGGGACCGTTTGGGTCTCCTCAGCCCCTCATTCCACCTCCCTTCTGCTGCCCAAGTCATTCGTCCACTTGACTCCAAGAGTCGGCTGGGGAAATAAAAGAATATGAAACACGACCAGGCATTTTCCCTTGGCCGGAGCAGAAGTCTGCTGTGGGGCAAAAGGTGAAGAAGAGACCAGTGAGAGATGAGCCCACGGTGCTCCTGCCCTCTGCCAAGGCAGGCCGTCCTCTGCTGCCAGCCTGCAGTGGGGGCGGTGTCCTTCTGGGAGGTGTCCCTCCCTCTTGGGGATCAAGAGATGGCCAAAAGCAGGTGGAGAAGCCTGTTATCCAGAGCGTAGCTTGTCTCTGCCCCTGTCCCCACTCAGGCGCAATCCAAAACCTTTGCCCACAGTTCTGGGGCTGGCACTGTCCTGGGGCCCAGCTCCTAGGGACGGGGCTTCCCCGGGCACTGGCTGCCAGGAGCTGGGTGGCCCCGGGGAAGTCTCTTCCCATTTCAGGGTATAGACTTCCTGCCTGTAAAATGAGGGAGTCTGCAGGTCAACCTCAGGGTCCCACTGTACCCCCAGATTCTGCTTCAGGGAAACAGAGAGAGAGAGAGAAGGGAGAGGTGCAATAACCTCCCAGCATCCAGGAAGACCCGGAGGGGAGAAAGGCAGGGAACCAACCCAGAAAACCCTGGAGCAGAAGCTTCTCACTTTTAATGGTCATGGCCTCACTTGAAAATCCACGGTGCTCTTCCCAGAACCATACATGCGCACAAGTGTGTGCAAACGCTGGGCTCATGCAGAGGCACACACACAGATAAGGCTGCAAACACTTTCAGGGACTTCCCGTATTACCCTGAGTCCACCTATGGTCACTTTTGTTCAACCATCTGGCCTGAGCAGGTTCTGCCCTCTGGGGTCTCTTTACCCTCAGGGAAATCAGACTTTGGTTTCCTGGAATTGACAGGTCCAACTGTCTCAGGACTTTCTTTCTTTCTTTTTTTTTTTTTTTTTTTTGAGACAGGGTTTCACACTATCACCCAGGCTGGAGTGCAGTGGTGCAGTCTTGGCTCACTGCAGCCTCGACCTCCTGGGCTCCAGTGATCCTCCCACCTCAGCCTCCTGAGCACTTGGGATCACAGGCATGCACCACCATGCCTGGCTAATTTTTGTATTTTTGTAGAGATGGGGTTTTGCCATGTTGCCCAGGCTGGTCTTAAACTCCTGGACTCACATTCTTTTTTTTTTTTTTTTTTTTTTTTTTGAGACAGAGTCTTGCCCTGTCACCCAGGCTGGAGTGCAAGCGGCATGATCTTGGCTCACTACAACCTCCACCTCCCAAGTTCAAGCAATCCTCCTTCCTCAGCCTCCCAAGTAGCTGGGATTACAGGCACCACCACCATACCTGGCTAGTTTTTGTATTTTTAGTAGAGACGCAGTTTCACCTTGTTGGCCAGGCTGATCTCCTGACCTTAAGTGATCCGTCCACCTCGGCCTCCCAAAGTGTTGGGATTACAGGTGTGAGCCACCACACCCAGCCATAGCCAGACTGTCTTGATTCTATATCTTTCTCCTCCTCAGAGCAGCAACATCGAACATTCGTTGAGTGCCTCATGTATACCAAGCCCTTAACCTAAGCTATAGCTCATTGAACCCTCACAGAAGACTTAAGGTAGAGCTTGTATTTAGACCCGTTTTGAATACGAGGAATCTCAGGTTCAGAGAAGTTAAGCCACTTGCCCAAGGCCATACAGCTTCAAAGTAGAAGAGCCTGGCACCTCCAGCTTGGGCCGCCCGGCCCGGCGTCCAGGTTCCTAAACAGGCTGCTCAGCTGGATCTCAGAAAGCGCCTGATAGACGGAGGCGGCTGTCATCTGTGTGTGTGTGCGTGCGTGCGGCCATGTGTGCTGGTGAGCATACTGTCCCTGTCAGCCTCGCCTCCCCCAGCACACCCCGGCGGTCTGGAGGAGGGAGGGCCCGGAGGAGTGACGGTGGTGTTCCCCACCCCCTGCCCTTTGAGACACGATGGAGTCTGCTAATCCAGTTACTTGATAATTCACTTATTTCATGTCTATTTGGCAGCAAGCGTGCTCCCACGCACCAGCTCCGGGGAAGGCGAGACGGTTTTGCCTGGAGGAACCCGATCTGTTTTTTCTGGGGAAGGAGTGGGGAAAAAAACTGCACCTAACAATGGACAATAATGGGCCTAAAAATAGAGGGTGGAGGGTGCAGGGGGCGGAGGAGTGCGGTGTCTGCCAAGGGAGGGCTCCAGGCCTGTCTGCTTGGCACGAGGCAGCCCTACCCTCCTGCCCAGTTACCTGCCGCTGCACTGGGTTGGCCGCCTCTCAGCCTAGAGGAGGGGCACAGGAAAGAGGAGGCCCAAGCGGGTGGGGGGCTGGGTGGCCTTCCTTGCTGCCTCTGCCAGCTCCAAAATGGAAAACTGTACCACCCAGGGGGTCCTCGAGGCAGCAGCCACGACTTCGGGTGGACACTGCACCCCATCTGTCCTGACTAGCCGTGATGCCCGGGACCTTCCCCCAAGGAGCTCAGGCATCAGCTGAGAACTGCAGCTTTGGGTATGAGCTGTCTCCCAGCAAGAAAGGGAGGTGTCAGGGTTTTGTGGCTCTTTTCCATCTCCCAACACTTGGGGCAGTCTTCTCGAAGGCCTCAAGTCCAGCGGGCAGCTATGACCCCACCAGGGGCAGAGCAGGCAGGGACCGGGCTGCCCTCCAAGCCACTTGGATGGCTCTCAGTCGGGGTGCACACTGGACTTGGCTGGGAGCTTTTCATCCCCCCGCCCCCCCGCTGCCTCAGCTGCCCCCCAGACCAGCTTCAGCAGCCTCTCTGGGCAGCCTAGCAGGAGGAAGCATTAAACCTCCCCAGGTGGTCCCAGTGCACAGCCAAGTTTGAGAAGCACCAATTGAAATCTCTCCCAGGCCTGCCCTGGAGCCCTTCCAGCCTGAAGCATCTTGTTGTCTTAAAACTGAAAGACCAGGAGGAAGAGAATTCCATGGCCTGCCTCGGCCCTCTTGGAGCCTCTCTCACATCTGAGCTGCAGGTTCTCCGTCCTCCTTCTGGCTTCCTGGGTGCCGAGGGGTGCTGGCTCTCCAGTCTTGGGAGAGGGCCACCTGAGCCCTCATACTTTGTTCCCAGGCTCTTCACCTGTCTTCCTGGAAGGAGGGGGGCCGGCCAGCATCAGGGCTCTCCCTGGCGCTGCTTAATGTCAAGCTGCCCATCTGGCTCCTGGCCTCCCTTTGGCCTTCTCTCCTGTGCTCCCCACCAAGCTCCTGGCTCAGCGACGTGCATGTGTTAACCCATCGCTCCCTGAAGCATTTTGTGTGTCTGGCCTTGCCCTTTGCTCAGTTCACCTAGAGCACCATCCTCCCAGGCTAGTCGAGTCTCCCTCCACCTGTCCTGAGCCCAGATGAAATCCCACCTCCCCCAGGAAGTCTTCTGACTACCCCAGCCTGTCACCTCCAGGGCGTGTCATCTGTGCCACTCATGGGGACCAGGACACTGGTGACTTCTCTGGTGGACACAGCAGAACGGTCAACATTCCCATAAGCGAGCAAAGTGCCCGAGTCACCCCAAGTGTGACCTTGAGCAAGCGCCTGACTCGGGGGGCCTTGGCTTCCCCACCTGTAGGTAAAATAACAGGAACAGTGTCATCATGTGGGTGCCCTTCCCTGGGTCACCTGGGCCAGCCTCTCAAATCTGGCCGCACATCTGAGTCACCTGCTGAGGGTTTTGGTTAGTTGGTGGGTTAATTACTTAATGGTTTCCTTCATTGGTTTGTTTGTTAGCTTTCAATTTGGAGTAGAATTTCTGACCTCAGGGCCCAGGAATGTTGCCACACCCCTCCCATCCCCAAGTATTGTCATTGTTTTCATGGGTGGCCAAATCTAAGCGCTGCTTCTCTGGGGCTACTTGGTGCAGGAAGGACGTTCACAAACAGTTGATGAATAAGTGAATGAATAAATAAATGAAACTTACCAGCCCAGCCTCACTACTGACACCCACCCCCCAACGCCAGCCAGGGTTTCATCCACAAAGGGGTGTACCTGTCCGCGTGTTCCCAGGTGTGGGCAGACCCAGTGGCTTTACTCCTTTCTTGGCCCCGCCGCCTCTCAACTCCTCACAGACCAGCAGGAAGAAACCCTCGGAGGTTGCAGCTTCTGGCTGTTCTCATGGGCAGACCCCGCCTATCGGGTGCTGTGTCTACTCCTGAACCCTCGTTCTGAGTATGGAACACCCGGAGAGGGAAGGGGCTGAGGAGGGGGAGTCACTCCACTGTGTCAGGCTCTCCCCCTGCCTTCCTGGAGTTCACAGTGGGGAGGGGACACACCCATCATTAACCAAAGAAGCTACCAGGGAAAACTGTGACCCAGTGCTCTTCTGGGACTGGGGGACAGTGGCCAGGGGTGTTTTCCCTGAGGAAGATAAATTTAAGCAGACACCTGTAAAAGGCTGGAGGGAGAGCTGCAGACAGAAGGTGACTCAACCTGAAAGCTCAGTGGGGTGGAGGAGGCGTCCAAAAGGCAGGAGAGACTGGCCGGTAGAAAACGAGGCCAGAAGCCGGGCATGGTGGCTCACACCTGTAATCCCAGCACTTTGGGAGGCCAAGGTGGGTGGATCACCTGAGGTCAGGAGTTTGAGACCAGCCTACCCAACATGGTGAAACCCAGTCTCTACTAAAAATATGAAATTAGCCAGGCGTGGAGGCACATCCGGTAAATCCCAGCTACTTGGGAGGCTGAGGCAGGAGAATCGCTTGAACCTGGGAGGTGGAGGTCGAAGTCAGCCAAGATCGTACCAGCGCACTCCAGCCTGGACATCAACAGTGAAACTCTGTCTCAAAGAAAACAAAGCTGGAAAGATGCGAGAGAGAGGCAGGGCTGGTGGCAGAGCCAGGCCCAGGGTTTGGACTTAAGAAGGGGAAGGCGCTGGGGCTCTGAGGAGGAGCTGGAGACACGTGGATGTTTAGGAAGGGAAGGGCGGCTGGCTGCAGGTTGAGAATGGGCTGGGGGTGGGGAGGCTGGAGGGGTCGGTGCAGGCCCCAACCAAGGCAGGGCAGGGGAGAGCACTGTGAACCTTTAGGAGAAACCACTGCTGGGGACCAGGCTTCACTCTCAGCCCATCTGGAAACCTCTTTCAGTTGATGCTTGCCCGCATCACCCTTCCCTGGCCTGGGCCTCTGTTGGAACCTGGCTGAGGCCCTGTTGACCAGCAAGAAAGCCCAGCGCAGCTCTCAGAGAAGAGGAGAGGGGCCCCCTAAAAGGCCCCCAGGATCCGGGGAGGGGATCCGAGGAGAGGCAGCTACCAAGCGCCCCAGCCAGGGGGGCCTGCCCCTCACCCCACCCCGGCACTGAAATCCTCACAGCCACTTTTTTCCTCCTTCCGTGATGAAATATTCATGCCGGCAGAGTAGGTCCTCTTTGGGAAGGCTGCCTGGGTCTAGCTTATGCTTTGCACAAGCTTTTAAAGAGCAGGGCGCTGTTCCTACTCTCTAAGCATTTTCTAAGTCCTGAATCAATAATGCACTTTCCTGGGCTTCTCCGGATGTAGGCCTCTTCCTCTCGGTGCCCTTCCCCCACTCGCCCCCTTCCCTTTCTTTCCCTTTTCTTCTCTCCCTTTCTTTCGTCCTTCCATCTCTCCTTTTCTTTTATTTACTTTTTTAAAAAGTATGAAAGTGTTGAGCCGTTTGGGTGGCCAGTGAAGCCTTGAGTAGGGAGTGGGCAGGAAGGGAGGCACCAGATTGAGCCCCTGTGTGTGCAGGGAGGAGGAGGAAGAGAAGGAGGAGGAGGAGGAAGAGAAGGGGGAGGAGGAGGAGGAAGAGGAGGGAAAGAAGGAGGAGCAGCAGCAGCTGAGCACTTCCCACTGGTAGGGAAGTGTTTGAGGATCACTGAGTTCCTGGTGTGGGGGAGGAGGAGGGCTTAGCCTCGCCCAGCCTCCCTCTCTCCTTTTTCTAATCAATTAGAAAATGTTTGCAGCATAGCCAGAGAAAAATAGGGAACCTGGGACGAAGAAAAGATGCAAAGCACCCGCCATATTACAGCCCCACACTCAAAGGAGGGAGCAGTGGGCTTTGACCTATCTGCCTTCTGTGGTAATGAAACCCCTGTCGCTGGAGGTATGCAAGAGAAGGGGAGCCTTGCCCTGTCTGAGACAGATGCCCATGTGTCTGGTCTGTCTTGTCAGTCGCCTGTGGGGGGCCCCAGGGATGCACGGGCACTCTTCAGCTGGGATAGCATTTCCCACCCCAAACATTCCTGGAAATCTGGCTGTGGGAAGAATCCACATATGCCCAGGGCAAAGCAGAATGTGTCCTTCAAAAACACAATAATACGGTTTTAAGTTCCTGGAGAGATTAACCCTTGTCTAGCCAGAGCCATGGCAATGCCTCTCCGCCCACCACACTCTGGCGGTTCAGCTGACGGAGATCAGTCATTCAGGGGTCTGCGGTCCTGGTGAGCAGTGGGTGCCCATGCCAGGCCTGGCATTTCATCCTTGCTCTCTGACCCTGGCTTCCCAGTGGACCCTCTCCCGGGCAGCTCGTCCGTCAGGGCAGCCCAGTGCCCTCAGGTCCTCCGAAAGGAGTTCAGGGTGTTCTGTGGGGACAACCCGAACTGGGATAAGAATACTAAGCAGTCATTCTGCTAGAACAGCATCTCCAAAGCAGAGTGAAGCCCACGGCTGCCCACCACCTCTCCCCCAGGCAGCATCCTACTGGGTGGAACTGCCTGGAGCCACTGCAGAGGGTCCTTGCTCGGTTAGGAAATGTTTGTCAAACACCGCTGTGTGCAAACAGCTGCCGGGAGTGTGGCACAAAGGCAGGCAAGGCCCCTGCTCTCCCAGAGTTCACACTCGCAGAAGGTTCTGGAAGGAGGAACACTGTGGGCAGGGTTGAAAGGCCTAAAGTGCTCCCTTTCCTCCCAAATTATGCGGGGTGAGGGGTGGCGGGGAGAGCTGCTCTGGGCAACCAAAGAACTGAGATGCATTTTCTGGAGTTCTGCTTGGGCCAAGGGAGTTGGAGAGGTGGCCAGAGGCTCTGGGTTCAAGGTGGACCTGTGCCCAGGCCACACCCACCGTGGCCCGCCTGGGGGAGGGGCAGGGGCGGTCGCCGTGGCTTCTGGAGGCTCATTGCTGGGATAAGCGAGTCCCTGGGGAGGCAGCGCGCAGAGGCTTGGAGGCGGAGGCTCGCTTGCCTGCCCCTGCCTTAGTAATTGCTTGGAGCTGGGAGGAAAATTGCTCCAACCAGAGAACAAAACAGAAAAGCCACCTTGGCCAGCTGCAGCTCCAGCCCTGAAATGCCGGGTCGGTTTACGCTGATTCACGAGCAGGGAGGGTGACCTTGCTGTCTGTCGTCCACGGCCTGTGCACGAAGAGAATCCGGAAAGGGAAGGAGAGAGAAGCCTGCACGCTGGGGAAGGAGTTAGAGGCACAGAGAGCAAGAGGGACAGCGATCAATGAAACCATAGAAGGAGAATAAGACACACACACACACACACACACACACACAGAGCTAGAGAGAGAGAGAGAGAGAGAGAGAGAGAGAGAGAGAGAGAGAGAGAGACAGAGAGAGAGAGACAGAAAGAGAGAGGGAGGGAGGGACGGAGAGCTCAGAGAGTTAGACCATCAGGGCCGCTAGAATTAGAATCAGCTCTGAACAGAATCTCCGTTTCCGCTTTGTTAATAATTTATTCCCTCTGCAACTTTTCTTACCAATAAATAGGAAGTAATCTGTTAAGGAGAATTCCCCCAGCACCCCGGCTTTCTCCCTAGAGTCAGGGGAGGAGGATGTGTCTCTGTGCCCTTCCTCCTCAGCAGCATGAGGGGCCTGAGGAACATGCAGAACTTGAGACTTTAGGATGTCAGGGTCAGAGGCGGACTGCGCACTCCTGCCCGGTCATTTCATGAATGGGGAAACCAAGGCACAGATAGGGCAAGGACCCGACCAAGGTCACACAGGGTGTTAGGGGCAGTCCCCTGAGTCCTAATTCCATGGCCCCACAGGTCAGGGCACCTATTGATTTATGCACCTGCCCAAGCCATAGGGTTTCCCCCAAAATGGCAGAGGCCACGTCCAAGGAGGAGGGTGGGGCTAGCTCGGCTGCCTTTCCTCGCCTTCTCCCACCATTGCTTCCCCCTGTGCTCGAGTCCTGGCCTTCTACCTGGGCACCCACACCCAGGGCCTCTCCTGGGCAGCCTCTGGCCTCCCACCTTGGATGCGGCAGCAGCCTCCTGTCCTGGTGAGACTGAAGGGCTGAGGATGAGAAGGGTTCCGCTGGCAAATCAGCAGCCAGGTTCAAAAAAATCTGTCAGCTACTAAACTGTTCCCCAGGCCTGCCCATGCACCTTGGTGTCAAGAGCTGCGCCGCCTGCCTCTCCATGGAACCCGAGTCTGCGGGAGCACAGTGCGGCCCAGGCAGCCGCATCCTTTTCCTTTTGGGTGAAGGGTACCATTTCCCAATTTGTCTCAGAGCCCAGCTCAGAGGGCCGTCCCCTGGCTTCTTGTCTCACCTTGGCTCCTGCCAAGCCGCATGACCCTGGGACATTGCTTAGCCTCTCCTAGTCTCAGTTTCCTAAGGATCGCGCTCTCCAGGATCCCTGGGAGAATGGGAGGTGGGGTTGACGCACATGGGACACCCAGCACAGGGCTGAGGTGGAAGACATGCTCCCTAACGGCAGAGCCTGCTGTTTGCTGAAGCACCAGGCCAGACAGTGGCCATGAATGTTCTGCCAGCATCCATCACCCGTGAGCCACCGCCACCGAGGCACTTGCCATGGTTCACCTGGCGTTATTCCTAGGACAACCCTGTGAAGCCAGTGCTAGCAACCTCATTGGGCGTTCATTCTTTCTACGAAGATTTCCCGAGTCCCTGAGGAGGGCTGGGGGCCGGGGCTGGAGTGGGGACAGGATCAGATGTGGTCGCCGCCTGCATGAAGCTTCCCCCTCCAACTGAGAAGCCAAGGCTCTTGGGAGAAAGATCTCTTCCTCATCCATCCTATGTTAGAGGCTGAGGACCCCTCGTAAAAGACAGATTAACACGACCAAAGCATATGAGTGGATTTAATATAAGTTTTATGTGAAAAAGACTTCCTTCCTTCCTTCCTTCCTTCCTTCCTTCCTTCCTTCCTTCCTTCCTTCCTTCCTTCCTCCCTCCCTCCCTCCCTCCCTCCCTCCCTCCCTTCCTTCCTTCCTTCCTTCCTTCCTTCCTTCCTTTCTTTCCTTTCTCACAGTTATGGCTCACTACAGCCTTGACCTCCTGGGCCTAAGGGATCCTCCTATCTCAGCCACCCAAGTAGCTGGGACCACGGGTGTGTGCCACCATGCCCGGCTAGTTTTATTTTTTGTTCTTTGAGGTTTTTTTTCTGCAGAGATGGCATCTCCCTGTGTTGCCTGGCCTCATGGGAGCTTTCATAAGGAATGAAGACCCAAAAACATTGGTAGACCATCTATTTTTTATGCTAGGTTTAAGGGAGAAATAGTCATGGAGAACTATGATTGGCTTTAAAAAAGTATCATCTCCTGGTGATAAACTGGTGAGAACTTTCCAAGGCCTGTGTGTCCAGGTCCCTCTCTGTGACCCGGCATCTTTGGAGACGAGAATGTTCTGTCCTCTGGGCATTGGGAGGGCACCTCTCAAATGAGCCTCATGTCCTGCTTCAGGGAAGAAAGGCAGGGAAGGTCAAAGAGTGATCTTCCGCTTCTGTGATTTTCTTCAATCCCTTCAGCTTAAAAAAAAAATTTTTTTTTGAGATGGAGTCTCACTCTGTCACCCAGGCTGGAGTGCAGTGGCGCGAGCTCAGCTCACTGCAACCTCTGCCTCCCAGGTTCAAGCAATTCTCATGCCTCAACCTCCTAAGTAGCTGGGACTACAGGCACGAAACACTACGCCCAACTAATTTTTTATTTATTTATTTTATTTTTAGTAGCGACAGGGTTTCACCATATTGGCCAGGCTATTCTCAAACTCCTGACCTCAGGTAGTCAGCCAGCCTTGGCCTCCCAAAGTGCTGGGATTACAGGCATGAGCCACTGCGCCCAGCCTAAAATATTTTAAGAAGGTTTTAGGGTAGTGTGTCCCAGGCCTCATCGGGCTCAAGGAAACTGCGGGACTCATCCAAGCCTGTGGAACTTGTGCATGGTTAAGGGAGTGAGCCAGTGCCTCCCACCACAAACCGCAGAGCCCTGCCTGAGACACCCTGGTGATTTCGTCCCAACTGTCAGATTTCATCCCAGCGCAGGCTTGGGTGCAAGGCCAGCTGCATGACGTTGTCTGTTCTTCTTCGTGAGACTTGGTGACCATTCCAGTGACCGCCCCTCCATGGGCTCCTTAGTCAGGGGCCCGGAGGTTCAAATGGCTGGGCTTCCCACGGCCACATTTACCTCTGTTCTTGCTAACGGTTCACTTTCCCATTCAATTATGTTTTTTGCCTGCAGCTTGCCTATGATGTTTACAACCTGGCCTCTGACTTTGACTGTACCCTTTGCACAGAAAATAACATAAAAGGAAAAGCATTTAAGCTCCCATCACGAGGCTTGAAAAGCATGGCATGAAATGGTTTCTCCATAGAATATTTCATGCCAGGAGCTCAGGCTTGGCGTCTGTGTAGGAGGCTCCCCGTCACCCAGTTCTCTGGTGCTGTGGGCCTGGCTGACTGCCTTCCCTTCGCTCTGCCCACCCTCCTTTGACTTCTAGCCACACTGCCTGACTTTTCCGGTGACTTGCCTGTGTGTGTCCAGAGAGATAGGAGAGCTGTAGACATGACGGGCTTGGTTTCCCCAAGATTCCTCAAGGTTGGGTCCCATGGAATCCAGGGGATGGGTAAGTGATATGCGGCCATGGGTACTTAGTGTCTTATCTGACTGTAGATAAGATGGAGCTGACTGTAGCACCTACCTCCCTGGGGGTTGCTGAGAGGGTGCAGGGAGGAGCGGCTGTGAAGTGCCCAACTCAGCCCAGGCACAGGGCTGGCACTCAGCGAATGTTATGATCATCACACTCTTCTGAGTCAGCAGTTCCTGGGACGGTCCATGCCATGAAGTTCCCGGGTTTCTCGTGCACAAGCCTGGGGGTTTCAGCCTCACCTCTTCCTCCTGTGGAAGGTTGCTGGGAGTGGAGTGTCCCTGAGTTAATACAAAGCTGCTGTTTCAAAATAATTGCTCCCGTTTGGAGACATTTCCTAGGGATTCTAGATAGTGTGAGACACAGACCATCTCACATGACATTCAGTGAGAAAACAGAGACTCAGAGAAGTCAAGTGACTTCGTCAAAGTCACACAGCCTCAAAGGAGAGAGCTGAGAGGGAACTCAGGGCTTTCAGACCCCAGGGCCCAAAACTGTATGGAAAAGGGATATGTTACTGCATTTTTCTAGAGAAAATCCCAAGGCTGTTTTTAAAAATCAGGGGTATGGTTTTTGTTGTTGTTGTTTTAATTTTCATGAAATATTTAAAGAAGTAGCTACTACTTTTGATGCTATCAAAGGGCGGCTTTGGAGCCATCCTGAAAGGCTAGAGGTGTGCTTAACGGTCTTTCCCTGTATTAGGCCACTTTGTTCTGACTGCTGTTTTTGTGATTAGTTGATCTGCTGTCCTGGAGATGGGTGGAAACGAACAGACCTGGAGGAGGCTGGCAAACCTTCACCCCCGTTTGGAGGAGACACTCCCAGTCTCAGCCCCACCCCCATGACATTATCAGCTCTCAGATACTAACTGGGGACTGGGGTGGGGGGTCTGGGGTACACTGAGCTTCTAATACCCCGGTGAGTCCTCAGAATTCCCCCAGTGAAGAATAGAAGGTCCAAGCGCAGTGGCTCACACCTGTAATCCCAGCACTTTGGGAGGCCAAGGCAGGCGGATCACTTGAGGTCAGGAGTTCGAGACCAGCCTGGCCAACATAGTGAAACCCTGTCTCTACAAAAAATACAAAAATTAGCTGGGCGTGGTGGTACACACCTGTAGTCCCAGCACCTGGGAGGCTGAGACAGGAGTATCACTTGAACCCGGGAAGTGGAGGTTGCAGGGAGCTGAGATTGCACCACTGCATTCCAGCCTGGGCCACAGAGCAAGATTCCGTCTCAAAAAACAAAACAAAACAAAAAGAATAGAAGGAAAGTAAGAGGAAGCAATACTGTGTTTGCAGAGGAAAAGGAAGGTCAGGTCAGCGCCAACAGTGCCTTTGCTAGGATGCTCCACACTCCTGACCAGCTCAGTGGAATTCTGAGATCTTAGGGAGAGAAATCAGAGAGGGAAAAGGGGAGAGACAGAAAGAGAAAGAGGGAGAGAGATAATTGTGTTGGCCACGGCTCGGGATTTATTTATTGTACTTGCTGTTGACTAAGCCTGCTCCGCAGCAGGCGAGGGGCCTGTAAACACACAGGCTGATTCATTAGTTTCTGACCATCTGCTTCCCGGGCCGGGGCGGGGGCCAGAGGGCCCTGTAGGTTGGAGCAGCCAGCACGGAGCCCCCATCTCCAGCCAGAACCAGCTGTGTCAGTCTTCCCAGTGACAGGCCAGGCGCAACTGGGGGCTTTGAGGGATACCCTGTCCCCACCTCAACGCCTCCACCCCATAGAACCCATCAGGGGCCTGGGCAGGGTAGGGCTAAGTAAGGCAGGAAGACGAAGAGAGACCAGGGAAAAGGTGAAGTGTGGGTGGCTCAGTAGTTGGGGTTGACAGGAATACTATCAACACTCAATAGGAGATATGTCAATATCACTGTCATTTGATTAATATGATAATAATAATAAGTATAATTGAGTGAGTGGTTACTGAGGTCCAGGCCCAATATGGAGGCCTCACTACACTGTCCCCAGTAAGCACATTAACAACTCTACGATGGATGATGAGAGAACTGGGTTTAAAGATTGATTCAAGGCTGGGTGCGGTGGCTCACGCCTATAATCCCAGCACTTTGGGAGGCCGAGGCGGGTGAATCACAAGGTCAGGAGATCGAGGCCACGGTGAAACCCTGTCTCTACTAAAAATACAAAAAATTAGCCGGGCGCGGTAGTGGGCGCCTATAGTCCCAGCTACTTGGGAGGCTGAGGCAGGAGAATGGCGTGAACCCGGGAGGCGAAGCTTGCAGTGAGCCGATATCGCGCCACTGCACTCCAGACGGGGGGACACAGTGAGACTCCGTCTCAAAAAAAAAAAAAAAAAAAAAAAAAAGATTGATTCAAGTCAGGAGGGCCTCCTGGAGGAGGCACATGTGGGAGGGCTCTGAAAACCAGGAGGACAGAGAGTGGCCAAAGGAGCACAAGTTCCAAGGTGGGAGAGGATGACGTGGCCTGGGAAATGGCACAGCTTCAGTGCTGGGTTGACAAAAGCTTTCTGGGGAGGTGAGGCAGTGTGACGCCACTTGGTGCCAGCGTACTAAGAAACCAGGCTGGTGGGGGAGACCCCAGAGAGAGCCTCTGGGGAAATCATCAAAAACTCTCGATTCATCTCTACCCCTCTGAGCCATTCCTCCCATTCCTCCCTGTTCCCTCTTTGCTCACCTGGGATGAGGCTTGTCTTAGCTCCAGCCACCATAACAAAGTACCACACGAGACCCAGGTGGCTTAAACAACAAAAATGTCTTTCCTTGTTCTGGAGGCTGAAAGTCCAAGATGAAGTTGTTGGCAGGTTTGGTTTCTGCAGAGGCCTCTCTCCCTGGCTTGGAGCCAGCCGCTGTCTCACTGTGCCTTCCAACGGCCTTTTCTCTGTGCTCATGGGCCCTAGCGTCTCATCAGGCAGCCACACTTCTTCTGAGGCCACCAGTCAGATTAGACTAGGGCCACCCTCAGGGTCCCATTTAACCTCAATCACCTCTTGAAAGATAATCTGTCTCCAAATACAGTCCCATTCTCAGATACTAGGGTTAGGGCTTCAACATAGAAACCTTGGGGGAATACCATTCAGCCCCTAGGAAGTGCCCAGGGGCAACAGAAGCAGCTCTGGGACTTCGGGAAGGGGGTGATGGCTGGGCTGGGGGAAGAGGGGCATGTACCTCAGTGCCAGAGCCCAGGTGCAAGCTCTTGGAGCGCCTGCCCACCACTCCTCCTCCCGAGTGGCACAGACAGAGCCCATTCTGCGTCCAGGCTCAAAGCGCCCTTCCCGGCTGCTAGCTCCCTCACAGGTCAAGCCTATCTCCTCCAGCCCAGCACCTGCCACCCGCTCAGGCCGTTGGGCCATCCCCACGGCCTCTCAGCCCCACACCATTCCAGGCAACAGCACAGGACAGGGCAGCATCTTGCCCAGAGTCACCCGGCCAGTGAGTGGGGAAGCTGGGAACCACGCCCCCTGCCCCCGCCACGTCCTTCTGCTGTCCTGGCTCGGTGGGCTTGCCAGTGGTGTGGATATCTCTGATGGTAACAGCAGACTCCTCCTCAGAGGTGCCATCCGCTCTCCAGAAGGCTGGGGCCAGTCCTGCCCTGGCCCTGGCCTCAGTCTCCCCATCTGCTTAAGGAAGTATTGGACTTCATGGTGAGCTCCTGCCACTCTGAGGTTGCATGGGGGCCTGAGGACAGAGCTATTTTGGTCAAAGAGGGATTTGTGGAACCTGCCTCAATGAACCGAGGGTCAGCCCTGCCACCGAGGAGCCCCAGGCAGCCGGGGTACCTGTCCTCCACCCTAGAGGATCGAAGCCCACGGGCTGAGGCTGCTGCAGTGGCGCCTGGTGGGGGCCGCAGGGGTGTGGCAGCCCCTCGGAGGGTGGTGGGTCCCACTTCCCCCAAGGAGGCCAAACAGCTCATTTGAGAGTGAGAAGTTTTAACTTAGATCCAAGCCATTTTGTCTTTGAGCAAACCAGATGCCTGAAATATTCATCAAAAAGCGTCGCAAGTGGTCAGGAGCACTCTGTGGCTGTTAGTGACAGTGTTCGATTATTTGTTTGTTTAATTAATTAATAGACTTAATATTTTAAAGCAGTTTTAGATTTACAGAAAATTGAGCAGATAGTACAGAAAGTACCTAAAACCCCAGGCCGCACCACCCCCCCCCCACCATCTTTCCCTGCCTATTATCAACATCTTGCATTAGTGGGGGATATTTGGGGTTTTGGGGGGTTTCTTTAGAGACACAACCTCTCTCTCTCATCCACGCTACAGTGCAGTGGTGCTACACAGCTCACTGCAGCCTCAAACTCCTGGGCTCAAGCAAGCCTCCAGCCCCAGCTTCCCAAGTAGCTAGGACCACAGGTGTGCACCACTATGCCCAGCTAATTTTTACATTGTTTTTGTAGATACAGGGTCTTGCTGTGTTGTCCAGGTTGATCTTGGACTCCTGGCCTCCAGTGATCCTCCCAGTTCTGCCCCCTGAGTTGCTGGGACTAGAGGCGTGTGCCACCACTCCACACCCAGTTTATTTTTTATTGTTTGTAGAGACAGGGTCTCTCTGTGTTGCCTGGGCTGGTCTCCTGAGCTCAAGTGACCCTCCGGCCTCGGCCTCCCGGAGTGTTGGGATTCCAGGCATGAGCCACCATATTAGTCATGTCTGATGAGCCATTGTTGATACATTATTATTGACTAAAGTCCAAAGTTTACATGAGAGTTCACTCACTGTGTTGTACAGGTCTATGGGTTTTTTTGTTTGTTTGTTTGTTTGTTTTTGATACGGAGTTTTGTTCTTGTTGCCCAGGCTGGAGTGCAATGGCACGATCTTGGCTCACTGCAACCTCCGCCTCCCGGGTGCAAGTGATTCTCCTGCCTTGGTCTCCCGAGTAACTGGGATTACAGGCATGTGCTACCATGCCCGGGTAACTTTTTTGTATTTTTGGTAGAGATGGGGTTTCTCCATGTTGGTCAGGCTGGTCTCGAACTCCTGACCTCAAGTGATCTGCCCGCCTCGGCCTCCCAAAGTGCAGGGATTCCAGGTGTGAGCCGCCGTGTCCGGCCCGGGTCTACGGGTTTTGACTCATGCATAATGGCATGCATCCACCACTACAGTATTATACGGCATAGCCTCACTGTCCTAAAAATGCCCTGTGTTCAGCCTAGTCATCCCTCTGACCCTGGGAACCACTACATTAGTGACATTTCCAGGTCTCTCTGGCCTGTTTCCATCAATGGCACTTCTCACACCAAATGCGTGGGTTTTCCACACCAATAACCTATTCTCTAGCTCTCTGGACAGCAACTGGGTGTCCGATGATTCCGTTCAATTCTGACACTGCCCAGAGCTGGCATCAGAACCCTCAGGTGAAGGGCTCAGTTGCACCGCACTGCCCCCACCTCTGAGGCAATTGCAAGTTCCTGCCTCCCATACCTGCCCGATTGGCTGCAAATTGGGGGTTCCCACGACCCCTCCCTCAGGTTTGATAGTTTGCTAGAATAGCTCACGGAACTCAGAAAGGCATTTTCCCTACGTTCACCTGTTCATCGAATTCAGGAATAGCCAGATAGAAGAGACTCACAGAGTAAGGGATCGGGGAGGAACCCAGAGCTTCCAGTCCCTCTTTGAGCACCTCAATGTGTTTACCAATCCTAAGGGTACAGGTAAAAAGGCTCAGGGGCCGGGCGCAGTGGCTCACATCTGTAATTCCAGCACTTTGGGAGGGCAAGCCGGGTGGATCACCTGAGGTCAGAGTTCAAAACCAGCCTGGCCAACATGGCGAAACCCTGTCTCTACTGAAAATGCAAAAATTAGCTGGCTAGGGTGGTGCATGCCTATAATCCCAGCTACTTGGGAGGTTGAGGCAGGAGAATTGCTGGAACCTGGGAGGTGGAGGTTGCAGTGAGCCAAGATCGCCCCATTGCACTCCATCCTGGGCAACAAAGCAAGACTCCATCTCAATTAAAAAAAAAAAAATTAAATTAAAAAATAAAAGGCTCGTGAAGGTGACTCAGCTAAGGCGATGTTTAGAGAGTCGAGAACGTGAATGGGAATTTTCGAGGCAGACAGAGAGTGGAAGGGCACATGAAGGAGAGAGAATGCCATCTGCAGAGGCTCAAAGGTACAACCAGGCAGGGGCAGGAGGACAGATGTCCTGGGGAGGCCCCAGCACAGTGTCACCAGGTGTGGGAGGGCAGGTTGGGGTCAGTATATTACAGAGTCAGGACTGTGTATTCCAGGCAATGGGGAGCTATGGAAGGCTTCAGAGCAGGGGACTAACACCCAGCCTCCTTGATTGTCTGTATTTAGAGCAGGAACAAGTGTGCATTTTCTTGGGAAGCCATGGGATGGCACACCTCTGCACGCATTGAGGAAATGGGCACAAATTCCCCAGCTATGTCCGGGCACCAGAGCACAGGCCCTGTAGCCACAGAGCAGGTGTCTCGGCTTGCAAGCAGGTGCCAGGCTGGGCAGAGGCTTCCCAGGCCATCCGGAGCATCCAGCACCCACCCTTCCCTTCTCCTCTCCCCGCTGCAGGAGAATCCCTACCTGTGCAGCAACGAGTGTGACGCCTCCAACCCGGACCTGGCCCACCCGCCTAGGCTCATGTTCGACAAGGAGGAGGAGGGCCTGGCCACCTACTGGCAGAGTATCACGTGGAGCCGCTACCCCAGCCCGCTGGAAGCCAACATTACCCTTTCGTGGAACAAGACCGTGGAGCTGACCGATGACGTGGTGATGACCTTCGAGTATGGCCGGCCCACGGTCATGGTCCTGGAGAAGTCCCTGGACAACGGGCGCACGTGGCAGCCCTACCAGTTCTACGCCGAGGACTGCATGGAGGCCTTCGGCATGTCCGCCCGCCGGGCCCGGGACATGTCGTCCTCCAGCGCCCACCGCGTGCTCTGCACCGAGGAGTACTCGCGCTGGGCGGGCTCCAAGAAGGAGAAGCACGTGCGCTTCGAGGTGCGGGACCGCTTCGCCATCTTTGCCGGCCCCGACCTGCGCAACATGGACAACCTCTACACGCGGCTGGAGAGCGCCAAGGGCCTCAAGGAGTTCTTCACCCTCACTGACCTGCGCATGCGGTTGCTGCGCCCGGCACTGGGCGGCACCTACGTGCAGCGGGAGAACCTCTACAAGTACTTCTATGCCATCTCCAACATCGAGGTCATTGGCAGGTAAGGCCGGGGGAAGCCCTGGATGTCACCTGCAACCTGGGATGCTATCCGTTACCTGGGATGTTATTGGATACCTGGGATGTTACCTGGTATGTGAAACATGACCGGGTTCTTGGGATGTTACCTGGTTCCCTTGAGGTTACCTGGTATGTGATACATCCCCTGGTTCTTGGGATGTTACTTGGTACCTGGGACATAACCTGGTTCTTGAGATGTTACTTGGTTTCCAGGAGGTTACCTAGCACCTGGTTCTTGAGATGTTACTTGGTTTCCAGGAGGTTACCTAGCACCTGGGACATTACCTGGTTCCCAGGACATTACCTGATATTACATCATAGGGGCTGTCTAGGATGGCTGGAGCTGCACAGACCCAATGCCTGAGCTTTTCCACGGAAGGAGGTGCATGTGTTGGAGGAAGGAAGTACATGTGTTGGAGGTGTGGAGGGCAGGAGTGGAGTCTGTCTGGGCAGAGCTGGGCTAACTCCTGGTGCTGACTGTGACAAGTGCCCTGAGGCTGTCCACTGACTCAGTGAATGTCCACTGACTCACATTCAAGGGTTTCCGAGACCACCTTTAGGCTCCATGATTCACTAGAAAATCTCACAGAACTCAGCAAAGCTGCTATATTCACAGTTATGATTTATTACAATGAAAGATACAGATTAAAATCAGCAACAGGAAAAGGTGCCCAGGTCCGTGTCCAGGACATAGCAGGTGCAAGCTTCTCATTGTGCCCTCCCAGTGGGGTTGTGCAGACAGCACTTGATTCTCCCGGCAGTGACATGGGACAACGCTTGTGAGCTATCGCCAGGCAGGGATGCTTACCGAAGCCTCAGTGTAGAGTTTTTATTGGGAGTTGATGGTAGAGGCATTGCTGATGATGTGGCTGGTCTTTGGCTCCAATCCCTGCAGAGGTCGAGCTGATACTACATGGCCCAAGGCCCCCCAGTAAATCTCATCAGCGTAGGCTTTCTGATGTGTGCCAAGACCCGCAGGCAAACACGGACACTCTTTCTAGACAGGACACTCCAAGGGCTTATGGATTAGGGGTCACCTCGCAGAAGCCAGAGTCAGACCTTTCTTTGGAATGTGCAGTGTGTGGACACCCCAGACCTGCTGAAGCAGCTCTTTCTTGCCCAGCTCTGGAGAGGAATGTGTTTTGAGGAAGCTTTGAGGAAGGCAAAAGACTGTCATAGGAGAAGAAAGCAGCCTTTACCTCCCAAAAACTGTTTAGATTGTGGAGGAATACATGGTTCTGTGCTGTCCTAGGTCACTGATTCTTTTGGCAGATAATATGCCAGTCTGTGGGGGCAATGCCATCTTCCCTGGGCCATCTGTAGAATGGGGATGGTAACAAGCATACTTCTCTTGCTGGATTATGGTGAGGGTTAAATGAGTTAAAGTTGATGAAGTACTCAGAACAGTGCCTGGCACATAATATGTGCTAAAAAAAAAAAAAGTGTTTAATAAAAAAAATTGGACAAAATAATGGAGTGAGAGGGCTGGGGTGGGCTGAGGGAGGAGAGAGTTGAGACCCAAGGGTGCTGGGGCAGTCCGGGCCAGGAGCCTGGCTTAGGCAGGTGCAGGCAGGGGCTGCACCTGGGGAGCCCAGCTGGGATGATCACTCACTGTGGGCATCTCTCCATTGCAGGCTCTCAATGCCCACCTAAATCTATAATTCCTGACAAGTGGAAAAAGTGATTTGCCATATGGCACGTAGAGCATAATCCTGTTTTTGTAAAATATATGATACGCCTTGTATATCATTTCTGCGTCTTGAACACACGTTGGCTGTAAGTGTATACAAGACCGGGACAAATATCATGGGTTGGGAAGAAAGGCTGGAAGCCCGTTTGCCAGCCATGTGCTGTGGTGATGCCTGCATGGTGAGGCTGGACGGGCCACTGTGGTGCTGCTGTTTCCAGCTTGTGTTTGCATTTTGTTTCACTTTGACGGTGTGTGTGGATTCCAGGTAGGCAAAGGCAAAGGCAGGTCGTTCATGAAGCCGGAGTCAGCTTCAAGTCTGGCAGATGGGAGTGAAGCAGGTGCAGACAGGGGCCCGTGGTTCTGATACCGTGATCTCTAACCCACCTCAATTGGGACAGGATATTCAAAATCAGGAATGTTCTGGAAAACACCCCATATTCAGGCACTGTGGTGGAAGCTGGTGTCCAGACTTTCAGCCCCTGGGCATCTCTGGGACCTCTGCCCTTGGAATGCCATTGTCTGGTTGTTACTAGACACCCGCCAATCCCCGGGCTTAGCAGCTCAGGGCTGGGAACCAGCTCCCCAGGCCCTGCAGGCTCCTGGCTTGTCTTCTGACCTTGGGCTGCTCAGGGAAACCCTCATCTTCAGGCAACTGTTCAAGGACCCTGCCTTACATTTCCTAAGGCGGCTCATGTGGGGCCCTCATGTCTGGGCCAGCTGTAGGGTCCAGAATGGGCCTGTGATGGTCAGGGTCTGGTGGTGCCACTTCAACCCCAGCAGGATGACCTAGGGTTCAAACCCTGCGCCCTGTCTCGATTTCCCATCTGTGACAAGACAACTGTGGCTGCCTGGAGCCCATGTCTCCCTGGAGGTGGTTCCCCTTGGCACCCAGCCTCCGCGGGCGGCAGGGAGGAGCCGAGGTGGTGGCGAGAGTGTGCAGTCAATTCAGAGAGAGAGTAAACACTCTTCAGGCAGCAGCTTGGCTTGTCGTTGAATTGGATCGGGTTAGACGGTTCAAGGAAGGGCTGAAGCTACCTCCCCTTTTCCCTCTTCATTTCCCCTGGGAAAGTCCAGCCGTGCTGAGAAGCCAGAGACGCAGGACCCGTGACAAAGGGGGATGTGGCACCCGAAGTTCCTGAGTGGGCACCAGGGACCCCTGGGGGTTCCTGGGCTCTGGGATTTCACACTGAACCTGTTCTGGGGATTCCCTCAGAATTTCATGACCGCCCTGTTGCCCAGTGGCTCCGCTGTGGTCCACTAACAAGAACAGCAAATGTTTATCCAGCATTTGCTATGGGCTCATTTGCTATTGAGTGCTGTTATTAACGGCTTCATGTGTATTTTCTTGTTTAATCAATAGTTGTTTAATTTCCCGATGGTTATTGAATGGTTCAGATCCTGCAAGCCAAGGACACAGCACTGAGCAAGCCGGACCTGATCCCCACCGGCTGCAGCTCTCCCTGCGGGGGCAGTGCTCCCCCAGCCTCATGTTTTCAGATGAGGAGGCTGAGGCCTGTGAGGTCAAGGAATAGAAGGAGATTGCACAGCGCCACTACATGGCAAACAGCTAACATCCAGACACAAGCATGTCCGGGCTCAAGATGGACTCGGCCACCAAGCGGTCCCTAGCCCTGGCCTGGTGGCTGCCTCATTTCTGGTCCCAGCTCTGACTTGAGCCCACCTGGAGCTCAGATAGCCTGTATGATGGGGCCATCCCACGGGACTCCCCTCTGAATTGAAGGTTCTTTAATGGATGGTGGCTCCCTGCTCTGCCCCTCAAGTCAGCGATTTCCCGCTCCAAGGGGGACCCCAATGGCAGGCAACGGTGTAGGCAGGAGGGGGAGGACAGAAGCACCTGGCTGCGGAGGAGGAGCTGGAGCAGCTGCAGCCAGCCCAGGGTCCTGGGAAGGAGGGACTGGTACAAATGGTGAGGGAGACAAGAGGTGGGGACAGACTGAGCTCCAGCCCCACCACAGGGGGCAGGTGGGGTGCCAGTGGCTCTGAGAGAAGCACAGGCACCCGCAAGTCCCAGCCACACCCCCTCCCTGACTCCCGCGGAGCCTGCTCCACGTGCCCATTCCTGGAAGGCAGGCAGGGGGCGGGAGCTATTTTCTCCTTCCACACATGGGGAAACTCAGGTGCGGAGCTTGGAGAGTGGTTGGCTTCAGACTGTGCAGCAAATCTGGGGCAGAATCTGGATTTGAGGAGGAATGAGATCATCCCTTTATGGTGCTTGGAGCGGGAGGGGCCTCTGCTCCCACCCTCCACACAACCATTAAGAGAAGCGGGGCCCAAACCTGACCCAGCATCTCACAGGAGAGCCGTTTAAGACAGGGTTCCCCAGCCCCACCACTGAGAGCTTTGGGACTGGGAGGCTTCGGGTGAAGTCCAGAAGGCTGTGTCTTTGCAAAGCTCCTCAAGTGAGCTGGAGAGGTGGAAGCTGCTGCATCCATGGAGATGGATGACCATAACCTGTTGGAACCTCAGTTTTCTCATCTGCAAAATGGAGAAATAGTAATGACGTTAGCTGCCGGTTGTGAGGAGTCAATGAAATGCTATATTCAAAGAGCTTATCTCAGTGTCTCATTCCTCTGGTTAGACGGTGGGAGAGGGAAGGTGAGGAGGCTTAGGATCAGGGCTGCCTAGATATGAGGCCATTCCTGCACCCAACCCAGGTACTAGAAGGAGTGTAGAAGCATGCCTCTGGGTTCACAGGGGTTGCAATCCCAAATGTCTGCAGAGGCTGGGAACATAGCTTATGTGGAAGCCAGGCATGGTGGTGTGCACCTGTAGTCCTAGCTACGTGGGAGGCTGAGGCAGAAGGATTACTTGAGCCTGGGAGGTTGAGGCTGCAGTGATCTATGATGGTGCCACAGCACTGCAGCCTGGGTGACAGAAAGAGATCCTGTCTCTAAAAAAATAAAAATAATAAATAAATTCAAATGAATAATAAAAATAATGAGAAGAAGACAATGTATATGGGTACCTATGGTACCATCAGAAGTGACAGGGAAGGGTGTGGCCTGGGGAGAAATGGAGACAGGAGGACCCTCACAAGACAGTGGACCAAACATTCCAGATCTTCTGCAGTAACAAAGGAAGGTGCACAGCAGTATCTATGGAAAGTCTCTTGCTTTCAAAAATATCGGCACCTACTTCAAAAAGTGGTTTAAACTCTGTGCAAGGAAAACAAAATGCACCTGCAGCCCAGGGCAGCTCACTAGCTGCCAGGGGGCACCCCTGCTCTGAAATGCTCAGTGTCCTCCTGTAGCTGTGGTAGCGGCTGCATTCGACGAGCCCGAGGCAGGGCCAACACACTGGAGCCAGGGCAGGGGCAAAACAGCAAAACAGCCCAGTCAACCCTGCCCACTCCAGACCTGGGAGTCAGAGGGAAGGGGGCATCATCCCATGCAAGTTCCTCTGCCCAGAAAACCCTTGGAAGCTCCAGGGAGGCAGCCCAGCAGGTCCTTTGCCAGCAGGAACAGGAAAGGAGGAGTGAGTTCCCCATTCCTGGAGGTATTCAAGCCCAGTGGGTGGTGTTTGTGGGAGATGATGAAGGGAGGTCCTTTGCACCAAATTAAGGTCTTATGTGCCCATTCTGTTCAACAGGAATACATGTGGATTAAGGGAACAGGAGAGGCAGGTATCATTTATTGGTTACGTGCCAGGCATTGCCTCCTCACCCCCTTTCTGCCCAGGAGGAGGTTGAAGTCCTTGAGCGAGAGAAAACCCGTGAGATCCCAGAGGCCGAGCTGGGCCTGGATGGGCAGATCTGAGCTCTGGAGTGGCCAAGCCCAGCTCCTGCAGACCCAGCTTCCCCAGACCCTGCGGGGGGTCTAGCTGCTCTATGTCCCTGAGCCTCCCCCAACCTGGTTTTCCCCCCATCGACCCCTCCCCTCTTTCTTGCCTTCTTGATTTCTTTCATAAACGTCCTGTCCCTATTGATCGCCCCGTAACCGGAGATGGACGGACACTGGACGAGAATAGAAACAGCAGAGGGAAGAAAACCATGGAGGGTAGGCAGGTGGGTGCGGGGAGGGGAGTGCAGAGACAGGCGATTTCAGTCACCCTATTCCTGTACCCACCCTTCCTGCATCTCTTTCTCAGCTGCTCTACAGGAAAAACAGGGGCAAGAAGGGAATTCTATGATGTTATTCTGCCTGCGCTGACTCCTTGAAACTCTGGGAAGGCAGAGCCTCCTCCCTCAGCAATATTAACCGTCATTCACCAAGAATTCCCATAGTCCAGGTGGCATCCCGAGTCCTTTATGTGCATTTCCTCATTAAGTCCTATCCTGTGAGGATCATTGTCCCCATGACATAGATGAGGAAACTGAGGCCAGAAGGTTGAGATATAGATGGAAAGGCTGGGGTGTGGTGGCTGGTGCCTGTAATCCTAGCACTTTCGGAGGCTGACGCAGGAGGATCACTTGAGTCCAGGAGTTCAAGACCAGCCTGGGCAATATAGTGAGACCCCCCATCTCAATGAAAACAAAATAGATGGAGGTACCCATGAGGATGGCTGTTATTGGACAAGCAAAAAATGACAAGTGTCGGCAAGGATGTGGAAAAATCAGAACCTTCATGCATTGCTGGTGGGAACAAAAACGGTGCAGCCACAATGGAGAACAGTTTGGTGGCTCCCGAACAAGTTAAATATAGATTTAGCAATTCCGCTCCTAGGTATAGACCCAACAGAATTGAAAGAAGGGACTTGAACAGATACTTGTACACCCATGTTTATAGCAGCTTTATTCTGAGTAGCCAAAAGGTAGAAACAGCACAACTGTTCATCAACAAATGGAGACACGAAATGTGGCCCATCCATACAATGGAATATGATTCAGCCTTAAAAAGGAGGGAGAACCTGACACACACTGCAACACAGATGAACACTGAGGACATGATGCTAAGTGAAATAAGCCAGACACAAAAGGACAAATACCATATGATTCTGCTTACCCGACGTCCCTAGAGTCATCAAATTCAGAGACAGAAAGTAGAATGATGGCTGCCAGGGGCTGGGGGAAGGTGGAATGGGGGTTAGTATTTAATGCAGACAGCTTCAGTTTGGGATGATTTAAAGTTCTGGAGAAGGATGGTGACAGAGCTTGCACAGCACTGTGGATGTACTAATGCCACCAGACCGTACACTTGACAATGGTAAGGTGACTAGGTGCGGTGGCTCATGCCTGTAATCTCAGCACTTTGGGAGGCCGAGGCGGGCGGATCACTTGAGGTCAGGAGTTCGAGACCAGCCTGGCCAACATGGCGAAACCCTGTCCCTACTAAAAATACAAAAATTAGCCAGGTGTGGTAGTGGGTGCCTGTAATCACAGACACTCGGGACACTGAGGCAGGAGAAGCACTTGAACCAGGGAAGTGGAGGTTGCAGTGAGCTGAGATCGCACCACTGCACTCCAGCCTGGGTGACAGAGAGAGACTCCATCTCAAAAGAAAAAAAATGGTAAGGTGATAAATATATACATATATTTTAGCACACTAAAAAATAAAGGAAATAGATGGGTGGGTAGTCTCCATGTCAGACTGTCCAGGTGCAAATTCTGGATTAGGTGTGACCCTGGGCAAGTTGCCTAACCTGTCTGCCTCCTTCCCACCTCCACAAAATGGAGACAATCACCCTGGGGTTTAAGTGAGACCATCCAGGGAGAGGAGCCATGGCTGTTGGGGTTGCATAGAAAGAACAGCAGATCACAGAGGACCTGGAGATTCTTCTACTGGGGACTGTGGGCTCTTAGGAGGGCAAAGGGTGGGCCTCAATGATCCATGGACTCCCTGAAATATATGCTAAGTATCGTGTGTGTGCAGTCAGTTGGTGAGAGCCCCTAGTTTTTGTTCCATTCTCAAAGGGAGCCCATGATGCCAAAATATTTGGAGAGTCCCTGAAAAGGCAGCTTTGTGTTGTGCTTTTCATTTTTTTAAACCCAACTCTTGGCTGGGCACTGTGGCTCCTGCCTATAATCCCAACACTTTGGGAGGCCGAGGTGAGTGGATCACCTGAGGTCAGGAGTTCAAGACCAGCCTGACCAACATGGTGAAACCCTGTCTCTACTAAAAATACAAAAATTAGCTGGGCGTGGTGGCGGGTGCCTGTAATCCCAGCTACTCGTTAGGCTGAGGCAGGAGAATCACTTGAACCTGGAAGGTGGAGGCTTCAGGGAGCTGAGATCGCACCACTGTACTCCAGCCTGGGCGACAGAGCGAGACACCATCTCAAAAAATAAATAAATAAATAAAAATTAAAAAATAAAATAAACCCAACTCTTTGGGGACACCCAGTTCTTTGGGGACAGACATTTTGTTAGGTGCAGTTCACACACCTGCAACTGTACCTCCCAGGCTCCCTGAACTACTGCTTCCCACCAAAAAGCCAGCATGCACAATTCAAGACCACGTCGGCCTCCACTGAGAAATGCCGGTGTTGGGAAGGGGCCAGACTGTGCTAAAGAGTTGGGGAGGTCCACTGCCAAGGTGGGTGGTTGGCCCCTGGGCCTGGGGTCTCCTCTGGTCTTTGGCTCTGCTCCACTGCTGGGTGGGGCAGAGAGGGCAGGAGGGGCATCTCAGGCTTGGCCAGGGTCACAGGAGGCTCGGGGAGCCCTGCAGGTGCTTGGGAGAGAGTCACACACAGCAATGCCTTCCCAGCAGCACTGGGAAGAATCGGGGTTCCGTCTTCTCTTGCCTGAGAAGGCATTTCCTCTGCGAGCTTTCTTGCCATCATATTAATTCACTCAACAGATGTTTTTTCTCAGACCTTGCGGGGATGAATTAACACATATTTCTAATGGGCACTGCCTTGATTTCTTGGAGCCTCCATAACGAAGTACCACAAACAGGGGGGAGGTCAGGAGCCTGAAATCAGGGTGCAGCTGGGCTCGCTGTGGACCCTGCGGGAGGGAACCTGTCCCACACCCTCCGCCCTCCACTCGCTCCTGGCAGGGCCGGCAGCCTCTGGCGTTCCTGGGCTCATAGCTGCGTCACTCCAGTCTCTGCCTTGTCTTGCAGCTGTCCGCTCCCTGAGCGTCTGTCTTACACGCTGTCTCCCCGTCAATCACATCGGATAAGGGCCCGCCCTCCTCCAGCATGACCTCAGCTTAGCTTATATCCTCATCACATCCACAAAACCCCATTTCCATGTAAGGTCACATTCACAGGCAATGGGGGTCAGGATGTCAACATATCTTTTCGGGAGACGTGATCTGGCCCACAGCAGGCACCTATGACATGTTGAACACAGCAGGGTGCCAGGGTCCAAGACCATGGAGGGGCTGACGCTTCCATAGTGGGAGAGCAGGAATCCACAAACCTAGTACCCCCAAGTGCCCACAGGTGAGAAAGAAACCCAGGGCAAGGCCAGTGCAGGAGTTCAAGACCCGCCTGGGCCACATGGTGAAACCCCATCACTACAAAAAATACAAAAATTAGCCAGGCACGGTGGTGTGCGCCTGTGGTCCCAGCTACTTGGGAGGCTGAGGTGGAGGATTGCTTGAGCCCAGGAGGTCAAGCCTGCAGTGAGTTATGACTGTGCTACTGCACTCCAGCCTGGGTGACACAGCGAGACTGTGTCTCAAAACCCAGGGCAATGTGGACGTGGAGCTGGGAACCAGCCTGAGACCTGGACCCGGGGGTCAGGGAAGGCAAAGAGAAACCTGAAGGGGGAAACGGGGGCACAGCATTTGTGGCAGGGGACAGCAGGTGGGACAGGCGCGGTGCCTTCTAAGGACTCAATGTGATGCGGCTGTGGTGGGTGGGTAAGATTCCAAAGAAGAGCAGGCAGGGCCCGATCATGCCAGCCCTGCAGCCGCGGGAGGAAGTTGGTTTTGGTTGAAGTTTGGTGGGAGGGCTACAGGCAGGGGAGAGGTGCGATCCGATTTCTGGTGTTTGGAAATCTGAGTTGGGGGTGGTGGTGCTGGAGGCCAGCAGGAGACCGGGCGGGTCCTTCCAAGACCGGCAGCAGCCTGGCGGGGTTCTGACGGGGACAGGGGCTGTGATGTGGGCCGCCTGGAGGTGGCCTTTGGTGGCAGTGTTGCTGAGTGGCTGGTGGGAGCAGGGGGCGGGAGGCATCGTGGGGGACTCCCAGGCATCGGGCTTTGAGACACTGGGTGGATGGAGATGTTGCCTCGTCAAATGGGGGCAGAGGTGAGGGAATTTTCTGGAGGGGAATTTTTTTAATTTCTTAATTTTTTATTTTTATATTTTCATATAGCAAAATGGACCTTTTGGGGGTACAGTTCTAGGGATTTTAGCATGTGGATAGCTTCACGTAACTGCCACCACAGCCTGGCCTGTCTCTCCAAAAACTCCCTATGCTACCCTTTGAGCCACCCAGGGTCCCGGTCCTGAAACCCCTGGAAGTCCCCAATCTGCTCCCCATCTTTTCTGAAAATCTCCTCTAAGTGGAGTCGTGCAGCAGGTGGCTTTTTCAAGGGATCTCCTTTGTCCTCGACATGCCTCTGAGGCTCACGGCGTGGCCACCTGCGTGGCTTAGGCTCCTCACTCCTGAGTAGGACTGTGCCCTGTGCGCGGCACACTGCGGTCTGTTTACCCAGTCTCCGTGGAAGGACGTCTCGGTGGCTCCCAGTCTGGGGTGATTATGAATAGAGCTGCTATAAACATTGGTGGCAAGGTTTTTGGGTGAACATAAGTTTTCGCTTTCCTTGGGTAAGCACCCAGGTGTGGACGGCTGGGTCGTCTGGTGAGCGTGTTTAACTCCATAAGAAACTGCCAGGCCGTCTTCCAGCGCGGCTGTGCACTGGAGGAAGCCTGACTTCTATTTTGGACCTGTTGGTTGTGAGCGTTTTGGAGGCATCCGGAGCATTTGGGCCTTTTGAGTGTGAAGCGCAGGCGAGACTGGGCGCAGGGAGTCCTGAGCTCCGCGGTGCGGATGACGCCCGCCGTGGGGGCGTGCGAGACTTCCGAGAGGAGAGCCGGGGAGCCGGGCGGTCTGCAGCCCTGAGATCAGAGAGGGGGGGGTCTGGCAGGGCGGTACCCCAAAACCACGCGAGAGCCGTGCCTCCAGGGCAGCGGCCACCTGTGTCCGTGCCGCCGAGGGGCCAAGTGGAGGAGCCAGCGTGGGCCCATGGACCTGGGAAGATGGGGGTCACAGCAGAGGCACCCAGAGCAGAGCCCGGGATGAAGGCCGTCGTGGGGTGGTTTCAGGGGCGAATGCCAACACTTTTAAAAGAGTGAATAAGGGGTGAAAAGGAGGGAGTGTAGGCAAGCTTTGAAAACATTTGGCTCGGAAGGGGAGCAGGGAGATGGGGTGTGAGCTGCTGGGGGAATGGGGAGGGGAGAGGGTTCTTTCTGAAAGGCGGGAGGCGCGGCAGCGTTGGCGTTGGGTTGGGAAGAATCCTCCAGGACTGAAGATAGCTGCGGGGAGGGCGGGAGGGACACTGGGGACAGGAGCCGAGGAAGTGATTGGGGTGGGCGGAGAGCTGACAGGACAGAGGGCCCACCAGCATGCGTAAGGAGGAAAGGCTGACTGATTTCATATTTAGGTCAGAAACTCTGCTTCTAACGCCTTCTAGAGACTCCATGTCCATCCTGACAACCCAGGGTGGCGCACCCTGGTGACTCACAGGAGTCCCTTTGTCCTGAGTAAAGAGTGGCACATCACGGGGCCAGCAAGCAGCCTGCCTGAGATTCCAGCTCTTTCCATTTGCTCTTTTCTGGCAAGTCTCTTCCATTTCTCCAGGCCTCAGTTTCCCCACCTGTAAAATGGGATCTTGCTGTTGTAAAGATTGCCTGAAATTTGCCGGCTCAAGTCCCAACACTCAGGAGGTTCCTGAGGAAGGGGAGCCATTGATCCCTCGAAGGAGTCGGTGTTTTGTCACCTGAACACACAGCCCATGTTCCTCCGTCACTCACCTGGGGGCCGAGTGGAACTCCTCAGCTTCATCTCGAGCTCTGTCCTCTGTCCCTTCATCAGTCAACAGTCATGCAGGAATGAGAAGCTCAGCTCATAGTAGGTGTAGCCAAAGGGACTTCGAAGGAGAGTGCTGCCACCAACAGCGGACAGGGGACTGAGCCCCACCCGGTTCTGCATGGGCCACTCCCGCTGGGTCTGTAGCCACGACACCTAGCAGGCTCCTGTCCCCCCACCCCAGCTCTGTGGCTTGCTGGGCCTCACCAGCCACGATTGGGCAGCACAGATGGGGCTGGAGAGGGGAAGTTGGGTGGGGAGAGGACAGGCCACATCCAGGCTCATCCTCAGGCCTTGTCCTGCCCCTGGGCTGGGCTACCTCCCTCCACATCTCAGCAGAGGGAGCGTGGTGGGGGGGGTCATTGCAGAGGATCCCTGGCCCTTCATCCCATCTGAAGCCTGTTTTAGACGCACAGATGCTCCCTTAGATGTACCCGCCAAGTCACACACACACGCAGGCATTCACTCATCTGTAACGTGCCCCTGACTCACACATAAACACACACCTGCCCCACCCACACTCGCGAATCCGCTTCCAGAAGCACCCAGTCATAGACATATCACACTCCACACGGCCGCCTTGCACCCCTGCTCACAGACGCGGACCCACCGGATGAGCGGAGGCCTCCGCGGGGGCCCGGGGTTCACCGGAGGCCTTGGCTTGACTGCCCTGGGCTCGGGGCTTCTCTGTGCTTCTCCCCTATGTTGAGGCACCCACTTCATGCTTCGGTTCCTGGAGGCCTCTTTCCACTCTGTGGGCCACCCCCTCTGGGCTTCTAACCATCCCTCCATCCCACTCTCAGCCTGAACTAGGTCCCAAGGTGGACGCCCCCATCAGCAGCCCTGCCACCTAGAAGAGAGGTGCAGGCTGGCATCAGGTTTTGGTTTGGGGACATGACTGGCCTCCCGCCCTCCCTTCAGTCTTGCCCTTTCTGTAGTTTTTTGTCCCTAAACACCAACCCAGTCACTTCTCTGCACAGTATCTCTCGTGGTCTTCTACTGACCTGAGACTCAAGTCCACGCTCTGTGATCACAGACTCACCCTCTCACCTCCTTCTGCAGCCTGGGCTCTGAGACTCCCAAGACCAGCCACCCCGAAGGTTGGTTCCCTCCGGCTGGCCAAGGGCCTAGTCCTTCTGCCTGGAACATGACCTGGCCTTCCCCGGCCTTCCTGTCTGGCAAACTCTTCACCCCTCATGGCTTGGCTCAGAGAGCACCTCTCTGGAGCTCCTGAAGGCTGGAGACCTGTGCAAGCAGCCCCTGGGTCCCCTTCTCCAGCCTTGGCGGCTGGCGGCAATCCCACAGCCTTGCCATAGCTACCATAGCTATGCACGTACACGTCTGACACCCGCCCCCACAGGCTCTGAGCTCCAAGGGAGCAGGGATGGGGTCTGGCTTGTTCTCACCGTAGCACCCGCACCCAGAACCAGGTAGGCGTGCTGTGTATGTGTGGAATTCATTCATTCATTCAGTCAGTCATTCATTTATTTATTCATGAACAAATGAACTTACATGAACAAAGAAGTCTTACTATCTGGAACTCTTTCCAGAGAAGAGAGAGACTGGAATATAGGCGCTAGGAGGCAGAGAAGCAGGACCAGCTGGGCTTGCTAGCACCCACCCCTGTTGCCTCCCACCCTTCCACCATCACACCCTGCTCCTTCTCCTGTTTTCCTTGTGTGAGAAATGGGCCTCTCTGGGCTACCACCTGGACCTGGTCCTTCCCTCAGGGGTGCTGGGCCTTCCTACAGGGGAAGACGCAACCTTGCTGAAGTCAGCCAGGCTGCTCAGGCCGGGGCTGCCTTCGCAGGCCCTGGCCATACCCACCGTGTTACCCCTAAGCCTCACACCCAAGCCCACGAGCACCCGCCCGTCAGCCTGTGTTGTGTCTTGTATGCAAGGAAGCTGCCTCTGGCTTTGTAATGGGTAATAGGATTTATCAATAGACTGAGGAGGTGAGGTATGTTAAAGTACTTAATAGAAAAGGGCTTCGCACAGAAGCCCAAATTTGATTTAGCCAATGAACTCAATTGCCGGCCTGATTGCGTTCCAGGAGGTGCAGCAGCCAGCATTTGTCCACATTACCCTGGAAAAGCCAGGCTGCACCAGGCGACTGACCCAGACCGCCCAGACCTCCCCTCTGTCCCCACAGCTCTGCCATTGGTTCCCTGCTTTCTCAGGGTCTCAGGTTTGAATGGCAGTCCTTTGACCCAAACGATCTCACGTTCTCTGGCATCCAACAGCCTCCTTGCCTCTCATGCCCGAGGCTCCCCCATCCCGTGAATTAGCTAGAAGTCCAGTTTGCTACCACGTTCCTTTCACCATGATCCTCAAATCTGTGTGTCCTCTGGTCACTTGTTACTTCTTAATCAAGCTGGCCTCTGCAGGCTTCCCTCCTGACCATTTGTTGCTTCTCCGGCTGCTGTTCATCTCTCCACACTGCTTGCCCGAGCCAAGGACACATCTCTGCCAACCCCACAAAGAAGACCAAGACCCCCAGGTCACAGTGTTTCATGACACCTTAACTCAGGCCTGGGCAGAGCAGATGGGAATTACCATGTAGAAAAGAAGGACTTGAGGCCGGGCACGGTGGCTCATGCCTGTAACCCCAGCACTTTGGGAGGGCGGATTACCTGAGGTCGGGAGTTCGAGACCAGCCTGGCCAATAACATGAAACCCTCATCTTGACTAAAAATACAAAAGTAAAAAAAAATTTTTTTTAATTAGCTGAGCATAGTGGTGCGTGCCTGTAATCCCGGAAACTCAGGAGGCTGAGGCAGGAAAATCACTTGTACTTGGGAGGCGGAGGTTGCAGTGAGCCGAGATCACGCCACTGCACTCCAGCCTGGGTGATGACAGAGCAAGACTCTGTCTCAAAAAAAAACATTTTAAAAAGAGGACTTGAGAGGATTTTCATTGGTCATCACCAACCTCGAGGCTGTCCATCCATTGGCCACGGCCACCCACTGGCTGGGGAGGGGAAGCTCCTTGGCCATGTGAGCCCCCAGTCCCCTCCCAGGGTGGCATCCTTCCTCACTGCGGTCCAGGCCCCCAACCCCAGCTCTGTGAGTCCTCAGGAATGTAGCGCCCTTGTTGCTTCAGCCTCCTGCTTCATCCTGCAGAACACGCCAGCCTCCCGTGCGAGCATCTCCAGGCCAACGTAAGATCTGAGATTTGCTTTAGGTTATTTTGTCCATAACCCAGAGGCTCATGAAAAATGTTTTTCCAAAAACAAAAGAACCCTCTTCGCCCAAAGATAAATGCACTCTCTGGCAAGAGAGATTGGAAAACATTGCTGGCTACTTTAAAATAGTACTCTAACTTTAGCCCCCAAGGTACCAGAGCTCTGCGAGGCCGGTCTCAGTATACCCGACGTGTAATAATGTGGAGATGGGTGGTAACATACCAGGAAAGAAGGACCAGGCAATGTGATTAGTGACCAGCAACCCCCATGGTCCTCCAAGGAGGTGCTCTGAGAGAAGTTGGGGACTAGCTCTCCCCGCCCACCACCTGCCCACCCCAGTTCAGAGCCATCGCCATGAACCCTCTGAAATCCCCGTGGGGCTTTGCCTTTGCAGGGAGCCAGCCCTGGGGCCTCCTCCTCCCTGCCCAGCTCCGGCACCATCCCTGGCTCGCTCACCCAAACTCACTGCTTCCTCCGTCGTTCCCCCCAAGGAGTGGATGACATCACTCTTTCCGGCAGCCAGGAGTTGACCTACATTCCACCCGCCCTCCTGTCTGGGAGACTCTCCAAACCCCCGCTCCTCTCTCCCTGGGAGGAGGGAAGGGCCCCGCTCACGATTTTTGTGGAGTGACGGTGCCAGGCCCGGGTCCAGATGGTGCCCCCGCAGCAGCTCCTAAGCACTGCCTGCCCCTCCCCGCAGGGCAGGGCACGCTCCCGCCTGGCACGGGCCAGGGTCCCTGTCATCCTTCATGTGGCTGTCGGGCCCCCAGCTGGGCCTGCCACGTTTCCCGGAGAACTGTTGTCTGGGCTGGGCTCTCCCCTGGAAGTGAGGCCCGGTGCTGCCTCCTAACAGTTGTGGTCTCCGGGGGCTTACTAGGGATTCGTCAATTCAAGAAAAAGGGAAACTTAGCTGAGAAGCTGGCTGTGACTCTGTCCTTGCTGGCAGCAGGGCCAGCATCCAGCAAGCGAGTGAGTGCGCCCCATGTCAGGCCGTGAGAGAAGTCAGGGTCCGAGCAGAGGGGCCAGACGGCCACACGGGTGAGCAAGGTAGCAGTGGGCCTGCCAGATGAAAGATGGGATGCCCAGTTAAACCTGAATTTCAGATAAACAAGGGAATCTTTTTTTTTTAAGGATAAGTATGTCCCAAATATCTCATGGAATATACTTATACTAACCAAATCAGCAGTTATTTATCTAATTTTTTTTTTTTTTAGAGACAGGGTCTTGCTCTGTCACCCGGGGTGAAGGGCAGTGCAGTGGCACAGTCACGGCTCACTGCAGCCTCAACCTCCTGGACTGAAGCGATCTTCCTGTCTCCGTCTCCTGAGTAGCTAGGACAATAGATGCTCACCACCATGCCCTGATAAATTTAGAGTTTTTTAAAATTTTTTGTAGAGATGGGGGGTCTCACTATGTTGCCCAGGCTGGTCTCGAACTCCTATTGTCAGGTAATCCTCCTGCCTGGGCCTCCCAGAGTACTCGGATGACAAGCATGAGCTGCTGTACCAGGCCTAAAATTCAAACGTAACTCTGTGTCCTGTATTTTTATTTTGGAGATCTGGCAATCATTGTGGCATGGGGCTCTGTGGGGCAATGACCCCGAGAGGCCAGTGAGGGCTGGGCACGGTGGCTTATACCTGTAATTCCAGCACTTTGGGAGGCTGAGGTGGGCGGATCATTTGAGGTCAAGAGTTCGAGACCAGCCTGGCCAACATGGTGAAACCCCATCTCTACTAAAAATACTAAAATTAGCCTGGTGTGGTGGTGGGAACCTGTAATCCCAGCTATTCGGGAGGCTGAGGTAGGATAATGGCTTGAACCCAGGAGGCGGAGGTTGAAGGGAGCTAAGATCAAACCACTGCACTCCAGTCTAGATGACAAAGCGAGATTCCATCTCAAAATAAGTAAATAAATAAAGGATAAATATTTGGCAATATATTACTGAATCCTCCAAGAGGCCAGTGGGTGTGTCACCCCTTGTGGGTGGCTCCAGGGGCCTGGAGAATAGGTTGATTATCTCTATTTTGGGGAGCTGCAGGCTGCGGAGAGAGGCTCTGGGGTGGGTGTTGGAGGGAACAGCATGAATAAGGGGCCCTGCCCTTGGGACCAGGCACCTCGGGGCTGCCAGGTAAGGCCGATCTTTGCAACTGGGAGCCCCTATACTCTCATCTCCATCCCTCCCTCTATCACCTGTTGGCTGTTGACAATAGCAGCAATAATAATAGCTGACATTTCCTGAGGGCTTGCTCTGTGCCAGACCCAGTGCTGAGCACTCGAGGGTACCAGCTCAGCTTGACCCCTGACAGCCCTGCCACGTGGAAACAGCCACTTCCTAGGGTTACAGGACGCTGACTGATTCCCCAAGGCTGGTCACCTTCCTGCCTTTGCCCAGCTTGAGGGGTCAGAGGTTTTTGTTTTTTGTTTTCGTTTTTTTTTGAGACGGAGTCTTGCTCTGTCGCCCACGCTGGAGTGCAGTGGCCGGATCTCAGCTCAGTGCAAGCTCCGCCTCCCGGGTTTACGCCATTCTCCTGCCTCAGCCTCCCGAGTAGCTGGGACTACAGGCGCCCGCCACCTCGCCCGGCTAGTTTTTTGTATTTTTTTTTAGTAGAGACAGGGTTTCACCCTGCTAGCCAGGATGGTCTCGATCTCCTGACCTCGTGATCCACCTGTCTTGGCCTCCCAAAGTGCTGGGATTACAGGCTTGAGCCACCACGCCCGGCTGAGAGGTCAGAGGTTTGAACCCGACTGTCTGGCCACCATGCAACCTGATGCTGCAGCCCAGCCGAGACACTCACTGGCCTTTAACCCAGCAGGTACTCCGTGCCGGATGCTGCACAGAGAGCTCCCTTGCATTATCCCCTTCCTCCCTTGCTTCTTTCTGCAAACATTGAACGCCTTCTCTGTGCCAGGCAGTGTGTTAGACATTGACCAAAAATTAAACCCAGAGAAGTGACTTGCTCAAGGTCACCTAGCAAATCAGTAGCAAACCCTGGGTGAGAATCTGGCTGCTGACTCAGCCTCTCTCTCTCTCTCTCTGTGTGTGTGTGTGTGTGTGTGTGTGTGTTTCCGTCCTGTGGAGGCTTCCTGCTGCTGTCTGAAGAGCTAGAGCCATGGGATTCTGCAATGGAGCAGGGATGGAGAGGGAACTGCCCTGGTGGCCTGGAAGGGGTCTGCTGGCCTCATGGGCTGGCCAGCTTGCCCTGTCTCTGTGTTCATTATTAAATCATCCTTTCTGATGGATGAGCTGAAAAGCGCTGTGTCGGGGGATCAGGTGGCCCAGATGATGGTTTTCTGTGAGACTGATGGTTCCTGAGGGTCAAATTCAGAGAGCAATCCCTTGGGAAAATTGATCCCACAGAAGAAGGGGAAATATCTGGGCTGGAGTGCAGCCAGGAGCCCAGCCTGACCACCCAGGTCCAGATCTAGACTGCCCACCCAGGTCCAGATCCAGCCTGTCCACCCAGGTCCAGATCCACACTGTCCACCCAGGTCCAGATCCAGACTGCCCACCCAGGTCCAGATCCACACTGTCCACCCAGGTCCAGATCCGCACTGTCCACCCAGGTCCAGACCCAGCCTGCCCACCCAGGTCCAGACCCAGCCTGCCCACCCAGGTCCAGATCCAGACTGCCCACCCAGGTCCAGATCCACACTGCCCACCCAGGTCCAGATCCACACTGTCCACCCAGGTCCAGATCCAGACTGCCCACCCAGGTCCAGATCCACACTGTCCACCCAGGTCCAGATCCGCACTGTCCACCCAGGTCCAGATCCTCACTGTCCACCCAGGTCCAGATCCAGACTGCCCACCCAGGTCCAGATCCACACTGCCCACCCAGGTCCAGATCCACACTGCCCACCCAGGTCCAGATCCGCACTGTCCACGCAGGTCCAGATCCGCACTGCCCACCCAGGTCCGGGCCCAGCCTGCCCACCCAGGTCCGGACCCAACCTGCCCACCCAGGTCCGGACCCAACCTGCCCACCCAGGTCCGGGCCCAGCCTGCCCACCCAGGTCCAGATCCAGGCAGAGGCTGGTGCCAGGAGGGCATGTGGCAAAGGGGGCTTCTTTCTTCTTCTGTGGCTGCATTTCCTTGGCCGTGGCTTGGCCACAGAATTGGTAAGCAGGGCCATGGGTGGCAGGCATGGGAGCATCTGGCTTAGTGGCCCCTTTCCTGGCCTTCTTTGTCCCCATGGTATGGACACAAAGCCAGCACTGAGAGAGACGCAGGGGGCAGGTGGCTGTGAGATCCAGCTTTAGTGCCATGCAGCCCCAGGTGCCAAGCCTGCCTCTTCCACCCAGAGCCCTGGCCCTTGACCCATCTGAGCCTCACATTCTCACCTGTAAAGTGGGAAGGACAGCGCGTTCTGGGTTTTCATGAGGATTTGGTTAAGAATGCATAGCGTCCGTCCACGTATGAGCGCTCAGCAGATTATTTCTATGTGCTTGCTTATTTATTTCATTTACTTCATCTCCCAAGGGCCTTCCAGAATAGGGCAGAGAAATCACAGAAGGCCGGCAGCCTGAGGCAGGGAGGGGAAGGGTGTGCCTCTGTCTGGGGGAGCTGCGGGGTGGCTGCAGTTCCAGGAGCCTGTGTCTATCCAAGAGTCATCACACTGAGACTCTTCAGGCTCTGCCCACTGCCTGCTTGAGACCCTTCCTAAAGTGGGGTTCACCAGCTGTGTGACCTTGGGCAAGTTGCTTAACTTCTCTTGCCTTGTTTCCTTGTCTGTGAAATAGAGATAGTACTAGTATACTCTGCATAAGGTTCCTATGAAGAGGTGATAACTTCACTCATTGAAAGCTCTGAGGATCCCTGGCCCTAGGAGCTCCTAAGTATAAGAAATGGAAAACTGGCATGTCCTGGGCACCTGTTTGTCTTATGCAAGAGCTTTGTAGACTGTCTCGCAGCTGATCCTTCCAACAACTCCATGAGGCAGGTGTTACTGCCATCCTTATTTTACAGATTAGGAAACTGAGGCCGAGTGAAATTCAGCAACTTTCCTGAGGTCACACAGTCGTTGGCAGAAGATCCCAGGCCAGTGGGGCCCGGGGGATGGGGCTACCATCTCACTGTCACCTAGAAAGACAAAAGGAAGGCACACAAACCCCAGTGGGCACCGCTCTGTGCCAGGGCTTTTGTTTTGTCCCAGCTGCGATGAGCGTGGGTGATATGGCCGGTGTGGTCCACATCTCTCCTCTGGGCCAGGGTCACTAGTGTTCGTAGCAGCCTGTAGCATACGCAAGATATTGTTTCCCGCTCTTCAGGTGAGAAAAGCGAGATTTGGTTGGCTAAGAATTTGTGCAGGCCACACAGCTGTGTGCAACGTGAGCCAGGCAGAAGCCCCGCCCAACAGCCACGAGGGCTCCCGGCTCCTGTTGGGCCACCCAGGAATGCAGACGCTAAGTTTGGCTCTGAGTCGAGCTGCCTGGATTCAAGTCCTGCCTCTACCCCTTACCAACTGTGGAACTTCAGGTAGCTCACTTCACCACCCCAGGTCTCAGTTTCCCCATCTGCACAATGGAGATAATAATGACACGTCGTTTGGAGGACTGCTGTGAAGGGCTGATGTGCTAATTTGGGTGGCGCTCTCAGAACAGTTCTTCATGCAAAGTGAACACTCTCGCATCAGCTCTCTACCCAGGAGCCTTCCTTTGAGGCATAATGTGATAGGGTTTTTTGTTTGTTTGTTTGTTTTTTGAGACCAAGTGTTGCTCTTGTCCCCCAGGCTGGAGTGCAGTGGTGTGATCTCGGCTCACTGCAACCTCCACCTCTTGGGTTCAAGCGATTCTCCTGCCTCAGCCTTCCGAGTAGATGGGATTACAGGCGCCTGCCACCACACCTGGCTAATTTTTATAGTTTTAGTAGACGGGATTTCACCGTGTGGGTCAGGCTGGTCTTGAGCTCCTGACCTCAGGTGATCCGCCCACCTCGGCCTCCCAAAGTGCTGAGATTACAGGCATGAGCCCCCATGCCTGGTCACAATGTGATAGGTTTATACAAATAGGAAAACAAATCTCTGAAGATTTTTAGGAGAGATACTGCAAGAAAAGCCTGTAAGCTGTCAGCATGCAGGTAAGCCCTTCACTGTTTCCACACACCCCATTCATTCATTCACTCACAGCTTTAGCCAGATGTGATTCCACACATTTAAAGCGTACAATTCAGTCGCTTTTAGGTTATTCACAGAGTTGTGCAACCATCACCACAGGAGATTTTAGAACATTTCCATTACCCTAAAAAGACACTCTGGCCAGGCGTGGTGGCACATGCCTGTCATCCCAGCTACTTGGGAGGCTGAGCCAGGAGAATCACTTGAACCTGGGAGGCAGAGGTTACAGTGAGCTGTGATCGTGACACTGCACTCAGCCTGGGGGACAGAGCAAGATGCTGTCTCAAAAAAAAAAATGGCCGGGCGCGGTGGCTCAAGCCTGTAATCCCAGCACTTTGGGAGGCCGAGACGGGCGGATCACGAGGTCAGGAGATCGAGACCATCCTGGCTAACACGGTGAAACCCCGTCTCTACTAAAAATACAAAAAACTAGCCGGGCGAGGTGGCGGGCGCCTGTAGTCCCAGCTACTCGGGAGGCTGAGGCAGGAGAGTGGCGTAAGCCCGGGAGGCGGAGCTTGCAGTGAGCTGAGATCCGGCCACTGCAGTCCAGCCCGGGCTACAGAGCAAGACTCCGTCTCAAAAAAAAAAAAAAAAAAAAAAAAAAATGCCATCTACCTATCCTAGACATTTTGTGTAAATGAAATTATACAATATCGCTGGGCACAGTGCTTCAAGCCTATAATCTCAGCACTTTGGGAGGCCCTACCGGGAGGATCACTTGAGGTCAGGAGTTCAAGACTAGCCTGGCCAACATGGCAAAACCCCATCTCTACTAAAAACACAAAAGTTAGCCAGGTGTGGTGGTGGGCGCCTGTAATCCCAGCTGCTCAGGAGGCTGAGGGAAGAGAATCACTTTAACCCAGGGGGCGGAGGTTGCAGTGAGCCAAGATCATGCCACTGCCCTCCAGCCTGGGTGACAGAGCAAGACTGCAAGCAAGCAGGCAAGCAAGCAAGCAAGCAAGCAAGCAAGCAAGCAAGCAAGAAAGAAAGAAAGAAAGAAAGAAAGAAAGAAGGGAAAGAAGGGAAAGAAGGGAAAGAAAGGAAAGAAAGGAAAGGAAGGAAGGAAAGGAAGGAAAGGAAGGAAAAAGAAAGGAAGGAAGGAAGGAAGGAAGGAGGAAAGAGAGAGAGAGAGGAAGGAAGGAAGGAAGGAAGGAAAGAAGGAAGGAAAAGAAAGAAAGAAAGAAGGAGAAAGAAAGAAAGAAAGAAAGAAAGAAAAGAAAGAAAGAAAGAAAGAAAGAAAGAAAGAAAGAAAGAAAGAGAAAGAAAGAAAGAAAGATAGATTATACAATACGTAGTGTTTCATCACTGACTGCTTTCACTTGGCGTAATGTTTTCAAGGTTCATCCGTGTCATAGTGTGGCTCAGTATTTCATTTCTTTTTATGGCTGTATAGTATTCCATTGCCCGTTTACACCACATTTTTTTTTCTGTTGATGGACATTGGGTTGTTCCCACCTTTTGACTATTATTAGCAATGCTGCTACCAACATTCGTGTACACATTTTGTGTCCCTTTCTCTTGGTTATATACCTCGGTAGAATTACTGGGTAACTCTCAGTTCACCTTTTGCAGAACTTGCAGGCCACTTTCCAAAGCAGCTGCACAATTTTACATTCCCACCAGCAGCGTATGAGGGTTCTGATTTCTCTGCATCGTCACCAGCAGGTGATTATCTGGTCTCTTTGACTCTGCCTATCCTGGCGAGTGTGAAGTGGTATCTCATTATGGCTTTGATGTGCATTTCCCTGATGGCTGTGATGTTAAGCATCTTTTCGTCTGCTTCTTGGACATGTGTATGCCTTCTTCGGAGAAATGTCTGTGCAGATCCTTTCCTCATTTTAAAAACTGGATTATTTGTCATTTTATTATTGAGTTTTAAGTGTTCATTAGATGTTCTAGATATACATTCCTTTTTAGCTATGTCATGACTTGCAAAATTTTCTCCCATTCTGTGGGTTGTCTTTTCACTTTCCTGACAGTGTCCTCTGAAGTACAACAATATTTAGTTTTGATGGAGTCTAATTTATCTGTTTTGTTCTTCTGTTGCTTTTGCTTTTGGCATCCTAAGAAACCATTGCTTAATTCAAGGTCATGAACCTTTGCCGCTATGTTTCCTTTTTTTTTTTTTTTTTTTTTTTTTTTTTGAGACACAGAGTCTCGCTCTGTGCTCAGGCCAGAGGCCAGGTCACCCTGGCCTGACCTCATGCTTCTAAATAACATTTCTAAAACATGAACTTTAGGCCAGGCGCGGTGGCTCACACCTGCCATCTCAGCTCACTGCAACCTCTGCCTCCTGGGTTCAAGTGATTCTCATGCCTCAAGACCTCCCAAGTAGCTGGGATTACAGGCACCCACCACCACACCTGGCTAACTTTTGTGTTTTTAGTAGAGACGGGGTTTCACTATGTTGACCAACTTCAACTCCTGACCTCTGGTGATCTGCCTGCCTCAGCCTCCCAAAGTGCTGAGATTACAGGCGTGAGCCACCATGCCTGGCTCCTACGTTTCCATCTAAGAGTTTTCTAGTTTGCAGGTCTTTGATCCATTTTGAGTTAATTTTTGTATGTGGTGTGAAGGATCCAACTTCGTTCTTTTTATGTGGGTTTCCCATATTATTTATTTATTTATTTATCTAATAATTTCTTTAAATTAATATACTTTAAAAATTTGGCCTCAGGTAGTATTTTTGAGATCCCAGGTCTTATGAGTTTGACATTTAAAAAAACGTACTGCGTATTCAAAAACAGGTAATAGCCTGTGAAGCTGTTTTACAGTCTGTGCGCCCATCTCCCCCAGTCTTCTGGTACGCCCCACTTTGGGAGCCAATGCTGATCGTGAGTTTTATGGAGAGGGAGAGTGTAGCAGGGGCTGATTGGAGGTAGGGATCGTGAAAGGCCTCCCCAAAGAAGCGGCATTTGGCCTAGAATCTCTCACCACCTCTAAGTATTAGCTCTAGGAGAAGGGGCGGAGCCTGTAGTACATTCCAGGCAGAAGGAACAGCATGTGCAAAGGCCCAGAGGAAAGCAAGATGAGAACATCTGCTGGACAGAGACGTGGAGAGGGAGGCAAAGAGACAGGAGAAGACAGAGACATGGAGAAAGGTGCACTGAGAGAGTCAGAGAGGCCAAGAGGTCATACACAAACACCATGTCCACACACAGACACAGAGGCAGTGCCACCCACAATGACCTGCAAAAGTCAGGGAGACCAGAAGCACCCGCATTGACCAGGTGCCATGTCTGTGCCAGCCTTGCCAACCTTTCCCCACACTGCACCAGCTCTTCCCTGCAGCCCTGCCAGGCAGGGCAGTGCTCTCCTTTGGAAGAAGCAGCACTGTGCTTGTTCTGGGGCTCAGCCATGGAGTTGAAGAGGCCAGGACATCTTCTCCTGTTCCCGAGGAAGACAGGACTGATAGGAGGGGCTGGCCAGGACGGAACCTGGGCAGAGCCAGCTGGGGAGGGACGTCTGGATTTGGGTCAGGAGAAACCAACTGTGTGACCTTGGGCGACTCCCCACTTGCACCACCCAGCCTGTCCAACTCTGACATCCAATGGCTACCTATTATCACCATTACAATGTGCTTCTTGGAATCAGCTGGTCTTCTATGCATCTTTACTGAGCCAAGGTCAATGTGATCACCCAAAGTTGATGACAATCTTCTCTTTCTGTAACTGATATCTAAAAATATCCCTTCTTCAGGCCAGCAGTGCAGAGCACATCCCCGGTTCCATACAGCTGCAGTGCTCCTCTCCGGCCAGCTCAGGGGGGTGTTAGATAGGAATTCAGAAGAAGGGAATTAAAACCTCCCCAGGTCAGATTTTGCAGACAAACTCTTGTTAGACAAAGTCAGACAGATTTCTTCCCTGCAGGTCTTGTCAGAGCCTTTAATCTGCTGAGACGTACTATGACCCTCAGTGGAGTGAGGTGGGATCAAGGAGCAGGTGTCAGGGGATTTGGAGGGCATCATATGCTTGACCAAAAAGGTTTAAGCATGGGGACTTTCTGTGCCAAGGACCATCTCTGGGATCTGGCGTCTCCAGAAAGAAGGGCTGCCTGTACCAATGGGTGCCCGCTGTCCCCCTCTGTGCCTTTCCCAGAGCTAAGCACACAGCTGTCCTGTAGCACGCGTGTGGCAATGGAGAGACGGGAATGCCAGGCAAAGAGTGAAGAGGCTTTTTAATGTTCTATTTATTTCAGCTTGGTGTTGCAGTAAAACTTCGGCAGGGTTAGTGTCCAGGCTCTCAGGGGAAGATGGAGTTAAAATAACACAGACTTCAGCGGTGGCTAGCACTGCTGGCCAGGGCTCTTGCTCTGCCATGGAATTCTGTTCCAGAGAATTCCAGAGACGTCCTTCATCCTAGGAACTGAGCATCACAGCACAATGGACACATGTAACCTAAAGTGGTAGGTTCCTGAGTACCCCCTCTCCCACGGTCCATCCAGGGCCTGCAGGATTCTCTCCTTCTCCTGGGAGGAAAGGCGTGAGCTCCGAAACCCACCACCTTCTCCACCCTCGCCTAACCTCATGCTTCTAAATAACATTTCTAAGACATGGACTTTAGGCCAGGCACGGTAGCTCACACCTGTAATCCCAGCACTTTGGGAGGCTGAGGTGGGCAGATTGCTTGAACCCAGGAGTTTGAGACCAGCCTGGGCAACACAGGGAGCCCCATCTCCACAAAAAGTAAAAATAAAATTAGCTGGGCATGGTGGCACGAGACTGTGGTCCCAGCTACTCGGGAGGCTGAGAAGGGAGGATCGCTTGAGCCGGAGAGGCAGAAGTTGCAGTGAGCCAAGGTTGTGCCACGGCACTCCAACCTGGGTGACAGAGTGAGACCCTGTCTCAGAAAACAGAAGAATTCCATCACCTGGATGTACCGTAATTTCCCTAACCATTCTGCAGGATAATTCGAGGACAGAGAGAAGCCCCCAAGGAAGAAGGCAGCCCTGGTGACCAAAACTGGCTGATGGGGGTTACCTGGGAGCCCCAGGGCTGGTGGATGCAGGGGCCACTGTTTCCCCACCCAGATCCTTGCTCTGGAAGGCGCCCCCCAGAGGACCCTTCATTCCCAGTCAGATGGGGACAGAGGCGGAGCAGAGCCGAGGGAGGAGGGCTCAGATGAAGCGCCTGGTGGGACTGATATATGAGGGGGGCCAGACGCGAGGAGGGAGATTCGCAGCCTGTGTTGTCCAGGAGGATTTGGGGACTGTGAGGTGAGAAAACAAAAAACCTCACCCAGCCCAGTGGAAGGGGAGCATGAAGAGAGAAGAAAATGCCAGTTACACATCCTCAAGACAATCTCTGAATGGACGAGCGCCAGTCAGGGGGAAACGGAAGTTGCAGTGAGCCAAGATCGTGCCATGGCACTCCAGCCTGGGTGACAGAGTGAGACTCTGTCTCAAAAAACAAAAAGATGCCCCGCACCCCAGGCACGATGGGTGGGACCAGGTGCCCTGCCCTGGTCCAGGCCTCTATTCACAGGGTCTCGCTGGTCTCTCCCTGCCCAGGCTTTTGTCTCCCAGACAAACCAGTCTCCATGAAGCGGCCACAGCAATATAAAATACGGCCCAGAGCAGGACACGCTTAACCTGTCAAAGGCTTGCAGAGTAAAATCCCACCTCTGTCTCCTGGTCTGGCCTCCTCCACCCCCCAGCCTCGTTGCAGACCTCACGAGTGGAACTCCTTTCAACCCCAGGGCTTTCCTCATGCTCTTGCCTCTTTCTAGAAGGTTCTCCCCTTCTGGCCCAGCAACTCTCAATCCTCCTTCAGGTCTTAGTTTAAAACTGTTCTTCCTGAAAATCCTGGACTCCCTTAGTGCCTTCTTTGCACAACACATGCGCTCTCTTAACGGTTGAGATGAACACTTGAAGAGGTGTGTGATTCTTATTTTTATAATTAATAGACTTTATTTTTAGAGCAGTTTTAAGTTTACAGAAAATTGAGCAGATAGTACAGAAAGTTCGCATTTCCCTACCACCCCTGCACAGTTTCCCCTATTGTGGAGTATATGTGTTACAATGATGCACTAACATGGATACAGTAGCATTCACTAGAGCCTGTTGTTTACATCAGGACTCACTCTGTGTTGGACACTTCCGTGGGTTTTGCTATATGCATAATGCCAGGTATCTACCATTGTGACATCATAAACGATGGTTTCACCACCCAAAAAATCCCTGTCTGCCACCTATTTATCCTCCCTCCCTGTCCCCTCCAATCACTGATTTTGTTCATGGTCTCCCAGCTAGACTCAAAGCACCATCAGGGCAGGGAGCCATCTGCTTTGCTGACATTATACTCACTGTTCCCAACTCAGAGCCCCTGCCACATAACAGGTGCCTGATAAATATTTTTCTTTGCATCTTTTAATAAAAATAGGATTCTACTAAACCCATTGTTCTGCAATTTGCTTTTTCCAAATACTGACAATATATCTTGGAAATCTTCCCATATCAGAATATAGACCACACACTGTCTCTCCTTCACTTTCTGTTATGGAGAATTTCCAACACAAAAGAAGACAGAATCTGCTATGATGAACTGCTGTGTACCTCTCACCCGACTGCAGTTATCAACTAGTGAACCTTCCTGTTTCATCTGTACCTCTGCCCATCAGATAATTTCACCTGTAAATATTTCTGTATGTAGCTCTCTCTCCTTTTTTTTTTTCTTTTCTTTTCTTTTTTTTTTTTTTTTTTTTTTTTTTTTGAGATGGAGTCTCACTCTGTCTCCCAGGCTGGAGTGCAGTGGTGCAATGGCTCACTGCAACCTCTGTCTCCTGGGTTCAAGCGATTCTCCTGCCTCAACCTCCCAAGTAGCTGGGATTACCGGATGCACCACCACACTTGGTTAATTTTGTATTTTTAGTGAGATGGGGTTTCACCATGTTGGACAGACTGGTCTCGAACTCCTGACCTCAGGTGATCTGCCTGCCTTGGCCTCCCAAAGTGCTGGGATTACAGGTGTAAGCCACCACACCCGACCCTTTTTTTTTTTTTTTTTTTTTTCTTTTTTTTTTTCTGGAGACAGAGTCTTGCTCTGTCTCCCAGGCTGGAGTGCAGTGATGCAAACATGGCTCACTGAAGCCTCGAACTCCTGGGCTCAAGGGATACTCCCACCCTAGCCTCTTGAGTAGCTAGGACTGCAGGCATGCGCCACCACACTGGCTAATTTCTTTATTTTTTGTAGAAACAGGATCTCACTATGTTACACAGACTGGCCTCAAATTCCTGGGCTCAATCTATCCTCCTCTCTCAGCCTCCTAAAGTGCTGGGATTATAGGTGTGCACCACCATGCCTGGCCTGTGTGGTTCTCTAAAAGATAAGGACTTTAAAATATATAACCACAATATCATCATCACACCTAGTAAACATCAATTTAATATCATCTAATATAGGCAATGTCCAAATTTCCAGTTATCTCATAAATATACGTTCCATTTGTTTGCGTGTTTGATTTTACAGGATGTTTGAACCAAGGGCCAGAGGAGCTTCACGTCTGCCATTAATTGGTATACTTTTGAGGTTTCTCCTGCTCTAGGTCCATCCTTTTTCCATATCAGTTTTTTCTCCAGTCAACTCATCCCTTGGAAAAAGTGGTCATTACCGTCGGAGATTCCTCCAGTCCAGATCTTGTGGATGGCGTCCCCTGGTGTCGTTCAGGGTGATGCTCTGTCCTCTGTCTTTCCTATGTGCTCACAGCTCGGTCTAGAGGCTTGATCTGATTCAGGCTCAATTGCTTTGGCTTCGGGTGAGGGTGTGTTCTTCTAGAGACGCTCACTGTCTGCTGGCCTCTCAGTGGGAAATTCTGGGCTGGTGCAGCTCAGTGCCTGGAGCCATTCATTCATCAGGGACTGCAAATTCTCCTGTGAAATGCTCCTACAAAAAAGAAGCTTCCCCTCATCAACTTTCGGTTACCCCGAGGTACAGTTTATATAGGACAGGCAGGATAAATGCTTGATTCTTTCCCTTTATTTACCAGTTTTCAGAATAATGAGTCGCCTATAAATATTTGAATGAATGGATGAATAATACATGTGTGAATGAACTGATGGGGATGTGGGAGTTGGGGGTTCTGTCACCCTCAAGGGTGTGGCCGTGGACCACAAGCTGACAGCAGAGGTCCAGCCCGAAGCCAGGTGCCTTTCTACACAGTGAGGTGCAGCCTGTGGCCAGGTCCCTGTCTCCACCAGGGGCTGGCAGCAGCCTCTGCCACCCATCAACCCACCTCAGTCAAAAGCTAGGTGATCAGAAGCTGCATTACTAAGAATCTAGCATCAGGGACAAGGGAGTACCATCACTCTCCCTGACTGAGATGTGAGGAATCCTTGAAACCAGCATCGGAGCGGAGAGGAGAGCCGCGCAGTGAGTGCAGCGGTGGCTTTCGGAACGCGGCGTTGATCTCTCCGCAGGAAGGGGAATCAAGGAGTTTCTGGCCTAAAGGTTAGGATGGTGGCCTCCAGGGTTTCTTCCTGGGCCCCTCCTGGGAGGCTCTCCTTTCCCCAGAGGCCAGGCCAGGCTGCCCACAAGCTCTCTGACATCTCTGCCCTCTCGGTGTCTCCCCAGGTGCAAGTGCAACCTACACGCCAACCTGTGCTCCCTGCGCGAGGGCAGCCTGCAGTGCGAGTGCGAGCACAACACCACCGGCCCCGACTGTGGGAAGTGCAAGAAGAATTTCCGCACCCGGTCCTGGCGGGCCGGCTCCTACCTGCCGCTGCCCCACGGCTCTCCCAATGCCTGTACGTGCCACTCCCCGGGGCCCCAAGCCTGCATGGCTGTAGTCTTCCCCGCCCATCCATCCCAGGAGCTGTGGATCATACACACGCACACATACCTGCACACAGGCACATACGTGTGCACATGCACAAAACATACGAGCATGCATGCACAGGCATGGGCATACATATAAATGCACAAACACGTGCATGCACAGACACACACATGCATGCATGGCCCCCCCCCACACACACACTGTTCTACAGCTCCCAAGCACCAGGTCTTGTAACAAGTCCCTCTAGCATACCTGCATCCCGCCGAACGCTAAGCTGCCCTTCCAGCCCTGGTCCGCAGGGAAACCTGAGATGAGCAGCATTTCTGCAGCCCTTCCCCTTCTTAACCCTGACGGCTGGCAGGAGGCCCCCATGGGATGGTAGGGAGTGATGGGGTGGGACCCCCACTTCAGGTGAGGGGATCAGTAGCGTCATTCCTGATCATGAGCATCTCTGGGGTGTTTGGAGCAAGCCACAAAAGCCAAGTGCTGCGTGTTCAGCACTTCCTCCATCCTCAGAGCAACCCCTGGGAGCTGAGCTCCTGTCATCCCATTTTACAGATGTGTTCTCTATGGCCTGCACCAGAGTCCCCTGCACATGCGCTCTGCCCACCCCTCCCCTGTCCTCGCCCAGCCATGCCAGGGAGCCATCCTCAGGGTCTGCCCACTCACATCTGCGTCGTAGACCCCCTTCGGAGGACCCCCACTCAGGAAGCCCCTGGGCTGCAAGTGGAGAAGGCCACAGACTGCCCCTGGGGTGGGCTCTCCCTGACCCCCACCGCTGCCACTTTACGGATGCTGGCCGTTCTCAAGTGTGTGGTTGGTGCCCGAGGCCCTCCTGGGCACTTTGTGCATCTCGCTTCCACCTCACACAGCCCCACAGGGCGCAGTCCTTATTATGCTCCATTGTCCAGATGAGCAGACTGAGGCCCAGCGAACCTCGGGGCCTCCCAGGTTTCACAGTGAGTTGCATGCCAACACCAGGGCTTAGGGCAGCTACTGGATCTGATGCCCACACCAGGCCTGGGCAGTGGGCTCCTGCACCCCATCTGGGCATCCTCCCTCGACGGGTGGAAGATTTATGTGACTTTAGGCTGATCAAAGCTGAGAGCCATGTGCAGAGGCCATGACAGGCATGTCACGCGTGTGCTGCAGCAGGCGGTGAGACAGGCCTTTGAAGGGGTGACTTGGCAGGCACCAAACAGCACTCTCGGGTCTTCAAAGGCACAAAGAGCACTCCGGGGGCTGACAGCCCACTCCAGCCACTGCCTCCTCCCAGCTTGCCGTCCCCATCTCTTTGTGGTCCAAACCCTTTCCTGAGGTCTCTCTTTAGTGGCCGTCACTCTCTCCCTGACTCACAAATTTGCTTCCCCTTTGTCTATCCTGAGGGCCTCTCTCCCTTCCCTCCTCTCTGCCTCCGTTCTCTCCATCATCATGCCCTCCTTTTTTTTTTTTTTTTTTCTTAGAGATAGGTTTCTCACTCTGTCGCCCAGGCTGGAGTGCAGTGGCACAATCATGGCTCACTGTAACCTCAACCTCCTGGGCTTAAGCGATCCTCCACTTCAGACTCCCAAGTAGCTGGGACCACAGGTGCATGCCACCGGGCCCGGGTAATTTTTGTGTTTTTTGTAGGGAAAAGGTTTTGCCATGTTGCCCAGGCTGGTCTCGAGATCCTGAGCTCTAGTAACCCTCCTGTCTTAGTCTCCCAAAGTGCTGGGATTACAGGCATGAGCCACCATGTCTGGCCATTTCTGACTTTTTTCTTCTTCCACTTGCCTCCTGCATCTGGAGGTTCTGCAAGGCCTCCCTCTGCCCGTCTCTGGCCACCTGAGACACTTAGCTGCAGGTCACACCTAGGAGGATCCACTGTCCCCACCCTCACCACCACCGGTCTAGCCAGCGATGGACAGACAGGCCTGTAGGGACTGCGCAGCTGGGGCTTCCTTATTTAAGGGAGACTCCTGGAGCTGGCCCCACCTCCTGCTTCTCTGGGAGTCCCTGGGAATTGCCTTTGAGGCCCCCAAGCCCCAGGAAGGAGGGGTTTCTTCTGATATTTGCGGGCGCTGCTGTCCTCAGCACCCGGGTCTCCTGCCTTCTCTGGGGCGCCAACAGGAAACAGCCCAAGGAGACACAGAGGCTAATTTTGCCCTCACCCTGCCCCTGCCGTGACCCCTCCTCAGTAAGTGGCACCGATACACACGGGGCCAAGCTGCAAGTCTAGGGGTCACCTTGACTGGAGACCCTCCTCCCCGCCACGTTCTTCCAACTTCCCTCCATCCTCCCAGGTCTCTCCCAACGCCACCCTCAGCCCTGCAGCCGCCCTCACTCCCAATGCCTTCCCACCTTCTTACCCCTCTGCCCCCACCTGGCCAGCCCATCATCACCCCCCAGGGCCCAACTTAGAGGCCCCAGGACCTCCCTGTGCCCTGCCTGATGTCCCGCCTGTCTCCACGGAGCCTCACTTGGTCACCACCCAGTCCTGGTGGTGCTTACTGTGGCTGCACCCTGAGGTGTCCTCAGGGTCTAGCAGGTGCCTGCCCAGACACGGAGGTGGAGGAAGGAGTGGGTGGGGATAGGCTCGTCCTCCCAGGCCCAGGAGGAGTCCATGAGCCACACGTCCCACTGCTGATCCCACAGCGTCCTTTCTTGGGAACACTGTGGCGAAAGCTGTGGCACCAGCTCCTTCCTTTTGCAACTGGGATGAATCTCACCCCAGGATTTCGAGGCCCCTGGTCACACCAGGATCATAGGCCTCCCCCATCCCCTGGACACACAGAGACACCCAGATTCGAGTCAGGCCTCGCCCTCTCCCAGCTATATTTCTCCCCCAGCCACGTGTCCTCAGCTGTAGAATCAGGACCGTAAGGAAACTCCCTCATGGGGTTCTTATGAGGACGGCACGGTTCATGTAGGGGATGCTGACACTGTGCCTGGCACGTGGGACGCACAGCACCCGCGACGGCCGTTCCCGTGGTTTCTCAGCGAGTTTTCCAGCCACACTGCACTTCTTAGACAGGAACACTCCATACAATGTCCTTGTCCTGCACTGGAGGGCCCAAAAATCTAAAATAGGAGTGTGTATGAAGCTCCCAGTGGAGCGTTTGGCACCTGTCAGCATGTCCCCAAGGACAAGTCACGGCTCTGAGATTCAGTGTCTCCATCTGCAAAATGGGCCAATAGTGGTTCCTCCCTCCCAGGGCTGCAGTGAGGATGGAACTGGATAATCCACCCTGGTCCCCACACCCTGCAGGTCATCAATGCTAGCAGCTGTGTGGTGCAGCAGGTGCTCTTGAGGGAGGAGCACCTCCAGGCCCTCCCCTGCCCTGCTGGCCCCTCTGCAGGGAGGCGACAGCCAGGCCCCTTCCCCTGGGGCAGCCAGCTCACGCCCCTCTCTCTCCCGCAGGTGCTGCTGCAGGTTCCTTTGGCAGTAAGTACACGCCCAGGGAGGGCGGCCAGGGCCCCTCTTTGCATGTCCTGGAAAAAGCAGGAGAGAAAAAAAGGGGCTTCCGTGTCCCCTCTGGGACTTGGGCCTATTCACTCCGTCCTCTAATTACACCCCATCTGCTTCTCCACCTCTCCCCCCTCCACCTCTCCCCTCCACATCATATGCCATGTGTCATGTGTCATTTTGCTGTGACCTGCTGTCCAGCAAGTCTCAGGCTCTCCCAGGAGCTCCATCAGTGCTGCTTTGGAAAACAGGACAGGACCCTTGGCCCCGGGTGGGCTCCCTGCTCCTCCTGCCGCCCGGGCCTCTTCTCTCACCTGGATCTGGGAGAGGAGTCTCTCCTGCCAGGCGAGAGTGGGGTGACCTTCCCCCACCAGGGGCAGAATCCACCCCCCAGCCTGACCGTGGGGGCAGCCTCCCTCTGAGCAGCCTCTGCAGCCACCTTGGCCCAGGGCTCTGCTCATCCAGGTCAGCTCAGGTCCCAGGGGAGTTGGACCAAGGAGGGGTGTCTGCAGGAGGTGGGGGTCCTGAGAGTTCCCCAGGAGGGTGAGGGCGACATGGTGCCCGCAGGTTATCAGTGAATGTCATCGAGACCGTCCCCAAACACTCACAGGGCACCAGGCACAGTCTCTCATTTCAGCCTTGCAAACCCCTCCCCCTGGGAGGTCGCCATCTGCTCCGAGAGGCAGCAGGAAAGGGCTGGCCACTGTCAAAGAGCCAGCCGGGAGCAGACCCCAAATCTCAGAAATGCTTGTGGGGTGCACTGTCAGCCTCCGCCAGGGCTCTGTGGGGCCCCACATCCCACCCACATTGTCCCTCCCAGACCCAGAGGGCCCCTGGCTGGGAAGCCAATGGGCCGAGAGGGCGCCAGAACAAAGGCGGGCCCTGCAGGGACGTGGGCCAGCACAGCCGTTGTAAGTTACTTCTCTGTGGTGTCCCCACCCCAGCAACCCCCCCACCCTCTCTTGCTTTTCCCATCTCTCACCAGGCATCAGCAGGTCCCAGAAAGACCCCGACCCCAAAGGCCCTGTGGCCACTGCGGCCACCACAGCCATGACAAGGGCCCCCACTACTCCTGTCCCCTCCACGTCCACTGCCTGGGCCCCCACGGCTCCCAGCACCCCACAGCCCACAGGTGGGTGCCAGGGTACAGTGACCCCTGCCATCCCACCCTCTCTTGCTTCTAGCCTGCGTCCCCGCCTCTCTTGGGGTGGGAGGGTCGGCAGCCCTGTGCGGGAGAGCAGGGGCTTGGCTCTTAGAATAGAGACGCTGCAACCCTAGAGCTGGGAGGCCACAGGCCAAAGGGGCTTCCAGGTCACCTGAGTCAACCTGTTCCTGAGCCCAACCAGGAGATTCAATGGTCAGTTCAGCTTCCGAAATCGTCTTCCTCCTGCCCTTCAAGCCATTGCTTAGAAGGTCCCAGACCAGTGTGGCCAGACAGCTGCAGGAACTGGGAGGAAAGGTGCTGGGGGCAGCAAGGCCATCCTGACATGCAGCCAAAGACCGGCCTTGTCTCCCAGTGGTGCTTCTGCCTCCACGGTTGCTGGTGCCCCGCCCACACCCTGCCCCCACCTGGCCCCCAGGGCCTCTCTGTCCTTAACCCCTCAGCAGCGCGCAGGTGCGACGGATGGAGCAGGGTTAGCCCAGAAAGCAAATGTCTCTGATCAGCAGGCCAGAGTGAGCCTCTGGAGTTGGGTTTGGCTGCTGGGAATGTGGGGGCTGCGTGTGTAGTGCAAGGCCAGGCCAGGGCCAGACGTCCTGCCCCCTCAGAGGTCCGCTACAGACAAGCATGGAAAGCTGATTCTCACGCCCCTCCGAAGGAGGGATTCGCGTATATTCAAGGCTGGGGATGCTGGGGTGGGCCTCTGCTCTCACCTGGACTCACCTTGGGAGTGTCCCTGGACTCTGCGCACTGCAGGTGCCAGGGGTCTGAAAGGATTTTTCCTTCCCAGAGGGCTCCAGGAAGACGATGACCAAGGGGAATTCTTCCCGGTCCCAGCCGGGGAGGGGTGCTCCAATAACCTGCCATATCCTGTCCCCCACCTCCCTGCAGGGAGGACCTGGTGGGGACTCCTCACCCCTTGGGTAGTGCCCTGGCCCTCCCTCTCTCTGATCCAAGAGGACCTGCCCCACTGCTCCTTCCCCCTGGAGGGGTGGCATTTCTGAAGGGCAGAGTCCCCTCCGTGAGCTCCTGCCTTGGCCTGTTGCTGGGCGGGCACTCAGGCTCCCCAGGCGGGGGCAAATGCTGAGAGAAAGACCTCCTCCTTCCTAGGCCATCCAGAGCGGCTCCCCTGGGGGGCGGCACACCCCACTTCTCTCTACATCCTTCCTTTTCTGCACGAGGCATTTACAGGAGGCAGGGGTAGCCGAAAGATTGGGGGATTTCAGGGAAGCCGCCTGGCCCAGGAATCCTCCTTGGGGTGGAGGATGTGGGTCACTCTGAGAATTCTGGACTTCAGACATAGGTTGGCGCAGCCACAGGGGAGCTGTGCTTGGCTACTGAGCCTGTGGTGGGCAGACAGAAGCAAAAACAGTGGTGGTGGGTGCTGTGCCTGCCTCCAAACAGTGGTCTGGCTGGGAGGCCAGATACTCTCCATATCACATGTGCAAGTGTACACACGCACACACAGAGGAACCTTGAATCCATTTGCGGAGCTGCTTCTGACTTGGTGCCAGGGCAGCCGTGGGAGGCTGGGCAGATTGTGCAAAGTTGGGAATTAAAGAGGAAAAGTCAGAGGCCGGAGTGGTAAATGTGGGGGAGGCAAGGATCCCCAGGATCCCCTGGGGGAGCAGAAGACACACCCTCCCTCTCGGCAGGACAGTGTTGCTCTGCACCCTCAGCCCTGTGTCAAGAAGCGGGACATTAGGGGAAGAGGTGCCTCCAATGTGACAGTCAGTGGCCCCCACAGCCCACATCTAGGGGCTCCTCCCTCCTTTTCAGCAACCGAAGCCCCTGTCCAGAGCCCCCATTAATAAAAACGATCATTGCAGTTACTGAGGGTGAGTTCTCCCGGGCTAAAGGCTGTGCTCCTATCATCGTATCATTATATTCTGGGGTCACAGCTCTGTGAGATGGAGGCTGTTATTTTCCTAGTCCCACAGGTGAGGGGATCGAGGCTTAGGAAGAAGCAGCTGGATTTTATGATATGTAAATTATACCTCAATCAAGCTGTTTCAGAAGAAAGAAGAAAAAAGAAAAAGAGGCAGCTGCCTGATGTCCCGGGATTATGGAGAGGCACAGGCAGGATTTGAACTCAGGGTGTGCCAACTCAGCCACCCAAAGCTGTTGCCCTGAGGCCTCCAGGGGCTATGAGGTTGTGCTATCTTTATTTATTTATTTGTTTGTTTGTTTATTTAGAGATGGAGCTTCGCTCTTGTCGCCGAGGCTGGAGTGCAATGGTGCGACCTCAGCTCACCACAACCTCCGCCTCCCGGGTTCAAGCAATTCTCCTGCCTCAGCCTCCCAAGTAACTGGGATTATAGGCACCCGTCACCGGGTTCAGCTAATTTTTGTCTTTTTAGTAGAGACGGGGTTTCACCATGCTGGTCAGGCTGGTATGGAACTCCTGACCTCAACTGATCCACCTGCCTCAGCCTCCCAAAGTGCTGGTATTCCAGGTGTAAGCCACAGCACCTGGCCAGGTAGTGCTATCTTTAAGGCCTGGCTTGCAGGGCTTCCCAGTTCCAAAGGAGCAGACCAGGCTTCCATGGGGCCTTGGCACAGCACACAGGCCATGGCGAGAACTTGCTTCCTGCACACCTGAGTTGTGTCCCTGGGCAGCCCAGCCAGGACTCTCTCCCTCCCCAAGACCCTGGTCCCTGAAAGATCCTGAATATCCCCAGACGCCTCTCAACAGGTGCTTTGGGCTCTTTGACCAGAGTCCAGCTGGGCCTCTGAACTCCTGGGCCAGATGTTTCTCCCGCCTGCCAATGTCAAGCTGTCTGGAGGACAGCGCTGGGGGCGGAAAACGCCGCTGGAGATACTAATCCTCTCCTGGGCTGGGCCACGGAGGGTGGAGGGAGACAGACTCCGAAGCAAATGCCTTCAGGGCTGGCTTTCTTGTGGCTCTAATTAAGCCCTTGCCAATTTGGGCCTGGCGGCCTCATCTTCCCACTGAACATCGTATTAAAGTCAATTGATGTCCAAAGCTCTCCGCTCCCAGCTGGGAAGTCTTCCGCCCTTGTTAGCTGGTAGCTTTTCCTTTTCTTTCCCCGCAGCCACCATTGTGTATAATCCCTTCAAGAAGCGGAAAACAGCAGCCCTCCCCTGTCCCCCTGGGTTTGTCCTTGGAAATTTGGGCACAGGACAGTTCTTTGCCAGCCCTGCCTGCCTTCCTGGCTGGGGGTCCTGTTAGTCTAGGGGCTGAGCACTGTGGCGTTTGGGGGCTGATTCATGCTGGGGTCCCTGGTGAAAATGGGCCCAGGCCAGGCGTCAGGAAGGTAGAAGGGCAGTGATCAGGGAAGCAAGTCAGATGCTGGGGGAGGCTCCGGTCCCCGGATTGGGGCTGGACAGGAAGAAGGCCTTCCAGAACACTTCCGGACACATCTAAGATCTTGGCCGGAACACGTGCCCCACTTTGCAGCCATTAGAGACATCAGCTCAGAGAGGTCTGGGCCCAGAGACAGGACCTGGTCTAGCTCTGTCCTTCAGTCAGAACGGGAATCACACAGGGAGTGTAGAAGCGTCTCGCTGAAGCATACGCAGATTCTCAGGCATGAGGCCACCTCCCATCTATCTGGCTTTAAGTCTGCATGTGCCGTCCACAGACTGCAATAGTGTAGATGCTGCCTCTGTAGTAGATTTGGACCCAGTTCCTTTGGCCAGTGTAGACAGAGCCTCTCCTAATAGTGCTGCTGCTTTAAGGGGCCTGTGGGGTGCGGGGCTGTGGTGCCTCAGTAAGTGCCCAGCTTCCCTCAGCACCACCCCCCTCACATAACTTGGTTTCTTCTCTTCTTCCCCCCAAGAGTGGACCAGGCCATCTACGGCTGCCCCGCTCTCAAGCAGGTGGTCCCAGGTGGCCGCCCGTGCAGAAGGTATGGGGGCAAGGCCTGTGATGGGCCTGAGACCCCGGGGAAGCGCCCTCTTAGACTCATAGGCCCCTCCCCCTGTAGTGGAAGTAGCAGGGGTGCTTGGTGGGGACCTGGGGTGGGGCGGGGGGGTGGTGACGCAGCAACCAACTGAGGGCATGGGTGTAGAATGTCGGTACCTGGGAAGCTCTAGAGCATAGTGGTGAGGGAGTGGCCTGGTAGAGCAGGTCTACCAGCTCTGCCCCCAAACTTCACCTGCTTAGAGAGGTTCCATGTGGCACCGCCACGCCAAGCCCTTCCACCAGCACTCCCTCCGAGGGCTTCGGAGTCGAGTGGAGGTCCTGCCTCCCATGACAGGAACCCCCCTTTCCAGCTCCCCCTTGCTCACAGGACACCAGGGCAGTTGCTGGATCACAGAGAGAGTCAGAGGGGGCTTCCTGCAGGAGCGGGGTCCGTGAGACCTCAGAGGGTGGACTGTGGCAGGTGAAGGAAGAAGGTGGCATATTCCAGGCCGCAGGACCAGCCAGGGCAAAGGCTTGGCAGTGGGATGGCAGGGAGCCTGACAAAGTGGAAAATGTGTGGGTTAAAGGTGGAAGGGCGGGATCCTGGAAGACACTGACATCCTCCTGTTACATGGGAGGAGACGCACGGGCTCATCTGTAGCCGTAGACAGACACGCCAAGGAAACTCGCAGGCCTGCCTGACTCTCCAGAAGGGAACTGGTCCCTGGCCCCAGCTCACCAAGCCTGGGCTGGGAATTAGGGCCTGAGGTCTAGGGAACCAGTGAACTGTTCCTCCAGCTCACCTGTTCAAATTCCCTCCAGCCCCAGCTCTGAGCAGCGAGCCGGGCTTTGAGCGCCCTCTACTGGGAGGAAGCTCTGGCGCTGGAAGCATATTTAGAGACGGTCGGATGGTTGGTTCCTAGAAACCTGGAGGACCTGGGTCTGGTGTCCTCTCTGGTGATTGAGACAAAGCTGACGAGAGCCATCACTTCCCTGCCCTGGGCCCACCAGGCCGCCACAGACCCCCATAGGGAAGCCAAGGCAGTGACGCTTCCGGGACAGTGGCCTGCTCACGCACAGATAGGGCGCTGGGGCCCCGGTGGGATGCTGGGCAGGGCGTCGCTGTTCCTGGCTTGACAGCACTTGCGAGTGGGACTCCAGGGACAGCGAAGGATTCACTTTGGCTGGAGCAGGAAGATTGTTTCAGAAAGGAAGGGAGATGCCAAAGTCCTTAAATGCCAGGTTTAGTCTCTGGGTTTGATGCTCCTGAAAGTTTGAAGAGGAGGTGGGGAGAGCAAAAGACAGGTGTGCAACACGCTATCCGTCTAAAAGCCGTTCGGCTTCCAAGAAGGCCTTAGCAGGGCGCGGGGGGTGTCAGGGGTTACAGAAGTCATTTGGGGGAGTAATCCAGCCAGATGTGTCCATGGTCTCAGAGAGGGGACCAAGGGCAGGGCTGATTTGCGAGCTCGGGATGTGCTGTGTTTCCTTCAGGAAGGGGCCCTACCTCCCTGGGCTCTTCGAGGAGAGGGGCTGTGTGATTTGAGGCCAGAGGGGCCTCTCCCTCCCTCACATCTGAGCAGGCGACAAGGCTGCCTGCCCTAGAGCTGGCCCAGGGCCGCTTGGAAGCCTTTGCTGGGCTCTTCCCTGGGCAGCGGGACCATGGCAGACGAAAGAACCTGTTTCTCATCTCTCCAAGCTGTGGGCACCCCTGCTGCTGCCCCTGCCCCCGCCAAGGGCTACAAACTTTTCCAGCTCAAGCCCAAATCTCCTCAAGTGATGCCTATTGAAGAATTCCAAGGTAAGAGGATGGGCCTGGGGCCCCATCAGCCCTCCCCGCCACCTGTTCCCCAACCGCCACTGGAAAAAGACAGTGCAGGACAGAGGACAAATGCCTGGCTCAGAAAACCCTCCCGGAGTAGCTGGGCCAAGGTTAAACTGAGTCTCTCTTCCCTACAGGCCTCCCTCCCCAAGGGAGCTGGGAGTAGGTATGAGTCAGAAGCCAACTTGGGCACAGTGGGCAGGCCACACAGTGGGCAGAGCAGATGCCAGAAATAGCCTGTCCCGGCTCCCCTGGGAGGTGTGGCCCAGGGGCTCATCTTGGCTGAAGCAGAATCTGGGACACACAGGTCACTGATGCTGCTCTTTGGGACACTTAGAGGATGCCTCGCCTCCTCATTGTCTCTGGAGGGACAAAGTGAAGGGGGCAGATCCAGGTGGCCCACAGGTGGGAATGCCCACTATCTCTCGTGGGCACAGGCTGTTTCTCCAGGGTCTCCCATGCCCTTGACCACTGGGTCAGTCCCTCCTTATCCCATCACAAAAAGGAAGCTGGGTCCTCTAGAGATACACAGATGGTGTTTCAAGAGGGTGGCCAGTGTCCTTCCTTGTTCAGGGGCAGCCACATTGGCTTTCTTGCTGGAGGGTAGGTGGGTGGGTGAGTACTGTGTCCCTTCGTAGGAACATCAAGGGATGCCCCCCATTCTTAGGGATGGTGACCTTCCTTACCAAATCCTCCACTGACATTGTGGGGTTCACCTCCAATCCCTGAGAGCCTTGCCCCGTGCTTCTCTGGTCCTCGGAGCGGAGCTGATTAGGCAGGGGTCAACCTGAGAACCACGTAGGAGTGGGGTGCAGGAGGTGGCCGGACGTGGTGGTGGTGGTCCTTGGTATGAAACCATGTGCTTCCAGGAGCAGTGAGTCACAAGCCAGGCCAGGGCCAGAGGGAGGCAAACAGGTTCCTGGGGCACCTGCTTTAAAGTGGCACTCACTCTTAGCATCCTGCAAAACAACCAAACTTGCAGAAAGCTCAGGCTAATAAGAAAGGGTCCGGCAGGTGGGCGTTTTCCTCCCAACCATCTTCCAAAGCAGCATGGGCAGGAGCTCCTGGCCCATTGCATCTTGTCCAGCGTCCATCCATGCATTCATCCACCCGAGGACACCACAGGGAGCGCCATGAACCCAGGCGCCGCCCTCCCCCAGTGCACAGCCAGGTGGCATGACCCCGCCCTCCTTGCATGAATCACTTTCTAATCACTCCGGCACGCGAGCATCCTTCAGCGAGCATTTGGCCCTGGTGCTCAGCCAGGCGTTGGCAGGTGCTGCCCACCGGCCCTCCCTGGTTCCCTGCCCACAGGGCCAGGTGGGAATCCCTGGGCTCAGCCTACTCAGGTTCTCCTCCGGGCTCAAAGCAGGGAGGCCTGTCTCTTCCTGAGTCCGACAGAAGGGTCAGAGGCCTAGGGCAGCTTCTGGTACCTTTTCCAAAGATGCCTTCCTCCCTGCATGACCTGGGGTGAGTCCTTCCTTGCCCTGTGCCTCAGTTTCCCTGAATTCTCACTGATCATTGGTATTTTTCCTACTTGGCCGCCCCAGACTGCGAATGCTACGGTCACTCCAACCGCTGCAGCTACATTGACTTCCTGAATGTGGTGACCTGCGTCAGCTGCAAACACAACACGCGAGGTCAGCACTGCCAGCACTGCCGGCTGGGCTACTACCGCAACGGCTCGGCAGAGCTGGACGATGAGAACGTCTGCATTGGTGAGAGGGCGCGGACACGGCACAGGGAACTTGCTGGAATGTGTGCCCCCTCTGGGGCCCCCTGCATCAGAATCACCTGGGGAGGCTGTGGGAATTCTAACTCCAGGGCCCAATCCATCTCTAAGGACAGAAAGCTCCAGAAGCTGCTGTATTAGTAACCTCCCCTTGTGGTTCTCCGGCAGGCACTGGAGTTGCAAAACTTACCAGTGGCCTTTTGCTCTCTGGGCAACTGGAGGGGACACTGACCCTTCCTGGTTCCAAAGAGCTGTGACTCTAGCAGGTGGCAGGCACTCAGTGGCAGAGGCCACTGAGCATCTGTCTGGGGCTGGTGTCGGTGGGAGGGACAGTCCCCCTCCATAGCTCCTTTCCAGAAGGGTGGAGGAACAGCCTATCCCTCCTCCTTGGGGGCCAAAAGGAGGGCCTTGCTGCATACATTTGGGCAGGTGCCTTCCCCTCCCTGGGCCTCGGCTTCCTCATTCATCAAATCGGGAGGCGGATCAGATTAGTTTTCAGCCCTTTTTTTGTGGCGGAAGCTTTTCTTCAAACGCTTTACCAGCCGAGGTCCAGATATAAAGCTGCTCTTCACCCCCGGTCGGCAGCTGGTCTGCTTTCTTCCAAGTTCTACTCAAGGACTGGCTTTGGGGTAGAGAAGGAAGTTCATCAGGGCCTTGGGCCTGGGCAAAGACCAAAGCCATGACCGCCAACCAAAACCCACCAGCCTGGAATGGTTGCCCCTGTCGTCAGTAGAGGCCAGGTCTCAGCCCCAGGGGCTGTCCCCCAACCCTGCCCAGCCAGGCCCCTTGGGACACCATCGCCCATCCCCCACCCAGCAGGCGGCTCTGGCTGCGCAGAGGAGGGGCTCCTGCAAAGCTGGAGCTGTCGGTTTGAATTATGGCGGCAGCCTTCAGATAATTCCATCAACTCTAAGTGATCAAAGCCGCTGACGTCACAGGGGGCCAGCTGCAGGGACAGGGCAGGGCCTTTGGATCCAATTAGAGGCGCCCCCACCCTGGCACCCTCCTCCTCTCCCTGGCTCTCCCTGCCTCCACCCCCAGAGCCATCACTGAGCTGCAAGGTTTCTCAGGGTGGAGGATATTCGCCCCCTCCCACAAAGCAGAGCCCCAAGGAAACCAACTGGGACCCCCCGGGAGCAGGAATAGGCTGTTCCTCCACTCCCCTGGAAAGGAGCTGTGGAGGAGGGCCACCCCCACAGCACAGCAGCCCCAGACATGCTCAGTGACCTCCACTGAGCTTCTGCCATCTGTCGGAGTCATAGCTCTTCGGAGATGGGAAGGGTCAGCGACCCCTCTAGTTGCCCAGAAAGGGGAAGGGGCTGACCCGGGCCACGCCAGAGCCAGGGCGGGGAAGGCGGGGCTGGGAGATTTTTGATCCCAGGGAAGGAAGCCGGAGTCTTCCCTCCAGGTCTGGACACCCCGGGCAGTCCCCACCTGCCGTCCAGCCGCGGGCTCACGTGGACCCAGTGTGGGGAGCATCCCCTGGGGAGTGCGGAGACCCGGCTGCGAGGCCGGGAGAGTGGGGGTCCGAGCAGACGGCGCCCACAGGTAGCCCTGACCACGTGCCCGTGTCCGTCCAGAGTGTAACTGCAACCAGATAGGCTCCGTGCACGACCGGTGCAACGAGACCGGCTTCTGCGAGTGCCGCGAGGGCGCGGCGGGCCCCAAGTGCGACGACTGCCTCCCCACGCACTACTGGCGCCAGGGCTGCTACCGTGAGTGCGCGCCGTTCCCCCGCGGGCGGAGCCTGCGGAAAGGTGGCGGGCAGGACCGAGGCAGTGGGCGGGGCCTAGTAAGACCGGGCCGGGGCGGTGGACGGGGCCTAGCAAGACAGGACAGGGCCGGGGAAGTGGGCGGGACTTCACGGGACGGAGCAGGGGGAGATGGGCGGGGCCTCACGAGACGCGGCAGGGGAGGTGGGCGGGCCTCACGAGACGGGGCAGGGGAGGTGGGCGGGCCTCACGAGACGGGGCAGGGGAGGTGGGCGGGCCTCACGAGACGGGGCTGGGGAGGTGGGCGGGCCTCACGAGACGCGGCAGGGGAGGTGGGCGGGCCTCACGAGACGCGGCAGGGGAGGTGGGCGGGCCTCACGAGACGGGGCAGGGGAGGTGGGCGGGCCTCACGAGACGGGGCTGGGGAGGTGGGCGGGCCTCACGAGACGGGGCTGGGGAGGTGGGCGGGCCTCACGAGACGGGGCAGGGGAGGTGGGCGGGCCTCACGAGACGGGGCAGGGTCCGGGAAGTTGGCGGGGGCCTGGTGAGATGGGGCAGAGCCGAGGGCGGTGGGCGGGGCCTAGCGATACTGAGCGGGCAGGTGGGCGTGGACAGGATGCTGCTGGGGTCGGGGTCCGGGCCGAGGGGCGGGTCCAAGAGCTCGGGGCGGGGCCTGATGCGATCTTGGGCATGGTGGTGCGTGGTGGGAACTACGAGAAAGACGCAGCTGGGGTTGGTTGAAAAGGGTTTTGCGGGGACAGAGGGAGGGAGGCTGTCCGAGTCGGCGTTAGCCGCGGGGGGAGGGTGGCAGGGCGCTCCAGGCCCATGGAACAGCACGTGCACAGCTCTGGAGACTGCAGGCGCGTCTGAAGAACCGCACCGAGGCCAGTGGGGCGGGGAGAGAAGGGCAGCGTTGGGAGGCAGCCAGGGGCCAGATCTCGCCCGGGCGCCGTTACCCTCCCAACGGGACGTTTCACACCCAGCGCTCCCGGAGCCTCCTACACCCCCGGCCCAGACGGCGCCCCCAGGAGCTCGCACACCCCGCTTCGCAGGAGCTCGGAGGTGGGGCGGGAGGGACCGGGCCACGCCCCGTGCTGACCGCCCCCTCCGCCCGCAGCCAACGTGTGCGATGACGACCAGCTGCTGTGCCAGAACGGAGGCACCTGCCTGCAGAACCAGCGCTGCGCCTGCCCGCGCGGCTACACCGGCGTGCGCTGCGAGCAGCCCCGCTGCGACCCCGCCGACGATGACGGCGGCCTGGACTGCGACCGCGCGCCCGGGGCCGCCCCGCGCCCCGCCACCCTGCTCGGCTGCCTGCTGCTGCTGGGGCTGGCCGCCCGCCTGAGCCGCTGAGCCCCGCCCGGGGGACGCTCCCTGCTCCCGGGGGCCGGGGGTCCCGGGGCGGAGCCGGCGTCCGAGGCCGGGCGGCGAGAAGGGTGCGGCCAGAGCTGCTCCCAGGTGCTACTCAGCAGGGCCCCCCGCCCGGCCCACGCTCCCGCCCGCACTGCCCTCCCCCCGCAGCAGGGGCGCCTAGGAACTCCGGTCCCCGCACCTGCGATTTGGTTTCGTTTTTCTTTTGTATTATCCGCTGCCCAGTTCCTTTTTTGTCTTTCTCTTTTTTTTTTTTTTTTTTTCGCTGGCGGTGAGCCAGAGGGTCGGGAGAAACGCTGCTCGCCCCACCCCCCGTCCTGCCTCCCACCACACGTGCACACACGGGACTGTGGCCGACGACCCCTGGCCTGTGCCGGGCTCATGGGCGGCGGCGGACCCCGACCTCCAGTTGCCTACAATTCCAGACGCTGACTCGGTCCTGTTTTCTATTCTTTCTTTATTTTTCCTGCAACCCATCAGACCGCAGGCCTCACTGGAGGCTCGGTGACCAAGGAACTCACCGTCTGGGGGAGGAGGAGAGAAGGAAGGGGTGGGGGGCCTGGACATTTCGTTCTGTAGAGAACTATTTTTGTTCGTATTCACTGTCCCCTGTAGGGGGGACTGGGCGGGAGCGCCGGTCACCGCGGGGGCCGAGGGGCGAGAATCCGAGGAGTAAAGAGTTTGCTCACTGCTGCCTCCATGGCCTGTTTTCTTTCTGTGTTGGGGACGCTGGGCAGGTTTGGGGCTTAGTGAGGAACCCACAACAAAGCCTTAAAGAAACGGTTTCCCTATTGGGGCCACCATTTCCCTGTCCTCATTACCTTCTCAAGATTAAGGAGGAGTGCTGGAGGGGACAGGGGCAGCTCCTTGATTCAGGGTTCATCCCCTGGGACCTCTGCTTCAGAGGATCCAGCAGCTCTCCCAGCTCTGCTTGGTGTCTCCAGCCCTGGGGCCACACTTTCCCCTCGGTCCAGCCTCCTGTCCACCTAAGTTTATTTCAGAGCAGTGCCGGGGATCCGGTCCCGGTTGCTAACTGCTCTCACTGCTCCACCTGCAGATGCTCCCAGCACTGACTTCTGACACCACACCTGTTCTTTCCCGGCTGCGAGGTTTAGACCTGGGTCCTTCCCTTGAGTCCCCAAAGCTAAGCTAAGACCAAGGGGAACAAACTTGGCCTTGGGGACAGCAGGAGAGTACAACACAGAAAAAGAGGGGGAGGTATGACAGGACACTGCATAGGACTCACAGCGTCCCCAGCCCACATGCCAGCCCCTCCTGGCCTCCTCTGTTAGCTCCCACCCCCAGCACCCCGCTGACCCGGAAGTGCCTTCTGCCATCCCCGGATCCTCCCACAGCTGACCCATCTCTACGCTCACCTTCTTCCTTATGCACAGAACCCCACTGCCTGGGACCCAAAGCACCCAGATAAAATAAAACACCTCTCTGGGGCTTCTTGTGGATAGGAGTGGCCAGGGGACACAGCTCTGAGCAGTGAGATGTAAGCAGGAGTGATGGGTGGGGCTTCCAGAAAGTTCCTTAAAAGTCATGCCTTCCTTCACACCCCACAAAGCCTCAGTTGTCCAAGTTTGTGGCTCTGTTTTTTCTCTCTCGTCCCTCCCTCTGTTCCTCAGTCAGCAGGATGGGGAAGGAGCGTTCTTGAGATACTGAGCGTAAAAGTGTTACCCTCAGGACAGTGAAGGGTGGAGCTGGGGGTGGAAGTTGCAGCGCCTGGGACACCTGCCCTGGCTGCAACCTCTGCACTGCTTTTATTTATCTAATTTTTTATAGAGTTGGGGTCTCACTATGTTGCCCAGGCTGGTCTCGAACTCCTAGGCTCAAGTGATCCTCCGGCCTTGGCCTTCCAAAGTGCTGGGATTACAGGTGTGAGCCACCGTACCACCTGCGTGTCTTACTGTGTGAGAAAAAAAAATAAATGTTGATGTGATTAAAACACTAGAATTTGGGTTTTCTGTTCCATGCACACTTTCCAAGTTCTTGTGACCCTCCCTGATTGGCATATGGGCCCCTTGAGTCCTCTAAGGCCAGAGAGACTGAAACCCACCCTTCCTTGGCTGCAGTCCCCTGTGGTGACCCTCAAGTCACCAGGAAGAGGACTGTCCATGACTCAGGCTGAGGAGTCCACCTCTGTCCAGAACAGGACTGCGCCTGCCATCCGGTGAGCACAGGGCAGCCAAGCAGAATGCACCCCAGAGAAAAGCAGCACTGGCCGCAGTCAGTAAACAGCAGGTGCTTCCTCCTAGTCATCAAGATGATAAAGTATCACCTAGAAGCAGAACTAGAGGAAGAACTTGAGACAGGGACAGCAGGGCCCGATCCCAGTGGCCAGCCCTGGTCCGATCCACGAGGCTGGGGACCCTGGAGCGTCAATGACATCCCAGCACTGTTCTTGTCTGGAGGTAAGTGGGCCACCCTCCGTCAGGCACCAGTGCCAGGCTGGCATGAGGGCTGCAGTAGAAGCCCCTGGTGCAGAAGGTGGGCAGCTGGGGGCTGTGAAGAGGCCCACACGGTGGTGCAGAGGGCGTACTTCTTTATGTCACCATGAGTGTGTCCCCGAATACCCTTGAGGGGTCTGGGAGGCAGGGGCCTCTGTGGGCACCCACTCTGTCCTCCTTGACCTCTGTCAGCTGGGCCTGCTCTGTGTCAGCTCTTCTGGCACCGGCCTGTGCATCCAGGGCTGGGGATGTGGAGCTCGTTGTAAATCAGAGTGGCAGTCCCAGTCCCCAGGGACACACTCAGGCCCTGACCTCCCTGGAGGGTGGACGGAATGTTGCCAGTGGCCATTTGGAAAAACTCTGACATCTTCCAGGCAGCAGAAGAAGGAGAAAACAAGGTCGGCGGAGCCGAAAGTCCTAGACCATTCTCTTTTAAAACGGCACACCCTTGTCCCCAGAGCTCATATTTTGACACCTGGTTCTGGGAGGTGAGGAGGAAAAGGCTCCCGTTGTGCGGCTTGGCTCATCATCACCGCACTCCCCCAGGCGCTGTGCTTGCATTACTGCATTAATCCTCACCTGCACCCTAGGGCAAGGTTTTCAACCTTGGCACCATTGACCTTGGGGGCTGGGTCATTCTCCATGGCACGGGGTGGGGGGCTGCCCTGTGCACGTGGGATGTGCAGCAGCATCACTGACTTCCATGTGGCACTTCGATGTGCCCTGTCCCCAGTTGTTACAACTCAGAGTGCCTCCAGTAATTGCCAAATTCCCTGTCCCCAGTTGTTGCAACTCAAAGTGCCTCCAGTAATTGCCAAACTGGGGGCAAAATCGTCCTAGATTGAGACTCACTGCCTCTGAAGAAAGGGATTTATCATGCCCATTTTACAGAGGAGTAAGTGGAGGCTAGGAGAGGCAAAGTCACTTGCCTGGGGTCACAGTTTCTAAGAAGCAGAGGCGAGAGTTGAACCCAGGGCTGCCTGACGCCAGAGTCCAGTGTTTCACCCCCAAGTCAGGCAGCCCTGGGCAGGCATCAGGCATCCACGCCCCCGGTGGGCGGCCGCAGCTGCCCCCCACCTCCATGCCTCCAGCTGCCTCCTTCCTTTGGCGCCCAGAGCCAGGTCAGGCTGAGCAAGGAACCCTGGGGAGCCCAGCTTCATCTGAACGGCTCTGCTGTCAGGGGAAACGCCTCCCCTTGCTCTCTGCGGCAGTGTCCCCTGCCCCCACCTACTCCCCTAAATAAGCAGAATTGCTGCGTCGGCGTTTCCTGCCCAGCCCATGCCTTACTGTTACGAGGCATTTATGGGAGCCTGGGGAGCATCCAGCAGCATCTCCCCGAAGACCTGGGCCCGCCTCCTTGTCCTCCTTGTCTCCCCAGAACTGTGGTCCATCCCGGCGCATCCCAGCCAGAAGAGTTAAGGGAAAGACACCAGGAAGAAAAACATTACTTATTTATTTTTCGGTTTAAATCACATGTCACAACTTGTAGGAAAGTTCAAAAATACAGAAAAGCAAAATCATAATAATTTGTAAATTAAACTCACCCACAATTCTTTATCCAGAGCTAATAACTATTAATATTTTCTTTTTTTTCTTTTTTTTTTTTTTTTTTTCAGACAGAGTCTCGCTCTGTCGCCCTGGCTAGAGTGCAGTGGCGCGATCTCGGTTCACTGCAGCCTGCACCTCCTGGGCTCAAACCATCATCCCACCTCAGCCTCCGGAGCAGCTGGAACTACAGCTGCGCACCACCACACCCAGCTAATTTTTTGTATTTTTGGTAGAGACAGAGTTTCACCATGTTTTCCAGGCTGGTCTCGAATTCCTGGGTTCAAGCCATCCTCACTCCTCAGGCTTCCAAAGTGCTAGGATTACAGGTGTGAGCCACCATGCCCAGCATAACTGTTAATATTTTCTGATAGATATTTCCAGTGTTTTTCTGTAAAATGAAACCCACACTCAGACATCGCCCCTCACTCCTGCATTTGCTAAGCCCTAGCACTGAGGCTGGACGTGCCTTATTTCAAGGGTCCCTGCAGAGATGCTGAGAGTGGGATCAATTAATATAATATGGCCATCTTACAGCTCCACACACCAGGGCTCTGAAAGCATCCTGGCCAGTGACCTTAGCCACAAGCACCAAAACAAAACACCAGGTGATTTAAGAGGCAAAGGAGATTATTTGAAGGATCACAGACCCCTCAGACACTTCAGGAGAGCAAGGTAAGAGTAGGGAAAGTGGGCTGCACGGTGGCTCACACCTGTAATCCCAGCATTTTGGGAGGCCAAGGCAGGCGGATCACTCCTGAGGTCAGGAGTTCAAGACCAGCCTGGCCAACATGGCGAAACCTTGTCTCTACTAAAAATACAAAAATTAGCCAGGTGTGGTGGTGGGAGCCTATAATCCCAGCTACTTGGGAGGCTGAGGCAGGAGAATCCCTTGAACCTGGGAAGCGGAGGTTATAGTGAGCCAAGATTGCACCACTGCACTCCAACCTGGGCGACAGAGCAAGATTCCGTCTCAAAAAAAATATGTAGTAAAAATAAAAGCTAGCTGGGTGTGGTAGCAGACGCCTATAGTCCCAGCTACTCAGGAGGCTCAGGCAGGAGAATCCCCTGAACCCAGGAGACGGAGGTTGCAGTGAGGTGAGATCACACCGCTGTACTCCAGCCCGGGCGACAGAGCAAGACTCCATCTCAAAAAAAGCAAAGAGCTGGGCACGGTGGCTAATGCCTATAATCCCAGCACTTTGGGAGGCTGAGGTGGGAGGATCACCTGAGATCGGGAGTTTGAGACCAGCCTGACCAACATAGAGAAACCCTGTCTCTACTAAAAGTACAAAACTGGCCGGGTGTGGTGGCACATGCCTGTAATCCCAGTTACTCAGGAAACTGAGGCAGGAGAATCACTTGAACCTGGGAGGCGGAGGTTGCAGTGAGCTGAGATTGTGCCACTGCACTCCAGCCTGGGCAACAAGAGCAAAACTCCGTCTCAAAAACAAACCAACAAACAAAAAAAAAACAAAAAAGAGGAGGGTGAGTGGAGCCAGGAAGGGCACCCAGTATCCTGCACAGGGTGGCTGGAGAACCAGAGCCCCAGATGCCGCCCTGGGCACAGCCCTCACCCCCAGGGATGCCCCCTTGCTGGCCTCCCCACCACAGCTCCCACCACGCACCTGCACCCTCCAGTCCAGCATTTCCCACTCCAGCAAGGCGGATGGGCTCTCTTTCCTCAACCAGAGGAAGAAAACACAGAATGAATGTCCACCGCAGAGCAGGTGTGTAAGTTGCCCGGGGTTACATAGCCAGGACGAGCCTGAGGCCAGGATTTAAATGCACTGTCTTGGGCAGGCTGCACAGTCCTGCACCTTTTCTTAATTTTATTTTTTCCGTTTATTTATTTATCTTATTTATTTTTAACAACAACGGCCTCATCGTGTACACACCCTTCTTTAGCCTGCTATATAAAACTTAGCACTGTATCTAGATGATCAAAGGAGGCCTTTTAAAATAATAGAGAGGCTGGGCGTGGTGGCTCACACCTACAATCCCACCACTTTGGGAGGCCGAGGTGGATGGATCACCTGAGGTCAGGAGTTTGACACCAGCCTGGCGGACATGGTGAAACCCCGTCTCTACTAAAAATATAAAACATAGCTGGGCATGGCTGCAGGCACCTGTAATCCCAGCTACTCAGGAGGCTGAGGCAGGAGAATAACTTGAACCCGGGAGGCAAAGGTTGCAGTAAGCTGAGGTCGCACCATTGCACTCCGCCTAGGTGACAAGAGTGAGACTCCATCTCAAAATAAATAAAAATAAATAAATAAATAAATAAATAATAAAAAATAAGAAATGCAAGGCCGGGTGTGGTGGCTCATGCCTGTAATCCCAGCACTTTGGGAGTTCAAGGCAGGCGGATCACTTGAGGTTAGGAGTTCCAGACTAGCCTGGCCAACATGGCAAAACCCCGTCTCTACTAAAAATACAAAAACTAGCTGGGGTGTGGTGGCAGGTGCCTGTAATGCCAGCTACTCGGGAGAATAAGGCAGGAGAATCGCTTGAACCCGGCAGGCGGAGGTCGCAGTGAGCCAAGATCATGCCACTGCACTCCTCTGGGTGACAGAGGGAGACTCCGTCTCAAAAATAAAAATAAATAAAAATAAATGCAAAGACCCATCTTTCATTTTTTGCCCAGCCTCTCACCCTCTTCCCCTCCCAGCCTGGGTCCACTGGCAATGGGACTCCGGCTCCCAGGGCAGGGGGTTGCCAAGCGCCCTTCTGACACCTCAGGGTCTGGCCCAGCGCCTGTGCTCCTGGTGGCACAGGAGACCTTGCTGTTCCGCAGGGGCGGCCAGGTGGAGGCACCTGCAGCCGAATTGCTCCAGATGGCTTCCAGCCAGAGGCTCTCTCCCTGGCTGATGGAGCAGGTGGCCCTTGGGACCCAGCCAGGAGTAGCTGGAGTGAAGCCCAGAGTCCTGGGAGCTCGTGCCTTTCCAGCTGACCCAGTGCTCACATTTCTGCCCATGAAGGGGAGGGCAGCTCCCCAGGCAGAAGGACAGTGAGCTCTGGAATCTGACCTGGGCTCGAAGCCGTCCCCCACCACCTACCAACTACACGACCTTGGGCAAGTTCCTCGGTCTCTCTGTGCCTTGGCCATCTCATCTGTGAAATGGGGATGTTAAAAATAGTGCCTACGGGAGGCTGAGGCAGGAGAATGGCGTAAACCCGGGAGGCGGAGCTTGCAATGAGCTGAGATCCGGCCACAGCGCTCCAGCCTGGGCGACAGAGCGAGATTCCATCTCCAAAAAAAAAAAAAAAAAAAAAAAAAAATAGTGCCTACATGGCGGGACCGTTGTGAGGAATGAATGAGTTGAGCCGCCCAGTGTTTAGAACAGGGCCTGGCACAAAGTCAGCCACCCCTAAGCGTCAGCTGCTGTGATTGCTTTGTTTCCTCTGTGCCGCCTTCCCCAAAACCTGCCAGGAAGGTGCAGGCTCACTCACACCTCCTTTCTCACTCGTCATATGCCTGAGCACCTCAACGTGCCCAGCCTGGCCCAGTGAACCAGACAAACACAGGCTCTGCCCTCCCGGAGCTCCCAGTGGGCCCCTCTTCTGCCACCTGCCTTACACACCAGGCAGGATTGAGATTCTTCGTAATCTGCAGAGGGGCCCAAGCTTTTGTACCAACGAGAAGAACCAAGAAGATTCCCAAAGCCCCTGCCTGCCCCACCACCCTCACCTGGCCAAGCCCGGCCCCACCCAGCAGGCCCCAGAAACCTCAGTGCCTGTTCCTCAAACACCCCGACACCTCCTTTCCCTTTCCCCTCCTGCCCACAGGAGGTTTAGGATTGGGGATGGGGTTGGTGGAGGGGTAGGTGATGAGGCCAGAGGGAGGCCCACAGGACTGGGGAGGCGGGGTGTGAATGGAACAGATGGGGACCACGAAATGGAGGTTCCAGCACCCTTTCTAGCAGGCACAACTGACTGTGCCACCTGCCTTCAGAGACTTCTGCACGCCCAAGAAAGGACGCATGGGTCCCTTGGCTTGGCCCAGCAGGAACATGAAGGCCAGGCAGGGCCAGTTCCCAAGAAGCTGAGCCTGTGAGGGACCCATGGAGAAGGTGGGCCTGTAAGTCAGGGATGCGGCTCCTGGAGGTCCCCACATCCCAGGCCAGGCTTGCAGTGCTGGGGAGTGCGGGCCTGGACGATGCCTTTGGTGGGGTGCCTTTGAGACGTGTGGCCCGAGTTTGGCACAGCCAGGCAGCGCTAAGCCCAGAGACCAGGATCCCGACCTCTGGGTGTCGACACCGCACCCCCTGAATATCCAGGGCTGGGACGAGAGCACAGATGGAGGCCCCTGTACCATGTGTCTAAATATTTAAAGCCGCCCATCAAGCTGTTGAATAAAATGCAGCCAGTCCTAGACAAGCAATCCCTTCACAATGACCTGAAAGACCAGGCTCAAATCTGCACCCTTGGACTCCTCCAGCTGCGGCCAGCATGTGGTGGGTGGCTGGGCCTGGCTTCCCCAACCAGTTACCCTACCCAGGCCCTGATCCTGGGTGGTCTAGAAGGAGGGTGCTGGCTCTGGGGAGCATGCCCCTTTGGCCCATGGCGGGGTTGGAGAGGCCCCGAGCAGGGCTGGAGATGCCCAGCCTCACCTCCTGGGTCCCCCTGGGGCCACAGAAGCTATTGGGCAGTCTCTGTGACCCCTCTTGGAAGACCAGCCACAAATACCCACAGTTCCATGGTGCACATAAGGGTGGAGCTCTGGGGTAGCATGAAACCTACGAGTGGAGACATTTGGGCCCACCCCCAGCCAACCAACTCTCTGCCGGTCAGCAGCGAATGGGTACTGCTGCGTGTGCCAAGCTGGACAGCCCTGTGCCAGCCACTGGGGCAGCCAAGGGAAGTCTTGAGTGAGTTCCTCAGTTCCTGAGCAGCCTCAGTTCAGACTGGACGTGTCAGGGGGTCATAAGCCCTCATGTTGCTGGTTCTTTAGATCAGCATTTCCCCAGGGACCAGGTTCGTGGAAGACAATTTTCCCATAAATAATCAGTGGTGGCAGATGGTTTTCAGGTGAAACTGTTCCATCTCAGATCATCAGGCATTAGATTTTCATCAGCAGCATGCAACCTAGATCCCTTGAATGCACAGTTCACAACAGGGTTCACGTCCTATGAGAATCTGGCAGAAGGTGGAGCTAGGCAGTGATGCTTGCTTGCCGCTTGCCTCCTGCTGTGTGGCCCCAATCCTAGCAGGCCATGGACTGGTACTGGTCTGTGGCCTGGGGGTTGGGAACCTCTGCTCTAGGTGTTTCAAGAAAAACCAGAAATCTCAAGTTTGATGTCAACCTTTGGATTTTCAAACATTGGCAACTACCTCGTCTGTCTTTAAAATTGTGCAGACCAGTTCTTCAAAAAGCCAGACAGAATTCACATATGATCCAGCAGTTCTGCTCCTAGTACTGGTCCCCAAAGAATGGAAAGAAGGTATTCCAACAAAAGCTTGTACACAAATGCTCATAGTGGCACGATTCTCAATAACCAAAGGCTACTGGGAAAACAGCACAAAAGCCACATTTGGGAAACAAATTGTCCATCAACTAATGAATGGATAAACAGAATGCTATCTAGCCACACAGTGCACTGTGATTCAGTCAGAAAAAGGCATGAAGCACTGATATACCTACGATGTGGGTGAACTTAAAAACATTATGCCGGCTGGCCGCAGTGGCTCACGCCTGTAATCCCAGCACTTTGGGAGGCCGAGGCAGGAGGATTACCTGAGGTCACGAGTTCAAGACCTGTAGGGACCAGCCCTACAGGGTCTGTGGGGTTTTCTCCCCGTGTGCAGAGACGGGAGATCATAGAAATAAAGGCGCAAGACAAAGAGATAGAAGAAAAGACAGCTGGGCCCAGGGTACCACTACCACCAAGACACGGAGACCAGCAGTGGACCCGCATGCCTGGCTGCGCTGATATTTATTGGATGCAGAGCAAAAGGGGCAAGGTAAAGAGTGTGAGTCATCTCCAATGATTGATAAGGTCACGTGAGTCATGTGTCCACCAGACAGGGGGCCCTTCCCTCTTAGGTAGCAGAGGCGGAGAAAGGACAGCTTATGTCATTGTTTCTTCTATGCTCTTTTCAGAAAGATCAAAGACTTTAATACTTCCACTAATTTTACTACTGCTATCTAGAGGGCGGAGCCAGAAGTACAGAGTAGAACATGAACGTGAAATAGGAGCGTGATCGCTGAAGCACAGCATCACAGGGAGACGGTTAGGCCTCTGGATAACTGTGGGTGGGTCTGGCTGATGTCAGGCCTTCCACAAGAGGTAGAGGAGCACAGTCTTCTCTAAACTCCCCCAGGGAAAGGGAGATGCCCTTTCCTGGTCTGTTAAGTAGTGGGTGCTTTTCCTTGGCACTGACACTACCGCTAGACCATGATCTACTTGGCAACGGGCATCTTCCCAGACAATGGCGTTACTGCTAGACCAAGGAGCCCTCTGGTGGCCCTGCCCGGGCATAACAGACGGCTCACACTCTTGTCTTCTGGTCACTTCTCACCATGTCCCTTCAGCTCCTATCTCTGTATGGCCTGGTTTTTCCTAGGTTATGATTGTAGAGCGAGGATTATTATAATATTGGAATAAAGAGTAATTACTATAAACTAACAATTATTGATACTTATATATAATCATATCTATGATCTATATCTAGTATAACTCTTGTTATTTTATACATTTTATTACACTGGAACAGCCCGTGCCCTCAGGCTCTTGCCTCAGCACCTGGGTGGCTTGACACCCACAAAGACAAGCCTGGACAACATGGTGAAACCCTGTCTCTACTAAAAATACAAAAAAATTAGCCAGGGGTGGTGGCAGGTGTCTGTAGTCCCAATGAATTTTAGGTGACACATTCAGAAAACAACACATTAGAAAATTGTAAGTTTTTGGCCGGGCACAGTGGCTCACACCTGTAATCCCAGGACTTTGGGAGGTCGAGGCGGGTGGATCTCTAGAAGTCAGGAGTTTGAGACCAGCCTGACCAACATGGTGAAACCCTGTCTCTACCAAATACAAAAAATTAGCTGGGTGTGGTGGATCAGGCCTGTAATCCCAGCTACTTGGGAGGCTGAGGCAGAAGAATCAATTGAATCTGGGAGGCAAATGTTGCAACGAACTGAGATGGCACCATTGCACTCCAGCCTCAGCAACAAGAGTGAAACTCTGCCTCAAAAAAAAAAAAAAAAGAAAAAAGAAAATTTGCAGTTTTTAACCTCCAGTGTGGCTGTGGACTCAGGCAGGCTCATAGACAGAAGCTCAAGGCACTGGTGAAGGACCTGTGGGCCACAGGGCACTCCCATGGCCACCGAGTTTTATCCCACAGACGGCTGATTAATTACACAGACTGGAAGTTGGTGGACACCCCCTGGAGAAAGTGACCAACTCAACGCCACCAACAACGGGACAAACAAATTTTATGCCTCCTGATACAACAGCACAGGAAGGACATACCACCACTGACACAGTATTCTTCCCTCAGATATGTAACCTTACTCTACGCACGAGGACACAATCGGACAAATTCAGATAGTGAGGCGTTCTCTGAGATAACCGGCCTGGACTCCTCAACAATGCCCACGCGTGTGCAGGAAGCCTTATGTTGGAAAAAATAATAATAAAAACAAGAAAAAAAATGCCAGTATTGTGAACGACCAACAAAAAATAAAATAAAAAGGGAGTGGAGTCGTTCTGAACGAGGAAAACTAGAGATACAGGACCACCACGTACAGTGCATGATTCTATGTTGGATCCAAATTAAATCCTTCTTTAAAAAAAAAAAAAAAAATACAGCAATAGGCCAGGCACGGTGGCTCACACCTGTAATCTCAGCACTTTGGGAGGCCGAGGTGGATGGATCATGAGGTCAGGAGTTCGAGACCGGCCTAGCCAATATGGTGAAGCCCGGTCTCTACCAAAAATACAAAAATTAGCCGGGTGTGGTGGCGCGTCCGTGTAATCCCAGATACTCAGGAGGCTGAGGCAGAAGAATCGCTTGAACCTGGGAGGTGGAGGTTGCAGTGAGCCAAGATTGTGCCACCGCACTCCAGCCTGGGCGACAGAGTGACACTCTGTCCCAAAAAAAAAAAAAAAAACAGCAATAAAGGACATCTTAGGACCATTGCAAAATTGTGAATGTGGATGATATATTAGCTAGTGTTATTATATCAAGTTTAGATGCGCTAATAGTGTTGTGGTCATGTAGAAAAATGTCCTTATTCCATAGAGATATGTGGCGAAGTGTTTAGGAGTGGAATAGCATGACACCATAGCATAATTTCAGATTGCACAATGAAAAACTGAACACAGACAGAGTATCTCATGACAGCCTGGGTAACATCAGGAGACCCCGTCTCCAAAACAGAAAGAAAAAAGGGAGTGCAATGTGGTGAGACTGGTGAATCCGGGCAATGGCTATTTAGATATTCCTTGTACTATTTCAACTTTTCTTTAAACTTAAAATTTTCAAAATAAAAATTTGGATAAGATACAGGCCGGGTGCAGTGGCTTACACCTAAAATCCCAGTCCTTTGGGAGGCCGAGGTGGGTGGACCATCTGAGGTCAGGAGTTCGAGATCAGCCTGGCCAACATGGCGAAAACCTATCTCTACCAAAAGTACAAAAATTAGCTGCGTGTGGTGGCGTGTGCCTGTAATCCCAGCTCCCCAGGAGGTTGAGGCAGGAGAATCTCTGGAACTAAAGAGGCGGAGGCTGCAGTGAGCAGAGATCATGCCACTGCAGTCCAACCTGGGCGACAGAGTGAGACTCCATCTCAAAAGAAAACATAAACAAAAATTAGCCGGGCCTGCTGGCAGGCACCTGTAATCCCAGCTACTCAGGAGGCTGAGGCAGGAGAATCACTGGAACCCTGGAGGCGGAGGTTGCAGTGAGCAGAGATTGTGCCACTGCACTCCAGCCTGGGTAGAGCGAGACTCCGTATCAAAAAAAAAAAAGAAAAAAGTTGAATGACTATTAATAAATAGAGCTAGACTGATGTGGTTGCATTTATGAGAAGTGAGGAGAAAAATTCTCTCCCTTCCGCATACCATGCCCCAAAATAAATTCAAGTGGTTGAAGACATAAATGAGAAAAGTGAGGCTTTGAAACGCTTAGGAGATTGATTAATTCAACTACATTAAAATAAAAACCAGCCGGGCACGGTGGCTCGCGCCTGTAATTCCAGCATTTTGGGACGCTGAGGCGGGTGGATTACTTGAGGTTAGGAGTTCAAAGCCAGCCTGGCCAACATGATGAAACTCCGTCTCTACTAAAAACACACAAAACTTAGCTGGGCATGGTGGCTGGCACCTGTAATCCCAGCTACTTGGGAGGCTGAGGCATGACAATCTCTTTTTTTTTTTTTTTGAGATGGAGTCTCGCTCTGTCACCCAGGTTGGAGTGCAGTGGCGCGATCTTGGCTCACTGCAAGCTCCGCCTCCCAGATTTACGCCATCCTCCTGCCTCACCCTCCCAAGTAGCTGGGACTACAAGCGCCCGCCACCATGCCCAGCTTTTTTTTTTTTTTTTTTTTTTTTTTTTTTTGTATTTTTAGCAGAGACGGGATTTCACCATGTTAGCCAGGATGGTCTCGATCTCCTGACTTTGTAATCCACCCGCCTCGGCCTCCCAAAGTGCTGGGATTACAGGCTTGAGCCACCGCTGCTGGCCGAGGCATGACGATCTCTTGAACCCGGGAGGCAGAGGTTGGTTGCAGTAAGCCGAGATTACACCACTGCATTCCAGCCTGGGTGACAGAGTGAGACTTTATCTCAAAAATAAAATAAATAAAAACCTTCTGTACAACAAAAGACATCAGCGAAAAAGCACAAGCCGTGGAGTGAGATGAAATATTGGAAATATATGTGATACATAAAATTAAGATTAATATGGAAAAAATCTCTTTCCATGGAGTGCAGCTGCACGATCTTGGCTTACTGCAACCTCCACCTCCTGGGTTAAAAAAATAACAAGAGGCCAGCGCAGTGGCTCATGCCCGTAATCCTAGCACTTTGGGAGGCCGAAGTGGACAGATCATGAGGTCAGGAGCTCAAGACCAGCCTGATCAATATGGTGAAACCCTGCCTCTACTAAAAATACTACAAATGGATTCAAGTGATTCTCCTGCCTCAGGCTCCCAAGTAGCTGGGATTACAGGTGTGTGCCACCACATCTGGGTAATCTTTGTATTTTTAGTAGAGACAGGGTTTCACCATGTTGGCCAGAATGATCTGCAACTCCTAATCTTGTGATCCACCTGCCTCAGCCTCCCAAAGTGCTGGGATTACAGGCGTGAGCCACCACGCCCGGCCAAGAGTGATCACCAAAATAGTAAAATAGTGAAAACTGGAAACAACCCAAACGCGCAGGACCAAGAGGCTGGATGTGCGTCCCGCTCCCATGATGCTGGAACATTCTCTAGCTCTTCCAATGAGTCAACTGCAGAGGAATCCTCACCCTGAGACTGGCTGACACTTGGGACTGGATAACCCTGTTTTGGGGACTGTCCTGCTTATCACAGGATGCTCAGCAGCACCCCTGGCCTCTACCTATGAGACACCATAGCATCCTCCCGTGTGGAGATATCTCTACATATTGTCAAATGTCCCCCTGAGGGGGCAGAACTGCCTAATTAAGAACCACATTAGACCAGGCGCGGTGGCTCGCACCTGTAATCCCAGCACTTTGGGAGGCCCAGGAGGCCGGATCACTTGAGGTCAGGAGTTCAAGACCAGCCTGCTCAACATGGTGAAACCCTGTCTCTACTAAAAATACAAAAATTAGATGGGCGTGGTGGTGGGTGCCTGTAATCCCAGCTATTCAGGGGGCCGAGGCAGGAGAATTGCTTGAACCCGGGAGGTGGAACCTGGGAGGTACCTGGGAATTGCTTGAACATGCCACTGCACTCCAGCCTGGGTGACAGAGCAAGACTCTGTCTCAAAAAAGAAAGAAAGAAAGAAAGAAAGAAAGAAACAACCACATTCGAGCCATATGAATCCTCATGGATAAATCCTAAAACATAGTGCTGAGTGGAAAATCCATATCACAGAAAGGTGGATGTAGTATAACACTTTTCATATGAGGACTAAAAACACACCAAGCAAACGTGATGGCTGCACACATATGCAGTGAGGTCTCAGGCTCATGTCACTTCTGCAAAGGGAGAGAGGGATGGAGCATGCCAAAGCCTCCACTATATCTATAGTTCTTCATTTATTTCCTTAAAAAGTAAAAGATCTCAGGTAAAGAAATAGGAACGGTGGGTACAGGGTGTTCCTTACACTATTATTATCCTACTCTGTATGCTTGAAATAGCTCCCTTTAAAAAAAACTAACAAGAGACCGGCGCAGTGGCTCACGCCTGTAATCCTAGCACTTTGGGAGGCCGAGGTGGGCAGATCATGAGGTCAGGAGATCAAGGCCAGCCTGATCAGTATGGTGAAACTCTGCCTCTACTAAAAATACAAAAATTAGCCAGGTGGCACGCACCTGTAATCCCAGCTACTTGGGAGGCTGGGGCAGGAGAATCACTTGAACCCAGGAGCCGGAGGTTGCAGTGAACCGAGACCGTGCCATTGCACTCCAGCCTGGTGACAGAGCAAGACTTTGTCCCCCCCCAAAAAAAAAAAAAAAAAAGAATTCATAAACTAGAAGGAGCATTTTGATGCGGTTCCTGAGAGCCCTGCCTGTGTCTACCCCGCCAGCCAGGGTGCCCGGCACCGGCTCCCTCCTGCTTTGCATGAGCAGGAGTTTGCTTCTTCGTGATCTGTCACTGCCACGTTACTGTCATCCATACCGTTGATGCCGCTGTGGGATGTTTGGACACAATTTATACTGCAGCCCAGGAGCTTGAGCTACTCTTGGCCCCTAAGTTTATATCTCATGTATTTCATGTGCATGAGCTCCTCTCCACTTATAAGCAATGCATCGGCTGCCAGCAAAGAGATGACTTGATTTTGTCATTCTCCCCTGAAAAGCAGCAACACTGGCAGAGGCCCTTGTACCCTAAGGGGTCCTGAGTCAAAAGACTGTGAAAGCCGTAGAGCAGCGGATTTTACATCTTTCCACCAAGATGCACACTCCAAGCACCTGCTTTATCACAGCCCACGATTGCCCGGCTGGGTGCTGGAGGGAAAACTCACTCTTCACACCTGCCCTGCTCTACGTGGCCCAGCTCGACTCCATTCTTTGTCCAGTTCTTTGTAGGCTGAGCTGCTCCCTCTGTGCACTGCAGCCCCAGGGTGGCAGCACAAGCTTTCTGTCCCCGGTCCCAGGCAAATGTGACTCCAGGGGCCCAGGTCCCCAAAGCAAGGGTGAGTTGGGGGGCAGGGTGAGGAAAAGGGCACTGGCACTGCAGGGACCACAGACCCCTTGGCCTGGGCTCCATCCACGCTCCACCTGGGCTCCGCACAGCTGCTATTCTGGCCATTCATTCAATAAAGCCTTTCTGAGTCCTCACTTTGTGCCCTGGCACTGGGAGTCCAGGGCAGAGGAAGGGAGGAGGGGGAGAACAGAGGGACTCATGGGGGCAGGTGTACCAGGGGTCTTTTGGATCTAGGCCCCCACCCATGAGGTTACACTGAGCCCCAGAGATAGGTCAGCTTCTGTCCAGCGCCCCACAAGGGCTTCATGCTCCTGGACATGGTCCCCAGGGCTTTGCCATGATCCGGCTCTGGAGAAAGCTTTTTTTTTTTTTTTTTTTAAAAAAGAGAGATTGGCTAATGATATGGTGTAGATATTTGTCCCTGCCTGAATACGATATTGAAATGTAATCTCCAAGGTTGGGGATGGGGCCTGGTGGGAGGTGTTTGCATCGTGAGGGCAGATCCCTCATGTCTCGGTGCTGTCCTCACCATAGTGAGTTCTCATGAGATCTGGTTGTTTAAAAGTGTGTGGCACCTCCCCCTACTCTCTCCCTTGCTCTCACTCTGCCGTGTGAGATGCCTCCTCCTCCTTCATCTTCTGTCGTGATTGTAAGCTTCCTGAGGCCTCCCCAGAGGCAGATGCCAGTGCTATTTCCTGTACAGCCTGCAGAACCGTAAGCCAATTAATTTTTTTCTTATAAATTAGCCAGTCTCAGTATTTCTTTATGGCAATGCAAGAATGACCTAATACAGAAAATTGGTCCCAAGGGCCAGGGCATTTCTGTAACAATACGTGAAAATGAAGCAGCAGCTTTGGAACTGGGTAACAGGCAGAGGTTGGAAGAGTTTGGAGGGCTCAGAAGAAGACAGGAAGATGAGGGAACGTTTGGAACTTCTTAGAGACTGGTTAAATGGTTGTATAACCGAAGTGTTGAAAGTGATATAAACAGTGAAGTCCAGGCTCAGAAGACAGGAAGATAAGGAAAGGTTGGGAACTTCTTAGAGATTGGTTAAATGGTGCAACACCAAACACTGGTAGCCATCTAGACAGTGGAGTTCAGGCTGCCAAGATCTCAGATGGAAATGAGAAACTTGCTAAGAACTGAAGCAAAGTCCACCCTTGTTATGCCTCAGCAAAGAACTTGGCTGAATTGTGTCCATGCTCTAGAGATCTGTAGGAATTTGAACTGGAGCCTGATGATCTGGGGTATCTGGTGAAAGAAATGTCTAAGCAGCAAAGTGTTTAAGAGTGATGTGGCTGCTTCCAGCAACCTATGCTCAGATGCAGGAGCACAGAAATGACTCAAAGTTGGAATTTATATTTAAAAGGGAAACAGAGCATACAAGTTTGGAAAATTTGCAGCCTAGCCATCTGGCAAAGAAAGAAAAATCTTGTTCAAGAGAAGAATTCAAGCAGGCTCTGGAGCAACCACTTGCTAGAGGTATTTGCATAACTAAAATGGATCCAAGTGCTAATAGCCAAGGCAATGGGGAAAAGGCCTCAAAGACATTTCAGAGGCCTTCTCGGCAGCCCCTCCCATTACAGGCCCAGAAGCCTAGGAGAGAAGAATGGTTTCATGGGTCTGGCCCAGGGCCCTGCTGCCTTAGTAGCCTTGAGACACTGCTCCCCACAGCCCAGGCCACTCCTACGCCAGCCTTGGCTCAGAGGATCCCAGATATAGCTCAGGACACTGCTTCAGATGTTGCAAGCTGTAAACCTTGGCATCTGCCAAGTGGTGTTAAGCCTGTGGATGCACAGAGTGGAAGAGTTAAGGAGGCTTGGTACACTCTGCCTAGATTTCAGAGGATATATGGAAAAGCCTGAGTGTCCAGGCAGAAGCCAGCTTCAGGGGCAGAGCCCTCACAAAGAACCTCTGCTAGGGCAGGGTGGAGCAGAAATGTGGGGTTTCCATTGGGACACTGCCTAATGGAGCTGTGAGAAGGGGGCCACCACTCTCCAGACCCCAGAATGGTAAATACACGGGCAGCTTGCACCTTCTCCTGGAAAAGCCACAGGCACTTAACAACCTGTGACAGCAACAACAGGGGATGAACCCTGCACAGCTACAGGGGTGGAGCTGTCCAACGCCTTGGAAGCCCATCCCACATACCTGTGTGCCCTGGATGTGGGACATAGAGTCAGGGAGATTATTTTGGAGCTCTGCAATTTAGTGAATGCCCTGCTAGATTTCAAACTCACATGGGGCCTGTAGCCCTTTTCTTATGGCTGATTTCTCCCTTTTGGAATGGCAATATTTACCCAATGCCTATACCCCCATTGTATCTTGGAAGTAAATAATTTTTTTATTTTACACGCTATAGATGGAAGGGATTTGTCTTGGATGAGACTTGAGACTTTAGAGTTAGTGCTGGAATGAATTAAGACTTTGGGGGACTACTGGGAAGGCACTGTATTTTGCAATGTGAGAAGGACATGAGATTTGGGGAGGCAGGGGTGGAATTATATAGTTTGGATATTTGTCCCCATTTGATATAGTCTGGACATTTGTCCCCACCCAAATCTCATGGTGAATCATAATCTCCAGTGCTGGAGGTGGGGTCTGGTGGGAGGTGTTTGGATCATGGGAACGGATCCCTCATGGTTTGGTGCTGTCTTTGTGAGCTCTCACAAGATCTGGTCATTTAAAAGTGTGTAGCACCTCTCCCCCACCTCTGTCTCCCTCTCTTCCCCTCTCACTCACGCCTTCTTTTGCCATGTGACATGCAAGCTCCTGCTTCACCTACCACCGTGAGTAAAAGCTCCCTGAGGCCTCCCAGAAGCCAAGTGATGTTAGTGCTATGCTTCCTTTACAGCCTGCAGAACCATGAGACGATTACACTCTTTTCCTTATAAATTACCCCATCTCAGGAATTTCTTTATAGCAGCAAGAATGGTCTAATACAGAAAATCGGTACCAACAGTGGGATATTACTATAAAGATATCTGAAAATGTGGAAGTGACTTTGGAACTGGGTAACAGGCAGAGATGGAAAAGTTTGGAGGGCTCAGAAGAAGACAGGAAAATGAGGGAAAGTTTGGAACTTGTTGGAGACCAGTTAAATGGTTGTAACCAAAGTGCTGATAGTGATATAGACAATGAAGTCCAGGCTGCCAAGGTCTCTGGAGAAATTGGCATAACTGAAAGGGAGCCAAGTGCCAATAGCCAAGCCAGTGCAAAAAAGGCCTTGAAGGCATTTCAGAGACGTTCCTGGCAGCCCTTCTCATCACAGGACCAGAGGCCTAGGAAGGAAGAATGGTTTCGTGGATGAGGGCCAGGGCCCTACTGCTCTGCACAGCCTCAGGATACTACTCCCTGTATCCTGGCTGCTCTGGCTCCAGCCTCAGCTCAAAGGGCCCCAGATACTGCTCATGCCACCACTTTTTTTTTTCTTTTTAGACAGAGTCTTGCTCTGTCACCTGGGCTGGAGTGCAGTGGTGTTATCTTGGCTCACTGCAACCTCCACCTCCCGGGCGCAAGAGATTTGCATTCCTCAGCCTCCCAAGCACCTAGAATTATAGGCATGTGCCATCATGCCTGGCTAATTTTTCTATTTTTTGTAGAGATGGGGTTTTGCCATGTTGGTCAGGCTGGTCTCAAGTGATCCACCTGCCTCAGTCTCCCAAAGTGCTGGGATTACAGGTGTGAGTCACCATGCCCAGCCTCATGCCACCACCCTGAAAAACACAAGCCAGAGCACAAGCCACAGTAAGCCTAGATGCCTTCCACGTGATGTTAATTAAGCCTGTAGGAATACAGAGTGCAAGAGTTAAGGAGGCTTGGCACCCTCCACCTAGATTTCAGAGGATGTATGGAAAAGCCTGGGTGTCCGGGCAGAAGCCTGCTACAGGGGCAGAGCCCCCACAGAGAATCTCTACTAGGGTAGTGTGGAGGGGAAATGTGGGATTGGAGCCCCCCTACAGAGTCCCCATTGGGGACACAGCAGTTGTAGGAGCTGGTTTAAAACAGACAGAATATGCTGAGTCCCACTTTCACTACTATTGCATATTGGGGATTAGTTTTGAACATAGGAATTTTGGGCAAATGCAAACAGTCCACAGCAGAAGGGAATAATTATTTGACTAGATTTCTCATCAGGAATGGGGGGGACAGAAGACAGGGGACATCACCTTTAAAGGAAAGCACTGTCAACCCAGAAATCTATATCCAGCAAAATATTCCTCGAGGAATATTTTGGACAAGGGGGCATAAAGAACATTCTCAGATGAAGGAAAACTAAGAGGATCATTGCCAGCAGACTTCCTCTAACATAAATAATTCCAGCTGATGGGAAATGATTCCAGAAGGCGACTTGGAACACCAGGAATAGGAGAAAATCTACAGACATGTTAAATAGCTGGGCAAATAGATTTTTTTCCTTTTAAAATCTTTAAAATTTGTATGACTGTTAAGCACAAAAAAATATATTTATATATTATGAATAAACGTATGTAGATTTATAATATATGATGACCATAAAATCAAAAAGGGAAGGCAATGGGACAGTTCTGGTGCTGAAGCTGGGAGTTTGCAGGCAGGCAGTTGGGAAAAGGGTATAAGGTGAGGAGAGCAAGGAGAGTCAGACACCCATTTGACAGGAAGGAGGCCTAGCTGCGGGCCTGTCTGCTGCCCCATGCTAACGGGCCTGCAGATACATGACAACAGGCGTGAGCTACAACGGTAGTGCCTGGCGTCCCTGTGGCAACTTCCTGAGCATGAGAATAGGGCTGCTGCTTCATTTCTGGTTTCCAAATCTCACAAATAGTGTCTCCTGTGGCCCAGTCTAAAGGGAAATATAAAAGGAGTTCTAGAAATGGAGCCTGCTCAGATTGACAAATTATATACCCACCACGCTCTTCTTGTCCCTTTCCAGAACCTCAGAGGTCAGGGCCTGGAATTTTGGAAGTTATTGGTGAAAAGAATCAGAAGAGAACCCAAACCCCAACTACTATTTTCAGGCACAGAAAGGGAAACCCACGAAGGCCGTGAATGGCCCATGGCCAACGCCAATGGTGGAGCTAAGGCGATCTCTAGCCTCCTTTCCAGGCCACACCCCCTGAAGGCCTATTTCTGCAGCAGTGTGGCCAGCTTGGCATTCAGTCTTGCTCGGGTACCTACTGTAATGATTATAAGCAAGGGTTTTGGGGTAACAAGAACTGAGTTTGCAACGGCAGCTTTGCTAGTTCATTGCTTTACCATCCTCGGCAAACCATTTCATTGATGCAACCCTGTTTTAAAATCTGTGCAATGGGAACGCTAGCGTGGGCATCATGGGCTTCGTGGGAGAACTCAGAGATGACGCAGGGGGCGCAGATGCCTTGCAGACCACAAGCACTCACTGCATGCACCATGGGTTCCTCAAACTCAGAGCGTTGGCACTGTGTTTTCTTGCTTAGAGAACAGCTATTCTGGCGTCCCTTTGCTGGGGGCCAGAGAACACCCCCCAAGACGGATGGCCTGAGACCTCATTGGCCACACTGATTCATGCCGGCTCGTCCTAGACTTGGGGAGCCTTCTACCTTCTCCCTTCCAGTGGTGTCAGGAGTCACCCGAGTGGTTTCATTTTCCTTCTCTTGGCTCTGCTCTGCTGTCTTTGGAAACCCGCTTCTGAACACCTTGTCCAGGGTACCCGGAGATGAGGTGCTGAAGAAGGCACACATGACCCTCTCTGGGCTCCTGGAGCTTCTCTTTCCTCCTGACCTCAAAGGAGCCAGGCTCCCATGCTGGCTGCTCAACGGAATCATCTGGGAGTGAATTTTTAAAAATCTGAGTCTAAAAAAAAAGCAATTGTAATCAGATGAGCAAAAATTTTAAAAAACTAAAAAAAAAAAGAAAGTTAAAAAACCAAGGGCTGGGCTGGGCGTGCAGGCTCACGCTTGTAATCCCAGCACTTCGGGAGGCTGAGGCAGGTGGATCACCTGAGGTCAGCAATTCGAGACCAGCCTGGCCAACATAGTAAAACCGCGTCTCTACTAAAAATACAAAAATTAGCCGGGCGTGGTGGTGGGAACCTGTAATCTCAGCTACTCAGGAGGCTGAGGCAGGAGAATCACTTGGACCCGGAAGGCGGAGGTGGCAGTGAGCCAAGATTGCACCACTGCACTCCAGCCTGGGCGACAGAGCAAAGCTCCATCTCAAAAAACCAAAAAACAAACACCACACACACACACTACCACAAAAATAGGGTTAGTGGCTGCACCCACAAACCACTGTATCAGTCATGTTAGGATGGATCCCGGGCAATCAGAATGTTTTTTAAAAGTCCCGCAAGTGAGCCCAATGCGCTCCCTAACGTTAAAACTCAAGGCTGAAAACTACCAATCTGACAATTCTGTTGTAATGCTGCTTGAAAACAAAGGCAGCCGTGTCTCCTGAGCTGACAGGACAGCAACAGAGTTCCTCCTCCCGCAGTTTCAAACACCCAAACTACAAATGCCATTTCTGCCATTTGACTTGGCAGATGCCTTCTGTACAGAAGGACAGGGTGACGGTAACGCAGGTCTTTTCAGCCATGGAGGGATCCCTTGTGTACAGAAACTGCCTGTGTGGTGCTGTACGACACTATCAATTCTATTTAAGTTGAGGCTACATTTTAGTTTCCTCCCTGAATTATTTATTCCTCAATGAATGGTGAACCCCAGGAGGTGGGGGCGATTGTAGGGGCGGATGGGTCAGGAGAGAGATGTCTGGTGACTTCAAAAACCGTCGCTAAGGCCGCTGCAGTAACAAATGCCACAAATGACCACCATGCAGCACTCATCTCTCGCCTGGCCATTGGGCAAATTTATTATTCCCCCCAAGTCCCAAACACCCCATTTGACCCTCCCCGGTAATTTGTGTATGCATACTGAACGAACCAAGCCGGCCATGTGGGCTGTGTGCACACGCTTCTGGGTACGGAGAGAGACACAGAGGCGGAGGTCAAGTGCCTTTTAACAGGCACAAGTGTGGGGAAGCTGACTACATTTCCTGAAGTTATTGTTTTATAAAGCGTGTTCCACTTCTATAACCATCAGCAATTACCCTTGGCCAGGGCAATTCTACCCTGTCCCTCCACCAGTGCCCCTGGGAGCTCCTTTCACGGGTCACTGTCCATCTGTTCCTCCTATCTCACCTCCACCCCAATTCCAGCCTAATGATGAGCACGTATTTCTGTTGGACCGAACTTCAGTCGGTAACTGGACAGCACAGCTGGCCTCAATGCACCTCATTACTGCACAGAGAAGACTCCAAAAGGAGCGAGGAAGGAGGGCTGGGCTGGATAATGAAACTTTTTATATCTGAATTACACAAATCCCCACCAAGTAATTTCAGCATAAAGCAAACCAAATGGCAGACGAAACGGATGTTAGTACCTTGTAGTTTACTTCAGTAATACATAACTTCTAATCCATGTCTGTCTGGTTTCTGCTTTTAATTCTGCCATTTCCTCTTAAAATGTAGGGTTTAACGAAGACAACAGGGCTACTGTTTGCCAAATCCCAGCTATTAATTCACAGCATAGAAAAGTCAAAGCTATAGCAAAAAATTGCTAATCTGCACAACTTTAAAAAATAGTTCAGTACATTTTTGTTATAAAATTCATTTACAGGAGATTATTCACATATACTTGTCAAATTTACTCCTGATAATTCACAAAAACATACAACTCAACAAACTGCGCACAACAAATCCAAGGCAAGTTATATACAAAGAAACAAAACAAGTTTGTAAGTAGCACATATTCATGTTGAAGTAACTAACATTGAAAGAAGACAGGGAACTTTCTTTTAATGCCATGGCAAAGACAAAGCAAAGAGCCACACTTTACACCCTGTAAAAAGAATAGCCCTGTTCAACAACGCTGCGCTGACAGCCACATCAAGAGGGGCCACAGTAAACACATGAAATGCCTTTGGCAAATACCTGTACCAACCGGAACGACTGAAGTTTCCAAAGTAATGTCAGGGACAACTGCATTCCGCTGTGAAAGGCCGTCACAGGACACAGGCTCACTTGTTAGAAAGGACGACGTAGTTCTACCACTGATTCTTGCAGAATCACATCTGGTGAGTGGTGAACCAACAGGTGAACGGGCATCAAACTTAACTGGAAATATTGTTCAGTGTGTGGCAGCAAAATATGCATTTTAGAGAAAACTTCTTTCTCAAATCAGGTGTTAACAGTATTAACATGAGCAGTGTGGGAGACATCCTGACCCCAACTGTTTTTGCCATGCCTCCCTTTGGAAGCTTAGGAGTTTGTACGTTCCCTAAGTGGTCACCACTACAAGTGTCTGCTAAAATGGGCACTTCATCAAGATAACAGAAAAGTAAACTTAAAGTAACGAGATTTCTTCCCAAAGGCACATGGAAGAGGCTGATAAAACCCCTGATCCAGACAGAGTGGGGCCCATCCCTCCCCGTCCTGAACTGTTGTCACACACTGCATGGCCAAGGACAAACTCTCCGCCCCCACACAGGAAGCAGCAGCTGCCTCTGGGGACAAAGCACTGTAGGAAGTCACCTGCTGCCTGGGTTTCAGGAGTGTTCAGCCGACATTAGTCAGATGTGCGGACACCAGTAAGAGAGACACAGGTAATGAAATCGAATGTTCAAACTTTTGGCAAGCAAAAGTTGTTTTTTAAAGCTCTTTATAATCTGCTCAAGTAGAATTTCTAACACAAAAGTCTTTTTTGCTTAAAAATGACAAGGGAAACGTCAAATAATGCACATGAACCTTCAGCTACTTTCCTACCCCCAAATGAGGTAGGGGCTGCACCGCATTCACTACAGACCCCTAGTTTTTACAACTGTCAGCTGGACATTCTCATGTTTAGGATCCTCCAAGTCACTGTGTGGCTGCTTCAGGCAGCCTGCCCCTCCCTTGTCCCGAGCCTCCTCGATCTCCATTCACCATGGCCAATTTTTTTCCCCCACAAAAACACTATCACCTCTAACAGTAACTGGAAACACCTATCAGATATTCTAAACAGCATGTATTTTCACCAGGTAGATGATTTCTGAAAATCACAGGAAGTCTGCCACTCTCTCCCCAGTTCTGAACTCCTCTGGTTACCCTTCATTTTAAACCGGGTGCTTCTTTCCCACCCAAAACATTCTATTTGGCCTGCCCCAGCGGTTCCCAGGCTGCCTGGTGACCAGAGTCCCTTGGGAAATGTTGAACACACAGTTTCCCAGGCTTTCTGGAAAACTAGTTACATCTGTGTGACATCTGTAAGCTGAGGTGATTCCTCCACAGCTGAGTCAGCGCTAATCTAGCATTTGGCAACTACGTGTCTGTACCTCACCAGTCACACAAAGCTCACAATATGCTGGGAGCATTTAAATGATAGTTCAAGAATTATTCTTTCACTCCATATTCTTCTCTTTCAAGAAGATTAGGGATTTTAGCTAGGGAACTATGTGCATACTAAACAGGTAAATGAACTCATCCCAGAAATAGAATATCCTGGGCCTGTGTCTAAAAATGCACCATGTCAGCAGGATTTTACCTAACACAACTCTGCTGCCCAAAGTGTCCCCCAGGAGACTCCAGGTTTTTTTTTTGGGGGGGGGGGGGGTTGCTTTTTTTAAATAGAGCTAGAGACACCAGCACTAACTCAGCTTATTCCAAGCTAGGCTGTTAAATAAATCTGTCTTGCCCTAACAATGGTTGAAAGGACCTGCCCTCCTCCCATCTTTTTTTTTTAATATAAAGTTTGTTCTGTTGAAAAATGATTAACATTTTAAACAGCGGAAAGAAAAGCGGTCTACTAGATTAAATTTTAAAAGGATTTTGTTATTTGCTATACAAATATACATTTCAACTTTTACAACATTCACTCCAGTCTGACCTCCTTGTCTATAGAAGAGTAAGAGATCAACATTTCCGGTCTCTGACTTCAAGGACATTATTACTGATACACAATGCCCTCTGAAAGCTTTTGCAAATGACAGAAAGTACTGAAGATGACCAGAGGCTCAGGTGTTAAGGATGCATTTTCCGTGTTTTCCAACAGCACACAAGCTCCTTACAAAAAACAAATAAGCTTATCTAGATGGTCCCCCAAGCTGGTCATCTTCAGTTTACAATATGCTGTGGCTGCTGGCCCATGTCATTGGGCTTTCCTATAAAAGCTTTCTTTTCTTGGAACTGCTGTCCTCCTGCTCCGGTCTCCTCTTGTCCCACCTAGAGTTCCTCCTGGTGTGAGGGGTCTCGGAACCACACTTCTCCTGCTGGCCTTCACTGAAAGCCCTGGCCTCTCTCCTGTGACAGAGCTCCTCTTCTGGGTTATCACATTTGCTCTGACACGTGGAAGCCTCGGGACTGGCAGCTGGAGGTTCGCCCTGCACGGGAGGTTTGTGGCTGCTCAGAGCAGCCACTACAGCAGGAGGCTGCTGTACATGGCCCAGGTCCTGGTGAACGACAGGGAAGCTCGGCTCTCCTGCAGGAGGTGTTGCTCCAGGATGCTGGGGGCTCGAGGGTTGTGGATCCCATAGGAATATTCCTCCTTTGACCTCAATGCCCATCCTCTTCAGCAGTCGTGGGTCCCGAAGTTGGTCATGAACAGGAGGTCTTTCAGGGTCCTTTGAAGTAACAGTAAGAGTAGTTTCCTTGGAGTCAGAGGGTGTGTGGTATAGAGAAGCAGCAAAAGATGTCTTGGCAAATCCACTGTCTAGCTTGCTGCTGGGCAAGCCACCCTGGGGTCTGGATACCTCTGGGGCTATGGTAGGAGGGTGAGTGAGACTTCTCTGTAGCACGGGCTTGAGTTTCAGAATCTTCATTGCATCATGTCTATAGTTTTTGTCACAGGTCTTAATAATGGCACCACGCTTCTGAGCATCCTGAATCAGCTGATTCCAATGCTGGTTTTCCTTGAAACAATGAGAAAGGAGAAAGAATTACACCCCAAAGAAACACTGCTTGGGAAGCATAGAGTTACAGCTTTCATTTCTGAACAAATAATATATATTATTGTATGAACAGATTCTCAAGATTCATTACTTGTCAGACAAGCATGAAAGGAAAAAATAAATTCGAATACAAAATGATAAAGTCCCATTCCTAAAGAAAAAGAAAAGACCTGGTCACAGCCTATAAGGGAGAACGTCAACCTTTTTTTTTTTTTTTTGAGATGGAGTCTCACTCTGTCGCCAGGCTAGAGTGCAGTGGTGCGATCCTGGCTCACTGCAAGCTCCGCCTCCCGGGTTCACGCCATTCTCCTGCCTCAGCCTCCCAAGCAGCTGGGACTACAGGCGCCCGCCACCACGCCTGGCTAATTTTTTGTATTTTTAGTAGAGACAGGGTTTCACCGTGTTATCCAGGATGGTCTCGATCTCCTGACCTCATGATCCGCCCACCTCAGCCTCCCAAAGTGCTGGGATTACAGGCGTGAGCCACCGCGCCTGGCTGAACTTCAACCATTTTTATCGGTGCATTCAACTGCAATGCAGGTCTGCGCTAGTCACTAGGAGCATCATGTTGCTATTTCTATTTCAATTAATTAAAATAAAATAAAATATAAAACTCTATTCCTAAATTGCAGCAGCCACATCTGAAGTACACAGCGGTCACACGTGACTAATGGCTGTTGTACTGAGCAGGGCAGACACAAAACATTTCCATTATCACAGAAAGGTCCTTTGGACATTGGTGATCTAGAGTACTGCCTACACCTCTTGGCAGGGCTAACATTCTCAAACAGGAAGGTCTGGTTTCAGAAAGCAAACTTCTGAGTGCATGTGACTATTCCAGAAAAAGGTCCATGGCTTTCACTGGATTTCCAAAGGCCTCCCAAACCCCAAATGGCTAAAACATCTTCATCACTGAGATCTCCAAGAGATCATCTCACTTTCTGCCTGTTTCCTAAAGGAGCTTAAGACATAAAATCCCATCTCGGGAAAGTCGCCAAACACATCCACCTCTCCTCTCTTCCCGACAGTTTCCTCAGAGGAGGCTGCTGCTTTACAACCACTAGAACTCAGGTCTCTTTAGAAAGAAGAGAGAGAAGAAGAAAAAGGATAGCTACCCTCTCATGGGGGCTCCTGTACCCTCTCATGGGGGCTCCTCTCATGGGGGCTCCTCTACCCTCTCATGGGGGCTCCTAAGGATATGTTAGAGAAGCAGGGAGGTTGCACAGTATTTACTTGCTGTGTGACCTTAGTCAAGTCACTTGACCTTTCTGAGCCTGTTTCCTCATCTGTAAAATAGGAGTAATATTTTATTTAATGGATTCTGAAGTGCACATTGCTTTCACATTTTACCATTTCTGACCTTGGGAACCCTCTTGGCCATGTACCTGTCCTTGGGGATTTCATGATGAGGCAATTATAACCCTTAGACTTTTAGTCAATAAACCATTTAAAGATCTCGCCTGAAAACCTTCTACAGACATTTTCTGATAAGACAAGAAAACACCAGCATGAAAACTTATGCCCTGGGCTGGGTGCAGTGACTTACGCCTGTAATCCTAACACTCTGGGAGGCCGAGGCAGGTGGATCACCTGAGGTCAGGAGTTCGAGACCAGCCTGGGCAACATGGTGAAACCCCGTCTCTACTAAAAATACCAAAATGAGCCAAGTGTGGTGGCACACACCTGTAATCCCAGCTACTTGAGAGGCTGAGGCACGGGAATCACCTGAACCCAGGAGGCGGAGGTTGCAGTAAGCTGAGATTGCACCACTGCACTCCAGCCTGGGCAACAGGGTGAGGCTCTGTCTCAAAAAAAAAAAAAAAAAAAAAACCTTTATACACTGGAGATCAAGGGTTCTAAGAAAATCCTGGAGACAATGGTGAAACTCTAAGCAAACGCTAAATTGCCAATCTTACTACTGCACTGAGGATGAATGGCAACACTGGTGACTACGGACTGGGAAGTGATTCATTTGTGCTAGATTCTGAAAGTGAAATATTTTTAGGAATATCTTAACCTATTATTTTACTTGTATTTTCTCTTTTATGTATGCATAAGAATGTGATAAAACTCTGTCTCAAAAGAGTCCTTTCAATAAATATGAAAGTTCTAAGTGAAAATAAAGCACTGTATCATAGTCTAATAATGGTACATAAAATAGTGGTGGTGCATATTATAATGAATGGTTTGTTGAATTTGATAAACTATGGTAATAAACTGACTTCACAGTAGTTTTTTAAGGTTTGGAGAAAGTCATGTGACCAGAATAAAATGCTTGGCACGGTGGCTGGCATATTCCAGACAGGTCTGTGGAGGGAGTGCCAGGCTCTGTGGCTCAGTTCTCTTTCTCACTCAGATCTCTAGAGATCCTTAGCCTGTGGCTCAAACACATATGTGAAGCAGATGGCCTTGCTATTTTTGCTAAGTTTACCACACCTAAACTTGGTGTTTAATCCATTCCTAAGATTACAAAAACAGTTCTGAGTAGGCACAATTAGCTTTGGTTTTTTAGAGGAAATCAAATGCTTTTGAGATCAATCAAATGATTGATCTCATTTCCAGAAGGGGAACTAGGCTAAAAAATTAAAAACAAAAACAAACAAATCCCCAAAACAACAAAGAAAAAGCCCAAGGACAAAAAAAGTTAGAAAGCCCAACTGACAAATTGGGAATTTTTAGATTCTAGTCTGTCTCTTTTTGTAGCACTGCCTTCCTAGAGTGAAGACAATGTCGGTGCCATTAGCTGGAGGTCAGTGGTTTGTACAGTTGTGGAAGGGTGTGTGACCCAAGGGCTCCCAAATACTGTCTAAATGGAATGTGAAAAAGGGTTACGGAATAAACTTCCAAGCCCCAGCTTCCCATGTCCTCGTTGGGCTGCCCTGCCTGCTGCACCGCACCCTTCATAATCACGATGGGCCTCATCCATCCACAGAGTGCACTGCCAAGACACATCAACACCCTGAGTTGCCAAATAAAGGGAGGACGAAAAACAGTAGTGCCCATGAAGCTCCTTTAATCAAGGCATCACTAAAAGATGTATCTCTAGTAACATTTCATTTACTTTTCAGGTTTAAACATGATCAAAATCTGTAATATTAAAAATATTTGTCTTGTTTTGCTCAACTGTACAAATAAGTGTTAACAGGCTATTCAACTGACAAGAGATCATGTTTTAACACTCAGATCCTTATGGTCACGGGAAAAGTAATTTTTAAAAATCCAAACCTATATTTTGAGATAACTATAGATTTACAGGAAGTTGCAAAGAAAGCACTGAGAGGTTGCATGCACCCTTCACATGGGTTCTCCAAGTAGTTATAAAAATCAACTTTTTAGGCCGAGGTGGGATGACTTGAGCCCAGGAGTTTGAGACCAGCCTGGACAACATGGTAAGACCCTGTCTCTACTAAAAGCACAAAAAATTAGCAGGGTGTGGTGGTACATGCGCCTATAGTCTCAGCTACTCAGGAGGCTGAGGAGGGAGAATAGCTTAAATCCAGGAGGCGGAGGCTGCAGTGAGCTGTAATTGCACCATTGCACTCCAGCCAAGGTGACAGAGCGAGACCCTGTATCCAGAAAAAAAGGGGGGGGGGGGATACAACTTTTTAAACTTTCAAGTTATACAGAAATTATCATCAGAGAGATGTAGCTCAGTGAGATTAACATAAAGGCTTTTAATTCTAAAAAGAGATTACCCCAGTAAATCTTATCCCAAACAAGTAGGAATAGAAGTACAATTTCAAAGAGAGGAAAAAATAAAATAATATTGCTTTCTATTCCACTGAATATATTTAAAAGCGATGTAATAGTTTTAATTGCTGTATTTTAAAATGTCAATATTGATAATACATCAGAAACATAATCTTCAGTAATATTTAAACTTACAAAGATTTTTTCTATCAACTTAAAAATGGGAGGTACATAAAAATAAAAGGTACACAGCTTTTAAAATTTCCTTCAGAGTAGGCATACAAACGACAAAGGCAGGAGGTGATAGAGAAGAGTGAAACGAGAAAGGTGTATCTGAGCGCCACCTGGTGGCAGGAACCAAAACCAGGGGAAACAGCCACCAAGTTGGCTCTTCTTAGATGAAATCAATGACTTTATAAAAAGAGAAATGAGAAAACCTACAAAGTTATCACCCCTAATGAGACAAACAGCAAATACGTGAGACATCTAGCTGTGGTATCAGTGAATTAAGTTGTACCATTTGTCTACTAAAGTTGGAAACTCGTACACCTCTTCCAGAGGGGCGCCTGTCCTGGCAGAAGAATGCCGGAGGCGCTAAGTGCTGGAGAAACAGAGTGAGCAGCACGGCTCCCAGTGCCAGCAGAAAAGCAGAGCAGAGTACGCGCCTGCAAACTCTCTCTGGCATTAAGCTGGGCCAATAAACAGTCACATTTACTGAGTGTTTACTAAGTGCCAAGTAATTGCTATGGCACTTTACATTTGTGGATTTAATATACGTTCTTAACAATAATCCTATGATGTGGATAATTTGTTTTAAAATGGTCACCTTGAGAGCCCAGTGTAGATACTTGGGTTCTGGGCTGAAAAAAGGCGAATGGTTCACGTGTACACAAAAGCTCCTAGGAAGAAGTTGCTGGAAAACATAACAACCATTATTTTGTAATCCAGAAATCATTTACAGTTTGATGGAAAATAAGAACAAAAACTCAAACAAACAATAGTAACAACGGGTAAATTTCTGAGCTCTCTGGTACCTACCATCAGGGTCCTCAAATGTCCGAGGATGAAGAGGCTGTACTTGGCTCGTGTGATGGTGACATTCAATCTCTGCAAACTTGCCAGGAATCTAGGCAGCAAAAAAAGAGTTCCTTCTTTGTCTAGAATGATTTAACACACCTGTGTGAGACACGGTGGACTCTACAATGACTTAGTGTGCCCGAGACACAGGAGGACTCTAGAATGACTTGGCGTGCCCGTGTGAGACACAATGTGGACTCTAGAATAACTCAGCATGCCCGAGACACAGGTGGACTCTAGAATGACTCAGCGTGAACGTGTGAGACACAAAGTGGACTCTAGAATGACTCAGCATGCCCAAGACATAGACGGACTCTAGAATGACTCAGCATCCTCATGTGAGACACAGATGGACTCTAGAATGGCTCATGTGAGACACAGGTAGACTAGAATGACTCGGTGTGCCCGTGTGAGACACAGGTTGGACTCTAGAATGACAGCGTGAACGTGTGACACACAGGTGGACTCTAGGAATGACTCAGCATGCCCATGTGAGACACAGGTGGACTGCAGGCAGCTTTTCCGGGATTCCTCCACTCCTCTAGAAGTCACAGTGCTTTCTTACTCTCTGTCCCAATACAGGGTACCGGGCACAGAATTCCTATTAAAAACAGTAAACAAACCAAAACCTCAGGGCTTCCTTCAAAGTGATGTATCTTATCAATTTCCTTTTTTTACCTGGGTGAGATAATTGGAAATTTTAACAGTGCAATCTAGAAGACTTAAAAAATCCTAAAAATGTGGTACCAGCCCATTCACTTTATTCTTACATTTAAATATATCCAGGTTGTTAAGATATTGTAGAACTAGTGTAGAAATACATGAACAGCAGATAAATACTTCAACAGCTCAGAAAAAGAGCTCAGAAATAGAACTGATGTACGACAAAAGTGAAATTTCAAATTAGCTGGGAGAGAAAGGACTATTTATAAACTGACCCTGAGATATAACTGGTCTCTGTATATGCAGCCCATCCCAGGGAGAGGCGAAGATTACTTTAATTACTATTTTATTTGAAAACAAACTAATTTATAACCTGTAAATTCTATCTGCTTCTCATGATAAAGAACAAATAATTATGTACGAGTCTTGGGCTTGGGGGAATATTCTGTCACTCATACAGATTGTCCTTAGCATCTTAAATACACTGACAGTAGTTAAGGTTAACAAACTTAGCCAAAGCAGGAAAACACAAAAAACAATGACACTTTGACACATACCATGGAGAGTAACATGCCTCTGCAAAGTATACTTAATCTAATTGTCTATTTGAATCTTATTAAATAAAAGAACAGATTCATACTATGAAATGGGTTAATATAAAAGACACCAAGACCAGGCACGGTGGCTCAGGCCTATAACCCCAGCATTTTGGGAGGCCAAAACAGGTGGAGCACTTGAGCTCCGGAGTTTGAGAGCAGCCTGGGCAACATGGCGAAACCCTGTCTCTACAGAAAAATACAAAAATCAGCTGGGCGTGGTGGCACATGCCTGTAGTCCCAGCTACTTGGGGGGCTGATGCAGAAGAATTGCTTGAACCCAGGAGGTGGAGGTTGCATTGGGCCAAGACTGCACCAAGATCTAACAGTGGGTCTATTTCACAACTTGAAATGGAGAAACTTTCATAATATTACACAGGTTTTCACAAAAGAAAATTAAGAAAGCAAATGGTGTTCTCTAACAGTGATAATGAACCTAATCCTGAATTATAAACAAGCAACAATGTATAAAAGTATAAAAGAGCAACAATGACAGTAACTCACCCAATTGAACCTTGCACGCTATTTGCTCTGACACATGTAACAATAACACAATCCTTCTGCCGACCCTGGAACGCATCCACAGTATCTACTTCTGCTGGTCTATTTACAAAAGAGAAACATATTTACTGGAAAAAGGAAGATAATTATTAAATAAACATATTTATAAACTAGTTTTTGGTGTTTTGAGAGACAGTCTAGCCTCACTCTTGTCCAGGCTGGAGTGCAGTGGCATATTCATAGCCCACTGTAACTTGAACACCAGAGCCCTGTCTCAGCCTCCTAAGTGGCTAGGACTACAGGCATGGACCAACACCCAAATTTTTCCACGTTTTGTAGAGATGGGGTCTTGCTATATTGCACAGGCTAGTCTCAAATCCCTGGCCTCAAGCAATCCTTCCACCTCACCCTCCCAAAATGTTAGGATTATAGATGTGAGCCACCTTGCCTGGCCTTACAGTCTTTATTTTTAAAGAAACTTTTAAAAAAAAAAGAGAGAGAAAGAGAGTCTCACTACGTTGCCCAGGCTAGACTCAAACTTCTGGGGCTCAAACAATCCTCCTTGCCTCAGTCTCCCAAAGAAATGCATGCACCACCATGCCTGGCTGCTAAAAATTTTTTAAAATATTTTCTTGGAGGTTAGCCTGAATTCCTCCTCTCTCCATTCCCTGGCAACCACTAATCTACTTTGTCTCTACAGATTTTCTTATACTGTGAGTTTCATATAAATGGAATTACAAAATGTGATTATTTGTGACTGTTTTCCCTTAGCATAACATTTCCAAAGTTCATCCATGTTGTAGCATGTAACAGAACTTCATCCCTTTTTTTCATTAATATTTCATTGTACCACACAGTACAAGTTACTAAGACTTAGTGTTAGATGGCAACACTCCCCAAATTGATCTACAGATGTATTCCAACTGCCTTTTTTACAGAAATGGTCACGCTGATACTACGTCTTTGGCTGGACGTGGTAGCTCATGTCTGTAATCTAAGCTCTTTGGGAAGATCATGTGAACTTGGGAGTTTGAGAACAGCCTGGGCAACTTAGTGAGACCTCGTCTCTACTAAAAATGAAAAAACATCAAAAAATGCAAAAAACAAAACAATACTAAGTCTTCCAGTCCATGAAAACAGGATGTCTTCACATTTATTTAGGTGGGGTTTTTTTTTTTTTTTTTTTTTGAGACGGTGTTTCACTCTTGTCGCCCAGGCTGGAGTGCAATGGAGGGATCTCAGCTCACTGCAACCTCCGCCTCCCGGGTTCAACTGATTCTCCTGCCTCAGTCTCCAGAGTAGCTGGGATTATAGTTGTGTGCCACCATGCCCAGCTAATTTTGGTATTATTAGTAGAGACAGGGTTTTACCATGTTGGCCAGGCTAGTCTTGAACTCCTGACCTCAGGTGATCCACCCAGCTGGGCCTCCCAAAGCTCTGGGATTACAGACATGAGCCACTGCGCCTGGCTTATTTAGGTGTTCTTTAATTCTTTTCAACAATGTTTGCAGTTTTCAGCATGTAAGTCTTATACTTCTTTGGTTCTATTTATTCCGAAGTGTTTTATTCTTTTTGATGTTATTGTAAATGGAATTGCTTCAACTTCCTTTTCAGATTGTTCGTTGCTAGTTGTATCAAAATATAATCAACTTTTACATATTAATCTTGCATCCTGTTAAGCTTATTATCTCTAATAGTGTCTTTGAGTGGATTTGTCAGGGTTTCTAGAAATAAGATCATGCCACCTATGAAAAGAGAGAGTTTTACTTTTTTCTTTCCAATAAAGATGCTTTTTACTTCTTTTCCTTACTTAACTGCTCTGGCTAAAACCTCTAGTACAATGTTGAAAGGAAGCAGTAACAGTAAGATTTTCAAACATCTTTCCTGATCTTAGAGGAAAGGCTTTCATTCTTACTATCAAGTATAATGTTAGCTATGAGTTTTTTGTAATTGCCTTTTATTAATAAAAAAAGTTCCTTTGGGCCGGGCACGGTGGCTCAAGCCTGTAATCCCAGCACTTTGGGAGGCCGAGACGGGTGGACCACGAGGTCAGGGGATCGAGACCATCCTGGCTAACACGGTGAAACCCCATCTCTACTAAAAAATACAAAACACTAGCCCGGTGAGGTGGTGGGCACCTGTAGTCCCAGCTACTCGGGAGGCTGAGGCAGAAGAATGGCGTAAACCCGGGAGGCGGAGCTTGCAGTGAGCTGAGATCCAGCCACTGCACTCTAGCCTGGGTGACAGAGCGAGACTCCGTCTCAAAAAAAAAAGTTCTTTTATATTCCTGGTTTGATTTTTTTTTTTTAAATCATCAAAGGGTTTTGGGTTCTGTGCAATTTTTTTTCATATCTACTGAGCTGATTATGTGGGTCTTCCCATTCTTCTAATATGGTATATCATACTGATTTTCACATGCTGAAGCAATCTTACATTCCTGGGATAAATCCCACTAGGTCTTGATGTATAAATCCTTTTAATAAACTGCTAGATTCAGTTGGTCACTATTTTGTTGAGGATTTTTGTATCTGTAGTCACAGGGATTTGGGTCTGTAGTTTTCTTGTGATGCCTTCCCTTGGCTTTGCTATCAGTGTAATACTGGCTTCGTAAAATGAATGTGAGTGTTCTATTTATTGGAAGCATGTGAGAAGGACTGGTGTTCATTCTTCTTTTAATATTTGATAGAATTCACCAGTTTAGTTTGGTTCTGGGCTTTTCATTATTGGGAAATGTTTCATTATTTGTTATATAGGTCTGATTTTTTTTTTTTTTTTTCCCGATGGAGTCTCGCTCTGTCACCCAGGCTGGAGTGATGCAGTGGGGCAATCTCAGCTCACTGCAGCCTCCGCCTCCTGGGTTCAAGTGATTTACCCACCTCAGCCTCCCGAGTAGCTGGGACTACAGGAGCACGCACCACGCCCGGCTAGTTTTTGTATTTTTTTTCAGTAGAGATGGGGTTTCACCATGTTGCCCAGGCTGGTCTCAACCTCCTGACCTCAGGTGATCTGCCCGCCTCAGCCTCCCGAAGTGCTGGGATTACATGTGTGAGCCACTGCACCCAGGCTATAGGTCTGATTTTCTATTGTTTTCAAGATTCTATTTTGTTGTCTGCATGCTTGTAAGTTAAGATGATTTTAAGGTTATGGATTTCCATAACCTTAAATCTTTAATCTAAAAAAAAAATCTTTAATTTTAATCTTAAATTTTACTGCTGAGGTAAAATTTAAAGGCATAAAGGCAATGCAAGGGTTAAGTCATTTATTTAAAGTGAAATGTCGGCCGGGCGCGGTGGCTCAAGCCTGTAATCCCAGCACTTTGGGAGGCCGAGACGGGCGGATCACGAGGTCAGGAGATCGAGACCATCCTGGCGAACACAGTGAAACCCCGTCTCTACTAAAAATACAAAAAACTAGCCGGGCGAGGTGGCGGGCGCCTGTAGTCCCAGCTACTCCGGAGGCTGAGGCAGGAGAATGGCGTAAACCCGGGAGGCGGAGCTTGCAGTGAGCTGAGATCCGGCCACTGCACTCCAGCCTGGGCGACAGAGCCAGACTCCGTCTCAAAAAAAAAAATAAATAAAAAATAAAGTGAAATGTCACTTTTAGTCTTGCTGGAACAAGAATTCTGATGACCAAGTCATGGAACTGAAGGTTAAAGATCTGGCAAGTTTCTTAGTCAATTCCACTGCCAAGGAGAATGTTGACATTCCAACTGCCAGGAAGTAACCTGTCTACCCAGGAGCTCCACAGCACAAGTGTCTGAAAGCCAGCAGCATCCCAGCTTCCTTGTGCCACATCACCAATCTGCACAGACCACTCCTTAAGAGTTTCCCTTTTCTTCTTTCCTTCGATATCCTCTCAATCTAATTCAACAAGAAAACTGGAAATATTTATAAAAATACCTCACCCTTTTCTATCGAACTCTTTGTCCAAATCCTTCTGAATCATTGTCTTCTGGGCCTTGTAATGAGTTATTATACCAATGTTTCGAAAACTAACATCCTTTCTTTTGTCTTTAATAAGCTTAATTATTTCCATCACCAGTTTTATTTCTTGAACATTTATGTATGAGCTAAACAAGATGGAAAAAGAAAACACAATGTTATCAAAACTAATAGCAGGCTAATTGCTAACTTAAGTTCCATTGAGTTTGTTTCCCATTATAGTAAATGGCAGGCAGATAGGTTTCATCTTTTATTCAGCTAGCAGTGACTCCAAGAGGCTGTTACCATGACCATTAATATGGTATATATGAATAAACGTGAAAATGCTATGGTAAATATGAATACATGTGAAACGTCCAGTGAAAAATGAAGCTGTAGAGAGAAAAGAGTTTGAAATCAACTGAAGTTTAGGCACCACTTTCTTCATTTGTTAAAAGAAGGATAGCAGTAGTAAGAACAGCAGTATTAATAAGAACAAGGATGTGAATAAGACATAGCTAACATGAATTAAGGATTGACTATCTTCCAAACACTGAGAAAATGCTTTAGATGTATGATCTTCCTCGTCCCCCACCACTGGCTGTGTACAACAGACACCACGCAACTGAGCTGTTGCCATCCACACAGATTCAATGTGAAGGATGTGTCCTACTTGACCCCAGTTGAACAACATGGGGCCCTGGAGCAGGTTCATGTCCTCTTTATAGTCCTCACCAGTCTCATATCCTGTACTCTCAACCCCTCCTGAAACCACATGCTCCCTCATGACCATACCAGACCCGAAATGCACCAAGACCAGGGGATGCACTGCCCCTGTCCCTTGATTCCTCAGGCTACCTTACCCGCCTTGCTTTATGAGCCTTAAATTCCCATTCTCCTAACTTTGAGAATTACTATATGGACAACCCAGTCAGCGAGTGATCTCTTCCATCCCTGAAATCTTCATTTTCCTTGGTCCCCTCCCAGATTAACCCTCTCTGGTCAACATTCCGCTCATAACCCTCCTTCCTGATGCTCTGGGGCTTAACTCACAATCCTTTGTTCTCCTCCAATAGGTCCCATTAAAACCTTTAGGCTGCAGTCCCTCCAGCACTACAATCTCATGGCCAACTCCTCCTCTGTATGTTTAGCCTCTTCAATGAGTGTTCCCTACTTCCACCTCTGCATCCTATCTAACACCTGATTCTCGCCTGAGGACGCCACCTGCTCTGCAGTCATCCCATGACGCAGAAGTCGGATTTGTGTTTCCTCCTACTTCATGACAGCGTGGTGCTTGCATCTGTGCCAACAAATGCTGCCCCTAGACCATTCCTCCCCTAGTCTCTCACAAGAATCCCCGGCTCCTCTGACATTGCCGCTATCTAGCAACACCACCACTCCTCTTTGCTGTCATATACAGACCATCTGAACACATGCCCGCCCTTATTCACAACCCAATACCATCCAACCTCTGTCACTACTTCCTCCCTTTCACATCTTCATTCAACTGAATTTATACTTAGCCTTCACAGTACTTAACCCAACTGGAATAACTAGGTGATTACCTGGTGAAGGTCTGTCTTCCCATGAGATCACCATCTTGCAATAGGCACGTCTGTTTCCCTCACTGCTGTGAGCTCAACAAGTATCTACTCAAGTGCTTGCTTAAGACATTAGGTAATATTATCCCCATTATACAGAAAAAAGAAGCATCAACTTAAGTGACAATGACTGTGCCCTGACACTAGGCAGAGAGATGTGTCTAGGAAATGTATTTAACAGAAATATGAATGCAAATCATGTAACAATTCTGGGACTATCAGAGGACTGAGGCAAGAGGAGAACATACTCATTATCCCGTCTTTCTGAACCATCTCCGACATCAAACACAAGGTATGGTTGAAATGGCCAGTCTGATGAACATCGAATGGTTTCTGTCTGTCTGTAAAAAAAAGCAGTCAACATTCAGAATAAAGTCAAGATTTAAGAAAATATTTGGGGCCGGGCGCGGTGGCTCACGCCTGTAATCCCAGCACTTTGGGAGGCCGAGGCGGGCGGATCACAAGGTCAGGAGATCGAGACCATGGTGAAACCCTGTCTCTACTAAAAATAGAAAAAATTAGCCGGGCGCAGTGGTGGGCGCCTGTAGTCCCAGCTACTCGGGAGGCTGAGGCAGGAGAATGGCGTGAACCCGGGAGGCGGAGCTTGCAGTGAGCCGAGATCGCGCCACTGCACTCCAACCTGGGAAACGAAGCGAGACTCCGTCTCAAAAAAAAAAAAAAAAAAAAAAAAAAGAAAATATTTGGGTATTACTACAATTTTTTCTGTGTGGTGATGTGGGCTGGGGCAAGTAAGGGGATAACAGGAATATTCTTTTCTATATGTATATTAGTGAAAGGTACAAAACAAATTCTATTTCTTTCCTGGTGCTAGGAAAGGCATCTTTATCATTAAAATATAACAAATATGATTGGAAAGACACTCATAATAGAGTAAGCCACAGAATACTATGTTGAGTAAGGTCCCACATTTTTCCTTCAAAAATTTAAAAAGTAAAAAAAGATATGCATGGTAAAAGGACTGAAATGATTCTCGTCTGTAATCCCAACACTTTGGGAGGCCAAGGCAGACAGATTGCTTGAGCTCAGGAGTTTGAAAGCAGCCTGGGCAACATGGCGAAATCCCGTTTCTACAAAAAGAAAAATACAAAAATTTGCCAGGCATGGCGGTGACTGAGTGTAGTCCCAGCTACTCAGGAGGCTGAGGCAGGTGGATCGATTGAGCCTGGAAGGTTGGAGCTACAGTGAGCCAGGATTGTGCCACTGCACTCATTCTGTCTGGGTGACAGAATGAGACCCCTGTCTTCCCAAAAAAAAAAAAAAAAAAAAGGACTGAAAGCAGATATACCAAAATGTGTTACCAGTGATTATTTCTGGTTAGTATAAATATAGGCGACTTTCTCCCCCTTTCATTTTTATGTGCTCTGCTGTATTCAACATGATGGCTATTATAACAAGAGAAAATTACTAATCCTCCATGATTTATGCTTTTTATGACAAGACCTAAGAAGAAGATAGTAAAATGTCTATTCTTCATAAGTAGCTAAACTACTAAGGTCACGAGCAGTAAGGGGAACTCACCTATTTGTTTTTAAGTTTCTGTTGTAAATATAATTAGAAGGGAAGAGGCATATGTCTGGATGCATCCTGTACTGCACAGTGAGCTGCAGAATAGGCAGCCTGCTGATCATGTTGTGTTCTACATTCTCTTCCAGCAGTCTGCAGAAGCGAGCCATCATTGACTGGTCGTAGCCATACTCCTGTGCTTTCTGTGAGGGGCGAAATAAAGCAATAATTTCCAAGAATTCATTTCCATCTTTCCCACTATTATAAACACAATTACTGAGATCTAATCCGTACATGGCAACATTCAGTAGCATAAGATTACCAACCACAGCTTCAGACAAAAAAGGTGTTTCTGACTCTGATCCTCAAAATGCCATGAATCTTTTTTTTTGAAGACACAGTAGCGCTCTATCGCCCAGGCTGGAGTGCAGTGAGTAGCATGATCTCATCTGCAACCTTCACCTCCCGGGTTCAAGCGATTCTCGTGTCTCTGGCCTCCTGAGTAGCTGGGATTATAGGCATGAGCCACCACACCCAGCCAAAATGCCATGAATCTTGAATACATGTGGAGGTATTTTCTACTCATATACTGCTAATGAAAGAGATACGATCTCGTGAAAGACGACTGATGCTATTTTGATGCTACAAGATGCCACCCAAAAAAACCAACAATAAAGGAAGCAGAGAAATGTAACACAGATTTTAACAATTATTTCCGGGGGTATACCCTCACAGACAGATATACTGAATGCCACTGTAAATAAGTCTTTTAAAGACAAAATTCTTCATTCATCCATCTAATGTGTACTAAGCACCTATAATCTGGAGTGCTAAGACTGCCAGAGTGAATAAGATCAAGTTTCACAGGACTTAATTTCCAGTGAAGGAAACAGACTCGACTTATGTGTTAGCCATCCCTAATCCAAAAATTCAAAATATTCCAATGAGCATATCCTTTGAGCGTGAACTTTAAGTATAATGTCAGCACTTGGGAAGTTTCAAATAGTGAAGCATTTCACATTTTTGAATTAGGAAAGCCCAAGCTGTGCTAAATGGATTTCACAAACCAAATAATGGGCTATACTCTGCAATCTGAAAAACAGTGACCGAAGTGACAAACGGGATGAACTGTCTTGATATTATTACAGTTGTGCCTTGGGATATACTTTCCAATGGCAGCATCATAGAAAGTTTCAAAAAGTACTTTATCTTAAACAACCTGGAAGTAAAAATATGCTGAAAACTTCACTAAGATGATGGAATCTTCATGAGTGATGTGAAAGATACTGGTACTGAAGATGTGCAAAGCCTGAATAAACTTGTTTCACAAACTATGAGAGTGGAAAAAAGGTACTACTTCTTAACCTATTCATATGTGTGATTTTAAATAGGTTTGTGTAAGTAAAAAATAATAATTATTAATAGACATATGACAATTTTGCCTAAATCCTCAAAAGTTTATCTGCGTTAGCTCACAAAATCTAATTTTTAATCTTTTCTTTGGGCAAACAGAAAAGGAACTTATATAAGGTAACACATCTACCTTCAGACAAAACCTTAGTCCATTCTACAAATGACATAGAATTTATTAATACATATTCTGACATGGGAGAATGTCCCTGATTTACTGATTGAAAAAAAAAAAAAAAAAATTCCACACAGAATGATTTTGCCACCTTTAAACAAAATCAAACCCATGTACATATACACATAAATATATACATGTATACAAACCATATACCACTTTTTAGTAACTGACTGCTATCCCCTAGATATAAACACCATGACTCATGGCAGGGATTTTGTCTGTTTTCTTCACTGTCATAACCCCAGGACCTAAACAGCACCTGAATTATGCTGGCACTCAGTATACACATACTGAAAAAGATGAACAAACACACAAATGCCCAGCAATATCCATTAAAAATACTCACTTTCACTGTAATTATCACTAGAAATAGGTGGTCAAAAAAGGCACCTTATGGAAATGAACTTTGTAATTATTTTCTCAAAATAGCCTGTTTTATTTGTACAACAATTTAAAAAGCACAAATGGATTTTTTTTTCTAATTTTTGTTGTTTTTATCAATCATTAAACTAGGCAGTAAAGTTGAGGCCCATAGGCCGGGCGCGGTGGCTCAAGCCTGTAATCCCAGCACTTTGGGAGGCCGAGACGGGCGGATCACGAGGTCAGGAGATCGAGACCATCCTGGTTAACACAGTGAAACCCCGTCTCTACTAAAAAAATACAAAAAACTAGCCGGGCGAGGTGGCGGGCGCCTGTAGTCCCAGCTACTGGGGAGGCTGAGGCAGGAGAATGGCGGGAACCCGGGAGGCGGAGCTTGCAGTGAGCCGAGATCTGGCCACTGCATCCCAGCCTGGGCGACAGAGCGAGACTCCGCCTCAAAAAAAAAAAAAAGTTGAGGCCCATTAACAATCTCTCTTTTCACTATATGCTAAGGCCCTTCAATGAAATACTGCATTATTTAAAGAAATGGGATACAGAATTTGCTCTTCATTATTCTCCATGAACAGAGTTACCTGCAGCAGTTCTTCCCTACACACACGGGTTTTCAGTGGGTGACAGGTGTGCTTCTGGGCCACACACTAACGTGATCATGTACCTATGCTCAAATGTCACACAAAGACCTGCGCTATCATTCTGAATAATTCCGAAGTCAAAAACCACTAATGATAACCACCTGCATTCATGCCATACTTCAACAAAAATGCTTTGAAAATGATCTATTTTCTAGGATTGAGGCCACTGCTCAATTATCTGTATAATCTATGTTATTAGTAAAAAATACACATTTTATTAAATTTCAAAACCTCTTCAGATTACTTCAAAACATCTATTGAATCCTGATTCTGATGTGCATTTCCAGGAGACGTCTTTCGTGAGATTTAAAAAAAAACCAACAAAGTAGACTAGACTACAATCTGATTCTTCTCTTCCTGAAGTCAGAGTTCACAATTCTTTTTTTTCCCCAGTACCTTCACTTTCAGATGATGTGAGGGGCACAGACATGTCCTTGTATGAACAATAGAATACCAAATTCTAAAAATAGAAATGTACTCCAAAATTAATTTAACCTCATATTTCCTCAATTTGTACATATTTAAATAAAAATGAGGAGGGTGGGATTCTTCTCCTTATTTCTGCAGTTTTTCTTTTATTACTGTTTTGGTGTTTGTATGATTAAAATAAATCAGATTCAGCTCTTAAAAGACGTGCACACTGCCTTTCCCAAAGGTTGGTTTCCATGGCACGTCATCCATCTAGGCTTCCAGCCCCTGACACACTGCTTCTGCCACACATACACAGAAGAACAACTATGAACAAAGGGGCATTTTTAGGAATTTTTTTTTTTTTTGCTTATTAAGACTCAATCCGTGCTTCTCTTTTCTCAGTTACTGCTTACTTTTCCCTCCAAATTAAGAGGCCAATCCAAGAAAGGTGTCTCTCCCTCCTGAAAACAAACATTTTAAAAAGCCCCTTCCATTTTAAAGCAATCTGAACATAAAAAACTTACCATAGAGATGACTGTGGGAGGGAGCTGCTTGGGATCTCCTACTAGGATGAGCTTATTGCAGCGATGGATGAGTGGGGTAAGAGTCTCAATTTCACAAGACTGTCCAGCCTTGGTAAGATACAGAAGGGAAAGGCAGTCTTAACAATCTTTACCATTTATCCATATAGTTTATCTGATTAAAGTTCTAACCATTCAGAAAAGTACCACGCTTCTCCTGCACCAAATGTCAAAAATAAAGATTTTCCCTGAAATCAAAAAACAAAACAAAACCAACAAAATAAGTCCTCCAGGCTGTGTGTGGTGGCTCACACATGTAATGCCAGTACTTTGGGAGGCTGAAGCGGGTGGATCACCTGAGGTCAGGAGTTCAAGACCAGCCTGGCCAACATGGCGAAACCCCATCTCTACTAAAAATACCAAAAAAATTAGCTGGGCGTGGTAGCCAGTGTCTATAATCCCAGCTACTCAGGAGGCTAAGGCAGGAGAACTGCTTGAACCCAGGAGGCAAAGGTTGCAGTGAGCCAAGATCACATCGCTGCACTCCAGCCACGGTGACAGAGCGAGACTCCGTCTCAAAAAAAAAAAAAATGAATAAATAAAAAGTAAACTCTCCAAACACATTTTTCAAAAAAATCAAACACGTATTTTGAAGTCAGCCACCAAGTCAGCCACTACCACTTAGGAACCAGCTGTAAGTTCAGAAGGCCATGCACATCCTAGATGTGTGCTCTTTGTTCCTGCTGGACATGAGCCTGAAAAAAACTTTTCTCCTCTAAAGTCCTTTTAAAACTTTATTTTAAAATTTTTATTTATCTTTAAATTTTTTTTTTTTTTTGAGACAGAGTCTCACTCTGTCACCCAGGCTGGAGGGCAGTGGCATGATCGTTGTTCACCGCCTCCCCGGCTCAATCCTCTCACCTCAGCCTCCCGAATAGCTGGGATTACAGGCGCATGCCATCACACCTGGCTAATTTTTGTATTTTCAGTAGAGACAAGGTTTCACCATGTTGCCCAGGTTGGTCTCAAACTCCTGGGCTCGAGTGATCCACCGTCCTCAGTCTCCCAAAGTGCCTGGATTACAGGTGTGTGCCACCATGCCCAGGCCCTTTTCAAAACTTTGTATGTGAGGTTCAGAAATCCCATTAGGAGCGTCCAGGAGTGTGTTTCCCCATAGCTTTCCTCCTTGTTCCTCAGCATGAGACTCAAATTTCTCTTAAATTCAATGACATTTTCTTCAACTATTTAATCATTTCCACTTTTTGTCCTTTCCTTCTGGTGAAAACTGGATCTCAGGTCTCCTGATCACTCAATTCTCTGGTTTTTCCTGCTCCATCTCTTTTGTCTTCTGGCTCTACATTATGACAAACAGCAGGTACCCAATAAATGTTTGCTCAAAGAGTGAACTAGGAATAAAGGATGTCAGGTGAACATACTATGGCTCAAAGCTGTCCAAAATTATATTAAAACTACATCAAAAGGTTACCAGAGACACTCTCAGCAGGAGCGAGACAGTCACTCAGCAGAGATTTTGTTAGAAACCATCAGTCATCCTCAAGACTAACCCCCAAATGCTGGAAAATCCACTTTCACTATGGAGGGCCATTAAGGAGCGTATTTTTTTTTTTTTTTTTTTGGAGACGGAGTCTCACTCTGTCTCCCAGGCTGGAGTGCAGTGGCCGGATCTCAGCTCACTGCAAGCTCCGCCTCCCGGGTTTACGCCATTCTCCTGCCTCAGTCTCCCGTGTAGCTGGGACTACAGGCGCCCGCCACCTCGCCCGGCTAGTTTTTTTTTTTTTTTTTGTATTTTTTAGTAGAGACGGGGTTTCACCGTGTTCGCCAGGATGGTCTCGATCTCCTGACCTCGTGATCTGCCCATCTCAGCCTCCCAAAGTGCTGGGATTACAGGCTTGAGCCACCGCGCCTGGCCATAAGAAGCGTATTTCTACATAAGGGAATACACATGTAATAGCACGTAAAAAATCAGATGCAAAAAAAAAACCACATCTCAACATCTCAGCAGCCACAATTAATCTAAGACTTACTCCTCATAGTACTAGTCAAAGTTGTATGGCTGACTGTTGACTGACCTCATCAACAATGACACAGCTGAAGGGGACACCCCCTTGCCCCCGGAAAGCAGATTCAAGTAGTAAGCCACCACTCGTGCTCAATGTGCAGCAGATCACATGGGACTCTAAGATGATGATACTCTGTGTTTTCTGTGGGCGTCCTTGAACCTAAGAGAACAAAGATTAAATCAATATTCAGTTGTATATCAATCCTTGACTATGACAGGCCTATGTTTACTATAAAACACTCACTATTTATTATGTGACAGAAAAACATTTAGTAAAAGTTAGGGGGAAACCCTCAAATCTAGGAAACAACAGAAACGTTCAAGATAATCCCAAACCAGAAAGAATGTGTGCTTTGCGGCTGAAACACAGAATATGATTTAAGCACATTAAAAATTCTCATCCAGGGTTTGACTTGGTCAAAGTAGATTACAATCCTTCCTGTAGTCAGATATATGTAGGTAGGTATCTGAAGTAGAGATGTAATAATCCTGAGTTGTGAATTATCTGAGTAAAACCAGGGTTAGAATTCAGCTTGAATGTACATTTTTCTGTTAGTTTTTAAGTATATAATATTGTCCTTTCCTTTTTTTTAGTGCTTTTGCTAGTACTAACAAAAACGCCTGTGAACCTGACAAATATTCTATTTCCACAGTAAGAAAAACAAGTGTGGCCTCCTTCTATAATGCAATGTACTGTGATGGAGCCAGACAACGTGGATGGTGCCTCACAATCATACCATGCAGTGCTCAAATACATCAGCATTTTCATCAGAAATTCAGTTTGCTTCTTTTTGCTACTAAGAAGTAGAAGTGATTCATCTCAGCACATACGATATATTCAACCATGCAATTCCAGGCATGCGTGTGAGCTTTAGGAAGACGGCGGCACTGTGGTCCTCCACGGCTAACACAGTAAAGCACTGTCAGACACTGTCCTCAGCCCTCCAGTGAGTAAAACTGCAAGCGCAGTTTCATGGCCCACACAACACATGTGGTGAGCAGCAAAAAACATCTGTGAAGATGGACTTCATCCTTGACTCAGGAAAGACTAATCTGGGGTTCTGTTTATAACTTTAATCAAAAGCTTTCACATAATTTTTAGTTTAAATAAACTGCTAATGAAAATATGTATTAAATTCAACTGTATTTTAGTCCACAGAGAAAGATCATAATACATTCAGGAGAAACACTTCAGCAAAAATACTACTAACGTCATCAGTTACTATTACCCTCTTTCCCTGACCCCAATGCGGTTTGATTAGGGCTGCATTCTGACAATCAGGGTATACACCTGGCTCAGCCAAGCTTCAATTAGTCTAAATCTTACAGGATATTTTCACGTCCCAAAAATACTAGGGAAAAGCTACAAAATATTACAGAAGCCTTATGATCTAACGCAAGTACAAGGAGTTTATGCTCTAAGCCAAGAATTGCAAAAAACAAAAACCAAAAATCAAAGTGCCGTACTTTCTTATGCCAAATTCTGCCCATCATCACTCTACTTGCGCCCAGGTTGGAGCTCTGGAGGGCTCACAGTTGCCACCCTCACCCTAAAGCTCATACAGGTGACCTTTTTTTTTTTAATAGGGAAAACACCCATAAAGCTAGTTTCATTAACTGTTTATCTGATGATAATTATCATAATTGTTTTTTTGCAGTCTGTGGGAAGCAGAAATAGAGCACCTCATAAGAAGGAATTTAAATATTTATCAAGACCTAAAACAGAAAAAAGATAATTCATAACCACCTCTTTCTTAGATATCTTAGATGGTGTTAAGAATTCATTCTTAGGTTAAAGAAAATAATGCAAATGTTGTTACACCATTTTCTCCATTTCCACAGAAGTTTGTAATTTTTTTTAACAATTTAAAATGTAACTGAGAAAAGCCCATAGCTGGCTGGGCATGGTGACTCATGCCTGTAAAGCCAACACTTTGGGAGGCTGAGATGGGCAGATGACTTGAGGTTGGAAGTTCCAGACCAGTCTGGCCAACATGGTGAAACTGCGTTTTTATTAAAAACACGAAAAAAAAGGGCCTGGCATGGTGGCTCACGCCTGTAATCCCAGCACTTAGGGAGGAGGTGGGCAGACCATAAGGTCATGAGATCGAGACCATCCTGGCCAACACGGTGAAACCCCGTCTCTACTAAAAATACAAAATTTAGCTGGGGGTGGTGGCATGCGCCTGCAGTCTCAGCTACTTAGGAGGCTGAGGCAGGAGAACTGCTCGAACCTGGAAGGCAGAGGTTGCAGTGAACTGAGATTGTGCCACTACACTCCAGCCTGGTGACAGAGTGAGACTCTGTCTCAAACAAAAAGGCCAGGTGTGGTGGCTCACGCCTATAATCCCAGCACTTTGGGTGGCTGAGGCAGGAGGATCACGACATCACGAGATCAAGCCCATCCTGGCCAACATAGTGAAACCCCGTCTCTACTAAAAATACAAAACTTAGCTGCGCGTGGTGGCACATGCCTGTAAACCTAGCTACTCGGGAGGCTGAGGCAGGAGAATCGCTTGAACCCGGGAGGTGGAGGCTGCAGTGAGCCGAGATCATGCCACTGCACTTCAGTCTGGTGACAGAGCCAGACACCATCTCAAAAAAAAAAAAATACTAGCCAGGCATGGTGGTGCACGCCTGTAATCCCAGCTACACGGGAAGCTGAGGTTGCAGTGAGCTGAGATCATGCCACTCCACCCCAGCCTCTGTCTCCAAAAAAAATAAAGCCCATAGCTTGTCTGAACAGTCATATTTACATAAAAAAAAAAAAAAAAACAAAATTAAGAAAATGCTACAGGTGAACTACTTACCTCTTTAATTTTAGAAGCAAGTTCCTGCCTTTCCTTAGAAACTTTGGAAATGTTTTCATCTAATTCTTGCCTCTGGAAAAAATTCAAATGTCATAATTAAAACTAAACTAAGCATTTTTAAATGCCTTCCAATGGACTGCCTCTAATTTTAAGAGAGCCTGTATTTTACCAATGAAAAATCTGTTTAGCCAGTTTATTTCCTCTTTACCACTAGAGTCCTGACGCATTCTGTATGCTGCTAAGACTCAGCTGTGTCCTGTGCGCTGCACGTGAGCAGTCTGCTTGGCATTCCAGCCCTGGGAGCATCGCACCGCCCTTAACTTCCAGGTGATTCAAATGAGGCTATAAATCACACCCCAACCATTCCTCTGGCCACAGTGATGGGCATCTAACACAGGCCTGGCCAATCATGGCACCCATCTTCTTAAAAATACGGATTAGACCTGCTTGCTCACCCAGGGACTAAACTAACTGCTTCTTTGGATATATGGATGCTAAGAGAAAGACCTTCTCTCCCTATGGGGTTTCTAAGTTGAGATGGTGGAAGCCCTGAGATGCTGACACTCACCTTCTCCCAAAGAAGAAATGGCTGACACACAGAAAAACAAATTATGGACTGGAGAAATGATGATGTCATTTGAGCCTCTGGATCCACCCATACTGAAGCTAATTCCCTTTCTGTGTAACCTAATTTGAACTGGTTAGAACTGAAAGATAACTAATAAACTCAGTATAGCTTTAATATAAGGCAGTACAGCCTATAAGCCAAATGCAAGGCCACGTGCAGGGACACATGCCTGTAATCCTGGCACTTTGGGAGGCTAAGGTGAGAGGACTGCTTGAGGTAAGAAGTTCAGACCACCCGGGGCAACATGGCAAGACCCAGTTTCTACAGAAAACACACAAAAAAATTAGCCAGGCATGATGGCACACAGCTGTAGTCCCAGCTACTCAAGAGGCTGAGACAGAAAGACAGCTCACTTGAGTCCAAGAGCTTGAGGCTAAATTGAACAACTGCACCACTGCACCACTGCACTACAGCCTAGGCCACAAAGTGAGATCCTATCTCAAAAATAAACAAAAATGCAACATCCCATCTATTTTTGTAAGTAAAGTTCTACTGGAACACAGCCACATCCATTTATTTATGTATTATCTATGGCTGCCTTTGTGCTCCCAAAAGCAGAGTAGAATAGCTGCAACAGAAACCAACCATATGGCTTGCAAAGTCTAAAATCTTTACTGGATTATCTTGCCCTTTACAAAAAAGTTTTTTAAAAGATTAAAAAAAAAAAAAGAAATTTTAATAAAAACTAAAAAAAAATTAAAACCAAAAGGACAAAAAAAAGCAGAAAGAAATGTGTTAACCTGAGACACATTTTTAGCATCTTAGTACACATTTTTATACACGAATCATGCCATTCCCCAATAAATAAAGGGCATTAAATACTCATTAATTAGGCTAGTCACAATGGCTCACGCCTGCAATCCCAGCACTTTGGGATGCTGAGGTGGGCAGATCAACTTGAGGCCGGGAGTTCGAGACTAGCCTGGCCAACATGGTGAAACCTCATCTCCATTAAAAATACAAAAAATCAGCCGGGTGTGGTGGCCCATCCTTGTAATCCCAGCTAGTTGGGAGGCTGAGGCAGGAGAATCACCTGAACACAAGAAGTTGAGGCTGTAGTGAGTCAGGATTGTGCTATACTGCACTCCAGCCTGGGAGACAGAACAAGACTGTGTCTCAAAAAAAAAAAAAAAAGAAAAGAAAAAAAAAAAAACGTGTTAACTAGTTTGTATACCTGAGTTATTATTTAAAGAACATTATTTAAGAAATGCAGAGATACCTGTATTTCCCGTCCACCTCGGCATAGAGCTCGCTGCCGGGAAAGCTCATCCAACTGATAATCTAGAAATTCCTTTCTTTTATGCATCGCCTGAACATGAGAAGGTAAATCTTTTTCTAATAAAAATAACAAATAAAAAATTATATGCTATTCTAATTCTAACAAACTCACACACATATACAACACAATGAGAAGGAAAATTAGTTCCCAAAGCCAGACTAATTCTGGAGGCTTCAAATTACCTTTAGTGCCCAAGTAATTTTCCACCAAACAAAACAGAGAAAACACTAGTATATACCACATTCAGTACTTACTCATTCTGTGGTTTACTTGGCTGTCCAAACTGAACTTTAGAACCTCATTATTAATAGACTTTTCTGGACCCAGTCGTACTAAATTTATATCTCCACAGTTTCCTGTTGATAAGAATCACAGTTAAGGACTAATAAGGACACTGCTGATCCATCCTGTCTCTATACATAGTATCTATATTTCTAAGTAAATGTTAATAATCAGAGAAGGGAGCAAATATGAACTTCCAATTAACTGGACACCCGGGACTATACCACAAACTTCTTATACATTATTTCAGATATTGTTCCTAACAACCCTATATGGCAAGTACTTATCACTTCTACCTAATAAAAGCTAGCAAGGTCATCTAAACAGTACACTGCAGAGTTGAGATTCTATTATAGTAACATTTTCAAACTATGTTCAGTAGAACATTCCACAGCAAAATAGATTCAAGAAAAATGTTGAGATAAAAAAAATGAAGCAGTTCTCTTATGTTGGGAAAAGGGCTTGTGGGGTGCCTGCATAAACTGGCCATACAAGTATGGAACAGTAAGTTGTGGAAAGCCACAAGAGGTCTCTGAGGAGGAAAGCCTTGCCATCATGTTCCCATGACCAGAACGTGACCTGCTCTCCTATCTATAAACACTGTGCTCAAGGAGAAAGACACTCCTTTGAAGCACCAGAATGTGGCCAGATATGCTGGCTCCTAGTTAGGCCTACTCCCCACAGCTGCTCTCCAATTAGTAAAAAATAAATCAGTAGTTAAGTTTATACTGTTCAACACAAAGAAATTTACCTAAACCGCCACTGCTATAGATTAGGTGTATGACACACCGCCCTGCTTTCACCATTTCACCCCTGAACACTTGCTTCTTAAATCTAAGTGATTGTACTCAATAAATAGTGTGGAGATCAGAGCTTGGCGCCTTTACAGCCTCTGATTTGCTCTGGCCCCCTGGCTCCCTCCTTTATGAACTCTTAACCTGTCTCTTCTCATTCCTTTGTCACCACCGAATTTCGTGTACCCTGCGGGTGGTGTTGAAGCTGGTCCCCAACACTCTTAACCGCAGAATATTTCAAGAACTTTTATATGTTATATATTAATATGTAATTTTCAGAACAGAATCTTATGTGACCATCGAGTCTTCTTTTGTAGAATACTCAGGATAAAAGTTTTTAAAACTATGTTCCACCTCACCTTGATAGTCTAGAAAGGGACACAAGATGATAGAAATTCTTGGATATAGTAATTGCAAAAACTATAAAAATCAATTTAACTTGCCTGTTTACTAACCACATTTTAATCTCAGGTTAACACATTTCTTTTTGCTTTTTTCTTGTCCTTTTGGTTTTAATTTTTTTCTTTTATTATAATTTCTTCTATTGGGTTTTTTAAAAATCTTTTTTCTGGCCGGGCACAGTGGCTCACACCTATAATCCCAGCACTTTGGGAGACAGAGGTGGGCAAATCACTTGAGGTCAGGAGTTTGAGACTAGCCTGGCCAACATGGCAAAACCCCACCTCTACCAAAAATACAAAAATTAGCCAGTCATGGTGGCATGCACCTGTAATCTCAGCTACTCAGGAGGCTGAGGCAGGAAAGTTGCCTGAACCCAGGAGGTGGAGGTTGCAGTAAGCCAAAGATTGCACCACTGCACTCCAGCCTGGGTGACAGAGCGAGATTCCATCTCAAAAACACAAACAAATTAAAAAAACACCTTTGTCTTTTTTTTACCCATGTGTTATTATTTTATCTAAAAATTCCCCACTACAAGACTGGGCACAGTGGCTCACGCCTGTAAATCCCAGAAGTTTGGGAGGCCAAGGCAGGTGGATCATGAGGTCAGGGGTTCGAGACCAGCCTGGAGAACATGGTGAAACCCCGTCTCTACTAAAAATACAAAAATTAACTGGACGTAGTGGCACATGCCTGTAATCCTAGCTACTCGGGAGGCTGAGGCAGGAGAATTGCTTGAACCTAGGAGGTGGAGGCTGCAGTAAGCCAAAGAGTGCACCACTGCACTCCAGCCTGGGAGACAGAGCGAGACTCCATCTCAAAAAAAAAAAAAACAAAAAACTTTCCCCACTAAGGCCAGGTGCAGTGGCTCAGGGCTGTAATCCCAGCACTTTGGGAGGCCAAGGTAGGCAGACTGCTTGAATCCAGGAGTCTGAGACCAGCCTGGGTAACATGGTGAAACTCCACCTCTATCAAAAATGACAAAAATTGGCCCAGCGTGGTGGCCTCCCCCTGTGGTCCCAGCTACTTGGAAGGCAGGGATGGGAGGATTGCTTGAGCAGGGGAGGCGAGACCAGTCTCACAAATAAATAAATAAATAAATAAATATTCCCCACTATATCACTGGGCTAAATTATGCAATCATGTAGCATTTGTCAGCATTTATTCCAATTGGACACGTCACAGTTATTTGTTTACTGTCTATCTCCATCCTTTAAATATTAAGTCCCAAAATAATAGAGTTTTGTTTTGATCACCACCTAGAAGAGTGGTGGGTACATAATAAATACAATGATTATATGAAAAATGAATGGCTTATTTTTATAGTTATCTACAGCGTATTTTTTACCCCAGTTCAGCTCATTTTCCTAAATTTAAGGCCAACATTTACTTCAGGGTTTGAAAACTTTTTTCTTTTTTTTGAGATGGAGTCTCATTCTGTCGCCCAGGCTGGAGTGCAGTGGTGTGATCTCGGCTCACTGCAAGCTCCGCCTCCCGGGTTCACGCCAATCTCCTGCCTCAGCCTCCCGAGCAGCTGGGACTACAGGCGCCCGCCACCACGTCTGGCTAATTTTTTATATTTTTAGTAGAGACGAGGTTTCACCGTGTTAGCCAGGATGGTCTCGATCTCCTGACCTCGTGATCCACCCGCCTCGGCCTCCCAAAGTGCTGGGATTACAGGCATGAGCCACCGCACCCGGCCTGAAAACTTCTTAATTCACTTATGTTTCCACTAGAAAGGTAGATGAGATGACTTGGAAACCCACCTACTATAAGCACCCAGAAATGTTCCACAAATTATAACAGACATCCTTTACATCGCTGGGTAAGCTCAGGAGAATGTTAAGAGAAATCCCTAGAGGCCAAAAACAGAGAGCTGAAAACCAGATTTGAAAGCCCCTGAGCTGTTGTGGCACCCATGAGGGAGCAAGGCTGGGCAGCAGTGTCCAGGTGCCTGGGTGTCTGTTTTGTTCTTTAACATTCTTGAGGAATAATTTACATTCAGTGAAAGGAACAGACTTTAAAATTCTGTGAGTTTGACATCGCCAAAGCTACCATTCCAATAAAAACATAGAAATTTCTACAATGGGAGCTTGGTAATGCCCACAAGAAAGTAGGGGGGCCTGGAAGAGGTGGAAGAATTAAAAACAAGTGTGATTATCTTGGCTTGGGCTCAGGTGGGCCATGAAAAATGATTTTAATTAAAATATAAACTACTAATCAAGCAATTTAATTAAATTTAATTCCATCTATTAATTATTGATTTAGATAAAATAATTTTTAAATACTTTATTTTTTCTGGCTTAGAAAAAATAAATGTTTTCCTTGTACTTTCCCACCCCTAAGCCTGTGTTACATGTGCATTTAGGGAATAAATACATAATACAGCAAACGTGGTCAGGGCAGTGTCTCATGCCTGTGATCCCAGCACCTTGGGAGGCTGAGGCAACAGGATTGCTTGAAGCCAGCCTGGGCAACATGATGAGACCCTGTCTCTACAAGAAAAATTTAAAAATTAACCCCGTGTGGTGGCAAACCTGCAGATCTAGCTACTTGGGAGGGTGAGGCAGGAGGATCACTTGAGCCCAGGAGGGCGAGGCTGCAGTGAGCCATGATCATGCCAATGCACCCCAGCCTGAGCGACAGAGAGAGACCCTGTCTTAAAAAGAAAAAAAAAAAAATCACCTCAAAGTTACTATGGAAATTAAATGAGAGGGGCACATAGGACTTGGCACATAATAAGCTCTTGTTAATAACAGCTATTATAAGTTAATAAAATATCCAATGGTTCTAAAAAAAAACCACTTTTCAGAAACAACCCTCCCCTCAATTGAAAAATTGAGACCTCTCTCAATTTTAAAAAATACAATAAACAACACATGACAAAGGGTATCCAACCACAAATACAGTTGAGATTTTAAATATGAGAATACAATGAACCATTTTCAGTCAATATACACAAAAACCTTAGTTGAAGTAGAAATTTTTCTTGAAAAATATGAATTAGCAAAACTGACTCCAAACTAGAAAACATGAATAGACTTATAATCATTAATGACATTTAAACAGTAAACAGAAATTTACTCATTCTGTTAAAAAAAGACAACAAATACAAAATAAAACAATACTAGTAACAAATCAGCCTTCAAGAAATAGACAAGTTGTCTTATACAAAACCTTCCAAATAACAACAAAAAAATTCCCAACTCTTTTTTTTTTTTTTTTTTTTGAGATGCAGTGTCGCTCTATCACCCAGGCTGGAGTGCAGTGGTACGACCTCGACTCACTGCAAGCTCCGCCTCCCGGGTTCACGCCATTCTCCTACCTCAGCCTCCCGAGTAGCTGGGACTACAAGTGCCTGCCACCATGCCCGGTTAATTTTTTGTATTTTTAGTAGAGAGGGGGTTTCACCATGTTAGCCAGGATGGTTTCAATCTCCTGACCTCGTGATCCGCCCGCCTCGGCCTCCCAAAGTGCTGGAATTACAGGTATCAGCCACCACACCAGGCCCCAAATAATTTTTTAAAGCCTGTGTAACTTCAATACTAAAACTAGACAAATACAGTGTAACAAAAATTACAGGCTGGCCTCATTGATGAACATTAATTTCAAAGTCCTAAATAAAACACTAGCAATCTAGCAGTGTATTAAAAACTAATACAAGACACCAAGGTGACCTTATTCTGTAAGAATCAAAGATATTTTAACATCAGAAAAACATTGTAATCTACCATATTAACAGATTCAAGAAAAATTTCATTACCATTTGAAGCATGCAATAAAATTCAACACCCATTCATGATAAAAACGCTAATGAGAAAGCAACTCTTTACCCTACTAACAGGTATACACAAAACCCAGAAATATACTTAATGGAGAGATGTTCAAGTCATTTCCTTAAAGGAGACCCAGGACCACTGGAAAGTAAAAATGAAAGTACTGAAAAAGAAAAAAGGTCTCTCTACTCAGAGAAGATATCATTTGCTCTCTTATTTATTTACTTAGGGACAGCTTCACTCTTGTTGCCCAGACTGGAGTGCAAGGGCGCGATCTCGGCTCACTGCAACCTCCACTTCCCAGGTTTAAGTGATTCTCCTGCCTCAGCCTCCCAAGAAGCTGAGATTACAGACCCATGCCACGACGTGCGGCTAATTTGTATTTTTGGTAGCGACAGAGTTTCACCATGTTGGTCAAGCTGGTCTCGAACTTCTGACCTCAGGTGATCCATCCACCTTGACCTCCCAAAGTGCTGGCATTACAAGTGTGAGTCACTGCGCCTGGGCTGCTCTCTAATTAAAAAAAAAATAAAGCTGGGCGCGTGGCTCACACCTGTAATCCCAGCACTCTGGAAGGCCAAAGTGGACGGATCATGAGGTCAGGAGATCGAGACCATCCTGGCCAACACAGCGAAACCCCGTCTCTACTTAAAAAATGCAAAAAATTAGCCAGGCATTGTGGCGGGCACCTGTAGTCCCAGCTACTCGGGAGGCTGAGGCAGGAGAATGGCGTGAACCCGGAAGGTGGAGCTTGCAGTGAGCCGAGAACGCGCTACTGCACTCCAGCCTGGGCGACAGAGCGAGACTCCGTCTCAAAAAAATAAAAATAAAAATAAAAAATAAAAAATCCAACCTAGACACCTCGTTTGCCTCACCCTAGTCCTGGCCCAGCTGTGCAGTCAATACACACCTGAAAAGCAGCTTAAGCTCATGCCATCAGGGAAAGGCAAATTGAAACTACCAACTGCATGCTGCACAGGGACTGCTCTTGGGAGCATAACTGGTACAATCACTTTCAAGAATTTGGTACTACCTAGAAAACTGAAGATGTACAAACCCTTGAACCCCCACATTTTCACTTCGAGATATACATATGCTAGAGACCCATGTTTTAGTAAAGTTTTTTAATGCTCATCTCAAGTTTGAAATAAAAAATTGAAAAGAAACTAAATTATCCATGAGTAAATTTTGCATGCCTTCAATGAAACACACTATAGCAGTTAATATGAGTGACGGCAGCTTTTCACAATATCAATCTCACAAATGTAAAGGCAAGTGGAAAAATGTAAATCAGAGATTGACAATGTATTGTATGTTTTAAGAGCAAATGAATTCTATGTGTATGTAATACATATGTGATATAAGGAAAAACGTGTGTGATCACTCAGAATAAAGATGACATGTTCCAGCCTCTCTTATACATCGGTGTGGCCAAAAGAAAATAAGCAGAGGTGCTATTGGCAGGACCTAGAAACTTTCCTTATAACATGGCTAGTATGTTCCCTCTGCCCCATCTTCATCTTTTCCTCATGTTTGCTGGAGCTGGAGCAGCTATCCTGACCACAGGTGCACTCGAGAATAGAGGCCACCCATGGTGGAGCAACCACATGGAGCCTGGGTCTCCAAGGACTCTCTAAGGCAGAGTCGCCATACCAGAGACTCTGGTACCAGTTCTTAACTGCCCAACTCTGGGCTTTTTAACAAAAAGAAAGAAGTAAACTTCTATTATATTTAAGTCACTGTATTTGGAGTCTGCTAAATCAAATCCTGTTAAAAGGCCCTGTTAGGTATCCTTAAGGAAAATTAAATTTGGTAGGGAAGACAAGACATACGAGCTTGCAAAGGTCATCAAATACAAAGCCATAACTATACCACCACTCAATACGAGTGATACGAAAAATGAGTGTTAAGGTTAAAAAAAGAAATAATTTCACATCATCACTTCAGTGCCCTGAATCATTCGTTGTAATGCTCACTATCATGTACATTCTACCAAAAAAAGTTATCCCTCTAGAGTAATTAACATTTCTCAGCTTCAGTTTCCCCACCTACAAAATACAGATGGTAGGGTTAACACCAAGTTCCTGGGATTATTTTGAGAATTACTGACACATAGCCAACACTCAGTGACTGTAAACAATGATTGTTTTCACTAAGCCTGTGCTTACTCAAAGTCTCATCTTTCACCGCCACCTAATGCTCTAGGAACCTCATGAACCATCTGAGGCTCTTTTGCCCTGATTCTTTTTTTTTATGGCAATCTCTGCGCTCAAGTATTCCCTAACCCTCTACTTCCTGTGGCTAATTCCTAACTGCCCTTCTCTAACCCTCACACAATTGAACTGGGGTCCCTCTAAGGTGTCTGAAACACCCCACATTTTAGCCCCACTGTGGAACTTATCACACTCTATATTGACCTGCTTCCTCACTAGACCGTGTGTCTCCTTGAAGTCTTCACTGATGAAACCTCAGTACCTGGCACAGGGTAAATGTTCAATGAAATACTTGCTAAATGAACTAACAAGCCACAGATTCAAGTAGAAGCTATTACCAGGACTGACTTGCTCTTTCCTTTGTCATTCAAAGTTGCCTACACTTAACACTGAAAACAAAAACAAACTGAAAATCCACAAAAGTATCATACCTAAAGGATTCTTCTTGTTTTTACATTTTTCTTTGAATTCAAGGATAATTTTTTTCATGAGTTCATCAACAGCTGCATTGGAAGGTGCACACACGAGGACACGGTTTTGTTTGATTTTGGCATTGGAGTTTTCGTCTGAACGCCCCTTCCTCTGGTTCTACAGTTTGCCACATACACATACCAAACAAACACACAAAAAATATGGGTGAGCTCTATTATATAGCTTTAAAGTTTGTCTTTACTTCCATGTATTTTTGAAAGTTCTCATAATAAAGTTAAAAATAAATAAAAGCATCTACATCTTACACTGATATTTAAAATTACTCTAGCAAAAAAATTTGTCATAACTGCTCTGAGCCTTACTTTATCATCCACGTACTTTAATCAATACTCAATCCAGGCCAGGCACGGTGGCTCACGCCTGTAATCCCAGCACTCTGGGAGGCTGAGGCAGGCAGATCACTTGAGGTCAGGAGCTCGAGACCAGCCTGGCCAACATGGCAAAATCCTGTCTCTACTAAAAATACAAAAATTAGCTGTGGGTGGTGGTGTACGCCTATAGTCCCAACTACTCGGGAGGTACTCGGGAGGCTGAGGCAGGAGAATCACTTGAACATGGGAGGCGGAGGTTGCAGTGAGCCGAGATAGTGCCACTGCACCCTAGCCTGGATGATAGCGAGACACTGTCTCAAAAAAAACAAAAAAACAAAAAAACCCACGATCCAACCAAAATGTAGCCCAGCATTCACAGTATTAGCTGTGGCCTACAGTGAAGCCTGAAGGCCATCATTCTCATCCTTATGATTTGTTTCCCATAAAATAGTGGGTTTTTTCCTCTTTTTACTTCTCATAACCTTCCCTCCCTCTGCCACCCTTGTCTCTGACACAGTTACACACAATATAAAAAATACACACAAAGCAAGGAAGAAATGGCATATTAATACTTATTTACATGTCAGGTAACTCGAGTAAAGTAAAATGATGCATCTAGTTAACGGCATCAGTGCCCTCACCCATACCTACCTCTGTCAGTAGACAATAGAGGAGGCCAACAATAGTTTTTGATTTTCCTGTTCCAGGTGGTCCATGAATCAAGCAGATTTTGGCAACTGATGGTGAGTGTTTCACCATAGCATATGCAGTTTCTATTGCTTTCTTTTGGTCTTCATTGAAATCTCTTAAGTAAGCAATCTATATAAAAACACATTTTTGAGAATGAGTTGCTGTTTCTGTTGTGGAATTTGAAAGGAAGACCATGAAAAAGACCTGTTCAAATCTCTTTCAATGCTTCAGACAAAAGCTTTGGTTATGGTCAGACAAGATAAAGGCACCAAAGTGACCCTTAATCTAAAAACACGTTCACTGCTGGAAAGAAAGCTCATTACTAATTACTAATTAGTGTCTGTAAGGCTTCAAGTACTTACAAATACCACAACCGTATTTTTGTGTTTTATTCTTACAAAGATAAATACAATAAACGGCATTTACTAATCCACACCTTTTCTTTTTACTACTCTGTTTTTCTTCCATCTTTAGTCAATTTTCTCCTTAGTGAAAACATCCCGAGACTATGTATTTCCTAACACATGTGTACAGGGGAACAAACGTGGATTTCAGGGTCAGATCTGAGTCTAAGCTTCACTCACTTACAAGTTGGGTCACTACACTCCTAACCTAAGCCTTAGCCTCTGTTACTCATTAAATCTAGGATTCCTTGAAAGTGAGAATAGACTGAGATAATGCACATGAAAGCCATAGCATACAGTAGAGTTTCAAAAAATATTACTTTCCTTTTGCACTTCCCTGTGTTAATTTCGCAGGGTTTATATACAGCTTCAAATGTTCAGATGACAACTTCATCTTTGCATTTCCAACAATACCAGCCAATTCTCCATCAATCATTCAAATGTAAATTTAACGCCACTAAACCTGAGACTTCTCATCTAACGCACATTAAGTAGGCTGCTGAGCTAACATTTTAATGTTGCTCTTCCAGCAACCTTCAACTCTTATTGTACTGTACCTTTTCCTGAGGTGAGCTGACTAACCTAAATTACTACTTTGCAATATTAAAGAAAACTAACACTAAACTGTTCACCGTGAACATGTCTTTGTTGCAGACATACAGGAATATGTAGCAGCTAAAAATATGATGCTTTAGCATCCTAACATGAAATTATCTAGTATCACATAATCACTCACAATTCTCTCAGATGTTGTAGTTAGTAAATCTTTTGTACAGAAGTCCATAGGGTTTGGATTCAGAACAGCTCTAGCCAGTTGGTTCCGACTACCCAACAGAGACATGGCTTTCAACTTCCTTTGTGTCGTTACCAGAGAATTGATTACAATACAATTCACAAGTTCGTTTAAATTGGCCGGAAAATTCTCTTGAGTCTGGATGGAAAGGTAACACTCAGCTTTCCCATTACGCACTATCATCAAGAAAGAGAAAAAGCAACTTCAGTTATCACTGAATAATGTGTTGCCTAGTTTAAAAGGTCATGCAGAATTAGGTAATTTTAACATTATTTTTGGATATTATTTACATAATTTACCCAATAAATATTTATGGACTGCTTCCTGAACCCAGTAATGTTCTCTCCTCCAGAGGCTTATTTTCTAGAAGAGGGAGGCACATAACCAAATAAGTATGTCAGGTGGTAGTAAGTGCTCTGAAGAAAACAGACAAAGGGAGGAAGTGATGGGGATGGAGGCAGATAGGCTGGTCCGGGAAGGTCTTCCTGATGAAATATTTGAGCAGAGACTTGAAGTAAGGGAGTATGTACTTAGCAGGGGGTAAACAGTGCTACACACAGAAAATCAGCAACTGCAAAGATCTTTGAAGACACAGATGTGCCAGGAATATTTTAGAAATAGGGAGAAGGCTAACATGGCTAGAAGGAAAAATAGGGAGAAGAATGCTTAGCGACTCAGAGTAAAATCAGCTATATTTTATAGGGCTGTGCAGATCGCAGTAATGACTCTGAACGCTATTCAGGATCAGGTAGAAAACCATCGGGCACTCTGTGTAGGGAAATAACATGCTCTATCTCACAAACTGAAAGAACCACTCTTACCTCAGAACAAAGAATAACTACAATAATAAAAGTACAGAAACAAAAAGACCACTTACAAGGTTACCATAGTAATTTAGGTAAAAGTTAATGACAGCTTGGACCAGGCTGTACTAGTAGACGTGGGAACTGGATTTGGGATATATTGCAAAGGAAAAGTCAATCAGATCTGCTGACAAATTAGAAGTGAGGTGTGAAAGAAAGTAAGGATCATGGATAACTCCAAGGTTTTTGGTCTGAATAACTGAAAGAATGGAGGCCCCAATTAACAAGATGGGAAAGAATGAAGGAAGTGCAGATGTCAGGCAGAAAATCAAGCGTTAACTTTTGGACTAGTGGATTTGAAATGTCTAACACATTTCCAAATGGAGATATCCGAGAGATGATTTTGATCTATGAGGAGTTCAGGGAAGGAGACTGCCTTAGAACTATAAATTTGGCAAAGGTAATCATTTTCAGGAGCCAAAAGCACAGAGTAAAACATCAATTCTCACTGCAACTCTTCTAAACGTATCCTAAATATATCTACGGAATTAAGCCCTGATCACACAAATAAACATGGTACACCTGTTATAATGCAGCACAACGTCGACACACTTTATTGCTACTTTTAAGATATCATGCAAAAAGGAGAAGGAATAATAAAATAATGTTCTTCTCTTCACATAACTAAGACTAAAAAAGTTGCAACTGCCAAAAGGCAGTTTGGCATAAGAAAAACAATGTGGACTTTGCAGTCAACAAAAGCAGGTTTCAATTCTGGACTTACCACTTAACACTGATGATAGCCTTGAATAGGTTACTTAACATCCCTGAGCCATGATTTTCTGATGAGCAAGGAATAATTTCTACTACCTTTTGGGGCTTCGGGGAAGATTATAAATGTGCATAAGAAGGACAAGTCTCAGCTGGGCACGGTGGCTCATACCTGTAATCCCAGAACTTTGGGAGGTAGGTGGGGGCTGAGGAGTTCAAGACCAGCCTGGCCAACATGGTGAAACCCTGTCTCTACTAAAAACACAAAAAATTAGCCGGGACTGGTGGCGGATGCCTATAATCCCAGCTACTTGGGAAGCTGCAGCAGGAGAATCGCTTGAGCCCAAGAGGCGGACAGTGCAGTGAGTCGATACGGCATCACTGCACTCTAGCCTGGACAACAAGAGGGAAATTCCGTCTCAAAAAAAAAAAAAAAGGGACAAGTATCACTGCATACATCTGGTATTCATTAAATTTAGGCTAACGTTTTTGTTATTAAATTACCTAAGGAGAAACATACAATGGATGGAAGTGATGTAAGCAGATTCCTTACAGTGAGTTTCATGTTTGGTCATCTCATTAGTAACTGGCCACAAAACTAAGGATGAAATGTAAGTTAACAAACAGATGGTCTGCAAATGGTCCATTTTATAGCAAACACAATGACGGATAAAGAAATGTAACAAAAGGATAGAACATTACAAAAATAAATACAAGGTCTTTTCCAGGTAAGTCTAGAAAAACTAGAAAAGAGACTCTGAACGGCAAGTAATCAACATAGCAAAAACATGTTTGGTAAATGTATATCAAATACACTTGATATACACAATTTAGAAGCAAATTAGAAGACGAGATTGTATGTGACATTTCCTGTCAATGTATCATTATTTACTTACTGACTGAAGTGCGGCGAAATTTATGAACATAACCAGAATGATACTCGTGAAGATCTTGTATGTCATTTCTCTCTGCATCTTTCTTCTCTTCATTTATTCTCTCAGGAACTAAAAACACCAAATCGTTTTCCTTTGGATACAGCTGTTTAGCCAATTCACATTCTTCCAGATAAACTATGAAACAACAAGAAGTAGGAATTTATATAACTCTAAAAGAATTATTTTAAATAAGATTAACTTAAAAGAAATTAAATCCTTGTATTAAGTTCAAAAATACACAGCACTAATGGACTCAGCATATACTTTAAAATGGTAATCTAATTCAATCACAAACTTAAAATATTAAAAATATCAGCTCCAGCCGGGCGTGGTGGCTCAAGCCTGTAATCCCAGCACTTTGGGAGGCCGAGGCGGGCGGATCACGAGGTCAGGAGATCGAGACCATCCTGGCTAACACGGTGAAACCCCGTCTCTACTAAAAATACAAAAAACTAGCCGGGCGAGGTGGTGGCGGGCGCCTGTAGTCCCAGCTACTCCGGAGGCTGAGGCAGGAGAATGGCGTGAACCTAGGAGGCGGAGCTTGCAGTGAGCTGAGATCCGGCCACTGCACTCCAGCCTGGGCGACACAGCAAGACTCCGTCTCAAAAAAAATAAATAAATAAAAATAAAAATAAAAATAAAAATATCAGCTCCAGAATATAGTTTTCTTCAAAACTGTCATAAGGCCAAAATAGTAGCTAATAAATTTTCTTTCCTTTAGGTTTATTGTTTTTTTTTTTTTTTTTTGGAGACTGGGTCTCACTCTGTCGCCCAGGCTGGAGTGCAGTGGCGTAACTCAAGCTCACTGCAAGCTCTGACTCCTGGGTTCATGCCATTCTCCTGCTTCAGCCCCCCAAGTAGCTGGACTACAGGCGCCCGCCACCACGCCTGGCTATTTTTTTTGTATTTTCAGTAGAGACGGGGTTTCACCGTGTTGGCCAGGATGGTCTCGACCTCCTGACCTCGTGATCCGCCTGCCTCGACCTCCCAAAGTGTTGGGACTATAGGGGTGAGCCACCATGCCCAGCCTATTCTGGCTTTTAACTAAATTTCTCTCATTTGTTTCCAACTTTCAAAACCCCTGAAGAAAATTCGGAAACAAATCCAAGTAGTTACACACTGCATAACGTTGCTGTGGTCAGTGATGGACCGGATACAAACAACAGTGGTCCCATAAGATTGCATTTTTATTGTATCTTTTCTATGTTTAGATACACAAATACTTCCCCCATGTTACAATTACCTACAGTATTCAGTACGGTAACATGCTGTACAGGTTGGTAGCCTAGGTGTTACCAACATGTTACCAACATCGTGAGAAGCTGGCATGATGATGAAATCACCTGACACATTTCTGAGAACGTATCCCCATCATTAAGTGACTCGTGACTGTACATACAAGAATTTTGCAACTTCTATGCATTTCAAACAAATGGGAAAAGAAAGTGGTAACTATGTGGGACTAGGAAAATAGAGAAAGCACTGGAATAAAGTTCAGTACCAACTGCTCAATCTAGCCCCATACTCTGAAAAATACAAACCACTGCTGAGAGAAACTGAAGACAGCCTAAACAAATGAAGAAATGTACTAAGTTCAAGGCCTAAGACTTAATACTGTTAAAATGTCAGCTCTCCCCAAATAAATCTTTAGAGTTAAAGCAATCCTAGTAAAAATACCAGCAGGCAGCCGGGCGCGGTGGCTCGCACCTGTAATCCCAGCACTTTGGAAGGCCAAGGCGGGTGGATCATGAGGTCAGGAGATTGAGACCATACTGGCCAACACGGTGAAACCCCATCTCTACTAAAAACACAAAAAATTAGTTGGGCATGGTGGCAGGCACCGGTAGTCCCAGCTACTTGGGAGGCTGAGGCAGGAGAACGGCATGAACCTGGGAGGCGGAGCTTGCGTGAGCTGAGATTGCACTATTGCACTCCAGCCTGGGCGACAGAGCAAGACCCCGTCTCAAAAAAAAAAAAAAAAAAAAAGGCCAGGCGTGGTGGCTCATGCCTGTAATCCCACCACATTGGGAGGCCGAGGCAGGCAGATCACCTGAGGTCAGGAGTTTGAGACCAGCCTGGCCAACATGGTAAAACCCCATCTCTACTAAAAATACAAAAATTAGCCTGGCGCACTTGCGGGCGCCTGTAGTCCCAGTTACTAGGGAGGGTGAGGCAGGACAATTGCTTGAACCCGGGAGGTGGAGGTTGCTGTGAGCGAAGATTGCGCCACTGCACTCCAGCCTGGGCAATAAGAGTGAGACTTCGTCTCAAAAAAAAAAAAGAAAAAAAAAAAAAACAAAAAAACACACACACACAAACAAAAAACCAGCAGGCATTTTTATAAATGTTGACAAGTTGGTTCTAAAACTGATGACAATAAAAAGAAACTTTACAAAGAACAAAACTGGAAGGCTTAAACTATCCAATTTCAGTATTTTTTTATAAAGCAACAATAAGAGACTGTGGTATTGGTGTAAGGCAGCTATACAGATAAAGAAAACAGTGTTTAAAAGCAGACCTGCAATCAAGATCAACTGATATGCTGACAAGTATGCCAAGTTACTGAATGGCAAGGTTATTCAATGAGAAAGGCTACATTTTTTAAGAAGTAACACTAAAATTGAGCACCTATTTTTACATTGTTTTTGATTATTTTTGTAGAGACTGGGTCTTGTTCTATCTCCCAGACTGGAGTGCAGTGGCACGATCACAGTTCACTTCACCTTAAACACTTGGGCTCAAGAAATCCTCCTGCCTCAGCCTCCCATGTCACTGGGACCATAGGTGTGTGCCACCATGCTCAGCTAACTTTTTTTTACTTTTCTGTAGAGACAGGGTCTTGCTATTTTGCCCAGACTGGTCTCAAACTCCTGGCCTCAAGTGATCCTCCTGTTGTGGCCTCCTAAAGTGATGAGATTACAAGTATGCACCACTGCGTCTGAATTCTACCTTTAAAAAAGCAAAAAAACCCTAAATCCTTACATATGTCATATATAAAAATAAAATTGAAATGGTCATCAACATAAACACTAAAATTAAACTATAAAATTTAGAAAAAAAAATAGGAGAAAATTGTGACCGTGGGTTAGGTAAATGTTTCTTAGGACACAAAAAGCATGAACCATAAAAGAAAAAAACTGATAAACTGGATGCCATCAAAATCAAAACTTTTGCTCTATACAAGATACTGTTAGGAAAATTAAAAGGTAAGCCAAGGATTAGGAGTAAATATTTTCAATATATAAATATAATAACTTGTCTCTAGGATATATAAAGAACTGAAAAATAAGTAAAAATAAGAGGACAAACAATCCAAGTAAAAATGGAAAATACATGAAGGGATATGCACATTGCCAGTAAGTCTGTGAAAAGATTCTCAACATTGTTAGTCATTCTAGAAAAGTAAATTAAAACCACAATGACATACTACTACACACCCGCTTGAATCACCAAAATTAAAAACACCACGCAGACGCACCAGCTCACACCTGTAAACCCAGCACTTTGGGAGGCCAAGGCGGGCGGATCACCTGAGATCAGGAGTTCCAGATCAGCCTGACCAACATGGTGAAACAACGTCTCTACTAAAAATACAAAAAGTAGCTGGGCATGGTGGGGCACCTGTAACCCCAGCTACTTGGGAGGGTGAGGCAGGAGAATTGCTTGAACCCAGGAGGCGGAGGTTGCAGTGAGCTGAGATCGCGATATTGCACTCCAATCTGGGACAACAGAGCAAGACTCTGTCTCAAAAAAAGAGAGCTCAGGAGCCTCAGCCAGCTCCAAATCTACCAGGAGAAGGGTAAGACCAGCTCAAGTGTGAAAATACTAAAGCAGCACTCTGACAAAAATCAGAATACAGCATACAGCACAGGGTCTTAATGGTTCATGGGGTTTGAACTGGCAGTATTTGAAACTCAAAGCTTCTGAGGGACAAGACAAGAAGGGAGAAGTACCCTTTTATAACTGCATACTGTAAGTAGAACCAAAAGGGGAGAAAATTTAGGGTCCTGCAAGACCCTAAAAGTGGAACAAACTCTGGACTTCACTACACTTGCAAAAAAGGGTGTCACTGAACTTGTAATTGCTTAAACCATCTCATTACCTTGGAAATAGAAATAAAATTAATAAATCCATATGTAAAGGTTACAAAAAATAAGAAAACGGATATCCAACATACTAATGAAAATTCTCAGCCTAGGATTTTGAGGCTGCAGTGAGCTGTGACTGTGCCACTGAACTTCAGCCTGGGCGACAGGCTGTTGAAACAGACCCTGTTTCAAAAACAAAAAAAAAAAAAAAAAAAAGAAAATTCTCCCCAGAACAAGTGGGAAGGAAAAGAATACTGAATTAGGCTGGGCACAGTGGCTCACGCCTGTAATTCGAGCACTTTGCAGGGCCAAGGCAGGAGGATCACCTGAAGTCAGGAGTTCAAGACCAGCCTGGCCAAAACGGCAAAGCCCTGTCTCTACTAAAAATACAAACATTAGCTGGGCATGGTGGGACGTGCCTGTAATCCCAGCTGCTTGGGAGGCTGAGGCAGGAGAATCACTTGAACTTGGGAGGCAAAGGATGCAGTGAGCAGAGATCACACCACTGCACTTCAGCTTGGGTAACAGAGTAAGACTCTATCTCAGAAAAAAGAATACTGAATTAAACATATTAGCTACTTATTTGGGGATATAAAAAACTATTTTGAAGAAATACCTCAAAAATGAAAAGAAATAAAAAGAAAAACCATTTAAAAAAAAAAAAAGGACAAGAAACTGGACATTTACTCATTACAAATGAAAAAACAGTAACTTTATAGTGCAGATACATGAGACGCCACCTTAACAAAGTGATGGAAGTTAGTACCACCAGCAATGAGACTTATCAACACCATGTACTTCCCGATCTGACAAACTGAGAAGAGCACAAATTGCTTGTATGTTTTCTTGGCAAAAATGCAAAATCTGAATTTGACTCACAAGGAAGTATCAGAGAAACCCAAATGGAGGGACATTCTGAAAAGTAACTGGACAGCACTCTTTAAAAACATGTACGCCATGAAAGATAAAGACAGAATGAAGACGTAATTGTTCTAGACTGAAGGAAACTAAGAGGCCTCACAACTGAATGGGATTTGTGATCCTAGATTGGACCCTGGAGCAGCAAACAGACAAGTGGTATAATATGAATAAGGTCTAATTAACTCTTAGTTCATACCAACATAAAACCCTGGTTTTGATCATTGTACTGTATTTACATAAGATGTTAACATTTGAGGAAACTTGGTGAAGGTTATAGGAACTCTACTAATTTTGCAATTTTTTAAAAAAAATCTGCAATTATTTCAAAATAAAAAATTAATTCCTCCGGCCGGGAGCAGTGGCTCATGCCTGTAATCCCAGCACTTTGGGAGGCCGAGGTGGGCGGATCACGAGGTCAGGAGATGGAGACTATCCTGGCTAACACGGTGAAACCCCGTCTCTACTAAAAATGCAAAAAACAATTAGCTGGGCGTGGCAGCGGGCGCCCGTAGTCCCAGCTACTTGGGAGGCTGAGGCAGGAGAATGGCGTGAACCCGGGAGGCAGAGCTTGCAGTGAGCCGAGATCGCGCCACTGCACTCCAGCCAGGGCAACTGAGCGAGACTCCGTCTCAAAAAAAAAAAAAAAAAAAAAAAAAAAATTTATTCTTCCAAGGCAAATCCAACCCCATAGGATTCTTCATCACCCTACTCCATCCCATGTAACTCCCTTCTCCCATAACAAAGGAACCCTGCCTCCTAACACCAGCTTTCTCACACATTAGCTCTATTTTACAATACAGAAAATCATTCAAGAACTACTAATACTAAGCCAGTTCCACTACTGACAACAAATCTCACAAATTTTAGCTGCTGTCACCCAGGATGGACTGCAATGGCACAATCTCGGTTCACTGCAACCTCTGCCTCTTGCATTCAAGCCATTTTCCTACATCAGCCTCCCTAATAGCTGGGATTGCAGGTGTGTGCCACCACATCCGACTAATTTTGAATTTTTACTAGAGATGAGGTTTCACCATGTTGGCCAGGCTGGTCTTGAACTCCCGACCTCAGGTGATCCAACAGCCTTGGCCTCCCAAAGTGCTAGGATTCCAGGTGTGAGCCACTGTGCCCAACCAAAGCTACTATTTCTTTCTTTTTTTTTTTTTTTTGAGATGGAGTCTTGCTCTGTCACCCAGGCTGGAGTACAGTGGCCGAATCTCAGCTCACTGTAAGCTCCGCCTCCCGGGTTCCCACCATTCTCCTACCTCAGCCTCTCGAGTAGCTGGAACTACAGGTGCCTGTCACCTCGCCCGGCTAGTTTTTTGTATTTTTTTTTAGTAGAGACAGGGTTTCACCGTGTTAGCCAGGATGGTCTCGATCTCCTGACCTCGTGATCCACCCGTCTCGGCCTCAAGGCTACTATTTCTAAAAGTACTTGTACCATTTTTTTCTCTGTGGGTTATGTATATGACCAATTTAAAATATAATTAGGTTCACTTACTTCAATTGTATTTAAGGTTTGCTTTTTAAAATTCATCTTTGTTGATTTAATTGTTCAAAAGTCATATATATGTAAAAAGTATACTCTAGTTCTATCAGTTTGATTTATTTATTTATTTAGAGACAGGGTCTTGTTAATGTCGCCTAGGCTGGAGTGCAGTGACTATTCACATATGTGATAACACACAACAGCCTCAAACTCCTGGGCTCAAGTGATCTTGCCTCAGCCTACTGCATAGTAAGGACTACAGAGGCACGGGCCACTGTGCCCAGCTCTTTACTTCATTAGGTATATGCATTCAGAATTGTCATATCTTCTGTTGAACCAAAATACTCCCTTTTTATCTCAAATAATGCTTTCTGAGCTGCGCGTGGTGGCTCACGCCTGTAATCCCAGAACTTTGGGAGGCTGGGGCAGGCGGGTTACCTGAGGTCAGGAGTTCGAGACCAGCCTGGCCAACATGGCAAAACCCCATCTCTACTAAAAATACAAAAATTAGCTGGGCATGGTGGCTCACGCCTGTAATCCCAGCACTTTGGGAGGCCGAGGCAGGCGGGTCACCTGAGGTCAGGAGTTCGAGACTAGCCTGGCCAACATGGCAAAACTCCGTCTCTACTAAAAACAAAAATTAGCTGGGCACGGTGGTGAGTGCCTATAATCCCAGCTACTCAGGAGGCTGAGACAGGAGATTCGCTTGAACTCGGGAGGCAGAGGTTGCAGTGAGCCAAGATCAGTCACTGCACTCCAGCTTGGGCGACAGAGCAAGACTGTCTCAAAATAATAATAACAACAACAACAACAACAACAACAACAATAATAATAACGCTTTCTGCCTTAATGTCTATTTAGTTTGATATTAACAGAATTAAATAAGTTTTAATTTGGATATGCATAATTATCTTTTACTTACAATCTTTATGTATCCTTATGTTCAGATGTATTACCCACTAACAGCATATAGCATGCCCAGATTGGTGTTGAAATACCACTTTCAACTAAAATACAGCAAGGCTCCTTAGAAAACTGGAAGTTCAGTTACGGGATAAAAACAATATATATGATGAACTTGGAACATCCTGTCACAGCACATAGCCTCAGAGTCAACTAGAAGGAGCTGACTGAAATGGACTGAAACACAAGCATATCAATCCATGCACTCACAGTTTTTTTTTTTTAAGCTTACCAGTCACCACTGGCACTTACTAGTGAATTTTTTTTTTCTTTTTTGAGACGGAGTCTTGCTCTGTCTCCCAGGCTGGAGTGCAGTGGCACGATCTCAGCTCACTGCAACCTCTGCCTCCAGGGTTCAAGCAATTCTCCTGCCCCAGCCTCCCTGTTAGCTGGGACTACAGGCATGCGCCACCATGTCTGGTTGATTTTTGTATTTTTAGTAGAGACGGGGTTTCGCTGACAAGCCAGGCTGGCCTTGAACTCTTGACTTCAGGTGATCTGCCCACCTTGGCCTCCCAAAGTGCTGGGATTACAGGGCGTGAGCCACTGCACCCGGACTACTAGTGAATTAAACTCATTATTCTGAAAAGTGATCAAGCGTCAAGTATTTATACTGCCTTTCCTTTATAAACTATACTACTGAGTAACCAAATAGAAGTAGAGAATTTTCTCTCTAGAGAAGTATTCCAGCTAACATAAAATAATTAAAGTGTCACCATTTTGCTCCCTTTAATGAATTAATAACTAAGTGCAAGCAGCTGTGATTATCAGAAAAATTAGGTATCATGTACCTGCTGCTGCTGATGGAACATATGACCAACTATAAAACAGTTTTGCCAAAAACGAATAAAAATTTACCTGAATTGGATCAATTCTCTAGCTCCAACTATCAATTTATAGGAAACACACAGAGGACACAGAGATTCTAAACACCACCAAGGGGACGCGATATCAGCAAAATCCAGACCATGATTAACTCTACAAAATTAACTCAATTTTTTCAACAAAAAAATTGCAAGGGAAGAAAATGAGAGAATTCTAGTTCAAAAAGACCTATCCAGTAATGCCACTGGGTGGACTAACTTGCCTTTGGGTGGACTAATTTGGATCTTAAGCTGAAAAAAAGTGTTATGAGATAATTGAAAATTTGAACACTTACTGATATGAAGGGATTACTGGTAACTTTTTAGGTATGACTGTTACTTTTCTTATTTTTTAGAGATACTCACTAACATAGTTACAAATGACTAACAATAGATGACATGCAAAACCTCTCCACAGAAAACTATAAAACACTGAGAAAAATTTAACCCAAATAATTGAAAACATATACCTTATTCATGAATTAGAAAGTATTAAAAGTTGTCAATTCTTCCCAAATTTCCACTTCTTTTCCTCTATAATTTATATGGAAATACAAAGGGCCAAGAATAGCCAAAGCACTCAAAAAGTAGAGCAAGGTAGAAGGGAGTGAGGCACTGTGGCTCACACCAGCACTCTGGGAGGCCAAGATGGGCAGATCACTTGAGGCCGGGAGTTCGAGACCAGCCTGGCCAACATGGTGAAACCCTGTCTCTACTAAAAATACAAAAATTTGCCAGGCATAGTGGTGCACACCTGTAGTCCTAGCTACTCGGGAGGTTGAGGGAGAAGAATTGCTTGAACCTAGGAAGCAGAGGTTGCAGCGAGCCACGATCGTGCCATTGCACTCCAGCCTGGACGACAGAGCAAGACTCCATCTCAAAAAACAAAACAAACAAAAAACAAACAAAACAAAACAAGGTAGGAGGACTTGCTCTATGAGTTATTAAAACTTATATAAAGCTAGATAAAGTAAACAATGTGATATAAGCACAAGGGTAGGCAAATGATCTCAAGAAGAACAGACTGATGCCCAGACATTAAGAGGACTCTAGACTCATAACAAACATAGCAGTGCAGTGAAGCACAAATGGTCTTTCAATAAATAGCACTGGGATAATTAGACCTCTACTTGGGGGAAAAAAAAAAAAAGTGACCCAACCCACATACCTCAGTCACAAACAAAACAACAAAGCTTCTAGAAAAGGGGTTCCCACATTTCCTCTGTAAAGGGCCAGATAGGCTTGTGGGACTACACATAATGCCTGTTACATCCTCTTTTTTATAAAGCTTTAAAAAAGTAAAAACCAGCTGGGCGAGGTGACTCACACCTGTAATCCCAGCACTTCAGCAGGTTGATGACGCAGGAGGATTACTTGAGACCAGGAGTCTGAGATCAGCCTGGGCAACAGCACAAGACCCCATCTCTACATTTAAGGAAAAAAAAAAAAAAAAAAGAACGTAAAAAACGTACCCTAGGGCAATACAAAAACAATACATGGGGTAGGTGGATCTGCCAGCTGTAGTCTGCTAACCTTTGTTCTAGAAGGTAAGAGAGATCCTGATCCATGGGTGATGGGGATGGGGGCAAAGGAAGGCAAAAGAATGTAATTTGCAACTTGCAGCAGAGAAAGATTTCTTACTCTTTGTTTAAGAAACGGGACACAGAGCACTAACAATAAAAGACTGATGTATTTACTATGTTCAAATAAGCAATTCTCAATAAGAATGAAAAAGGAATTTTTAAGACATCACTAAAAAGAGTCAGAATGCAAGTCAAAGTGAGGAAATGACTTCTACCCAGATTATATAAAGAACTCCTACAAATCAACTGAAAAAAAGACAACAGAAAATGAACAAAAGCCTTGAACAGGCACTTTCCAAAGGAGGTTACTAAGACAGCTACTAAATATATGAAAAGATGCTCAATTTCCCTAATAAGGACATTACAAAAGCCCATAAAACACCATCAATACACACAGCCCAACAGCTAAAAATCTCAAAGCAATCTATACAAATGTGTTGCTGAAGACACGGAACAATGCAACTTCTCATACATTGCTGGTGGAATATAATTCTGTACAACAGGCTTGGCATTATTTACTGAAGTTGAACTTATACACACCCTAATATTCCACAATCTACTTCTGGATATAAACTGAACAAAAATACGTTCAGAAGAACACTAAGAGATACATGGGTGATTACAGCAGCATTATCCATAACATGCTATGCAAAAAAGAGTTAACACAGCAGGCATGCTATCCTTTGAAAGATCTACTTGAGAGGCTGCCCCTTGGTTGGTATCTAGGAACTTAGATTTTAGGACAGTTCTCATCATTCCCTAATAAAAATGGCTCACTGTTACTAAACCATGTGTGAAAATGATATGGTCCCGCCAAACACCTGCTTTCTTTCTGCTTTGTGGCTACTGCATCTCAATTCACAGCTGACACTTGAACAACATGGGTTTGAAGTGCGCAGGTCCACTCATTCATAGTTTTCTTCCATCTCTGCCACTACTGAGAGAGTAAGACAAATCCCTCCTCTTCATCTGTCTACTGAGCGTGACAGTGATAAAGATGTAGACCTTTATGATGATCCATTTCACTTAATGAAGAATAAATACATCTTATGATTTTAGTTTCTTTAGCTTTACTATAAGAATATAGTATATAATACAATATAACATATAATTTTTGTTGTTGCTGTTGTTTTTTGTTTTTGAGACAGTCTCGCTCTGTTGCCAGGCTGGAATGCAGTGCGCTATTTTGGCTCACTGCAAACTCTGCCTCCCTGGTTCAAGTGATTCTCCTGCCTTAGTCTCCCAAGCAGCTGGGACTACAGGCGCCCACCACGACGTGCGGCTAATTCTTGCATTTTTAGTAGAGATGGGGTTTCACCATGTTGGCCAGGATGGTCTCAATCTCTTGACATGGTGATCCACCCGCCTCAGCCTCCCAAAGTGCTGGGATTACAGGCATGAGCCACTGCGCCCAGCCTCATTTTTTTTTTTAAGCACATCTACAGAGTAGGATGGATGGGGGTTGGGGGTAAAAAGAGGACTTACTCATTTTATTTTAAAGAGTTCTGAATGTTTGGTGTATTTATAACTAGTATATAAAAGTGGTATGTGGTTCAGATCAATCATGAAATGAAAAAAGAGATGCCAGGAAGATTTACTCAGAATCTATAAAGACTATTACTGCAACACCCCCACCAAAGCCCTCCACTCACCCTCTCTCCCATTACCAGCCTCCACTGACAATTCAGCCTGTAGTATTCTAACCACAGAGTGGGAAAAAAATAATGAATTTTACATTCGTAATTGTCCCAGCAACTATCCTCATTAAGACTTAAAACAATTCTAAGTAGTCACCAATTCAGCTTAGAAAATTTGTGTCCCCCTAAATTCAAATAATGCTATCTTCTCTTAATTAGAAATCCCAAATTATTATATCATATATTCCAAGTTGCATAAGAAAAAACTTACCCGCAAACTCCCAGTATTTTATATAATCGGCAGGAAATTTTCGTACTTGCAACTGATAGAAATTCTCTCTATTTGGAGAGTTGAGCCATTCCTGCGCCACCTACACAAAGCACAAAAGCAAATTAAGAAAGCAACATTCCTGGAAAGTGATGCTAAATAGTAACATTTTCCAAAGTTAAGCAACAGTAAAATCCAGAACCTAGAATCTAGGTGATAGAAACTAAAAACTGATTTGCAGTGGGTTAATAAAATTATCTGGAACTGTCCTGTCCAATTCAGCAGCCATTAGCTACATTTGGTTATTTACATTTAATTAAAATGTTAAAAAATAAAAATTCTGTTCTTCAGTCAAACTAGTCACACTTACAGAGCTCGACAGCCATCTGTGGCTGCTCCGCTGTGCGCAGACGTGGAGCATTTCCAGCAGTGCATAATGTACCGCGGGACAGCTCCGGTAGAATGCTACTTCCCAACCAGGTCAGCTAGCTCACAAGTCCAAAAGGACCTAGATTTGTTGCAAACCTTAGGGATTTCTCACCAACATGTCATCCTGCCAGTTTATAAAAAGCTCTATACCTATCTTCCAATTTGTCAAAGCTCCAAACTCAGAAGTATCCTTAAGGATCTTCTGAGAAATAAGACTTCCCAATCCCAAATTTAGGAAGACTACTAGTATAAGTCATATTAGCTTTCACTTCTTAAAAAACTAACAAATATATTACCTTTTGGGCCCTAAGAAGGGTTTTGTCTAAATCTAACAGTTAGTCATTAAGTATTTAAATCAACAACTAGCCTTCAGTTCCTCTGAAGAAACTTATCATCAAAGATTACTGGTGCTGAACTGCTTCTGCACTGGTTAACCGACTAAGACTCCACAAGGGTTATGCTACGGACAGGGAACAAAACAATACTGAATCTGTGTTATCCGCTAGTACGGTCAGACTCTCGACCATGATAGTCATGATCAGTTTGTATCACCCAGAGTACCCTACAGTAAGGCAACTCCATAGAATCATCATCAAAAGCACATTCTACGTTCACAGCATTATTTACAATCACCAAAACCTGGAAACAACCCAAATGTCCATCAGCTGTGAATGCAAATGTAATATATCCATACAACAGAATCTCATTTGGCAATAAAAAGCCATGGGCTATTAATAAATGCTACAACATGGATGGGCTTCAAAAAGATTATATGAAATGAAAGGAGCCAGATTCAAAAGACCACATACGTACACTTCTCTGTATGTGACATTTCCAGAAGAGGCAGATTTACAGACAGATGGGACATTAGTGTTTGCCCGGGACTAGGGGTAGGAATGAAGAATGACTACCAATCGGCAGAAGGGATTGTTTTAGGTCAATGGAAATGTTCTAAAACTGGGTTGTGGTGATGGCTATACAACTGTAAATTTACTTTAAAAAACCATTCAATTATACACCTTAAAAGGGTACCTTTTATGGTATAGTATACCTTAATAAAGCTGTTAAAATGCATCCTAGTGTGTACAACAAAGATTAAAAAAATGGATCAATAAAATTTTGTCACAAGGGATTTACCTAAGAGTACCCAGAAGATCCCAGATAGTTTCCATTTTGGAAAAAGGAGGGCAGATCCTTTCAGTTTGAAATTATTTGGGCCTAATATTAAATTCTACAGCAATCCCAAGAGCCAGAGATTAAGTGGATCTCTTATAGTCAAGCTATAATGATCAACTAAAGATAACTCAAATTCCAGAGTTATCAAAGAGAAACTTAGCTAGGTAAAAAGTCCTAATGAATAGATACTTAATACACTACATAATTCACAGCTTTGTATATTTGATGCAGTTACAGGTTTATCTGTTTCATAACTCATGGGGCCCTGGGAAATTAAGAAATCATAAATTACATGAGCTAGTAGTTTCACACTAAATGAAATAACTGTTCAAAGTACAAACAAGTGTACGTTTGTGGTCTATCAGAGCATTATCAAAGTTAAAAGTAATCAACTAGGTTCAGAGGATGAAAAATCATGCAGATGGTTAGAAAACGTACTCCTTTCAAAAGGTGTCAGCTGCTGTAAAAAATAAACAATAAAAAGAAAACAAGCCCTCTGAACATAAGAACATTCAGAATACACTCAACAGAGATGAATATACAGTGGCTTTCCAATTTTTTTTTTTCTTCTTCTGAGATGGTTCACTCTTGTTGCTCTGGTTGGAGTGCAATGGCATGATTTCCGCTCACTACAACTTCAGCCTCGTGGGTTCAAGCGATTCTCCCGCCTCAGCCTCCCATTAGCTGGGACGACAGGCATGCGCCACCATGCCTGGCTCACTTTTTTTTTTTTTTTATTTTTTGGAGACGGAGTTTCGCTCTTGTTGCCCAGGTGGGGGTACAATGGTGCAATCTCGCCTAACCACAACCTCCACCTCCCGGGTTCAAGTGATTCTCCTGCCTCAACCTCCTGAGTAGCTGGGATTACGGGCACCCACCACCACACCCGGCTAATTTTGTATTTTTAGTAGAGACAGGGTTTCTCCATGTTGTTCAGGCTGGTCTTGAACTCCCAACCTCAGGTGATCCACCTGCCTTGGCCTCCCAAAGTGCTGGGATTATAGGCATGAGCCACCACGCCTGGCCCAAATTCTGTATTTTTAGTAGAGACAGGGTTTCACCATGTTGGCCCGCTGGTCTCAAATTCTTGACCTCAGGTAATCCACCCACCCTGGCCTCCCAAAGTGCTGGGATTACAGATGTGAGCCACCAAGTCCGGCTAGCTTTCCAAGTATTAAAGGTCAGTGGTAATGTTGTAACAATCTCACAAAGCACTATCACTTCAAAGAAGCAAACTATGTCCCTGTTCTTCCCACTCCAGACAGGAAAGACAGATAGTCATGCCTCATCTTCAAAGGAGGTCTGAGTTCTCTTTTTCCTCAGTAACTAAGAAGAATAGATTATTCTACAAAACTGGCTGTTCCTAATAATTTAGTAATTTAACATTTTTCAGATCAAATAAATATTATGTTTTGATAAAAATATTTCCACATAGACTAAATACACTGTTTGGTTATAATGAGGTTTTGTGTGTGTGTGATCCCGAGAAAATTATCTTTAAAAAATTATTATCATTATTTTTATTATTTTTTATTTTTTAAGACAGGGTCTTGCTCTGTTGCCCAGGCTGAAATATAGTGGCACGATCTCGGCTCACTGCAACCTCTACCTCCCAGGTTCAAGCAATTCTCCTGCCTCAGCCTCCTGAGTAGTTGGGATTACAGGTGCCTACCACCATGCCCAGCTAATTTTTGTATTTTTAGTAGAGACGGGGTTTCACCAAAGTTGGCCAGGCTGGTCTCAAACTCCTGACCTCAAGTGATGATCCGCCTGCCCTGGCCTTCCTGTGTTGGGATTACAGGCGTGAGCCACTGTGCCTGGCCAAAAAATTACATTATTAAAACAACAGCTGTTTCACTGGGCAAAGAAGTTCCTGCAGCACTGGCTCCCAATAACCAAGACTGTCCTTACCTTACATAAGACAGCCAAACACAAACCCCAAAACAGACAAAGCAACTGACATTCATTTCCATGTCCTGTCCCCTTTCATTACAGAAGTCTAAGGCAAACTCTCTGATTTCTGTCCTGGATCCCTCTTCCCTTGAGGACTTAAAATTCCTAGAATTATCCATTTTCTTACATCAGTTTCTTCCTGCCCATTGCTCATTCCCATGAGCATATACACTGAATTTGCTCTAAGAAAACCCTGTCAACAATAAACAAAACCCTTCCTTGTCTCCAAATGACCATTTAGCTTAGTGCCCCCCTTTTCCTGCTCCCCATCAACATGTATGTTTTCAAAACACTCCTTCCACTCACTTCTTCTACATCTAGTTTCTGACTTAACCACTGCTGCAAAAAAATCGCCCACCCATCAGACTCAATGATGACCTCCTTGCTGTTATTTTTCCTTACCCACCTCAGGTAGCGCTAATCCAAATCTCCGGTTTGTGACACACTGTCAAGAGTCTATGTAAGGCCCTCATCATTTGATTTCTCCTGTATCCCTGATTGATTCCACTTCCATGACAACCTCCACCCTAGGTATCCACTATAGCTGTGTTAGTATAACTGAAAAATCCAGAAGGGCTGTGTGTGAGAGAGATTTAGACAAATAGTATTCTACTATAAACTAGGTGTTTTGTGTTTTCAACCAACTTTTAAGTCTTCTGGGACTGACTCACATAGTACTCTTTAGTATGAAACAGCATTTTATTCATCTATCCTTTTAATCAGTTCCAACTCTATATCCTATAAATGACATCCAAGACATAGATCCCTTATGGACAGACGTATATATGTTCTTCTAGTGAGCCTATGCAGGGATAAGACTGCTAGATCACAAAGGATCACAAACTTTTGCTCACCTGTTATTTTAACTTCCTTTCCTCCTTTCAGTAACACTTCATATACTTATTAACACCAAGTTTTCCCTTCTGCAAACTATTTGTTGTCCATCTTCTACTGATTTCCGTTTTTTGCTGTCGATTTACAAAAGTGCTTTGTGTGTTTTAGCTACTAATCTCTTGCCAGTTGAGGAATGTTTTAAAACTCTCCTCTTCCTATCAGTTGACTCCAAATAGAGTCCTTCACTAAAAAGACATTAACTTTGACAGAATAAAATCCATTAATATTCATTAATCCATTAATGTGGCTAATGCTTTTTGCTTTTATGATTACCTTCATCACCTAAACTGACATGTTTTCTGATATTTTCTTCAATTTGTTTAGTTTTACTTTCCAAACATATGATTTAACCAGTTTACGTGCTATAAAGCATGAATCTTAGCCTAATTTGTTTTTTCCCCAGTGAAGCAGGCCAGTTTCCTCTAACGACCTATCCCTTCCGCACTGATTTGTGATGTCCTATCTCATTTTATCTAAGTTTTATCTAATTTTATCTCATTTTATCTAACATTGACACATGCAAGAAGGAAGAGTTCCTTCTTAGGAGCCAAAGGGTCTCCCACCGTTTCTCTGGTTATCTGCCTGCCCTGTGCCACCCTCATGTGTGTCTATTACTACGGCTTTGAAACAGCTTCATAGCAGATAAGGCAAGTATCATTCCCCCCATGCCCTAGTTATGCTGTTCCTTTCAAAGTGACTTTATTATAATACATTTTGCTTTTCCTTACAGATTTTAAAATAAGTCTATCAATCACCTCAAAACAATCCTGCTGGGATTTTAACTTGAACTACATCAAATTTATAAATGAATTCAGAAAGAACTTACATCTTTACAATGTGAAGCTGTCTCATCCATGAACATAGCACCTCTCCATTTTGAACAAAAGACTAAACATCTTTATCACCTTTAAAATAGTTTAAAGTGTTTTCCATAAATGTCTCATGCATTCATCATTAGACTAATTACTAACAGGTATGCAGTTCCAGTTACCATGATATTTTCTTTCATATTTTCTAACTGGCTACTGCTGCTACAGAGGGACACGACTTATTTTTTTGCACATCCATCTTGTGCCCAAATATTGATGCTACTGGCGTTTCTATGTAGGTCATCTGCAAATGATCAGAACCGTGTCTCTTCCAATTATTCATTGCTCCATTTTTGTCATTTTAATGAACTATATCACTGAATATCTATAGCAGCTGTCATCATCTACAACTGTTCCATCAATTGTTGCTTCGTCTATTTTGAATTATTATATATATACATATTCACAATCAATTGTATACGCTTGGCTAACTGTTCCTTTTACTGGTATCTAGTGTCTTTGCCCCTCTGAATTGTTCTCATGTTAAAGTAAATGTTGATTATAAACCTGCAACTCCAGCTTTCTTTGGTTCATGTTTGTTCGCCGTATAATTTTCCTATTTTAAAAAAGGGACAGGGTCTCACTTTGTTGTCCAGGCTGGTCTCAAATTTCCAAGCTCAAATGATCCTCTGGCCTCTGCCTCCCAAAATGCTGGTATTACAGGCATGAGCCACTGCACCTGGCCATCTTTTTCCATTTTTTCATCTTAAACCTTTCTAGCCTTTTTTTATTTCTGGCAGGTAACACTGTTCCCGGAACTTACGTTTTTAAATACATTCTAAAGGTCTTGATATAGCTGTTTATGTATACACTCATTCAGTTATATTCCCTTGGCATTAAAAGCCCTCTCAATCTCAACTCTCCACTCCTTCTCTAAGAAAATCTTGGTCTTATACTTTTTTTCTCTCCCTCTGAGATCCTTATTACACATATATTAACACTTCTCTATCCACTTTATTGCTTTTTCTTTCCTATTTTCTGCTTCTATCCTTTCGTGATAACTTGTGGGAATCTGAGTGGACATTCTAGCTTGCCTATACATTCTTCAGTTGTATCCATGTACTAGCCACTCCATTTACTGAGTTCTCTAACGATTGTGTCCTCTATCCCCAACCAGCTCCTGTTTATTGTTCTTTATGGTTTCTCCTTCTTGCTTCATGTTTCCACCATGCTCTTTCTTTGAGATATTTAATATGCTTATAGCTAAATCTTATTCTGATTATTCCAATAATTTTGCTTTATCTGCTCCATGTTGTTCGGTTTGTTACTTTTCTCTTATAGTGACTATACTCCAGACAGGAAATGCAGATGTCCCCCTCTGAATGCATGCTCCCCACGGCGACCAGGCACATCAGCTACAAAGGAACACTGCAGGAACAAGTGGCTATAGCCTAGGACCACTTAGCTTCTGTATCTCTACTGATGAGTAGGGTAGAGAGTCATGGGGATACAACTCTGGGAATAAGCATTTCAATATTATAATCTCTAAGTCTACCCTGATACTTACCCTTCTGAATTCTGACTTCCTTGGTTACAGTAATTCAGTCTTAGGGATGGGAGGGAACAAGTGAACTTTCAAGAACCAAGCAATCCAACTATATCCACTGCTAATTACTCCTCATAGGAGCTGGGATACAATGCCACCCTAATGCTACCCACTGCTTTTGGCAGATATGAGCTGGTTGCAACTTTCCTGCCCTGCACCACAAAGTAACATAAGGGTAGTACTCTAGCCCAGGGTAATGAGGGGAAGAAAAAAAGGGTGAAAACCTAAGAAATTCCTTTCTACTTTAATTCCCATCTATAGGAATTCTAGTCTGCTCTACTTACTATTTCCTTCCCATCCCAAGAACCCAATCACATCCTAGGCTGCCCCAGAGTTTCTCACAATATCTATCAGTTTAACATCTTCAACTACATTTCCTGGCTTCAGCAATGTCACTCCCAAAAGAGAGGGCCATTAACCCATGATCATTTGACATCAAGTAAACAGCATCACAATCTAACTAGAGGCTTAAGCCAAAAACTTCAGAATCATCCTCCCTTCTTAAACTCCCCCCTCAATTCTATCACCAAGTCTTCTAAGTACTCTCTCCAAAATTTACCCCCAATATCCTGAATTCCTCTCCATTTCTACAGCTACCACCCAAATCAAGCCACGACTATCTTTCTCCTGGGCTACTATAGTAGCCCCTTGACTGGTCAACTGCATTTATGCTTACCTTTCCACAGATTACTCTCCACATAGCAGCAGCAAATGGTGTGTAAAAAACGTCAACTGGTATTATGTTACTACTCCCCCAGTCTAAATGACCAACCAAATAAAAAGCTTTCAGTACCTTCTCACTGAACTGAGAATGAAACATCAACCTGCAGCTTACAGGGCTGTATCTGGCTCTCATTTCTCCAATCTTATTTCATTTCTCTTTACCCCTTATCAGCTATTCACTTCAGCCATACCAGCCTAATCTCTTTCTTCATAAGACTCAGTTCCCATCTCATGGCATTACATTCTTGACATTCCACCCCACCTCCCGAACAATACTTTCTTCTTCTGGATCTCAGCCAGGTCTCAAGAGCAGCCTCCCAATATCGCCACTCACAACAATTCATCATATTGGCCTATCTGTCTCCTCCACAGAACTGATTACAATCTGAAATTAGCCAAAGCGTCTATAGCCATGCCACCCTAAATTCACCCAATCTTGTCTGAAATTGGCCAAAGAAATAGAGCCATCTCCCTACTGGGCACTGAGAATCGAAGTTGGTGCCCAAGAAAAGTACTCCTTGCCTGTCTGCTCCCTGTCCAGGCAACCTACAGTGACCGCTACACAATAGAGGTAACAGCGGAGGACTGCAGGAAACAGAAAGCACATCTAAGTTTCAAAATAGAAGAGGATTTGCCACAACTGACTACAAAAAAATTGGTCCCTGGCAAAACAGTGCACATGTATCCAATTAACACTTTCATATGTTAAATACAGCGATCAAAAAAAAAAAATATTCCAGTCACATCAATATACAAAAGACTCATTTCTAAAAGCTGAATCTGTTCTCACTTCTCTTTTGTGAGGGATAATTCTATGTAATGTCACTATGTTCCACTTGCAATAAACATAACCAAATAATTAAATCTATGTTTCAGGTTCTAAATAGGATATAAACCAAATTTGGTAACCCTCCTAAAAAAAAGTCTAGGCCGGGCATGGTGGCTTACACCTGTAATCCCAGCATTTTGGGAGGCTGAGGCGAGCGGATCATGAAGTCAGAAGATTGAGACCATCCTGACTAACACAGTGAAACCCCGTTGCTACTAAAAACACAAAAACAGGCCAGGCGCGGTGGCTCAAGCCTGTAATCCCAGCACTTTGGGAGGCTGAGACGGGCGGACCACGAGGTCAGGAGATCGAGACCATCCTGGCTAACACGGTGAAACCCCGTCTCTACTAAAAAATACAAAAAACTAGCCGGGCGAGGTGGCGGGCGGCTGTAGTACCAGCTACTCGGGAGGCTGAGGCAGGAGAATGGCATAAACCCAGGAGGCGGAGCTTGCAGTGAGCTGAGATCCGGCCACTGCACTCCAGCCTGGGCCACAAAGAGAGACTCCGTCTCAAAAAAAAAAACACACACACAAAAACTAAAACAAAAATTAGCCAGATGTGGTGGTGGACGCCTGGTGGCAGGCGCCTATAGTCCCAGCTACTCAGGAGGCTGAGGAGGGAGAATGGCGTGAACCCGGGAGCCAGAGCTGGCAGTGAGCCGAGATCGCACCACTGCACTCCAGCCTGGGTGACAGAGTGAGACTCTGTCTCAGAAAAAAAAAAAAAAAAAAAATTCTGTACACCCTATAGCATCCCATTAACAAAGTGAAAGTAAAATTGCATCAAATTACAACAGGAATAGGGTGTGACTCTTGGTTCAGAATTGCAGTTGACGCCACAGCCCACAGCTTATTACAAAGACTAAAAACTAAAATTAAACAAGGCATCTTAATACAACCAATAATTATTGGCCTGTATAAACCAGAAATGATTAAACAAGATGGCGGAACTTGTATGGTTAAAAAGAAAGGTGTAACTTCAAAGTAGATTGAACATACACCATTTCCTTCCCTCCTGAAACCCCACTAAAACACCAAAGAGATTTTTAAAAATAGCACTGACCAATTAGAACAAAAAGGACAGAAGAGGAGACAAGAGTAACCAAACTTTGGAAGCTGCAAAGCAGAGGGATGAATGGAACTAACTTAGCAAGTCCAAGAATGTGAAGTCCAACTGGGAAGCAATAGACCTCTATAAGGATGGCTGGAAGGAAACTATTGCTCCTTCATCCCAGCAAAAAATGACAAGAGATTTTATCTCTAGAAAGGATAAGCAGTCTCTGACCTCGGTGACAGCAAGAAGGATGAGGATACTATGTAGGAAAAAAAAAAAAAAAAGAAGTAAATGTGTATATACCAAATGTTTGAACACCTCTCCTCCCTGACTCCTATCCCAGCCCTCTTCCCACACTCAGCTCCCTGCCATGCCTACACTTCCCAGGTAAAATATTTGATGATTCTTTTTTGGGAACTGAGACCTGACAAGAAAAATAAAGACTAAAGACACTGATAGTCTGGGTGCAGTGGCTTGCACCTGTAATCCCAGCACTTTGGGAGGCCAAGACGGGTGGATTACCTGAGGTCAGGAGTTCGAGACCAGCCTGACCAATATGGCAAAACCTCGTCTCTACTAAAAATAAAAATATTAAGGCCGGGCACGGTGGCTCACGCCTGTAATCCCAGCATTTTGGGAGGCCAAGGTGGGTGGATCACAAGGTCAGGAGATCAAGACCATCTTGGCCAACACGGTGAAATCCTGTCTCTACTAAAAAATACAAAAAATTAGCTAGGCACAGTGGCGGGCGCCTGTAGTCCCAGTTTCTTGGGAGGCTGAGGCAGGAGAATGGCGTGAACACAAGAGGCGGAGCTTGCAGTGAGCCAAGATCATGCCACTGCACTCCAGCCTGGGCGACAGAATGAGACGCCGACTCAAAAAAAACAAAAAACAAAAAACAAAAATTAGCCGGGTGTGGTGGTGTGCACCTGTAGTCCCAGCTACTTGGGAGGCTGAGACAGGAGAAATGCTTAAACCCAAAAGGCAGAGGTTGCGGCGAGCCGAGAATGGGTCACTGCACTCTAGCCTGGGCAACAGAGTGAGACTCCATCTGAAGAAAAAAGAAAAAAAGACATTGACGTAATGGTGGGGTGGGGCTTCCTAATGAAATGCCAAAGGTCAACAAGCCCACCCTTTCACTCAGAGCTTCTGGTGTTTTCACCTTTTATATATATAATAAAATACATATTATAACTGCACCTAAACGCAAAACCTTACCATAAAGAATGAAACTAATGTTGGGTTTTACCATGCTATGGCACCCCTCAGATCACATTTGCCTTCCAGAGTGCAACCATAAATGGGTTCATTTTTGTAAAAGTATCTGAAGATTTCATGTTTTCCTAGGCATCTTTCTTAACTTGTTGCTAATCAAATTTATTCTTTTTAAAGTAACATTTTTTAAATGGAGATGGTATTTCACACAACATGAAATTCACCATTTTAAAGTGTACGTCTCAGTGGTTTTTAGTACTATGGTTTTATTTACTATGCCGTGCAACCATCACCACTACCTCATTCCACAGCATTTCCATCACCCCAAAAGAAACCTTGTACCTATCAGCAATCCCAGTTCCCACCTCCTTCCTTCCCCTGACAACTACTCATCTTTCTGTCTCTACAGATGTGCCTATTCTGGACAATACATATGAATGGAATCATACAATATGTGACCTTCTGAACCTGACTTATTTCACTTAGCACAATGTTTTCAAGGTTCATTAGTGAACACAGATCTTCACTTCTCTTTATGGCTGAATATTATTCCATTCATTGTAAGAACAGATCTATTTATCCATTTATCAACTACACACACATTTGGGTTGTTTCCACTTTTTGGCTACCATGATGTTCCAATCTACTTTTTAGTTTCTTGTTCTTAAATGTGAGTAGACCACCAGAAACCATTACCACATAAAAAAAGAAATTAATAGAAAGGACTATAAACACTAAAATGAACAGGAAAAACCAACTGGGGAGACAGGAACCATGCAAAAAGAGAACAACTTTTAGCTAACTTTAAAATTATCATTAATAAACTTTAGCTAATAAAAAATACCACATCCACAAAATAAAGGACTATTCAGAGAACCAGAGTTCCAGGAAACTAAAAATACGCTAAAAAGAATTCAATGGATTTGGGAGAAAAGTTGAGGTGGCCTCCAAGAAAGGAAAACAAAAAGAAAATGAGATGAAAGATAGAAAAAATTAAAGAAAATGAGAAGATTAAAGAAAGTTTCAAAAATGTACCTCCCATATACCCTCTTCTCTGGAAACCTGAAGGACAGGCCTCGCTAACATGAGTGACCAAGAAAGATGACGGGGGTGGAGCCCTTGGGACCCAACCCAAGGATAAGGACTACTATTTCAGGAATATCATCATGCACCACACACAGAACAAACTTATAGATTAACTGATGCACCTGATCATGAGAGACTTAAACATTCAAAAAAAGACAGACTGGCATTAATTTAGTAACAAGTAGAAAATTAAATAAACATATAAAACAATAAATCCAAGGAAAACACAGAGTTTGGAAGGAAATGGAAAGGCAATTACAGCATACTACATGGCTTAGCTGAAGATATCTTTCACATAGTCAAAATAACAAAAATGGATCTAAAAATTTCAAGACAACCCCCTAATGAGGATGAGGGAACAGGAAGGGTGTGTGCAAGGGTTGGGCTGGGAACAGGGGTAGTTCCTGAAGCAGGAAATAGAAACGCCTAAAACTGAAAAATCAAGGAGTTACAACATGGGAATGTTACTCAGAAATATGGAAGGAGGGCCAGGCAGGATGGCTCATGCCTGTAATCGTAGCACTGTGAGAGGCCAAGGCAGGTAGATCGCTTGAGTCCAGTAGTTTTGAGACCAGCCTAGGCAACATGGGAAAAAGTCTGCCCCTACTAAAAACACAAAAATTAGCTGGACATTATGGGGTGAGCCTGTAGTCCCAGTTACTCAAGACACTGTGATGGAAGGACCACCTGAGCCCAAGAGGTTGAGGCTGCAGTGAGCCATAATTGCACCACTGTACTCCAGCCTGGGGGACAGGAGTGAGACCCTGTCTCAAATAAATAAATAAATAAATAAATAAATAAATAAATAAATAAATATGGAAAGAAATTTCCAAACGACTCATTAAGAATAGAAAATAGTTACTTGGGGTCCAACACAGTGGCTCACGCCTGTAATCCCAGCACTTTGGGAGGCCAAGGCGGGCAGATCACGAGGTCAGGAGATTGAGACCATCCTGGCTAACACGGTGAAACTCCGCCTCTACTAAAAATACAAAAATTAGCCGGGCACGGTGATGGGCACCTGTCGTCCCAGCTACTTGGGAGGCTGAGGCAGGAGAATAGTGTGAACCCAGGAGGCGGAGCTTGCAGTGAGCCAAGATCACGCCACTGCACTCCAGCTTGGGCGACACCCGTCTCAAAAAAAAAAAGAAAGAAAATAGTTACTTAGGGGATGGGGGTGCCTGATGTTCTTTATAATGGGCCAGATAGAAATCTTTGACGATTTTAAACTCTGTATATGTACAAATGGAACTTATGCTCATTCTGTTTTTAAAAAGCTGAGACGGGCCGGGCGTGGTGGCTCAAGCCTGTAATCCCAGCACTTTGGGGGGCCGAGGCGGGCGGATTACGAGGTCAGGAGATCGAGACCATCCTGGCTAACATGGTGAAACACCGTCTCTACTAAAAAATACAAAAAACTAGCCGGGCGAGGTGGCACATGCTACTCGGGAGGCTGAGGCAGGAGAATGGCGTAAACCTGGGAGGCAGAGCTTGCAGTGAGCTGAGATCTGGCCACTGCACTCCAACCTGGGCAGCAGAGCGAGACTCTGTCTCCAAAAAAAAAAAAAAAAGCTGAGACTACAAAAATGTCCTGAAGAAAACAAATCTTAATAAGTACCTTTAACTCAGGAAATAAAAGTATGTGTCTATCCCTCATGGGGTTATGAATGGCTTCTAAGCAATTTAGTGCTTTCCAGTGAAAATAAAGCAACTCCTGCTAAAACAAAAGTACCTTAGGAAAAAAGAAAAATAATAAAGTAACTCTCAACAATGGCTAAAATTTGGGGCACAAATTGATCAAAAGATTAAACATAAAGCACATTTATGAAGATACACTGACTCAAGCTATATAAAAGCCATTTATCTCACCAGGTACAGCATTAACAACTCACTTCTCTTCTTTTGTAGTAGACTTGTCCCTTTGTACATTACACTTCCTTCTCCAACACTCCAATCTTACTGTTACCAGACTGTCTCTGCACTCCACTCTGCCTGAACATACTTCCCACAGTTAACTCCCAGTCACGTGGGTCTCAGTGTAAAGATCATCTGTTCATAGAGGTTATCTGATCTCTCCAGAAAGTATCCTGTCCCCTTCGTTCTAGATCATACTAGAGTCTTTATCTCAATCTGAAATGGTCACTTCCAGAAGGAAGAAACCTCATCTGTCTTGTTCACCACTTCATCTCCCACACTTCTAAGAGCGCTTGGCACACACTAGGCACTCAAATATCAAGTTAACGAACCATGACTACTTACCTCAACATTGTTAGTTTTAAGAGTCTTACTGTATTCGCAAGATTTCTTTTGAGGAATAAGTAAAAATTTGTAAATAAGTAAAATTTTGCTCCCACCTCTTACCTGCCACACACACAAAAATCCTTCCAAACGCAACTGAATGCTTACACTAAAGAATTTTTTGCTGTTTTTCTCAAATTTTAACTGGGAATCTTATCGTTTGTCAACTCTACTTGAGTAAAAAGGAGAGAAAAACCAGAATAGGATGTGCTGGGGTTGGGCACGCTGTTACACAGAGCAGCTGCCATGAGGAGTAAGAAACTGGGGCCGGGTGCGGTGGCTCACGCCTGTAATCCCAGCACTATGGGAGGTCAAGGCGGGCGGATCACAAGGTCAGGAGATACAGATCATCCTGGCTAATACGGCAAAAACCAGTCTCTGCTAAAGATACAAAAAATTAGCAGGCCGTTGTGGCATATAGTCTCAGCTACTCGTGAGGCTGCGAGGCAGGAGAATGGCGTGAACCTGGGAGGCGGAGCCTGCAGCGAGCTGAGATCGCACCACCACTGCACTCCAGCCTGGGCAACACAGCAAGACTCCGTCTCAAAAAAAAAAAAAGAAACTGGGAAGTTTGATGTGTAGAGAAATTTAGGATTCATTACTACTACTTTGTGTTCGATGTAATTCACCCTTTGCTATCTCCTCAAGAAAACTACAGCAGAGGTCTCTGTTATTTACAAATAAAACAAATGCAAATGAGAAACTATGTCCTCTGAGAAGTCCTCCTTTACCTGTGTATCAATAAACATTTCCTTCAGTGTTACCTCTGGACTTGGTATGTTATTAGCACCCCGAGTTGTGTCTATTAGCTCCAATGAGCAGAGGGTTAAGTGTTTTCAGCCAGGTGCAGTGGCTCACGCCCGTAATCCCAGCACTTTGGGAGGCCGAGGCTGGTGGATCACCTGAGATCAGAATCAGAAGTTCGAGACCAGCCTAACATGGTGAAACCCCTTCTCTACTAAAAACACAAACTTAGCCAGGCCTGGTGGCACATGCCTGTAATCTTAGCTACTTGGGAGGCTGAGGCAGGAGAATTACTTGAACCTGGGAAGCGGAGGTTGCAGTGAGCTGAGATAGCACCATTGCACTCCAGCCTGGGCAGCAAGAACAAAACTCCATCTCAAAAAAAAAAAAGTTTCCTCTGTATTGCCAGTATCTAGAACAGTGGCTGGCACAAATGTCTGTTCAACATGAAATCTAAAAGCAGTATCTAAATCAAAAAGGTCAATTATTTTAACCATACTTTTTTTTTTGTTTTTCTTTTGAAATGGAGTCTCGCTCTGTCACCCAGGTTGGAGAGCAGTGGCGCGACTTCGGCACACTGCAACCTCCGTCTCCCGGGTTTAAGCAATTCTCTGCCTCAGCCTCCTGAGTAGCTGGGATTACAGGCACCCACAACCATGCCCGGCTGATTTTTGAACTACTCTCTCATTTTCACTCAGCAAGGTAAAGAGGTAACTTGAAAAGTTTGGAGAGGCATACAAATGAAACACATACTTACTGTTTCAAAAGTATTCAATACCACCAAAGGGAAAAAAACATTAAAATAATCTCCATAATTGTGAAATCTGACAGGCACAGGTCTTGAGATGGACTGACAAAGACTTGCAGGGGGCCCACACTGATCAAAGTTCAAAAACATTTCATATTTCCATTTTAAGACCTCTTTAACGAAGGTGTCAGAGACAGACTGTGATGACAAGAGAATGTTTACTGGAGAGGAAGATGGAAAATATTTGCTTTCAGCAAATGGAACTTTGCAACCTTGCCTGTTGGAATTATTCGGAGACTGAGGATGAAGAACATTGCTCGAATTTTTCATTTCACCCACTGGCTTCTGAGCTACGAGGGGAGCTGGCTGTGGTACTTTCAAAATTGACTGTATCCCCTTTGACTTATTTTTTAGAGATGGTGAAAGTGCTGAAGAAGTTTCCAAAGATTTAGAAAGACCAGCAATTCGTGAAGTACTCTTTGAGCTAAAAATCTTAGCAGTGGTAGGTCTCAAAGGTTTAGATGCAGAAGGAGGCAAACCAGGTTTACGAAATACATCTTCATCTGCTGCTTTCACTTCAGAGTGTTGTGGGCAGTATTCACCCTGGTTTTTTGTGGTTTCAAGACAATCTTTGTACTTACACTTTGTGCCACTCAAAGATTCCAACTGAGGCAGACTTACAGAATCTTCTTCAACCTGAACTGTATCTTTTCCATGAATTAGTTCAATGAATTTAAAATTGTCATTCTCCATTTGTGAACATAAATCCATATCTTCAGGATCATTTTGTGTTAAAAATAAGTTATCTTCCTCTATATCACTGCTGGAGTCAGGCTCTCCCTCGTTCAAAGTTGCCATCTCTGTATGATGTGCTGTCGGATCACCTCCACCCAGAGGGTCCTCTGAAGTACAGACAATTACTTCACTTGTTGGTATTGTTCCATTTAACACTATAGAATCACATTGGTTCAAAGGGCAAGCACCATCAGTCGCTGGAGACCCATGTTTTGCTTTTATGGTTTCTGGTTCAGAAGGCATGCATTTTATTAATTGTTTTTCATTACTGTTGGCAAGTACCTCAGTTCCTCCTGTACAATCATAATCTGACCTATCAGATTCTGGTACAAGTAAGTCAGAATTCTGTGCTGTATGAGGCCCTGCTCTTGTAGTATCTGTACTTTCACAATCAGAAAGTCTTTGTCTATTTTTTTGTGATTTGGGTCTGATCTGCCTTTGCATCTGAAGTTCTTGACTAGTCAGCAGTTTCTTATTATTTCTGACAGACAGGTTCTGAGGAGAAATTAATTTAGTCTTTTTTCGAGTATCAACTACTCCAACAGTTTTGCCATGATCACGTAACTGAGCTACATAATCCAAAGATCGCTGGGACAACTCAAATGCCCTACGAGGACCCTTTTTCAGGCCAAGTTTCTCCACTGTTGAAGTTGGTTCAGGACACTGACGAAATTTCTTTGGTGGCACTATAGCAGGAGTCGTCCTACAACTGAGGTAATTTGAACTTCTATTCTGTCCTTTTTTGGCATCCGAATGGGTTTTCTTAGAGGTCTTAGAAACTGGAACTTTCCTCACGGGTTCTATGTAAGTACAAAGCTTTGAAGATTTCTTTTGTGAAACCGTAGTGGCTCTCTGAATACTTGAATTGGGAGTTGTAGTCCTTCTATCTATACTTTTAAAATCATTTCCAATAAGATCTCTCTTATTAGTATCAGACTGGCCCTCATTTCCGACAGAAGATGAAGGCCTCACAGGATCTTCAGGAATTGGTTTTTCAGATCGTTTTCTCTTAGGCTTTTTTACTTCAATTTCACAAAATTCCTCAACAGAAATACGACTGCTCTGCGGTCTTGCGTGTTCTTCAATACCCTCTGCCCCTTTTTTAACAACTTCAGAAACATAATCTGTACAATCCTGACCATTTGTGGTATTGGCTATAGGAGTCAAACATTTTTTCTCACCATCTTGAACTGAATTATTATTGTCTAGATGATCTTGCCAAACGGAAAACACTTCAGATGCACTTTCAAACTCAAAACACTGAGAATCAGATTCCTCAAACTGAAAAAGAGACTTCGTCTTTTCTTCCTTTACTGGATTCTTTTTCTCCTTGACTGTTGAAATGTGCTGCTTTGGACGTTCCTTCTCAAGGCATCTTTTGTCTTTAGTGAGTTTCTCAAGACTCAGGATTCTTTCATCATCATCATCATCATCAGAATCTGAAATAATAATCACCTGTCCACGGGAGCAATCGCCAACATTATTTTGGTTAGCTGTGAAACATCTTTTATCTTCTTTTCCTTTCCTTTGTAGCTGGGATGAGTTCTGAGGGGAATCAGATGGAAACGTGATAACACTGGCTTGAGCTAGTAAAGATAATTTGTGAAGGTCTCTGTCTATCTGAGAATCCGTTAAGGTGTCAGATTTAGGGCTGATGCCAGGGGCCTGTTCTCTTGTCAAGTTAGAATAAATCACATTGGTACTATTACTCATCGCCTCATCTCTTGATTCAGGTACAGTCATAAGATCTTTAAAGGAAGATGATTTCTTCTCTAAAGTATTGGCCATTTCTGTAAAGGGGATCGAATCTTTATCATCAACATGAAATTCCTGTATTTCACAATTGTTTTCATGGGAATAGAAAATATCTAACTCTTCATTCTTTAATTGCTTCTCTTCTGGCAATAAATTGTTTTGAGATTTTTGTTCTCCATTCTTATTATCATCCAGAACACCACTAGGGTCTAAAGAAAGATTGTGTATGAAACCATCTCCTTTCTGAACTCCTGTATCTTTCCTTGAATAGAAACGCTCAATGTTAGATACAGTCAAATTTTCGTCTAAATTGATAGTATTGTTGACCAAAGTACTCTTCCTGTGTTGCTTCTTTATTACATGTGATAACTTTGCACAGATTTCATCTTTCTGTACCTTAGTTTTTTGTTTTGAGGTTTTAGCAAAAGCATCATCCTTTAAAGAGAAATCTTCATTTGATGTGGACACTTTTTCCAAAGCATCAGTGCTAGAATCAGTCAACAAACGTGTTGATACTATTATTCCTCTGTCACATCCCCTTTCTGGACCATTTCTTGAAGTACAATCCTCTGGTGTATATGAGGAATTCTCTTTTACAGACTTCTGCTTCCTTGTACTTATTTTAATTTCATCTTCAGCTCTTTCAGTAAAAATGTTTTCACTACTCTGCTTTAAGCATGACCCAGCTGAGAGCTGGTCTTCTAGTTTCACATCCTTTATATAGTTTTGCTCATCATTGTCACCTTCTACAGTGTTATCTGCTTTGATCAATACACTGTCTTGCGCTTTCATGGGTTCTTTAGAAAATGTTGGGCTGGAAGCTTCCAAACAATGCATATCTTTTCTAGACTTCTTCCCTATTTGTTCACTTTCTTCTTTATTATAAGATGCAGGAGAGGTTTTACATGTAGAAGTCAGATCCACAAACGTGTTACATGGAGGTGCTTTGAATTTTATGTTTCTAATAATTTGCTTTAAACAAGTTTGTAGCTCGTGGGTTTCCTGACTAGTCAACTGCCAACCTAGAGATAAATTTCCTCTAAGGAATAAGTTGAGTTTATCCCAGAATCGCTTGCAAAGAGATTGCTGCCCAAGCTGATAACCTTCTTTAAGGAGACTTCTAATCAGCTGCACACAAGCAAGTTGTACAGAGTTAGATGGCATGGAATGCAACGACAGTGATGATATCATTGCTGTTCCTTTGGAGCAATTTCCAGATGATTTCTCAGAACTCCGTGTAAATGCAGTGGTAGGAAGCTTGGCACATTTGACGACAGCTTCTACCCATTGCTGGGAACTTACCCACAACAAATGCAAACATTTTTTATTTCTATGCAGTTCAATCACTGATACCAAAATTAGAAGAAAAAATTCAGTGACTTTGTCACACATGGCATCTGTTTGGTTGAGGACATCTTTGACTTCAGAGTACAGATGATGAACAACCTCTACTATGTAAGCCACACCCAAATCCTTAAGATCCATGAGGGACTGGACAAAAGGGATGAACCACAGAAATGTGCTGTTATGAACACGCATGTCTTGACCAATATCTGACTGAAGCACACTGGCTAATGTTTCCATTTCTTCATACATGTTAGGACAATAATCTGGGCAAATGGCTGTTCTCCATCCAGAATCCTAAAAAGAAAGAAATGCTGGTGTTCAGATAAATAAGCACCACTTATGACAGGTTCAACATCCAAGTCGTTAAGAAAAATATGTTTCCCAACTCTCTTATTTTGGTTTACCACATCGTTATTATGGTATACAATGGAATGGTGTAATTGTGGCATACGATTATATCACAATCGTAATATACCTAACTCCAAAGAAACTAAAAATATAAACTGAATTTTGAGGTTAAAGTTTCATAAAAAGACAAATTGATAACACTTTTATGTACTCTCAGCTTTTTTCCACTAGCTAGTTTTGATTTCTAGTCATACCACGTATGTCCCCATAAACTTTCCATCTTACCTAAATGTACTTAGAAATTAATTTTCCAAAGTATACACACTGTAGTTAGAGTCCATCTTCCCCAATGCACAATACACCTGCTGTTCAATGAGAAGGTCTTTTACATAGTAGTAGATTGAGAACAGCTACATATCATAAAATCAACAACTCAACAAATTATATAAAATAGTCTACACAATACAAAGGCAATAAAATAGCATCTTAATTTAAGTGTTTTATACCTTTTTGGTCTTTTCAGGATTATAATTGTAAACGATCTGGCTGCAAGTCACCATATCATCCAAATACGACTCTGGTTCTAACTTGGTCCTTAAATATTAAGAATAAATAGAAATTACTGAAATTAAGGGGGGAAAAAAGGGCAGAAACACCTCTTGTTAAGAAATTCAGTGGAATACACTGTCTTATAAAGATGATGTATAAATCCTGACATGAGCTGAACTAACCTTACAGAGCTGTTCCGTATATGTTGGATCTCTCTATTGTAGCTTGCATTGTTGATAATGGTTTGAAATGCCTCAATAGGATCAATAAGCTGACCCCAGACCTTAGATCCAAGGCGGTCCAGAATCACCATAAAACAGTGTAATGCTGGCCAGAAAGGATCCACACTATCATCTGAAATACAATGGCACAAATCGTTGAATTACTAAACAGTTAGAAAAACATACTAAAATACATTGAGAATTAAGCATTCTTTATCTGGTGAGTAGCAACCAAACTAAAAGCCAAGCAGCAAATAATTTAAAGTAGCACGCCACCAATCCTTAGACACACATAGGTTTTAAAAAGCAGGTACATTTTCAAGATTTTTTTTCAAGCAATACTATGATGCTTCTGAAAAAAAAAAATTAATGGCAAATTATTTAATGGGCTAGAAAACAGTAAAACAGTCTAGGTAAACACAGTCTTTTCACACCCTATTTGCCATACCAGAAACAACCTTTTCTAACTTAGCTCCTCAACCCCTCCCAAAACTTTGTAGTCCCATCCTCCAATAACTAACAGAAAAGAAGATGAAAAAATATAAAGGAAAGAGAAAGAAACTTGGTATTTACAGATCTACATGAAGCCCACAACACAAGAAATTCTCTTTCAGCATGATCCTGAATTTTGTGTCATGCAGTTAGTGTAAACGACTAAATTCTTTTTTTTTTTTTGGAGACGGAGTCTTGCTCTGTCGCCCAGGCTGGAATGCAGTTGCGTGATCTTGGCTCACTGCAAGCCCCGCCTCCCAGGTTCACGCTGCTCTCCTGCCTCAGCCTCCCCAGTAGCTGGGGCTACAGGTGCCCACCGCCACGCCTGGCTAATATCTTCTATGTTTTAGTAGAGATGGGGTTTCACCATGTTAGCCAGGATGGTCTCGATCTCCTGACCTCGTGATCCGCCCGTCTCGGCCTCCCAAAGTGCTGGGATTACAGACGTGAGCCACCGCAACCAGTCAATGACTAAATTCTTTAGCTAAGGAGTAAGGCAAAGATGAACACTCTTCATCCATCTGTATCTCAACGTGGCTTTGCTATTATCTACTTTTCAACCAACTTCTCGTTTCTCTATTAGATATGCAGTAGCAATATACTGTCCTACTCAAAGACCTTCAATGGCTACTTAATGTCTTCCAAGAAAATTAAAAGTCCTCAGTCAAGAACTTAAAAGATACTGATCTGTTTATTTCCATTTTTATTTTTCATATTCCTGTAATCATATACTATCTACAGCAAAAATAGATCACTGCCTTTTTCCAAAATAAGCCCTAGAATGCCCTTGCTTCTAGCACAACTTATCAAAATCCTACTCATCCTTAAAAGTTCAGCTTAAATGCCTCCTCCTATATATTAAACATTCCCCCACTTCAGTCATCTACAGTACTCTTCTGAGGCAAGTGCTGGAATTCACTCAGTTACTGCTAGTTGGTAAGTCATCCTAGAACTTGGGACTTTCCTTCCCTCATACTTCTCAGACTTTGCCACAGTCATCTGAACTTTCTTATATATTTTTCTATCCTCCACTGCATCTGAAATAGTGCCTGTGTCTAGTAAGCTTACAAGAAAGAAAGTAGCTAGGTGAAGACCATTATGAAAAGTTTCTCAAAGAGGTAATTAAAATTTTGAAGACGAGGCTGGGTTCAGTGGCTCAGGCCTGTAAATCCCAACACTTTGGGAAGCCGAGGCAGGAGGACTGTTTGAGGTCAGGAGTTCAAGACCAGCCTAGGCCACATAGTGAGAGCTGGGTAAGGTGGCACATGCCTGTGGTCCCAGCTACTAGGGAGTCAGAGGCAGCAGGATGACTTGAGCCTGGGAGGTTAAGGCTGCAATGAGACCTGATTGAGCCACTGCACTCTAGGGTGGGTGATAGAGTAAGATCCTGTCTCAAAAGAAGGAAGAAAAAAAAAAAAAAAGGTGCTTTTTTTTTTTTTTTTTAAGATGATTAAGGGAGCTAGCTTAACAGAAAGGACAGAATTATACATGTAGTTAGGCAAAGGGAAAGAAACGAACAATTTATGCAGTAAATGTTGGCAAAAGAGTAATAGCCTTAATCAGATATAATCTAGCAAGAAAATATATGCCACAGGCCAGGCGTGGTGGCTCACACTTGTAATCCTAACACTTTGGGAGGCCAAGGCAGGCGGATCACATGAAGCCAGGAGTTCAAGACCAGCCTGGCAAACATGGTGAAACTCCATCTCTACTAAAAATACAAAAATTAGCCAGGTATGGTGGCGCATACCTGTAATCCCAGCTACTTGGGAGGCTGAGGCAAGAAAATTGCTTGAACCCAAAGGCAGAGACTGCAGCTGGCCAAGATTACACCACTGCACTCCAGCCTGGGTAAGAGAGAGAGACTTGGTCTCAAAAAGAAAAAACAAAACAAAACAAAATATATATATATATGCCCTATCGACAAAAGAATAACAATATATTTATATCAGAATCTCCCACAAATGAGTTTATATACAACATTCAAGTTGCATGAAGGGAAGAGAATGAGGGGAAAAATTATATTCGTTATGTTTTCATAGGATCTGGTATACTTGGTCTTTATTAATTCATTAACTTCAAAAAGATTCGAAGCACTTATTTAATTACAGATCCTTCATGATTAGCATGATGCAAGCATCAGCAAAAGGAGGTCAGGATCTAATAATAAAGACAACTACAAGTTTTAGGCCTCATTATCTAGACTATCTAGAGCAGCATATCCAAGAGAATGTTCTGTGATCATGGAAATGTTCTGTCTATGCACTGTTCAATACAGTACAGGATACAATACAGGCACGTGTGGCCACTGAGCCTTGAAATATGACTAGTGGGACCAAATAACTGCATTTTTAATTTTAACTGACTTAATTTTAATAATCACATGTGGCTGGCAGTTACTGTATTAGAGAATCACAGAGAAACAAAGAGGCAGGCAAAGGGAGGTCATGGGACAGAGAAGGCTTTCCCCACAATGTTAACCACAATGTCATTACAAATGGGTCTCCCAGAGGTCCTGATGTTCATCCTACCAGCGACTTTTTCATCATGAAAAAGTAGATTAACTTCCCTTCTTCTATGGAAGGAAGGTACTGAATTAAATTATAAAGGTCCTTTCTGATTTAAAAGTCTGAATCTGGGCCCAGCACTGGTGACTCATGCCTGTAATCCCAGCGCTTTGGCAGGCCAAGGCAGGCAGATCACCTGAGGTCAACAGCTCAAGACCAGCCTGACCAACATGGTGAAATCCCATCTCTACTAAAAATACAAAACAATCAGCCAGGCGTGCTGGTGCACACCTGTAGTCCCAGCTACTTAGGAGATTGAGGAAGGGAATTTCTTGAACCCAGGAGGTGGAGGTTGCAGTGAGTTGACATCCCATCATTGCACTCCAGCCTGGGCAACAAGAGTGAGACTCCGTATCAAAAAACAAAACAAAACAAAAAAGTCTGAATCTATTACTAAACCAGAAAAACTCTTTTCTCCACAACATGCACCAATTCCTGCAATGACACTATCGTTTTTAAAGTGCATCATCATCACCATACTCAAAAACATTCAGCAAGTAAAATTTATTACCATCTGATTGCCTCTCCATAGTGTGAAGTATCGATTGCATAAAATCATTTTGTTTGTCTGAGCCCAACAATAGGGAATCCATGGCTTGTTCCTCAAGAATGGTCAGCAACATGCAAATACCTGTAAGATCATTTAGAGTTAAATTGAATTGATGAAATAATACTATTCTAATGCCTGGTTTAGTTTGCAAAAGAAAAATAAGGCAAGAAGATGAAGCAAGATAGTATTTAGTTTCCCGAACACTTAAGTCTCAGATATTCATACACAACTGCTCCCAAGTAACAGAACTTTAGACTAATTCAAGTGCCAAAGTAGAAAATGGTTAGAAAACAATTTCTAAGATAACTACCATATAAACTGTATCTCATCAATATAAGATGCCTTCAATTTTAAGATGTACCATATTCCATATACCACTAAGAAAGAAAAAAAATCACTGCCAATTACGACACGTGACCTTAACATCTGGAATCAAGGAAATGGTATAGAAGTATTTTGAGGCCGGGCGTGGTGGCTCATGCCTGTAATCCCAGCACTTTGGGAGGCTGAGGCGGGCAGATCATGAGATCAGGAGTTCGAGATCATCCTGGCTAACATGGTGAAACCCTGTCTCTACTAAAAATACAAAAAAAATTAGCTGGGCGTGGTGGCGGGTGCCTGTGGTCCCAGCTACTCGGGAGGCTGAGGCAGGAGAATGGTGTGAACCCAGGAGGCAGAGCTTGCAGTGAGCCGAGACGGCGCCACTGCACTCCAGCCTGGGCAACAGAGCAAGACTCCGTCTCCAAAAAAAAAAAAAGAAGTATTTTGAGCCACTACAGGACTTGTAAACAATGCTGACAATTCTTTCTACCAGGAAAATTTAATATTTTTAAGAGACAGGATCTCCCTCTGTCACCCAGGCTGGAGTGCAGGGGCACAATCCTAGCTCACTGCAGCTTCAAATTCCTGGGCTTAAATGATCCTTCCACCTCAGCCTCCCAAGCTGCTGGGACTACAGGCGTGCGCCACCATGCCCGGTTCTACCAGTAAATATTTTACACACTGAAAAAGGAGTATTAACAATCAAATCCTATTTAAAGCCAACTATTACACTAATACTTTGTTAATAAAATGTGTCCTTAAACAAGGTTCAATTCATTTGCCAGTGTTTGAAGTACCTCTTACTACACAAAAGTTTCTAGGATATAAATACTGTTTAAAACAAGGTATGTAATAGTTAAGTCAATTTAATGACAGAATAAGAACTGGGAACTATAAAATCCTATCTTTAGCAAGTTTTATCAGATTACCAAAAGAGAACACTTCCCTTTTAGGACAATCAAGAACTACAGGGCCGGGCGCGGTGACTCACGCCTATAATCCCAGCACTTTAGGAGGCTGGGGTGGGCAGATCACTTGAGGTCAGGAGTTTAAGACCAGCCTGGCCAACATGGTGAAACCCTGTCTCTACTAAAAATACAAAAAATTAGCCAGGTGTGGTGGCATTCCCCTGTAATCACAGCTAATCAGGAGGCTAAGGCAGGAGAATTGCTAGAACCTGGGAGGTGGTGCAGCGTGCAGTGAGTGGAGATGGTGCCACTGCACTCCAGCCTGGGCAACGGAGTGAGACTCTGTCTCAAAAAGCTGAACTATATGAAAATACTAAGTATATTAGTGTAGGAACAATACTCACCTAACCAATAGCTTTTGTAGTTGGTAGTATCATACATGTGTGAGGGCAGAAGAATTAGTTTACCCTTCTCTAGGACAGAAGAAGTATAAATGTCTGGACTCTCTAGAAGTCCCAACTCAATGACTTTAAAAAGGCAAATTAAAACTTCTTGTAAGTCATAATAATCATCTCTGTCCACTTTCCCCAAGTTTCTTGCAGTCAAGATAGCCCAACGCCGAACCTAAATGCAAAACATAATATGTTTATTACTTAATTCAAAAAACAACGGTCTACATACAGTAAAAACATGGATAAGAAAACAGGATTCTCCGCAGATTTTAAAAGACATGTGAGATATTAATTAATGCAACCTGTAGACCTTCTTCGACCCTGATTTGAACATACGAGTCCTAATAAACAGTTTGAGACCATCCTTTCCATTCATTCAAACACTGACTGGCAACACAACATTAAGGAATTATTCTTTTAGATGCAATAATAGTATTTTTCTGGTTGAGCACAGTGTTTTACACCTGTAATTTCAGCACTTTGGGAGGCTGAGGCATGCAGATCACCTGAGGTTAGGAGTTCAAGACCAGCCTGGCCAACATGGCAAAACCCAGTCTCTACTAAAAATACAAAAGAATTAGCTGGACATGGTGGTGCACTCCTGTAGTCCCAGCTACTTGGCAGGCTGAGGCAGGAGAATTGTTTGAACCTGGTGGAGAGAGGTTGCAGTGAGCCAAGATCATACCACTGCACTCCAGCCTGGGCAACAGAGTAAGACTCCATATCAAAAAATATATATACAACAATATTTTTCGGGTTTTTTAAGTCCTCACCTTTTAGAAATACATACTGAAATATTTTGTGGATGAAATGCTCTGATGTCTAAGATTTGCTCTAAACTAATCCAAAGGGGAGTGGAATGTTGACCATGTATTGATAAAGCTAACTGATGGATTATGGGGGGTTCATTACACCATTCTCACTACTTTTATGTTTATCATTTTCCATAACAGAATGTTCAAAAAAGGAAAGAAAACACAAAATGAGGAATCTCAAAAGAAATCAAAGGCCGTTTCTAAATGGCAAAATAGCATAAAGAAGTGATTTTAAATTTCTTGGAGCCTATGAATTAAATTTAGTGCTCACAACCAGCCTTAAGAAAAAATAAACTGGCCGGGCACGGTGGCTCAAGCCTGTAATCCCAGCACTTTGGGAGGCCGAGACGGGCGGATCATGAGGTCAGGAGATCGAGACCATCCTGGCTAACACGGTGAAACCCCGTCTCTACTAAAAAATACAAAAAATTAGCCGGGTGTGGTGGCGGGCGCCTGTAGTCCCAGCTACTCGGGAGGCTGAGGCAGGAGAATGGCGCGAACCCGGGAGGCGGAGCTTGCAGTGAGCAGAGTCCGCGCCACTGCACTCCAGTCTGGGCGACAGAGCGAGACTCCGTCTCAAAAAAAAAAAAAAAAAGAAAAAATAAAGTAAATAAAAAAAAATATAAGTGCATCCTTCATAGTAAAAGTATTATTTTACAAAATATATTATAGGCCGGGCGCGGTGGCTCACGCCTGTAATCCCAGCACTTTGGGAGGCCGAGATGGGTGGATCACGAGGTCAGGAGATCGAGACCATCCTGACTAACACGGTGAAAGCCCGTCTCTACTAAAAATACAAAAAAATTAGCCGGGCGCGGTGGCAGGCGTCTGTAGTCCCAGCCACACGGGAGGCTGAGGCAGGAGAATGGCGTGAACCCGGGAGGCGGAGCTTGCAGTGAGTGGAGATTGTGCCACCGCACTCCAGCCTGGGCGACAGAGCGAGACTCCGTCTCAAAAAAACAAAAACAAAATATATTATATAGGCACATGTATACTTTTTTACTACAGATCGTAGTCAAAAAGTTGGAAAAACACAGACCCCCACATGAGCTCTATGCCAACATAAGCAACAAATTATAAACTACTGAAAAAGTTTTGGAATCCATGAGTTCTTACTGATAAGCGGTAGAAGGGGAAAAAGCTCTTGATTACTGTACAATCAATGTCAAGTGGTAACTAGTAAACATGGAGAGTGCTGGAGTTAGGAAATTACCATCTTGCAATCATGAGAGAAAAACTGGTTCAGGCAAGACACATAAATGAATGCTAAATTTAGGAGGAGATTTTGGTGAAATGCAGAGTATTTACATGGTCTTAAAGTATCTAAACGATAGAAATTATACAGTAGAGAAATAGGACATCTTCACAGAAAGCTCAAAATTTACATCACCATGAGTTGCAAAGGACATGGCGTGCCTCTCTCTACATATGACAAGGTGAGAAGGACAGTAACATCACTTACATGGTACTCCATGGGAATGTATAACCTGAACCTATGCATGAGAAAACATCAGACAAACCCAAAGGGAGGAACACCTTTTTTTTTTTTTTTTTTTGAGATGGAGTCTTCCTCTGTCACCCAGGCTGGCATGTAGTGGCACAATCTCGGCTCACTGCAACCTCCGACTCCCAGGGTCAAGTCATTCTCCTACCTCAGCCTCCCAAGTAGCTGAGATTACAGGCGCACACCACCACGCCCAGCTAACTTTTGTATTTTTAGTAGAGATGGGGTTTCACCATGCTGGCCAGGCTGATCTCGAACTCCTGACCTTGTGATCCACCCACCTTGGCCTCCCAAAGTGCTGGGATTACAGGCGTGAGCCACCATGCCCAGCCTCACTTATTTTTTTAAAAAGAGACAGAGCAGGAATGACTGTGTTCTTCAGAAAAGTAACTGTCATGAAAGACAATGAAATGTTCCAGATTAAAGAGGACTAAATGGACATGACAGCTAAACACAAGACCTCTTACCAGCAGTAACAAGAGATTTTGCAAATCTATGACCTCTCCAAAATTGTATTCTCAGGCTATCACACAAATATAAAATGGTGTATCATTGTGGTCTTATTATTTCTCTGATCATTAAATATAAAACACTCCTTCACATATTTATTAGCTATTAGTAGTTTCTCTTCTGGCACATGACTGTTCAGTTCAGATCTTCACCCATTTTTTTCGTATTATTAATAGTATTATTATCTTCTTCCAATTTTTTAATTTTTTTTGAGAAAGAGTCTCACTCTGTTGCCCAGGCTGGAGTGCGCCAGCATGATCAGGGCTCATTGCAGCCTCAACCTCCTGGGCTCAAGTGATCCTCCCACCTTAGCCTACTGAGTAGCTAGGGCTACATGTGTGCAGCGCCATGCCCAGCTAATAAAAAAATTTTTGTTTGTAAAGATAGGTTCCTGCTATGTTGCTCAGGCTGGTCTTGAATCCTTGGCGTCCAGCAATCCTCCGGCCCTGGCTTCCCAAAGTACTGGGCTTTCGAGCATGAGCCACCATGCCCAGCCCTTTTCCCAATTTTTTTTTTTTTTTTTTTTTTGAGACGGAGTCTTGCTCTGTCGCCCAGGCTGGGGTGCAGTGGCCGGATCTCAGCTCACTGCAAGCTCCGCCTCCCGGGTTTACGCCATTCTCCTGCCTCAGCCTCCCGAGTAGCTGGGACTACAGGCGCCCGCCACCTCGCCCGGCTAGTTTTTTGTATTTTTTAGTAGAGATGGGGTTTCACCGTGTTAGCCAGGATGGTCTCGAACTCCTGACCTCGTGATCTACCCATCTCGGCCTCCCAAAGTGCTGGGATTACAGGCTTGAGCCACCGCGCCCGGCCTCTTTTCCCAATTTTTAACTAGTATTTTCACTCTCTTAATGGTGTTGTTTGATAAACAATAACTTTTCATTTTATATAGTCAAGTTCATCAACTTTCCTTTCATAATCAATGCTTTCGTTTTTACAAAACCCTTCCTCAGACCAGGCGTGGTGACTCACACATATAATCTCAACACTTTGGGAGATGCCAGGGCACTTGAGCCCAGGAGTTCGAAACCAGCCTGGGCAACACAGCAAAACCCCATCTCTACAAAAAATTAGCTGGGCATGGTGACCAAGGCAGGAGATTTTGGTGAAATGCTTGAGCCTGGGAGGCAGAGATTACAGTGAGCTGTCATCACGTCACTGTACTCCAGCCTAGGTGACAAGGCCAAGACCCTGTCTCAAAAAAATAAAACAAACCTTCCTCACCTTACAATCTAAATGCTATACACCTCTATTTCCTGCGAAGAGTTTGAAAACTGAACCTCATTATGCTTTTTTAGACAGATTTTGTCATTATGAACGATAATGAGGTAGGGATCTAATTTCTCTTTCCATATAGTACAACTTTCCTTTTGTGAGATGGAGTTTCGCTCTTGCTGCCCAGGCTGGAGTGCAATGTCACTATCTCGGCTCACTGCAGCCCCTGCCTCCCAGGTTCAAGCGATTCTCCTGCCTCAGCCTCCCAGGTAGCTGGAACTACAGGCGTGCACCACCACACCTGGCTAATTTTTTTGTATTATTAGTAGAGATAGGGTTTCCTCATGTTGGCCAGGCTGGTCTCGAACTCCTGGCCTCAGATGATTCACCCACCTCAGCCTCCCAAAGTGCTGGGATTACAGGTGTGAGCCACCATGCCCAGCCCTATCTCCAGTATTTCTTTGTCCTGATTTTTAATTTTCTCTTTCTGGGACGTCTTACATCTTTGTTAACACTACTACTTCTACCCTCCATTTATCTTGTAGCTTTTCTTTTTATATTCTCTATTTCTTTTTTTCTTCTTAGGGATTTGCCAACCTGGTCTTCTAATTCAGTTCTCTTGGCTGTACCCACTGTATTATTTATCCCATCTCCTGAAGTCTCCTAAATATCTCATTTTTCAATCTTACAACAACTTGGCTTGGTTCTCACATTTTCTTTTTTTTTTATTATTATACTTTAAGTTCTAGGGTACATGTGCACAATGTGCAGGTTTGTTGGTTCTCACGTTTTCTAGTTCTCATTTCACATTAGTATCTTCCCGTATTTCTTCTAGCACGTTTACTATAATAATTTTAAGTTTATTGGACAAGTGTTCTAATATATCAGCTTCTACTGAAATCTTTATGTTTCTCATGTGTCTATTATTTTTAGTTTGTGAATTCCCTTTCACTCTGGGGTACTGGCTCCTGTCAGGCGGTGCCTGTGGAAAGCCAGACTCCAGACTGGCTTATGCCCAATCAATTCAGAGCTGAGTGGTGGATAAAATCCAAGCCAGAAAAACGTAATCACTCACTGACATGAGTGATCACTCCCAGGGAGAAGCAGCATTAGAAGACACTACTGGGCTTTAATCCCCCAAGTCCTGGGGTTGAGGGGGGATGATACTGAAGCAATCATCAGCGGTTAATTGGTATCCACCTGCTTGTCTCAGTGCCTCACAAACATCAGAGGTTATATCCACCGTCCTGATTTCAATCCTACCTTCAGCTGGATCGGATCTTTTAGTTGAGAACAGATTTGGATGCAGGTTTTATTCATCTAAGGCAATGGTGAAGGAGAACTGGAAGCAGAACCTTAACAGTTCCTTTTCTACTTTATTCTCCCACAGCCCATTTTATTCTCAGGCTGTAGGAGAATGCTCTCAGAGATAATTCGATAGTACCTCCCACAGGTACTCCCTGATAGGACCCAATACCCCAGAGTGAAAAGGAATTCACAAACTAAGGATGTTCTCTTCCCCATCTCCCACATTCACCTTTCAAAACAGCCCTTGTCAGCTGGACGTGGTGGCTCACACCTGTAATCCCAGCACTTTCGGAGGCCAGGGTAGGTGCATCATTTGAGGTTAGGAGTTCGAGACTAGCCTGGTCAACCTACCACTATCCCTCCCCTTCCTAAATGTAAATTTGAGCTGGTCTCTATCCATCCTTCAGAGTCCTGCTCCAGAACTAGGTCTACTATCAGCAGCCCAGGACTCCCAACCTTTGGTCACATAAGGACTAGGGAGACTCGGTCATCAAGGCTGCAAGTGCTTGGCCCAGGCCCTGGTTACAAGACCAGACCTGCTTCCTCCATATGTACACAGCTTTTAAAAAGCCAGCGAACCTTTTTAATACCTTGGCAACCTTCTTTCACAGGCAGGGGAGCACCCCCATCCGCCCCTTGTTTGGAGTGCGGAGTTTGGCTTTGGTTCTTTGCCTTGCCTGGAGTATACTTCTAATTCCTGCTGTCCTGCACAAGCTGAATCCCCAGCTACCCACTGCCACCCAGGCCTACAGGTGTCCACTCACTTACTACTTTAGGTTTTTGTTCCATTGCTGGTCCACAGAAGTAAGTTTTCCTTTGGAGGAAAGCGATTATACCTCTTTAATTTCCTCCTTTTGCATTTTTTTATATCATTGGTATGTGTTTGGCCCAGAGGAAACTGAAATTCACCATTATCTTGACTGACAATCCCATTACCATGCTTTTTTTTAAAAAAAAATCGTTTTTCTTGCTTTACATTGGCAGAGCAGCCCTTCCTGGCTACTGGCTTAAAGTAATCACTCAGTTCTTGATTATTTTACATTAGGCATGAGACCTGAAGTACAGACTCTCTTACCACAAAAGGTGACAAGATCTCAAACCTTAGCCATAGGGCTATGTTAGGTTTCAATGCTACCTGCTTCTATTCCTGCTCACTGTGCTGGCTTTTGTCCTTCTTCACTTCTAGCACCAGAATTTCCCAGTCCCCGTCCCTACCTTCCCTTGTTTTAATTCTCATCTATGAGTAAAATAACTTTTCAAATGTTTTAACCGGTATCTCGTGTTTGCAGTGGGACAAGCAGGTGAGAAGTCAAAAGAAGAGATCTTCTTGAGTTCAATTCAACATAGTGAAAGAACATCAAGTTATTTCCACTCGTCTTTTTTTTTGAGATGGAGTCTCACTCTGTCGCGCAGGCTGGAGTGCAGTGGTGCAATCTCGGCTCACTGCAAGCTCTGCCTCCCCGGTTCACGCCATTCTCCTGCCTCAGCCTCCTGAGTAGCTGGGACTACAGGCGCCCGCCACCACGCCTGGCTAACTTTTTGTATTTTTAGTAGAGACGGGGTTTCATCGTGTTAGCCAGGATGGTCTTGATCTCCTGACCTTGTGATTACAGGCGTGAGCCACCGCGCCCAGCTTCGTTTGCCTTTTAAGCTCAAGCATCACCTGTCGGTAAGTATCCCCTACCCTCTCAGATCCCCTCTTCTTTGACCCCACAACACCCTCTACTTAACTGCAGTAAATTTTAGAACAAGAAAAATTTTAGCAAACATTTTAAACAAAATCTGCACCAAAAACCTCTATTATAGCTATCTATAGGTACAAAAGTACAATATATCCTTCTGTCTCCCAACACTCATACTCACCATATCATTGGGATGGACCAAAAACAAATAGATCCCTGGATGTTTGTCAAACACCTGAAAGGAGCAATTGGCTTGTTCCATCCGACAAAGTGCTTCAACACATAACTCGTCTAAAAGGAAAAAAATAAGTAAAATATATAAATCTTATCATCTTATCAAGATTACCTAAATTAGGTTCCTTGGGTTATTCTGTAAATAAATAAAAATTTGTTTTTTTTTTCCAAATTGAGGCATAAAAATGCTTATATTGTAAATGCAGAAACAATATTTACCTATCCGACAGGCTATATCAGTTGGTCATAGCGTGTTCTTGGAAATTATTCTGATCTTATTAGAATAGATCCCTTTTTTGCCGGGCGTGGTGGCTCACGCCTGTAATCCCAGCACTTTGGGAGGCCAAGGTGGGCAGATCACCTGAGGTCAGTAGTTCGACGGACCAACATGCAGAAACCCCGTCTCTACTAAAAATACAAAATTAGCCAGGCATGGTGGCGCATGCCTGTAATCCCAGCTACTCAGGAGGCTGAGGCGGGAGAATCGCTTGAACCCAGGAGGTGGAGGCTGCGGTGAGCCAACATCGTGCCACTGCACTCCAGCCTAAGCAACAAGAGCAAAACTGTCTCCAAAAAAAAAAAAAAAAAAAGATTGTATCTCTTTATTTACACTTAGGATAATTATCTCCATAGGGAATGTATAAAGGACCTGTAAGCATATGGTTGTAAGTCCAATTCCATTTGTATTTTATGTTTTGATCCACCTAGACTTTATCTGATACAAAAATAAGGAACAAAGTCAGCTTTACCCCTAAGCGACTAGCTGTCCCATTCTCATTTACTGAACAATCCATTTACCCTTTCAGATGAATCAACTTTAACTGTAAAATTTCAAAAAAAATTACCATTTTTTATTTCCAATAATATAGTTTTTTCACTAGGGGCACTGGCTGGCTTTGGGGATGGGAGGCACTCTCATTAGAAAAGCACGAAGGGCGCTCCTGGGATGTTGATAATGTTTTGATTTTTAATCTGGATGCTGGCTACACAAATGTGTTTGATTCGCAAAAAAACAAAAAAGCCAAACATATACTTCTATGGATATTCTTTAATACTTTAAAAAAATCTTAGAATTTTCAAATCTAGTTACTTCGAATTTATTGGTTTAGACAAAACTGACTCGCACTTTTAGATCTACTTTTCAGTTTACTGAAAATACAGTAAATAAACAAGATAAATAACAGTACAGGAAAGAAATCAGAAAAATCCATAAAGTGTGTTATTCTACAGGGCAAATATATGGCCTCCCCCAACAAGTCAGACTCATGGCCAAAAAAAGCAGAGGGCACAAGTTGGTTTCTGTACACAGCTGGCATGTGCAGGAGTTTGGTTCCAGGGCACCGAAATCCACACACAGCTGAGTCCTGCAGTTGGCCTGAGAAACCAGCATATACCTAAAGTCGGCCCTCCAGAGAAGCGGGTTTTGTAACCCATAAATACTGTATTTTTTATTCCACTTTGGCTGAAAAAAGATCCATGTATGACAGGATCTGCACAGTTCAAGGGTCAACAAAGATTGTTTTTGGGTTTTTTAGAGACAGGGTCTTGCGCTGTTGCCCAGAATGAAGTACGGTGGTGTGCTCATGGCTCACCACAGGCTCAACCTCCTGGGCACAAATGATCCTCCCACCTTAGCCTCCTGAGTACCTAGGAATACAGGCATGTGCCATCACATCCAGCTAAATTTTTTTTTTGTAGAGATGGGAGAGGGAGGGTATTGCTATGCTGCCGAGGCTGAGAAGGACTGTTTTGAATTAAAAGAACTATGTACCAAATGCACTGTGTGGTCCCTGACTAGATTCTAATTTAAGCAAATCAGCCAAAAACACATTTTGCAACTATTGGGAAAATATGAAAATGAACTAGATTTTAGTATTGTTATTTTGGGCCAGGCCTGCTGGCTCACACCTATAATCTCAGCACTTTAGGAGGCCGAGGTGGGCAGATCGCTTGAGGTCAGGAGATTGAGACTAGCCTGGCCAACATGGCGAAACCCTGTCTCTACTAAAAATACAAAAAATTAGCCAGGTGTAGTGGCAGGCGCCTGTAATCCCAGCTACTCAGGAGGCTGAGGCAGGAGAATCGCTTAAATCCAGGAGGCAGAGGGTGTCATGAGCCAAGATCGTGCCATTGCACTCCAGCCTGGGTGACAGTGAGACTCTTTTAAAAAAAAAAAAAAAAAAAAAGGTATTGTTAGATTTGATAGGTTAGGGAAACGTCTTTACTTTCAAGAGATTCATATTATGAACTACAAATATCAACAACCAAAATCTAGACAGCTATAATAAGCCATGCCATGGTGGTTAATGAAAATTACTACAGAATAGCATTTCCCAACCAGGGGTAATTTTATACCTTACCCCCCAAAAGGGATATTCAGCAACGTCTGGAGATATTTTTGGTTGTCACAAAGGAGACAGGGAGTGCTACCAGCATTGAGTAGACAGAGGCCAGGGATGCTGCTACACATCCCACAATGGATGGCAGAGCCCCACAGCAAAGGATTATCCAAAATGTCACCAGTGCAAGGCTGAGAACCCCGCCACAGATAAATTACAAGAATGAAAATTATTATTATTATTACTATTTTTTAAGACAGAGTCTCCCTCTGTCACCCAGGCTGGAGTGCAGTGGCACAATCTTGCTTCACTGCAACCTCTGCCTTCCAGGTTCAAGTGATTCTCCTGCCTCAGCCTCCTGAGTAGCTGGGATTACAGGTGCCTGCCACCACACCTGGCTAATTTTTCTATTTTTAGTAGAGATGGGGTTTCACTATGTTAGCAAGGCTGGTCTCAAACTCCTGACCTCAGGTGATCCGCCCGCCTCAGCCTCCCAAAGTGTTGGGATTACAGGTGTGAGCCACCATGCCCGGCAAGAATGAAAATTATTAATAATTGAACAAATAGATGAATAGATACGTAATAAAGCAAATATAGCAAAATGTTAACAACCATATAATCTATGTGATGGGTATATGCTGTTCACTCTATAATTTATTTTTCTATGTTAAAAAAATTTCACAACAAAATGTTGGGAGCCAGGCATAGTGGCTCAGCCTTATAATCCCAGCAATTTGCGAAGCTGAGGTGGGAGGACTGCTTGAGCCCAGGAGTTCAACACCAGCCTGGGCAACACAGTTAAACTTCATCTCTACAATAGATACAACATAAAATTAGCTGGATGCAATGGCACACACCTGTACTCCCAGCTACCCACAAGGCTCAGGCAGGAATATTACTTGAGCCCAGGAGGTAGAGGCTGCAGGGTGCCATGACTGCGCCACTGCACTTCAGCCTAGGAGACAGAGCAAGACCCTGTCTCTAAAAAAAAAAAAAAAAAAAAAAAAAACTTCAGTTGCCCTCTGAACAAGATAAGTTTGAACTGTGCCCCTAAAAACAGATATTCGTGTTTGAACTCAAAAAATCAAAAATGTTGGAAAAAAATGAAGTCCTAATTATTTATCCTAAGTTTAGCAAACAAATTTGCAATAAGCCTAACTTCTTATGATCCTAAAATAATAAAACTGAAATAACTTGAGGAACCATCAAGATACTCACTAACACGTTCATGTAGAAGCAAATAAGGATATTTCAGTATTTCAAGAAGAGGAACTCGAAGCTTATTTTCAAAGTCTTGTCCAGTGATGTCAAACAGTGGCATCTCTCCATTGTTGTCTACTATATATAACTCATCATCATCTCCAATTTCTGCCTTCATGGATTTTTCAAAGTGATTTATCAGACGTAAGGTTTCCAATTCCCATAAAACCTGAAGGAAAATAAATGGGCAGTGTGCGTTATGTCTTATCATCAACAAAATACACTGAATGTGATCACCCAGAAAGCCTTTTCCTAAGTACAAAAATTCTGAAATGTAAAGTATTAGAGATTGTATTTTAGATTGAAAGAAAACTATTTAAATGTGGCCACTTTTATGAAAAATGAGTATATGCAGTATGAGATGCTGGCCAGGCACAGTGGCTCACACTTGTAATCCCAGCATTTTGGAAGGCTGCAGTAGGAGGACTGTTTTAGGCCAGGAGTTTGAGACCAGCCTGGGTGGCAAAGAAAGACCCTGTCAGTAACAACAACAAAAAAAAATTATAGAAAAATTACCTAGGTGTGGTGCATGCCTAGAGTCCCAGCTACTCTGGAGGCTAAGGCAGAAGGATCACTTGAGCCCAAGAATCTGAAGCTACAGTGAGCTATGATTGTGCCACTGTACTCCAGCCTGGATGACGGAAGGACACCCTGTCTCTAAGAGAAAAAGAAAACAGGCCAGGCGCGGTGGCTCACGCCTGTAATCCCAGCACTTTGAGAGGCTGAGGTGGGCGGATCACCTGAGGTCAGTAGTTCGGGACCACCCTGACCAACATGGAGGAACCTCGTCTCTACTAAAAATACAAAAATAGCCAGACATGGTGGTGCATGCCTGTAATCCCACACTTGGGAGGCTGAAGCAGGAGAATCGCTTGAACCCAGGAGGTAGAGGTTGCAGTGAGCAGAGATCGCGCCATTGCACTCCAGCCTGGGCGACAACAGCTCAACTCCGTCTCAAACAAAAAACCAAACAAACAAAAAAAAACAACAAGAAAACAAAAAGTAGTATGGGATATTTGAACAAATTTTTTTTTGAGACAGAGTCTTGCCCTGTCGCCCAGGATGGAGTACAATGATGTGGTTTCAGCTGACCTCAACCTTGGCCTCCCGGGTTCAAGCGATTCTCCTACTTCAGCCACCTGAGTAGCTGGGATTATAGGCGCCCGTCACTGCACCTGGCTAATTTTTGTATTTTTAGTAGAGATGGAGTTTCACCATGTTGGCCAGGCTGGTCTCGAATTGCTGACTTCATGATCTGCCTGCCTCGGCCTCCCAAAGTGCTGGGATTACAGGCATAAGCCACAGCGCCAGGCCTTAAACACTTCTCCTGTAGAATTTTTCTATAAATATGTCAACATCCCTATCAACTATATTCAAAAAAAAAAAAAAAAAAAAGAGAGAAGCGGTTAAAAGCAAAACCGAGGCCCTTCTACGTCTTCCCTTCTACGTTCTAGCCATAGCTAACTAACTTATCGTAGCTTGTAGTATAAAGACGCTGGATAGCTTCATAATTAGAAAACCTTACAAAATGCACGTTTCTCAACACCAATCCATTAGTAATCATCCTCTCCTCTATATACTGCACGTATCTCTATGGTCTACGTTCTGTTTTTCATCAAATAAATAAACCAAATATTCAAAGCCAAATATTTAGAATTGTATCTTTCACTTTGGTTATTATGACTGGAAAATATGCTTGCCCTTAGAGGTTTATGCCATTTGCCTATTAAAAAAAGAAAAAAAAAGAAGTTATTATTACCAATTAAAAGAAAAAAACAACCCCTGGCCGGGCGCAGTGGCTCACAGCTGTAATCCCAGCACTTTGGGAAGCCGAAGGTGGGCAGATCACCTGAGGTCAGGAGTTTGAGACCAGCTGGGTCAACATGGTAAAACCCCATCTCTACCAAAAATAAAAAATTAGCCGGGTGTGGTGGCACGTGCCTGTAGTCCCAGCTACTCGGGAGGCTGAGGCAGAAGAATCACTTGAACCCACCCGGGAGGCAGAGGATGAAGTGAGCCAAGATCGCACAACTGCACTCCAGCCTGGGCAACAGAGTGAGACTGTCTCAAAAAGAAAAAAAAAGGAAAAACCAATAACAAAAACCCAGGCCATTCAGATACATGCATGTATTATAGCACTGACCAAAAAATTATGAAACAAATCCCCTCCCAATGACTCTATTAAATTATTTTATACCAATGTGACTAAAAGTGACAGATCATAAAATTCTGATCCAGGTTTCAATTCCATCAGTGATAAACATTTACTCAGCACCTACTATGTACCAGGCAATGAGTTAGGTATTTGACTTATATTAGCCTTCAAAGTCAGCCAGGAATGGTGGCTCATGCCTGTAATTCCAACATGGGGGGGCCAAGGCGGGAGGATCACTTGAGCTCAGGAGTTCAGGACTAGCCTGGGCAAAATAGTAAGACCTCGTCTCTACAAAAAAATTTTAAAAATTAGCAGAGCATGGTGGCACATGCCTGTAGTCCCAACTACTCAGGAGGATGAGATGGGAGGATGGCTTGAGTCAAGAAGGCTGAGGCTGCAGTGAACCGTGATCTCACCATTGCACTTCCAGCCTCGGCAACAGAGCAAAGACCTTGTCTCCAAAACTTAGCAAAACAAACTATGAAAACCCATGTGGCCCATGGAAAATCATGAGCAGCACTTTCACTTTCAGGAATTTGTCCTAAGAATATACTCAAATGTGTAAAATGATATATGTATAATCGCTCCACTGCACTCCAGTCTGAGTGACAGAGTGAGACTCCATCTCTAACAATAAAAACAAACAAAAAAACGCCCACAAAGTTGCAATCGTATCATCATTTCTCTGAATATCCAACAGAGTTCAAACTTATTCTCTTCCTAGCTGTCACGCTCTGAAAAATATTGCCCATCTGATATAAATTACCTCATGCAAGAACGGCAATTCATCTCTTGCTTTGTGGTATTCTGCCACACACTCTAAGCAGTAGCAGAGATCTTCGTCAGCTGTTTGAAATTCACTGGATGGAGTGTTGGAAGCATAGCGCTTTAGGAAGTCAACGGTGGAACCACCACCTGGAGTACACCAACAACATGTGCTCATTCTGTACCTACAGCCAGAAAAGACGACATCAAGAAGAAAACCAACTTCAGACCGTCTGTGTGTCAAGAACAGGTACACTTTCAACTTGTGACCCTGGTTTCAATTTAAAATGTGTCACTAAAGCCCAAATCTTCTGCTGGCTGGCTTATCAATCACTGAACTCACTAAACTAAAAAAAACCCTTCCATTGTTGACATATGAAAAATTCAGAAAAATGAAAGCATTATAAAACGAGTAAGTATCATAAGGCAACATAAAGTTGTGCTACAGAGAAGGCTCAAAACTACACAGTACTGATAAAAAATATACAGAGACCCAGACTTATCAACATTTTCAAAGTACAGATTTTGGAGTGGGGAAAAAAGTTACCAAGCATGAACTTAAGTTCATTTCATAAACTGAAAGGACCTAGCTCATGCATCCTCACCAGGAGTGATGTCATCCTCAGAGAGATCTAAAACTAGTTAGTGGGACGTGAAAAAGTCCTCCTCTTTCAGATATAAAGCTCAGATAAACAGATAGTACATAAAGAAAGACACAATATATTGGTAGTATTAAAATTCACAGGAGGGCAGTTTTTAAAAATGTTTAAAAACTCTCCATTCAGGGAGAAAGAAGGTTAGAAGGAGGTTAAAACACCTAAGTAAGGCGGTGGCTCACACCTGCAATCCCAGCACTTTGGGAGGCCGAGGTGGGCTTGCTTGAGGTCAGCAGTGCGAGACCAGCCTGGCCAACATGGTGAAACGCTGTCGCTACTTAAAAAAATACAAAAATTAGCTGTTGGTGCGCATCTGCAATTTCGCTACTCGGGAGGCTGAGGCAGGAGTATCGCTTGAACCCGGGAGGCAGAGGTTGCAGTGAGCCAAGACTGCGCCACTGCACTCCAGCCTGGGTGACAGAGTGAAATTCTGTCTCCAAAAAAAAAAAAACCTAAGTGAAGACATCGGGTATGTGGGAAGGGAAACGTGGCAATGTGAGATTTTTTAGTATCACCATCACCCTAAACTTAAGAATACATAATCTTTACCAACAGGAAAAACAAAACATCTCAACAGAAAATAGGCTTGGCTGCTGAGGCTTCTGTGGCATAAGCTAGTTCCTAAAATAAAGTGATTTCTAAAAATTCTTTAATTTCTTCTTATACCCACAATTAAATAATTATTTAGAAATGCATAAACAAATACATTGTCATATGAATTGATTTCTTAAAATTTATTAAATATTACTTTTATTTATGCTTTTGAAGGGGTATGCTTTCTTCATGGTTCTAAAAACAATTCAGGGTAGCTTTCAACATTAAAGTACATACACAAAAGGACATTTAAAAATGAGATTTCAAAAAACAAAATCAAAACTTCTTTAGAAGGAATTTAATTTCACTAAGTTCTACATTAGGAGCTTCCGGAAAGCAGAGGAAAAGGGTAACATGAGTTACAGTTCTCATTGAAGTTGGGGAGAAAAAGAGTATGCAGTGATAGCCGCAGAGTACCGCCCTTTCCTGACACTCACTCTAATTCAATTACATTTTATTAAGGCCTCCTAGTACAGGGGCACTGCAGACCAGGAAACGCCAAGTAACATAGGATAAGATCTTCAATATATTTCTGCAGAATTTAAAACTGTTTTATTCAAAAGAAGAATTACTTATACCTAAGAGGCTAATATCACACTACTAGTAAGTTAACAGCTTGCAGAAGCTGGTGTTTTTCTGGCGACCTAGTTTGACATGGAAAGCAAACTTAGAAGACATAAGAACAGAAAGTGAAACTTCAAGGAGGTTTCGCAAACATCGTTTTAAGCATGATCTCAGCAGCTAACAGACTGCAGTCCATTTAAGATCTAAAAAACTTAAGTGGGACTACCATGCAAATAAAATGTTGCGTACTTCTTTTCCCACTTACCTTACTTGAAACTCTTAATGTTGTGTACTTTACTAACAAAGGAGACAACACAAGAAACCTTCTATTAAGAAAATTACAGAATTTGCTTTTTATTTCACTCAGAAAAAGAGCCTATTTCCACAACTGAAAAAGCAAGACTAAATTTTCTCGAAGCATATGGGAGTTACTACCAAAATAGGTGAGTGTCGTGGCATCTAGAAGATAATGGAGAACACTGCTGCAGAGCACACCAAGAGAACATACGCTTCCGTAGTTCTTCTTCAAAAGGCTGTGTGTGTGGTTTTGTCTTCAAACTTAAAATCATCACTGGCCTAATGGCTAAGCCCAGGAAATCTCAATAGGGCATATTTTGTCTTTTAGGGAGAAAATAATTGCTTCTAAACTACCATGAATCCTGTTAAGCTTTTGTACAACTCAGTTCTTCTTGAGGTCTATTTTGTTAGTTTCATCAGACTGTAACCGCTTGGAATCAGTACTGAATGACAAATGGGTGTATCCAGACAATGCTCAAGCTGCAAAACCAAAATTAAAGCAACTCTCTGAGCACCCACCAAAAAGAGAGGTAATGTGTCAAAACCAAAAATATAGGATGCTTCACCATAGGTATAACTGTAACTTTCTACAGACTTATCCTTAGGCTCTCCATTTCTCAATATTAGCCAGAAACTTCAAATACACTTCTCAGTTAAACATCCGGAAGTTTAGATTCACTACCTCCCACTTCAGCTCCTTTGCACTCTTGGCTTCTACCCTTACACTCCACTGAATTTCAGGTCCCTAGCAATCTCTACATTACCAATCCAACAGGTTCCTTACTTGACTCTGCTAAAGCATATGAAAATGCTGCCCATGCTTTCCTTACCTACAACACACCATTTTTTGGACACCACTTCTACCCAATCTCCTTCATAATTCCCCCTGCCTTTGTTACTCATATAAATACTAAAGTTTTCGATGGCTTGTCCTGAGAATCCTCACCTCTTCACTCAGTACTCTCTTTCTGGGTGACCTCTTCAAACCACTGCTTCAACTACTGCCTAGATTGAAGCTGCACAAAGACTGAGAATGTATTGTAAAACTTAATGCAGGTAGGGTGCGGTGGCTCACGCCTGTAATCCCAGCACTTTGGGAGGCTGAGGCGGGCGGGAACTTGAGGTCAAGAGATCGAGGCCATCCTGGCCAATATGGTGAAACCCCGTCTCTACTAAAAATACAAAAATGAGCTGGGCACGGTGGCACGCACCTGTAGTCCCAGCTACTGGGGACGCTGAGGCAGAAGAATCGCTTGAACCTGGGAGGCGGAGGTTGCAGTGAGCCAAGATGACACCACTGCACTCCAGCCTGGCGACAGAGCAAGACTCCATCTCAAAAAAAAAAAAAAAAAAAGGAAAAAAAAAACTTAATGCAATGATGCGCTGTGTTCCACCTACTCAGTAACTGACAGCCTAGCCTAGAACTCCAGACAGATACATTCAATATCCAACTGCATACAGTGTATCTCTACTCACGTGTCTGAGGGGCACCTCAAAGTAAACATGACCAGAACCCAACAAAGTCCCTTAAATCTGTTATTTGTTCTATATTTCCTTGTTGATGACATTACCATCCATTCAATTTTCAAATCAGTAACCTAGGAATTACCCTATACACTCCTTCTCCCTCAGCCGCAATCTCTTGAGCTCTAGAGCCTACCCCTTAATTACTTCTCTACTTTCTTCTCAGTGCAACCGCCACTGCCTTAGTTCAATACATTTTCATCATTTGCCTGGATTACTGAAGAAGCCTAAATGATCCGTCTCTCGTTTGATCGCCACCAATTCCTCCTCCAAAATGCTGCCAGAGGCCAAAGCCCCAAACTGGACTTCGAAAGCACAAATGACTCTTCCTCCAATGTTTGGATAAAATTCAAATTGTTGAGCTCAATACACACAAGGCCCGCGATGATCCAGCTTCCACATCATCTCTTTCCTCCACACTTACCTCCTTTTACTTGCTCTTCCTAAAACCATTCACGGTGACTGGTACTCCCTGCCTTTAGGGAAGCTCTTCCATTTGCCTTGAAAACTCATCCTCCTACCTCTACCTGGTTCTTAACTATGAACGCACGTCAGACTTACCTCAGGAACTTAAAAAAAAAGTAGAAAAGATCCTGTGGATAAAATTATTTCCCTTTTAAAGAACTCCACTAAGATTCCAAGAGAAAGCTGGATTTGATAACAACCAGTGTGCAAGCCCTCCCTGAGTGTCATCACTTCTGGGGGGCCTGTCCGACCTGTCCTCTCTTCTAGTCTGTCTCTGATGACCTTCTTCTCCATCCCTTCAGGACTCTGCACACGTTTCCATCATTACACTTACCTTGGCCCTCTGAACTCCTGTTAAAAAAAAAAAAATTATTACCTGGGCAAATGGCCTACAGAAAAGTGATCGTCTCAGCTGGGCTTAGTTGTGAACAAACACGGATTTGCATTCATAAATGCCCAGACTCTGGCCCCAGAAGAACATCTCTGAAATTAAAAAACAAAAAACAAAATTGTTAAGTGGTATTTATACTCTATCTAATCTGAGCCTGGTATCAATCCTATTACAGATACTGCTGGCCGATGAGGAAGCCCAGATAGGTTAGACAACTTGGCTGTGAACTTCCAGGTAACAGCAGAACTGCAATTCTGACTCCCAGTTCCACAGGGGGCTATCCGCCCTCACAGGGATAGCTAGGTACTGAACCAAAAATCCAAGTTACTAGCCAGCACAGGTAACATCAGTCCTAGGATCGTCAGCTGTATCACTTATCGAATACCACACTGGGCCTTCTCCTTGTGGAGCTCCTTTCCCTCAAAGCAGTCATCCCCGTTTCACTTGGGTCATGCAAATTTCTGGGCACATCGGTAGATCCCAGAAGTTGGGGAGGACGCACAAAGCCCTGTGGCCAGCAGCAAAATCTCCAGCCCCTCCAAGTGGGAGAAACAGCCTCTCCTTCAAACCAAGGGACCGGTTGGGCGCAAAGACTCGCAAGGTCCCTGGAGTAGCTGACCCCAGCCTGGGCAACACAGCCAGGCCCTGTCTCTGCAACACATATATATTTTTTTTAATTAGCCAGGCGTGGTGGCTGGCGCCTGTGGTCCCAGCTACCCGGAGGGGGGGGGGGGGGGGGATGAGGCGGATGGATCGCTGGAGCCCAGGAAGTCGAGGTTGCAGCGAGCCGTGATTGCTCCACTGCACTTCAGCCTGGGTGACAAGAGCGAGACCCTGTCTCAAAAAAAAAAAAAAAAAGAGAAAATAAAAGAAAAAACACCAAACGGAGGGACTCCGGGCGGGAGGTAGGCGAGGGTATGGAGGGGACCCACACTTTCCACCCCGAGACCTCCCGCTGAGTCCCAAGGAAACTACGCAGTGTCCACATCAAAAAACAGCCCACACGAGACCGCAGTGTAAACAACGGAAGGAAAGGCGGTCGCAGCGGCCGGGTCCAGCGCGCAGGAAGGCAACAGGCGGCCGCTAGCCGTCAAGGGGTGCTCCCGCCCCCGCGCCGAGGGAAGCGGCCAAGCCCGCGCCGACTCTTCCCACATCCGCCCACCGGGACCGACGCGCCGCGATGGTTCCCCGACGCGGCCCTGCAAGCACAGGCCGCGTCTACGCTCACGCCCGCCCGGCCTGCAGCTTTCAGCCCGCCGCTCCCCTCACCGCGCTCTGCCTGGCCTCGGCCTCTAGCCCACCTCCATGCCGGGCCCTGCTCTCGGCCACCGGCGGAAGTGCGGGCCCGCAGCCGCAGCTACCAACCAGCCGTTGTCGCGAGGTAGGCCCCGCCCCCTGTACCAAGTCGGCCGGCCGCAGGCCACGCCCCGGCTGCTGCTTTCAGATTTTTGTGCCCTCAGCGGGCGGGGCATGGGAAGAGCGGCCGCGGTGCACCGCCCACGCCGGGCGCAGGCGTCACGTCCGGACAGCTGGGGCCCGACCAATCCCGAGTCCCCGTCAGAGTGGACGGGGAGAGTTGCCGCGGAACCTTGACCTCGGCCCCGCCCCGGGCTTCCCGCGGGCGGGGCGACTCCGGGATGAGCCGCGCCGCGGGTGAGGTCAGCCCCTACCCGCTGGCCATTTCCGTTCCTGTTTCTTGTTTTGTCCACGCCTCAGGTGTCTCAGCGGATGTACTACGGTGACGAAGTAATTTTTCTCTTTAGCTTTCCTTTAAAGACCTAAAATGTAAATTATGGAAACGTGTAATTTCGGAGGAACATATGTATATCCTTTATACTACAGAAAGGGAGACCTTAGGTCTTGCGAACAACGCGCGCGATGCGCAACACAGCGGAGTAAATCCCGCGGCGGCGCGGTGGCTCCCGCTTCCAGCCCCACCGCTTTGGGAGGCCCAGGCGGGAGGCTCGCTTGAGCCCGGAGTTCAGAGAGACCGGCCTGTGCAACATAGCGAGACACCCGTGTCTACAAAAAAAAAAAAAAAAAAAAAACAGTTAAAATTTAGCCACCGAGACCGGGCGCGGTGGCTCATGCCTGTAATCCCAGCACTTTGGGAGGCCCAGGCGGGCGGATCACCTGAGACCAGGAGTTCGAGACCAGGCAGACCAACATGGTGAAACTCCGTCTGTATTGAAAGTAAAAAAAAATTACTTGGGCGTGGTGGCGGGTGCCTGTAATCCCAGCTACTCAGGAGGCTGAGGCAGGAGAATGGCTTGAACCCGGGAGGCAGAGGGTGCCGTAAGCCGAGATCGCGCCACTGCACTCCAGCCTGGGCAAAGGAGCGAGACTCTCAGGAGAAAAAAAAAAAAAAAATAGCACCTGTGGGCCCAGCTTCTTGGGAGGCTGTGGCGGGAGGATCCATTAAGCCCAGGAGATCGGGACTGTAGTGAGCCGTGACTGTGCCACTACACTCCAGGCTGGGGAATAAAGCAAGACCCTGTCTCAGAAAAGTCTATAAATAAATAAAAACGTAAAATAACAAAGTGCAGTGGCGCAATCTCGGCTCACTGCAACCTCCGCCTTCTGGGTTCAAGCAATTCTCCCGCATCAGCCTCCCTAGTAGCTGGGATTACACCCGGCTAATGTTCACGTTTTCAGTAGAGACGGGGTTTCACCATATTGGTCAGGATGGTCTCAAACTGCCAACCTCAAGTGATCCGCCCCGCCTCGGCCTCCCAAAGTGCTGAAATTACAGGCGTGACCCACCACGCCCAGCCCCAACCCCCTTTTAGTAACGCCTACTACTGACCCCGATGATGCAGCGTCACCATCTTACAGTGAATAGAGGAGCCAGGGAAATTAAACAATTAGTAGTGACTCCGGCGATAAAGAAAAGAGGGCGAGATGGGCATCTTTTGGGAAAAGTGGGTCAGATACAGCCTTACCGAGGAGAACCCTGGACTGAGGATGAGGAGCAAGCCCGGGGAAACACTGCGGGAACGGCCCCAGGCAAAGGAAGATTCTGGGAAGGGGGCGTGGCTTGTTGGAAGGGCGTGGTGGCCGTTATGCAAATTTAACCGTCCTAACCGCCCAGGGAGCCGCACGCGTTGACCGTTATTTTCCTCTTTTCTAGTTGTTCTTTATCCTGTCAAATATGTTGAACATATGTTAATTGTTTTACCATATAACACTAATATACCAACGCAGCCTTGTACCAACACAGTCATAAAATATAATTTTTTTTTTTTTTTTTGAGACGGAGTCTCACTCTGTCTCCCAGCCTGGAGTGCAGTGGCGCCATCTCGGCTCACTGCAAGCTCCGCCTCCCGGGTTCACGCCATTCTCCTGCCTCAGCCTCCCGAGTAGCTGGGACTACAGGCACCCACCACCACGCCCGGCTAATTTTTTGTATTTTTAGTAGAGAAGGGGTTTCACCATGTTAACCAGGATGGTCTCAATCTCCTGACCTCGTGATGCGCCCGCCTCGGACTCCCAAAGTGCTGGGATTGCAGGCGTGAGCCACCGCGCCCGGGCATAAAATATAATTTTTATCATTTTTTTTAATGGAGAAAAGTGCCATGAAGGTAACGTGTGCCCAGAGCCCACAAAAGTCATAATTTCCTCCTGCCCCTGAAGCCCTCTGTGGGCCTTGTCATCTTCCCACATTTGTTTTTGTCTGTAAACATAAGTTTTACATGCTTTTTAACTCTGTATATGGAATTATGGAGGATGTATTTTTCTGCAAATTGCTTTTTACACTCAACGTTATGTCCTGAGAGTCATTGATTCAAGGTGCATTCAGGGATTGTTGAGCCCAAAACTTACACAACCTGTAGAATGTTAAACAGAAGCACAGTAATAGAATTTGTAAATATAAAATTAGAAATGAAAATTAATACTTATTTGGAATGAATAAATAAGTACAAATTACAAACTTCTAAAGCTGATGAAGCCATAAACATGGCTGGGCGCGATGGCTTAGTCCTGTAATCCCAGCACTTTGGGAAGCTGAGGTGGACAGATCACCTGAGATCAGGAGTTCAAGACCAGCCTGGCCAACATGGTGAAACCTGGTCTCTACTAAAAATACAAAAATTAGCCAGGCTTTGCGGTGGGTGCCCGTAGTTCCAGCTACTTGGGAGACTGAGGCAGGAGAATGGCTTGAACCTGGGAGGCGAGGTTTGCAGTGAGCCGAGATTGCGCCATGGCACTCCAGCCTGGGCAACAGAGACTCCATCTACCAAAAAACAAAACAAAAAAAAGACTGGGAAGTATGAGTCCTCCAATATCGTTCTTCTTTTTCAAAATTGTTTTAGGTACTTAAGGTCCCTTGCTGTTCCATGTGAATATTTAGAATTGGCTTGCCCATTTCTGCAAATAAATAAGTACGAGCAGTTGGAATTTTTATAGGGATTGAATTGTATTTTTAGATACATCTGGGGAATCAATTGACACCTTAACAAAATTATTAAGTATAGCAGATTCTCTAATAAGATCATTTTGTTCAATGTGGTTTTGTTATAACATTGATGAGAAAAAAAAAATCCATTCCTGCCCAAGGCAACTTTCTGGTTTTTTTTTGAGACAGAGTCTCCCTCTGTAGCCCAGGCTCTGTAGTGCAGTGGTGCGATCTCGGCTCAGTGCAACCTCCGCCTCCGGGGTTCCAGTTCAAGCAATTCTCCTGCCTCAGCCTCCCAAGTAGCTGGGATTACAGGCACGCACCACCACGCCCAGCTAATTTTTGTATTTTTAGTAGAGATGGGATTTCACCATGTTGGCCAGGCTGGTCTTGAACTCCTGACCTCGTGATCCGCCCTCCTTGGCCTCCCAAAGTGCTGGGATTACAGGCATGAGCCATTGCGCCTGGCCCCAAGGTCACTTTGTGTGTGGAGTTTGCCCCTTCTTCCCATGTCTGTGTGGATTTCCTCCAGGTACTCCGATTTCCTTCCCAATTCCAAAGATGTGCCGGTTAGGTGGTTTGGCGTATCTACATCATCCTAGTCTGAGTGAGCATGGGTGTGTGTATGAGTGTATACCCTGCAAAGGGATGTCATCTTTTCCTTTTGCACCAGGAAAGATTCTGGCCATCCTCGATGCTGAACTGGAATGAGTCGGTAGATTATTATCTTATTGATAAATATGAGTCTTTTATTAATCTTTCTTGAATGTATAGTCCACATTTATTTCAATGTTTAATATTAGAAGTGTTTTGTGGGTTTATTTAGAAGTTTGGTCAGAATAAATGGCTTTTATGAGACAAGTCAGAACTTGTGGTTCAGAAGACAAACCCCACACACATTCAAAGTGGATGAAAACAAGCCCCCTGCAAGGGCTCTGTCCTCCTCCTCCTCCTAGTTATTATTTAGTTTCAGAATCTGTTTGATGTGTTGTTTTAATCCTATATATATTTTATGGTTGTGACTTATCCATTGTTTGATTTTTGTACAAGAAAATCTCTGCTATAGAAATCAGCAAACTGTTTTTATCTGGAGAGAAGATATTATGGCAACTGAAACTGTGGTCAGATGTTAGAGAAAAATGTATAAATGCCTTTTTGCTGACCTGTCAGTCATATTACATTCATTTTATATTGGCTGACAATATCAAAAGTTTCTTTCTTTGTTTGTGTAAACTCTAATTTCTGTCGAGGGGTCATGAATATTTAAAGTTGGTATTTCATTACAAATCTCTTAGTGTTGGTTCCTGATTTTTGTCAGGACCATTATTCATTAAGCAAATTCCACAGCCATTTGGGGGTAAAAGAGTAGTTTATTGATTTGAGGTATTTCTTCTTTTTTAATGTAGGTGTCTACAGCTATAATTTTTCCTTGGAACACTGCTTTTGCTATATCCCGTAGATTTTGGTATGTTGTATTTTTGTGTTCATTTGTCTCAAAGTATTTTATTTTATCTATTTATTTATTTTTGAGACAGAATCATTCTCTGTTGCCCTGGGTGAAGTGCGATGGCATGATCACAGCTCACTATAGCCTTGATATCCAGGGCTCAAGTGATCCTCCTACCTCAGCCTCCCAAATAGCTGGGACTACAGGCAAATGCCACCACACCTGATTGATTTTTTTTTTTTTTAGTAGAGACAAGGTCTTGCTTTGGTGCCCAAGCTGGGCTCAAACTCCTGAGCTGAAGTAGTTCTCCCACCTCAGCTTATGAAAATGCTGGGATGACAGGCGTGAGACACCACACCCAGCCCAAAGTGTTTAACTTCCTTTTTGATTTCTTCTTTGACTCCTTGGTTGTTTTAGAGCATGTTGTTTAATTTCCACATATTTTTGAATTTTTTTATCTTCCTTCTGTTATTTGTAGTTTCATTCTGTTGTGGTTAGAGAATATACTTTTCATGATTTCAACCTTTTTAAATATATGGAAAATTGCTTGGGGCCTAACATACGACCTTTTCTAGACAATGTTTCATGTGCACACGAGAAGAATGTGTATTCTGCTGCTGGTGGTTGGAATGTTATGTATGTTTCTGTTAGGTCTAGTTGGTTTATAGTGTCATTCAATTCCTCTGTTTCTTTTTTTTTTTTTTTTTTGAGATGGGGTCTTGCTGTGTTTCCCAGGCTGGAGTACAGTGGCGCGATCTCGGCTCACTGCAAGCTCTGCCTCCCGGGTTCACGCCGTTCTCCTGCCTCAGCCTCCCAAGTAGCGGGGACTACAGGCACCTGCCACCACACCCAGCTAATTTTTTGTATTTTTTAGTAGAGACGGGGTTTCACCATGATAGCCAGGATGGTCTCGATCTCCTGACCTCGTGATCCGCCCACCTCGGCCTTCCAAAGTGCTGGGAATAAGGCGTGAGCCACCGTGCCCAGCCCAATTCCTCTGTTTCTTTAATGATCTTATGTCTGAGTGTTACATCCATTATTGAAAATGGGGTGTTAGGCCAGGCGTGATGGCTCACACCTGTAATCCCAGCACTTTGGGAGGCCGAGGCGGGCGGATCACGAGGTCAGGAGATCGACACCAGTTTGACCAACACGTGAGACCCCATCTCTACTAAAAATACAAAAATTAGTGGGGCGCGGTGGTGGGTGCCTGTAGTCCCAGCTACTCAGGAGGCTGAGGCAGGAGAATCACTTGAACCCAGGAGGCGGAGGTCGCAGTGAGCCAAGATCGCACCACTGCACTCCAGCCTGGGCGACAGAGCTAGACTCCATCTCAAAAAAATAAATAAATAAAAATAGCTGGGCATGATGGCAGGCACCTGTAGTCCCCAGCTACTCGGGAGGCTGAGGCAGGAGAATCACTTGAACCAGGAGGTGGAGGTTGCAGTGAGCCATGACCATGCCATTGCACTCCAGCCTGGGCAACAAGATGATAACAACATCTCAAAAAGAAAAAAAAAAAAAAGAAAATGGGGTGTTAGGGCCAGGCACAGTGGCTCACACCTGTAATCCCAGCACTTTTGGAGGCCGAGGTAGGTGGATCGTTTGAGGTCAGGAGTTCAAGACCAGCCTGGCAAACATGGTGTAACCCTGTCTCTACTAAACATACAAAAATTAGATAGGCGTGGTGACTCGCGTCTGTGATTCTGGCTACTCGGGAGGCTGAGGCAGTAGAATTGCTTGAACCTGGGAAGCAGAGGTTGCAGTGAGCTGAGATTACATCACTGCACTCCAGCTTGGGTGACAAAGCGAGACCCTGTCTTTAAAAACAAGAGAAAGAAAAGAAAAGTGGAAAAAAAAAATGGGGTGTTAAAGTCTCCAAATATTATTGTACATCTATTTCTCCTTTCAATTTTATCAGTTTTTGCTTCATTTTTTGAGGGGCTCTGTTGATACATATATATTTATAATGGTTTTATCTTCTGATGGATTGACACTTTTATCATTATATCATATCCTTTGTTCCTTGTAACAATTTTTGTAAGAATAATTTGTAACAAGGCCGGGCGCGGTGGCTCAAGCCTGTAATCCCAGCACTTTGGGAGGCCGAGACGGGCGGATCACGAGGTCAAGAGATCGAGACCATCCTGGCTAACACGGTGAAACCCCGTCTCTACTAAAAAAATACAAAAAACTAGCTGGGCGAGGTGGCGGCGCCTGTAGTCCCAGCTACTCGGGAGGCTGAGGCAGGAGAATGGCGTGAACCCGGGAGGCGGAGCTTGCAGTGAGCTGAGATGCGGCCACTGCACTCCAGCCCGGGCGACAGAGCAAGACTCTGTCTCAAAAAAAAAAAAAAAAAAAAGTAATTTGTAACAAGCTACAAATTATGCTAATTTGTCTGACATTAGTGTAATTACTCCTGCTCTGTTTTGGTTACTATTTGCAAAGAATGTTTTAACTATTTGTGTCTTTAAATATAAAGTGAGTCTTTTTTTTTTTTTTTTTTGAGACAGAGTTTCACTCTTGTTGCCCAGGCTGGAGTGCAATGGCGAAATCTCGAAATCTCGGCTCACCACAACCTCTGCTTCCCCATTTCAAGCGATTCTCCTGCCTCAGCCTCCTGACTAGCTGGGATTGCAGGCATGTGCCACCATGCCTGGCTAATTTTTATATTTTTAGTAGAGACAGGGTTTCTCCGTGTTGGTCAGGCTGGTCTCAAACTCCTGACCTCAGGTGATCTGACCACCTTGGCCTCCCAAAGTACTGGGATAACAGGCGTGAGCCACCACACCCGGCCAAAAGTGAGTCTCTTGAAGATAGCACATTAATTGGATTATTTTTAATCCAATCTGCCATCTATGCTTTATAATTCAAGAGTTTACTCAATTTAAATTTAATGTATTTACTGATTTAAAAATATGTCACTTTTGCTATTTTTCTATTTGTTTTCTGTATGTCTTATATATTTTTGTTCCGCTCCTACATTGCTGCCTTCTTTTGTGGTAAATAGACACTTTATAGTATACTATTTTAATTCCCTTGTCATTCATTTCTTTTACAGTATGTTTTTGAATTATTTTCTTAGTGGTTGCTCTGCAGATTACAGTGTACATCTTAGTTTATAATAATCCTGTGGGATTAATATGATTTAGCTTTTTTTTTTTTTTTAAACGGAGTCTCACTCTGTCGCCCAGGCTGGAGTGCAGTGGCGAGATCTTGGCTCACTGCAAGCTCTGCCTCCCGGGTTCACACCATTCTTCTGCCTCAGCCTCCCGAGTAGCTGTGCCTATAGGTGCCCAACACCACGCCCAATTAATTTTTTTTTTTTTTTTTTTTGTAGGTAGAGACGGGGTTTCACCGTGTTAGCCAGGATGGTCTCGATCTCCTGACCTCGTGATCCACCCGCCTCGGCCTCGCAAAGTGCTGGGATTACAGGTGTGAGCCTCTGCACCCGGCCTGATTTAGTTTTCATAGCATACAAAATCTTTGCTTTGCTGTCTCTTTAAATTGTTATCTCTGTTGGTGGGCCAGTTTAGGTTCTTGACTTCACTGTACAAAAGAATTTGAGAGTCAATCTAAAGTAAAAAATAAGCAAAAGAGGCCAGGTATGGTGGCTCATACCTCAAATCCTAGTACTTTGGGATGCTGTGGCGGGCGGATCACCTGAGGTCAGGAGTTCGAGACCAGCCTGGCCAACATGTTGCCACCCCCCTCTCTACCAAAAATACAAAAATTAGCTGGGCGTGGTGGCACATGCCTGTAATCCCAGCTACTAGGGAGGCCGAGGCAGGAGAATTGCTTGAACTCCGGAGGCAGAGGTTGCAGTGAGCCAAGATCGCGCCACTGCACTCCAACCTGGGTGACAGAAAGAGACTCTGTCCCCCCAAAAATAATAAAAATAAAAATAAAGGCTGGGCACGGTGGCTCACGCCTGTAATCCCGGAACTCTGGGAGGCCAAGGTGGGTGGATCACTTGAGGTCAGGAGTTTGAGACCATCCTGGACAACATGTGAAGCCCTGTCTCTACTGAAAATACAAAAACTAGCTGGTCGTGATGGTGCATGCCTGTAATCCCAGCTACTAGGGAGACTGAGGCAGGAGAATTGCTTTAACTCAGGGAGTGGAGGTTGCCGTGAGCCAAGATTCCACTACTACACTCCAGCCTGGGCAACAGAATGAGACTGTCTCAAAATAAATAAATAAAATAAAATAAAGGTAGGAGCAAAATGCCTTTCATAAAAATACTGTATACAATAATGACAAGTATCAAAGATACTATTTGGTAACTGACAATTACCTGCTACAAAACAGGAAACAATTATTTACTGGATTGTTTTTCAGATAGCAGGTGCCCTCTGGCATCCAAAAGAGGGATTTCTCATAAATATAATCTGCAGTGAGATTCACTTAATCATTCATTTATATCAATTCTTTTTTTTTCTTTAATTCTTTTTATCTGCCTGCTCCATCTCACAGTGACACTATGTTACCAAAAGCATTAAGTATCTGGGATTTATGCCTCAAACCAAGACATCATTTGAGTAATTTAAAATGATGTACAGCTCTCATGTAAAACTGATGCTTTGTGGTCACGATTACCTCAAAAAGTAATTATTTCAAATAGCCTGAGGTATCATGCTTTAGCAATTACAGTAGCTTGCTTTTGACACATGGCAACTTTTAAAGTTAGGCAAATGTGAAATGCTGAAAGATGTGAATAGCTGTTCCTCTGTGTAAGTTTAGAGTGCAGCAAAACTCAGGTAATGGCTTTACTTTTTAAATTAACCTCACCAGCCCACAGTTATGCATAATAAATCCAAGACTTTTGGAAATACAGATCCAAAGAAGGGAATACGTTTATCAAGTCACGAAAGTTTGCCAAATCAATATAGTAGTCTTTAATATAATACAATCATACTTTCGTTGAAAGTCTTATATTATTTTCACGATAATTTTCACACTAAAAATATCCTTTAAGTGCAAAATCGCAACATTGTATATTTTAATGGTGGTTTTGAATGTGGCAAGATATTTTATACAAATTAAATTTTTTTTTTTTTTTTTTGAGACAGAGTCTTGTTCTGTCACCCAGGCTGGAGTGCAGTGGTGACATCTCGGCTCACTAGAACCTCCACCTCCCAGGTTCAAGTGATTTTCCTGCCTCAGCCTCCCTAGTAGCTGAGACTACAGGCATGCGCCACCACACCTGGCTAATTTTTTGTATTTTTAGTAGAGATGGGGTTTCGCCATGTTAGCCAGGCTGGTCTTGATTTCCTGACCTCATGATCCGCGCACCTCAGCCTCCCAAAGTGCTAGGATTACAGGCATGAGCCACCGTGCCTGGCCTAATACGGCTTTTAAATGTATGCAATTTCGTCATGGCACAGTAGCTCACATCTGTAATCCCAGCACTTTGGGAGGCCAAGGCAAGAGGATCACTTGAACCCAGGAGTTTGAGACCAACCTGGGCAATACAATGAAACCCCATCTCTTAAAAAAAAAAAAATTGCAATTTCTCCACTTAACGTGAATGCCTTCTTGCAAACTATTGAAGTTTAATGCAGCAGCGCAATTGTGTGTGTACAAAATGCTCTTCTTCATTCTGCGGTCGGCCCAAATCCAGATAGAGTTCCAAAGCAAAAGAGCCTTCAAATTCTACCTTAAAAATTAAGGAGATTCCACAGTCTTTAAAAGTATTTGTCAGCTGGGCGCAGTGGCTCATGCCTGTAATCCCAGCATTTTGGGAGGTCAGGGCAGGCAGATCACCTGAGGTTGGGGATTCGAGCCCAGCCTGACCAACATGGAGAAACCCCATCTCTACTAAAAATACAAAATTAGCCAGGTGTGGTGGCGGGTGCCTGTAATCCCAGCTACTTGGGAGGCTGGGACAGGAGAATCAGTTGAACCCGGGAGGCAGAGGTTGCAGTAAGCCAAGATCATGCCATTGTACTCTAGCCTGGGCAACAAGAGCGAAACTCTGCCTCAAAAAAAAAAAAAAAAAAAAGTATTTGTCAATATTTTGTTTTTTTGCATGGAGTACTTGGACAAATTCTATTAGGGTCATTGCTTGGAATAGTTTTTTGTTGTTGTGGTTTCTTTTTTTCTTTTTTGCACATGGAGTCTCAGTCTGTCACCCAGGCTGTAGTGCAGTGGCACGATCTCAGCTCACTGCACTCTGCCTCCCAGGTTCAAGCAATTCTCCTGCCTCAGCCTCCCAAGTGGCTGGGATTACAGGTGCCCGCCACCACCCCCGGCTATTTTTTTTTTTTTTTTTGTAGAGACAGGGTTTCGCCACATTGGCGAGGCTGGTCTCAAACTCCTGACCTCAGGTGATCCACCTGCCTTGGCCTCCCAAAGTGCTGGGATTACAGGCATGAGCCACCGTGTCTGGCCTCATTGCTTGGAATTGGATGGTCTTTTGGGTTATTATAAATGGTGACTGTGGGATGCAAAAGAATGGCCCCCAAAGATATTTATTTCCTAATGCCCAGAATCTGTGAATATGTTACATTTCACCACAAAAGGAAATAAGGGTTGTAGATGGAATGAAGGTTGCTAATCAGAGAGATTTAAGATAGGGAGACTAGCCTGGGTTATCCAGGTGGGCCCAATCTACTTCCATGAGCCCTTAAAAGTGAAAGACAGGCAGAAGAATGGTCCTAACATGTGCCACCTGAGAAGGATTCGATGGCCTTGCTGGCTCTGAAGCTGGAAAAAGGAGCCACAAGCCATGGAATGCAGTGGCCTGTAGAAGCTGGGAACAGCCTTCAGTTCACACAGAGCAGGAAAACAGTCCTGCAGTCACAGGGAACTGAATTCTACCAAGCCATGAGCAGAGAACATTCTCTCCTAGAGCCTTCAGAGAAGAATACAGCCCTGCTGACATCTTGATTTTAGCTCTGTGAGAGCTATCTAGAACTTCTGAGCTGCAGAGCTGTAAGATAATAAACTTCTGTTGCTTTCAGCCACTGAGTTTGTGATAATTTGTTATGGCAGCATAGAAATTTAGTGGAGATTTACTTTAAAATGTTTATTTTCTGTTTTTGTATCTAGCAACTTGACCTAATAATTCCCATACATTTTCTATAGATTCTTTTAGATTTCCTATATTGTCAATCAAATCATCTGTGAATTATGGCAGTTTTATATCCTCATTTCCAATCCAAATAGCTTTTGCTTCCTTTTCTTGATCATTCTCTCTCTCTCTTTTTTTTTTTTTTTTTTTTGAGAGATAGGGTCTCGCTGTGTTGCCTGGGCTGGTCTCAAATCTTGGGCTCAAGAGATCCTCCCACCTCAGAGTATTATTCTTTTTCTTATTCTCAATGAGAAATTTTTCAATTTTCTACCTATAACAATAACGTTGACTGTCAGTTTTTGTAGATACCTTTATCTGATTAAGGAAACTGCCATCTCTTCCTATTGAATGGATTTAAAAGTTATCAGTGTCATTTATTTTTTAGTTTCTCATAATTTTTCTTCTTCATTAACGTGGTGGATTGCACTGATGGGTTTTCTTTCTTTATAAAAAATTTTGGTGGCTATTTCTTCCTTTTTTTTTTCCTTTTTTTTTTTTGTTGTTGTTGAAAGGAAATTCACAGAACATAGAACTAACCATTTTGAAGTGAACAATTCCATGGTAATACATTCACAATATTGTGCAACCACTTGAAATAGTTCCAAAACATTTCGTTATCCTTAAATGAAATCCCACACCCATTCAGCAATTATTCCCCACTTCTCTCAGGCCCTGGCAACCAGCAATCTGCTTTCTGTCTGTGTAATTACCTATTCCATTTCATATAAATGGAATCAGGCAATATGTGACCTTTTGTGTCTGGCTTTCACTGAGCGTGATACTTTCTTTTTTTTTTTTTTTTGAGACGGAGTTTCGCTCTGTCGCCCAGGCTGGAGTGCAGTGGCCGGATCTCAGCTCACTGCAAGCTCCGCCTCCCGGATTCACGCCATTCTCCTGCCTCAGCCTCCCAGAGTAGCTGGGACCACAGGCACCCGCCACCTTGCCCGGCTAGTTTTTTTTTGTATTTTTTAGTAGAGACGGGGTTTCACCATGTTAGCCAGGATGGTCTCGATCTCCTGACCTCGTGATCCTCCCATCTCGGCCTCCCAAAGTGCTGGGATTACAGGCTTGAGCCACCGCGCCCGGCCGAGCGTGATATATTCAAGGTTCCTTCACACTGTAGCATGGATCAGTACTTCATTCCTTTTTGTGCCTGAATAGTATCCTATTGTATACCACTTTTTGTTGATCCATTCCACTGAGTTTTATATGTCTATTATTTTCTTTTTTCAGTTACTATTAGTTGTATTTGTTTTATTTAATAACTAGTTGAAGGCCAGCTACGGTGCTTGGCTTACCTTATGGGTTTCCACTTTCACCAACTTTCTTAGCAGCCCATTGATGCATTTAATAACATTGAATAAAACCTTCATTCAACCCTTCTGGTGTTCAGAGGGAGGTCGGGGCAGTCTGGATACCTATACTGCTAAACTGCCAAAAACAAATCCCTGTGCATTTCTTTAAAAAAACCGGAATGATTTTAATATACTTTTTTTTTCTTAAAAACAGCTACAGTGGGCCGGGCGCAGTGGCTCACTTCTGTAATCCCAGCATTTTGGGAGGCCAAGGCGGGCGGATCATGAGGTCAGGAGATCGAGGCCATCCTGGCTAACACAGTGAAACCCCGTCTCTACTAAAAATACAAAAAAAATTAGCTGGGCATGGTGGCAGGTGCCTGTAGTCCCAGCTACTTGGGAGGCTGAGGCAGGAGAATGGCGTGAACCCGGGAGGCGGAGCTTGCAGTGAGCCGAGATTGTGCCACTGCACTCCAGCCTGGGCAACACAACGAGACTCCGTATAACAAAAAAAGCTACAGTGGGCTGGGTGCAGTGGCTTGCGCCTGTAATCCCAGCAATTTGGGAGGCTGAGGTGGGCAGATCACTTGAGGTCAGGAGTTCTAGACCAGCCTGGCCAACATGGTGAAGACCTGTCACTACTAAAAATGCAAAAATTAGCCGGGCATCATGGTGGGTGCCTGTAATCCCAGCTACTTGGGAGATTGAGGCAGGAGAATCGCTTGAACCTGAGAGGCAGAGGTTGCAGTGAGCTAAGATTGCACCACTGCACTCCAGCCTGGGCAACAGCGTGAGACTCCATCTGAAACAAACAAACAAAAAATAGCTACAAAGGCCTTGGAAAAAGTGATGTTGAAAAAGTTTTGAGTACATAAAAGTTTAAGGCAAAAAGCACCCTGCATGCCGCCATATATTCAATAAATATTGAATAAATCCTCACCAGAGGGTGGGTATGCCCAGTCAGTGGCATTCACATTCAAAGGGAGGGATAGGCATTAGGTGAGCAATTTCCATTGTACTGAAAATTACACAAGGGTGAGTACAGCATGTTCTGAGAGGCTTTTCCTTCCCAACTGGGTTAAGCCCTTCCAAGGAGGCCTGTATTCTCAGTCCCACCTCCAGATCTGGGCAAGCCCTCAGGGACCGTTGCTGTTTGGAGTGACTTCTCAACATTTTCGAAGTCCCTCTCTGCTGCCTGGGACAAGTTGGGGCTGCCAGTACTGTTCCCAGACCAAGCCCAAGCTGGGTCTGGCTGCGTGTTCTCGTGGCTCAGTAACAGAAGAGATACACTAGGAAAGGAAGTTTATCGCTGTAACCAGATATAGGGAGAAGGTCGGAGATAGTTTCACCAGACCGACTCGAAGCGTTACAATTTTCTCAGTGCTTACATGTGTGGGGGTTATATGGCTATGTGTGGTATCGCATTCTGCTAAGTCTATAGGTGACTGATTTTGTTCTAACTCGGTTAGAAGTCAAAAATGCTTTTGATCTTTTTTTTTGAATTTTTTTTTTTTTTTTTTTTTTTTTTTGAGGCGGAGTCTCGCTCTGTCGCCCATGCTGGAGGGCAGTGGCCGGATCTCCACTCACTGCAAGCTCCGCCTCCCAGGTTCACGCCATTCTCCTGCCTCAGCCTCCCGAGTAGCTGGGACTACAGGCGCCCGCCACCTCGCCCGGCTAGTTTTTTTGTATTTTTTTTTAGTAGAGACGGGGTTTCACTGTGTTAGCCAGGATGGTCTTGTTCTCCTGACCTTGTGATCCGCCCGTCTCGGCCTCCCAAAGTGCTGGGATTACAGGCTTGAGCCACCGCGCCCGGCTGAAGTGATTATTTCTATCTTATCTCTTTTACGGTTTGGTCCGGAGAGCTGCCTTAGACTCTCCAATAAATCTGTTCACACTGCTAGCTTTGTTACCTTAACGCGCCCCAGATTTCATTGACCCGAGATGGGTCCTGGCACAAGGAATGTAAGGCGGTCTCCATTATCTTGACTTGCTCCAGGTTTGGGAGAAGCCTATGCAAAGCTTCTCCTGAACATATATTTAATTTCTGAATAAAATTAGTCACCTGTAGGCTTAGCTGAATGCAATGCCACACATAGCCATATAACCCCCTTACATGTAAGCACTGAGAAAATTGTAACGCTTCGAGCTGGGCATCGATTTCTCTGGGTCTAATTATTAGCTCAATGTTAAGACAGTGCTGTGAAAATTTGTCTGTGTAACTGGGGTGCTATGCAGGCCTATCTGTGTGACTGTCAGGGAGAACTGGCCTGGCACAGTACCTTCCTTGGGCAGAGGGCTAAGATCCTGGAGCAGGACTTTGAGGTCCTAAGCTCCAATTCTCCCTGTTGGGGGCAACTTCTAAATCTCTACCCCTACCCCCTACACGTGGGGTGGACCAGATGCTCCCAGGAGCTTGGGGAAACTTGTACTGAGGGGCTTCTTCCAGGGCTGTGTGGCTGGCTCTGGTTCTAGGAAGGTGGGGTGGTGGGCCACTTACTTCAGCTGACCAGTGAGCTATTTCTTTTGCAGAATTGCCTGAGATTGGACCACCAGCATGGTATCTAGAAAATGACTTTGGGGTGTCTCAAGTTGCTTAGATAGACAGGAATCCTGGCTCCCCATCCTCCCAATTGCCAGCCACCCCTTCCCCTTTCCCACAAGGATAGCCCTGCCTATAATTCTCTGTAGCATTCAACATGATTGTGATTGTTTGTTGTCTTCCTGCCTGGCTTCTTTTCTCCTGCTTTTCCTCCTTCCGCCCCTATTCCCTTCCTTCCATTCATTCATTCAACCCAGACACCATTCAAGGTACCGGGGACGTAGGAATAAATGCATTTCTGCTTCCTTGGAGCTTATATTCTGAGGCAGGAGCTGGGCAGTAAACAAGTAATTCAAAAAGCAGGATAGAGATAAATGCTATACACATAACAGCAGAGTAAGGTAAATTCATGGGGGTCTGCTTGGCACTAGGGGGGAGATCAGAAAATGTCTTCTCTCTGAGGAAACCACATTTGAGTGGAAACCTAAATGAGGACTCAGCCTTGCAAAAATGAGCCTTCCACTCTTTTCCATTGAGTAGAAAATTAAATGAGGAGTCAACCTTGCAAATTTTTGTTGCATTGTTCTAGCCAAGGAACGGTACCCACAAAGGCCATGGGGTGTTTCGTGCTATTCATTCATTCATTCATTCATTCATTCATTCAACAGCAGGTTCCTGGAGTATGGTGGGTGAGAGGAGTAAGAGCCTGAGACAGGGTTGAAGAGACTGTTGGGGGCCGCACCGGGGGTGGTGGAGAATGAAAGAACACACAAAAGACAAAGACACACAGAGAACATGGCGGCCACACTCAGAGCCTCCGCCTCACTTTATTTATACTCCATAAACCTCAGGTCAGCAGAAAGAATGCAATGCAAAACAAACTTCCTTTTCCCACACGTAACCTTCTACTCAGTACCTTGTTTCTATATTCTTTCTTATCTACCCGCCTTCTTGGCGCCTACGGGAGTTCATTAAAAGTTCAGTTGGAGATACTGTCCTTGAGCCCTATCTATTCTCAGCATACTGTTTTCAAAGGCCCCTGCATTTCCCCCCTCCTTTTTTTTTTTTTTTTTTTTTTTTTTTGAGACGGAGTCTCGCTCTGTCGCCCGAGCTGGAGTGCAGTGGCCGGATCTCAGCTCACTGCAAGCTCCGCCTCCCGGGTTTACGCCATTCTCCTGCCTCAGCCTCCCGAGTAGCTGGGACTACAGGCACCAGCCACCTCGCCCGGCTAGCTTTTTTTTGTATTTTTTAGTAGAGACGGGGTTTCACCGTGTTAGCCAGGATGGTCTCGATCTCCTGACCTCGTGATCTGCCCGTCTCGGCCTCCCAAAGTGCTGGGATTACAGGCTTGAGCCACCGCGCCCGGCCTCCCCCCTTTTAATTTTGTTTTGCCTCAATCCTAAAAAGGTAGCCCATATTTGTTCCTGTGTTTTCTTTTGTTTTTGGTGGCGATGGAGGGAGCATCGAATCACCAAAAGAAGTAGACCCAAACCAAGTGCCCAAAGCAATATACTTCCAGAGATTGTAGAAATCCATGTTTTTATCTGAGTCCATGGGTTAAAGGCAGCAAGGCGCTGCCCCAGCTCCTGCAAGGTTACCGTTCCAGACAGCACATGTAATTGTTGTCGAAATGCTTCGGAAATGTTCTGAGTGAGCTCTTGAATGTCCAAACTAATATTTTTATGGCCAATTAATAATTTTCGGATTACAGTCCAATTTTGAGAGATGTTAAAAGGCACAGGCATTACACAAAATTGAGTGGAATTCCAATCACATTGTAATGTTACCCGAGTACTGAGTACAGTGAGCTGATCTCCAAGCCATGTCAACGCTTGCTCCATGTTGTCCAATCTTTCAGCAAGTTGAGAATCAATGTTTTGTTGTTGAAGCCATAATCGGTGAGATTGTTCATGCCATTGCTGCACAAATTCAGCATTTTGTATGCTTTGATGAAGAGCGAGCCCTGCTACAGCTGCAGTGGAGGCAATGGCAACAAGACTCATCACCGATGCAATTATAAGTCCAAGGGCACGGAGGGTTCGCTGAAGAGAAGTCCAAATATAAGTTTCAAGAGGTGATGCCCCCCACGGTCGCGTAAGATTAACAGGTAGCCAAATTTCCTTACGAGCCCTGAGGATATAAATATCCCCAGCAAAGTTGTGCCACCAAGAATGATTGAGGCAAGACAAAAATGTACACGTATTTGTACAATTAACAATTCTCGTATTATTATCCCATATCAAATTCCCTGCTAATAACAGGTAGGGCTTACGGACACAAGCAATAATATATCGAGAGGTATTCCGATATAACTGAATATGAAAGGAATTAGTTGGGTTAGAAAGATTAAGAGACATATTCCCCACAAAAGTGCTAATGGCATCGCCTGCAGCTAACAACTTTCAAAGATGACTCTGTACTTAGGCCTCCTTCACACCATACCAAGGTTTCATTATTGTTAGCAGCAATACTTTTATTTACCCGGTGCCATTTCAAAGGTATGTGACTAAATTTTATTTGAAAATCACCGTGCACACTTCAATCAGTTATTTGCATCCCACTGTATTCTAATAAAATCCGGGTTTTATTTCCCCGACATAGTTGCCACTCCAGCACCTCATTATTAGGAGAAACCTCTGGAATAGGACAAAAAGGTAAAGAACTAGGAATAGTTTCATTACTATATACAGTATGATTATAATAACAGTATTAGCAGCCACATAACTATGATTATAGCGAACAACCCAGGCTTCATACGATTTTCGGAGACAATGAGAACTATTTCCCATGCATATTGGAAGTTCTTCCACTCCAAATTGGTATGTGTTGTTTATAATTTCCGTTTCCCGTTCTATATTGTCCTTGTCTATATAGGGGGACGGCATTCAAGTAGTGTCATTGGTGAAAACCTTAATTTCCACCTCTCCCCAGGCGACTCCCTGATACAAGGGTGGAAAGGGAATATAAGTGCAATATTCATACAAAGCCTCACTGAGGGAAATAAGTCCCCCGCCGAGGCACATCCAACAAAGGAAGAAATGCATGCTGAATCCAGTTTTCTTTTCAACAGGGTTTCAATCATCTTGTAGGAAACCACTCAGGTCCGCTCCCTGTAAGGACAAGAGCATAGCCCCGTTCCTGTTTTAGAACTTGCCCTTGAACATACTTACCTTCTTCATTAGGATACCAAATCTTTAAATTGTCAGCGGGGACTATCACCGAGAGAGGTGAGGAAAGATGGGTTACGACAGCGGAGTCTTGCAATTGTCTCCATTGATTCAAAAAATAATTAAAGTAAAAAGAACCTTCAAAATCAAAAAAATTAAGGTAGAAAGGTTAACCTTCAAAAAAATGTGGTTTTTTGGGGGGGCTCATTTCCCCCTTTTTGTTTTAATAGTTGAGTTTTTAAAGTTAAATTTGCACGCTCAATGATGGCTTGACCTTGACTGTTGCCCGGGATCCCGGTGATATGTTGAATATTGTATTGCTGTAAGAAAACTTGTAATTTATGAGAGACATAGGCGGGGGCATTATCAGTTTTAAGTATAAAAGGAATGCCCATAATGGCAAAACAAGCTAAGAGATGTGTAATAACAGAATCAGCTTTCTCACATGGCAACGGAGTGGCCCACTGAAAATGAGAAAAAGTATTAATGGTATGATGAACATACTTTAATCGTCCAAAAGAAGGAATATGTATAACATCCATTTGTCAAATTTGATTAACTTGAGTACCTCTCAGGTTAACTCCAGGATGGAAGGATGGAATGCTCAAAGGAGCACAGAAAGGACAAGCTCGAATAAGAGAACAAGCTTATTTATGAGTTAAATGAAACCGTCGTTGAAGGCCAGAACTATTAGTGTGATGTAGAGCATGTTCTTGTTCTGCAGCCTGCAAGTGGCCAATTAGAAGTGAATCAATCTGAGTATTTCCATGAACTAATGGTCCAGGCAGTTGAGAATGAGAACGAAGATGAGTGATGAATAAAGGAGCTCGACGTTGGCTCAAAGTAGAAAATAACAAGGAAAAGAGTTTTTGAAGAGAAGAAGTAGCACAAAGAGGTAAAGTGGCCTGAGAAATATAAGAAGTAACATAAACGGCATATTGAGAATCACTAACAATATTACAACCAGTAGTAGGGAAATTAAGTAAGACCATGAGAATAGTAAACAATTCTCCCTGTTGCACCGAGGGATAAGGATAAACTGTAACTCAAGATTGATGAAGCTTCTTGCCAAGAATCAGAAGTTGCAAGAAGATAAATGATCTGACTATGAGTGAATTGAGAGATAATTAAGGAAGGATCTCCTCCCCAAAGTTGTCGACAGTGATGCCGTCCTTTGATGATCAGTTCAGCTAAACGATCGATATAAGTAGCCAAGTGTTTAGATGTTTTATTGGACAAAAAGATCCATTTTAGCGGCTGATTGGTCTGATGAATCATTCCTGTAGGAGAATGTAAAGTATGAAATAAACAAAGGGAAAGGGGAACATCGGGAAGGATATAATGTAAATGAGCCTTTTGAAGTTGCTCTTCCACAAGCTGGAGTTCCTGTAAAGCCAAAGGAGTTAAATGACGTGAGCTGTCCAAGTGACTGTCTCCTTCTAGAATAGAAAAAAGATGTTGTAACTGAATAAAGAAAAAACCATTTTTGAGATCTATGACCATTAATTTTTAACTTTGTGGGATAAGGGCAGGATTAGGAAGACCAGGCTGTAAACTTTCCCTAGGTTTAATGTAAACATTTATAGTTTTAAGACAAGACAAAGACGGGAATTCCATGCAGAAATACGTGGCTTTATATTCCTCTCGGCCATTTGTTTTTTGACTTACTCTTTTAGAGTCCTAAGTATTTCTTTAAATGATGGTCACTGTTTCACATAAATAGGAGTGGTGGCTATGAGTTTAAAGGATTGTAGCCCATTTTGAACATCATATTTTTGGCAGCTGAGGAAATATGAGGAATGTTTTAAAAAAGCAGCAAATTGTTGTGAAAGATCTTGTTCCCAAAAATTAATATTGATAGGAACAATATAAAAATAAAAAAAACACTTGACCTTGTTAACCTTTAGGACCGACACAGGTTAAAGGTTCTACGTCTTGATAAACCACAGAAGCAGCACCCAAGCCAGTGAGTATAACTGCAACTTGTCTTTATTCCTATTGTATAGGCCTCTAATTTAAACAAATAATAGACATATTTACCACCGTATCAATTAACCCTTTAAAAACTATTTCATTAATGTGCAATGAACACAAGGGCTTTTGATTAGAAACTAAAGTTTCCCAAAAAACAGTTTTTTCTGTGCTACCAAACCCTCCCTATTGAGAATACATTCCCCTGCCTCTAGGCATATAAATTGTGAGACTTAAACCATAATAAGACTTTTATTAGTAACATTATGTCCTTTTGGCAAAGGACCACACTCTCTAATAGCTAATTTATATACTCCTCTATTAGGAGACAAAGTATAAGGCTGAGTAATAACTAAGTCAGCAGCGGCGCTCTGCTTAGCTGCCACATAAAGCTGAGAAACTGGGGTAAGGTGTGGGATCCTTAAGGAGGACTTGAATTTATTCCTTGATGTTGTAGGCCATTGCTCACTGGGTATTGTATGCAGATTTAGTCAATAACAAATATTTATAAACAAATAAGGTGATTACAGGTAAGAAATTCAGTTCGTAGCTTACTATTCAATAGAGTATCTGCTTTGTAAAAGATGGTGGACCACAAAATACTCAACGGATTTTGGTTTTCAAAACACAATGATGCTATCCAAGGCTAAATGGATACTTGAAATTGGGATTGGATCTGGTGCTGAGATACAACTTTTACTTAGTTATTGATTTTTCTTTCCTCCGATTATTCCAAGGAGGGTGACTACCATTTTTGTACTTTATAGAGCAGTCTAGAGGAAAGGGTTAAGCATGTAAGCTCTGGGGACAGAAAGTCATATTTTCAAAATATAATAGCTATATGACCTTGGATACATTTATAAAACTGTCTTAACTCTGTTTTCCTGTCTACAAAATGGTAATAATTATAAAATTTGTCAGTCTCAAAGGGATGTTGGAAGAACTAAATGCAAGTGAAGATTTTTTCACAGTAGTAGACACATAGTAAGTACTCAGTATACTATGGCTATTATTACTGTTATTATTGTTAATATTATGTCTATTAATTTTAGCTCTTTAATGTAACAAGTGCAGAACCATAATCTCACATCCTTCAGAGTCATGCTGATCTTGTATTTTTTGGTCCTTGGACTAGTTTAGTGATTTATTACAAGAAACCTAGTTAGTTTGTGCATTCTTTTCCTTTCTTATATTTCTCATTTGTAAAGACTGATAAACCAACTACACTTTCAGACCTGGTGACATAAATTGTTGGGGCCCCAAGCCTGTGGGCCCCGGCTCCCATTTCCCAGGAGAGGAGACAGTAAATTTCCACTTTTATCAGTTTTGAAATGACATTTATTTGTCCAATGTCGACCTTTACCACAACATTTGTACACCTCTGAAGGCAGCTTTCTGCCTTGAGGGATAAAAGTGTTCAATTTTTATGACATTCTTTTTTGAAATATCTAGGTTTACCACACTGAAAGCAAACACCTTGTGTGTTATTTCCTTTTAAGGCTTTAGACAAAGCTCCAGCAAATAATTGAGCATTATAAATAGCCCCTCCAACACTAACACAAGTTTTAATATATTTATCTAAATTGGCCCCATTGGCCTTTAATGATTTTAACAATTTTTGACAGTCAGCATAAGCATTTTTAAAAGACAACGTTTGTAACAAAATTTTTGAAGCAAGGTCAGCACCCACAATTTTCAAGACAGCATCCTGAAGACGGGCTACGAAATCTGAATATTGTTCATTTGTGCCCTGTAAAATCTTCACAGAGGAAAGGGAAGATTTTCCTGTTATCTCTACCTTATTTTAGGCCCTTAAAAACAAAGTCTTGATTTAAGTAAGGGCAACATCTTCTAGACCAGCCTGAGCACTAAGAGTAGCATATTGGCCCGTGCCTGTGAGTTGTTCCTCAGTGGCTCCTGGGGGATCACACATAACATTTTTTCTAGCCTGTACATGCGCCTTGTTCATTTACCAGCTGTGCAATTGTAACCACTGAGAACGATCAAGAAAAGCCTTCCCCAAAATCTTCCAGTCTATAGAAATTATCAAATTTTCTGATGAAAAAATATCAAGAAGACCAAGGATAGGGGTTCATGGTTAGAAATGGCAGCTTTCATTTCTTTTTAAAAATTTAATTTGTAGGGCCGGGCACGGTGGCTCAAGCCTGTAATCCCAGCACTTTGGGAGGCCGAGACGGGCGGATCACGAGGTCAGGAGATCGAGACCATCCTGGCTAACACGGTGAAACCCCGTCTCTACTAAAAAATACAAAAAACTAGCCGGGCGTGGTGGCGGCGCCTGTAGTCCCAGCTACTCGGGAGGCTGAGGCAGGAGAATGGCATAAACCCGGGAGGCGGAGCTTGCAGTGAGCTGAGATCCGGCCACTGCACTCCAGCCTGGGCGACAGAGCCAGACTCCGTCTCAAAAAAAAAAAAAAAAAAATTTAATTTGTAAGGCATTAAATTGGACATTATTGCCACCATTTGAAAACTAAGCATTAGGAGCAAAAGAAGCACAAATAATTGGAAACAGATCCAGCTCCTTAAAATTTTTTTTTTTTTTTTAGAGACATTTTTTTAATTCACAAAATGATACATGTTAACTCTAAGCTGGAAAACACGGATCACTAAGTGATTTTGTGCGAAGCAAACAACAAAATCATTAACACAGAAGTTATACCAAAAATGCAAAGGAGCCTTCCCACCTCTGCACAAAACAACAAAAGCCCAAAAGTTGTTAGGCTGAGACATTTCAAAGGAAATTATTTTATGACCTCAAGAAAAAGATCATATCAAAGCTATTTTATCAGTTCCAGGAAAGTTTCCAAAATGTTTAATCAAGTCAGCATAAACAGGATACCAAAATCTAGGAGAAAGCACGTAATAAAATAAAATGCTGCAAAACACAGTTCATCCTCAGTTATATCAGTGAAATATCCTAAATTAAAGACTTGCCGATAGAATGCAGCAAAAACAGAGACAGAGCAAGAAAGGACGCCGAGCAGGAGCCCGAGGTTCACGGTAAGAAAACAAGTGGCTGAGCAGCTGGAGAGAAAGCAGCCCGGGGGATTCGGCCACGTGACGTGCGGTCGACCCTGCGGCAGGGACCCGCCAGGCTGCCCGCCCCTCAGCGCCTCAGTCCCTCAGCCCCCTCAGCCGTCTCAGCCTGTTGGGGGCACTGAGAAAACTTTGCCAAACAAAGGTAAAGATAAGGAAGCCCGGGGGTTGGAGGCACTGGAAAATTCTCTTTTAACAGGGCAGAAGGAAAAGAAACAGGGAAAGCTCACAAAGGTGAATTAGAAGAATGTATCTGTAATATTTGTTGAAGCATTTCCATAATACACTGCATGTCAGAATTTCCCTTAGAAGAAGGAAGAGCTGGCTTTTTCTCTTCTCCCCCTTTTGCTACCCTGGCACAAATGGGCTCCATTTCAGATGTATTTTATTTTATTTTGTTTTTCCAAATCCTCAGATACCTTTCCTCCTGTGGCTACATTACCACACTCCGAATCAGTCTCAAGTAACTCTAATGTCTGAGTGATAGAGTTACACAACGTCCACAATTTTAGAGGCATAATATCCCCTAACTGGAGAGCTCTAAGCAGAGCTTTTACTACCTGTAACCATTTTTTCCGATTCAGCTGCACTTTAGTCTGATACTGAAACCAGTAACAATGTTATTCAACATGGGCAAACAATCGCTTCAAAGTCTTTTTCTTTCACTTCTACTCCCATAGACAGCAACAGTCCTTGAAACAGCCGTAAATATTCTGAGGCCCGAGAGATGGAATTCCCATAATGAAAGCTTAAGAAGGTTCCCCTTAACAATATCTGAGCCTTACCTGCTCCTAGGGGGTTCCCCTTCTTGTTCTCCCCTACTCACCCGTGCTGACCCTGCTCGCTGCGCCACTTGTTGGGGTCCGCACTGGGGGTGGTGGAGAATGAAAGAACACACAAAAGACAAAGACACACAGAGAACATGGCGGCCGCACTCAGAGCCTCCGCCTCACTTTATTTATACTCCATAAACCTCAGGTCAGCAGAAAGAATGCAATGCAAAACAAACTTTCTTTTCCCACATGTAACCTTCTACTCAGTACCTTGTTTCTATATTCTTTCTTATCTACCCGCCTACTTGGCGCCTACGGGAGTGCATTAAAAGTTCAGTTGGAGATACTGTCCTTGAGCCCTATCTATTCTCAGCATACTGTTTTCAAAGGCCCCTGCAGAGACAAGCAACAGCAGATTGTGTAGAACCCCTGTAGACACAATGATATAGAGTTTGAGTATTATCCAAAAGCATGGGGGAAGCCATTTCAAGGTTCTTTCTTTCTTTCTTTCTTTCTTTCTTTCTTTCTTTCTTTCTTTCTTTCTTTCTTTCTTTCTTTCTTTCTTTCTTTCTTTCTCTCTCTCCTTCCTTCCTTCCGTCTTCTTTCTTTCTTCCTTCCTTTCTTTCCTTCTTTCTTTCTCTCTCTCTCTCTCTCTTTATTTCCTTTCTTTTTTGACAGAGTCTTGCTCTGTCACCCAGGCTGGAGTGCAATGGCGTGATCACGGTTCACTGCAACCTCTGCCTCCTGGGTTCAAGCAATTCTCCTGCCTCAGCCTCCCAAGTAGCTGGGATTACAGGTGCCCACCACCACGCCTGGCTAACTTTTGTATTTTTAGGAGAAACAGGGTTTCACCATGTTGACCGGGCTGGTCTCGAACTCCTGACCTCAGGTGATCCCCCTGCCTCAGCCTCCCAAAGTGCTGGGATTACAGGCGTGAGCCACCACACCCGTCCCCATTTCAACGTTCTCAACAGGGTGGTGCAGGATCAGTTGTTGCAGATGTGGAGACTACAGATTGGAGAAGGGCTGGTAGGGGAAGCAGGGAGATCAGTGTAACTCAGAGAACGAAGTCTGAGGTCACGGCAGGTGGCAGTGGAGGTGGCTAGAGGGCAGGTGGGCTTGGAGGCAAATGTGGTGGGGTGGGGTTTGCTCTCAGGTTGGATGCAGAGGTCCTGGAAGAAAGGATGGAAACTGAATGACTTCTAGGTTTCTGACTTGAACAAACAGAACGACTATACTGTTAGGTAGTTAGATGGACATGAGCAGCTGGGAGAGGGAGAGAGAAGAAAGCAGGAGGGCTGTCACTAAGACCAGCCCTAGCCCACCTAAGTTCAGCCCCAGACCGTCCTATCTCCACCCTAATGGATGGAATTCATGGTAAAATCTGGGGCCGGCACATCCTGGAGGAAGAAAAACTGGGGCACAGATAATGATGGCCCATCTTCATTATACAGTCATTATAATACAATTTACATGTGGTTTTGCCCTTCTGAGTGGGCTTTTCTTAATGAATTATGGGTAAAAACACACGCAGTTTAACTTTAGGGATGTAACCATAAACTGCCAATCAAACACAGCCTAAGTTTCAACTCCTCCCACAAACCCCGTTAAAAGCACCTTGAGTTTTGTAAAGAGGTGCTGATTTTACTTCCCAGAAATCAGCCTGCTCTCCCTCAGAGTGTTTTACTGGGTTGCAATAAACCTTGCTTTAAGCTTGCATTTCAGTGTTAGTTTGCCTTTTTTTTTTTTTTTTTTTTTTTGAGATGGAATCTCGCTCTTTTTTTTGAGATGGATTTTTGAGATGGAATGTCGCCCAGGCTTGAGTACAGTGGCGCGATGTCGGCTCACTACAAGCCCCTCCCCCTGGGTTCATGCCATTCTTTTGTCTCAGCCTCACAGTAGCTGGGACTACAGGCGCCTGTCACCACCGCCGGCTAATTTTTTTGTGTTTTTAGTACAGATGGGGTTTTACCGTGTTCACCAGGATGGTCTCGATCTCCTGACCTCGTGATCCACCTGCCTCAGCCTCCCAAAATGCTGGGATTACAGGCGTGAGCCACCGCGCCCAGCCTAGTTTGCAATTCTTTGCTTGCTATGGCAAGAACTGAGATTGCTGGTCCAGAGCTCCAGCTCTGTTGATCTTAGTTAAAGAATCTGTCGGCCGGGCGCGGTGGCTCAAGCCTGTAATCCCAGCACTTTGGGAGGCCGAGACGGGCGGATCACGAGGTCAGAAGATCGAGACCATCCTGGCTAACATGGTGAAACCCCGTCTCTACTAAAAAATACAAAAAAACTAGCCGGGCGAGGTGGCAGACGCCTGTAGTCCCAGCTACTCGGGAGGCTGAGGCAGGAGAATGGCGTAAACCCGGGAGGCGGAGCTTGCAGTGAGCTGAGATCCGGCCACTGCACTCCAACCCGGGCGACAGAGCGAGACTCTGTCTCAAAAAAAAAAAAAAAAAAAAAAAAAAAAAAAAAAAAAAAAAAAGAATCTGTCAGGCCTCTGAGCCCAAGCCAAGCCATCGCATCCCCTGTGACTTGCACGTGTAGGCCCAGATGGCCTGAAGTAACTGAAGAATCACAAAAGAAGTGCAAATGCCCTGCCTCGCCTTAACCGATGACATTCCACCACAAAAGAAGTGAAAATGGCCGGTCCTTGCCTTAAGCAATGATATTATCTTGTAAAATTCCTTTTCCTGACTCATCCTGGCTCAGAAAGCTCCCCCACTGAGTACCTTGTGACCCCCACTCCTGCCTGCCAGAGAACAAACCCCCTTTGACCGTAATTTTCCTTTACCTACCCAAATCCTATAAAACGGCCCCACCCTTATCTCCCTTCGATGACTCTTTTCGGACTCAGCCCGCCTGCACCCAGGTGAAATAAACAGCCACGTTGCTCACACAAAGCCTGTTTGGTGGTCTTTTCACACGGACGCGCATGACAGAATCCATTCCAACACAGGATGCCCAGTAACAATACCATTGGCAGAGATGAGGAAGCCTGGGGGACAAGTGACAGATTTTGAGATGGGTGTCAGCAATTAGAAAGTTGTGCCGGGCGCGGTGGCTCAAGCCTGTAATCCCAGCACTTTGGGAGGCCGAGACGGGCGGATCACGAGGTCAGGAGTTCGAGACCATCCTGGCTAACACGGTGAAACCCCGTCTCTACTAAAAAATACAAAAAACTAGCCGGGCGAGGTGGCAGGCGCCTGTAGTCCCGGCTACTCGGGAGGCTGAGGCAGGAGAATGGCGTAAAAACCCGGGAGGCGGAGCTTGCAGTGAGCTGAGATCCGGCCACTGCACTCCAGCCTGGGCGATACAGCGAGACTCCGTCTCAAAAAAAAAAAAAAAAGCAATTAGAAAGTTGTTTGTGCTGGACAAGGTGGCTCACACTTGTAATCCCAGCACTTTGGGAGGCCGAGGTGGGCGGATCACCTGAGGTCGGGAGTTCGAGACCAGCCTGACCAACATGAAGAAACCCCATCTCTACTAAAAATACAAAATTAGCCAGGCGTGGTGGCACATGCCTGTAATCCCAGCTACTCGGGAGGCTGAGGCAGGAGAAACGCTTGAACCTGGGAGGTGGGAGTTGTGGTGAGCCAAGATTGCGTCATTGCACTCCAGCCTGGGCAACCAGAGCAAAACTCTATCTCAAAAAAAAAAAGAAAGAATGTTATTTGTAACATGATAATAGATTTCAGGTGTAAGATCCCTGCATGGAGAAAGTGAGTAGGCAGATGAATTTTTTTTATCCTGGTGTTCCAGGGAGAATCTGACCTGTAACTACACACTCGGGAGGAGGGATTAGCATATACACGTTATTTCAAGGCATGGAGAGAATGTGAAGAAGCCCAAAATTGAGCTCTGAGGAACACTAACTTTTCAATGTTGAGTGCAGGGGGAGGAGTGTAGCAGAAACTAATTGAGTCCATATATAAATACACACACACACACACACACACACACAGACACACACACACACACGTTAAATTAAGATGAGTTATACTAGAACCTGTTTGTATGGTGTTAATGGTCCAGAACAGAAGGCTGACAATTTAGGAGAAGGATAAACAAAATATCAAAATCTCAGAAAATGCTGGGGGTAGCCAGGCGCTCACACCCTTTAATCTCAACACTTTGGGAGGCAGAGGTGGGAGGATCACTTGAGCCCAGGAATTTAAGACCAGCGTGGCCAACATACAGAGAACGTGTTTCTACACAAAAATAAAAAATAAAAATTAGCTGGTGTGGTAGCACATGCCTGCTGTGGTCCCAGCTACATGGGAGGCTGAGGTGGGAGGATTGCTTGAGGCTGGGAGGTCAAAGTTGCAATGAGTTGTGATCGTGAACTCCAGCCTGGACAACACAGTGAAACCCTGTCTCTTAAAAAAAAAAAAAAAAAAAAAAAAAGCAGGGGGATGGGCTGCAGGGGCTTAGGTGTAGGCATCAGCTTCAGTGTGGCTGGAGGTAGGTTTGTCGGCTTGGTGGAGGGAGGAAGGAGCTTATGTCTTATGGCTTCACTTTCCTAAGTGGATTATATACATGAGGCAGTAAGGGAGTGTGAGAAGGCTGACTGTGGACATGATCTGATGTGGGGAAATGCAAAGCAAGCCTACTAGAGATTCAAAGTAGGATCCTTTGGTAACATTGTGTCCGTTTGAGCTTTGTCATCATTACAGTGAAATCTGCACAGCTCAGCTGTAATTTTCTTCTGGGAATATTCAGCTCTTCAGGTGCAGCTACCAGGCAAAGGGAAGGGTTCACCCAGGTCTGGTGTCTTAAACAGGGACGTGCCACAGGGGGACAGAATGCCGGGATGGAGGGTGTTCAGGAAGCAGCGATTGTATAATGGACCATGTGACAGCCTGGATAAGCTGGGAGCGAGCTGATGGCACCGAGGTAGGCTGAAGAATGCCTGCACATGTATTTCAGGAAATAAACAGGAAATGGTGTTCCGGAAGCGCTCGACTGTGTAGCCTCTAAGAAAGCAGGCCCCAAAGCTGCACTGTCAATGCCTGTTTTTTTTGAGATGGAGTCTCTGCCGCCCAGGCTGGAGTGCAGTGGTGTGATCTCGGCTCACTGCAACCTCTGCCTCCCGGATTCAAGTGATTCTCCTGCCTCAGCCTCCGGAGTAGCTGGGATTACAGGCGCACACCACCACGCCTAGCTAATTTTTATATTTTTAGTAGAGATGGGGTTTCACCGTGTTGGTCAGGCTGGTCTCAAACTCCTGACCTCCTGATCCTCCTGCCTCGGCCTCCCAAAGTGCTGGGATTACAGGCGTGAGCCACCATGCCCAGCCTCTATTACATTTTTTTTTTTTTTTTTTTGAGACAGGGTCTTACTCTGTCACCCAGGCTGGAGTGTAGTGGCGTGATCTCAGCTCGCTGCAACCTCCACCTCCTAGGTTCAAGTGATTCTCTTGCCTCAGCCTCCAAGTAGCTGGGATTACAGGCAGACACCACCATGCCCAGCTAATTTTCTTTGCATTTTTTTTTGGTAGAGATGGAGTTTTATCATGTTGGCCAGGCTGGTCTCTAACTCTTGACCTCAGGTGATCTGCCCGCCTTGGCCTCATAAAGTGCTAGGATTACAGGTGTGAGCCACTGTGCCCGGCCTCTTCAGGCTTTGATGTATCTTACCAAATTGCCCTCCAAAAGGAACATAAAATTTATATTAAGTTCTTCTCCATTTGAAATATCTAGGGTGGTTTTGCTTTCCTGATTGATGGAATAGCCCACCATTGAAATTATCTTTGCATATCCTACAGGAGTTGTGCCTGACTGCCTGACACATTTTTTTTTTTTTCTTTTAAGCGTCTGGTCTGTCTCTGTCCCCCAGGCTGGAGTACATGGTGCCATCATAGCTCACTGCAGCCTCAAACTCCTGAGCTCAAGTGATCCTCCCACCTCAGCCTCCTGAGTAGCTAAGACCATAGGCTGCACTACCACACCTGGCTAGCACCTTTCAATAAATATAACAGAGTGTCCCCTCCCCTCCTTTCCTCCCACCCTCCCTTCCTTCCTTCTTTTTTTTTTTTTTGTATTTTTAGTAGAGATGGGGTTTCACTGTGTTAGCCAGGATGGTCTCGATCTCCTGATCTTGTGATCTGCCCACCTCAGCCTCCCAAAGTGCTGGGATTACAGGCGTGAGCCACCGTGCCTGGCCCCTTCCTTCCTTTTTATAGAGACAAGTTCTCGGCCGGGCGCGGTGGCTCAAGCCTGTAATCCCAGCACTTTGGGAGGCCGAGACGGGCGGATCACGAGGTCAGGAGATCGAGACCATCCTGGCTAACACGGTGAAACCCCGTCTCTACTAAAAAAATACAAAAAACTAGCCGGGCGAGGTGGCGGGCGCCTGTAGTCCCAGCTACTCGGGAGGCTGAGGCAGGAGAATGGCGTGAACCCGGGAGGCGGAGCTTGCAGTGAGCAGAGATCCGGCCACTGCACTCCAGCCTGGGAGACAGAGCGAGACTCCGTCTCAAAAAAAAAAAAAAAAATAGAGACAAGTTCTCACTATGTTGCCAGGCTGGTCTCGAACTCTTGGGCTCAAGTGATACTCCTGCCTTGGCCTCCCAAAGTGCTGGGATTACAGACGTGAGCCACTGTGCCTGGCCTAAGCCAGTTTTTCTACAAGCAATGGAAGAGATTGCTGTTGTTTGTTTGTTTTCAGTTAAATACCAGGTAAGTTCAGTGACTTGCTTTGACAGGACCTCTTATATGAAAAATACTTATCTTTGAACACTAGAATCAAACTCAGGAAGAGGAGCTATGTACACTATGATAGGTACAAGGGAAAGAGACCGGTTTGAGGGAACTTGATTCACAACTTCCATCTAACACGAATGTGATACATCTATACATGGAGAGCAGACATCTGAACAACTGGAAACACAGCAGAAGGGCACATGCTTTTCTGAAATTGTTAACTTTCTCCTTTTCATTCAGTACCCATATAGCTGAACTTACGTAATGAAATGTTAATAGAATGTGACCCTATTCTCTGCTACAATTAGAGGGATTTGTGAAACTTTTGTCCTTTAATAAAACCATTAGTTGTAATTATTTATTAAATCAATCCATATGTTCCTCTTTCTTTTCACATTCAAATACACTTTAATATGAATGGCAATACATTTTAATGCTCCAGAAGAAAGAGTAGAACTCTGGCCATTGTACATTCTTTATTAAACATCAATACTGAAAACAGATTTACTGACATATATATAAATATAATCAAACTGAAAAAAAGGGACAAGAAATAGTAAGCTCTCTCTCATGCGGTGGTGCGACTTTGGCTCACTGCAACCTCCGCCTCCTGGGTTCAAGTGATTCTCCTGCCTCAGCCTCCCAAGTTGAAATTACAGGTGAGTACCACCACACCCGGCTAATTTTTGCATTTTTAGTAGTGACAGGTCTTCACCATGTTGGTCAGGCTGGTCTCGAACTCCTGATCTCAGATGACCCACTGGCGTCAGCCTCCCAAAGTGCTGGAATTACAGGCGTGAGCCACGGCGCCTGGCCTTCACTTTCTTTTTCTATGTCCTCTCCTTCACTATTGTCTTCATAATAAAAGATGTCTCGAAACGGGAAAACTTGCTTGGGTGCTGCAGGAGTCTGGATTTCAGTGCCTTTTTTCTCCAACATCTTTTTTAACTTTTCTTTAAGCAAAGGTAGAGTCGTCTCATAAAGGTAGTCGATGATCTCTACAGAAAAGAAATTTAATTGTGCAATTATCTGTCTGTACAAGGCCTCTTATCACGGTTGAGGCATACAGGAGACTGGTAATGACTATGAACTGCTCCTGTTATTGCTGTGTGTAAGGTCTGGTTCCAATTGGTTTACTCACGTTCACTTCTTCAATCCTTGCAAAAATCCTATGAGTTAGGTACTATTTTTAACTTGTTTTTCAATTGAGGAAACCAAGGCATAAAGACATTAAGAGACCTGCCCAAGGCCATGGAGTTCATAAGGATTCAAACCCAGGTAGTGATGTCTGCTGAACGCAAAGATGCATTTCATCACAGCCCAGGATACGATATCATCCAAATGGTGGGCCCAGGAGAAACACCAGTGCTGCGCAGACACTGAGAGAGAGCACAGGCCTGCAAGCTTGTTAGTGAAAATCCAGGCTCTGGATTCGGTCTAGAGACCAGGAATTGGTAGATCTGAAATGAGGCCCAGAAATCTATATCTTTTTTTTTTTTTTTTTGAGATAGGGTCTCTCTGTGTCACCCCAGCTGGAGTGCAGCAGTGTGATCACACGCACTGCAGCCTGGAACTCCCAGGCTCAAGCAATCCTCCCACCTCAGCCTTCCAAGTAACTGGGAACACAGACATGCACCACCATTCCCGGATAATTTTTGTATTTTTTGTAGAGATAGGGGTGTGTGTAGGGAGGGGGGAAGGGTCTCTCTATGTTGCCCAGGATGGTCTTGAATTCCTTGTCTTAGGCAATCCTCCCACCTTGGCCTCTCAAAGTGTTGGGATTACAAACATAAGCCACTGCATCTGGTCAGGAATTTGTGTTTTTAACAAGTTTCTCACATGGCTCTGATGATCTGAGTTTGGGACTTACATATCTAAAACATCCACAAATGGCTACAAAGAAGGAACTGGGTGTCTTTCATTCTTTCTGGAATGCGTGTATGCTTCTGTGTGTATGTGCATGTGTATGTGTGTATGTGCATGTGGTGTGGTGCACAGGCATGTCGTGTGCATGTGCTGTGTGCACATGAGTGTGTGTGTGTGTGATGGCAACACCAGCAGGACTCAGCTATTTACAGAGTGGTCACTAAGTGTCAAGCACCGGGATGACCACACCTTACACGTTCATGACCTCATTTAGGACTTCAGAAAGTCCTGCCACGTAGGGATTACACCTGCCTGTTTCCACCATTTTGCAGCTGATGAAGCTGAGGCTCTAAGTCCAGTCACTTGCCTAGGTGACTTTCATTACCAGCATGTGGCACCAAACGCCATGTTCTTAGCCATATAAATATTAAGAATACTAACCTGGAAAAGTCTTTTTCTGCCAAAATGGAACATAGATAGCTTTCAGCCTAGAAAATTTAGTTTGAACATAAGATGGAGGAACATCACTTTAGAAAAGGAAAAAAAAAGATAAAAAGCAAGTTAGTTTAAAAATCTATGATTTCAATACAGTGTAGTCAGTACATGGATTCAGGTGAGGTTTATAGCTTTACATAAACATAAGATCATCATACATGTGTGATACAAATATGACATAATTTTTGTGGAAGATGGAAAGCTATTGTTTATTTGGTTTAAAAAAACGTAAAGGGGAAAAAGAATCAGTAGTACAGAATGGATTCTGTTTAAATTAAAATAACTTCTATCACTAGTCGAGAAGGCAAAGTATAATGCTGGCCAATGTGCTGATGCTTACCTGGTGCTCAGCCCTGCCCTAAGCACCTCAACTGCAGCAATAAATAATCCTCGCAGCAACTCGAGGAGGGAGCTACCACTCTCCCCCTTGTGCTGGAGAGATGAGGAAACTGAGGCACAGAGAGGTTGCCCAAGTTCACACGGCTAATCAGGGATAGAGCAGGGACTTCAGCAGGTAGTGTGACTCCAGATCCTACCCTCTTAATCATTACACTCAGGACACATATGTACGTATTGGTCACAATTCAAAGATAGATGTTCCCTGATATTTATCTTACAAAGCTAAAAAAAGCAGATGCTTACGAGGTTTTGGTACGTTTTCAATTTACAATACATTTCAATTTACAATAAGTGGGTCAGAAATTATTCTTTAATTGTTTTTTTTTTTTGAGACGGAGTCTCGCTCAGCCCAGGCTGGAGTGCAGTGGCGCGATCTCAGCTCACTGCAAGCTCCGCCTCCTGGGTTCACGCCATTCTCCTGCCTCAGCCTCCTGAGTAGCTGGGACTACAGGCGACCGCCACCGTGCCCGGCTAATTTTTTGTATTTTTAGTAGAGATGGGGTTTCACCATGGTCTCGATCTCCTGACCTTGTGATCCGCCCGCCTTAGCCTCCCAAAGTGCTGGGATTACAGGTGTGAGACACCGCGCCCGGCCAATTGTTTTTTAAAGTAAAAACCACTAACTTAACTTTTTGGGCACTTTTTCCTAATAAAAGGGGAACATTAAAAAACAATTAACTAATCCAGTAGTTAAAATAATTAGCATGAAGAATTTGATCTGTTAAGTATGTAGAGGTAAAAGGTGATCAGATTCTTCCAACCTCTTCATTACAGTAATCACTAGCTGAGGACGTATGTGCCAGGTACCAGACTATGTCTCTTTCTTGCATTATCTTCTTTTTTTTCGGGCGGATGGAGTCTCACTCTGTCACCCAGGCTGGAGTGCAGAGGCACATTTTCGGTTCACTGCAACCTCTGCCTCCAGGGTTCAAGTTGTTCTCCTGGCTCAGCCTCCTGAGTAGCTGGGAATACCGGTGCCCACCACCATGCTGGGCTAAATTTTTGTATTTTTAGTAGAGACAGGGTTTCACCATGCTGGCCAGACTGGTCTTGAACTCCTGACTTCAGGTGATCCACCCGCCTTGGCCTCCCAAGTGCTGGGACTACAGGTGTGACCCACTGCACCTGGCCCATTATCTCCTTTAGCCCTCCTAATGGCCTATTAAATCATTATGCCGATGAGGAAACAAAAGGCTCAGACAAATAGGTAACAATTGCCCACAGACTTTAAGTGGAGTCCCTGGACTCTATGCCAAATCTGTCTCACTCTGAAACCCCAGCTCTAAGGCAGCCTGTGCCTTTCCCCTTCCCATAATGCTGTGTGCCCAACATGCTGCAGACCCAAGCCCATGCTTCGAGAAATAACAATAATTGATCTGGACATTTTAAAACTAAGCAAGTGTTACATCTCATTAGGTGGAGATGCTATCCTTAAATCCTGCTTATATCACAAAGAAGTTTTTAAGAATCTGAGGAGACTGAACCTTCAATATAATTTTTACCATTTTGTTATTAAAACTTTGAGAGTATATAGTATTTCAAACAGTATTTGACTAGACGCCACAATCTCTATCTTAGAGTTTTGAGATTTGTAAATCTTTTTTTTTTTGAGACAGAGTCTCACTCTGTCACCCAGGCTGGAGTGCAGTGGCCGGATCTCAGCTCACTGCAAGCTCCGCCTCCTGGGTTTACGCCATTCTCCTGCTTCAGCCTCCCGAGTAGCTGGGACTATAGGCGCCCGCCACCTCGCCCGGCTAGTTTTTTGTATTTTTTAGTAGAGACGGGGTTTCACCGTATTAGCCAGGATGGTCTCGATCTCCTGACCTCGTGATCCATCCGCCTCGGCCTCCCAAAGTGCTGGGATTACAGACTTGAGCCACCGCGCCCGGCCGAGATTTGTAAACCTTAAATAGATAATCAATTCATCAGTTACCCCTGGCCTGGATTTCGTGGGGCCCTTTTATTTATTTTTATTTATTTTTTTGAGACAGGGTCTCACTCTGTCACCCAGGCTGGAATGCAGTGGGGTGATCTCGGCTCACTGCAACTTCTGTCTCTCAGGCTCAAGCGATCCTCCCACCTCAGCCTCCAGAGTAGCTGGGACAACAGGCATGTGTCACCACATCCAGCTTAATAATCAGTTTTTAAACATGTAGTTTTACTTAAAACCAAAAAACCCATTTTAATTTTAAAAATCATGTGATTTGAAGAAATGTCACAAAGTATACACAAATTTAATGGAAAAGTTTTTTTTTTTTTGGAGACAGAGTCTGGCTCTGTCACTCAGGCTGGAGTGCAGTGACGCAATCTCGGCTCACTGCAGACTCCGTCTCCCGAGTTCAAGCAATTCTGCCTCAGTCTCCCCACTAGCTGGGATTACCGGTGCCTGCCACTACATCCAGCTAATTGTTGCATTTTAGTAAAGATGGGGCGATTGGGTTTCACCATGTTGGGCAGATTGGTCTCAAACTCCTGACCTCAAGCAATCCACCTGCCTTGGCCTCCCAGAGTGCTGGGATTACAGGCTTGAGCCACCACGCCCGGCCGGAAAGTTGAATTTTTAAAAAGTGGTTTGACATTATAAAGGGCTTTGTCAATGTAAGTCGTTCTCAAGATGGGAGCTGGTGGGGTGCACATCAGCGTCACCTCCTTCAAAGCACCTGGCACCCTCCCTGCTTGGGGCCTATGGTGCTGAAGAGTGGGTCCCCTGCCCCTCAGATCAGCTAGAAAAGAAAAGGCTTTGGGACCACGGCATGTATCTGTGAATTCTGGCAGGGCCTGGACTGAAAGTTTCCAATTCTCCACATTCAAGAAGGAAGAGACGGAGTGTCCTTTCTTGTTTGGTTATAATCCCAAACCATAAATAACTAACCACGAGAACCAGTTTAAACCCTTCTTAATGGTTCCACAGAATATTGACTAGACACAAAACAAAACCTTTCCTAATGGACCAATGGCGACCTCACATCAGTAGCCACACTTCTGGAAGTCAGACAGGCTGCAGCAGCCTCACCCCACTGTCTACCTTCCAAAACCAAAGGCCAAGCAATCCCTCAACATCCCTGCATCTGAAAGTCACTGATCCCCGAGCCCCATGATGCTCGACAACACGTAGCGGGCCTGTGCGCTGCAGCCCAGCTCTCCCTTGCTTAGCAAGCAGTAAGTTCAGATATCGAGAGTGGTGGCCTCTCCAATCACAGGAACTGATTAAAATGCAAGAGCTGTGTACAGTGAAGGCTCACAGTGACGGTAAAGAGAGACAGCTTATAAACACAAGAGCCATGTTCAATCTCACTTCACAGATGAGAAATGCAAATGAAAACCACAAGGAAACTGACAGAAGCTTAAAGAGAAACAGGATCTTTATATAGTCTCAGAATGTCTCCCCACAGTCATTTCTTACCACCAAAGGAAGAACCAGTATTTTTATACAGTGGGGAAAAGAGGCAGAGGCTGCCTTAGCCAAATAATCAAAACGAGAATCATGTGCCTCGTGACATAACGCAGTGATAGAAAACATCAGGAATATGCTGTACTCCTGCCCGAAGGACACAGCCTGAATCTCCTCAAGAGGAAATGTCAGACAAGCGTCAACTGCGGACATTCCACAAAACACCTAGTCCGTATTCCTCCAAAATTTCCCTACCATCAACAGCAAAGATGGACGATCTTCATAGATTAAAAGACAGTAAGGAAGGCCAGGCGTGGTGGCTCACATCTGTAATCCCAGCACTTTGAGAGGGATTAAGGCCAGGAGTTCGAGACTAGCCTGGACAACATGGCAAAACCCTATCTCTTCACTTAAGGCCAGGAGTTCAAGACTAGCCTGGGCAACATGGCGAAACCTCATCTCTACTAAAAATACACACACAAAAGGTTGGGTGTGCTGGCTCACGCCTGTAATCTCAGCAAGTTGGGAGGATGAAGTGGGTGGATCCCTTGAGGTCAGGAGTTTGAGACCAGCCTAGCCAACATGGTGAAACCTTGTCTCTATTAAAAATACAAAAATTAGCCAGGTGTGGTGGCAGTTACCTGTAATCCCAGCTACTCCGAGGCTGAGACAGGAGAACTGCTTGAACCCAGAAGGTGGAGGTTGCAGGGAACTGAGATCATGCTGTTGCACTCTAGCTTGGGCAACAAGAGTGAAAATCTGTCTCAAAAAAAAAAAAAAAAAAATTAACTAATTGAAAAACGAAAAAAAAATTTAGCCAGGCAGGGTGGTACCTGCCTCTAATTCCAGCTATTCAGATGGCTGAGGCACAAGAATTGCTTGAACCCAGGAGGCAGAGAGTGCAGTGAGCCGAGATCACGCCATTGCACTCCAGCCTGGGCAACAGAGTGAGACTGTTGTCTCCAAAAAAAAAAAAAAAAAAGGACACTAAGGAAATGGAACAGTTAAAGGGGGAAAATGCTACCAAGGACATCATTGGGAGGACTGGTGAAATCTGAATGTAGACTATGTTTTAGAGGGTGGTACTGTATCATTGTGAAACTTCCTGATTCTCGATTGTACTGTGGTTATGTAAAATAACATCCTTACTTGGGAAGTGGTATCTGCCACTAACTCTTGAATGGTTATGGGAAAAGCCGTATTCCTTTGGAGGAGGGGGACAGGGATGATAAAGTTCATGTAGCAGAATGTTCAGAAGAGGCGACTCTGGGTGAAAGGGATGCGGGGTTCCTTCTGTTATTCTTACAACTTGTTTAGCTTTTTGAAGCCTTTAAGAGACTTTGCATACATCTCATTTGCCTTTCTTGCGTGTCTTCAGTGGCAGGTGGGCTGGAGGGAGGGCTGGTCTGATTTATTTGGTCCAGAGCACAGAGACTGGAAGTCTCGAATAAACACACACATCGCAGCTTTCCTGTTCTGTGGCGCTGGCACGCTACCCTGCAACCCACGCAGTGTTTCCTCACCCAAGACTGTATCTTGGCGCTCTCTGTGCCCCACCACCGAGGGGCTTTCTCATTATTTTTTGTAGCTATAAAGAATTTCACTGTGGCCAGACGTGGTGGCTCATGCCTGTAATCCCAGCACTTTGGGAGGCTGAGGCGGGTGGATCACGAGGTCAGGAGATCGAGACCATCTTGGCTAACTAACATGGTGAAACCCCGTCTCCACTAAAATTACAAAAAACTAGCCAGGCGTGGTGGTGGGTGCCTGTAGTCCCAGCTACTCGGGAGGCTGAGGCAGGAGAATGGCATGAACCCAGGAGGCAGAGCTTGCAGTGAGCAGAGATGGTGCCACTGCACTCCAGCCTGGGCGACAGAGCGAGACTCTGTCTCAAAAAAAAAAAAAGAATTTCACTGATTGGGTAAAATATATATATAGCCAGTCCCTTATTAACAGGCATTTTGCAGTCAGTTACTTTGTATACAAGTCATTTCATGGATGTGTGAAGTTATTTTGTAGAATGTATTTCTAGAAATGGAATTACTTGATTCCAAATGGAATTACTAGAATTATTTGAATTTTGAAAGGTACTAAGGCTGCAAAGTATGTAAAATTTACCAAAAAAGATAACAATAATCGGAGGGAGTGAATGTAGATGTTGAATAAGGATGGTTGGAGTTTGACAGTTGCTAAATTGGTTCATTTATTTTGTTATCTGTCTAAAATTTTCCTAATAAAGTTTCTGAAAAAATAATTGGGCATTGCTAATAAAGCAGTACTTAGAAGAAAACATATGGCCTTAAATGTATATTACAAAGAAAGAAAAATGGCAAATGAGCTAAGAACCCATCTCAAGAAGTTGAAAAACAGCAGCAAGATAAACTCAAAGAGAGCTGAAGGGAGGGTATGATAAGCAGCTGACATTAGAATAATCACAAGATAGGGTCAATGCAATCAAAGCTGGCGTTTTGAAAAGGCAATCTCTGGTAACTCCTACTCGAGGAGTAAAAAAAGAAAGTACGTATAAATAGCCAACATTAGCCATCAGGACATTACTCAGATCCTGCCGACATTTTGCATAAACCATCTCTGGAAAATAGACACTGGTTTCCTGCAGGGCTGTGTGGCTGGTGAGTGGTGAGGGGACACTTTTCACTGTGTTTCCTTTCATGTTTCTTTTTTCTTTTCTCTTTTTTTTTTTTGAGATGGAGTCTTGCTCTGTTGCCCAGGCTGGAGTGCAATGGCACGATCTCGGCTTATTGCAACTTCTGCCTCCTAGGTTCAAGCAATTCTCCTGCCTCAGCCTCCTGAGTAACTGGGACTACAGGCACTTGCCATCATGCCCGGCTAATTTTTGTATTTTTGTAGAGACGGAGTTGAACCATGTTGGCCAGGCTGGTCTTGAACTCCTGACCTCAGGTGACCTGTCCACCTTGGCCTCCCAAAGTGCTGGGATTACAGGCAAGAGCCACCGTGCCTGGCCTATGTTTCTTCAGTTCTGGACTATATAATCTATTACCTATTCCAAAAAAAAAGGTAAAATCAAACTGACCAGTCAAGTCCTTTTTCCTTACGGGTGGGGCATGATACTCAGTTCTGTATTTGAATTGTTACACACAACTAAAATGTTCTAACTGGGAACCAACCAAGTCATTTAACCAGCGCTAAAGCACGGGGTCTCGGGAGGGTAGCACATCAGTCACCTGGAGCTCTGAACTATCCGGATGGCCAGACCCCACACCAGGCCAATCCCATTCATGTGGCACTTGTATTTTTTTTTTTTTTTTTTTTGAGATGGAGTCTGGCTCTGTTGCCCAGGCTGGAGTGCAGTGGCGCGATCTCGGCTCACTGCAAGCTCCGCCTCCCGGGTTCACGCCATTCTCCTGCCTCAGCCTCCCAAGTAGCTGGGACTACAAGCGCCTGCCACCTCGCCCAGCTAATTTTTTGTATTTTTTTTTAGTAGAGACGGGGTTTCACCGTGGTCTCGATCTCCTGACCTTGTGATCCGCCCGCCTTGGCCTCCCAAAGAGTTGCGATTACAGGCGTGAGCCACCGCGCCCGGCCCAGCAGTTGTATTTTTTAAAAGTTCCCCAGATGATTTTGAAGTGAGAGCTGGGCTGAAAACCAGAGAATTACTAGTGCTTACAAAGTTTCAAATTGGGTACACAAAGGTCACTGGAACTCCTGGATGTCTAGAGCGTGTGCTGTGTTGTCAACTGTCTGGAGTCCCCTGAGGCGTGGGAGTCTGGCCTGCAGACCCACCCAGTCCATTGCTACCATCGTTTTACTCACTGTCCTGGGCCACCTGGCCCCTTTCCAGTCTCCTGAATGTGCCCAGTCAGCGCCGGCTCAAGGTGTCTGCATTCACTACTCTGTCCGAACACCCTTCAGTCTCATCCCCGCATGGCTACCCTGCCACCGCTTCTGCTTCCGAAGTCTTCCCTAACCACCCTGATTGCCCCCAGTCCCTTCTGCCCTATTTTTGTTTTCTTTTCGGTACCATGCTGTCTGAAATGAGCTTATCTGTTTACAGTCTCTTCCCAGAACTAAATGTGAGTTCCTAAAAGTCCTTATTCATCACTACGTGTTGCGCCTGGTATACAGAAGGTAGTCAATAATTATTATTAGTTTGATATCATTATCATCAGTGTAGTTTTTAGGTTAATTCTTTTTTTTTTTTGAGACGGAGTCTCGCTCTGTGGCCCAGGCTGGAGTGCAGTAGCCGGATCTCAGCTCACTGCAAGCTCCGCCTCCCGGGTTCACGCCATTCTCTTGCCTCAGCCTCCCGAGTAGCTGGGACTACAGGCGCCTGCCACCTCGCCCGGCTAGTTTTTTTTTTGTATTTTTTAGTAGAGACGGGGTTTCACCGTGTTAGCCAGGATGGTCTCGATCTCCTGACCTCGTGATCCGCCCGTCTCGGCCTCCCAAAGTGCTGGGATTACAAGCTTGAGCCACCGCGCCCGGCCCAGGTTAATTCTATACTATACAAAACTTGGTATTTGTGTCAGCAGAATGGACACTCTACCAGGCAAGGAACTTGGTTTTTGTTCAGTGCTGTATCCCCAGAGCCTAGAAAAATGCCTGGCATATATTTGTATTTAGTGGGTGAAGAGTAATGCTGAACTTTTGATTTTTCAATAATTGGAATTGATAAAAGGTATGTACTGGGAAAATTCACTCTATTGTTACTAAAGTCCCTATAATATCACCTCCAATGCCTGCCAAGGTCAACTAGACTGTATGGTAATATTTCCTTACACAATTATTTTTCCACTGGAAAACTGAAATAGGAGGTAGGGGGGTGGGCCATTGGTATTATGCTCTAGCTAAAATCTGTCATCACAAAACACCTGAGGTGTGATGATCTATGTGACACTAAAAAAAGGGAAGAAAAAATCAAAAACATATCCAACTAATGATGTATTTAGTGTCATGAAAACCTGATCTACCTAGCAGCTCAGAGCCTTTACGTATACATTGCTCCTAAAATTATTGTTTCCTCTGCACTAACAAATTGGTTTCCTAGCAAATACACTGATTTTTTTTTTTTGAGATGGAGTCTCACTCTGTCACTCAGGCTGGAGTGTAGTGGCATGATCTTGGCTCACTGCAATCTCCGCCTCCTGGGTTCATGTCATTTTCCTGCCTCAGCCTCCCGCGTAGCTGGGACTACAGGCGCCCCCTGCCTCAGCCTCCCAAATGGCTGGGACTACAGGTGCCTGCCACCACGCCCAGCTAATTTTTTGTATGTTTAGTAGAGATGGGGTTTCACCAAATACACTGAATTTTAAGCACCACTTATACAAAAGTCCAAATGCAGCATCATTATCAGCCCTGTAAGATGATAGAGAGTTATTATATTTATTAAGTCATCTCTATATTTTAATTACTTTAATATTAAACAAATGGTCTTACCCTATGGCACTAGCAAGATCTTCCCAGTCTATTTCATTAGTATCTTCCACATTTATTTCATACAACCTGTGAGAAAAAATACCAATTAAATTGTCGAGCAAAAATCAGCATGCTAGCCATCTTCATGGACGCATGGAGCGTTAAGAGCTGGAAGGTATCCATGCTTTCGCCCCATTCCAGCTCCCTCATTACACATGCACAGTGAGGTCAGCATCCCAGCCCAGGGTTAATCCAGGTCAGTGAGTTGCTGGGCTGCAGAGATGGGCTGAAAAGACCTCTCTCCTCCTCTGAGCCCTTTGTGTCTCTCACCAAACCATGTTGCTTTCTCACAGCAAAAACCACCACCTCATCATTCAACATAGACACGCAGTAAGAGGACATCTTACTATGTGACAGATGCTGTGAAGGTCTTTTTTTTAAAATACTGGGTCTCGCTGTGTCACCTTGGCTGGACTGCAGTGGCGTGATCGTGGCTCACTGCAGCCTCAACCTCCTGGGCTCAGGCGACTCTCCCACCTCAGTCTCTCAAGAAGCTGGAACCATAAGCACGTGGCACCATGCCTGGTTAATTTTTTAGATTGTTTTTTGTAGAGACAGTCTCCACATGTTGCTCAGGCTGCTCTCAAACTCCGGGGCTCAAGCAATCTTCCTGGCCTCCCAGTGTTGGGATTATGGGCACGAGGCACCACGCCGAGCCGGTGAAGACCTTAAAGCGCAACACATTCATTCACAGTAACCCTCCCCCCGACCTACAGACAGGGAAACGGTGCCGAGAGACTCAGTCACGGGCTCCAGATTGCATGACTAATAGGTGGGGCCAACACTGGAACCCAGGCCTGTTTGACTAGAGATGCCCTTCTTGGATCTGCTAATTTATGCTGTTGCTCTAGCAGGGAAGACTGGGCGGGGGCATAGGAAAGAGGATCAGGAAACCCACAGTGAGCCTTAGGCAGAGGCACGCGTGAGGCAGAGGGAAAGAAGGCGGACAGCAGGGCCAGAACCCACAGGCTTCTGCTGCTCTTTGCTGTTCCTCAGTCGACATGGGCCAGGTCCACTAGTCTCACAGGCATCACAAAACGGGCCCATGTCTCCCTTTTCCTCGTCACCCTTCAACACTTTAGCAGGGACCCTGCATGGACCAGGAACTCAAAGACAAAACCAAAGACAAGTAAGGATGACACCAACAGGCTCATGCTGGAGCACAGGAGGGCTCTGTCTGAATCATTCGCCCCCATTTTCCAATGGGCGTAAATAATTTTATCCATATGAAATGCTTCAAAGACTAAAATAATTACATGGAGTACACAGTACGTTTCATATGTTATTTTCTTTTATCCTCCTGAAAGCACTAAGAGGTAGGTACGATTATCTTCATCCTCAGTAGATGAGTTAAGATGAGTAAACTGAGACTCAGAACGGTAGGTCATAGGCCCACAATACATGCGGGAAGTGATGGAACAGGGATTTGGACCTTGGCAATCTCACTGCAGATTCTGCTGGGTTAACAACTTCTCTTTGGCTAGAGACAGAAACAGTTAAGAGGCGTCCATTTCTATTTTTCCTACCTTTCAATAAGGCTGACCTTGGCCCGCAGGGCATTAACGCCACAGTATATGCGCCGACCATTAGTCATCCTCTTGGTTAGAATTTCTGTCCTACATTAAAAGGAAGAAAAACAAAGTTTACTTTCAAGGGTAGAGGTTTCATTAAAATTTCCTATATTTTTCTCATCTAAATTGCTCTCATTCAGAACCAACTTCTAACTTTTCTTTTTTTTTGAGACGGAGTCTCACTTTGTCACCCAGGCTGGAGTGCAGTGGCACAGTCTCAGCTCACTGCAACCTCCGCTGTCCAGGTTGAAGTGATTCTCCTGCCTCAGCCTCCAAGGTAGCTGGGATTACTGGTGGCTGTGAGCCACCACACTTGGCTAATTTTTGTATTTTTGGCAGATACAGGGTTTTGCCACATTGGCCAGGCTGGTCTTGAACTCCCGGCCTCTTGAACTTTTGTATTTTTGGTAGATACAGGGTTTTGCCACATTGGCCAGGCTGGTCTTGAACTCTTGATCTGCCTGCCTTAGACTCCCAAAGGGTTGGAATTACAGGTGTGAGCCACCACGCGCAGCCCCTGTCTTTTTTTCTAATGCTGCCAACAGATTGCTACCTTGTTTTATTAAAGACTTAGAAAGAGAGTAAAGAAATCAGAAGTCAATATTCAGTTTTAAAAAGGTTCAAGTTCTTTAGGAGGAAAGCATACACTCTTCAATGCATCAGGGCTAGTTATGTGCTAATTTAAATCAGAGAGTGATACAGAAGCAGAAGGGGCAGTAGACGAGACACGATTGTTCTTGACACGTAAGCTTCCACACAGCAGTTACGCAGATATTCTTGGTAACCTCAGCTCTCCACAGAAGCTGGAGAGAGAGAGAAAGAGAGAGGGAAGAACTTACCACTTACTTTTACACTGCATCCAATTTCTGGTTTGCACTTTAGCTTCTACTTCTACCCAAGATATGCCCTTGTAGAGTTTTTCCCGAACAATTGATAGGCAACTTTCAGGATTTTCTTGGAGTTTGGAATCCACCTCTTTTAACTCCTGGGGAGACATTTTCTTTAGAATCACTTCTTCAACAGCCTTGATTAGTTTCTGGGTTTCAGACTTACTCCAAGCACCACGATTTCTTTCTGTAGATACAAAAAGATGGCCTTATAGTTGCTAATCTATTCGCTTTCAAACACAATATTAAAAATGAAATGATAAATCAGATACTTTTCAGAAAATAATGGGCATCTCAATTATACAGACATAAAACAAACGCAATCATGTGCATATTAAAATGAAATTACTAACATGGTCATGGATTTTTTTTTTTTTTTGAGACGGAGTCTTGCTCTGTCGCCCAGGCTGGAGTGCAGTGGCGCGATCTCGGCTCACTGCAGGCTCCGCCTCCCAGGTTCACGCCATTCTCCTGCCTCAGCCTCCCGCACAGCTGGGACCACAGGCGCCCGCCACCACGCCCGGCTAATTTTTTGTGTTTTTTAGTAGAGACGGGGTTTCACCGTGTTAGCCAGGATGGTCTCGATCTCCTGACCTCGTGATCCACCCGCTTCGGCCTCCCAAAGTGTGGGATTACAAGCGTGAGCCACTGCGCCCGGCCAGTCATGGATTCTTTTTAAGAACTAAAGCCGGAAATTATTAAGTAAGTCCTTTCTTAAAGCATTGTTTCATTTATTTATTTCAAAACAGTTGTTCATCCTGTTTCTGAGAACAATGTCTCCCACATGAAACTGTGAGGTTCCCAAACGTTTAATGGGGGAAGAAAAGCCAGCCAATGGCTTTTATGTTATGTACATGTCTCTTGGCCAAGAGTTCCTAGTGTAACAATAATAGCCACAGTGACACCAGCACAGTACTTGATGAAGGCACTTGAGAATTTCTGAAGCCAATTATCTATGGCAGATGCCCACAGTATCGATGGTTCACCCTTCTTCACTGGACACATTCACAGTCACACACAGACTGAGACCTTAAAAAGTAAGGAGTCTCACACTGGCAGCTGCTTGGCTGTGCTTTTGGTAACATTCCACAGAATGTTACATTTTCCCCTCAATAACAATTTGGATGAAAATTTAAAAATCAAGAGATTTCCAAGAAAGAAAAAAGATATCTAGAGTTTACAAAATTAAAAAAAAAAAAAAAAAATTCAAGATTTTTCCTTTATTTCTTGGAAACTTGAAGAACTGGCTGCAAGGCACTACCTGTGTGGCCGGAGTATGTGAGCCCCTGTGCTAAACAGAAACCCGATAAGGACTGTCTTCTTAAAGGAAACCTTTTAAGAAAGAGGAGATAGAGACAGGAGGTCACCAACACTGGTTCTGAGAAAAGTCCCCGCCTGACAGGCACGAACTACATGCCTGCCTCCCTCCCAAGGTGTCCCATGCCACCGCGGGAAAGTGACCCTCCGCCCAGGCTCTCCCACCACCAGTTTCTTGGGTTCACTTGGCAGTTATATTTGCACGGACAGTTATTGAAGTGTGGTAAAAATCAGCCTAGTGGGTAAAGGTTGCATGGCTTCACTGAATACAGGAGGAAACCAAATGAATTAGTATAAAGAACAGCTTAACAAACAAAGCTCTCGCAGAAGACAGGTCTGCGGTGATTTCTGGGCATTGGATCAGTTATGGCTGAACCAGGCCTGTCAGGGCTTATTTCTTCAGCGAGGCGGGCACTGGTGGCTGCCACTTACGACTGCTGATCTGCGAGTACTTCAGGGCCACAGAGAGGCTACTTCGGGCCACCATCTCACCAATCGTCTTCCAGTCATTCCCAAGGAGAGAATGGTACATCTTTAACTTCTCAGTGTCTCCTTCGCTATACCTAACAGAAAGGGAAAACATTTCACAAGTTTAAACTCACTATCAGATTAAATACGGTATTCTCATCCCAGTACGCAGCAATCGTGGGAAAAGCTAAATGGCGTAGGCTGTCAGGGAACCGGGTCAGAGCTCTCTTCACTTCCTGTTGGCGTCTCAATGGTGGTCATCCTATCAATCAATCACTGAAGTCGAGACCAGAGGCCTGGTTCAACTGAACAGCAGCCAGAGCAATCACTTAGCCCTTCTTCAGCTCAGAGCCTCTGTCCCTGTGGTGGAAATGGCTTTCCTCTACCCCACCTGGACAGTGCCTGCCCACTCGCCAGTGCAGTTTAAACGGTGCGTTTTCAGGGAGCACCTCCCTGTCTCCCTTAGCCTGAAGTCCCCCTGTTGATTGCTCCTAGAGAACACTGTGCTTCTCTTTCACAGCACTGGTCACAACCCGCACTCACACATGTACAGGCTCCCTTGTTCACGCCTCTTCCTCTAGACCAGCACCACCCAACAGAAACATAATACGAGCCTCTTACGGATTTTAAGTTTCCTAGTAGTCATAGGAAAATTCACTTTAACCTAGTTTTAATAAAAGAAACTTTAAGAATATATTTTTTATATGGGCATGTTGCGTGATGAAAAACAAAAACAAAAAATAATATATTTCACTGAACTCAATATATTAAAAATGCTATCATTTCAACATGTCATCAGTATCAAAAAATATCAATGATGTATTTTACATTCGGTTCTTCATCTGAAGCCTTCAAAACCCAGCATGTGTTTTACTCTGACAGCATCTCAATGTGGACTAACTACATTTCAAATGTTTGACAGGCCCAGGAGGCTGCTGGTCACCACACTGGAAGACACAGCTCAAGAAGGGAAGTTCCATGAGGGCAGAGACCTTGTCGGTTTCATACACTATGGTATCCATAATGCTTGACAGACAACAGGCATTCCATAAACATACAACAAATGGCTTACTGTAAATATGTAACTACTTAAGAAATGTAAAGTGCATTCATCCTACATAAAAATACACACATTAAAGTACTAAAAAAAGCACTATAATATTGTAAATGGATTTTAAGATTAAAAACCTAAATAAGTAAATAAAAAGCAATCTTCACAACATCTTCAGATTCCTATCTGAATAGGAATGGTGGTTTATGTCATCACTAAGGCAACATAATTCTAGAAATCCTAGAAAAATACAATTTCTTTTTTTTTTTTTTTCTTTGAGACAGGGTCTGGCTCTGTCACCCAGGCTGGAGCACAGTGGCATGATCATAGCTCACTGCAACCTCCACCTCCAGGGATCAAGCAATCCTCCCACCTCAGCCTCCCAAGGAGCTGGGATTATAAGCGTGCACCACCACACCCAGTGAATTTTTGTATTTTTAGTAGGGATAAGGTTTCACCATGTTGGCCAGTCTGGTCTCAAACCCCTGACCTCAAGTGATGCGCCTGCCTCAGCCTCTCAAAGTGTTGGGAATTACAGGTGTGAGCCACTATGCCTGGTCTATTCTTCACTACTAAGAATCATGGCTGTCAGTCAGGTATGGTGGCTCAAGCCTATAATCCCAGCACTTTGGGAGGCCGAGGCAGGAGGATCACTTGAGGTTAGGAATTCAAGATCAGCCTGGTCAACATGGTGAAACCTTGTCTCTACTAAAAATACAAAAATTAGCTGGGTGTGGTGACACACGCCTGTAGTCCCAGCCTCTTGGGAGGCTGAGGCAGGAGAATCACTTGAACCCAGGAGGTGGAGGTTACAATGAGCTGAGATTGCACCACTGCACTCCAGCCTGGTGACAGAGTGAGACGCTGTCTCAAAAAAAAGAAAAGAAAAAGAAAGGCCAGGTGTGGTGGCTCATGCCTGTCTGTAATCCCAGCACTTTGGGAGGCCGAGGCGGGTGGATCATGAGGTCAGGAGATAGAGACCACCCTGGCTAACACAGTGAAACCCCATCTCTACTAAAACTATACAAAAAAATTAGCCAGGCATGGTGGTGGGTGCCTGTAGTCCCAGCTACTCGGAAGGCTGAGGCAGGAGAACGGCGTGAACCTGGGAGGTGGAGGTTGCAGTGAGCCCAGATCGCGCCACTGCACTCTAGCCTGGGCGACAGAGTGAGACTCCGTCTCAAAAAAAACAAAAAAAAACCCAAAAAAATACCACAAACAATTGCCGGGCACGGTAGCTCACACGTGTAATCCCAGCACTGTGGGAGGCTGAGGTAGGCGGATCACCTGAGGTCAGGAGTTCAAGACCAGTCTGACCAATATGGTGAAACCCGTCTCTACCAAAAATACAAAAATTAGCTGGGTGTGTTGGTGGGTGCCTATAGTCCCAGTTACTCGGAAGGCTGAGACAGGAGAATTGCTCGAACCCGAGAGGCGGAGGTTGCAGTGAGCCGAGATCGCGCCATTTCACTCCAGCCTGGGTGACAGAGCGAGACTCTGTCTCAACAAAACAAAACAACAACAAAAATTCAAAATTAAAATAATACTAACTCTTTGATTTTTTTTACTTTCTACTTTTTTTCAGTCAGAAATTGCATGTTATAAAAATATTCTAAGGGTAAATAATCACCACAACACAAATAATGTAGTACAAATAGATGAACTGATAAATTATTAGAATGACTCTAAAAATTACTCTAAAAAGTGCATTGCTCTATGTGTGTCACAGGTGGAAATATATTATCTCAGCTGCCACCATTAACCTGCCAAAAGCATTCTCGGAAATCCCATTTAAAATGTTACCTTTAGGCAGGGGCGCGGTGGCTCAACCCTGTAATCCCAGCACTTAAGGAGGCCCAGACGGGCGGATCACAAGGTCAGGGGATCGAGACCATCCTGGCGAACACGGTGAAACCCCGTCTCTACTAAAAAATACAAAAAACTAGCCGGGCGAGGTGGCGGGCGCCTGTAGTCCCAGCTACTCGGGAGGCTGAGGCAGGAGAATGGCGTAAACCCGGGAGGCGGAGCTTGCAGTGAGCTGCGATCCGGCCACTGCACTCCAGCCTGGGCAACAGAGCGAGACTCCGTCTCAAAAAAAAAAAAAAAATGTTACCTTTAGTGGTTTTTCTTAAAGTTCTATTCACAACTGTCTAACCTTGGAGTTGGGGAAAAATAGGCAGGGCAGGTAGTCTGTGTATGAACTTTCCTCACCTAAGGCTGACTTCTTTCAGTAAAAAATTTAAAAAGGAAACCGAGGTGACATCAATGTTGGAAGTTTAGGTAATGATCTATGTTTTGGTTTACAATCACAGAGCTAAGTAGAACTCAACTGCCACCAGAAGATTTCAGAAACCTGCCTCTCAGAGAAAGGTCAAGTAGTTGAGTAGAAGGTAGTTTTGGGGGGGCCCTTGGAATCCAAGCCAACACCTTCCCGCTTCTCCTCCTGTCCTTGAGCAGAGTGCGAACGTGCTAACCCAAACACCTGGTCTATGTTTGGTTTGTTTTTAAATGTGGAATGTTGGAAGCACATTATAATCGGACATTGTATTTGGGGAAAAGGAAGGAGAGAATGACAGCCGGGTTGAGCACCCTGGGTTGATACCACTGAACTGCATTTAACGGACCCAATAATCCCAGCGCTTACCTCCACCTTCAAATAGTTACTAAAAACCCACAGCAGTCTGCTAAGTGCTGAACGGAACATCTGTCAAGATGGGATGTTTGGGTTCACAAGGAGATTACAAAGTAAGCAGAGAGCACAGCAAACAGGAGTAACAGCACATGAGGCAGCGTATGGAGAGTGCTAAAGAAAAAGTATAGAGAAAGCTGCAGATGCAGGAAACAGGTCACTAAGCCTTCACTAAAGAGCTGAGAATGGAAAAGGGCCTTGAAGATGCACACATGTGACACACCATCTGGCTTCACACACACAAAGCTTCATTATTTTTACTGTTAATCCACTGCTGTGAATGTCTTGATTTACGGTATCAGCAAAGACTAGAGAAATGTCCTGTCTCAAGCTGCTGAGACTTTTCTTACCTGCCTTTGTAATTGTTGACATCGAACATCTTCTTTGCTCGATAGTATATAAGTTTCCAGGGCCGGGCAATGTTCCTACCTAAAGTCAGAAGAAAGGTGATCAGAGGGGCTCACATGACATGAAGTCACAATTGTAAAAGGAACCCAGAACAGCCCTTGTAACAACATGAACTATCCTAAGCCCCGTGTTAAGGCTGGGATTTCCTGTGTCCTGAACAAAGCTGTCTTGAAGAGCAGATATACACAATCATCAGTCTCCTTGGAGATCTCCGAAAACTAAATGCTGAGTACCCTGAGGCTCCAGCTTCCGGTGGTCTATGCAATTTGTGGAAAGAATCCTTACAAGACAAAGTGATTTTAACATGATTTGAATTAAGAGGAAGAGAACACTACGGTGGAGAATACAGGGTAACAGTTCTCCAGAAGATGAACAACAAATCTTTCCCAAATCAGCTTTTCTCACTTTCTCACTCTAAGGTGAAATAATCCCTCAACGGGGGTGCACTAGCCTGTTTTTCTTCGTGGACTCCACAGAACACCTAAGAAATTATCCTCTTTAAATTCAAGAGAGATTTGCTTTGGCCCTGATCCTCCATGACAGCCTGACCTAACTTCACAAGCAGCACCTCCAGTCGGAGGGTTCCAGTTACAAAGCACACATATGGCCACACTTAAAAAACGTGGGAGACCATGGTGTGTATAAGGATGTGCTTTGTGTAGCGTACACAAAATATAAATAAGGAACAGGAGAAGAAACCAAAACCACAACTATTGCCAAGGAAGAAAGGTAAAAGTTGATAATTCAGTTTTTCACACTGAACTTGGGAAACATGAACACATTCCAAATCCCCAAAAGTAAAGACTGGCAATAAGAATACCATCAGGGCCGGGTGAGGTGGCTTACACCTGTAATCCCAGCAGGTTGGGAGTCTGAGGCGGGTGGATCATGAGGTCAGGAGATCGAGACCATCCTGGCTAACAAGGAGAAACCCTGTCTCTGCTAAAAATACAAAAAATTAGCCGGGCGTGGTTGCAGGTGCCTGTAATCTCAGCTACTTGGGAGGCTGAGGCAGGAGAATCGTTTGAACCCCAGAGGTGGAGGTTGCAGTGAGCCAAGATTGCACGACTGCACTCTAGCCTGGGCAACAGAGCGAGACTCTGTCTCAAAAAAAAAAAAAAAAAAGAATATCATCAGCCATCACAGTAGTTAATGTGCACTGCCTGCAGACAATGGCCAGGTACTATGCTAACACTTACCACAGGTTATCTTGTTTATGGCTGGAAGGCTGTGGATGGTCAAAGAGTAATTGTTTCTAAACTTACCAATGTGCAATCTAAACGAGTGTCTCCTTTTCAAGTTGGTGATCGCAGATTTTTCCTCGGGATATCTGTCCGTGTACAGCAGCTTGTCTGCGCTCTCGATGCCTGTCAGGGCTAGAAAGTCTTCCACATTTTTCTCTAACTGCTTATTTTCCTTCACAGAAAACTTGCCAAATTTAATAGCGACACCTAGGATTGGGAAAGAACAGGGAGAAAGTGTGTATTGTTAATAATGAACAAAAGCAAACCTATGACTTGGTTTTTTTTTTTTTTTTTTTGACAAATCTTATTTTATTCAGATAGCAGTCTGATCACACATGGTCCAACAACACTCAAATAATAAATCAAATATAACCAGATGTTAAAGATTGGTCTTCAAACATCATAGCCAATGATGCCACGCTTGCCTATGATCTCTCCAACATAAAACCACATCAACACCTCAGTGGCCACCACACCATTCAGCACAGCTTCCTTAACTGTGAGCTGTTTGAAGCTACCAGTCTGAGCACTATTGACTATTTTTTTCAGGCTCTGAATAGCTCTAGGGATCTCAGCAGGGGTGGGAGGAACCAGCTCAACCTTGGCGTAGTACCAAAATGTGGCCAATCGAGGCTTCGAGTAAGTCACAGCAGCGTTCACCAGAGCCGGGGTCTTCTCCACAAGGTTACGGACAAATTGGGCCATGGTTCTGGGATGCCGACTTGGGTTTTCATCAGCAGTGACAGTAACACGGCCCAACAGTCCCAACACCTGACATTTGCTTTCCTGTCCCCACTTGCAGATTCGGCCTTTCCTCCAGGGCTCAGCCCAAGCCACACCTCTTGTGTCAATGTCTTCCCTGGCCATCCTATTCCAAAGTGACCTTTCCTGTTTCATCTATCTTTTTAAAAAATAGTTTTCAAATTTATTCATGCATTCTTTAGAGATAGGATCTTGCTTTTTCACCTAGGCTGAAGTGCAGCGGCATGATCAAAGTTTACTGCAACCTTGAACGCCTGGGATCAAGTGATTCTCCTGCCTCAGCCTCCTGAGTAGCGGGGACTACCGGCATGGGCCACTAACACCTGGCTAATTTTTTATTTTTTGTAAGATGGGGTCTTGCTGTTTTGCCCAGGCTGGTCTTAAACTCCGGGCCTCAAGCAGTTCTCCTGCCTTGACCTCCCAAAGTGCTGGGATTACAGGCGTGAGTCACCTCACCTGGCCTAGGTTTACTTTAAAAATATTTTACGGGCCAGGCATGGTGGCTCATGCCTGTAATCCCAGCACTTTGGGAGGCCAAAGTGGGCGGATCATGAGGTCAGGAGTTTGAGACCAGCCTGGTCAATAATATGGTGAAACCCCGTCTCTACTAAAAATACAAAAACTAGCCAAGCGTGGCAGGCGCCTGTAGACCCAGCTACTTGGGAGGCTGAGGCGGAAGAACTGCTTGAACCCAGGAGGCATAGGGTGCAGTGAGCCGAGATCGCGCTGCTGCATTCCAGCCTGGGCCACAGAGCGAGACTCTGTCTCAAAAACAAAAACAAAAAAGTCTTTTATAAAATATATACTCATAAGAATTTCAGGTCGGGCACGGTGGCTCACGCCTGTAATCCCAGCACTTTGGGAGGCCGAGGCGGGTGGATCACGAGGTCAGGAGATCGAGACCATCCTGGCTAACACGTTGAAACCCCGTCTCTACTAAAAACACAAAAATTAGCCGGGCACGGTGGCGGGCGCCTGTAGTCCCAGCTACTTGGGAGGCTGAGGCAGGAGAATGGTGTAAACCTGGGAGGCGGAGCTTGCAGTGAGCCGAGATCACGCCACGCACTCCGACTTGGGCGACAAAGCGAAACTCCGTCTCACAAAAAAAAAAAAAAAAGAATTTCAACACAACACACCAATAAAATGGGATTATATATTACAATTGTGTTCATGTGTGTAGTGCTGTCTTTTTTTGCTTAATTTGTCTTGTCTATTTTTCTGAATCTCTTCAATCCCGTGAATTCTGGAAGGCTATGACTCCTCTTCTTACTTTTTCCAGTGACCAGTTGTATTGGGTCTTACACAGCAGATATTCAGTAAACACTGCTCACTGGTAGTACACAGCCTTACATTTGCAGTTTATTCTTAAATCCAATAAGCTTTATTATTGGATTTAAGAATAGAGGTTATTCTTAATAATTCTTAATAAGGGAGGTTCAGAAACACAGTGAAATCAAGAAGGTGATCAAGTTCACTACAACCAGCTCACCATCAATTTAATATCTTGGAGAAAGAAACAATACCTCACTAAAGTTGATGATTTTAATCTGACAGCATTTTAATTTTATATAACTGTTGTATCCCTTCCAGTGTCTCAACCAATTAACCTCTCGTCCCTTCTCTTCTTGGTGGGAATTAATTATCTCGTCTCTTTAGCCCCATTCTTCCTGGCCACCTTTACCAGAAACTGGGAAAGAAGAGGAAAAGCAAGAGCACTTCATTTTGCTAATTTTACAGCTCAGACAATTCTGGTAGGAGACAGAGGTGAAGGCAGCGAAAGAATGCTTCTTGTCGACCTATAAATCTGAATCATCCATAAAAGAAAGTCAGGTGCTAGCTCTGCATACAGGAAGTTCAACAAACACTAAGGCCCCACAAGCTCACCTTGTGCTTTAAATTCCTTAAACCGTTCTAAGTCATCCCGGTACATCCGCTTGATTGTGCTGGTGGCCCTGTCCTTGATGTTAGGAATGAACTCCTGAAGCTGTCGGACGGCAGAACCCAAATCCGCATCTGAATCATCGGCATCTCCTGAATCTGCATACAAATACCTTGTTTCGGAATCTTCAGCTGTTTCCACATTGCGTTCTTCATTTGCAGGTTCTAACCTAAGGGGTTAGAAAATTGGGTTGCCTAACATTAAGACATCACTTGACCTCATAACTTTTAAACTTTTCCTTCTTTTCTTTGTGAGACAGAGTCTCGCTCTGTCGCCAGGCTGGAGTGCAATGGTGCAATCTCAGCTCACTGCAACTTCTGTCTCCCGGTTCAAGCGATTCTCCTGCCTCAGCCTCCAGAGTAGCTGGAATTACAGGCGCCCGCCATCGCACCCGGCTAACTTTTGTATTTTTAGTAGAGATGGGTTTTCGCCATGTTGGCTAGGCTGATCTCAAACTCCTGGCCTCAAGTGACTTACCCACCTTGGCCTCCAAAAGTGCTGGGATTACAGGCATGAGCCACCATGCCTGGCCTTAAACTTTCTTAAAATGGCTCTCACTTAGGCTGCCAGAATATTAAAGCAAGATGAGATCTTGGAGTTGACTCAGTCCATGATTTTCAAACTTTTTACTGGAACTTGAATTACTTGGATATAACTCAGAGGCAGCCTAGAAGCTAAACGTGCAGCCCTAAGCCCTATTTCCTCTGGTTATTTGCTCAGACTATTTTTCAAAGGTAATTGGGGCTTTTAAATTTACTCATAGATTTTCAGGGCTGGAATAGTTCTTAGTGAAAATCGAATCTGTCTTATTTCACACATGAAGAAATTAAACTACCTGCCAAGTTTACTCAAAGATGTATGATATTCTGTACATTGAGGGTATATTGAGGGTCTCCCTCTTGAAGATTTCTGCCATTTAAAATGTATGTGCTGAGGCCAGGCGCGGTGGCTCACGCCTGTAATCCCAGCACTTTGAGAGGCTGAGGCGGGTGGATCGCCTGAGGTCAGGAGTTTGAGACCAGCCTGACCAACAAGGAGAAACCTCGTGTCTACTAAAAATACAAAATTAGCCAGGTGTGGTGGTGCATGCCTGTAATCTCAGCTACTTGGGAGAATCGCTAGAACCCGGGAGGCGGAGGGCATAGTGAACGGAGATCGTACCATTGCACTCCAGCCTGGGCAACAAGAGCAAATCTCCGTCTCAAAAAAAAAAAAAAAAAAAAAAAAAGAGTCTGTGCTAAATAAAGAGGCATGGGCAGAATCCATACAAAAGAAATATACCAGTAGCTGGCATACCACTCCCACGTTACCTTGGCACCTCTTGCATATGCTTGCTTGCTGAACAGGCCCGGGTTTTCTTTCGTCGGGGCCTGGGTTTCACATTTTCTTCCATCACGGCGCCATCACCTTCTACTGAATCAAAGAGTGCGTTCCCAGAGTTCTTACTGGACGCTGAAAAACCATCACCAGACACTACGGCCCTTTTGACAGACTTAAGCTTCCTTTTCTTAGACTTCTTCTCTGTACTGCTGGATTCCTTGAACCCTTTAACAGCCTTCCTGCCTTCCACAATCCCAAGCTCACGGCCCACCTGTGATCCTTCAGGGTATGCACCCTCAAGGCTCTCAGGCATGGCCATTGCCTCAAATTCCTGGTGACTGGACTTTTTCTTTTTTTTCTTAGACTTGTTTTTATAAGCCGGTGCTGGTAGTTCTGCAGTTTCACCATGTAGGCCCACAGCAGGCCGGGATTCCTGCGTCTCAGTCCCAACCTCACCGCCCACTTGTGATCCTTCAGGCACGGCCAATGCCTCAGAATCCTGGTAACTGGACTTCTTCTTCTTTTTTTTCTTAGACTTTTTTTTGTGAGTAGGTCCTAGTAGTTCTGGAGTTTCACCATCCAAGCCCACAGCAGGCCGGGATTCCTGCATATCAGGCTCAGCCTCACTGCCCGCTTGCGATCCTTCAGGCATGGCCAATGTCTCATATTCCTGGTTACTGGACTTTTTCTTTTTTTTCTTACACTTGTTTTTATGAGCAGATGCTGGTAGTTCTGTCATTTCACCCCCTGAACCCATAGAAAGCCAGGACTCCTCCTGGTGGGATTCCGACTGAGGCAGGGCATCCATTGCCGGCTGGCTCTCCTGCACAGCATCCCAGGATGAAGCTTTCTTCCGATGCTTTTTATTCTTTTTCTCCCTAATTTTATTGTGCAGTGCTTCTGATTTATGTGTATGTGACTTAGCAAGTACCTGAAATTTGTCTGTTTTAGGCTCTCCTGGTAACTTCCGTTTCATGCTCATATCAACACAAATGACATCAACATCCTTTCTAACAGGCTTTGGTGTGTTGCTAATATTTTCTTTATCCACAAGGACAACTGTAACACCTGCTTCCTCTTCCACCTCCAAAGCACTGTATCTTCTCTTTTTTTTCTTTTTGAGTGTAGAAGTGGCATTTTCAGCATCATCATGGATTCTGGATTTTTTCAAAGGAGAAGAAATGAGATGCTGGAAATCTTTTTTCCTCTTTTTCCTCCTAGTTATTTGAGACTGTTCACTCACCAGGGAGGAGTCTCTGAAAATTTCGTGGGAATGTTTCTGAGGTCTTTCCTTATGTACAGAATACTTTTTCTTTTTCTTGTCAGAAACTGGAGTGTGGATTTCAAATCTGCGTGATTCTCCTTCCATTTTATTCCTATATGGAAATGTGACAACAACAATGGTTTATTTTTGCTTTTTTTTTTTTTTTTTGAGACAGAGTCTCGCTCTGTTGCCCAGGCTGGAGTGCAGTGGCGCGATCTCGGCTCACTGCAAGCTCCGCCTCCTGGGTTCACACCATTTTCCCACCTCAGCCTCCCAAATAGCTGGGACTACAGGTGCCTGCCACCATGCAGGCACATCCTTGGAGCTCCCACCCCACCACTCCACTGAGACTGCTCCAGCAAGAGTGTCCTTAAAGCCATTAACTTCAACAGATGCTTTTCAGGCCCATCTTTCAGGACCTCTTAATAAATTACAAACAGAACAGATGATTTTTTTTTTTGAGACGGAGTCTCCTCGCTCTGTCGCCCAGGCTGGAGTGCAGTGGCGTGATCTTGGCTCACTGCAAAAATTTTATTTTTGTGTTTTTAGTAGAGACGGGGTTTCACCGTGTTAGCCAGGATGGTCTCCATCTCCTGACCTCGTGATCCACCCACCTCAGCCTCCCAAAGTGCTGGGATTACAGGCGTCAGCCACAGCGCCGGCCTATTTTTGCATTTTAAACATAGCCTCAGGGAAAAAAAATCACAGCAAAATGAAATTGTATGACAAATGACAAGCCTGTAGTCATGATTACAAATGTTATATTATTCTAGATACACAGGTGGCTCACTGAAATTCTGTCTGGTCTCACCGCCTTTATGATGGAGAAAAAAATAGTTAACAGAGAACAACAGTGCCCTGTCCCCCACAGCCTCACCTCTGACTCATCTGTCCAACTCTGCGTTTAAACCACAAGCAGCTTGTTTTGGTTCCTCAAACACGCCACAACCTTTCCCCCCAGCTCTCCATGACATTCTCTCCACTGTCTCCCCACCCTCATTGCCTCTTGCCACCTTCAGAGCTTGGTTTGAAGATCAGTTCTTCAAGAAAGTTTTCCCTGATTCCTTGGGCTTGGCCTGATTCCCAAGTAACATACTTTCATATTTAAAAAACAAACAGTCATTTACAGGCTGTCTTCTCTGCTTAAAAAAAAAAAAAAAGAAAGAAAAAAGAAAAAAAGAAAACAAGAAAGAAAAAGATGGTTTATCTGTCTTGTTCCCCTCTGTGTTTCTACCACGGAGAAGCCATTAGACCCCATTAGAGTGCAGGATCCAGAAAAGGGCTTCACAGTGGGGATATCAGGTATCCACTGACCTCAAACCAGAAGTCAGCCTCTTTGTGAAAGAAGTTGGATATGCCTTGTTAGTGTCCAACAAAGAGCAAACATTCTGCAAAACACTGGAATAAATTTCAGAAGCCACTAACGTTAATACTCACATATCAGGTGTGTGCACTTGGAATTAAAATACAGTAACAGAAACGCACTTTCCAAAAGAGATGATTACAAATATAATTTTGCAAACATGTCTTATTGTTCTCTTTGCTCTGTGTTGCTTCTGGGTTTCATTTTTTTTTAGATTTTATCTTTGGCTAAATAACACATTTACATGGTACAAAAATCAAAATAATCTTCATATTTCTTCTCTTTTCTTACACAGAAGGCAACAGCTATATATTGTGATCTGCACTTGCTATTTTTCCTTAACAGACCCCGGAGCTCTCTCTATATCAGTGGTCTTTAAAGTCTGAATGCTAAGCACATTTTCTACAGAAGCTACCTAATTTATCTTGAGTAGTAAATATCAGCTGTATTAGACAAGAAATATGTCACTCCCCCAAGTCTAACACACCTGCTTGTGCTGCCACATCCTCTCTCTCTCTCTTGCTGCAACAAAGGAAGTGTCCCTTCTTCTGTCAAAGGCTATTTCCTTCCGTTATAGGAAGGAAAATGTGTGCTGGCTCCCAACCCCCTCCTGCCTTCTCAGAGAGATAGTGGTCCCCCAGGTACCCCATCTCTCTCCTGTATCTTCAGCCTGTGTTTTCTAGCAAAACACCAATAATATTTAATCTCTTCTAACTTAAAAAAAAAAAAAAAAAAAAGCAACCGTCGTCTAACCCTAAGTCTCATCCAGCTGTTCTCTTTTTTCCCCTTCACAGCAACATTCCTGATAGAGAAATCACTCTTTTCATTACCTTTCATCCACTTATTAACCCACATCCTTGGAGCTCCCACCCCACCACTCCACTGAGACTGCTCCAGCAAGAGTGTCCTTAAAGCCATTAACTTCAACAGATGCTTTTCAGGCCCATCTTTCAGGACCTCTTAATAAATTACAAACAGAACAGATGATTTTTTTTTTTTTGGGACGGAGTCTCCTCGCTCTGTCGCCCAGGCTGGAGTGCAGTGGCGTGATCTTGGCTCACTGCAAGCTGTGCCTCCCGGGTTCACGCCATTCTTCTGCCTCAGCCTCCAGAGTAGCTGGGACTACCGGTGCCCTCCACAACACCCGGCTAATTTTTTTGTATTTTTTAGTAGAGACAGAGTTTCACCGTGTTAGCCAGGATGGTCTCGATCTCCTGACCTCATGATCCACCCACCTCAGCCTCCCAAAGTGCTGGGATTACAGGCGTGAGCCACCGTGCCCGGCTGATTTCTTTCTTTCTTTTTTTGGGAGACAGAATCTCACTCTGTCACCCAGGCTGGAGTGCAGTGGCGCGATCTCAGCTCACTGCAACCTCCGCCTCCCGGGTTCAAGCGATTCTCCTGCTTCAGCCTCCAGAGTAGAAGCTGCGATTACAGGAACATGCCACCAATCCCGGCTCATCTTTGTATTTTTAGTAGAGACGGGGTTTTGCCATGTTGGCCAGTCTGGTCTTGAACTCCTGACCTCAGGTGACCCACCTGCCTCGGCCTCTCAAAGTGTCAGGATTACAGGCGTAAGCCACAGCGCCTGGCCTTGATTTCTTTATATAACATTTCCCCTTCCATCAGTTCCTTTCCTTCTTTTTTGTAAATACTTCCTCTGGTCTCTGGAGCCTAGTGCAACCTTCTAAATATATAGTCTCTCCCTGCTAAAAACTTTTTAGACTTCCCCTGTTATTCTTAAGATAAAGTCAAAATCCTCACAGACCTGCAAGGGTCTTCATTTCTTCATAATCTAGCCTAGAGATGGAGAGAGGTAGGTCCATGCCTACTTCTCTACCTCTCACTTCTCTCTAGGTTTCAGAAACCCTGCTTTTTTCAGTTCCCACCACACTTCTGGCAGTTATAATATGATCGGCTTCTTGAGGGCTGGAATTTTGGCCACCTTGCTCCCAAATGGCTCCCCAGTGCTCCAAACATATTGAAAGAACGGATATGCATTTATCCCCCCTTCCTCAGAACATACACTTCCCGCCCTGCAGATATGTGCTCAAACCTGGTCCCGGATTCTCTCACCGCCTTTGAGGTGCCAGAAAGACCCCGCTTTGCTCCCGGGTGGGCGCTCCAGGGCTGAGAGGGGAGGAACTAACCAGATGTGAATTCTCCATCTTCTCACTCCCAAAGACCCAAGCCTCGGCCAGGCGCAGTGGTTCACGCCTGTAATCCCAGCACTTTGGGAGGCTGAGGCGGGTTGATCACCTGAGGTCTGGAGTTCGAGACCTGCCTGGCCAACATGGTGAAACCCCGTCTCTACTAAAAATACAAAAATTACCGAGGCGTGGTGGCGGGCGCCTATAATCCCAGCTACTTGGGAGGCTGAGGCAGGAGAATCGCTTGAAACCAGGAGGCGGAGGTTGCAGTGAGCCGAGATCGCGCCACCGCACTCCAGCCTGGGCGACAAGAGCAAGACTCCATCTTTTTTTAAAAAAAAAAAAAAAGGCCCAAACCTCAGTTTCCCCAAGATAAGGCCTGGGGCGAAGACCGCGGCCTGGAGACCTCAGGCCAAAAGGCGGGTCTCCCAGAAGACGGGGAAATCCACCACCCCACGCTGGGTTTTTACGTGCGCATTTTGAAATACAGAAACAACTAACAACGGCGCTTTCAACTTACCATCCGAAAGCGCTGCCACCTGTCTCCCAACCCGGAAGTGCTGCTGTTGAGGAAGCGGAAGTAGTAGTGCGTCGCCTTCCGGCCCCCTCGGCGTCACGCTGTCATGGTAACACGGCTGCCACTAGGCAGTGGAAGTGCGCGGAGTTGTCTACCCGTTTTCCTTCTAGGTCCTTTAGAGGTCAGGTGGGGTAGAGCGTGCTCCTAAAACGAAGAAAGTAGGACAGAATCCCCCTCCATTGACGTACTAATGCATGCGTGCATTCCATTTATTCCAGTTTTTGGTGAACTCCAGGAACAACTTGGGAAGACAGATGACAAACAAATCACATGCATACACACGCCCAGCCTAAGTGAATGCATGTGAATGCAGGGGAGGGGGTAGGAGATGAAGTCAGAGGTCTGCAGGTGCAGAGTCTGATGGATGTCAAGCTTGGATGAAGTCTCAGAAGGTTAGAGCTGGCAGGAGTTTGGAGATCTATCCCAGTCTTCCCATTTCAACAGAGTCCTGAAAAGACCTAGCTAAAAGGGCAGCTTTAACCTGGCTATCAATTCAAGGCCATTATATTTACCAACCAAACGTTTAACCTTTTTGGATAGGGAACATATACGATACAGGCAACAAGTTTTCTCACTTAATCCTTGTAGGTATCTATGAGGTATTATTAGCCCCACCTTGTGGATAAGAAACCTGGGTTTACAGTAACTTGTCAAAGGTGACTTAAATGGGCCAGCCAGAAATCAGACCTATGCTCTTTCTACTACTCCACTATCTTGCCCCTCACTGTTCCACCTGACTTCTATGTGATCTGCCAAGTGTCTTTGATTTAAAAATGCACAACCTATGCTTCTGTGAAAGTCTGGAAGGGAAGCAGGTTGGAGAAACGATGAACCTATATATGCTGCTCTGGGATGTGGATGTGCAGTTGGAGCTCTGTCTGGAGAAGTCTGTAAATGTGGTGGTGTCCACTGTTGATATGTAAGGCCTTGAAGTCCAGGTTCGTCATTGGTGTCACGTGTTCTGTGGTGAGTCCACTTACCCAGAGCCTTATGGTGCTAGTGATGCATGAATGAACCCACAAAAGGCTGGCACTAGAGGAGAGATTAGAGATCATACAGGTTAGTGGTTTCCAATCCTCCGCCAACTGCACCAATCACTTGGGAAGCTTTTTGTTTTGTTTTGTTTTAAATGCAGATTCTCAACTTTGCAATGGATTTTATATTAAACACTATTGTATCACATTAAAATCTTCGGACATGATAATGACATCGTAGTTATACATGGGAATGTTCTTGCTACCTGATGAAGTACCTAGGGTTAAATATGGTGTTGACAGATATTTTTTCAGGTGATTTTGTAATGCGTGTATGTGCATACTCACACTCACAGAGAGAGAGCAAGAAAATGTGGCCAGTGCTGGAGATGGGTGAATCTGTTAGTCCAAACTACACCATTTTGTTTTTTTGTTTTTTTGGGTTTTTTTTGAGACGGAGTCTCGCTCTGTCGCCCAGGCTGGAGTGCAGTGGCGCAATCTCGGCTCACTATAAGCTCCGCCTCCTGGGTTCACGCCATTCTCCTGCCTCAGCCTCCCCAGTAGCTGGGACTACAGGCGCCCGCTACCACGCCCGGTTAATTTTTTTGTATTTTTAGTAGAGACGGGGTTTCACCGTGTTAGCCAGGATGGTCTTGATCTCCTGACCTTGTGATCTGCCTGTCTCGGCCTCCCAGAGTGCTGGGATTACGGGCTTGAGCCACCGCGCCCGGCCAAACTACACCATTTTTGTAAGCCCTCTGCCATTTCACAGACCTTGGTTAAAGTGAAACATTCCACGGGGGTTCAGGCGGTGAGAAACAGCATGCCTCTTATATTCTGCTGGGAGAAAGTGCCAGGAACATCACATTCCACCAGAACAAGGGCCAAACTGCCTCCTCATGGGAATACCTTATCAACATCTTCCCGGGCAGTAGGTTATACCCCCGGGGCCCCTCCCTGCCCAGGCCTATAATTTCCCGAGCTTGTAAGCAGAGGTGGGCACTGGCATTAAGCTGGTCTCCCACCTCTGTAGGTCTTAAGCCAGACATAAAGCCTGCATTTGCTGTAGAGCCGCCACTCTCTCTTTCTTTAACCCTCCCCTTCCCTTCAAAATCTAACAAAATCTAGGTGAAGCCTATGTGTATTTTCATTGTAGTCTTCTTTTGACTTTCAACTTTTCTATAGGTTTGAACTTTTTCACAAAGTTGGGGGTGGGTGGTTAAGGGTTTTTTTTTTAAATGCAGCATCTGTCCTGGTGAGGTGGCTCATGTCATTATCAGAGCAAGACTCTGTCTCTTAAAAAAAAAAAAAAGAGCCTCAGGTGCCTTTTCCAGATATTCTGATTCAGTGAGTCCTGTGAATCTTCGTTTTTCTTTTTTTGTCACACGTTCTCATTCTGTCATCCAGACTGGAATGTAGTTGCCCAAACACGGCTCATTGTAGTCTCAACCTCCTCCAGCGATCCTCCTGCCTCAGCCTCCCCATAACTGGGACCACAGGTGTGTGCCAGTACACCTGGCTACTTTTTTAAATTTTTGGTAGAGATGAGATCTCACCATGTTGCCCAGGCTGGTCTTAAACTCCTGGCCTCAGGCCATCCTCCCTCCTAGGCTTCCCAAAGCAGTGGGATTACATGGGTGAGCCACCGAGCCCAGCCCAAATCTGTATTTTTCAATTTCCCTTCATTCTGTTGCTTAAATTTGGGAACCATTGGTCTAATCCAACTCTAGACTCTCCTTGTCACCCATCTCACAGGAAAAAAAGAAAAAAAAAAAAAGCCCATTGGATCCAACGAGTCCTCCCAGTGGGTCAGCATCAGCATCAGGCTTGGAATGCATTTCGTGCTCTCTCTCGGGTGTGTGTGCGGCGCAAGGAGCAGAGGTAGGGAGGGTTTGTGAGTGGAATGGGGGTGAGCAGAGGCTGGAGTCTTTGACTTGAAAGACTAGTGTAAATGACCCTCTAAGAGCCACGCCGCTTTGAACGCAACCCACTGGAGATTCTCGGTTCTCCTGTATCGATTCAGGAAAACTCCAAACAAATCCACACTGGTAGCCACCAAGAGTTTCTTGAAAGAAAAGTACGAGCCGAGCCGGGCTCTGTTGGCGTCCTGTCGCCAAGGAGACGGGCCGTTGCATTCGTCCTCCAGGGGTGGTCTTAGTTTTCTTTCCTCTCCCAGTCCGCAGCGCGGGGCCCAGGAGACGCCCTGAGGATCCGGTGGGGCTTCTGCAGGGTTCTCTGGCTCTTTGCAATGAGGGGCCGGCGCGAGCGGGGCGCGCCTGGCTCCGGAGCGGTCCTGGCATCTGGGTTTCCCCCCTAGGATCCCGGTGGTGCGGCCCGGGTCTTCCGGCAGGCGCCTCGGAGCTCCCAGCTGGCCTGTACTTGGGGAAGCGCGCCCAACCCAGCCCGCGGGCCGACTCCCCGGCGACCCCAAGGATGCCAGAGGGCAGGAACGCCGGCCTGGACTCCACGCGATGGAGGAAGCAGCAGCAGCCTGTGCGCCGCACGGTCAGCCAGGTCTTCCCGCCCCCGCGGCGGCCCCTGACCGTGGCGGACATCCGTCCCGGCATGGAGAACGAGCGGCTGGGGGTCGTGCGGGACTCCATGTTTCAGAACCCGCTCATCGTCAAGGTGAGCACCCCACGCCCACCGCGCTTTCGCGGTCGCCGGCTCCGGGCACCCACGCCGCCGGGGGTCCCCACCCGCCGCGCCCTGGCCCCTCGGCCCGGGGTCCGAGCGCAGCGTGGGAAGCTCCAGCTCTGGTCCAGACAGGCTCGAACCCCCGTGCAGGTCGCGTCGCCTCTCTGAGCCTCCGTTTCCCCGTCCTCACAGTGGGATGATAATGGCACCACTAAAGGGACTGATTGGGAAGACTGTATAGGGTAATTTCTGCAGGACCCCGGGACAGAGCCTGACATGGGGTAAGGCTGCAATGGGGGCTGCTGTGGTTTTCCACAGAGTGAACCCACAGGGTGAGAGGTCGCACACGCCCAGCCTAAGTCCTGGCTGCCAGCACTCCTAGGGTAAAGGCCGCCTCTCCCGTTCCCCTGCACGCCTGGGGTACGTCTATGCAGCGGGGGCTCCGTGTCTGTCCTGGAAGCATCACGTTGAATATTCATTTCCGTCCGATTATACTTATTTCTAACCCAAATTACAACCCTAAGAGAAAAAAAGCAGTCTTTGGCCTAGGAGGCTCCCCAGACGAGAATGAGGGAGCTGCGGTTTCGGGCTAGATCACATTGCCCTTCCCTCCTCCCCACCTTTAGCCTCGCTTCCCGCTGATGGGAAACCAACACTGCTGTGGCTGCCACACCTTCCCGGGGGCTACGGGAGAAGTCAGGCTGAGGCTTGGGGGTCCGGGAGCAAGCCTCGGGGCGAATTTATCTTGCGCCGCTGGAGGGCAGTGCGCCTTTAAAAATGCGCTCCGCGTCCCAGGTGCGGGAGTGGAAGGCGCAGGTGGTAACTGTGGATTCAGCAACAATTATTTGTGTGACCGCCAGGTGCTGAGTAGAGCTCAGAGGTGGTGGTGGCGATTTGTTTTTGTTTTGGGGAAAAGGGAACCCGTGCTAGAATTAACTGAGTTAATTGGCTCCTGGCAAAACATTGACTCCCTCCTCTTGCCTTCCCTAAACTCGGTCCTGCAGAGGAGGAAGGATATTGCCCAGGTGCAGGCTGCACCTGGGCCAGGCTGACTTACCGTGCTCGTGCCTTTCCATCGAATAGGCCCCTTGGGCCCCTCAAAGTGGAACAAGGTCCTTCACTTACTTCTTGATGAGAAGAGTCACTCTCAGTGGACAGGCAGGACACGCAGGTGGGGCTCACTATTCTTGTATCAAGGAGAGAATCACGCCCGCCACCTCTGACTACCTGCGTTAAGGTTAGGTCGTTGCTTTTGTTCAAGTAGTTAGTAGGGAGCCAAGTTCTTCCTACTGAAGTGTAGAGTGAGGGCATATGGAGTTATTCTCCATGGTGAGTTAGCATGTGGTGCCCACGCTGAGCGATATGTACGTACACACACGTACATGCATATGCGTTTGTGTATGCACCCATATACATACGGTTTACATCATGCATACATGCATGCATATGTATAATATACATGTACATATGTGTAAAATGTATGTACATATATGTAAATTTCCCCCTTCTTTTCCTTTTTCCTTTTGCTTCCCCCGACCCGCCCAGCTATATCGAGGACAGCATTTGGCCTCTGGATGGCACTAGCTGAACAGCTTCCGGGACCGATTCAATCCCTGATTTCTGAACCCAAGCTTAGGGCTGGAAAATGTACAGGAGATGACTCACCCACGACTGGGGTTCTGTCTTCAGGGCACGAGATGCAGAGCGGGTCTGCCCTGGCCCCTGGTGACCATGCTGGAGCTGCAGGGACCCACTTCCAGGCTCCCGCTCTCTGAAGATGGAGCCTGGGGTTCTCTTCTTCCATCAGGGGCAGCCAGGGGGCAGCCTTTACCTCTGGCTTTCCTTAGTGGGTTCTTCAGGGTCTGTAAGGTACTTTCTGGAGCAGTTAAGATGACATCCACTTTTCGGTATTTACCATGTCATATAATATTAGACAATCTTATAACTGTAGAGGTCAAAACCTGACCTAAATAGAAGTTGGCAGAGAAATTGACCACAAAAGGGAAGCTTGACCGTTACCTTTTCCAGACCCCTTTTGCAAATGAGCACACTGAGGCCACCTCTGTTTTGTTTGTTTGTTTTTGTTTTTGTTTTTGTTTTGCTGAAGGTTTTGGCAGAGCTTGGGTTTGCAGCTTCGTTGGCTAACTCCCATCCCAGCATTATTTTTACCACTCCAAACAGCTTCCTATATAATTTCTTTAAATTATGAAACAACTTTGGTGTTTTTGACTTTAAAGAAAAAGGGAAAATGGAAAATATGTGAGGTTGTGGAGCTTTAAGATTTTTTTCTTTGCATGTTATGGAAATTTCTGTTGAGCTCGGCTTGTGGATTTCTTCATTGTGGCATGTCAGTTTCACCACCACAGATTTTCAGATCCCCGTGGTAGCCTGTGCCTCCCTGCTATGTATGGTAGAGGTTGGGAGTGCACTCTGCCTTGGTGTCTTTAGGAGGGTCATTAGAACTAAAGTATATTTTGGTTTTGTCTAAGTCTGAACCTGAAGGTGTCCATCTATATTGGAAGACTATAGCACCTTAGAAATAGGCATTTATTCTACCGTATTGGGGGGTTGTTTCTTGGGTTGCTTTCTCCAATGAATAGGATCAGCATTTTTTTTTTTTTCATTTAAAATGTAGAAACACTGACTGAACAAACTCAACAGTGTTATTTCACTTCCATAAAATTTACCAGGATGTATACACATCAGTTATTCAAGAACATGTCGGCCAGGCGCGGTGGCTCAAGCCTGTAATCCCAGCACTTTGGGAGGCCGAAATGGGTGGATCACGAGGTCAGGAGATCGAGACCATCCTGGCTAACACGGTGAAACCCCGTCTCTACTAAAAAATACAAAAAACTAGCCGGGTGAGGTGGTGGGCGCCTGTAGTCCCAGCTACTTGGGAGGCTGAGGCAGGAGAATGGCGTAAACCCAGGAGGTGGAGCTTGCAGTGAGCTGAGATCCAGCCACTGCAGTCCAGCCTGGGCGACAGAGCGAGACTCCGTCTCAAAAAAAAAAAAAAAAAAAAAAAGAACATGTCTGCAAGATGCCACTGTAACCAAATGAAAAGTGAAAAACTGAAACATCCAAGCAGGTATTTTATCTACAAATGCTCAACAATCATTTGCCTCATTTAAAACCAAATCAACTGGTTATTTAATAGGAGTGATTGAATCAAGTCGGTGTTTTACGTGGCCACAAAAGCTGTAAATATTTTCCATTAGAAAGGGTTTTGACTCTAGTGTAGACAGTGATGTGCAGTTAGCCAGTTTTCCTTCACATGTGTCTCTCTGGGAAGAATAAAATTAAATAGAGAAAGAACGAAGCTTCTCCCTGCTTGGTTCTCATTTCCCCAGAATTCTGTGACTCCACACAGAATCCTGCTACAATAGCCTTCAAGACTCCTTCACAAAACCTGTCAGGGTTGCACCTTTCTTGCCATTGGAACTCAGCTGATAACCTGTCAATACAATTATAGGGAGAGACTGCTTAGTTTGCTCCCCTGACAGCCTTGGATCTTCTGTTGCCCTGGAGAGGCTGCCTATGTACAGGGGTGGAATTTATGGAATCGAGCACCCTTAGAAAGTGCAAATGATCCTGGCACCTGATTTTTTCATAATTTATTACTGACTTTGTTTTTCTGTGGGGTTTTATGTAACCAATAAGAAGTGCATGCATTTGTAAAATAGAGTCATAGAATAGACACAGCATTTGGGGCTGGAGGGAATCTTACAGGCATCTAGTCCACCTCCTTTTTTGAGGAGCTCAAGGCCCAGTGAGGGGAACAGACTCATCCAAGGTGCTATCCTCACCTGGTGGCAGAAGTGGGATGAGACTCAGGTCTCCTGGCTTCCAGCCCCACGTTCTTTTGGCCACAACATACGATTAATTAACCAAAGACAATCCAGGTTGGTAACATCCTGTATAGCAGGCAGTCAAACAGTGTTCACAGATGAACCAGATTCCAATATCATTTCATTCAATGTTCCTTCCAAAGTGAGCTCTACTGATTTCTTAGGACTTGTTGACAGCCAAGAAATATTTGTTGAAGGTTTACCAAGTGCCCAGTGCCACCCTAAGCTTTCCTGGGGGCATAGAAAGAAGTTTAGAATTCAGCGTTGCTGAGTTTCACAGGAGTCAACCATTTACTATTTAGCTGGGGAGATGGGATACATACACCCATTTATAAATGTTCAGATAGAGATGAACGCAAAGAGGCAGGCAGCTTAGCACAGCACCTGCCGTAAGGAAAGCTCTTGGGAAATGTTAGCTCTTATTCACACACACACACACACACACACACACACAGAGGCATGTATGTACAAATAAGACAGGCATTATGATGCGTCTCCACCCCCATAGTTTTCAAGTGAGCTATATTGCCTAGAGAGTTCAGATTTGTGGGTAGGGAGCTCTGAGCAGGTCTCAGGAACCTGGAACCAGACCTTGAAAAGTGAAAAAGCAGAGCTGGGAAAGTCATTCAGCTCAATTCCGCCCTCCTCAGCTCCTAAATGCTTGTAGGTTTTCACCCCAACTTGAGTCCTAGTTTACAAGACCCAGTGCTACTGCTGGGATCATTATCATTATCATCACGAGGAAGCGTTTATTTAGAGCCAGTGTGTTCAAATTGGATGCTCTACAAAATTAGGCAACCATACCATGCCCACTAATAGCTTAACATCTCTAATAAATATTGATGCCGGCGAACATAAAGGCACGGAGAGAGACCAGCACAAAGAAGGCAGACAAAAGCACAGTTGTACAAATACCGCAGCGTGGGTCAGTATTTTTATGACATTTGAGTACAATCTGAAAATGTGACATGCAGCTTTATTGTTGAAGAGAATATACCCCTGATTGCTCCAATCCTTTTACATTCAATTACAATATAGTAGGAGAAAATAAAACCTTAGGAAGGGATTAAAAAACGAGCTGCCCATTCTAACGGCCCCATCTTGGAGTGCCAGTGGATCGGTTTCATTTTTCTAGAGAGTGCTGTGGGTTGATCCATCCTTGCAACTCTCTCCCTCTTGGCCCTTTTTTCTTCTTTTTAAACCAAAGCCTCCCGCTTCCGGGTGCCCAGTTACATCCTTCAGTGAGTCGGGCTGAGGCAGGAAACTAACTCCCCTGCCCAGCCCCTTGGCCATTTCAGAAAGCCGAGCTGCCCCCTTCCCCAGCTTGTCACCCCCCTGGGGCAGCCGCTGCCCTGCCGGAGCAGCCCGCTGTCCTCTTTGTCCCTCTGAAGAAGGTGGGCTTTGGCTTTGAAGCATTAATTAAGCGCAGACCTCAGCCTGAAGCACTTGGGTTCCTCCTGTTGAACTCAGCACCTCCCGATTACGTGGCTCTCAGAACACTGCGGTGGCGTGGCGGGAAGGCCGTTCCTCCAGAATAATTCTGAGACTGGAGTGAACTTATCAGAGGTCCCTTCTCACACCTTCCAGAGCGTTCCAGGCTCAAGTGTGGCTCACTGTATAATCCTGCCTGCTTGTTCCTTATCTTGAAAGACAAAGTTTTCTTCATTTACAAATGACCCTGTGTGCGAAATTTCAAACCCCATTTTCTATTGCAGTGGTTTGCACCCTGTTCTGTGGTCTTCAGGAGTATTGGAGGTCTCGTAAAATGGCTGATTCAAACAGCCTTTTAAGAAAATGCATCTTTATATTTAAAGTTTAATAAAAACATCAATACAATTAAATGTATTTTATATCAAATGCTAACAATGGAGACCAACAACATGTTAGCTATGCCTGAAGTTTGCTAGCTTTGGGGTGTTAGTTCTGTGTGTGTGTGTGTGTGTGTGTGTAATGCATGTAAATGTGTCACAGACAATGAACATTGTAACCAGACATAGGACTCTGGGCTGAGTGAATCCCTTTGAGTAGGACAGTGAGCAGAGGGCTTTGCGGTGGGTCCCTGAGACCTGGGCTGTGTTAAACCTTAGACCCATCTGCTGGGCTCTCACTCCTGCCTCAAGAATCTCAGGTTGGTTGGGCAAAAACAAGGGAAGGTACACAGTCACACTCATCCAGTGCCTGGTGGATTTTGGCGTATGCCATAACCGTTGAGTGCTTCTCATCTGATCTTTTGTATTTTTTTTTTTTTTTTTTTGAGACCAAGTTTTGCTCTCGTTGCCCAGGCCGGAGTGCAGTGGCCTGATCTCGGCTCACCACAACCTCTGCCTCCCCAGTTCAAGGGATTCTGCTGCCTCAGCCTCCCTAGTAGCTGGGATAACAGGCATGCGCCACCACGCCAGGCTAATTTTGTACGTTTTTTTTTAGTAGAGACGGGGTTTCTCCATGTTGGTCAGGCTGGTCTCGAACTCCCAACCTCAGGTGATCCACCTACCTCAGTGCTGGGATTACAGGCGTGAACCACCACGCCCGGCCAGGCTGGAGTGCAGTGGTGCAGTCTCACTCACTGCAGCCTCCACCTCCTGGGTTCAAGTGATTCTCCTGCCTCAGCCACCCGAGTAGCTGGGATTACAGGCATATACCACCACGCCCAGCTAATTTTTGTATTTTTAGTAGAGACGGGGTTTCACCATGTTGGCCAGGCTGGTCTCGAACTCCTGACTTCAACTGATCTGCCCGCTTTGGCCTCCCAAAGTGCTGGGATTACAGGCGTGAGCCACAACGCCCAGCTGATCTTTTGTATTAGTTTTTTTTAAAATGCCAGCATTTGTTGGTCATTGGTAATGATTCAACTTTAAATAAAATTGTCCTTGGAATCCTCCTTCAAGCTCCTCCATCAGTATGTGAAGACCACAGTGTAAATGAGGAGGGCTGTTAAAATGATTCCAGACTGCAGCTTTTGTTTTCTTTCTTTTCTTTTTTTTTTTTTTTGAGACAGAGTCTTGCTCTATCGCCCAGGCAGGAGTGCAGTGGCGCAATCTCAGCTCTCCACAACCTCTGCCTCCCTGTTCAAGCAATTCTCTTGCCTCAGCCTTCCGAGTAGCTGGGATTTCAGGCTCCTGCCACCACGCCCAGCTAATTTTTGAACTTTTAGTAGAAACGGGGTTTCACCATGTTGGCCGGGCTGTTCTCGATCCCCTGACCTCATGATCCACCCACCTTGGCCTTCCAAATTGCTGGGATTACAGGCATGAGCCACCACACCTGGCCATAGCTTTTGTTTTCACGCAACCACAAAAGATATCGAAATAGGTTGGTTGCCCAGGCAGATAGAAAATTGCAGCTACTTCAGCAGAGAGGAAGGCCAGCAGTGTGGTATAGATGCCAGGTTGGAGCCAGCAGATCCTGGAGTGAGTTCTGTCTCAGCCACTTACTGGCTCTGCCACCCACGAGACGACTTACCCTTTAAGCCTCAGTTTCCCCTACTTTAAAATGTAATGGTAATAGCACCCTAGCATGGGAGAGTTTTGAGCATTCAATGAGACAATGCAGGCAGGGTCTACCCCAGGAAAGAGCTTAATAAGTGAGCATTTTATTATTTTCCTTTATCCTGAGTCCAAATATTTAGGTTTCTCAAAGCTACTTTATTGTTCTCAGCAATTGAAGTCAATGTTAAATGTCTGAACTTATAAAGAAATGGAGAATGAGACAAATCCACCTAAGTGCTTACGGTTTTTCCCCCTTTCTGTTCTCACTGAAAAATACTGTCACCCACCTCATCTTGTGTTACCTGTGGCCATGTGCCCTGGAGGCAGATGGGTGTGCCCTAGTTGCCAGTGATGAGTGCCGAGCTTACCCTTGAGGATTCTTGGGGAAGTGGCTTAATTTCTCAGCCTGGGTTTCCTGATTTGGAGAGTTGGGGAACTAAGACCTACCCTACCTACATCTCAAGGTTGTAACGTGGTTGGGATTCAAATGAGATACTATATGATGGACGAGATTATGGCGAAGTGGAATGAGGTCAGGAGTTCTTAATTGAGGGGGGCAGTTTTGCTCCCGAGGAAACATTGGGCCATGTCTGGAGACATTTTTGGTTATTACATCTGGGGAGGGGGTGCTAGTGGCATCTGGTGGGCAGAGGACAGAGATGCTGCTCAGCATCCTGCTATACACAGGACAGTGTCCCCCACCCCAAAACGAGGAATCCTCTGGCCCTAAATGTCAATAGCGCCAAGGCCGAGAAGCCCTGAACCAGGAGACATAAAGGAGACGTGGGAACTTTGTTATCCTTCACCCATGGTTTATGGTCTCATGAAACCTAATGCAAAGATTCTAGCAATGAGCTGGTTTGGTTTTAATTGCTTCTCTACCCATTGTTTGCTTCCGATTGTCTTCCTCCCATACATTTTATGGCTATTTAAAATCCCCCCTCTTTGAATCCGTTTCCTTTCCCTGAGCAACGTAGCTTACATGAGTTTACTAGCTTTTGTCTGAGACTTGTCAATCTCTAGACTCACCCATGTTGTCCTTTAAAAAAATGAAAAGCATTTCCAGCAATCCATACAGTGTGGCTCAATAATTCATTAGATAAACTAATTAGCAAAGGGACTGATTTGTTGAGTAATCACTGACCAGTAGACAAGCTTTGTTTCCTCGGCGCACCAACTTCCAAGGGTTTTGTTTGGTTTGGTTTTGTTTTCCTCAGCATGAACTAATCTAAGATTTAAAACAAAATTGATTTAGTACACCAGAAATTAAGCTCACAGTGGTCCAGGGCCCCATCACAGACACTGTGCTCTCATTGTGGCACTAAATACAGCATTTCGGGGAAGCAAATAAATATGCTTTATAAAGAAAACAGCTGTATTTTTCCACCCAATCATTTAAAGGCACATCAGGGTTCGGGCAAGAAACTGACAGACATGGGTCAATGAACAGAAAGGTCAACATGAGTAGCACACAGGAGGTAGAATGGCCACCAAAAGGATTGTGGAAAACACATAATGAGCCAAAAAGAGGGATTTTTGATCTTTTATATGAACCAAACAATACATATTTGGGAGACCAGTGAACTCAGAAGCATGCAAGATAAATTTCTTTGTGTGGATCGAAATCTTTTGTGTTTGTCCAGAAGAATGAAAGTGGAGGCTCAGAACTCTTTGATTTCAAGGTATGTATGGCATTAGTGAGAGGCCACACCGCTGCCGGGTGGCTGGCTGTTTGTAACCAATAGCACAGCGTCTAAGCGGTGCCATGGCATCAGAGAAGCAGCCCTAACGAGCCAAAGCTCGGATGCCACAGCCTCCCACAAAGATGGGGCACCCAAAAAGGCAACGAGAGAGGTGATCTTTCGGCCACAGCATTTCTGTTGAGGGAATTAGAAAATCTATTGGCAGCTTTATTAGTTAATTTTACTGGACAATAGTGAATTTGGCCGTGTCACCACGTTAAAATGCCATCATAATATTCCCATTATTTAGAACTACATTTGTATTTTCCACCTGCTTCCCAGGAGATCTTTAAGAACCAAGATATTGGCTTTTTTTTCTTTTGTATGCATTGAAGACTGCTAATGAACCCATCAACCAATGAGCAAATATTTATTGAACACCTACAATGTGCAAGGGACCGGAGGAAACACAAGAGGTTGAAGACTTCGTTTCCAAGAAGTTGTAGCCTGATCAGAGAGAACCAGACTTTGCACACTAAAATCCATAAGTTATTAAAAGTGGGTGGCTGGGCCGGGCGCGGTGGCTCAAGCTTGTAGTCCCAGCACTTTGGGAGGCCGAGACGGGTGGATCACGAGGTCAGGAGATCGAGACCATCCTGGCTAAGACGGTGAAACCCCGTCTCTACTAAAAAATACAAAAAACTAGCCAGGCGAGGTGGCGGGCGCCTGTTGTCCCAGCTACTTGGGAGGCTGAGGCAGGAGAATGGCGTGAACCCGGGAGGCGGAGCTTGCAGTGAGCTGAGATCCGGCCACTGCACTCCAGCCTGGGTGACAGAGCCAGACTCCGTCTTAAAAAAAAAAAAAAAAAAAAAAAAAAAAAAAGTGGGTGGCTGGAGGCAGTGACTCACACCTGTAATCCCAGTACTTTGGGAGACTGAGGCAGGAGGATGGTTTGAGCCCAGGAGTTTGAAACCAGCCTGCACAACATAATGAGACCTGGCATCCACAACATTAAAAAAAATTAGGCAGTTGTGGTAGTGTGCATCTGTAGTCTCAGCTACTCAGGAAACTGAGGCAGAAGGATTGCCTGAGGCCAGAAGGTTGAGGCTGCAGTGAGCTATGATCACACCACTGCACTCCAGCCTGGGTGATAGAGCAAGACCTTGACAAAAAAAAAAAAAAAAGTGGAAGAAGAGGTGATGAGAGGCCAGAATGCTACGTGTAAGAGTTTAGGTGGGAGCTGTGTTGGGGCTTTCCAGGCAGCTCAGAGAGCTGATGAGGTTGGGCTGGGCCGGTAGGATGGATCGGATTCCACTGGGGGAACAGGCCAGGAAGGGGACACCTAGAGCAAAGGCACATCACCTGGTATGTGCAAGGTGTTCTCAGCAAGAATGGACATACCTGTAATCCCAACACTTTGGGAGGCTGAGGTGGGTGGCTCACTTGAGGCCAGGAGTTCGAGACCAGCCTGGCCAACATGGTAAAACCCTGTCTCTACTAAAAATACAAAAAAAAAAAAAAAAAAATTAACTGGGCATGGTGGTGCACACCTGTAATCCCAGGTACCCGCGAGGCTGAGGCAGGAGAATTGCCTGAACCCAGGAGGTGGAGGTTGCAGTGAGCCGAGATTGTACCATTGCACTCCAGCCTGCAGCCTGGGCTACTGAGTGAGACTCCATCTCAGAAAAAAAAAAAAAAAAAAAAAAAAAAGAACAGAACAATAACTCCATGATTCTGTGCATTCATTCACTCACTGCTTTAATTAACACTTTTTGAGCACATAATGTGTACCAGGCACAGTGCCAGGCACCAAGGATACAGGGGTAAACCCACCTGGATATAGGCTTTGTCCTTGAAGAGCTTACAATCTAGCAGGCAGAAGCAGACATAAGATGAGAATCAACAGCAAAGTGGTACAGACATGGCCAGAGCCATCCGGACGGGATCCATGCCCAGCACTGAGGGCAGCTCCATCTTCACCTGGACGAAAGGAGATGAGGAAAGCTCTCATAGGCTGATGGTTTGGCTTGTGTCTTTTTTTTTTTTTTTTTTTCTTTTGAGACAGAGTTTTGCTCTGTCATCCAGGCTGGAGTGCAGTGCCGTGATATCGGCTCACTGCAACCTCCACCTCATGGGTTCAAGTGATTCTCCTGCCTCAGCCTCCCGAGTAGCTGGAATTACAGGTGCCCGCCACCGCACCCAGCTAATTTTTGAATTTTTAGTAGAGATGGGGTTTGTTTCACCATGTTGGCCAGGCTGGCCTCAAACTCCTGACCTTAGGTGATCTGCCTGGCTTGGCCTCCCAAAGTGATGGGGTGACAGGCGTGAGCCACCATGCCCGGCCTTGGGCTGAGTCTTGACACAAAGATTAGCAAGTATGTGGGGGGAACTGAAGAGGTGGGGGCAGGGGGGATCCAGGTTTTGCCGGGCTTAAAGTTTATGCAATGTTGGGATCCCTCTTTAAGAAACAGAACACAGAATTACAAATAATTTTGAAAATTAAGGCCTTGGAATGGGCCCTGTGCTGGAGGGTAACCCTGAAGCTAAACTTCACTAGTTTCATGGTAAATCAACTTTGGGAGAGAAAAAGCTTCCCAGGAGAACAGAGAGCATGTTCAGTGGGGCTGGAGTTTGGGGGGGATGCACGCTAGACCATTAGACTTGAGAATCCTCGATTCTTCTCCTGGCTGCGTGACATTCAGTCATTCATTCATTTCTTCACTAAGCATTGCACAGTTCCCCTGGACCAGGCACACCGGGTGCTGGCACCACAGCGAGGAGTTCACAGTCTACTGCACACTCTCGTTGGCTCTGAAACCTTGAATGAGTCACTAGATGTCTCTAAGCCTTGATTCTGTACACCTGAATGGCTTCTCTCCCATCCTTCATTTGCTCATTTGACCGTTTGCAAACTGTTTATTGAGGAGCTGTTACGTGTGCTGGGCCTTAGGGACACCTCAGTGGATAAGACAGCCTTAGTACCTGCCAGCAGGTGGCTGCTGCTTTTTCTTTTGAGATGGAGTTTCACTCTTGTTGCCCAGGCTGGATTGCAATGGTGCAATCTCAGCTCATTGCAACCTCCGCCACCCAGGTTCAAGTGATTCTCCTGCCTCAGCCTCCCCAGTAGCTGGGATTCCAGGTTCGCACCACCAAGCCCAGCTAATTTTTGTATTTTTGTAGAGAGGGGATTTCACCATGTTGGCCAGGCTGGTCTTAAACTCCCAACCTCAGGTGATCCACCTGCCTCGGCCTCCCAAAGTGCTGGGATTACAGCCGTGAGCCACTGTGCGCAGCCCAGCAGGTGGCTTTCAAGACCCTGCAGAAGACAGACAGTAAGCCAAGGACCCCTCACTCAGGGATACACATTGCGGAGGAGTGCAGGGTGCTCAGAGGCTAGGGAAGCCCCAGCTGGAAGATAACACAGATGCTACGTTTTAGCCCAGCCTTTCGAACTGAGGGGGTCCTGGTCAGTGAAGAGGTACTGGAAGTGGCGTGTGTATGTGTCCGTGTTTGGGCGATCAGTGGGACGAGACTGTTCCAGGCAAAATAAAAGATTTTATGAGAAGACCCAAAGCAAGGAGGAACCTGGAGCTTTGGAGAAAGAGGGCCAGGGGGCTGCAGTGAAGCAGCAGGGAAAGGCAGCACTGAGGTGAGGCTGGGCAGGAAGTCAGAGGTCAGGGACACCTGCAGGAGTCAAAGCAGGGGGAATACACAAAGGGCTGAGAGACAGGTCCAGAAACCAACAAGAGGCTGCTGCAGCCACACCTCCTTCCCTCCACTGAAGGTGACAACAGGCTGACAAAGGGATACACTCTCAGCTGCAGCGTGCTGTGGTGTGACAGCTGGGATGGACATGTTAGTTGCATTCTGGTCCCCAACCAGGCCAGGCACGGATGGCAGGATGTGTGCCTCCAGGCTGGTTTAGGGTTGGTGACTACGATTCGTTTACTTTTTGTAAGTTACACAAGCCCAAGTCTGCTGCACTCTGTATTTTCACCAAGTCGTTTGAGGGAACCTGCTGGAGCAATTCCAGGGGTCCCTTAGGGCTGAGTGTTGGGCTTCGCGGCTGCCTCCAAAACCTTTACAAACCGTCACTGAAGATTTTGCTGTCTCTGTAGGCACCCCAGTAGGCATAAATTCAGAGGTTTAAGCAAGTCTTTTAAAAACTCCCCTTCTAAAAGGTCCAAAGGTTCGCACCTGTTGGACGAACCTGAAAGCTCTGTCTTTTCTTAGGCAGCCGCTTGCTTCTTGGGAAGATCTTCCCAGGATCACCTCTCAGGATGTTCACGGGCCTGACTTCTCCCGGAGTGGGAGGATGAGGAGGAGGCTGAGCCTAGGTCTGGGTTTCCAGGAGGCTCCTGGCTGTAGACCATTTGATCAGCTGATAGCCCAGTGTGCCCACTGACAGCAGCTGCCCTCTGTGCAATGTGCTCACCGTATGCCGGGCACCGTGCCTCTCCCTTACATCTTTGCAACAATCCTGAGACGGGATGACTATCATTCCCATTTTACAGATGGGGAAGCCGAGGCTTATAGAGGTTACAGAAATTGCCCGTAGTCACCCAGCTCATGCCTGGACGAACCAGGCTTCCAACCAAGTCTTTCATCCCGAAGTCTGAGGTTGTAACCGCCGTGCAGATCCAAAGAACTTAGTGACATCAGTGGCCATCACTTGTTGAGTACCTGACCAAGCCAGATCTTTTACATATATTATCTCAACTCTGCAAGCTCCATGTCTTGAGCCCAGAAGGGCTCAGAAACATGCTCAAGGCCACATGAAGGGTAAATGGCAGGACTGGGGCTTGCAGTGTGGCCTGAGTGAGTCCACAGCCTGTCGTGCTTCCTACATGTTACGCCACACTGCCCATTACCCTGGGAGACCCCTTTGTCCTGATGGGAGAGAAGAATCCAGTTAATCCATGTGCTTATCACCTGCGTCTATATCTATCTGAAGGGTCAAACTCATCTGGGGATGTGTTTTCTGTTCTCCAAGGACCTTACAGTCTAGTTGGGCAGAAAAGTTGCATCACACATGTGCACCTACGGCCAGAAGTTGACTGCACAAGGCTGAAACCAATGCAGCCAAGACATCCATGGCTGTTAAAAAAAGAGTTAGGAGGCCAGGCGCGGTGGCTCACACCTGTAATCCGAGCACTTTGGGAGGCCGAGGCAGGCAGATCATGAGGTCAGGAGATGGAGACCATCCTGGTTAACACGGTGAAACCCCATCTCTACTAAAAATACAAAAATTAGCCAGCATAGTGGCAGGTGCCTGTAGTCCCAGCTACTCAGGAGGCTGAGGCAGGAGAATCGCTTGAACCAGGGAGGCAGAAGTTGCAGTGAGCCAAGATCATGCCACTACACTCCAGCCTGGGCGACAGAACGAGACTCCATCTCAAAAAAAAAAAAAAAAAAAGAGTTAGGAAGAGGGGGCAGCCCTGACCTGGCCTGGTCCAGAAAGACCTGTGGAATTGCTGGAGGGCTGAGAAGAGGAGGGACAAGTATAGACAATGACCAGACAAGGTGAGAAATTGGCTGCCATGAGCTTGGGTGCGTTTTCAGGGGAAGTCTGGAGGGAGCACGCTACCAAAAAGGCAGCAGAGGAAAGTTCCCGGGAAAGGGACGCTGGGATCAGGTGAGGACCACTCAAGGAGCCTGCATTTTGGGTGTCACCACTTGAAAGTTTAAAGAAGAGACTCGGGATAAAGACGCATAGATACCGGGTTTCCCACGGATGTCAGATTTCAGGTTATTCCAAACGTGCGCATCTGCTGGCCAGGGAGCCAGGATGGCTGGGGACAAAACCTCCATCAAGGCTGAGCAGAGTGGCCTCCCCCTTTTCAAAGGAAAGGCTCCTCCTCTCCCAGCCACGGCTCCCTTCTTCTCCCCACCTCCCTAATCAGAGAGAGCAAATTGTTATCAGATTAGCGCCAGCAATGAAAAGCACAGTCCCGCTCACCCTCGCAGTTAGTTAGCATTTAGATAGACTGGGACTGAGGCCCACACAATAGGCATCAAAGCCCGGCTCAGGGCGGCGGGAGGGATTAATTTCTTTAACCAACAGGCCTGATCTGGCCTAACTCATTACCCTGCCTTGTCAGTGTGGATGTTAGATTCGATTGAAGATTATACCATTTAGGCCTTTCCCTTGTTTTCTGCCGAAACCGGGGCTATTGAATTGCACATTCTTGCGTCGCCCCCGTCAATACTCAGCGGCCTGAGGTTCTAATTCTGCTTCATTTAAACTTCATCAACTTTTCCAATCATGTGGAAGGATCCGAAATAGGCTCTGTGAGCAGAAAGGCCCGATTCCCTTTGTCAGATAATTTATTCTGTTTTCTCCTCCCCCACTCCTTTGCTCTCTTTCTCTCTCCAGCCTCGCTCCCCAATCCCCTCTCTCAATGCTCCCCCCTCCTTATCCCCATGCTGAAAATGAGATTACAGTATTTAAATGACTATGGTAATCAATCTAGGGACCCCGAGCTGAGATTGAGGTTAATTTTTCTTAGCAGAACAAAGAAGCGTGATGCCTTTGGGGATGTGAAGGTGCAATCTGGGTTTCTTGCTTTGTTTCTTTCCCCCCCGAAATTGCAGTTTTAGGAGTCTTTTCTTGTTACTAACTAGGCGCCGAGTGTGATTTTTAAAGGCGGCAGCTCCTAAGAGAGCAGAAATGTAATTTTGAGTTGATAAACAGCTAACGGCCTTCAATCAACAATTTTAATAGGAAAAAAAGAGTCACTTACATGATATGGGTACAGATCTAATGAAAGGGTGATCATTTACCTTATTTATTTTTAAACACACACGGAATAATTTCCCACTGTGTTAGAACTAGTAATTACAGCCATACAGTGCGCCTGTAAACTTTTGAACGAAGAGCCTTGTCAGTCAGACGGCCCCTCTCCCTGGCAGCTTTTGCTGCTATAAAAGTTGAGATTTTGTCATGTTTTGGCTAATTGGAAACCGGGTCATTATACCATTGAAAATCTACATGAAAGTGACTTGTTCAATTGTTACCTGAAGCATTCACAAGCCGGCCAGTCATTCTGCTGGGACCCCCCCCCCCCCCCTCCTCCCCCAGCTTCTAAAACAGAGAGAATCAAAATATGTATATTTCTTTGTCTCCCTTTGCTATCTTGTCAGAGCTGTTTTACATGCTGCCACCCAATGTTATCTTTTATTTGTGTCAGGAGAAAGGATTTGACAAGTTCCGTATACAATGTTCATTTGGCAAGGCAAATTTTTCATACCAATTTTGAGTTAGGAAATGAAACTATCTTTCAACAGAATGAGCAACATCATTTTTGGACAGACTTATTATGAGAGAGAGGATTGCAGAACTTTATTTCCTTGCATGATCCCGAAAAGTCTAATACACTTTTTAAAAAGTAGGATCCCGTTTGCATCTGCAACCCAAGTTGGGGGAAATGAGAAACAACGGTAATGTCTTCAAACAGGGAGGCCCTAATGTCACATTCCCCCACCCTTCCCTGTTCCCCGCCAGTTATTAAAAGGCTGGAATAAATTGTTCCTCTTCTATATTATAATGACTTTGCTTCAGACCCTTTAAACTGTGGGTGAGTTTCTGACAGTCATCCACATTTGCAAAGCAAAATATTTATTAACCATCATCGTCTGAAGGAGCAGTGGAACCTGAGGCAACCTTGTTTGTGCAGAGTGAAATTCCCCCGCCCCCGTGCCCACTTTCCATCCCTGTTTGCCTAAAAAAGAAGACTCTCTCACCCTCTGTGCTACCAAATTCATTTGGGGCAGTGGTTTATGGTGACATTTTTCTTTCTTAAAGCAAATATTGACTCACCATGGGGAAATTAAAACTCCATTAGGCATCGCTACATTGTCGAGCAGCCTGCATTACAGCAGTCAAGCTACTATTAATTGGTTTCTTCCTCAGGAATAATTCAGGGAGGGCAGAGGGAATGGAGAAAGAGAAGATGGATCTCAACCGTAATTCCTTAAAATGACACCATCTAATACAGCAAAGGTGATCATTATGCGGTTGTTAATCTAAATATAAAGAAGACACTGCCTGATAATAGGATGAATTTATCAATATAAGAAGCCTGCAGCCGAGTTATTTCTGGGCTGGAGAGAATACATTTTAAGACACAGGTGGGCCAGCCTTGGCCAGATTTGGGCCAGAACCGGCTTCACCAGAGCACAAGAAGCCCCGATTCTGGCCGGGCGTGGTGGCTCAAGCCTGTAATCCCAGCACTTTGGGAGGCCGAGACGGGCGGATCACGAGGTCAGGAGATCGAAACCATCCTTGCTAACCCGGTGAAACCCCGTCTCTACTAAAAAATACAAAAAAACTAGCCGGGAGAGGTGGCGGGCGCCTGTAGTCCCAGCTGCTCAGGAGGCTGAGGCAGGAGAATGGCGTGAACCCGGGAGGCAGAACTTGCAGTGAGCTGAGATCCGGCCACTGCACTCCAGCCTGGGCAACAGAGCGAGACTCCGTCTCAAAAAAAAAAAAAAAAAGAAGCCCCGATTCTTCTCTCCTTTATCTGGGTGAAAAAGTTTTTGTTTCCTGCAATAAGGTAATAAGGTGTTCCTGCAGCCCATTCACGGCTTCCTTCTCAGCACCAACGCTCTGCTTTTTCACCCTCGCCATTCCCTCCTTGACCATCCAGCAATTCCCGCCATGCCTAGCCCATCCTGTGTCCCACCCACTCCCCCAGACTTCTTCGGTCCTTCTCGGGTCTAGCGGCTTTGCCCTCTGTATTAGGGCTGCCTAACGAATGACCACACATCAAGTGGCTTAAAAACAGGTGTTCTGGGGCCAGGCGCGGTGGCTCACGCCTGTAATCCCAGCACTTTGGGAAGCCGAGGCGGGTGGATCACGAGGTCAGGAGATTGAGACCATCTTGGCTAACACGGTGAAACCTCGTCTCCACTAAAAATAAAATTTAAAAAAATTAGCTGGGCGTGGTGGTGGGCACCTGTAGTCCCAGCTACTCAGGAGGCTGAGGCAGGAGAATGGCGTGAACACAGGAGGCAGAGCTTCATGTGAGCCAAGATCGCACCACTGCACCTCCAGCCTGGGCAACAGAGTGAGACTCTGTCTCAAACGAACAAACAAACACACAAAAAATGGTATCTTGTCTGGGTGCGGTGTAATCCCAGCTACTTAGGAGGCTGAGGCACGATAATCTCTTGAACCCGGGAGGTGGAGGCTGCAGTGAGCCGAGATCGCGCAACTGCACTCGAGCCTGGGCAACAGAGTAAGACTGTCTCAAAACTAAATAAATAAATAAATAAATAAAAACAAAACAGGTATTTATTCTCTCAGAGTTCTGGAGGCCAAAGTCCAAAACCAAGGCATCAGCTGGGCTGGTTCCTCCTGAGAGCGGTGACGGAAGGATCTGGTCCAGGCCTCTCTCCCGGCTTGTAGATGGCCCTCATTATGTTCCCATGACATTCTGCCTGTAAAAGTGTCTATGTCCAAATTTCCCCTTTCTATAGGGACAACTGTCCCCTGTAGTATCGCCTCATAATTAACAAATTATCTTGCCAATGATCCTATTATCAAACGAAGTCATATTCTCAGGTACTAGGAGTGAGGACTTCAGCATATGAATTTTGAAGAGACAGAGTTCAACTTCTGACATTCTCCATTGACCCCATGACCCAAGTTTGTTGAGCGTTAGATTCTTTTTTTTTTTTCTGAGACAGGGTCTTGCTTTGTCACGCAGGCTGGAGTGCAGTGGTACAATCATAGCTCACAGTAGCCTTGACCTCCTGGCTCAAGTGATCCACCTCAGCCTCTTGCATAGCTGGGACCACAGGGGCGTGTGCCATCATGCCTAGCTAATTTTTAAGTTTTTTTTTTTTTTTTTTTTTTTTTTTGGTAGAACATGGGTCTTGCAGTGTTACCCAGTCTGGTCTCAAACTCCTAGGCTCAAGCAATCCTCCCACATTGGCCTCTCAAAGCGCTGGGATTACAGGTGTGAGCCACTGCACCTGGCCAGAGCATTAGATTCTTAATAACTGCAAGAAACCGGGCACGGTGGCTCATGCCTGTAATCCCAGCACTTTGGGAGGCCGAGGCAGGCGATCACTTGAGGTCAGGAGTTCCAAACCAACCTGGCCAACATGGTGAAACCTCATTTCTACTAAAAATAGAAAAAATTAGCTGGGCATGGTGGTGGACGCCTGTAATCCCAGCTACTTGGGAGGCTCAGACAGGAGAATCCCTTGAACCTGAGAGGCAGAGGTTGCAATGAGCCAAGACTGCACCGTTGTACTCTAGCCTGGGCAACAGAGCAAGACTCCATTTCAAAAACAAACAAACAAACAAAAAAACTGCAAGGAAAAAACACACCTAGATGACCCTGGCAACGAGTTTCCTTCCAAACAGCTGGGGAGGTGCAGAGGTAGGGGCCATTCTCTTATCATCCATAGTCTGGGTTTTGAGACTAGGGCACATACCCAGGTCCCAAGGCCTTCAGGGCACAGTGAGAGCTTTGAAGACTCCCCTGCTCTGTGTACACTGGCATCACCAGGCTGCGACAGTGATGGTCAGGGTCCCAACAGGCCATCTCTGACTATTGGCTTCTGTCATGTCTCATTCACATGTGACTGCTTTGGGCTTGGGTCCTGATCTCTGGTCCCCGAGTTTTGGTAAGAGTTACAAGGTAATCACTAGAGTGTCCCCTGAATGTTGAACCGGGGGCCTCTGTCTAGTTTTCTTTCTTTCATGATAATGGTTTTTCTCAAATGTTTGTCTATTCTTGATTGGGTATTGTATTTTTATTTGCCATTTCCTAAATATTCTCCTGTGAATGTTTTTTTCTCTCACTGCTAGAGACTGCAGGGAAGAGTCAGGCTAGACTGGAAAGTAAGATAAACTAGTGGTTTATCTTCTGAATATGGGAATAAAGAGCTACATGAGGGTACCTTTAATCTCTCCTTTCCGGCCAGGCGCAGTGGCTCACACCTGTAATCCCAGCACTTTGGGAGGCGAAGGTGGGCAGATCATGAGGTCAGGAATTCGAGACCAGCCTGGCCAACATGGTGAAACCCCGTGTCTACTAAAAATACAAAAGTTAGCCAGGGGTGGTGGCGGTGCCTGTAGTCCCAGCTACCCCGGAGGCTGGGGCAGGAGAATCACTTGAACCCAGGAGGCAGAGGTTGCAGTGAGCCGAGATTGCGCCACTGCACTCTAGCCCAGGTGACAGAGCAAGACTTCATCTCAAAAAAAAAAAAAAAAAAAAAAAAAAATCTCTGCTTTTCATGATCATTGCTTTAGTCTGAATGCAAATGCCACCGTTGCTTTCTGCTTGGTGACAGGCTCAGTTAACCTTGGAAGGGGAGAGGCTCAGTTAACCCAACTGCTCCCAAAGGAGCTCCCCAGAGAGTCCACGACTGCTGCCCAGAGCCCTCTTTTCTCTGGTGCATGGGGTCTGCACTTGGTATTAGGGGTCTGCACTTGGCATTCTCCTAGGCACTCCCTCGCTCCATGGCTGTCATCTCCTATACTTATTTCTGGTGGTGGTTTCCTCTAGTTTTCCTTTTCTGTTTGTCTGATTCTGGCTAATTTCTATCATTCATAAATTTTTAAAAATTTCTGGCTCGGTGATGGAGCTCACATTTTCATTTTCCACACTATTTTGGATTTTTTTTTTTCTTTTGGAAAACACTTTCTCTGTCCTGTCGTGGCATTTGTGGGGTGGGGGGAGAGAAAGAAGATGAACGGGCTTAGTCCTCTGTTTTGATCCGATCTCCGTATTTCTCCTTCCTAAGATTTTTGCAAGCATTAGATCTCGTAATAAACTGGTAAGGAACATTCCAAATCATAGCCTTAAGATAGTTATGTTTATCCCCTACAAAAAGATTTTTAGAAACTACCTTAGCGTCTACTTATAATGCAGCCAAGAATGTTTCCATTTTTCCCAATGACCAGAGCTACCCTGTGAACTAGAAAACCACTTCTTTGTTGTGATCTGAAGCAAAGCCCTCCTGTCCTAGGCATTCCTACCAGATTGCCAAGGTACCAGAAAATCGCAGCAGAATCCCCTCTCTTATCTGACACATCTGGGACCTCAGTCAATATGTCAGAAGGAAGAAGCAGCACTTCAAGCTATTTTTACCCAGTAACAGAAAACTCGTTCCTCTTCTGGACATGGCCAAGTAACCTCCTATCATATCAACCCTCCCAGAGATAACATTTATATACTCCAGATAAAATAAGAAGAAGAAGAAAGAAGAAGAAAGAAGGAAGAAGAAGAAGAAGAAGAAGAAGAAGAAGAAGAAGAAGAAGAAGAAGAAGAAGAAGAAGAAGCAGCAGCAGCAGCAGCAGCAGAAGCAGCAGCAGCAGCAGCAGCAGCAGCAGCTAGAAAGTGAACAAATGCAGGCAGATACAGCAGGCAGATGAGGGAGTCAACGCGTGGAGGAAGACAACAGCAGGAGATGACTTTCCTATTTTAAAAACGACTTTTATCCAAAGGCCAGGCTATAGTCAATGCTGCACAGTGTGTCTACAGTTCGGATAGAAACCTGTGATTCTATTCAACCTGTGGTTGAAGAACCAGAAGACAGAATCGGGGCAACCACTGTCACTGGAAGGTGAGGGAAGAATCCAGGAAAGGAGAGAGCCAGAGAAGGGAAGTCCAAATTCAGGGTGTCTGGATAATCCCTGAACCCATATAAATGGGGCAGACACTACAAAGCCCAAGTAAGGCTAAAATAACAGAACTTAGATGTGAATTTCCGTCCACTGCAGAAGAGGCAAAGTTTGCCTCTTGCAAATCAAGTTAGCTTCTTGCAAACAAGACAAATGAACAAAAAAGTTTACAAAGAACATAAATAATCCAGAGTCTCTACAGTGGGTCAGTCACAATGTCCAAGGCACACCTCAGAAGTATATTTGACACACAAAGAAATAGGACAATGTGACTCATTCTCAAGTGAAAACATATAGAATTGAGATAATTATCCAGATTTAGAATCAACAATCCTGAATTTAAAGTGGATACTATGACTGCACTTAAGATGTAAAGAAAAATATGTTCTCTGTGAATGAAAAGATAGGACAAAAAGTAACCAACAGGAATCTAGAAGTGAAAATACAATGTCTGAAGTAAAAATTCACTTAATGAACCCAACAGCAGAATCTAGACAGCAGATGATTCAGTGATCCTGAAGATATAACAATAAAAGTTATCCAATTGAGGAACAGAGAAAAAACATTGAAAAAAATGGGCAGATCCTCAGGGACCTGTGAGATGATATCAAAAGGTCTAACATGTGTACTTGAAGAAATAGTAGCCCAAATTTCCCCCAATTTACTCAAAGACATATTAGGTTGGTGCAAAAGTAATTGCAGTTTTTGCCATTACTTTTGCACCAACCTAATACATCTCAGTGAATCCCAAAAAGATTTCTTGAACTCCTGGCCTCAAGCAATTCTCCTATCTTATCCTCCTGAGTAGCTGGGATTCCAGGTGTGAGCCACCACCACTGGCTATTCAAACAAGATTCCTAAAAAGTAACAAAACCACACTTGTGCATATCATAGGCACATTGTGAAGAACCAAAAATAAAGAGAAAATCTTGAAATCAGACAGGGAAAAATAATACATTGCATGTCAGGGAACAACAGTTCAAATAATCACAGATATCTCGCTGGAAACACGGAACCCGGGAACAGAGACCTTGGCCCGGAGTCCTCTCTTAGAATTTCTAGTTCTATAAAAGGACATCAGGAAGCAGGACACAATATAAATAAGCCTGGATTTGGGGGAGGGCAAAAGGGTGATGTGTGGAAGAAATGTGTGGTTTCAGGGACAAAGTGGAGTGGAATCCCTAGCAAGATGTGAACAGAGTCTGAGGGCTTTACCTGGGAGGAGTTGGGTGGCTAGGAACCCATATTTGAGAATGCAGCTTCACAGTCTTATTGGGAGCCAGATCCATCCATAGAATGTAGCAAGGACTTTGGACTTGGACAGGTGTGCAGTTTACCCCTCCTTCCGCTGCTTGCTAGCTGCATAACCTCAGATAGCAAGAGGGTCCCTTCTTAGTCCTCGGTTCCTTTTTGTTGTTGTTGAGATGGAGCTCGCTCTGTCGCCCAGGCTGGAGTGCAGTGGCGTGATCTTGGCTCACTGCAACCTCTGCTTCCAGGGTTCAAGCAATTCTCCTGCCTCAGCCAACTGAGTAGCTGGGACTACAGGCACATGCCACTATGCCCAGCTAATTTCGTTTTATTTATTTATTTATTTATTGAGATGGAGTCTCGCTCTGTTGCCCAGACTGGAGTGAGGTGGCGCGATCTCAGCTCACTGCAACCTCCGTCTCCCAGGTTCAAGCAATTCTCCTGCCTCAGCCCCCCGAGTAGCTGGGATTACAGGTGCCCACCACCATGCCTGGCTAATTTTTTGTGTTTTTAGTAGAGACGGGGTTTCACCGTGTTAGCCAGGATGGTCTCATTCTCCTGACCTCGTGATCCGCCCTCCTCGGCCTCTCAAAGTGCTGGGATTACAGGCGTGAGCCACCGCGCCCAACCAATTTTTGTATTTTTAGTAGAGATGGAGTTTTGCTATGTTGGCCAGGCTGGTCTCAAACCCCTGACTGCGAGTGATCCGCCCCATCTCGGCCTCCCAAAGCGCTGGGATTACAGGTGTGAGCCACCACGCCCAGCCCCTTGGTTCCCTTTCTATAAATGAGGGCTGATAATGGCGTCTACTTCATGGGGCTGTTGCAAAGATGAAATGAGACAGATGTGCGTAAACAGCTAAGTGCAGAGCTTGCTCAACGGTAAGGGCCTGAGAAATGGCACTTGCTCTGAGGGCTGCTGTGATTCTGTTTGCCAGCCGTCCTGTCCTCGTGTGTGAGCTCTTCTAGCCTTTTACGGCCCTTCATCCCTCACCACTCTCTGTGAGGTGTGATTGCACCAGACAGTACTCACCTTCTCACCTCTATGACAAAAGACAGCCCAGATGGCATAAACTAGCCATCTGCCTGTGGGCAGGCTGCCCCCACCCCAACCTGAGATGCCACTTCACTGCCCTCCCCACACTTCCCCTGTCCTCACGTGGCTATTCATTCATCATTTTTTTTTTCTTTTTTTTTTTTTTGAGTCGGAGTCTGACTCTGTCGCCAGGCTGGAGTGCAGTGGCACAATTTTAGCTCACTGCAACCTCCGCCTCCCGGGTTCAAGCAATTTTCCTGCCTCAGCCTCCCGAGTAGCTGGGATTACAGGTGCGTGCCACCATGCCCAGCTAATTTTTGTATTTTTAGTAGAGACGGGGTTTCACCATGTCGGCCAGGCTGGTCTTGAACTCCTGACCTCAGGTGATCCACCCGCCTCGGCCTCCTAAAGTGCTGCGATTACAGGTGTGAGCCACCACTCCCAGCCTATTCATTCATCTTTTAAAACCTGGTTTTGGCCAGGCGCTCATGCCTGTAATCACAGTACTTTGGGATCACTTGAGTCCAGGAGTTAGACACCAGCCTGGGCAACATAGGGAGACCCCATGTGTAAAAAAAAAAAAAATTACCTGGGCATGGTGGCATGTGCCTGTAGTCCCAGCTACTTGGGAGGCTCAGGTGGGAGGATTGCTTGAGCCAAGGAGGCTGAGACTGTAGTGAGCCATGATTATACCACTGCACTCCAGCCTGGGTGACGGAGCGAGACCCTGTCTTGAAAAAATAAAAATAAAATAAAATAAAATAAAATAAATAAGGCCCAGCTCTGGATCCTCTCCTTTGGAAGTCTTTCAGGACCCCATCCCCGCTCTGAGATGTTTTACGTGTCCCCGCTCTTTGCTGCCATTGTATCCTGTGTGTATTTCTGTCATTGTTCTTACCATGTATATGAAAATGTCTGTCTTTGTTAGTTCCTTGTGGCCAGGAACGAGGTTTCTATCCCCAGTGCCTGCAGTACTTGGCATAAAGTAGGTGTTCAATAAATGTTTGTCAAATGAGCAAATAAACAGTTTAATAAGGACCTGGGAGACTGTTTCCTAGTGAATAGTAGCCTTGGCATTTCTACAAACATCTAGATCTATTTTCAATCCAAAGTTAAGACACTTTCATTTTAAGATTCAAAGACAGGCTTTTCTCCACGAAGGAAGGCACAGCTATGTGCACAGGTGGGTGGAAGCTATGAATTTGCAATTTGGTTTCACCGAGAAGCAAAATATCTGTGCGTACAACTTTGTGTAATTGACACACGATTCATACCACAACAACCTGTGTGTTATCAAGCCTCCAAGCGCCCACGAGCAGTGCAAACGGATATAGGAACCTGTAGGGGGGCGGAGGGATTGCTTCTGATCTGGCTTTTGATTTGAGCATTTAACAAGTAACTCCAAATGGGCACTTTGAAACCATGATCCCTTCCAGCATGGCCATTCTGTCGATAGGCGCTCTGCCTGGGCCGCCCAGAGCACAAAAGCGAAAAAGAAGGAACACATGGCCGGTCCCAAGCCAGAAAGGGCCTTTCTGTGGCAGGATATTGAGCTGTTTGATAAAGCCCAATATTACGCTTGAATTATGCTTGAATGCTTAGAGAAAGAACATTGTTCAAAGACGCTTAACACGGACTCAAGTGGATCGCTTTCTTCCGCCGCCTTGGAGGTAGCGTCGTGGGCTGTAATGATTTGGTATTGTATTTATAAGCTGACAGCGTAATCCTAGGAACAGCGGGAGGGGATGCAACTCAGGCAAGACTTTTCCACCCTGCTAATTAAAACAATCCTTCCTCTCCCCATGAAAGCTAATGAGACAGAAAGCGAGTGGGCTAATGAAAACGTCACCACGAGGTTGCCCACTTATTTTATTTATTTACTGAATGTTGTAACTTCTATTTTGGGGTTCTAAGAGAGACAAAGAGAGAGAGATTTTAAAAAATTTGCTAGAAAGCCCCTTTCTCATTCATCACTGCTCTGCCCAGGATGAGCTATCACCACGCGTATCTTTAGTGATCTGAAATTTTATCTCCGGTTGTCAATAATAACGATATGCTAGGAAAAGATTGTGTTCACTTCAAACTGAATAGAAGTGAAGGAATCTGAACGCTTTTCAGAGTATTTCCCCATAAATCCAAGAAGCCAGTTAGTTTATTAAAGGCTTGGCCCCTAGGGTGGCCGGTCGAGTTGACGAAACTTCATCAATACCAAGTGGTGTTTGGTGGACGGAGCAGTGTGTCCAAACACACTTAATGTCTACACCAACAGCATTTGGCACTGCCAAGATGGCAAGAACTCAATTAACATGGTATCTAATGGCGTCCAGCATGACCTCACCCTTCAATACCATGAGGGCACCCCAGGGCCCTCCTTCATTTCAAACCCTTACATTTTTCTAGAATGCTTGGTGATGTCAGCTCATGACTTTATTGGCACCCACTGTACACTGGACCAGGGAAAGAAACACAGGTTTAACCTTTATGTAGATTCTGATAAGTGGGATTTTTATGCTGGTGAGTCTGTATTTTTGGTCACCAGAGTGCATTTGCTCAGTGAGTGAACTGAGACCAGCAGCAGGTGCGCATTCCCCAGGAGAACCCAGGGAATGAAGAGAGGATGATGGTCTGCTTATGGACTTGGCAGGTTTATTCATTTCCATGGCTGCCATCACAAATCACAACTTGATGACTTGAAATAATAGGAAATGTATTCTCTCACAGCTTCACAGGTCAGAAGTCTGAAATCACAGGTGTTACTGGGGCCAAGCTCTCTCCAAGGGCTCCAAGGGAGTGTCTTTCCTGGCCTCTTCCAGCTTCTAGTGGCTCCAGGTGTTCTTGGCTTGTGGCTGCATCACTCTGATCTCTGCCTCTGTGGTCACATGGCCTCTCTCCTGTGTCTGTCTCCTATTCTCTCTTACGAGGGCACTTTTCATTGGATTTATGATCCACGCGGATCATCCAGGATGATCTCATCTCAAGATTCTTAATTGCATTTGCAGTGATCCTTTTTCCAAATAGGGTCACATTCACAGGTTCTGGGGACATATCTTTTGCAACCCACTATAGTAGGGTTTGCAAAAATGTTGAGTTGGTCACTTGATCCAAGTCGATTACACAAGCATTTTTCACTCTTCAACAAATAATTTTTCTCCCTAGTTTTTCATGGCATGAGGATACTTGCAGAGTGATCTTTATGAAAAGAATAGTCAGGAAAAAATACAACATTTCGAAGACATTTAAGTGATATCTGACGGCCTTTCCACCATTCCACATTTGAAGTTGGAGACTTCAATGCTATGGCAATTCAAAGTGATAATTATGAACACTTCAAGTGAGATTCCTGATGGGGAAAATGCCCATGATAGGTTGATGAGTGGGGTAGTGAGGAGGAGGTGGAACACAAAATTATGTGTCTAGTATGATTGCAGTTTTGCAAAAATTATCCTTGTCCATGAACAGGGCCAGGAAGTGAACTCTGAAAAATGAAAACTGGTAAGTTATAGATAGGAGTTGGATTTTCCCCCCACCCCTACTTTACAACTTCTGTTATGAGGATCATTTTTAAAGTTACAGTAGAGCTTGCCTCTATGGGGAGAGGAGGACTCCTGGGACACAGAAACAGGAGGGAGACCCGCTCTTCATTTCACACCCTGTGTATCATCTGACTTCTGTGTCATGTGCATGTAATACCTATTCAGGTGACTCGATGCACAGAGAAAGATGACAATTCCTGTCATCATGAGGCCTTCCCTGATCGCCTTGTCCCTGAATGCTGGGCCTGCTTTCTGAAGACTCCTTTAGCTGTTGATACACTGTGAGTGTGTTTATAACATTACTCTGCAATTGTTTGCTCTTTTCTTCTTGTGCAAGGAGTGAGAGCATGGGCTAAGGCTTGAAGCAGAAAGACACTAAGGTGTACTCCAAGAACAGAAAGACGGTCAGTATTACAGGTTCAAACTTGAGGCAGGACATGGCAAGAGGTGAGGCTGAAGGAAAGAGTCGTGGATGTCATGGTAGGAGTCTGAACTTTGTCCGAGGGCAGTGGGAAAACATCAAGAGAGGTGGGACCACTTTTGCATTTTAGAGAGATCACCCTGGGTGTGGAAAATGGGTATATAGTAATTTCACCATATAGGTACAATAGTTATAAATAAACCTCAAGAGTACAGGCAAAAGTAAGACATTGGCCAGGCGCAGGGCTCACTCCTGTAATCCCAGCACTTTGGGAGGATGAGGCGGGTAGATCACCTGATCACTTCCTGGCCCTGCTCTCTGAGTTCGAGAGCAACCTGGCCAACATAGTGAAACCTTGTCTCTACTAAAAATACAAAAATTAGCGGGGTGTGGTGGGCACACACCTGTAATTCCAGCTACTCAGGAGGCTGAGGCAGGAGCATCGCTTGAACCCAGGAGGCGGAGATTGTACTGAGCCGAGATTGCACCGCTATACTCCAGCCTGGGAGACAGAGCGAGACTCCATTTCAAAAAAAAAAAAAAAAAGTAAGGCATTGGAAAATAATTAGAAAGTGATGCCTTTAGAGTATTTATTGCATTATCTTAATATAACTTAAAGTTTGTATAATTTAATTTTTAATAATGTCCCTATTTAACAATTGGCTTGCAAGATTCCTGAATACTTAATGATTGGCTCTGGTGAGCTGATACTGACTTTGTATACCATTGGTTTCTATTGAGTCCCAAATGCATGTATTTTAGGAGAATGTAATATACTACCACACATAAAAATCTCCAAGATAAGAGGATTCTGAGTTCTCCTTTATTTGGGGGGACAGATATGGTCAATATATATATATTTTTTGAGACAGGGTCTCAAGTCATCCAGGCTGGAATGTGATGTCACATCATGGCTCACTGCAGCCCCAACCTCCTGGGCTCAATCAATCCTCCCACCTCAGCCTCCCGAGTAGCTGGGACTACAGGCACATGCCAACATGCCTGGCTAATTTTGTATTTTTTATAGAGATGAGGTTTCACCATGTTGCCCAGGCTGGTCTCAAACTCCTGAGCTCAAGCGATCCACCCATCTCAGCCTTCCAAAGTGCTAGGGTTGCAGGCGTGAGCCACCGCACCTGACCAGCCAATATTCTTTGTTTATTATTATTTTTTTTTTTCTGAGATGGAGTCTCACTCTGTTGCCCAGGCTGGAGTGCAGTGGTGGGATCTCGGCTCACTGCAACATTTGCCTCCCAGATTCAAGCGATTCTCCCACCTCAGCCTCCTGAGTAGCTGGGATTACAGGTGCCCGCCACCACACCCAGCTACTTTTTGTATTTTGAGTAGAGATGGGGGTCTTACCATGTTGGCCAAGCTGATTTCAAACTCCTGATGTCAGGTGATCCGCCTACCTCGGGCTCCCAAAGTGCTGGGATTACAGGCATGAGCCACTATGCCCAGCAGTCAATATTCTTGAATAAAGGAAGCAGTTGAACATGATGTTTCACTCTGCACTGCATCCAGCCCTGAGTCCTAAAGAACAAGACCTGGCTCATGTGGGTAGAAGCTGCTAAGCCAGAGAGGAATTTCCTGGTAGAGGCATTCAGGACCAGGGTTTCCTCTTTCACCTGCTGAAATCACTGGCTCTGGCTTCCTTCCTCTGTGAGGCTCTGTGATTAAAGCCAACCCAGGCAGCGGAAGCATCTTTCTGGTCACTCCCCGCTCTGAGCCCTGAGCCGAGAGATCTAGCTCTTTGTGGTCTGATTTAGTCTTCCTGACTCATCTTCAGATAAATCAGCTGCTGTTACAGTTTCAGCTCTTACTCTGGGTAAGATGCTCTAATCTACCTGTCCAGAGCAAACATCTGTCTTATTCCTCGATCCTATGGTGCGGTGATGTAGATCACCACTCAGGGAAGAATGGAGAATATCACCCTTATCATAGATCATCATCATCAACATCAGCATCACGGCATCATCGTCATCGTCAACATCATAACATCATCCTCAGTGGCAGCAGCAGCAGCAGCAATAATAATAACAACAGCTCTGGAAGGCCGAGGTGAGGGGATCACTTGAGCTCAGGAGTTTGAGACAGGCCTGGGCAACACTGCGAAGCCCCCTCTCTACAAAAAAAATCAAAAAATTAGCTGGGCATGGTTGCACATGCCTGTAGTTGTAGCTACTTGAGAGCTCGAGGAGAGAGGATTGCTTGAACCCAGCAGGTTGTGGTTACAGTGAGCCATGATCACACCACTGCACTCCAGCCCGGATGACACAGTGAGACCCTGTCTCAAAATAATAGTTATAATAGTAATAATAATAATAAACAACTCACATTGACTGAACAGTTTCTATGCGCCAGGAACTGGTTTTACAATGCATTCTGTCATCAAATCCTCTTAACAACCTGACCAGAGTAGATACTATTGGTATTCCCATTTTACGGATCAGAAAACCAAGGCTCAGAGAAATACGGAAACTTGCCTGAACTGCGAGTGAGTGGTGAAGCCAAGATCTGAACCTCCACTAGGCTGACTCCACAGCCCGTCCTCTTGTTAGTAACTCTGCTACAATACCATTGACTAGCTGTTGACAATTATGATTAACATCTAGATCACGTTTGAGGGTTTACAAAGCACCCTTGAATCTATCATCTCATCTGCTACCACCCTGGGAGGGCCACCATTATTTCTGTCGTCATTTGAGAGTCCAGGGAGCCGAGGCTCAGGGAGGTGTAGGGCCTTTAAGAACCCATCAACGGTAGATAGTAGAGGGGTTCTGAACCTGGGTCGGACCCTGTAAACTGCGCAGGCTGCCCTATTTTACGTGAACACTTTCTGGGGTCTGGACCATTCTTCTTCAGCAAACACCTCCCATATACAGGACATTCTGATGCAACCTGTGTGTGTTCCCAAAATAGCTGTTGAGTGACAGTCTAGCCTCCTTGATTTGAAGCTTGCAAAGACCACTGTTTTCACTATCACTCTTCTCTCCTTGCCTCTTACTTCCTTTTCCTCCTTACTCCCTTTTCCTCTTCTCTGCATCCTAAACACACAATACCAGGGTCGGTGGGACCCGCAGCCTTTGTTTTCAAAGTAAAGTGTTGAGAATCTCACCCCACAAATCTGTCATTTGCATACTGTTTCTTTGGGAGTAGGGGGGAAAGGAGGCTGTGGGCCAGATATTTTCATGCAATTCTACTCATTATTTACGCAGACAAGGAGATATTTCAGTAAAACTGCACTCAACTCTGAGTGACAAGGTATCTTTCTGCAGTGCAAGGTTCAGGGAAATTGTAGTGAAGTTGACAGCTTTTTAATGTACAGTTGCTATTCCACTGAAATACGGCATGTTTTTATTTTGAAAGTACAAGATGACCTATTTATTAGCTGTGATTCAAGCTGAGTTTACATGCTGGGAAACACAAAGGGAGAAGAATAGCATATTTCTTTTGAGGGCCACAGACGCCCTCCCCGCTCCCCCTCAACCACACATAAGAAAACATTGAAACCGAGTTTTCCGAATTGGAGTGGACGTATTTTCCTTGAAATGACAGCCTACCTTGGAATCACGGGAAAAAGTTGCCAATTACCTTAATCATCCTCCTCAGGGTAACAACAAGGAAGTGCTTAGGCTGCCTCAGTGCGAGCAGGCAGAGTGAGCAATGAGTTCTGGGAGGCAAACAGCCCTGGGTTCAAATACCAGGAACCCGATCTTCTTCAATGGCAAGGCTTGGGTCTGGCACGCCTGAACTCCTGCTCCTCCAAGGGCGGCTGGAGTGCCTGCAGCGTCCACAGCCCTGGGCGCTTGCTGGAGACACAGCATCTCAGCCCCCACCCCAGACCTTCCTAATCATCAGAACCTATATTTCAACAAGGTCCCAGGTAATCTGTGTGCATGTTCCAGTTTGGGAAGTGCTGGGCCAACCCAGAGTATCTTCTACCCTTTGTGCAGCTTAGGGAGGTTCAGTTGTGCACTGTTCAGTTTTTCACTTATTTGGCACCTACTACTGTGTGCCAGGAGCTGATCTAGGTACTAGGAATACAGGCAGTAAGACAGACATAGCCCCTGCCCTCCCTTGGGTGTTTCCAAGACAAGCAGCGATATGGAACAAGGAATTGCAGTGGGGATGGATTGTAAGACCATTCTCACCGGGATAGAATGGCATTCGCTTCTTGATGGGATTGTAACTGGCAAAATTTATTCAATAAGAAAAAACAGGCTGGGTGCAGTGGCTCACACCTGTAATCCCAGCACTTTGGGAGGCCGAGGCAGGCAAATCACTTGAGCACAGAAGTTCAAGACCAGCCTGAGCGACATGGCGAAAACCTGTCTGTACCCAAAATACAAAAAGATTAGCCAGGTGTGGTGGTGTGCACCTGTGGTCCCTGCTACTCAGGAGGCTGAGGTGGGAGAATCGCTTGAACCCGGGAGGCAGAGGGTGCAGTGAGCTGAGATTGAGCCACTGCACTCTGGCCAGAGCAACACAGGGAGACCCCATGTAAAAAAAAAACCCTCTGTGTTGTAATTTATGCTGCATCATTTTACATAATCTTATAAACCTTTTCTTAGAGGTTATTTTGTACTCGGAGATAATCATGCCCATCTTTTTTTTTTCACTGAGGCAAAATTCACATAATAGTCACTCATTTTTATGTATGTACTTATTTTTTTTGTAGAGATAGGGTCTTGCTATATTGCCCAGGCGGGTCTTGAACTCCTGGGATCAAGTGATCCTCCCACTTCGGCCTCCCAAATTGCTAGGATTACAGGCGTGAGCCACCACATCCAGCCAAACCATTTTAGAGTGTACAATTCACTGGCAGTTCATGCATTCACAATGTTGTACAACTAGCACCTCTGTTTTGAAAGGTTTTTCATCACCTCAGAAGAACACCCCAAAACTTTTCAATAATCACTTTCCATTCCCCTCTTCCAACCCCTGCTAACCACTAACCTGCCTTTTGTCTCTATGGATTTGCCTATTTTGGATATTGTATATAAAAGGAATCATAACATGTGACTTTTTGTGTTAGGGTTTGTTTTTTTTTTGAGACGGAGTCTCGCTCTGCCGCCCAGGCTGGAGTGCAGTGGCCGGATCTCAGCTCACTGCAAGCTCTGCCTCCCGGGTTCACGCCATTCTCCTGCCTCAGCCTCCCAAGTAGCTGGGACTACAGGCGCCCGCCACCTCGTCCGGCTAATTTTTTGTATTTTTTTAGTAGAGATGGGGTTTCACTGTGTTAGCCAGGATAGTCTCGATCTCCTGACCTCGTGATCCACCCGTCTCGGACTCCCAAAGTGCTGGGATTACAGGCTTGAGCCACTGCACCCAGCCTGTGTTAGGGTTTTTAACATGTTTTCAAGGTTCATCCATGTTGTAGCAAGTATCAGTACATCATTCCTTTTAATGGCTAAATAATATTCTGTTGTATAGACATGCTGCAATTTATTTATCCATTCATTCATTGATGGGCATTCATGCTATTAAAATAAAAAACTGTTTTCTTTTTGTTTTTTTTTTTTTTTGAGACAGAGTTTTGTTCTTGTTGCCCAGGCAGGAGTGCAATGGCGTGATGTTGGCTCACTGCAATCTCTGCCTCCCGGGTTCAAGCAATTCTCCTGCCTCAGCCTGCCAAGTAGCTGGGACTACAGGCATGCACTACCACGCCTGGCTAATTTTGTATTTTTAGTAGAGACGGGGTTTCTCCATTTTGGTCAGGCTGGTCTTGAACTCCCGACCTCAGGTGATCTGCCTGCCTCGGCTACCCAAAGTGCTGGGATTACAGGGGTGAGCCATCGCACGTGGCCAAAAAAGTATTTTAATTTAAAATAGGCCTGTGTTTATCTTAGGTAAAATGGACCATCTTGGTAAATGGCCCTTTGTGGGGCAACAATGCTCAGTTTGGATTATATCAGTTATTGTCACTTACATAGGTAGCAGCAGTTTTTCGAGATATTAACCCAAGATGTAGGAAGCGTTCTTCCTGAGAAGGACAACACTATGGTCTGTAAGGCTCAAATTGGAGCATGATGTTGAAAATAGGATTCCAGATTACATGCATGGGGCTTCTGGCCACGCTTGAATAGTAGACACTGGACTTGAAAATCACTTGTTTGGGTCTGCAAAGCATGAATTTTGCACCCACCACACTGCCCAGAATCGGTGGCAGTTCTGGGCCGTTTTCCCATTTTATTCAATCAGTTGTTGAGTTCACACACCAGCCATTCCTTGAGTGTCAACTCTGTGCTGGGTCCTGGATAGAGGACAATGGCCCTCCGGGGCCCACAGACCAGGCTTCCGGACGTGCCCAAGATAAGAGCTGAACAGCCACCAGGGTGAAGGCTTCACCTGGCCCTTCATTGGATTCTGAGAACACCCTTTCCTCTTCCCCTTCCCGTTTCCTACAGAGGTGGCTTTGCAGCTCCGAGGGAAATCAGCTTGCACATGGAAGCCCTGGGCATTAGCAGAAGCAACGGAAGAAGGTAATTGTGAGGATAAGACGCTCAGATGGGGTTTTCCAGCCAAGCAAACCTAGAGCCACCTGCAGCATTGCCAGGGAGACAAATGCCACATCTGGAAAGATATCTGCATAATCCACAGCTTGTCATTTGGGCAGGAAGTATTCTCTCTCCTTTGAGAATCTGCCTTATTATGGGCTGGATCCATGCCAGGAAAGAGGAACGAGAAGGGAATGAAGCAGGAGCACATACACTCAGCACATTCATACCGTGGTTTGTCCTCTTGGCTCGTGCCCCGCCTCCAGGGCCCCACAGGTTCAGGAGGTGCCTGTGGTTAGATTCAAGAGAGACGGCCACGGCAAGGCAGGATGGCTGACCTGAGTCCTCCCGGCCGGCTGGCTGGGTCTTCGCTGTGGTCACCCGAAATCATGCAGTGTTTGGATCCATAGCGAGGTGTGTTGCAAATCATTTGTCGCTACTGGTAAAACACTGACTTTTGCAGGTTATTTATCTTTTTTCTTTAAATTAAAAAAAAATTGTAGTAAAATATGCGTGACCTAAAATTTGCCGTCTTACCCATTTTTAAGTGTAAAGTTACGCGGCATTAAATGCTGAACCGCATTAGATACTGCGTTATTGTGCCACCATCACCACCATCCAGCTCCGGAACTCTTTTCATCCTGCAAAACTGAAACTCTGTCCCCATTAAACAACTCCTTATTCCCCCCTCTCAGCCCCTAGCAACCACTGTCCTATTTTCTTTCTTTCTTTTTTTCTTTTTTTAGACAGAGTCTCACTCTGTTGCCCAGGCTGGAGTGCAGTGGTGTAATCTTGGCTCACTGCAACCTCCACTTCCTGGGTTCAAGCAGTTCTCCTGCCTCAGCCTCCCGAGTAGCTGGGATTACAGGCACGCACCACCACGCCTGACTAATTTTTGTATTTTTAGTAGACACAGGGTTTTGCCATGTTGGTCAGGCTGGTCTCGAACTCCCGACCTCAGGTGATCTGCCCGCCTCGGCCTCCCAAAGTGCAGGGATTACAGGTGTGAGCCACCGTGCTTGGCCTCACTGTTCTATTTTCTGTCTCTATGAATTCGACTACTCTAAGTACATCATAAAAGCAGAAGCCTACCGTGTTTGTGTTTTTGTGTCTGGCCTATTTCACTTAGCCTCATCTTCATCTGTGTTGTAGCTTATGTCAGAACTTTATTCCTTTTCAGGGATAAATACTATTCCACTGTATGGATAGATCACATTCTGTGTATTCATTCCTCTGTCAAGGGACACTGGGGTTGCTTCTACCTTTAGGTTACTGTGAATAATGCTGCTATGAAGATGGGGGCACAGGTTATTGGCTTTTGAAAAACAAAATAAATATGCTGGGCACGGTGGCTCACACCTGTAATCCCAGCAATTTGGGAGGCTGAGAAGGGCAGATCACTTGAGGTCAGGAGTTCAAGACCAGCCTGGTCAACATGGTGAAGACCTTTCACTACTAAAAATGCAAAAATTAGCCAGGCGTCATGGTGGGTACCTGTAATCCCAGCTATTCAGGAGGCTGAGGCAGGAGAATCACTTGAACCTGGGAAATGGAGGTTGCAGTGAGCCAAGATTGCACCACTGCACTCCAGCCTGGGCGACAGAGCGAGACTCGATCTCAAAAAGGAAAAAAAAAAAAAAGAAAAAAACAACAGAAATAAAAGAATTTCTCTGCTCTTGTGTTCTCTAGTGCTCTTTTAGGGGAGGGGGCTTCCAACTGGGTGGTGCATTAGGTGCCGCCCTCCACCTGCCTCATCTCAGCCTGTAGTGAGAGGCGTTTGCTGTTAGCCGTTATGTAGCTGTTCCAATTATGAGTGCTCATTCTAGTGTAATTGTCCCACAAATGATGGTGGTGGGGACTTTCCTTAGGATCTAGGCTTGCTCACAGGCATGGTGAGCACATGAGAACTTGATCCATGAGATATTTTTCACTATGGAAAAAAAAAGTTCAGAAGAGCTTCCTTAAAATCTAGGAAATTAAAGAGTCTGCTCGGTCGTGCCGGAGAGCAGGGCTGAACCCTGATCCTGGACCTCGAGGCTGTGGCCCTCAGACCTGGGTCTCTGAGTCGTCTGGGCATGTGCGGTCCTGGTTTCTGTTTTCACCGAGAACACCAGCTCGAATGAAGCCCCGACAGATCGCGTCTTGTGCTTCACTCTTCACCTAACTCCCGAGGGTGCCCGCCAAAGATATGGCTCTCAAGGCCAGGTGCGGTGTAATCCCAGCACTTTGGGAGGCCGAAGTGGGTGGATCACAAGGTCAGGAGTTCGAGATCAGCCTGGCCAACATGGTGAAACCCTGTCTCTACTAAAAATACAAAAAGTAGCCGGGCGTGGTGGCAAGTGCCTGCAGTCCCAGCTACTCAGGAGGTAGTCCCAGCTACTCGGGAGGCTGAGGCAGGAGAATCGCTCGAACCTGGGAGGCAGAGGTTGCAGTGAGCCAAGATCACACCATTGCACTCCAGCCTGGGTGAGAAGGAAAGACTCCGTCTCAAAAAAAAAAAAAAAAAAAAAAAAAAAAAAAAAAAAAATATGGCTCTCTGGCCCCCGTATCTGGAGAGTTGGACTCAGAAGGGGGCCTAGAAATGTACACTTTGCTGAGCTCCCAGGCGATTCCCATGCAAGGTGCCTCTGGGCCACACTGATTAGAGCCAGTCTGTGCAGTTGTGCTGTTGGTGGAAGGAGGAGAAGCTAACATGGGCTCCCCTCCCCCCCCAGGCCTCCTGCCTCCTGCAGGGTGACTCATGCCAGGGATGAGTGGGGTGAGGTATCATGAGCAGTCAGTTCCTTACCAGCAAATTTGGGGGTAGGAGAGTTGCTTACCTCGACTTCAGAATTTTTTTCCAGCTTTATTGAGGTACAATTAACAAATAAAAACAGTATATGTATGGTGTACAAGGTGATGTTTTAATATGTGTATACATTGTGAAATGATGACCACAATCAGGCTAAGTAACACGCCCATTGCCTCACATAGCTTTTTCCTTTTTTTTTCATTTTTTGTTGTTATTACTTTTTTAGGTGGAGTCTCACTCCATCGTCCAGGCTGGAGTGCAGTGCCGCGATCTCAGCTCACTGCAACTTCTTCCTCCTGGGTTCAAGCCATTCTCCTGCCTTAGCCCCCCACCCCCACCCCCCCCACCCCCCCCCCCCGAGTAGCTGGGATTACAGGCACCTGCCACCACACCCAGCTAATTTTTTGTATTTTTAGTAGAGACGGAGTTTTGCCATGTTGGCAAGGCTGGTCTCGAACTCCTGACCCTTAGGTGATCCACCCGCCTCGGCCTCCCAAAGTGCTGGGATTATAGGCATGGGCCACCACACCCAGTCACATAGTTTTTTGTTTTTGTTTTTTTTAAATGGTGAGAACATTTGGCTGGGCGCGGTCGTTCACGCCTGTAATCCCAGCACTTTGGGAGGCTGAGGTGGGCGGACCATGAAGTCAGGAGATGGAGACCATCCTGGCTAACACGGTGAAACCCCATCTCTACTAAAAAATACAAAAAATGGCCGGGCGCGGTGGCTCACGCCTGTAGTCCCAGCACTTTGGGAGGCCAAGGAGGGTGGATCACGAAGTCAGGAGATCGAGACCATCCTGGCTAACACGGTGAAACCCCGTCTCTACTAAAAATACACGAAAAAAACTAGCCTGGCGAGGTGGCGGGCGCCTGTAGTCCCAGCTACTCGGGAGGCTGAGGCAGGAGAATGGCGTGAACCCGGGAGGCGGAGCTTGCAGTGAGCCAAGATCGCGCTTCTGCGCTCCAGCCTGGGCGATAGAACGAGACTCTGTCTCCAAAAAAAAAAAAAAAAAAAAAAAGAGCTGGGTGTGTTGGTAGATGCCTGTAGTCCCAGCTACTGGGGAGGCTGAGGCAGGAGAATGGCGTGAACCCGGGAGGCGGAGCTTGCAGTGAGCCGAGATGGCGCCACCGCACTCCAGCCTGGGCGATAGAGCGAGACTCCGTCTCAAAAAAGAAAAAAGAAATGGTGAAAACATTTAAGATTTACTCTTTCAGCGAATTGCAAGCGTACAACGCAGTATTCTTAGCTCTGGCCACCGTGCCGCACATTAGATCTCCAGAACTTATCCATCCTGCATACCTGAAACTTTGTCCCCTTTGACCATCTCCCCATTTTCCCCTGGAAATCACCTGTCTACTCCTAATTCTATGAATTCAACTTTTAAAGATTCTATATATAAATGAGAGCCTTCAATGTTTATCTTTCTGTTCCTGGTCTATTTCACTTAGCATGATGTGTCCTGGATTCATCCATATTGTTGCAAATGACAAGACTTCCTTCTTTTTATGGCTGAATAGTATTCCATTGTGTGTGTTTGTGTGTGTGTATGTGTATATATACACACATATATACACATATATTTGTATACATATATATGCCTTTTTTTTTTTTTTTTTTTTGAGACAGGGTCTCACTCTGTCACCCAGGCTGAAGTGCAGTGGCACAGTCTCGGCTCACTGCAGCCTTGAACTCCTGGGCTCAAGCGATCCTTTTGCCTCAGCCTCCTGAGTGCAATGATGTGATCTCAGCTCCAGAATAATCGGGAGATAGGCACCAATGACCTGGAGATGAGGTTATGGGAAAAGTCCAACAACCGGGCTGTGAACAAGGACAAGAGGCATGAGTCACCATGCCTGGCCTATATTTTCTGTATCCAGTCATTTATTGGTAGACACTTCAGTGGCTTCCATATCTTGGCTATTGTGAATAATCTTACAATGAACATGAGAGTGCAGATACCTCTTTGAGATACTGATTTCATTTCCCTCGGATATATACCCAGAAATGAGAATGCGGGGTCATAGGGTAGTTCTTTATTTTTCTGAGGAACCTCCGTACTGTTTTCTATCATGGCTGTACCACGATTTCAGAATTAGTGAACCTTTTCTCCCCTCTTTTGTTCATTTCCTTAGTTCATTCCTTTCTATGGTAAACTTTACATTGGAGCCTTGAATTCTAAGTAGGAGATTTGGTCAGAAAAACCCAGTAAGAGTCAGGCCTCTCTTATCACCCACATGGTCACAAGTTGAATCAGTCTCACAAAGTTGCTTTGGAAAAGCTCCGTGTGGATCCATATGCAGCAGCCACGTGAGCCTGGCTGATTCATTCATTTCTCATGGAATTACACAATAAAGATAACACATTGGCCGGGCGTAGTGGCTCACGCGTGGAATCCCAGCACTTTGGGAGGCCAAGGCAGGTGAATCACAAGATCAGGAGATTGAGACCATCCTGGCTAACATGGTGAAAACCCGTCTCTACTAAAAATACGAAAAATTAGCTAGGTGTGGTGGCGGGCACCTGTAGTCCCAGCTACTCGGGAGGCTGAGGCAGGAGAGTGGCATGAACCTGGGAGGTGGAGCTTGCAGTGAGCCAAGATCTCATCACTGCACTCCGGCCTGGGCCATAGAGCGAGACTTCTCCATCTCAGAAATAAATAAATAAATAAATAAATAAATAAATAAATAAATAAATAAAAAATAACATGTAAAAAAAAAATAAATACAGGTGCAGGGAGCGGGGTCTCCCTATGTTGCCCAGGCTGGTCTCAAACTCCTGGACTCAAGTGCTCCTCCCGCTTCGGCCTCTCAAAGTGCTGGGATTACAGGTGTGAGCCACTGGGCCTGCCCAGTTCTCCCATTTTCCAGAGGTGAAGACTGAGGCTCGATGAGGTTAGATGATTTGCCCCAAAGTCTCAGGGTAAAGCAGGGAAGCCAGGATTCAGACCCCAGTCTGACTCTCTCCAGATTCTACACTCTGCCACTGATTCTGCATTTTATGTTTTCCCCCTTAAAATCAACTAACGAGCAGAAGAAACTCGGTGCAGAATGCAGCTGGAAGTGCTGGGCTTCCATCTGTCAATTAGAACCTGCCTCTTTCTGGGGATGCAGAGAGTGAACTAGGTCAAATTAATTGATCAATGTTGGTGTTAGAGGACCCCTTCCAAGAAAAGAAAAGCCATATTATTCACATTCCAGTTTCCTTTTAAGCCTAGCAAATAATTGAAAGCAGACTTCAGACAAGTGTAAGGTGACCTGCCCTGACTAGGGTGCTTGGGGTCTTGAATTCACTCGCCAGCTTGGACGTGATCCCTGCTCCTGCCACCAGGAGTGCGTGGCCTTTTCTTGGACGTCCCCATCCACAAAGCAGTGTGCAGAGTGGCTCTGGTCCGCACAGATCAGCATGTCGGTTACACACAGGGTGCCCTCCGTGTGTTCGGACCTAACATTCCTCTCAAATACACACTAAGCTGCTGACAGCAACAAACGCGGGGACTTCAAACACCTAGCGCAATGTATATGTTGAAAGAGTGGTTTTCTAGAATACTAAAAGGTAGAACATACCAGAAAATTGGGCTGATTAAAGAACCAACCTGCTACTTCCTCTCTGTACTCAGCCCTAGAATATTTCTTAATAAAACCACCCAACATTCAAAGGATATCCACTGGAGGAAAGACCTACTTAGGAGTGCAGTTTACAAGGCAGTGAGATTATTTGTTTTACCGCAGCTGCTGTATTATGCAGTTAGGGGCTGCCAGGGGAGGTACCCATTGGTAATGTGGTGACAATGTTATGTGCTTTGTTTGGGAGTGTGGCTTAATTAGATGACAACTTGGAGGTGCTAGCTGTTTGCAAGGTAATACTGGTCTCCCGGGCTGAGGACTAATTTAGCTTTTTCGTTTAATTCAGAAATGGCGAGGGGGAAGAAACTCAAGTTGTACTGGATCAAGAAACACACACACATGCACACACGTGCACACGCACGCGCGCGCACACACACACACGTGCACATGCACACACACACACGCACACACACACGCACACATGCACACGCACATGCACACACATGCACACACACGCACATGTGCACACACACGCACACACACGCACACATGCACACACACACACTGATACTATATGTACATCACAAAACTTTCGTTGCATGACCCTGGGAAGGACTGTGGTCTCAGAGTAGGAGAAGAATGGAATGGCTCTCACATTCAATTAGGTTGATTAAAACACATCACTGCTGAGACCCTTCTCTTCCCTCATGCACCATAGCAGGCAGTATAATGTGTTAAGGCACAGCTTTGGCTCAGGCAGACCAGACATTGGGCAGGTATTTATTGAACCTCTCTGAGCCTCCATTTCTTTGTAAAACAGGGATAGTAACATTCGCCTCCTGGGCTGGTGCTGGTGAGGATCCAGCACTTGGCAGAGTTCTTAGAACACGGGAAATGCTCCCCAAATGAAGCCTCTGTTTTTTGGTTTGTTTGTTTTTGTTTTTGTTTTTTGAGACAGAATTTTGCTCTTTTTGCCCAGGCTGGAGTGAGTGCAATGGCACAATCTCGGCTTACTGCAACCTCCACCTCCCGGGTTCAAGCGATTCTCCTGCCTCCAGGAGAATCAGGTGATCCACCCACCTCAGCCTCCCAAAGTGGTGGGATTATAGGATTGAGATGCCGTGCCTGACTGAAGCCTCTGTTTATTATGAGCAGTCGGGGAGCAGAGATACATGAAGGGACAAAGGACCCTGCCTCTAGAATAATCGGGAGATAGGCACCTATGACGTGGAGATGAGGTTATGGGAAAAGCTCAACAACTGGGCTATGGACAAGGACAGGGCACCGTGGAGGTGGGAAGTCAGAGAAAGCTTCACCGAGGGGGACAGTCTGGAGGTCGGTTTACACATTTCGTTTATTGTTCACAAAACTGTGATTTTTACGCCATAAAGTTGATCCATTTTAAGCATCCAGTTTGGTTGATTTTGGCAATTGTGTGCAATCATGTCACCTCCATCACAGTAGAGATAAAGAACAATTTCCCCAACCAAAGAAGCTCCCTTTTGCTCCCTTGCACTCACCCTCTTCTCTCCTACTCCTGGCCCCAGCAGCCACTGATTGCTTTTTGTTGCCACATTTTTCTTTTTCTTTTTTGTTTTTTGAGATGGAGTCTCGCTCTGTCACCTGGGCTGGAGTGCAGTGGCCGGATCTCAGCTCACTGCAAGCTCTGCCTCCTGGGTTTACGCCATTCTCCTGCCTCAGCCTCCCTAGTAGCTGGGACTACAGGCGCCCGCCACCTCACCCGGCTAGTTTTTTGTATTTTTTAGTGGAGACGGGGTTTCACCGGGTTAGCCAGGATGGTCTCAATCTCCTGACCTCGTGATCCGCCCGTCTCGGCCTCCCAAAGTGCTGGGATTACAGGCTTGAGCCACCGCGCCCGGCCTGTTGCTACAGTTTTGTTCTTCCTAGAATTTGATATAAATAGAGCCATAGAGTACACAGGATTTTTTAAAAAATGTTTGATTTCTTCCATTAGCATAAGGCACCTGAAATTTATCCATGTTGCGGCATGTAGCCGTACTCCATTCCTTTTCATTGCCAGGAAGCTTTCCGTCGTATGGGCATACCACAGTTCGCTTATCCACTTGTTCAGTTGGTGAACATCTGGGTTGCTCCCAGTTTAAGGCTGCGATGAATGACCTGTGATTTCCAGACAGACACTTTCTTTTTTTTTTTTTTTTTTTTTTGAGACGGAGTCTCGCTCTGTGGCCGAGGCTGGAGTGCAGTGGCCGGATCTCGGCTCACTGCAAGCTCTGCCTCCCAGGTTTACGCCATTCTCCTGCCTCAGCCTCCCGAGTAGCTGGGACTACAGGCGCCTGCCACCTCGCCCGGCTAGTTTTTTATATTTTTTAGTAGAGACGGGGTTTCACTGTGTTTGCCAGGATGGTCTCGATCTCCTGACCTCGTGATCCACCCGTCTCGGCCTCCCAAAGTGCTGGGATTACAGGCTTGAGCCACCGCGCCCGGCCCCAGACAGACACTTTCGTGGGCATATATTTTCATGTATCTTGGGTAAATACCCAGGAACAGGATTGTGGAGTTACATAATAAACGTACATTTAACTTTGCAAGGTTCTGCTATATCATTTTCCAAAGCGGCTGGCCGGTTTCACATTCCTACCAGCAGGGCAGGAGCAGCGCAGTCGCCATGTATCTTGGGTAAATACCCAGGAACAGGATTGTGGAGTTACATAATAAACGTACATTTAACTTTGCAAGGTTCTGCTATATCATTTTCCAAAGCGGCTGGCCGGTTTCACATTCCTACCAGCAGGGCAGGAGCAGCGCAGTCGCTCCCCATTCTCACCAATACTTGATATTGCCAGTCTTTTTAAATTTCACCATTGAATTTCCAGGGACGATTAAGAGTTTTGTAGGCAAATGAGGTGGGGAAGATATTCCAGGCAAAGAACATAGCATTTGGAGAAGCAGGGAAACAGGGAGAAGAATGTGATGTGTGAGAACTGCCGATCAGTCAGTATTCCTGGGGCAAAAAGTGGGGGCCTGGCAGTGGAGAAGTTGGGAGAGCAATAGATGGACTCAAGATGTGGACGGAGGCTGGACGTGGGCCTAGACTATTAATAATAAAAACAATGACTGCAAACACCCATTAAATTCTGCATATCAGCCACCAAACTTCTATGAGATAGGCCCTCCTATCATCCCTTTTCACAGATGAGGAAACTGAGGCATGGTTCATTAATGTGCCTACACACATATAGCTGGTAAGCAGAAGAGCAGAAATTTGAACTCTAGTGGTCTGCCTAGACAGGCCATGAGCTTAAAACCATGGCACCACACTGCCCAGCAGGAAATTTTGGTTTAGATACTGTAGGCCATGAGATGCTTTTAAAGATGTTACGTGGGGAAGTGAAATGAACGGACCTGTCTTTATGCAAGACCACGTGGTGCAGAGTGAGCCTGGATTGGAGGGGGTAAGCCGGGAGGCGCAGAGAAGCGGAAGGAGGCTATGGCAGTCGTGTGAGTGAGAGGTAAGCAGCAGAGGGCAAGAAACAAATGAATGGGTTGGAGAGCTACTTAGGAGGCAGCCTGATTGAGTATGGAAGGTGAGGAAGAGACTGAGGATGGATGTCAGGATTTTGGCTTGAGCAATGGGAGTGCCTCCAACCAACATGGAGAATTTCAGAATGGAAGCGGTTCTGTGGAAAGATCATGAATTGGGCCGGGCGCGGTGCCTTGTGCCTGTAATCCCAGCACTCTGGGATGCCGAGTGACTCACTGGAGGGCGGATCCCTGGAGGTCAGGAGTTCAAGACCAGCCTGGCCAACATGGCGAAACCTCGTCTCTACCATAAATACAAAACATTAGCTGGGCATGGTGGCACGCACCTATAATCCCAGCTACTTGGGAGGCTGAGGCAGGAGAATTGCTTGAACCCAGGAGGCGGAGGTTGCAGTGAGCTGAGATCATGCCATTGCACTCCAGCCTGGGCAACAAGAGTGAAACTCCGTCTTAAAAAAAAAAAAAAAGAAAAAAGAAGGCAAGAAAGATCACGAATTGGATGTGGGTATTCGGTCTTCCACAAACAGTGGTCTTTTGGCGCTGGTGGTTTTAACACTCAAGTGAGGGCCCTGAAGGCCCATGACATTCGATGATTCATAGTTTTGCGGAGATTCACATTTGAATATCCTGCAGTGTGAGGTGTGTCTGTGTGTACAGGAGTCATTTAAACTAGTGAGTGTACCTCCTCAGCCACCCAGCGTCTACACTGCCACCCTACTCCATGGTTCTCTCCTCTTCACTGCGTGACACTCATGAAGATTCTTTATCTTTTTCTCGATCCCCACCACACCCCCTAAGTTAACGGCCATCACTGTTTGCTCCCCGAGCCAATCCCAGTTGCCTTCATTATGGCATCTCTCCACCAGCCCTCACCCTCTCCACTCTGCCTCCCACCGCGAGCCAAGGAGATGTTCTTTTTTCTTTTTTGAGACTGAGTCCCACTCTGTTGCCCAGGCTGGTGTGTAGTGGTGCGATCTCGGCTCACTGCAACCTCCGCCTCCTGGATTCAAGCGATTCTCCTGCCTCAGCCTCCCGAGTAACTGGGACTACAGGTACATGCCACCACGCCCGGCTAATTTTTTGTGTATTTTTAGTAAAGATGGGGTTTCTCTGTGTTAGCCAGGATGGTCTCGATCTCCTTCACCTCATGATCTGCCTGTCTCAGCCTTCCGAAGTGCTGGGATTACAGGCGTGAGCCACCGCGCCCAGCCGGAGATTTTCAAAAGAACAAATCTGGTCCCATCGCTCCCCCATTGCAAGCCCATTAGGGTTCCCCTTGCTGTCTGCAGGTTGGGTCACAATGCACGTGTCTCCTCCCAGTTGGTATGCCCTTGGGGAAAGGTCCAGGGCAGACAGAGCTCTTCTGCAGTTCACACCTTGACCAGAGCATCCACTGCCTCCTCCTAAGGGGAAAGTCAAGCCTGTTGAGAACATTCTTACAGCAGCCAGGTGGTGTGGGTTTGGGCACTGATGTTATCAATAGGCAAGACCCCTTCCCCATGCCCCTGCTTTGCAAAGAGCACCCGGGCTCAGCTCTGGTTACCTGGGGTATTGTGGGCCTGAAGAGGAGGGGGAGAGGTTGGTGAACAATCCAGAAACCACAGGAGGACCAGCTGAAGGAGAAGAAAAGGCCAAAATAGAATTGGATCATGTTCAGCCATTATGGAAAACAGTATGGCGATTCCTCAAGGATCTAGAACTAGAAGTACCATATGACCCAGCCATCCCATTACTGGGTATATACCCAAAGGATTATAAATCATGCTGCTATAAAGATACATGCACACGTATGTTTATTGCAGCACTATTCACAATAGCAAAGACTTGGAATCAACCCAAATGTCCATCAGTGACAGACTGGATTAAGAAAATGTGGCACATATACACCATGGAATACTATGCAGCCATAAAAAAGGATGAGTTTGTGTCCTTTGTAGGGACATGGATGCAGCTGGAAACCATCATTCTCAGCAAACTATCGCAAGAACAGAAAACCAAACACCGCATGTTCTCACTCATAGGTGGAAACTGAACAATGAGATCACTTGGACTCGGGAAGGGGAACATCACACACCAGGGCCTATAATGGGGAGAGGGGAGGGAGGAGGGATTGCATTGGGAGTTATACCTGATGTAAATGACGCGTTGATGGGTGCTGACGAGTTGATGGGTGCAGCACACCAACATGGCACAAGTATACATATGTAACAAACCTGCACGTTATGCACATGTACCCTAGAACTTAAAGTATAATAATAAAAAAAAAAGAATAAAAAAAAAAAGAATTGGATCATGATTTTCAAGTTTCTGAAGAAGGTGGCTTTTCTGTTTTACTCCAGAGAGAGCTACTGAACTGCCACTAACATTGGATCCTGTGCCCAGCAACTAAGACTCAGGACTAGGACCTCAGTGGAAGCTCCAGGGAGGCAGACTCCAACTGGAAATAAAGAAGAGGTGCCCGAGAGTGTGACGAATCTGTCGCTGAGATGGGGTGCCTTATGCAGCAGGGGTGCTCTGTCCCAGAAGGAACTAAACAGCCTGGAGACCCACTGGCTCTGCAAGGCACATTTACTGGACCTGAGCAGGAGGGTAGACCAGATGACCCCTTCTGACTCTTAAATTCTTTGACTCTAAGAAAGAGTTCCATTCCTAATAAGAAAATATCTGAGGCCGGGCACGGTGGCTTAAGCCTGTAATCCCAGCACTTTGGGAGGCCGAGATGGGTGGATCACGAGGTCAGGAGATCGAGACCATCCTGGCTAACACAGTGAAACCATCTCTACTAAAAAATACAAAAAAACTAGCCGGGCGAGGTGGTGGGCACCTGTGGTCCCAGCACTCGGGAGGCTGAGGCAGGAGAATGGCGTAAACCCGGGAGGCGGAGCTTGCAGTGAGCTGAGATGCGGCCACTGCACTCCAGCCTGGGGGACAGAGCAAGACTCCGTCTCAAAAAAAAAAAAAAAAAAAAAAAATATCTGAAAAGCTCAGTGGTGCTGCCTTAGACTCATAGTGTGTGCTCAGTCAACATGAACCACTTGGCTTGGCTTTTCTTTTGCCAAGCATCAAGATAGTGAAACCGGATGAACCCAGGGCATGGACCTGACACTCAGCCTTCACTCTTCCCTTCATGCCCTCAGTGAATCTCCATTTCCTCTTCTGTAAAAGGAAGGGAGTAACAGTGATTCCTAAAATCCCTCGCAAATTGAACGTTCAGCTTTTTAAAAAACCAACATTGGCCGGGCGCAGTGGCTCACGCCTGTAGTCCTAGCACTTTGGGAGGCCGAGGCAGGTGGATTGCCTGAGCTCCGGAGTTCGAGACCAGCCTGGGCAACACGGTGAAACCCTGTCTCTGCTAAAATACAAAAAAAATAGATAGACGAGGCGGCACACACCTGTAATCCCAGTTACTTGGGAGGCTGAGGTAGGAAAATTGTTTGAACCTGGAAGGCAGAGGTTGCAGTGAGCTGAGATCATGCCATCGCACTCCAGCCTGGGCGACAGAGCGAGACTCTGTTTCAAAAAATAAAATAGGCCAGGCGCGGTGGCTCAAGCCTGTAATCCCAGCACTTTGGGAGGCCAACACGGGCAGATCACGAGGTCAAGAGATCAAGACCATCCTGGCTAACCCAGTGGAACCCCGTCTCTACTAAAAAATATGAAAAACTAGCCGGGCGAGGTGGCGGGCACCTGTAGTCCCAGCTACTCGGGAGGCTGAGGTAGGAGAATGGCGTGAACCTGGGAAGTGGAGCTTGCAGTGAGCAGAGATCCGGCCACTGCACTCCAGCCTGAGAGACACAGTGAGACTCCATCTCAAATAAAATAAAATAAAATAAAATAAAATAAAATAAAGCCAATATAATTCATATATCTGGTAGAAGGAAATATATCTCATGTTGGTTCCAACTGAAGCCAAAAGATTCGTTAAGAAACCCCACAGAAACCGTTTGTTTTCATAAAAAGGGCTTCAGTGTGGGGGCTGGAGCCAGGGACACCAGGTAATGGACCCCAACCCTGTATCTTGCTGCCCACTCTTGTAGCAATTCCTGGATTCTCAGGGAGGATTCAGAAAACATCATTCTGGATGTTTTCTCCCTTAATCATCTTTTGGTCCCTCACTTCTGAGTACGTGAGAGCCATCTGCTTTTCGCATTTACAAGACTTTCTTTTGGAATGTTGTCCCTTACTGATTCCGAGAAAGGAGGACATTTGTTTTAATAGATTTGAATTTTATCAGCCCGTGTATTTGCACCAAAGCATAATAATAATAAATTACAGTCCTAATAAGTAGGTTGCCCAGAAGGAGGGTGGTGGCACCCCCAATAATTGATGTACATTCTTTGGAGTTTAGGGGCATCATAATTTATCGGGGTTCATTTTTTTTGTATCCAATTTGAGGAAAGGCAGCTGTGTTTTGTATGCAATAAACTCTGCCATTGTATTTCTTGGCTAAGCAGAGAAAAGCATTATTATTTTTTGCCTATTTCCTAGTTATTACTGCAGTATCTAGTGGCTTCTTTATGGGGAAGAGTTTATCAATATTTCAATTATAAACTCCAATTTTCAGGAGGTTTGTAACTCATCTGTTTAAAAATCAGATCAGGCTGAAAACACAGCGAGTAGCTTGTCATCCCAGGAAACCAAGGCTTTCTAAAATATTAAATAACCAGTGTAAGTCAGTTCGATGTCTTTGAACTTTTAGGGCAAAACTTTGGTTTTTCTTCCCCACATGAATAAAATGGAACTAAGCTGCTTTTTCCATAAAACGTGGTTCAGGTGTTACTGAGGTTTCCGTCTGCAGGTAAAGGGAACAGGTGCTGCAATCGGCGTCTCTGATATTGTTCATTGGTTGGTGTGTTCTGGAAAAGCTGCCCACACGTCACATTTTTTACCAACTGAGTGATAGTTTGATACAATGCCCTTTTGAATGGAACCACATGGTGAATCCTTTTCTAGAAGTGAAGACTACTTCAGGAAAGCAAGTAAGCACTCCTTTATTTTTTTTTGAGACGAAGTCTCGCTCTGTCACCCAGGCTGGAGTGCAGTGGCCAGATCTCAGCTCACTGCAAGCTCCGCCTCCCGGGTTCACGCCATTCTCCTGCCTCAGCCTCCCGAGTAGCTGGCACTACAGGCGCCCGCCACCTCGCCTGACTAGTTTTTTGTATTTTTTAGTAGAGACGGGGTTTCACCATGTTAGCCAGGATGGTCTCGATCTCCTGACCTTGTGATCCGCCCGTGTCGGCCTCCCAAAGTGCTGGGATTACAGGCTTGAGCCACCGTGCCCGGCCAAGCACTCCTAATTATTGCAACAGTATCCCAGCTTTGAGAAAGCAGACATACCTGTAATGTAGCCAGGGGCCAGCATTGCCCTTGTCATTGAGTGGATGGGGACAGGCCAGCCGTCTAGTGGCCCAACCCTCCTGGTAGACATGTGGACCTCAGGCACCTAAGGCCATCTGTTGACTTCAGTCAGTCAGTGACTTGAGCCCGTCCTCCCCACCCACACCACACACCGAGGCACTTCTTTCAAAGCCCCCTTAAGTCAGAGATCACGTAGAGCATCCCAGGATTACCTGAAGCGAGGACATCACAAAATCCCATAACATCCTACAAAAAAAAAAAAAAGAAAAGCCAAAAAATTAGCCTGCACAAAGAACCCTAGTCCATGGGAAGGCCCAGTGATATCTGGTGAAGTTTGTTCTACTCGCGGATCCTAGATGGCCCTTTCCTAGGCCTTATCGGGCCTGGGACCTTGTTGATGGCAATACCATCTGTCATTGCAGCAGAGCCCATTACTGTGGGGTTCTTACCTTAAAGAGGAGAACTGGCCGGGTGCCATGGCTCACACCTGTAATCCCAGCACTTTGGGAGGCCGAGGTGGGTGGATCGGATCTCCTGAGGTCAGGAGTTCGAGATCAGCCTGGCCAACATGGCGAAACCTCATCTCTACTAAAAATGCAACAATTAGCCAGGTGTGGTGGTGGGCACCTGTAATCCCAGCTACTCAGGAGGCTGAGGCAGGGAGAACTGCTTGAAACCAGGAGGCAGAGGTTGCAGTGAGCTGAGATCCCGTCACTGCACTCTAACCTGGGCGGCAGAACGAGACTCCGTCTTGGAAGAAAAAAAAAAAAAAAAAAAAAAGCAGAACTTCGAGACCAACCTGGGCAACATGGTGAGACCCTGTCTCTACTAAAAATACTATATATATATATATCTCTAGGTGTGATGGTACATGCCTGTGGTCCCAGCTACTCAGGAGCCTGAGGTGGGAGGATCGCTTGAGCCTGGGAGGCGGAGGTTATAGTGAGCTGAGATCGCACTACTGCACTCTGGCCTGGGTGACAGAGTGAGACTGTCTCAAAAACAAAACAAAACAAAAAAAGCAAGACACACTGCACATCTCTCTTCACTCAGCTCCCAACAGGATGCAATTGTCAAGGCAAGGCTGTAACTCCTAACTGCGGGATTTGGGGAGGCCACAGAATGTAGTGGCCAGGATGTGGGCTTTGAGGTCCACAGACACAGACCCGAGTTCTCATCCAGCGCCAGCCACTTATTAGCTGTATAACCTTGAGCAAGTTATTTATCCACTCTTAGTTTTCCCTTCTCTAAAATGAGGACAATCACACATTCCTGGTGGCATTGCCATGGCGATTTAATGAAGAAATGTGAGTGCTGGGCCTGGCACTTGTCCATCCACGAATATTTTACAAAGCACCTGCTGAGTGTCGGGTACTATCCTAGGCTCTGTTGAATGAGACAGGTGAGCTGCCTCTCTCATGCTTACATTTGAATGGGGAAAGACAGGCAATAAATAGACAGCTGAAAGGTAGCATCGCTTGTAGTAAGTGGCTGGGCAGGGAAGGTGGCTCAGAGTGGGTGACTGAGGAGGGGCTCTGTCCCCAGTAGCTGTTGTCCTGCTCCCTATCTTGACATCTGCTGCCCTCTCCTAGCCTCATGTGTCTTGTCACGTGCCTGTGCCTGTTCCCATTTGTACCCCATCTTCAGCCAGCGCTTGACTCATTCATCTTCATATTCCCTAGGGCACCTCCTTGGTATGGCACCGGGCATGTGGTCAAACTCCAGAAATGTGTTCAAATGAAACTTCTGAAAATACTAGACAGGGGCAGTGCCTTTTAGCCCTGTGGGTGCACAGAGTCCTGGCTCTAGAGCCGTCTCTGATTCAGTGATGGACTTGAGCGCCTGTGCAGAATCCCATTAAGATTTCTGTGGCCCGGCCCCACTCAGCTCCCCTGGTCCTAAGTCCGTTTCCTCTTCCTCTGGTCTTCATGGAAAATAGCATCTCAAAGAAACCATTCTGTTTGGGTAGTAACCACCTGGGAGATGGGAAGAGGCTGCTGATCCAACTAGAGATTTAAGAAGTTTTTTTTTTTTTTTTGAGACAGAGTCATACTCCGTCACCCAGGCTGGCGTGCAGTGGTGCAATCTCAGCTCACTGCAACCTCCACTTGGGCTCAAGCGATTCTCATGCCTCAGCCTCCGGAGTAGCTGGGACTACAAGTGCGCACCACCATGTCTGGCTAATGTATTGTAGAGATGGGAGGGTCTCACCATATTGTTGCGCAGGCTGGTCTTGAACTCCTGAACTCAAGTGATCCACCCGCCTCAGCCTCCCAAAGTGCTGGGATTACAGGCATAAGCCATAGCACCTGGCCCCAGGCAGATCTTTAAAAAGAACCATGACTGGTCCCTACCGTGAAAGCAAGTCAGGGCAATCCTTCTTATGTGTGCAGGAGCTGACTGAGCCCCCTAAACCGCTCACCCCCACCCCTGAAGATGAGGAAGATGAGGCCAAGGTTTGCATATCCTCTGGATGTAGCCCTCGGCCCGGGGTCCAGTTGTGTGATCCTGGGGACTCGCTCCCACGCATGCCCGCAACACGCAGAGGAACTGACAGGCGGCTGCATCTTATGACAGGGGTGGGGAGAAAGGATTAAAATCGAGATTTCGCTATTATTTTCTTCTGATAAAAGTGTAGCGAGGAATAGCTCAACTGTGTCACTGCCTAGTTTTTCATTTGTGTTTTTTGTTTCTTGCTTCAATATCTTCCTCCAGCTGCTCGTGTCTCCTTTTCTTTTCTCCTCACTTTGATCTATTCGTTTTCCCCAGAAATGGGGTTTATAAATCATTGTAATGCAGCCTTGGGAAAGATGGTGCTTAGTGCAGGGAGAAATACATCGCCGCTAACAGCCCCGGCAGGGAGAAAAACTCTCGCCTTGTTGCTGGGTTCTGGCGACAGGTTACTGATGGTATTTGCTTTTTATGTCTGCGCGCGTGCCATTGGGGCAGGGCCGTGGGGAGCGTTCCGCACGCCACCTTGGTAATATTTCAAGTCTCCTCCGGCAGTCGAAAACAAACTGCTCCTGCCTGCTCTCAAGAAGGCAGAGAGAGAAAGGGAAGGGAGACGCGAAGGCAGGGAAGGAGCATAAAGACGTGTGCCTGTGATTATCTGGATCCCACCCCGGATAAAACCAGCTCCTAAAACACCTCTTCCCCTCCCTGAAACCCTCTGCACATTTGGATTGACATAATTAATCTGGTGTCCCGGATCGTCGGGTCCGAGTCTCCCAGGCACAGTTAGGAGTCTAACAGCCCCAATCCCTTTTTTTCTGAAGGCCCAGGGCCTCCCTCCCTCGTCATATTTTATGATCCTATTTTCTCTGCAGCTCAGAGCAGCAGACAAGCATGGGGCTTGAGGTGTGGGCCTCCTTCTGACTCAGAGCGGCCTCGCCGTGCATGTGAGATCCGGGGCGAAGCAATGAAAATCCTGCGAGGTCTTAAATCAGAACATAAAGGTGGACCCCGTTATCCTGGAGCCAGGCACACTTGCACAGATCCAGGCTCCTGGGCGGGCCTGAGATGCGCAGAAGTGCAGCTTCCAGTCGCAGCGACAAGCTTTTGATTTCTTCTTCACCGACAGGCCTCTCCACCTTTGTCTCCCTGGCAGGCGGGTGTGGAAGGCTCAGCTCATCCCCACCCTCCCGCACCTTCTTTTCTCCACGTCGGGAATTTTGGCTGAATTTTGCCACTGTTGCTGTATCTGTCCATTTCATCTTGCCTGTGTGAGCTACGTGTTCATTCTACAATGATCAACAGAAGAAAATGTTTCTTCCCCTTCGTAGGTCAGGTCCACACAGGGCAGAGTGAAATGGAGATAGTGAGTTGGGGAATTAGCATTGGGTAGCTCAGCACTGTCCGGTGGAACTTTCTGGAGGGAGCTCTCTCTGCTGTGTCCAGTAGGGTCACTACAAGCCGGATGGCTAGTGAGACTGAAGACTAAACATCTAACTTGACTGAAGTATAATTAATTTAAATCTAAATAGCACTTGCGGCTGGCAGGTGTCGTATTAGGCGGCACAGATGTAGCCAGGCACCCTGGAAAATTCAGAGGAGACGCTTCTTTTGGTGATGTCTTGTTATACCTGGAACCACTGTTTCCAGCAGGCTAACACTAAAACACTGAGGCGTGTGCAAGGAAATAAAAGGGTGAAAAAAGCATGAAATGACTGAACCCTTTTGAAGTCACACTCTTCCTCCAAGTACACCCAGGGTTGAGGATACTTGCAGACTTGATAACTAGACCAGATCATGGGAGAAAATTTCCTTCAAAGTAAAAATTAAAAGATAATCCAGGTAAATTGTGACTTGCCCTTCTGGTGGCAGCTCAGTCTACAGCCCTGGAACTGATTTTTTTTTTTTTTTTTTTTTTTTTTGAGACGGAGTCTTGCTGCGTCACGCAGGCTGGAGTGCAGTGGCGCGATCTTGGCTCACTGCAAGCTCTGCACCCCGGGTTCACGCTATTCTCCTGCCTTAGCCTCCCACGTGGCTGGGGCTATAGGCGCCTGCCACCATGCTCGGCTAGTTTTTTTGTATTTTTTAGTAGAGACGGGGTTTCACCGTGTTAGCCAGGATGGTCTTGATCTCCTGACCTCGGCCTCCCAAAGTGCTGGGATTACAGGCGTGAGCCACTTCGCCTGACCGCCCTGAAACTAATTTATCCCATGCAGCTACTGTGGCCTGGATGAATTTTGTGTGTGTGTGTGTGTGTGTGTGTATGTATTTGTGTGTCTGTGTATATGTGTGAGTGTATGTATCTATATTTGTATGTATATATGTGTGTATATGTATGTCTCTGTTGAGGTGTGTGTATGAGTGTGTGTAGGTGTGTGTGTGTGAGCATGTGTGCATGTGTGTGTATGTATATATGCCTGTATATGTGTGTGTATACATGTGTATGTGTGTATATATGTATATATGTATGTGTGTGTATGTATGTCTCGTGTGCATATTTATGTGTATATGTGTGTGTATGTGTTTGTGTATGTGTGTTTACCTGTATGCATGTTTGTATGTGTGTGAGTGTATGTGTGTGTATGAATGTGTGTGAGAGTGTGTATGTGTGGGACTATACATGAGTCTATGTGTGTGAGTGTATGTGTGAGTGTGAGTGTGCTAGTTTGTGAGTGTGAGTTTGCATGTGTGTGCGTGTGAATCTGAGTTCATGAATATATGTGTGTATGCTGCTTTTTTTTTTTTTTTTTTTTTCTGAGATGGAGTCTCGCTCTGTCGCCCAGGCTGGAGTGCAGTGGCGTGATCTCAGCTCACTGCAAGCTCTGCCTCCCAGATTCACGCCATTCTCCTGCCTCAGCCTCCCGAGTAGCTGGGACTACAGGCGCCCGTCACCACGCCCGGCTAATATTTTGTATTTTTAGTAGAGATGAGGTTTCACCGTGTTAGCCAGGATGGTCTCGATCTCCTGACCTCGTGATCCGCCCGTCTCGGCCTCCCAAAGTGCTGGGATTACAGGCTTGAGCCACCGCGCCCGGCCAACATGTATACTTCTTAAAGACCTTCAAGGCACTTCTCCTGACAGCCAAATCTTCACGCATTCTTCCATGCAGGGCGTCGCACCCTGCGGACTTTGTAAGCAGGAGGACTTCCTGACCAGCCCCTTCGGAGTGAATGGAAGAATGTTTCCGGATGTACCAGGGAACAGTTCAGAAAAACCACTCCACCCGTTTCCTGTTGCTGCTCCCTCTGCCTTTGCTCTCGCTCCAGCCCTTCCCCAGTTCCTGGGCAGTTCAGCGGTCAGACTGCCTGGCCACCTCCCACCTCCTCCACTTTATGAAGGCACAGGGCCTTGAGTAAGTGACTTCACTTCCCAAAGCCACTGTGTCCTCCTCTGCGGAGTGGAAATGATAATAGCACCCACCTCAAAAATGTTTGAATGTCCATCAGCAGATGAATGGATATAAAATATGGCCTATCCATACGGTGGAGTATTACTTGGCCCTTAAAAAGGAATGAAGTACTGATCCATGCTACAACGTGGACAAACCTTGAAAACATTATACTAAGGGAAAGAAGCCAGACCCAAAAGACACATATTAGATGATTCCATTTACAGGAAATATCTAGAATAGGCAAATCCATAGGAAATGGATCAAATAGATCAGTGGCTGCTAAGACTGGCGAGATGGGGATGTGAGGAGTGGCTGCTCAAGGGGTATGAGATAACCTTTTGGGGTGATGAAAAAGTTTTGGCGCTAGATAGAGGTGATGGTTGTGCAACATTGTGAATCTACTAAATATCACTGGATTGTACACTTTAAAAGGGTAATTTTTTTTTTTTTTTTTTGGATACCTTGCTCTGTTGCCCAGGCTGGAGTACAGCAGTGCAATCTCCGCTCACTGCATCCTCCGCTTCCTGGGTTCACATGATCCTCCTGCCTTAGCCTCTCCAGTAGCTGGGCTTACAGGTGCCCACCACCACACCCGGCTAATTTTTGTATTTTTAGTAGAGATGGGGTTTCACCATGTTGGCCAGGCTGGCCTCAAAGTCCTGACCTCAGGCGATCTGCCTGCCTCAGTCTCCCAAAGTGTGGGATTACAGGTGTGAGCCACCGTGCCTGGCCAAAAAGGTCAATTTTATATTATGTAATTTTCACCTAAATTAAAAAATTAATGTAAAAAATGTATGCTCGTTTATTTACTCAAAGCCCTCTGCACAGTGCCTGGCACAATAGCAAGTGCTGAATGAAGGTTGGCTGTTTTAGTTTTTTGTGTTTTTTTTTTGAGATGGAGTCTCTCTGTTGCCCAGGCTGGAGTGCAGTGGTGCAATCTCAGCTCACTCCAACCTCTGCCTCTGCCTCCCGGATTCAAGTGATTCTCCTGCCTCAGCCTCCCGAGTAGCTGGGGTTACAGCTGCCCACCACCACGCCCATCTAATTTTTGTATTTTTAGTACAGACAGGGGTTTCACTACATTGGCAGGGCTGGTCTCGAACTCCTGACCTCGTGATCCACCCGCCTCGGCCTCCCAAAGTGCTGGGATTACAGGCGTGAGCCACCACGTCCGACCTTGAAGGTTGGCTCTTAAGAACAGGAACGATGACACAACACACCTCCAATCTCTGGAAATCACACTTCTTACAGATGGAACATGCGAGGAGGAACTGGGCAAAGCGCCCCTCGTTTTTTGGTTAGGCAAAACCCACGCGTTGGACGAGGTGTATTGGCCAAGGGTGTGCCCGGCTTCCGGGACTGCTTTTGCAGGTCTCTCTCTGTCTTACACCAGGATGAGTTAAAGACCCCTGGTACAGCCCAGTGCTACCAACTACAATTTGGCGAATGCGTTAATTGTATCTGCTTCAGCGGCCTTCCTTCTGGCTCAGGGACCGTGTCTATTTCCCTTCTCCCTGGTCCCCAGCAGCCAACTAGGGCAGGCCCCAGCAGCAGAGCAGCTCGATTCCTCGAGCCCAAGGAAGCCATAAATCTAGAGCTTTAATCATGTCTTCATGATCATTCAGCAAAGAGCAACCGAGGATTTATTCTACCGGGACAGCTAAGGGAAGACTGTGGGGGTTTGTCGTGGGGGATATTGGTTTAGCAAAGGCAGAACTGCTCCCCTGGGTCCTTCCCAGGCCTGGCCGATGAACGATGACACCAATGGCCATAACAAGGCAATTACGGTGTGTGCGGGCAACGCTTTGTTAAAGACAGACAGGCTTCCCAGCCAAGGCCTTTGTTGTGCCACTTCATCCGCCCCAGAGTGCCTGCGATTTCTCCCCGTCTCTGCTCTAGAGCCTGCGTCCTTGAGAATGCAGTAAGCATTTTTTAAAAGCCCCAAGGGTCCTTTCCAGTTTTCTCTGCAAATGTTAAGGAGGAGGAGAAATCAAGGAAATCCGGAGAGGACTCTGTGGTCCCTTGCACACGGCCGGCACCTAATATCTACCTAGTGAACGTCTCCACTCCTTCATTTTCAGGGCGAGAAGAAAGAGGCCCAGAGAGGTAGCGATTAGTAACTGTCACACAGCTGGTCTCCCAATTCCCAGCGTGAGCCGGCTGCGTCAGTGCCTGGCCTTGTTTACAAACTGCAGTCTTGGAACCACAGAAAGGGAGGGGGTTCCCCTGGGACGGAGGGAAGAAAGCCAGCCCCAGTTCCTGCGGCTGATCTCTAGGACGCGTTTCTTGTGAGTTACTCCAGAAAAAATTCTAAGTACGTGCAAGTGGTCCTGCCCCTCCTTTGGTTTGCTTGTTGTTTTTCCACAATGAGATGCTACTTCACTCATTTATCTGCCAGGCACAGATTGGGACATTTTCACAGCAGAAGGAGTTGGTTTCCCTCCTTTTTAAAATGGCTGTGACTCGTTCCATTACACAGATGTCCCATAAAATAGGCTTCTGTGCCCCCACCCCGACAGCACCCCTGGCAATGGCCATTTCTATCATCTCTAGGTTTTCAACATTATAAAACTACACTACAAGAACACGTTTGTCTTTGGGAGGCTGAGGTGGGTGGATCACCTGAGGTCAAGGGTTCCAGACCAGCCTGGCCAACATGGTGAAACCCCATCTCTACTAAAAATACAAAAAATTAGCCAGGCGTGGTGGCAGTCGCCTATAATCCCAGCTACTCAGGAGGCTGAGGCAAGAGAATTGCTTGAACCTGGGAGGCGGAGGTTGCAGTGAGCCGAGATCGCGCCACTGTACTCTAGCTTGGGCAATAAGAACGAAACTCCGCCTCGAAATAAAAAAATAAAAAATAAAAAGAAAGAACACATTTGTATATGTGTTTATGTATATAAACACATGCACTTTATATATAAGTTTATGTATATATATTTTAGTTTATATATATTTTACGGAGTGAACTCCATGAAGACAGGCCTGGGTCTGTCTCCCCAGCACCAAGTCCAAAGCCTGGCACATAGTGGGAGCTCCAAGATTCACAGATGTGTATTACTGCTGAGCACCTAGCCAGTATCCAGCAGTCCAGAGAGGGCTGTCTAGCGGGACAGGGAGAGGCAATGAGTCAGGAGCACACAGAAGAAGTATATAAGCTGAATAGAGAAGGAAAGGGTGGCTGGGCGGGCTGGGAACAGATGGAAGGTGGCCACTCTCGGGTGCCGTGGATGGCATCGCAAGTCGGCCAATCTTTGCGAAAGGCACTTTTCAGCACCAATGACATTTTAAAACATGAGTACCCTTTGGCTCCAAAACTCCTCGACTAAGATTTAACCTCCAGAATTATGTGCACATATATACGAATGTGTTCTTGCAGTGTGGTTTTAGAGTGTTGAAAACCCGAAAGTGAGAGAAATGGCCATTGCCAGGGATGCTGTCTGGGGGCAGAAGTCTATTTTATGGTACATCTGGGTAATGGAAGGGATAGCAGCCATTTAAAAAGGCAGGAAGCTGGGATGAATTGCTGAATGAGGTGGGAAGCTTCGTGTCCCCTGGGCCACCCACTTGGATACCTGAACAAGGTGGCCTTTCCCCAGTTGTCCACCACACAGCAGAGGTTACTCACACTAGAGAAGCCAGCCTGGCCCCAGTGGAAAACCCTCAGTGACACAGCAGGAAAGGGGACACCAGGCTAATGACGCTAAAGGGGAGGGGATGTCGCCATACCTGGGGACCAGCAGAGATGGTGGAGAGTGGTGACCCAGTAGGCACAGTCTCCTCCCATTCAGCCCAACCACCCAGGGCTTCAGAAGCAGGCCTGGGCCTGGAGGAAAGGGGGAATCCAGGCCCAAGGACAGCAGTGGAGGCCCCTGGTGTCCCTGCTATCTGTGCATGGGGCTGCTGACGGGAAGGACGCAAACACTCGCCTGGCTTGGCCTCAAAGGGCCCTGAACTCGGCCCAGGATGCACAGGTGCGGGTGGATTCCACTCCAAGGATACCTGGGCTGAGAGTTGCCCGATGGTTTTAGTTCCTGGTCGTGGCTGATTGGCAGGCAAAGGGGTCGGGTGGGAATCACAGAAAAGAGGATGGTTTCCCTCATTCTGCATCACAACGTGCTGTGCTTTCAGTGAACGTCTCCATAGAGAAAACCGGTTTCTTAGTGACTGACAACAACGAAGTTCAGGTATTTCCCAGCAAATGGCACCTAAAGCCACTGCAAGCACATATCCTTTCATTTTTTTTTTTCTTCCTTTCTTTTTTTTGAGACGGAGTCTCACTCTGTCACCCAGGCTGGAGTGCAGTGGCACCATCTCGGCTCACTGCAAGCTCCGCCTCCCGGGTTCATGCCATTCTCCTGCATCAGCCTCCTGAGTAGCTGGGACTACAGGCGCCCACCACCACGCCTGGCTAATTTTTTGTATTTTTAGTAGAGAAGGGATTTCACTGTGTCAGCCAGGATGGTCTTGATCTCCTGACCTTGTGATCCGCCCTCCTCGGCCTCCCAAAGTGCTGGGATTCCAGGCGTGAGCCACCGCACCCTGCGGTATCCTTTCATATTTTAGGGAAACGTGCAAATCTTCCCATCAGTAGTGAGTATATTGACAGCACTGATAACTAAGTGTGGCCCAGGCCAGATACAGGGCTCAGTCTGTGCCACCTCCTCTCAGGACTCTCCCAGCGTCTCCCATTTTACAGGCGAGGACACCAAGGCTTGGAGAGTTGAAATTGGACACCAAGGCTTGGAGAGTTGAAATTGCTCACCCCGATTTTAAAAAAACAGGACAAGGCAGAACTGTGCTGTCTTCAGAGCCTGTTCCTGCAGGCCACACAGCTGTGGAACAGCACGGGCCCAAAGCGTAACAATGCAAGCCTTGTGCAAACCCCGTAGGTGGTTTAAGTGTTCTAGAAGCCACATTCAATATGTTAAAAAAAAAAAAAACCGGCCAGGCGCGGTGGCTCACGCCTGTAATCCCAGCACTTTGGGAGGCCGAGGCCGGCGGATCACAAGGTCAGGAGATCGAGACCATGGTGAAACCCCGTCTCTACTAAAAAATAGAAAAAAATTAGCCGGGCGCAGTGGCGGGCGCCTGTAGTCCCAGCTACTGGGGAGGCTGAGGTAGGAGAATGGCATGAACCCGGGAGGCGGAGCTTGCAGTGAGCCGAGATTGCGCCACTGCACTCCAGCCTGGGCGACAGAGCGAGACTCCGTCTCAAAAAAAATAAAAATAAAAATAAAAAAAAAAACCAGGTGAAATTCATTTTAATGATGTATTATTTAACCCACTATGTCCAAAATAGTATCACTGCAATGTGTAATCAATATAAAATTATTAATGAGCCCATTTTCCATTCCTTTTTTGGTCTCACATCTTGGAAGCCTGGAGTGTACTTTACACTCACAGCACATCTCGGTTCCAGCCTGCCACGTTTCAAGTGCTTAGTGGCCACACATGGGCTGTGGCTGTTGTAGTGAAGGGCATCACTCAAGAGAAAGAATGGTGACTGTTTAATTGACTTGAAAATGCTGGGCTGGGCGCAGTGGCTCATGCCTGTAATCTTAGCACTTTGGGAGGCCGAGGCTGGTGGATCACCTGAGGTCAGGAGTTCGAGACCACCCTGGTCAACTAAAAATACAAAAATTAGCCGGGCGTGGTGGTGCATGCCTGTAATAATCCCAACTCGGAGGTTGAGGCAGGAGACTTACTTGAACCTGGGAGGTGGAGGTTGCAGTGAGCCAAGATTGTGCCATTGCACTCCAGCCTGGGCGACAGAGAGACTCTGTCAAAAAAAAAAAAAAAAGAAAGAAAGAAAAAGAAACGAAAATGCTGGCTAGACAGTTCCCTTGACTTGCCGGTGCTTTTGTGGCAAGTTGTCTGAGGGAGTCTCTTAAAAGTCCAAATCACGTCGGTTGTGGTGGCTCACACCTGTAATCCCAGCACTTTGGGAGGCTGAGGTGGGTGGATCGTGAGGTCAGGAGATCGAGACCATCCTGGCTAAGCCGGTGAAACCCCGTCTCTACTAAAAATACAAAAAATTAGCCAGGCGTGGTGGTGGGCGCCTGTAGTCCCAGCTACTCAGGAGGCTGAGGCAGGAGAATGGTGTGAACCTGGGAGGTTCACACTCCTGGGCTGTGTCCGCACTGCATGAAGCCAGGCACCCTTATACACCAAGTCCCAGGAGGAGCACAGTTCTTGGAACTTGTGGTCAGGGGATGGGGACATTCTGCAAAGCCAGATGCCAGAGAACGAACGTCGCATTGCCCTCTGCACTGTATTGGCAATTGGTACTGTCTTCCCAAGGACCCAATGTCAAGTAATTTCCTGCACATCAGGTCCTTGGGAAAGAAAGACTGGATCGGTATGGGGACACCTGGCAGAGATGCCCCAAAGAGCTATTTTTCCTCTTCAAGAAAATAGCTCTGAGTTAGTTCCCCTGACCTCCCAGCTTCCTCCAGAAGCCTGTCTGACGCCTCCTCACCACATCCCAAGGACTTGCCCAGCAGAAGAGGCTGGCAGAGATGACCCCTGGGCTCCTCCACCTTCTCTAATTCTTTGATTCGGATCAATCAATGACATTTGTCACAGCCAGGTGTCCTGGGGCTGGGAATAGCCTTTGTTTTCATTTGAAATTGTGAAATATAGGCTGGGCGAGGTGGCTCACACCTGTAATCCCAGCACTTTGGGAGGTCGAGGTGGGTGGATCACCTGAGGTCAGGAGTTTGAGACCAGCCTGGCCAACATGGCGATACCCCATCTCTACTAAAAATACAAAAGTTAGCCGGGCGTGGTGGCAGGTGCCTGTAATCCCAGTGACTGGGGAGGCTGAAGCGGGAGAATCACTTGAACCTGGGTGGTGGAGGTTGCAGTGAGCCAAGATCGTGCTATTGCACTCCAGCCTGGGCAACAGAGTGAGATCCCATCTCAATAAATAAATGAATAAATAAATCATAAAATATACATAACAAAATATAGCACCTTAACTATTTTAGGGTGTGCCGTTCCCCAGCGTGAAGGACATTGACATCATTTGTGCAATCCATCTCTAAAACTCGTTTCATCTTGCAAAACTGAAACCCTGTCCCCATTAAACAACATCTTCCTGTCCCCCTCCTCCCTCTCAGCCCCTGGCAACCACCATTCTCCTTTCTGTCTCTGTGAATTTGACTATTTTGGGTACTTCATATAAGTGGAATCATACTTTGTCCTTCTGTGACCGGCTTCTTTCACTTAGCACACTGCCCTCAAGGTCCATCCACGTGGTAGCATGTGTCCCTCAAGGTCCATCCACGTGGTAGCATGTGGTCCTCAAGGTCCATCCACGTGGTAGCATGTGGCCCTCAAGGTCCATCCACGTGGTAGCATGTGTCCCTCAAGGTCCATCCACGTGGTAGCATGTGTCCCTCAAGGTCCATCCACGTGGTAGCATGTGGCCCTCAAGGTCCATCCACGTGGTAGCATGTGGCCCTCAAGGTCCATCCACGTGGTAGCATGTGGCCCTCAAATTTCCTTCATTTTCAAGGCTGTGTAATATTCCCTTGTATGGAGGGACTATATTTTGATTGTTTATTCTTCCATCAATGGACGCTTGGATTGTTTCCACCTTTTGGTTATTGTGAATTATTCTGCCATGAACATGAGGATGAAAATATCTCTTTGAGTTTCTGCTGTCACTTCTTTTGGGTATCTACCCAAAAGTGGAATGGTAGAATCACACGGTAATTCTATATTTAACTTTTTGGGGAACCACCATTCTGTTTTCCACAGCAGCTGTATCATTTGGCCTTCCCACCAATGGTGCACGAGGGTTCCAATTTCTCCACATCCTTGCCACCATTTGTTATTTTCTGTTTTGTTTTGTTTGTTTTTAAAAAATTTTTTTGTTTAAATAGTCACCATCCTAACAAGTATGAGATGGGGGAATATCCTTGTCAAAGCTCTGTTCATGAAGTGAACAGATAAGGGGCACATGAGCAGCTGTGGATCTGATGAGATCACTCCCCCTCCTGCATCCAACCCTTTAGAACTGTAGATTAGGGTCGAGTGCAGTGGCTCACGCCTATAATCTCAGCACTTTGGGAGGCCGAGGCAGGTGGATCACTCGAGGTCAGGAGTTCGAGACCAGGCTGGTCAACATGAAGAAACCTTGTCTCTACTAAAAATTACAAAAAATTTAGCTGGGCATGGTGGCACACGCCTGTAGTCCCAGCTACTCAGGAGGCTGAGCGGGGAGGATTGCTTGAGCCCAGGAGGTGGGGGTTGCAGTGAGCCAAGATTGCACCACTGCACTCCAGCCTGGGCAACAGAGTGAGACTTCATCTCAAAAACCAAAAAACTACAGATTAGAACACTTCAAACAGGCCACAGTCCTCCCTGTTCCACCCCAGCACTTTCCACTCCAACCTCATTCCAGGATGCCTTCTATGGAACATGGAACCTCCCATGCCCCACCTCGCCAGCCCCTGCCCTGGGTCCACCTTGTACTCACCCAGCACTTCCTTACTCTCCCTTTAGGTCTCAACTCAAATGTCCCTCCCTCCAGGAAGCTTTCCCTGACCACTCAAGAGCAGGCCACAGCTCTTGCTATGCATTTTCTAACAATTGTCACAAGGGCAATTCAGTGCTTCGTCCTGTGATATCTGTCTTTCCAGATGGGATGTAAGCATTGTGAGGGACTATGGTGTCTCTTCTGCTTACTTTTATATCCCAGGGCCTTTCACATTGTAGGTGCTCAGTTGATATCTTTTGAAAGAATAAGCAAACACACACACACATACGCACACACACACACACGCACACACACGGCACCCATGTGGTCAAGTTTAACTCTCAGCCTATGTATACAAGCCAGGACAGCCCTTTCCAAATGGAAAGAATCAAAATAACTATGACATGTGTCCTATTAGAAGAAAAATTTCAGGCCGGGTGCGGTGGCTCAAGCCTGTGATCCCAGCACTTTGGGAGGCCGAGACGGGCGGATCATGAGGTCAGAAGATCAAGACCATCCAGGCCAACACGGTGAAACACCGTCTCTACTAAAAAATACAAAAAAACACCCAAAAAACTAGCCGGGCGAGGTGGCGGGCGCCTGTAGTCCCAGCTACTCAGGAGGCTGAGGCATGAGAATGGTGTAAACCCGGGAGGCGGAGCTTACAGTGAGTCGAGATCTGGTCACTGCACTCCAGCCTGGGCGACAGAGCGAGACTCCGTCTCAAAAAAAAAAAAAATTTCCAGCCCCCAGACCTTTCCCCCAAGTCTCTTCTCTTTCTCCAATAGGTATAAATGCACTCATCTTTCCCACTTCCATCTTTGTAATGGAGCCAAGGAGCACTCTAAGAAGAAAACAAACAAACAAACAAACGAAAACGCTGTGCTCCCTTATTAGCAAAAGGGGTGGGGGCGGGGGAACCCAGCACTTGCCGGGGGCGGGGTAGAACGAGGTCTCTGTGAGAAGCCGGAGTAACAGGGGCAGAGACCCAGCCATGAGAAGGGCTGGAGGACCAGCTCGTGCAATCACAGAGAGATTTTCCCCCGAGCGCCTTACAAAAGCAGATAAAGGCACAATAAAAATACCTTCCATTTCCCCCCTAATTTGTAGTTTTCTGGTGTTAGCAAGGCTTATAAAACACATGCTCCCAATTAGCTGCTCCTCTTAATTTAAATGCTTCATAAATTATCTCCTGCGCGTGTGGATTATCACTTCATAATGCGAGTTAGCATTTAAATAAATAGCTGTGGTGTAGAAAATTAGAGAGGTTTACTTCTGAGGCGCCGGCATAATGAAGGAAAATACCACGGCAGCTGAACAGGGGCAGAGGGAGGAGGTGAGGGGACAGAGAGGCGCATCCGTGCTTCCCAGAAAGGGGGAGTTGTCCGCAAAGTCCACGCATCACTCACGGGCTTCAACATTCTCTTTCAAAAAAAGTATTTCATTTGCTCACCTTTTTTTAAAAAAATTTTTTTAATTTTGAAATAATTACAGACTCACAGAAAGGTCTCACTTGCCCTGACCCCGGCGCCCCTCCACCCGGTGGTGACATCTTAAACATCTAAGAAATAGCGAAACCGGGAAATGGATGACAGTCCATCCACAGGCCTTATTCAGACTCTGCCAGTTATTGCTCTGAGATATTTTTATTGATTTATTTATTTATTGTTGAGACAGAGTTTTGCTCTTGTTGCCCAGGCTGGAATGCAATGGCACCGTCTTGGCTCACCACAATCTCTGCCTCAAGGGTTCAGGCAGTTCTCCTGCCTCAGCCTCCCGAGTAGCTGGGATTACAGGCATGCGCCACCATGCCCAGCTAATTTGTATTTTTAGTAGAGACGGGGTTTCTCCATGTTGGTCAGGCTGGTCTCGAACTCCCGACCTCAAGTGATCCGCCCGCCTCAGCCTTCCAAAGTGCTGGGATTACAGGCGTGAGCCACCGCGCCTGGCCTAAAAGATTTTTTAACGTGGCCAGTCACGGTGGCTCACGCCTGTAATCCCAGCACTTTGGGAGGCCAAGGTGGGTGGATCACTTGAGACCAGGAGTTCCAGACCAGCCTGGCCAACTTAGTGAAACCCCATCTCTACTAAAAGTACAAAAATTAGCCTACTTGGGAGGCTAAGGCACTTGAATCCAGGAGGTGGAGGTTGCAGTCAGCCGAGATCGCGCCACTGCACTCCAGCCTGGGCGACAGAGTGAGACTCTATCTCAAAAACATTTTTTAATGCTATTTTATAAATGGATATGTTTTTTTTTTTCCTTATGCTTGGAAAATAAATCAAAACATTTTTGTGGGCCCCTATAAGGACAGTGGGCCCAGAGCACTATGTCCCACTGCCTGATGGATAAGTTGGCCTCACATGCAAGGCATACGATCCAGAGGTTCAGAGAAGCAATTGGAGCAATGTAGTCAGTCGGGAGAACCACAGACCTCAGAGGGTTCAGCCCCGGAAACTGACCCGAAGCCCACTGGGAAGTGATGCTGAATGAGAGGCAGAAGTTGGGAAGGTCCCACAGAATCATCTGGAGAAGGTAGCTATGAACCAGCTCCCCAGAACTCTGTGGCAGGAGCCCCAGAGCCCCAGAGTCATCTGGGGGCACCCTGCCTGCCCACGACTCTCTGGGTCCCGATCTGGGGTCCACCCACTTCTTCCTATTCCTTTATGAACCCTCCCTCCCCGGCACACACACATCAAGTTAATGGCCACACCCTCAGGTCCTGCACAGGCTTCTAAAGCCACTTCTCAGAGTTTCATGTTGCTTTCACTTTGGGATCTTTTTATGTTGTGCTATAAACATAATCAGGTAGGTTGGTGATAGGAAAGACTTGGCCAGCCCCAGGTTACAGCTAACCCAGCTATTATAGGATTTTTCTGTGCAGGAGCATTGTGAGGGAGGGCGGGTGTTTTTGTTTTGTTTTGTTGAGACAGGGTCTCATTCTGTTGCCCAAGCTGGAGTGCAGTGGTGCTATCATGACTCACGGTAGCCTCGAATCCCTGGGCTCAAGCTATCTTCTCACCTCAGCCTCTGGAATAGATAGGACTGTAGGCATGTGCCTGCCACCATGCCTGGTTAATTTTTGTATTATTGTATTATTATTATTATTATTATTATTATTATTATTATTATTATTATTTTGTAGACATGGAGTTTCACCATGTTGCCCAGGCTAGTCTCAAAACTCCTGGGCTCAAACAATCTGCCTGCCTTGGCCTCCCAAAGTACTTGGATTACAGGTGGGAGCCGCTGTACCTGGCTTCACCGGGCATTTTTATTTGCTAAATCTGGCAGACTAGCCGGCAGCCCAGCACCTGTGCAGACCTATGCAGATCCCCCCCGCTGCTCCCATGACTCCATCCCACAACCACAAGTTTTCTCCTCCCTCTCGCTCAGAAAACGTCAAGTTTTAGGGACTAGGAACTGTGTCTCTCACTTCAATATCCCCAGCACCAGGCACAATCTCTGGCACACATCTGATGCTGGATATCGTCTGTCAAACATATGTTGAGTGCTGGCACTCAGGGAGGTCTTTGTGAAGAGATGGACCGGTCATTTAGGAAGTAATTTGCAAGACTCTTTATTGTAGAATGCAAAAGCTGCAAAATAATTAGCGGCATTGTGGCTAATCACGTGACTGTTTCCGCAGTCTACTTAGGCATAGCACAGTGATAAGTGTGCTTATAATGCAGGCAGGTGTGAACACAAACATAACAACAATTGTTGGCCAGGTGCATTGGCTCACGCCTGTAATCCCAATGCTTTGGGAGGCCGAGGTGGGAGGATCGATTGAGGCCAGGAGTTCAAACCCAGCCTGGGCAGCATAGTGAGACCCCATCTCTACAAACAAAATTTAAAAATTAGCTGGGTATAGTGCAGCTAGAGTGGTGCCTGTAGTCTCAGCTACGCAGGAGGCTGTGGTGGGAGGATCGCTTAAGCCAAGGAATTCAAGGCTGCAGTGAGCCATGACTGCACCATTGCACTCCAGCCTGGGTGACAAAGTGAGATCATGTCTCTAAAACAAACAAAAAACAATGGCTCTGATGAACTCAGTATTTGCTGTGTGCCCGGCTCTCGGAAAGCATTTGTATTGAACCATATGAAATTGCTTCTTTTTCCAGTTAGTGCCATGTCTTATTCCGTTTTGTGTTACTATAAGTTAACATCTGAGGCCGAGTGACTGATAAAGAGGTTTATTTGGCTCTGCAGGCTGTACAAGAAGCATGACACTGGCATCTGCCCAGCTTCTGGTGAGAACCTCAGGCTGCTTCCACTCACAGCGGGAAGCAAAGGGGAGCCGGGGTGTGCAGGGATCGCTCTGTGAGAGGGAGTCAGGGCTTGGGGGAGGGAGGTGCCAGGCTCTTTTTAACAACCAGCTTTCAAGAAACTAACAGAGTGAAAACTCATTCACCCCTAAGGGACGCATGAATCTATTCATGAGGGATCTGCCCCCCCACCCAAACACCTCCAACATCATTCAGGATCACCTTTCAACACGAGGCTTGGGGGAGCGACCATCCAAAGTGGGCACGGTGGTATGGGTGCCAGGCATTCCCTCATCTGAGCCCCAGACACACCCTAGAGGCGGTTACTATTTGGCCTCCCTATTTTACAGCTGGGGAGACTGAGGCAAAGAACAGTGACGTAACTTGATCCAGATCGTCCTGAAGATGAGTAACAGAGCTTGGATTTCAACCCAGGCAGTTGTAGTCCCCAAGCCTGGACACGGATTCCCTTCCAGACTGTATACTCATCAGGATACCTTCCTGTCTGTGGAGGGGTGGTTCCAGGCCAAACCAGACGTGCAAAAACCAGATGATCCCTAGTTGTGTCCCTGGAGCCCTCCCCAGTGCAGGCGAAGGGCAGCTCCCAGCCTCAACCAGAGCTGTTGCTGACCTTGGAGTTCTATTTTTTTTTTTGAGATGGGGTTTCACTCTTGTCACCCATGCTGGGGTGCAATGGTGTGATCTCAGCTCACTACAGCCTCCGCCTCACAGGTTCAAATGATTCTCCTGCCTCAGTCTCCCCAGTAGCTGGGATTACAGGTGTGCACCACCATGCCCGGATAATTTTGTATTTTTAGTAGAGACGGGGTTTCACCATGTTGGTCAGGCTGGTCTCAAACTCCCAATCTCAGGTGATTCACCCACCTCGGCCTCCCAGAGTGCTGGGATTACAGGCGTGAGCCACTGCGCCCGGCCTGACCTCGGTGTTCTGGACACAGACTTCCCATTGATCACATTGCGTCTTCTCCTCACAAACCCAAGAGTCTATTGACAGCCCTGGAGATGTAGCTGGGGTGCCCTGCATGCGTCAAAAACTGTTTTATAGATTTTGGGTTGTCTCTTATAGGGGTCTGCATCTAGAAAAAAATCTTGCTTGATTAAAAACAAAGCTCATTGTGCATTTTCACATCTGTATCCTTTTGCTTTGAGTAGAGAATACACGTAGTCTGGTGGGTGCCCTGCTCTGGAAGAGTGGTTTTCCAAGCCTCTGTTCTGTTTGGCATTGGACAATCATACACTTACGAACGCCTCGGGACGCCATTCATTCATTCAGTCAGTCACTCGTTCACCCAAACACATCATTATCAAACTGCGACTCTGGATCCATTCATCCCAGGAAGGAGCGTGACTCAAGTGAAATGGGATAAATGTGGGGGCTGGCTGGGCGTAGGGATGCGACTGGTTCACATCGCTCAAGTATGCAGGGATCAAAGGCCACCGTTGGAATGTTCTGAGACCTTTGAAGCTTGCAACAAAGGGGTTTCTAAGAAAGTTCAATCCTTAGGACCAGGGGGCAATGCACAGATGGAGCTGCTGGGGGTTGGTGACAGGGACACTCAGATCAGGTGGCGGTGGTAGAGAATGATTAGGGAATTACCAAGTTATTGACCAACAGGGCCAAAGACAAAGGCAGGCAAAATGGTGCACGTGACTCAGAGCAGGTTGTTTGGGGGGTATCAGAAATGCCTGGGGGAAGTTTTCTCTGAAATAGTCAAAATTGGATCTGATGGCTTATGTCTTTCCAACTGATCTACTAATCATATTTCTTCAAATTTTATATCCCTGACCCTTGTAAAAGGATTGCATTGAAGGCGTGTTTTAAGCTGCATTTTAATAAGTCAATAAGAAAGCTCAAAATTATTTAAAGCTTCTTAAAGAGGATTATATTTGATTTCTTGTGGGAATTCTGGGGTGTGGAAGAGAAAGACGCTCAGTCCTTCTGAGGTTGTTTAACATGAAGGAAATGCATCGTTTCAGACAACAACTTTTAACTGTTTTGTTGTTCCGATAGAGATGATTTAGGACAAGGAGACTTTCATTATCTGCCGGCGGCATTAACCGAGCCTGAGGTCTTCTAGGGAGGAGAAATTGCTTTGTAAACTTTCCAGCAAATGTGAGGTCCTCCTTTGCAGTTTATTCCCTAACCTTTAAAAATGAGAGTTTTCTGATATTCTGAAAAGGGCAGTCGGATTCCCCAGGTGTCTGGAAGAGCCCAGCCTGGGTATCATGCATCTTGGGGATGACAAATCTGGGCCTGAGCAGATGTTGAATTCTTGCTTTCTACGGCTGCGTCTACCACGAGGCCCCTTCGCTAAGGCTGGTCTGCAGTTGGGAGTGTTATAGAACCCAGGCCGGTTCCAGGCCACAGTCTCCCTGCTGAGGGGATGCAGGAGTGGGGAGGGAGCCCACTTGGGGACTGAGTAGATAATCCTCTCTGAATTGCCTTCGTTTTTGCTAGTCTTCAATGCCTCAGTCAAGGGAGAAATCCACAGGAGTTAGGCAGGGAGAAGTGACTCGGTTAGGAGCAGGAAGAACAAAGAACCCACATGAAATTGGGCTGGCAGCTTTCTCTACATCCAATCACCTTTGAAGATATTTGGGTCCGAAGAGCTCAAGCATCTTGCATTTGCCACAAAGGCCTGAGCATTGCTCTCCTAGATCAGACTCTTGTCACCTCCACCTGGAGTGCAGAACCAGACTCCTGGGTACCCCCACCCTTTGCTTTCTCCTCTACCCTCTCCGGTGCCGACTACCAGTCCAGCTTTCCCAAACTGCAGTACTGATCCTACCATGGCCATGGAACCACAACCATCCATGGCTCCCTATTACCTCTCAAAGAAGAGAGCCTGGCATACACTGGCCCCATGACTCACCTTCCCTCTGGTCTGCTGGATCATTTGCTGCTGCCTGTGTTTCCGTCCAGGCTTTTCTGCCATCTTGGCCTGCGCTGTGAAATGCCGCACCATAGCTCTGCGTTCAGCATTCCAAGTCTTTCTCAAATGCCACCTCTTCTGGGAGGTCTGGCCCGAGCCTGGCAGGCAAATGGACTTGCTTTTCAGAGTTCTCATGGCCTGTAAGACTTCCGTGTTGGCATTCCTCTATGCCCAGCTGTTCTGTAAGTGTCTGTCCTCTGCTTGGTTCTGGGGTTGGAGGCTTCCAGAAACACCCTCAAGATTGACTATCAGAAAAGTGTAACTCAACTCTCACTCACTGCGTCCCCTACCACATGCTCGGAGGAACCTTCCGCCAGTGACCCACCCTCCTCCTGGAGGGCTGGATGGTGAGCTGTCTCTCTGGGTCCCCAGAACTTTGCTTATGTCTGTCTTCAAGCTCTGATCTTCCATCTCCCCACGAGCTGTAATAAGGGGCACATACATGTTGTCTGTCCCAGCAGATGGGTGTGGCTCTTCCACATGCAGCACTTGGTGCTGGGATGGTTCCCACAACGTGCTGGCTAATGAGTGCTGTGACCTTACTTGGACATAGGGTCTTTGCAGAGATAATCAAGTTAAGGCTCTCAGGATGATACCATGTTGGATGTAGGGTGGGCCCAAACCTGATGACCGGTGTCCTGACAAGAGAAAGGGGAGGGAGGTTTGAGATACAGAGACACACAGGGGAGAAGGCCACGTGGAAACGGAGGCAGAGATTGAAGCAATACAGCCTCAAGCCAAGGAGCACTGTGGACCGCCAGCAGCCACCCGCAGCCGGGAGAGAGGCCTGGAACGAGTCCCCCCCGGAGCCTCAGAAGGAACCACTGCTGCTAACACCTTCATTTCAGACTCTGGCTTCCAGAGCTGTGAGATTTCTGCTGCCTTCAGCCACCAAGTTGGTGGCGATTTGTTGCAGCAGCCACAAGAAACAGATACAGAGGCGATGGTTTGGGGCCAGGAGTGCACGGTCAGGTCTTCCCAGCCGCCGGTGCTGTGACGCCAGCCTCCTCTGGTCCTGGGGCTGCCAGAGCTGCAAGCAGCCTCATACATCTGCCTCCGTGTCTCGTGCCAGGCTGACTGGTTTCTCTGTGTGCCAGGATGCTCAGAAGGCTGGGAGGCACCAACCGGGGGGCCAGCGTGAGGGACACCTAGTTGATTTCCGAGCTCTGCCTCTGGTGATTAGCGAGGTGACCCTGGGCACATGTCACCTCTCTGACTAATCTGTAAACCTGGCACAAGAGTAGACCTACTTCTTAGGTCATGACGACGAGCCTTCCGTTCATTCCTTCAGCAAAGATGCATTGAACACGTACCACGCGCAAGAACTACTCCAGGGCCTGGAGACAGAGCAGTGAGCCAACCAGCCACCAGTCCCCATCCCACAGAGCTTGTCTTAGGGAGAAGAGAAAGACGATGACCCAAATTCAGCAGTAGAATACGTAGTGAGTTGTTGATTGGTGCTGCAAAGAAACACAAAGCCAGGCAGGGGTGCAGTTCCCAGTGGGAGGTTGGGTCAGGAAGGGACAGGGGTCAAGTGCTTCACCCTGGGGAAGGCATTGGGCACATAGTAACTGCTCAGCAACATGAGCTGTCTGCACGCCAGGCCAGGGACCTAGTCCGTTTCTTTCCACGGGATGCTCTTGCCTTCTCTTGCCCCACATTGGGTTCCGATGCCACCTCCTGGCTCCCTTTCTTGAGCATCTGAATGCCAAGGCAGGTGTCTGTGGGGGTGAGTAGGGAACTGGGCCAAACTCTGATGGAGACGTGGGAGGCCGTGGGCTCAGAAGGGCAGCCTGGGAGTCCAGACCCTCTGAGTCTGGACCAGCGTTCACGACCCTCTGAGTCGGGACCAGCGTTCATGAGGGCGGAGCCACCGAGACGCTACCAAGCTGGGGACAGTGGGGCCCGGCCACAGCCGCCTACTCTTTCAGTCATCCCACTTGCTTTTGTTTAGAAGACGAGAAAGTCCAAATGTTTGCAATTTCTTTGAGAACTAAGACAGGAGATTAAGGCGTCAGTGTAGTGGAATTTTTTTTCCTTCTCATCTACCCAACCTAACCAGGTGCTATGGTTTGGCTGTGTGTCCCCACCCAAATCTCGTGTGGGATTGTGACCCCCACATGTTGAAGGTGGGGCCTGGTGGGAGGTGACTCGGTCATGGCCGGTGGTTTCTGCCCCATGCGCCTCTTCCCTTTGCTGATTTTAGCCTGTAGCTTTTTACTATCATAAACCATAACCGTGAGTACAGTGGCTTTTCTGAGTTCTGTGGGTCCTTCTGGCAAATTCCTTAAGTTGAGGATGGTGTTGGGGAGTCCTGAATGGCAGCCAAGCCTCAGCCTCTGCTTACCCTGCATGAGGCTCACAGGTGAAGACGCGGCACTGGTTTCCCCCCATTTTGCTCTGTCGGTGCCAATGGCTCCGGGTGTGCGTTCAACCCTCCAGACTTCAGAGGCTGTACTCGCCGAGAACGGGAACAAGCTCCTCTGATAATCAACCCCTCCCCCTTGGCTTTTATTACTTTGGGCAAAATAAAATTTGCTCCTGAATAAGCAAAAGCTCCCTGACAGCCCTGTCGGTGCGAGGTGTCCTATTTGAAAAGATATGAGAGGCAAGGGACAAAAAACGCGAGGCTCCTCCAAGGCAGATGGGGCCCGGTGTGGGCTGGAGGTGACGAGGAGGGGACTCAGAATCTAATGAAGAAGAAAGGGCTGGGCCGGAGATGCTCATCTCAGCCTAGCCCTTTAAAACCAAAATGATGGAGTTCATTTGCATTTAGATCTCCTTGGCTCCCTCTTTTCATCTAAAGACAAATCCTCACAAAAGGCTGCTTAATTAGACCAAATTAGATTTCCGCTCTGCAGCTTGTCATTCATTACAAAATGCTGTTCTTTTTCTATTTTGGTAATTATAGGCTGGTCTATAACCAGTTTGTAAGCATTGACTCTAGCCATTGAATATGACTAGCATTCCTGATTTTGTGCAGAGAGGAGGAAAATTATTCAGTTGCACCAAATCTGTCTATTTTATAAGTTGGCTCAAGACCATCGCTGGAGTCTTTTACAATAATGGGCATTCTCACTCCTAATTCTTTAATGATTAATTGTAGGAGCAGCACAGGGCTTGGTAATTTTCAAGACTAAAAGCTAAGTACAAATAGATTTTCGCATGTAGCAATTATGCTACATACTCAGAATCTTTACCTTAGTGATGCAACCCCATTGCATCTAAGAAGCCATCCATGAAAGCATTTATAGCACAACCCCTCATGCTCGGCTCACAGTGCTCAGCCATCGTTTGCCCTGGGCACCCTCAGGGAGTTCAGACCTTTTCCCCCATGGTTCATCCCACCATAGTTCATCCCACCGTGGTTCATCCCACCGTAGTTCATCCCACCGTAGTTCATCCTACCGTGGTTTATCCCATCATGGTTCATCCCACCGTGGTTCATCCCATCATGGTTCATCCCACTGTGGTTCATCCCATCATGGTTCATCCCACCGTGGTTCATGCCACCGTGGTTCATCCCACCATAGTTCATCCCATCCTCCCAACCACAGAGCCACAGTTTCCAGTTTTCAGTTGCAGACACAGAGGCAGCTGGGTGGGTGCGTGGGGGAAGGCTTTGTGGGGCTGGGCCTGGTTTGGCTGAGCCAAGGTCCTCCTTGTGGCATTCTTGAAATACTCTTCATTCATCGAACCTGCTGATCCAATCACCTCCCACCAGCGATGCGCCCCCGAGTGGCTGGAGGGACGTGCTGCAGAGCCATGGCCTGAGTTCCCTCCAAGGATGGCCCCATTGCCTTTGCTCAGGCCATTCTGGTTGAAAGGATGTGGGCAGGTGGGCCGAGCTGGTCACCAGGGACAGACGTTGCTGATGGAGGGGGGACACGTAGCATCAACTCCCTCTAATAATAGTGGCCACACTTTTCTACTGCAGATATTGAGGATGGCCTACTGCATGTGAATATTCTCATGTAGTAGGCAGTGAATATTCTCATCTGACACCAAGCCTGTGAATTAGGTGGTGTCCAGAGACAGGCTCAAGGGTGGGGTCCTTGTCGAAAGTGACGCAGCTCACAAGCAGGAGAGTGGCAGTGGAACCCAGGTGAGGCTGGCTCTGAGCTCTCCACTGTGCTCCTCTGCCTCCTTGAGCAAGAGAAGCAGATGATGAGGATCTCGATGACACGGTGGAGACACGCTCCAGATAGGAAGTGGCAGAGCTGGTCGGGGGGACCCTGGAGATCAACCAGCTCAGCCCCCTCATTTTGCAGATGGGACTACTGAGGCCAGAGAATAGGAGACGAGGCCTCCTCAGCTGCTCTCCTGGACCGCCATCCCCAGAAGCCACCAGACTCCCTCTTGCTCCTGGTCCCTGCCCACCTGCCAAAGTCACGAGGTGGGAAACTGCTCAGCTCCACTGCCCACCCACCCTGATCTGGGTCCAGAGGCTCCAACCCTGTGGGGTCAACAGCAGGGCAGGACAGGGGTTTCCCACTTTTTGCCCTCATAGCTCAACTCCCTAGATAATTCGAGAACAGATTCCAGACCCTGTTCTGGAAGAGCTGCCCCAGATGGCCCAGGCCTGGGAGGGGTAAGCTTCCATAGCAGGCCTGTGTACCCCACCCCTTGGCACTCAGTCACTTGAACAGAGCATGTGCTGAAGACCTACTGTGCGCCGGGCACGGGAGACGCCGCAGCCAATGAGACAGGTCTGCCCTGTGCTCACACAGCTGACCTGCCACGGAGTGAGACGTGGCAGAAACCACCATCGGAATGATCCATTCATCTCAAAGATGTGGGTCCAGGAAGGAAAATATGTGAGATCCTGTGACTGGGCATGGAGGCTACAGAGTCCGGCGGCTTCTCCAAGGAGGTGATATTTCAGCTAGGAGTTAGGGGGACCAGGAGCCAATGAGGAGAGGGAGGTGTCAGCCTGAGCACAGACTTCATGTGAGAAGGGGCCTGAAAGTTCCAGGAGCCGAAAGAAGGCCCGGGGTAGAAAGAAAGTGGAGAGTGAGAGAGAGGGCATAAGAAGAGGCCAAGGCTGGCCGGGCGCGGTGGCTCACGCCTGTAATCCCAGCACTTTGGGAGGCCGAGATGGGCGGATCACGAGGTCAGGAGATCGAGACCATCCTGGCTAACCCGGTGAAACCCCGTCTCTACTAAAAAATACAAAAAACTAGCCGGGCGAGGTGGCAGGCGCCTGTAGTCCCAGCTACTCGGGAGGCTGAGGCAGGAGAATGGCATAAACCCGGGAGGCGGAGCTTGCAGTAAGCTGAGATCCAGCTACTGCTCTCCAGCCTGGGCGACAGAGCGAGACTCCGTCTCAAAAAAAAAAAAAAAAAAAAAAAAAGGAAGAGGCCAAGGCTAGGAGCAGAGGTGGCCACCTTGTGGTCCGGGGGCCCCGTTATCAAAACAAGCCACAGACAGTCCCGGTGTATCCACCTTCGGTTGCCCATTTCTTCGCAGCAGGCTGAGACCTGTTACCTCGAAAGCGCACAAGCACCAAACAAAATTTTCCACGTTCAGTTGTTTTAAAAAATCTCCAAGAAGCAGAATTTAGCCATTTACAGCCCACCTGCTTTGCACACCCACAAAGCTACACTCGTGTCTGCCTGCCATGAATACGACAGAGCCTGGTGACTGTAAGACCCCAAGTTACCGCTGCCCTTGGGAGCTCTCTGGGCCCGAGACTCCCTGCCGCCCTGCTAGACGCTTCAGCCCTGTGTCCCCCAAAGTGGCCTCGCACTCCTCCTTCCTGGATGGTGGCCCCTCACTGTCACCTCTGGACAATCTCATAGACATCCCTCCTTGGGGACTTCCCCTCTCCTGAAACCCCATCCAAGCCCTGCCCACTAAAGCTTGTGTATTCATATGTTTTCCCTTTGACTAGCCCCCTAATCCTCGAACTCACTCCTTACACTCCTCCCTCCCCAGCAAGATTCTCATCCATCTTTGTGTGTTCGAGGTACCGAACACAGTGGCTTGCACCCCGTTGGTGACTGCTGCCTCCGCTCCTGCTAGAGGAGGAGAACCATTGCTGCTGAGGTCTCTGCATCATCTGCCCTAGGAAATGTCAACCCAGAACCAATCATACAGCAACCCCAGAGGCTGCAAAGAGAAGGGGGTGGGAGGACCCCGTCCTCCAGCCTCCCAGCTTTGTGCTGAAATCAAGAGCCACCGCTTCCTCTCCCAGCCGACCCCAGCCTTATTAACGGGCTTCGTTTTAGGGACACCTCCTCCGCCTCTGCTATCTGCTATGCTAACAGGTCAGCTGCCATTTTGTGTTAAACTCCTTCTCATTTATTACAATACCACTTTTTATTGACATGGAAATAAAACTTACAATCAATAAGATATTATGAAATATACATCAAAACAAAAGTCACTGGAGCGGGCGTTTTCATCTGTTCTCAGGAAGGAACAAGGGTTTATGGTGGGGGTGGGGGGGCGCGGAACACTGAACATTTTTCTTCCCTATTACATGATGCGATTTTCAATGAATCTATAAAGAAAATGAAAACATAAATAGAGTAACCAAACAGAATGATCCCTGCAGCTGTCAAAACTTAAAACAGTTCAGTTTTCCTTTGATTTCTGTTTTAAGTTTTGAAAAGTACATAGATCATTCTCTGCTTTTTCCTTTTCTCTCGTTCTTTCTTCCTTTTTTTTTTTTTCTTTTCATAGGGAGGTTTTTTCTTAAATCTGCACATTCAGGGTCTGCTGGCTGTGACCTCTGGCAGCTAAACTGACCAAATGATCAAGGGGACTCTGCATTTCTTTCTTAGGCCGCCGGTCTGGCCTCAGTGGGAACCTCTTATTCTGTTTATGACTCCTCAACGGTGCAGAAAGTTATTCCTTCCCTTGCTGGACACCACATCAAAGGAAGCCCAAGGTGTTTCTTCCTTCTGCTAAAATAGGGTCACCCTGGAGAAAAAGGGGAAAAGAAGGGACCTTCTCGGCTTCTGCACACCTACTGTGTGCTGGGCACCCATGGTTATTCACCTCCGTGGTCTTGTCTAAATCTTGTCATTACGCCATGGGGTGGGGATGGTTATTCCCTGTTTAATGAGTGACGGGAAACTGAGACTCCAGGAGGCCAAGTAACTTGCTCAAAGTCACACAGCAAAGAAGGATCAGAGTCCGGTTCCAGTCCCATCTGTCGACCTCGGGTGGGCGCTGGTGAGGGCTGCCAAGGCAGCCTAGTTGGATTCTCATTTTGTCTGTCTTAAGAACGCGCTCTTCCGGGCTGGGTGAGGCGGCTCACACCTGTAATCCCAGCACTTTGGGAGGCCGAGGCAGGCAGATCACCTGAGGTCAGGAGTTCGAGACCAGCCTGACCAACAGGGAGAAACACCCTCTCTACTAAAAATAGAAAATTAGCCGGGTGTGGTGGTGCATGCCTGTAATCCCAGCTACTCGGGAGGCTGAGACAGGAGAATCACTCGAACCCTGGAGGCAGAGGTTGCAGTGAGCCAAGGTCGTGCCATTGCACTCCAGCCTGGGCAACAAGAGCAAAACTCCGTCTCAAAACAAAAAAACAAAGCAACAGCAACAACAAATGCACCCTTCCAAAGAGCCCTGACTTGGAGACCCCCATACATAAAGCATATATTAGAGTGGCCACCCAACTGGCTCAGGACAAGGGGCATTGAGCCCCTGAGGTCCTCTGACCCCCGAGGGGTTGTGGGGCTCTGCGGCAGCCACCCATCCTTTCCCGTGCCCCCAGTGCAGACGAGGCTGACACGGACTGACACCTGGGTCTCCCGACTCACAGTCCAGTGCGCTCCTCCCTCCCCCCTGCAGCCTTTCAACAGTGAGGCCATGGCAAGCAAAGGGGGCCACACCGTGAAACGGGATCCATCTAGTTTCATGGTTTCAGACATGCTCCCCCAGCTCTCACCATATGGACTGTCAGAACAGCAAGACTCGGATGGAAATGGCCTTCACTATCCTTCCCAGCCCAGGGCCCACTCCCCACCCCATGCCCACCTCAGCACGGTCTCAGAAGAGAGCACAGTCTCCTCAGGACTGAGCCACATTTTCAAAGCACGTTGTCCTACTGTGATCACTTCGTCTGCATGTCTTTCCTCTCCCGTCTTCCCATCCTTAAGGGAGAAGGAGTTTCCTAAATTGCTCGACAGGAACCATGGCATCTCCTTCCTGTGGAGGTATTATCTTTTTTTTTTTTTTTTTTTTTGAGACAGAGCCTCACTCTGTTGCCCAGACTGGAGTGCAGTGGTGCGATCTCGGCTCACTGAAACCTCCACCTCCTGGGTTCAAGGGATTCTCCTGCCTCAGCCTCCTGAGTAGCTGGAATTACAGGTTTCCGCCACCACACCTGGCTAATTTTTTCTGAATTTTAATAGAGATAGGGTTTCTCCCTGTTGGTCAGGCTGGTCTCAAACTCCTGACCTCAAGCGATCTGCCCATCTCAGCCTCCCAAAGTGCTGGGATTACAGGCATGAGCCACTGCACCCGGCCTAATTTTTCTTTTTATGTGAGATTCACATAAAATCAACCATCAGCCATTTTCAAGTGTGCAGTTCAGTGGCATTGACTATATTCACAATGTTGTACAACCATCACCCATCTCTAGTTCCAAGACATTTCATCACCCCAGAAGGAAGCTCTGTGCCCGAGACCAGTCACTTCCCCTTCCCTCCCTCCAGCTGCAGGCAACCACCTCTGCTTTCTGTCTCTTCGGATTGACCTATTTGGACATTTTAAATGGGTTCATACACATGGCCTTTTGTGCCTGTCTGGATTTTTTTTTTTGAGTCGGAGTCTCACTCTGTCCCCCAGGCTGGAGTGCAGTGGCACGATCTCGGCTCACTGCAAGCTCTGCCTCCCGGGTTCACGCCATTCTTCTGCCTCAACCTCCTGAGTAGCTGGGACTACAGGCACCCGCCGCCACGCCTGGCTAATTTTTTGTATTTTTAGTAGAGACGGGGTTTCACCGTGTTAGCCAGGATGGTCTCGATCTCCTGACCTCATGATCTGCCCACCTCAGCCTCCCAAAGTGCTGGGATTACAGGCGTGAGCCACCGCGCCCGGCCTGGATTCTTTTCCTTAGCATAATGCTTTCAGTTTCCATCTACACTGTAACATGGATCAGTGCTTCATTCCCGGTTACGGCTGAATAATATTCCATTGTGCGGATGTGCCACACCTTGTTTATTCACTCATTAGGACACTGTGTGGTTTTTGTCTGTTGGCTATTGTGAATAACGCTGCTATGAACATACAGGTACATGCATTTGAATGCCTGTTTTCTTTTTGTTGTTGTTGTTGTTGTTAATTTTTGTGGGTACATAGTAGTTGCATACATGAACACCTCTTTTCAATTCCTTTGGTGTATCACTAGAAGTGGCATTGCTGGGTCATATAGGGTAATTTCATTTCTTTCTTCCTTCCTTCTTTCCTTCCTTCCTTCCTTCCTTCCTTCCTTCTCTTTCTTTTCTTTTCTTTCTTTCTTTCTTTCTTTCTTTCTTTCTTTCTTTCTTTCTTTCTTTCTTTCTTTCTTTCTCTCTCTCTCTTTCTCTTTCTTTTTCTTTTTTTCTTTCTTTCTTTCTTTCTTTCTTTCTTTCTTTCTTTCTTCCTTTCTCTCTCTCTCTCTTTCTCTTTCTTTCTTTCTTCCTTCCTTTCTTTCTCTCTCTCTCTTTCTCTTTCTTTTCTTTTCTTTCTTTCTTTCTTTCTTTCTTTCTTTCTTTCTTTCTTTCTCTCTCTCTCTCTCTCTCTCTCTCTCTCTTCTTTCTTTCTTTCTCTCTTTCTTTTCTTTCCTTTTTCTTTCTGATGGCGTCTTGCTCTGTCACCCAGGCTGGAGTGCAGTGGCATGCTCTTGGCTCACTGCAGCCTCTACCTCCCGGGTTCAAGCGATTCTCCTGCTTCAGCCTCTCCTGCAACTGGGACTACAGGCATGCACCAGCACGCCCAGCTAAGTTTTTTATTTTTAGTAGAGACGGGGTTTCACCATGTTGGCCAGGCTCGTCTCGAACCGAGAGCCACGTCGCCTGGCCCTCATCTTTAACTTTTTGAGGAACAGTCAAGCAGATGTGTTAATTACATAACTCGTTCTCTATTCACACAAATGGAGACGGAGCTGCTAGTCATTCAAAATAGCAGAGTCTAACAGTGGCCAGTAGGTGGTATATCTACTTTTTATTAAGAAGCTTCCAGGCCCTCTGCTGAGAACTCTGCCTACATTGTGAAATGCTCTGCCACCCTCCGAGCTGGAGGCTCTCATGATACCTACTGTAAGGAAACCGAGACTCGGAGTTCAAGCATTAGAACTTGCCCAAGGTCACGCAGACTTGAGAAGCCAGAGTTCTAATTCGGGTGGCTCGGCCCCCAAGCTCATGTTCTTAATCACTAAACTGTCATGTCCCGATCATGCGCCAGTTGGTTTCTGTTTGGATTGCAGTGTGACAGGGTAGAGGCTGGCAGCGGCGGATCTCTGCTCCTAATTATGCCAGGCTCAGACTGTTATGAAAATGAGTTTGCCTTCCTTGAGCACGCCCCAGCTGTGAGCAGCGGGAGCTGGCCGGCGGGTGGCTGGAATGAAACCCTATGCAGTGGATAACCCACCAAACAGATAAGTGACACTTGACTGCAAAGTAGGACACCGAGTGATTGCCCTCCATCGTGGCCGTGAGCTTCATCCCTCTGTTCCTTCAGAAAACAGCCTGTTGTCCCCAGAACAGCTCCCATTTATTGGGCACTTACTCCACGTCCACCAAGGTGCAGAGATCATCTAACCACAGACCAAAGAGGGGGTATCGTTTTCCCATTTTACAGACAAGGAATCAGGGCCCAGGTAGTTTTCGTAAACAGGTGACGAGCACGCAGGTGTCATTTACCGAGCTGATGTCAGCCCAGGTGCTAGGATTTGAGAACACATACCTCCTCTTTTTATTTATTTATTTATTTTGAGACGGAGTCTCGCTCTGTCGCCCAGGCTAGAGTGCAGTGGCGGGATCTTGGCTCACTGCAAGCTCCGCCTCCAGGGTTCAGGACATTCTCCTGCCTCAGCCTCCAGAGTAGCGGGTACCACAGGCGTCCACCACCACGCCTGGCTAGTTTTTTTTTTTTTTTTTTTTTTTTTTGGTATTTTTAGTAGAGATGGGGTTTCACCGTGTTAGCCAGGATGGTCTCCATCTCCTGACCTCGTGATCTGCCTGCCTCGGCCTCCCAAAGTCCTGGGATTACAGGCTTGAGCCACCGCGCCCGGCCCACACACCTCCTCTTAATCAGAGGCATCATCTCTTTTGGGAACTTCAGATTTTGCTCAGAAGGAGAAGTTTCTAGGAGTTCCTTCCCCAGGACGGTGAACTGCCTCCTGCGAGTGCCTTGGCTGTGTTCATAATCTCAGATGATACCTAGCCAGTTTTTATTGCTCTTTAAAAAAATATATCCCATCGAGGTATTAGTTCCTTGCCACCTCTCACGTTCGCCTTTTGTCAAAACGCTGCGCATTTCCTCCTCATTCCCCTAAACCTGCTGTTGAGTTACCGGCCCCCAGAGGCCGTGGACTCGGAGCGGATGCATCCCCGCACCTCGCTGCTCGCTGCCTTCTCCGGGTGTAATCAAACATCAAGCTAAGTAGCAAATAAATCTCTCGATCTCATAAGCTGCACAGCGAGATCATGTAAATGCAAATGAAGGACCTGATTTCAAGCTGTCGAGGGGGAGGGGAAGGAATGCTGGGGCCCTGTCACCGTGACCACCTCACACGGCAAGGGCCATACATCAGCCGCCAGAACAGAGCAGGCAGCGGGAAGAGAGGCCGGGCTGCCCCGGGGAGCGGGGACCAGGCAGGCGGCAGAGCGCAGGCAGCCCCGGGCCGTGGGAACCAGACAGGGCTGGACTGGGTGGCGGGGCAGGCATGAGGACGCCTGGAGGGGCTCCCCACGGTCCGCGGCTCCCTTTGGACCCGAGCTGGGAGCTGCTATGGCAGTCTTAACAATAAGACAGCAGTAACAGAAACCATCCTTTACTGAGCAACCTCCTGGGCCAGGTGCCATGAAACACTCTACATACAACCTCCGGAGGTTTTGCAGGTGAGGAAAGAGAAGACCAGACAAGGCGAGGGACTTGCCCAAGATCACACGGGAAGTGGCAGAGCTGGGAGTCCAACTCAGCTCTGCGTGAATTAGTATGCCAGCTACCAAATTCTCCTCCGTGACCCCCGGGCCCCAGCCACCAGCTGTCATCTTAGCCCCCATTATAAACCCCAGCAGAATTGCAATGACACAGAAGAGACTTTTTCATAGATAAAATAGAAACATATAACTTAACTCTGTCGTGTGCCTTTTTAAATTATAAAAGTAAAACCTCACTACCAAAAAAAGGGCCCACATCTGTAAACACACGTCCTCACACACCACAGTTACGGGGCTGGGTTTCCTTCCAGTATTTTTTTAATGCTTTTTTTTTTTTTTTTTTTTTTTGGTTTTTAACGTGGTCGTAACAGTAGTCTATGTAGAATTTTGAATCCGGCTGTGTTTTTTTTTTTTTTTCACTTGACATTATTTATACGCCTTTGATCACACATGGATGTGGTCTTCTCATGCGTGGCTTTTTCATATCATTATGCAATGTTCAACTGACGCTCACACAATGCACAGGGTTCAAAGCATCGGGCTTCTAAGAGAATGCCTGAGCCCTTTGATGCATAATGCACCTTATTTTACATGATTGTTTATCTGAGGTTCTCATTATGGAAATAAATAAATATCCTCTATGCTAATAATGATCACAATTTGCATTTATATTGTGCTTTTCATTCGAGGATCTTAAGTTGTTTTACAATAATGAACTACCCCTCCATGAGCACAATAGTATGCGTGTGCGTATGTATGCATGGGTCTAGCTATGTACAGATATTTATTTAATAACTACCAGGCAATGGGATTTCACATAACTGCGCTTTAACAGAATGCAGGAGAGCGAGTGGAGGCTTTTCAACTGTCGAGCAAACATTCATTTAGTTTAGACGCAGGGCTAGAGGGTTAATGAGCTACACTATGTGTGGTTGCCAGAAAGTGAGGAGTGATTGATTTCTTTGAGGGGCTTGCTCGTGATGGAATGAGCATCTTTGGTGGGTCTGAAACTCACGCATGGAACTCCCTGAGAGAAAACCTGCCACTTTGGAAGTGACCACTGGCCCGTTTGTCTGGACTAAGATCCGAGGCTGTCTCAGCAACAAAGCCAGCTGGCTTCCCTCCTTTTCGCCTCTTCGTTTCTCATTTCTTATGTCTGGATTTTTAAGATATCTCGTGCAAAATCCACAAGGTCTTTTAAGAGGCGCACCTGTTTTGCAATAAGAAATGAGGGCTAGTTAAGGGGAAAAAAAAATAGATTGGGTGGGAAATGATTATACTTGAGTTGCAAGGCTGGGTCACGTGTTTTGAAGAAGTTGTACCATGCAAATGGGCTTTGGTGAAGCTCCAGGTCTAGAGACCTTCGTTCCTGGGTCCCAGGTAGTTTCGGATCAAAGCCTGTGGGAAACGCTACCTGCACCTGCCTCTAGCTAACCCCAGTAGTTCTCACAGCGACAGGCTGCTCCGAGGGGGCTTCCGGGCGCCAGGGCTGCCTGCCCAGCTTGGTTCCCAGCGTGGGTTTCCAGGGCCTGGTCCTTCATGATGGGGAGTGGAGGGAGCTGATATTGCAGGAGGAGCCCGGAGAATCCCAGGACCCCCTGGGACGGGGAAAGCGATGGTTTTAATTAGAGCTGAGAGATGGGAAATAAGGCAGAGAGGAGTGACATCTTAATGAGGTTTAATGAAGCTGTCTGCTGATGGGGACAGCTGTCACCCAGAGCTGTATTCCAGCCAAGCCACTTTGTGATGGAGGAAACTCAGAAAAAGGCGGTTTGAAGGCAGCTGAGGAGGGAGAGGTGGTCAGACTCGGAGCTGGGATTTTTCTCCATTTGCCTCTTAATTCCAACACCTCATTGACAAGGGATTCCAGCTAGTGGACCATATTAAAATAGCCTCCAACCTTTCAAAGTTCCCTGTTGTGCAAAACTAAGGTGTGCCTCTTCAAAGACCTTGTGGATTTTGCACAAGATGTTTTAAAAATTCAGACATAAGAAATGAGAAGCGCAAGGATTGTGAGGGCTGAAAGGGGTCTCTTCCCTTTCTGAACCTTGGCTCCTTGCTTGTCCAGTGGGGATACCATGGCCTCCCTTATAGAGTTGTTGTGAGAATTGGGGGATGGCTGGGGGTTAAGCACAGAGGTGTGATGTCCAGGAGAGGTAAGTTTAACCCCAGCTCTTCTATTGACTATCTGGGTGGTGTTGGAAAAGCGTGAACCTCTTTAAGCTTCAGTTTTCCCATCTGTAAAGGGGTGATCTCAGCCTCCACACGGCCCCATAGCCAGGCCACACCCACTGCCCCAGGACCTTTGCACATTCCAGTTTGGGACCTGTCTGGGAGACCCCTTTTGTCTCTGCACATGGCCACGTCTCATCCTGGCCTGGGCTGGTGGGGTAGGCTGATGGGGTCCTGGGTGGCTGATCAGAGCTGAGATTTGGGACTCAGTCTCATCTGTTTCATGGATGTCAGAGTGAGGTTACCAAGCGTCCTAGTGTGTTTGTGCTGCTGTAACAAAATACCTGAGATGGGGCAATATAGAAAGAATAGAAATTTGTTTCCCACCGTTCCAGGGGCTGGGAGCTCAAGATCAATGCGCTGGTGGTTTCTGTGTCTGGTGAGAGCCTAGTCTTTGCTTCCAAGATGATGCCTTGTTGCAGTATCCCCCGGGGTGGTGACGAATGTTGTATCCTCACATGGCAGATGGACAGAAGGGGATCAAAAGGGCGAACTCCCTCCACCAAGGCCTCTTATAAGGGCACCTATTCCCCCATGAGTGGAGAGCCCTCATGACCCAACCACCCCCTAAAGGCCACACCCCTGGACACTGTCTCATTTGGATTAAGTTTCAGCATGAGTTTGGAGGTGGCAAAAACATTCAGACCATAGCACCGTGGAAAAGCTGGTGACCATCAAGCCTCAGGTGCCCCTGTGTTTTGATGGCAGCTGAACTCAGACGTCTGTCACAACCTGCTTGCCTGTGTCTGAAAGTTCAGGGTCAGGAGCACCTCTGAGTGCCTCTGTCTGTAGGTTCATAGCAGGCTTCACACAGCCCCCCTGAGATGCCCAGAGACCACCCCTCTGACAGGCAGCTTTTCTCTGTAGGCTTCTAGAAGGTCCCACTGAACAAGCTGGGGAAGGAGGCCAAGGGTCAGCACTGGGCCCTCCCACCTCTGGCTCCATGCCGCTCCCTGCACTAACTCCCCTTGGCTCTCTTGCCCACCCTGTCTACCTCTGGAAACTTCTTCAGGTCTGTTCTTCCCAAAATGCCAATTCAAGATCTGTACGTGTCTTTCTTTTCCTGGCTACCCTTCGCCCAACCCAGTCAAGACATCTGCCTGGGTCCCAGTCACTTTAGTCCTGAACAGCAGCTCCTCCGTCATTTTGTTCAACATTGTTACAAAGTTGATGAGAAAAGATATCAATGTCCAACTGGAGCCACTGTCTGCATGGCGTCTGCATGTTCTTCCTATGTCTGCATGGGTTTTTCTCCAGGCACTCTGGTTTCCTTCCACATCCCAGAGGTGTGCGCATTAGTGAACTGGCGCATCTAATGGTCCCAGTATGAGTGGGCATGGGTGTGTGTGGGTGCGCCCTGCGATGGGATGGCGCCCTGTCCTGGGTCGGTGCCTGCCAGGTGTCCTGAGCTGCTGGGACAGGTTCCCGCCACTCGCAACTCTGAACCGAAATAAGTGGACCGGAAACACGAATGAACAAATGAGTACAAAGTATTTTTTTTTTTTTTTTTTTTTTTTTTTTTTTGGAGACGGAGTCTCGCTCTGTCGCCCAGGCTGGAGTGCAGTGGCGCGATCTCGGCTCACTGCAAGCTCCGCCCCCTGGGTTCCCGCCATTCTCCTGCCTCAGCCTCCCGAGTAGCTGGGACTACAGGCGCCGCCACCTCGCCCAGCTAGTTTTTTGTATTTTTTAGTAGAGACGGGGTTTCACCGTGTTAGTTAGCCAGGATGGTCTCGATCTCCTGACCTCGTGATCCGCCCGTCTCGGCCTCCCAAAGTGCTGGGATTACAGGCTTGTGCCACCGCGCCTGGCCGAGTACAAAGTATTAAAACAAAAATCTGTGGCTGGGCATGGTGGCTCACTCCTGTAATCCCAGCATTTTGGGAGGCCGAGGCGGGCAGATCACTTGAGGTCAGGAGTTCCAAACCAGCCAGACCAACATGGAGAAACCCCGTCTCTACCAAAAATACAAAATTAGCTGGGTGTGGTGGTGCACACCTGTATTCCCAGCTACTCAGGAGGCTGAGGCAAGAGAATCACTTGAACCCGGGAGGCGGAGGTTGCAGTGAGCCAAGATTGTGCCATTGCACTCCAGCCTGGGCAACAAGAGCGAAACTCCGTCTCAAAATCTGTAAAGTTCTGTATATGATCATCATACAAATGCACGACTGTGGACAAAGCATAGAAAAGCGCTCAGCAAGCCCTTCGGATTGATGATGTTTGTTTTTTACCTGCATAGTCGTAGGAGGGGCTCTTGGCAATTTTGACTTTGTAAACATTTATTCCTTGATTTAACCCATTACCACTCTGCTGTCACTCATGGATTCCCCCCAAACTGGGTAAATAATGATCTTATTTGTTTTTATTAATCTTTCTTGAATGTATGGATAGCTCACATTTATATAAATATTCAATATTAGAAGTATTTTGGTGGTTATTGAGTTTGGTGATGTTTTTGTGACCAGATTGTGCCATAGGAACTTAATTCTTGTTATCTATTAGCCTACGTTAAAATTGGGTTTCTTATACATTGTTTTGCTTAAAGTTGCAATTTCCAAAAACATATTGATGATGTTGAGTGAGGACTTACTGTTAAGTTTTCTGAAGGGATAGCTCTTCCCATGAACCTCAGTCTATATATTGAACAGTGGACTTTTGCCAGGCATGGTGGCTCACTCCCATAATCTCAGCACTTTGGGAGGCCAAGGCAGGAGGATTGCTTGAGGCCAGGAGTTCGAGACCCGCCTGGGCAACACAGTGAGACCCCATCTCTACAAATAATTTAAACATTATCTGGGAGTGGTGATGTGGGCCTGTAGTTCTAGATACTCTGGAGGCTGAGGTGGGAGGATCACTTGAGCCTGGAATGTCGAGGCTGTAGCAAGCTGTGATTGTGCCCCTGTACTCCAGCCTAGGCCATGGAGCAAGACTCAGTCTCAAAAAAGAACCCCCCGCAAAACAAAAGAACAAAATGACAACAACAAAAACAGCAGACTTTACCTGGGGTTCTCCTGTGTGTAAGGCACTGTGCTGTGCACCATTGCGTGGGGCAGAGAAGACCAGGAAGTCAAGACTCACCTGTTCCATATGAGCCAAACCCCACCTGTAGAGATGAGGTCTGTGCGCACGAAAAGACAATCAAGCCCAGGCCATCTATGCTAAATGCCGGCTCATGAAGTAGGAGGCAACAAAGACTGTGGAGTTAGATGTGGGCTCAGACCCGCCTTGGCCGCTCAGCTGTATGGCTTTGAGCAGTCAGGGCCCTCCAGCTGTCCGTGCCTTCTTTTCCATACCTGTGAAATTGACATGGTGGTTACATCACGTTGCAGGATTGTTTTGTGAATTGGCAGTAACAGGGGAGCCGGGCGCACAGATGCCAGGATTATAGATGTTTGATGAGTACATGGCCAGGTGGGTGTCCAGTTAGTCTGTCTTGTGGGGCAGATGAGCTGGTAATAGGTGGATGTGCTGCTTGTCTAGGGCATTTGCACGCGAACAAAGGGACTCTGAGACACGCTGTACTTGCACCTAAAGGACTGGAATTGTGGACAGTGGGATTTCAGGCCATGGAGGTATCTAGGGCCAGGAATAGAGGGGAAGGTTGCCGAGGACTCCCGCGGCTCCAGCCTGGGCGGACACAGCCATGCTCATTTGATTGTGCTTTGCTTTATTGCGCTTTGCATGCAGGAGTCCTCACAAAGCCCCATTGGTGGCCTCCAGCTGCGCCCAAGTGAGGCCCAGGGATCCCTGGAGTTTCCTACCCGTGACCCTCTCTGACACTGCGGTGTAGTGTAGCCTGCCCAAGAGGGAAGGAAGTCCAGGCGCCAGGGCGGAAGACCGAGAGGTTGATAGGGCTTCTCTGAGTGTCCAAATCTGCTTCTCGGCTGAATTCCTGGGAAGTTCCGCTTCATCCTTCCAGGCGACACTACGGTCTGGAAAAGTCCTGGGAGATGAGAAAAACACTGCTATGGGCATTTTTGGGGATTTCAGGATGAGACTCTCTAGTCTCAGAAACGTAGACCAGAGAATCCCTTTGGAAAAAAAAAAAGTCATTGTGTTGTTGTTGCTGTGGTTTATCTGGTGCCTGTGTTCATGCAGTTCTCATGTGAAGCTGGGTCTCCAGTGTGGACAGAGAGCACATTGCTCCGTCAGCAAGGGGTTGGGGGAAAGGGCTGGCAGACACAGTCATAGATGAATGGCTCCTGGGGGAGGGCAGCAGGCAGCGGGTACAGTGTGAAGGGCACACATCGGGTCAACAACATCATGACCCGTAAAGCCCCCGGTGCTATCTTCAGTCACTGCCCCAACCCGGGGGTCCTGCACTCCTGACTTCTAAACCCAGAGATGAGTTCTGCTGGTGTCTGGCTGCATCTGTGTGGAGCAGCGCACCTCTGTGTGTCTGGCTTCCTTCACGCCACACTGTGTAAGGACCACATATGTGGTGGCCCACAGTAATGTTCTTTCATTTTCAGAGTTTCTTTCTTCTCTTTTCCTTCCTTCCTTCCCTCCTTTCTTTTTCTTTCTTGTTTTCCCCTTCCTTCCTTCCTTCCCTTTCCTTTCCTTTCTTTTCTTTTCTTCTTTCTTTTTCTTTCTTTCTTTCTTTCTCTTTTTCTTTCTTTCTTTCTTTCTTTCTTTCTTTCTTTCTTTCCTTCTCTCTCTCCTTCCTTCCTTCCTTCATTCCTTCCTTCCTTCCTTCCTTCCTCCCTCCCTCCCTCCCTCCCTCCCTCTCCTTCCCATTCCTTTCCTTTCCTTTCCTTTCCTTTCCCTCCCTTCCTTCCTTCCTTCCTTCCTTCCTTCCTTCCTTCCTTCCTTCCTTCCTTCCTTCCTTCCTTCCTTCCTTCCTTCCTCCTTCCCTCCCTCCTTCCCTCCCTCTCTCCTTCCTTCCTTCCTTTCTCTCTCCCTTCCTTCCTTCTTTCTTTTCCTTTCCTTTCCTTTCTCCTTTCCTTTCCCCTCCTTCCTTCCTCCCTCCCTCCCTCCCTCCCTCCCTCTCCCTCTCCTTTCCATTCTTTCCTTCCTTTCCTTTCCCTTCCCTTCCCTTCCTCCCTCCCTTCCTTCCTTCCTCCTTCCCTCCCTCCTTCCCTCCCTCTCTCCTTCCTTCCTTCCTTTCTCCCTCCCTCCCTTCCTTCTTTCTTTTCCTTTCCTTTCCTTTCCCTTCTCCTTTCCTTTCCCTCCCTCCCTTCCTTCCTTCCTTCCTTCCTCCTTCCCTCTCTCCCTCCCTCTCTCCTTCCTTCTTTCCCTCCTTCCTTCCTTTCTCTCTCTCTCTTCCTTCCTTCCTTTCTCTCTCTTTCATTCTCTCTCTCTTCCTTTTTTTTTTTGACAGGCTTTCGCTCTGTCACCCAGGCTGGAGTACAGTGGTTCAGTCACGGCTCACTGCACCCTCCACCTCCACCACGGTTCAAGTGGTTCTCCCACCTCAGCCTCCTGAGTAGCTGGAACCCAGGCACACGCCACCACACCTGGCTAATTTTTACATTTTTTGTAGAGATAGGGTTTTGCCATATTGCCCAGGTTGGTCTCAAACTCCCGGACTCGAATTATCTGCTCGTCTTGGCTTCCCAAAGGGCTGGGATTACAGGCGTGAGCCACCGCACCCAGCTCATTCTGAGTTTCTTAATCTCTGTGGGCATTGTTGGCATCAAGGGACAGATAGCTCCTCCACGAGATGGAGGATAGTGCCCCTCCCAAGCCATGATGACCAAAAATGTGTCCAGACATGGCCAGATGTCCTCAAGGGCACATTATCACCCTGATTGAGGACCACTGCTGTAGGGTATTCTGTGTTATGAATATGTCATGAATTTTTTATCCACCTATCATGGCCACTTGGGTTGTTTCTAGCAGTTGACTATCATGAATTGAGCTGCTATGTGCATTTGTAGACATGTTCTTGGGTGGATGTACACATTCATTTCTGCTGGATGTCCAGGATGGAATTGTTGGATTATGGGGCAGGCATATATTTAGCTTTAAGAGATACTGCCAAACAGCTTTCCACAGTGGTTGTAGCAGTTTGCACTTTCACCAAGTGCATGGGTATTCCAGTTGCCCCACATCTTTACCAATAACACTGAATTTTTTTCTTTGCATTTCCCAGAGGTTGACATTTCGACATATGGGTCTTGGCCATTGGGACATCCTCTTAAAGAAGTTCCTATTCAAGTATTTTGCTCATTTTTTCCTATAGGATTATCTGCCTTTTTCTTATTGATTTGTAGTAACTCTTTATATATGATGGATAAGATTCCTTTGTAAGATATATATATTGCAGATATCTTCTCTCACTCTTTAAACTCACAGACTTTTAGAACCAGGGGCACTCTGTGTTTCCCACATCAAATACCCTGGTGCACATGACTGCCATTGCTTAACTGTACTTTTTGCAAGACAGTGAATTTCATAAGAGCAGGGCTGTGTGTCTGATCTGTTCACCCTAGAACTCCCAGCACAGAGGGCTTAGCGCTGAGTGGGTACAAAAGAAATATTTGTGGAATGAAAGTATGAGCAAACCTCCCATTGGGATTTTTTTTTCTTTGTAGTCTAAAGCTTCCACATGTTTCAGCAGTTATTGATTCCCAGGCAACCACAGTAAAAAGCAGAGATTGAGGCACAAGCCTGCTCCCTTGCCCCCCGCCTGAGGGTGGCAGCCAGCTCCTGAGTCTGTCTGTCATTCCCCTGCCAGTTGGAACTCTGCCCACCTGCACCTGCCCTGAGGGAGGCGGGGTCTCTCCCAGAGAAGTCACATTTTAATTAACTTCCCCGGCAGTCACTGGAGAGGCCGGATCATTTTCATAAACAAATGAGAGGCCAGAGCTTTGTCTGTAACTCAGAGAGCATAGTATGGAAGGAATTCAAAACAAACCACTCTGCAGGGTCCCCATGCACCCACCTGAAACTCAGAGCTCCATCACTCCTGAGGGACACTGGGGTCTGGGATTTGAGATGGAAAAGAAGAGGGAGAAAAATGATCAACTGTTGTGTAGACAAGAGCCGATGGTCTCAAAGTAGGCTGGATGAACTGCACGTCTGTGTACCCCTAAAATTCAAAACCTAACTTTGGATGAGATGGCATTAGCAGGGGGGTCTTTTAGGAGACAATTAGGTCATGGAAGCAGAGCCCTCATGATGGAATTTGTGCCCTTAAATGAAGAGGAAGAAAGCTAACTCTCTCTTCTCTCTGCCACGTGAAGATATAACAAGAAGGCGGCCATATGCAAACCAAGAAGAGAGCCCTCACCAAGACATTGGGTCTGTTGGTTTCTAGATCTTGGACTTCCCAGCCTCCAGGACTTTGATAAATAAATGTCTATTGTTGAAGCCACCCAGTCAATGATAATTTGCTATGGCAGCCTGAGCTGACGAAGACATAGTGTTTTACCCACTCATTTATTCAACCCCTATTTATTAGCATCTGTTCTACACTGAGGCTTGGGAAAAGAAGAGTGAGAGTAAAGATTCACGGGGTATACAAAAAATCTCCATACCTTCTGCTCACTTCTGTTGTGAACCTAAAACTTCTGTAAAATATAAAGTCCGTTTTTTAAAAATAACCTTAAAAAATAAAGATTGGATCCCTTTCCTTGTGGGGCTCACAGGCTCATGAGGGAAGGCAGACATTAAACTGATCATTATGCAATGAATGACTTAAGTACAGTACTTTGTAATTTTATTTGAGATGTAATTCACATTCCCTACAATTCACCCATTTAAAATGTAGAATTCAATGGCTTTTAATATATTCACAGAGTTGTGACACCATCACCGCAATCATTTTTAAAACATTTTCATCACTCCCCAAAGAACGCCCCTTAGCCATCACAGCTACAATCATTCCATCCCTTCCCCCACCTGTCCCCAGCCCTGGCAACCACGAAGCTACTTTCTGTCTCTGGATTTGCCTGTTCTGGACATTTCATATAGATGGAATCATGCAGGATGCGGCAGTGCTCTGTGTCTGGCTTCTCAGCATGATGTTGTCAACTCCATCCACACTACCACGGGTACTACCCTGTCATTTTGTAAGTGCCGTGAAGGTAGGCTGAGGCCGCTGTGGTGCCACCATATAATAAGGAGGCTTGTCTAGGACTGATGCCAATCTGGGAAGGCTTCCCAGAGGAAGTGGTTTTTAATATCAGGCATTTATTGTGCACCTGCTGTATGTCAACAGGGAAAAAGAAGGTAATAGGAGCCATGGCTCTGGCTGGATAGGAGTGTGTAATCCAGGCGGGGGGTCTGCATGTGCATTTATGGAAACTGAGAAGGTAGCAAGTTCTAAGCCCCAAATGAAGAGAATAGATAGTCAGAGTCACTGGCATTCAGACAAGGGTGAGCCATGGTGAACCCAGGGGTCCCAAGAGCTTCTGACAGAGACAGGGCTTGAAGAATAAGGACCAGTAAGGGTGGGCCTTGAGGAAAGAGCAATGGAGGCGGCTGGGATGCCTGCGGTCCTTCAGACAAGGGGGGAGTGGGTTCGTCTGTCTCAACAGGGGGGCCATGGGGGAGTCTGGGAGGCAAAGCCACAGGGCTGGGTGGGGTTGGAGGGTGCAGGACCTGGACTGCCAGCAGAGGGGGGGGTTTATTCCAGAGGCAGTGACGAGCCACGCTGGGTGGTCCTTGACCATCTCTCTACCTCTCAGCACCCACCCTGTGGGAGCTGGAGAGATGGGGATATAGACGAGATGGCAGGAGACAGTGAGGCCAGAGCCCACCAGACCCTCTGGACAGTCTTTGGTGTGGCCAGAGTGGAGAGATCCCAGGAAATGTAACACCCTGTGACTTTGAGTCCACAGCCTGTGGCTTGCGGCCTGTGACCTGTGGGAGGAGCAGCGGAGCCTACCCTTCTCAGTAATGGCCCCGGGGCCTGCTGGCACCAGGGAGCCCCAAGAAGCTGGGGCTGTGGGCACTTCTTTGGCTTGTGGATCTGAGCATGAGCTGGGGGCAGCCAGCCTGGGTTCCAGTCCCAGCTGTGCTACTTCCTACTGCTTGACCTGAGGCAACCTGTCGGATCTTTCTGTGCCTCAGCTTCCCCCTGAGAAACGGGGATGGTAATGAGACCTGCCTCACTGGGTGGCTGTGCAGACGGCATGAGGGAAGGCCAAGGAACCCCAAACATCGTGCCTGGGATGCAGTCAGAACCCAGCAAGTGCCCATCGATGCAGCAGGTGCTATGGGGTTTGCAGCACTGTGCAGGACAGGGCCTCTGACCTCGAGGAGCTGCTGTGCTAAAGGGAGACCGCGTGGCAGGATGATCAAGAGCGCCAGCCAGGAGGACGGGCACGCCTCCATGCGATGCCCTGCCCAGCCCTTGGGGACCGGGGATATAGACCCTGCCTCTCTAGACCTCAGTTTCTATAGCTATAAATGGGTGGTGGGTGGGGGGCGTCTAATGTGGTTGATGACAGGACAATTTCATTTGTACAAACCACCTCTGAGAGGCCAAGGAGTTCCCTAGAGTCGCAGGGAGTAAGGACAGCTGGCCAGGTGCAGATGGGTGGCAGTGGCCCTGTCACTGTGTCTTCCCCAGGTGAGCATTCGAGGAAGTGACTTCCTCAGTGATGATGGTTTGAGTGGTCCCTGGTGTGAGGAAGGTGGGAATGAAGGTAGGGAAGAGGTCTCCTTCCCTTGACGGGGCCTCCAGATGAAGCCTCCCGAACTGGGTCTTTCATTTCCGGCTTGAGCCAGCCAGGTCTAGGCTCCACCCCAAACACAGCTGCCCAGCCTGGGAACTGTACCTCCCCACTCCAACAATACAGATGTGCCGAGAGGCCTCCCATCTCCGATGTCCTCATTTGCCTTCAGCACAGACACGCGGACCCGCTTCTGCTGTGTGACCCTGTGCCAGCCGCAGCCTGCGCTCCTCCCAGGGAGGGCTCTGCCACCCACTCCTGTGCCGCCCCGAAGGTTGCAGCAGGGCCTGGGGCAACGCAGGCATCTGGTGCCTCCCTGCCGCCGGATTATAATACGGTTGGTCTGAGACTCCACTCCTCACCTCTGCTCTCTGTCCTTCCCCCGACAGGCTGAACTCGGCAAGCCCCGGGAAAGAAGCTACAGTCTGCCTGGCATTAATTTTAATTACGGACTCTACATCCGAGGGCTTGATGGAGGAGTCCCTGAAGGTGAGCGAGCAGCTTTGGAGCATGAGGGCAGAGGAGTGGGCGGGAGGCCCACCCCTCTTCACAGAGCCCTTGACCTAGCTCGCTGCTTGGCAGCTGGTTGGGTGCTGGAGAAAGACCCAGGGACCGCCAGCCTGGGCAACGGAGTGGTAAAACCCAGGACGTGGCCCAGACAGGGAGGGTCGAGCAGGGCCCTGGTGTGCAATGTCAGGGAACTAGCATGGGCACCCCCCCGCCTGGCAGGGACTGTGGGCACCGTGCTGCTCAGGTTATAAGTACAGTGAGCCTGGGACCAACCCTCTGCCTGCCCAGAGGAAGTCAAGGGCCAGGCCAGCCCAGCTCCAGGGAAGATGCTTGACTTCGGTCCGCTCTGGGATCTCTGGGAGCCCTGATCCCACCCTTTTGGGCCATCATGCTTTCTGGGGGCCAGGCAGGGTTGTCACCCAGCAGGCTCAGGTAAATGGGAAGGCCGGGGACCCGCGTGCCCCTATTTCTCCTTGATCAGCTGCCTCAGGGTGCTTACTCCCAGGCTGACCACTGCCCCGTGGGTCTCTCCCTGCCTTCAGCCATCGGACGCTGGAACGTGTTTAAGCAGCAGCCCACCTGCCCCCACGAGCTGACCCGGAATTACATCGCAATGAACCGTGGGGCGGTGAAAGCCGGCCTGGTGACTGCCCAGGAGAACTTGCTCTACCATCAGCTCAACGACATCCGCATCAGTGACCAGGATGACCGGCGCCTGAAGAAGGAGCCGCCCCCTCTCCCTCCAAACATGACATTTGGGATCCGGGCACGGTGAGGTGGCTGGCAGCCAGGGCTTCATCCCTTGAGGGGTGGGGGTACCAGCTGAATCAGGGACAAGGTCGGAGGCTGACAGGGAAATGGAGCATCCTGCCAGCCCCACTCTCCTCTCCCCAATGACTGTCTCTTGTGTGACTTCTGTAGCCACACCCTGAATCCTGCTGAGCTGGGTCCTGGCCTTACAGCGGGTACCCTGTAGGGCTGTGCACAGGTCACCCACTTTCCCTTGATCAACAAACAGTGACTGAGACGTGTCCCTGGACCAGGCCCAGTGACTCATCTCTGTAATCTTAGCACTTTGGGAGGCCCATGTGGGAGGATCGCTTGAGTCCAGGAATTGGAGACCAGGCTGGGCAACGTGGCAAAACCCCGTCTCTACAAAAAAATTTTAAAAATTAGCTGGGCATTGTGGCATGTGCTTATAGTATCAGTTACCTGAGGGCTGAGGTGGGAGGATTGCTTGAGCCCAGGAGGTCGAGGCTGCAGTGACCCGTGATTGTACTACTGCACTCCAACCTGGGCAACAGAGTGAGACCCTGTCTCAAAAAAAAAAAAAAAAAAAGGCCTGTCTCTGTCTTCATGGGGCAAGAGAGGGGAGAGCCTGCTAAGTTACCCAAGCACAGCACCACCCTAAGGAAGCCACGAGAGAGGCTCTGGAGCCTGGGCTCAAACCTGGACTCTGGCCATGACTGGCCGTGGGATCCTTGCCCCAGCTTCCGCATCTGTAGAATGGAGATAAGAGCAGCACCTGTTTCGCCGTATGCTGAGGTTTCAGTGACGTAACGCATACAAAAACCTGAGCACAGGGCCTGGCCTACAGAAGGTGCTCAATAAATGTTAGCTAGTGTTCATGTTAAGATATGATGTAATGTGAGTTGTAGATCCAAGAGCTATGAAATTTTTTAAATTTTTTATTGAGGCAGTAAAAGGCACAAATCATGGAGTTTTCAGCTTAATGCAATTTTACAAATGGACACACTCAAGTAACTACCACTAAGATAAAGATATAGAATAAATCCGGCACCCCAGAAAGTTCCGGCACACCCCTGAGAAAACAGTTCTATTCGATTCTTCCATCCCCTGAGAAATGATTGTCCGGTGGCCCCACTGTCACCACAGGTTAGATGACTGGCATGCACATCCCAATGGGTCCACATCCTCACCATTGTCAACAAGGGCACGACTGGCTTGGCGCTTAGATCAGCTCCCTAGTGCTAATGAGGGCCCACAGGCCACACACAAGTAAATGGAGGGAGATGGGGGGACACCAGCAGAAGAGCCACACGTCCCATCCAGTCAATGCCCCGTCTTCTTCTGACTGTCCTATAGAAACCAGCCAACTGCTCTCTCTTCTAACAGAATTGGCCCGTCCCAAGCCACCTTCCACGTTACTCTAGAGTTATCTTGCGAACACACAGATGAAATGAGCCAGATGTGACCCATGTTCCAACCCTGGCACACAGGACATTCTATAAAAGCAGAACGTAGTTGCGTTTAATCAAAACTCACTCATGGCTCACGTGATTGGAAAGTGCAGGGATGACTTCAGGCATAGCAGGATCTAGACAGTCAGGCAACGTCATCAGCAACAGGTCTCTGTTTCTTGGCCGTGCTTCCTGATTTTGGCTCCATTCTCTGAGACACTTCTTCCTCACCTGCAAATGGCCAGCAGCAGTTCTATTCTGGTTTTCTCTTAACAGCCCAGTGCAAAGGGCATTGGTGTGACCTTGAGTTCAAGACTCTTTGGGCCAGCTCGGGGTTACATGACTTTTTTTTTTTTTTTTTTTTCCCAGACAGTATCTCTGTTTGTCCCCCAGGCTGGAGTGCAGTGACACCGTCTCGGCTCACTGCAACCTCTGTCTCCCTCCCAGGTTCCAACGATTCTGCTGCCTCAGCCTCCCAAGTAGCTGGGACTACAGGTGTGCACCACCACGCCTGGCTAATTTTTGTATTTATAGTAGAGACGGGGTTTCACCATGTTGGCCAGGCTGGTCTTGAACTCCTGGCCTCAGGTGGTCCACCCGCCTTGGCCTCCCAAAGTGCTGGGATGACGGGTGTGACCCACGGTGCCCGGTTACATGACTATCTTCTACTCAACCGCTGTGGCCAGGGCTGAGGTGCCAGGCCTGGGTCATGTGTCTGCCTCCGAGCCAATGGCTGAGGCCAGGGGAATCGGAAGCCTGACTGGCCTGGTCTGCCAGGGGAATCGGAAGCTTGGCTGGCCTGGTCTGATGATGCACCCTTTCCTGGAGTCAGGGGTGAAATCAGTCCCTGCAATCCACATGGGCTGATGGTGGAAAAGACGTACAGACCAGGGTTCTGTTCCAGGAGGGGAATGGATGCCAGGCAGGCAGCAGGACTGTCCAGCCCTTTCCACATCACGGCACAAGCTGGTCATTAGTACAAAAATGACCAATATTTGTGCATTGCACCGAACAAATAAATAGAAGCAACTGCTCCCAGACAGTAGTGGGCTTCTTGCTATCTGGAGCCCTGTTCAGTGGCCTGTGACTGACAGAGGCAACATCTTAGCCCATCTGTGTGGCAGCATCCAGGCCGGACCTCATTCAAGGCCATTGACATTCCATCCCTAGCCTGTCGTTCCAGTCTCCCCTCTTGCCTCTCCTGGACTAGGTGCCTTCCTCTGACTGCGCCATCATATATATATATATATATATGTGTGTGTGTATATATATTTTTGGGTGGTAGTTCCTTCTTTTTTATTTTTTCTAATTTTTTATTGTGGTAAAATATACATAAGATTTATCATCTGAACCATTTTTAAGTATACAATTCAGTGGGAGCGATTACATTCACGTTGTTGTGTGACCATTACCACCATCCATCTCAAGAACTTTTTCATCCTTCCAAACCGAAACTCTTTCCCTATTAAACACCACCCCCCCAGCCCCCGGCACCCACCATTCTACTTTCTGTTCCTATGAATTTGACTACTCTAGAGATCTCATATGAATGGAATCATGCAACGTGTGGCTTTTTGTGTCTGGCTTATTTCGTTTATCGTAATATCCCCACGGTTCATCCATGTTATAGCGTGCATCCGAATCTCATTCCTTTTCAAGGCTGAGTCATGTTCCCTGTGCGTATAGACTGCGTTTGGTTGACTCTTTCATCCACTGATGGACGTTTAAGTTGTCTCTACCTTTTGGCTATTGTGAATAATGCTGTTGTGGAGGTGGATGTACCCCTGTCTGTTCCAGTCTTGCTTTCAGTTCTTTTGGGTGTAGACCCTGTAGTGGGATTATGGGATCAGGTGGTAATTGTGTTTTAAGTTTCTGGGGACCCGCCACGCCGCTGTCCACAGCATGTGCTGTGTATGCCCTTGTATGCTTCTCCCAGCATCCTACTCGTGGGAAAGAACCCTGAGGGGAATGAGTCGGTGGGAAAACCTACGCATTCTTCAAAGTTCAGCTCAGCATCGCCTCTTTGGTAAGTTTTCCACCTCTCATGGCCTCAGGCATGTCTGTCTCCAGAAATGCATTTCTATGCACCAGCCCTGAAACCAGGAAGGTGACACTAGAGACACATTGGAAAGTCACTTCGGGGCTGGATTAATGAACTCCTGTACATCATCCTCCCTGTACCTTTGAAATCGTCCCCCAGGTGGGTCCCCCAAGGCATCTCCTGTGACTTTTGCTGCTGACCCGACTTCTCTTCTCAGCTCTCAACACATGTGCCCTCCCTTGCCCTGTTCTTACAGGCTGCCTGCGGCAGAGAGGAGCCCCTGTTCCTGGTCCGTGCTGTGCACTAGATTACTAGATCAGTCCATGCTGGTGACCAAGTGTCTCAAACACAGCGTGGTGGCAGGAGAGGGGCCCTGGGCCGGGAGTTGGCCTGGGATGCTAGTTCCAGCTTTGTCACCAACTCTCCACATCACATTCCCCCCCAGGGCTTCTGTTTCCCCATCTGTAGACAGGGGGCTGCACTAGTAACACACATACTCATCACAGCACTCTGTGATTCTCAGGCTATGTTGTGCCTCCTCAGCTTGGCTCTAAAGCTTCATGCCTAATTATTTTCATGGTCATAAAAACCCTGTACCAGAGGTGGGCAGGATTCCTGTCCAACTGAGGCAGGCAGAGGTTAATTGACCTCCCCAAGTTCACACAACCTCTTCATGGCAGGGCTTGGCCTGGATTCTCAACCTTTAGTATGTTTATATTTAAAAATAGAGCCACGCGCAGTGGCTCACGCTTGTCATCCCAGCACTTTGGGAGGCTGAGGCGGGTGGATCATCTGAGGTTCAGAGTTCAAGACCAGCCTGGCGAATATAGTGAAACTTCGTCTCTACTGAAAATACAAAACAGAGTCTGGCGTGGTGGCGTCCATCTGTAATCCCAGTGACACAGGAAGCTGAGGCACGAGAATTGCTTGAACCTGGGAGGTGGAGGTTGCAGCGAACCAAGAACATACCACTGCACTGCAGCCTGGGTGACAGAGTGAGACTCTATCTCAAAAAAAAAGAAAAAGAAAAATAGAGAAGATTGGAACACAAAGGACACTGGGGATCACCTGGTTCAAAGCCCTTATTTAAAACAGGAGAAAATAGAAAGAAGTTCAGAGAGGTGAAGAGAGCTTCCCAAGGTTGCACAGCGATTTGTTAACTGAGCCAGGTCTGGAGTCCAGTTGTCAGGCTCCCCATCCAGTGCTCCTCACTCTGTGTCCTACTTCCTTGGAACCAACGTGCAGCCGGAACACCCACAGCTTCTCATCCTGGGGCCGGGGTCAGCTGAGCTCAGAAAGGACAAGCACTATCATCCAGCTCTCAATACAGAATCTTAAATTGCTATAAAACCGAGTGGCCACAATTCCAGGGAACGGACGTGATGAAGTGCTGGCTATATCCTCTGTGATGGTAAATGGGCTTTGCATATGCAAATTGAATGGATTTTAAAATGGTATTTAATGACAATTTTCGTAGCAGACATTAACATTAATTGCACAAAAATGAAAATGCTGCATTAGGTTGCTGTTAGCAGCAAATATCGTGGCCATAAAGCTTTATCTTTATCAACAGCAGCCCTTTCTGATGTGACGGGCAGCTCCGCAAATTGCAGGCAAAAGGGCTTTTATGGAGCAGAAATATCCCCCAAAGCAGGCCCAAATCAGCATCAATTTCGCTTTATTTCTTCGTAAATGGAGGTTAAATGGCTGCTGGAAAAGCTTTTACTGAGATGCCCAACCTGCGTGGAAAGCCTCCACCTTGTAGCATAAATGCAGAGGAACGGTGACAAAATCATCGCCCCGCTCCCTAATGGGGCTATTACTTTAAAGTTATGGGGCCAAGGCCCATTTTCTAATGATCACCTTTTACAAGCCTCAACTGTATTTATTTCTTTACTTTAAAAGCATGTTAAAACACCAAATCCGATTACACCCGACAGAGGAGGGGTTGGGGCAGTTTGGTCCCATAAATAAATAAAACAAAACAAAAACAAAATGAGTGTTATTTACTCACCATTACAGATGTGTTAAAAAAATAAAGTCCCACCTCAGACTGAATCCACTGAAGCTGCCTCTAAGCTAGGATGCTAATGAGCAGAGGGGTGGTGCCTGCCACCCTGTGAGCTACGATTCTGACCACAGTCAGCCCCCCGGCCCCCACCCACGTCTAGATTTGCAATGGGCAAATGAATTGTGGTGAGGGGTGCACCCCCTCTTCTCCACACGTCTCTGAATCTATGCATTCGGCCTCAATACCAGATGGGATGCAACACCAAATTTCGATGATTCAATTACTTCCTTCCCAGTTATCCTATTTGGTGACAACCCACACCGATTTGTTGCGGGTTGTCACTAAATCGGAAGGGTGCATTTCAATCCGGAAGCCTCTGTGACTCGCAGGAAGTGGAGACCTGAGGAGTTACCTGGAAAATAGGGGTCGTGTAGACGTGGGGGCAGACTGGGGGCTGTGGCCTGATCAACCCATACAGGAGTTTCGCTGGTGCAGTGATTAAAGAAAAAAAAAAAAAGGTTGAGTTGCCACGTTTTTAAAAAAGTAGGGAGACTTCGTATAAATACCTGGATTTCCTACTTCCCTTGAAAAAACAGAAGTCTGGGCAAGTGGAACTGCGCTCTGCCGTGCTCTAGGGGCTGGGCCTGAGGGGCAGCGTCCCTTTGGACAGAATCCATGGACCGTTTATCCCAGTCCTCACCCAGACTGGCTTCTCTCATTTTTGTTACCTGCCTAGTCCAGGTAGGCACTGAGTTTGGAACCACTGGTGTAGACGGATGGTCTCGATCCCTCAGCTAACTGCGGCTTCTTTTTGTCCTCTGATGACAGTATGAGCCACCAATAACAAAAGCTGCTCTGCATCGATCTTAAACATGGAGGCATCTTTCGCACATAAGTGTTAACCCTTACGTCCTTCCTATGAGGCAGGTATCATTCTGCACACTTTACAGGCCAGCAAAGGGAGGGCAAGGGCCCTCCCCGAGGCATTACAGCGCAGAGCCTGGATTTCTACCCAGTCTGGCGGCTGGCTTTGAAGACCACACCTCTAGGATCAGGCAGCCGGAAAGAGCCCTGGTATTCTCTCACTGCTGTTTCACTGTCAAATCCCAGAATTCAAGTCAGGGAAGAATTTTAAATTCTCATCACCAGCGTGTAGGGCCCTCACACATATCTCAAAGCACGCTGTGACCCGAGGTCCGTAAACGGATATGTCTGGAGGCCAGAAATGTAACTATTAAAGACATGCTTAATTATTGATGCATTTTAATAAGTGTTTGCAAATGTTCACATGCCCTCGGCACATCTTAATTGTTACTGCTCCTAATTGGCCCAGCATTGTCGATTATGATGAGTCAGGGATGGCGGGGAGGGGAGGAGCAGGGAGGGCCTGGCCGCAGCTGGTGCTCCTAGTGGACTCTGGGCACCCTGGGCTCTGCCACTGCTCTGCTTGGGAGCCTGTGCCACACTCAAGACACATGCTAGCAGGAACATCCATCAGTCAGTCAACCAGCAAACAGCCCCTTGCGCATCAGTGTCTGACATGGGCCAGATGGAAGGTGGGAAGACCCCACTTTGCACTAACAATGGCAACTATGTGTTATTATTACTACCACAGGTCAGACACTGTGCCGAGGTCCTCAGAAGCATCCTCATTAACTAACTCTGAATAGCTCAGTGAGTACGAAGTTAGCTTAAGTGAGTACAAGGTTGTAATGCTTCTATCCCCATTTTACGGAAGAAGAGACAGAGGGTCTGAGAGGTGAAGTCATTTGGCTGCTCTGCAGTGTGAGGAGGGTTAGTGTAGCCTAAATGCCTATGACAGTGACCAAGGGTCTGATCTGCCTCCCTGAACAAACACAGGGGTGGAGGTGACACGGGCAGAGACTCTGCTTATGTTTTTCCAGCACTAGAAGGGGGATGAGACAGGATTCTGTGTAAGGCCATCCTGTCTGGATTTTTCTTAAAGCTTTAGAACTTAATCTGAACAGATCCAAAGAACCCACTGAGCTTCCCCTTTCTGGGTCACTTCCTTCCCTTTCACATTCAGTGGCAACCACTTCCTGATAAACTCAAACTTCTTGTCAGGGCATCCAGAACCTTCGCCACGCTGGATGCTCCAGGCCTGCTTTTCTCACCCCAGGATCTCTGGTGCTGACCACAGTACCTTTGCAGAGGAGGACCTCGTGGAGTTGCTGAATGAGTGCATGAACAAATGGCCACATTGGGGTCCAAATATAAAGCCAGTTGCCACGTGCAACCTCAGTAGCATCCTCAGATCAGCACTAATTAGCCTGGTCGACACCCCCAGTCCTGGTGCTGAAAGCCTTCGGACCATAGAAACATAAGAAACATCAGATAAGCGGGAGATGCTGCTGGCCCAGCCTTCTGTCTGCAGCCGCTGCTGGTCCTGCTATCAGATGCATCATCAGCCTGACGCTGACAAATGTGAAGGATGCAGGAAATTTTACAGGCTGTTAAAAAAATGTTTGCTGCCTGACAGGTTTTTTGAATCTCTCTGCCAAGCTGATTTATTTTACAAATTTACAACGGGCCCATCAATCACTCTAGGTTATTTTGTTCCTCCTGGATCCGATGGCCAAAAAAATCCAAGCCACCCACCCAAACTCCTATAAAATAATAATAAGCCCCTTCCCTAGCAGCCATCCCAGAGATCCGAGGCAGCTTCTGAAGGGCGAGACCGCGGCTGCGTTTATTGGTGTCCTGAAACCCGGCTGAATGAAACCTGGTCTGACCACAAGGGGGCGCATGTGGATCTCGCAAGGACTCCTGGGCCTCGGAGAGGGCCTGAAATGTACATTGCCCCCCAGCAAAGCCAAGTTTTTCCTGTCCCCCGCATAATCTGCTCCCTGGCACTGACTGCGACTGTCGTGAATACTCCTCTGCTGTATGTCAGGTCCCACAGCGCAGGGAGAATGTCGGTTTCATCCATCATTGCATCGTCAGCATCCAACACAATGTCTAGCACATAGTGAGCACTCAAATATGGTCTGGGGCCCTTTAAGACTTTGAGACAGTAGTCGGAAGCAAAGAGACAGTGCATCTGAGACCTAGAGAGGGGACGGTATAGCCAGAGATGACACTTAATAGACTCCACTGTGATCCCCGCTCCCCACCCCCATTGATGTTATGAGTCTGCAGTGCCGTGAGGCTGCCTCAAAGAATGAATGTGTTCCTCGGCCATGTTAATAGAGGTAGCAAGTTCAGAACAAAGGAGGTGACCTCCTTGCTCTTTTCTGCAGCTCAGGCCATACTTGTAGTATCAAGCTCAAGAATGGAGGACATCATACATTCAAGGGAAGGTTCATATACAGGAAATGGTCTAGAAGGGAGCCATCAGGATGATAGGTGGGAGCGGGGAAGGTGTGCACTGTGTACAAAGAACAGGAGAAGAGATGAGGTCCTCCTAGCTGGATGTGAAAAGATGCGGCAGAGACACAGCAGCTGTCCATAACCCTCTGAAGCCCTGGGATTAGGACAATGGAGGGGTTTTGCCCCCAGAGGCTTCAGAGAACAAAATGAGGACCAGAGTGTGTGTTGGAAGGCGGCAGTCTTCATAGCTGACACTTTCTGGGCCCCCACTGAGTGACTGCTGCATGCAACCCTGAGCCCTGTACCTCATCTCATTAAATACAACTCTACCAAGTAGAGACTATCAGCCCTGTTCTACAGATGGGGAAACTGAGGCTCAGAGATAGTCACTTGCCCAAAGTCTCCTGGCTAGTTGGAGGCAGCACCAGGATTTGAGCCAAGTCTCCTTCCAGGGGGGCTGTTCATATCCACAGGCCGCATGCTTCCAGGAGGCAGAGCAAGGCCCTGGGCGAGGAAGCCATTTCTCATCCTGAGCTCCGTCCACCATGGTGCCAGTGGCCTGGCGCGGAGGCGAGTCCTCAGCAGCGAGATGGTGGCTACGAACAGCAGTTACAGCAATCAACGGCCAACGCTGATGAGCACCTACTGGGGCCTGGCTTTCCACAGAGCAACTGGATGAATCCTCATTGCAGCCCTGTGTGGTGGGCGCCCATCACCTCTATTTATCCATGAGAAAAGGAAGGCATGGTGAGGGTCTGTCCCTCAGCAAGAGGTCGCAGGTGGTGAGTGGAGGTGTGGGGGCTCCGTCCAGGCAGCTTACACCAGGACCCTGGCCCTTAGTGGCCTGAACAGGTTCTTTTGGGAGGTGGAGGCATTGCCTGGCTGCCCAGCCTGGGCTACCTCTGCTGGGGCTTTGGGAGCCCCCTGAACTGAGTCTGACAGAGGTCCCCTCCTCCTCAAGGCCTGCCTGCTTCTATGGGCCTGGATCTCCAAGGAGTTTTGTTAAAAGGGGCCCAGGCTGAGGGCCAGGTTTGCTTGGTGGCTCACACCTGTAATCCCAGCACTTTGGGAGGTCGAGGCAAGTGGATCACTTGAGGTCAGGAGTTCGAGACCAGCCTGGGCAGCATGATGAAACCTCATCTCTACTAAAAATACAAAAATTAGCCAGACATGGTGGCGGGTGCCTGTAATCCCAGCTACAGAAAGGCTGAGGCACGAGAATCACTTGAACCTGGGAGGTGGAGGTGGCAGTGAGTCAAGATTGCACCACTACACCCCAGCCTGGGCAACAGAGCAAAACTTCGTCTCAAAAAAAAAAAAAAAAGTGGGAGATGGGCAGGGAGCCATAACTGGGAGAGGTAGCAGCCTGGGGCCCCCATCTTTTTCCCCTTCTACTCCCAGGAAGCCCAGCCTCCCTGGGGCCCCAGCCTGGCTGCTCTTGATCCACCCTTTTCTCCCTCCCCAAACTCCGGCTGCTTCTTCCTCCTTCATGGGGGCTTTGTCGCCAGAGCCAGGACACGGACATTTTTCATGCTTTGCCTTGTTTCCCTTTCAGCTCTCCTGTGGCCCGGACAGAGATTTATTCGCGGCCTGACACTCGTGGCATCCCAAGCAGTGAGGGCTCAGGGAGGCGCTGATGGGCCCATAATGGATAGGGCCGCCACTCCCCCGGGGCCTGGCCAGGCCCGAACCCCATCCATCAGGAGCAGCTCGGTGCCAAGGTCAGCACTAACGAGGCTGGCCCGGCTGGTCCCCCTCGGGGCCTCCCAGGTTGCATCACACATGCTCTGCTCTGCCTTTGATTTTTCCAGAGCTGGGCCTCGCCTGTGTCGGGGGAGGGGCAGAGTGAAAGCCCTTCTGGGAGCCAACGTTGGAGTCCAGGGTCGGGAGTCCGGCTCGGTGCCTGGCCTGGCCATGGGCCTCTTATCGCCTCTACAGCCTCCACAGCCTCCAGCTCACGACACCATCGGAGGGGTTGCTGGGGTGAGGTTGGTTTAGCTCATTCTGGGACACACGGCACGGAGGAGACGGTGCTGCTGTGAGCCAGCCGGCACCTCCCTGACACTGCCTGAAGAACCAGGCGTCAAGCCCAACACATCAGCCCACATCCCACTGTGGCAAGGGACCCCGTAAGCAAAAATAGTCACAGAATGAGCACGTCATGCAGAGGAGCGGTGAGCCCAGCCAGGACGAGCTGCAGGCAGGCCCTGATCAATCCCGTCGGAGGCCGATCATCTCGTCGTGCGGAGGAGCAGTGAGCTCACAGGACAGAGTTGCAGGTTGGGCCCCATCAGTCCTGTTGGAGGCCAGATGGGAGTGGCTGTTCAGGCTAGAAACCCCTGGAGCCTTGCGTTTGTTTTGATGAATTAATAGTGCCAGCTTCTGGGGCCAGACACCATGCTGGGTGCTTCATACACATCAACTCAAGAGATCCCCAGAAGGGCTCTAAGGTAGCAACTGACTCTCTTATCCCCAATTTACAGACAAGGAAACCAAGGCCCAGAGACACCTGTACACAATCACGTGGTCGCAAAGGGGTCACGCTGGGATCTGATCTCAGAACCCACATTCGTTACCTCCGGCCAATGCTGAGAGTTCATTTAGGGCTCACCTGTGCTGGGCATTGTGGTGCTGGGTGTTTGGGATACAGAGAAAATAAAACACAAAACAAACCAATATGCAACCGACCGGTATAACAGCAAGGCAGTGCACGCTGTTTCTAGTGGGCAGAGGACCCAGGAGAGAGGGCACAAGGGTACCTTTGGGTCTGCTGAGACTTCACTCTGACTCCCCCAAGCTAAACCTCCTTCAGTCCCCTGAACTCCCTCCCTCCCCACGTTTCTCTGGACTCACATATGCTTTTCCCTCTGCCAGGGACACTCGTCCGCCACCTTGCCTGGGTGAGGCCTCACCATCCTTCAGACACTCCTGTGTCCCTTGCCTAGACAGGCCACCCTGTGTGGCCACTGCCTGCAGACCTGACCATCTCCCCCAGCACACTCAGTGGGGCCGGTCTGGTGTTACTCATTCCTCCTTCCCCAGTGCCTAGCGCGCGCCTGCCTGGAATGTGGTAGGTGCTCGGTAATCGCTTGTTGACTGGCTGAGTGAGAGGGAACAGACTGCTCAAATGCAGTGCATCCTGGATATTGGGAACAGGCAATATTCTAGTGCCAAGAGCACATGAGGCAGCCAACTCTTTCCTGGGCCCGACTCTTGCAGGGCACTGAGCTTCGGCTATAGGAGCTGTTGAAAATCATCGTTTGTTAATTTCCTGGGGTTTCTGAAACAAATTACCACATACTTGATGGCTTAAAATAACAAAAATGAAACGGCCGGGTGCGGTGGCTCACGCCTGTAATTCCAGCATTTTGGGGGACTGAGGCGGGCGGATCACCTGAAGTCAGGAGTTCAACACCAGCCTGACCAACATGGTGAAACCCCGTCTCTACCAAAAATACAAAAATTAGCTGGGTGTGGTGGCGCACGCCTATAATCCTAGCTTCTTGGGAGGCTGAGGCAGGAGAATCGCTTGAACCTGGGAGTCGGAGGTTGCAGTGAGCCGAGATCGCGCCAGTGCACTCCAGCCTGGGCCACAAAAGCAAAACTCCATGAAAGAAAGAAAGAAAGAAGGAAGGAAGGAAGGAGAGAAGGAAAGAAAGAAAGAAAAGAAAAATGGATCCTTTCCTAGTTCTGGAAGCCAGAAGTCTGAAATCAAGGTGTTGGCAGGGCCACACCCCCTCTGCAGGCTCTAGGGAAGGGTCTCCCGCCTCCTCCGGCTCCTGGTGGCCCTAGGTGTTCCTTGGTATCCCTTCAGCCACTGCTGCCTCAAACTTCACGTGGCTGTCTCGCCTGGATCTCTGTCTTCTCTTCTGTCTCTTACAAAGATACTTATCATTGGGTCTAGGGCTCAGCCAAACATCCCCAGATGATCTTATCTCAAGATCTTTAACATCATTACATCTGCAGAGACCTCTTTCCCAAATAAGGTCCAATTTACAGACTGGAGGGGGGTTAGGATATGGACACATCTTTTGGTGGTGGAGGGGAGACCATTTAGCCCACTATAATCATGGAAGCATCTTAACACAAATGAAGTCAGAGCATCCTGCATTTTAGGTGTCGTTGGGTTTTGAGAAAATGATCTTTAGAATGTTAATTTTCCAATGACTTCCCTGGAGTCTTGCCACCTGTTGGCCCCTTAACGTTTTTGTGAAAAATACAGAAGGGGTTTGTAATCAGTCAAAAGATGATAGGAATAGGCCGGGCGCGGTGGCTCACACCTGTAATCCTAGCACTTTGGGAGGCCAAGGCGGGCGGATCATCTGAGGTTAGGAGTTTGAGACCAGCCTGGCCAACATGGCGAAACCTTGTCTGTACTAAAAATGTAAAAATTAGCCGGGTGTAGTGGCGGGCGCATGCAATCCCAGCTACTTGGGAGGCTGAGGCAGGAGGATCACTTGAACCTGGGAGATGGAGGTTGCAGTGAGCCGAGATAGTGCCCCTGCACTCCACCTGGGCAACAAGGGTGAAACTCTGTTTCAAAAAAATAAATAAATAAACAAAGATGATAGGTATAAATGCTTTTATGAGTAGCAAGTATTTTATTTTTAAATTAAATTTTGTTTTTTATTTTTTTATTTTTATTTATTTATTTTTTTTGAGATGGAGTCTCGCTCTGTCGCCCAGGCTGAAGTGCAGTGGCCGGATCTCAGCTCACGGTAAGCTCTGCCTCCTGGGTTTAGGCCATTCTCCTGCCTCAGCCTCCCGAGTAGCTGGGACTACAGGCGCCGGCCACCTTGCCTGGCTAGTTTTTTTTTTTTTTGTATTTTTTAGTAGAGACAGGGTTTCACCGTGTTAGCCAGGATGGTCTCGATCTCCTGACCTCGTGATCCGCCCATCTCGGCCTCCCAAAGTGCTGGGATTACAGGCTTGAGCCACTGCGCCCGGCCATATTTTTTATTTGTAATTTAAAATATGGTGTATATGTTTATGGGGTACGTGGGATGTTTCCATACCGGCTTGTCATGTGTAACAATCACATTGTGGAGAGTGGGGTCTCCAGCTCCTCAATTCTACTCTTTCAGTTATTTTAAAACGTGCAATTAAGTTCTTATTGACGGTGGTCACCCTGTGGTGCTATCAAGGGAGCAAAACCTTTTAACCAATCCTTTCTTTTGTGTTTACTAGAAAACTTTCCAAACAAATAGAAAAGTTCAGAAGCAGCCCAACTAACTCCCGCGAACCCACTACCTGGATTTAGCGAATGTTCACCATCTGGCCGCTTTCACTTCTGATCCTTTCCTTTAATATTAAAGAAACAAAATGTGACACACACAGTCTGAAGCTCCTGGGCACCCCTTCCTAGCCTCAGCCCCTCCCCGTCTTCCCTGAGGACCCTCCCGAGGTTGGAGCACGCATGCTTTCCACCCAGCGTGCCCAGTTTTGCTCTGTCATTAGCGATCCATAAATCACAGGGACTCCTGAGTGGGGTCCTGTGTCCTGGAGGTCACTCTGCACAGTGACTCGCTCATCTCATGACACACATTTGCAGCATCACCCTGTCCCACTGTCTGAATCGTCCGCCACAGGTGTACCCATCTCTCTACTGCTAAAGTGTTCCTCGTGTGCCCCCATGACAAGGCCCCCGCAAGTACCCTGGCACACCTGGTGCCCCTGTGTGAGGGTCCTGGGGGTTGATGTCCACCAGCAGAGCTGCTGACTGGAATGAGACCTGCTCTGCCTGTGCCGACGACCCCAGTTGTTTCGGATGCTGGCCCCATCTGCCCTCCCATCTTCTCAACTTTTTCTACCTCCTCTGTGTCATTGACCGCAGGTGACAGTGAGGAAATGACCCCTCCCCGGTGTCACTGACCACGGGTGACAGTGAGGGGACACCTCCTCCCCTGTTTCCCTGACCATGGGTGACAGTGAGGAGACGCCTGCTCCCCAGTGTCCCTGACCACAGGTGACAATGAGGAGACGCCTCTTCCCCTGTGTCACTAACCACGGGTGACAGTGAGAAGATGCTCTCTGTCCTCCTGGTCAGGCAAAGGGTGGGTACCAGTGATCACCTTGGAAAAGGGGAAACTGAGGCCCACAGGTGAGGCTCTCCGCTGAGTTACACACACTTGTTGAGAATCTAGTTTCCTAACACCTGGTCCGTGGCCTCTCTGCCATCCTCACTGCCTCCGGCAGAGGTGCCCACCTGGGACTCACCTTTCTCCCCCGGTGCCAGGATCCTCTTGCCCAGTCGGTTTCTGAGTGGCCTGGCGGATCTCTCGTTCTCAGCCCTTTCCATTTCGGCTTCACTGAGCGCTGCCTTCCTAGCCGCCTGCTGCCTGCACTGGTGCCGGAACTGCTAATTGAATTCACCCTTGTGAAAAATGTTAACACATTGCAAATGACCTCTCAGACAGATTCAGAAGTCAGGCATGTGCTGCTAACCAAGCATCCCGCGTCATTAGCTTTTATGTTGGATCCACAAACAATTAAAAAGTAGCCACAAGCCCGGAGGTCCTCTTCTCTAATTAGCTCTAAGAGCCCTGCTAGGGAGACAGGCGGGGCCTCAGTTCCACCCCTGTTCCTAGAAGAAACAGGCCCTGGAGCCGAGGGGTCAATTAAGAAAAAGGCAATGAGGGGATGAGAGTGGTCCAAGGGGTACAGCAGTCCCCGGGGGGCCAGAGCTCAGCCCCCCAACCCGCCCCAGCTCTCTGCCAGGAGGACAGAAGTGCTGGTGGCCAGCAGGTGGAGGGCCCCCTGCCCGGGAAAGGCTCGGAGCTGGGACTCTCAAAGGGTGCCAGGGAACACGTGCGCCAGAACCACTTGGCGGGGGTGAGGGAGGCACCCTTGTTAAAATGTAGATTCCTTGCCCTCCCCCACAGGCCCAGAGAGCCAGAGTGTCTGGGGGTGGAGGGTGACATCTCTGCTTTCACTAAGCTCTTTGTTATTCACCCTTCAGACAGAGAACCCCTGCCTGACATTCTGAAGGAAGCAGAGACTGGGAAACGCAACTTCTTATCCAGGCTGAGGCCTGTGTCTTTGGGTCCAGGGCAGCTGGACCTGAGGGCTGACACCTCCCTCCCAGGGCTGCAGGAAGACTCTGGGGCCCCTGGGCACACTTACCTTCCTGTGTCCCTTCCTCTTATTTTTTTTTAAAAAATCTATTTTATGGTTATGTTAGTATAAAGATGAATATAATCCAGGCGGAATTATTTTTATATTTTTCTGATTTTGAGAGAAATTTAAATATTTTAAGAGTCCCTAAAAGTGTCTTGGGCCCAGGCACAGGACCTCCTGGGCCTGATGCGTGGGCTGGTCCTAGATTTTCCTTTCAGGCCTCATTACTCCCTTCCCTCCTGGAAAGGAGGAATTCCCTCTTCTCTCTCCCCTCCTTGCCTCTCCTGGCACCCCTTTCTGCAGCGAGCAGAGAGAGGATAGAGAACTTGCCTTGAAGCCTGAAGACTCGAGACTCAACACAGACCTCTCCCATTTCCCTGGTGAGGAACTTTGAGCAGGCCACATACTCTCCACGGGCCTCCGTTTCTCCATCTATCAGTGGGATTAACATTCCTTCCACTATAGGAAAAAAAGTTGTGTCAATCCATCAGTGAACAGTTCCTTGGGCTCTTAGGAAGAGAGAGAGGCACCAAGTATTTTTGTTGCTTAATTGGCATAGAACCAGGGTTACAAATTCACGAGCCTGCAGAGGCCTGGCAGATAAAAAGGGACGCTGGCCCTGTGTAAGGCTATAGGGAGCGGTGGGGACTGCGGCAAACTGGGGCGCATACCTGGTCTAAAGTTGGCAGCTCCAGCCAGTTGTGGACACGTAGGAATGTGTGCCAGTGTTACCAGATCATCTAACATCTCAGAAAACAAAGCCAGGCATTTGGACTTTTATGTGAACCTTCTGATTTTTTTAAAAAATATATTGGTTACTTAAGATTTCAAAATGCTACAGGCCAAACTAAGCATGTTTGCGGTCCAGACATGGCCTAGAGTCTGCTATTTGCAACCATTTTAGGGCAGTAGTCACCCGATGCTGATCCTGAGTGAATTATTTAATCTTGTGGAACTCCGGTTTATTTATACATAAAGTGGGGCTCACATAACAGTAGTTCCTGTCTAGTAGGTTTCTTGTCGGGATGAAATAACACAGTCTCTGGAACGTGAGTGCAGTGTGGAAGCGAGGTGGGTGTGGTTCCAAAGGACAAGAGGACGGAGCCTTGTGGGGATGAACTGTTCTGTGTCTTGACTATGGTGGTGGATACATAAAACAACAGATGATTAAATCGCACGGAAATACACACACACACACGCACACGAGTACGGGTGAAATTGGGGAAATCTGAATGACATTGTTGGACTGTATCAATGTATTATCCTGGCCGTGATTTTATTCTACAGTTACCTTTGGGGGAAACAGGCAAGGGGCACGTGGGATTTCTCTGCATCATTTCGTACAAACTGCATGTGAATCTACAATGATCTCCATAAAAGTTTCAGTTTTTTTAAAAAAATGGATTTAGTGGTAGCTTTGGTACCCACAGGCAGTGTTATAATCGCTTGTTAGAAAAAAAACAGCGGTGAAACTATAGGCACAAGCAAAGTGCTCAGTAAACAGCCACAGAAGTCACTTGACAGTCGCATAGCCAAGCCATTCAGGAAGCCTTGGGTGCCAAGGAAAAGGAGAGACACCCCAGCCCTGTGGCACGTGGCTCGGGGCTGTGCAAGAACACGAGGGCGGTCTTCAGAAACCCCACCCGGCAGGTGGAGAAGGTGGGTCTCCCTAGACAGCTCCACTTCTGGGTGCACCTTATGGATCAGGTGTTGATTTTGTATCGTGGAGAGAAGCCCAGCCCTCCAGCCTTCTCCCTCCTCCCAAACCAGCCATCCACAGTCTCAGGCCCAGCCTCAGAGGCCACCATCCGCCCCTCTGTCCCTTCTCAGCTGCGACGGTGCCAGCACCTTCCCGGCCCCTGGGAGCAGCAGACTGCTGGCATATTAGAGATGGATTTTAATTTTATTTTAACAAAATAGCTGTCTCCACTGGAAGAAGCATCAAGAGCCAAATAAGGACCCGTCTTGAGCGGAATCACGTTGAACAGACCTCCGCGCTGTCATTGATTTTCCAGGAAGAAAAAAATCGCCTCTGGCTACTAAACCGAATTAGTAGTCACTGATGACCAATTATTTTAGCCCGCTGTGAACGGAGAGCCGTACTAAAATCCAGTTTGTCAGACCCAAGTCTCCCTTCTGAAACACCTTTCAACAAATGTGTACCTACAGTCCCTCAGAAGGCTCCTCCAGCTTCCTCTCTTCCGCCAAGTTCTCCAGCTCCACAAAGTTTTAATGAGCAGCGAAGATGAAGATGGGTTGCCATGAAAGGGCCCCTCTAATCCACAGAGCACTCCTGGCAGAGCGGAGCCGCACCGGCAAATCAGAGCTGTCAGCCCTCATCCCCCGCACTCACAAAGTGTCAGCCTAATGTTTGCAAATGATAATTTCCATTTCCCCTGCACGTCCCCTGTGCCTGCACCGGAGATCACCCCCTGGTCTGGGGTATCAATCGCAGAGCAGTCAGGATGGGTGTGATGGAACTAATTTGAAGTTTCTGGGAGGCCTATCCCGAGCAGGAGCTGATTTCATCTCATTCCCCCATTTTCCACTTTATGGGACCGAGTTTTGACACGGTTTTGTTGCTAGTGGGCGCGTCCGGCGGTGAGAAACTTTTCTGGGGGGTTCCTGCCAGGTTATCAGCAAATAATTTGTCGTAGCTCTTAGCAGAGGCCTCGTCATCACGACACAGGCTGTTCAGGAGTCCACAGGCAAGTCCAAAGCCCGGCTTTCCGAACAGTAGAAGCTGCAGCTCGGAAGCACTTGCAGCCCAAGTGTGGCTGACCCAATTCCTTCTGCTCCCCGGCCCAGGAGCCCCTCCCTAGACACCAGCGTGGGGCCAGCCCTCCATTCTTTGTCTCTCTGGGCTCTGACGAGCCTCAAAGGCCCGTAGGGCCATCCTGCCTCAGAGCAGCCCGCAGTCCTGCACCCCCACCCCAGTGCCCTGGCAGACCCCTTCAGTATTGCACAGAAGCAGAGACGTTCGCAATCTTGAATTACTTCTGAACGCAGTCCTAAAGATTTATAAGGAACAGTTCTGAGAGCAGCAGATCTCCCTGACTCCTCCAGCCTGTCCTCGGCTTCAGGAACCTCCTCTCATTCGTCTTCAGGAAGGAGTTGCTTCCTTGGCGTCTCCTGGCCTGGCTGGGCTCTCTGTTCTCCAGGGCTACGAGGATCCAGGATCGGCTCTGACATGCTGACTTAACGGCTGATCCTCCCATGAGAGAGAGAGAGAAGGGAATCAAGAGGCCACGTGGCTTGTCCTCTATGCTTGCACCCGTTCTGAAGGATATCAGGGTCACCCCACCTCCATCACTAGATTCCCCAAGGAAAAGCCCATTTCTTCCAAAGACCTCCTCCTGGGCATTGCAGTTGAGGCCACGGGTCCTCAGGAAAGGAGTTTCCAAAGGCTTTGAGTCACTCGGCTTCTCTACTGAGTGTAGACAGTCCAGGCCTAGAGATTTGGAGAGGGCAACCCAGCACCATCCCTGCTCCGGGGAGCTCAGAGCCTGGTGGGAAAGGTGGACCCTGAGCCAACCATTATAAAGAACTTCAGACACCTTCGCACGTGCGAAGTGCAGGCATGGCAGAGTGGGCAGAGCTAAGGGAGGTCTCGAGAGGGGTCCGCCAGGCGAGGGAGAGGAGTCCAGGAGGAGGTAGGGGAGGACTCTGCATTTGGGAGGGGGTAGGAGAGGGACTGAGCTGGAGACCCTTGAGAACCATGCACTCTTAAGGGCAATAGGAAGCCACCGGTTGTGCTGAGAAAGACAGAAACAGACCTGCTTTTTTTTTTTTTTTGAGATGAAGTCTCACTCTGTCACCCAGGCTGGAATGTAGTGGCCAAATCTCAGCTCACTGCAACCTCTGCCTCCCAGGTTCAAGTGACTCCCCTCCCTCAGCCTCCCAAGTAGCTGAGACTACAGGTGCACGCCACCACGTCCAGCTAATTTTTGTATTTTTAGTAGAGACAGGGTTTCACCATGTTGGCTAGGCTGGTCTCAAACTCCTGACCTCAAGTGATCCACCTGCCTCGGCCTCCCAAAGTGGCGGGATTACAGGCGTGAGCCACGGTGCCGGGCCCCAGACTGGCATTTTTTAAAAAGCCTTGGCTCCTATGAGGAGCGGGGGGCCTGGAGATGGGGGCTGTTGCAGGATCTGGGGACAAATGATGGTGTCTGGGAAAGTCTGGGGTCTTATATGAAAATAGCCAGGGTCCCTGGACTTGGCCTCTATCTGCAGCTGGCTTGCTGGGCAGTGTTGTTCAGCCTTAACTGCCCTCTCTTTTGTGAACATTGATTCAAATTCTCTTGGCCGGAGACACTGCAACCGGAAGGGTGGGAGTCCAGGCTTTGCTACTGGAGTGTGCTGTGTGACCCTGCGCAAGCCATTTGACCTCTCTGGGCCTCGCTTCCCATTCCCACCTTTTCCATGCTCATTTAGTGAGGATAAATAATTAAGATCCTCCATGTGAAACCCTCCAGCGCCTCAAAAGAAAGCTGCAGAAAGGACGGCTATAATTGTTACCACAGGGGCTCTCCGCCTGGGGCAAAAATCGTTCATTTTGGGGGTGGGAAAAATGCCTATATTTTCCCGTAAAGAACTACATTTACTTAAAAAACTGAACGTGTTGTAAGGTAGCATCAAAAAATGGTTACGGAAAAAAACAGGAAAAACGGCTCCTAAACATGCATTCTAGAAAAGTCAAGTACACAGGGAAATGCTAGATGTCCCCAGGGCATGATAGGGTAGGGCTGGACCCTCCAGCCAAGGGCGCTCCCCATGGCTCTAGAAAAGCAGGATCACCCCCGGATGCTTTGTGGTGGAAAGCAAACGGCCCAGAGAGTTCTGATCTGATGTTCGGTGTGGATCTGTGCGTGGCAGGTGGGGCTGGGAATGCGTCCTGACCCTGAGTCTGGGGACCAGAATCCATCACCCTCATCACCGGCCACGCAGTCTCAGCCAACTCTCAGGAGTCCTTTTTTTTCTCTATTCTTTGCAAAAGGGTCATATACAACCACTAAGTAAGCTGAAAGATAAAAGTCTCCCTTACCGCATCCCTAGTTCTGCTCCCCTGCCTGAGGCCTCACTGCGGACATCACTGATAGGCTTCTTTCTTCTTCTTCCTTTTTTTTTTTTTTTTGGAGACAGAGTTTCACTCTGTTATCCAGGCTGGAGTGGTGCAGTGGCACAGTCTCAGCTCACTGCAACCTCCATCTCCCGGGTTCAAGCGATTCTCCTGCCTCAGCCTCCCGAATAGCTGGGATTACGGGCACCTGCCACCACGCCCGGCTAACTTTTGTATTTTTTTAGTAGAGACAGGGTTTCGCCAGGTTGGCCGGGTTGGTCTGGAACTCCTGACCTCAAGTGATGCTCCCGCCTCAGCCTCCCAAAGTGCTGGGATTACAGGTATGAGCCACTGCGCCAGCTATCCAGTCTTTTTTTCATCCACCCACGTTTGTGCAGAGGCACCTGTACTGTACGTCTCCTCCCCTGACTTCCTGTTTTACACATGACATGTCTCAGAGATCTCTCTAGCTCATTACACACACAGCCACTTCATTCTTTTTGGCAGTTGCATAATATTTCATCATGAAGGCCGTCGCTTTTACAAATGTGACCAGCTCAGTGAACAACTGGGAGGCACAGGGGGGTCCGAGAACACTTGAGCCCTCGACCGAGGGGCCTGTTCACACCTGCTCTAAGGATCAACTTCTTTCCCAGTCTCTTAGGTGAAACCTCAGGCTTCCTCGGCTTTTCTGGTCACTTCTAATTACAAAAGGCAATCTCCATGCTCTAATTAATGTGCCTAGGCTCAGGTATCATCAATACTCCCAATTTCATTGGAAGATGAATTTCTTTCCTCCGCTGGCTGGCTGCTTGGTGAGAAGCGGGAGGGAGTGAGCTGCGTTCAGGTGTCCGGTTTCTGCCCCGCCACCCTCAGTCCCAGGCTCCAGGATGAATGCAAGCTATTACAAGGTATTACAAGCTATTACAAGGGGCCTTTGCTGTTAATGCATTAGCCTATTTGATTTGGTGCTATTTTACGTAGCATCCTTTTTAAAATTTTCTAATTTTTTTTTAGAGACAGGGTCTTGCCGTATTGCCCAGGCTGGTCTCGAACCCCTGAGCTCAAGAGATCCACCCACTTTGGCCTCCCAAAGTGCTGGGATTACAGGCAGGAGCCACTGCGCCCAACCTACTTTACTTAGTATTCTTTGTGTTTATAAGTGAGACTGACCAGCAGCGTGTATATTCTCCGTGTCTCGGTTGTGATCATAAAATGATTTGGGAAGCTGTTTTAGAAAAAGTTCTGGAAAGTTCTGGAATAGTTTCTATAGCACAATTGGGAGAGCTTGTGTGTAAAAGTACCCGGGGTCAGGCACTGGGGCTCACACCTGCAATCCCAGCACTTTGTGAGGCTAAGACGGGCAGATCACTTGAGGTCAGGAGTTTGGATAAGCCTGGCCAACATGGCGAAACCCTGTCTCTACTAAAAAAAAAAAAAAAAAAAAAAAATTAGCCAGGTGTGGCAGTGCGAGCCTGTAATCCCAGCTACTTGGGAGGCTGAGGCAGGAGAATCGCTTGAGTCGGGGAGGTGGAGGTTACAGTGAGCAGAGATCATGCCACTGCACTCCAGCTTAGGCAACAGAGCAAGACTCCATCAAATAAATAAATAAATAAATAAATAAATAAATAAATAAATAAATGTACCCAGACCTGGTTTGCGAGGCTCTACTAAAGTTTTGTATAAGCACATCAGTCAAATTTGATCTTTTATATTTTCCTGGAAAAATTGCCTAATTTATTTCATTTATTGGCACAAAGTTGTACATGATATTCTCTCAGGCTAATTAAAAAATCAAAATCTGGCCGGGCGCGGTGGCTCACGCCTGTAATCCCAGCACTTTGGGAGGCCGAGGCGGGCGGATCACGAGGTCAGGAGATCGAGACCATCCTGGCTAACAGGGTGAAACCCCGTCTCTACTAAAATACAAAAAAATTAACCGGGCGTGGCAGTGGGCGCCTGTAGTCCCAGCTACTCGGGAGGCTGAGGCAGGAGAATGGCGTGAACCCGGGAGGCGGAGCTTGCAGTGAGCCGAGATGGTGCCACGTACTCCAGCCTGGGCGACAGAGTGAGACACTGTCTCAAAAAAAAAAAAAAAAAAAAAAAAAAAAAAAAAATTCAAAATCTTACCTGCATTTAGGGCAGCTTCAGGTTTTGTGGGATAATAAGCCTGGAGCTTATTCAACTTTGGGGGCCCTCTTTAAGAAAAACAACTCAAAATCATGAATACAAATTCAGGCACAAAACAGAATAATAAATTAGGATGAGAAAAGAAATCAGAACAAATTGCAAATTTAAATTAGCTCACCAATACCACAAACCATAAAAATCCAGGAAAATAACATACTTAAAAAAAAAAAATTAAAGCAGGACACGATGGCTCATGCCTGTAATCCCAGCACTTTGGGAGGCCAAGATGCGCAGATCACTTGAGGCCAGGAGTTGGAGACCGGCCTGGTCAATATGGTGAAACCCTGTCTCTACTAAAAGTACAAAAATTAGCTGGGCATGGTGGTGCACGCCTGTAATATCACCTACTCTGGAGGCTGAAGCACGAGAATCACTTGAACCTGGGAGGCAGAGGTTGCCGTGAGCAGGGATTATGCCACTGCACCTTAGCCTGGGCAACAGAGCAAGACTCTGTCTCAAAAAAAAAAAAAAGAAAAAATCAACACACCCTATATTTATTTATTTATTTATTTTGAGGTAGAGTCTCACTCTGTTGCCCAGGCTGAAGTACAGTGGCATGACCTCGGCTCACTGCAAGCTCCCCCTCCCAGGTTCACGCCATTCTCCTGCCTCAGCCTCCCGAGTAGCTGGGACTACAGGCACCTGCCACCACTCCCAGCTAATTTTTTGTATTTTTAGTAGAGACGGAGTTTCACCGTGTTAGCCAGGATGGTCTCTGTCTCCTGACCTTGTGATCCGCCCGTCTCGGCCTCCCAAAGTGCTGGGATTACAGGTTTGAGCCACCGCACCCGGCCCAGTAATTTTTAAATATTTTTCTATAAAAGTATAAGGCTATTCCAGTCTTTCCGCTAGCAGGCTTGATTGCATTTAAAAAATATTTTACTTTGAAATGATTATAGATCTACAGAAAGTTTTAAAGAGAAAGTTTGTACAGAGAAAGCCCACGTCCTCTTCACCCAGTTCCCCACAATGACAAAATTTCACATAGCTAGATTGCAAAATGAAAACCAAAAACTTGACATTGGTACCACGCACAGATTCCATTCAGCTGCCAATTTCATATGCGCTCATTTGCATGTGTGCGTGTGGGTATGTGTGTGTGCGGTGTATTTAGTTCTTGCAGTTTTATCACATGTGTAGATTCGTGTGACACAATCAAGACACAAAACTGTTCTATCATCCAAAGATCTTCCTCACACCCCCTATAGTGAACTCTGCTTCCCTCTAGTTCCCAATGCCCGGAAAATTTCAAGAATGTTAAATATATGGAATCACACAGTGTGTAACCTTTTGAGGTTGGCCTTTTTTTGCTCAGCATAAAGGCCTAGAGTTCATCCGAGATGTTGCGTGTAGGGAGAGTTCATTCTTTTTTGTTGCTAAGTGATATTCCATGGTATGGATGGAACTGGATCTTCTTCTGGTCTATAGCTTGTCTTTTCGTCCTCTCCTTTTCATTCCTTCATTGAAGAATATTTTTCTTTTCCAGTTTTGCACTGTTACAGCTAAAGCTGCTATGTAGGCTTCAATTACATCTTTAAAGAAAAGAAAATTAAACAAACAAATAATCAAATGTGATGAATATTTGTGAATAAGTTTTTAGGTCAACCTAAGCTTCCATTTCTCTGGAATAAACGCCCAGGAGAGCAAGTATGTGTTTAGTTTTTTAAGTAACTGCCGGCCAGGCGCGGTGGCTCACGTCTGTAATCCCAGCACTTTGGGAGGCCGAGGCGGACGGATCATGAGGTCAGGAGATCAAGACCATCCTGGCTAACACGGTGAAATCCTGTCTCTACTAAAAAATACAAAATATTAGCCGGGCGTGGTGGCGGGCGCCTGTAATCCCAGCTACTTGGGAGGCTGAGACAGGAGAGTCGCTTGAACCCAGGAGGCGGAGGTTGCAGTGAGCCGAGATTGCACCACTGCACTCCAGCCTGGCGACAGAGCGAGACTCTGTCTCAAAAAAAATAAAAAAAAGAAAAAAATAGAAAAAGAAACTGCCAAACAGTTTTCCAGAGTGGCTGTGCCATTTTTCATCCTCACCAGCAGTGCATGGGAGCTTTAGTTTCTATGCCTCCTCATGTGGTAGTGTCATTATGCCCTCTTATTTTAGCTGTACTAATGGGGGCATAGTGATATCGTAGTCTTTATTTGCATTTCTCTAATGGCTACAGATGTTGACTATTCTTTCATGTGTTTGTTTGCCATCCATATATTCTCTTTGATGAAATGCCTCTTCATATCTTTTGCCTATTTTCTTTCTTTCTTTTCTTTTTTTTTTTTTTTTTTGGTTTGTTTGTTTGTGTTTTTGTTTTTGTAGAGAAGGTTTTGCCATGTTGGCCAGGCTGGTCTCAAACTCTTGGGCTCAAGGAATCCTTCCACCTTGGCCTCCCAACATGGGGGGATTACAGGCATGAGCCACCGGGCTAGGCTTTGCCAATTTTCTTTTTCTTTTTTTTGAGATGGAGGGAATCTCTCTCTGTCACCCAGCCTGGAGTGCAGTGGTACAATCTCGGCTCACTGCAATTTCCACCTCCCAGGTTCAAGCGATTCTTGTGTCTCAGCCTCTTGATTAGCTGAGATTACAGGCACACGCCACCACGCCCGGCTAATTTTTGTATTTTTAGTAGAGATGGGGTTTCGCCATGTTGGCCAGGCTGGTCTCGAACTCCTGACCTCAGGTTACCTGCCCCTGTCGGCCTCCCAAAGTGCCGGGATTACAGGCGTGAGCCACCACGCCTGGCCATCAATTTTCTAATGGGATTATTTGGGTTTTTTTTTGTTGTTGTTTTGGTTTGTTTCGTTTTACTGTTGAGTTTTGAGAGTTTTTTTTAATTCTAGAGACGAGTCCTTTGCCAGATATATGGTTTACAGATGTGTTCTCCCTGTCTATAGCTTGTCTCTCCATCCTCTGAACTGGATCTCTCACAGAGCAAACGTTTTTAATTCTGAGGAAGCCCAATTTATCAGTTTTTTTCTTTCATGGATTATATTTTTGGTGTTGAGTCTAACAAACTCTTTACGTAGCCTTCGATCCCAAACATGTTCTCCTATGTTTTCATCTAGAAGTTGTATAGTTTAATGTTTTCTGTTTAAATCTGTGATCCATTTCAGTTAATTCTTGTATCAGGTGTGAGGCTTAGGTTGTGTTTGTTATGTTTGTTTGCTGCGTTGTTTGTTTTGTCCAAGATGTCCAAGGCTCCAGCACCGTTTGTTGAAACGACTCTCCTTCCACCACTGAATTGCAGTTTCCCTCCATTCGCTTCTTTTGGTTTATTATAACTCATATATAGTCTAATTTACAATACCCTGAATTATGAAAAGTTTATCTCCTAAAATTCTGCCTAGTCTTTTTCTCTGTCTCCTTCCCCGCTTCCCTCCTGCTGTGTGTCCTCTCTTTCTCTCTCGGTCTTATTCAACAAGAAATCATTCCTGAGAGCAGCACTGTGCCAGTTCACACCAGACATCAACTATCCCCACCCTCGTGATATTGGTGGCCAATGGCCAAGACCTGCTGTCAATCAGCAAACAAACGAATGAATGAGTGCCCTGTGTGGGAGGGTGCCCGATGAGGGCTGTCCTAGGATGAGCTGGTTGGGGAGGAGCCCTCTGGGGAGGTGGCCTCACTACTGGGACCTGAAGGCAAAGGGGAAGCTGAGTGTGTGCTGAGCGAGAGAAAGAGGGTTCTCACGGCTTGGAAGACCTGGTGGGGGGTGGCATGAATGTCAGGAAGGAGCTGGAGAAGGAGACAGGAGCTGCTGGAAGGGCCCTGTGGCCCGGGCAATGAGTCTGGGCTTAGGCTAAGACATGAGGGGCCATGGAAGGCATTTTAAGCAAGGGGTGATATGATCTGACTTACGTCCGAGATTCTTCCCATGTCAGACCAGCTTCTCCACCTTTGTATCCAAGGTAATGAGCCAGAGCAGAAGCGGGCATAGCCTGCTGGTCTCCTTCAGAGAACCCAGGCTGGGGCCGTCGGGACTCCCAGGGTTTGTCGGTTACTCTCATGCCCCGAGCCCCTTTCCCGGTAATAAGAGCTGCTGGCCGGAGCAAGACGCAGGATGTCAGCCGAGCCCGCAGGAGGGCTGAGGGTGCCTTTGTGGTGGCGATGGATGTGCCAGGGACTGCTGAGAAGAGAGCTTTTCTGTTGTGAACAGCCTCTTGGGGTAGATATTTTCAGATTACGAATCTAGTGTCATTAGAAAACACAGCTATAAATTAGGCTGCTCAGAAGCATGGGGTGCGTAATAATTAAGTAATAAAAGTCACCGCAGGGGTAAAGGAACTGGAAAACAAAGAACCACCATTTGTAGCTGCACCACAGGCTGCTGTGTGAAGGACCTCTGAGCAGGGGCAGCAGCTTGAAGCTGCTGAACCTTTGCTCAGACAGAATCCCAGGCTCAAACAGAATCGCAGCTCAGCTCCGGCCCAAAGAGAGCTGCGTGCAGGGGAGGCAGACTGGCCTAGGAGCACAGTCAGAGGCCAGGGAGTGGATATTTAGTGTCTGCTTTAGCTCTACAGCTGCTCTGGACCATAAGCTGAAACATGTGGAGGAGCCCGGCAGAGAGCAGAGCCAGCCTGGTAAGGCAATAGGGCAGGGTGAGGCCTGGGGCGGAAGGGGAACTTTTATTCAGCGTCAGCCAATTGCTGTAGCCAGGAGTGCAGTGCAGCATTGACAGAACTTACCAAATGTCAAGACACTCCAGGAAGTTGTTTTTTGAATGGAAAAAGTTTTCATTTTTAAGTGTTGACAATGACGTCAAAGTTTAAGACCACCATGCAGGCCACATAAAACGCAGAGTGAGAGGCTCCAGGTCCCGAGCCTCTGGTCCCGAGCTGTGTGACCCTGGGAGCCGCTTTCCCTCTCAGCGCCTCTGTTTCCTCATTCATTTTTTCTGTGAAATTAAGTCACGGGGTAAGTTCTGAGGTTCTGAACCTTTCCTGGGGCATTTGCATCTTTGAAAAACACATAAACCAGGTGCAGTGGCTCACGCCTGTAATCCCAGCGCTTTGGGAGGCAGAGGCAGGAGGATCGCTTGAACTCAGGAGTTTGAGACCAGCCTGGGCAACATAGTGAGACCCCCATCTCTACAAAAAATAAACAAAAAATTAGCCAGATATGGTGGCGCACGCCTCAGGTCCCAGCCACTTGGGAGGCTGAGAACATCGGATAAAAGCTGTGGATCCTCTGCTCAGATGAATGTCTTTACATAGCTGCACAGTAATAATCGCCTGCACCTTCTTGGGACTTTGGGAGGCTCAGAGCCTGGGGTTAGATCATCTCCAAGTCCTTAAGCCTTGAAGCATGAGGCCTGGATGCAGTGCCTTGACCGCCCCACGTGACTGAACCAGAGGTGCCCTGAACAAGACTCCCATGGTGACCCAGGTGCATAGTTTGAGAAACACTGCTCAAAAGGCCCTTTGGCTGTTGAAGACTCTTCCATGCTCCAGTCACTGGCCGTGTTCTGGATACCGCTCAGCGGGAACGTGGTTCCCATCGATGTTTCCCAGCGTGTAGGCTGAGGAACCCCTGCATACAAGTGTCCTGTGGCCGGTGTCACAAATTACCATGAACTCGGTGGCTTAAACAACAGGAAATGATTCTCTCACAATTCTGGAGGCCAGACCCATGAAACAGGAGTCAACAGGCCCCGCTCCCTCCCAGGGTTCTAGCCGAGGACCCTTCCTGCCTCTTCCAACTGCTGGCAGCTCCAGGCGTTCCTTGGTTTGGGGTTACAGGGTAGCTCACATTATATTAGGTTGGTACAAAAGTAATTGCAGTTTTTTTTTTTTTTTTTTTTGAAAGTAATTTGAGGCCAGGTGCGGTGGCTCACGCTTGTAATCCCAGCACTTTGGGAGGCTGAGGTGGGTGGATAACCTGAGGTCGACAGTTCGAGACCAGCCTGGCAAAATGGTGAAACCCCATCTCTTCTAAAAATGCAAAAATTAGCTGGGCATGGTGTTGGGAGCCTGCAGTCCCAGCTACTCGGGAGGTTGAGGCAGGAGAGTCACTTGAACCCAGGAGGTGGAGGTTGCAGTGAGCCGAGATCACACCACTACACTCCAGCCTGGGCAATAGAGCAAGACTCCATCTCAAAAAGAACAAAAGGAAAAGAAAAAGAAGTAATTTGACAGTGCTGGTCTAGAGTCTTGATTACCTTCCAGTTAGTTTACTTTGGGGTTTCTTCCCCCAAACATATTTGGTAGGCAGTCCAGCATACCTCCTAGCCTATCACTTCTGGCACAGTATCTATTTGTCACTGTCAGTGATGTCAGGATTGATAACTGGGGTAAATTTTATGTTGTGTATATTTACCATAATGATAACATGACAATCATAGAAAGGGCTGGTCATTCGGTTCAGCTGCTGCAGCATGACCCATCTGTTGGGAATCTCCCATCAGCCTCCACCTGATCATTTTAGCAGCCACCGATGAATGTTCCCTAGATCCATTATTTCATTAGGAGTCACAAAACACTGATTTCCCCACTAATTCTGTCATTCCTCCTGCATTTATGAGCTCTGGCTTTTCTTTTTTTTTTTTTTGAGACGGAGTCTTGCTCCATCACCCAGACTGGAGTACAGTGGCGCGATCTTGGCTCACTGCAAGCTCCGCCTCCCAGGTTCACGCCGTTCTCCTGCCTCAGCCTCCCGAGTAGCTGGGACTACAGGCGCCCGCCACCATGCCCGGCTAATTTTTTGTATTTCTAGTAGAGATGGGGTTTCGCCATGTTAGCCAGGATGGTCTCGATCTCCTGACCTTGCGATCCACCTGCCTCGGCCTCCCAAAGTGCTGGGATTACAAGCATGAGCCACCATGCCTGGCCGAGCTCTGGTTTTTCTATAAAGAACTTTCCCTTATCGCCTATTTGATTACCCCAAGATCCTGTTAGTACAGGAGGAAAGGCAGGTAAATGCTCTGTTATTTATTTTCAGAATAATGATTCTGTGGCCTAGCAACCTCCAAACTGCACAAGGAGGTTTTCCTTTTTTCCCCAACCAGAATTATACATATATGTCCATGTGTCATATAGAGAGTGCTATATGATGGATTTCAACTCACGGCCGTTGTTATTCTATCTAATCCTCAAATTGTCCTGTCTTTGGCCAATTTGGGCTGGCCCCTGTGATCCATTACCACGTCTCCCAATAGCCTCTGACAGCCTTCTTGTTTCTGGCATGGGTACCTCCTGGGCACAGAGATCAACCCTTTCTCCAGTGATCCCTGGTTCTTTTGAGCAGAGAACAGCACTTAGAGACCACAGTCTAGGCGTTAGGGGTGCTCATTGCTACTGAGTTGTGATCACTTCTAGACTTTTACAGGGGACAGAGATAGGGATAGGAAACATGTTACTTTTTATAAAGAGGAAAACTAACGAGTTCATGATGATGTTTACAATTCAAATTTAAAATTACAGAGTTTTTTTTTTCTACTACTGATTTTATATAGGTATTTCTTTTCTCCTAATGGCATTTATATAATTACTAATTTGCTTTATCCTGGAATGTATACATAATAGTTTCAAACTAACAATATCAACATTATTATTAGCAACAAGGACACAGCTTCAGATTTCCTCATGGTTCTTTTTATCCTCAGGATATTTTACGCTAGGGATATTTTACCCAAATCTCTTTTAAAGTCACTTGAAGCTGGGCGAGGTGGCTCACGCCTGTAATCCCAGCACTTTAGGAGGTTGAGGTGGGCAGATCACTTGAGGTCAGGAGTTTGAGACCAGCCTGGTCAACATAGCAAAGCCCTGTCTCTACTAAAAATACAAAAAATTAACTAGGTGTGGTGGCTGGTGCCTGTGATCTCAGCTGCTCAGGAGGCTGAGGTGGGAGAATCACTTGAACCTGGGAGGCAAGGTTGCAGTGAGCTGAGATTGCATCACTGCACTCCAGCCTGAGTGACAGAGCAAGACTCCACCTCAATAAATAAATAAAGTCACTTGAAATCATCTGTGTTTATGCCACAACTTGACATACAATTAAGTTCATTTGCTCTCTCCTATTGTGATATGGGGTAGATGCTAATCCTTTCTCTTTAATTTTTTCATAATTAGCAAAAAAAACCCCATTTTTTATGTTTCCAAAGTTAAAACTATAACACAAAGTCTATTCAAAAAGTTCTAGGTTTCCTTTCTATTATTTCCTTCCTGTTCTCTCCCTCATTCTACAGGTAGCTTCTTAGTTAATAAGTTTGGTTTATCTTTTCATTTTCTTCCTCATGAAAATAGAAATATATGTATATGCATCATGTATATAATATACATCATAAATTCTAGGTATCTATTTTATATATATGGGGGCATCCTATGGGACTGGTTAAGGGCACTTATTTAGTTTTCTCTGGTTGGTTCTGAGCTGCAAGTGTGTACAAAAATTAGGGGAGCTGGGAGTTATTAACCAAGTCCCAGACATGCTGTGCTGGCTGTTTCGAGGGTTATTGTTTGGCTTCCTGGACTGTTGGTAGAGACCACAGTCTGACTTCCTACAAGTCTGGCATAGCAGGTGGCTTCCTGGGCTGGTTACTGTACAAAACAGGCTGGTTTCCTGGCCTATCTGCAGATTGTGGCTCATAGTTTTGTTTTTGTTTTTGTTTTTGCTTTTGTTTTGAGACAGAGCCTTGCTCTGTTGCCCAGGCTAGAGTGCAGTGACGTGATCTCGGGTCACTGCAACCTTCATCTCCTGGGTTCAAGCGATTCTCCTGTCTCAGCCTCCCCAGTAGTTGGGATTACAGGCACACACCACCATGCCCAGCTAATGTTTGTAGTTTTAGTAGAGACAGGGCTTCACCATGTTGGCCAGGCTGGTCACAAACTCCTGTCCTCAGGTGACCCACCCTCCTCGGCCTCCCAAAGTGCTGGAATTTCAGGCACGAGCCACAGCGCCCAGCCCATAGTTCACTTTTATATGTGGTTTGGCCATTGTCCATTTGGATATGCAGCCTCTCCACCTGTTTAGAGATTAGGTCCCACCTGGGAGCAGTTGGCCATTCACTGCAAGGACATGAAATCCCGCTGCTACAGAGGCTTGTGGCTGAGCGGGTCTGCCTTGCGGTGCTGCCCGCACTGCTCTGGGATCTTACCCTTCTCATCTGTAAAATGGGAATAATACTAGTATCCATTTTCATGTTGGGAAGGAGTGGAGCATACAAAATGCCTAGGGTAAGTGCTCCTTGGCTGGAAATTGCTGTCAAAGAGAACCAGAGCCAGACACTGATTAAAGGTGGTAAAGACATTTTATTCAATACTATTGCAAAAAGGGAGAAGCTTCAGTATAGAACTGAGTTCAATTCCAGATACAACAGAAGTGGGGATGTTTGGCTGAGGAGCCAAGGGAGGGGCGGGGTCAGTGGATGGAAAATTACTAAGAGGAGACGTCAAGGCAGGAAGATCCTTGCTAAAGGCAGGGCAAGGTCATCAGATATCAAGGGTACAGGTGAGGAACCTAATCAGCTGTCAAGGGTAATCAGATGTGAAGGGGTGGCGAATCAACGTAGCGGGACTCTTGGCTAAAACTGGCTTCAGCAGGCCAAGGATAGGGCCCAGGAATGTGGCCTAGTGAGAAAGAGAGCTCAGAGGACCAGACCTCTAACGTTTGGTCAAGGAGAGAGTCCTACCACCATCGCAGGCCCCGCACTCATAAGCCTAGGTGAGGCACCTCTTTCATAGCTTTTGCGGGCTGGGAGAGAGGCTTTCACAGCTGTAGGAGTCATGCACCCTGCAGCTCCTGACGTTTAGGAGGCTCCTGGCGGCGGGGGGTGGGGAGCGGGTGCCTCTGTCTTTCCAGGGCCTCAAGCTCTGTCTGAATTTCTTCCCTCCAGGCCTTCCACACCCTTCTTTGATCTGCTGCAGCACCGGTACCTGCAACTGTGGGTACAGGAACAAAAGGCCACCCAGAAAGCCATCAAACTGGAGAAGAAGCAGAAGGTAAACGTAGCCCTCACTCCCGAGTTGCCAGCTGAGGGGGTGGAGAAGAGAGAAGGGCTGGCCAGAGCCAAGCATCGAGATGACACTTGTGTATGTTTGTCATTGGCGGTGGGTGGGAAATCAGGTTGCATCTTCTGACCAGCGTCAGAGAATCTAGAGCTCAAAGGATCTTGGTGATTATCCAGTTCCGACGCTACGTAAGTTCAGAGGGTGGAGGAGATGGGTCCAGGCCACCAGTCAATAGGCCCCGGGTGACCCTGAGCGGGGATGAGAACCCAGCTATCCTGACTCCTACCTAGGGACCCTTCTCACTAAACCTCTGCACAACTTCACACACCCAAAATCAGATTTTAGACTAATCCGACCTGGCCCACACAGAAGTATGTCCTGTACAATCTATAGAGAAAAGGCTGATAAGGCAAAGTTGAAGAGGAACCCACTTCTAAAAGGGTGCCTCAAAGAACACATTATATTAAACTTTGTAACATTTTATTACAAATTAACCAGGAAGCAGTATTCCAAACACCTCCCAGGCAGGACATGCATTCTCGCATTTATGCTACCAAGGCCGCAAGGCAGGCATTGTAATCCCTGCTTCCCAGGCGTGGAAGTCGAGGCTTGGGGAGGCAGTACCTGCACAGGGAAGTTTGAGCTGAGGTCCCGAGGATGTCCAAACACTGCCGATTGCTGGTGATAGGAGTCCCTAGCAATGAGCAGGACATCAGGTCAGTGAGGTTTTTAGCAGGAAGGAAAACCATCTTTAACTGTTCATTTGCGTTGTCATACACATGTGAAAATACTCACGGCCGGGCGCGGTGGCTCACGCCTATAATCCCAACACTTTGGGAGGACGAGGTGGGTGGGTCACCTGGTTTGAGACCAGCCTGGCCAACATGGTGAAACCCCTGTCTCTACTAAAAATACAAAAATTAGCCGGGCATGTTGGTGGGCGCCTGTAATCCCAGCTACTCGGGAGGCTGAGGCAGGAGAATAGCTTGAACCCGGGAGGCGGAGGTTGCAGTGAGCTGAGATTGCACCACTTCACTCCAGCCTGAGCGACAGAGTGAGACTCTGTCTCAGAAGAAAAGATACTAAAATGATACTTCCTGGCTGGGTGCGGTGGCTCACGCCTGTAATCCCAGCACTTTGGGAGGCTGAGGCAGGCAGATCACGAGGTCAGGAGACCATCCTGGCTAACACGGTGAAACCCAAAACCCCGTCTCTACTAAAAATACAAACAATTAGCTGGGTGTGGTGGCATGTGCCTGTAGTCCCAGCTAATCAGGAGGCTGAGACATGAGAATTGCTTGAACCCAGGAGGCGGAGGTTGCAGTGAGCCAAGATCGTGCCACTGCGCTCCAACCTGGGCGACAGAGCAAGACTCCGTCTCAATAAAAAATAAATAAATAAAATAGTACTTCCTTTAAAGTATTCTGAAACTCGAATGTTCAGAGAGATCAGACTGGCGTCCTCCGCAGTAGGTCCAGACTGATGATGGTAAAATCAGATTTGTGCTATGTTCACGTGGTGCTTTACAGACTTCATCAAGGGCGTGGCTACAGCATGGCTGGTTGTCATGACAATCACAACCAGCACCCTCCCGAAGCCTCTGAGCTGAGGGCTGGGCTGAGCGCGCACCCTGAGTTTCTGCATTTAGTTCTCCGAGAATGCCCTGAGGTCAGTCTCTCCTCTTATCATCTCCGTGTGGTTTATTTGACAGGGAAACTAGGGCTCAGAGAGATGAAGTGATTTGCCAACCGTGTCAGACCTAGGTGTGTCCAGCCTGAGAGTCCAGGCTTTTCCCGAAGGAGAGGTCCCACTCCTGCTGTTTACGGAAAAGCCTGGGGCTCAGCGACAGCGCCTGTGATGTGCTAGGGCCAACCTGGGGATCGGAGGAGTCTTTCTAGAAATCCTGATACCCCTCAGGAGGGGCCAGGCAGGGTGTACGAGGTGGGGGGCCAAGGATTTCCAGGCGTGGCGGGTGCCAGGGCCTCTCCTGGCTCTTCTCAGCCGTCTGCAGAGCCCCAGACAGCTCATTAAAGAGCTCGGCATTGTAATGATATTTTAAGAGCAACCCATGACCAGTTTATTTGTTAATGGCTCAAGCAAGAGTCCCCTTGCTATGGTAATGGCCGGTTCCAGAGGGAGCATTACCGGCACAAACTGCTTTCTAGCCCTGCATTAGAGCTGGGAGTTTTTTTTTGTTTTTTCGTCTTCCTTTCTTTGTTTTTGAGAGGGAGTTTCACTCTTTTCGCCCAGGCTGGAGTGCAATGAGGCAATCTCAACTCACTGCAACCTCCGCCTCCCAGGTTCAAGTGATTCTCCAGCCTTGCCTCCTGAGTAGCTGGGATTACAGGCACCTGCCACCAAGCCCAGCTAATTTTGTTTTTTTAGTAGAGACGGGGGTTTCACCATGTGGGCCTGGCTGGTCTCAAACTCCTGACCTCAGATGGTCCACCCACCTCAGCCTCCCAAAGTGCTGGGACTACAGGCGTGAGCCCACTGTGCCCGGCTTAGAGCTGGGAGTTTTAATTAGCAGGTATTTCACGCAACCCAGTGTTGGTAAACGCACCCCATCTTCCGGCTCTAGGAGAAAGCCCCTCCTTTTCAAGCAGAGCCCCCTGAAACAGCTCGTGTGGTTTGGAGCAGGTGCCAGCTCTGCATGTGTAGCTGAGGGAATCTTTTTGTTGGGGTCTTGGTTTCTGCACTGGACATGGAAAGGGGTCTGATTAAATAAGGGCCTGCCATGCTGTGCCTGTGAGGGGAGGAAACTTTCTTTCTTTCTACCCATCCTAGACTCAGGGCTGAGGGCCCTATCACAAAAGACAGGTTTGCAAGAGGAAGGCATTCAAATGTTTTTCAGTTTTATGTGACACGTGAGCCTCCGTAAGGAAATGAAGGCCCAAAGAAATGGTTAAACGTGTGTATTTTTAGGCTGGATTTGGTGAAGAAGGGGATAGTTGTGGAGAAACAGGATTGGATGAATAGTGACATCTTTTGGTGATAAACTGGGGGAAACGTCGCAAGTCCTGTTTGTTCAGATGATCAGGATGTTCTTTACCTGTAGGTTCTGGGGGGCACCTCTGGAATGAGGGTCTCATAACCTGCTTGAGGGGAGAAGGGCAGGGGACGTGAGAGAGACCGTCCTACTTCCGCCCTTTTTCAGTATGCCAACGGCGCATACTTAGCGCGTAGCAGGCAGTCAGGAAACACTTGTACCAACCTTGTCACCTTGCTCCAAGATTCTCTGTGTCTGCTATATTGTCCTACAAATGGCTACAAACCCACCAAACGCTGGGAGGCTGTGGTCTGGGGTTGATAGACAATTTACCGGACTTGCTTAGATGGTCAGTTTGCAAGGCCACATCCCCCCAGCCACAGACCTCGGTGTCCTCCTTCAGCCTGTCAGCATCTGGGTATGGCCTGAGTGGGATGGTGATGACCCCAGATGAAATTCATGGCAACAGCTACCGATAAGTGAGCCATCATCTTGCCAGCTGCCCTGCTCAGAGCTGAACTCAGCAAACTCTGCAAGAACCCTGCTCGCCCTGTTTCCAGCAGAGAGAACCGAGGCTCAGACAGGTGACGTGACTGCTTGCCTCCAATTCCAAAGCCCGGCTCCATAACCCCCGACTAGACAGCCTCTCTGCTTTGGTTCAAAGATAGTTTCAAAACCTTCTAGACATGGCCAGATGCGGTGGCTCACACCTGAAATCCCAGCACTTTGGGAGACCAAGGCCAGTGGATCACTTGAGGCCAGGAGTTTGAGACCAGCCTGTCCAACATGGCGAAACCCCATCTCTACTAAAAACACAAAAATTAGCCAGGCGTGGTGGCAGGTGCCTGTAAACCCAGCTACTTGGGAGGCTGAGGCAGGAGAATCGCTTGAATCCAGGAGCCTAGACCACAGCACTGCACTTCAGCCTGGGCAACAGAGCGACACTCTGTCTCAAAAAAAAAAAAAAAAAAAAAAAAAAGGTCAGGGGCTTGTAAGTGATCCACAGACACTTTCAATAAAATTAATACAATAAATCAATAAAAGGGGTTTACTGGGGTGGTGGCACCTCGATTAAACTCGGTGCAGTCTTTATTTGCCGACTGTGCCTTCCGTGTACTTCACGCCGTGGGAGGCCACACGGAGTTTATGCGGCCCCATCCTTGGAAGCCAGTTATCTTTAGGGAAAGAGGAAACATAGGCCTGGTGAACCCCAAGGCAGATCCATGTTCTGTAAGGCCTGAAAGGCCTGCAGTTTGGAATCCCGATTTACGAGAAAGTATATAAAGGAAACCTGAGACCCTGTGAGCTCATGCCCTGGGCCCCTCCTAACTGAGCCCTGAGATAAAGGACTTGGCAGCATTGGCCTCAGGGCTACTCCACCAGGCCTCTGTCCCCAGCACTCCCCTGGGGCTGCAGGTCTGTAGCTCTGGCTGCAGCCAATACTGATGACTCCCAGACCAGGGCTTCCAGCCCATCCCCAGCCGCCTATGCCCTGTCCCCTCACACATCTCAGGACATGACACAGTTGAAGCCGAACCAAGTCTTTTGGGTCAGTCCAGAACAGACCTTATGAGCTACGTGGCTCTAACAGTGGACTTGCTGGTACCTGTTAGAGGGCACAGGCACGCAGGTCAGCAGCAGACGGGCTTCTACTGTGTCTCTGAAATCACACCTGCAGAGACACCATGGTGGGGGGTCCCTGAGTCCCCCGAATAAGCTCTCACTCCTCCTGCATGAGCAGGCCATGGAGGACCTGTTCTAAGAGGCACTAACCTCTCGAATCATACAGTTCTTCATTCAGACACCGTGGAGTCCTGGGGACCCACTGGGACTGCATTAGCCACGGAGGACAAGTTCAAGGATGACTGAGACACTATCCATGCCCTCAGGGTGGTTGCATGCTGGAATCCCACATGTTCCAGGGACTGGAATACTCCGGGTATCCTGGGGTTCCACCCCACGCCCCCCAGTCTCCTGAGCTGTGGCCAGAGACAGGACCATGGAGGCAGGTGGTGTGAAACAGCCTTGGAGAAGGGCTGGGGCTGGAAGGAAAGTGACCGAGGATCTTGCCACGCCAAGAATCCCAGCCCTCTGTCTCTGTATCCCTTCAGCACGGCCTTCTCCAAATAGCCAGGCGACCGTCTCACCGTTGCCTTTCCCTGGTCTGCAGGTGGTCCTTGGGAAGCTGTATGAGACCCGGAGCAGTCAGCTGAGGAAGTACAAGCCGCCCGTGAAGCCGGACACCTTGTGGCACATGCCTCACTTCCAGAAGGTCAGTGTCACCTTCATCCATGCCCCTCCCTGCACCATGCTGGCTGCTGCTCACCTGGCCAGGTCTTTACCTGCTGTCTCTAAGTTCTGTGGGCTTCTCACCATCGATGAGCACAACAGCAGCAGCAGCAACAGCTCCTGTTTCTTGAGCACTTCCTAAGGCCCGGAGCTGAGCCTATGTGCACCATCTCCATGACTGTTCACATTCACGGAAGGGGGCAGCTGCTGGTACCAGGCCTATTTTCCGGACAGGGAACATAGTGGATGCTGCGGAGTGGCAGAGTCTTGGGCTGAACCCAGACCATCTGGGTGCAGAGGCTGGGTGGCTGTCCAACTGAGGCAGAGGCGGTCTACCTGTAGAGGAGGCTGTCCACCTGTAGAGGAGGCTGTCCACCCGAGGCAGAGGCTGTCTACCTAGAGGAGGCTGTTGCCTGGGGAGGAGGCGGTCCATCTGGGGCAGAGGCTATCTACCTGTAGAGGAGGCTGTCTACCTGTAGAGGAGGCTGTCTACCTGTAGAGGAGGCTGTCTACCTGGAGGAGGCTGTCTACCTGTAGTGGAGGCTGTCTACCTGTAGAGGAGGCTGTCTACCTGTAGAGGAGGCTGTCTACCTGTAGAGGAGGCTGTCTACCTGGAGGAGGCTGTCTACCTGTAGAGGAGGCTGTCTACCTGTAGTGGAGGCTGTCTACCTGTAGTGGAGGCTGTCTACCTGTAGAGGAGGCTGTCTACCTGGAGGAGGCTACCTGTAGAGGAGGCTGTCTACCTGTAGTGGAGGCTGTCTACCTGTAGAGGAGGCTGTCTACCTGGAGGAGGCTGTCTACCTGTAGTGGAGGCTGTCTACCTGTAGTGGAGGCTGTCTACCTGGAGGAGGCTATCCACTTGGAAGGAGACTGTCCACCTGGGGCGGAGGCTGTCTCCCTGGGGCAGGGGCTGTCTGGGCCAAACTTCCCTCCAGGGAAGGGGTAGTTGATGCATGACATCCTGCGCTGGGAATTTTGGGGTGCAAGACAGATGTATGCCAACCAGCATGAACTTCCCACAGAGCGATGTCCCTGGGGAGAGAGGAGCAAAGGTCTACCAAGGACTGGGGCAAGTGTGCGACATGTACCCAGACTGACCTAGATAAGGACCCAGGGAACGCGCCACGTTCTAGCCTCAGAACTCAACCGGTGTTCTCTCAAGCACGTAGCCCTGTAGCACCCAGACAGGGATTCATCTTCGACAGCTTTTGGCAGGGAAAGAACAGGCAGTGGAAGAGCCGGGGGCACCATACGGAGAAAGGGAAATGGGATATTTGGGAACAGTGGCTTCAGGATGGGGCCGAAGGAGCTGTGTGTGCTCAGTTCAGGCAGAGGGAGCCTTTCTAGGAGGCCACGAGGCACTTGCCTGGCCCCAGGAAGACAGCTGCACAAAGCAACGTTCCTGGCCAGCCAGGCCCGGCTGCTGTGCCACAGTAAGCTGCAATTTAAACAATGAAGGGCCGGTGCCTTTCTGAGCCTAATGCACTCGAACAGGCTGTAGAGCTTCACCGGAGAAACCTGCTCTGCCCCCCTTGACGCGGCCTCTCATGTTCTGCCCAAGTGGCCTCTGCCAGGATATGTCAATGACCATGCGCCCCACCGCCCGTCAGTGCGCTGCCTCCGTGCACAGCAGACGTCAAGGGAGGAACAGGGCCGAGCACATTCGGGAGGTGGTGGGAGTCACTGCAGCTCTGCAGCTCCTCTCACTGCTCCTGCCCTCGACAGCATGGCTCATCTCTAGCTTCTCTGCCTTTTCCAGCCATGTCACTTCCTCTGCTTCCCCTGCTCTCTCACTCACTCAGCAGATTCCATCCATAGCCTCCATCCTGGCCCTGGCTGTGGTCTTTTCTCCCTGCCTTTTTTTTTTTTTTTTTTTTGAGACGGAGTCTCGCTCTGTCGCCCAGGCTGGAGTGCAGTGGCCGGATCTCAGCTCACCGCAAGCTCCGCCTCCCGGGTTTACGCCATTCTCCAGCCTCAGCCTCCCAAGTAGCTGGAACCACAGGCTTGCACCACCATGCCCAGTTAATTTTTGTATTTTTTGCAGAGATGAGGTTTCGCCATGTTGGACAGGCTGGTCTCGAACTCCTGGGCTTAAGTGATCCTCCTGCCTGGGCCTCCCAAAATGCAGGGAGTACAGGCCTGAGTCACCACACCCAGCCACCTCCCAGCTCTTTCTCTGTGAGAATCCCTGCGGTCCTTGGGGATGCTGCCTGAGGAGGGACTGGGAGCCAGCGTTCCACTGGCATGGGCTGCCCTCTGCAGCACTCTGCTTTAGGCCTTGACTCCCAGCCCCACTCAGTCCCCTCCTTTCTGACTTAGAGCCCAAGACCATGGACACAGGAGACTCAGGTGGTCTCCCCTCAGCAGAGCAAGGAAAGGGTTCCGGGTAACAGTGCTACACCGGAGCTCCGGTCTCACTCACCTGTGTCCCGTGGTGCCTGGCCCGGAGTAGGAGCTAAATGCACATAGAATGAGCTTCCATTTTCTTTATTTTTGAGACTGAGTCTGGCTCTGTCGCCCAGGTTGGAGTGCAGTGGCCGGATCTCAGCTCACTACAAGCTCCGCCTCCTGGGTTTACGCCATTCTCCTGCCTCAGCCTCCAGAGTAGCTGGGACCACAGGCGCCCGCCACCTCACCCGGCTAGTCTTTCGTATTTTTTAGTAGAGACGGGGTTTCACCAGGTTAGCCAGGATGGTCTCGATCTCCTGACCTCGTGATCCGCCTGTCTCGGCCTCCCAAAGTGCTGGGATTACAGGCTTGAGCCACCGCGCCCAGCCAGAATGAGCTTCCATTTTCAAAAGAGGGGATGTGACTCAGCTGACCAGGGGTCTGCCAGTCTTGAGACTGTTATTCTGACATATGGCTATGAACAATAGCAAACCAGGAATGATGGCCTCCTGTTCCGTGCCAGGCACTGTGTGAGGTCATGCGTGCATATTCCTTCATTTCATCCTCAGAACAAGCGTCCTGACCGGGTGGTGTGGATGAGAGGCAGAGGGGGAGCACCTTCCTTGCCCACAGAGTGGCAGGGCCGGGAACCCAGGTGTGTCTGATGGCAGGGCCCAAGCTGGTACACGTGACCTATTAGGCCATAAAGATCATGAGAAAGAAAATCAACATGCAAGCCACAGTATCTGTCGAGTGTTTTCCTCCTTCCCGAGGATATTCGCAGGATGCTGGGAGTTAAAGCTGCAGGCTATCTCCCTATCCTACTGGCCGGAAACCTGGGGCCAAGGGAAATGTGGAATTGTGCAGGGTTCATCCCCGGATTCCACCCTGTCCAACCCAGCAGAGACCCTTAGGCCCACAGAGTGCTGCCGTTATGGGTGTCACACGCAGTCCCCTCCTTGTCAGGAAGTAACACCAACAAAAAGTATTTACTGAGCCCTTAGAATGCACCCGGGGCTGAGCATGCCTTGTCTCATAGATATCATGCCCCCATTCTACTGATGTGGAAACTGAGGCTTGGAGAGTTGAGAAGTGGAGTCTGGGTCCAATCTAGGGTTTTCTAGCCCCAGGGCCTCCCGAGGACCCCTTACCTCACCTCCAGGCCCCACCCACAGGTCCCCATTCTCGCCACCAAGGGGCCCTTTCTTCCCCTTCCTGGCACTTAACTCTGCAATTAATTAACTGGGTAATTTTTATCATCTTGTTCAGTAAAATGTGAGCCCCCCAGGACCGTGCCTATTAGTTCCACACTTTGTCCCCAGAGGCCAGCAGGGTGCCTGGCACAGAGGAGGGGGTCAGTAAACATCTGTGGGATGAATGAATGAGGGGATGAAAGACTGAACCGCCAGTACAGCCCAAAGTGATAGAAGAATTTAAAAGCCTGTTACGGACCTGACGAGCCTCCCCTTTCTCCCCTTCCCAAACCAAGCACCCAAGCACCCACCATCCCGGCAGCCACCAACCGGGCCTGGACTCAGAGGTCCGGGCAGGCAGCCAGGGCCACTCCCCCCGGTGGAGCTGCTGTCTGCGGTGTCTGTCGCGCGTGAAGCCCCGGGAGGGTCTTTGTCTGCGCCTGGCGTTGCCGCTGATCTGCTGCCCCCACCCCCGCCCCATTATGAAGGGAAAAGCGCTTCCAAAAAAGTTGAACCTGTCACGGTGATGGATAACCTAAATGGACTCTCCCCGCTCACGAACAGATGTCGACGCTGAACTCTGTCAGAAATAATTAAACACCTTTCACACGGAAAAGCAGCAGGCAGGGCGCGGCTGCTGCACCGACCCCGCCAGCCACGAGGGGGCTGCACCAACCCCGCCAGCCACGAGGGGGTTGCCCCGCCAGAGGGGCTGCCGAGACCCCCGCCCTGGATGACCCGGGCCACTTACAGGGTTGAGAGAGGAGAGGGACCAAAGAGGGAAGGGGACCCGTCCCCCACCGTGCATTCCCCCCAGGCAGGGTAGTACAGAAATGTCTTCTTTCTGGTCTGTGCCACCAGCAACTGCCCCGGGTGGCCGGAGCCCAGGAGGGGGCTTAGCCAGCAACCAGCGAGGGGCCCTCCTTTCAGGACAGTTAGGCCTGGGCTCGCCGGGCCTCAGTTTCCTCATCTGAAAATGAGCGGGTGGGACTAGTTCTTGAGTGTCCCTTCCAATCCAAGATTCTGTGATTCCCAGCTCACTGGCCCAGGAGCCATGTGGGAGGGGATGGAGGCTCTTGGAGGTGCAGACCCCAAACCCAGGGTGAGCCAGCAGGGGGAGCAGCTCAGATCCTTCTCAGGTGCTCAGTTTGGGGATGGGACGTGAACTCATTGTCTCCCATCCCTGAACGGAGGAGCCGCTGGGCTGGGGCCGATGCCCTCTGTGCCCTGGGGGATAGGGACGCTCCCCTGCCCTTTGGCGCGGTGTTCTAGGTCTGCAGGGCAGACCGCAAGGCCAGCAGGGAGTAGCGTGGTACGTCTGTGTGCACACATGACTCCAGGGACAGCCAGATGGGGTCAAGTAGTGACCCTGCCACACCTACCAGTCAGGTGGCTTTACCTGTCCGCGACCCACTTCCTATTCCATAAAATGGGCTAACAAATGCTCCCCTGGCAGGGCTGCTGGGAGGATCTGGAGAGAATGTGTGAACCATGCTTAGCAGAACGCCTGGCCCATATTAACTGCCTATAAGTGGCAGCTGCCATGAGGATGGTTGTGGAGATCATTCATTCATTCACTCGCTCATTCACAAATCTTTTCCACCTGCGCCTTTGTGCTGGGCCCTATTCCCTGCACTGACACTATGCTGGCAAACAGGCCAGACTCGGGTGTGACTGCCGCCGTGGGGCTGCTGGCCACTGGCTTGAGGTGACATGGACAGACAGACGAAAACACAGGCAGCTGCACAGCTGGACACCTGGGCTGGGAAGTCTGGAGAAGGTCTGCCCTAGGTGTCCTCGGGTGTCCCCAGGTGCCCCGTGTCCGCAGCCTGAAATGGTCCGGAGACACCAACCTTGCTTGAAGGGCAGAGGCCACTCCCATAACGATAGCCCCATGAAACGTAACCCTGCGTGGGCCGGCCCACCTTGTTCCTGTGCCTTTTGCAGAAACCTCCTCAGGGCTCTCCAGGCAGGGTCCAGATACCCCTGCTTGCCCAGGCAGCCCTCTCTGGGGCCCTGGCTAACAGCACTTCCTCTGGTTCTCAACCAGCCCCTCGTGCATGGCCACACAAAGCAGACGGTACATCCTGCTGCCCAAAGATGGAGAGCGAGTGCCCCCAAAAGCTTGTGGCCGATGACAGTGGCAAAAGGCGGGATGCCACGGATGAAGAGACGGCTCAAGTACACGTTAGGAGACCTTGACAACCGTGGCTTTGATCTGTATTTATTGCCACTTTAATAACATGTTGTTGGGTAAGAGTCCATGCCACGGGACCCCGTCTGGAGAGAAGCTCCCGAGCATCTCTGAGTACACAATGCGTACAGATGTTTGGCCGGAGGCCCCCCCAAATGGTAGCAGTGGTGATCTGTGGGGGGGGGGGGTTTTGAAGCTGATCTTTATCTGATGTTCTTTTCTATATGCTTTGCATTTTTTTCATTGAGTAGATGTAGCTTTTCCAAAACCAGTAAGGCCAATTTTTAAAATGTTTTTAAAAGATGGAGATCCTGAGTTCTTCCCCAGGTGTCCATCCCAGTGTTCGACCCCCAGCTTTGAGCTCAGTTCTTCCTGATGTCTCACCAAACGTTCGCATGCTGCTGGCCAAGTCCGGTTTTGCATATTCAGCTTCCCTCGGGCATGAAGGTCACGGCTGTGCTCCAGCAGCGAAGCCTGCTGACTTCCGGAGTCTGGATCTTTATCATAAAAAGTACATCTTATAATTAGAGACCCAACATCCATTTTAGAAGGGGGCTTGCCCAAGCATCTTGTTGGGGGGCGGTCTCCACGTTCCCCTCCCACCCCCATCCCCAGAACACCCACCCCTGCCCCCACAGTCCTTGTCTCTCTACACCGCCAATACCCACCAACATTACATAGTCGTTCAGTCACTAAAGTATGAACAAATTGACTATATTTTCATTTGGCTTTTGGTTTCAGCCCCAGTGCTTTAGAATAATGGCCCAAGCTATTAAGCTAACAGTTTGATTTACAAGCTTTTGTGCTCTGAACGCTGGGATCAGACTCCTCTGTTCGTGGAAGACTAACCCTGCCTCGGGTCTCCTGGGTCCCCTAGCTTCCCTAATAGAACAGGAGATGGAGGGAAAAAAACATATCTCAGCAGCCAGCCAAGCAGTGACACCCAGAGATGCAGCTGATTAGTGAAAGCTGCTGAATCTAAGAAAAGGATTTTCTTTCCCACCTTTAAGCTCTCTTACAAATCATAGCTGGCTGGAAAGTTAACTCTCTGCTAAACCCCCCAAGCGGGCTCCTAGTCTGTCCACCCTGCCACCTCTGCCTCTCCACAAGGCTTGCCTGGTTAAAATGAAGATGGGCAGATCTCTACAAAGGTGTATCTGACCCCGGGAAGGATAGCTGCCAGATCTACTGCCCCTCCAAGGATCTCTGCACCAGTGATGTATTTTAAGAATCCTGTCGCTTCCTTGCATCAGAATAAGAATCGTCCTGTGTCACTGTGGAGGGCACCAAGTACAGGAATGGAATGTCTCACATGTGGAAACAGGGCAATGGGAAGAATGATTCAGAGGCCCTAATGGAGTTGACACTTCCTCTCTAAATACAGACACCCCCCATTCTACATGGATCAGTATGCAGACGAGCTGACTTGCTACAGGGATGAAAGCAGGAGCTTGGCCGGGCACAGTGGCTCACACCTGCAATCCCAGCACTTTGGGAGGCTGAGGTGGGTGGATCACCTGAGGTCAGGAGTTTGAGACCAGCCTGGTCAACATGGTGAAACCCTGTTTCTATTAAAAATACAAGAATTAACTGGGTGTGGTGGCAGGTGCCTGTAATCCCAGCTACTCGGTGGGGCTGAGGCAGAAGAACCACTTGAGCCCCAGAGGTGGAGGTTGCAGTGAGCAGAGATTGTGCCACTACACTCCAGCCTGGGTGGCAGAGCAAGATTGTCTCATTAAAAAAAAAAAAAAAAAAAAAAAAAGCAGGAGCTTAATTGGTTTTACATAATCTGGCACCTCAGAGGTATGGAATTTTTAGGCACCTGTTCGTAAGGTGACATTGCTGCTCAAATACTGGCAAGCCACAAATAGCCAGAGCTGAAGGTCTGGGGCAGAGACAAGAGGAAAAGAGGCATTTGTGTATGTGGGGAGTGATGGGGGAATAGCAGCCAAGTTCCTAGAGCAGCACTCAGAGTCTGGGAGTGTCTGTGGTGGGGCCTGGAGAGGCCAGCAGTGAAGGGATGACCAAAGCTGACCCTTCCAACAGGACCAGTCCTGCAACCTGGGAACCCTCAGCCTGGCTGCCCCCATCATCCTTCTAGCTCCAGAAGCTTTTTGTCTAATCCAGAAGGTGGTTCTCCCTGATTATATGCAAAAGTATCTCACGTTTTTGTTGAAAATCACCAGAATCAATGAGTAAGACAGTTGGTTTGGGCATCAGTCACATCTTTCTAATTTCTAGAGGCAGCGAGAGTCTCATGTTGAATTTGGGGAGTTGATGGAATTTGGGGGTTCCCCAATTTCCTCTTCCGACTTCTAGTTCATCTCCAGGAGAATAAATCTCCTATGATCTAGAGAGAATCCCACTGGCTTGGGAAGGAGTTTGGGGAGTAGCATCTTCCTCAATGTCTCCCTTGAAGCTTTTATTTTTGAGACAGGGTCTCACTCTGCTGCCCAGGCTGGGGTGCAGTGGTACAATTATGGCTCAATGCAGCCTCTACCTCCCAGTCTCAAGTGATCCTCCTACCCCAGCCTCCTAAGTAGCTAGGACTACAGGGCTGCAGCTCATTTTTAACTTTTTAGTAGAGACAGGGTCTCGCTATGTTGCCCAGGTTCCTTCTGGTTTCTGAGTGTCCCCACTTGTCAGCCTCCATCCCCCGACCCCAGCGAGGTTGGTGGGGTGGGGACCCAAAGCCACCTGACATAGCGTCACCTGACACGGTGCCACCTGACACGGGGCCAGCAGCAGATTCTTGCCCATAAATGGCATCAGATGATTTCCTGGAATAAACTCAGGGTTCATTCAAACTGAACTCTGGCAAAGCTGCAGGTGAAATGGATCAAGATGCTGGCTAACACAACCTGACTGGCTACCCTCAGGGATGCAAAGTGCATGGCGTCAGCGAACATATTTGGGGTAGGGGGAAGTAAGACAATGGGGAGGTTTTATGAAGACTGATTCTATCTTCTTCCCCTCCTCTCCTCAAAGGAGTCCTAGGAAATGATGCCTTAGGGTGGTGCCAAAAAAAAAAAAATGTGGGTAGGTTGACCAAAGTCCAATGGCTGGGAGAGTGGAGAGGAGAAGTTATCCTAAAGACAGAGTTCCTAGACAGCAGCAATGATAACATCAATAGCTCACACATCCTGACTCCTTCTTGGGTGTCAGCCTGGGTGGTTTTTTTTTTTTTTTTTTTTTTTAAGACTATATTTTATTTTTTTAAGACAGAGTCTCACTCTGTTGCCCAGGCTGGAGTACAGTGGCACAATCTTGGCTCACTGCATCCTCCGCCTCCTGGGTTCAAGCAATTCTTCTGCCTCAGTCTCCTGAGTAGCTGGGATTATAGGCCCCCGCCACCACGCCCGGCTCATTTTTGTATTTTTAGTAGAGACAGGGTTTTGCCATGTTGGCCAGGCTGGTCTCGAACTCCTGGCCTCAAGTGATCCGTCCACCTTGGCCTACCAAAATGCTGGGATTACAGGCATGAGCCACCACGCCCGGCCCAAGCCTGGGTGCTTTTGTGAGTTATCCCATTTCATGTCAATACTCTCAGTAACCCCACACGGTACAGATGAGTCACCCTGTCTCTGAGGCAAGGAGGCTAAGGCTCAGAAGCTTAAAGTCACATGCCTGATCAGCATGTGGCCAGGTGGGGACTTGGACTCTGGCTGGCAGCCTCCAAGCCTCAGGCCCTGAAAGAGCTGATAAATACTACAGACCTGCAACTGAGGTCGGGGGCCAGTGTGGGGCTAAATGCAGGACCTGGGAAAGAAAGTGCAGGGCAGTTAGGAATGAGGGATTTTATGAGTGTCCAGAGTGTCGTGGCCGGGCCTGCTCTGGCTGATTTAAGCCCTGGCAATAAACCAAACTTCCCACTGCCCCAAAAGCCTCTAGACCTTGATAAAACCTCGGGCATCTTTTAAATTGCAGTTTGGCCCCAAGGCTAAAAAGGAAAGAGGCGGCTGATCCCGGATTCAGGCTTACTGCATTAGAAGTGGGAGGCTGAGGCCGAGTCCAGCAGGAGGGCTGTGTCTGTGGGCTGGGCAGCCACACAGAGCGGTTCCAGGTCCCAGCCTGCCTGGTGCCCGCCCCAGGTCTGCATCTGTGAAGTGGGGACGGCAAAAGACAGGACCAGGTGCAATCATGCATGTGAAGCCCGTGGCACAGGCCTGGCTAAGGGAGGGTCATGGGGCAACCAAGCCTCTGGGAGGGACGAGGCCCTGGAAGCTGCTCTGGTAGATGAGTTATGTGAAAACTTGGCTATGCCTGGGGTCCTCTGAGGAGATGTTTAAAATGCAGAGTCTAAGGCCCAGTGCGGTGGCTTATGCCTGTAATCCCAGCACTTTGGGAGGCCAAGGCGGGAGGATCACTTGAGCTCAGGAGTTGGAGACCAGCTTGGCCAATATAGTGAAACTCTGTCTCTAGCAAAAATACAAAACTTAGCTGGGCATGGTGGTGGGCTCCTGTAATCCCAGCTACTTGGGAGGCTGAGGCAGGAGAATTGCTTGAACCTGGGAGGTCAAGGTTGCTCTGAGCCGAGATGGCGCCACTGCACTCCAGCCTGGGTGACAGGGTGAGACTCCATCTTAAAAAAAAAATGCAGAGTCCAGGACTCTGATCCAGTGGGTCTGGGGCAGCCACCAAACCTGTATTTTCAGCAAGCTAGCTGCCCCGGCTCCCAGGGTCATGTCAACTCCACTCTTACAGTTACGTTCAAGTATATGTTTACTGTGGCAGGTGGATGTGTTTTCATATGTTTGACATGAGGCATGATGGGGCTTTCAAAGGGAAATGGGCAGTTGGAGACCGCCTCTGTCTGTTAAACAGCCCTAAGGCTTATGAACTTCTGTCTTGGTCAGCTCAGGCTGCTATAACAAAATTCCGTAGACTGGGGAGCTTAAACAACATGTTTATTCCTCCTAGATTTGGAGACTATACGTCGAAGGTCAGGGTGCCAGCATGATTGGGTTCTGGTGAGGGTCCTCTTCCTGGCATATAGCCAAGGTACCTTCTCACCAAATCCTCACTTGCTGGAGAGAGAGAGAGAGGAAGCACACACTCCAGTGTCTCTTCTTATAAGGACGCTAATCCTATCATGGGGGCCCCACCCTCACGACCCCATTTAAACCTAATCAACTCCCCAAGAGCCTCATCTCCAATGCCATCACACTAGGGGTCAGGGATTCACATATGCATTTTGTTGACTGAGCGTGGTGGCTCCCGCTTGTAATCCCATCACTTTGCAAGGCTGAGGTGGGAGGATCGTTTGAGGCCAGGAGTTCAAGACCAGTCTGGGCAACTTAGTGAGACTCCGTCTCTACAAACAAACAAACAAGCATCATATGTGAATTTTGGATGGACACATTCAGTCCATAGCAAGCTCTTTTTCAAGTGCAGTGGAAATCTGCCTTCTACCTTCTCCTCATTGTGTTTCTTGCTTCTGGAGCCCCATGGAATCACCTTCTCTCCCTTCTACATGACAGCCCTGCAAATTCCCAAAGTCAGACACCATTTCTTCACAGGAAACCAGGGTCTCGACTGCACCCCAGGGCAGAGTTCTGAATGTTGGAAGGGGGAACCCTGCGTTGCAGCAACAGTGGACGGCCCAGGCACCACGGTCTTCACCAGTCCATGCTGCATTCTCTACCTTTACCCACATGCGTGGAAGATTTGTCAAGCTGCACTGCATTTCTATATATTTTTAAATAAAATTGTGGCTGAAGCTGTCTATCAGTGCCACTTGAATCACTTAATACAAGAATCTCCGTGAAAATTCCCTGCTGGAGGGCACTTTCAGGAAGAAGCTTAGTCGGATTCATGTACTACTAAAAGCAGTAATAACAGTACAAGCCACCATGTCTTCAATGCCTACTCTGTGTGCCAGGCACCATGCCAGGCTTGGCAATGACCCCACGGGATGGGTAGTATGATCCTAACTTTGCAAGTAAGAAACTGAGGCCGCTGGTCACACAGCTGGAAAGCGATAGGACCAAAATTGGAACTCAGATCTGTGGAACTCAAAGCCCTGCGTCCCTAACCACTGAGTACACTGTCGTCCCTTCTGTTGTGGAAAAAACATGCCTGACATGATAGAATGTGCTCCATTTGGCTTCATGTAACAGAAATTGAGCAAGAGTTAGAATCTGTTAAAACCAGGGGCCTGAGAGTCGCTACACTTTTCTTCAGACTATGCTTTATGCAACCCTTAATTTATTTTATTTTATTTTATTTTATTTTTTGAGACAGGGTCTCACTCTCACCCAGGCTGGAGCGCAGTGGCACAATCAGAGCCTCAACCTCCCGGACTCAGGTGATCCTCCCACCTCAGCCTCCCAAGTAGTTGGGACTACAGGTGCATACCACCACACCCGGCTAATTTTTTTGTATGTTTTATAGAGACGGGGTTTTACCATATTGCCTAGGCTGGTCTTGAACTCCTGGGCTCAAGAGATCCGCCCGCCTTGGCCTACCAAAGTGTTAGGATTACAGACATGAGCCACTGTGCCCAGACCTTAAACACCGTGTTTCACATTGCATGCAATCCGCCAGATGCCTTCAGATTACTTGGAAGGAGACAGGTACAAATATTGAAGAAAGTAAAACACTTCTTCCACTTAGAGTTTAAGCTGAGCAAAGCAGAGATCTTCAGGGTGCTTGAATCTTGGATGCATTCCTAAGGGCTGTGTTGCCTCATCCCCAGGCTCCTGACCCACTCATCTGTCCATCTATCCATCCATCTGTCCATTCATTCATCTATCCAACCATCTATCCATCCATCCATCCATCCATCCATCCATCCATCCATCCATCCATCCTCATCCATCTGTCCATCTGTTTGTTCATTCAACAATCCGGCCAAGATTTGTTTGGTGTCTACTGGGTGCCTCTAAAAGTAGAGTTACCCCAAGACCTTTGAAGGCCTCCTGTCTGCTGACATTTCCCTAGAACCATGCCTACAATATGGAATTAACATCTTTGCTATCTAGCTGAGGACACTTAGCTCTAATAGTCCTACTTGTGACTTGTCAGGCTTAGCCTCGTCAGCCACAGAAAGGTTCTGCTCCTTCTTAAAAGATACCAGAAAAAGTCCTTCCTGGTCACTATTCCAATAAGATAAAAGGGGAATAACAACATCAAACCTCGCTGCAGTACACTCCACCCCCATCGGCCGAGGACACCAAACATCTGAGTGTGTCCCCAGCTTCCCTGGCAGTAACGCAGGAGTTGTTCAACAGCCTATATTAATGAGCAATAAAGTCCTGATGGGCACTGCATGGACGGCTCAGCAAAGGACTTAATTTGCAACCGAGCACAAAATCAAAGACTGTCAACCGAGGAACCATGTGGCTGGATAAGCACCTTGTGCTACCTGAGAAAGCACTGTCAGGTAAATTTCCAGAGAAGGTAATTAAGGAATCCCCATTGTCTAAATTCAGCAGTAAAATTTGGAGCTCTGGAATTTGATGCTCACCAGGGACCTGGTGTCTCCTCCCAGCCCGATCCTTCATCAGAATGAACAGTGGAGGCTTAGGAAGGAATCAGCTGGCGTGCCTCCCGCCCTTTCCCTAACACGCCCCCCAGCCCTGTGTGGTCCTGCGTGTGTTGTCTTGTCAGAGAAGCAGAAAGCAGCAAATGAGATCTCCGCGTTGTGAGACGGGGGTGAGATTAATACACAAACGTATAGACCTGAGATCTGGCAAGTGCCAATTAATATTTATCAAGCACCCACGGCGTACATGATACCGAGAATCAACATGCAAAACATACAGTCCCTGGCATCAGGCAGTCTCCACTCCGAGTCATGCTCAGGTTCTGCGCACAGATGGCAGGTGCTTGGAGGCACCTGCCCCGGTGGGAGAACCCACCAGGAGTTTAAGTTAATATTGATACAAGCGCCCTCTTCACACTGAGACGATGTAGGATTCTCAAGCAGGCATCGTCAGCACCCTGGCCTCCACTGGGGGTGGGGGAACCCTGCTGAGACACCACCCCAGATCTCTAAGGGCCGTCCCATTCGCAAAGATACCTCAGCAGGGTCTCCGTCAACACAGACCCTTCACTAACTTCTTAGTCCTCACGATAAAAGAAAAAGTCCTCCTCCCCACTGAAGATCAGGCTCTGCCGTGACTTCCCCTGTCCTGATATTTCTAAGCGGGGGTGGGCAGGTTGCGGCAGGACCCCTCCAGAAGAAAGAGCTAAGCAGCCTCCCATCATCTGCGTTCTGCAAAGAAAAGGGGGAGCCCCCTCCCCAGCGGCTCGGCTTGTCAGGGCCTTTGTTGACAACCCCATTGAAAGCGGCCTCACGGTCGCTGTGAAGTTCCCTCCGTCTCCCATTCACTCCTTTCTCAGACAGTTTTTGAAAGGCGAAAAGTCTGGAAAACACACACACACTGTCCCACCCCACCCCCCGAGCCCCACCACACAGAGGGAGAGGGGGCGGCAGCTTGGGGGAGCTGGGCTGACGAGCCCCTCACCTGGCCCCGCGGTGCACCGCCTCCAATTAAATCAAAATGGTTTGTTTTTAATGGTCTTTTACACTGACAAGTGGGCGATCATTTTGGGCCCACGAGCTGTCAGGGAACTGAGGCAAATCCTCCGTTGATAATGCCCAATGCTTCCAATTAGGAGCCGAGGCCGCTCCTGGCGCGCTAACGATTCCCCAGCCAGCCCCCAGGCCCCTTTGGCGCTGGCTGTTTCTTCTGCCTCCTCCACCGCAAATTACTGACACAAAACGGAAGGCCCCGCGTCTCCTCCGCCACGCCAGGCCCGGGCCCTGTTGGGTTTAATGAGCCGATGGAAGTTTCGTGGCTCCGGCGCTAAATTCTTTTCTTGTTTGACAGCTGCTCGGCTAAGGCAAGTGTTGACCTTATAAAAGATTTAGTGTTTCTCATTATTTTCTGTCAAGCTTCACAAGTGATGGCGCGGCGGTTATCATTTGCATCCTGGGGTGTGTGTGTGCAGGGTGTGTGTTGGGTGCGTGTGTTGGACAGGGGCTCCAAGGTGCCAACAGGAAACGGGAAGGAAGACCTCTCCCCAGGTTGTCCCTGGCCCCCGCACAGCAGCTGCCGCGTGAGGTTCTTACTGGGCCCAAGTGTTTCAAAGAGAAGGCTCAAGATGCAAGGCCAAGGTGATGGATGCTTCCACGGCTTCCAGGCCTCCCGATGGAACCAGAGCCACTGCTGTAGGGGCACAGAAGGAAGCCCAGTGCACACTGAAGTCGGTCAACTTTCAGAGCCTGCTGGGCCCCAGCCCAGCCAGGGATGAGCACTGAGCAGCAGGACAGTCCTAGCCAGACTCAAGGCTGAGGACGGTTTTAGGATCACACTCAAGATTTAATCAGGGACCTCACCTTTGCCTCACAGGCCCTGGTTAAGGCAGTTTCCCAAAAGCTTCCTCCTCCTGCTCTACACCCAGAGAACCGATGTTTTCAGAGTGACTGGCATTATTCTCCCCAAGCTGACTATGGGAACTTTGTTAGTCCTTCTGGCACCCCATGCAAATTGAGGCCACTCGGTAACTCACAAGGCTGTAGGGAGTCCTTCCCCAGCCCCTGCTGGCCTCCTCTTTTCTTTCTGTCTCTGCATCCTCCCCTTGCTCCAACCTACCTGCTGGCTATCCCAGGTGCGGGCGACCTGAGGTTGCATAAAGAGTGAGAGAGTTGAGGGTAGTGGAACATGTAGATGTCTCCTCCCCCAGTTCTGAGTTTATAAGCACCATTGTTACCATGGGAGACTCCACGTTGATCTTTTAGAGTGAAAACGTGGCACTCTACCTCCCTGCTGTGCCCATGGCCGACCTTACTGATCAATCGTTGTGTACTTTTTTTCACCTGTCTAGGTTCGGCCTTAGAATATTTTGTAACACAGGATGGCCATCAGCTACCACCAGTCTATTAGAGCTAAGTGAAATGAAACAGTACTGCCATCCCTGCCTTAGAGAGGTCATGAAAATAAATTGATAGGTATTCCTAAAACTGCTTATCTTTTTATGCTATATTAAGATGATATTTATAGAAAAGGAAATAAAATATATAGCCCACTACATAAAAATAAATAAATTAGACTTCACTAAACTTTGAAAGCTTTTGTGCTTCAAACAATACTATCAAGAAAATAAGAAGACAACCAGCAGAATGGGAGAAAATATTTGTAAATCATATGTCTGACAAGAGACTTGTGTTGATGAATATATAAATTACTCTTATAAGTCAGTAATAAAGTCCAGGTGTGGTGGCTCATGCCTGTAGTCCCAGCACTTTGGGAGGCAGAGGTGAGAGGATCACCTGAGGTCAGGAGTTCGAGATTAGCCTGGCCAACATGGTGAAACCCCCATCTCTACTAAAAATATAAAAATCAGCCAGGCGTGGTGGCAGGCGCCTGTAATCCCAGCTACTCAGGAGGCTGAGGCAGGAGAATCGCTTGAACCCAGGAGGCAGAGGTTGCAGTGAGCCGAGATTGTGCCATTGCACTCCAGCCTGGGCAACAAAAGTGAAACTCTGTCTCAAAAACATAAATAAATAAAAATAAGGACGGGTGTGGTGGCTCATGCCTGTAATCCCAGCACTTTGGGAGGCCAAGGTGGGCAGATCACCTGAGGTTAGGAGTTCGAGACCAGCCCAACAAACATGGTGAAACCCTGTCTCTACTAAAAATATAAAAATTATCCAGGCGTGATGGCACACACCTGTAATCCCAGCTACTCAGGAGGCTGAGGGAGGAGATTCACTTGAACCCAGGAGGCAGAGGTTGCACTGAGCCAAGATTGTGCCATTGCACTCCAGTCTAGGTGACAGAGCAAGACTCTATCTCAAAAAGACAAAAAAATCAGTAATAAAAAGATAAATAACTCAATTTAAAAATGGGTGGCTGAGCGCAGTGGCTCACGCTTGTAATCCCAGCATTTTGGGAGGCCAAGGCGGGCAGATCACAAGGTCAGGAGATCGAGACCATTCTGGCTAACACGGTGAAACTCCTTCTCTACTAAAAATACAAAAAAATTAGCCGGGCGTAGTGGTGGGCACCTGTAGTCCCAGTTACTCAGGAGGCTGAGGCAGAAGAATGGTGTAAACCTAGGAGGCAGAGCTTCATTGAGCTGAGATTGTGCCACTGCACTCCAGCCTGGGCGACAGAGCGAGACTCTGTCTCAAAAAAAAAAAAAAAAAAAGGCAAAAGATAGGAACAGACATTTCTGCAAAGGAGATAAACAAACACATGAAAAGATGCTCAACAACATCATGAGCCATCACGGAAACACAAATCCAAATCACAACGAGATGGGACTTCACTGCCCCTAGGATGGCTAGAGTGAAAATGACAGACAACAACAAGTGTTGGTGAGGAGATGGAGAAACTGGAACACTCATACGTGCTGGTGGGAATCAAAAATGGTGCAGCCAAGTTGGAAACACTTTGGCAGTTCTCCAAAAGGCTAAACATAAAGCTCCCGTATCAACCAGAAATTCTACTCTTAAACACCCAAGAGAAATGAAAACATATATCCACACAAAAACTTGTACATGAATGTTCTAGCAGCATTACTCATAATAGTCAAAAATGGAAACAACCCAAGGTCCATCAACTGATGAATGAGTAACAAAAATGTGGTCCATCCACACAAAGGAATACTATTCCCTGGAAAGGAACGAAGTGATGCTCCGTGCTGTAATGTGGATGAACCTTGAAAACATGATGCTAAGGGAATGAAAGCAGCCAGTCACAAAAGACCCCACATTGTATAATTCCATTTGTATGAAGAGTCCAAAATAGGGAAAGCCACACCAACAGGAAATAGATTAGTGGTTTCCAGAGGCTAGGGAAGAGGAATAGGAGTGACTGCTAATGGCTATAAAGTTTCTTTTGGGAGTGATGAAATGTTCTAAACTTAGAGTGTGGAAGTGGTTGTACAATCCTAAGAACACGCTAACATTGGTGAAGTTTATGGTATGTGAATTATATCTCAATAAAGCTGTTTTTAAAAAGAGTCACTTTAAAAGATAGTCCAGTTGAATCAGATGAGTGATCATCACCTAGATTCTGACTTTAGGGGCCAGAACAGGGTGATAAGTGGCCACTGAGGTCTGGCCTCAGAGGAGGGGGGTCTGCTGTGTCCTCCGCTACAACTCTCATTCACTTGCAGCCTATTGAACTTAGAAGCTGAAGAAGCTTAGGAGCTGACCTGAGGTTGATGGAAAGTTCACACGCACACCCCACCTTGGGACTGGCATTACCCAATTATTTTGCTAGTAGCATCTAGCAAACAGCTTCATTGTTCAATTTTGATTTCAACTGCTGCTGACTGGCCTTCACTAATCCTTGCGAATGACCTGGAGCCATTGGTATGGCTTCTCGAAGGAGCAAATCAATTCTCATTTTCAAAGGCACAAATATCTAGCTTTCCTTCTGCTCCGGTAAGTTCTGCAGCCCTGCAGTCAGTCCATGGAGAACAGCTCTGGATTCCTGTTGGGGCTCTGTCACTTAGTAGCTGGGTGTCCTTGGGCCGGTGTCCTACCCTTCCTGGGCTTCAGTCTCCTCCTTTGTCAAACGAGTGGTCCCCTGCCCCATTCCCTCAAGGTCGCTGCTCCTCCCCTTTCCCCGGGCACGGTTCACCGAGAGTGGTGCCGGTGCCGTTTGAGAACCTACATTAGACCTTGCAGGAAGGCAGGAAGTTTGTTTTCCAAGCTGAGCTTGGCTGTTCTTTGAAATCACAGCATGTGTCAGCAGGGAGGGTCGGGTCCTGTGTCCTTGCTCATCTATTTTTGGACCACAGAGAAATGAGAGCCAGTGGCAGAATAACAATCTAGGGGACCAGATGTCTCAGGAGAGATTGTTACCCTTGTTAATTACTTAAACGACAACCTGCTACATCAGAGCTGAGGACCCAGCCTGCTCTCCAACGACGTCCTGCATGAATCTGTGTTCTACCGGGGCCTCTGACCTCCAGCTGCCCCAAACTCGACAGGAATTACTGACCTGGGACTGATCCATAATTTTCAAGTGCCTCTCATTAGAGGAGACAGCCTCTCAATCTTTTAAAGCAAAATCTCTCTCCCAGTCACCTGAGCAGTTGTCACTTAAAAACTCAACTAAAATCTCTATGGCTGTCTTTTTTTTTTTTTTTTTAGTTCTTTGGCAGATTTTTTTTTTCTTAATCTGTTTCCCCCCGCCCCCCAGATCCTCCCTTTTGCTTTCTCAGTCTGCAGACCTGGCACTGGAAGCTTGGTGTGCAGTTCAGGGACCTTCGTGTGCCCAATGCATGGGGAGGGGGGCGTCTGCTGGCTCAGCTGCCCCGGTGGTGGGACTGGGTCGGGGACCTGGACTCAGAAAGTACTGTGGAAAAGCTGATTGACCTGTGAATTTGTACAGTGCCGGATTTGGTTTCTTCTGGCCATTGTGGTGCGTGTACACACACACACACACACACACACACACACACACACACACCACGTGTCTCTGGGATGGCTTCGCAAGCAACAGCAAGGCATGACACTGGACAGGAGGCTCAACACAAAACACACGGTCCCTGCCCTCCCAACATGAAGAGCCCCAGGGCTGTGGCTGCCTGAACCCCCCACCTGTGGCAGAGGCGTCAGGCGGAGAGGGTAAGAAGGCAAGGAAAGAGGGAAGGGGAAGAAGGCAAAGGCAGCCCGCTTTTCAGCTTGTGAACCAGAGCCATTCAACCCAGCAGAAGGCTGGTGCCGCGTAACGCCTCACCCCCAGGGAGAACCTCTGCGTCTTGGATATTTTCTCAGGCATGGAGGTGAATTTAAGCCCCCATGAAGCTGGATAAGCCCAACAGGAAGGGCCATCGAGAAGTCACATACGTTAGCCAACGTCACCCACCACTGGCAGCTACGGTTCCTATGGCAAAACTTTGTATTCAAGTTTGGAATCCTACCCACATCTCCAATAAGTGAAACTCATAAAACAGAGTTTCAAGTTTGTATTCAAGTTTGGAATCCTACCCACATCTCCAATAAGTGAAACTCATAAAACAGAGGTACTCTTTCTAAACTGTGTGTGGCATGGGGAGGCCCTCCCTCACCCCAGGTCACCTCCCACAAACACAGTTTGAACCCATATTTGTGTTTTCATATGAAAAAGAGGAGAAGACAACAGTCACGTAGAAATAAAACTGAAATCCTCCGTGCTTTGCTCCCTGGACTCACTCCCCTCCCTCCCAGAGGCAGAGCCTGGCATGACCTCTGAGAACATTCTTTTCCTTCCGCCCCTTTCCTGTCTAAGCAGATTCACACATATGCTGGAGCAACACAGGGATGCATTTTGTATGTTTTTAATTTTTTTCATGTCAAGGAAATCATGCTTAGGTTCCATTCTGTAAATTTTCTTTCATGCAACGTTGGGTTTTTGAGATTTATATGCATTGGTTCTGATAGATCTGGAACAACACTGTCTAATACAACTTTCTTTTTTTTTTTTTTTTTTTTTTGAGACAGAGTCTTGCTCTGTCACCCAGGTTGGAGTGCAGTGGTGCAATCTCGGCTACTGCAAGCTCCATCTCCCGGTTTCATGCCATTCTCCTGCCTCAGCCTCCCGTGTAGCTGGGACTACAGGCGTCCCCCACCGCACCCGGCTAATTTTTTGTATTTTTAGTAGAGACGGGGTTTCACCGTGTTAGCCAGGATGGTCTCGATCTCCTGACCTCGTGATCCGCCCATCTCGGCCTCCCAAAGTGCTGGGATTACAGGCGTGAGCCACCGCGCCCGGCCCTAATATAACTTCCTGATAAAAATGTTCTACATCCACCTGTCCACTGCAGTAGCCACTGGCCACTCAGGGCCATTGAGCACTTGGGTTTTTTTTTTTTTGAGATGGAGTCTCGCTCAGTCTTCCAGGCTGGAGTGTAGTGGCACGATCTCAGCTCACTGCAACCTCCACCTCCCAGATTCAAGAGATTCTCTTGCCTCAGCCTCCTGAGTTGCTGGGATTGCAGACACGCACTACCACAACCGGCTAATTTTTATATTTGTAGTAGAGACAGGGTTTCACCATGTTGGTCAGGATGGACTCAAACTCCTGACCTCATGATCAGCCTGCCTCGGCCTCCCAAAGTGCTGGGATTACAGGCGTGAACCACCGCACCTGGCCGCACTTGGGGTTTTTTTTTTTTTTTGGTTTGTTTGTTTTGACTTTTTTGGTTTTTGTTTTTAGAGACAGCACCTCACTCTGTCACCCAGGCTGGAGTGCAGGGGTAAGATCATGAATCACTGCAGCCTCCGCCTCCTGGGCTCAAGCAATCCTCCCCCTTAATCTCTTGAGTTCCTGGGACCACAGGTGGGTGCAACCATGCCCTGCTAAAATTTTTTTGTAGAGATGGGGTCTTGCTATGTTGTCCAGGCTGGTCTCAAACTTCTGAGCTTAAGTGATTCTCCTGCCTCAGCCTCCCAAAAAGCTGAAATTACAAGTGTGAGCCGCTGTACTCAGCCTATTGAGCACTTGGTATGTAGTTAGTGCAACTGAGGAACTAAGTTTTAGATTTTGTTCTATTTTAATCCATTGACATTGAAATAGCTGCGTGTGACTGGGAGCTGCCATGTTGGGTAGGGCCTCTCTGGAGTGTTCACTGTAGTGGATGCAAGGTGTTCCACCGTCTGAATTCACCACCCTTCGTCCTAGCTGGCCCCACTTATGCACATGCAGTTATTTCCGGCATTTATTGACATGGTACTACCGTGAGGATTCCTTATGCACGTCTCTTAGTGGACATTTTTGAGAATTTCTGCAGGGCATGTATGTAAACATGGACTCATGGGTTCCATGGAGTGTGTGTAAACTTTCTGGCTATGCCAAGTCCATCTAAATAGGTTGTACGGATGAACACATTCACTAGTAGTGCATGGAAGTTCCCGTTTCTCATGTCAGACTCATTCCCATTATTACCAATCCAATGGGTGTGAAATGCTTATTCTCTTGCTTAATGTGCTATTCCCTGATGATGCGTTGCATTGAGCATACTGTCCTGTTTGTTGGCCACTCAAATTTCCCCTCTGGAAACCACCTGTTCCTTTCTTCTGCCGTGGGACCCCTGCACCAGCTACTCTGTCTCTTTGAGTATCTGATCGTGTGCTATTTCCTCAGGGAAGCCTTCTCTGGCCTCTATCAGAGTTGGAGTCTCTGTATCATAAACTCTTACAGAACCTGGTATTTCCTTTAATACTGAACCCAATTCTAATTGAAGAATTCGTTGTGTGATTTTATTTTATGTATTTATTTATTTATTTAATTTATTTATTGAGACGCAGTCTCACTCTGTTGCCCAGGCTGGAGTGCAGTGGCGTGATCTTGGCTCACTGCAAGCTCCATCTCCTGGGTTCACACCATTCTCCTGCCTCAGCCTCCCGCATAGCTGAGACTACAGGCGCCCGCCACCACGCCCGGCTAATTTTTTGTATTTTTTTAGTAGAGTTTCACAGTGTTAGCCAGAACGGTCTCGATATCCTGACCTCGTGATCCGCCCACCTTGGCCTCCCAAAGTGCTGGGATTACAGGTGTGAGCCACTGCACCTGGCCGATTTTATTTTTATTAGTAGTTTCTCACTGTATCTCTGGGACTAGCCCCATCTCTGACACACAGTGGATGGTTAATAAATAAGCATAGAATAAAATCATGAATACGTAAATACAAGGACAAGGGCCACATCTTAGCCCCAACCCAGTTCCTATTGGCATCTTCTCTAGGATAGCACCAGTTCATTCCACATGGGGATTTTTTCATTGAAAGTAGAACAGATTTTTCAAGCAAGAATACAAAGCAAAACCTCAATAAATACCAAAGGGTCTGACTTGTGAGGATTACTTTAGCACCAAAGAAATTGAATTAGAAATCAGTAACAAACCTAAGTGATGAAATTGCCTGGAAATGTAAAATCATGCTTATAAATAACTTAGGAATCAAAGGAGAAATCCAAACAGAAATTAGATAGAAATTAGATTAAAAGAGAACTGAGCAAAAATAAATATACTCAAAACTTGTGAGATGAGCTAAAAGAGAATTTAGAGGGAACACAGTTGCTAACGCTGTGTTATATAAATGCTAATATTGGAGAAAAAAGAAAGATGAAAGGTAATTAGCTAAGCCAACGACTCTAGATGCTAGAAAAAGAACAACAGAGTAAACATTGGTGAAATGTCAAAGGTACCATTAAGGATATCAATCAAATGAAAAGTTGGTTCATTACAAGTGGATTGGAAAAGCACAGATGCTTTCAAATCAGTGAGAAACTGGGGCCCAGGGCTCTAGATGCAGGAGGCAAAGTGAGACCTCGGTTCAGGGACTGCGGTGCTGAGGAAGGGGACTGCTGTCTGGCGGCCGGTCTCAGCTCTGCCCAGGACTCGCGGGAGACCTGGGAGGGTCACTTCCCACCTTCGACCCTGGGGATTCCCAATCTGTAGTACGAGAGCGTTAGATTCAGTATCCCTAAGCTCTCTTCCAAACCTGACTCTCTGGGAATATTTTATTCTGATCCAGTAGCAGAGAGGAAAAGGATGTTATCCCAGGAGGGAACTATGATTCCTAGGCACATGGAGTAGAAATCTCTTCTAGGATCTAGTAGCTGCTCATCTCCCCTGACACATCTGGCTGCCCATGACAGCAAGGGCTTGCTTTCGTTTCCTCGAATTCACCCCCATTCCTCCTTTGCCCCTTCCTTTACCCCTGGCTTGCTGCTTCATCCTCCCCAGAGAGCCTTTCCTGAGCCCCAGATGGAGGTAGATCACCCAGTCCACAGTCTTATTAAATAGCTCTTGTCGGCCAGGCGTTGTGGCTCGTGCCTGTAATCTCAGCACTTTGGGAGGCCAAGGCGGGTGGATCACCTGAGGTCAGGAGTTCGAGACCAGCTTGGCCAACATGGTGAAACCCCATCTCTACTAAAAATACAAAAAATTAGCCAGGCCTGGTGGCGGACACCTGTAATCCCAGCTACTCAGGAAGCTGAGGTAGGAGAATCGCTGGAACCCGGGAGGCAGAGTTTGCAGTTAGCTGAGTTTGCACCACTGCACTCCAGCCTGGGCAACGAGAATGAAACTCCTTCTTAAAAAAAAAAAAAAAATTTATACATATAGCTCTTGTCTAAATGTCACAATCACATGCATAATGTGTTTAGTGACCGCTTCCCAGGATGTCTCCCTGGGTCCCTGGGGGCTCTGCCTTCCTCGCCGGTGTATTTCCAGGGCACCGCATGGCAGCACTCCGTCCTTATTTCTGCGATGCCATTTAGATTTGTGCAATGCTCCCCATTCGAACAGGACCAGCTCCTTCGCCAGCTGCCCGCCCGCCCGGCTCCCAGGGCTGCTGGCGGCTGTGGCACTTGCCTCTTATTTACCTGCCTTGACCTTAGAGGAGCTCAGAGCTCCATTCAGCAAAGCTGTCTCCTGCCAAAGCCGTTACAATTTCTTAGCTCCAGGCAGAGACAGACCGCAGATGGCTTAATTTAGAAGCATCTCAGAAGGAATTCCTTGCTCCATAACTCTTCATCCTTCGACTCCAGGGGTCCACAGGGTCGTGACCACACAAGGGCTTGAGGCCTGACTTGTAATCATGCTCCTCATGTGTCGCTGGGCTGCTTGGAGAGGGGGGAGTGTGCATGTGGGGCAGAGCCATGACCTTGCAGCCAGTGACTTTTGCTTCACGGACTCCATGAGCATTTAATAAGAGGCAATGGAGCTCGTGATGAAGGGCTTGGGGCCTTGAGTCTTGCAGCTCTGGGTTCAATCTCTGAAAAGGGGCAAATGACTTAACCTTCTGGAACTTCCACTTTCCCATCTGTAAAATGGAGACAACGATGGTGCCGGCCTCCTCGGGGCATTCCGAGGCTTATATGAAATAAATGCACAGCGCCCAGCAAATAGCAGGTCTGTTCTTGTCCTAGCATTGCTGTTGACAAGGGGCTGAACATGCCAGTGCTGGCCTCCAGGACCAATTTTGCAGAGAGGCACCCAGCTACCAGGCCCATTAAGGATCGGAACTCCCCTCTCCACAGACAACTGGTTTTTTTGGTTAGGGATTTGGAGACTTTGTGGGTCCCGAATAGACCCCATCTCCCTTCGCTTTCAGTGGAGTCTGCCAGACCCAGGCACTAAGCATCTCCTTTGGTTTTCGCCTCCAGACTCCACCTCGCTGGGCCCCCTCTGGCTTCTGAGGATCTGTTTTCCTTCTGTTCCCTCCCTTCCCACCTCCCTCGCCACAGTCCTTCCAGGGCACACTCAAGTCCCTCCTGGCATGAGAAGCCCTTGCTGGCCGCCAGAGGTCAGATTCTCTCAATTTCCTTCACTCATCATTCATTCATACATTTGATCACCCACCCAACCTTGTTTAAACACTTCTGAAATGCCAGGTTCTAGGGGTCCCTCAGGAAACGGGCCAGGAGCAGACCCTGCTTCACAGAGGACGAGCCCTTCCTTGAGCTTCCCTCTGGGATGAATTCACTCTGTGAGATTCCAGTTGGAATGGGAAGTCATCCACATCAGAGACCACAGGTGACATGCGCTCTGCCTCTCCCAATGTCAGTGCACAGCAGGTGCCAAAGTGTGTGTGGTTAGTCATTGGCGGGGAGCCTCTCATGCCCAAAACACTCCTTTAGAAAACCAAGGGGAATATGGAACTTGGAACTCTGAAGTGCAAGGGGTATGTGCTTAGCAGCTGCTGGCACACAGTAGGTGCTTAATAAATATTTTTTAGATGGATGGATGGGTGAATGCTTCTGCTTCAGTGAAGTTTCTAAGTAAACGGCAATGGCGAAAAAGAAAATTTCTCATCAGGGTTCTCTTTTGTCCTTGTGTGGTTAGACTGAGCAGCTCCTTAGGGCTTCAATCCTCCAGTCACCTTCTTAGGGTATGAGATGAGTGGGTGCTGGTGAGCCTCCTGCCACCAGCAGAGCCAGCCACAGCCCCGCCCACCATCGCCGCATGCTGATTTGCCCAGGGAATGGCTTGAGGGCTATATTAGCTTCTAGAGGCTGCTTTAACAAATTGTCACAAACTTGGTGGCATAAGACCATAGAAATGTTTGCTCTCACAGTTCTGGAGGGGCCAGACCAACAAATCAAAGTGTCATCAGGGCCGCACTCCCTGGGAGGTTCTAGGGAGAACCCTCCCTGCCTCCTCCAGCTCCTGCGGGCTCCTGATGCTTCTTGGTTGTGGCCACATCGCTCGCATCTCTGCCTCTGCCTTCACATGGCTGTCTCCTCTGTGTCTTCTGTTTCTTCTAAAGACGCTTGTGATTGGATTTAGGGCCCACTTGAATAATCTAGGATGATCTCATCTCAAGATCTTTAATTATATCTGCAAAGACCCTGTCTCCAAATAAGGCCACATTCTCAAGTTCTGGGGGTTAGTACATACACCTATCTTTTTGGGAGTCATGGTTCAGCTCACTACAAGGGCCAAGGAGGAAGGAATGGACATGGCTGAGAGGTGGTTTGCAGAGCTTTGCTCCCCTATGACGAGCCATGGGCACTCAGAGAAGCAGAGAGAAGAAACATGGCTGCCAGGGACTTGGGGCAGGGGGAGGTGGGAGCTGCTATTCAAGGGGTAGTTTCATTTATGCAAAATGAATACTCTCTAGAGACCTGCTGTACAACACTGTGCCTAGAGTTAACAGTAATGCATATACGCGGGCACCGTGGCTCATGCCTGTAATCCCAGCACTTTTCGAGGCCGAGGTGGGTGGATCACCTGAGGTGAGGAGTTCGAGACCAGCCTGGCCAACATGGAGAAACCCCGTTTCTAATAAAAATACAAAAAATTAGCCGGGCGTGGTGGTGCACACCTGTAATCCTAGCTACTTGGGAGGCTGAGGCAGGAGAATCACTTGAACCCAGGAGGTGGAGGTTGCAGTGAGCCGAGATCATACCATTGCACTCCAGCCTGGGCAACAGGAGCAAAACTCTGCCTCAAAAAAAAAAAAAAAAAAAAAAAAAAGCAATAGTTCATATACTATTCTGTGCACTTGAAAATGCTGCTAAGAGATCAGATCTCATCTTAAGGGTTCTCACCAAAAAGATCTCCAAAAAGCAAAACAGCAAAAAACCAACTGGGCATGAGGAAGCTTTGGAATTGACTTTTTTTTTTTTGGAGACAGGATCTCTGTCCCATAGTCTGGAGTGCAGTCGCATGACAATGGCTCATTGTAGCCTCGACCTTCCAGGCTCAATCAATCCTCCCATCTGAGTCTCTCAAGTGACTGGAACTACAGGCATGTGCCACCTTGCCTGGCTAATTTTTGTATTATATGTAGAGACAGAGTTTTGCCATGTTGCCTAGGCTGGTCTCTAACTCCTGGGCTCAAGCAATCCACTTACCTTGGCCTCCCAAATGGCTTGGATTACAGGTGTGAGTCACCTTGACTGGCCATTGATGGCCACCTTTTTTTTTTTTTTTTGAGACGGAGTCTTGCTCTGTTGCCCAGGCTGGAGTGCAGTGGCACGATCTCGGCTCACTGCAAGCTCTGCCTCCCGGGTTCACGGCATTCTCCTGCCTCAGCCTCCCGAGTAGCTGGGACTACAGGTACCCGCCACCACGCCCGGCTAATTTTGTTTTGTATTTTTTAGTAGAGATGGGATTTCACAGTGTTAGCCAGGATGGCCTCGATCTCCTGACCCTGTGATCTGCCCGCCTCGGTCTCCCAAAGTGCTAGGATTACAGGCATGAGCCACCGCGCCCGGCCTGATGGCTGTTTTTTTTATTGTAGTGATGGTTTCAGGGCTATTTGCATATGTCCAAACTCATCAAATTTTACACATTAAATGCAGGTTTTGCAGGTTAGGTAGATCAATCATACCTCAACAAGGCTGTTACAAATATCTTTTTAAAAAGTAAAATTAACTTTGGGAGGCCAAGGGAAGAGGATCACTTGAGGCTAGGGGTTCCAGACCACCCTGGTCAACACATTGAGACCCTTGTCTCTACAAAAAAATACAAAAATTAGCCGGGCATGGTGGCGCACACAAGTCCTAGCTACTTGGAAGCAAGGCAGGAGGATCCCTTGAGCCCAAGAGTTTGAGGCTGCAGTGAGCCATGATTGTGCCACTGCATTCCAGCCTGGGTGACAGAGTGAGAACCTGACTCGGGGGTAGAAGGGGGGAAAAGGAAAATTCTTATAGTGACATTGTAACTACATGGATAGTTGTTTTCACATGCTAAACATTTTGCAAAGTCAAATATAAATAGTTATTATTACTATTTGAAAAATATGGCTGTGTTCTAAAAAGCAAACAAAAAGACACCATTGGTGACTGGCCATCAGAGACAGCATGACCGCCAATCTGGATGCCACTAAGGCCATGGATGCCTCGGGTCCAAGCCAGCTGGACACCAGGGTGGCTGCATGCCCCCAAGACCCTGATGCACCTGTCTTCCTAAGCATCTCTAGTTGCCCTTTTTTTTTTTTTTTTTTTTTGAGACGGAGTCTCGCTGTGTCACCCAGGCTGGAGTGCAGTGGCGTGATCTCGGCTCACTGCAAGCTCCGCCTCCCGGGTTCACGCCATTCTCCTGCCTCAGCCTCCGAGTAGCTGGGACTACAGGCGCCCACCACCATGCCTGGCTAATTTTTGTATTTTTAGTAGAGATGGGGTCTTGCCACGTTGGCCAGGCCAGGCTGGTCTCAAACTCCTGACAAGTGATCCGCCCGCCTTGGCCTCCCAAAGCACTGGAATTACAAGTGTGAGCCACTGCGCCCGGCCTCTAGCTGCCTTTTAGGAGCCACGGGCCTCAGGAAGATCATGCCACGGTGTAAAAATCAGGCTACCACTCGCCAGAAGGTCACAAAGGTGTCACTAGAAGCCCTTTGTCCACGGACTATTTTCCTCCTACACACTGTGCAAGGCCTTCTCCCTTCTCAGTGTGCCTTGTCAGGCTACTTGGACATTTTTCCGAAATGTTGAGATTGAGCTGAGGACACGATCATGGTTTGATTGATGGAAATGAGTTGCACGGCAGACATGCAGCCCTGGGCCCAGGTAGGCACTGGGTGACTGTGCTACGCGCCCCGACCTGAGGGGCTCAGTAGCTTTCAGGCTGGGCTCAGGCCTCTCCCTTGGTTGCAAGAGCCCCAAGGCGATTCTAGGGCAAACCTAAAAAATCTGAAACCTGAGGCTGGGGCTGGGACTGCGACTGGTGCTGCGGCTGGGCTGAGGCTGGACAGCTCTGAGAAACGCTGCCATGGAGGGTCCCTAGAGGGACTTGCAAAGGGCCCTGAAACCTCCTAAATTGCCTGCACTGTTTTTTATGTAAGCACTTGTAGGCATTTTTTTCCCCCAGAAGAAGAGGGCCCGTGGCTCTCCAAAGAGCATCCCCAAGGGGTCCACGTCCGCAGGAAGGTGAAGAACGTGGTTATTCCGGGAAGAACAGAATCTCCGGTCACCATTTGATGTTTATGGGTTTCTAACAACCCTCCACAGCCCCCTGCCTTCTTTCACCTCAGCAAGTGAGGTGTAGGGAGCACCCTAGACACAGCAGGCGCAGCAGCTGTGACAGAATATTCTGGAAAGAATCCAGAACTTAGAGCCCAGAGGTTGGGGGTCACCAATTCCCTGTGGGGGCAGCCCTGAACCACACTCTGCCCTGGGCCTCTGTTTCCTCGTCTGTGAAATGATAAACAGTCCAAGGGGGATTCCACCGGGTCCAGAGAACAGAGACTTTCCCTACAAGCCGCTCCTTATCTTCCCTCTACCCCCTTTTAATATTTCATCCTCTCTCCCCACAGTTTTCTTCTTCTGTCACCTTTCTTCATGCTAACCTGCAGCACTGTGGGCTTAGGTAACCACTCCAGGGTGGTCAACCCTGGCCTAGATTCTTGACAAGCACCCTGTGGCTGTCCCAGGCATGGGTCCTGCTTTATCCTGAACCCACTGCAGAGCCTTTGGCTGCTCCTGCAAATCCAAACAGGACCTGCCCTGCCCACCCTCCACCTGGCCACCCCATCCCCTCACAAACTTGAGCTCTCTTGGATCCCAGGGCCAGCATGCACGCTACCCCCTTTGCCCTGGAATCCCAGCTCATCCTTCAAGACCCCCTGTATGCATCTCTTCCCCAAGACCTGCCCAATTTGTTCTCACTGCACATGCCCCAGCCCTCTGTCCATTGTAATGTAATAGCTGTGTAGTTACTGCTGGATGTCTGCTCTCCCTCTAGATTAAAAGCTCCATGAGGGTAGGGCCGAGTCTCTCTGGTTTACTGCTGTATCCCCCACATCTGACACAGAGTTGTGTTCAATCAACATGCATTTCATGAATTAACAGATGGATAGAAGCCCAGATGCAGGAATGACCACGTGAGCCCAAACCCTTTCCACCCTGTGCCATCCTTAGGTTATCCCAAAGGAGAAATGCCAAGGCAGGAGGATATTGTGATCAGTTAATGGGATGGATTTTGTGGCACTTGGAGGTGATGTAACAGACACAGTGGACATGAGGAGATGAGGTGGGGTCTTCACTCACCACCATTTCTTGAGAAGAAAGGACAGGCTGAGATACCGATTGCATAAAATCTTAACTGAAAGGGCTCCCACTCCTTGAATCTGTCTCCCTTGCTTTTTTTTTTTTTTTTTTTTTTTTTTTTTTTTTTTAATTTATTCTTGAGCTCTGCTTCTGGTGCTGTTGAAGTGCAGCTCTTGACTCCTATGGTGGCTGCCACTGGGCAGGAGGGAAGTGATCTAATTCCCAGCAAGGGAGTGCAGATATGGTCAGGAGGTCCCCCTTGGACAGGGTGGCTCGTTTGGGGTTTTTAATGGTGGAAAAGCAGTGTGTGAAGGACACTGGCCACTAGGTCCCATTGCATGGTCGTCTGGTGATAGTCTGGCAACTTTTATTCTGCCTGCATCTTCCCCAGCAAGGAGCTGGACAGAACGACGAACACTTCTCCCGGGCAGTCCCTGCTCTCTGCCTCGCAGCTCAGCACCAGGAGACTCACAGCACTTGCTGTGACTGCCTCCCTCTTACGGCTATTTTTATCATTACTCTAAGATTGAAGTAGGGGGTGGGCAAGGGGAGCAACCGGAATGAGCTGCACCAAAGACTCCCCTCACCCACCCACTCTTCCCTTCTGTCCACAGGTGGGCCGCCACCTGGATACGTTCCCCACCGAAGCCCATCGCCAGAGAGCATTAAAAGCCCACCGGGAAGAGTGTGCCGTGCGCCAGGGGACCCTGCGGATGGGCAACTACACCCACCCCTAACCCCTCCCTCCCTGCCATGAGAAGCCATCTTGACAGAATGGAAAATTCCTAGAAGGACTCCCTCTCTTGCCCCAACCCTGACATTCCCCCATTTTTATGCGGGTTCTGCTTCAAGGAGCTCAGATTCAAGTCTTAGGTTAATTGGTTTCAGTAAAAGTCCCCCCTTTTAGGTTAGCCAGCATTAGTCTCCACTTAGCCCCAGTGACCCTCTCTACCTGGAGCCTCCACCTCCTCCTCCTCCTCCTCCTTCTCCTCCTTCTCCTCCTTCTCCTCCTCCTCCTAGGGCAGGCTCACCCTGCCTCTTCTCAAGCCCTCACCTGCCAGGACAAACCCAAATTACAAGACAATTGTTTAGACTCCAGGCTAAGGGTCGATTCCATGGCTCTGCCCATTACGTGTTAAGAACGACCTGCGTATTTGCTACAGAAAGCATGACAGTGACGTGCTTTGAAAACCCTCATTTTCTATTCCAAACATGAGTTTTAATTGCTGTTTTTGGGATGCCTGATGTCTCATCACGGCAGTATTATCTCTCTGGGACCTCTGACAGCAGGAAGAGCCAATGGTTCATTATTCGAGCCTGCCCCCGCCTCCTCGGTGCTGGGGCCCTGTCAATCAAGCAGGCCAAGATGGACTCCTCCCCCAGGACTGACTTTGGAAGGTCAACCCCCTCTGGAAAAAGAGAGCCTTCCGGGCGAGGGGGTAGACTGCCGAACACAGGCTACCCAACTTCTCAGCTGAATTCCTGGGCACTTCCTCACTCGGTCTTTCTGTGTGTTCTTTGGCTTCTCTCTGCAAATTTTATGCTGATCTATTTTAAATTAAAAATGCTATTTATCATCCTCCTTTTGTGTCTTCGTTTGAAAACCAGTGAGCAAACCAGCCTCAGAGCCATCAAATGAGGGTGCCCGATAGAGACCTCTCAAGTTGGCTCCAAGACATTCCAACCACGCCTTTTCTGAGGGAGGCAAATTTTCAAGTTTTCAATATCATTTCTAATCTGAGGATTTATTTTCTTTTATTTATTTATTTATTTTGAGATGGAGTCTTGCCAGGCTGGTGTGTAGGGACGCAATCTCAGCTCACTGCAACCTCTGCCTCCTGGGTTCACGCCATTCTCCTGCCTCAGCCTCCTGAGTTGCTGGGACTACAGGTGCGTGCCAACACACCCAGCTAATTTTTGTATTTTTAGTAGACACGGGGTTTCACCATGTTGGCCAGGATGGTCTTGATCTCTTGACCTTGTGATCTGCCCGCACTGGCCTTCCAAAGTGCTGGGATTACAGGCATGAGCCGCCGCGCCCAGCCAAATATTTCTTTTCTTTTTTTTTTTTTTTTGTGACAGAGTCTCGCTGTCGCCCAGGCTGGATTGCAGCGGCACAATCTTGGCTCACTGCAAGCTCTGCCTCCCGGGTTCACGCCATTCTCCTGCCTCAGCCTCCCAAGTAACTGGGACCACAGGCGCCCACTGTGCCCGGCTAATTTTTTTTTTTTTTTTGTATTTTTAGTAGAGATGGGGTTTCACCGTGTTAGCCAGGAGGGTCTCAATCTCCTGACCTCGTGGTCTTGATCTTCTGACCTCATGATCTGCCCGCCTCGGCCTCCCAAAGTGCTGGGATTACAGGCATGAGCCACCGCCCCCGGCCCCAGCCGAGGATTTCTTAATGTTTATCTTCAACCTGGCAACCCCAGACTCTTTTTTTTTTTGAGACGGAGTCTTGCTCTGTCACCCAGGCTGGAGTGCAGTGGTGCAATCTCAGCTTACTGCAGCCTCCGCCTCCCAGGTGCAAGCAATTCTCCTGCCTCAGCCTCCTGAGTAGCTGGGATTACAGGCACGGGCCACCATCCCCAGCTAATTTTTGTATTTTTAGTAGAGACGAGTTTCACCATGTTGGCCAGGATGGTCTTGATCTCTTGACCACGTGATCTGCCCACCTCAGCCTCCCAAAGTGCTGGTAATACAGGCATGAGCCGCCACGCCCTGTCCCTATACTCATTTATCCAGCTGCCCACTCAGCGTCTCCCCTTGAGTGTCTGACATTCATTGTTAACCAACACGGCCAAGGCAGACATTTGATTTTTTTTTCTGCCAAACTTACTTCTCTCTCTGTCTTTCCCATCTCATAAGTGAGACTACCATCTACCCAGCTGTGGAAGCCAAAATTCTTCAATACTCATTTTCCTTCATTCCTTCAATCTCCCAAGCAGGCAGAATCTGAGTTGGCTGGCCCTGAGCAGGCGGTAGCACGCCATGCCACAGAAGAACGCGAAACCTAGCTCTGCCCAGCAATTAATTTCCGTGTGATCTTGAGCAACAGTCCTAGCCTCTCTCTGTGCATCTCAGAGACAGGGCCCCACACATCACAGACTGTGTCTTCAAGCTATATTAGATGACCATTACATTAAAGAATGTATATGAAGGGATGAGCACAGGAACTGGCACTTTTAAGCAATAGATTAATATGAATTATTAGTTTCTTATCACTAAAGCACACTGCAGAAGCATCAACCAGAGCCCTGTGAGTGACTAAGGGACTGGGCAGGGCAGGACGCTCACGGGGACAGAACGCTTTCCTCCAGATACATCCAGAAGCTGAAGGGTATTTTGAATCGAACCCACTCTTTCGCTCTGAAATCCCCTATGGAAACGGGAGGGGGCACATCAGGAGGCAGAAGAGTTTCCTGAAGAACCCAAAATTGGCCCCATTGTGGCAACAGAGATGCCCTCCCAGGCCTGCTTTTCCCCAGGACCTGGGCGGAGGCAGGCAGGACAGGCTCAGCCAGGTAATCTTTTTTTTCTCCAATCACTCCTTGCCGCATTTGCTGGGGGACCCACTAGGGCTGTGGCAGATGCCCTGGGAGCACCACCGTGGGTGCTCTCTGGAGTCCTCTGAGTGCTCCCAGCCCAGGGCGGAAGCGGTGCTCAGTGGAGAGACCCTCAGCTCCTTGTCCTACAGCGCCACCCGCTGGCGAGTCTAAGTCAGAGGCGGTGGAGATTCCCCGCGCTTCCCTCTCTCCTGGCGTCCCTCCCCCACCAAGCCTGGTTCTTCCCTCCTCATTGATTATCTGTGACTGCACAAAGCCCCAAGTCTGATTCTGGTCTGATTCTACCTTCTTGGGTATCCTGTCACCTCGGCCAAACCCCTGTCCTCACCTGAGCTGACCCTGGCTGGTGCAACTACCTGCCCTTTATGACCCGAATAGAGTCCCCAAAGTGTCCAGCCTGGAAGGGCCATCTTATTCATCTCCCTCCACTGCCATTTCCTCAACTTCATAGGTGGAAAGTGGACGTGAAAGGAAGCCTGAGTTCCACTCAGGAAGCCAGGGCAGTGAACTCTCCCAGGCCAGTGACGCCCACGACACGTTCCAGAGCCTGCCTCCCAAAACCCCTTCCCAATGAAAGGTGGACAGAAATGGGGATAGCCCTAGCTTTCCATCCCACGTCCTCCCAATCACGCACCAACAAATGCCAGGTGAGCATGAGTGTCTTTGGAGGTATGGCTTTGTGCCTCTGTTTTGGCTAATTTCCTCACTGGTTGGCATTTAGGAACATTCTATCTCCTGGTTGACCTTCTTGGCAACACCTCATCAGAGGTTTAACCAAAGAGGTCCACAGGCACTGTTTCCACAGGCCTAGGGAGGCAGCTGGTCTGGGCCCTAACCTGGCCTGCTTGAAATTCTCTGAAGTCCCCTCCAAGGTGAGAGGGAGGCAGCACCACACTGATGTGCGCCTGGCAAGGTGGACGGGGCAAGTGCAGGACTGGGTGCCAGAGCGTGGAGACGGAGCCATTGGGAAGAGGACTCATGGAGATGGACGGGCTTGAGGACACCTGGAGATGAGGCAGGGTCTTCACCCACCACCATTTCTTAAGAAGAAAGGGCAGGCTGAGATACCGGTTGCACAAAATCTTAACTGAAGAGCCTCCCACTCCTTGGATCTGTCTCCCTTGCATTTTTTTTGCTGTTGAGGTTCAGCTTTTGACTCCTATGGTGGCTGCCACTGGGCAGGAGGGAAGTGACCTACTTCCCAGCAAGGGACTGCAGGCAGGGCCAGGAGGTCCCCCTTGGAATGTCCGGGAGAAGACAAAGGGTGGTAGAACTACTTAGCATCCATACAGGGGCAGGGCAGACCTCCCGGATGAAAGCTCCAGCTCTCCTCCCACACTGATCCCCACTGGCTTCAGTCCATGGCCAGATTTTTAGAGCCCAAACTTCATTCATTCTGTCTCCCTCTCAAAGATAAACTGTATAATTAACAATTTCCTTGGACAGAAGAAAGAAGGTTGTTCTGGAGTCTCATTAGAGACTCCAGAGGAAGTCTAGAGGAATTGTAGCCATGAGCAAACGGCCAGCCGTGTCTGCTGCCTGCCTAGCAGGGGGCTCCTGGAAGCACTGCTCATAGACCACACATCCAATTCTAGTCCCCAGGGAGGTCCCTGGATCCACACAGAGTTGGTTTGGCTTTTAATTCAGCTATCTCAGTGCCCCAACTAAACCACAGATTTAGAAGTCCAGAGAAGGCACATCTCTGCAGCAGCAAGCTGATCAGAGCCTAGGTGCTGAGGTGCACCCCCGACGGCAGCCAGACAGGTCTGTGTTTCCAACCAAGCACCTTTTCTTGCATTTATCTGTATGAACCCAATAATTCTTTTTGCTGTACTTATTTTTTACTTGGGAAACCCTTTGATCCTTAAAATCATCATTAAGGAAAAATAAAACTAGGTTGGCTTTTTCTACAGGTTCCTAGAGTTGAATGCAGGTAACTTATAAACTTGAATCTACAGTGGGCAATTATCTGTGAAGGGGATTTAGATCCATGGGCACCAATGCATTCTGTGGGCTCCATTCGAGTGGGTCAGCTCTGTCCCACTCTCCATGACTCACCAGCATCTGGTATGATGCACAGGATGGAGGGTATGTTGAAAGAAAGGAGGGAGGGAAGGAAGAGAAGGAAGGGAAGGAAGGGAAGGAAGGGAAGGGAGGGAGGGAGGAAGGAAGGAAGGAAGGAAGGAAGGAAAGAAGGAAGGAAAGAAGGAAGGGAGGGAGGGGAGGGCAGGGGAAGGGAGGGGAGGGAGAAAGGAAGAGAAGGAAGAAGGAAAGAATGGAGGGAGAGAAAAAGGAAAGGAGGGAAGAAGGGAAAGAAGAAATGGGAGGGAGTGGTAAGGGAAAGAGGAAGAAAAGGAGAGTGAGAGGGAGAAGAGAGGGGAAAAGAGGAAGGAAGAACGGGAGGGAGGGAAGGGGCAGGAAGGGAGAGAGGAAGAGCCTATGGGAAGGAAGGGAGAAAGGGAAGAGGGGAGGAAGAAAGGAAGGGAGGGAGGGAGGAGAGGAGAAAGGAAGAAAGGGAGGAGGGGAGGAAGAAAGGAAGGGAGGGAGGAGAGGAGAAAGGAAGAAAGAGAGGGAGGAAGAAAGGGAAGGATGAAAAGAGGAAAAGAAAAAATATGTTCTTTTCCTGGTTTCAGTAACTCTATGAGGTTTTAAGCTTAAAAAACAAACAGAAAACAACCACAACAACAACAAACCCACATAAGAACAGCATGACCTTGAAGTCCACAAATTGCCCAAATCCTTGTCCAACTCAACTGTTTGCAAAGCAGAAAGATGGTACCCAGGCCTGGCCTGTATCATTCGAATCCTCTGCTCACTTCACCTTAAAAACTGGTTTTGGTAGGAAGACCCTGGGCAAAGGTGGGTGCTGACTTTTCTAGAGAGGGCTGAGGAGACAAGCCTGAGGGCTCAAACCTGCCAGAGGAAAAAGGCTCTAGCTATTATTAACAGCGGTTGTACTATGAAGTACATAATTGCTATTCCTCAAGACTGCAGCCAAGTGCCAAGATTCCTCCTATGAACCATGTAAAATGGGCAACAGCACCCCCACCTTACAGCTAGAAGGAAAAACAGCTCAGAAAGTGACTTGCTTTAAAAAAAAAAAAAAGAAAGTGATTTGCTCAAGGTCACAGAGTGCATCCCACTCACATAAGGGGCAAAATCTAAGAGGTGCCAAAAAACTCAGGAACCAAAACCAATGATATTTTAATACATTTTAAAAATCAAAATTTTAAAATTCATGATGGAGAAAATATCAACATTTTAAATAACATCTTATGTGACCTGCCTCATCTCCTTCATCTTAGTCCCAGCCCTGGATTCTAGAGTCTAGAGAATTTGAACTCAAGTCTGACCAATTTTGAGTCTGTCCTCAACAACCCTAGCCCGTATGCTACCACTAGACCCAGCTATGCAGAAGCTTGAACAGCTCTAGCATGTGCCCTGCATTTAAGCCACCATTCATAAGGGAGCAAAGACCACTTTGGGATCATTCTCAAAAAGCTTTGGGCAGATTGCTCTGTGTGACTCTGCCTGGGGAGCTAGGTGAGCAAAACCAGCAGAAAAAACCCATTCGCTAGCTCCAGGAATGAGAGGTGTGACGTGGAGAAGGAGGTGGGGCTAGGAGAAAGTTGCTAAGAGCCGTGACCTAGCCAGGGTCTCAGGCTCATCCAAGTCCATCCCGACCCAAAGCCAAACCCAAGCCAAGAGCTGCAGGTGGCAAAGAAGGAGGTGAATTCTACAGCCAGGTGGCTTCTGAATGACCAGGGGGACTCTCCCACCCTCACCTCTCACTGCCATGTTCCGATGTTAATGCCTTTGTACCCAAGGGAAAGCCAAGGTCTGGGCAAGAGAGACGAGTTGTCCGGAGTGTGGGCAGCGCCAGAGCCTTCTGGGGGTTTCTCCATGCACCTGCCTGTCCTGCCCTTGGAGAAGAGCAACTGTGGTCAGCTCTGTGGGTGTGGGTGGGAGGTCTTGGATCTGCTAGGGATCTGAATCCATCAAGAGGCTAAAAGTCTAAAAGAAAGCAACGCCAAAGGACTGGGCAGGCAAGGACTGGAAGTGGAAGTGAGAGATTTCAAGAGGAAGTGGGAAGCTGGGGGATGGGAGGAGTTGGGGTCCTGAAAAGAGCACAGAGAAAAAGGACACCGGGGTGGCAGTTCTGACTCTTGGTTAAGACTGAGTGATCCTGGGAAGCCCAGCCCTTGATGCACCTTCACCACACTAATTTATTTTCTTTCTTTCTTTCTTTTCTTCCTTCCTTTCTTCCTTCCTTTCTTCCTTCCTTTCTTTCTTTCTTTTCTTTCTTTCTTTTCTTTCTTTCTTTCTTTCTTTCTTTCTTTCTTTCTTTCTTTCTTTCTTTCTTTCTTTCTTTCTTTCTTTCCTTCTTTCCTTCTTTCCTTCTTTCCTTCTTTTTCCTTCTCTTTCCTTCTTTCCTTCTTTCCTTCTTTCTTTCTTTCTTTCTTTCTTTCCCCCAATGCACCCCTGCCAGGCCCTTGGGGAGTGGGCCAAGAATTGCTGAGGACAGGGACCTGGGATTGGGGAGATGGGCCTGCCTCCTGCTATGTGAACAGGGGCTCAGAGAAGTTGGGCATATTGCTGAGGCTCACCCCCAGCTCCTTTGGACCTGGAAGCCCTGATACCCCAGGAGACCAACCAGGCCTCTTTCCCAAAGGTGGGAACATAGGGTGGACTCAGGCTCCCCTGGACGCTGAGTAAATTCCCAGCTAAACGAGAGCTCAGGTGAGCGCCCAAAAATCTCTTCGGCCAGGGACAGGGTGAGATGCAAGACCCACACCGATAATGGGAAAATCAGAGGAGAAGGCACCTGCATGGAGCTGGAAATCCCCAAATCGGAATAAAACGATGTTATCGAGAGAGGGCTAAATCCTAGAGTAAATTTCAAGCGAAATAAATCGCACAGCACATTTTAGGTGATAATAGACGGCGGTAACTCAATACTAATGATAGTGTACTGACAATCCACTAATATTCTTGGGCTCCAAGAAGCCCGACAAAACCGGCTGGAGGTCCGGCTTTGCTGTTCTTTCCCACCGGGAGAGATTGGAGCCACCCTCACTCCCGGCCGCTCTCAATCGATCGCAGCTCCCCTCGCTCCAAAGCTTCGCTTTCGCTGGGTCCGGGATCCAAATCCCAACCCAAGAGCCAAAGGCCAGAAAAGGCCCTGGCGTTGCCAGCTGCTGGTCACCCTGGGGAGGGGCGGCTTGGGACCCGCCGGGGGCAGAGAAGGACAGAAGAGGATGTGGACGCTTTGGGGACCAGGCGGTCCCGCGGATGCTCGGCCAGGGGCATCGCCATGGCTAACAGGCGGGTTGTGGGGCGGAGGGGGCTCGCCGTCGATCTAAGTGAGGATCTCGGCGCTCCGGGGAATATGAGATTCCTTAGGGGATGCGGGCGCAGGCCTGGGAAACAGGGGAGGAGTGGGTGATGGGAGGGAAGTGGGGCCTCCAGAGACGCCCAGAGCAGGAGCAAGGCCAAGCTAGGGACTGGCCTGGAAGAGCCAGGGCAGCCCGCTCTCCTCTTGATTTATGACCCCTCCCAATCCACCAAACTGAAATGAGCGGCCGGCCCGGCCCGCCGCGGGAGGTGCCCACTGCAGTGGCCGCCGCCGATCCAGAGCCTGGGCCCCTGCCCTCCCGCCTCCCCGACAGCTTGCAGCCGAGCCGGGCCACTGTCCCCCGGGAGCCGCCCGTCCTCACCCCCAGCCCGGCCGGCGGCGGGGCCGCTTCCAATCTGCCGGCGGGCACAGGGGGAGAGCGCGGGGAGCCGGGCGCAGGGCCACCGCCGACCTAGCCCGAGGGAGGAGAAATTTTTTGCTCCACCCGACCACGCCAGGGTTTGGAGGGCATGCGGGTGCGTCACGATTCGCTGTCTCGGTCGCTGAGCCCGACGTAGGGGCCGGGGTAGTTTTCTGGGGGCTGGGGATGGTGGCAGGGGCGTGCGGGCCGGGCTGGAAAGGCCTGGCTTCCCGAGCCTGGGGGGGTGGGGGGAGGGTGGTAAAAGGACGCCTCTGATCCGCCCGGCCTCCATGAAGGCGTTTGGGTTCCTCTCTGAAAGCCCTTTCCACCGCAGACCTGAGTTGTGATCCCTGGGGCTGCGCAGAGAGGATCCAGGCCCGGGACACACTTCGGATCTGTCCGCGGTCCTGGGCCCCAACACTGGGGGCTGACCCTAGAAAGGCGCTGGACTGGAGCCCTTGACGGGGTGGGAAGGGCGAGGGGTCGCATGATTCACAATGAAAAGGCCACGTTTCCAGAGTTGCCTTAAAAATGCATCCCTGGACAAGCTCTGGCTCTGCGTGGAATAAGAAGCCGTTAGCAGGCGTCTACACTCGCACTCGGAAGCTCTTGCGCGGGTCCTGTTCAGAGGTATGACAGCACCGGCCCCTCAGGAGGTGCCCATGGGAGAGGCCATCAGCGGGGTTGGGCGGGTTACTGTTTTCTTTGTCCCTTGCGCTGCCTTCCTTGAGCCACACGGATTTCTTGAGGTCTCCCTAACGCCCCAGACAAGATCTTCCAACCTTGCCCTGAAGTGAAGTCCTCCAATCTCGCCCTGAAGTGAAGCCATCGGTCTGGTCACTTCCTGGGCAGACACCTGGCTTTCCCCACCCCCATCAGGCCCACAGGGTCCCAAGAGGCCAGAGAGACAGGACTGCAAATTGTCCTACAAGGGAAACACCGAGAGCCCAACAGAAATGCCGCAAACAACATAACTTGAATTTTCTTCCCCACACTAGAAAAGGGGTTATCGACACACACACACACACACACACACACACACACACACACCACACTTCTTTCTCCGCTGGGTTTAGTCCCTTTCTGCTGCTGGAGGAAGAAAAACGAGGGAAGAAAAAGGATCTACGACAGACCTGCGGACGAATAATTGGAATAATTGTGGGAAAGGGTCGGGGAACGCTAAAAAAGCCCAGCGCACATCCCAGCCCACCGCAGCAGCAGTCGGCTCGCCCCCTCCCCGCCAGCCGTACCCCCCTTGGCTAATCACCCTCATTAGGAGCTTCGTCACCGGCCTAATGAAAGCAAACCGTGTGGAAATCGCCGGTAAACAGTTGGGTCTGTGCTGTAATTAATTCAGTGTCTCTTTTAATCAAACTGAAAGGGAATCGGGCAGCGGCTTGCGGAGCCGTGACATCACCCCCAAAATCGGCCAGAGCCAATCAGCGTCATCACTCCGGGGACACGTGGGCGAGTCTCCTTAAAAAAAAACACAACACAACGAAAAAAAAAGAAACCAAAAAAAAAAAACCCAGACCCAAAGTAAAAGTGACACAAGTTCATTTTTTAAAGGAAGGGGGGGAGGAGAAGGCGCGCGCGGACCGGCAGAGAGCTGCCGCCGAGTAGCAGGGAGGCGCTGTCCACGGTGCTGACGGGCCCCCGGAGCGGCGAGGGCGCGGAGAGAGGACCTCCCTGGCCAGGTGGAGCGTCATGAGCCGCTGGCAGCCGCCTCCGCCGCTCTCCGCGGTGCTGATGTCTCCAGGTGCGCTCCGTTCCGCCGGCTGCTAGCGCGGCCCGGGCCCGCAGCTATCCGCGGTGCTGACCTCGCCACCCTCAGCCACCGCTTGCCTGGAAGAAGCGTGCGGTTTGGATTTTTAAAACGCCATTCTTTATTTAGATTCCAACATCCTCGCGTTTCTTCTGTGCCAAGGGGCCCTCGGGCCGTCCGTCTCCCCCTTTGCTCTCCCCAACTTGGCGCGCCCTCCCTCCCATTCCTCCCTGACACTCCCACCACCCCCCCTCGGCTCGGCGGCTCGGCGCGATGCTGCAGAAGACGCACTGAGTCCTTTTGGATCTAATGCGCAGAGGAGGTTGGCCCAGAGCTCCTGGGCTCCCCCAAGGCTGAACTCCGTCCAAGGTGCCCGCAGGCTCCCTGCCCGCCTTCCCCATGCCAGCCCGCAGCTAGGGGCAGGGGCAGCGGCGGCTGGGGTTGGGGGTGGGTGGGGAGCTTTTGGGGAGGACAGGTCGCAGCTTGGCTATGGAAGGCTCCAATGGCTTTGGGATCGACTCCATTCTCTCCCACCGCGCGGGCAGCCCCGCCCTTCCCAAGGGGGACCCCTTGCTTGGGGACTGCCGTTCGCCCCTGGAGCTGAGTCCACGCTCAGAGAGCAGCAGCGACTGCTCTTCGCCAGCCTCTCCAGGAAGGGACTGTCTGGAGACGGGCACCCCACGGCCTGGTGGGGCATCCGGCCCAGGTTTGGACTCCCACCTGCAGCCCGGGCAGCTCTCAGCCCCGGCCCAGTCGCGCACCGTCACCTCCTCCTTTCTGATCAGGGACATCCTTGCCGACTGCAAACCACTCGCGGCCTGCGCACCCTACTCTAGCAGCGGGCAGCCGGCAGCCCCTGAGCCTGGGGGCCGCCTTGCGGCCAAGGCCGGGGAGGACTTTAGAGACAAGCTGGACAAAAGTGGCAGCAACGCCTCATCGGACTCTGAGTATAAAGGTAAGAAAGCAGGAGGTGAAAACTTGGGGGGATGCTATGTACCTAAAAACTGGCATTTAAAATGAGTACACATGGCAGGACACGCACTCGCTCACCTGGGGGCTCCCCCAGGGTTCAGGTTGAGCAGTAGTTCTCCTTGGAACATTTCAGCCAGTCCTGTGGTTATGCCTTTGAACAACAAAGAGTCTGGTGGATAGAGTGGGGGCAGGGGAGATTTCCCCAAAATGCACTAAGCAAACTTTCTAAACTTCGACTGGGACCCCTGCCCTTCCAGCAGTGCTGGTGGACAGGAGCAGGTTCCAATCAGGCCAGTGGCTCTCTAGGAAGAAACCTTGCAGAAGCAATGGAAGACTCAAAGGGTTCTGCTTTATAAGAGTGAAAATATAGCAGAAAAATTTCAGCTGGAGCCCTGAGAACAGTCAGAATTTTCTGCCTTTTAATCTACATTTCCAGACAGGAAGAGAAAATGGGTTTTTCCTCCCAATGGGCCCAGTGTGATCCGGGTCCTGTGAGTCATGAAAAGAGGTACTCACTTCAAAGCAGAAACCTCAGCCAGGCAGCTTCCTGGGAGCAGGTCAGGGGGCTGGTGGAGAGGGCAGTACCCTGCACCCCCCCCACCAAGGGCTCTCATTGAATTTGATTTTAAGTGCCTTGAGCAACCAACTCCAGGTTTTATGCAAGTTCCAGGGAATCCTGAGTAACCAGCCTTTTCTACCGCTACACTGGGGTTGTTGCCCCTCCACTTTTCTTTTTACCTCTATGAATCTTTGTTGTCGTTTGCTCCATTTTCATCCCATCTTAACCAAGGAGATGAGATCAGGGTTCAAAGGAAAGGGAGAAGGAAGGAGGGAAGGAAGGAAGGAAGGAAGGAAGGAAGGAGAGAAAGGGAAGAAAAAAAAAAAAGAATTCCCTAATTTTGTTTCTGACCTCCAGCCACTACCTCCACTTTAGCTGTTTCTCAAAACCAGAGGCAAAAAGTTCTTTCTAAGGAAGAAGTCAAGGGGCAGAAGGTGAAGAGGAGTATGAGGGCTTCATGGGAGACAGCTCCACGTCCCCATCTAGCAGAACACTCGGAGCGGGCAGAGGCTGTTCAGAGCTCTTTCAAGCATATAATTGATTCCCAGAAATCTTTTCAAGAGACAAAATTTCCCTGTAAGGGCAACTTCTTTACTGTCTTGCCCCCTCCCCCAACACCACCCCCCTCCTGGTGCCGTACCTCCTGATCCCTATTTGGACCAAGTTTTCACAAAATTTTAGGAAGGCTCATTTGACACTCTCCTCCCAACCAAGAATTCGTTTGTGGATATGTCCTAACTCCAAACCGAAATTCATTGGTCCGACTGCACATCCCATTTTCTTGATTTCCCCCACACAAATGGCCGAGCCTCCTTCAGCCAGGCTGTGCCGACCATGCCTGGAAAGTAGGCAGGTTGAACAGAGCAGCCAGGAGGAGATCTAGAGGCATGTGGGTGGCCACAGGCCGGTACCTGCCCAGTGGCCCTTGCTCCTTCCCCGCGGGGGCCTGCTTAGAGAGGCAAAGAAAACTTGCCCTGGAGAGAGACTGGCATGGGGAAGTGGGGAGGAGAAGGAGGGGGAAGTCAATGTAAATATATATTCATAACATCACGGTTATTATTTACCATTTGCAACAAGAACGGCCCCGCTTTAGTTAGAGCGAAGGGCACGAATCTTCTACCGCCCATGCTAATGGCTGGAACTGGCAATGGTAACACAGTTTGGTCCTTGCCTCCTTTTATTTCTTTGCCCTCAGGAAGGATTTTGAGGACAGGTTTCGTTTAAGATAATTAGAATATCAATTTTCTTCTCCTGTCTCTGAGGATATCTGATCGGGAGGTGACGAGGGCCGGCTGTCTACATATCGCTTAAATAGGTTTGGAGCGAAGGGGTTAGAAGGTCTTGCCCAACCCCCACCCCAGGTGTTGCTGCCTTTGCCCCTAGTGAAAAAAGGAGCAGGGCCAGGCAGCGAGGTCTTGTCTGGAGCGTTTATCAAACGTGGAGGCGACTTTTTCAGAGCTCACAAACAGACACCCTGAGCCAGTCCGTGGAGCATTTAAGCTGATCTACTCTCCAGCCGCCTTCCAAGCTGAGTCATTTCCTTCAAGGAGGGCATGGGGGAAGGTCAGCCTCATCCCAAGTTTCTGCTATCAAAGGCTCCTCAAACAACATTTCTTTGATAATATTTAAAGAAGCCAAAACTCAGCTTTGAAGTAAGGCGGTCGGCGACACTAGCGGCTGCATCCAAGGTCCATGGAGGACCCAAACCAGAGTTTTGTTCCCAGCAGGCAGGGTTGGTGGATGGGCCTGGGACTCGGGGACACTGAGATGTAGCCTCTAGAACCAGAGTCTGGGAAGCCAGTACCCCCTGGGCTGAGCTTATCCAGGAGGAGGCCAAGGCAGAGCGGGCACAGAACATGCATTCAAAGCCCACGCTGGAGGGGGAACAGAAGAAAAGCCCCATTAGGTGACCCATTCTTCCTCACACCACAAACTCAACACCTCCCGACCTCCAGTGCAGACCTCGTCCCTGAGAAGTGGGGGATTTTCATTAAGTAGTCCAGGCAATTAGGTCAAAAAGTAAGAGTTCTACGATATTAAGTTTGAGATTTGGATGATCGTTTCCTCAAACTTATTTAAACTATCTATCTGCACAGACAGAACTCAAGTCCCCCCATCCCAACACATGCCCTTCTCCTGATGGTGGCCAAGCGCAAATATGGGGAGCCCACATGGCAGGGAGAGCCTGGTGCCAGCCTGGAGGAGGCAGGTGGAAAGCCTTAGCGGGCCGGCCGCCGTTTCTCCTCTGAGCTCTCCTGGCTCACCAGGCTGGATGCCAGGCCCTCCTTGCAGCGAAGCGCTGCCTTTTCAGTTGAAAAGTCTCGATCCCTAGTGGCTCAATTAACCAGATTATTGTTTCCTACAGAGAGAAATCACCTTGCATTCAGCTGAACCCTCTCACTGCAAACGCCAGGCACAATGAAACTCCACCATAAAAGAAAACAGAGAAAAAAGGGAGTAGGTTGGGGGAAAGCCCCAGTCTGAGCTGCCAATTTTGGGGAAATGGTCTAGTTGGTTATATAATTGCTTTAGAGGGATAAGGAGAGTGAGCATTTAGCTTGTTCGATTAAGTGTTTTCTGTGCAGTCAAAGCCGAACGAAAGTGTTTGGGATAAAGAAATCACCCGTGCCAGGTCTATCCTTCGAACTCAGGAGCTGTGCCCCTGGTGCAATTCTGTCCCGACTGTGAGATGTAAACACACGATGCCACGCAGGTGTAGCAGGAGCCATCGTTAGTGAGCAATGTAACGACAACGAAACGCAGACCTGGGCAATGCGCGCTGCGCCCAAGGGGCAAGCGGGTGGCAGAGTCGCTTATTTCTCCAAGTGCTCGGCGCTCGCAGACCCGGCGCCTTCCGCCCAGCGCCCTGTGTCGGGAGAAATCATCACTATGAATTCGTATCCATATAGGGCAACGCCAGGCGGGACACAATGATCTGTCCTTCAGGACAAAGAGTGGCTCCGGCGAGAGCAGGTTTTTGTCCCTCCACGCAGGTTTCTCTCCCCAGACTCCAGCCTTCAGCTTCCTCCCTTCCTGTCACGGACGCAGCCGGGGAAATTGGGGCCCAGACATGGAGCTCACTCCGCCAGAAACCCTGGGTCCCCTCCCCTACTTTGGCAGGCTGGTTCCGGTTCCATCGTCGCGGCTCCGTTTATCCCTCCAGGGAGCGCGGGCGGAGCGCCGAGCGCGGCCGAGCGCGGCGCAGGGACTGGAGATCTCCCCAGCTTCGGGTTCTTTCTACTCGGAGCTGCCCGGCGGGTGTCGGCCTCAGGCGCTCCCGCCGCCGTCCTGTTCCCCTCAGGGTTCATGTCCTGTTCCCGGGGCCCCAGAGGTCCCGGCTCCGAGCGGCCCCCGCGAGCTTGGGTGTCGGGGAACCACCGCTGTCGGAAGCCGCGGTTACACGAACGCCACAGGCAGGAGCGGGAGGGCACCGGCGGCGGCTGCGAGGCCGGGCCCTGACATGCCGCTGTGTCCGCAGTGAAGGAGGAGGGCGACCGCGAGATCTCCAGCTCCAGGGACAGTCCCCCGGTGCGCCTGAAAAAGCCACGCAAGGCGCGCACGGCCTTCACCGACCATCAACTGGCGCAGCTGGAGCGCAGCTTCGAGCGGCAAAAGTACCTGAGCGTGCAGGACCGCATGGAACTCGCCGCCTCGCTCAACCTCACCGACACGCAGGTCAAGACCTGGTACCAGAACCGCAGGTGAGGCCCGACTGCGGGGGTAGAGGCAGAAAGGGAACTTCCCCTTTCCTCACAGCTCCTGGAGGGGACCAGAAGTCTACAGGTTGGTGCTAAGGGAGCGCCCCTGAGCCTCCCCCATTCTGTAAAAGTGGGAAACTGAGGCCCTAAGGAAGAAGGCCTTGCCCAAAGTCCCCACAGTGAGGGACAGAGATGAGATTAGACTTGGTCTCCAGTGTCCAGTCAGCCCTCCCCCAATGGGTGGACAGACACATAGGCCACTGAAGATCCAAGTCCTGCCCTAGCTCAGCCAGAGTTGGCGGGGGTCTTCCTGGAGCCGCCACCTGAATCAGCCTGGGTCTTGGAAGCCCCAGGCCCTTGGAGGGTGACAGTCTTGACGCCCAGGAAGCCTGTGAAGAGGACAGCCAGGCAGTGGCCCTTGGGGTATTGAAGCCTGGCCCAGACCAGGCAGCTGCCTTAGGGGCCTCTGAGTTTCCGTGAGGCTCTTCAGGTCTCCCCAGACTTTCTGGTCCCAAAACGTGAGTGGGGAACTGGCCAAGCCCTTGCTCCTTGGGGACAAGGTGACTAGGAAGTTGGTGTTGGGGCACTAGACTTGAACCTGTTTCCTAATTTCCCTCCTGAACACACTCACCAGACTTAGGTGCGCATGTACAAAACACACACGCATCCACACACTCAACCCAAATAGCGACACACTGACGCACACATCAATACAACTTGCAGTCACACACGTACTCACACTCAGCCCCACAGTCACTCGCACACTCTTAGCAGAGGCAGGAATGGTGCTTTTCATAAACAAGCCTCAGAACACATCGCTCCATTAATAATAAATACTGATTACTGCTCCGGGCATCAATAATTAAGGCCTGTTACAGTAATTACACAATTATGATGATGATTAATAATTCAGAGAGGGAAACAGGGCTGGTGTGGCTGAGCCCACCTTAGTGGACCCTGGCTGGTCCGCCTAGCCTCACCTGGCAGGTGAGCCTGGGCTCCAGGCCTGCCTTCTCCAAACCCCAGGCCTTTGGCTGGCCAAGGCCTCTGGACTTTGGGGCCAGACAGTGCGCAGGGCTAGCACTGCGCGCCCTGGAGGGTGGCAGGTGCAGCCTGCTCTGGCCGGCAGGGCGTGCAAGCCGGGAGTGTGTCCTCTCCGGTTGCCATTTCAGGCCCGCTCGCTTCGGCTAGCTTGCAGTCTGGCCAGCCTGCAGAGGAATCAACCGCATTCCCTTCCCTGATCAGAGCACCCCCCATACCCGCAGCCCTCTCCAGGGTGATCCCACCTCCATAAAGAGGCACCTGCAGGGAGGAACCCTCCTACCCAAGGGTTCGTTCTGCGATCTCCTGGGCAGGGTAAGGCGCAGTTAGAGCCGGGCTTTGGGGTCAGACAGCAGGGATTAAAACCCGGGCTCAAAACCCAGGCTCCTTTTTGAAAACTGGCCCAGACCTCAGTTTTCCTCTCTGTAAAATGGGGTAAGAGCCACGGAAGGCCAGTGGAAGATAAAAGGAGAGGATGCATGTAAGGCGTGCGATGGTGCCTGGCACTCGGTTATTTATTAACAAATTAGTATGATCCCTCTTGGACTCCTTTGGCCTCTCTGGGCCAAGCAGTGGGGAGGGGCTGGGGTCCCTGGATGCCCTAGCCCTGATCCCGCCATACGCGTTTATTTCGGCCCCCAGGACTAAATGGAAGCGACAGACAGCCGTCGGGTTGGAGCTGCTGGCGGAGGCAGGCAATTACTCAGCGCTCCAGCGGATGTTCCCGTCGCCTTATTTCTACCCGCAGAGTCTGGTTTCCAACCTGGACCCCGGCGCGGCGCTCTACCTGTACCGCGGCCCCAGCGCGCCGCCGCCCGCTCTCCAGAGACCTCTGGTGCCCCGCATCCTCATCCACGGACTCCAGGGCGCCAGCGAGCCGCCCCCGCCGCTGCCTCCGCTGGCCGGCGTCCTCCCGCGCGCCGCGCAGCCTCGGTGAGGCGCCCGCCCGCTCCGGGGCCTCTTCCCGGGGGCTCGGCGTGGCCCCTTCCTCCCGCCTTTCTGAGGGCGCGGGTTTGACGCCCCTTTCAGGGAGGGGGCCCTGCCCGGCCCTCCCTGGCGCCCCAGCCCAGTGTCCCCCGAAGGGCCAAATGCCAAGTCCACTGAGGCCCGGACCCCGGACTGCGTCTCCCCAGCCCCCCTCGGCGTCCTCTCTCGCGGCCACTGTGTCCGGGAGCCACCCCCATCCGCCGGGTGTACATACGCGTCTCTGCCCCTCCCCACCCCCAGCCTCTGCCGGCTCCCCTAGGCGCCCCTTTCTCCCCAGGAGCGGGTGTGACTGATTCCCAGGCTTCGCTCTCTCCCACGACCCTTCCACGCTCCAGGTGGAGAACAGCCCCTCTCCCCGCGCCCCTGCCAGGGAGAGAAGGGGAGTGCGGAGTCCCGTCTCCCTACCCCTCGAGCGCCTGGGCCAGCGGCTGAGCTGTACATACCGTGTGCAAAGTGTATATGAAGTTATTTATTCGTGAACCATGAGCCCGTGACCGTGTCCGTGGATTAGTGAGTCTGTGGCCTGTGCCCTCCCTACTCCCAGGCGGGGCAGGAAGGGGCTGAGGGGGCTTCCCCACCCACCCCGACCCCAGTCCCCAGCCTCAGCCCCAGTCCGGGGGCAGCCAGGCCTCTCGGGTTCTCTCTTTTTTTAAATGTCGAAATAAACTTCTTACAAATGATCAGGCGCCTGTCCGCGCTCCCGTCGCTCGGTCCGCACTCAACCCCTCTCCCATCCCTCTCATGGGGGCTCGGTTTCCTTCCATTGTCAATAACGAAACATTTTTGTCCCCCTTTTCTTCCCCGGTGCTGTGGACGTGCGCGGGGGGCCGATGGGACTCGCTGGGGCCGGGGTCTCCCCTCCCTGGCCTCAGTCTTCCCATCTCTACAGCGAGGCCAGCCCGTTCCTCCCCTCCTCCCCCTCTGTCTCCATCTGGTTCCTCGCGGCTCCCAGACGGTCCCGAGGGCCGGGGCGGGGGTCCGTGCCCGAACAGGCGGGGGTCAACGCGGGGCCTCGGTCGGCTGCGGGCCGGGCTGCGGGGCCCGCGCCGAGACGACTCATCTGGCCGCGACAAGGGCCCCGGCAGCTGGTGACCGGCCCGCCGGGCGCGCGCCGACAGATGGGCTCCGAGGCTGCTCCCCCCATGACTCCCACCCTTCACCCCGCGTCCGGCAGTGCTCGGGCTCCCGACGCTCGCGGGCGCCAAGGCGGCTCCGGCCTCCGGGCCTCCCGCACCAGGCAGGACTCTGCGCGCCTTCGCTGCGAACCAGACGCCACATCGGGTAAAGCCCCACTCCCACATCTTCTCACCTCCCCTTTACCCCGGGAGGAAGTTGGAAATGAGACCCGGAGGGGAGCCAAATCTCAGCGTCTGCCTCATCTCTTCTGGCTGCCCCAGACTGCAGCTCTAGCATCTCAGGGGAGAGGGGTTTAAGTCCCGAGTCAGACTCGAGGCTTCCAGTTCACGTTCAAAGGGCCACGGTCACCTGAGACTGTTCCCTCTCTGGGGAGGTGGGCGCAGGTGCTTCCCTCCCACACACCACCTGCAGCTCGCTAACCCTCAGCGCGGGGAAGTTTTGGGGGCCTCTAGTTTGGGGGCAGGGTTTCTCTGAAGACGGGGCCGTGTTCAGACTATAACCCCTCTCGAAAACCAGACCCACAGCCAGGTCCGCTACTGTTTCCTCCCTGCCCCCCAACACTCACGCACAGCAGCTTTCTTTCCTGGGATGGCAAGGGTATTATTCTGATTTTGCAAAATGCACAGCAGCTAATTAAGTCAAGGAGCCCCTCGGCTTTCGAGTTCTTTTGCATGTGAATGGGGGTTGGTAAATCCCCAGCTCTGGCTCTGGTGGGGGGCGAGGGGAGACTGTCCCCAACTCAGGGTTAATGAAGTGGGAAAGGAGTCTCTCATAGCCTCCTGCAAACAAAACCCCCCATGCAACAAACCCTGCCCAAATCCTACATGGATTGACTTAAACCCAGGGGATAAGTGCTTTAAATTAATCTCATTGAATAAGAATGAGACCAAACAAAACTCTTTAAAATCATATTAAAAATCTATCAAAGGACAACTTGCACTGGTGTGCTTTTCATTTTGTGAAAGTGAAGGAGATAGACGGTAGCAACCACCCTCACATTTACACAGTGGCAGCGCAAACCACAGACACATTCTCAACTATGTAATTGTCCTTGTACCTCAGAGGCGATTTCATATCTTACATTAATGAAGAACAAGGTTTCCCTACAAGTTTATAATTAGAATATTTTAAATTGTCCTGCACATCCCATCTGCAATAATAACTTCACAACCTTTGCAGTGAGGTGGGCTCCTGCCTTCCACCCACTTAGAAAGCGAAATTGGTTTCTGTTCCCAACCCTGAGGTTGGGCGAGCTCTCATGCAAGAAAAAAAGAATAAATGTGGGACCCCAACAGGCCTGACAATTGGAGAGGGCTGAGAAGGCATCTTCCCCTGCTGCGCCACTGACCCATTCCCCCTCATAAACGTCGACTCCACAGGGAGGGGGCAACAAAGTTGAAAAGAAGTTGAGAGCTCCCTGCTGGCCCTTGGTCGCAAGGGAAATAGAGGACTGGGGCAAGTTGAGAACCTGAGCTGATTTTCAGGGTGCCCACTGCCTGACACTGACAGGCCTGGCTCTGGATTCTTCCTACTGTGGAGCGGATTAAGAGATAATGTCTAATGGTCAGGGGGGAGGTTTAACAAGACCAGTTAAGAACCCTTTTCAAGCAGGACAACTTCTCCAGTGGAAAAGCCTTCAACTTGTGTCTCTACGAAGTAATGCTCGGATTTTAATGGCTTCCACTGACTGTGGCCTGAAGGGTTAAGCGGGGAGGCCCCTGGCAGTTTGGGAAGATACCTGCTCCAAGAGGTCTCATTTACTCCCCTCTTCCCTAAAGTTCTCCTCCCTTCACTCCAGGGGGAAAAGAAAAAAAATCAAAGTAACCCACTGGGCTTTAGGGAAAAAAAAGTCCTTTACTGAGATTTGGTTGGCTCGTTGCTTCTCTAGAGTGGAAGGGGCTGTCTGCACATCAGCACTGACTTCATCTCTCAGCAAGGGCTCTCTGACCTTCAGTGCGTGAGAATGAGGCCCGTCAACTGCTAAGGCTGTGGCAAACATGAGGATGTTCTGGATTCCAAAAAAACATTCTACAAGCCCACTTGGGGGAAACGCTTTTAGGCTGCAACATTCTATTAAATGTCCAAATTCTGTGTGACTCTAACTATGGGAACCAGGCTTACGATAGAGAGACGCGGGTAAGTTTGGGAAATTTTAAAAAGAGGCATGGTTAAACATACACACAAAAATTAGCGTATGTACAGTGGAATCAGGCTCAAGCTTTGCCTAATTGATGCCTGAAATGTATAATCTGTCAAGAGCCGTAATAAAAGAGAAAGAGATTTATTTTAAGGTTATTTAAATTTAAACAATATTAACCTTAAATCTGCTAAATCCATGTTTCTTTATTAACTGGGGTTAATATATTGATTCTACTTAGACCCACATAGCATCTATGGCAAGAAACCCTCACCGTAAGAATTAGCAGATGAGGTGTGTAAGTTTTGATCTTGGAATGACCGTCACTCACACGATGCACGACGATTCTAGCACTTCTCTTTCCCCCCAGGCATGCAGAACTCTGCCAGTTCGCCCTTTAGTGGAATGAGTACTAGGGGGAGAAAAAGTAAGGCTTCTCTTTGATCATCCCCAATCACTGGCATTAATCCTGTTTTTCACACAGCTGGGTTTTGTCTATAAAGTTTGAACCCTCCTTTTCTCATCCAAATCATGTGAACCATTACACATCGAAATAAAAGGTGGCAGATTTGCCCAAAGTCAGGCTGACATGTGCTGCAGGATTGTTGTTTTTTAATTACTATTGTTAGAAACTTCACCAACAGTCCCTGTTAATTTGTATGTGACAGCCAACTCTGAGAAAGTCCTATTTTCCCACCTGCAGAGGATCCAGTCTCACTAGGCTCCTCCTTGCCCTCACACTGGAGTCCCTGCCGGTGTGGGTGCCCACTGACATTCACCTGTGTCTAGAACGGAGGCAAGGATGCTGATCCCCCGTGGTCCCTGCAGGAAGGCCCACTTTGCCAACTCTCACCACCCTCTCGTGGCCACCTAGGCCTTTCATGGATCTAGGGGTATCTGCTGAAGTGGTGCCTCAACACTGGTCCTGGGGAGACCACGGAGGGTGGCACCGTCACTGCAGAGGAGAAGGAAAGTGAGAAAGCAAGAGACAGCGGAGAGGACAGGAGTGGTGCCCAGTGGTGTAGAGGCCTCCAACCCTTTCTCTTCTGGACCCCTCTGCAAGTGCCCAAATCTTACATTTATTGGGAAATCAATACGCTCTACGGGGCCTCTTTCAAACCTCCCAGAAAACACAATGCAGGGGCGGGGGGCGGGGGGCAGCTGTGGACTGGGTCACAATACAAAGATCTCCAGACCTTTCTTGAAGACAAGACGGGATTTGATAGGGAAAAAAAGCTTGGGATACTGGGGCCTTTTGACTTCAAAGGCAAATAATAAAAAGCCAACAGTAAATCAATTAGCCTGAGAGAATGTGTTTTCCATGGACATAAAAGAAGGAACAATGCATGTAAATGCAATCTCGTGTTTCCAGAAGAAAATAAGAGGGATCACGAGCCTGAAAACACAGTCGTATTTTTTGACCCAGACCAAACACTTTTTGTATTTTCTTCTCTTTTTGTACAAATTCAATTCCAGTTTTTAACACCCTAATTCACAAAATTCATGCCAATGTATGCACTGATAGGTAGGCTGAAGTCAAGCTGTGAAACTTCAGAACACAGGTAAGGGCAGCAATCAATCCCGTTCCAGACTGACATGCAAGACGTTCTTATACCAGGTCCCAGAGTGCCAGCTCAACCCCGGCATGTCAGCGCCTGGGTGAAGGGAGTGCCGGGTACTGACGGATCAATGCAAGACACAAACCCCTTCCATCGGGAGCTGGCTAGTCTCTATGGTGCTCCACACCACTGATTTCTATCAGGCTCCAGGGCCTCCCACGGAGGAAAAGGGCTGTGGCCCCTCTGATTCTTGGGGATGTGGTATTCAGGGAAAGGCAGCAGTTGTTTTTCACAAGGCTCCTCTGACAAGAACAGGACATCAATCCACTGCCACCCAGGGCTTCCAGGATCCACTCGAAGACCCAGAGAGATTTTAAACTTTCTGGGAAGTCTTGCTGTCCTGCTGTAAAGCTTTCTGGGTTTTTCTCCATTTTAACGTTTTCCCATGGTCAAAGCAGGGTGTCGGCTGCAGACTGGGCCGCAGGGGCCGGCTACCAGGCTCTCCGGGTGCGTTTTGCTTTTTGACCTTGGCGACGCCAGGCTCTATGCCACTTGAGTATTCCGAACGTAGGATTTCAGTAAGGCTGTGTTTACTCTTGGTCTTCTTATGAAGGTCAGGCCTGAAGAACAGTAACAGCAGAGAGGGAAAGGAAACTTTATTATTACTATTTTTCTTTCCCATTTGGAAAGAGGCTGATGGCAGCTGGTTCTGAGACTGTGAAGCTGACATTTTTGTATTAACAGAAGTACAATTCCTTCAATGGCACTTGTTTTGATATTCTATGCACCAGAAGATTAGATACGGCACTGACAGATTTTCATAACGGTGGCAAAATACCATGGCATTTTTAAAAGTGAGGCTTTGTTCTGTGTTGTTTTCATGGGGAAAAAAAGAACTATACACCCTCATGCTCTGATGGCAAATGAGGTGTATGATACAGCGGTTTGCCAAAGGACGGGGAGAAACCCACCGTCACACTCAACAACATGAAGCAGTGAAAGCTTGCGGCAGCTTCCCGGTAACCCCCAAGCAGCTTAAAGCAACTGGCCTCCTCATGGGCTCCTGAGGGCTTCAGGACTCAGCCCTGCGGGAGCAGAGTCCAGCAAGGTCTATGCAGCCCTCCAGGGTCCCAGAGTGATGGCTGGGATGAGAGCCTGATATGAATGGATGAATGGAATCATATGAATGGAAAAAACTATTAAACATATTTCTGACCCTACAAAGCCCAAACCCAGGGCATAGCCTGGTCAACGTCTGCACTGAGGATTAGACCAGCAGCTCTCTCCAGCCCACACAGACCCGGGTGTTAGAGGGAGGCTTCTCCTTGCCCTAAGCCACTCAGAAAATGCCAAGGGTAGAAAATCAATTTCAGATGTCAGATCCTGATAACTGTCCTGAAAAGATGGCAATTTTACCATTTAATCAGAAGACCAGAGGAGGAAATTTATAGATGTTCAATCATACATCAGAAGAATGATCATGAAAATTGAAGAGTAAAATGATGTTTCTTAAGACAAGACCTTAACCAAAGCAACAACAATAAAACAATTACCAATGGGGCCTTGTTGGCAATTCCTTCAGCACCAAAATGGCAGTGTCTTAGGACACTACAGTGTCATGGAGTTCTCACAGACATACATTACATTCTGCTGCTACGTTTACAGCATTTTCTTTGCTGCAATCAGAGAGTAAACTGAACTGAAATTGTGGTCAAAATAAATGTAACAGAATGCCTTAAAACCCAAGAATTAGAAATAAGACTAATACTATGTTATTAACCTGACTGTGAAAGCTTGTAGAACCCATTATAACCGAGCTGAAGCAATAATACCTGGTTATAATCACACTCCAGAGGACAGGGTGACAGTCATACAATGGTGTTTTCTATTGCAACATACAGGAAGACACATTCAAGCCAACCTCTGCGGGAAAAGAAGATCTGAAGCAAGGGGACGGTGAGGAGATAACATTTAAGGGCCAGGAGTTTATGGGGTGAGCACATTAGGGCAGGATGTAGTGAGAAGATTAGAAGTATACAGGGAAGACATCCTGGGGTCTGTGGGAAATGATTCCTGTACACGATCTCCTACAATCCTCGCTCAACAAGGTGGGTATGGTTACTATCCTCATTTACAGACAAGGACACAAAGACCCAAGGAGGGTAACTTGCCCCAGGACCACATGGCTGGTAAGTGAAGAAGCTGAGGCAAACTCAGGGCAGAGAACGATTTGCAGGGTCAGGCAGGGCAGGAGGACTCAGCTGGACCAAGGGTGGAAAATGGCCGAGATGTGACAGGAGGGGTCCTCTGTGGTCTCCTAAGGACTACTTTAGCAGGACAGTGGGGCAGGAGCCAGGTGACTGAGTAGGGAGTGGTGAAGGGAGATGGCAGAGCCATGGGGTGGAGGAGGGAGAAGCCGGGATTGGAACTTGACTGTCACTCATCAGCTGAGGACACGGAATGAGCAACTCAGGCTCCGTGCCTCAGTTTCCTCACTGAGAATGGCGCTCATAGGTGTGAGGATTAGAAAAAATTAAGATGTATAAGGGGGTAGCTGGCAGTTGGCATGTGGATCACAATCACAGTTAAACATTAGGAAACAGGTCTGCAGATGCCACGCACCTCCCCCAGAGCCACCCAGCAGCCAGGACTGGTGCTACAGTCCCTGACAGCTGGATGAGGGCTCTTCCGACAGCATCCACCACTTCCCAAAGAGCAGCGAGCCTCATCATGGGTCACCCACCCGTGCGGACCGAGTGCACCGGGCTGAGCCGCGGGGGGCTGACTTATGGTTGGGAAGTGGCGGGAGACAGGGCCTGCGGTTGGGCGCACTCAACTTGTTCCAAACTGAGGGCTGCCAGTTCCTGTGCCTGTAGTTTATTTTTAGTCAGGTTACGTGACACAGTGAAAAGGGTCTGACAGGAAGGAATGCTTTTTCTTCCCTCTTGTTTGAAGCCAGGTTCACAATGTGTATAATTTTAAATGTAACAACCTAAGTTTCAAAATATGCAAAATTTCAGTCAAAATATTCTCCCCAGCAAAAGCTCCAGCACTTCAATGATGGCTCCTGTTCCCGCTAAGGCAAAATAAAGAACCAGCATCTTATTGGGGTGACTGATACACTAACTGCCTACAGAGGCGGTGTGGGCTGCAGGAGCATCTTCCAGACACCAGCACTCAGGCAGTGTGCCCGTGCTCTCCAGCTACCATCCACCCAAAAGAGCAAAAGCCTGTACCCATGAATGCAGCCTACTCAACAGGCAGACACCCACACACCACCGGGGCCACTTCCACAGCTCCTCAAGACCTGTCCCTTCACAGACAAACACCGTGGGTCTGGGGTGGAGGAAGGCAACCACTAGGGTGTATACTGCACCACTGAGTAGGAACAGGAGAGCCCATGTGGTGGAAGAGGATGCACATCCTGGAGATGGGGCCTATGCGCCTTCAGTTATCATCACCACCTTTCCTGGCTATTTCATCACATTAGCCAATGTCCTTTCAACCCGGGATACAAAGCCAGCAGTCCACACACTCAGAGGTTCCGGTGGTCAGCAAGCAGGCAGAGGGTGGCATTTTCCAGCCCAGACTTCTTCTTTAAGTGGGAGAAGCTCAGGCCAACCCTGCAGGGGTTTCACCTGCTGTCACAACAGCCATCTCAACAAAACCCATTCGTCCCTTGGCCAGCTCCCTTGTCTCCTTGTCCTTTGTTCCAAGGCCCAGTGCTGAAAAGGCGAAGTACAGATGGGAAGATGAACTACTCTAAACCCAAACATGTGATGGGCACTCAATTTCTCCCTCCGCCAAGCTGCAATGCTCCCAGGAACCCGCCAACTTTCTCGCCCTCCTTCCCCTCCAAATACTCGCACCCCTCTCCGATGGCCTTCCTGAGCATCCACCATAGTAATCCTGTAGTTACCAAGCAACAGATCAGTTTATCTAACCACAGGGAACTCCCTTGTAGTGAAGGCTGAATAAACCCCTCCCCAGTTACCAGGCTGGATTACTCAGCATGACAGGCAGATGCCACTTGCACCGCCAATAAGGTGAAATCACAGCCTAATTAGAAAATCAATACACCCTGTTACAATGACCACTGGAGAAGACAGATCGCAGGGCCTCCTCCCAACTTCATCATTAAATTCTCAGAATGAGCTTCCTAGGTAAAAAGCCATTCTAATTCAGGCTTTCGTTAATGGCATTCTGTTATAGGACAGAAGTTTAAATTTTATTTATGTACTGTAAAGTATCAATAGTTTCTTTCAAGTTTTATGGCTTTAGGGTCATGTTTTGAAAAGTCTTCACCCCAGGATTTCAAAAATATTAAAGTATTTTTTCATCTAGCTTGCTACTGCTTTAATTTCATCTAAGTTTTATTTTGATTAATAGAGAAATGAACTGTTTCTTCCTAAGAGTTATCCAGTTATCCACAATGGTCACTGAACAATACATCTTTTCCCCAAGGTTTTGAAAGGCTCCTTTAGAGCACTTCCTGCAGGCTCTGTTTGAAGAGCAGTGATGACCACAATGGCGTCCTGAATGGGCTCTACAAATAGATGAAAACATTTAATCGAATACCAATTACATGGGCTGTTAATGGATTTAAATATAAAACAGGTCAAATCAAAGTCATTCAAATGACTACATGACGTAGGCATTTAACTCACTCACTTTTCCAACCACCACCTGAAACAGGTACTACTAGTATCCCCACTTCCTGGTAAGGAAACTGAGGCACAGAAAGATTAGGTCATTTGTCCAGGGCCACAAACCAGTAATGCAAGAATGTGAACTCAGGAAATCTGACCTCACAGAGTTGAACCATGGCAGTCTGCCACCATGCTACAGTTTTCAAAACAAGGGGCAAATTCCTGGTGTAAAATGTTTTTAATATACATAATCCGTATGTCTGTATGTATATGTGCAAAGTCTGAAGGATAAAGGAAATGCATCAGGGTGAACCTGAATGTGGGCTTATGGGTAATTGTTGAGCTTTTCCCTAGGTCCTGTAGTTTTACAATGAGCATGCATTATTTTTATAACTAGAAAATAACAGTATATTCACTCTAAGGGGAAACAAAAGCAAATGGTAGAATTTTGTCCAATAGTGAAAGGCCAGAGTATTTTAATTTCTACTAATCAGAAACCTCTCTGCCTTTTGCTTTTGAGTTGGTTTGATTCTGCGAGGCTGTAGTACAACTAAAACACAGACAGACAGACAGAGGGGGGGTTCTTCAGACAGACTGAGGACTGATGAAGCACACTCCTCTGATCTGATGTTCCAGGGCCACGGCTAGGCGCTGAAGGTCTCTGCTGAGGACACAAGTCCCCCAGGTGGGAAGAAAAGCCTGGGCTCTCAGTGACCACAGGAGACAGCAATGATTTCGGGTGGCCCGGGGCTGACTGAGTCTCTACATTTGTGCCTGACTCCATGGATGACGAAAAGGTGGCCATGTCTGGGTAGGGTTTTGGTGGCTCTCAGGTCACAGTGAGGGTAACAGGCAACTCCAGGGGAAGGTGACAAGCGGGCCCTCCGTATGCTTGTATACAGAGGAGCTGAGGTAAAGAATAAGCTGGTGTGAGATGCCATGATAACTTCACCTTGGCGTGGGCCGGCCCAGGGAGGATGCTACCCTACCTTTTAGGGTCGGTGAGGAAAAGGAACTGTATCAAGACTCTTGGAACCTCCGGGTTCTGTTCTGGTAGAGAAGTACACTGGCAGACCAGCTGTTTCAGGGGTGCCTTCTTTGTGATTTCTTAGGATCCAACCAAGTCTAGCTTTTGTAAAACTACCGGAGCCCCAGCAGACGCTCGGCTCCGGATGAGTCCTGCTGGGGCAGTGAGAATCATGGGAACCACAGCAGCCTTCTTGGGAGGGGTTCTGTGGACACAGAGGCTGGTGAAAAGTGGACTTCAGCTTCGTGCCAATGATCAAGATCTAGTGAAGCTCAGAACTCTGAGCCCTGGGCCAAGGACAGGCACAGTGGCAGGCAGCGCAATCACAGGCAACTGAGAATAACTGCGGATGGCCCAGTGCACTTGCTGCCTGGAGGCCACGCACAATGGAAAAGAGGAGAGATCATATTTAGGTACAGCCGATGTCTGAAAACGAAGGGCCTAACCAGAGCCCCAGAAATGGATGGGAACTTTGAGATTATTTAGCCCAGGTGACCAAAACTCTTAGGAAGTTCTGTCAGAACATAAGCAGGAACTTCAGATGGCAGGTGGCAGTGCTGGGGACGGGCAGAGGACCAGAATTTGATGACCTTGGTTGGAATCCCAGTTCTGCCACTCGCCTAGCTGATGACCTTGTGGAGTCGCAGCAGCTTTCTCCAAGCTTCGTTTCCCCGTACATCAGAAAGGACCCACGCACAGGCACATGGCCAGTATGAAGGTAAACGGCCTACAGTGCGTTACAGAGCTCAATACATTTGAATTCTCTGTGAAGTCGCATGAATTACTGTTAAGATGGAGGGTACAGGGTGAACACGGCAGCAATGAGTTGTGGTTGGAACTGTTATATGATTACACACTGAAAATACTGACTGAGAGAGACCAGCTTGGGGCAAAGTCCCAGCCCCACACCCCACAGCGCAGCCCCCTGGGCCTGTCCTGTTTGACACTGTGGGTGAACTGGATGATATCATGAGGCATATCTACCACATCTGCAGGAACAGCGAATACACTGGCTGACAACATAACAACAGCCCAGGAGACCAAAGGGATGGGCCTACGCTGGCAAGGTGAGCTTGAACTGGGACAGATGTCAGGTCTTGCCATTAGTGGCATACACTGTCACATATGCAAATGGGCAGGGATTTAGTTGGCAAGTTTCAACCTGGAACCAGAGGTCTGGGTTCGAATCCCAGCTCTGCCCAGTGGACAGTGGTGCCATCATGGGTGCTTTCCTCCTCTGTAAAACAGGGATAACATCATGATTGCAGTGAGGACCACAGTGGCCACCCATCATGGGGGCCAGTGCCTGGCCGCTGAGGACCCCATCAGTGGAGACGCCATCCCTGCCATTATCATCCCCTGCACTAACAGATGTGATTGCCCCATACTTCTTGCTGGGCAATTTCCACTGTAAGTCTGGATAATTTCACGAACCAGACTTTGAAAAGAACCTGGACAGATAGGATAGGTGGAGCCGAGTCATCCAGATGACAGGCTGCAACAGTGTGGACCAAGAAGCAGCTGGGCCCTGGTATGGCCTGAGACAGGCACACCAGAAGTAAGACCCTCTGAGCGGGGGTCCTGGCACAGCCTCATATAGGCTGTAGAACTGATTCTGGAAGTTCGGCCAAGGTACTTATTTCTCTAAGTCCCAGGTTATTCACTTACGAGATGATTAATGAGCTAACATTCTCAAGTATTCATCACACAGCCTGTTATGGAAGTACTCAGTAAATACTGACTATTGTTATGATTAACAGCATGAGTAGGAGAAAAGAGGAGGAGACAAGAGTCATCCTCAGATTTGTGGCACATTGCCATGTGAACTAAGGCCTGGTCTGATCGTTAACACCACCTTCTATGTTTGCACATCATGTATATACAGCATTTGAATCTCACAGAGGCCAAACGGTGGAAATAAGACCAAAGGGTGGAAAATGAAAGTCGTGAATTCTGGTTCATTCTCAGAAGCTCTAAAGGCAAGCTAGGTCCATGAATGGACAGCCCTGGGGGCTACAAGGCACTGGGACGCCAGGGGTGCTGAAGCAGAGGCCACACTAACCATGAGAGGTGCAATGGGACCCACGGGACCAGACTGGGCCAGGCTGGGCAGACTCAGGGAAGACTCCATAGTTTCCATCTCTTATTTACAGATCAAAGAGAGGAAGTGAGACAGGGCAGAGGAACCGCTGTTTATCAAACACCCACTCGGAGATCAGCCCTGAGCTAAGGCTGCACGTTCCTTACCGTTCCCCACACCCTACACCCTACACGACAACCCGACAGCACCTCCATTTTACAGCTAAGCTGTTGCTGAGTGCTACGGCTGGGATCAAAGTCAGGAATGTGGGCTTCAAAACCCACGCTCCTAGCACTGTACCATTCTGCTTCCAGACCTAGAGGAAACTGGAAAAAAAAGTCAGATCCAAATCTTGCTTATGATCGTCTCTTCTCAAAGTTGTTCCAATGATTTCCCCAAAGAGTAGAAAACATCTACGACCCACTCTTGGAAGTCTGGCCAAGGTACTCAACTCTCTAAGTCCCAGTTTATTCACTTACAAAAGGATTAATAAGCTAATGTACTAAAGCATTCATCACGCTGCCCATTACGAAGATACTCTGACAGTTTCAAACCAAATTCTTCCATACACACAACCAAAACATCTCCTACTTTAAGGCCATTTCTTTGGTTACGAGTAGTTATTTCCTTGTGTTCATATACTTGCTATTTCGCCCAATACAGATTCTATAAACCAGCAGCTTCCAGACAGGGGAGGTGAGAAAGCAGACACAGCCCTTGGCTGAGAGTTTGGGCTTCAGGGTCTCTCAGACTCAGAACCATACGACCAGGCTCCGAGTTCTATACTGGCCACTGAGGATCCTGCCTTGGTCACAGGGTCTGGGTGAGGCCTCAATGAGATAATGTGCATGGAGGACTCAGCTCGGCAGAGAACACACATAAGCCCTCAAAAGAGATGCTGCCACCACCGCCGCGAGCACTTAAAACTGACATGCACAAAGTGTCACATGCTGTCGCTCTGGGATGCTGGTTCTCAACTGTATCCCTCATTTTGACTATTAAGTAGTTAACGAATTACTCTACATTTTGGACTGTAGCTGTAACACTGGGACCAACATGGAGATATTTGAAAAAGACTTGAAGTCATTTCGTATAGGTTATAACACGATGGAAAGGTTCTGACATCATTAAGAAGAGGGTGGAGGGGCCCTGGATACACACCTTCCTATTGCAGGGAGCAGCTTAATGAAAGCAGCGTTATATTAGAAGAGGACAGTAGGTAGTCGGCTGTAATACAGGAGGGGTTTGGGATGACTAAAACTACCCTGTGTGCAGCAAGGGGAGACCTGGGGGACTGTCATGTTCTTTCTTGGTCTCTCACATGATATGAACTAGAAGAGCTCTGAGCGAGGACGAGCTAATGAAGAGCTGGTACTCTCCTGTTGCACGCAGCCGCATCTGGCATCTAGCAGTTCGTGCTAGGCCAGCCACATCTTCTAATTCCAGTGCTTGGGCAGCTCCAGCAGCGGATGTGCCCGTCTCCAGCACCGTCCCGGGAGAGGCTGGCTGGGTTCCTGTTCTTTGTTGTCGGCCCTGACTGCATGACTGAAAGCATGCCCTGTGGTTCCCGCTGTCTGCAGGTGACCCAGGTGTGGAGGAAGCTCAGGGTCACCGTGAAATCCTCTAATCGCCTCATTAGCAGGGTGGGGAGGAGGGTGGGTTTGTTCCACGAGGAGGCAGAAAGCTGGTAATTGCATGGTGTCAGATAGAAAAAAATCATGGTGGAAGCAAAAGGCCAAATGTAGCAAGCTGCGTGTGCACAGCTGTAATTAAACCAGAGCCCGAAAAGTAAGGCCCACAGTACCTGACCATAGAAAGAAGGTAAAGCAGTGGAAACTGGCTTTGCATGGGGTGTGCTGAGAGGGGAAGGGCAGACCCCCTGCTGGAGCGTGTGCCCACACCGTGCAACCCATTTGGAGTTGCCTGTGAACACGACGTGCGTGAACTCTATAATCAACAGATGGATTCATTTAACAAACGGTCCCTGAGTGACTACAGGCTGGTGTTCCCCACTCAGAAGAAACGCAGTTGCCTTCCACAGTAGTGCTCCGATCCCTTGCTCCACACTGAACGAGAGTTTATTCTTAAGACAAACGTCCTAAAGACATGATGATCCAGCATGGACCCCAGAGGTGCCAGCCTGCCTCCCTTGACAGAGGCCACGAGAGCATGTTCTTGGCTATCATCTGTACAGCTAGCCCGTGGTCTACATAAAAAACCACTGATTAATCCTACCTCATCTTTACGGATATATTTAGCCAGCACCTCGCTGCCCTGCCATGTGAAGGAGGACATTTCATCATCTGCCCTGAGGACCACATTTCTTTCAAGTTCCCAGGGACTGTCCCTGGGTCAAGTTCACAGTCACTTCTATCTCACCCTTCATAATTTTAGATTTTACGGAACCACAGTCTCCTGGGTTGGAGCCCGGGCAGAGCATTTTCATACGATTCCCCAGCAGATTTCCAGAGCACATTCTGTTTCCCCATATACTGCCATATCTGTCCTCATGGCTACTTCTGGTGGTCCTAACTGTTTTGCTCTGGTCTTCTGGCAAGGCCTAGTGACCTCTCTCTGCCTGGATGACTGCTCTGGCCTTGTCTAGGTGGGGTGGAGGCCCCACTCCTGAGCCCATTCATCTCTGTGCTGTGGGCTGATTCCAGGCCTCCTTCACCGGGGAACAGAACCAGCGGCTTGGCCACAAGGGGCATCGGTAGGGGGAATGCTGTCCTTCCTGAGGATGCCTTTATGTAGAGGAAGGAGATCCCAACCCCAGGCCTGTTCTCTTAGGACAGATGACTGACAAGCGGCCCATGGAGTCTGAAAGACGACTTTCCCACCAGGCAGGGTTTGCCGTTTTCCAAATTCACTACACAATAAAGAGGGATTTACCTCCTTTTCATGTCAGAACAATTCCTTCTTTTCTTTTCCTTTTCGCACTTCCTCTCAGAATTATAGGACATTTTGGTTTCTACTCATCTATTACAAAAAATTTACTGAGCACCTACTATGTGCCAGGTTCTGTGATAGGTGTTGGGCACTCGGGTTGAACATCTCAAATCTGAAAACCGATATGCTCCAAAATCCAAAGCTTTCTGAGCACGGGCATGATGCATGATGCGTGACACTAAAAGGAAATGCTCACTGCAGCACTGCAGATTTCAGGGTTTGGGTGCTCAAGAAACCTGTACAACACAAACACTACAAAATCTGAAAACACTGAAACCTGACACACTTCTGGTCCCCAAGCGTTCTGGATGAGAAATACCCAACCTGTATGATGAGCAAAAACCAGGCAGGGTCTGTTCTCTAAGCTACACTTTCGAGGAGGGGCAGACGCTGACCACACATACAAATAACACCATCAGCAGATGTAAAGCTGCCACCACGACAGACCAGGGTCAGGGCACAGAGGCGTGAGGGTATCTGCTTGGCTGGGGAGGGCACCGCAGGGAGGGGAGAGGTCCAGGCCCAGGATATGTTCAGGCAAAGGCTCTGAGGAGAGGATAAGAAACAGGGGTGTCGGATGAGGCTGAACAGTCAGCAAAGGCTGGGGCCTTTGTGAGGAGGGGGGTTTGTTGTGGCTTGCTCTAATCACAGCCTAACAGGATGCCACTGAAAGGTGCTAAGCCAGGGCAAGACGGGGTGAGGGCTGTGGAGGTGCTGGCTGGCTGTGGCACCATGGCCACAGGCAGACTCGGTGGGAGACTTTCAGAGGTTCAGATGGAGTGCCGGGGGGCGCTGAGGGCTGCTATTTATAAAGACAGTGTTTGGGAAGTGGAGGGAAGAGACCGGTTTAAGGAGGCCGGAGGGATCAACAGTGTTGGACGCGGCTGAGACGGAGTACATGAGCACTGACTCAGGTGCAGTGGATTTACACGGAGAAATCCTCATGTCTCCAAGCGTGGTTTCGTCCAGCCTCTCATCTCATGTTTGGCCAATCTGTCTTTTTACAGAATGCTAACTGGCTCAATGAAATTGAGAAAGTTTTCGCAGTGGGCAAGATTCCAGGTTTGCCTTCAGCTAATTAAGTGATATTAGGGAGGTTGTAAATGCCACATAAAAATTGGCAGGCAAGCTGCTCTAATGATGAGAATATTGCTTTACAGGGAGATGCAGCTGCAGCTTCTTAATGCTCGTCTTTGAGGGACCCAGTTCCATGTTTTCAAGGTTGTTCCTGATAAGAAAAGTTCCAGGGTGCTACAAGGCACTTTTCTTATTCTCGGTTCCACGGGTATTTGCGACAATGGTGGGGGCTGGGGGAAGCAGCAACGCGATAATATGGTCGCTGTGATGATCCACCGGGTGCTCCCGCTTATTCCCGTGCTGCACACCACGCTGTTTCCAAGCATCCTCTGGCTTGACCCCCACGATGAAAGGGCGACTTGGGTACCTCCCCTTTGAGGCTAGAGAACCCAGGCACAGAGACGCTGAGTGACTTGTCCAGAGGCACACAGACTGCAAGTGGCCCAGCCAGGATTCAATCCCGATGTCTGTGTGATTCAAACCCAGATGTCATCACTGTGATTCTCCCAGAGTCGGCATGTAAGAAACCAGAGAGGGGCAAGGGAGAGGGCTAACGGGGGTACGGACTCCTCAGGCTAGAGCTCTATTCCACACAGTTAGCTCTTCCCAGGTATTAGACAACCGCTGAATGAGCAAGGATGAGAATCAGAGAAAAACACAGCACAGGCCTTCTAAGATGAAAAATGCCCCAAACCAGAGCTTTGCAAAATTTCAAATTGGAAGCATTTGTGATAATTCAGACAGGAAAAATCTGTGAACCTGTCCTATCTATGAAGAAGGGGTGACTGGTGTGTATGATTTCCACGAGGACGTTTATTTTAGAAAATAAATGACTTCTAGAACTTCTGAAGTGTGGGAGATTAAGGAAATCCTCTGCAGGGCCTGGCACACAAGCCACAGGGTGCGCTGGTTCTGGTCCCACTTTCCCTCTTCCTACTGATCAGGGCCTGCTGAGCACTGACTTAGCACGCCCAGATCTACTAGGTACTAAGGGGTAAGAGGGCCCCAGGTTAGACTCTATACCCTATTTGATAAAATTAGGAGCTACCAGGTAACATTTGGGCTAGGCTGACTTGAGAAAATTTATACAAATAAAACTACTTTCCAACAATTCAAACTACTGTTTGTCTAGTAATTTTAAAGAGGAAGCTGGGAACAGGGGGACAAAATTATTGCACTACTGATAATGAAGATGTCCCAGATGTTTCTAAGCTCTAAGAACAACATTAGAAAGGCAGGTGGCAGAAGTAAGGGGTAAAACCAGTCTCAGGTACTATAAACCGAATCATCTGGGCAAAAACTAGTACGTGAGCACAGCATATAATTCACATAAAACAGGGTGGTTTAAAAACAGCAGACTCACTCTTTCATACGGTCACAGTATCACCAAGACCTTTAAACATTTTTAAAATTTGTTTTTATTTTTAGAGATGGTGTCTCACTGTCACCCATGCTGGAGAACAGTGGTACAGTGACCACAGTTCGCTGCAGCCTTGACCTCCTGGGCTTGGCCTCCCAAAGCACTAGGATTACAGGTGTGAGCCACTGTGCCCAGCCTAACACTAAGAACTTAAGGCGCATCGTTTCTATAGCATTGAGCCATTTTCCGCAGAGTGGCAGCGAAATGAGAGAGAATCGTGGCCCTATTGAGCGTGCCTGCCTGCTCACTGTTCCTGACATGTTCTGCTCGTGTGACGACCTAGACAGACAGATGGACACCTGGCAAACAACGCAATTCTGCCTCTCCCAGCAGAGAGAGCTGAGTCTCAGCATCTCCTGGAAAGATGGAGATTTTGGAAGGATATGTTACCTTTGCTACTCAGGAACTACTGAATCTACTATAGCTTCAAAATAAGAACTGCATTTCACGGAAGGAAAAATGCTGTTTTCATGACGGATGTTGCTAATGGGGCCACTCAATATTTTACCGATAGCACCAACTATCTGTGTACACGTCTATGTCAGTGTTTGGGGTGGGGGCTGTTCTGACAGGTTTGCGTGTAGGTGTCAGAAGAGTTTCTGTGACTATGACTGTATTTCTGTGTGTAGGGGAAGATATTTACTGTTCCCTTTCAGAACTGAGCACTGGAGAAGTCGACAGGAACCTAGTTATTAAGATCTCATTTGGGGCCATGAACTATTTATTTTCCTTTTCTGAAAAGTGGTTGAGTGAAGGACTAAAGGCAATAAGAGACGAAGGGTCCCTCTCCCATCGCACGGACCAGCCAAACAGCCTCCTCTCTAACCTGCTCCCGATCCCCATTCTAATAGCCGCCTGAGCTCCCGCTTGGCATATGACAGGTGAGACAGGCTTCTGTTAGTCTGATGGATTTGGTTTGCAGATATCACAGGTTTGCACATAATATATAATTATTCTAGGCAGTAAACACCGTAAAATGGAATGCAGAATAGTTTAGAGAATTTAGTGCCATTATTTTATTCACCCATACAAAACATAAGGAACCCATTCTCTTTCTTGACAGATGGATTTCAGAGGAGACGTTTCAGCTCAGAACAATAATTGTGACCACAGCATAACTCTCACACTTTGTGGGGTTTAATGGACTTTTCTTTCCAGTCCTCAAAAAGCAGCAACTGGCATTTGCTCAAACCCTGACTGAGGTGTGGAAAATCTGTCAAGTTTTCTCTGCCGCTTACCCTGACCACAATTATACGGTCCATGTGCAGATTAGCTGCAAAGTCATTCCTCCTCCAGGAGTGACAAGATTTCCCCAAATAAAAAAAAAAAGGTATCTACTGTATCCTCGAGTGCCCGTCTGCCTTCGAAAGGCAGGGGTGGGGGGAGGATCTAAGGAGTGTGAAGAGAAATGCCTTCAAAAGAAGGGCATAACAACGGAAAAAGTAGCTGTAACAGAGTGGGGACATGGCAAGAACAGAGAGAGGCATTGTCACGGGCGGAGTAATCCTGTGACACACTGCTGTCACTCACCGCCCGGCTCCCTGCCGCGCCAGCCAGACATCAAAGGCTGCCCCATGCCATCTTACATGCTCTTTATCGGCTAATCAGCCCATTCTTCCCTAAATAAAGCCCTGTTAAATCCCCTGCTCACAGGGGTATCGTGGTCTTGGTGCCCATCTGCTAGCGAGGGTCAGCTGGGGCAGGAGGCAGCGGGCTGCTCTCTCCCTAGCGGCTTCTCAAGGTAAGGACAATGCTGCCTCCAACTCCCCCGCCCACAGGCCTCCTCTCTGCTTTCCAGGAGCTGGGCCGGCCTGAGGAGCTGCTATCTGGATTAACACTTGCTAATGAAATCTCCAGTCATAAAGGCACATCATCTGCTAACTATGAAATCTTGGGATTGCATTTATTTTCAGGGAAGAGGAATAAACAAAGATGGGTTTCCTTTTTTTTTTTTTTGAGACAGTGTCTTACTCTGTCGCCCAGGCTAGAGTGCAGTGGTGCGGCTCACTGCAACCTCTGCCATCCAGGTTCAAGCGATTCTCCTGCCTCAGCCTCCCGAGTAGCTGGAATTACAGGTGCCTGTCACCACGCCCGGCTGATTTTTGTAGTTTTGGTAGAGATGGGGTTTCACCATCTTGGCCAGGCTAGTCTTGGACTCCTGACCTCGTGATCCACCACGCCTGGCCAGATGTGTGTTTCTTAACAGTAATCATTTGGCAGGTCTCTTCCTCCGCCCTCAAAGTATCACCATTGCCGAGACGGTGACAAAATGGTCAGGCTTCTGATGAGGCTACTCTTAGTCACTAGCTGTGAAGCCTCACGGTTTCACCCCACACTCAAAGTTAACATGCATGGGTACCGGGGACAGCAGATCCTAAGACAGGAACCCAGTTCCCGGGCCCTGCAGCCTAGACTCCTGGCCCAGTCAAGAGCGCCTGGGAGTAGAGCAGAGGCATCTTGGCCCTCTGGGAGGGCAGCCTGGCTCTAGCAGAGGACGAGCAGAAACATCTCTGGGCTGCAGCCCTGCTTTGCACCCCTGAACCTCAAAACGGCCTAGAAGGAACCAGAGAAGGACACGTCCACGCTCATCTAGGCACTGCAGTACAGCAGCACATGGAAACTGTTTGTTTTACCTCAAAGAATTACTGGAGCATTGTCTTATGTGAGAGTATTCGTATCAGAAAAGAATCAAGCATCTTAAAAATTCCAAAACTGGGAACAGAATTAGGCAACATTCTATCCATTCCAATGATACTTGGAGGTGCAAAGTCCCCCAGAGAGGTCAAGTTGGATGTCCCCGAATATGCTTTTTAGCTTGTAAGGATCTTCATCTGTAGGGCCCTGTATGGTTCAAAAGGCGTATTCACAAGTCACCTCATCTTTTTTTTTTCTTCTGTAGAGACAGGGTCTCACTATGTTGCCCGGGCTAGTCTCTAACTCCTGGCCTCAAGCTATCTGCCTGCCTGGGCCTCCCAAAGTGCTGGGATTACAGGAATCACCTGATTTTGATTCTCAAGACAATCTTGTGAAGTAACTAAAAATATGGATTTTCTTCTCCCTAGTGTAGTTGAGATCGAGGCTCTGAGACATTAAGAAAAGGCATGGCCCCAAACTCACATCAGAACAGAGCTGACTTCAATCCAAGTTCCCTGATTGCAAGACCAATGGTCACTTCCCTCCACTGGGTGGTCCCTCTGTCTTCGCCGTGACAGGCCAGAGAAACGGGGCCCTGACAAAGTTGATGGAATACTCGACACTTCCTGGTGAACAGGAAAGCCAGACATCATGTGGGAACAGGCAGTGCAGAGTGGTCCTTCCTGCAGATTCCCAGAGTCAGTGGGGGAGCCTGTGGCGTTTGTAAATTAACGTGGAAAAGGGAGGATAAACAATGCAAACTAGCCATCCAGAACATTCTGGGACTGAACCTGGAAATCAGGGCAGGTGAGAAAAAAGTCTCTGTGCCCCAAACATTTGTTCGACGGACCATTCCCACATAAACAATGAGACCATCCACCCCAAAGTTCTGACATGAGTAGCTCACAGGCCCTCAAGCACTCTCGCTCCTGTGAGGGGCTGAGGCTGGTACTAAAAGAACACGTCTTTGAGAAGAGGAAGAAAGCCTTTTACAAATGTAGCGTGCTGAGGGAAATCATCTCAGCACCGTGAAGACAGACTCAGAGCCCAGCCTCGAACAGGGCAATACCCCTTCCTCTCCCCCGGACCTCTGGACAGTCCTGAACACACTCTTTGTGGGAGGAAAGGGGAAGGGCTCACTGCGCTTGCCTTGATGAGTGCTCACCACTGGAGGTGCAACTCAGCAGTAAGGAGCCCAGCGCTGACCCCAACGCCAGCCTGTTAGAGATTTGAGCTTCTGCAGCTCCTGGAATCTGAGGCTCGGGCACTCGGCCCTTCCATCTCACTGGAACAAAGTATGCTCCTAGGGCTCGTCACACAGAACACACCAGAATGTGTCATACACATCTCGGATACTTGCCAGGGCGGACCGCAGCACAGCTGAAGCTCTGACTACAGCAAGTCCTATGAACCCCACCCCATTTGGGCCCAAAAGGAGGCACCCCTGAATTTCGGCAAGATGAGGGGCTTTCTTCTCATTCCAAGTGCTTGTTTATTGGGAGAAGGGCAGGTATGAGTGAGAAGAGAGTTGCGGTGAGCATGGCAGCTAGCACATCACCTCACTGGTGCTCATGTGAACAGAGCGCTCTAGCCCCGTCACGGGACGAATTCAGCTCATCTTACCTTTTTAGGTGTGCTTTCCTTTTCTTTCTAGTCAAGGCACTAAGATTCCTGGGGGCATCTCTTAGCCCGAAGCTCTTCGCCACATGCCCAAGGTGGAGGGATCGGACATGGAAGATGTGCTTCAGTTCCCTGGGGTAGGTGGCGTAAGCTTGGATGAAGGACTGCAGAGCTGAAAGAAAAGAAAAGGGAGTGGGGAGGGAGGCTGTCAGGACCGGGGTCTCCAAGCTCCAAAGTGCCTGGCCTAATGGTTATCTTCTGTACTTTATCTTGCCAGGCAATGAAACATGACAATTACAACATATACAAACAACTAAAATCTAGACTTCTGTGTATTCAATTCCTAAACAACAAAAAGAAAAAAACTACAGGGGACCACAATTACTACTTGAATACGCCCAGTAAAATTTCAGATTTGACCATGGAGCTTCTAACAATCCAACAGGGTGAGGCCCAGCACAGCACCTGGTACCAGCCGGCAGTTGGTAGATGTCTATTGTGTAAACGAGTGAAAAGAGAGAATGGGTGAAGAAACTAAGAAATGATCAACACAGGGCATCGCTTTCTTATGAAAACGATCATTAGACATTTACATTAACACATTTTTCCTAATTAAATTTTACTTACTTTTGAATAGTTAATGCATGCTAGTGTGTTACAAAATTCACAAAGTTCAAAAGGCTTCATTATGACTGTCATGTTTACTGTGAATGAATGACATTACCACCAATGGCCCTTCACCACAAGCCCCACCTCCAGCTCCCTTATCCACAGACAATCCCTGATACCAGCTTTTCTGTGTACTTATGGGACTTTTTAAATTTAAAATTTGTTTAAGAGGTGGGGTCTTACTGTGTTGTCCAGACTGCAGCACAGTGACGTGATCATAGCTCACTGTAGCCTCAAACTCCTGGGTTCAAGTAATCCTCGTGCCTCAGCCTCCTGAGTAGCTGGGACTACAGGCTACTTTTTAAATTTTTATTTTTGTAGAGACAGGGTTTCACTATGTTGCCCAGGTTGGTCTTGAACTCCTGATCTCAAGTGGTCCTCCCGCCTCAGCCTCTCAAAGTGCTTGGGATTACAAGTGTGAGCCATCTCACCCAGCCTTCCTCATGGGATTTTAAAACCAAGTTCGTTCTAAAAGTATCCAGGATTAACCAATACAGTGCTTCTTACTCAAAGAATGTGTAAAAAAGGGAATGAAAACAAATGTTAAAGGAGAAAGAAAATTATTAAGTCTCTAAAATAGTCCCTTGAGGACTGACAACAATTTAGGGATGTTTATCAAACATTCTGTCAGGAAAGTTTCAGTCCCATTTTAAAATTAAGAAAAGCGGCCAGGTGCGGTGGCTCACGCCTGTAATCTCAGCACTTTGGGAGGCTGAGGTGGGTGGGTCACCTGAGGTCAGGAGTTTGAGACCAGACAGGCCAACATGGTGAAATCCTGTCTACTAAAAATGCAAAAATTAGCCGGGCCTGGTGGCAGGCGCCTGTAATTCCAGCTACTTGGGAGGCTGGGGCAGGAGAATCACTTGAACCTGGGAGGCGGAGGTTGGAGTGAGTGGAGATCGTGCCACTGCACTCCAGCCTGGGAGGGCAAGAGCCAAACTCCATCTCGAAGAAAATTAAATTACACTCAGAAAAGGGGGTCCTCGTTGTAGGTCCCACCTCCCCCAGAAAAGGGCCAGACTCATTCCCAGGAGGGTGGAGCTTTGGTCTACTTAACTAGGCATTCCCTTGAGAAAAGATTAGATTGGGTTCCCCCTTGAATATCTCTGGAAGTAACAATGAAAACCGAGTGTCCACCCACTTCTCACTCCAACAAGGAAGGAGGGGAACGTTCTGCAAAGCACTCCCCGCCATCCCTGTCACTGCTCTCTTCACCTCCAATCCTGGTCTTCCGCCAGCTGAGCCAGAGCCCAGCCAACGGTGTCTGATGGAGGCAAGCACTGAACACCAGCCTTCACTTCCTCACTCTCCTTGTTGAGCCACTGGACTGGCAAGTTTGCCCACAGCTTAAACATAATATCCCAGCAGCACCTGGAGATTGGCGTTTATGAACAGTAATAAAAAGTGTCATTTTAGCAGATCAGCTCCTGGAAGGATCCTGGGGAATCCATCAAAGCTCTATTTACTGAGTAAAGTGAACTCCTTTTCCCAATCGATGAGCAATAATAACCAAGGCAACTCCTCTGTACCCCACTCTTAAATCTGTGCTTACTCCCCTTTTTAATAACCAGGGACATTTTCAAGGAAAATCTTTAACGCTTCAAATGGTCTGTACTATCTGGAGGGTTCTGATACCACTAGACACAGAGCCCCACAGCCAAGCCCTTAGAGGGAAAGGCTCTACTGCTGCGTGACCCAGGAGATTCAACCCTCTTCTCCTCAACCTCTGTCTTTCCCCAACCCTCAACACTTACTCGGGTCTAAAAAAAGACGAGACTGAAACCAAGTCAAGCCGAAACCAAACCAAGAGCCTGCGCTCTTAAAACCTCAGTCAGCCAAATCCCACTCTAGGTCTCCTCATTTCCTGCCTCTCTTCTGTGTAAGCAGATGAGCCCCTGGGCTTCCACCCTGGTCACCTCTCTTCCTCTCCTTCTCTCCACCAATCCTATGAGCCGAGCGCTGAGAGCATCTGTCCCAGGAGACGTAGGTGCCCAGCTAACAGCTTTACAGGGATAATGAGTTTGCCAAGATGTGGCAGCAAGTGTTTTCTCCCCAGACAACTGGTCAGGCAGCATTTCACGCTGCATATCTTTACTAACCCTCCTTGTCCTCAAGGCTCCTGTCTCACCGGGACAGCGACAGTTGGTTGTCCTCACATACTTGCATGGACTCCCATGTTTGGATAATTCAGAGAAGCAGGAATTTCAGATGCTGCAGCAGCTGTCTGCAGGACCTTTCAAGGAGCAGGAAGTGGCTTATGTTGGCAGTGTCTAGAATGTGCAGAAGGAACAGGGGCTGTGGGACCCACACAAGCGGAAAGTGGAGAAGTAATGAAAGTAGACATTTATTTGGGGTGATGGATGAAGCTACAGGCCACCAGAGTTCAGCACTTTGCAGTCACTGATTGCTATTTCTTGCCAACCACTTAAGGTGCCTGAATTACGGCAAATCTGTTTTCTAGTATCTCGCATGGACACATCGTCCTTTCTCATTCCTGGACATTTGGATCAGAAACTAGTGGTATCTTATGATGACTCGTAAGATGAAGGAGTCAGAAATAAACAAAGCTCCAGCCTGGAAGGTGAAGATCATCTCTGCTCCTCCCAACCCCAGCCCCCACTCTCACAAGAGCACCCTTCAGTGCAGAATAAAGGCACATGGATCTTCCCACCCAATCCCTACAGTGACAACTATGGAAAGGATGTAGGCAAGGAGGTTGCCTGCTGTTCTCTTAAAGACAAAGCATTTGGTAAAGTGCCCAGCCTAGCTCTGACCCCACTGAGGGGAGAAGAATGACTTGTCATCACTGGTATGGGTTTTCTAGACTTTGAGAAGTATCCCTTCCAAACAGGCATAAATCCTACATGGAGTTTCTGGTCTGCAGGGAGACCTGAAGACGGAGAGCATTAAGCCACAGGAGCAATGGTCATTTGCAGGCAGAGGACTCTAGCTTCGAAAATTTTTGTTCAGGAGTCTGGAATGCAAACTTATGTTACCACTCTTTTTACAACTTGAATCCCTAGCTAAAAGACGCAAGAAAACAGAGGAAAAAAGGGGTAACTGCTTCTGGAAACTGACAATTAAATGCTGGTTGTTAACCATGACTGGGTCCGAAAATGCAAAAGAAAACAAATACTTGGCCCAGTTTCTAACTAGTTTTCTGCCATCAAGGCAAAAGCCAGCTGCTTTGTTAATTATTCATGAGGTGAGTTCTGAAATGGCATAAAAGGGAAGCAAGTCAATAGTGTGGAATTTGCATATGCAGATTGAAATGCAAAAGACTGTCTCCACCTATGGGGTGGAGTGGCTGTTCCTATGTTGTAAATTCAATACATTTAGGGTGGCGAATACGTGTGTACTCTCTCAAGCCTCCAAAACTTAGTCCTAAGGAACAGGAGAGAAGGAATGGTGGCAAGACTTATGTCTGAAATGGGGTGACTGAGCTCTGTAAGAGGCGGTGTTGTCCCAGCCCATCATCAATCTGGTGTGGAAATCGATTAGCAAATAAGAGACATGATACGTTTATTTCCTTCATGGTATACAAACATTAGGGAGTGACCCTGTTCCAATATTCCTTAAACAAAAGACAAGTGACTCTGCTTGTTTCGTGGTATTAACAAGCTCAACGGTAATGATGGTGAGAGAAAACCCAAAACCACATCCTTTAAGAATTACTGTAACTTCTACTCCGAAGACCCAGACACCTTGAGATAGCTGTAGTCTTGCCAAAATATCTGAGGCATCACTGACACCAAAATCGAAGGTGACAGTGTGGGTTTGATTTCTTTCTTTCCATTGCAACTTTGATACCAGCCCTGGAATTCAGTCGCACAACACCTTGTTATGTACTGCACAGCCAGTTGAATTTGCCTAACTTTCATCAAAGGTCCAAATTCTGTAAAGTTACACTGTGACAAAGACCCTATTCCTCTTGAGAGACAAAGCAACACTCCTCTAGAGGTAGCAAGGTAGGAAAACCCTTGGGAATTGTTGAATTCACTTTGGGGAAATGCTAAGACAGGATATTATTAGAGAAAAATCTAGAAGGATATATAGTGTATATACAGTGGCAATTACTGGGACTTCATCTTTTACCTTGTGTGGTTCTGAATTTTAATGATGACAATCAAGAATTTCAATTATAATGTGCTAAAGGTATGTAAGAGGTCCTTGAAAATATTTGCTGACTAACCCATTTTTATCATCTATGTTTCCTGGTGATCACAATTGCTCCTCAGCCAGTCTCCCAGCTTTTACTTTTGACCCCCACTAGTCTATTCTCACACAGCAGCCAGATGGTATCTTTCAAACCTAAGTCAGATCCCACCACACTTCTGCTCCCCCTTCATTCTGACGAAGACCCAAAGTCCTACGCGATTCTGCCTTGGTCAGCACCCCCTTTCCATCCACACTGCGTTCCTCGAGCTCTTCTGCACCGGCTCCCACTGCCCAGGCGGCCTTTCCTTTAGAGAGCCACAGGGCTCATCCCACTTCAGGTTTTTGCTCAAGTGTCACCTACACAATGAGGCTCACTCTGACCCCATTAAAAATGCACTCTGCTATGTCACCCCTTCACCTCCCCCATCTCCTTCTACTGATTCCATAGCTCTTGTCACCTTGAAACAGACTATTTCTTATGTTTATTATGCTCTCTGTCTGCTGCCCCTGACCCCACTAACACGTTGGCTTCACAAAGCAAGGATTTTTATTTTGATCTCTCATGTATTCCAAGCACTTGGAATAGTGCCCAATTTGATAAATATTTGTCAAATGAATAGTTTTTAAAGCATTTCTATTTATAAAAAGAGAAGATGCTACAGTGTTCCAGTATTTGTAAGCCAGCCTGGCACTCTTCTCAAAATAGCAGGCAACTAACAAAAAAATCCTGTGCATCCTCCAGCATGGAGTAAGTCTCATTAGACATGGTCAGTCTCTGGCCAAGACATACCACAACAAAAAGTACCAGTGATTATAAACCCCCTTCAGCCATGCACTGCTTATTACTCAACGTGAACTGCGATGTCCACATCTAATGCATGGGGATCCCAGGAGCCAATTTATCCTACAAAGGGTCTGAATATTAAATCAGTACCTAACTCTTTTATAAATTTCCTAGGAATTGGGTTCATGGTCTATGGCTCTTCCTCAGTACTGTTCTTTCTCATTTTTCTTTGTGCCTTCAAATAGGAACTGCTTAGGTCTAATATTTCCAGCTCTGGCCTTCATCTCTAATTTCCATCTCTACAACTGTTTCTACTAACGTGTCACATCTCTTCTATCTGGTTTTCAAACAGGAAAACGGATCCTTAAAAGATCCAAGTTGTTGGGTCAAAACTCTAGTCCCCATGTAAGCCAAGATAAAGCCTCATTTGTGCAAAACATGGGGAAGGACGAAATTAACATTTAATATCACTTTAAAGCCTTCTGTGCCTGCTTCCAAACCCTGCAGAATTATGGAGATTGAAGGCTTTGGCTGGTGAGCAGGGTCCCCATGTTGGCCTCTCAACCGGTTTGGGGGTATGTGGGTGAAGGTGGGGGAGAGCACTCTGCTGGGCTATCCACTGCACCTAGGAAATAGACCGACCTTTCTTTGCCCAGGAGACCCTCCTCTCACTGGAGTGCACGTAATCTTCAAATACCGTCTGCAAGACTGTGGCTCGCTCTCGGATTTCCTGGGGGCCAACAGCATGGGATTTCTGAGAGGGCGACGGAAGGATTAAAGGAGAGATAGAGTCAAAGTCAGGAATAATGAAGCAGTTTATAATAGATTTAATAACAGTAAAACCACACAGTAACCACCTAGGGGCCAACAAGTGTAATCCTTTCAATATTACTAGGGAAAAAAAGGGAGCTATAGAGATGTTAAAGTCAAGTAAAGATGAGGATGGCTTTATGAGAAGATCAGGTCTGTTTACTTATTTACTTACTTTTCTTCCTGACCTCTTACCATGCATGTTCAAAATCAAAGACCATTGGAGACACTTTGGAATTTTCCAAGTCCAATTCAGACATTTAAAACATCACTGAACATGAGCTGTTTTCAAATGGGTCTTGGATCTCCCAGGTATCTTCACCTTTCCCTTACACACACCAGTGGAACACTGACAATTTCTCTTTGTGAGCACTCCACAGTGACCTGCCTAAAATTCTGCCTTAAAAAGTGACCCCTATGCTTGAATTTCAGAGCAGGCTTCCTCAGTGCCTAGAGCGGTTCAGAATTCTAGTGTTTCAGATTTATTCCTCCAGCCCATGGCCACTGTGCTGAGTTCCCAGGAATCTATTAAGGAGTGAGTGGGCTGTTCCAGGACACGACACTCAAAAACTGCCTGGATCTCTGCAGCAAACTGTCCCTGTGTAAGAGGTAGCATCTGTGTGCATGCAAAGAGCCTACAGATGGAAAATGATGATAAAATAGACGATTCTTGTCTTTTCATCCTTTAACAGTACCAGAGAAAAAAATTTCCTTTTTAAATATCCCCTCTAAAAACTAGTGGCTTTTGTCTCCAGTATCTTAAAACAAACATGAGTGCTTTCTACTGAATGTGAAATCAAGAGAACACAGATTCTTCCACCCAATGAGGCCAACCTGCCAAGTGACACTGATCACCTGAGTGGTGCTGGTGCCTCTACTTCCACCGGCCACCCCAGTGTGAGCCCCCAGGGAAAATCCAGAGACCAGGTCGTGCTGCTTAACCTTGTAGAGGACGGTGTATGAGCGCTTGCATCTGGCCTCACCAAGACTCCCCGAGCCTCCCTTTCACCTTTAAGGCTGACAGAGGAACAACAAAGGGGAGGAAAGAAAAAGCCTCATTCTCTGGATCGACGTTCATCTCTGTATTAAGAGACTTAACAACGTGAAAATGTTTTTAGTTGAGTCAAATCATTCCTGCTACCTGTTTGGTTGATGACAGTCTCGCTGATGTCACAGTACAATACAAGGTCCCCCTAAGGGTTCTATCCGCTAAAATGTCAGGAGAAGAGTCACTCAGGAGCCGTGTTACCAAAGTGGACATTTGCTATTGTCATTAACAAGGATTTTTTTTTTTAAACCCTCTTAACTGATGTGAAATGCAAACTTTTTTTTGCTGCCCTCCTTTCGTTAAGCCACCTCAGCAGCACAACTGTCACCTTCCCTGTGTGCTTTTTTTTTTTTAATATGAATGTGAAATTAGCGAGGATGCCCTTTCCCCTGGCGGACAGAATCCTCTGTTATTAAAAAGTAAAGCACTTTAATAATGAAAACTTTTTCCTCTTTTTCTTGTGTTTTAACTGTTTAAAATTAATGAGAAGGGCAGAATGGTTGTCAAAGCGATATTGAAAGCCGGGCAGCCAGGACCGAATAAGCACAAAAATCCCTCTAGAGTGTTAAATAAACAGAGCTCCAGCCCTCTCCGAATCCCTCTGTTGGTTATTGTATACATTCTGTAACAGCTCTCAGAATAGATCTGAGAGCCAGGGAGGCAGAGAGGTTTCAGAATTCCAATAAAGGCCTCAAATTAAAGACAGCCTGGTGCGAATTCCAGGAGAAAATTAAAGAGACCTCAAGCTTAAGTGACAGGTGACTTGCTTCTGTGTCACAACTGTCAGGGGATTTAGTGATAATATGGCAATATATTACAAAGGGTTTTTCTTATTCCCCCCTTTAGGTTTCAAAATGAGGCATCTTTTCTTCCCAACCAAAAAAAAAAAAAAAAAAAAAAAAAAATTACATATATATAATGTGAGTGTGTATACAAGTGAAATACGTAGGGAAAAAAACACGATAGAACTAGGCTCACAGGTTTGAAATGATAAGGTCAGTTTTAGTAAAATATAAGAATAAGTTAATGGCAGAAAAAAACAATATACATTACTTAGGAAAAAATCTCTTACTCCTCCCTAACCCCTGCTTCCAGAAATACCTTATTTTAAAATTGCCCCTCTTGAGAATGAATGAGGGATTTTTCAGTTGTCTTCTGGGGAGGACAATCTAAATTTAAACTGAAGACAGAGTGGGGCAGAGTTATGCAGCACCATCTCAGCCCCAGACAGGTAAAATGCTCCTATAATGAGAGCGGGTCAAACCCCTGAGGGCACACGAATACCTGGCAGGACTGGCTCTCCCACCCTCAAAGACACAGAGTCAGTCTTGGTTAATGAAGCTAACTTGCAACTAGAGGACCATGGGTAGTTTAGAAAACACATTTCTAACCATCCATCTGCGCACGCAACGCACCTTTGTCTCTAATATCCTACTGATCTTGGAAAAGACAGGCCATCAGAAAGGATGAGCAGGGGGCTCTGAACTTATTTTAAGATCTCGCAACACCAGCAACGGCTCCTTTGTTAGGATAAGTTTACAGGTATATTTCATAGGACAAAAACGCTTGTAGGAAAAACATGGCTGGGAGTGTGTATACTTTGATGATGAAGATTTCACACCTATCAAGAAGCAACAGATGGGAGTCTAAGATAAACAGGCTGGACTATTTTTATTATAAAAAGTAGTAGCAAAGGTGGGAGGTTTTTGTGAAAGCCTGCACCTTGATATTGCCAACTTCCAAGGTATTTTTAAGCTAAATGGAAGGGTTTTGTTTTAATCACTTTATTGCCAAGCTGAGTTTTACCCCCATGGTCCCTAGAACCTTCTGAGTGCTTCCCAGTGAAGTTGAAGGATCAAATTTATTCTCTTTGTAGGTAGGTGAACATTCACACACCCAGACATAGCTATATATATTTTATATACCTAAATATGAAATATACATTTTACAGATGCTTCACGCGCTTTCTTTCTGTTCACGGAAGCCCAAAAATGTATGTGCCAAAGGGACATTTACCATGGGCTTCAATCGCGCTGGGTGAAGGAGAGGGGCCCTGTAATGAGGTGTCTGGCTATCTGAATGAAAGGCCTAGCAACTGAACCCACATTTACATGCCTGGCATTAGTTCGCATGCTAGAGAGCCGCTCAAATTGAGGACAGCAATTAAGACTCACGGTATTTCTTATGCACAACAGAATTAAAAGTTGTATCCAGCATCTAGTTTATTCTTTTTACCACTGACATGAATCACACATAAAATACTCTCCCGGGTTGTGTATATCTATGCGATAATTGGTAACACAATTTAGTTTTTCTTTTTCCTCTGAATTCAAGTTAAACTTGGCTCAGTCAGCCAGGTCTTTACCAACATGACACCTAGAACGTAGGATGGTTAATTTAGCTTTCTAAGTTAATCAGTTATATCATGAAAGCCCAAACTTGCTCAGCTTTTCTAAAAAAAAAAAAAAAAAAAAAAAAAAAAATCACCAAACCTTAAAAATATCCAAGCATTCACTACTATCTATCAAGGAAGGAGCTGGGGCTGAGATCATGAGACAGAGTTTCTAGACCTAAGAATCTATGAGGTCTGGAACTCTACAGGGCACTTTATGCCTTGTTTTATTTAAACCTCACAGCAATCGTGTGTTTTACAGATGGTAAAACTGAGGCTGGGAGAAGATAATCTGCCTGAGATTGCAGAGCTACCAGCTGGGAAGCAAGGATTCAAACTCGAACTCGTATCTGTCTGACTCTGAGACCTGGTTCTTACTCATGAAGTTAGAACCACTCCTCAAGTCTCAGGAAGTCTTTGAGGTTGGCCTCAAGCCAGGGAAAAGGCTTAAGGAGAAGAATTTATGCTGCAAGGCCACAGAAGGGCAGATGTTACCAAAAGAAATGACTGTAGCTTGTTGCTGAAAGAGCGGAGGGAGGTGCAGCTGCTCCGCTCCTTCTTTGGGGACGTGTACTTCAGGAGAGGCTTCCTGCCCTTCTACAGCTTCCCTGCGTTGTGCAGACAGGCAATGATCAACTCCCTGGAGAGAAAAGATCTGCGCTCGGGGATAAAGACTGACACCAGCGCCAGGCCCAGAAAGAGTATACCTGAGACTACGTTTGATCAAACTTACAATCTCATTTTGTAATTGTACTACTTGCTCTTATTTCTGGAGAGCTGGCAGATGCTAATGTTCCACTTATTATAATACAGCAAAAAAGGGCACTGGGATTCATGTCCCTGAGTCTGGGCTTTTAATTCCACATCTGCTACTAACTTGTATGACTACAAACAATCATGATAGTTACAGTAATAATAAAATATGCCCTTTGGGCCGTGTGCAGTGGCTCATGCTTATAATCCCCGCACTTTGGGAGGCCAAGATGGGCAGATCACCTGAGGTCAGGAGTTTGAGGCCAACCTGGCCAACATGGTGAAACCCAATCTCTACTAAAAATACAAAAGTTAGCCAGGCGTGGTGGTATGTGCCTGTAATCCAGCTACTTGGGAGGCTGAGGCAGGAGAATCACTTGAATCCAGGAGGCGGAGGCTGCAATAAGCTGAGATCACACCACTGCACCCTAGCCTGGGCAACACAGCGAGACTCCATCTCCAAAAAAAAAAAAAAAAAAAAAAGCCCTTTGGTCCTATGCTTTATACTTGGGACTCCAGGACTATTTCCCACACAATCCTCTGATGTCCTTAGAAGAACACTATTTTATCTCAACTTTACATGTGAAAAAACTGAGGCTTAGAAAGGTCTAGTCCCGGCTGGGCGCGGTGGCTCACGCCTGTAATCCCAGAACTTTGGGAGACCAAGTGGGCGGATCACAAGGTCAAGAGATTGAGACCATCTGGCCAACATAGTGAAACCCCGTCTTTACTAAAAATACAAGAATTAGGTGGGCGTGGTGGCACGTGCCTGTATTCCCAGCTACTCGGGAGGCTAAGGCAGGAGAATCTCTTGAACCCGGGAGGCGGAGTTTGTAGTGAGCTGAGATTGCGCCATTGCACTCTAGCATGGGCGACAGAGCGAGACTCCATCTCAAAAAAGAAAAAAAGAAACCCAAAAAACCCCTTAACTAGAATTTACAATAGTGCGAAAAGAACAGAAGTGTGCCAAGACCAATGAAGATCTGTCTGGTCACAGATCTTGCAGTGAGCCAAGATCGTGCCACTGTACTCCAGCCTGGGGGACAGAGCAAGACTCTGTCTCAAAAAAAAGCTCCAGTCTTTGCCCAAAGTCACATGCTGGTGACAGATGTGGAACGTGACCTGAGGCTGTGCTCTTAGCCATTCAGCTACACTGCCTCTTCGAAATAAACTGAGGCTTAGAAAGGTCCAGTACCTGCCCAAGGTCACACACTGGTGACAGATGAGGAACATGACCCTGAAGCTGTGCTCTTAGCCACTCTGCTACACTGCCTCTTCGAAAGAAACTGAGGCTTAGAAAGGTCCAGTCCCTGCCCAAGGTCACACACTGGTGACAGATGAGTAACGTGACCCTAAGGCCATGCTCTTAGCCACTCTGCTACACTGCCTCCACGATCAGCTCCCCATCTGCTCCCTGCTGATCCCACAGAGCTGCCGTGGAACCATAATTAAGTATCTGGGGGAACATTAAAAAAGAAACCAAAAGGCCAGGCGCGGTGGCTCACACCTGTAATACCAGTACTTTGGGAGGCCGAGGTGGGCGAATCACGAGGTCAGGAGTTCGAGACCAGCCTGACCAACATGGTGAAACTCCATCTCTACTAAAAATACAAAAAAATTAGGTGGGTGTGGTGGCACGTGCCTGTATTCCCAGCTACTCGGGAGGCTGAGGCAGAAGAATCGCTTGAACCAGGGAGGCGGAGGTTGCAGTGAGCTGAGATTGCGCCATTGCACTCCAGCCTGGGTGACAGAGTGAGACTCCATCTCAAAAAAAAAAGAAAAAAAAAAAGAAAAAAAGAAACCCAAAAAACCCCTTAACTAGAATTTATGATAGTTCGAAAAGAACAGAAGTGTGCCAAGACCAATGAAGATCTGTCTGGCCACAGGTCAACAACCCTAACAACAAACTATTAAGAAAGGGTGGTCCAGAGGCTTATGAGTCTTCTATGAAATACTGACTTGCTTCAAGTAACCTGATGACCAATGGAGGCTTTAATAGCTTTTATTGTTCACAGGGATCTTTGCTGTGGTACTAACTGTTGATCAAATGTCACCTCTAAAAATGACTAACATTTCCTTATTTAAAAAACGATTCAGTTCAATTATCTTGGTTTAGTTAATACTAATAAAGGCATATCGGTATACAGTTAAATATATGTGCTTTGAAGTTAAGACTGCAAATCCCAGAATGACTAAAGCATATTGGTGTGCCCCTGTGAAAGTTCCTTCACCTCTCTAAGTCTCAGTTTCCTCATCTGTAAATTGGGGCCATCACTACCTTCTCAGATTGCTAGATTAAATGGGACTGTGCATGTAAAGAGTGCAGCACAGTCCTAGGTTGGGAATACACACTTTGCTAACACAGGCTATGGCTATTTCCTCTCCTGGTATTACATACATTTCCTTAGATGCTCTCTAAAACAAGGGAACTTAAGTCAGGGTCAGTGAAACGGGGTCCCTCCCTGCTCAGGGAGAATAATGATCCAAATACAGGCACATGCTACAGCATGATAGAAACTCTTAAGCTTGATCTATCTGGCCCTGATTTTCCGGTCCATCCTCAGGCACACAAAAACAAATGTAAAATATTCAAGTGATTAATATCTCACAGACAAAATTACATATAGCAACACTGCACCCACACACGGGAATACTGGGTAAGGGTGTGGCATTGGGTGAGGGAATAACGGTCTAGTCGGGTGCAGCCTTAAGAGAAGGAGCAGGAAAGGGTGTCCAGGGCTGTCTGCACCTGCTCAGAATCTCCATATGGAACTGCATGGATAATAAAAATTTTTCTTCTTAATGATCTCAACTTTACTCTTCCTCTGTGGATAGCACACACACATTAAAAAATGGATGAACTAAGTGCGTCTGAAAGGAGACACAGAGATACCTATTTCTTCCACGCTGTCTGGGATAGGCAGGTCTAAGCAGCCGTCGTTGCTGAGAATCTGGACAGGGACCACCGGGGCTGAGCGTGTGGAGCTGCCTCCAGACTCATTCTGGCCTGGACCTCCTTTCTGGGGAGCCTGCTGCTGTCTGGCAGGCTTCCAGAATGGACCGTAGCCCACTCACTAGATGAGAGTGGCAAACGCATCCAGAAGCAAAGACGAGAAAAAACAAAACAAAACAAAACAAAAAAAAAAACAAACAAGATTTGGCCTCATCTACTGTCCACGGTTCTTAAAATAAATGTTTTGCTTGACAGAGGAAGTAACCCATACATAAAGCCTCTACTACCCCAAGTGAGTCATGTCTGTTGGCAGCAAGCACAATAAATAACAAAACTCACCTGGGCGCCCCATCGTTTCCCTTTAAAACGGTCATCTCTCGTCAGAACACACAAAATATCTTCCATCTTCATCTCAGAAACGCTGTAAAGGGAAGGGCATAGCAAGGTAAACTTTTTGCTCTTTCAGAAACACCCAAGACCTTGATGCACAAAACTGGCCTATTCTTGAGCTAATTAGACATGAAGTAGAAGTGACACCTTCATAGGAAAGGAAATATTTTCCTAAACCCTTAGGAATTGAGAACGGGACCTCTATGATATTAAAGGGACAGGATGATATTCCTGACAATTTCTTTCCTCCCTGATGAATTTAAAAGAGGCTACATTTAGAATTTCCTTAATAGAGATTGTGTCATTATTTCTTAATAAATTTTGAATACCAAACAAGTGCGCCCACTCAACTGATCAACTCCCTTGCCTTGAGCACATGATGGTGAAATAGAAAGCATTTTGATCTCTGTAGTTTATACTGAAGAGAAAAAAAAAAAGGAAAGAGAAGGGTGGCCAACATCCTCCACTGTGGGATAAACACCCCTGTGAGGGTAACGAGGGCACAAAGCCCTGTCCACAGCAGCACTGCCCTTTCTTCTTCTACCCTGAAGGAGCTTCACTACCCTTGTCTCTTAATTACTGAGGGGTGAAGACCCAAGGATCTCTGACAAACCCGGAGCCATGTGCCAAGCACTGAGACAAGAACTCGGGCTTCACTCAGGAACAGAAGCCACCAGGAGCCAGAACAAAACAGTCAGACCTGCCTAGCAGTGGCGTCTGGAAAGCCTCCGCTTCATCCAATCGACTGCAAGGCCACAGCATTCGAATGTAGGGAGCAGAGAGAGACTTGCGTGTCAGAGATGAAGGAGGAAACGTGAGCTGCTGATAAGATACTTCCCAGGGAGAAAGAGAAACAGAAAGAGAAGGAGGAGTTCTGGGGGGGAAACAGATCATAAAAAGACAAATGATTTTGTTGTATGTTCCTTTTTTTTTTTTTTTTGAAAATGTAACAGCAAATTAAAACATGAATGGCAACCTCTTAGGTGGGAGAAGACAATTCTCCCCCTTTCACCCAAAGGTTACTCTGACAAGGCTATGAATGAAAATGTCACGTCTCTGACAGCGATTTACCTGAAATGTGTCATCTCCCTGCACACCCCTAGTCCTCACCCCTCAGCATCCTCTCTCTGCTGCCAACTCACAGCCCTATGGATGAGTGAAGCCTTTTTACAGCAGCAAGAGTCAGCCAGAGGAGGCAGAGCATGCTCTGAAAGGGCAGGAGTCGGAGGGAGAGTGCCCTGACTTCATGGGAAATCTACTTTTCATAGGACACAGGAATGCGTGGCTATTGAACTCCCCTCTCATTTGTGCCTGGAACCCTGAAGAAAGGTGAAAACATAGCCCAGTCCCATCTTTTTCTTGGTCTATCTGATTTGCTTCTATTCATCACTTTTTTCTTGAGAGAAAAAGAGGAAAAACACAAAAGTAAAAGAAACGCAAGAACTTGGAGTCAAATCTTGAAGCAGAAAGAAAAAAGAATCATGCCACTTGCATTCAGGAATATAAAAAGCTAAACAGCCACAGAAAGGCAGTGTTCTCAAATGCATGTGCTGATATTCCAGCCGGAGCGCGGCTCGTATGCTGCGTGTCCACCTGGCGATGTCGGGGGACCACACACCCCAAGCACACGGGAGCTGAGAGGGAACTGAAGTGATTTACAGTTTCAAAGGGCCTTCTTCCTCTTCCTAAGAAATTGCTGCTTCTGAGGAACAAAGCAAATCTACTATGATTATTTATGGGTCCATCAACAGATCTGAATCACCCCACCTTAGTATGAAACGAGATGGATAAATAAATAAATTCAGGGAACTGTCTTATGCCTGATCTAAGAAATACATGTTTTGATGAAGCATTTACATTTTAATAAACCAATGATGATTTTCATTAGAAACACATTTAAAGGGGAGGCAGAAAAAAGTTAAGAAGTTGACAAATACAGAGAAGTCAAAAGAATGCAGAAGCAAAGTTCTGAGCATCTAGACAGAGGTGGCAATGGCCCAGGAACCTGTCTCTTGCCCTGTCTGCTCCATTCAACTGCCAGGGCAAGCACCGCAGCCCTTGGTCTAGGAAGGCGGGTGGCCATTTGTCGTGCTGGGCCTTGCTGCCGAGAGCCTCGGCCTGCCTTCTCCAATCTGCCCTGTGATGCCTCAGCCCTCCCAGCGCCCCTCTGCCTGGCTCTCATGTTCTCAGGCACGAAACATGTACATGCTTCCTCCTCCTCAAAAAATATTTAGGAGTGGACCTTTTGGGTTCTAAAAATGTTCAAGTCTGCTTCTTCCCACTGCACACTTTGCAAATGGTTAATACGGTTTTTTTTTTTTCATTAAGTCAAAGAAATAGTTCACGTATAGATATAGCCAATGTAGAGCCTTTCCTCAAACAGAAATTGGGAAGAACAATGCATGACTGCAACGTAATAACCCAGATTCTGATGTCTGTTTAAGTTGATTACAGCGCGCCCACGAGGCAGGCAGCGGTCCAGGCCCAGGCCCCTCACAAGTGAGTTTTCAGGGCAGACACCAGTGAAGTGGGGCTCACACAAGGACCCTCCCTCCTCACGCAAATGCTCTTCCACCACCCTGCAGAGTCCCTCCCCAAAAGGCCTACACTTCCTCCTTTCGGAAGAGGTGGCGTTGTCACTGAGTTGTCTTCCTTCTAACGTGGGATTAAAAAGGGAGTCATGTAAATGAGGGCACACTATTTTTTCCAGACAAGATCATCACAGCAGATGACGGTATTTGTTATGTCTTTAAAATATACCTGACTCCCTAATACTTCGTGCCTCTGCTAATCACTGTTTTCCCTTTTCAATTTTATATTTGAGCCCTTCATAGCAATCTACTTGAACGTGTTATTGGAGAAAAATAAAGAGAACAGAGAGAGGCACGTCTGCTGTTAACTCTAGCATTAGACAATTATCATTGGACTCTGTAATTGCTGTCACTCATTTTTCTTAGGAAGAGGTCATGTTAAAGTGAACGAGCGTGGGGGAACATCCAGAGAGCTGCAGCCAGCAAGGAACGGGAGAATGGAATTTGTAGCTCTAGAATGGAAGGAAGAGGAAAAGAAGTGTGGAGCGACTGACAGGCTGTTACGGTGTGCTGACTACATTTTCTATCGTGGGGCCACAACACAAAATTCTGAAGATGCTTTCTGCAGGTACACAAATTCCTATGACAGGAAACGCAGCCACCAGCAGCACTGTGACGGGCTCCCAGCCTGTGAGAACAGGGTCAGGGAGGAAAGGAAACCAGCTGTGCCAGCGGGCTTGCACTTCACCTTCCCCAGGTTCCTGGTACACCTGCATGATGGGTGTCAGCCTCGATGCTGAAAGGGCCGCAAAGAGAGGCCAGCCAGCCTCCAGCTGAGGGAGCTCAGAACTCAGCCGGAGAAGCGGTGCTGGGTGAAAAGGGACTGATCTGTATGAGATTTCTTTCACTAATAAGATACAATATGCACATCTTCCTTAACAAACAAAAACCACTCTTTCAACTGACAGACTGTGTTAAGATAAGGAACACACTGAAGAAAGGAAAACCCAAACTATATTTTGGCCCCCCTGACATTACAACCAGGAGTAGCTTCCTTCCTCCCGCAACGCTGCACGACACACGACACATTTTCTGAATGAGCCTCAGTCCATAAGTGTTCACACTAACAACCTTGAGTTTTGAAAAGCCTTACTAGCATGAGAGGTGGAGTTCTGCTGGTGGGAAATGGGGCAGGTATGGTGGGGATAGCCACACACAGCTCCTGCGACTGAGTGGGCTGCACCCCTAACAGGCCTCCAGGCTGCCTGCTAGGATGTTTCCATTCCAATGAAGAATGCAGTGCTTTGTTCTAGCACTGTACTTTAGGGGAGAAAACAGTGTTGCAGTTCTATCTGATGTTTTACATAAAACACAGGGCTGGGCAAGGAAAAGGAAGTAAGACTATCCCATTTACAGCAGAGCTGAGCTGTGTGCTCATGGCACGCCAGATCTGGAATCCAGGGCTTTACTAAAGCAGGGGTGTGAGGTGCTGAACTGTGACACACAGGATGGCGGCTGAACGTCCTGGCTGTGAGTGTAGTATGGATTTCAATAGCCTCAAAATCAATTCTCCTGGGTTTATATTCCTGGGGGAGGGAAATTGTGTGGTAAGTAAAAAGTATTATTTCTTTAAAAGACAAATCAACTTTGAAGATACAAACCATTAATTTTAAGAAATAAAAGTTGTGAATAAAAGGCCTTTCAGAAGCTGTGAAGATGGTGCATACTTATCTTTACAGCAGGAGAAACAAAACACAGCTCTCTAAAAGAAAACCAAGTACAACAGATCGCCCTATGACTTAGTCTGGCAATGCAATGAAAACTGTCATGTGGTGAGGATATTAAGGGTTTTAGTTTTTGCCACTGGCTATTCTGGGACTCATTTAGGGATCACAAGGGTTAATGGCTCTTCGTCAGCTTACAAGGCCCATCCACTGTAAAAAGCGACTGAAAGTTAATTAGGTGAGATCAGCAGAAACCCCATTCAGGTTTCTGACTCACTTGATTTTGTGAGAAGCCAACGAGTTGACATATTCTGCCTCCGAAGGAGCCAAAATGAGCAGGCTGCTCCCATGGCAGCCAATCCGGGCGGTTCTTCCAATCCGGTGGATGTATTCTGCAGGTGAAGATGGAGCGTTGTACTAAAAAGGGTAACAAAAATGAAGGCATTCATAGATCAAGGGACTGCCATTAATTGGAAGTGCAATACCCCTCACCTGCCTCCAGGTATCCCAAGAATTAAATCCTGGTGCTATGGTTACCCTAACACAATCATAAGGAGAAGTCACTCAACCCTGAAACTCCTGGCTTCATTGGAAATAACAAGGCTCTGACACGTAAATGTGAACAGTGGCCAAGTTTCCAATAAACGAGACGTCTTCTCATCCCAATATCTCCTTTTTAATTTTACTTCTCCACAGGTCTCTTCATTTTCTGATTTGCATCTTTTCACTGTGGTGACTGGATGAGGTGAAAATGTAGGCAGGTGGGGGTACATTTCTCCAGGATGATCACATGACCTTGGCCTACTTCCTTGGAAGACAAGGCCATAGGGTGAGGTGTCCAGAGGACACTGGAGGGCATAAGGACGAAGGGGCTCCCTGCTCTGTGGGCAGAGTCTACCTCTGTTGCCAGGCCACCAGGAGCAGGCCCCAGGAGCTGGTCCCCACCAGCCTGCCACCAGGAGCAGGCCCCAGGAGCTGGTCCCCACCAGCCTGTAGCAGCCCCATTCAGTCCTTTAGAATGAAGGCCATTCTACAGAATGTGGGCAGGTGAGGGGCAGGCTCCCTGCAGGTAGGACACTGCTTCTGCTTGCATGGAGAGCACCGCCAACTCAGAGAAAAGAGCAGACTCTATCACTCATTACGATGGATAATGCACAGCACTTTATGTTTTCTTTGGCAATAACTCTGTCATCATTAAAGCTAATTGACCATCCACTCATTCTTCCTTTTTTTTCCCTTTGATGCTACACAAATCAAAAAGATGAGGGCCAAGATGAATATAATGTATGGGAGGCTAAGCATATGAAATGAATCAATATTCATAATATAAGCTCTAAATGATCAATTCTGTATGTCTGGCCTCCCGTACATTAAAATCATCATTGCCTTATCTTCAGTTCACTCTGTGGCCAGCAGGAAAGAAGACACAACACCTCCAGTTCTAAAGTGATCATCTGCAGGGAGCAGATCAGACATCCTGGCCAGTGACAAGCATGCAATCCCACTAAAATGTGAATAAACCATGACTCATGTCAACAGGGCACGTGTCCCCCAGCCCCCACGCAGAAGGGCTTAAAAATACCATTCTGTAGACTAATGAAAAGAAAAAACAAAACTAAAACCACCAGACTCTAGTGCTAACACCTGTACCCTCTGGCAAAGCGTCTAAGGCTAGAGGTATGTGTAAGATGCTGTCAGGAACTTAATTGCTCCCTGCAGGTCAATGTACATGGACATGGCTCTCAGGACAGCTGAGCCATCTCCTTCTGGACACAATGAGGCCTCCCAGGGGCTGAAGTAATTCCTGTTGTTTTCAGATTGTTGAAATTTTGGTTTGTGACATGAATTAGTTTAGAAGCAGGAGAGCCTGCCACCTCCCTCTCGTGAACGCACATTCTGGCTGTTTTGCTGCAGTGGTGAGGTGGGCTGGGTTAAGGAAAGATGTCAGGGGAATTGTACAGATAAGGCTGGTTTGCTGCCTGGTTACCAGGGCAACACCCAAGAGGATAATAATAATTATTCTACTTAAAGCCAATGCATCTACTCATGTTCATATATTCCTGCCTCAAGCTTACACCTTAACAACTAAAAAATTACCTGAACAATCCACGTGACTTGAGGGAGATCTAAGCCCCGAGCTGCAACATCCTTTAAAAAGAAAAGAATATGGTTTAACACTGAGTTTCTGAATCTTTCTGGGGTCCTGGATATGTCTGATAATTTAACACAAACTCTGAGAGTTCACCCGCCCACAGTGCACACACATTCGGGCATACATGTGTATGCCCAGTACACACACACACACACACACACACACATACACACACACTGCATACAACTTCAGGGGGGCTCGGGGACCCACTGCAGTCCTCTTGTGGTTAAAAATTCTGATTTCGGGGCAAATGCTACAGAATCCATTGATGAGGGAGTCACAACACCCTTTGCTAAAAGAATCGACAGGTTAGCCTAGGAACTTAAACAGTAATGACCAGTTGCGTAATGTAAAGTACTCTGAACACACATTTTATTTGAAAAAACACTTGATGATGAACACATTCATGGATCATCATCCCCCCACCACAACCATGAGCAACGCGGAACAACAAGCTGGCCTTGAGGTGTGTTCTCGAACATCTCCCCTCAAGGCATTCGCTGTGGGAGTGAAGCGCAAAGTAGTTACTGAGGATTTTGCTTTCTGGCCTCAGAGAGCAGCAAGGATCCAGCAATCCTCCGTCTCTTCTGATGGCTGGATTAGAATACAGGCCAAACCCATTAATCACTTCAAAGACTTAGCTAGAGAGCTGAAAAATTATAAAAGCAATGGAGATTTATTTTTTAATTTTATGTATCTTTTCAACTAGTCTCCACCCAAAGAGCAAAAATTCTCTACTCTCTCTAGGCTCTCACCATTCCAGCAGACTGGAAAGTGGGAATTTCTCTGACTTTAGCTAACATTTGCACTCAGGATTCATTCTTCAAGAATAACAGTCATAATGAGAGTGTGCCAGTCAACATTTACTGAACACTTACTATCCACCACACACACTGCGTTGAGATCTTTACCTGCGTTGCCTTGACTAATCCTCAAAACAACTATTACCCCCATCTGACAGATGAGAAAACCAAAGTTAAGAGAGATTAAGTAGTTTGTTTGGGGACACACAGCTGGGAAGTGGAAACAATCCTCGAATCCAGGTCTGCTTTGCTTTTTCAAGGCCATATTATATTATACCGCATTCCACCATCAAAAATGATCCTATGTCCCTCATATGCTGCTGGTGGGAATCCCTATGGCAGGGAATTTGGTAGTATCTAGCAAAATTACATGTGCATTCGCTCTTGACCCAGAGCAGTATCACTTCCAGAAGTCCATCCAAAAAAAGATACACTGACAAAAATACAAAATGATATGGGCATGAGGCCATTCATTTCAGCACCATATATGATTATAGATCTAGAAAAAAACTGTCGACCAGAAGAAGACAGGTTCGATAAAATACAGCAATATCTCATGTAACAGTACTATACAGCTATAAAAAGAACAAAGATTTCTATATACGGATATGGAGACTCTAGGATATATTTTGAGAGTGTCTAGTATGCTTGTGTAAGAAGTTGGGAAAATACAAACATATTTGCTCATATTTCAGTAGGAAATCATGGTGGGAAGAACTCCCAAAGCTCAAACAAATCGTTACCGCCAGGGGAGGAAGAAAAGAGGAAGGACAGAACAAAGATGGAAGCTACACTTTTTCTTTTTTCTTTTCTTTTTTTTTTTTTTTGAGATGGAGTCTCGCTGTGTCGCCCCGGCTGGAGTGCAGTGGTGCGGTCTCGGCTCACTGCAAGCTCTGCCTCTCAGGTTCACGCCATTCTCCTGCCTCGAGTAGGAGGGACTACAGGTGAGTAGCTGGGACTACAGGCGCCCGCCATCACGCCCGGCAAATTTTTTGTATTTTTAGTAGAGACAGGGTTTCAGCATATTAGCCAGGATGGTCCCAATCTCCTGACCTCGTGATCCGCCCGCCTCGGCCTCCCAAAGTGCTGGGATTACAGGCGTGAGCCACCGCGTCTGGCCCAGAAGCTACACTTTCTTTAATGAACCTTGATACTTTTGACTCAGATGGTGGAAGTGTCTTGGCATAATTTAAAAAGATAAACAGCTGTCACTATAGGAAATACAGAGTATCACTTATGACATATTCTCACCAAACAAAATAAAACCTGAAACCTAGAACCTAAATCTAATCAAGTCTCTAGATCCAACTACTAGTTTACAGGAAGTATGGGAAAGAGGAACATGTTGAACAGCATGAGGACACAATTAGCCAAATCCTGAATGTAGGGTATTCTAAAAGACAAATGATCTGGTTTCTTCAAGAAAAAAGTTCAAGAAAAATAAAGGAGGGGTAACAACACCCAAAACACATTAAATAGGCAGATGGAGAACCAATACCTTGATGGAAGCTCACAAAACCACCAACTGTGGTTATCCCTGGATGGAAGGATCTAGGGGGATTTTTACTTTTCTCTCTGTGTTTGGCTTTCTTTTAACAATGAATTCTTATCATTTCCCCTACAATTTTTATTTAGAAAAATTTAAACCTACAGAAAAGTTAAAAGACTAGTGCAACCTAGATTAAGGAGATACAGATGTAACTCCTTCATCTAGATTCCGCCACCGCCAGTCTTTGGCCCATCTGTGTTCCATCTATCTACTTATGCCCCCACACACATACACATATGCAAGCACATTTTTCTGAACCATCTGAAAGTCGGTTGCAAACATCATGACATTTTAAACCTAAATACTTTAACACATACCTCCTAAGTAAAAGGACACTGATCTACATAACCACAACACTATTATCACACCTCAGAAATTTAACATGGAATAGCATTTTCTAATCAACAGTCCATATTCAAATTTCTCCAACTGTACCTAAGATGTCTTTTTTTTTTTTAAAGATGGGGTCTCATTCTGTTGCCCAGGCTGGAGTACAGTGGTACAACCACTGCTCATTGCAGGCTCAACCTCCTGGGTTCAAGTGACGCTCTGGCCTCAACCTCCTGAGTAGCTGGACGACTACCGGCAAGCTCCACCACACCCGGCTAATCTAGATTCTTTTTGCTCAGGCTGGTCTTCAACTCCTGGGCTTAAGCGATCCTCCCATCCCAGCCTCCCAAGGCGTTGGGATTACAGGCATGAGCCACCACGCCTTAATATGCCTTTTACAGTTGTTTTTCTTCCTAAACTAGGGTCAGATGGTAGATCACGCACTCCGCTATGTCTCTGTAGACTTCTTTTGTTTGGAACCATACCCCTGCCTTTGATTGACTTACTTAGTTTTTCGATGTCTGTCATTTTTTAAGAACATCAAAATGTTCCTGAGGATATCAGACAACTGGATTTGTCTAACTGCTTCCTCATGGTAAGGTTCTGGTTAGGCTTTCTGGCAGAAACCACCTCACAGGGTGGTGTGCGCTTCCCACGGTTCCATGTCGGGAAACACACTGGGGCAGTCTGTCCTGTATGGGTCCCTCTGTTAGGAAGGTGACTTTCTCCTTTGTAACGAGTAACTGGGGAGTGACACTTTGAGACCATGCGAATAACATGGTCCTGTTTCCTAAAACCTTTCAACCAAGGCTTTTAGCATTGACTGATGGCCCTTGTCTATACTGTTACCTTGATGATTCTTTAAGTCTATCATTCCTTCCTTCCATTTCACAGCTCTGGGATACTTCTGTAAAAACAGCCCACCCCTCACCCACTGTTAGGTATCACAAAGGATTCAGATGTACATAGCTTTCTTTTTTTTTTTTTGAGACAGAGTCTCGCTCTGTTGCCCAGGCTGGAGTGCAGTGGTCTCGATCTCCCGACCTCGTGATCCGCCCGCCTTAGCCTCCCATAGTGCTGGGATTACAAGTGTGAGCCACTGTGCCCGGCCTATACATAGCTGTTTTGAAAAACAATAATACTATGTGAAGTACTATACGAAACACATTCCCAGTGGGCGCAGTGGCTCACACCTATAATCCCAGCACTTTGGGAGGCTGAGGCAGGTGGATCACCTGAGGTCAGGAGTTCGAGACCGGCGTGACCAACATGGTGAAACTCCATCTCTACAAAAAATACAAAAATTAGCCAGGCATGGTGGTGCGTGCCTGTAGTCCCAGCTACTTCGGAGGCAGAGGCAGGAGAATTGCTTGAACCCGGGAGGTGGAGGGTGCAATGAGCCAAGATTGCACCATTGCACTCCACCCTGGGCAACAAGAGCAAAACTCTGTCTCAAAAAAAAGAAAAAAGAAACACATTCCTGCTTCCCCCAGGGTCAGAGGCAGGACTTGGGGGAGATACCACCCCACCATCACTCTCCCAGAAGGACCACTGAGGGTACCTCAGGATTTGTCTGCCTTCACTCGTACCTCAGATTTGCGGGTTTCCTTTGAATGCTGGCTAGGCTGCATTTGTAAGTGTGTAAGCAGAAGTTAAATGTACTAAAAGTGTGTCAACCACCCACAAAGTGTTTTCAGACAGCTCCCACAGGTTCTGGAAGCTGAAGGCCGATGCTGCAGAGCTGATGCCTTTGAGAACACAATTTAGGATGTTCTCTATCTAAAGGGGAGCGGGAGCGGCTTTCTACACCAACTACAGTTTATGTTTTTAGAAACACTGATGAGTTCTTACATCTGCAAAGCTCTTGTGAAGAACTGATTTCTTTAAGTGCCCTGCAGTGGGAGATATATGTAGGCACGGGCTGCTCGAGCTTCACAGACAGGCCTTGTAAAAAATTTAACACTCATTGGCTTAGTAAATTCAACCAGCAAACACTAAGACTCTAAAGACTCTAAAATAATGTGTGATGTTCATGAAACTCACTGTGAGTCCAAACACACTGCAACAGTGAGTGATGAAGGACGCCGGCAGACTGTCATTGTGTCTTCAAGGTTCTATTTCCTACTTAGATGACCTAGCTCTGGACAACAGGCTAAGACACAATCTTCAGGTCTCCCACTAATGCGTGTTGTTGGGGGAACCTCACTGACGGCCAACCGCTGCCCAATACTCCTTGTTTTCTCTCCCCCAGATTTAACTCAGCCATTTCTTTAGGCTACCACAGTGAATAAGGAGAAAGAAAGGCAAGTCCTGGTCTAGGAAGAGAGAACTGGACTGCTTGCTCCAGTCCCACTTAGGGGCTGTCCAATCCGCGTGGGTCAGTTCAGCAAGCTGAGCCTCAGCTGCCCCGCCTAGAAAATGGCTGGGAGAACCATGCTATGTACATCATGAGGTTGTTGCTAAGATCAAATGAGACCATGTAATGTGACAAATATCTTGAGACCTACAAATCTCAGTATTCTTGAGATTCTATAAATCTCACTTACCCTGGTGAAGTAAGAACTGGTATGATGGCAATTAGGCAGAGAAGTGACTTGAATGTCTCTGTACTCTCCTCCTCCATCACATCTCATTCTCTGCCCCCGCCCCACCCTGGGAGAGGTCGCAGGGAAGCAGCAGAGGCTCCATTTCCCTGGAGCACAGTCAGCCAGCTACATCAGATCAACAGGAGATCATGACCCACCAAGACTCGGCAGAGGATTCTGTTCTGTCTGCTCTTAGGACTTAGATGTAGCTTCATTTTATTCCTTTAAGCTAATTAGGGCAAAAGAATTGCTAAAGTCAGTTCTGAAAGACACTCAACGGTGAGGCCTTGAAGGCCCTGGGCCTGACAATTGGCTGCCTCCATGAGACCTAGGAGTACAGATGGAAGGCAGCTTGCTCAGGTGCCAGCCTGTCAGTTGGATTAAAATGACTCATTTATTTACCCAAGAACCTCACAAAGTGCTTTTACTAACAGGGAGAGGGGGCCTGCCGTCTCTCTGAGAAGGGACGCAGCACACTCGCCTCTGACGCCTTCCCGGCCTGCCAAAAGTCATTATTGCCGTGTGTGGAAAGCCATCAGCAGGGTCCAGGCCCCCGTTGTCCGGGTGACAGATTGGGCTGCGTAATCAGAGGAGGAAGGAGAGAGTGCAGAAGCTGTCAGAGGCGAGAGATCTTGGCTGGAGCCGCCAAAAAACTGGCAACATGAGTTAGCGTAACTGAGTAAACAGCAAACAATCTCCAAATGATCTTTCCGTTAACACAAACAAAATAAAATGAAAAAGATCAACTTTACCTAAAAAGCATACCCCAGAGAAGAGCACGAAAGTCTACATTTATTTGGGGCAAAGAACTGACATTCTGTGACTCTCACAGCCTTATCTCCTTTGTCTCCTAGCCTCCTGGCATGGTGGAAATTTCCCAGGAGGAGAGGAAATTAAGAACGGCACAGACAGAACAGTATGCTTCAAGCGGAAAAAAATACTGAGAAGGTGGAGGAAAGCAGCACAGGTGATCTAGGTACATCTTCTGAAAAAGAAATGCGTGCGCTGGACAGCCAAGGAGGACGCCGAGGGACAGTCGGCACCCAGCAGGGGCTGCGGGTATCTTCTTTCTGGGAAAAAGGTGACTGCACTCCATCCAGGGACAACCAAGGAGAGCCACCAGGAGACCAACAGAAAACCTAGTACCAGCCTGAAAATCAGGTGGCTCAGAAACTCCATTTTCCGGCCAGTCAGTGGTACTTCTGTTTATCAACTCATCAGCATAATGATGGTATTAAAAACCAGGTTCCTTTCCTCTGGCTTAGGGTGAGTTCTTCACTATAAGCAGGAGGAAATAACACTTTGCACATAATCCAGTGTCTGATACCTGATCCCTTTGGTTGCTTAACTCCACTTGGGAAAGTGGGCTTTGAACTTCCAACGCCTCGTTTCTGCTCATCCCTACTTCCTACTTACCTTGGCTTTTTCTTAGATCTCGTTTTCCAGAAGACACAAAATTACATTGTGAATGTGTGAGGATTCCTCGTCTTTCACAAACTGATTTCTTTTGCCCCCAACTAAGCTTTGCCTAGACTCCATCTTACCATAGTCACACCTTTACTCAACAGCAACAGTACACAAAGCCACGTATCAGGGCTTGAGAGCTGCATGAAATTAAAAAGGTCCCTGTTTTTGAGATGTTTATCATTAAAATGAAATAAAACACACACATGCACCCTTAACTGTTCCTAGCAGGAAGGAAAATGGGGTGGGGGACTTTGTAACAGTAAAGGAAATAGCATAATTGTGAACTTTTGTGTGGGCACATCGCTATTTCCAAATTTTCATAAAGACATTCATTCTGGCCTTGTTAAAAGGATCTCGGGATGATAAATTAAAATGGCAAAAGGCACAGTATAAAGGGGGGAAAATCCCCACGTAACGATTAACAACACGATTCCTCTTTATCAAAAGAAGCCAGTTCTCCATCTGTCTCGTCCTGAAGTGGCCCTCGTTCCTCATTAACACCAAGGAGGCTCCTGGAGAGCGTTCAGATAGCCTGGCAAGCAACAGGCTGCTTAAAAGGACGCAGAGTGGCAGCATCTCCCCCGACCCAGGCATGATCTATTACAGTGTGTGCATCCCACTCGCCCCAAAGCTCTCATATGCCAGAAGCGTCAGCTAGAGCAAACAAGCATGGCAGAAGGGGCAGGAACACCAAGAGGAAGTGAAGGACTTCCCATGACTGGGAACCTGCGCTCCTGTTCTGGCCCAGCAACCGAGAGAAACGAACCCCACGCAGCTCTTCTCCAGTCATCCTCACTACACAGCAAAGAGAGCTCCCAGAAGATCAGCAAGCTGGAGTGACCTGGACTAGAAAATGAACAAAGACTGAGGGCTTTAGAGAAATCAGGCTGTGGGCGAGGGAGTTTTCTTTACAGGTGGCACCCGGGACTGGCAGGGCGCAGAGGGCTGGGAGGTAGTGTGCTTTGCCAAGACAATGGCATTCTTTGTCTAGCTGATACCATGTGCCTGCAGGTATCATCAGATAGACAGAACAAGGAAAGTGATCGTATGCTTTTGACCTCACCAAGAATTATATTAACTATTTCAGAAAGACTAATCTTCTCTTCCATGCAGAGCTACTAAAAATACAAACAACGGAACTTCAGATACCTGGAGTTTTCTTTAAGGCTTACAGCTCACCCATGTCTATAATGCGTTTGCATACTAGGAGACTCAACAATTTCCGAGGGATAAATCCAGCATGTTATGGGTCAAAGATAAAATATTCTGTTCCTATCATAACCTGAACTCCACCCCAAAGGTTCCTACTGCTATTTTGACGGTCCAGAACATTCACTTCCCAGATAACACCAGAGGAATGAAAAACCCATTCCCAATGAGCAAGTCTATTAATGTTTGTCTTTAGAAAAACACACACACTGGTAGCCCTCAACATCGAGTTTCCTGGGCCCCATCTATCGGCCCCAATTCGATCTACAAAACCAAGCACCTACTGCGTGCCTGCTCTGTGCTAGACACTGGGATAGAAATGCAAACAAATCACAGTCCTTGTCTTCACGATGCTTACGACTGGCTGGGAAGGTACGCAGACCAGGCGGGATGAGCATTACGGTGAAGAAATGAAGGGTGCACTGGGACGGCCTCATGGGGAAGAACAGGGGGCTCCTGAGTTTCATTTCTCTGAAGACATAAAATTTAAGGGGAGACCTAAGGACGGTTTAGTCAAAATCATGGTAGTGTTCCAGGCAGAGGGACTAGCATGAACCAAGGCCCCAAAGCCAGAAAAAGCCAGATGATATATTCGAGGACTGAAAGAGGGGGCTGTTTTGCTGAAGGGTAGGGAACAAGGGGGAGTAGGGTGAAAAGAGACAAACAGGGGTCAGGTTCCACAAAGTATTGTTAGATATAATAAGGACTGTTGACAAATTTCTTTCCCCCGCCTTTTTTCTTTTGAGACAAGGTCTCACTCTGTTGCTCAGGCTGGAATGCAGTGGTGCAATCACAGCTCACTGTAGCCTCGACCTTCTAGGCTCAAGTGATCCTCCCGCTTCAGCCTCTTAAGTAGCTGGAACTACGGGCACGTGCCACCATGCCTGGCTAATTTTTAGTCCTTAATTTTTTTTGTAGAGACGGGGTCTTGCTATATTGTTGCTCAGGCTGGTCGTGAACTCCTGGGCTCAAGCGATCCTCCCACCTTGGCCTCCCAAAGTGGTGGGCTTGTAGGCGTGAATCACTGCACCTGGCCCAAAAAATTTATTTAAGTAGATTATTTAGAATTTATCTTCACTATAGGCCATGCATAAAGCTGGCTTTAGAACAAGCTTGAGCATCTGACTCGTGGATGGGTCTCATAAAGGGCCTCTGTGTCTGTGACTTGGTCAGACACAGATCTCCTCAGTAGGCAAGCATTCCATGGTGACAGCTCTCAGGCCTGAATGAGTGTCAGCAGAGCCACTGTTTGCCTCACACACATGAGAACCGACACTGTGATAAGCAGGTTACCAACAAGCCCCCTCTTGCAGGTGAGCACACATATATATACACACAAGAAACCATGCTGCACTCATATAGAAACTCAACACTTAGACAGAAAAGTCTCCATTGCCTTTAATAGTGAATATGGAATACAAGTTCCTTAAAAAGTACTTGCATCAAACGTGGCCTAGATGGGCATTCAAACAGCTTAGCATCTTTGTTTCTACCCAGCACTTGTTCACTGGATTGACTAAATTTATAGTACAATTTCATTACTGTATATATAGGAACTTCTCCAATAACCAGCTGGGGATTAAGTTACATCATCCAAGATGGAACAGAGACGGCATTTTAATCTTTGGAGATAGGAACAACTACGGTAAAGTGAATCCCCGGGCGGTGGGGACAGAACACTGAAGGTGTGAGTTTTTAATCTCGAAAGAGCACAAGAGGCATGAGTTTAAAAGGTCAGTGTTGTGCTGGAGGAGGCAGCTATCCAGGACTGCAGAGCCTGAGGCTGAGGGAGCTGGCCCTGAAATCACAGGGCAAATGACAGTCAGAGACAACAGCAAATAAAATTGGCCCAAATGCACCAATTTTCCTTTAAGAAAAGGTGAGCAGAGGCAAGCAGAGTCATTTTGTTGTGGAAAGACTTTCTCAGCTCTAATTACTCCCGATAGCTGTAATTTACAAGTTTTGGGTGGATAGAAATCTCCAAGATTCACACATTTTCAGACCAACAGCTGCCACTATTAGTGAGCAAATTGCCAAGTCTTCTGCACGGTGGTGGCTGGCTATCTGTGGCCCTGTCAGGTAACAAGAAAGAAGTGCAAAGAGGCCAGCCCCACCAAGGGGCCCCTAGTGTTCCTGGGCCCTGTAGGACTGACTACAGCACAAACTGTCAAGAGACAAAAAATTGCACAGCCATCACAGAAATGTATCAGCCGTCGCATGGAAGACAGGACGATACGTACCGTGCAAAGAAGGACGCCTCTTCTGGAATGTGAAAATTCCTGAAACACTGCTGTTCTTTCCTACAAAAACAAGGAAAAATAGAACTTTACAACTCAGAGACAAACTCCAGCAAGGTAGGCTTAAATCTCCCTAGCTCTCTCCATCTCCTACTGCTAGAGCTATTTTCAGGCACAGAGAGGCTTGCCAGGAAAGAGGAAGAAGTGGATTCTTTATATCTCCTAAGATGACCCTGTACTTACAGGACCAGACTTGAGGCTACGGTGAAGTAGCAGGGGTTTTGAGGTTGCACATTTCTGTGAGACAGTACCAGGGTAGGCACACTCTCCAGGAATGGCCAAAAACAAGAACAGGAAGGTGCAAGTTCCTGCGTGTGCAGGGTTCCAAACCTGTGTGCAATGTATTCTAAATATTCTCCTACAAGTGCTCTGAAGGAATAAAGAATAACCAACCTTCTCTACAGGCAGTTTTAAAAAAGGATTAGATATGGCCGGGCATGGTGGCTCAAGCCTGTAATCCCAGCACTTTGGGAGGCCGAGGCGGGCGGATCACGAGGTCAGGAGATCGAGACCATCCTAGCTAACATGGTGAAACCCCGTCTCTACTAAAAATACAAAAAAAAAAATTAGCCGGGTGTGGTGGCGGGCGCCTGTGGTCCCAGCTACTCGGGAGGCTGAGGCAGGAGAATGGCGTGAACCCAGGGGGTGGAGCTTGCAGTGAGCCGAGATTGCACCACTGCACTCCAGCCTGCGCCACAGAGCGAGGCTCCGTCTCAAAAAAAAAATTAGATATTTATAAAACTATGTATTTTAATTGGAGAGAAAATATATTTGCATTAAAGGAAGAAAATAAAATACCACTCAAGGCAAAGCACCACTACCTACCACTGGGGATACCTTGATGTTTCCCGAGTTCCCCTTTTATGCACCACACAACCAAATACGTAGCTTTCCAAAAACATGGCAACCTACTATTTATACTATTAACATGCTCTTAGATAGCAACGGAATATGAACATCTCTTCATGCCAATAAGTATCCAAAGACCAGGTCATCTGTTGTGGTGAAACAGTACTCAGCTAAATGGATGCGCCATTATTTATTTGACCAATGTTGTATGCAATGAAGGTTGTCTCCGATCTTTTTTTTTCTGAGATAGGGTCTCATTTTGTCACCCAGACTCACTGCACAATCTCAGTTCACTATAACCTCTACCTCCCGGGTTCAAGCAATCCTCCCGCTTTGGCCTCCTGAGTAGCTGGGACTACAGGCATGCACCACGATGCCTGGCTAATTTTTGTATTTTCTGTTAGAGACGAGGTTTTGCCATGCTGCCCAGGCTGGTCGTGAACTCGAGCTCAAGCAACTCACCAGCCTCAGCCTCCCAAAGTGCTAGAATTACAGGCGTGAGCCACCGTGCCCTGCTGATTTTTTAATATTGCAATCAATGCTGTGACAAACATTTCTGTAAATAAGTCACTGTGTAGATTCTTAATTACTCTCTTAGGTTAAATTCCTAGACACAGACTTGCTGGACCAAAAGGTGAGCATCCTAGAATGCTTTCAGTATGAGCCTGCACCGGCGCCTTCTGAATGCTCTTCAGTCATGATGCTCTATGCACTTGAGTTGGTCACATTCACCCATCAGCAGCAAATACAAATAAATAGAACCAAACTACTCAAAATCTGGAAAAAAGTGAAGTCTCTGCTGCTTTGGCACAGTCACTGTGTGCTGTGGCATGTCTTTCTGGGCTTTCATGTGCATAGATTTTGTCCATGGCTGGAAGCCCAGGGCACACCTCACTGAGTACACTGGATAAAGACAAACAAACAACAAACATTCATTGAGTGCTCACCATGTACCTGACACTGGCTTAAGCACCTCACACGTCTGAACTTCGCTAATCCTCACAATACCCCTATGTGTAGGTACTATCATCACCCCATTTTCCAGAAGAAAAAAACTGAGGCACAGACAGGTTAAGGAACTTGCCCAAAGGACACACACACGGTAAAGGGCCGGAATGATATCCGAACCCGGGAACTCTGTTCCTGAGTCAGTGCTCAGACCCTCAAAAGGACAGATCCATTTGTCCAGTCTGCTGCACGGTCTTTATAAATGATCATTTTTAATGGCTGCATCGTAGAATCAGAATCAGAAAAAATAAAAAAGTTCATAAAAGCTTATGAAACACCTTAAAGACTAGTTGTGATGTATTCAGATTTGGGGCAAGAAAAAAAAAACCTACCAAACTCTGGGACTTTCATCACAACTACTATGCAAATAGCAACTCCTATCCAGTGCTCAGAAACTTACTTAGAATCATGTCAGCCATCATCACAACTACCATGCAAATAGTAACTCCTATCCAATGCTCAGAAACTTACTTAGAATCACATCAACCATCATCACAACTACCATGCAAATAGTAACTCCTATCCAGTGCTCAGAAACTTACTTAGAATCATGTCAGCCATCATCACAACTACCATGCAAATAGTAACTCCTATCCAGTGCTCAGAAACTTACTTAGAATCACATCAACCATCATCACAACTACCATGCAAATAGTAACTCCTATCCAGTGCTCAGAAACTTACTTAGAATCACGTCAGCCGTCATCACAACTACCTTGCAAATAGTAACTCCTATCCAGTGCTCAGAAACTTATTTAGAATCATGTCAGCCATCTAAGGAGACTATGCTAAGGCCTTGTAGGATAGTGGCCAGGGTAATAAGTCAGAAAAACTTAAGTGGGACAGTTTCAGCTTAGTCTGGAACAAGAAACTTACCCCTAACACTTAGAAAATAAAACACAAGGATACTATGACCTCCTATCTTCCACTGTAAAGGCTAAATACTATACATTCTCCTTTTTAAACTACAAAAACACAATTTTAACTATAAAAAAAACCTTTTAAACTATATAAAAAGAACTATTTCTGAAAGACAGATAAAAACAATAGTAATAAAGGCGCTTAACATTTACTGAGCACTTCCTGTGTGCTAGGCCCTGTAACGGATAGCTCTGTCTGCATTAACTGAGTCAACCCTACACGAAATACAATTATCATCCCCATTTTAAAGACATGGAAACTAAGTCACAGAGAGGTTAAATATTTACCTGAGATTACACAGCCAGCAAATGACAGCCAGGACAGGACCACAAGCAGTGTGCCCCCAGAGAGCATAGCTATAAACAGCATGCTAGACTACTCCCCTGTTACAATGTGAGATGAACAGCCTCTGTATAATGAAGCTATAGACTCCTGTGTGTGATCTATTATAGTGAATTCCTAGACTATTCTGAGTCCATACCCAGCTTCCCCCAGTCGCTTGGATCGACGCTGCAGAACGCCTCTGGTAAAAACAGACTCACAGGATTAGTAAACAAAGCTTAAAACAAAAACAAAACCCCAAACCATTAATGGTATTAAAAAAATAAAATCAACAAGTTTGATTGAATCAGGGATCCGAAGGTAAAGACCAAGAGTTTACCTAATGCACAAGGGCTGGAATATTCAGGGATTTCTATATAATCTTGTGGCAAATACCCTGTGTCCTTGAGTGACCTTGAGCAAGTTCACTTTTCTGGGCCTCTATTTACTTCAGTATTAAAACAAAAGAGCAAAAGCAAAGAGAGGTTGGACTTGTTTAGGATCGTGTCAAACCTCTGGTGTCCCTTTTAGTTCTAAAAATGTTATGATCTTTTAAGCTGGCTCAAGTCAAATCTCATTCCGATTTCTAGTTTTCTTTCCCACTTTCTAATTTGCAAAGCTGCCTGGTACCTTCTCCTCTAGGGCAAAATGGCTCCTACTTCCGAGTCTTGCTCATCCTTTCTTTCCCAATTCCAGTGAGCATATCTCACTCCCGTACTCCACCCCGACTCCCTACCAAACGGCCTAGTTAAGAGTGGAGGAATGCGATTCACACAGCTAAGTCCCTAAAATAGAGGAAATGTCGTACTCTTCTTCGTGAACGGAAATCTTACTCCGTGCCGAGAAAGAACTGGGAACCCGCAGCCCCTTTGGTTCACAGTACCCTCTCCCAACCGAAAGTGTTCTGAGTGCAGCGCTGTGTCTTGTTGACAATGACAGCAGCCGTGCTCAGCAGTACCATATGGGATCCACAATTTAGCTCCATTAATGCTCTTAATTTGAAGACATCAAGCCCTAATTACACACTGGGTACTAAAAAGGCAAAACCCTTCCCTGGTGCCAGCTACTTAGTGGTACTCTGTTGCCTTAACAGCTGGTTGAGGTAGATTCAGGCCAAGTCGGGGCCTGTGAGCTCTCTCGGGTGGAAGAGACCAGCTCCCGGAGCAAAAGCAAATGGGAACAATAGACTCTCCTTGCCCACATCAATCCAGCAGTGTGATCCCCTCTAGTTCCAGTAGGTCCCCCATTTTCATCGAATTCTTGACTTGCCCAGTGGAGTGTGCAAGGGTCGTAGCCATTGCTGAGCCTAAAGAACAGGTTTGGCGGACTCAGGTTCGTCCCCATCTCCACGTGGGGCCACGGTGCTGTCGCTGCACAGGGAGATCAGTGCTCACCTCCTGCTCCATGTTGCCATGCAGCCGCAGGAATTTTAATCGCGTGGAGGCAGATGGCAACTGCCCTGATGCCGGCGCCCCTGAGCTGCTCAGCAGGGTCTGTAGGAAGAGGCTGTAGTGGAACTCCACCAGCTCACAACTTGAGAAAAAGACAACCATCTTCTGGTCTTTCTCAAACTACATGATACAAAGGGAGGAAAAACCCACAGATTTTAAGATTACGTGACGCCAAAATGAATATTTCTCTAAACTACACAGTCATGCTGACCCCCATTTGGAAATAAAGGTGACTATCTTTGAATTATTTTAAAAAACAAAAACAGTGATACTGCACTCTACAAAGAATGCAGGAGAGGAAAACGACACAGCTATCATTTCAAACGGGTTTCCCTTATCTGACAAAAATAAACACACTTCAGGGCACAGCTGTGTGGGAGCTCCCTTCCCCTTATTCATCCAGGGCTTGCCACAGCAACACTACCTGCTGAGACCCTACATATGCAGAAAATCTTCACCCTGAAGCCCTTCCACTTACTATCTTCTCACGTCTCGGAGTCATCACAGAAGTCTAGTAAATAAATACACATATGCCAGGACTCTTGGAGAAACATGAGCACAAGCCCCTATGTCTGCCTCACATCCAGCTGTTCCCGCCACCTGTGATGTGCCTACTATCAGTCCCAGGAAAGGTATCGAGGACAGATTTCAAGCTGAACATCGTGGCCACCACTGACCTCTGATTCTTTACCATAATCTTAAAACTTGACTGAAAGGATGTACATCAAAGTTTGCATCCGGAATGAAGACATAAGTTGGAAAACCTCTGATTTTTGGTGTCTTAACTCATTGCTACCAATGGCTTAACACAAGAAAGCAGGCCTTTCTTCCCCGGATCAAATTGGCACTAGCCCACAGCCCCACCTTGCATTTCTGAAGGATGAAGGCCGCTAGGCAGACAAGCCTCAGTTTGCTGGGAACCACAGTCACGTGCTGCTCGAGACTCTCTGGTATTGCAAAGTTGTCCAGCTCGTCGCCAGTTGGTGGAGGACAGACCTCCCGGACCGCTTTGTCCTTTGGGTTCAACTGGTCATGGCTCTTGTCCAGGACTGAAATACTGACTGGATCATGCAAACTGATATCAGCTAGCCGCGTTACACCTTGGATAAAAGTGAGAAGGGCAAAGCAGACAACAAACACACTGTGAAACTGGTCATAAAAGCATACCCCCTATACACACCCACCCATGAATATTAGGACTATGTATGTTACCCCATGGGTATCACCAAGTCCCAGCACTGATCTGCCCTAGTGCCAACCTGTGTGTTGCAGGGAGATCTACCAAAACTTCTTCCCACAGCCTAATAACCAATCTGTACCAACGTTCTATAAACACTCACCTATGGAACAGCGTCCAAAAGACAGCAACAGATACTGCGCCCACTCCCACCTCCCAAAAGGGTTCTTTGACCAAGTAAGTTATGGTAAACCTTGGATTTCAAAGGTTTCACAAAAGCTTCTTTGCTCTAAGCAGCCCTCTCAGGGCCTTTATTATGTTAATGTGCCCTGAGAATATCCAACGGAGGGATGTGGGGTATTTCTCAAACTTTCTTGACCACAGAATCCCTTTTTCATGAATCATCCCTCAAAATTTAAAACATGGGGAACTGTGAGGGGTCACATGCATGGCATCTGGTACATGCACATCACAAGGTGGCCTAGTAAACCAAGGAAACCAGACATGAGAATGTGAAAGCTGCACTGCTGGTCAATGACTCACTGTGTGGGGTGATTCTGGTAGAGTGATGCAACTTTTCCAAGCCTTCGTGTTCCCACTGATAAAAGAGAGCTAAGAATTTCTATTGTATATGGATGGAAGACAGAGAAGAGCTTCATTGATATATTTTTTAAGTTCAATAGCTCTATAGGAGGAAGAGTGATTACATAAAAAATGCACTCAGATAAGAGGCCATCATCTTCAGTGCAAGGGCCCTGCTCTCTGTGGGTTGCAAGTGCGAAAAAACCTCATGAAACCACCAAGCCAACGGCAGCCAGTCTTTTCTCGTCCTCATCCCTGCCCTTTCTCCCTTTCCCCATGTGCTGGGGAACATATCTGTCTTGGATGACTTGAAGAGCGAAGCTGGGAGTGCTGAACATACAGTTTGAAAAGGCAGTCTTCTAAGGACATCTCCCTCCCTGCCCCTCACCTCCCTGAGGTTGAGAATCACTGCAGCAAACAACCCAGATTAAATCTAGGTCCTTCCTCTTCATTAAGAACAAAGAAGGACCCATCACTTCTTTCCAACTCACCTTCTGTGAGTGTCGCTGACAGCAAGACGTTCTGTCGTTTCTGGCATTCAGCGTTTACAGCATTAAGTATCACTGTGATGTCCTTTTCAAAACCCAAATCCAAGATTCTGTGGTTGTAAAAAAAAAGAAATTTTCATCTATATGAAGAGCAAATGTGGTCTAACGGGCCACAGAAGTTGCAACAAGGAGAGCAGAAACAGCCCTTCTGTTCTACCTGTCATCATCCTGGGACGAGGCTCACCTGTCTGCTTCATCAAACACCAACCACCGCAGCCGACTAAAATGAATGTTCTTTGTGGATTTTATATGATCCACCAGGCGTCCAGGAGTTGAGATAAGGATATTTATTCCTTTGCGGAGTCTGTTTAAAATTATATATCATAAAAGAAAGTAAATCAAACAGGGCTACGCCAATAGAAAACACAGGAAAAAGGCAAAAGAGACAGACTCATTTCATGTACAGTACAAACGTGCCATAGCCTGAAATCATGACAAAACATAAAAACTGGGTAGAAAGCTGTGCTTGAGTCTTTCCCTGTACTGTGAGATGCAACTGTTATGATCTGAAATTACATTAAAATCATAAAACCTTAACTTTGAAAGGAATCATAACTACATAATCCAACGCTCTTTATCTGATTCACAAATCCTTTCTAGAACCTTCCAAAGAGATTGTAGTCTAGCCTGTTCTCGAAGGTTTCTGTGCTAGGGAATCTAGTATCTGAGCAAGTTATCCCATGCCAGTGTGCTTCAATTGCTAGGACACTTTTTTCTTATGCTAAGCCCTTTATGTAACTTCCATACAACGGGGCTTAGCTTTGTCCCATGGGTTATATACAATAAATCTAATTTCTCATTCCCCAAACAACCATTTTCCTATTAGTCCATAGTAATAAAAGCTTCCAATTTTTAGCACATTTTTTTTTTCTTTGTAGAGATGGGGTTCTCGCTATGTTGCCTAGGTTGGTCTCAAACTCCTGGTCTTAAGTCATCCTCCTGCCTTGGCCTCCCAAAGTGCTAGGATTACAGGCATGAGCCACTGCACCCAGCCTGGCTGGATATACTTTCCAGCTTCCCTTGCAGTTAAGTATAGTCATGCTTCTGTTTTAGCAATGGGATAAAAGGGTAAAGGGAACATGCCAATCACACAAGCACCTTCAGAGGGAGCAGGTATGATTATCTCTGTACCTGCTGGCAAGAAATTAGACTCAATGGTTGGAATGCCTGCAACTATCTAAGACTATGAGGCAACCTTAAAAATGGAATCCTTCCATAGTGGCACAAAAAGACAAGAGTTTGGTCCCTGACACTGGAGCACCAGGCCAGCCTTGGAATGGCTCTGTCAGATTTCTTAAATGTGAAAGTAAAATAAAACTTGTGTATTGTTTGTGCCACTGTTATTTCTTGTTATTCACAGCTGAGTCGAATCCTAACCAATGCTTTGAGGTTACAGGTTTCATATTTACTCCTCGGTTACAGGCTACATGCACCATTATTGAGTACTGGTTATTAAGCTGTAATACAATAAAAATGTTTTCAAAAGAATGCAGACAATTTGAGATTTACTTGTTGCAACAATTTTCAATTGACCCCCATTATAAATTCTAATAAAGAAAGGAATAAACATATTTGGTCGTAAAAAGCAAGTCCCAAAGCATTATATGAGTTAATGATCTTGTTTTTGTAAAACCAAACAACAAAACCCCAAACTCTCAATGTACACAAAAGCGAGTTGCACCCAGGTGGATGTATACTACACCAGGGATGCTGTAGGGCATTGGGTAGCTGGGAGTTAAGAAGGTGACAGCACTGTTACTAGCAACATCAGAAGGAAACGTGTTTGTAGGTTTAATATTTTAAAAAACAGCACCGTCTAGAGGTGACCGCTCCCCACTGACTCAATCTGTCCCTGTGCACTGGGACTAGGAAGCAGAGCCTGAGACAAAGCTCTCAGCAGGTTTAGAAGGACCCAGCCTTATGGAATAGGAAGGCAGGACAGATTCAAGAAGGAAATAACCACCAACAAACCTCTTCCTACCTGGCCTTTTCTGATTTTCTCTTCTCTCCTCCCATTAACACTCCAGGCACAATCCAGGTGAAAGGCTACAGAAAGACAGCAGACCACAGACAGTGCAAAGCCCCTTTACTTAAACATCAGACACTGATTCCAAATTCCCTTTCCTTAAGGCATGAGAGAGAACTGGCACTTCTCATTGTATAAGGTGTTATTGTGCAGACACAATTCCTAGGCATTGCTACACCCATGTACACTATCAGTAGTAACTTGAATTATAGGTATATAACTAGCTTCTACCACAGTGAGAGAGAAATGTGAGCTTCTTAAATCATTCAAGTAGCTTCCCTGTCTTTCCCCACAGAGCCTGAATTGAAAACACATTTCAGTAAGTCTACTGCCTTTTTTGGGGTTAAAACCCAAGCAACACCTTTCCCTACTCTCCACCCCTAATAAAAGAAAGAATGGATCAATTCATGATCTAATTTGGTGAACTGGCTGGCTTCGACTCTGAAACCTTCACTCTTCTTTCTAAACAAACCCTACTTGCAGCTAAGTTGCTTTCCACTGGGTCACCGTCAGGGTATACCTGTGCATTTCTCTATGTGGCTTGCTAGTGACTATGATGAACCAATTATAGGACTTTATCCACCAGGAGTCACTGATAATCCAGCTAAGCTAGAAATGGGTGGGTTTAGAGCAGTAAAAACCTATAAACTACCTAGAGAGAGCAGAGATATCCAGGCAAAAGGAAATAATTCTTATCTCTTTGAAAATAAAGAATAGATTGTGGTATACTAAATCCTTCCTCAAAGTCAGGAAGCAAGATAAAATGGAACTCATGGTTTGCCTTACCTTAAGCAGTTTCTGGACAGTGTCAAAGCTTTGTAGAGCCAGCTGTAAAAATTTCAAAAGTTATAGATGATCAACACGATCCCTTTTTTTTTTTTTTTTTTTTAAAGACAATGTAATGTGATTAGGATCCAAACTTGGACCTGAAGTTAAGATTTAAGAAGAAAAAAAATCCTATACACAGAATCTAATATACCTTGTTCTTAGACTGGTTCTGCAACCTGTCAGTTTGGGCAAAGAGTTACAGACACCACGTCTATTTGTTGGACATACACAAAAATAGTGTTTTGTGCTCCCTCTGCTGGCTCAAATTCCCATAGTGCCACACAGAGAAGTTCAAGTCTGTGCTGCACAAAAATGTAAGGGAATGAACCAAAGTAACCAGAATTTGACTCTCCTTAGAAAGAGAAAGAATATGTATGCGAGGTAAGACAGAATAGTGATGCAACAGGGTAGCCTCTGGGAACTTCACTCTAAAGGTGCTATGACTGTATTCTACAACTGTCCCAGGGTATGTGAAGCCCGGGAGATGACGGTCACTCCTCAAGTTTACATCAATAAAACAAAAGCAGACCAACAGCTCCACTGGAGAACAAAGCAAGTGAAAATTAAAGTAGGTTACAACCATTAACAACCTTCAAAAATGCCTCATACAGAATCCCGTTCTTAAAGGATGTATATACAGTTTCCACATATTTAGTATTCATGAAGCATCCTAGAGAAGTAGCAAGTTTGCTGCTGTAAACATTTTAATAGTTTCTGTGCCTGCTCCTTCATTGGACTGAGCTGAGATAGGGGACTGCAGGCTGTATAAAAGGCTGACTTCAAATCATCTCTGTGATCAATTCTCTGTAAGGAAGTGATCAGCATTTGATATAGAAACCAGATACCCTAATCCGAAATTGCCACTGTGGGCAAATAAAATAGATTAGCTAGAATAGAGTTCCACCAAGAAAGAAAAAAAATATTGAAAAGTTTAACTTTTAGGAACAAGTAACATTTTTGGTAGCAGTAGCTTCTTAAAAAAATTAAAGGTTCATTTTCAGAACCAAATGCTTTTGGCTTTGAATTAAGTTGCTTAAAAAAAAAAGCCTACAAAAACGCAAGTTTTTTTTTTTAAGCAACTTAATTCAAAACACGATTAAACAGACATTTAATAGTGTCATTAGTTTCTAGACAACAGGAAAATACTTTTCCATACTTATGATTCTCAGAGACTACTTGAAGTTTTCTCCTTGACAAGAACCAGAAGGATGGCTTCCAGGCAAATGGAACTGGTGTGCAGTGGCTTGTGCAGTAGGGAGAAAAATGGTAAAACCACTTATAAATTCAAAGGGACATTAGTGAAAGCATGTGCTTAAAACTTGCCCCAAAAGGGAGCCTGCTTACCTCTCTCGTTGGTACGAGCACCAGGGCATAGGGGCCATCACTGCGCTGTTGACACACAGAAAAGAAATGCCATGAGCAGGATAAATAAAGGCAGACTCCAAATGGACAGGACAAGGGGTGGCCGGTTGTAGAACATCAGAAGCACTCTCGATGAAGAAAGGGACAAAATAAGGTTGCCACTGATGTGGTTTGGCTATGCACCTACCCACATTTCAACTTGCATTGTATCTCCCAGAATTCCCACGTTTTAGGACGGAGGGCAGGGGGGCAGGGTGGGAGGTGGTAATTGAATCATGGGGGTCGGTTATTCTCGTGATATAATGAGTAAGGCTCAAGAGATCTGATGGGTTTATCAGGGGTTTCTGCTTTTGCTTCTTTCTCATTCTATTTTGCTGCTGCCATGTAAGAAATGCCTTTCGGCCAGGCGCAGTGGCTCAAGCCTGTAATCCCAGCACTTTGGGAGGCCGAGATGGGCGGATCACGAGGTCAGGAGATCCAGACCATCCTGGCTAACACGGTGAAACCCCGTTTCTACTAAAAAAATACAAAAAACTAGCCGGGCGAGGTGGCAGGCGCCTGTAATCCCAGCTACTCGGGAGGTTGAGGCAGGAGAATGGCATGAACCCGGGAGGCGGAGCTTGCAGTGAGCTGAGATCCGGCTGCTGCACCCCAGCCTGGGCGACGGAGCGAGACTCCGTCTCAAAAAAAACAAAGAAATGCCTTTCGTCCTCTGCCATGATTACAAGACCTCCCCCAGCCACGTGGAACTGTAAGTCAGATTAAACCTCCTTTTCTTCCCAGTCTCGGGTATGTTTGTATCAGCAGCGTAAAAATGGAATAATACACCCAACTAACCCCATTATTCTAGAATACTGTTCTAAAGATCCTGGCCCAAACAATCTGACAAGAGAAAGAAATACGATGTATAAAATTAGAAAATAGGAGACAAAAATATTGTTAGCAGATGATGTTATTTTATCTTAGAAATAAAAAACCATAAGAGAATTAATTAAAAATCTATTACAAACAAGATAATTTTGTCAATCAGCTGAATGCAAAATTAAAATATACAATCAATAACCATCCGGGTGCAGTGGCTCATGCCTGCAATCCCAGCACTTTGGGAGGCCAAGGCGGGCGGATCACTTGAGGTCAGGAGTTGGAGACCAGTCTGACCAACATCGTGAAACCCCGTCTCTACAAAAAACACAAAAATAAGCTGGGCATGGTGGCGGGTGCCTGTAAACCCAGCTCTTAAGGAGGCTGAGGCAGAAGAATCACTTGAACCCAGAAGGTGGAGGTTACAGTGGACCAAGATCATGCCATAGAACTCCAGCCTGGGCAACAAGTGCAAAACTCAGTCTCAAATAATAATAATAATAATTATTATTATTATTCAGTAGCCTTCCAATATAAAAAGTTAATAGCAACAAAAAATACGAAAAGAATAAGCTTAGCAAAAAATACACAAAATCTATATGAAGAAAATTTTAAAACATCTCTGAGGGGCATAAAGTAAATTTTGAATAAACGGAAAGATATACCCTATTTCCGGATAAGAAGATGCAATAGTACATATAAGCTAATTCTCTCTAAATCAGTCCATAAATGTAATGTAATTCTAACAAAAATGCCACAAATACATGTACATATAAAATAACATATATAACCAAACAACCTGATTTGAAAGTTCATATGGAAAAATTAATGTACATAAATAACCAAGACATTTATGAAAAACATATCAGATGTTAAAATAATTTAAAGCTGCAGCAATTACAAATAATGATACTGGCACATGAATAGAGATTATAATAGTAAATAGAGTTGAGAACAGAATCAAATAGATATCAAATTCAGAAAATAATATAAGGACCATTTTATATCAGCAAGAAAAAGATGGTTTAATTCAAAAGTCCTGTGAGAAAAAAATAAAGTTAGGAAAACAAAGCTGGAATTAAGTTGTCCTTTTAATAGATGACATAAAACTCAGAAACCTTAAAAGAAAACACCAATAAATTTTATTACCTAAAAATTTTAAATTTCAGAATGAAAAATAAAGCCTAAACAAAACCAAGAGTCAAATGATAACCTGGGGGGAAAATATGCCACACCTGAGAGAAATAGCTAATTTCCTTAATTTATAGATTTTTAAAAGCCCTGTAATTCAGTTTTTAAAAAAAGACCAATTTGGTCAGGCACAGTGGCTCACGTCTATAACCCCAGCACTTTGGGCGGCTGAGGTGGGTGGATCACTTGAGGTCAGGGGTTAGAGACCAGCCTGGCCAACACGGTGAAACCCTGTCTCTACAGAAATACAAAGATTAGCCAGGCGTGGTGGCGCATGCCTGTAATCCCAGCTACTCAGGAGGCTGAGACAGGAGAATCTCTTGAACCCAGGAGGCGGAGGTTGCAGTGAGCTGAGATCATGCCATGGCACTCCAGCCTGGGCGAGACAGCGAGACTTCATCTCAAAACAAAACAAAACAAAACAAACAATTCAAATAGAAAAATGAACAAAGCGCCGGATGTTGTGGCTCCTGCCTGTAACCCCAGCACTATGGGAGGCCAAGGCGGGCAGATCACTTGAGGTCAGAAGTTCAAGTCCAGCCTGGCCAACATGGTAAAACCCTGTCTCTACTAAAAATACAAATACCTGTAATCCCAGCTACTCGGGAGGCTGAGGCAGGAGAATCTCTTGAACCCTGGAGGTGGAGGTTGCAGTGAGCCAAGATTGCGTCACTCCCCTGCAGCCTGGGTGACAGAGTGAGACTCTGTCTCAAAAAAACGTAAAGGAAGAAGAAACAGAAAGCAGCTGAGAGCACTGGAGGGCATGGGAAAACTGGACCTTTTACACCGCTGCTGGAGGGCACACTGGCATATTCCCTTTCAAGTTTAATGTTGGCATTATCTACTAAAATAAAATGTAAATTCCACTTACAGAAAGTTCTCCTACAGAGCATATGTGTGCATAAAGAGGTTGTAGAATATTTTACAGACTGTAGAGTATTTAAGTGGCCTTGTTGGTAGCAAAATACTGAATATAATATAAATTCCACCATCCAATAAGAGAATGAGTAATTCACAGTACATACATATATACAATGAAATGCTAGGCAGTCTTCAAAAAGAACAAGGTAGCCCAATATGGTGCTAATTAAGGAGCCCAAAACACATCAAAGGAACCAAAGCAAGGCACAGAACATCCTGCATAACCAAGCAACCACTCATTATCAAACCAAGCAAAACAGAAAAAACACTTCACAAAAAAGTGGTAAGAGGAATTACACATACTCATATTTGCTTGATAGGCACAAATTTCCCCGGGAGGATATATAAAAGGCTAATAACCACCATGGCATCTTGAGAAGCAAATTGTGCCACTAGGGCAAAGTGGGAATAGATGACTTTACTTTTCACTATATATATATTTTTGGTATACCCTTCGAAATTGTTAAAACATATATGGTACATTATATCTAAAAAGTATTAATAAAAAAATAGAAGAAACCAAAGTAATCCGAAAAAGGCCCCTAAGCCAACGGTGCCTTGCACATCCAAAGTGCTCAAAGACGCTGAATGAATGAAACAAAACAATGTTAGTGCCAAAGCTAAGCACAGAGCTAACAGCAAATTCAATTACAAGTATGGTTTTCGTGTTTTGCATAAGAAACATTTACCCAAAAGAAGAAAAGGATTTGGAATTCAAACCAGAGTCGTCTGTACTCAACATCGACTTTGTGAGACTACACTGAACGCAAGCTAGGAATGGTAAATATGCTAGTACAATAGTAGCAATGTGCCATCGTGTGACGTTAGGAAATTCTGACATTTCAAAAGGTGTTACTACATAAAGAAGAAAGAAAAATCAATTCCTTACAGGGCACAAGTAAGTGAGGGAGGATGGATACGATCCTGAAAAAAAAAAAAATCAGAGCCAAAATAACTGAAGAGTGTGAACACAGAAAAGCAGTCGTTCTCATGCCATCACCAAAGTAATTTAAGAATCTGTTGGGTGCCTTAAATTTGCTGTGCCCTCCAGATAAGTTTTTTACAGGTCAAGTCATTTTACAATGAACTCCAAGGGACTATATTGAGTATTTCTTGAAATAAGTGAATTAAATTGAGGCTTGGAAAACTGTGTTTCTACAGAATATTCCAGTCTTTAATAGAATGACCTGTTCGTGATTTTTTAAAATATTGCAGCAAATAAAAAGTGACATGGCTTACTAACGGTTCTGAATATAACCAATCAAATCATTGCCCCTCCAACTAGCCACATGACCACGTTGCTGATGATGGCTAAAGCATGATGTCACCATGCACTGCACATCGGGTCTCAATACTGCACATGCATTAGCTCAACCCTGATCCCAGCACTTGGAGACAGGCACTGCTATTGTCCCTGTGCCACAGCAAAGACACTGAGGCACAGAGGATGAACGATTTGCCTCAAGTTACCCTCAGACCCAGGATTGAGCACAGCTGCCCACCACACCATTCCCCTGACGTGTATGTCATCAAATCTCTCTCATCCTCCAGTCACGGATCTATGAAATGAGAGTTAGGCTAGAACTGTATAAGCCATTCCAGCTCAAATCGTCCAAAGAGTCAAATAGCTCAAAGAGTCCAAACCCTTCTACTGGTATAAAGAAAAACCTCTCCACTGGCAAGATGCTCTCCTGGAGTCCGTAAGTGGATGAGACTTTACTACATGATTGTAGTAATTTACATTTATTTTTCTCTATGTGCCAGGGACAATGTTAAGCACTTTACACAAATTCTCTCGCTGTAAACCACTTAATATGGGGGGTGGGAAAAATCAGTTACCTTTAGGAAGTAAAATTCCTTACTCAGAGAAAATCGATGTTAACAGTTTGCTAAGAATTATTCCAGCCTTTTTATGCATACATACACAACTATTACTTATGAAACTAGGGTCACACTATACATACCATTTTGTAACTTGCCCTTTTCCAAATAACAAAGTAAAAATAATTGTTCAAGTTCACAAACGGTAATTGAAAAAGTATCATTTTTTTAATGGCTATACTTGGTTCCATCTCTGGATGATTTTGTAGGGTTTCTTTAACTGATTTTAAAAAATTCTGAACCTATTCATTTTGAATGAATTCAGGCTTACAATTTCAGACTTACAAAAGATTTGCATAAAAAAGCAAGGAATTTCCACATGCTTTTCTCTCAGCTTCTCTGTATGTATTATCAATTATCAAAACCATAGTATAATTATCAAAACTGGGAAATTAACACTGATTCAATGCTATTGACTAATCTACAGTACAGACTTTATTCAAATTTCATCAATTGACCTGTTAATGTCCTATTTCCAGACTAGGATCCAATCCAGGACTACATGTTGTATTTTGTTGTCATCTCCCCTTTAATCTGGGTAGTTCTTTAGCATTTGTCTTTTATAACCTTAACGCTTTCTGAAAACACTGGCCAGTTATTTTGTAGAGTGTCCCTTGATTTGGATTTGTACGGCATTTCCTCATGACCAAATTCAGGTTATGCATTTTTGGCAAGAAGGGATGTATCCTCCCCAGTGCAGGGTATCAGGGGGCACATGAGGTCAGAACATCTCATTACTTACTGGTGATGCACACTGATCATTTGGTTAAGGTAGTGACAGCCAGGCTTCCTGACTGGAAAGTTACTGCTTTTCCCTTTGTAATTAAAAAGTATCTTGTGGAGGGATATTTTGAGACTATGTAACTATCCACTCCCCACTCCAGCCCCTACAACACTTTCATCCACTCATTTTAGCATCTATGATAACTCATGCCTGAAACAATATTACTGTGGCATTTGCCAAATGGTGACTTTCTATTTCTATCATGTCTATATTTATTAGAATTCTACATAAAGAAGAATTCTACCTTCTCCCTCATTTATATATTCAATAATTTATTTATATCAATTTGAACTCATGGATATTCTGTTTTAGTTTACAGACTGTAATGCAACACTATTATTATTTGTCACTCAAGTATCAGGCAGGCTACATACACTGCTAATTCTGCATATCCAAACTGAGAAAAACAGTCATCGATTAGCTTTTGCCTGTTTTTTTGCACTCACTTCACTTTCTATTTCTGGTCTTACCACCTCCTCTCAGCTGAGAATAACGAGGGCTGTATCTGTAGGATCCTGGGCTGGTGTCTGAGATGAAGCCTCCGCCCACGGATCACGGCAGTTAACTGGCCTCCTAGGGGCTCAACCCAGGCACTAAATTAACACATTTCACAACTAAAGATAAATTCCACATAATCTCAAAAAATGAGGCAGCCCAATTTGTCCTCGTATTAATATTTCAGCTAAACGGGTGCTTATTTTCATATTTACTGTTCATGAGAAACCACTGTTTTAAATATGAAGTTTAGCCTTCTTGGTCAAAATTAAGCACCACATTGGAACTTAGAAGGTTAAAACTGAATGCTTTATATACAACACAGACGCGAGCATCAAGGGACAGCTGCAAAACCAAATCCCCGTTATTGAGCCATCATTCTGTAAAAGGTCCCATGTTAGGCACTGTGGAAGACATGGATGCATGGTCCCCATACAGCACAGGAGCCAGTAATTAACCTTCACTGTAAGTCTTCACACAGAGTAAGGAGCTTGATCTCTGCAGCCAAACAGAACTGAGGTAGAATTCTAGTTCCACCATTACTTGTTGCATGGCCTTGGTTATGTAACTTTCCTAAGCCTGTTTTTCTTTGTAAAATATGGATAACAGTAATACCTAAACACGGTGGGGGAGAGAGCAGTTAAAGATTCAAGAAGGGAACACATGCAAAGCATCATGCCTGACACACAGGGAGCATTTCACAAAGTTTCCCTGTTACACTCACTATGACAATTGTGAAGTGTATTTATTCTACTCTAGGAACAGTCTTTAGATACAACACGTTTATGTAATAAATAAATTAAAAGGAGGTGAAAAAAACACTCAGTGAAAACAGATTCTTTTAGTCCTGATATTTCTGTTAGGGTTCAGTTTGCTGGTTGCTTATGCACTATAAGCAATGACAGAAAAACACATTTGATACACACCTGTATTTTTGACTTCATTGCTTGAAGGGACTGGACCACAGGGATGCAATAGGCAAGAGTTTTACCTTTCAAAAAAAGCAGCAGCAGTTAAAATTAAACATCCTACAGATGCAAGAAAAGCAAAGGATATAAAGGGAACAGGCTCTGCTATCTTCCAGTGGTACTAAATTCTGGGGAAAGGGAAACTGCCCATTATACATCCAAGAGAAGCGAAAAGGGGCTTCCCTGTCTGCCACAAATCCCAATTTTGCTTTGTAAAATGAGTACTTCTAAAAAACTAGAAGCTTCAGTTCCTTTATTCATCTGACAAGAGATAACGATATGTCTCCCAAATTACACAGAAGCTCGACTTGATGGCTGTCTGCAGGAGCCAGAAAATTCCTCCTTTGAAGTCCTCCCTACCCTCTCAGATGAGCTTCAGTGGTCAATTACATCTCCTCTACCGTGCTGATGTGACTGGGAACCAGTCTGTACCCTAGAGCTAATCTCTAATGATGGAGAAACCAACAGATGGCAAAAACTTTGGGTATCCAGCCTTCTGAATGGTGGCCGAGCTGGTGGAAGTAAAGGATAGCTGAATGCCCACTGAGGGCACACAGGGTCAAAACCGCAAGTCCAGACTGACCTGGAACATGGCAGAAACAGTGTTCTGTCCTCGAGCACAACTGGCATCTGATCCGTGTATGCTCAGGCCAGAAATCACTCTGTGTTTAATACCAGAAGAAAACATTCATTCTCCACTAGAGTGAGAATGGGCAACTGTGGCCACAGACTGCGGGACTTGGTAAAGCCCTGAAGTAGGCTCTGAGGAAATTGTAGCTGAACCTCACTACTTCCTAATCATTCCGCATCGTGGCACCATCAACTGTCCCCTTCCTTTTATTATGTGAACACATTCGGGGCTCTAATCAAAAGCAAGCATGGCCTCCCTCCCACAAACGAAACAAAATTGCCACCACCACCAACCCAGACACCTCATGGCAAAACCTACTGCATGACCATGCGCCTGAGCAGAGGAAAAAGGGCAGAGATGAAATGAGACTAACCTGAGCCCGTCTGGGATCTCACGAGAGCATCTCTGCCTTCCAGCAACACAGGAATACTTTGCTTCTGAACGCTGGGCCACCCGAAAAAAAGAACACGCTTTATCTATATCATCCAGTTAAAGGCAGAGACGCAGGATACATAAAAGGCAACTGCCCACACTTGGATTCATCTAGCAACTGCCACCTTAGAAGCTATCAAAGCATTCAAATAAAGGTGTGAAGAAACTTTTGATGATTATAAAGATCAAACCCTAGTTACATTTCTGGAACTTAGCCTGAAAATGGTGAGGCAAACCAGAGACTGGCCATTCTATTAACCTAATTCTTCTAAAAATGGAACAGGCAGCCGAGTGCGGTGGCTCACGCCTGTGATCCCTGCACTTTGAGAGGCCGAGGTGGGTGGATCACCTGTGGTCAGGAGTTTGACTAGCCTGGCCAACATGATGAAACCGCATCTCTACTAAAAATACAGAAAATTAGCTGGGAGTGGTGGCACGTGCTTGTAATCCCAGCTACTCAGGAGGCTGAGGCTCAGGAGAAGTGCTTGAACCTGGGAGGCAGAGGTTGTAGTTAGCCCAGATCGTGCCACTGCACTCCAGCCTGGGCAACAAGAGTAAAACTCCGTCTCAAAAAAACAAAAAACAAAAAAAGGAACAGGCATGACAACAAACCAGAGTTACCACAAAGTGTATCACACACTCTCTTGCCTTCACTAACAGGAATATGATACACAATGAAACATAATGGAAAGGTTTCCATGCAGGATAGCAGGAAGAAGCTCGCTAACTATTCAGAGAGCCAGCAGCTGCTATCCATTCTCCAGGAGAAGGTTATGGACATGCCGAGATGTGTGTCTACACATGTATTTTAAAACAAGAAACAGAAGAGACACAAAAATCACTTAAATTTGGTTGATGAAATAAACAAAAAACTTGTCGGGAGGTCCCTTAATTTAGTCTTTAAGATTCTTATTAATTTTTACTAGTAAAAGTAAAAAATCATTATGAAAATGCACAGAAGCACAAATACTCAAAACAAGGAAGCTCATCTCCTCGCACCTATTTTACTTCTTTATTTTCCAGGAGTCATTCCCTGTAACAAACATTGAAAACATTTTTTCAGTATCCCACTCTCTCCAACTGAACATTTACTCTTGCCTTTTTGGTTGACTCTAATTCTTACTACTAAGAAACGGCATGGTCACATTCTCTATTTTGGCCAAATTCTTTTCAGGGAAGCACAGAAAACAGCGGCACTCATGCAGCCCACCTTCTGGATGAGACGTCTCTTGCAGTTTAGAGCCAAGGGCAGAACTAGATGGAAAGCCAGTGTTTCCATTTAACAGGTGGAGAGAATGAGTAGCTAAGTGAGATGACAACCCTTTATGGTCGATAACCTGGCACTGTTTTCTAACGCCAAGACACAAATTTGCTCTGCCTTGCACAGACAGGTTTCATCTGGTTATACCCAAGTAACGCCTAAGAAATCAAGAGGAGCCTGAAGTTCTTACCTGGTCATACTAGACATTTTTAAGACCGTATTTATTGTGGAAATCTAAAAGAGAAGATGAAAAAGCTTTAATTAATATTTTGATACCAAATATTTAATGGAAGTTACACAAAAAAGGAGAAACTATTGAGAGGACATTGACTACTAAGATCCAATGAAGTTCTTCCACCCAGGTGGTGCTCTCTACTCGGGGCGATTCTGTCACTGGAGACACAAAGGGCAAAGTTTGGAAAAATTTTTGCTTGCTATACCAAGGGGAGGGGGGCACTGCTGGCATCTAGTGGGTAGAGGCCTGGGATGCTGCTGAACATCCTACAATGCACAGGAAGTCCCCAAAACTAAGACTGACCTAGTCCAAAATGTCCACAGTACCAAGGCTGAGAAACCCTGTTCTACCCTGCAGGTGAGAAAACAAGCTTAGGTAACCCACCCTACAGAAGGGGTAGGTAAGCTATAACCATAAGTGCAGAGGAAACCAAGCCTGCCTGAAAGTTAATATATTTTTTCTTCTTACTCATGAGTCTGGAGAACTTTTTTCCCTTTAAAGTGTCCGTTTGTTTGTAGAACACACACTAAAATACTCTTCCTCCCTCACTTCTCTAAAACTGTGGATGTCCTTTAACAGCAAGATGCCAGCACAGTTCCCTCTCCTATGGTCACTGTGACATCTGCCACCACAAACGGCTTCACCACTACAGCTATCCAGTAAATAGGGAGCTGTTTGAAGTTTACCAAGTGATGTCCTGACCCTAAATCACGTTAGTCGAGGAAAGTCTTCAGTACTTAAAAAACAACACACAAAAACACACCAAACACACCGGATGGGGGAAGGTGGGGGCCAGAAAACAGTGAACAGTAACCTAAGCACCCCTGAACTGTCCTAGAAGAGTATCATATCAATCTGAGTTCATTCAGGTAACTTAGAGCAGAAACAAACACTCTCCGATTTCTCTTCCTAGAACTGCCGTTGCACAGACCTTCTGAACGGACAAACACCAAAAACAACTGACCCAGAAAACACTGAGAGGTACTTACTAAATGTGGGTGGAGGCCCAGCTCATGAAAAGCAGCTGAAGTAAACACTTTTTCTTGCACCTGCTTTACCACAGGTCTGCAAATGATGAACAAAAACCCAGGCATCAGTGCCAATATTAACAAAGAAGAGGCAGAACACATTCTTTTTTCTTCCTGAAGGGCATCTGCCGCTGGACATACCTGTGGAGTTCTGGAATGTCAGGGTTGTTTTTAAACAGTGATGAAGTCTTAATGCATGGTCTCTCCTCCTGGTTTCTATCACTTGTGCTAACCGAATGCTTCTTTGGAGAAAACGTTTTTTGTGTGTTCCCCTTAAAAGTCCTCTGAGTTTCTTTAACGCTAGTTTTCTTGGCTGGTAGAAATGAAGTTTCGTTCCTCCGTTTCACTGGGGGAGCCTCACTGGACGCTTGGTGTTTTCTTTTCGTAGCCTTTGCTTGCTGTGTTGTTCCCAGAAGGAAAGATCAACAAGAGATGCATTAGTCCATGAAGACAGAGCTCGCAGTGAAGCCTGACTGCCCACAGAATTGCATCTCTCCCTGCAGAGATCATTATGCCCCATATGTCAAGCAACAGTTTAGGGTTTGCAATCAGACTCTTTGACTCAGCTTCTTCCAAAAGGTAAAGAAAAGAAAAAAGAAAAAAGTCTCAGCTCACTCATCTACCAGACCTCACCATCCATCTTAACTGTTAAATCAATCAAGATAAGGTAAGGATGAAGCAGCAGCATTTTTCCAGTTGAATGTGAACTAATGGAGTCCGCTTTAAGGGAAGCAAGAATCCACCTTGTGCAGGGTGTGTCAATCCATATTCCCAGAAACCCATTCACCCAAGGAGAAAAGAGGGGCAGGGGGAAAATGAATCTTTTCTCTCCACTAACAAAGCACACTGGAGATCGCACAGGAGAGAGGGGCGAGGGGGAACGCGCATCCCAGCCCGTGCCCAGGAAGCGGAAACCTTCATTACCATTCTACCCTAGTGCCTGGATCTCTGTCATTCTCTTCTCTCAAGCTGCTCCTCCAGATTCAGATGGCCTGGAGAAAATTTCTATGCCCTGTTCCCATTCCAAATGAGAATGCTGCTCCATCCATCACCTCTACCACAATGACTTCCTACCTCCCTTGCCTTTTGAGTCTCTGAGTCCCCGAGTCCCTGCCTGATTGCCGATTACAGGCTACACAGCCCTAGGGACCTCTTGCCTGTTGCTTCTTATTTCCATTATACGAATGTGGTTCAATGCATGATGTCCAAACTTCCCGTAGAAGAAACATCCAATTCCTCTATTTTATTTGGCCTTCTTCTCTGATTTACAAATGAATATAAAAGCATCCCTTGAGTAGCCAGTGCTTGTTATTCTGGAGTTTGGGGTTCTCTCAGAATACGTTATTTTCCTCTTTGCTTGAAATAATGACTTGGTTTTATGTGTCGGCTTTCTTTAGCCATGACTGTCAGCTTCAGACTAACCTACCAAATAACAATAGTTCTTTGATCCACAAGGATTCCTTTACTTAAGTAATTAAATAAATACAACTTCAAATATCTAATATTAATAAAGTAAAAACAGACATTCCATCTTACAAATTTATTTTTTTACAAAGTCTCAAGTTTATGAATTTTCAGATTAAAGAGATGAAATCAAGAGATGAAACTTGATGAAATCAAGAGATGAGGCCGGGCGCGGTGGCTCACGCCTGTAATCCCAGCACTTTGGGAGGCGGAGACGGGTGGATCACGAGGTCAGGAGATCGAGACCATCCTGGCTAACACGGTGAAACCCCATCTCTACTAAATATTACAAAAAAAACTAGCCGGGCGAGGTGGCGGGTGCCTGTAGTCCCAGCTACTCGGGAGGCTGAGGCAGGAGAATGGCGTGAACCCGGGAGGCGGAGCTTGCAGTGAGCCGAGATCTGGCCACTGCACTCCAGCCTGGGCGACAGAGCAAGACTCCGTCTCAAAAAAAAAAAAAAACAAACAAAAAAAAAAGAAATCAAGAGATGAAACTTGATGAAATCAAGTTTCAGGTTTGTTGAATCATTTGCAAGACAGCATGAAATGTGCAGACTTCACCTGATTTACAGACCCAGGACTCCTAGAGCACAAAAACTCTTAAAGGCCACTCCTGCCATGCATGGAATTCCTGACAGTCCCTGGCACGTGGACTGGCAGCCTCTCCCGGCACACCTCCTGCAGCCCATGAGGCAGCCTATTCTGTTCATGACCAATTCTAGGAATCAGGAAGCTGTCTCTGACATTTATGCAAGATCTGCACCCTTAAACATCTCCCTAATACTTTCTGCAGCAACACAGAACAAGCTTACTTCCTCTTAACACATAACATTCCTTCGTATATCACGTAACTCTCTTTTCTTTCTTCTTTGGACTTAATATTTCAAGCAGGACACAACTTTAGATCCTTTATCGTCTTGGTCACCCTTTGTTCCTATGTCAACATCTCTCTAAAAGCAAGTACTGAGAGTTAAACACAATAGGTTTTTCATTGCTCTTAGGCTAAACTAACAAGTCTGTAATACTGCCAGGTGCCATAGCTCATGCCTGTAATCCCAGCACTTTGTGAAGCTGAGGTGAGCTGATTGCTTGAAGCCAGGAGTTCGAGACCAGCCTGGGCAACATGCTGAAACCCTGTCTCTACAAAAAAATACAAAAATTAGCTGGTGCATGTCTGTAGTCCTAGCTACCTGGGAGGCTAAGTTGGGGGGATCACCTGATCCCGGGAGGTCAAGGCTGGATTGAGCCATGATGCCACTGCTCTCCAGCCTGGGCGACAAGAGTGAAAAAAAAAGCCTGTAACATGATCAATAAGGCCCTGTAGAATCTGACCTCTGGCCACCTCACCAGCTTCAGCTTTACTCTCTGTCACTCGGGTCTTCCTTCAGTTCCTAGAATGTGCTGTGCTCCTTCCTCCTCCTCCTCTGCACATGCTACTCCCACACCCAGGACACCACTCGGCCCTCTGGCTGGCCACCCCGTACTCATCCTTCAGAAGTAGGCTGACCAAGTCCTTCCTCAGAAGGGCCTTTCCTGACCTCTCTTCACCTAGTCAAGCCAAGGTACCCTGTTCTTGGCTCTCCTGGTACCCTGATTCTCCTCCACTAGCATTCGGCAAAATAATAAGCATAGCATGGAACTCATTGTTTTATGTCTGTCTTTCCCATAGATTGTAAGCTCCACAAGAAAGGGACCAGTCTGTCCTACATAGCACTGTATCCCCTGTACAGGCCCCCGTCTGGCAGAGTAAGCACTCAACAAATACTTGTAAGATGAATGAATAACACACAATGGAACTATCTCTTTCCACGAGCTGGATAAGATTCTACTTGTTAGCTTTTCTCCCCCAGCATCCAAAACCCATTCATTCAGCAGTTGTCAAGAAGCTTGGTTCTGAAGATACAAAGTAGAAAGATTCGCTAAGTCCTTGAGGAAGTCACATAGTAACAGAGTACAAAGGTATAAAGAGTATAAACACAAAAGTATAAAGGCATAAATCCAACCTCTACACTGGTGCTACAGAAGAGATACATACAAAAGGCCATGAGAGCACCAAGGAATGCTGGACTAACATGGCCTGCGGCACAGGAGAGGAAGGCAAGAAAACCAAGAATGCTTTGTGAGGTGGCGTCTGGGCAGACAGGGAGCAAGGACATATCTGGATCTACTAAAAATTAGTTGTGCAACATGAAGCAAGTCACTTCCGTCTGAGTCTCTGCTGCCGCACCTGTAAAATGAGGGGATTTGGCCGATGACCTCTAGGACCCATCCAGCCCTGAGAGTCTAAGATGCCACGCCTTTGATATTAATAAACATACTGACTAGTTACTGTATGCCAAGGAGTACGCAAAGTACTCACATGTATTCTCTCATGTGTCAACACAGGTACTGTTATCATCTCATTTTAAGATGCGAACATGGAGGCAGAGTGTGAGGTAATTTGTCCCGGAATCACTGAAGGGACCAGGCTTTCCCCAGGCATCATGATTCTACATTCTAGAGTCCTCCCAACAATACTATAATCAAGGTCTTTTATTAAAACTATATCCTCTTTGCTTTAGAAAACATCATGTGTAGTGATTCCTATTTTGAGTTGTTCTCCAGAACAGGACATACACCAAAACGGCAACAAGCGTTGTCTCTGAGTATGGCAATTATGGGTGGGTTTATAAAAATCTTTTTTCTTAATTTTCTGTAACAAATTTGCATTAATAATCAGTTTTTTTTTTGAGATGGAGTCTCACTCTGTCACCTCGGCTGGAGTGCAGTGATCTCTGCTTATTACAACCTCCCCTGGCTCCCAGGTTCAAGGGATTCTCGTGCCTCAGCCTCCCGAGTGGCTGGGATCACACGTGCCCATCACCACACCCGGCTAATTTTTTTTTCTGTATTTTTAGTAGAGAGGGGGTTTCACCATGTTGGCCAGGCTGGTCTCCAACTCCTGACCTCAAGTGATCTGCCTGCCTCGGCCCCGCAAAGTGCTGGGATTACAGGTGTGAGCCACCTTGCCCAGCCCAGAAAGTATTTTTAGAGAGAAAATTTCTGCACAGTGTTAGATATAGCATAATTTAAGCTGTCAGTCTTTCTAAATCCAGTATATTAGCTACCCATCTCAAGCTGTGGCTCACGCCTGTAATCCCAACACTTTGGGAGGCCGAGGCAGGCAAATCACAAGGTCAGAAGATGGAGAGCATCCTGGCTAACATGGTGAAACCCCGTCTCAACTAAAAATACAAAAAATTAGTTGGGTGTGGTGGCAGGCGCCTGTAGTTCCAGCTACTTGGGAGGCTGAGGCAGGAAAATGGTATGAACTCGGGAGGCGTAGCTTGCAGTGAGCCGAGATTGCGCCACTGCACTCCAGCCTGGGCGACAGAGAGAGATTCCATCTCAAAAAAAAAAAATGTAGATCTAGACAAGGCCACTGCAGACACCTGTCATCACCACATTAATTAATCCCCTTTTGATAATCATAAAACGAGGTACCCTACATGTACTTACTCAATGCTTATGTGTTAGTTACCAGGCTCTGCACAGGACATAAGCACCTCACTGACCTCCTGATGTAGCAATCTATTATCCAAAATAGAGCCAAAACTACTTTATATTGTTGGCATTTATTAAGTGCCTCTATGGGCCAGGCAACGTATAGTCTTTATGTATGTTATCTCAATGAATCCTTACAATAGTCTTCTATGAAGTAGAAATTATTGTTCTCATTTTATAGATAGGAAAAGTGAGAATCAGAAAGATTAAATAACTTGCTCCAAGGTCACAGAGCTAGTGTGCAGCAAGGGTAGCATCGAATCCCAGGTCTATCCTATTCCAAATCCCACGCTCCCAGTGGCTTTTCTATTCTTCTCCCCAGCTCCTTCCAGATGCAGCTACACTTGGCTACCTGGACTCCTTACTGCCAAGTATCTAAATCCTAAAGTTTGATGATCACTTTATGATTTTACATCAGCCTTTCTGTCCTGTGGTCCTCTTTTCCAGGAGATAAATCAACCATCCTAGAAACCAGGTTTCAGTTCTTGCTTAAGTTAATTTTAGGGCATCTTTCCCCTCTCTAGCAATGGGATTATATCAATGAAACCGATTTTCCTATCCCCCTCCATTGCACGTGGATTAAAATCTGTCCCATTTGGCCGGGCGCGGTGGCTCACGCCTGTAATCCCAGCACTTTGGGAGGCTGAGACGGGTGGATCACGAGGTCAGGAGATCGAGACCATCCTGGCTAACACGGTGAAACCCTGTCTCTACTAAAAATACCAAAAAAAAAAATTAGCCGTCCGTGGTGGTGGGCGCCTGTAGTCCCAGCTACCCGGGAGGCTGAGGCAGGAGAATGGCGTGAACCCGGGGGGTGGAGCTTGCAGTGAGCTGAGATCGCGCCACCGCACTCCAGTCTGGGCGACAGAGCGAAACTCCGTCTCAAAAAAAAAGAAAATCTGTCCCATTTTTGAAAGCTCTTCAAAGAAAACTCCTAGTTGCCAGTCCTCACTCCTGCAACAAACGAACCTTCCTCATGGCGACGAAAAGAGTTAAACTCTAAAATATTCGAAGAGACTTATTCTGAGCCAAGCATGAGTGACCATGGCCTGTGACCCAGCCCTCTGGAGGTCCTGAGAACATGTGCCCAAGGTGGTCGGGGTGCGGCCTGGTTTTACACATTTTAGAAAGGCATCAGACATCAATCAAATACATTTCAGAAATACACTGGTTTTGTCCAGAAAGGTGGGACAACTCAAAGCGGGGGCTTCCAGGGTATAGGTAGATTTAAACATTTTCTGGTTGACAATTGGTTGAGTTTGTCTAAACACCTGGGATGGATACAAAGAAAATGTTCAGGTGAAGACAAAAGATTGTGGAGACCAAGGTTCTTTTGAAGTCTTTAGTGGCTGCCCTTAGAGACAACAGACGACAAGTGTTCCCTATTCAGATCTTTGAAAGCTGGTAGACTCTTAATCTCTTTAGGATTGGGAGGGCCTGGAAGAAAAAGATCTAGCTCTGTTAATAGAGATTCTTTACAGATGCAAATTTCCGCCCCCCCCCCCCCCCCCCACCCCGGCCACAACGAACAGCTTTGCAGGGCCATTTCAAAACATGGCAAAGAAACATGTTTTGGGGTAATATTTTAACTTTCTTCTTTGTCACATAATATTAGGCCAGAGCCAGATTGGAAAGCAAGTCACGATATATAGGGTTAAATGAAAGCCATCTGAGAATTTATGGTTTGTAGCGCATGACTCTTCCCAAACAGGAATGTGGGAAGAGTAAAAAAAACAAACAAACAAACAAAAAAAAGAGAGCTTAGTCCGCACTCAGTCGAGGAAACTGGCTTAGAGAAGTTAAGCCTTGGCCTGGGACTTGCGCCGGAGCGTCAGGTCCTACCTTCCACGGGAAACAGCCTCTAATTTTTCCCTCTACGTTTCCAGGCGCAGGAGCCAGCACCCCGCCCCTCCACACCGCTCCACTCCCCCCTTCCAGGCGCATCCCCGCGGGTGGTGTTCCGGTTAGAGACACGTGTTTCGGCGCAACTTGTCCCGAAGCTGCCCCGGGTCTGACTTTCTCCCGCTGAACTCCGTAAATGACTCGAAACCCGACTCCGAGGCACTGCTGCAGCTCGCGGCGCGCCGAGAGCCGGGCCGCGGGTGGGGACGGAGCTGAAGCCAGGTCAGAACTCACTTGACTCGCCTGGGCTGAGGGACGTCTGGAGAACGTCCTGGGGTTGTCCGAGAGCGAACCGTCGGCGGCTGCCATGGTCTGCGTGGGTGACGCGTGGTGCGGCGGCGAGCCGGGTGCGCAGACCTGCCGGGCCCAGGACCCCACGTGGGACGCGCGAGGACCCTGCGCCACCGCCCCTTCCGGGTCCGGAACGGCTCCAGCTGTACGCACCCGCTCCGAGGGGAGCCGGGGACGGCGGCACCGGGCGGGTCGGGGCGAGCCGGGGGCGCATGCCCCCGCCGGGTGGCAGCCCCGCTCTGCGTCCCTAGCGGCCTGGCAAAATCACATTCGGCCGAGAGTTCACGCTGGGGAAGCTCTCTGAATGCCTCTGAGAAACGAGGCCCGGCGCCATCTCACCGACCAGTCTCCCCTTTACTGCTGCGTGCGTTTCCTCGGCACTTTACGAACTAAAGCCTAACTGTCTGGGTAGCTCCCTAACAGGCTCCGGAGCTCAGTCCCTGGGCAGGGGGAAGGGGGTCCTCCGGGCTCCCAGCTCGCGGTCCTTTTTCTGGACAGGCAGTTCCTCGGCCACCTGGCAGAGCCGCGTTGCCTGGCAACGGCGGGGTCCTTCCTGGCTCGGCGGCGCTCGGGGCCTGAGGGGAGAAAACCGCCGCGGAGGGCGCTGGGGGTGGCGGCGGCGGTCCGGGAGGTGGCGGCGCGACTGAGACGCGGGTTTGGAGCGCCAGGGCGTCCGACCTCTGCACCTGAGAGAAGATGAACACGGCCGACCAGGCCCGGGTGGGGCCCGCGGACGACGGGCCTGCGCCACCCGGAGAGGAGGAGGGAGAGGGGGGCGGCGAGGCGGGCGGGAAGGAGCCAGCAGCGGACGCGGCCCCGGGGCCCAGCGCTGCATTCCGCCTCATGGTGACTCGGCGGGAGCCGGCCGTGAAGCTGCAGTATGCGGTGAGCGGCCTGGAGCCGCTGGCTTGGTCCGAGGACCACCGCGTGTCTGTGTCCACGGCCCGCAGCATCGCTGTGCTGGAGCTCATCTGCGACGTGCACAACCCTGGCCAGGACCTGGTTATCCACCGCACCTCGGTGCCCGCCCCTCTCAACAGCTGTCTCCTCAAAGTAAGTCATCCCTCGCCATCCCTGGAGTCTTCCCCTGTCCCCCTCTCGCGGTCGCGTCATCCGTCCCAGGGGAATCCGGTCCCACACTCGGTACGGGGATTTCCCTCTTCGCGCCGAGCGCTGGGGATTTATTAAACAGCCAGCGTTGCCCCCGCTTAAAAAAAAGAAAAGCAAAGCCCTGCAGCTGTCTGCACCCTGTTTCCCCAGGTCACCGGCCGCCTCAAACACAGATACACCCCCAAGGGGCTTCCCGGAGTTGAGTCCCGCCAACCCCTCCTTCGCCCCTACGTCGGGCCGGCACATGGAGCGGGTTACTCGGTGGTGCTTTCTGAGACTCCACCCCCTGTAGATCCAACCCGGGGCCTGCCTCTGTCGTTGCTCCTATTGTTTGGGGCCGAGTTTCCGAGCTTCTTGGCTGGCTTTGTCTACTGTGTGTGCTCTCCTCTCGCGCCACTTTAGCTTCAGAAAAGAAAAACTGGTCCTATCCAAAGCCTTAACTGTTTAAGTGACTTTATTATGAATGGTCCTCGCCTCTCCTTGGGCAAACGGGTAAATACTGGATCTCGGGGTTTGTACTCTAGTTTTTCTTCACTAGCTAAACATCTTTGGGATGTAGAACGAAAATAAAGACTCGAAACAACTGCATATCTTAAACTTCAAGCGCAAGGTCAAGTAGTAAGCCGTGTAGTAAGCCATAGCGTTCCTTTTAGTTGCTTAGAGGTGTAAAAACTTTCCATATATCCTTGATAGAGGTGTACACTTACGTGTGATCTGTCAAAGTGTATATTCATACATTCAGTAGATATTTGAATACCACTGTGCTTGGTGCTGCCCCATGTTCTGGAAATAAAGCAGTGTGCAAAATAGAGCCCCTGCCCTCATGAAGCTTACATTCTTTGGCAAGTCAAGCACAAATGATAAGGTCCTGTGAGGTAGTGATAAGCATTATAAAGATGTGTATGCACACACAGAGAACATGTTGATGTATTCGTAAACTCTCATTCTGTACAGCCATTTCAAATATGAGTCATTAGCTGTAGGTAGGGTGATGATAACCCTCATCACTTTGTAGCATACTTAATTCAGGTTTCGAACAGCTTGTTGTTAGATTGTTCATCAGCTTGTATGACTAAGCTTTCTCTAAGATCTTGAAGAGCATGTGAACACATTTGTTTAAGTGTAAACAAATCAGATAGACAGATGCAACCCTATGAAATTGAGAATTACAAAAGGAGGGAGGCAGAAGAAAGGTGATTTAAAAGGTGTATCTTCTGCTGAAAAGGCCCTTAACTGTTTCCAAGGATATTCATACGCACATCAACTCAAGGAAAGTATGTATGTCAGTATGGTAGAGATCGAATACCTTAGCAGAGAGAATGTAAAGAAAGGAGGGAATAGTAAGAGGAGAGACTTTTATGGGGCAGGTCATCTGGTGGTGAATCTGCAGCAGTCCCCAAGAAGGTAGCGTTTGGTTTGTAAGAGGAAGGAAGGAAAGGGCATTCCAGGTGGTGGGAATGAGGCATTCATCCCATGTGCATACACGTTTAAGTCATGAACATTGTTTGTATAATGACGGATCAGTACGTGAGCTCAAATAGGTTTTCTAGAGAGTCAGAGAAAGTAAGATGAGGCCAGTTGTGAACTTGGAAGGTTGGTATGAGGAAGTTGGCTTCAATCTAGGAAGCCTTTAAGATGTTGTTAACAGTTTCATTAGCATAGAGTGACCTGCTGTGGTTCAGGAACGTTGCTGGATAGAGGCAAGAAGATGATTGCTGGGATCAGTGTAAAATAGAAGTTAAGAGATTGGGCTTTGGCACAAGATAGGCCTATCTATAAAAGGGGGATAATGAAACCCTGTTTAGGCTTTTTGGAAGATTACATTAAATATACATAATCACTTGGCCCAATTCTTGGCACACTGTAAATGCTCAAGGTGAAAATATAATGCAGTTATACAGGTATGAAGGAGTAGGAGTCTGGATTAATATTGTGGTTGTGGACTGTCATTTTGCCTCACTTGACATTTAACACAACTGCTACCTAGTAACAGGAAATCCTTATATAGCTGTCTTATAGTTGACAAATGGCTTCAACGAAATTAATTAGTAACATCTTCTCCTTCTGTACTGTGGTTTTTTTTTTATGCACATCACATAAACCATCAGTCCTTTTGCAGTCTTTTTAGACTGATTGAAGTGAGTGAATGCTGAGTTGTCCCTGCAGTTCTATGAGAGCCCTCTGTGGGTTAAAACTCTTGTGTGATGGTAGGAATGTAAAGAAGTCTGTATCAGCTCTTTGATGACTCCACCCATTGGCAGTCTGTGGATTTAAATCTGCTCGGTGCTGTGCAGCATGCCTTCGGTCTAACCTAAACGGTGGACAGTCTGCAGCACAGATCACAGTTTTAGTGTAGCATTATTAGAAAGCTACGTACTAAACACCTTTGAAGCTTTTACTCTATGATTCTGTTATTTAGATTATGAATTTGCAGGAAAATCTGCAGTTATGTAATAGTTCAGACATTAATTATGAGCTGTTTTATAAGATTGTATGGTATAAAGGTGAACAGTATAAATCTGAAAAGCAATGAAATAGTGATTTAAGAATGTCAGAATTGTTTTTCCCATTGGACTGTTGATTTAGTGACTCATCTAGTGAGTCATTTGTGTATAGTTCCAAATTCTGATAATATATGTGTACCGAGTTGTATTGCGCATCAGTTGTTAGGAGCCTTAGAAAGTATTAACTTCATCTGCTACATTAAGTTAAATAACTGTTGCCTGGCTTTGAACTCTATTACCTGTCCTCAAGAAGCTTACTGTCTAAACGCTTCAAGTGAATTTTTGTCAGGTGCTTACAAAGTGCCTAACAGTTAGTATTAAAAGTATTTGCCATTAAAAGTAATGGTGAAGGCCGGGCGCGGTGGCTCAAGCCTGTAATCCCAGCACTTTGGGAGGCCGAGACGGGCGGATCACGAGGTCAGGAGATCGAGACCATCCTGGCTAACACGGTGAAACCCCGTCTCTACTAAAAAATACAAAAAACTAGCCGGGCGAGGTGGCGGCGCCTGTAGTCCCAGCTACTCGGGAGGCTGAGGCAGGAGAATGGCGGGAACCCGGGAGGCGAAGCTTACAGTGAGCCGAGATCGTGCCACTCACTTCAGCCTGGGCTAACAGAGCGAGACTCCGTCCCAAAAAAAAAAAAAAAAGTAATGGTGAAAACTGCAATTACTTTTGAATAGTATAGTGGTCAACTGGAAACTGGATGGTGTACAATTAAATGATTGACTGTGGGCAGGCCCCGGGAGCTGGACTTTTAAGTATACTCCTTGAGCATCTGAATACTTGATTTGTTAACAGTTTCGTGATAGGGAGAGTTGGAGGGAGGTGCAGTAGTCTCGTTGAAACTAATATGTCAGAAATTGCTACACAAAACTCTAAGACTTTTTCCTACCGGTCGAGATCTGTGCTGCTCTCCATCCTGTCAGGAATTCTTCCCACGATGAGTAGGACCAGGGGTTGCTTGAGCTTCCTTTATTTCATCCCGTGCCGTGGCTTTGGGTTACCAATCCTGTGAGTTTACTTTTACAGTAGCTTTTATTTGTAGCAAATTTAACCTATTCTAAGGAGTATTGCTTAGTTCACAGTGTTAAAGGATTTGATGGACAATTTTATATCTACCTTTCATTTGGTACACAACTTTATGTCTACCTTGCATTTTTGCATACTTTTATTAGCGTTAAAAATCTTACTAACATTTACTTGAGGCTGAGTGCTGTGGCTCACGCCTGTAATCCCAACACTTTGGAAGGCTACGGCAGGAGGATCGCTTGAGCCCAGGAGTTAAAGACCAGCCTGGGCAACACAGGAACACTGCATCTCTACAAAAAAATTTAAAAACTAGCCGGGCATGATGGTGCGCACCTGTGGTCCTAGCTACTGAGGAGGCTGAGGTGAAAGGATTCCTTGACCCCAGGAGGTTGAGGCTGCAGTGAGCTGTAGTCACACCAGTGCACTCCAGCCTGGGTGACAGAGAGAGACTCAAAAGGTTTTCTTTTTTAACTTAATTCTCAGAGTATATTAACAATTATCGTAGGTAACTTTATTGAGCACTTAATATATGCTTTGATATATTGACTTATTTAGCCTTTCTAACTTTATGGGACATGTATTAGTCTCATTTATAAATAAGGAAATTAAGGTCAGAAGGTTTAAGCAATTTGCGCACACAGCTGGTGTGTAACAGAGCCAGCATTTGAACCCAGGTAGTCTGGCATCATAGCACAGATTTTCAGTTATTATGCTGTACTTCATTATGTCATCTCACAAATTTTATCTACCTATAGAAAGCACCGGGCTTTGATTAGCATTATTTTATTTCCAAGCCAGCCACCTACACCTCATTTAATTGGCATTTTCAGTCTGTGATTCTCCAGCAAGTTTCATACTGTATCCAAGAGACTACTTTAAAATGCCTTCCTAAAATCAAGATACACTGCCTGAAACACCATTCCCAAAGTATTCTACATACTTTGGGATAATAAATGGTAAAGGGTAATAACTGTCCTCCTTCCAAAGGCTCTTGTTGTTTAAAAAGGAAAAAAAGTTTGGCTTCCGGTGGCTCAGTAGGTCTTTATAGTAGTTCCCTGGCCAAGGCATTTAGTGTCCTCCTGTCACTTCTCAAGGGAGAATGACATATAATATATAGTATTTCCAAAGCTTGTTTGGCCATAGAACTATTTTTCAAGGGACAATTAAAGGGAGTGGTGTACTGTGAAACACACTGTAGGAAAAGTTAGTTCTCTGTTTTGTGGACAATTTTCTATTTACATTTCATTTTATTTGCTTATCTATTATTAGCAGAAAAGAGAATAAGAATAGATTATTCCTGTTATCCTTTGCTTCTTTCTCTCTTTTTTTTTTTTTGAGATGGAGTCTCGTTCTGTCACCCAGGCTGGAGTGCAGTGGCGTGATCTCTGCTCACTGCAAGTTCCACCTCCTGGGTTCACGCCATTCTCCTGCCTCAGCCTCCTGAGTAGCTGGGATTACAGGCGCCCACTACCATGCCCGGCTAATTTTTTTTGTATTTTTAGAAGAGATGGGTTTTCACCCTGTTAGCCAGGATGGTCTCAATCTCTTGACCTCGTGATCCACCCGCTGGCCTCCCAAAGTGCTGAGATTATAGGCATAAGCCTGGCCATCCTTTGCTTGTTTCTAATCATCATTCCTGTCTGCACAAACTATTCGTTTGTTTGTACATTGAGGAATTTTTTGTTAGGCTTAATGGTCTGTAGGTTTTGTTATTTATTTACCATTTGGGGGATTTTTTTTTTTTCTTTTTTTTTTTTTTTGCAGAGCCTGGCTCCATCACCCAGGCTGGAGTGCAGTGGCACAATCTCGGCTCACTCCAACCTCTGCCTCCCAGGTTCAAGCACTTCTCCTGCCTCAGCCTCCTGAGTAGCTGGGGTTACAGGTGCCCACCACCATGCCTGGCTAATTTTTTGATATTTTTAGTAGAAATGGGGCCTCACTATGTTTCCCAGGCTGGTCTCAAACTCTTCGTCTCCAGTGATCCACCCACCTCGGTCTCCCAAAGTGCTGGGATTACAGGTGTGAGCCACCGCGCCCAGCCATGGGGGATATTTTTTAACTCTTTGTTGCACTCTTAATTTTCTGATATGTCCCTGGTTGTCCAGACTTTATCTAGGGTGTAGTCAGTGGTTCTGCGTTAATGTCTTTCAAGTGCTTTCTGTGTCCTGGAGGGTAATTCCTCTAGGCTTGAAAACTGAAACTCATTCAAAGTGACTTTTATTGTATCCATGTGTGTCTTAGGTTGGAATTTCCTTTTAATCATATTCTACCCTTTCCAGTTTAAAGGTCAGCCTCTTTGAAAAAGGAAATTGACACTAAAAAAGAATTGAAGGATTCTTTTTCTTTTATCCATTTCTCTAAAGACAGTGGATAAAGTCCTTCCTTCCTCCTGCTTCCAACATAACAAAAAACTTTTTGGCTAATCTCTGCTCTTTTTGGCTTTAGCCTTCCTATTTTTTTATGGTTCTGAACCACTTTCTTTTGGTCATTTATCTCTTCCTCCATCTTTGATGTCCCTTTAAAATCTTATTAAAGAGCTCACAGCTGGGCGTGGTGGCTCACACCTGTAATCCTGCACTTTGGGAGGCTGAGGCAGGTGGATCACTTGAGGTCAGGAATTGGAGACCAGCCTGACCAACATGGTGAAACCCTGTCTCTACTAAAAATACAAGAATTAACTGGGTGTGGTGGTGCACACTTGTAATCCCAGTCACTTGGGAGGCTGAGGCAGGAGAATCACTTGAACCCTGGAGGTGGGATTTGCAGTGAGCCAAGATTGTGCCACTGCACTGCAGCCCGAGCGACAGAATGTCTTACTGTCTGATACATGTTACGAACTTGGAGGAGGGAGAGATGAATGAAAGCTTGAACGACCTCAAAAGGCCTTACAGGGAGAATTAGATCTGGTAGGATAGATGGGATTTACATAGGGAGAACTAGGCAAGGGAGCCAGGGAAAGCTGAGGTGGGAGTGTTCAGGAATGGCAACTAGAATAGTCTGATTAGAGTGAACATTATTCTGTAGAAACAGTAAACAAAGCAGTTGGAGTTGGCTCTCGCCATTATTTGTGAATGAAATTTCAGATAAAGGACTTAAAGGTGGCGTTTGTATTGCAAAGATATTGTAAAAATCTAAATATCAATTTGTATCAAAGATATATATAGACACATATTTTCATAATTTTTTTTTTTTTTTTTGAGACGGAGTCTCGCACTGTCACTCAGGCTGGAGTGCAGTGACACGATCTCAGCTCACTGCAATCTCCGACTCCCAAGTTCACGCTGTTCTCCTGCCTCAGCCTCCCGAGTAGTTGGGACTACAGGCGCCCACCACCACGTGCCCGGCTAATTTTTTATATTTTTAGTAGAGACGGGGTTTCACTATTTTAGCCAGGATGGTCTCGATCTCCTGACCTTGTGATCTGCCTGCCTTGGCCTCCCAGAGTACTGGGATTACAGGTGTGAGCCACCGCATCTGGCCTTATTTTCGTAAATTTGTTAACACCTTTTTTGTTTTGTGACTAGCTCAGATAAATGCTGTGTTGAATCTTAAGAATCAAGTACATCTCTGTTGGATATATTAATTCTAAGAAGAATATGAGAACTAGGCTATGAATAATGACATTTATTCTGACATTTTTTAAAAATTGGCATCTCCTAAACACTCATCTGATAGTTTCTTATATCTCTTATTTTCAGGTTGGCTCAAAAACAGAAGTTGCTGAGTGCAAGGAGAAATTCGCTGCCTCCAAGGACCCCACGGTCAGTCAGACTTTCATGTTGGATAGAGTGTTCAACCCTGAGGGGAAGGCTTTACCACCAATGAGAGGATTCAAGTACACCAGCTGGTCTCCCATGGGTTGTGATGCTAATGGCAGGTGCCTCTTGGCAGCACTGACCATGGACAATCGCCTGACCATCCAGGCAAATCTCAACAGACTGCAGTGGGTCCAGCTGGTCGACCTGACTGAGATCTATGGAGAACGTCTTTATGAGACCAGTTACAGGCTCTCTAAAAATGAGGGCCCGGAAGGAAATCTCGGGGATTTTGCTGAGTTTCAGAGGAGACACAGCATGCAGACCCCAGTCAGAATGGAGTGGTCGGGCATCTGTACCACTCAGCAGGTCAAGCATAACAACGAATGCCGGGATGTTGGCAGTGTGCTCCTGGCCGTCCTCTTTGAAAATGGTAATATCGCCGTGTGGCAGTTTCAGCTGCCCTTTGTAGGAAAAGAATCCATCTCTTCATGCAACACGATTGAGTCAGGAATCACCTCTCCCAGTGTATTGTTTTGGTGGGAATATGAGCACAATAATCGAAAAATGAGTGGCCTTATTGTGGGGAGTGCTTTTGGACCCATAAAAATTCTTCCTGTCAATCTCAAAGCAGTCAAAGGCTATTTCACTTTAAGGCAGCCTGTTATCTTGTGGAAAGAAATGGACCAGTTACCTGTGCACAGCATCAAATGTGTACCACTTTATCATCCTTACCAGAAGTGTAGTTGCAGCTTAGTAGTGGCTGCAAGAGGCTCTTATGTATTTTGGTGTCTTCTTCTGATCTCCAAAGCAGGGCTGAATGTTCACAATTCCCATGTCACAGGCCTTCACTCACTGCCGATTGTCTCCATGACGGCAGACAAACAGAATGGAACAGTCTACACTTGCTCCAGTGATGGAAAGGTGAGGCAGCTGATTCCCATTTTCACAGATGTTGCATTGAAGTTTGAACACCAGTTGATTAAACTCTCAGATGTGTTTGGCTCAGTGAGGACTCACGGGATAGCAGTGAGCCCCTGCGGCGCGTACCTGGCCATCATTACCACTGAGGGTATGGTCAACGGCCTCCACCCCGTTAACAAAAACTACCAGGTCCAGTTTGTTACTCTCAAAACCTTTGAAGAGGCAGCTGCTCAGCTCCTGGAATCTTCAGTTCAAAACCTTTTTAAGCAGGTAGATTTAATAGACCTAGTACGCTGGAAGATTTTAAAAGATAAACATATCCCTCAATTTTTACAAGAAGCTTTGGAAAAAAAGATTGAAAGCAGTGGAGTCACCTATTTTTGGCGTTTTAAGCTTTTCCTCCTGAGGATTTTATATCAGTCAATGCAGAAAACCCCTTCAGAAGCCTTGTGGAAACCCACCCATGAGGACTCAAAAATCTTACTAGTGGATTCACCTGGGATGGGCAATGCTGACGATGAACAGCAGGAAGAAGGCACTTCTTCCAAACAGGTGGTGAAGCAAGGCCTGCAGGAGAGGAGCAAGGAAGGAGATGTAGAGGAGCCTACTGATGACTCGCTCCCCCCGACTGGAGATGCTGGAGGCCGGGAGCCAATGGAAGAGAAACTCCTGGAAATCCAAGGGAAAATCGAAGCTGTGGAGATGCACTTGACCAGGGAACACATGAAGCGAGTCTTAGGAGAAGTGTATCTGCACACCTGGATCACAGAAAACACTAGCATCCCCACCCGAGGACTTTGTAACTTTTTAATGTCTGATGAAGAGTATGATGACAGAACAGCACGGGTAGGTGTTCATTAACAGAAACTCTGAAATTGTAAAGTCTGCTTTCTTCATGAGAAAGAAATGACCTAAATTGTTTTCCTGAAGATCAGCTTTTGCTTTGACATTTTTTAGGTAATTGATTTACATGAGGTGCAGGGGAATAAATAGGAAATGTGGATTAATGCAGAGGATGCATTCATAGCATACAAAGAATATTTTGATTCTTCTTCACACTGGCCTTAATAGATATGCAGAGTTTGGAGGATGAGCTTTCCAGGCTGGATTAGCTCAAAGAGACTGCATTTAGCTGAGTAATATGTGATGGGCAGTCATGGCCATAGAAATATGGTGCCCATGCTCCCTGCCCTTCCTCTTTTACAAAAGTTTTGTAGGGGAGGGGTGTAGTGACATGTTTTCCATTTGATGGGATTTAAGGATATCTTCACATTTAGTCAAGAAAGACATGTAAAGTAAATGAATCATTACTCGTGTCTCATTTTTACAGAAACTGGGCACAATCTTTATTTTGGTAACAGAACAATCATAGTATTATCCAGAATGTATTCTATAGAATTTAAGTTGCTTAACGGAACACTGGGGTTCCCAGTGCATATTACCATCCTAAGAGTTCTGAGAATTCCTACAGAAAGAAACTGATACCTTCTTGTAGTTCAGTATTACTCAGACTTCCTGATTGCAGAATCTTTCTTACAGCTAATAGCTGCTAAAATCCTGAAGAACTCATGTTCCAGGAAATATACTGTATTCTGAAATACTCAAAACCACAAATATCTGTGTTCCTTTTTACTTCAAAGATTGATACTTATTGACTAAAGTCTTAAAATATTAATTGAAGGCAGTATCTTTGTTCGTAATGTTAAGCCATTCACAATCACTTCTTGCATTTTCTTGTTGGAAAGAATGTATGTTTGTGTACACACATTTGCCTTTGAAATTATTGCTCATAGAATGTTTGCAGTGGTCTTAAGAGTATTAAGATGCACTGTTCATGTAAATGACTTTTCTTCTTTAAAAGTTAAGTTTTGGGGCCGGGCGTGGTGGCTCACGCCTATAATCCCAGCACTTTGGGAGGCTGAGGAGGGTGGATCACAAGGTCAGGAGTTTGAGACCAGCCTGGCCAACATGGTGAAACCCCGTCTCTACTAAAAATAAAAATTAGCCGGGCATAGTGGCGGGTGCCTATAATCCCAGCTACTTGGGAGGCTGAGGCAGGAGAATCGCTTGAACCTGGGAGGCAAAGGTTGCAGTGAGCTGAGATTGTGCCATTGCACAATCGAATAGAGCAAAACCCCATCTCAAAAAAAAAAAAAAAAGTTTTTTTGTTTTTGTTTTATTGTTTTGTGGTTTTTTTGAGAGTCTCGCTCTGTACCCCAGGCTGGAGTGCAGTGGCAGGATCTCGGCTCACTACAAGCTCCACCTCCCGGGTTCACGCCATTCTCCTGCCTCAGCCTCCTGAGTAACTGGGACTACAGGCGCCCGCCACCACGCCTGGCTAATTTTTTGTAATTTTTTTTTTAATAGAGACAGAGTTTCACCGTGTTAGCCAGGATGGTCTCGATCTGACTTTGTGATCTGCCCGCCTCTGCCTCCCAAAGTGCTAGGATTACAGGCATGAGCCACCGCGCCTGGCCAAAAAAACTTAATTTTTAAACGTTGTTTCATTGTGTTCCAAATTGTCTAGAAGAGTATTCTGGTTATCACAGTGCCATGGGACCTAGTTAGGTTTATTATAAGAGTCAGTGAAAAATTAGCAAAAACATGTTAGAAAGTACTAGAGGTTGGGTTTGTAATGATTTAGAATAGTTGTCCAGGTACTCCATGAGCCTGGGAAGCTACATTTAGTATGGTGATGTGATTCCAACAGAGCCAGTTTAAAAACCAGAAGATTACACACCCATCCCTGTCTATAGCAACTGAGTTTATTGAAGACCATGCATTCCTGTCTTAAAAATCCAACTGTATGCATACAATGAAGATTTTTTAAACCCAGGATGTTGATTTATTAGTAGTTATAAATTATTTTGGAGATTATCAGCCTAGTATGCTGGTACAGTTAAACTAGCACTTTTAAACCTTTTTTCATTATCACTTCCCCCAGAGCATTTGTAGACTTTTTTACGGAATTGCCTCTGCCCATGAAGTTTTAATACCACAGATGTATATTGTGTGTCCATTTATGTACTGTGTGTATATCTTTGCTTTATATGTAAAAAGAGTAAGAACTTTTTGTCCCCCAAGAACTAATATTTACTACTTTGGAAGGACTGTCACTCCCATTGAGAATGTGTGAGTCAGAATAATACAGTTAAGAATTGAGCTTGCCAAGGTCAAGGCTACTGAGAACAAAATAGCAGTCTTTCCTTATGTAAAATTGAGGTATATCTGGGCTGGGTGCAATGGTCATGCCTGTGACCTCAGCACTTTGGGGGGCCAGGGTGTGAGGATGACTTGAGCGCAGGAGTTCAAGGCTAGCCTGGGCAACATAGCGAGACCCTGTCTCTACATAAAGGGAAGGAAAAAAAAAAATTATCCTGGTGTGGTGGCACAAGCCTGTAGTCCTAGCTACTTGGAAGGCTGAAGGGGGTGCCATGTTCACACCACTGCACTCTAGCCACGGCAACAGCGAGACCTTGTCTTAAAAAGAAAATAGAGGTGCATCTGTATGGGAGGAATTCTGAGTAGTTTTTGTCACTGTATTATTATCAGGATGTTTGGCCTGTCTAGAAAAGCAGAGTGAGGCTGGGCGCAGTGGCTCACGCCTGTAATCCCAACACTTTAGGAGGCCGAGGCGGGCGGATCACGAGGTCAGGAGATCGAGCCCATCCTGGCTAACACGGTGAAACCCCTTCTCTACTAAAACTACAAAAAAGTAGCCAGACCCTGTAGTCCCAGCTACTCGGGAGGCTGAGGCAGGAGAATGGCATGAACCCGGGAGGTGGAGCTGGCAGTGAGCCAAGATCATGCCACTGCACTCCAGCCTGGGTGACAGAGCGAGACTCTGTCTCAAAAAAAAAAAAAAAAAAGGGAAAAACAGAGTGAGTTTGGTCATCCTTGCTGTAAGGGACCATATGTTAGAATTCTTAAGACTGAAAAGAGAAAACGCCAAAAAATAATGGAATTTAAATTTGTAGAGTATATGCAGAAGAGATGATACTGGGTTTACCAACTTCTGAGCTAGTAAGACATCCTTTGAAACTTAAGTGAACTAATTTTAGTGAATTAATCCAAAATTTTGTGGATTCATTCATAAGAAGCAGAAATGGATTCAGAACTGGAAGGGCACTATCACTAGTAAGAGAAGACAACTCTTGAGGGTTGTGTATCCCAGCCTCCAAATTACATATCCAGTGAAGTTAAAAAAAAAAAAAAAAATGAACTGGATTCAAGTTTTTGTCAGACTTTTATATTTAAACAGTATAATCTTTTTTTTTTTTTTTTCTTGAGATGCAGTCTCACTCTGTCACCCAGGCTAATGTGCAGTGGCGCAACCTCGGCTCACTGCAACCTTCGCTCACGGGCTCAGGCAGATCCTTCTGCCTCAACCTCCTGAGTAGCTGGGATTACAGGTGTGCACCACCACGCCCAGCTAATTTTTCTATTTTTAGTAGACACGGGGTTTCACCATGTTGGCCACCTGGTCTCGAACTCCTGATCTCAAGTGATCCACCCACCTTGGCCTCACAAAGTGAAGGGATTACAGGCATGAGCCACTGTGCCCAGCCAAGAGTGTTATCTTAATAAAGCACAGAAAAGCAAAACTGAAGCAAAGAAAGGCCTAGAGTCTGCTGTTACCTCTCTCACTCCCAGCTTCTTGCTCCTATAGAAGGTCTTGCCATGCCTCTGCAGTGGGGTCAGCTTGTCTTAGATTGCAGTCCACTGGACTGTGTTGGCCATGGGTCTTTGGGCCATCAGAAGGGGAAATTATTTTTTAATCCTGATGATCTTTTTACTTTGTAAGCCTTTCTTTTAAAATAGGCATTTGTACAGTTCTACAAAGAGAGCAGTATTCCACATAATATTTTGCCTATAGACATTATGCTTTTTCTTCTTAAAGTCAAAACGTTATAAATAATAGCCAAATACTTTGTCTTCTAATAGAACTCTGAAATCCTTGTCTCAGAAGCAACTAAAACAAGGCAAGTAATAAGATTTTGGTTTTCAGAACAGTTTTCTCCTTAGTGGTTATACCCTGTTGCCACAGAGTACCTGAATAAATTTATTTTATTTAGCTAGTTGACACAGGTTGAAACTCTAGTTCTTTTATTTTCCAGACAGTATAATCAGCCTATTTGGCAATGCAGATCCCATCTTTTGTGAAATACTGCTCTTTGCTCTTTTCTTTTTGTTTATTATTTTTTAATTTTCCCTTTGTGTTTGTTGGCTTTTTCTTCAGGAAATCCTGCACTTACACTAAACTTTGCTGACTACTTTGTCTTACTAGGTGCTGATTGGACATATCTCAAAGAAGATGAACAAACAGACTTTCCCTGAGCACTGTAGTTTGTGTAAAGAGATCTTGCCATTCACAGATCGCAAACAGGCAGTCTGTTCCAATGGCCACATTTGGCTCCGGTAAGCCATTTTAAAAGTTCCTACTTCTGCTCATTTTTCAGTTTTGTGTAGCACAAACTACTGTATGTGACAGAACAGCAACTTTATGCCAGTTATCTGTTGCCCTTGCCAATTTGTTGGAGAAAAGCTGCTATTACAAAGCCTGATGTCGACTTTTTTCATCAGTATCACTCAAGCAAGTTGGCCTTTAAAGACAGTTTTTTACTGCTTAATATATAGTTTTCTTATTTGTTCAATTTCATAATTGAACAAATTATGCCTCTTCTTAGCCTCATTCTAAGATCTTGGTGTGTCCTCATGTTACTGGACCTGTGGGCTGCATTTGACACAATTACTCCCTCCTTGAAGCACTTTCATCACCTGCCTTCTGGGACACAGCAACCCTGGTTTTCTTCCTGTCTCTGACTCTTCATTCTCAGTTGACTTTGCTGATGGGCACCTCACCTGTCTGTCTTTTGCCTGTTTTTGTTCTCTTTGCACTTTCCCAGGGCGGTTGCTTATCATCTGCACAATGATGATTTAAACTTAGAGCTTTTGCCTGTATCTCTCCCCCTAAGTCTAGGCTTAAGTATCTAACTGCCTGCTCAGTACCTCTATTTGGATGTTTAATAGGCGTTTCAAATTGGAATCCAACCTTTTGTTACTACCTCTGCAGCCCTGGTCCAAAACACCATCATCTCTTGCCCAGATTATTATACCTGTAGTTACTTTCTATCTAGTCTTCCCGCTTCCATCCTTGACCCTCCAGTCTGTTCTCATTACAGTCGGGATAGTGATTGTGTCAAAATTTTGTCACTGGCTACTTGTTTCTGATGAGTAAAACTAAAACCCTCTCAGGGATCCATAAGAGGCCACACAGCCTGAGGCCCCTTCTTCCCTTTGTCCTCCTGCTGACCTCGTCTGCTGTATTTCTCCATCTTGTTTGCTTCACTCCAGGCAGACTGGCTTCATTCCTCAGGTACGTGAGGCATCCCTCCGCCTCAGGACATCTACACTGGCTGATTCCTCTACCCAGGATGTTCTTGCATCAGATGTCCACATGGCTTCCTCTAGTGTCCCTTTACCAGTTAGGCCTTCCTGGCTACCATTCCTAAAATTGTAACACCGCACCGACATACCTTCCCCTCCCAATGTTTTACATCCTCCTTCCTTGCTTTATTATTTTCCTCTTTAATAATTATCACTATTTAATATATTTTTTCCTTGTCCTTCCTCTAGAAAAAGAAAGCTCTGTGAAGACAGGAACTTTTGTGTTTTGTTCACAGCTATTTCTAGAACAATGCCTAGTGCATGGTGGGCACTAAATTTTTTAATTTTTAATTTAAATTTAAATTTAATTTGATTTTATTTTAGAGACAGGGTCTTTCTGTGTCGCCCAGGCTGGAGTGCAGTGGTGTAATCTTGGCTCACTGCGACCTTTGCCTCCTGGGTTCAACCAATTCTCCCACCTCAGTCTCCCCGGTAGCTGGAACTACAGGCATGTACCGCCACGCCTGGCTAATTATTTTTTGTATTTTTGGTAGAGACGGGGTTTCACCGTGTTGACCAGGCTGGTCTTGAACTCCTGGGCTCAAGTGATCCACCTACCTTGGCCTCCCAAAGTGCTGGAACTACAGGCGTGAGCCACTGCACCCAGCCAAATTTTTAAAAAGATTGTGCTACACATACCATATTAACTCACCAGTTCTGTTATCAAAATGTATGGACATTTTTCTACATCAGTACAAAGATAACATTCTTAATGGCTATAGAGGTTTCCATTGTACAGATGTTTCATAGTTTACCCCCTTATTGATAATTTGTTCTTTTTCCAATTTGTATTGCATTCCTACAGTTTATTTATTTATTTATTTATTTATTTATTTTGGAGATGGAGAGATGAAGTCTCACTATGTTGCCCATGGTGGACTCAAACTCCTGGGCTCCAGTGATCCTCCTGCCTCAGCCTCCTGAGTAGCCAGGACTATGGGCATGTACCACCACGCCTGGCTCCTACACTTTTTCTAATTTGACCATTCAGACTTCTTAAAAGGGAAGAATAAGAAATAAGCTTGTAGTGTATTTTAGGTTAGTAATAAAAATAAAAACATTTATTGAGCACTATTAATATGCCAGGCACAGTCTAAGCTGTACACATGTATTAAGTTACTATATTATGCTGGTTGTGAAGATAAGTTGGTAGGAGTACAGGCATGTGCCATTGCACCTGGCTTTCTGTTAGTTAAGATTGGGTATAATCACTGTCTTTAAGACTCTGGCAGTACATTGGGGAAAACCCTGACGAATATTGAAGGCAAAATTAATGGTGCAAAAAGAGACAGGACACTAACAAATGTTCACAGGTTCAATTCCACCCAAAGATTATCATTGAGCCTCTACCAGGGCCAGGCAAATAAGGACAGGTGGAATGTATTTTCACAGCAACCATGCATGGGGAGCGTCAGGATTACTTTTGTTTTTACAGATGAGGAGATTGGGGCCTGGGGAAGTTCAATAATTTGCCTAAGTCACAATGGTGGTTTGTGGCATAGCTCAGAACCTGACATTCTGGCTCCAGAAGCCACATGTGTAAACATTACACATTAATGTCTCCTAGATGGGTTCTTTCAGGAAAATTGTTTTCATTTTTACTGACTAAAGTTACGGCTGAAATACCTCAGTATGATTTCTGTCGGTGAGAACCAGTGCTTGCTGTCACTCAGATGTAATCTTTCTTCCTAGATATCCATGTCTTTACTCAAGGTATACCTGCTTGGAGTCCCTTCCCTTAACCTCCTCCTTTGCATTTTCTGCTCCTTAGTTGCTCACCTGAAAATCGTTATCTTTTGGGAAACCTTCCCTGCAACCCAGATGTACTCTTTCCATCTCATTGCATCCCACCTGTCCTTATTTGCCTGGCGCTGGTAGATAGTCAATGATAATCCTTGGATGGAATTGAACCTGTGAACATTGGTTAGTGTCCTGTCGTTTTTTTGCACCATTAATTTTGCCTTCGATATTCTTCAGGGTTTTCCCCAATGTACTGTCAGAGTCTTAAAGACAGTGATTATACCTAATCTTAACTAATAGAAAGCTGGGCACAGTGGCACATGCCTGTAATCCCAGCTACTTGGGAGGCTTAGGCAGAGGATCACTTGAGCCCAGGAGTTCAAGGTCAGGCTGGGCAACGTAACGAGACCCTGTCTAGAAACAACAGCAACAACAAAAAAACCTAACGACTAATTCTCAATATAATACATGATCAGTTTTTAAAAAGCATATCAAGAATTTAAAGTGCAGTCAGGTATGGACAGACTAAATTCTTTTCTGATGCTCAAACAGGAAAAAAAGCTGCAATCTACCTGGATTAGAACCTGTATGTCTCTTTGCTAAGCATGGAGCATAAGTTTGGCCAGCTTTGGTGCACAGGGGTACATTGTTGCATGAATGTATGAGTATCATGCTTTCACTTGGTTAATGTGTAGTTTTATGATAACTCTCTGTGATGGAGAAACACCAGTTTCTGAGCGTTAGTAGAGGAAACCCTCTCCCTTGCCAATACAGTCTGTCTTCTTTCAGGTGCTTCTTAACCTACCAGTCCTGCCAGAGTTTGATATATAGAAGGTGTTTGCTCCATGACAGCATTGCCCGGCATCCAGCTCCAGAAGGTGAATGCTTTCCCTTACTTGGGAGGGTGGGTGGGTGGAGCATGCTGGCAGCGGGCCAGCGCCCCAGAATAACAGTTTAAGTCACACTCTACATGTCTTGGTGTTGTGCTGTCGGGGATGGGGGGTGGGGAGCAGGCTCCTGCTGCTCTTTACAGTGTTATGAAGCCAGTTAAACTAAAACATGGCCATTGGAATATGTCATATTAAAGTGCATACTGCATTTAGTATGTGAGTTAAGTGTGTCTGCAGTTGCTGTTCTGTCACTGCAAACAAATTACTCGTGCCAAAAAATGTCAGAGTTTGTTTCAGTAGATGACATAGATTATATTTGAATGTACACTCTGTAGATGATACTGTATACGAAGACAACATTATTTAACCAGTAATAGGATATTCTCTTGGAGTCGTTCTTCCAGTAGCCATGATGGGTTTTTCCTGGTTGGTCTATGTGCTCTTTCCTGATAGCTCTAATGTCGTCCATTTCTGGAGATAACTACCTGGAAATAAGATTGTAGAGTGGTCAGGAATTAGTGATTTAATGATGCCAGTGTCAGATTTTGTCCTGACATTAATAATGCACTCTAACCAAGTGAGCTAACTAGATACAGAATATACAATTATATATGCATTTTGGGGGGAATATTCTGTTCTCAGCTGAAATAGCATTCTGTATAAAACTACATACATTCTTGAGTTTTGCTCTAAACTGGCAGAAGCTCTGTAATTCTCATAAGTAGGTATATTGATACCTTGTGTTCTGTTGTAGCTTTTTATTAGGGAAACTACAATCATACACAAAAGGAAAGAGAAGAGTATAATAGACCCCTGTGTGCCCATCACTTTAGAAATTACCGACTCATGGCCTTTTCTGTTTCATGTGTAGTTCCCTCACCCACCTCCCTCCTGATGGATTATTTTGAAACACATTTTTGGGCACTTTTAAATTTTTACTGCAATTGATAATTGATACACTGCCTCGGCAGGAAATCTGGGAGAGATTGAAACTTTAAAAATCATGCCCATTGACTTTGAGTCTAGCCATGTATGGCTTTTGGGAAGAATGAGAAGCTACGGGCTCTAAAAAAGCATTGGAGTAGAGCTTTTCATAGATGAAAGAGGAGGGGCATTTGACCAGTGTTGCCACATTTTTATTTCTCAAGAGCATAGCATTTTCCTATTACTGTAATTTTATGAGAGAATATTTTAACATTAACAGTGTATGAAGAACACATTCTCGGAATACAGTCCTTTCTTTAAATTGAATAAATTTAGCTTTATGAAACATTCATTACCCTTATTTTCCTGTGTCATCACACTTTGTGAACCACAAGTTTAGTCCAGCCTCACTTGGAATGTTGGAAACCGAAGCCCAAAGAAGTGAAGTGGTTTGTCTAGGGATGTGTAGCTGGTTCATTGCAAAATTGGGACCAGAATGCCCATCTCTCAATGCTACAGTCCGGTGTTCATCCCTTCTGACTGCCTTTTCCGAAGCTAATAGTTGATATTACTTGTCTTCCTTTTGCAGATCCTGACTGGATTAAGAGGTTACTGCAAAGCCCCTGCCCTTTCTGTGATTCTCCTGTCTTCTAAATAATCAGTGACAGGAACATGGAAGGGCTGATGAACTCTGCCATAGAAAACTTCCTCCAGCCTGAAGAGAAGGATGTACTGGAGGAAGCCTGACCCTCAAGAGTGGAGAGAAGTCCTTGGTGATTGTAAAGAGGGCCCCTGGAGCTCATTTCTGAAGGGCACTCTCCATCTCCAGGGACTAACGGATGTCCTTTGAAATGGCTGGACTTAGAGAGTTGGAGTCGTTTTGAGATGAGCATTAGCCCCGGCTTTGTAACCAATGAGGAACACTTAAGTATCTTGACAGAAGCAATTTGAACACAATGTCCTGTAATTTCTAGGAACAGAATGGTCTTTTCTAGAGAACTTGGATAAGGACCTTGCTGGGTTGAGTTAGGTTTTAATCCTTGCTTTGGTCTGGAACTGCCTTCTGGCTCCAGAACTTAAATTGCTTGGTCCGTGGCATCTGATGTACCAACAGAGATTAAAAATGTGTAAAGCAACACATGGGCTGATGTTTTGTTCTCAGAAAATAGCTGCTGGTCTGCATCCCTCCATTCTTGTTTTTTATGCATATGGAAAACATTTTCCTAAAACTATATTCTCAAGTTGAAGCCAAGACTAAAATTTAATGTGTCAAATGATCTGGTAACTATTATAATGAGTAATTGTGACTTTTTTTCATTCTCTCCCGTGTCATCAGATTTCCTGACCGAACTCCTTAATCTGTATAAAGATGTCAAATACTGTAGTTTACCCACGCCACAGCCCTGCTTCAGACTTCACTGTGGTAGCCTAGATGAGCTATTTGTACACAGAGGGAAAAAAAGATATTTTCCTCTTTTAGTAATAAAACGTTTACTATTTTTAATGTTGACATTTCCAGATGTTTCGTTGAGTATCCAGGGGTCTGTCTGGAGACTTCTAGAGAGGGACAGCTCAGAAGTGGGGCCCTTGAGCTCGGGTGCTGTAAGCTTGTGCAATTCAGTTGAACAGAGCCTGGCAGTGTCTCTCCTCTGGACACAGCCCCTTGATGTTTGGAATCCAGGTTCTGCCCCCACCCCTACCCACCCAGTGGTCTGTTAAGATGTCCCACATGGGGCCGGGTATGGTGGCTCACGCCTGTAATCCCAGCACGTTGGGAGACCAAGGCAGGGAGATCACAAGGTCAGGAGTTCAAGACCAGCCTGACCAACATGGTGAAAGCCTGTGTCTACTAAAAATACAAAAATTAGCCAGGCGTGGTGGTGCGCACCTGTAATCCCAGCACTTTGGTAGGCCGAGGCAGATGGGTCACTTGAGGCCAGGAGTTCAAGACCAGCCTGGGCAATATGGTAAGACCCCGTCTACTAAAAATACAAAAGTTAGCCTGGCATGGTGGCGCATGCTTGTAATCCCAGCTACTCAGGAGACTGAGGCAGAAGCTGCAGTCAGCAGAGATGGTACTTAGATGATAACCATAGCGGCAACCTCGCCCCTCCAACCCCCATTGATAGGTGGTGAGCCCTTGGGGGCACTTCTAAACAATCTGCTCGGAAATGTCTTCTATTTCCTATTCAAATTGCTGTTTTGTCTCCTATGTTTAATCATGTATTTGCTATTCTGCATATTTTTCTCATTTTGGTGGTAATTTCAAGAAGAGTGTTTATCCACTATTGATTTTCAAGAAAGAAACCAAGCACCATTGAAATCATGAGAAACAGAATTCAGAGCATTGTGTGGTTGAAGTCATTTGTGTCTGCAGCTGTTTTTTCCACTTTACAATAAATAAGTAAAAATTAAGATGTCAAAAAATTATTGCAGTTTTAATCATTATGGCATATTCCACCCCCGCCACCCACACTAGAATCAGTGGAGATTTGTTCTTACTGGGAATTTTGGGCTGCTGCCATTTAAAACTTAGGTTTTTATTTAAAGCAGTTGTGTATTTTTGAGAAAATTTATTGAGAGTAACTAGAGAGGATCTCCCAATTTTTTTTGTATGTCTCTATAGGAGTAAACATGGCAACAGTTTTTCTAGAACGTGGACTCACTGCAGGGACTGGACCCAGTGGAATTAAGACCCTAAAATCGAGCCACCACTTGCCTGCCCCAAGTTTCCAAACACCCAGTTAGAAGGCCTTTCCCTGCCCTTGTCCCTGTCCCACACCCATGAAGGTTAAGCTACAGAGCTGGGGGAAACAGGAGATTTTGAGTTAATGGCAGCCTCACAAATAGTGCTTCTGAATTTCTCTGAGAATCAGCATACTTCATGAGTGTGTTGCTTGGTGCACCTTGGAAAAGTGAGAATGGCACCAGAAGTTTTTAATTGCCTCTTGCAGTTCAAACTTAGATACCTATACCTCTGTACCTTCCTAAAATTTGCCTGATCTTATTTGGTAGATTTCAAGTTGCTTTCAGCTGTGACCATAATAACTGAGGAACTGGAGAAATAGTGGAAGTGCTATTGCCGCACTGCATTTAAAGTACAGGAGCAAAGATTCTATACAATTAGACCCTTTAAGCTACAACATGGTTGCATTTTGGGAGTCTGATATCCACATATGTATCACATTTTCTCTGCCTGGGGTTAATTTGTTCCCATTATTCTAGATAAGAAATTGATAGCTTGTTATGCTTGATATTCATTCTGAAATCCTTATGTGTCCACCAGGCAGACTTCAAGCAATCTCTACCTACTATTATATCTGCCAAAACTACCAATTATTTTTCAATGTCAGAAGTTATTAGAGCCACTGGCAAAGCTCATGGTTGAACGTGACATTTTTCTGCTTTTCCAAGAAGTTTCTGAGAATGTTAATGTTGAAGTATGTAGGCTGGACCTATCAGCAAGTTTAACACATTAATTAGGTGAAAAGACTATTAAAAGGCAATAATTAAATATTTCAATTATTTTGTAATTATAATGGTATCAAATAAGATGCAAAAGCAGTTGATGCTTATTGGTGCTTGTTAAGAGAATGACAATACTGGTTCTGTGAGCAAATTTCCCCTGCAGCAGTTACACTGCCTCAGAGTTGGGTGCATGACTGCAATTCCTGGAATGGAACCAGGAATTAGGGTCACTGGTTGATTGGCACAGGATCTTTCCATCCTTTCTGCTCCTGACCTCTCTCTCTGTTGCCTTTCCTTCCCCCAGATGCCCTCTTGGTTTCCATTCCTTTAGTTCTCTCTGCTTTAGAACACAGTCAGAGCTAACCGATTACATGTTGGAAAGAAAAATGGATTAATGGTCAAATTTCTAAAAGCTCCTGTGTAGTGGGTCTCACTTTCTAGAAGAAACTATTGGTAATATTTCTTTCTAAAGGTAATAGTATTATTTATATCTGGTTTTCTTCAAAACTTAATGATCATTTCCTTGTCAGGGTGCTCAGTAGCCCTTGGTTTGACTTCAGGCTAAGGGATGTGAAATTTTAGCTCCTTCCCACCACCTGTTACCCCTCGCTCCCACCCCCAGCCAATCTTCTTCTTCGTAAGCAAAAATTATGCTTAAGATAAGCTGAATGGGTTATATTCTAAGTAAGTGCAGACAGCAAATAGGCAGACAAATACAGGAATGTCTTTACAATTAGCCCACCACGGACTGTTCTGAGTCTCTGCATGGTTTCCATAATTCATTATGATGTATCTTTATGTTCTTTCACTGCTCTTCTGTGCACTGGAGTTTAGCAATTCAGTGAGACTGGGGAGTGTCTCAAGAATGGAACCTTTGCCCTCAAGGTTGGGTCATCAAAAATCCCTCTAAAGGATCTAACTGATGAATTGTTTTTATTTTCGGCGTTAGTGCAAGTATCAACTGGCAGCTTCAAACAGCTTTAGACTATGTCTCAGGTCTCTCATAGTTATACTTAGAACTGTTCTTTCTTGAAGCTCAAAGAGGTTTTTGGAGTAAAGATCTGCTGTTCAACCTCGTATAGAGCATGTGAAATGGAATTCAGCCAAACTCCAAGAATATCGAGTTGCTTCTACTTACCTAAAGTAGTACAGAATCACTATCCTGATGAGAAGTGGGGTTTTTCAGAAGATTGTAAACTCATTTCCATGGTACAGGTAGAAATCATTATCAGGACTTGTTAGCCAGTTCATATCTCATTGATACGATGCAGCCTGCCATCTGCATAGATGGTTTAAGATGGTGCTGTTTTTGAAAACTTGCTGTGGAAATAAATTTGACAGAGGAATAGTTATTTGCAAAGCTGTCCTAGAAAGAGGTTAACTCTTCTGGTATATGGATATTTCTCCTCCAACACCTTTAATTAGGTGGTTCAGCTTATCTTGTATTTTCTGAGTCATAACTGTACTGTAGGGCCAAGACCTACTATAAAATCTGGCGTCCTTATCAGAGAGTTGTTTAGATCAATATTATATGCTTTGCCAACATAATCTAAGAAGGTATTCATTCTTTCTGGATTTGAGAAGAGTTGACAAAAGTGTAAGATTATATTCTCATGCTGAAATAAGATATAGGCTAAGTGAAATACTGTAAATGGGTTGGGTAGAATTACACTTTAGAGCTCTAAATATTATGCTTATTTTTAAAGTAAAAAGTTGCCTCACTGCCATAAAATCCTGTTACTTCCATTAAAAAAAATCCTGTAAAATGGTCAAACTGGACAATGTAAGAGATAATGATGGCTTTGAGGCATTTCATACTTTATCGGTTTACATTTGGCTAACAGACTGGTAGGTAAGGTTTAGGGTTCTCTCCACTAATGGAAAATTAAATGCAAAATGTCCTAAGAATTATGTTGTTTTCAAGGCTTTGACTCAGATTTGTACTTTGATGTATGAAAGTGAATATCAAACTTGTTTATACAGAAAAGACTATATAGAAAAATAAATCCATGTTGTGTATAGTGATACATGTTTTATGTTTACCCAATGCCTGTACTACATCTTGTGCTTGGCTTTGAATTATATATGTGTTTACATATGACTTTTTTTTTTTTAAATAAAAAGAACAGTCATCTAAAAACGTAAGGTTTTGGAAAGGAGATGCTTTTTCAATTCTTACCATTAGGTGGAATGTTTTATAGAATTTTGGTGTTAAAAAAAAATTTAGTAACAATGCATTTTGCTTGGAATACTCCCCAATCCAGAAAAGTTGGTGACTTCTCTCCATTGTATATATGTACATAGTTTTCATTATTAGATTGTAAGCTCCTCAAGGGCAGGAATTGTTTTATCTTTGTTGTTCCTGCAGCACCTAATGTAAAGTGCCTTGCACGGGGTAGGTGCTCATGACGTGTAGAATGAGTGAGTCACTTCCTGCCTCATAAATGTGGTTCACTTCCCCTGTGTTCAACACTACAAAGTTACTCACGCCAGAAGAGGGCAGAGTTCTTTCTTGGGTTTGAACTGGCTTTTTTGGGTTGAATCAGACCATTCCACATCCTTAGCACTACTTAACCTTCTTTTCCTGAAGACTACATACCAGTGTCCTGCGTTTTTAATCTAATATTACAGCTGAGGTTTCTAGGAAAATTTTGAAGTGGAGAAGATTATGGAGAAAATGAAATGGAGATTTGGGGAGGGTGGTTTGTCAGTATATTGCCCTGCGGGGTAATCGTATTTTAGTTATTACTTGTTAAAAGGGTAACAGAACCTCTGTTTCTTTACCAAGTCGCTGGTTGGCCATTTCTCCAATTAAGAACTACCATTGGTTTTAGCTCTTTCTCATTTTGAATTCCCTTCAATTGCTTCCATGATTCTAGAACTTAGAGTCTAATACAGTTGCTGTGAATATTTAGTGCTGTACATAAAGGCAGTTTTGTAAATGTGAAAACCTCGAATACGCTGTGGTTTGTATACAGAGCCATTCGTAGTGTTATTTTGGCCACTTTTTTATTCAAAATAAATAATTATTTGTATACTGTGTGTCTGTTTTATGGAGTTCCCACCGTTTATAGCAAACCTTGGAAACCTCTTAAAGCCTGAGCACCCCCAGCAAAGTTAAGTAATGCCCAGGCATGGGCAGACAAGAGGGAAAGAGCTCTGTGAGGGAAATGTTAGGGAACTGGCCACTAGCTACTACCTCAGAACCAAGTCAGTAAGTCTTAGGTGGTTTATTCCAGAAAGAGGAGGAGGAATGTAAGGGGAAGTAACAGAGGTTCAGTAGTATGTTAGGCCACATGTTCTTGACAATATCAATTAAATAGTATTTGGTGAGGAAAGTGACCCTGAAAAATATGATCTCTATAAGCATTATGTATTTGTGAAAAGATGAGTATATACCAGCATTTTTTGCAGCTAGTCATCTGTGCTTATGGTAGAGGCAGTGTCTTATCAATGGGTTCATCCATGTGCATCAGAACGACTTGGAGGATTTGTTAAAACACTGGGTAGGGTGAACCCCACCTCCAGAATTTCTGATTCAGTAGATTTGGGATAGAGCCTGAGAACTGCTATTTCTAATGCATTCCTGGTTGGTGTTCACCGCTGATCTGGGATCTGTGTTTTGAGTACTGTTGGTCCACAAATGAACTAAAACACTGTTCCCTGCCTTGCTTCTGTGGTGCCCACCAACAGTTCACATGGATTATTGGTTTGTACAAATTGTCAGTCTTACCTGAGATTCTCAGCATCACTACACCCGTTACTTTTAACTTTATTAAGACAAGATTTTTAATTTTAGCCTTTCCTAAGGAGGACAACATGTAGTAGACCACTGTAGTGAATCCTTTCTCTCATAAGTCTGGCTAATTTCACTCTTCCTCTAAAACTCCTTCAGATGAAATGAAGCTAGTCCTCCCATCCATTGGTGTATTTGAGCTTAATTCAGCCCATCACTTGAAGTTCACTGAATAAGAAACTTCAAAAAAGGCCAGAGTATTTGTGCTACTCCTATTTTGAGATAATTTAAATGAAATACTGATTGCAGGGATTTCAGCAGTGATAAATTTACAATTTAGACACATGTTCCTGCTGAGAACAATCAGAAAAGCTAGACAAAAATGTTTAAATACACATATGAAAGTGTTGGAGACTGAACCAGGCAGGAATTACAAGGCGAATATCTGGGAGAAGGAGGAGTCTCAGAGAGGCAAACCCAGCATCTAAGGTAGGTTTATTCTCTTAAATGAGTCTGCCAGTTCCAGAAGAAAGAGATGAGAGGCCAAAAAGATTAGCAGAGATTTTTGCATTGTTGCACAACAATAACAGAAATCGGACAGCATTGTCCACCAAGAAAGCGGGTATCCTGCTAATAAACCTCCACTTTTAGGATTGGGAATCCAAAAGAGCACACCTTATGAGAAAAGGTGAACTGCAAACAGACAGGTTTCCACAGAAACTGAAGCCCAGCTTCACATCATTTCAATACTTGAAGTTGGGTTAAAGTGATCTAGGTTGGTCAGAGCTGCTCATTGTCTTCTTCTGAAGGAAGAGGCTATCCCTAGGCCTCAAATCACAATGTTTGGCATTCAATCAATAATAACCAGCCCCAAACAGTAATAATGAGGCACACAAGACTATAAGACAACATGCTTTTCTTAAAACAGAGAAAAATAGACTGACAGGTTATCCAAATTATGTTGTTGTCATACATAAACTTTAATCATGTTTAATATTATCAGAGAAATAAAAGATAAGTTTGAGAATGTTTACATTTGTACAGGGCTACAAAAGAAGCAGCATCACAGGCCACACATGGCCCACAAAGCCTACAATATTCACTATCTGGGCTTTTACAGAAAAAGCAAGAAGAAAATATCCAGAATGATGTAGGAAGAGAAAAACAAAATCCCCAAATGCAGGAAAAAGCATTAGAGATATGATGGGAGGATATAAGCAACATAAATGTAATAAGAATCCCAGAAGGGAAGGAGAAAGAAAATGGGGCAAAAGACATATTTGAAGAAATAATGACTTAGAATTTTCCAAAACATAACTAAAAAAATTCATGAAGTCCTATAAACACCAAACAGGACAAGGAAAATGAAAAGCATATCTAATCTATCATAGTAAAACTGCTAAAAATCAAAAACAAGAAAAGCTTTAACTAAGTAACCAAGGACAAAAGACAAGTCACCTTAAAAGGAGCATCAGTAAGACATGACAGCTTACTTCTCAGTGGAAATCATGAATGTGAGAAGACAATGGAAAGGTGTCTTCAACATGCTGAAAGAAAATACCAACCTAGAATTCTGAACTCAGCAAAAATATCCTGTCATAATGAAAGGGAAGACATTTTAACACAAAGATGAAAAATAATTGATTACAAACAAGCCATCGTTAAAAGGAATTCTAAAGGATTATTAGATAAGAGGAAATCCAGAGAAGCAGCAAATAAGAGCATGAAAAATGGAAAATAGATGGGCAAAAATGATGACAATATAAAGCAAATAGGATGTTGTAAAAGTTGTTAGAATCAAAATGGGTTCACTAATATTAAAACATACAAAAAACCCAACAGTACCCTGACAAATAGAGCCAGGGAAGGGTCATAAAGACAGGATTCTCATTCTTGTATGCCTGATAACAAAAAGTATCATAAAATACTCTGCAGAAACGACAACCTTGCACAAACTCCATTGCAACATTATACAAAAAAAAAAAACAAAAAAACTTATTCAAAGATATCTGCCCAGCAACTGCCTATCCAACCTCAGACTTGCATCACACTTATTATTGACCTTTGTAGCCAAGGATACTTCTTTCAAAACAATTATGTAATCCTCATTTTTCCTTAAAAATCTTTGTCTTCCTTTACCTCCCTGAAAACACACACAGTTTACTATGGTACATGTATCCCCATTGCAATGCTCTATTCCCAAATATTTTTCTTTCTAGAAAGCCTATGTCTTATTTATGCTGACATATGTGGTGTCAGAAGTGAGACCCAAAAAAAGACCACTATCAGATCAGTGATTACTGGAACCGGTGTGCAGTACTCATGTGAGCCTTCTGTACTCTCTGCTTCTGCAGCTCACCTTTTCTGCCCTGGTGAGTCTTTCCTCAGGCTGAGCCTCCCACTTTTTGGCAGAGGCTTTTAAAATATGATTTGGGGCCGGGCGCGGTGGCTCACGCCTGTAATCCCAGCACTTTGGGAGGCTGAGGCGGGCGGATCACGAGGTCAGGAGATCAAGACCATCCTGGCGAACACAGTGAAACCACGTCTCTACTAAAAATACAAAAAAATTAGCTGGGCATGGTGGCGGGCGCCTGTAGTCCCAGCTTCTAGGGAGGCTGAGGCAGGAGAATGGCGTGAACCCGGGAGGCGGCGGAGCTTGCAGTGAGCTGAGATCGCGCCACTGCACTCCAACCTGGGCAACAGAATGAGACTCCGTCTCAAAAAAATAAAACAAAAAAAAACCCAACAAAATAAATAAATAAATAAAATATGATTTTGGATCTTGTTTAGATAAGGTTACCTTAATAAAGGACCATACATCTCCTCCTTAGATGATAAAAGACCTTTTGTCTTCTGGCAAGCCCTTTTTGGTATAAAGACAAGTGCCTCTCTGAACACTGAGCTTTGGGTACCCAACTCTATATTCTGCAGAATTTACATTCTGTCTGTGAGGTATGTCTTTTCTGGTGAATATATTTTTAGTGTGGTCTGTGTACCTATTTTAACGTTTTGTTTGATCTGAATGCCTGGGTTAAAATTTTTGTGAACACTCTTGTCTTGGTCTCTTTTGATTTGGTTTAACTCTTTTCCCTTGCTTGTTTCTGAAAATCTTCTGAGAGCCAAAATAAATTTCTAAATGGTAGGTATGGGATAGCTCATTAAAAACCACTAGGGAAGGCTGGGTGTGGCAGCTCACACCTGTAATCCCAGCACTTTGGGAGGCAGAGGCATGCAGATCATGAGGCCAGGAGATTGAGACCATCCTGGCCAACATGGTAAAACACCATCTCTACTAAAAATATAAAAATTAGCTGGGCATGGTGGTGCGCACCTGTAGTCCCAGTTACTCAGGAGGCTGAGGCAGGAGAATCACTTGAACCTGGGAAGTGGAGGTTGCAGTGAACCGAGATCATGCCACTGCACTCTAGCTAGCAACAGAGCGACACTCCATCAAAACAAACAAACAAACAAAACCACTAGGGAAGTCACCACCATCTAAAACACTGGTGTAAACACTTGACATTTCCTGACAGGATTTATAGGATTTTCTTTGCTCTTGAGAGATTGATAAGAAGTAGAATGGCATTCTCAAACATTAAGACATGCCAGGTTTTCTGGGACTCCAGTCAGCTACATATTATGGCCCATTCTTGTGCACATGTTTAAACTGATAGGCAAAATTATATCAAGGAAAATTCAGAGCTCAAATGGTCAAGATTCAAAAAACCTGAAACTATGGAGGTAACAAGTCGAATCTTCTAAATTCTCTTTTATCCTGTCTCTGTTTAATCTGCTGACTGTGCTACTGGTATTGAGATAAAGCTCACTGTTTATGGCATTCCAACCAAGATTGTTTTAAAATGAAAAGGAAGTAGTAGTCTTTTTTTTTTTTTTTTCCTTTCCTGAGATAGAGCTTCGCTTTTGTTGCCCAGGCTAGAGTTTAATGGCGCAATTTTGGCTCACTGCAACCTCCACCTCCCGGGTTCAAGTGATTCCCCTGCCTCAGCCTCCCAAGTAGCTGAGATTACAGACGCCCACTACCACATCCAGTTAATTTTTTGTAATTTTAGTAGAGATGGGGACTCACCATGTTGGCCAGGCTGGTTTTGAACTCCTGACCTCAGGTAATCTGCCCACCTCGGCCTCTCAAAGTGCTGGGATTACAGGTGTGAGCCACCGCGCCCGGCTGGAAGTAGTAATCTTGAAGGGCTTTTAAATGAATGGCTTTACAAATTACACCAGTAATTTGGACTGGTGTACAAATTGTAACCTAGACATCTTTTAAAAATACACATTTAGATTTGACTGACTAGCAATTATGTGCAGTGATGGAACACTTAATTGAAAAATTAATAATCTAAAAATAAAAAGAACTAGGTAAATGTTTATAAAAGGCTCCTGGATCAAACGAGTCAAAATGTTGAGCTCTGAGCAATTATATGCAGTATCTCTGTCCAACATAAAAATTTTGCTTTTTCTGTCATGCTGAAGCCAAAAAGAAAAAGCTGTGGGGTGGAGGAAAACTGCTAAAATTCTTCCCCATCTGTATTTATGAATAAAGCAAACCAGACTGGCCAAAGAAAGATAGATTTGTTACTAGTTCAAGGCTACTTGAAGATGTTTTCCTTATTCAATTCGATCAGTCCTAGCTAAAATGTAAACAATGAAAATGTATCCCTAACCTCATTTGAAACTGAAAAATGGGGTAAGGAAGGAGGTCAGGAGATCGAGACCATCCTGGCTAACACGGTGAAACCCTGTCTCTACTAAAAAATACAAAAAACTAGCCAGGCGAGGTGGCGGGCGCCTGTAGTCCCAGCTACTCCGGAGGCTGAGGCAGGAGAATGGCGTAAACCCGGAAGGCGGAGCTTGCAGTGAGCTGAGATCTGGCCACTGCACTCCCGCCTGGGCGACAGAGCGAGACTCCGCCTCAAAAAAAAAAAAAAAAAAAAAAAAATCAAACTGCCATGAAAACTGCTTTACCTCAAATTTTGGTCCGCAGCTTTTATTAGATTATCTATTGGGAAAAGTAAAGTTGAGCCATGTGAACAGATCCCAGTTTTGTCAGAAATATGACGTAGATCTAACTGTCTTTTATAAAGGAATACATTTGTATTTCTAGCTCATGACTAAAATTCTAAAATGAAAGCCCTAAGATTATGTGTACATGATGTGTATATGTGTTTAGGTGTGTTTACATACATGTGCATGTATTACATTTTATGTTGTGTCTACATATAAAAATCTAGTATAGTCAACCAGAAATCCCTTAAGGAATTCTATTTAGATAAATGAATGCTAATATAAAATAGTAATTTACCCAAATACTTTTTAGTTCACATGACTTCAGTAAATCTTTTTTTTTTTTTTTTTTTTTTTTTTTTTTGAGACGGAGTCTCACTCTGTCACCCAGGCTGGAGTGCAGTGGCGGATCTCAGCTCACTGCAAGCTCCGCCTCCCGGGTTTACGCCATTCTCCTGCCTCAGCCTCCCGAGTAGCTGGGACTACAGGCGCCCACCACCTCGCCCAGCTAGATTTTTGTATTTTTTAGTAGAGATGGGGTTTCATCATGTTAGCCAGGATGGTCTCGATCTCCTGACCTTGTGATCCGCCCGTCTCAGCCTCCCAAAGTGCTGGGATTACAGGCTTGAGCCACCATGCCTGGCCCTCTTGTTTTGTTTTTGTTTTTGAGATGGAGTCTCACTTTGTTACCCAGGCTGGAGTGCAGTGGCACAATCTTGGCTCACCGCAAGCTCCGCCTCCTGGGTTCACACCATTCTCCTGCCTCAGCCTCCCGAGTAGCTGGGACTACAGGTGCCCGTGACCACACCTGGTTTTTTTTTTTTTTTTTTTTTGTATTTTTAGTAGAGACGGGGTTTCACCGTGTTAGCCAGGATGGTCTCGATCTCCTGACCTCAAGATCTGCCCACCTCGGCCTCCCCAAATTTTGGGATTACAGGCGTGAGTCACTGCACCTGGCCAGGATGTATCTCTTATCTTGTAGAGATACTAAATGATTAAGCTGATGTGGTAAGTTGTACGTGAAGCATTGTCAAATGATAGTGATACTAGATCTTCTTTCAGTTACAGTTATGGGTATATTATTGATTATATTAAAAATTATATAAAATCACAAAATCTGATTTTATCAGTCATAATTTTGGTTACATTAATTTTTTTCTAAAGTGATGCTTGTAAGGATGTGTTATTAATGGAAGTATTCTAAAGACTGCATGAAATTTAAAGAAGTCTGATGGTTCTGATGTGATGCTATCATAATCAGGATTCTGGTTGTTATCTTAAAATGTTACATGTAGGACAGGTGCAGTGGCTCAATCCTGTAATCCCAGAACTGTGGGAGGCTGAGGCGGGTGGATCATGAGGTCAGGAGTTCAAGACCAGCCTGATCAACATGGAGAAACCCCATCTCTACTACAAATATAAAATTAGCCTGGTGTGGTGATGCATGCCTGTAATCCCAGTTACTTGGGAGGCTGAGGCAGGAGAACAGCTTGAACCCGAGAGGTGGGGAATTGCTTGAACCCGGGAGGCAGAGAATTGCTTGAACCCAGGAGCCAACATCACGCCATTGCAGTCCAGCCTGAGCAACAAGAGTGAAACTCTGTCTTGATAAAAAGCAAATGCTACACATGGTAAAAATAACTAAGTTTGTCAATTGGGAACTTTCATCAGATTTACAGCCACAGTTATTGTTTTGAATTCTTCTCTAAAAACATGTGCAATCAGTTAAAGTCCAAAATTGCTTTTCATGGAACAGACTCTAACAAGTGCTCCCAAACACAGATTTTTGATAATTTAAGATTAATGGGCTGAATTAAAATTTATAGAACTCTAATAAAGAAACTGGTGGGTTCATAAAACTGCTAATCAAGATCAAGCACAATGAAAAATTAATTACATGAAATAAAATAACTCATAAAGATAACATTTTATGACTTTTATTTAAAACATGGTTGGTTCTTTACATAAATGCTTTGTTTTCCAGAGGTAAGGGTATTTTATTTTCTTTTTTTGAGACAGGGGCTCTCTCTGTCACCCAGCCTGGAGTGCAGTGGTATGATCTCAGCTCACCATGGCCTCAACCTCGTGGGCTCAAGCCATCCTCCCACCTCAGCCTCCCAAGTAACTGGGACTGCAGGTGCATGGTGCCATGCTCGGCTAATTTAAAAACTTTTTTTTTTAGAGATGAGGTCTCACTCTATTGACCAGGCTGGTCTCAAACTCCTGCGCTCAAGTGATCTTCTTGCCTCGACCTCCCAAAATGCTGGGATTACAGGCATGAGCCACCACACCCAGCCACATTTTCTTCCATAAGCTTTCTATAGTTTACAACAATTTGGTAAAGTATACTTTTGTGAATGAACGTGAAAGCATTTACCTTTTCTCCCTACTTGATTCCTCAGAAAGTCAGGCCGGGCGCGGTGGCTCACGCCTGTAATCCCAGCACTTTGGGAGGCCGAGGCGGGTGGATCACGAGGTCGGGAGATTGAGACCATCCTGGCTAACACGGTGAAACCCCGTCTCTACTAAAAATACAAAAAATTAGCCGGGCGAGGTGGCGGGCGCCTGTAGTCCCAGCTACTCAGAGGCTGAGGCAGGAGAATGGCGTGAACCCGGGAGGCGGAGCTTGCAGTGAGCTGAGATTGCGCCACTGCACTCCAGCCTGGGCGACAAAGCGAGACTCCGTTTCAAAAAAAAAAAAAAAAAAAAAAAAACCGTCAGAAACCAGTTATGAGTATCCTTTTTTTATGACAGTATGATTGTTTACATAAGTTCAGTAAAATTATGATCTTTATAAGCAGGATACAATGGGAAACATTGGTTATACCACCAGGCTTTGACTAAAATGTCATATTTTAAAATGTGCATAAAAAGCCTGACTTTAAGAGTTTATTAAAGTGTTTATATTATTAAGTAATTGTCGCTTCCTCACAAGCCCAAGAACAACCTTGAGACTGTAAGTAAAATCTAAAGTCTGCCTTGGGGCCGGGCGTGGTGGCTCATGCCTGTAATCCGAGCACTGGGAGGCTGAGGTGGGTGGATCGCTTGAGGTCAGGAGTTCAAGACCAGCCTGGCCAACATGGCGAAACCCCATCTCTACTAAAAATACTATAAGTAAAATACTATAAAATACTATATAGTATTTTATATATAGTATTTATATATATAGTGTGTGTGTATATATAGTGTGTGTATATATATATAGAGAGAGAGTGTGTGTGTGTGTGTGTATATACGCGCCGGGCATTGTGATGCTCCCCTGCAATCCCAGCTACTTGGGTGGCTGAGGCTGGAGAATCACTGGAACCCAGGAAGTGGAGGTTGCAGTGAGCCAAGATCAAGCCACTGCACTCCAGCCTGGGCAATGGAGTGAGACTCTGTTTCAAAATAAAAATAAAATAAAAAATAACGAAGCCTTCTTCGGTTTGGCTCCCTAGCCTTAAGAAGTTAAAATATGTGATTCTTACGAGGTCAATGTTAAGAGAAACAGTTAAGTTTCTGAAGAATAATTATAATACACCTGTCATTCAACTGTAGCCCTGCACATTGTTTTTAAGTTCCTGTTGCCTGGAAACCGGGCTAGATCCTGATTCTCCTAATTTTCTCCAATAGTTGGCTGCAACTCTTCACTATTAGTTAAAACTAGAAAAATGTTAAGGAACAAGTCTTGTGCTTGATGTATGGACTGTACCAAAAGTTCACCAAACCACCCAATATCATGATCAGAGAGGTTCCAACTACAAACCAGGAGGAGAAGCTGAGGTTTTTACACTGTAGACGGCTTTTGCCAAGACATCAGAACAAGACTCCATGTCATAAAAAGACGTCCCCCCTTAATGCTACCTTTTTCACTGGGCAGGATAGTGGTATAATCGAAATATCACTATCTGGCAACTTAACAAAAACTAACCTAAACATTCTTTTGTATCCTCTGTTTAGTAAGAAAATGTCTGTGCTATTTCCAATACTACTTGCTATACTTGGATAAATTCATCTGGAAAATATGAGACCCACATACACAAAACTTAAAAACGGGCCACATAGTTACAACAGGTCACACCTAATTCCCTACGGTCATTTGATTTATTCAATTATTGTCTTCAAGCCTAGGTTCATGGCACAAAATCATGATGCAAATGGAAATTGTCCTATTACTGTTAATTTTACTTTGTGTTTTCCCTTTTTTTCTTTTTTTTTGAGGGGGACGGAGTCTCACCCTGTCACCCAGGCTGGAGTGCAGTGGCGCGATCTCGGCTCACTGCAAGCTCCTTCTCTCGGGTTCACGCCATTCTCCTGCCTCAGACTCTCAAGTAGCTGGAACTACAGGCACCCGCCACCACGCTCCGCTAATTTTTTTGTATTTTTAGTAGAGACGGAGTTTCACCATGTAAGCCAGGGGCCTCGATCTCCTGACCTCGTGATCCACCCGCCTTGGCCTCCCAAAGGTGTTTTTTAAACTTTGTGTCTGTTACTTGTTACATTTTTTATAGAAGTACAACTCCTAACAAAATAATACAGGTCCAGTACTTTGAGACTATAACAAAAGACTGTGGAACAGTCCAGGCATGCTGGCTCACACCTGTAATCCTAGCACTTTGGAAGGCTGAGGTGGGCAGACTGCTTGAGCTCCGGAGTTCAAGACCAGCCTGGGCAACATAGTGAAACCCTGTCTCTTACAAAAACTACAAACAAACAAAAATTAGTCAGGCGTGGTGGCACGCACCTGTAGTTCCAGCTAGTTGGGGGCCGAAAGACAGGAGGAGCGCTGGAGCCTGGGGGGGTCAAGGCTGCGGTGAGCCATGGTCGTGCCACTGCACTCCAGCCTGGGTGACAAAGTGAGACCCTGTCTCAAACAAACAGCAAACAAAAAGACTATGGAACAGACAAAATTGAACTTAATAACGGACTCCAAGTACACTTAGCCTGAGAGTCACTCTCTTCAAACCTCCCTTGTTGCTTATATGTGGCTAAAAGATTTTTGACACTGACTCCTAGTCATCAATCATCCCCCCCAGTGTGAGACAAGACCAGCAATTGTGACAGTCTATTCCAGCACCAAGAGACATCAAAACCTAACTACAGGATGACTGACCAGTGATGCTTTCAGAGAAAGATCTTGATTGAAAGGGGAAAATGTAAATGTTTTCAGAATCAAAATGAAGCCACTAGTGTTTAAAAAAAAAAAAAAAAAAAAACCCACAACCACCTGACAAGTAGAGCTGGGGAAGGGCATTAAGAGAGAGTTCTCATGCTTATATGCCTGATAACAAAAACACTCACGAAAGACGGCAAAAACCACAACCTTGCACAAAGGCCACCATGACCTTACGCAAAGAGTACTTCTGCAAGGACATCTACCCAGCAACTGCCTGTCCAACCTTAGACTGGTGTTTCCAAGGCTAATTTCAAGAACAGTTACATAATATTCATTTTTCCCTTTAAAAACCTTTGTCTGTCTTTACCTCCCTGAATATGCACATAGCTTATCAGGACATGCATATTCCCATCGCAATGCTCTATTCCCAAATAAAGATCTTTTTCTTTTAGAGAGCGCCTCTCTCTGTTCTTTATTGGGTTGACAATGGTCTGAGAGATTTTGAAATAAAACACATGACAAAAACAAGTAAGTCAGGAGATGGTAGATTCTTTACATCCTTGCATCATCTAGGAATAGATAAAACTACTAATCCATATCGTACTTTGATAAGTAAAGTTTTCTTTAGAGCAACCATTTAAAGAGTACTGAAAGTAGATTATAATTAAGCTAATAGGGGATTTAAAACTAGAACACTTCAAAAATAGAACACTAGAGGCCAGGTGTGGTAATCCTGTAATCCCACCTGTAATCCCAGCACTTTGGGAGGCCGAGGTGGGCAGATTGCCTGAGGTCAGAAGTTCGAGACCAGCTTGGCCAACATGGTGAAACTGTCTCTACTTAAAATACAAAAATTAGCTGGGTGTGGTGGGGGTCCTATAATCCCAGCTACTTGGGAAGCTGAGGGAGAATTGCTTGGACCCAGGAGGCAGACATTGCAGTGAGCTGAGATTGCGCCACTGCACTCCAGCCTGGGAGACAGAGCGAGACTCCATCTCAAAAAAAAAAAAAAAAAAAAAAGAATTACTAGAACATTTCTTAACATGGGTGTTCTTCATTAGAACTGTGGATCCAAGTTTGCATCTGTTATTTCCCTACCTTAACATGGGTGTTCTTCATTAGAACTGTGGATCCAAGTTCTAATGAATTTATTTCATTAGATACTGTTATTTCCCTACACCATACAGTTCTTTTCAGGTTTATCATCGTGCAGCTCTGCTGCGGACAAATTTGCTCAGCATTTGTTTATCCAATATATAGACAGACAGATAGATACATATATATCATTTTTTATAAGACTGGCTTATATGCATTTATTCATTTAATCTTTTTAAAGAATGCTTTCATAGGGTATAGTGGAGATTATAAATATATGTACATATATATGTGTGTGTGTGTGTACATATATACATGTTTCCCCTAGATCCTTAAAAACACCTAGTGATATTGCTTTCTGGCATCCATTGTTTTAAATTACTTTTTCCTACATGTAATGTGTTTTTAATCTCTGGGTATTTTTAAGATTTTTATTGATCCCATATCCTCTTTGCCCTCCTGAGTTTACCAGCAGCTACAGTAGACATTTTCCAGAATACTAAGGGCTAACAGTTTGTCTTTCTCCCTTGAGATCTGTGTCTTCTCTGCCTGAGGGGCTTCTCCAGCACTGTGGTGGCTTGCTCAGCCCCATCCCAGAAGTGTGGGGGTAAACAGTTTCAGAAGGAACCCTCGACCAAAGCACAATGTGGATTGGGGGTGATAAATGTCTCGGTCTGATCAGGGCTCTGCGCGGTTTCTCAGAGCCTCCCTTGTGCGACAGAGCTGCAGTTTCTCCTACTGGTAATCCACTACTGACCCACCATTGAAAAGTCTTTCCCGCCGGGCACGGTGGCTCAAGCCTGTAATCCCAGCACTTTGGGAGGCCGAGACGGGCGGATCACGAGGTCAGGAGTTCGAGACCATCCTGGCTAACACAGTGAAACCCCGTCTCTACTAAAAAATACAAAAAACTAGCCGGGCGAGGTGGCGGGCGCCTGTAGTCCCGGCTACTCGGGAGGCTGAGGCAGGAGAATGGCGTAAAAACCCGGGAGGCGGAGCTTGTGGTGAGCTGAGATCCGGCCACTGCACTCCAGCCTGGGCGATACAGCGAGACTCTGTCTCAAAAAAAAAGAAAAGAAAAAAAAAAGAAAAGTCTTTCCCTTCTCTGTTCTCACTTTCCTCACTGCTTCTTACCATCACTTCCCGAAGAAACTCCCCACACCAAATTCCCTATTTCACAGAATGAAAACAAAGACAATTGATACCGTAAGTAGCCCTAGCATGTAGTCCCTCAGGATGAGATTTTGGAATTGGTTCACTTGCCAGTCGGCGGTAGGTCCCACAGTCCTGGCAACTACATAAGAGTCTGAATGCACAGCCAACAAGGCCTCCTGTATTAGTCGGTTCTCATGCTGCTAATAAAGACATACCCGAAACTGGATAACTTATAAAGGAAAGAGGTTTCATTGACTCATAGTTCCATATGGCTGAGGAGGCCTCACAATCATGGCGGAAGCTGAATGAGGAGCAAAGTCACATCTTACATGGCAGCAGGCAAGAGAGCTTGTACAGGGGGACTCCCCTTTATAAAGCCATCAGATCTCATGAGACTTATTCACTATCAGGAGAACAGCATGGGGGAAACCACCCCTGTGATTCAATTATCTCCACCTGGCCCCACCCTTGACACATGGGGATTATTACAATACAATTCAAGGTGAGATTTGGGTGGGGACATAGTCAAACCATATCACTTCCTATATTCAAGGTAGGCTCTTGACAAGGATACCTTATCAAGTATCCTTGATATGGTAAGATCCTTGATATGAGATGTGGGGTGGAGACATTTGGGCGGATGCACTTGAAAACACCAAATCCTCCATTCCTTTGAATCCTGTCAGCTGCAGATTTTGTTCCCTGCCCCTCTAGGAAGGAGAGCCCCTCCCATTGCTTGGAGATCAGGCAAAGACCTCGCCTAAAGCCTCACAAGATGATATTTTCCCTCTTCCGAGTTCACCCTCACTTCCCATCACTTCCTCTATGTCAATCACTTGTGTTAAGTTTCCAACTGGCCCACATGGGGAATCACAGTCATGGCTATGGGAGGGCATTGTCTACTCTCTAAAGAACTGTGAGAGTTGCAGTACCCGCACATGTCAGAAGTCAGGGAGCTTGAGGCAAGAGAGATTGAAAACATGAGGCTGGGTAAAGGAACTGCTCATTGATACGGACGCACTCTCTGTGACTCAGGGTCTAACGTAGCAAGGACACCTAGAGATTGTTCTGTATAATGATGGATGATGGCTCATTGAAGATGGACACTAAGGTGGGCCTCAGATATGTAAATACCATTAACTGCCTCAGTCTGGAGCATCTGAGAGATATCTGTAGGCTCCTTAGAATGAAAGAAGTAGGCACACGAGAGTAGCCAATGAGAGGACGCACTTTTGGCTAAAGTTGGGGAGGGGGCACTGGAGTCACTGAGAGACTCTGTAGTGGCTGTCCTGGAGGCCAGGATTGACAGTAGGACTTGCTGATAAAGAATTGGACTTCCTAGTGTCCATGATGATAGGATTCTGGAATAGCAGAGACTAAGTCATGGCACTCAACTGGTAAAGAAAAGAAAATATGGCTGGGCATGGTGGCTCACACCTGTAATTCCAGCACTTTGGGGGGCTGAGGCAGGTAGACCACTTGAGCTCAGGAGTTTGAGACCAGCCTGGGCAACGTGGTGAAACACTGTCTTGACAAAAAAATGCAAAAATTAGCTGGGCATGGTGGCATGCACCTGTAGTCCCAGCTACTCACAAGGCTGATGTGGGAGGATCTCTTGAACCTAGGAGGCAGAGGTTGCAGTGAGCCTAGACCATGCCACTATGCTCCAGCCTGGACACACCAGACCCTGTTTCAAAAAAAAAAAAAAAAAAAAATGGAAAGAAAGAAAAGCAAAGATAATGACCACCGTAGGCAGTCAGGCTGGAGTGGTGATCAGGAAGTCTTGTCCTGCAGTGCTTTGTGGCAATGGCTAATAGACCATGGTGTTCTTAGGGTGAGTTAGATGGGTAGAGAATGAGGGTGTTACTTGATTTTAACCGAAAGCGAGGGACCAGGGGCTTGAAAGCCCATTTGGTGATCATCTCTCTAATCCCCGAGTTCATATTTGGGATGCATGTACATGGCATTGGTTCTTTCACCTGTGGAGAAACGGCCAAGTGGAAGCTCCTAAAACTTCTGCCACAGCCAAGATAGTGAAACAGAGCAGGCCGGGTGGGGTGGCTCATGCTCGTCATCCCAGCACTTTGGGAGGCCGAGGTGGGCAGATCACCTGAGATCAGGAGTTCAAGACCAGCCTGGCCAACATGGCGAAACTCCATCTCTACTAAAAATATGAAAATTAGCCAGGTGTGGTGGTGCATGCCTGTAGTCCCAGCTACTTGGGAGGCTGAGGCAGGAGAATCGCTTGAACCTGGGAGGTGGAGGTTGCAGTGAGCCGAGACTGTGCCAGTGCACTCCAGCCTGGATGATGAGAGTAAAACTCTGTTCTCAAAAAATAAAATGAATAAATAAAAAAGAGCAATGCTGTAACTCAGGTGGAATCCTAAAGATCAATGTCACCTGCAAAAATTTAAAGATCGGGGAGGTGGTAACCTCTGTCACATCCCTGTTTAATGTGCCAGGCTGGTCCCTGCCCAACCTGATGGATCTGACAGAGGAGAGGGGGTTACCATAAATGCAATCAAGCCAAGGCCCCACCTGCAGCTGCTGTGCCAGACATAAGGTCTTCATCAGAGTATACCAAAAGCCCTGGAAACTGATGTGTGGTGCACTGATGAGGAAAAGGCATTATTTCCAATCCCCATCAGAGAAGAGGATCAGAAACAGTTTGCAACCTCCTAGGAAAGACTGAAATTCACATTTGCTGTCTTGCCCCCAGGGTTCTGTTAACTTGTGTGAAGAAACTGAGGCTAATCTGACCCTGCTGGGAGATGTTATAGGATGTACCAGACACACTACAGGAGCGACTGTAGGAGGCACTGGTAATGCAGCATGAAGCCTAAAATGTCAGAGCCAGCGTGATAAAGAATTATGACAGGCAGGCTAGGCGCAGTGGCTCACGCCTGTAATCCCAGCACTTTGGGAGGCCAAGGTGGGCAGATCACTTGAGGTCGGGAGTTCGAGACCAGCTTGGCCAACATGGTGAAACCTCGTCTCTACTAAAACTACAAAAGTCAGCCAGGTGTGGTGGTGATACATGCCTGTAATCCCAGATACTCAGGCAACTGATGCAGGAGAATTGCTTGAACCCAGGAAATGGAGGTTACCATGAGCTGAGATCGTGCCACTGCACTCCAGCTCGGGTGATGGAGTGAGACTCTGTCTCATAAATAAATAAATAATAAAATAATCATGAAATGCAGGATGTCAGAGCAAGCTCAACACAACCAGCGACACAAATTCAATGTCTGCTACTGAAACTAGGATGTATAACAACTGTAGCTCTAATTGCAATTAAATAGAGCTAAAAATCCACTACAACTCACTAGCCACTTGCTGGCTACCTACCTCCATACATTCAGAGTGGTTTTTTTTGTTGATCAGTATGACATTCGTTGATTATATATTTATAAATGGGTATGTTCCTTTGGATCTCGATTTCTTTCCCACCCGAGCTCATCTGCTCTTCATTATAATATAATCCAAAGACATTTGTCTTCCTGCTCCACAAAACATCACGCTGCTCTGTTATATTGACGGCAGCATCCTAACTGGACTTGGGAAACAGGAAAGTGGCAACTGCTTGAATGTGGGGCATCAGTGTGCCAGAAAGTCGATGAAAAATACTACAGTGATTCTGGGTCCTGTAACCACAGTGAAGCTTTTATGGATCTAATGGTCCAAGGCATGCCACGGCATTGCCCTTAAGGCAAAAACCAAGTTCTTGCACCTTTTACTTCCTACCACTAAGAGGCAAAGAGCTTCTGGCAGCCTCTCCCAGGGACCTAGCTCTGGCTCAGTTACTGAATAACTGAAAAGGCTGGTAGCTTTGAGTGAGGTCCATGGCAAGAGAGGACTCCAGGTTCAGGCTGGGATGCAAGCTGGCCTGTCACTTGAGCCATGTTACCCAGAAGACCCAGTGGAGCTAGACACATCTATTCTACTCAACATTGCACTATCAGTCCTGGTCATTCCAGTAAGGCAAGAAAGAGAAAGGTACAATGATTGGGGAAAAGGGGCCACACCTGTAATCCCAGTACTTTGGGAGACTGAGGCAGGAGGATCACTTGAGGCCAGGAGTTTGAGGCTTCAGTGAACCATGATCATGCCACCTCACTCCAGCCTGGGTGACTGAACAAGATCCTGTCTCTTAGGAAAAAGAAAAAAAAAAGATTGGAAAAAAGGTATCATATTCTCAATCAATATGATTGGGTATGTAGCCTGGGCAACATAGGGAGATCCTATCTCCACAAAAAATAAAAACAATTAGCCAGGCATAGTGGTCCATACCTGTAGTCCCAGCTACTTGAGAGGCTGAGGCGGAGGATCACTTGAGTCCAGGAGTTCAGGCTGCAGTGAGCTACAGTGGCACCACGGCACCCTAGCCTGGGTAACAGAGCAAGACCCTGTCACAAACAAACAAAAAATATGATTGGGAATGAAAAAAGTATAAAAGAATCAACTGATAAGTTATCAGAATTAAATGACATTAGCAAGGTTTCTGGGTCCAAAATGAATATTCAAAAATAAACTCTGCAAATATTCATAGCAGTTTTAGTCACAATACTCAAAAGCTAAAAACAACTCAGGTATCCATCAATAGGTGACTATATAAATAAAATGTAGAATAGCTATACAACGGTGTATTGCTCAACTACAAAAAGGAACAAATCAGTAATACATATGGAGCCACTTACTGATTGATTAACTTAGCTCCAGATTCACCCTTCAGTCCACACCTGCTGTCATTGGCTGGACTCCATCCTTCTCTTTGGCTGTGGGCACGATGTTAAGCTTTGTCAAAAGAGGGCGCTCAGGCCGGGTGCGGTGGTTCACGCCTGTAATCCCGGCACTTGGGGAGGCTGACGCAGGTGGATCACGAGGTCAGGAGTTCAAGACCAGCCTGGGCAATATGGTGAAACCCCGTCTCTATTAAAAATACACAAATTGCTTGGGCGTGGTGGTGGGTGCCTGTAATCTCAGCTACTTGGGAGGCTGAGGCAGGAGAATTTCTTGAACCTGGGAGGCGGAGGTTGCAGTGAGCTGAGATCATGCCACTGCACTCCAGCCTGGTAACAGAGCGAGACTCAGACTCAAAAAAAAAAAAAAAAAAAAAAAAAAAAAAAAAAAAAAAACTGCAGGTGCTGGAGGGAGCCTGCAGAAGGCAGGGGCTTGTGGATCTGGTGCCTTTTCCTTCCTTCCCCCCTTCTTCTTCCTCTAGCATCCATGTACATAGAGGACCGCGATGGTGCCCTGCCCCAGGCTTGGCTAAATATCTCCAACCCTGAAAACAGCTGGCCTGTGGTTCCAGGATCCACTCACACTGGCAGGGTGACCAACTCATCCAGGCTCTCCCAGGACTGGCCCGCTTTGCAAAGTGGAATGCCGTGTCTGGGAACTCCCTCAGTCCCAGGCAAACCGGGATGCTTAGTTTCCCCATAGCCCAGACTCCTCCAACACAGCTTTTAAAGGTAGAGGAACTCCGAGCTCATCTCCCCAGGTGCTGAAGGGCCATGTTCCCGCCAGGACCACAGCCCAGCCCTCCACAGCTAACGACAGAGGTGGCTGTGCGTCCGTCTTCAGATTTTGTTCCCTTTTCCTCCCTTCCCTCTTTTCTCCTAAAATGTGCGAAGGAAGTTGGGGATAAGAGGGAGGCTTTTGACAATATGAGGGCCATCCCTGGCGCTCTTTCTTGAGAAGCCGTAACATCTACCACCCTGGGTCCCCTGCTTAGGATACTCACCGAGGACATCGATTTCAATGCGGCGCTCCAAGAGCCCCTGGAACACCCCGGGGAAGCACAAGACGTAGGGGCGACTCAATCCAGGGACTCCAGCTGGGACCCCCCCCGCGAGTCCCTCAGCTACATGCCCTCCATCCGCCCTTGCTTGCAGCTTCATCCTTGGGAACTGTTTCTCAAAGTGGTGCCTCGGCCTGTCTGCAGGTGGAAGGCAAGAATCTGGGGCCTCAAAATCTGCAGGCTTAAGGAGCTCCTCTGGTGCGCTGACGCTCACAGCAGCGCACCTGCGGCGTCTCGTGGCTGCCTCGTTCACCGGGCACGCAGCTGCTCTTCACCAGATGACGCCGATTGTTTCTTAAAGTGGTGGTGCCTGGTCCACCCCACCACAGTCTTTATGAGTTCCCGTTGCTCCCCATTCTCTCAATATTAGAAGCGGCCAGATTTGTCAAATTGTTGACAGTCTCGGGGCAGCAACAGTATCCCATTAGAACCTGCATTTCCCTGATTATTAATCAGGTGGAGCTTTTGTCATGTATTTAATCGGCTAATCATGTTTTCTTCTGTAAAATGCCCATTCATGGGCCAGGTGCAGTGGCTCACGCCTGTAATCCCAGCCCCTTTGGGAGGCTAAGGTGGGAGGACCACTTGATCCCAAGTGTTTAAGATCCCATCTCTTTTTTTTTTTTTTTTTTTTTTTTTTTTTTGAGACGGAGTCTCGCTCTGTCGCCCAGGCTGGAGTGCAGTGGCCAGATCTCAGCTCACTGCAAGCTCTGCCTCCCGGGTTCCCGTCATTCTCCTGCCTCAGCCTCCCGAGTAGCTGGGACTACAGGCGCCCGCCACCTCGCCCAGCTAGTTTTTTGTATTTTTTAGTAGAGACAGGGTTTCACCGTGTTAGCCAGGATGGTCTCGATCTCCTGACCTTGTGATCCGCCCGCCTCGGCCTCCCAAAGTGCTGGGATTACAGGCTTGAGCCACCGCGCCCGGCCAAGATCCCATCTCTTAAAAAAAAAAATTAGTTGGGTGCAGTGGTGCATACCTGTATTCCCAGCTGCTTGGGAGGCTAAGGCAGGAGACGCACTTGAGCCCAGGAGTTGGAGGCTGCAGTGAGCTATGATCACACCACTGCACTCCAGCCTGGGTGACAGAGCGAAACCACCTCTAAAACACACCAAAAAAGCCCATTCATGTCTTTTTAATATTTTTCTCTTCAGGCCGGGCGCGGTGGCTCACGATTGTAATCCCAGCACTTTCGGAGGCCGAGGCGGGCAGATCACGAGGTCAGGAGATCAAGACCATCCTAACACAGTGAAACCCTGTCTCTGCTAAAAATACAAATATATATATATTAGCTGGGTGTGGTGGCCGGTGCCTGTAGTCCCAGCTATTCAGGAGGCTGAGGCAGGAGAATGGCGTGAACCTGGGAGGTGGAGCTTGCAGTGAGCCGAGATTGCGCCACTGCGCTCCAGCCTGGGCGACAGAGTGAGACTCCGTCTTAAAAAAAAAAAAAAATTCACTTCAGGGGTGTGTGTGTGTGTGTGTGTGTGTGTGTGTGTATTGCTACTTAAGTCTCAGATGTATTCAGCGGTTTCATTAACATATACCATGTACAATAAAGGCCACAGACTTCAGTGCACAGCCTAGAATTTGAGCATATAACTGCTACCCAGATCGACACAGAACCTTTACATCACCCCAGAGTCATTGTACCCCGTCTCAGGCGTGTCTCTCTTAGAGATGATTGCTATTAACAGTGCTTAGTTTGATCTGTTCTCGAACTTCATATCAATGAAATCATAAAGTGTGTGCTCTTTTGTGTCTGGCTGTGAGATTCACCCCTATTGAGGCATTTATCAGGAGTTTTTATTGTCATGTAATATTTTATAGCATGAATAAACCATGATTGATAAACACTTGTGCCATTTCCAGTTTGGGGCTAACATGAATTAAACTGCTATTAACATTCTTATTCATGTCCCTTTCTAGGCTTACGCACTCGTTTTGTATATACTAGGAGACGAATTGCTGGGTCACAGGGCAGGCATGTTCAGTCTTGGCAGATAATTTCTTAACAGTTTTCCAAAGTGGTTAAGCCAATTTCCACTCCCACCAGCACTGTACGAGAGTTCCTGCTGCCCTATGTTCCCTCCAACACTTGGTATTGTCAATCCTTTTACATTCTGGTGGTGGGTGTGCAGGCACATCTCATTGTGACTTTTAATTTGCAAAACTTGGATCACCAATGAGGTTAAGCGTTTTTCGTGTACTTAATTGACCATTCATGTTTTCCTCTGTTAAATACCTGTTCATGTATGTTTCCATTTGTTTATTTGAATGCTTGTGACTTGGTAATATTTAGGAGTTGTGCACATATTCTGGGCACTAATACTGTTTGGGTAAATGCATTGCAAATCTTTCCTCCCAGTCTCTCTTTCTTCCCTGGGGCGGAGAGGGGAGACTCTGCACTTCGCCTCCAGTGTCCCATGTGTGCACCATTTTAACTGAAGATCTGGGCCACCGGGCTCAACACACACTTCCACGGCAGCTGTGGCTTCAGCCGTCTGTCTGGATTCCTACTTTCATATCCTTTTCGGCCAAGTATATTTCCTGCTAGCTCAGTTATAGTTACAAGTCCCTGGCCCTGTCACCATATTTCATTCAGAATTTTTTGGGATATGTTTTAAGAGGCATAATCAGGATCTCTAATCTGCAGGTTGTCAGAACTGGAAGTCTCCAGTTACTTTTGAATGTTTTCTTTTCTTTTCTTTTTTCTTTCTCCCTTCCCTTCCCTCCTTCCTTCCTTCCTTCCTTCCTTCCTTCCTTCCTTCCTTCCTTCCTTCCTTCCTTCCTTCCTTCCTTTCCTTCTCTTTCTTTCTTTCTTTCTTTCTTTCTTTCTTTCTTTCTTTCTTTCTTTCTTTCTTTCTTTCTTTCTTTCTGTCTTTCTTTCTGTCTTTCTTTCTTTCTTTCTTTTCTTTCTCTTTCTTTCTTTCTTTCTTTTTCTCTTTCTTTCTTTCTTTTTCTTTCTTTCTTTTCTTTCTCCTTCCTTCTTTCCTTCTTTCTTTTCCTTTCCTTCTCTTCTCTTCTCTTCTCTTCTCTTCTCTTCTCTTTCTTTGCTTCTGACTGTCTCACTCTGTTGGCCAGGCTGGAGTGCAGTGGTGCAATCTCGGCTCACTGCAACCTCCACCTCCCACGTTCAAGCAATTCTCTGCCGCAACCTCCTGAGTAGCTGGAACTACAGGCACATGCCACAACATTTGGATGATTTTTGTATTTTTTGTAGAAACAGGGTTTTGCTATGTTGGCCACGCTGGTCTCGAACTCCTGGCCTCAAGTGATCCATCTGCCTCAGCCTTCCAAAGTGCTGGAATTACAGGTGTGAGCCACCCTGCCCAGCCATGTTTGAATTTTCGTGTTCTCACTATAAGCGTCCTCCACAAAAGGCAATGATTCTCAAAGTTCAGGTCCACAGACACTTGATCAACGGTGGGATGTTTGCTACAAAAACAGATTTCCAGGCCCCGCCCTGAAGTCGTTAAATCAGAATCTCTGGGGATAGAGCCCAAGAGTCTTATTTTTTGTTTAATTTATTTTAATTAATTTATTTATTTATTTTGAGATGGAGTTGCCCAGGCTGGAGTGCAATGGTGTGATCTTGGCTCACTGCAACCTCCACACCCCAGGTTTAAGTGATTCTCCTGTCTCAGCCTTCTGAGTAGCTGGGATTACAGGTACCAGCCATCATGCCTGACTAATTGTTTTTGTATTTTTGTAGAGACGGAGTTTCACCACGTTGGCCAGGCTGGTCTTGAACTCCTGACCTCAGGTGATCCACCTGCCTCAGCCTCCCAAAGTGCTGGGATTACAGGCGTGAGCCACCGCAGCCAGCTGAGTCTTTTTGTTTTTTTTTATAGACCGAGTCTCGCACTGTCGCCCGGGCTGGAGTGCAATGGCATGATCTCGGCTCACTGCAACCTCCGCCTCGTGGGTTCAAGTGATTCTCCTGCCTCAGCCTCCTGAGTAGCTGGGATTACAGGCACACACCACCACTCCTGGCTAATTTTTTGTATTTTTAGTAGAGATGGGGTTTCACTATGTTGGCCAGACTGGTCTTGAACTCTTGACCTCGTGATCTGCCCACCTTGGCCACCCAAAGTGTTGGGATTACAGGTGTGAACCACCATGCCTGGCCTGAGTCTTCTTTTTAAACAAGCATCCCAGATAATTTTACCTGCTGAGCCATCGCCCTAGGGAAAGCCTCTCCCAGTGAGCTGCTTAGAGACAAAATGACATGCTTTGAGTGGCTAGAATCCCCATTTGCAAAAGAATGAAGCTGGACTCCATCCTCACACCATACAGAAAGGTTAACTCACAACGGACCACAGACCTATGTGTAAGAGCTAGAACTATACAACTCTGAAGAAAACATAGGAGCAAATCTTCGTGACTCTGGGTTAGACAAAGCCTTTGTAGACACCAAATGTACACGTGACAGAAAAAATAGATACGTTGGACTCAATCCAAATTAAAAACTTTTCTACTACGAACAGCATCATCAAGAAAGTGAAAAGAACCCACAGAATGGGAGAAAATATTTGCAAATCATATATCTAATACAGGACTTGTCTTTAGAATATATAAAGAACTCGGCCAGGCGTGGTGGCTCATGCCTGTAAATCCCAGCACTTTGGGAGGCCGAGGCAGGTGGATCACGAGGTCAGGAGATCGAGACCATCCTGGCCAACATGGTGAAACCCCTGTCTCTACTAAAATTAAAAAAAAAAAAAATTACCTGGGCCTGGTGGCGGGTGCCTATAGTACCAGCTACTTGGGAGGCTGAGGCAGGGGAATCGCTTGAACCTGGGAGGTGGAGGTCACAGTGAGCAGAGATCGCGCCACTGCACTCCAGCCTGGTGACAGAGCCAGACTCTGTCTCAAAAAAAAAAAAAAAAAGAATATATAAAGAACTCATCACTCAATAATAAAAAGACAAACGATCCCATTTTAAAGTGGGCAAAGGATCTGAATAGACATTTCTCAGAAGAAGACATACAAATGGCCAATACGCATATGAAGAGTTGCTCAACATTCTTAGTCATCAGGGAAGTGAAAATCAATGAGATACCACTGCGCACCCATAGGGTGGTTATAGAGACAGATGTGAACAAGTGTTGGCAACAATGTAGAGAAATTGGACACTTCAGGCACTGCTGGGGGAAATGTAAAGTCTTGCAGCTGTTGTAGATACAGCCCGGCGGTTCCTCAGAAGGTTAAACAGAATTATCAAACAACCTAGCAATTCCATTCCTGGGCATATACTCGAGAAATTAAAACATCTGTCCACACAAAAACTTATATGCAAATGTTCACGGCAGCGTTATTCATAACAGTTCAAAAGTGGATACAATTGAAATGCGTTCAGCTGATGAATGAATACACAAAATGGGGCATATTCATATGATGGAATATTACTGTGCAATAAACAGGAACGAAGGACTGATCCATGCCAAGACGCGATGAACTTTGAAAGCATCAGAAAGAAACCAGACACAAAAGGTCACATGTTATGTAATTCCATGTATGATTGAATGTGAAATGTACAGAATAGGCAAATCCATAGAGACAGAAGGTAGAGGAGTGTTTGCCAGGAGACTGGGTGGGGAGAAGGAAATGGGGAGGGACGGCTAATGGGTGTGGGGTTTCTTTGTGGGACAATGAATTGTTCTTAAAATAATGGGAATGGTACAATTCTGTAGACATACTAAAAACCATTAAATTGTACACTTTTATTGTTATTTATTTATTTATATCTACTTATTTATTTCGAGATAGAGTCTCATTCTGCCGCCCAGGCTGGAGGGCAGTGGTGCAACCTCGGCTCACTGCAACTTCCACCTCCTGGTTTCAAGCAATTCTCCTGCTTCAGCCTCCCAAGTGTCTGGGATTACAGGCGCCCACCACCACGCCTGGCTATTTTTTGTATTTTTAGTAGAGATGGGCTTTCACGATGTTGTCCAGGGTGCTCTCAAACTCCTGACCTCAGGTGATCTGCCCGCCTCAGCCTCCCAAAGTGCTAAGGCATGAGCCACCACGCTCGGCCTAAATTGTATACTTTTAATGGATGAATTTTATATGTGAATTATTTCTCAATAAAATTGTTTTTATATATATTATCAATGAATACATATATATTTTTTAAAGTGGCTAGGAGGTTTGTTGCTATTCATTCCCCTCCATTACATACAACGATGGAATTTCCACCTGTCAGTCTGTTATGTTTTGTAGAGTGCATAAAGATATCACCATAGATGAGATCCTGATGCTTGCCCAGCTTCAGGTACAACCTCCCCATGAATCTAAGGCAGCGGGCTCAGTGAATAGACATCTCCGACCTGGGCCCGTAGAGAGGTCCACATTTTTTGTTCTTCCTCTCCATCTGGATATCAGGGGAGTATCTTGCTGTTTCTGAGAATAACCAACTGGTGCCCCAGTGGTCATAGGTAAATTAGATGTCAGTGTCCTCATTCTGGCTGTGGGGTCCAAGATCAACTGGAAAAGATTCACAAAGGAAATATGAGCTTGATAGGAAAAACTGGAGTTTACTGTGTGGACATCACTAACATACAGAAGTGACGGCCGTGAAACTTGACCTCAGCCCTCTCATGCCAGGGAAGGAATGCCGAGGCTGGTTGGTCTGTAGTGTATTTGATGCTCCTGAGCTGTTGATAAAAAATACAAATAAAAAATAGGCGGGGCGCGGTGGCTCACACCTGTAATCCCAGCACTTTGGGAGTCCGAGGCGGGCAGATCATCCGAGTTCAAGACCAGCCTGGCCAACGTGGCAAAACCCCACCTCTACCAAAAACACAAAAATTAGCCGGGCGTGTGCCTGTAATCCCAGCTACTCAGGAGGCTGAGGCAGGAGAATTGCTTGAATCCGGGAGGCAGAAGTTGCAGTGAGCCGAGATGGTGCCACTGCCCTCCAGCCTGGGCGACAGAGCCAGACTCTGTCTCAAACAATAATAATAATAATCACCATCATCATCATCGTCAGGAAATTGTTTCGCTAAAGGGCAAACTTTGTTATTAGGTCCTAGAGCCTGGGCCCTGGTCCTTCTGCCCTTCTTGGAATCTGGAGCTGACCCTTGGAACCCCTGTGTGTGGAGACAAGTGTAAAATTGGTCCAGTGCACAGTGCAGGGCTTTGTCTGTCTTTTTTTTTTTTTTTTTTGAGACGGAGTCTGGCTCTGTCGCCCGGGCTGGAGTGCGGTGGCCGGATCTCAGCTCGCTGCAAGCTCCGCCTCCCGGGTTCACGCCATTCTCCTGCCTCAGCCTCCCGGGTAGCTGGGACTACAGGCACCCGCCAGCTCGCCCGGCTAGTTTTTTGTATTTTTTAGTAGAGACGGGGTTTCACTGTGTTAGCCAGGATGGTCTCGATCTCCTGACCTCGTGATCCGCCCATTTCGGCCTCCCAAAGTGCTGGGATTACAGGCTTGAGCCACCGCGCCCGGCCGACTTTGTCTGTCTTATCACCTGCTATAGGCCCAGAAGAAATGGGTGCTTCGGGCAGAGTGGTGCTTGTTTAATATTTGTGGAATGCATGAACCTAAGAACTGAAAAATTCATTAACTCAACTTTTTTTTCTACTTTACTTGATGGAGACGGCTTTAATAATGACCTTGGTCTCCTCTGGTTAGAAGTGGACAAGGGACCCTTTATTCTTATTATTATTATTTTTCTTTTTGGAGATGGAGTCTCGCTCTGTCCCCCAGGCTGGAGTGTCGTGGCACAAATCTCAGCTCACTGCAATCTCTGCCTTCCAGGTGCAAGCGATTCTCCTGCCTCAGCCTCCTGAGTAGCTGGAATTACAGGCGCCCACCACCATGCCCAGCTAATTTGTTGTATTTTTAGTAGAAACGGGGGTCTCACTATGTTGGGCAGGCTAGTCTCCAACTCTTGACCTCAAGTGATCTGCCCACCTTAGCCTCCTAAAGGGCTGGGATCACAGGCGTGAGCCACCACGCCCAGACAAGGGACCCTTTTTAAATGCTCAAGGCTTTGGCCACAGAATCCTCAGTCTCCCCACCTGTAGAATGGATATCACAGAAGGGACAAGTCCAGAGGGGGAAGAAGCCTTGGCCCTGGACGCAGGAGACCTTGATTCCTTCTGTGGAGGAGTCAGGAGGATCTTGTTGGTTGCCTTTCAACAACCTCAGTGTTTTGTTTTGTTTTGTTTTGTTTTTTCCCAACCAAGTCCTCTTCGTTGAGATATTCACTCATCCTGCACACGGCTAAGGCTCCAGGACCGAATGAGCATTTCCTAATCAGTGTAAGATGATGAGCACGAGGCACCACCTGGCGATGGCTGTGGGCCCACACCTGGGCTTGGGACTGAGACAGAATTGAAGCACTAACAGCCCAGGTTAGTGGCCATGTACCCCTCGCTTCCCTTCCCTCCCTCTTTTTTGGTGAGGAGAACAATGACTTTCCTGAAAGTTCTCATTGGCCAGAACTTTGTTCCATGGTCACCCTAGTTGCAGGGAAAATCAGGAGTTTTAGGTGGTTACCTTAGTAGCCTGAACAAAGTGTGGGTTCGATGGCATGGAGGAAGGGAACCCCCAAAGGAAGGCATCCATCAGTGTCTGCCTCACGAGTAAGAACATTTAGGGACTGGGCGTGGTGGCTCATGCCTGTAATCTCAGCACTTTGGGAGGCTGAGGCAGGAGGATCACTTGAGCCCAGGAGTTCAAGACCAGTCTGGGCAATGTAGAGAGAACCCCGTCTCTACTAAAAATAAAATGACCTGGACATGGTGCTCTGCATGCCTGTGGTTCCAGCTACTTGGGAGGCTGAGGTGGGAGGATCACTTGAGCCTGGAAGGTCAAGGCTGCAGTGAGCTATGATTGTGTCACTGCACTCCAGCCTGGGACTGGACCATGTCTCAAGAAAACAGAGAAAAAAAAAAAAAAAAAAAAGAAAGAACCCTTAGGTTCTGTCTCTTCTTCCTCTATCATTCTATTATGAAGTGTTGCAGTAAACATCCTGGAACGTGTCTCCCTGTGCACGTGTGAGTTCAAGGGTAGAAGCTGAGAAGTGACATTGTCCCATGTTGAATGGGTGGGGTACGTTACGTGCATTTCACATTTTAGTAGATGCTGTCACGGTGCCCTACAAGGTGACTGAACCAACTCGTATTTCCCCTGCAGTGGGAGAGAATCTGTCTCCCCAGTTTCACCAGTCAGTTCTCTCTCTCTAGGGCTGGACAGTGCGGCTACCTTGTTCACAAAAGGTGGGGGATTCATGAGAGGCAGGACAGCATAGTGGGGTCACATGCCCTAAGTCGGCCGCCGGCTGCCTGTGTGAGCTGAGGAAGCCACAGGCCTCTCTGAGCTACAGTTTTCCCATCTGGATGATGGAGATCATAAGTTTTCTCCTTTTCCAGGCTCTTGTGTGGATGAAATGAGCCTGTATGTGCCAAGACCTCACCATAGGGGCTGGCCCAGGACTGGTGCACAGCACATGGACTCCCACCTATTTGCTGTGTGCGGGTCCCTCAGATGCCTTCTTTTCCAGATCAGGCCAAGGAGGGGTGAGGACCAGGCTGATTTTTTAAATCTTGCCCAAATTCCTTTCTAAGGGGTCTGGGAAGTCATGCCCTACAAACCATAAATTCTCATCAGATGGGTTTTATTTAACTCTGTATATCGTGACTTACTTTCCAATCTGACTCTGGCGTAACAAGGGAAAATGTCAACATGTTTCACTCCAAAATCTATTTCCTTGTCATACCTTGGAACCGCCCTGCCAAGTCTCTTGTGGGAAAAATCCACATTCTATAGAGAGTCCCCTTTCCCTTTGTTTTCCTTCCTTCCTTTCCAGATTCAGGAGATAATCAGCTAAGAGCCAGGCACCCTTTTAAGTCCAATAAGAAACATTTTACAAGCTGCTCTCTCCGAAGTCTGCTGTCTGAGAGCTTCCTCTGCACGATAAAGCTTGATCTCCGCAATCCTTTATCTTAACCTCAACATTTCCTTTCTATTAATCCCAGGTCTTCAGATAAACTCAACCAATCGTCAACCAGAAAATGTTTAAATTTACCTATAGCCTGGAAGCTCCACACCACGCACAGCCCCCGCTACCCGCCCCCCAGCCCGCTTTGAGTTGTCCCGCCTTTCTGAACAAAACCAGTGTATTTCTTAAATGTATTTGATTGATGTCTCATGCCTCCCAAAAGTATATAAAACCAAGCTGTACCCTGACCACCTGGAGCACATGTTCTCAGGACCTCCTGAGGGCTGTGTCATGGGCCACAGTCACTTATATTTGGCTCAGAACAAATCTCTTGGCCGGGCGCAGTGGCTCACACCTGTAACCCCAGCACTTTGGGAGGCCAAGGCGGGCGGATCATGAGGTCTGGAGATTGAGACCATCCTGGCCAACATGGTGAAACCCCGTCTGTACTAAAAATACAAAAATTAGCTGGGTGTGGTGGCAGGCGCCTGTAGTCCCAGCTACTCGGGAGGCTGAGGCAGGAGAATTGCTTGAACCTGGGAGGCAGAGGTTGCAGTGAACCGAGATCGCACAGTGAACCGAGATTGCACTCCTGCCTGGATGACAGAGCGAGACTCCATCTTAAAAAAAAAAAAAAAAAAAAAAAAAAAACTCTTAAAATATTTTACGAAGTTTGACTCTTTTTGTCAACAGAGAGAAGGACAGTTCCTCCCCTTTTAACTTCTGTCAAGCATAGTGATTAACATGGCAATCAAACCAGAGCTTTCACCACAGGATCAGTGCCTGGAAGAAACAAGACTAAATGGAAGTAAGCACATGGATTAAAACTGAAAATGGGCTGGGCATAGCGGCTCATGCCTGTAATTCCAGCACTTTGGGAGGCTGAGGCAAGAGGTTCACTTGAGCCCAGGAGTTAGAGACCAGCCTGGGCAACATGGCGAAACCCCGTTTCTTCAAAAAATACAAAAATTACCCAGGCATGGTGGTGCATGCCTGCAGTCCCAGCTACTTGGGAGGCTGAGGTGGGAGGATGGATTGAGCCGGGGAGGTTGAGGCAGTAGTGAGCCGAGATCATACCACTGTACTCTAGTCTAGGTGACAGAGCAAGACCCTGTCTCAAAGAAAAAAAACAAGAACTGAAAACGGAGCTCTTCTATACATATGTAATTTTTTTAGGTGTTTATTTTATTTTATTTTATTTATTTATTTTTTGAGACAGAGTCTCACTGTGTCGACCAGGCTGGAGTGTAGTGGTGCGATCTCAGCTCACTGCAACGTCCGCCTCCTGGGTTCAAGCAATTCTCCTGCCTTAGCCTCCCGAGTAGCTGGGACTACAGGCGTGAGCCACCATGCCCAACTAATTTTTGTATTTTCAGTAGAGACGGTGTTGCACCATATTGACCAGGCTGGTCTCGAACTCCTGACCTTGTGATCCACCCACCTCAGCCTCCCAAAGTGCTGGGATTATAGGCGTGAGCCACTGTGCCCGGCCAAGGTGGGTGTTTTAAAAGCTATGTTTGTTGAGTGCTTCTAGAGCCAGGCACTGTGCTGAGATCTTTATCGGCATCACCACTCCTTATCCCACAGCAAGCCTGTGAGGCGGCTATGGTTTCTAGCCTCAAGTTGGTTGTGAGAAGAGAGGCACTGTGGGTTGGGACTCCAAGGACACACCATGCATTGGTGTTGGAGCCACCACTTGTCCCAGGTCCGACTCCAGAGACCCGGCCTGCACTCCACTTTACCACCACGGTGGGCTTCACCTGTCCTGTGTCCCCAGACCCCTACATGAGGCCAACTTCCAGCCACCTCACCTTCAGGACGCACGAGACTGTACCCAGCACGCTTTATTGGCTTTTTAGGGGAGCTTTGCAGAGTTTGGGGGGCTGGGAGCAGGGGATTAACTCTTTCCCTGGGGCGGCGCTCCTGGCTCTGAACCCATCAGGGGATTTTCTTGGGCAGCGGATTAATGATGCCGCTCTCGATGTATTCAAAGACGGTGTATGGGTCCTGGTCTCCGTTGAGGGTGATGGCCGACCCATACAGCTGCTCCAAGTCGGCCGAGTGCCTGTAGAACAGGTCCATTTTCAGCTTGACCTGCTCTTCAGCATCCTTCGGGTTCTGCAGGAGGCGAGCCTGGATCTCCATGGTGGGAGGTGGCTTGTACATGAGGTGGTACCTGCAAGGGAGGAAGGAAAGCAAGTGACCCACGGCCTGGCCCGGAAGCAGGGAAGAAAGGGACTCTCTACTCTATTGTGGACCAATTTGGGGTGCCCTGGCCACCACCACCATTGCCAAACATTTGCTACTGTGGACCGCTGTGTGCACACCTTTGACTGATGGGCCCTGGAGCTACAGAGAGACCCAAGATGTGCTCCCCACTCAAGGGAGAGGGAGAGAGATCAGTGATAGGAGGACAGAATACAATCATACATGGGCGAATTCTTTCCTTCCTCCTTCCCTCTCTCCCTCCTTCCCTCCTTCCTTTCTCTTTCCCTCCCTACTCTCCCTTTCTTCCCTCCCTCCCTTTCTCTTCTTCTTCCTTTTTCTTTTCTTTTTTGAGACAGGGTCTCACTCTCGCCCAGGCTGGAGTGCAGTGGCACGATCTTGGCTCACCACAACCTCCGTCTCCCAGGCCTGCACCACTACTGCCCAGCTAATTTTTGTATTTTTAGTAGAGAAGGGGTTTCACCATGTTGGCCAAGCTGGTCTCGAACTCCCGACCTCAGGTGATCCACCCGCCTTGGCCTCCCAAAGTGCTGGGATTACAGGCGTGAGCCACCGTGCCCAGTCTCTTCTTCCTTTTTCCTCCCTTCCATTCAATGTTTATCTGCACTGAGTCCAGCGTTAAATCTGCCGCTGACAGTGCTATGGTAAGTAGGACAGGCACTGGTTCTGTGCCTACTGAGCTCACAGTTAGCTGAGGGAGTGGGACATTACAGCAACTGTGGAGATGGAAGGAAGTTCCACAGCCGTTCACTGTTGGGAGAGACTCCAGGGACAAGGTGACATGAAGGCCACAGTACTTGAGATGGGAAAGCTAAAAACTCCCACGACAAATCAGGTCTATGTTTTAGAAAAATCCCTGCACTTCCTTCCTGCCCCGCCCCACCCCACTCCTGCGTCCCCACCAAGAAATGGGACCCTGATTGTCAGGAGAGATGGCAACACCTGCCTCTGAGTGACTGTGGGGTTTTCCACTGCGTTTCAACATGAGTGCCGTGCTTGTACTTGGTCAGACTGCAGAATCAAACTTGGAATTTACCTCCTGTAACTATGGGAAGCCTCAAAGGAAACTTGTGCCCGTGGGGATGGGTTTGTACAGCAACCACCGCCAGGATTCATCGTGGTTGGAGGAAAGGCCAGTGAGGAAACACACAGGCGACGCCCATCCCAGGCTGCCGTTCCACATGCCGAGATTAAGCTATTGACCTCAGGACAGAGTGGGTGAACATTTCACCATTGTGTTGCTTTAGACACACATTTTCTGGTTATTCTTCCAGGCAAAGAGGGTCAACAGATATTGCACAGAAGAGCCAATTGGATAAAGTCCATTTTGATCATCATCCTTCAGTGGTCACTAGTGTTATCCCTGCAATGGTTCCACCATGGCATTGCTCAGGCAGTTGGGTCTGGCCCCTGGCAGCCCCCAGATTGCCAATCGCCAGGAACACAGCACAAACCTCTCCCCAGTGACTGGATCAATTCTTCTCAGAGTCAGCCGCTCCATGATGGAATCAAATGGCACATTCAGGAAAAATACCCTATAAGGAAATAAACCATATTAATAATGGTTTTTATTTCCTGTATTTTATGATGCTTTGACATCCCGGGTCTTGCGAATCCTGGAGAGACTGCTTCTCCCAGGGCTGGCTAACTCCTAGAGCCAGCAAGCAGTGCGCCTGCAAAACACCGCCTTTCATGTACAGCCCAACCACTCCAGAACGTGTCCTCAACTGCTTCCTTCATCTGACTCTCACACCCCAAACCAATATTTTTCCTGCCCTAAATCACCCCAGGGCTGGGTGCCAAGCAACTAGAGACCATCCCTGCAGACCAGAGCCTGCCTGTCAAAATTATTCCAACTGCCCAATCCTACGCTCACTGTGACTTGTCTGCCTTCTGGGACATGCTCTCCCCTCACTCCTGTTGCCTCCTGACCAATCGTGGTGCCTCCTCAGGTGGTCCTGCATGGCATGGCGTGCCCCTCTTTTCTTGGGAGCTGTGAGTAATAAACTCATCTTTCAGTGACATTGGCTTCTCTGTATCATCACCTGGTTACCTCTATACCTTAGATTTGGGGTGCAATTAAGACAAGAACAAGCAGATGGTCATGGGGAGCTAATCCCAGGCTGGACTGTCGTCACCCCAGACGAGCGTGGGCATCATTTCCCGCACATGGGTGGAGCCACTGGAGCCACTGCTCAGCGCTCTGGGATACCACACTTGGAGGTCACCAGGGACAGATGTGGGACAGGAGGGCTCCCTGTAAGGATGCTCTCAGCTCCCCTGGTTCAGGGACAGCTCTCAGCCCCCATCCCTCCTGGGGGTGGGACTCCCAGGGATGGGGATCATTGTTTGGGTGAGCTTTGGGGGAACATCTTGTTCTCCAGAGCCACACAGTCTAGCTACAGAGAGGCTAGACTCTTACCTCCACTATGGACTTGCTGTGTGAGCTTGGACTACTGACCCAGCCTCTGTCAGACTCAGTTACCCCAACTCTAAAATGGGGCTAATTATAGTTCCCTAGTGTTGAAGATTTAATGAGATAAAGTGTGTGACAAGCTCAGTGCGAGGTCTGCACAGACTCGGTGCCCCAGCGTGGCAGCTGTTATAATTTAGTCACCGTTCCTGGATACCCTTCCTGGGAGTTCAGGCTCCCTGACTGCCCCTGCCCTCCTTGGAGAGGTGGGCTTGGTTGTTCTCAGCTTTCTCGCTTTCTCTTTCTCAAAGGAGCCCTGGACCCAAAGGAGCAGGACACTCCTGCCAATAAGCCCAAATCAGAACCCAGCAGAAGAGATGAAGCTCACTCCTGATTCTCAGACTGGGAGCACCGGGAAATTCATCTCTCAAACGCCTAGTTCCAATGGTTTAGTCCCTACCCCCCTTTTTAGGGCAATGGAACACTTACTTTATATAAAACCTTTTTTTTTTTCTTTTAGAGGCAGGGTTTCACATTGTTGTTCAGGCTGGAGTGCAGTGGTACAATCACAGCCTACTGCAGCCTTGACCTCCCAGGCTCCATCGATCTGCCCATCTCAGCATCCTGAGTAGCTGGGACTACAGGTGTGCACCACACGACCCAGATAATTTTTGTATCATTTTTTCAGAGATGGGGTCTCACTATGTTGCCCAGCTGGTCTCGAACTCCTGGGCTCAAGAAACCTGCCCCCTTCAGCCTCTCAAAGTGCTGGGATTACAGGCGTGAGCCACCATATCTGGCCTATATAAGACCTTAGGAGAGTGGTTCTCCACCAGGGGTGATTTTTGTCCCTCAGAAACCATCTGGCAAAATGTCTGGAGCCATGTTTTGTTTTCCCAGCTGGACGGTGATGCTGGAAAGCACCTTCTAATGTACAGGACAGCACCCACCTCAAAGAATGATCTGGCCCCAAATGCCAAGTGCATGGTCGAGGAGCCCTGTTCACACAGTGTGTGAACAAACACAATGACAAGAGGTGTGGCTGCTCCGGCTAGGAGAGGTGGGGCTGGGGAAGAGCCAAGACCCCGAAGCTCCCACCCACAGAGCTAAGCCAGGTCTTCTAGCGCTAAATCATCTTGGTTCACTTTTTAAAAATAACTTTTGGAACATTCCATTGCTCACTTACTATTCGCTCGTTTGCCCTTTAATTCATTTATACATATATTTATCAAGTGCTGGCTGCGTGTCGGGCACAGTAGGAAGCTCCAGTGTTTACCAGCTCACCGTATGGAATTTAGGCACTACATTTAAGAATCTCCTCCTTGACGACATTGACGGGGTCCTATGACTGGCATGTGCAGTGTCCACTGGGGCCAAAGTTGGTGACAACATCAGCGACAACAAGAAAACATCAGTGACAACAAACACTCCTTGTGCACCTAAAGCCTTGTATTCATTTCACTTTCAAGAAAGTAAACTCAGGCCAGAAGCACCTCTACGTGTGGAGAAAACACATACAAATGACACCTCCCTCCTTCCCTCCTAGCATAATCAAAAGATTAAATCAAAAGATGAACAGAAAGATTAAAATCCCAAATGTGGAAATCCCAAAAGCCAAATTCTGAGCGATTCGTGCGTTTTCAGTAGTGCCCAGGCTAGCTGCATCATGTTAGACGGGATTATTACCTTGTTATTGTCTTGGAAACTAAATATGGTTTCAGGAGGTGCCTATGGGTGCCAAGTCGACAATACGGTGGGAGATTTTTCAGTTATTTTCAGACTGCCTCCTCCAAGTCAGTGAACAAAAGCAGCCAGTCACTGACATCCTTGGAATTCTCCAGATGTGTTGAGTAGGCTGCCAAGAGGCCACGCTTTGGTAGGTCCAATGGGACACTGGTTCCCATGGGGCCCAGACCAGCCTTTGGGGTACAGGTGTCACCTGCTTTGTCCAGAACAATAAAGCATGTGCTCAGGAAATGCCTGTGAAGGAATGAAGAAATGAACCCACGGTACCCAGGCCTAGTATTCTTTTTAAAGTCTCTGCCCACTGCCTGTTTTTTTTTTTTTTTTTTTTCATCCCTGCCAAAAAAAAAAACCTCATCTAACTGGTAGAACTGAGAGTGATCTAAAATCCTAGGGTTGGGCGGGATCTTAGACATGTAATTTCCAGGGATCAGTTGCATCAGAATCCCATCAGGAGCCTTTGACAGTGGATGACTATGCCCCTCGCCCAGAACTACTGAGTCAGTGGCATTGGAGGGAGCCCAGTGTGGCCCTGGTGACTGGAATCCACTGCCTTGGAAAACACCCAGGCCAGGGATTCTGAGCCAGGCACCCCATGGGTCCCGTGAGCCCCGGAAATTCGATGCAAACTGCTGACTACATGGAGAATGTGTGCCCTCCTGGGTGCAGGGTGGGCTCGTCAGATTCTCAAAGGGCTGCTGGTCCTTAAACGTCATGACGAATCTGAGTCAAAACCTCATGTTTTAACTCAGCCCTCGGCAAAGCTGGGGCTGGCCCCGATCCTGCACGCTGTCCTCATGCTCACTGTTCTCCTTGGCTTGTAGACACCTTTTCATTCTCCTGATTCCCTCTGGGGCGCCACCCTGACCCCCTCGCATCCCTGTGGCTTGGCTGGAACTACCAGGTATGGATCATAATCCTGAAAGACCAATCCCCAATGTCCCAATCCCAAACGCTGAAATCCTGAAAGTTCAAAATCCCTGAAGTCTACATTATAATGTCTAAAATCCTGAAGATCACTATTTCAAAAGACGAAAATCCCAAATGTGGAAATCCTGAAAGCTGAATTCTGAGTGATTTGTGTCTTTTCGGTGGTGCCCAGGCTAGTTGTATCATCTTGGAAACTAAATATGGTTTCAGGAGGTGCCTACGGGTGCCAAGTTGACAATCGGTGGACTTGCGGACTTAATTTTATGTGTCACCTTGACTGGATGAAGGAGCACCTAGCAAGGTGGTAAAGGATTCTTTGGGGCATGTTTGTGCAGGTTTCTCCAGAGGAGAGGGCGGTGAGTCTGAGAGGGTGGGTGCGGAAGCCCGACCCTGCCCTCAGCGTTGGTGGGCCCTGCGTAATCAGCCAGGGTTCCAGAGACAACCAATACAGAAGGCGAACCGGTCTCTCTCTGAGGGCTGGACAGGCTGTGCTTCTGCTGCCTTGGACATCAGAAATTTGATTTCATGGAATTGCTTATCACAGGGCTGACTGTGTGTGAGCACTGCATATGGATATGGAAAGTTTAAAACTTCCTCAGTGAATGACCAGATGTCCTATTTTTGCATCTGCATTTGAGAAGGATAAAGTTTCTTGAGAGCTCAGCTCTCTGGATGACTATATACGTGGTGCTGACCCATCTGGGTTTTTGGTCAATCTTGTCAAAAGACTGAGGTTGTGCTGAAGTGGGAGGATCCCTTGAGCCCAGGAGTTCAAGGCCAGCCTAGGCAACATTACGAGACCCCGTATCTGAAAAACAAAACAAAAAACAAAGGTAGGTTGTCTGTCATGGTATTTCAGTTGACCACAGTTGCAAAGCTGGGTTCCCACAATTACCAACCATAGTAATAGGCATCTATACATTTCATTTTTAACCTATTTCTTTACGAAGATGATTCATCTGCTCAAAACTGTAATACCCGTGTGACTGCTATTAGTGTACCTGAGCGTTTATGTTTGTGAAATATGTTATTAGGGCCAATTTTATTGTGTAAAGTGGCCTACAAAGTGCTCTGTGGTGTTTTTAATATCTCAGATAAATCCCCTTTTCAAAATGTAAATAAACATCTTTTAAATAATTAAAAAATGTTTTTTCCAGAATTATATTTTTGGGATTTCGATCTTTCAGCATTGTGATTTTCAGAATTTTAGACTTTAGGGATTTCTGACTTTTCAGGATTTTAACATCTGAGATTATGGCATTCAGGATTATGTCTTTCAGGATTATGATCGGTTTCTGAACTAGTTTGCCCCAGGGCTGTAGGGCTGGGCCTGAGGGAGGCCCAGAGGTCACCAATCTGAGTGCTGGCTCCTCCTGGCCACAGGAATTTGTTTAGAATGCAAGGCTGATCCAAGCCAGGTCTATGAGAGGCCACCCCAGGGCTTGCTGGAGAGAAATGAGCTTCATTTCTGCTGAGGCTGCAAAGGCAATGAAGTGGAAGCCCGGGGTTGCCTGGGGCTTGCATCCGTAGAGAGCCTGAGAATGAAGTTCATGCCATGACAGCAGAAAGATGGCGAGACATTGTCTGGGGCCCTGGATCAAGCTGTGCCTGTAGCCAGCCTCAGCACTTCACTGATATGAATATATATCTATCTCTTCTCTTGCCTAAGCTGGGTTTCCTGCAATTGTTACCCAAAGGACACATCATATGTCCAGTTTTCCCAGTGCCACTTGCTTCTAGAAAATGTGTGAACTTAAAACAACTGTGAGTCCCTGAGCACAATCGCGTTCTCCTTCAAGGCCAGCTTCTCCCGTGGCCTTGCTTCTCCCTCTCTCACTTTGCCCATGCTGCTCGCTGAGTTTTGCTTCTGCCCAGTCGCCAGGAAGCCCCTCACTGGTGCCTGATGAAAACTGCAGCTGCCCGGCTGGGCGTGGTGGCTCATGCCTGTAATCCCAGCACTTTGGGAGGCCGAGGCTGGTGGATCATCTGAGGTCAGGAGTTCGAGACCAGCCTGGCCCATATAGTGAAACCCTGTCTCTACTAAAAATACCAAAAAAATTAGTCGGGTGTGGTGGTAGGCACCCGTAGTCCCAGCTACTCGGGAGGCTGAGGCAGGAGAATTGCTTGAACCCGGGAGGCAGAGGCTGCAGACAGCCAAGATTGCGCCATTGCACTCCAACCTGTGCAACAAGAGCAAAACTCTGTCTCAAAAAAAAAAAAAGAAAAGAAAACTACAGCTGCCCCTCCATGAAGCGAGTCCAACTGTTTCCCCAGCAGCCTGGAGGGGCTGGGAGCCATGAAAAGCCACGTCCTCCTTGCACATGTGCTTGATAATGACTTCCATTCACAATGTGCTGCAAAATAACAGCCACCCAAAAAAAAACCAAAAAAAACAAAAAAAAAAACATGCGAGATCGGGGAGTGTGTAAACACAGGGAGTGCAGGTGTCGCAGCGGCTTTCATCCCTGACGCTGTGAACACGCGGCCCCCCTCGCACCCCCGGTACTGCGAGGCCCGACAGCAACACGAAAACACGGCTATCACCGCGGCTGGCGGCTCTGGATGCCGACGCCAGTAGAAAGGAAGCAGGTTTGGAAATCCCTGATAATTGAAGCTGCTTCATAAACAAGCCCCATTTGAAAGATTTTTAACCCAGCGTATCAAGACTGCTTGTCGTCGTTCAAGGGAATGGCTTGTGAAAGGCTGGCAAGATCAGACGCACAAGGACACCAAATGGGTGCTTGAAGCACACTGCTGGGGACAGCCTCGCTGCGGAGGGCCCTGCTCCATGCTGGAAGCTTCTGATTATCCTGGCTCATCGCGCCCAATGGGAGGGCCAGGTGGCGGGGTGCAGGGGCAGCCCAGGCCACTCTGCTGAGAGCTACTGCCCTGTGCACACCCCCAGCCACTGGTTTTCTGTTTTCTGCTGTTTATTTACAGAGCCAGGAAAGGGAGAATGGTGAAAGTAAAGAATACTGAAAACAGGGTGTGCTGGGCAGACCCTCCTGGTGTGGGTGAGGGTAGTGGGTGCCTGGATTGGCCAGGGGCGGGCACTCTACCTGCCCCTGGGTTTGCAGAACTTCAGGCCGGTGGATGCGTCAGGAAGGGAGGTGGAAGGTGCCTTGGGAGGTGTCTCTAATCCCTGCTCCAGGTGGGCACCTGGATCAGCTGCCTCAGCACCTCCCTGGAGCTTATTAATGATGCTGCCCACCCACTGGAGTCCACGTTTAACAAGATCCTCAGTGATGTGTAGGCACATTAAGGTTGGAGAAGGGTCACGCTGATCCGTGTTTCCAAGATTTGTCTGGTGTTGAAAATTATCTGGAAGGCTTGCCTAAAATACAGATTGCAGGCATCCCTTCCCCCAAGAGCTACTGAACCAAAACCTCCAGGGGAGGGGCTGGGAGACCTTTATTTGTAAGTCAGCAGTTCCGGTGATTTTCATGCCCAGGCAGGTATGGGAGCCATGGCTCTCATCCATGGTCTCACCCTTGGCCGCACCCTGAAACCAACAAGAGTTTTGAGCATGCTGAGGCCTGGGCACCACTCCCGGAGATGCTGGTGTAATTGGTCCAGGGTGAGGCCTGAAAATGGGGATTTTTAAAAGCTCCTCACTGGGTGTGGTGGCTCACGTCTGTAACCCCAACACTTTGGAAGGCTGACACAGGAGGATCGCTTGAGCTCAGGAGTTCAAGACCAACCTGGGCAACATAGTGAGACCCCATCTCTACAAAAAGATTTTTTAAATTAGCGGAGTGTGGTAGTGCACCGATAGTTCCATCTACTTGGGAGGCTGAGGTGGGAGGGTCGCTTGAGCCCAGGAATATGAGGCTGCAGTGAGCTACAACCACACCACTGCACTCCAGCCTGGGTGACAGAGCAAGATCCTGTTTAAATAAATAAATAGATTGGGCACAGTGGCTCACGCCTGTAATCCCAGTAGTTTGGGAGGCTGAGATGGACAGATTGCCTGAGGTCAGGAGTTTGAGACCAGACTGGCCGGCATGGTGAAACCCCATCTCTACTAAAAAATACAAAAATTAGCCAGGCATGGTGGCATGCGCCTGTAGTCCCAGTTACTCAGGAGACTGAAGCATGAGAATCGCTTGAACCCCAGAGGTGGAGGTTGCAGTGAGTGGAGATCGCGCCACTGCACTCCAGCCTGGGCGACAAAGCAAGACTCCGTCTCTAAATAAGTAAATAAATAAAAGCTCCCTGGGTGGCTGTAGTGTGTAGCCAGGGTTGATTCAATGCCCTGATTCAATCTACTTAGTCTACTGGGTCCCAGAGAGCTGAGGGGTTCGTACTCTGTCACTCTGAGCATTGGTGTCAGATATCCAATGACAACTGGGGGCTCCAGACCCACCCTTGTAATGCCCCCTCCAGCCACACTGCCTGAGACTCTGTTTGAAGAACACAGGAAGCCTCCTTCCTCAATGACCTTGAAGCTCATCCCCTGCTTTCATCACTGGAAACTGAGGGTGAAATTTACTCTGGATCCACGGATGGATTTGGCAAATTGAGAGATATGATGTACAATAACTGACTGCAAATATGATGCCCAGTTCTGCCCAGAGGCAGGGGCCTGACTGTGTTGGCCTCTTGATCTTAACCAATAAGCCTCCACTATTGCAAAACCCTACACAAAGCAATATGATATAACCACAGGGAGATACTACTTCACACTCAGTAGAATGACTGTTACACGTTAAAAAACAAACCGTAAAATAAGTGTTGGCTAGACTGTAGAGCGAATGGAACTCCTGCACATTGCTGGTGGAAATAGAGCATGGTGCAGCCTCTGTGGAGAATGGTACGCCGGCTACTCAAAAAATTAAATGCAGATCCAGCAGTTCCACTTCCGAGGATACAACCAAAAGAACCGAAAGCAGGGACTTGAACAGATATTTGTACACCAATGTTCTTAGCAGCAGGATTCACAACAGCCAAAAGGTGAAAACAACCCAGCTGTTCATCAATAGATGAATGGATGAACAAAATGTGGTCCACAGTCATGCATTGCTTAATAACAGGAACACATTCTGAGAGATGTGTTGTTTCGTGAACATCATGGAGCACACTTACTCATACCTAGTTGGTATAGCCTACCACACAACTAGGCTACAGTCCTGTACAGCATGTTACTGTATTGAATACTATAGGCAATTATAATGCAATGGTAAGTACTTGTGTACCCACACATATCTAAACATAGAAAAGGCACAGTAAAAATACGGCATCAGAATCTTATGGGACCACCATTGTGTGTGTGGTCTGTCATTGACCAAAATGTTGTTATGCAGTGCATGACTGTACATACAATGAAATACTATTCGGTCTTTTTTTTTTTGAGACGAAGTCTCCCTCTTGTCCCCCAGTCTGGGGTGCAATGGTGTGATCTTGGCTCACTGCAACCTCTGCCTCCCAGGTTCAAGTGATTCTCCTGCCTCAGCCTCCTGAGTAGCTGGGATTACAGGTGTGTACCACCATGCCCAGCTCATTTTTTGTATTTTAAGTACAGACGGGGTTTCACCATGTTGGCCAGGCTGGTCTCAAACTCCTGACCTCAGGTGATCCACCTGCCTTGGCCTCCCAAAGTGCTGGGATTACAGGCGTGAGCCATCGCGCCTGGCCAATCAGTCTTAAAAAGGAATAAAATTCTGACACATGCTAAAACCTGGATGAACCTTGAGGACATTATGCTAAGTAAAATAAGACAGACACAAAAGGACAAACATTGTATGACTCAATTTTTTGAGGTCCCTAGGGTAGTCAAATTCATACAGACAGAAAGTACAATGGGGCTTCCAGGGGCAGGGGGAAGGGGAAATTGGGAGTTAGTGTTTTAGTGAGTCTAGAGTTTTAGTTTGGGATGATAAAAAAGCTCTGGAGATGAGTGGTGGTGATGTTTGTACAACAATGTGAAGGTATTTAATGCTACTAAACTTACACTTAAAGATGGTCAAAATAGTAAACTTCATGTTCTGTATATTTAACACACGCACACGCAAACACAAGCAGTTAGTAGACATTATAATGAAGGCAACTGGGGGAGAGAAGTTCTCTGACCTTGAACAAACTTACAATTTAATGAGGTTCTGAATACATGCATGTAAAGAAATAAACACATGGACAAAACAATGAACCATATGATAGTATTAATTCTACACGAACTGTAATGCAAATGCTACATAAACTCTTTCAGAAAATAGAGGAGGAAGGAATACTGATTTTATTAGTCAGCTTTTCCTTGATACCGAAAACCAGACAAAGACATTAAAATAAAACTACAGACCAACATCCCTCATAAACACAAATGCAAAAATCCTTAGTAGAATATTAGGAAATTTAATCTAGCATTACATAAAAAGAATAACATGTTACAACTAAGTGGGATTTAGCCTGTGAATGGAAAGCTAACATTCAAAAGTCAATCAATATAATTTACTGTATCATTAGAAGAAAAAGTTTATAATCATCTCAACAGATGTGGAAAAAGATTTGACAAAATTTTACACCAATTCCTGATAAAAAACTCTCACCAAACTAGAAATGGAAGGGAAATTCCTCAACCCAATAAAGGGGATTTACTTAAAAACTATAGTTAAGATCATACTTAATGCCCAAAGACTAAACACTTTCTCACTAAAATTGGGAACAAGGCAAGAATGTCCACTCTCACATCTACTATTCATCATTAAACAGTGAGTCCTGGACTGTACAATAAGACAAGAAAAGGATATAACAAGCATATAAATTGAAAACAAAAATATCCCATCACTCTCTCTATTTGTCATCTATTTGTAGATGACATGATTGTCCAAACAGAAAGTCCCAAAAAATTTTCAAAAAAGCTACTAGAGCCGGGCGCGGTGGCTCAAGCCTGTAATCCCAGCACTTTGGGAGGCCGAGGCGGGTGGATCACGAGGTCAGGAGATCAAGACCATCCTGGCTAACATGGTGAAACCCCGTCTCTACTAAAAATACAAAAAACTAGCCGGGCGTGGTGGCGGGCGCCTGTAGTCCCAGCTACTCGGAGGCTGAGGCAGGAGAATGGCGTAAACCCGGGAGGCGGAGCTTGCAGTGAGCCGAGATCGCGCCACTGCACTCCAGCCTGGGTGACACAGCGAGACTCCGTCTAAAAAAAAAAAAAAAGCTACTAGAATAGGTAAGTTTAGTGAATTCGCAGGATAAAAGATCAATATACCAAAAAAATGGTCTTTCTAGATACTGGCAATAAACAGAAATTGAAATTTTAAAGTACCATTTATAATAGTACAAAAATAAAATATTTAGATGTCAATTTAACGAATACTAGGTCTGTGTACTGAAAACTACAAAACACAAATGAAAGAAATCAATAAGACAAATAAATGGGTAAGCTATACCATGTTCATGGATGCAGAGACTCAATATTGTAAACTGTCCATCATCCTCTCCTAATAGAGCTACAGATTCAATGCAATTTCAATCAAAACATTCCAACATGTTTTTCTGTTTGTTTTTGACAGACAGGGTCTCACTCTGTTACACAGGCTGGAGTGGAGTGGTGCACAGCAATAAATAATAACTCACTGCAGCCTCAAATTCCTGGGTTCAAGTGATCCTCCCACCTCAGCCTCCTGAGTAGCTTGGAAGGCATGAGTCACCATGCCGAGACAACAAGTTTTTTTAATATTCTATACAAGTTAATTCTAAGATTTATATGGAAAAAAGGAATTAGAATTATTAAAACAATGTTTAAAAAGAAAAGCAAATTGATTTTAAGACTGACTACAAAACTTCAGTAATTCAGACAGTGTGGGGGTATTAGTGAGAAGATAGACACATAGATCAAAGGAACAGAATACAGAGTACAGAAATAGACTCCAACAAATGTCATCAATTACTTTTCAACAAGATTTGAAGGCAATTCAATGGAAAAAGACTGGTCTTTTCAACCCAGTGATGCTGGAACAACGGGACATCCACATGCAAATAATAATCTTGACCCACACCTCACAGCATATACAAAATTCAACTCAAAATGGATCACATACCTAAATGTAAAACCTAAAACTTATTAAACTTGTAGAAGAAAATCTTTATGACTTTGGGTTGAAGATTTTCCAAGATATGACACTAAAATAATGATCTATAAAATAAAGAATTGATAAGTTAGACTTTATTAAAAACCTAATAATTAAAAATATCTGCTCTTCAAGAGACATTAAGAAAATGAAAGATAAGCCACAGACTGTGAGAAAATATTTGCAAAACACATACCTGACAAAGGATTTGTATCCAGAATATATAAAAATGTGAACTACATGCACAATACTTGACATATACAAGGAGGCACAGACAGACCCCTTACTACCTTAGTATTTGCAAATGTGACACTCAAACTGGGAAGATCTGGCCTAGAAAAATAGTTTCCTGAAAAAGGTTGACTCTGCCTCCTCCTTCCATGGCAATGACGCTGTTTGGGTTTTAAATGAAGTCTCGGCTTCTGTCACACAGAGCCTTTTCTTGGGTCTGAAACACACATCCAGGGTGCACCCTTCTCAGGCAGGCTGCAGCTGACGCTGGCTGTGGAATAATTGTGGAGTGTCTCTCAAGGGGAGCTTCGCAGTGACCACCACAGAAGAAGGGACCCAGCGAGAAAGGAGAGCCATCCAGAAAAGTGCAAATGACACAGTGGATTGCCACTTAGAATGGTCGGCTTATCTTTAATTAAATGTGTGCCCGTGACACATCAGAGTGGAGATGTAACATCGCCGTCGAGCAATGGCAACCTGTGGGGCATTCATGTAACACAGAGCGGGAGTGGCCGTTTTGTATGGATTTGTCAGGACAAGGTCTCTGTCTAGGCTAAAGGGAGAGAGAGGCTGCATCCGTGCCTAGGGGCAGGTGTGAGCAACAGGCTGTTAGAGAGTGCAAACTGAAATGGAAGATGAGGATGAGCAGAGGATGAGAGGAAGAAAGCAGCCTTGGGAAGAACTGGGTGGAAAGTGCAAATGAGTCATGCAGAGGCTACCAACAAACAGAAAACCAAAGTGAGCCACTGTGGGAGGAGTCGGCCTCTGAGTACCCTGAGCGTGGGTGGTCTGAGCACTGGCGCTGGGACAGCCTTGCGGGCGCTGTGTCCTCCGCTCCTGGCATGTGCTAAGTGCTTATTTAGCACACGATTTCCCATTGTTGAATTACTTTTTTTTTTTCCCCCTTTTTTGAGACAGAGTCTCGCTCTGTCGCCCAGGCTGGAGTGCAGTGGTGTGATCTCAGCTCACTGCAACCTCCACCTCCCGGGTTCAAGTGATTCTCCTGCCTCAGCCTCCCGAGTAGCTGGGACTATAGGCGCCCGCCACCACGCCCGGCTAATTTTTTGTATTTTTAGTAGAGATTAGGTTTCACCACGTTAGCCAGGATGGTCTCGATCTCCTGATCTCGTGATCTGCCTGCTTTGGGCCTCCCAAAGTGCTGGGATGACAAGTTGGAGCCACCAAGCCCAGCCTAAGTATCTTAACATGGGCAGTTTTCACATCCTCAAGTCTATTCCCAATGACTGTTCGACTCTTTTTTTTTTTTTTTTTTAATTTAAAAAAGTTTTAAAACCGAGTGCCTCCTTTTCTGTTGGTCAGTACAATTTGATCACAATAAATATATCCTTTATAGCTCAGGGTAAATTCAAACATTCATAATAACACAAATGATACTTTGTTCAGACCACTCGTTTGGTACTCTAACAAAACCATTGTCCATTTCTAGCTAGACTGGGACGGGAGGGGCAGTTCAGGGATGTTTCCCTTGGGCAACCTCTCCTTTGAGCCAAGGATAGTTTCCAAAGGAAGTAATCCAGGGGACACACTTGCTCATTGGTGAACACTATTACAACAAACAACACAGAAGTATGTTCATGACTTTTTTTTTTTTTTTTTTTTGAGACAGGGTCTCACTCTGTCCCCCAAGGCTGGAGTGCGGTGGAGCTATTGTGGCTGGCTGCAGCCTCTATCTCCAGGGCTCAAGTGGTCCTTCCATTTCAGTCCGCCAAGTAGCTGGGACCACAGGTATGCTAATTTTTTAATTTTTAATTTTGTAGAGACTCTCCTTATGTTGCCCAGGCTGGTCTTGAATATCCTGGGCTGAAGCGGACCTCCAGCCTCAGCCTCCCAAAGTGCTGGGATTATAGGCATCAGCCACCATGCCTGGCCTGACATATTGTTAATTTAAAAAATCAGGTTATATATCAGGCAATATAAAATACTGTTTGATCCCACTCAAAAAATGTATAGAAAAGAAAAATAATGCAACATTAAGAATGATTATTTCTGGGCCGGGCATGGTGGCTTATACCTGTAATCCCAGCACTTTGGGAGGCCGAGGCAGGGGGATCACCCAAGCTCAGGAGTTTGAGACCAGACTGGCCAAGATGGCAAGACCCCATCTCTACTAAAAATATAAAAATTAGGTGCAGGCGCGGTGGCTCATGCCTGTAATCCCAGCACTTTGGGAGGCCAAGGCAGGTGGATCACAAGGTCAGGAGATTGAGACTATCCTGGCTAACACGGTGAAGCCCCGTCTCTACTAAAAATACAAAAATTAGTCGGGCATGGTGGCAGGTGCCTGTAGTCCCAGCTACTCAGGAAGCTGAGGCAGGAGAATGGCATGAACCCGGGAGGCAGAGCTTGCAGTGAGCCGAGATTGCACCACTGCACTCCAGCCTGGGCGACAGAGCAAGACTCCGTCTCAAAAAAAACAAAAACAAACAAAAAATTATCCAGGCATGCTGGCAGATGCCTGTAATCCCAGCTGCTTGGGAGGTTGAGGCAGGAGAATAGCTTGATCCTGGGAAGCAGAGGTTGCAGTGAGCTGAGATCATGTCACTGCATGCCAGTCTGGGCAACAGAGAGAGAGAGACTCTGTCTCAAAAAAAAAAAAAAAAAAAAAGACTGTTCCTGCTTATCTTTACTTTCTCTTTTCAGCTCCATATATTTAAAAAATTTTTACAACATATAATATATGATTTTTGTAAAGAGAAACAAGTCAGAGTTTTTTTTTGTTTTGTTTCATTTTTTAAGTCAACTTCAAGCCAGACACAGTGACTTGTGCCTATAATCCCAGCTACTTGGGAGGCTGAAGCAGGGAGGGCTGCTTGAGGCCAGAAGTTTGAGACCAGCCTGAGCAACATAGTGAGACCCTCTCACTAAAAACAATTAAAATAAAATTTAAAAAGTCAACTTCTACTAACATAGAAGTCAGGAAGAAAAGAGAAATACCCTGTGTACCACCAGCAACAGCCTTGCCTTCCGTAAACCAGGTCCAGGCCCCAAGGGGGAGGAAGGGCAGGTTGATGGCGGGGATGTTACGAAGTAGCGGCAGAACAAGGCCCTTACCTTGCAGGGCAAAGCACGCATTCTTGTTTGGTTCCCACACAGTGGCATGCTGGTAACCCAGCTTTTGGCAGTGAGGTGGGTCGACCCCTGATTTGTAGCATTTGCCAATATCCCCATCATCTAGTCAATTTCAAGCTGCCGCATGCCGTCCTTAAATGCGGAAGAGAAGTCCACATTCGGACCTCAGGAGCTGGTGCAGGCCAGTTCTAGCACGCCCCTGCCACAGCAGCCCTCTAAGGTGGAGCAGGGATTACTGTTCCCATTTTACCAACAAGGGTACTAGTCAGATGGCCACTTTTTATCAGGCACTGTGCTTGAAGCCAGGCACTTCCTGGGTGTTGTAATCCTCACAACACCCCAATGAGTGATTATGGATGATGCTTACTTTTCACATGAGCAAACACACGAGGTCCAGAAAGATCAGATGCCTGCACAAGGTTATTTGGCTAAAAAGGGGTAGAGACTTGAACCGAGGATAGTCTGCTTCCAAATTCGTGCCCATAACCACGTGGGGGTACCATTTCTCTCCAACAAGGAGCTCATCTTGCACTTAGTGACCGTGTGCGGTGGGCTGAGTTCCTTGCTTTGAGCCTTCTCCAGAGGTGTGAGACAAGGAACAGACATTTTTAGGGAGGTGAGAGGGAAGAAGTAAGGTTCCTGACTACGCAGTGGAATGGGCAGCTGAGATGGGTGAGACTTGGTTCTGGTCAGCTCCCAGTTTGGATTTGGGGATGAACAGAGACCTGTGCACCTCTGGCCTCCTGCAGTCTTAGAGCTGAGCACTCCCCCACCCTACTCTGGGGCTGCATCCCTCACCTGCATGGGGGACCCAGGCGAGGAACCCACCCAGGCCTTGGAAAATGCGGTTGATGAATGGTCACCTTCATCTCCAGGGCTGCACTCCTTGTCAGAAGCATTTGGCTCCTTTGTTGATGGGTGCGGATGCAGAAGGGTTGACCAATCCTAGTATCCAGAAGACTTCTTTGAGGTGGCATCTGGTGTGTTTGTCCTACTCTCAGAAGATGGTGGGCCTGGGGGTCCCATCCCCAGCCTGAGGACCCTCACTATCATCTGGCTGTTCCCAAGTGGCACCTGGCCACCCAGCCTTCCCTGCCACATGGGTGGGAGTGCCTTTTTCCCTCATTTCCTGGGATACCCTAGGCAAGTTGAATCAACCACAGCAAGACCAGCCAGTCTGTGCCAGGTCATGGCACCATCTGCACCAGCAGCTCTCAGGTGCAGGTATGGAGCACAGGAGCACACTTTAAAAACTCTGGCAGGGTCTTTCTCCTGGTTCCAGGCAGGGCCTGTGTCCGAATCCCCCCCGACATTGCTCTTTCACGCCTGTGCACACTTGGGAGTTAGCAGTCAGTGCAAAGTTCCTGCATGCTCCTGGAAACCCATCATCTTCGCTGGGCACTGCACCGCACCTTCTACCTGGCACTCAGAGCTCTAACAACCACTTAGCTTGACAGTGGGAACATTAGTCAACACCGATCAACACTGAAGTGGCCCTGTTTGGACACCAGTCAAGATCCATTGGTCAGCAACAGCCCCCAAAAAACAGCTGGGTTGCTGAACATTTCCTCTACGTCCTGAGGTACGGCCGGTGCCGAGAGGCCCCACTCAGATCCCCCTTCCAGAAAGAGCCTGAGGCTCAGCTGTAAGGAGCGTGGTTACCACAGCCTCCAGCTGAAGCATCTTGAGGGTCTGGAGCTCTAGTTTTTGTTTTTGTTTTGACATCTTTACTGAGCTATAATTCACCCGTGTAATGAGTCTAATTCAATGGATTTAGTATATTCAGAGTTGTGCCATCATCAACACTATCTAAGTATGGAATATTTTCATCACTCCAAAAAGAAACCCTGAACCCACGAAGTCACTTCCCCTTCCCCAGCTCCCAGCCCTAAGCAAGCACTGATGGACTTTCTGTCTCCACGGATTTTCCTATTCTGCACATTTCACAATACACGGCTCTCCAAGTCTCCATCTAAGATAAAAAGAAAGTGGACTTCACAAGATTGTGTTAAGGATTAAATAAGACGATCCATAGAAAGCACTTAACACATAATTACACAGAAGATCCACGAGGGCCAGTGTGCCAGGCTGCTTTCACTTAGCCTGATGTTTTCAAGGTTCATCCAGACTGTTGCATGGATCAGAGAACTTCATTCTTCGTGCAGCCAAACAGGGTTCCATTCTTTGGATCTCTCACATTTCGTTTATGCATCCACCAGTTGATGGACTTGGACTTTTTTTTTTTTTCTTGAGAGAGAGAGTCTCATTCTGTTGCCCAGGCTGGAGTGTAATGACAATCACAGCTTACTGCAGCTTCGACCTCCCGGGCTCAAGCAATCCTCCTGCTTCAGCCTCCCGAACAGCTGGGACTACAGCACATGCCACTACGCCCAGCTAATTTTAAAAAACATTTTTTGTAGAGACAGGGTCTCACCATATTGCCCAGGTTGGTCTTCCAGGCTCAAGCAATCCACTCACTGTGGCCTCCCAAAGTACTGGGATCACAGGCGTGAGCCACTGTGCTGGCCAACCAATGGGTTTTTAACCTAAGCTTTTGAGCCAAGGTCACACTCTGGGGTGATCTTTGGCCAAAGACTAAGCACGACAGGGGTACCAGGGCCTGGCATTTCTGCCCATCGCAGCCCTCCGAGGGGCTGTCAGGGGCTGCGCCAGGTCTGCGTCATGATCCACAGCTCCTCACCAACCTGACTTTGGGCTCTTTTCCTGGTCCAGGTGTGCCTTCCCCATTAACTCCTCTTCACTCCTGACCCTGCGTCAGCATCTGCTTCCCGAGATCACATCCTGACAAGGCCTTAGTGTGTAATAACAACACGGAACCCACGTGGGCCCCCACACCAGCGCTCTGCTGTTAGGCCTCCGTGAGGCCATTTCATCCTCATCACAAACTTGAGAGGCAGGGGGTGTCATTAGAACAGATGAGGGAACTGAGGGACAGAGGAGTTCAGCAACCAATCCAAGTTCTCCGGCCAGAAGTGATGGAGCCATGACTCAAAACCCAGGTGGCTTCTCCAGTGTCAGTGCCCTTGGTCACAGCACTCCATTGTGATTCCGCTCAAGGAATAAGGTGGGGACGGGGGGTTGGCCTCCCACTGCTTGGCTCAAGCCACAAGCCCTGGCTGCGTGTGTAGCTTTAGCTCCCCGGGGCTGCTCTGTGAGGCCCACGTTCAGAGCCAGCTGGAGTCAATGTCATCTTTCTCCACCTGCAACAGATCAGGTGGAAGAGATTCGAGGTGGGAAACACAGCAGATGCTCTGTCATGGAGGCCTACCCATGTGTCTCTGCTTGCGACCTGACCTGCCATCGGGTGGCCCCACAGGCACGGGTCTGAGAGCAGGGTGTGCAGGTCCGGGATCTTTGGGTCACCTGGAGGACAAGTGCATCTCCTTGTCACTGGTCACTGGAAACGGGGGAGCGGAGACATGCATAGGTGTGCTAATTTTGAGGTTTCCTTCCTCAGAGTCAGTCTCCATCAGTGACAAGCGCTGCTTTAAAATCTGTCTCTGGTGAAAAGTTACATAAGCACATTCCAGTGTTCCTCTGCCACAGCACCGCTGCTACCCACCGCCAGATTCCCCAGCCCTCACTTTTCTGCTATATAAATATCTATCTATCTATATAAACGTGCTGCAGACAAACCTGTGTTTTAACCTTTTCTGCAGCTGGAGCTTTTCCACGAATCCCTCTGTCTACAAGTGTTTTACTTCTTGGTTTTCATTTTAATCCTTTGCCTTCCATTAATCAGCACCAAAAGCGTTTTATTGATATTTCCTACCTGCCGGGCACTGGTAGTAAGCACGTTACATGCACGTGCTGTCTTATTTAATCCTCGTGAGAAGTACACGACCCCGGTACTGTGATCGTGCCCATTTCGAGGGTGCAAAGACTCGGGCTCTGAGAGGTGAAGAGTTGCCTCCAGGCTGGCCTCCAGGGCCAGCTGAATCTAGGTCGCTCCGTTGCTGCTCTGCGAAGCTCTCAGATGTAAAATAATCGTGCTTTGCTCCCTGAAGTTGGCAGAGCCCCCCTGAAGTCTCCAGTGAGGATCAGGAAACGGGCAGTGAACCTACCGGGACTCAGGCTGGCTAGCGGGCGGGACTGGAGTTGACCCTGCTTACATGCCCCCACTCTCCCGGGTGTGCGAGACCCCACCTCAGACTTCCCCGTGTCCCCCATTACGTAGCGGGTGTTCTGGCTCCCACCCTCCAATGTGCCTCCCTAAGGATACCGGGCACAGCTGTCTCTCAGGACTAAAGATGAATTCCACAGATTCCAAAAGACCCTTCGTCCCCAGTCACAGCTGCCTTGCCTAAAGAATCTGCCACCGTGGTTGTTAAACCCACACTTTAATTACTCCAAAATTATGTTAAATCCTTGCATAAATATTGCAGTGGCATCTTCTGAAGAATTTCATTACAGTAAGTTGGGTTGCCGCCAGAGCTCTCCACTAAAAAGTAAGAGGAGAATAGACACGTGCCAAAAAAAAAGGATAGATATTGTTTTCAAAATAAAAAGGCAAGGAGGTCATCCTCTGTCAGATCACGCAGGTGTCAAAGAGAAACGGTCTCATAATAGCAGAAATCTCCCATTTTACAGACCGAAGGGGAAAAAAATACCCTTCAGCCCTCTAATCTAATAGGATTCGCTTCTGGAAAAACCTAAATCTGATTAAATATTAATAACCAGTGGTATTAATTAAGGGGGAAAAGTCCATCAAGAGAACCCCAATATGTTTACAGTGTCCCCAGGAAACTGGGAAAATTCACAATCAAGTGTGTAAATGTTCTAAAAAAGGGTCCTGAATATTTTATGAATATTTGTCATAAAACAGAAATAATAACCACTGTGCAGAGCTATTAGAATTAATATTTATGCTGCCCGCCATGAAATATTCATGGGGACAGAGAAAGGGGGGCCGTAAGACAAGAATTAATTTACATTGGGCTCGGTTTACCCGCTGGCTTGATGTTTAAAGACGGTTGACAAGCCTCCATATGAATCCGCCAGTCACTTCCCGCAGTCTGCGGAGTGGAGGGGGTGGAGACGGGTCCGGGCTGCTGACAGCTCACAGATTGAGTTTCTGACAGCCCTTAAAAAAACCTAAACGGCCCCCCACCTTTTTCCCCTTCTTCTATTGCCCAAGGCGCTCTGTTCTGCCACCGTTCATCCGATCTCCCCTTCCATCTGCTGAAATTAACGAATTAATGAGCGCGACGCGCTTTACGGTGGGGCCCTATGAATGTTTACAGGCGATTAAATTATAATGCGGGGCGGCTGTATAATTCATGAACCAATTAAAGGAAGTGTTAGTTGATTTGATGGGATGAGGACGTACAAAATGCATTTAACTAATGGGGAACCGCGGGCTGCCCAGGGCCGGCTCCCTCTCTCGGATTACACGGCTAATTGCTCGACTTTACGGGGCTGTCACAGATAGCCATACATATTTCATTGTTCTCAAATACTTCAGTTGTGTGCGTCCGTGTCGCGGCTGTAATGTGGAGAAGGCCGGCCAAACTTGGGTGTAGTTACAGTGCCCGAGCTGGGCCCCGGCAGAAACCTGAGCTCCAGAGTCGGGTGTCTGGACCATTAGGTGATTAAAAAGGCTCAGCCTGCGATCGCCTTTTGTTTTACTACGTTCTCTTCAGGACACTAATTCCGGATGCTGACTTCATGACCGTGGCGGCACTGGGGCCCTGATCCCTTTTTTTTTCCGGGGAATAGAGGGGAGGTCCACAGCCCCCTGTACTGTTCAAGCCCTCTGTGCCCTTGAAACCCAATGTCCCCAGTGCAGGGGTCCCTCAGGACAGTCCACCTGAGACAATCCCCAAGCTAAGAGTTTCCCTCAGGCCTGACTTTGTCCATCCATACAAGGCGGTCACTGGGAACTTCTTTAAACGCGGCCTAAACTTGGACCCAAACTTGAAGCTGTCATCAGCTCTTTGAAGTATGTTTGGAAGGAAATCAGCAGAGAAGAGCAAATGCATCCTCCGCAAGAAGGAGTAAAATTATCCTGGTGCTCAGGAAGAGAGGATGCTTCCAGAATTCTGTGAGCCGAAGGACAGAGGAGACAAAGGTGGCTGACTTCCCAGCTGGAGCAAAGGAGATGCTGAGTTTAGGGAGATGCTGCCTTCATCCAGCAATCCCAGTGCGCTCTGCGGGGAGCAGGGTGAGACCATCGGAGCCCCGCAGCCAACCAGTCAGTCCTCCGAGATGGTTCTATTCTCTCCTCTCGCTTCCAAGCCAAAGCCTGGCATTCACCTGAGCCAAGCAAACGCACGCATACACACACACAGACACACACAAAACAAATGAAAAGCCCTGTGGTTACCACCTTCAATCCTCCCGTGGACACCTACAAAAGAATTTCTTTTACTCCCACTTTCGTGAGTAGGGCCTGGGCAGCAGCCAGAGCTGGGGCTTTGGGGTCTGCACTCCTGGGATCAAGGCTCACACCCTTCTGCAGACACCAGGGCTGTGTGGTCGAGGGCAGCCCCAGGTTCCCCATCTAAGGGGACAGGGATGGCAATAGGTGAGGAGGACTAAAAGCGCTAACCCGTGGCCTTAGTGTCGAGGCTGGCACGTGATAATTACCCAATTTAGTCAGTCAATACTGTTATCACATGATAATAGAGATTCCGACTCGTGCAACAGGGAGGCTACATCCATCACTTTTCTCTTCCACAAACGCACATGACAGTAGGGTTTGGCTTCCACCCCTTAATTGCGCAGTGGACACTGTGCTGTCAAATGAAGCAAACAATGAGGTCTAAAGAATGCCTTATGGAGGCAGCAGAATAGATCCAGGTGGGAAAGGTTGCAGAAGCCCGAGGGCCACATGTGAGGAGAGCACTCAAACAGTCTTAGCTTCAAGAACGAAAGAAGGGCCAACTGCACATTAAAAGAAAGGAAGTTCATTTGGTCTAAAATATTTAACTGGGGCCTAATTTAAAATGAAGTTATCAATTAGTAGCCAAGCTGGGTTTAACGCATTCTGGTTTCAAATCAAACGAAACTATCATTCATCAAATACCACTGCCTTAAATATTTTACCGTTGTTACCTTATATCATCTTACAAAGTAAACAGTATTCTCAATGCATACACGGGGCAACTGAGGCTCAGAGGAGCCAAGTGTCTTGGTTCAGAAATCTCTTTTAAGCAAATATTTGTGCAAGCATAAAGATATAGGGACAAGATTTCTCACTGCTGAATTACTTTTTTGAGACAGAGTCTCGCTCTGTTACCAGGCTGGAGTGCAGTGGTACGATCTCGGCTCACTGCAACCTCCGCCTCCCGAGTTCAAGCGATTCTCTTGACTCAGCCTCCTGAGTAGTTGGGACTACAGGCGTGTGCCACCACACCCAGCTAATTTTTGTATTTTTAGTAGAGACGGGGTTTCACCATGTTGGCCAGGATAGTCTCGATCTCTTGATCTGCCCACCTCAGCCTCCCAAAGTCCTGGGATCACAGGCGTAAGCCACTGCCCCTGGCTTTTTTTTTTTTTTTTTTTTTCCTTTTTTGAGATGGAGTCTGGTTCTGTTGCACAGGCTGGAGTGCAGTGGTGCGATCTTGGCTCGCTGCAGCCTCTGCCTCCCAGGTTCAAGCGATTCTCATGCCTCAACCTGTAGCTGGGATTACACCATGCCTGGCTAATTTTTTTGTATTTTATAGAGATGGGGTTTCACCATGTTGGCCTGGCTGGCCTTGAACTCCTGACCTCCAGTGATCTGCCTGCCTTGGTCTCTCAAAGTGCTGGGATTATAGGTGTAAGCCACCATGGCTTGCCTTACTTTATATGTCTGCTTTTTATTTATTTTTATTTTTACAATGAGACTGTACTATTTCTACAATTAAGAAAAACACTAATTATAAAATCACAGGCTGGAAGTGGTGGCTCACGCCTGTAATCCCAGCACTTTGGGAGGCTAAGGCAGGTGGATCGCCTGAGGTCAGGAGTTCGAGACCAGCCTGGCCAACATAATGAAACCCCGTCTCTACTAAAAATACAAAAAGTAGCCGGGCATGGTGGCAGGCGCCTGTAGTCTCAGTTACTTGGGAGTCTGAGTCAGGATAATCACTTGAACCCAAGAGGTGGAGGTTGCATGAGCTGAGACGGCGCCATTGCACTCCAGCCTGGGCAACAAGAGCTAAACTCCCTCTCAGAAATAAATAAACAAACAAATAAATAAAATCACAAGAAAAGGTTTATTGTTAAAAACAGAAAAGTGTGAATTTTCAGCTACAGGACCAACATAATGGTGATAACATGTAAGATTGGACCAGACTTCCTTATGTGCAGATCACACAATGCACAGATCTAAAGCTTCATGTGTCTGAGCAGTGGCCTCAGTCTCTTATCAAACCCCCCATATTATTGTGGAATCAGAACTTCATTTCAATGAGAGTGGGCAGACTGGGGACAAGGACACAGCAAATGCTGGCCACTGAGAAGGACAAACAGTGGGACGACCTTTCACCCAGGTGCCAGCCTCCCAGGTGCTCAGGTGTGAGAGGACTCAGGTGAGGAAGTGTGAATAGCTCAGTGCAAATCAATGCCACTGGTTTAAGAAAATCAAATGACGTTATTCGTTCATTCAACAAATATTTACCCAGTGCTTCCTAGATGCTAGTTGCTGGCTGCCCTAGAAACTAGAGATCTAGTGGTGAACGAGCCAGGCACATTCCTGGCCTCCCACAGCTTACAACGTGTGTTTAGATGCACACAGATACCATCTGCCTGTGGTACTTGGGGTTGATCTCGAGATTACAAGATGCAAATATGTCCTATGAAAAGACCAGTTTGCAATCGGCAAAGGGATGAGATCCACAAGTTGTTCAGTAAATATGGTTTGGAGAAGGAGGGTGACGTACACACTAATGTCTTGGATGGATAATGTTTCTGATGAAGTGGCTAAGTTGTTTTTGTTTGTTTGTTGTTTTGAGACTAAGTCTCACTCTTGACCCGAGGCTGGAGTGCAAAGGCGTGATCTCGGTTCACTGCAACCTCCGCCTCCCGGGTTCAAGCGATTCTCTTGCCTCAGCCTCCCGAGTAGCTGGGATTACAGGCGCCTGCCACCATGCCCGGCTAATTTTTGTATTTTTAGTACAGACGGGGTTTCACCATGTTGGCCAGACTGGTCTCAAACTCCTGACCTCAGGTGATCTGCCCATCTCGGCCTCCCAGTGTGCTGGGATTACAGGCATGAGCCACCGCGCCCGGCCAGAAGTGGCCAAGTTGTTAAACAGCTAATATTTACAATGTTTTTCACGAGCTAAGCATGCTACATAACATAATTTCATGTAATCTTCTGTTTGTAGGAGTTAGGCACAACCACCACCCATCCCCTATTTGATAGGTGTGGGAACTGGGTCTCAGGGAAGTTATCGAGCTTCTCAAGGTCCCATCCCTAGTAAAGGCAGACTCTGGGTTCAGGCACTGGACACCCTGGCCTGCCATAACCATGGGGCATGACCGCCTCTCTGGACGCTCTTGTGCGAGGCACCTCGTAAAGCGCCCTGGCTCTTCAGGGGCCCCGTGCCGGGCACTCTGTGAGGATGCACAGGATACCTCTCACTGCATCTTCATGACAAGCCTGGGACATGGGTATAACTGTCACCCCCATCTTACGGATGAGGCAGCTTGCCCCGATATCCGCCGATGAGTGACCCGGAAGAACCTGAGACCCACAGCTGCTGGACTCCAACATCCAGGGTGGGAAGCACTGGGCTGTGTTGCGGTTTCCCAAATGCAGGAAGGTCTCTTAAGTGTTCCGTATTTACTCTTTTTTTTTTTTTTTGAGATAGATTTGTTCATCGATAATTTTTATTTTTTAAATTGATGGGAAAAATCCTCTTGCAGGGATGGACTGGAGGTGAGGGCAGTTGAAGGGATGAGTGGGAAAGCCGACAGCCAGGAGCTCCCAGAACTAGCATGGACAAGAGATGCTCCAGAACTGGCAGGGACAAGAGATGCTCCCAGAACTGGCATGGACAACAGATGCTGCTGTTGGAGGACATGGGGCTGGTGTTGGGGTGGGCATGCACTTGCCATCCTTTTATTTCTTCCCCAACCTACTACCTCTGTCTTCCTATCCTCGAGATACTGACAGCACATTTTTATTGAGTTTCTGCCATGCGTAGGCATCGGGGGGAGGCCTGGGAGGCCCTGATACATCAGGCTTCTTGGCCTCTCTGTGCCCGCCCTGAACCAGCCTCTCTTCCTTCACCTTTTCTCATGGCCTCTGTCCCCCAGGCTGGAGTGCAATGGCGCGATCTCGGCTCACTGCAACCTCCGCCTTCTGGGTTCAAGCGATTCTCCTGCCTCAGCCTCCCGAGTAGCTGGGATTGCAGGCGTGCTCCACCACCCCTGGCTAATTTTTATACTTTTAGTAGAGACGGGGTTTCACCATGTGGGCCAGGCTGGTCTCGAACTCCTGACCTCAAGTGATCTGCCCACCTCCGCCTCCCAAAGTGCTGGGATTACAGGTGTGAGCCACCGTGCCCAGTCCCTCTTCATTTCTTCTACACATCTTTCTGTCCAGCATAGAGGCAGCAGTGGCCAACAGGAGACACGCACCTGTGGCCTTCCCAGCACAATTCTGAGGACTTCCCTGAATATTCCAACTCTGGGACATCCCCTCTGAGCTTTCATTCCAGGAAAACCATGCTTCCTTCTCGAATTTCTAAATAGGATCAGAAGCTCTTACTTGTGGACTAGCAAAGACAAGGGTTTAGATTCTAGCGCTTCAAATAGGACTCCGTCTGGTGAATCCCACCAGGACGTGAGCTCCCCAAGGAGAGCCACTTCAGAGAGAAGTTCCCTTAGGCTCCCTGCCCTCCCAAATCTGCACTAACTTCAGGCTGCATCCAGAGATACCAAGGGAAATTAGATACAAATTGTACCCTGGATTTGACTTTGCAATTGGAAGAAACCTCGATTTGTGAGGGTAAAGGTCACCGCCTGGAAGGCCTAACCCAAAGGCCAGCCCTGTGGCTTGGCCAGGCCAAGAGAAGCCTCCCCTAATTGCCTATGGAAAAGAACCCAGGGTTAAACTGTTTATCTGGGTTATGCTTCCAGGTTAAACTTCCTAAGTGAACCGACCCAAGGAGGTGAAACCTGAATTTCTAGATAAAGCTTTTCCATGTCTTTGGCCAGGTACACAGAACTGCAATTTAAAACTTCTGGGTTTTATGCCATGTGCCGTGGCTCATGCCTGTAATCCCAGCACTTTGAGAGGCCAAGGCAGGCAGATCATTTGAGGTCAGGAGTTCAAGACCAGTCTGGCCAACATGGTGAAACCCCGTGTCTATTAAAAATACAAAAATTAGCCAGGCGTGATGGTGCACACCTGTAATCCCAGCTACTCAGGAGGCTGAGGCAGGGGAATCGTTTGAACTGGGGAGGCAGAGGTTGCAGTGAGCCGAGATCATGCCATTGCACTCTAGCCAGGATGACAGACTGAGACTCCAAAAAAAAAAAAAAAAAAAACTTCTTGGTTTTGCTAGTTGTCTGTGAATTAAATCTATGATTCCAGCTGAGAAGCCTGCGACATCCTGGTGTCATCTCCCTCCCAGGGCCATCACCCTGCGATAATCCTGGTCTGTGTGTGACGGCTGACTAGCACAAACGCTCTCAAAGAAGTACTGTGCAGCCACTGACAGTGAGGCTGGGGACAGCATCTGTGAACATGGGTTCGTGGTATATTCCGTAGAGGAAAGGGCTGTGATATAATGTGTGCAATTAAGACCCTGTTTTCATTTTTATTATTTATTTATTTTTGAGAAGGAGTCTCGCTCCGTCGCCCAGGCTGGAGTGCAGTGGCGCAATCCGGGCTCACTGCAACCTCTGCCTCCCGGGTTCAAGCGATTTTCCTGCCTCAGCCTCCTGAGTAGCTGGGACTACAGGCATGCAGCACCATGCCCAACTAATTTTTTTTTTTTGTATTTTTAGTAGAGATGGGGTTTCATCATGTTGGTCAGGCTGGTCTCCAACTCCTGACCTCAAATGATCCGCCCGCCTCGACCTCCCAAAGCGCTGGGATTATAGGCATGAGCCCGGCCAAGACCTGTTTTTATAGAGTAATTTTTAAAATGTTGGAATAGACATATACCCAAATGTCAACATTGGTTATCTTCAGACATTGGAAATATTTTTACTTAGCTGCATTTTCTAACTTTTCTACAATAAGTAGATGCCCTGTGTAATAAAATGTTTGAAATAACCACCATCGCCACACCCCGCCCTCACCTTGTTCCTCCAGTGGTTTCCCTTCCCCCAGCTCTTCTGGAATAGACCTGGCTGTTCCTGGCCCAGGACATGGGCACTGGCTGCCCCACACCCATCCCCCCTGCAGAGCTCTTCCTCCCCTCCTCCTGCAGCTGGCTCCTTCCTTCCATTCAAGTCTGAGCTTCCATTCAAGTCTGAGCTTCCATTCAAGTCTGATCAGCCCTCCCCAGAAGCACTATCCCCTGCCAGCGCATCCAAACCAATCACCTTGCCCCTACTCGATCATGCCATGGCATTTTAATCCCACATAAATCACTTGGTCCTAGCAGGTATTTCTCCTCTGTTTATTTGTCTAATGTCCGCCTCCTCCCTTGGGAATGTTTTGCTTGTTTCTGTGGCCCCAGCATCTGGAACGGTGCCGGGCAAAGAGAAGCCTACAATAAATACTTCTGGAGTGAACAAATTGAAGTGTGAGTCCTTCCCTTACTACTAGGAATAGCAGCTGCCACAACTGGGCTCCGAGCTAAGCACTCCACATTGGGGAATCACGCCGCATTCCCACTGAGGAAGGAGCCAGGCCATTGTTGACCTCTTTTAGTCCCAGAGACATAAAGTAACCTCCCCATCACCCCCCTAGTAAGTCGGCTGGTTCTGGGCTCTCTCATCTTGCCGCTCCATTGCCAAGAACATCCCCCATCCCCTGCCAGTGGCTGAGCCTGGCCCTGCAGGACGTGGGCCTGGCAGGCAGATGGTCCTGGCCCCACTGGCAGGGTCCCCACAACTCCTATCTCAGAAGGGCTTAGGGGCAGCAGCCCAGTTAGAACTGCTCATGGGACATGTCCACAAAGCTGCACACTCTGTTTGCTTAGACGATGGGTTTATTTGGGGTGGCTGGGGCAGAGAGGGCTCATGAGTGCGGGGGCTGAAGCCATCCCTGGACTAATCCCCAGGTACTCACGTCCTGGTAGGGAAGGGCCCCGGCACAGGCTCAGGCTGGTGGCTTTAAACCAGTTTCCTTGCTGGAGGGTATGGCTCATCCCCAGGCTGGGGCGGAACGGCACCAGCGTATCCCCGCTGTGGAGAGCATGCAGCCCCTCCATGTTCACTGCGAAAGGAGACAAGTGCTCTCACACCCCATCCCCGCAGCCTCCTGGAGTGGCACTCAGGTGACAATGGTGACCGGAGGGAGCATGCACGAAGGCCTCCTCTTTGTATTTACGAATCCAGTCTCTCCACTGCCATCTGAATTAGGTCTCATCATCGCTTCCACTTCATGATGGAGAAGGAGCTCTCCAGGTGGGATAAGTCATTCAGACAGCGCAACCCACAAAGGGCACTGCAGCCCGGAGTGCGGGACGAGAAGGCAGCTCTTTGCCCTCACACCACGCTGCCTGTCTCCAAAGGACCCACTGCAGGGCGACTTGGTTAACGGCTGAGAACCAACTCAGCTCAGCAGAAACTCCAGGGAAAGAAGAGGAGGCCACATGGCCGCCTAGGACCTCTGCAACAACATGCTACCAGGAGACGGCAGAACAGGCAAGGTCAGGAAAGGGGAAGCGGATGATACTCTTTGATATTTCTGAAGTACCTCGGCCACAAGCAAGCACAGAGATGCATTTCAGTTTGGGATAGAAATGGCTATTTGCATTTCATCATCTTTGAGCAGGACCGCAGACAAATATGGGACCCATGATGGAGCCAAGTCAGCGTACTGCAGTGTGAGCCCAAGGTGATATCCAGCAGGCCTTCGAGAGGTGTGGGCACCCAGCGTGTAACATTGGCATTAACCACCAGTGACTCTGAATGTTCCTGGAAGATCAGTAAGCGTGCAAATGAGAAAACAGGATCGACCCCCATCCCTACCTGATTGGAAACATATCAGGCCGCCCCCCTTTCATATCAAGTTTCCATTGTGAAGGCTGAAACTTTCAGTGCCCATTCCTCTTGCCACTGCCCTCTCTGTGATGCTGGCGCTTCCTCCTGCCGCTGTTCCTGGCAGGACACTTGAGCCAAGGGCAGCTTCTCCTCCTCTGCCTCCCCGAGCCATGCCTTTCATACATAAGGAATCAACAGTTTCCAATTTGATTCCATTCTTCTCCAACCACTTAAAGAAAAAGGCCTTATGGCCAGAACATTACCACTGATTTTTTTTTTTTTTTTTTTTTTTTTTTTTTTGAGATGAAATTTCGCTCTTGTTGCCCAGGCTGGAGTGTAATGGTGCGATCTCGGCTCATTGCAACCTCCGCCTCCCGGATTCAAGCACTTTTCCTGCCTCAGCCTCCCAAGTAACTGGGATTACAGGCATGTGCCACCATGCCCAGCTAATTTTGTATTTTTAGTAGAGACGGGGTTTCACCGTGTTGGCCAGGCTGGTCTCGAACTCCTGACCTGAGGTAATCCGCCCGCCTCGGCCTCCTAAAGTGCTGGGATTACAGGCGTGAACCACCACTCCCCACCTTGCTGATATTTTTATCAGCATCTTTCCCTCTTTTAGCTGACAGAAACAAGCACTCACTGTCATGCCAGAATATCTGGATTACAACTTGATTGTCTAAAAGATTTGGCAGGTTTTCATATTTTCCATGTGTCAGGGACCTGGAACGCTACTGTGTCCTGGCATGCCCTCAGCTGCTTTCCTGCCTATGGTATCTCCCAGGTGCCAGGTGCCCTATCCTGCACCCCAAAAGCCACGCTGGGAGACAGTCTGCCGGTCGAGCACCCTCACACCTCAACAAATCCCACCTGACTACACCTGCTCTAAGGCAAACCTCAAAGAACGCACTCACTGTGAAGGACAGTAGTTAGCTGTATCAGATCTGTCTGTTCTGCTAGAGGCAAGCTCCTGGGGAAGGGACCGTGGAGGGCAGGACCACGCCTCACTCCCACCTTTGCATCTCCAGAGCCTGCACCGTGTGCACATAGCCCTCATCACAGGGCTTAATCAGAATTTGCTGAATGAATACGTGATCTTCCTATTGGCTGACAGCCATAAATCACCAGCTATAGAAGTGGCAGCCCCAGTAGCCATTGCATCATAGCATCCCAGGGCCAAAGAGAATACCAGAAGACCCTAATTTCACAGGCAGAGTTGCCTCAGCCCATTGACTGGCTCCAACTCTCAGATGTTTTTGTTTGTTTGTTTGTTTGTTTTTTGAGATGGCGTTTCACTCGTTTCCCAGGCTGGAGTGCAATGGTGCGATATCGGCTCACTGCAACCTCCACCTCCCAGGTTCAAGCGATTCTCCTGCCTCAGCCTCCCAAGTAGCTGGGATCACAGGCATGCGCCACCATGCCCGGCTATTTTTCTATTTTTAGTAGAGATGGGGTTTCACCACGTTGGCCAGGCTGGTCTCGAACTCTTGACCTCAAGTGATCCACCCACCTTGGCCTCTCAAAGTGCTGGGAATACAGGCGTGAGCCACCACGCCTAGCCTCAAAGATTTTTTTAAGAGGAGGTGTATTCCTCAGCTGCCCTTATCTTTCCTCCCATTGCCACCTTTGAAGACACTGAAGAGTTCTTTTTGTCCAGACTCTTCCTGGTCTACATAAATCCACTTCCCTTTGTTTTCCTCTCATAGGAAGTACAAAAACAGCAGCTCATTCTTGTATCAAAAGAATTCTCCCAAAAAAGAAGCTCCCAGGTTCTAGAGAGAAAGCTTTGAGGCCCTCAGTTTAAGCCATTCTGCCTTCCGCAGTGTCTGGGGGAAGCTGCTGTCGGGCTCAGCTCTCTCCTAGAGGCACCTTAAGGTGTGGAGCTTGGCTCCGAAAGCCAGGCAGGGAGCCAGAGGGAGGGCGCCCGCAACCTGCGAAGCTGTTTCTTACGTGATCATTTGCATACCTAAAAATTCACTGTTCATGGTAACAAATTCCTTTTAAACCACCTTCTGCACTGAGAACAAATCTGTTTTGCCAAGGTGAGGGGAGGGGCGATCAGCTGCCAGGGGCCACACTCCGAAGTGCGAACAGAATCTGAACCACTCTCTCACCGAAAATGCTGGCGTCTCACTGACCTGACTCTTTCTGACCTAGCAAGAGGGTACTGGGTTGTCCCACTCTTTGGAGCTCAAAATGGGCTCCTGTAAGCACCAGACACATATCACCTAATTTATTTCTCATCACACCCTGTGAGCAGGTACCATTATCATCATCCCCCCCTTTAGAGAGTAGGCGAATTCCGCACACCCATAAAACGACTCACTCAAGATCATTATCAGCCCTACATCTATAACTCACCGGATTGGTGTCTAGAGAGTTCTGCCTGGCTGATTTTCTCTGTTCTTCTAACTACTCCACAACTAAATGTTTCACAAAGCCATTTCCTCCCCAGATATTTATGTTCTCAAATGTTTATTGCCTCTCTATCATGATCAAGATTTTATGAGCACTCTATACCAGTTGTGAATTAAATACATAATTTCGGAATCATCGCATTCCAGTTTGGTTGCTACATTTGTCTCTATTACACTGCAGCAGTTGCCGTGGGCACCCGACAGATGACAACGGAACGCATGTGTCCAGGGGCAGCCAGAGTGACTGACATTTCAATCCAGAAGCTGCCACGGGGACCTGGTGATTCCCACCGTGAGCGGGAGAGAAGCTTCCACAGCTCACTGGGATGGGCAGAGGGTTCCAGAGCAGGACAAGGCTAGGACAGGTTCCCCAACTCACCCTCATGGCACCAATGCGGCCGTTTCCAACCTGCTGGCCTCTGGGGAAGGAGGGCCCGCCACCTCACGGCAGGTGAGGAAGACAAGGAGCAAAAGAAGGCCGTTTGTTTCCTCTGATGAGCAGTACCCACTCTCTTTTTTTTTTTTTTTTTGAGACGGAGTCTCGCTCTGGCGCCCAGGCTGGAGTGCAGTGGCCGGATCTCAGCTCACTGCAAGCTCCGCCTGCTGGGTTTACGCCATTCTCCTGCCTCAGCCTCCCGAGTAGCTGGGACTACAGGCGCCCGCCACCTCGCCCAGCTAGTTTTTTTTTTTTTTTTTGTATTTTTTAGTAGAGACGGGGTTTCACCGTGTTAGCCAGGATGGTCTCGATCTCCTGACCTCGTGATCCGCCCGTCTCGGCCTCCCAAAGTGCTGGGATTACAGGCTTGAGCCACCGTGCCCGGCCCCCACTCTCTTATAGAACAATCTGGGCTATGCCTGGGGGCCTACTGGTTAATCTGATCCTGTATGGGAAATACAGAAAGAAGATCGAGCCTGGAACAAAACTGCTACGATTTATTTTTCCCTCACATTTACCTGTATGCACTACCTGACTGACCCTCACAGCAGCTCGCACAATGTGGACTACCAATTCTACTTCGCAAGTGAAGAAACTGAGGCTCTGAAAGGCGGCAGCCACAGAGGTGGATCTGGTTCCTGTTTCCAGGCCTTTGCCCTTGCTGTTCCCTCTTGTGGCTAGCCCCTCAACACACTAAAAATGAAAATAACTGTCATTACTGGATATACTCTATCTGTATATCCATATAGAACTGCCGTGGGTAATAGAGCCATTCTTGAAAGAAAACATTTAGGGATATTTTAAATCCATCATTGATCCTAAGGGGGGAAAAAAACTCCGTAAACCTTAAGTTTCATGATGACAAACATTTCCACAGCTTGAGCATGAGGAGGGCAATTCCACCGAAAGGGGCCACTAACTTGGGCAGGGCTGCAGTTTTGATGGCTCTGGGGGCCGTCCCTCACATTGCTGTCCTGATGTCCTCATGGTCTGCCATGTGGCATCACCCAACTTAGATGAAGCCTTTGTTTCTTGGACGTTTCAGTCATTTCCAAAGCATCCATCACTTTCAGTCATCCAGTTCTTTATTGCCACCATAGAATTATGAGCTCTTGAGCACTTAGGTGGCACCCATTAAAAACAGAAGTGGAACCACCGTTCCCTTCCAGGGTTTTAATCTGGAGAAATAGTCATACGAATACGCAGAGTCACACATATGGCATGTTTATTACAGCACCATTTGCAAAGTGAAAAAGAAAGAAAAAAGTCTAAATGCTCTTCAGCAGGGCTTCCTACTCATCCATATCCTCATCAGTACTTAGTTTGGACAGACTTAATGTTTGACAAGCTGGTAGGAACAAAACAATGTACCATTATGATTTAAATTCGTATTTTCCGTTTTCCTTTTTTTGTTTGTTTATTTTTTTGAGACAGGGTCTGGCTCTGTCGCGCAGGCTGGAGTGCAATGGTGCAATCTCGGCTCACTGCAACCTCTGCTTCCCAGGTTCAAATGATTCACTTGCCTCAGCCTCCCAGGTAGCTGGGATTACAGGCCTGTGCCACACGCCTGGCTTTTTTTTTTTTTTTTTTTTCTGCATTTTTAGTAGAGACGGTTTTTCGCCATGTTGCCTAGTCTGGTCTCTAACTCCTGAGCTCAAGTGATCTGCCTGCCTCAGCCTCCCAAAGTGCTGCGATTATAGGCATGAACCACTGCATTTTCCATTTTCTAATGAGGTTTAGCAACTTTTTATGTTTTTTTGGCCCTTGTGTTTTTTCTTTTGTGAAATCCATGTTCATGTCTTAAAAAAAAAAAAAAACAAAACAGCCTGAGATATAATTCACATACTATAAAATTCACTTATTTACAGTGTACAGTTCCAGCCGGGCATGGCAGCGCACGCCTGTAATCCCAGCACTTTGGGAGGCCGAGGTGCGAGGATCGCTTGAGCCCCAGAGTTCCAGACCAGGCTGGGCAAAATGGCAAAACCCTGTCTTTACAAAAAATACTAAAATTAGCCTGGTGTGGTGGCGTGTTGTAGCCCCAGCTACTAGGGAGGCCGAGGTGAGAGGACTGCCTGAACCTGGGAGGTTGAGGCTGCAATGAGCTGTGATTGCGCCACTGCACTCCAGCCTGAGGGATACAGTGAGATCTTGTCTCAAAAAAAAAAAAAAAGAAATGTACAATTCCACAGGTTTTAGTATGCTCCCAGAATTCTATGGTCTGTTCCTGCTTTTTTTGCCCATTTTTTGTATTAAGCATGCTTTATCTCATTCATTTATAGGAGTTCTTTTTTTTTTTTTTTTTGAGATAGAGTCTCGCTCTGTCACCCAGGCTGGAGTGCAGTGGCTGGATCTCAGCTCACTGCAAGCTCCGCCTCCCGGGTTCCCGCCATTCTCCTGCCTCAGCCTCCTGAGCAGCTGGGACTACAGGCGCCCGCCACCTCGCCCGGCTAGTTTTTTGTATTTTTTTTTAGTAGAGACGGGGTTTCACCGGGTTAGCAAGGATGGTTTCGATCTCCTGACCTCGTGATCCGCCAGTCTCGGCCTCCCAAAGTGCTGGGATTACAGGCTTGAGCCACCGCACCCGGCCTATAGGAGTTCTTTATAAAGTCTGGATACTAACTCTGTTTTGGTTGCAACTAGCCTAATCCAGATTGAGTCTTTTCATTCTTCAGATGAAGGCCTTTTGCTGAATAAAAGTCCTCAATTTGGCCGGGCGTGGTGGCTCACGCCTGTGGTCCCAGCACTTTGGGAGGCCGAGGTGGGCGGATCACAAGGTCAGGAGATCGAGACCATCCTGGTGAACACAGTGAAACCCCGTCTCTACTAAAAATGCAAGAAATTGGCCGGGCGTGGTGGTGGGCGCCTGTGGTCCCAGCTACTCAGGAGGCTGAGGCAGGAGAGTGGCGTGAGCCCGGGAGGCGGAGGTTGCAGTGAGCCGAGATCATGCCACTGCACTCCAGCCTGGGCGGCAAAGCGAGGCTCCATCTCAAAAAAAGAGAAAAAAAAAGAAAAAAAGAAAAAAAAAAGTTCTCAATTTTAATGTAGTCACATTTATTTATTTTCTTTTGTTGTTTATGCTCTTTGTGCCTTGTTTTAGGAAGACTTCTCTATCCCAAGATCATAAGATAGTTTCCTGTATATTCTCCTACAAGGTTTTAAAGTCTTATCTTTCACGTTTAAGCTTTTAAACTGCCTGGAACTGATTGTTACCTATAAGGGGCAAGTAGCTGTCGAAGGTAATTTTTTTCCCACATTGGGTACCCAATTGCACAGCATAATTTATTGGAAAATCCATCTTTTCCCACTGATCTGTGGTGCTACCTCTGTCATTATCAAGTGTCCGTACAAGTGTGAGTGTTTCATTGGTTAGTAGATCTAATTTAGTGCTAACACCTCAATGTCCTAATGGTTTTAAAATAGATATTTGAGAGGGCAAGTCCTCCCACTTGGTCTTTCTTCGGGAATAACTTCATAAATTTTTAACTCTTTGCTCTTCTATGTAAAATGCAGAATGAGCACAGCAAGTTGCATCAAAAACCACCACCACCACCAACTTGGAAATTTTAATTGTGATTCCACTGGATCTATGATCAATTTGGGAAGTGGTGACATCTTTATAATATTAGCCTCCCTAACCATGAATAAGACATTGTCTCCCTTTTAGGGATTCTTATATGCCTTTTAATAAATTTACACAATTTTTCCAATAAAGGGCTTGTACATCTTTGTGTTTATTTCAGTGTATGTTTTTCTTCTGCTATACATTGTTGAATTTTTTTTTTGGAGATGGGATCTTGCTGTGTTGCCCAGGCTGGAGTGCAGTGGAATGATCATAGCTCACTGCAGTCCTGACTCCTGGGCTTAAACGATCCTCCCGCCTCAGCCTCCCAGTAGCTGAGACTACAGGCTCAAGCTGCTGTGCCTGGCCATTGTTGTTATTGTCTTAATTTTACATTTTCCAACTCTTTGTTGCCAAAGAAAGTGTAAATAATTTTTGGATCTTTAGTTATTGATCTTTTAGTTGGTAAACTTGCTAAACTAAAACTATTAACTACTCCATAGATTCTTTGGAGCTTTCTTAATGTTGAGAATATAACACCAGCCAATAATGACTTTTGGTTCTTCCGTCCCAAGTCCTAGAGGTTTTATTTACTTTTCTTGTCTTTACTGCACTGTTTAATAATGTTTCATAGAAATGATGATGGGGGAATCCTTGTCTTATGATTGATTTTAAAGGGCATGCTTCTAACATTTCACCACTAAGACCTATGTTTGCTATAGTTTGGGAAGGTATCTTTTATCAGGTTAAGGAAATCCCCTTCAGTTTATAGCTAAGAATTTTAAAATCATGAATAGATATTTAATTTTATCCAATGCTTTGTTTTTATCTATTGAAACAGCCATATCTCTTTTTCTTTAATTTCTTATTATGGTGAATTCAAGTAATAGATTTTCTAAAGTTGAATCATCCTTGAATACCCTACTACACAATTGGATTGGATTTGCTAAAATTTTGTTTAGAATTTTGGCAACTATATTTATGAATAACATTGGCCTGTAATTTTTCTTATTTATATTACTTTTGTGTTTCACATGAAGAATTTATTAATCTTATTAAATGTATTGTGATATGTTCCCTCTTTTTCTGTTTTCTGAAAAGAGTTTGTTCACAATGGGAATAATCAATTCCTTGAATATTTTGGTAAATTTCACTTGTAAACAGCATCTGGGCCTAGTGTTTAAGGGAGGGGAACAATTCACTTTTATTATTCAATTTATTTAATAGTTATGGGGCTTTGGATTTTCTATTTTTTTTTGAGACAGGGTCTCACTCAGTCGCCCAGGCTGGAGTGCAGTGGCACAATCTTGGCTGCCACCTCTGCCTCCCGGGTTCAAGCAATTCTCATGCCTCAGCCACTCGAGTAGCTGGGATTATAGGCATGTGCCACCATGTTCAGCTAATTTTGCTATTTTTAGTAGAGATGGGGTTTCGCCATGTTGGCAAGTCTGGTCTCAAACTCCTGGCCTCATGTATTTGCCCACCTCAGCCTCCCAAAGTGCTGGGATTACAGGCGTGAGCCGCTGTACCTGGCCTCTATTTCTTCTTACGTCACTACTGATAAATTTTTCCTATGAATTTATCTATTTTATCTGTTTCCAAATTTATTACCATAAAGTTGTTCATAATATTTTTCCTATCCTTGTAATCTGTTATATTTATGTTGCTATATTCATTATCTAAATGAGTTTTGTCCTCATTTTCATTTCAAATGTCAATCTGTTCTTTCTTTCCTTTCTTTCTTCCTCCCTTTTTCCCCTCTTCCCTCCCTCCCTCCTTCTCTCTCTCTCTCTCCCCCTTTCTGTCTCTTTCTTCTTTTCCTTTCTTCCTCTCTTTCTTTCTTTCATTTTCTTTTGAGACAGAGTCCTGTTCTGTCGCCCAGGCTGGAATACAGTGGTGCAATCTCGGCTCACTGCAACTTTCACTTCCCCGGTTCAAACGATTCTTGTGTCTCAGCCTGCCAAGTAGCTGAGACGACAGCTGCACGCCAGCATACCTGGCTCATTTTTGTATTTTTAGTAGAAAAGGGGTTTTACCATGTTGGCCAGGCTGGTCTCGAACTCCTGGCCATAAGTGATCCACCTGCCTCGGCCTCCCAAAGTGCTAGGATTACAGGCATGAGCCACTGCCCCTGGCCATTCCTTCTTTTTTTATTGATCAGTATTGCTAGAGATTTGTCAGCTTTATTAATTTTGCCAAGGAACCCACTTTTGCTGTACTCAAGCTCTGTTTCCTATTCCATTGGTTTCTGTTCTCTCTCCGGCTACTCTTTGAGTTTAGTAATTTTTTAACCTAGGTCAGAGGCTTAGATCATTAATTTTCAACTGTTCTTCTGAAATTTAGTTTTCACTGAATACCATTTGTATTCCTTCAGTGTGTGACTCCTTTCAATTAAAAAATCAAAGTAGATGATGCTGGAGTGACCCCAGCAAGATGGCTGGCTAGAAGCCTCTAGTTAGCTCTGCCTTCCACAAAGACAGCCAAACAGTGAATAAACAACTATATGTGAATGAAAACAAATAAAAGGGTGAGCCCTGGAGTTCATCAAAGGAGTACCAGATGCCCTGGTGAGCACAGAAACTCTGGATAGCCATATAGAAAACAGAAGGAAACAATCCCAGCACTTTGGGAGGCTGAGGCGGGTGGATCACCTGAGGTCACGAGTTCCAGACCAGCCTGACCAATATGGAGAAACACTGTCTCTACTAAAAATACAAAAATGGGTCAGGTGTGGTGGCACATGCCTGTAATCCCAGCTACTCGGGAGGCTGAGGCAGAAGAATCACTTGCACCCAGGAGGCGGAGGTTGCGTGAGCTGAGATTGTGCTACTGCACTCCAGCCTGGGTGACAAAGCGAGACTCTGCCTCAAAAAAAAAAAAAATTAAAATAAAAAGGGGCCGGGCGCGGTGGCTCAAACCTGTAATCCCAGCACTTTGGGAGGCCGAGACGGGCGAATCACGAGGTCAGGAGATCGAGACTATCCTGGCTAACACGGTGAAACCCCATCTCTACTAAAAAATACAAAAAATTAGCTGGGCGAGGTGGCGGGCGCCTGTAGTCCCAGCTACTCGGGAGGCTGAGGCAGGAGAATGGCGTGAACCCGGGAGGCGGAGCTTGCAGTGAGCCGAGATCGCGCCACTGCACTGCAGCCTGGGCGACAGAGCGAGACTCCGTCTCAAAATAAATAAATAAATAAAAATAAAAAAATAAAAAGGAAGGAAACAACAGGACTCCACTGCTCATCTTCCAGCCAGGGTCAGCCAGGAACCAGGAGGAACGCTTTCCTACAGTGAAAAGGTGGAAAAGAGGATTCCAGAAGCTCCCACCACCCTTTGGACACCTACAGTACTCACCACTGGGGTCCTCAGAGGCCCTATGCCCATGCAGAGAGCTGCCTAGTGTCTATATAGCTGTGCTCCCCTAGAGAAGGAGGTGACACAGCACCCTGCCACTGTGGCCAGCCAGATGCTGTATGACACCATCTTGAAGCTGGAGCTACCTCTGGAGTGTGCCTTGCTTTCGGGGGAAAGTCACAACAAATTTTAAAGAATTGATATCATATCAAGTATCTTTCCTGACCACAATGGCATAAAACTAGAAATCAATAACAAGAGGAACTTTTGAAACTGTACAAATACATGGAGATTAAACAACATGCTCCTGAATGACCAATGGGTCAATGAAGAAATTAAGGAGGAAATTTAAAAATTTCTTGAAACGAAGGAAAACAGAAACACATGCTCTTCAATTAAGTTTAGCCTAAAGCTGCCACCTTACGTATTTTAAGTCTGGCCTGAAGGTTGCTTTACACACAGTAAGCTGTAATCTAACTAGATGTTTAAACAGGTTGTAACTTATTTTTGTACCTATCACCAAGTTTTGGCCAACTAAGGCAGACAACTGTTCAAACCGTATTCAAATACAGCAAATGCCAAGCTGTAACCAATCCAGTTGTTTTTGTACCTCATTTCCATTTTCTGTATGTCACGTCACTTTCCTTTTTCTGTCCACAAATCCACTCCGCCTACTTAGCAGTGCTAAAGTCATTCTGAGGCTGTTCTGGTTTCGGGGGGTTGCCCAGTTCATGAATTGTTCTTTGCTCAATTAAAGTCTGCTAAATTTAATTTATCTAAAGTTTTTCTTTTAACAATCCCAAAGCCTACGGGGTACAGCAAATGCGGTATTAAAAGGGAAGTTTATAGTAATAAACACCAACATCAAAAAAAAAAAGTAGGAAGATTTCAAATAACCTAAGGATGCATTTCAAGGAACTAGAAAAGCAAAAACTAACTCAACCCCACACTGGTACAAGAAAATAAAAAATAAAGATCAGAGCAGGCCTGGCGCAATGGCTCATGCCTGTAATCCTGTCCTAGCACTTTGGGAGGCCAAAGTGGGTGGATTGCTTGAGCCCAGAAGTTCAAGACCAGCCTAGGCAACATGATGAAACCCTGTCTCTACTAAAAAATAATTTAAAAAATTATCTGGGTGTGTTGGTACGCACCTATAGTCCTAGCTACTCAGGAGGCTGCGGTGGGAGGATCACTTGAGCCTGGGAGGTGGAAGTTGCAGTGGGCTGAGATCACACCACTGCACTCCAGCCTGGGCAACAAAGCAAGACTCTGTCTCAAAAACACAAAAATAAAAACAAAAAAACAAGATCAGGGTAGAAATAAATTAAAACTAAAAGAAAAATACAAAGATCAACAAAATGAAGTCAGTTTTTAGCAAAATCAATTAGCTTGATTAACCAAGAAAAAAGGAGAAAAGACCCAAATAAATAAGCAGGAAAAAGGACACATTGCAACCGGTACCACAGATATACAAAGGCTCATTAGAGACTATTATGAACTACCATGCACCAACAAATTGGAAAATCTAACAGAACTGAATAAATTCCTGGACACATACAACCTACCAAGACTGAACCAGAAGAAATAGTAAAACTGAACAAACCAATTATGAGTGATAAGATTGAATCAGTAATAAAAAGTCTTCCATCACAGAAAAGCGCAGGACTTGATGGCTTCACTGCTGAATTCTACCAGACATTTAAAGAAGAGCTAATTGAAAGTAATGGCCAAAACCACAATTCCTTTTGCACCAACCTAATACCATTTCTTCTCAAACTTTTCTACAAAATAGAAGAGGAGGTAATTCATCCAAATGCATTCTACCAAACCCAGACAAAGATACAGCAAAAAAAGAAAACTATAGGCCAACATCACTGATGAACACAGAAGCAAAAATCCTCAACAAAACACTAACAAACTGAATCCAGCAGCACATTAAAAAGATCATTCACCGGCTGGGCACAGTAGCTCACATCTGTAATCCCAGCACTTTGGGAGGCCAAGGCAGGCAGATTGCCTGAGTTCAGGAGTTTGAGACCAGCCTGGGCAACATGGTGAAACTCCATCCTTACCAAAATACAAAAAATTAGCTGGGCGTGGGCTGAGGCAGGGGAATTGCTTGAACCCAGGAGGCGGAGGTTGTAGTGAGCCGTGCACTGCACTCCAGCCTGGGCAACAGAGTGAGACTCCGTTTCAAAAAAAAAAAAAAAAAAAAAAGATCATTCACCATAATCGTGTGGTGCATCTCAGGGATGCAAAAATGATTCAATATATGCAAATCAATAAATGCAATAGATCACACCAACAGAATGAAAGACAAAACCATATGATCATCCTAATAGATGCAGAAAAATCATTTGATACAATTCAACATCCCTTCACGATAAAAACCCTTAACAAGCTGGGGACAGTGGTGCACACCTGTAGTCCTAGCTACTCGGGAGGCTGAGGTGGGAGGATCACTTGAGCCCTGGAGTTCAAGACCAGCATGGGCAACATAGCAAGATGAGACCCTGTCTCTAAAATAAACAAACAAGAAAAACAACAACAACAAAACCCTCAACAAACGATGTATAGAAGAAGTATATATCTTGACACAATAAAGGTCATATATATGACAAACCGGTATCTAACTTTATACTGAATGGGAAAAAGTTGAAAGCTTTTCCTCTAATAACTGGAATAAAACAAGTATGCCCACTCTCATTGCTCTTATTCAATACATTACTGTAAGTCCTTGCCAAAGCAATTAGACACAAAAAAGAAATAAAGGTTATCCAAATTGGAAAGGAGGAAGTCAAATTATCCCTGTTTGCAGATAGCAAGATTTTGCATATAGGAAACCCTAAAATGCTCTACCAAAAAACCCTTTGAACTAATAAACACATTTAATAAAGTTGCAAAAGACAAAATTAACATACAAACAATTAGTAGCATTTCTATACACCAACAATAAACTGGTGGAAAAATAAATCAAGAAAGCAATCCCAATTACCGTTGGTACAAAAAAATACCTAAGAATACATTTTCTTTTTGAGACAGGGTCTTGCTCTGTTGCCCAGGCTGGAGTGCAGTGGTGTGATCACGGCTAACTGCAGCCTTAACCTCCCAGGTTCAAGCAATCCTCCCACCTCAGCCTCCTGAGTAGCTGGAACAACAAACGTGCTCCAACATGCCTGGCTAATTTATTTTTATTTTTAGTGGAGATGAGGTCTCTCTATGTTGCCCAGACTGGTCTCAAACTCTTGGGCTCAAGCAATCCTCCTGCCTCAGCCTCCTAAAGTGTTGGAATTACAGGTGTGATTCACTGTGCCTGGCCTAAATATAACATGTAATGATCACATTGGGATATTTTAATAAATTTAACCAAGGAAGTAAAAGGTCTCTACAAGGAAAACTATAAAACACTGGTGAAAGAAATTAAAGAGGTCATACATACAAAAATTGGAAAGACATTCCATGTTCATGGATTGGAAGAATTAATATTGAGAAAGTGCCCATACTACCAAAAGTGACCTACAGATTCAACACAATCCCTATCAAAATACCAACAAAATTCTTCACAGAAATAGAAAAAAAAAAAAAAAACCTTAAAAATTATATGAACTATGGAAACTATGGAACACTTCAAAGAGCCAAAACAATTGTGAGCAAAAAGAACAAAACTGGAGGCATCAAATATACTACAAAGCTATAGTAACCAAAATAGTATGGTACTGTCATAAAAACAGACACATAGACAAATGGAACAGAATAGAAATCTATAAATAAGTCCATGTATTTATAGCCAACTGATTTTTGACAAAGGTGCTAAGAACATTCAGTGGAGAAGGGGCAGTCTCTTCAATAAATGGAGCTGGGAAAACCTGATATATCTGTATGCAGAAAAATGAAACTAGATCTCTCTCTCTCCTCATAGACAAAAATCAAATCAAAATGGATTGAAGACTTTAAAAAAAGGCCCAAACCTATAAAACTACAAAAGAAAACATTGAGGAAATACTTCAGGACATTGGTCTGAGCAAATTTTTTTTGGTAAGAGCTCAAAGGACAGGCAACAAAAGCCAAAACAGACAAATGGGGCTTACATCAAGCTAAAAAGCTTCTGCATAGCAAAGGAAACAACAGAGTGAAGAGACAACCTATGGAATTAAAGGAAATATTTGCAAACTATCCATCCAGACTGAGATTAGCAGCCAGAATACACAGGAACTCAACAGCAAAGCCAATTAAAAAATGGGCAAATGATCTGAATAGACATTTCTCAAAATAAGATATACAAATGGCCAACAGGCGTATTAAAATAAAAGTTCAACATCACAAATATCATGGAAATGCAAATTAAAATCACAATGAGATATCATCTCACCCCAGTTAAAATAGCTATTAGCAAAAAAAAAAAAAAAGATGCTGGTGAGGATGTGGAGAAAGTGGAATGCTAGCACATTGCTAGCAGGGCTGTAAATTAGTACAGCTACTTTGGAAAACAGTATGGAGGTTCTGCAAAAACTAAAAACAGATCTGTCATGTGATTCCATAATCCCACTGTTGGGTGTGTATCTAAAAGAAAGAAACTTAGTATATCTAAGAGACATCTGCATGACCATGTTTACTGCAGCACTACTCACAATAGCCAAGATATGGAATCAACCTAAGTGTCCATCCACAAATTAATGGATAAAGAAAATGTGGTATGTATACACAATGAAGTACTATTCAGCCATAAAAAGAATGAAATTCTGTCATTTACAGTAACATGGATGAAACTGGAAGTCACTATGATAAGTGAAATAAGCCAGGCACAGAAAGACAAATATGGCACGTTCTCACTCATATGTGGGAGCTAAAAAAGTCAATCTCATGGAGGTAGAGAGTGGAATGATGGTTACCAGAGGCTGGGAGGGGGCGGGGGAGGTGAAGAGAGGTTGGTTACTGGGTAAGTAAATACAATTAGATAGAAGGAATAAGTTCTAGTGTGTGATAGGACAGTAGGGAGACTATAGTTAATAATACTTTATTGCATATTTCAAAATAGCCAGAAGAGATTTGAAATGTTCCCAAAATAAGGATATGATAGATGTTTAAGGTGATGGACATCTTAAATATCCCAATGTGATCATTACATGTTATATGCATGTACTAAAATATCACATGTACCCTCATAAATATGTACAATTATTATCTACCAATAAAAAATCAAAATCATTAACTTCTCAATTTTTTTTTTTTTTTTTTTTTTGAGAAGGAGTTTCGCTCTTGTTGCCCAGGCTGGAGTGCAATGGTGCCATCTTGGCTCACTGCAACCTCTGCCTCCCGGGTTCAGGCGATTCTCCTGCCTCAGTCTCCCAAGTAGCTGGGATTACAGGCATGCGCCACCACGCCCGGCTAATTTTGTATTTTTTTACTAGAGACGGGGTTTCTCCATGTTGGTCAGGCTGGTCTCAACTCCTGACCTCTGGTGATCTGCCCGCCTCGGCCTCCCAAAGGGCTGGGATTATAGGCGTAAGCCACTGTGCTGGCCAACTTTTTAATTGTTTATGCCTTTTGGATCAGCAATTTCATTTCTATGAATTTTCCCTAGGGAAATGATCAAAACGAATGCAAAAACAAATACAAATGCATATGTATGTGTATAGAAACGAATACCAGTTGTTACACTGTAATAGAAAAAAAAGGAAAAAAAAGTCTGCTAACGGAAGGTATTTAAATACATTATAATACATCTGGACAGTCTCATGCTATGCAGACACCCAGTGAGCTACATCTTTATGCAGTGATAGGGAAAGATGTCCATAATATTTTATTAAGTGAAAAAGCAAGTTACAGAAGGATATATGCAAGATTTTATTTGTCGTTAAAAATCTCCATGTTTTAAAATCCACTGGAAAATGAATCCCAGCCACACCACCGTAAGGGTTCCTTAACTGATCCAATCATTTACTTATTAGAGTGAGTGCAATACAGTTCCTGTCCGCATGGGGGAAACAGGCTGGGAGGAGGGCCAGGGGCAAGTAAGTGCTAGGAGGGGAAATGGGAGGCGGCTGGGCAGGCACTGTGGGGAGGGGCAGGGGTTCCCAAGGCAACGTCAAAATCTCCAAATATAGTTGGCCAGACGGGAATAAAAGAGAGACTGAAGAGGCAGAGCCGTCCTGCTCAGTCCAGGTACCTCCCTGCCCTTGAGCTCCAGACTCTCAGCATCTCTGGGCCCGCACTTTTTTCCGGGTAAGAGACTCCAACTGATGCTCTCTAAGGATTCCTCAAGCTCTGAAATTCTCTGCTGACATTTGCCAGCAGCAAGGCTGACTCGAATCTGAAATCTCTGAGGAAAGTGGGGGCCTCTCCCAGAATGGAACCCTCTCTGAACACTTTCCCGGGAGGGACCTTAGGCTGTGCTGCCTGTTCCCAGCGTCGCAGGCAAGAGGAGCGCAGTCACTATGGGTGGGGTGAGGGATGAGTCACTACGGGTGGGGTGAGTGCACGGGAGAGGGAGTGAATGAGCAAATGTCCAAGGAAGGGCATAAGAGAAAGGCTCCAGCAAGAATGCAAAGGAAGATTTGTCTAAAATGGCTTTTCAAGGCGGTCATGAGCTTGCCTCTAACCCAGTAAAGCGTGTGCAAGAAACATCGGCAGTGAGGGCTCCCATCTCTCATTTCTCAAAGGCCGAGCCTTTCAGCGAGGCCACTTGCCATTCCTGGTAGGTAATCAGATCGCTGTTAATTAATAAAGCTGTCAGGTGGCTCGTCCTCTCTGGTCATTAGTATCCTTTCAGAAAGAGAATCCTGCCATCGCCGCCTTGTCCGCCCCTCCGCTTGCCAGCAATTAACTTAATGCTATGCAAATGAGAGGCTCTTCCCATCATTAGCTTATAGCCACGAATGTTAATCGCATAATTGGGCCTTCAACAGGGTAATTAGACACGATTTCCTCCATTAGTCTTACAAGGCTAATTATTGTTGAGAGGAGAAGGGGACTGCTCCCAGGGCTCCAGGCGAAGAGGGGCATCTGGTTAAAGCGAATTCGGGGGCCACGTCCGCCAGGTAAAAACGGCAGTCGCGATCCATTGTCACAGCCCACTGTCTCCACCCATCGCAGGGACGGGGCTAGGGAGGGAAACGGAACCAGGGGAAGGCCTGGGGGGATCACGCCCCTGCCCCTCGCCTGGGTGCTGGGATGCACAAAAAGAACGTGGCACTTAAAAGTGAAAGCGGAAACAAACAGCAGCCCCTGCCAGCCCGGCCCGGAGGCCCAGCCCCTCACCAAGGGCCACCCCTCGGCGCTCAGCTTCCCTGGGCCTCCGCCGCTTCCTCAGTGCCATGAGGACCGCGGCTCGATGGCGTCCAGGCGCCTCTGGGTTTGACTTTCATGGCTATGAATCTCAGGATGAAAAAAGAGCCCAGAACCCTGGCTGGGGGAGGGGCTCGGGAGGGGGCGAGGGGACACCCTGCTTGAGGAGCGGGCTGGGAGCACGGAGATGACCCGGGACTTGCACATGCGTCTTGCCCTGGCTGTAACATGAGCAGCCCGCGTGAGGGTCAGCGGTGACTTCCGGGACTGAATCGGCTGGGAAGCGGGTCCCCTTTCAACAGAGACCTGGGGCAGCATGGTGGGCAGCGGGCTGGGCGGAGATGGAGACCGGGACAAGGCCGGGAAGAGCGCAATGGGTTGGCCCCTTCAAGGGGAGCCCTGGGGCACAGTGTGGGGCGGTCTTGCTCCCTGTTGACCCCCAGCCCCTGGAGCCAGGAACTCAGTGGGCTCTGGAAGCAGGTCCTAAGCGCATGGTGGACCCCCTGGCATGGGGTTACACCTTCTCTCAGGCCCAGCGGGGGTGGGCCTCCCCCATCAGGGAGACACTTTCCCCATCTCATCTCAGTGGGGAGGGAGCAGCTGGTGGCCTGGGCAAAGGCAGCACAGGAGAGGGGAGGGTCTGGCTGAGGAGGGGGCCGCAGGAGGCCTCTGGGAAGCCAGTAGGGCAGGTGTGGACTTAGTGCCAGGGTGTCCTGAAGACTCTGCGCTCAGCGGTTCAGAGCACAGGAGTCCAGGGACCCCGTCTCAGTCTGAGTCCGTCTCCACTGCCACGATGTGCTGTGTGATGTGGGCAAGATACTCAGCCTCTCGGAACCTCAGTTTCCTCAGCTGAAAGGTTCGGGTGATGCACCCTTTCCTGAGTCTTGCTGGAAGGACCAGGAGGGAAGAGGTAGGCCAGGTGCACAGCCCAGGGCCTGGCACTCCTGCCCACAGGAGACAGAGATTATGGAGGAAGGTGCTGTGGCAGATGGTGGTCCGGCTTATACTCCGAGAATTATGTCCCTGGCAACAGAATGGCCCAGGAATCCTGAACATGGCAGCCTTCTCTGGATGTTTTTATGAGATTCTGTCTATGAAAATGTGTCACCCTCCCTGGATCGTCCAATCCTCCATCTTTATATGCTTAAGCCCCTACCACAGGCTCTCAATAAGGCCATTAAGGGGTCCTTGATGGACTGAAAGGGAGCCTCTTGTAAAGAAACAAACCCTAAGGTGTCACTTGATTGAAATGTGAAGGCAGAATGAAGGTAAGCTGGAAAGTACCAGGTCTCCATCCATCTAGAACGTTCTGCCTGCAATTCCCTTCAAAAGGCTCAAGGCTCCCACCTTGTTATGGCAGTGTGGCTCCATTATGAATGGCCATTGACAAGCATGTGGTGTGAGGTCACCAGAGGGGAAAGGCTAGGATGGAGCTTCCTTTCAGAGCCTGTGTATCAGTCCGTTTTCACGCTGCTAATAAAAACATACCTGAGACTGGGTAATTTATACAGGAAAGAGGATTAATAGACTCATACTTCCACATGCCTGGGGAGGCCTCATGATCGTGGCATAAGGCAAGGAGGAGCAAGTCACATCTTACATGGATGGCAGCAGGCAAAGAGAGAGAACTTGTGCAGGGGAACTCCCCCTTAAGAAACCATCAGATCTTGTGAGACTTATTCACTATCACGAGAACAGCATGGGAAAGACCTGCCCCCATGATTTAATTACATCCCACCAGGTCCCTCCCACAACACTTGGGAATTCAAGATGTGATTTGGGTGGGGACACAGCCAAACTATATCACCCCAGAATGCTCCTGCCACCACCGTCAATGAGAGGAGCTGCTCAGCTGCCTTTGAGAGCTCATTGGGTGTTAGACTGGTGATTCCCAAATTTGTCTTCCTGAACTACCAGACTCAGAGCCTGCTGCCTACTTGATATACTGTGTAGATGTTGTTAGGGTTGAATTGTGTTCAAATTCATCTGTGAAGCCCTAACCCCCAGAACCTCAGAAGATGACTGTATTTGAACACAGGGCTTTTAAAGAGGTGGTTAAGTTAAAAGGGCCCTAAAGGGTGGACCCCAATCCAATCTGACTGGAGTCCTTATAAGAGGAGGAAATGTGGACATGCAGAGAGGCACCCAGGGCACACGTGCACAGACAGACGACCATATGAGGATGCAGTGAGAGGCCTCAGAAGAAACCAATCCTGCTGGCACCTTGATCTTGGACTTCTAGCCTCCAGGACTCTGAAGATTCAAATAAACTTCTATTAAGATATCTCGTCTGTGGTACTTTGCTGTGGCAGCCCTAGCAAACCAGTAGATTTCTAAGAGGCATCTCAAGCTTATCATGCCCAAAACTGAGCTAGTGGTCCCTCCCCAGTCCCGTTCCTCCAGCCTCCTCCTCTGGTCAGCACAAGGGCAGCCCATTCTTCCTGCTGCCCCAGCAAGCACTGGAGCTCTCCGCAACACGTCTCTTTCTCACGTGTCTTACATCCAGTGTGACAGCAAATCAATGGTACCAATTCTACCTTCAAAGGACTTCTCACTACCTCCACGGCTACCACCCTGGTCCAGGCCTCTGGCACCTCTCTCCTGGATTACTGCCAACAGCCCCATACCTGTCCTCCCAGCTGCTACCTTGTCCCCCTGCCTAGAGCCCATTCTCCACCCACTAGGTATCCTTTCACAACATCCTCTGGACCCTATCAGTCATTTGCTCAAGCCCCACACAGTGGCTCCCACGTGACTCCAAGGAAAAGCGCAATTCCTTCAGGGTCTGTGGTCTCCTGTGACCTCTCGCACCTCACCTGCGAGTCTCCCTGCTCTATAGCCAGTGGCCTCCTTGATGTTGATCAGAGTTGCCAGGCACATTCCTACCTCAGGGCCTTTGCACTGTGGTTCCAGGCCTGGACCACTCTTCTCTACATCTGTCCATGGCTCATTCCCTTACTCCATTTAAGCCTCTGCTCAAGCATTATCAGAAAGGCCTTCCCTGATGGCCCTCTATAAACAGACCACCCTGTCCTCTCCCTTCCAGCTGTCCATCTTCCCTATTCCCCTTTATCCTGTGTTATTCTCCATAGCACACCATATATTATGCATCTGGCATTAATAGACTTTCTCACTCCAGCCAGAATGTCAGACACCTGAAGCGTCTTAGCTTTTGTTTCCTTTTGAGTCCCAAGAACTCAAGTAGTGCCTGCATGCAATCGATGTTCCATAAATATTTGTTCTCTAACTGAATAAAATCATTGCCGTGTTACATGGGAGGAAACCGTGGTTCAGAGTAACAAATACCCTGACTAGCATCACACAGCCCATAAATGGCAAAGCCGGGATTCCAACTCAGTTGCCGACTTCAGAACCTCTTTCTTAACCACTGTCCTATTATGCTGCTTCCCATCACGAGAACAATATGTAAAGTCTTATGGAGGTGCAGGGCAAGGACAGGCATCAGGGGAGGCTTCCTGGAGCAGGTGGCATTTGAGCTAGGCCTTGTAAAAAGATAAGATTTGTACGAAATCCCATGATGTTCTGAAAGAAGAAACACCATGAGTAAAAACTCCGTGTTTAGGAAACAGGAAGTGGGCAGGTGTGCTAAGGTGTTGGGGGGAGAAGGGAGTGGTAGATGGGAAAGAGAGGAAGCATGGGAACCCCTCTTGCCTTGGCTTCTGGATGCTCCCCATTTCTCCTGCTCCCCACTCCAGCTTCTAGTGTGGGAGGAGTTCCTGGCCTGGCAGACCTTTATTGGGATGCATGAAGCCCTTCCCTATGACCTAGAATCCAGGCTCCTGAGACAGGCCCAGGAGAGAAAAGGAGGCTCAATGCCAGCGCCCCTGGACGGACACTGTCTGGTGGCCAGCATGGCGTGGGGGTGGCTCTGACCCTCCTGCTCATGGGGGATTGGGGCTGGTCTGGAATCTGCAGAAATCTCAAAGCCAACAAGGAGGCGATGCCTGGAGTCTCACAATCTCATAAAAAGTAAGGCTGCACTTCTATTTGTGGAAGACTCTTCTTAAAATTTTTTTTATATATTAAATAATTTCTGTGATATTTAGGAAGAAGAGCTTCAAGCTTTTAGACATCTGCCACCTGAATCTGGCAGAGGCTCAAGCTTTTAAAGCACAGTGCCGAGTTCAGCAGTTCAGCACTTTAGTTATGCCTCTAAGGAAGATGGAAAATTGAAGTATACTCTGATGTCTCCCAAAGTCCCCTATGGGTAAAGAAAAACAAATATGATTTCTCCAAGTCATCTTGGTGTCTCTGTCCTCTTGCCTTTCTCTGAGAAATAAATTTAAGTGAACGGTCGAACATCGCGCCTGCCAAAAATGGGGGCGTCTCCATCAGAGCTCGATTCAAATGCCAGCTACCCCGGGCTCTGTTCTGTTAAAGGTCAGCTGTCATTCTCCACCCAAGGCATGGAGATTGCTTTGGAGCTCTGATTTCCGTGGCGGGGAAGGCATGTTTATCTTCTCCTACGTCTTATTCACCACTGGCTTAGGCCGAACTGTTACCAGTTGAGTACAACCCGCTGGGCCCCTAATAAGAGCTTGGAATCCACAGGAGGGAAAGAAATTGAGATGCACTTTCCCAATGAAGAGTTGTAAACCTTAAAGCTAGGAAAAGAAAAGTCAGTTGGGCAGGAGGGGAGATTTCCTGGCTGTAAAGGCTGTCAGACACTACAGCAGGAAATGGAGAACAGTCATCTCTTTCTCTCCAAAGGGCATTTTACCCAGAATGCTGTGCTGAGAGCAGGGGATGGCAAAGGGACCCTGGAAAGCTCTCCCTGACCTCCAAGAGTCACCAGGAAAGTCGAACCAGCAATGCAGGCTGCACTGGGGGGCTCTTAGAAAGCTCTTAGGAAAAAATGTTAAGTGGTAAATAAACTGAGTTTCAGTATAATGCAGTGAGACTGATCGTGTCTGTTTATTTTATTTTTATTTACTTTTTAATTTTTATTACTATCACCCATGCTGGAGTGCAGTGGCGCAATCTTTGCTCACTGCAATTTCCACTTCCTGGATTCAAGCAATTCTCCTGCCTCAGCCTCTCCAGTAACTGGAATTACAGGCATGCACCACCATGCCCGGCTATTTTTTGTATTTTTAGTACAGATGGGGTTTCGCCATGTTGGCCAGGCTGGTCTCGAACTACCGACCTCAAGTGATCCGCCTGCCTCAGCCTCTGCCTCCCAAAGTGCTGGGATTATAGGCATGAGCCACTGTGCCTGGCCTCATGTCTGTTTTAAACTAGCAAAATTACTCACCAAGAAAAGACCACGCAGAGCCCTTGCTATATGGCATGACCCTATCTCTTCCTCAAGATTAAGTTCCCTGATAGAACAGGCCATCTCTCCATGGCTCCCCGGAAACTTCTTCCCACCTACCCCAGGCACCATGCAATGCTCCCTCCCAATCCTCGGCTGCCTCTTGGGGACAGCAGAGCCGTGCCTGTGGTCGCCTGGGCACTTTCTCTGCAGAAATTCACTGTATTTTTATACTCAGAAAAATCCATGGGGCTGCAGGCAGAGTTCAAAGGTTATGTACATTTTTTGATGTTGCTGCTTCAAAAGTAATTGCTCTTATGCTCTCAAACACAGACAACATACCTAGTAACAGGCTGTCATAAACTAAGTTTTAACCCAACAAAGCAGCAGCACCGGCCTCTCCCGTATTTGCCCACATCATCCTCACCGGACTCCCTCTTACACAAACACTGGAAATAAGTGGTAAAATGTCAGTGGTCCCCAGGCAGGAAAATAATGGGAGAACGTTCCTTTTTCCACTCCAGTTCTGAGTTTATTTACTGAGAGATTAAAATGCTACAGCTCCAGGGGTGGTGGGCTGCTGGCCTATCACCACTATTACTGGTCACAACCTCGGGCTCGAGGCCCAGGGGGGCATCTCTTCTTAACTGCAGGCCGGATGACCCAGATACCACCTCCCTTCTGACCTCAAAGGATTCACAGGGCTCTCTTCCCCCAGCTTTGAAGTCATGACTAAAAACTTTTGATTCCCCTTCACAGGTAATTGACTAAGCCCCCACCAACCACTTCCCTTATCCGGCTCCCACAGGCCACACTTGGGGGCAAGTTCTAGACCACCTGGGACAGCCTCTGTGCTCTGGAGCCTCCAAAATTATTTAAATTAGCCATATTAGACCCCTGGCTCCATGGAGTCTCAGACATCAATGTGATTTCATCTTTGTCTTCTTGCAAGATTGTCCTCCTGCCCCGTGTGTCACCTGGTGGAGAAGGAACTGCCTTTCTCCAACTCTGCCCCGCAAAGCCAGCCCAAGGGAAGCAGGCTGCTCAGAGGGGCCAGCCAAGGCCACAAAATCTTGTGACTGGTATTTTGGTGAGGAATTGGGTTGACCGTACTTCTCAGAAGCTCTGATCTCTACAGAAAGGCACAGAGCTCCCAATATGTGAGGAATAAATATGGTCACACAGGTGGAGCCCCTGTCGATGCCAGCTCTGCGTCCAGTGCCTCCCTGTATCAGCTCACTGAGTCCTTTCACCTGATGTCCCAAATCCCACTGTCCCTGGTTTTTTTTTTTTTTTTTTTTTTTTTTGAGACGGAGTCTCGCTCTGTCACCCAGGCTGGAGTGCAGTGGCCGGATCTCAGCTCACTGCAAGCTCCGCCTCCCAGGTTTACGCCATTCTCCTGCCTCAGCCTCCCGAGTAGCTGGGACTGCAGGCGCCCGCCACATCACCCGGCTAGTTTTTTGTATTTTTTAGTAGAGACAGGGTTTCACGGGGTTAGCCAGGATGGTCTCGATCTCCTGACCTAGTGATCCGCCCGTCTCGGCCTCCCAAAGTGCTGGGATTACAGGCTTGAGCCACCGTGCCCGGCCTGTCCCTGGTTTTTAATTGAGGAAACTGAGGTGCAGAGAAGCTAAGAACTTGCCCAAGTAGAAGCAGATCAGAGATGAGTTGCTCTGACTCCACACCGATGTTCCTTTACCCCTGCTGCCTCCCCGGCTACAGACTGAGCCTGGCTCTCTGTAGCAAACTCAGATTTCAACTTTGAATCTGTTGATAACATTATTTCAGTTGTATAGGGTATTTTCCAGTTCATCATTCCCGCCAATACATATTTTCCCAGCAAATATGTCCATTAGCCCAGCAAATGGTGGGCGGGGCTATTACTCCATTTGATGGTTAAGGAGACTTGACGCTTAGAAAGGGTAAGTAGCTGCCTATAGACCACTTGGCCAGTAGAGCAGCCAAGCAGGGCTGAGGGAAACAGGCTGTGAATTATCAGGAAGCTCTGGGGGCAAGGAAGGAAACTTGGGGTTCAAGAGAGATGGCTGCCAAATGTTTAAAGAAGGAGAAGAGCCCGGAAGAGGCAAGGCTGTGGGTCCCACCCCCAACATATGCCCCACCTTCTTCTTCACCCTTGTCCACAGACACTGTGGAAACAATGGCCACTTCCACCAAAGCTGCTCAATTTGAGGCAAAGACCTCAATCCCCAAGTGGACCTCTGTCTCGAGGTGCGAAGGGGCACGGCAGGCCTTTGCTGCATCACTGCCCATGAGACAAAGTCAGAAAGATGTCAGGTCCTGTTGCGGTCGGCCGCATGGGGGCTTCTGTTAGGACGGGGTTTCTGTGAGGATGAGGCTCGCAGCAAACTCGTCTTTAAGAAAGAGCTTTCTTCCAAAAAGAAAAGGCACCATGGCGCACACAGTCAATGATATGTATTCCAGCCCATGTCTGGTAAACTCTCGGATGATGGCAGCAAGGCAGGGTCACCCGGGTTCTATTAGCTCAATTAATGAGGAGTAAGATAAGGCTAACACCCTGCTCATCGGGCGGCTCGGGCCCAGAGCTGCAGTAATGGAGTTATTAACCTCCGTCAGCCACTGGATTTTGCTGCTGATTCCAACTCCATTTCCTAGTTCAGGCCTCCATTAATGGGCTGTTTATTATCCATAGTCCGCATAAGGATCAGCTGCAGAAATATGAGCGCTTCCTGGAAGCACCCGTGATAATGAAAGAGAGAGAGAATGGGGCGGGCAAGAAACCCTCTCTACTTTGCATTTGAATTTTTCTTAGGTCCTACTGCCATCCTCTTAAGAAATTATAGCATCCTTCTTACTTTGGACCACGTTAGAAATGACAAAGTCATTATCCAAGGGTTTCACTGTGTTGTCCCCCAAAAGCAACTGTCATGCGGAAATAAATTACGTCAAATGAGGAAGCTCTGACCTATAAACTATATGCCAGTCTGGTTTTCAATTTCATAAAGTACCACCATATTCCATCTTTTAAAATTTGACATAATCGAAACAAAAAAATCAAAACTGCGTTTAGCAGAATAATTTTATCAACGTTGTTAAATGCCGATTTAAAATTTCCAATTTGCTTCAGTTTGAACTGAAAAAAAAAAAAAATCCAGTTTTCTTGACTCGATGGGGTCCTGAACAAAAGGGCAATTTTGTCTTTGACTATTTCGGGGTCATTCGCCTCATCTGCTACCAGAAGAACAGGCTACGTTCCCCACTTCCAACTCAATGAGAAGAACAGGCTACGTTCCCCACTTCCAACCCAGGGAGAAGAACAGGCTACGTTCCCCACTTCCAACCCAGGGAGAAGAACAGGCTACGTTCCCCACTTCCAACCCAGGGAGAAGAACAGGCTACGTTCCCCACTTCCAACTCAATGAGAAGAACAGGCTACGTTCCCCACTTCCAACCCAGGGAGAAGAACAGGCTACGTTCCCCACTTCCAACCCAGGGAGAAGAACAGGCTACATTCCCTACTTCTAAGCCTTGCATCTTTAAAATGTCTTCCATAGATAAGGAAAGCAAGCAGGTCGCCATTAGAGAAAAAATATTTTTAAAGTTATTTGTACCAACCCATAGCGAGTGGATGTAGCAAATACTCTTTGAGGGTCATCCCTTCAATGTTTGCCATCTTACACTCTTTGTATTGAGCAGGAATCCAACATCACATGGGGAAGTGTCATAGTAAATGTGTTTACACTTCTTAACATATAGACGAATCTGTAGCATCCTATTCGGGGGCTGTGTGTGTGTATGCATGTATGTATTTATTTTCAGAGAGACAAGGTCTCCTTCTGTCACCCAGGCTGCGATGCAGGGGCACGATCACAGCTCACTGCAGCCTCTGATTCCTGGGCTCTGGCAATCCTCCTACCTTGGCCTCCCAAGTAGCTGGAACTACAGGTGTGCACCACCATGCGTGGCTTAGCGTGTAACTTGTTATGTGAGAACAGGCGAGAAGACAAACTCTCCCCTACACATTTGAATGAGAGTCGGCCCTGACAGGAAGTGCTCTGGGCACTCACATGCAGAGCAGGTCATAGCATCCACGGTATCCGTACAAGCTATCAACCACAGGCACACATCCTCCATCTACTCTCCAGAGCAGCAGTGCTGTGAGGTTAAAAGAGTAGAGATTATTGCCCCACTTAACAGATAAGGAAATTGACCTTAAATGTGTCTTCTTCAAACCAGCTAGCCAACAGGGAGGGATTAATGCAATCCCATTGCATAAAGGATAGAATGTAACAGTTCAGAGCAAAGAGCTGGGTTCAGGGCTGGCCCCTGCCATGGATCTTACCTGGCTGTGTGGCCTGGGGCAAGGACATGGCTTCTCTAAAGCTGGCAGACTTTCACCTGAGCAAACCTCCTTTACTGGGCTGTTGAATGGACAGAATCACATAGGAAACAACTGCATAATTGGCACTCAGTAAAGGCCAGATAGCAACACTATTACTCTTGTTGTTAAGATAATGATGATTATGAAGCAGGAGGGGGCAGGAGAGAGGAGGAGGGTAAGGGAAGAGTGTCCTCAATGGACGTGATCTGGGAACAAAGTGGGAGGGGCTGCTTCACGGCAGTCAGAGAATAAAAGGAGAATGAACTGAAAGATGAAGAAGGAGAAAGAGAAAGGCAGACAGGAAGTCGAGAAAGGCAGAGCAGAGATGCCCTGTGCAAAGCCATAGCAGTTTTGTCCTTGCAAATCGAAAAAGAAAGCTTCCAGACCCGAGGGGACAGGCTTGGCCCCGGCAGGCTGCACTGGGTGTGGAAGTTCCAGCCCCTTGTGCCTGGGGGTGGGTGTCTGCCGGCCTCCCTCCCCTCGGCAGCTCTGTTCTCTCCCACTTTCTGGAGGAAATGTCTCCGTGTGGATGGTCTGTTTAGCAAAAGCCAACAACGACAACTACAAACCCAGCACCAACGGGGAGCCATATGCAATGAGAAGAGACCTGTCACTGCCTTTCTGGGGACAACTGAACCTCTCTGGGCTCCTCTGGATGTGGGACACACATACCCATCTTATTTAAACAACAGTAATAAATAAAAATTCAGAAACCACCACATCCTCAAAGGAACCTATATAGTAATTTCCAGTTTGCACAAAATGACCTGGCACCCAAATGAGTTAATCAGAAATATCATTCTTGGGTGGTTTCCTGAGAGTCCTAAAATGTAGTCCAATGAATAGAGAAAAAGATACTCCAGAAAACAACACCAAGATTAAAACTCCCTGCTACCATTTTGCTGAATTTCATTGCCACTGACTCATCTAGGTCCCTCCTTTTACATCTTTTTCCAGGGATTTCTGAGATAGCATGACCAAGACCTTGCGGGGGAGGGTTAAGATCACAGCTTGCCCTGCCCCCTCCCTCCTTGCAGCGCGGAGGGAAAAGAGGATGCAAAAAAACAGCGGGTCTCATACACGGCAAACTTCCCAACATCAATCAGAATCCTATACTCTTTCTCTGTAGTAAGCATTAATTTTAAAAGAAAATACTGGGCTACAAACTTGCCGCATGAAATGAATTATTTTACAGTCAGGCAGAGGGCAGGTTTCTGGATGCAGCCATGAACACAGTTCTTTCTTTGTTTCTTTCTTCTTTCTTTCATCCTTTTTTTTTTTTTCTTTACTATTATTATTACGTTTTAACAAACTTTATAGCCCATTTTATTTGTTCTCAAATAACTTTTTCTCCTTCTTTTCGACAGATCAATTACTTGGTTTGTTTCCCTTACTGTATGATGTTAGAATCAAGAGATTGATACTGCTCAGTGGAATATAATTTAGTATTATGTGCCACGGGTTTATGAGGTAGGAGTCAGACAAAACATTGCATTTGAACACTATCCATTTATTAGCTCTAAGAAGAGATTTATATTTGACAAGGAGACAATAACTTTGTTTTCTGATAAGCCAAAGAAGTCTATTTTTGTGTCCAATACACGGAGTAGCTTACCCTTCCCCAATAACTCTATTTACTAGTGTGAATATATTTTAATAATAAAATTGATATATATGTAAATTTATTTTAATCTAATTTCATCGACCCTTCCTTAAAAAAAGAGCCTTTGTAGATTGTTTTCATATCTGAATTATAGATTTCTGTATCGTATTCCCAGATTGATTTCTAGGCTATAATTCTGTCAAGATTTCCTCCTGGTGTCAAAAACAGCAACACCACCAGCTAGAGTGTTTTATAATTGGCATCACAGCCGAACCAGAATTACAGTCCTGATAGTCATCCCGGTGCTAGGTGGATTCATTTTAGAATATTTCTCTTTCTTAGCCTGTATCTGAACTTGAAGGTTTATGGCTAAAATTACTTTCTGAGTTAATCATAAAAATGTTTAATTGAAAGCTAAGGTGCTGGAAACGGAAGGGACAGAGATGAGAAAGGAGGAAGGAAAATGCAACCTCAATGACTACAAAAGGATGATTAACAGCAGCATATGATTAAATCTACATTGTAAATAAAGATTTTTTTCTTCCTACCTGTCCTTCGCCCTAGGGTCAAATAAATTAAATTGGCATTATTTACTTAGTCTTTAGAACGTGATTTTCACTCCGTGGTGAACGGAGGAGGGTTTCCTTGCACCCCTGCCCTAAATCAAATGGTTCTTGAATATTCCTCCTTGTGTGCTTTTGAGCACTGTGCCCTCCCCTGTGTTGGTCCTGTAGTACTGGTGCTTGGGCTCCATAAGTAAAACAGTCATTTTTCCCCTCAGGCTTCAGAAAGCCAACACTAGATTCTCTCCCCTGACCTGTTAATGACACCCTGCCCCTGCCTTCTTTAAAGTGATTGTTGTGCATTTTCCCCAGTGCCTTTCATCTTCAGGTAGCTGATGAGCTCACAAAGAAGCTATGCAGGCCAGGAGCAGTGGCTCACGCCTGTAATCCCAGCACTTTGGGAGCCCAAGGCCGGTGGATCACTTGAGGTCAGGAGTTCGACACCAGCCTGACCAATGTCAGATGGTGAAACCCCGTCTCTACTAAAAATACAAAATTAGCTGGGCGTGGTGGCATGCGCCTGTAATCCCAGCTACTTGGGAGGCTGAGGCAGGAGAATCACTTGAATCTGGAAGGCGGAGGTTGCAGTGAGTCAAGATCGTGCCATCGCACTCCAGCCTGGGCAACAAGAGCAAAATTCTGTCTCATAAAAAAAAAAAAAAAGCCATGCAGCTGGTGCTGTGACATTAACCATGTCTGTGGCATTAACTGTGTTAGGAAGAACAGAGGGTGGACGCTTAGCCTTTGGGTACTTGGTCCCCGGAATTTCACAGGAATAATGATAGTAAAACAGGATGCTCAGGTTAAGACGGTCAGATCCCTGCTGCCCTGGGCCTAAATAGAGGTTTCAGTCTTCCAATGGGAAGCTCGGTAGCCCAAACTCTAGGGATATAATTCAGAGTTGAGGAGATTCTAACTGTGGGAAAGGCAGAATAATGCCTGCCCCCAACTCCAAGATGTTCACCTCCTAATTCTCAGATTCTGTGAATTCTCAGATTCTGTGAATAGGTTATCGTACAAGGAACAAGGAACTTTGCAGACCGGATTAAGTTAAGGACTGTGTTGATATGATAAGATTATCTCAGGTTATCTGGGTGGGCCCAATCTAATCACATAGCTCCTTAAAATCTGAGACCCTTTCCCAGCTCTGGTCTCAGGGAGACATGAGTACAGAGGAAGCGTTGGAGTTGCACTATGGCCTCAGAAGATGGTTGGAGGGGCCGTGAGCCAAGGAATGCGGGCAGCCTCCAGAAGGTGGAAGAGGTGAGGAAATGGATTCTGCCCTAGAGCCTCCAGGAAGGAATGCAGCCCTGACAGTGCCATGATTTTTAGCACTACAGAATTTAAAGACAATAAATTTGTGTTGTTTTAAGCCACCAAGGTTGTGGTAATTTATTACGGCAATATAGGTAACTAATATGCCAACTCACACTATTCTTAGACAAACCACCAGCCTATTCAAAGGTAAAGGATTTACAAAATATATCCATCTTGGGACTCAGTTATAGGTGCTACCAAAAAATGGAAGGAAAGGGGCATAAAAGTAAAAAAAAAAAAAAAAGAGAGAGAGAGAGAGACAATGAATAGCCATTAGAAAACAAATTACTCCAGGAAACATAAGAACATTTTAGATAAAACCTTACCAGAATGTTCTAAATAATTTAAAGAGAATGGGCTCCATGATACAGGAAGTGAAAGAAAAGATGATGAGATTTTTTTAAAAAGGAGATGCAAAGAAAGCTAACAAAATGAAGGAAAAATACCTAAGGGAAAAGTAAAAGCATTATGGAAACAAAAAATCAAATGAAAAGCAGCAATAAATAAACACAGCAGAGAACAGTCAGTTACCATGAAGGTCAGAGTCGAGAAAATAATACCCAAAGAGTAAGATAAAAGCCACCAGCAGAAAATCCAAATTATGAAAAGCTGATGACAAATATCTTATACACACATAATTGGTCTTACTGAAGAAGAAAACCAAGCAAATGAACCTGAAAAATATTAATATATCTACTAGAAGAAAACTCTCCTGAAACACCGTAAGTGAAAGGGTTCCTAATGTCCAGAGAAAAGTAATAAGGAGAACCAAGACTGAGCTATGGCCTGGTGATTGTAAATGAACTTAAAGAGAAGGGGGTTGGGAACACAGACAGGCAGAGAGAGACAGAGAGATCTCATGAACACCCAGGCAAAAGAAACACATGTATAGGCCGGGCGCGGTGGCTCATGCCTGTAATCCCAGCACTTTGGGAGGTCAAGGCGGGTGGATCACCTGAGGTCAGGAGTTCAAGATCAGCCTGGTCAACATAGTGAAACCCTGTCTCTACTAAAATACGAAATTAGCTGTGCATGGTGGCACACATCTGTAATCCCAGCTACTCAGGAGGCGGAGGCAGGAGAATCACTTGAAGCCAGGAGGGGAAGGTTGCAGTGAGCTGAGATTGCGCCACTCCAGCCTGGGTGACAGAATGAGACAGACAGACAGAAAGAAAAGAAAAGAAAAGAAAAGAAAAGAAAAGAAAAGAAAAGAAAAGAAAAGAAGGAAGGAAGGAAGGAAGGACGGAAGCACGGACAAGATAGACATCTGAGAGAAGGGATTTGGAACACGGAGGGCCGGGGAGGAGCTTGAGGGGAGAAAGACAGAAATACGATCAAAGAATTCTTTGCTAGATGTTGTTTACAAGTAAAAATAACAGAGAGACATTCTCAAGTATGCAAGAATTCAGGAAGTTTAGTATCTATGTACCCTTGCTGAAAATGACTCAAAGATAAATAATCCATTCAAATGAAAGGCAAAATCAAAATTAATAAATGAAGAGGTTGAAATACATAAACAGCTGGTGTTGAAATCTTAATCCAGTTTTAGAGAGAATAAAAACTTTATAAGTATAGCAATTATAGTCAAAAACAGAATATAATTGTTATATTTCTAGAAAGAAAAGTTTAATCAATACTGATTAAAAACAATAATCTGTGCATAATAGACTGGCACAGAAAAATTTCAGGATATATCTGTCCCTGGCTCCCCCAAAATGGAGAATGGTTGGAGAAGGGGGATGAGGAGGCAGTACATGTGGGATCCTTTTTTGACATCGTTTTTTTTTTTTTCTTTTGAGACTGAGTCTTGCTCTGTCGCACAGGCTGGAGTGCAGTGGCACGATCTTGGCTCACTGTAACCTCCGCCTCCTGGGTTCAAGCAGTTCCCTGCCTCAGCCTCCTGAGTAGCTGGGACTACAGGCGCCCGCTAATTTTTGTATTTTCAGTAGAGACTGGGTTTCACCATAATGTCCAGGCTGGTCTTGAACTCTGGACCTCGTGATCCACCCGCCTCGGCCTCCCAAAGTGCTGGGACTGCAGGCGTGAGCCACCGCGCCCAGCCGACATCTTTCATATGAAGGCGTCAAGATATTCTGCTGCATTTCAAAATCAACAAACTGAGAAATAAGGTTTAATCAAGTTATGTTGAAGAGACTATTAGAACTACAAACGGATATCTTCTAAATTAATGGAAGTGGGGCAGGTAAGAAGCTAATAATAACAAGAACAAAACTCAAAACACATCCCATAAAGAAAAGATGGAAAACAAAGGAAACCATAACGAAGCACAAAATAAAGTAAGAAAAGCAAAAATAAGTGGGATAGACCCAACTATTCAAGGAAAAAGACACTCAGATTGAAGAAAAAATATCAAACCCAATTTCATCCTGTCCACAGTGAAGACGACGTCTACGGGTTCCACCCATGCAACCAGAGCTTCCACATAGCTTTTTAGTAGTGTCATCAACAAAAAATAAGAGAAGCAAAATAGCTGAAAGTAAAACTTAGGAACATGCAAATGTAACAAATTAGAGTTTGGATTCCAGATAAAAATGGCTTTTTGAAAACAGCACCAGATTTTGTTTCTTCCCCAAATCCCACAGAAAAATGACAAGAAAGGTACTTTGAAAAACTAACCCGCAAGCACAGAAAGAACAGGGAAGAGGAAGGCAGTCAGACAAAGGACTTTCCCTTTTCGATGCTGGAAAGCAGACTTGGACCACAGGCAACGAGCTGAGGTGGCCTCAGAAAGCCAAATCCTAAATCAGTAATAGGAAAACTGAGAATCAACCTCATCTTCCCCAGAAAATCCTCAAAAGGCTCAGGCACAGGTGCCACCTGGGAGCTGGTGGCTGAAATAAGGGGGCTTGGTTGAAATTTGTTTGAGAAGAGAGTGAGTCCTAGATCCTTTCCTCACTCCACCCAGGTGAGTGAATGTCTCTCCTCCACTTGGGAAGAAATGAAACATTTATTCTCTAGAGAGGATAAAATACAGGCTCTTTGGGCTGAAGAATGCCAAGCACAGTTGAGAGCCTGAGTCTATGGCAAACACAAGGGAATTAGGTAAAAGTATGCAAACTGCATGCAGTATGTCAGACCCCTCCCCTGCCCTTCCCACTGTCCTGCTTCTCCCCTGGACCCCCAGAGAGGGGCTCCTGGCAGAAGGCCTTTATCCTCCAGCAGGAGACTGCATGAGTCCTCTCTGGGGAATCTGAGCAGCCCAGAGAAAAAGACCTAAAGATGTTGACACTTGGTGGGAGGGATGGCCCAATTTTATCACCCCAATGATATCACCCTACAGTGAAGACTAAGCCTGTGGGCTCTATCCATGCACTCAGAGCTTCCAAATCGCTTTTTCAGTCTCCCATGCTTAGACATGAGCAAACAACCAAGGGTAATCCAACATCTAAGGGTAAAAAAAGACTCTGCTGAGAAAGAATAAGACCAAGACAAACAAAAATTCTATAGAAACTGATTATGCAGAAAGGAAGAGGAAAAAAGCCTATCTCCCCATCCTCCCAACAAAATCAAACATGTCATTAACATTTTAAGAGATAAAAAATCCACAAAACAAGATCAAGAAACTATAAAAGGAATATTCAGAAAACAAAAAGCTCTTGAATATTACAGAAATAAACAAACCCAAGAGCAGAAATTAGAATTCAATAAAAATGTTGGAAGAGAAAGTTGAGGAAATCTCCCAAAAAGTAGAGCCAAACAAAACAAAAAGCAGTAATTGATCACACACACACACACACACACACAAAATACAAAGGAAAAAAGATATTTTTACAACATTTAGAAGGCCAGTCCTGAAGATCCAATGCCCAAATAACAGGAGTTACAGAGAGAATAGAAAAAAGGGGAAAAAATCATTAACAAAATAATTCAAGAAAATGTCCCAGGACTGAAGGACACAGGTTTCAAGATTAATTTCTGGTACAGTGGAGTAAATCTGACCTATACCGAGGATATAATGAAATTTCACTGTGAAATTTCAGAACCCTGGAGACAAAGGAAAGAGCCTACAAACTTCCACAGAAAGAAAAAAGTCACATATAAAGGATCAGGATCAGATCGGCATTGGACTTCTTAGCAACACTGGAGATTCAAAATTTGACGGGAAAATCATTTCCAGCCTATAATTTCTCACCCAATCAATCTATCCAACAAGTATGAAGATAGAATAGACACTTTCAGATAGAATAGTAGGGCCCCTCAAAATTTACCTCCCATACACTCTTTCTCAGGAAGTTACTGATAGATGTGTTCAACCAAAACAAGGTAGTAAACCAAGAAAAAGGAAGCCATGCGATACAGAAATAAAATATCTAACATGGGAGAGGGGTAAAGAGAATCTTCAGTGTAGTAGTGAATAACAATCCCAAAATGATTGTTGTGTACAGGCATAAAGGGTGACTTCTTCAATTTAGAACACATATGTTGCCGGTGTAACAGCCTACTGCTTTTAAACCATCTTTTTAACTTAAGACGCAACTAGAGGTTATGCTTTGTCAAATCAAGGGGGTATATAAAAGGAAGATGTATGACTTAGGAAACAGAGACTCCAACTCAAAAGAAAGCCAAAGGGAATTCCTCTGATTATAGTAAAGAAAAGCCCTTGATGATCAACTATGCAGTAAGCCTAGAAAAAATCCAGTCCAAACAGGAGAGGAATGGGAGTAACCAAGAAGAAAAAACAACCTGAAACTGATAGATTACACAGTATGATGGACTTTGTGGGAAACTGTTCTGAAAGGCTATTATGAGATGTGGAAATAATTAACTAATAGATACAAAGAAAACTAGACAAGTGAAAAAGCAAGATGATTATTAACTTCAGGGAAATCAAAAAGAAAGGAAAGGCAAAACAACAAAAAAAGCTAACACCTTCCAGCTGAGTTAGATGCCTTAAAGCAGGTTTCCTAGAAAAACCACACAACTGTATGCTTATATCTCATTGGCCAGAACTTAGTGTTGTGGCTCCATATAGCTGTAAAGAAGACTGGAAAATAGGATCTTTTATTTTTAGACACCAATGTACTTTTCGGAAAATTGATCTTTTGTTATTGAGGAGGAAAGTTAGAACAAATGTTGGGGTAGATAATTAGTTGTCTGTCACTGATGGTCACTTTCATCAAGAATACATTTCACAATGAACACATAGCTGACAGAAACCTTTATGCACTAAATAACATAGCACCAAAACACATAAAGCAAAAACTGTAGGAAACACAATAAAAATTAATGGCACAAGATATTCAAATTACGTTAATATATTTAAAGATAGGGAAAAGGATGATTTTCCAGGAAGAGATCAATTGCACAAGAAAAGAGAGAAATCTGAATTGACCAAACACCATGAACAAAATCAATCAAATTGTTAACAAGCTACCTCTGCCCCATAAGTGCCAGATCCTAAAAACAGTTACTGCTGGAGTTTTAAAAACTCTCTCAGATATGGAGAAAGAAAGAAAATCTATGAAACTTTCACATTACTGATACTAAAGCCTAACAAAGCACAAGAATGTGGAAAAATTCTAATCCATCCTATATATGCATATTAATGCAAAAAAACTAAATAAAAATGTAGCCAATACAATCCAACAGCATGCTAATTTCCTTGTGCTGCCATTATCATGTTATGACAAACTTAGCTGCTTAAAGATACTCAAATTTGGGCTGGGTGTGGTGGCTCACACCTGTAATCCCAGAACTTTGGGAGGCCAAGGTGGGCAGATCATGAGGTCAGGAGATCAAGACCATCCTGGCTAATATGGTGAAATTCCATCTCTACTAAAAACACAAAAAATTAGCCGGGCATGGTGGTGGGCGCCTGTAGTCCCAGCTACTCAGGAGGCTGAGGCAGGAGAATGGTGTGAACCTGGGAGGCGGAGCTTGCAATAAGCCAAGATCGCACCACTGCACTCCAGCCTGGGAGACAGAGCGAGACTCCATCTCAAAAAAAAAAAAAAAAAAGAAAAAAGAAAAAAAAAATACTCATATTCGGCTAGGTGCGGTGGCTCACGCCTGTAATTTCAGTGCTTTGGGAGGCTGACGCGGGTGGACCACCTGAGGTCAGGAGTTCAAGACCAGCCTGGCCAACATGGTGAAACCTGTCTCTAATAAAAATACAAAAATTAGCCATGCATGGGTGGCACACACTTGTAATCCCAGCTACTCAGGAGGAAGAGGCAGGAGAATCACTTGAACCTGGGAGGCAGAGATTGCAGTGAACAGAGATCATGCCACTGCACTCCAGCCTGGGCGACAGAGTGATACTCGTCTCAAAAAAAAAAAGAAAGAAAGAAAGAAAAGAAAAAAAGATAATCAAATGTATTATCTCACAGTTTCTGTAGGTCAGAAATCTGGTATGAGTCTAACTGGACTTAGGTCAAGGTATCAGCCAGAGCTGTAGTTCTCACCAGGGGTTCACTGTTTGTTGGTCGAATTCATTTCTTCTCACATTTTCCATGGCCTCCATCTTTGAGCCACCAATGCTATGTCATGCTTAGAAATCTCTCTGACTTCCTCTTCTGCCCTCAGTCAGGAGGGAACTCTGCTTTTAAGGGTTTATGTGATTATTCTGGGCCCACCCAGATAGTCCAGGTTGACCTTTCTATTTTAAGGTCAACTGATTAGTAATCTTAAGTATATATGCAAAGTCCCTTTTGTCATATAATATACATTCAAAGGCATGACAGCAGGGGAGTAAAGGTCATAAGGGTCAAAAGTCTATGTGCCACAAGCAGGAGAATCATATACCATGAAAGAACAATATGCCATGACCAAACCAGTTATTACAGGAACAAAAGATTGGCTTACTATTATTAATATAATTTATAATATCAATATGTCAAAAAGAGAAAAAACAATTTTAAAGGATGCTGAAAAGCTCTTGATAAAATTCAACAGTAACAAGAGATTTTAAATCATAGAGCTATCTTCTTTAACTTCATACGAATTGTATGCACTTCAAACCAAAAGCCAGTAGCACCTTAATGTCAGCAGTACCAGGACAGCCCTTATGGTCAGGAAAAACCACCCTGTCGATCATGACACCCTATTCTGAAAGTACCGCCCAACAAGAGTAAAATGAAAAGTATAAATATTGAAAAGGAAGAGGTGGCTGGGCGCGGTGGCTCAAGCCTGTAATCCCAGCACTTTGGGAGGCCGAGACGGGTGGATCACGAGGTCAGGAGATCGAGACCATCCTGGCTAACACGGTGAAACCCCGTCTCTACTAAGAAATACAAAAAACTAGCCAGGCGAGGTGGCAGGCGCCTGTAGTCCCAGCTACTCGGGAGGCTGAGGCCGGAGAATGGCGTGAACCCGGGAGGTGGAGCTTGCAGTGAGCTGAGACCCGGCCACTGCATTCCAGCCTGGGTGACAGAGCGAGACTCCGTCTCAAAAAAAAAAAAAAAAAAAAAAAAAAAGAAAAGGAAGAGGCAAAAGGATGAGTATTTGTAGATGACATGATCATCTACCTGAAAAACTCAAGAGAATCAACTGAAAAACTATCCAAAACAGTAGGAGGGTTTGAGAAGGTGGCTGGAGTACAAAATAAGTAAGCCAAAATCAATGTCTTTTATACACTCTTGAAAAACCCACTTAGAAAATACGGAATGAAAAGATCTTACTATAATATCAGTAAGAAGAACAAGAGATAATATACCTAGAAATAAAATAAAAAATGCGAGACCCAAGGAAGTGTTCATATTTTCACTAGAAGCAAAGACAGGATATAGCCATGTCAAATTGTAATGGGTTATATTAGTCCATTTCACACTGCTATAAGTAACTACTTCAGATTAGGTAATTTATAAAGGAAAGAGGTTTAATTGATTCACAGTTCCACATGGCTGGGGAGGCCTCAGGAAACTTACAGTCACCGCAGAAGGTAAAGGGGAAGCAAGGCACATCTTACATGGCAGCAGGAGAGAGAGAACAAATGGGGAGGTGCCACACTTTAAAACCATCAGATCTCATGAGAACTCATTCACTATCAAGAGAACAGCATGGGGGAACCGCCCCCATGACCCAATCACCTCCCACCAGGTCCCTCCTTAACATGTGGGGATTATAGGTCAAGACAAGATTTGGGTGGGAACCCAGAGCCGAATCATATCACAGATCAATTTGAAAATCTAAGGCAATTCCAGCTAAAATTTCAATGGCAGTTTCTTTTTGTACATGATAAAATCATTATAGTGTTCAGTTGGAATAATAAATATATAAAATAGACAATAAAGATTAATGAGAGGGCCTTATCCTGCATTGACTATTGAAATATAATATATGACAAAAGTAAAGCAGTTAAACAGAGTGGTACTACTGCAGAAATGGACACTCAGACAAGAGAAAGTTCAGACATAGGCCCAGTATATTGAGAGACTAAACACACAGTTTGATGATGGTCAGATCATGTGTAAAAACAGAACTGGAACCCACAACCTGCGGCAACCTGCCCAGGGAGTCAGACCACAATCTCTGCAGCAATCAGCCCCAAAGGGCCAGGACTTGATCAGGAATTGATAGCTTCCCTCATTTTTGCCACCATTTGCAAGGTAGGACCAACCAGAGAAAGTCAAATATGTTCCCTTAACCCGTCACATAGGAGGCCCCACCTCTAGTTAGCCCACCCAGCTTCCCCAAGCCAACAGCCTCCAACTAGGGCACAGTAGAACCGAAGCCTTCCCCACCTTCCACTAGAATGCTGTCACCTCTGCTGCCTGCCTGTGAGTGTCTGCCAAAACGCCAAGCAATGGTGGCTGACCCCTTGCTATTGCAAGCTCAGACTAAATAGCCTTTGTTTGCTTTTACTTGGGTGGGCTTCATTGCTCACAATATATACAATTGCGATGAGCTCTCAAGTTCAAACTAGTAGAGGGAAGACAGAACATCCAATGATAGTCAACAGTCTGAACAAATGGTTAACCATTTGGAGGGGAAAAAAAAGGCGACTCATACTGCCTACTTACATCAAAATAAATATCAGCTACATCAAAGATTTAAATGTAAAAATGAAACTGTAAAAATAGTAGAAGAAAACATCCGTTGATTTGTATAACAATTTCCCAAAGAAGGCAAGACTGGTATTTATTACTGTTTTACAGATGAGGGTCCAGCAAGGAGAGTGAAAGCCAGTATTTGAACCCAAGCCTGACTCCTAGTCCACCAGGCAGATGGGGTGAGTGGGAATGGGGGTGACCAGGAGACATTCCACTTCAGGAACACGTGAAGGCTTGTGTAACCTGGACCCCATCAGCTGAGCCTTGGAGGGGGGGTGCCCAGGGGCTTGGCCAGGGCTGCAGGCTTGGCTGAGGCCACTCACCTGTTGGGATTGTAGCCCAGGCTGTTTAGCAGGTGTGCCTGGTCCAGGTCCCGCGGGACGCCGTGCAGCACCCAGCCTTTCTGGATGCAGTCCTGCTGGTCCAGACGCTGGCTCAGCACCTTCATGAGGAGGCTGTCAGGAACTGCAGAGAAGGGCGACAAGTGAGCACCCTGCTGGCCTGTAGCCCATGGGTCCTGGGCTTCCTGACCATACTTGACCATTGATCGAGCTGCTGAAGAAGTGGGTCTAGGTGGAGCCACTTGGACAAGGCTGTCAGTGCCTATTTCCCAGGTCCCTCCTCGGTCCCCAGCAACAGGGCTGCGTGAGACAGGAAATGCGCTGGCTGACCTTGACTTCAGTCTTTCCATTTCCTGGACAAGACACCATCCCCACCTGCAACCCAGTGAGATGTAAGCAGCTGTCCCCCTGTCTTAGTCCATTTGGGCTGCTATAGCACAATCCCATAAACTGGGTGCCGGGGAAGTCTAAGATTAAGTCAGATTCAGCGCCTGGAAAGGGCCTATTTTCTGGTTCACAGATGGTGCCTTCTTGCTTCATCCTCACCTGGTGGAAGAGGTGAGGAGTCTCTCTGGGGTCTCCCTTATACGGGCACTAATCCTATCCACAAGGGCCCCCACCCTGTGACCTCACCACCTCCCAAAGGTCCCACCTAAACCATTGTCTTGGGGATTAGATTTTAGCATATGAATTTTGGGAGGACACATTCAGACCACAGCACCCACTATGGGCCCAGTTTTGACAGCAAACACTTTGCCTGGAAGCACACCAGCCCCAGCTGCAGTTTCAGTTTTCCTCAAATGGGATCGTGCCAGTGCCCCCAAAGCTCTCTGCTAGTCTGTAATGCACTAGCAACCCCCACTCCTCTCTTTCCCCAAATTCTCCAATTTTCCCCTCCTTGATGCTGAGAATGAAGTCTCTCCCGAGAATCACAGACTAGTTATAACCAAAGACTGAAATAAAGTCCTATGGAGAATGAGATATTGAGAAGCCTCTTGTTTACATTGCGGCAATTGACATTTTCCTGAAATTCATACCTCTCTTCCCAGACTCATTAAATGTCCTATGTTGCTAATGTACTGCGTTCTAGCAATTTGCACTGCGTTTCCTGCACTTTGCACTCATTTTTCCAGAAATACTTGGTAAATATTACCATTGTTTGCTATGACTGTGGCCCCGATTGGAACTGGTTCCTAGGGGTGTGGTGGCAGTGAGTTCGGCAGTTTCTCTGGAAGCTGCCTCGTTGCCCTCCTACCGACTGCCCGGGTGTCTGGCAAGAGGGCCTGAAGCACACATTTGAAACCTTCCACAGGGCCCCCCAGGCTGACAGCCAGGTGAACATGGAAGGAAGAGATGCCGAAAAATCACTACCAGCCGTTTTCCCCTGTGGCCGTGACTTGCTGGGTTGCTGCCCTTGCCACCAAAAAACCATAAACCTAATTCTAAGCAATCTACATTTCCCTGAATGTGTTCTCTCTCAAGTCCTTCATCCTTTCTTCCCCAGTCCCCAGGAAAGAGCAGAAAAGGGTTTTGCTTTCACGAGAACATCGGGCTACCTAGCATGAATGAGAAGTCACTTCAGCGAATCCCATCCCTTCTTCCCCTGCTTCAAACCTGCAGTGGCCCCCCAGTGCTCTGAGGATAAAGAACAGTCTCCTTTCCAGGGCAAGGTCTGCGCCCTGCCTTCCTCCCAGGTGAATCTTCCCAGCTTGCACCTCCCTTCGCATGTGCCACCTCCTCCATCCGGAACACCCTTCTCCCACACCCTGCCTGGGTTCAGCCTTCAAACTCAGCCTCAGGGCCACGGTGGGATGTTCCCTCCCCAGGGAAGTCTCTGCGGACAGCCCTCAGCCTGCACTTCTCATCCTCCCTCACTTGCCACCCTTGTTATCACAAGGGTACTTCTCTCTGGGTGATTCTTTCTTTAATGTCTGCGTCTCTCTCCTGGGTGGGTCCCATCAGAACAAAGGACCATGTCTCTCTCATTTTTCCCTGCCTAGAACAATGCCTGGCACATAGTAGATGTTGAATAAATAGAAGGCTTCTCTTTTTCAAACGCTTCACTGCAACTAATCAACTCTGTTAAAACCAACTTGACCAGACTTTGGGGAAGCCAGGTGGTAGAGAGAAGAACATGGGCTTGGGGCGTTCACAAATCTAGGTCTCATCTCAGCTCTTCCCTTCCTTGCTGTCTCATCTCCAGTCTCTCACTCTCCGAGTCTCAGCTTCCTATCTGCTGAAAGTGGGTCACAGGACCCATCGTGACCAGTTCACACCACATTTACAACTCCAGCACATAGCGGACACTCAGAGGTGGTGGCTGTTACTTTTCAATTCAGGAGATGTGTGTGGGGAAGTGATGCTTCATGAATATTTTCATGCTTGCCCGTGGTCAGGGCGTCTCAGCAAAGACTGTTGGCACCTGGGATAAAGGATGACCAATTAAGAACAGCCTTGGAAGTTAAAGACAGAGATCGGCAGAGAGACTCAGGGACCTCTGCCCCAGACATTTGTTTACATTGAAAGGGCTGTAAACCTAGTGATCTCCTCCTCCTCTCCTCTGAAGAAGTCGGAGTCGGTTCCTTCCAGGGTAAAGCTCGGGAGGGAGCTGGCATGTTGTCCCGCATAAGCTCCAAGAGTCACAATGTTGGGGCTCCCCTCCCGCTATAGACCCCCTGTACACTCGGGGTGCACTTGGCTCTTTCCACATTGCCTGTGAGGACCTGGGCGTGGGGAGCCAGCTCTGAGATTACTGTGTAAATGAATTTAGTCTGTTCTCTGATCCAGAGACCTTGTGTTTTCTTGCCAGGATGAATAAACACTGATTTAAAACAATGTGGGGTAAGAATCTGCCATAGAGCCTTCCAGTCCAGGCTTATCCTTAATATTTACAGATATTTTCACGGAAAGAAGAAACCAATACAGAAATAACCCTTTCCCCACGATTCACCCAGTGGGTAGTCGCTGACCATGTGGGCTGTGCCAGGCACTGTGCTTGACATGGGCTACGGGCTACACAGCAAGCCTGACTGCCAAGGCTCGCGGGCTCCTGAAATTCACGCTGTCTCTGGGAGACAAACATTACCCAGGTAACAAATAACCATTTCTGAGAGTCATGAGTACTGTGAAGAAAATCAACCAAATGATGGGAGGCTGCTGCTTTCATTGGGCCTAGGACGGCTTCTAAGGAGGCCGCATTTGGCTGGGATCAGATGGCGGATCCCGCTAATAGTCTAGGCCCACGAAGGCCTCCACTGTTCAGGGGTGAGAATTACTTGGACCAAATATTTTCTGAGTGTCATCTCCAATAATCAGGGATGGCTTGGAAACCCAGCTGCACTGCAGGTGGTCTGACCTTTGGAGCCACAGCTTTCTGAGGGCCTGGAAGGTCCTCCCATTGACCTCTTGCTTGAAAGTTAGGAAACTGAGGCCCAAGGCGGTTGTGGTTTAAGTAACGCACTCAAGGCCATCTAGTCAGCTGGAGATCAGGCTGGGATAGGACCCTGACCCCCGGCCCATAACACCCCCAACTATCCTGCTGCCTCATTACCCAATGGCCTGGAGCCCCTGAGTTCCTCACATTGGCCACTGATGAACCAATAAGGGCAAAGTTTCTCAACTGGGGAGAAATCTGACTCACAGGAAAAATGGAAGGCCAGACAGAAATACAATGAAGTTTTTGTTTTTTGTTTTTTCTGTTAGTTAACAAAGATTTCTAGAGAGAATTTCCCAACCTGCATCAAAATTTAAAATGTACATGTCTTTTGACCCAGCAATCCTACTTCTAAGAACTTGAACCTAAGCGATAATAGCCCAGAGGGGAAAAAGATGTGTACACAAAGATGTCCATTTCAGTGTTGTTTATAATAGTGACAATTGGAAATGATCTGGGTGTCCATCAATAAAGGACAGATTAAATCAAAGAAGGTTCATCTCTGCAATAGAATATTAGACAACCTTTTAAAAATAATCTCTATACTAACTTGGAAAGAGATCTATGACAGGTCGAGGCAGAAGTCTATGACAGAATGAGAAAAAAGCAGGTAAATCAATGACTTGTATACATGGTCTAATTTAAACATATATTCATATCTAATTATATTAATATATATACATGTATACATGCTGCATACACAAACACACGCACACACAGAGAGAGAGAGAGAGAGAAAAGGAGCGAGAAGGGTGGCCGCCACTTGATGGTCTATGAATCGGACCCAATCCCTCTGCTCATGGAGCCCAGGGTGGTGGAGATGAGAGGACCCGGATGTAATGCAACACAAACCGGGCAGGAAAGCAGAGGTCACAGAAGTAGGAAGTGCTGGGGACGTCGGAGGCAGGGAGGGCCAAGTTTCCAAAAGATTGAGGAAGAAACAGAATGCTCACACCGGTTCCCACTTTGAGCCAAAACCCAAACAAACCCCTCTTTGCAGGAATCAGGAAACGCAGGCTCTGCAGTTAGCACTTCCCGGAAGGCCTCATCACAAGCGCACATCAGTAACAACTGATGTAGTATCTGTTTAATACCTGCATTCCCACCCCAACCCCCATTTCATGAAAGCAGGGATCCCCCTAGTAGGGTCAGGCTCATTGCTATACCCCAGCACCCAGCACAGTACTGGGCCCATGGAAAGCACCTAATAAACACGAAGGGAGGGAGGGAGGGAGAGAAGGAAAAAAGAGAACCATTTCTAAAAACCAGGAAGTTCTTTAGTTCCTCAAGTGTTCATGGGCCAGAAAACTTAAGGATTTTTCTCACCAAGCACTGAATCAGGTCCTGCGGCAATAGAAAATAACCAAGGGAGACCCTTCCTCTCAGTCATTCCATTCATCTCTACGTGATCACCCACTCGCGAATTAAATATGCAGTCAAAAGAATGAGCCAAAAGAACTAGCACCTGGGGTTTGCTGGGAGGGGTCTCTGGGGTAGGGGAGGGTGGTTCTAGACGCAACAAGGGTGGCCACAAGCACGTGAGGTTCATTACACTAGCGATGGGTCCCACAGGTTCATTATTCTATTCTCTCTCCTTTTTAGATGTGTTTAAAGTTTTCCACTAAAAATGTGGTGTTTTTTTTTTAAAGGAACCATTTAACACCTAAAATAGGTTGAAATGGCCCCTGTGAGAGACCGTTCCTAAAGTGACAAAGGACATAATCTCCCCCGAAGGCCATGGGCGGCTCTCCCTTTCGGGGGACCTGCAGTGTGGGTGGCCTCCGGCCGTCCTGTAACTCCATCAGTTCTGGAAGCTCTGCCCAGAAGCCTGGCATCACGGGCATTTGCCCACATCTGCCTGTGTTAGCAGTCCTGTGAAAGCTCCTCTTTCGAGTCCTTTAACCTTTTATATGGAACAGCAACACATTTTTGCTCACAGTTCCTCATTGGGGCTGCGTGGCTGAGGGGCTGCACTGGTCCTCTCCCAGCGCACAGGGATTCTGTGTCATGTAGGGCTCTCCCAACTGGGTCAAGACAAGCAACAGACCCCACTGGGTGCTGCTCTGAGGCTACCGACCTTTCCCAGTCAGCACCTCTCCTCAGCGGCACGCAGGGTTGAGGGGTGAGGGGCGAACCCTGAAGACGCCGCCTTTAGTGTAATTTCCCCAAAACCCACCTGTGTCTCCTGTCCCAGCCTCTCTGAGGCTTGGTGTCTGTTTTGCTGCGGCTTGTTTGGTTTTTCCTGTCAGCTACAGACTCACGTTTCCAGCCCCGCGTGGTCTGACCAGCCAGCTTAGCACAAAGCTGAGAACGAGCTGCTCCTTGCTTCACGGTGCTCTGCCAGAAGTTTCGAGTCCCCTTGATAATGCTGTCCATTTACCCTTTCTCCTCCTCTCAGATAGAGATTTTTCAGCGTGGTCTAAAGTCTTTCACCATTAAGTCGATGCCTCAGGCTTGATTTCCGGGCTTGACAGTTAACATCTCACCCTTCATACAAGCTACCGCCAAGGGCTACCTCTCTGGAATGTCCTGTCAACCCTAAATTTAGCCAAGTGCAAGATACGAGTATCCCATTGTTTCATAACGTCACACCACATGGTTTCGTTGTGTTTTTTTTCCTCAAGATCTTCCATAAAAGATGGCAGTCCTCGAGTTGACCTCTGGGTTATTAAAATCTCAATCCATTTATTCCCCGCGGGGCTGGGTGTGCCTGGGGCTTGGCACGGGGGTAAGATGGGGATCCATGGTGGCAAGTGGGATGCTCCCAGCCCTCCACCCCCGACTGTGGGCCCGTGGCCCACCCTCCTGTCTCGAAGGGGAAGGAGTCCTGTCTAAAGGCCCAGGATCCCATCGGGCTCCCTCCTGCACAGCAGTTCCACGGCTCGGGACAGGAGTCCCAACACCTATGAGATGGAACTGGGTGACACTGACTCCTCCCGGGCTGCAGGTCTGGCTTCAGTCACCCTCAGTCACATCCAGCTCCAGGGCTGATGGGTGTGAGCAGGAAAGGGGCCGGAGAGCGCACCCAGGCCAGCTTGCAGTTTTGCAGCAGGCACCGGAGGCCCCTCCTGCTGCGCCATGCCGCCGCCTGCTGTCCGCACCGCACCGCAGAGCCAGCCCTGCAGGGACCTTGGCTTTCGGCCCATCAGTTATTGTCCCTGGGGCTGTTGAGGGAGAAGATATGAGGGGCACTAAGGTTGCTGGGGGTGGCACACAAAGATAGGACAAAAAGTGGAGCAAAGGAAATAGCTCCTTCAGCCAGTGGCTTAAAGGAAAAAACATGCCAAGGTTGATTGCTAGACCCATGATAAGCCGTGTGACCCTCCTTGGCAGCCTAGGGCAAATTGGAAAGAGCTTAGTACCTCCCCACACACCCTTGCACATGCCCCGCACACGCCACCCCTCCATGTACACTCATAAACTCTCCCACACACTACATACATGTCTACACACAACACCTGAAACTACAACACACACAGGCACGCACACACACACGTGCTCATGCACTCAGCTGCAAACACCCACACACACATTACACACCCCACACCCCTACAGCCCCCCACATGCACAACACGCAGTGTATACCCACTTATCCACACACAGTACACGAACGAAGCACACAGCCTCATTACACAAACACATTTAGCAAATACACCTACATACCTACACCGCACCCACACTCCCTCTTCTCACCCCTCACATTCGCTTCAAGCTGCCCCGTGTAACTTCTTTCCTTCTTCAAGACCTCCTTGAAATTGACGTCGGCCGGGTGCGGTGGCTGACGCCTGTAATCCCAGCACTTAGGGAGGCCGAGGCAGGCGGACCACGAGGTCAGGAGATCGAGACCATCCTGGCTATCACGGTGAAACCCCATCTCTACTAAAAATATAAAAAATAAGCCGGGCGTGGTGGTGGGCGCCTGTAGTCCCAGCTACTCGGGAGGCTGAGGCAGGAGAATGGTGTGACCCTGGGAGGTGGAGCTTGCAGTGAGCCGAGATCGCACCACTGCACTCCACCCTGGGTGACAGAGCCAGAGACTCCATCTCAAAAAAAAAAAAAGAAAAAAGAAATCGACATCAAGGTGAGCATCAGTGTTCATAGGGGCAGGCTAGCATTTGCTTCTCTTTCTCCTCCCAGCACAGTTCCTGGTCCCTGGGTCCCCGGGTCCCACCCCTCCTGAAGGGGACCCAATGGGATCCAGGAGGTCCAGGAATCTTAGAAAAGGAACAGGACTGTGGAGGAGGAAAGGGGGTTGCTTTTGGTTTTGTTTTTAATTTCCATTTCACACAACCTGGTGCCTGAAAGAAGCGGGGCTTGCATCCCGCCAGGGTCTTTACGCTAGGCTGCTGGGAGGTTTGCCCAGGCCCTGACTTAATTCAAGGAAAGCCGAACGCCTCCCATCTCTGGAGGCCATCACTCTCGGGATGGCATGGATTCCCGGCAGCTGGGCCTGCAAGCTCGTCTCGCTGCTGTCGCCGGAAATCCTGCGTGCCCTGAAGGCCCCGCAGCGCCCCAGTGCCAGGACCTGGCGCCAGGTGTTTCCGTTGGTGAAGCCGTTTGTTTGTTATTTACTACCACCTGCTGGTGGAACATGGGTTCTGCACCCCCAAGTGAACGCTGCCAGCAACGCACAGAACATTTCCAAACCAGGAGAAGATAATGAGGAGAAACCGGGATTGTTCCATCGGCCACACCCTGCGATTCCTAAGGGAGGGTAAGGCCCACCGGATCTAGCTTGCTCTTTGGTAAACTCTAGTCACTTGCCCCAGACAAACCCCCATTTGGCCGGGCCTTGGTTCCCCAAGTAGGAGATGAAATAGACATCTTCCACGGTTTCCTTAGACGCCAACATTTCTACTCTGATACCTCTATTGCTTAACAACATTTAAAATTGCCTGGCAGACAATGGCGCCAGGAAATAATAATGTTTTAATATTGGATTTTCTGTCAAGTCCAGAGAAGTAAGTACATCAGCCCTGGGTGCCCTGCAGACTAGGAGGCCACGTTGTGTCCCTCCTCCCTTGGAGAGGGCCACCCACTTTCTGTCACTCCCTTCTTTACCACGTCTACTCGGGCAAAAGGCAAAGACAACACTGAGGTGCCCACACGGCGTTGACATATCTACCTGAGGCTCAGAGATGCCCAACAGTGAACATTTCGGTTTGTCCCCTTTTTCTTCTTCTTCTTTTTTTTTTTTTTTTTGGAGACAGAGTAGTCTCGCTGTGTCGCCCAGGCTGGAGTGCAGGGGTGCAATTTTGGATCACTGCAACCTCCACCTCCTGGGTTCAAGAGATTCTCCTACCTCAGCCTCATGAGTAGCTGGGATTACAGAAGCGTGCCACTAGGCCCAGCTAATTTTATTTTGTATTTTTGGTAGAAATGGGGTTTCGCCATGTTGGCCAGGCTGGTCTTGAGCTCCTGACTTCAGGTGATGCGCCACCCTCAGCCTCCCAAAGTGCTGGGACTATAGGTATAAGCCACCACGCCTGGCCAGTTTGTCCCTTTCAAATGAAGGGGTGACAAAATAGTCTCTTTTGTTTTAGGTGACAAAAGAGACTATTCAAAAATAGACATTCTTCTATAAACAACTGGTACATCACTTAGCAAATCAGTAAGACTTCTTTATTAGAAAAGCTCAGCTAGCCTCACTGTGCAGAATGATTTGATAATTCCTCTTATTTTAAAGTACATTTTTACATCTTTCAGTGGAATATGAAAGTATCTGGGAAAATGAGCAGAGGTCAGCTAGTCTGCGTGTGAACTGGATTGTTTTAAAGTATGATGTATTCACTAAGTGTACACTGCAGATCAAAGAGTTTAAGGAACATGATTTTCCTTCCATTTTAATGAATTCAGGGCTTAGAATCGGTTTTTTCCTCCCACATCTCAAGGGCAGCGAGGATGCCAGAGCCCACACAATCTATGAGAAGAAAGTCAGCAGCAAGCAGAACCATGAGCCTAGTGTTCTGGGAGAGAAAAGATACAATAGGATATTGACTCACCAAGCATGTATGCTAGAGTGCATATGATGAGCCTGGCCCTGTTCTAAGCCTGTCTTTGTTCTAATTCAAATATTAATTCATGTAGTTTTCTCCCTATGAAAGAAGTAGCCACAGAATCCCATTTTACAGATTAGAAAACCAAGGCACAGGAAGAGGAAGTGACTCGCCCACAGCCATACAGCTCACAGGGAGTGGAGCTTGGATTTGCATACAGCCAGTCCAGCTCTGGGGCTGCTTGCTGCCACCTGACTTTTAGGAGGACGAGCACTGTGATCATGAGGACTAGAGGCCTGAACTATGCCCTACAGTCTGCATTCCACTTGCAACCTGCCTTTGGGTGACTCATTTTACCTCCTAGCCAGGGCTTCCTGTTCTTCATGGGGACAGCATTGGGCTCCAAAGCCACCGAGGTATTGGTAGGCCCCTGTGTGGCGCCCGATGTCGCCTGGGGACCCAGCTCCTGAGGGCTGTTTAGGCTGTAGCTGCCTCCCAGGCATGTGGGGCAGCCCATCCTGAACAAAACTGAAATGCTCACATCAAGCCTTCCCCGGTGTGGGAGACTAAAGATGGCCACGCCTTCTTTGCTACTCTTCCCAGGGCAGGGGCCGGGAGGGGGCCGGTGTCTCAATCCCCTCCCTGGAACCTGGGCTGGCCCCAGTGACAAGCTCCATGAATAGAATCAGACAGAAGTGCATGCTGGGGTATCTATGGTGAGGTCATGGGATGCCTGGCCGCTGGCCCCATCTTCCACCCCAACCACTGCCGCCCTTGAACTCTGTGGAGTGCTTAAGCCAGGAGCAGCCAGCCACCATGTAAAAAGGCAGGTGAAGCCAGCCCCAGGGAGAGGCTGTGAGGAGGGAAGATGCCTGGCCAGCCCCAGCCATTCCAAGCGTGCCCTCCCAGGCACCAGGCATGGCGATGAAGAATCTGTCTTGGACACACCATCCTGGCAGATGCAACATGGAGAAGAACCAAGGAACCAACCTGACGCCAGAACTGAGATCCAGATGTAAGTCCCCAGGTGAGCCAGCCCAGCTCTCTTAGGCAGTTCAAGGCGACCCACCTAAGCCCAAGTCACTACAGAGCAGAGTCGAGGCCTCCTTGCCATGTCCTGCCCCCAACCCTGACCCACTAAATCAGGAGCATAATAAACTCAGTGTCATTTTATGCCATTAAATTGGAGGGTAGCTTGTTGGGCTACAAGAGATAACTGGGGGACATACCCAAGACTGGGTAATTTACAAAGGAAAGAGGTTTAATGGACTCACACTTCGGCGAGGCTGGGGAGGCCTTGGGAAACTTACAATCATGGCAGAAAGGGAAGCAAACATGTCCTTCTTCACATAGAGGCAGCAAGGAAAAGTGCAGAGCGAAGGGGCAGAGCAGAGGAAAGCCCTTTATAAAACCATCAGATTTTGTGAGAACTCACTATCACGAGAACAGCATGGAGGTAACCACCCCCATGATTCAATTACCTCCCACGACATGTGCAAATTATGGGAACTACAGTTCAAGATGAGATTTGGGTGGGGACACAGCCAACCATATCACCGAGCATCAGAGTAATGCAACAGGAGCTCTGTCAGTTCCCAGTGACTGCAGGGACCGGGTCCCCAAAGCTGGTAGCAGTCACAGGAAATAAATAAATATAAAAAAATCTCCTGTATATAAAATATATTCACACCCGACAGGACTTGCTGTGAGTACCATTACTACCACTAAGATGATGACGATGGCAACTCCATTCTTGTTCATAATCATGGTGAGTAGTCAGTGATTGTAACCAGTGACCGTAGTAAGTAATTAGTGAATTACAGACACAATTCCCTTTACACAGAGCAAGCCAACAAATGGGATCCTAGGAAAGCTCACCTTACTGATAGGAAAACTGAAGGGAGCTCTGACGGGGTGCATGGCCTGCCCAGTAGCACAGCTGGGAGGAAGCAGAGTCTGAATGGGAACCAGGTCTGTGTGATTCTGAGCCCTGACCTGTAGCCACGGCCCCTCCCATCTGGGAGTGACAGTCACTCGCCTGTCTTCTAGAAACCCTTCAGGCTGCATGCTGCCCTCTGTGACCTGTCTGCTCTTTGTTCCTTCAAGACTAATTCTCTGGACCCTGCACGGTAGTTCACGCCTGTAATCCCAGCACTTTGGGAGGCCGAGGCGGGCGGATCACAAGGCCAAGAGATCGAGACCTGGCCAACATAGTGAAACCCTGTCTCTACTAAAAATACAAAAATTAGCTGGGCGTGGTGGCAGGTGCCTGTAGTCCTGTTACTCAGGAGGCTGAGGCAGGAGAATCGCTTGAGCCCGGGAGGCGAAGGCTGCAGTGAGCTGAGATCACGCCACTGCACTCCAACCTGGCGATGGAGCGAGACTCCATCTCAACAACAACAAAAAAAGACTAACTCTCTGAAGCCACTGGGGCTGCCCATGGAGAGGGGCCTCACCCAAATAGAAATGCAGGCAGCAGAGGGCAGCATCTGGGCCCCAGGTGCTGGGGACAGGCTGGCCTGGGATTGTCCACACCACAGGGACCCAGGTCAACTGCCACAGGCTCGCTCTTCCACTAACCTAGCTGAGCTCCTACCATGGGCCCTGCGGGAGCTGGCTCCTCAGCCCTGGAAGCGGCCGGCCGAGCAGACAGCGTGAGCAGAAACAGGGGGATCCTGGGGTGGGGAGGTCCCAGATGAGGCCATCTTGTCTCCCAGTAAACCAACCAAAGACTAGGGGGAGGTCAGAGTTCTGCAATGAAGATCATGGATGGAGTCGATCAGAGGAGGTCTGCGGTGAGGGTGAGGAGGAGGAACTCCCCTTCCCCTTCCCCGGCCTCCCGCATCCCCTGCTTCCTCAGGATCTTCCCAGGGAGGGGGTGGGGGCAGGTATATCCCTCTGTATGCCAGGAAGCCTCTTCCCTTGCCTCTCCCCGTCCCGTGTCCCTCTGCTCCCATCTTGCTTCTTCTGTCGGGTGTGCCCTTGTCACCCAGAGCAGCAGCGACAGGTGTGAAGCTGCAGGGTGTGGTGCCCGCTTCCCTCCCTCCGTGTCCGATGAGGCTGTGCCAAGTTCCCTTGCACAGGAAACCTCAGAGCCAGCTTCTGGTTGACAAACCCCAGCAAGTCCCATGTCCCCGATCATAGGTGTAGAGGCTGCAGAGGGTCACTGGGGCCGCCTCTTCCCCACCCCTCATGTCCTGCCGCTGCCTCTGCAGGCCCCACTCACAGCCCAGTGAGAAAGAACCCGTGTCAGCTCCCGTCAGGCGAGGACGTTCCCAGAGGCAAAGAGGCTTCAAGCTGCACCTGCCGTTGCGGGGGTCTGTGAGGGGCAGGAGCACAGCTCTAGGCATGCCAGGGGCTGCCCAGACAGCTACACCGAGAGACCTCCCGACTGGAGAAGAAGGCCCGGGGCCTCCAGGGTCAGGCCTGTCAGAGACAATTTCACAGCTGAGCGCACTGGAGGTTTGCTCTTCTCTGAAGCCATTGGGGTTGCCCACGGAGAGGGAAATGCTTCTAGAAGCTCTGGTCAGAGCAAGGATGACTCTGTGCACTCCGGCTCTCCCTGGACTCCCCAGAAATGTCTGGGCTGGGTTTGGTTTCTTTTTTAATCTGGATACCGGACACACAGCAACACCTGACATTCAGCCCAACAGGAAAATCTGGCTGTGCCCCTATGGTGGCTCCAGCCAGGTGACAAGGAACAGTGCTAAGCAGGCCAGACCTGCCCCCACTCCGGCACAATGTCGTCGAATGGATGCATGAATGATCTGGCATCACTCACTGCCTCAGTTTCCCCACTAGACTAGCCATTGAGCAAAGGCTTTTTGACCTTTCGGTGACGGGGCTGCCCCCTGGCAAAGCATCATTTTCATACTGGAGAGAGACAATGCACAATTTCAAAATGAAAGTCTCATGTACAAAAACTGAAGAGAAGGCCCCTCGGGAGGCACAAACCTGTTGATAGGCAAAGGTGCTCGCCCTTCCTCTAACTGTCCTCATCCCGGGCCCTCCAGCCCCCAGAACGCAAGCAACACTTTCACCCTCCCGCTCTGCTGGGCTATCTTGGCCACAGCCTTCTCTCGGGCTGAAAAGGACTCCTACCTAGTTTCCATAAGGAAATCTTTGTAGCGGTCCCAGCGGAAAAGTCAAAAGTTTGACTTGAAAAAAGGAGCTACTTCAAAAGCATTGTCAGACCGAGGTGAGGGTTCCTTTAAAATGCATAAATTACAGGGGCATCCATTAATCCACCTCTAGGCCACCCTGCAGTGGGGGCTCTGGGCTGGGGGTGCCAAAGGGACAGAGGCCAGCACACCTGGGGGAGGCAACGCGAAGGAAATCCACATAGGATAAGAGTAAATTAATGTGTTTATTACTTACTGCTTGGCGTGTGTGTGTGTGTGTGTGTGTGTGTGTGTGTGTAGAAAAATGAAAGAAAAATGTAGAGTTTTTTCAATAATAAAAAGGGAGTTGCACTGCGGGGCCCCGAAAGCTTGTGAAAAATTAAACTCGACGGATTCAAACTGTCCTATTTCCACTTCAAAAGAGAAGAGGCACTGAGCTCTTCCCAACTTATCTTCAAACGCCCAGCACCCTAGAAAGTTTCTTTAAAAAAATAAAGGCTCCTGTTCCCCCAAGCACTGTACCGGTTACTGTACCCACTGTCTCTCCCTCTTCTAATTATACCCCTGTGAGTCTATTAATCAACTGGTAAATTATTTAGAGAGTCATGCGCTGTCTTCAGCGAGTACAAACACACCGCATGCAAAGGCTTGCTGGAAACGGGCAGCGGGTCCCTCAGGGTCTCCCCTCCACGGGAAGACAGCTTGCAGCTCGCCGAAGCTGCTCTGCTAAAAACAAGAAATAGCATTCCGCTTACCTCCTCAGATGGGGAGATTCACTTTGTCTTTCAACTCAGCAACTCTTTGCAAGTTTTTAACAAAAGAGAAAAACTGGTCTATTGTCGATCTTTAGTGCGCATTTAGTGATGAGAATATTAATTCCCCCTTAAAAATGAAGCACTTTGGCTGAGCTCTGATCCATGCCTCCTGGGATCTGGACTCACAGAAGGCTCTTGAAAACACATCATCATCCCAATTGGTGGCTGCTTTGGCTTGTTTGTATTACGATGGCTGCATTTGCTAGGGTGAGGCCTCATTACCAGAAAGGGTGCAAATTAGCTTCTTGAAACGCTCTCAAATCTCCCGCCTTTTCTCGGGTTCTATTAGGCCATGAGGGACCTTTCCCAGCAGAAATATTTAGGAAATGTAGGGATGTGTGGGAGGGGCACAGGTAACAACTCGATAATGATCTGTCTTCCACATCACCTCTTCTACATACCAGGACTTTTGCTTTTAGGGGAAAGTCATTACCAATTAAATAGCTGTTTTCTCTCACGACAATGAGAACGGGATATGTCTGGTATGTGCCAAGGAATGTGAGCCTTCCTACAACAGAACTGCTCTAGCTGTTGGGAGATGCTGGCGGGGCGGGGCCACAGGGGCAGCTGCCAGTCAGGAGCTCATTGTAACTGGGCTGACAAACCAGTTGGGCAGGTGTCGCAGAGTGTATGGAGAGACAGGAGATGTGAAAAGCTAGAGTCTGACTCAGAAGCCCCACTGCTGGGGAGGTGGCGTGGCTGGCGAGCAACTGACCATGCAGTTCCAGCACGTTCCGAGTGCGCTGTGGACAGGCTGAGATGAGCATGTCATGCACCTGGAGCAAAGACAGAAACCAACAAGGACAAGACCCGCCTTCGGCTGTTTTTAATCTCTTCCCTGGATAGCTACTCTCCAGGGAAAGTCCAAGCAACACACGAGAACGAGAACAGTTCCCTGGGCCAGGGCAGAAGCCAGGCCTTCTGGCTGAAGAGCCGGTGTTGTATCATTAATTAGGCCTGGCAACCTGGGATAGGTTATATCCACCATCAACAGTCCCTGGACCCTAATTTATGGCTAAAATTCTCATGAGAAACGCTAAAATAAAGCAGTGCAGACTTCAGACTTCTTTGTGTTGGGTGAGTTTGAACAACAGATTGAGGCCCATGAGCAGGGATCGTTTTATATTAAGTGAAAATGGGGAAACAACATTCCAAGGGGCAAAGACAGAATATGGCCAATTTCCTTGGGAAGCTCTGGGCCTCCAGAATTCAGAAATTTCCAACACCCTTTGATAGGAATGGAGCTGTGGGGAAGGAGCTGAGGACATCATTTGGCGGTGGTGGCCACTGTGGGCCACCGCTGATTTAAGCAGAGAACTGAGATCTAGTAGCACCTTTGCTTGGGTTCCGGGAGGAAAGAGGGCATCCGCGCACACTGCTGTAGCACACGGTGGCACTGGAGGCTGTCGGCGGCAACCATCTCATTTTAAATGATACAGAAACAGCTGAGAACTTCTTTTTCCAAAAGCCCAGAATCGTTTTTACTTGTTTTGTACTAGTGTAAAAGTGACAGGAGCTCCCTGGCAACTAAGGCTGCATGATTTAAGCTCGACCCTGTTTATCGTATGCAGAGCAAACTCCTGGTGACTTTAATGGAGGTTGCCTGCATAAAGAACGCCACGTGTGGAGCCCTGGGGAATAAATTTGTTCTGTTCACTGCAGCTCAAGTCGGAACGAGTTTAGGAGGTCAGACCTATATATTTCAAAGTCCAGGCACAGAATAAGCATCTCCCCAGTCCTCTGTCCACAGTGCCGTCATCAAGAGCCTGGGATCAAGGGGTTGAAGATGCGCTAAGATGGGGCCCTGGGGTCCTTTGCCCAGTAAATGTGGAAAGATGGGAAAACAGCACAGTTATTAATTTTGCTGCTGATTCAAAGGAAGGAGGTGTTGGCAGCACCTGTGAGGACAAAAACAGAACATAACTAAGTCTGCAGAGGTCACGGCTGGGACATAACATCATGAGGCCTGGAGTGGGGATAAGAGCAAGAGGCTCCATGGGGAAAAGATGACATCTGGATCTATTCGGCTGAGCCGGTGATGGTGGTGAGCATGACTGTGAGGGTGGCGGGGATGCACAATAACAAAAGCTCACATCTCTGGGGCACGCAGCTCCCTGGAGAGAAGGCACAAGTCTGCAATGGCAGGGGTCCCAGTGAAAGACCAGCAGGAGGCCAGCAGCCAGGAGCACAGGCAGGGTGGAGTCCCCAGGGAAGGAGGTCCAGTACCCACTAGGGCGATGAGGGGGTGCCCAGGAAGAGTCTATAGTGCCTGGCTTGGGGAGTGGTGAGGATGGGGTTTCTGCACTGGTGGCTAGACGGTAGGGCGTTCTGGCAGTGACACCTGCAAGCTCAGAGATGACAGGGGCCTCTGCCCCACGGTGATGAGGTCTCCGTGTCTGTACAATAATCTCATTTGCTGAGCTCCTGAACCTTACAGATGAAAACTCCTAACAGGCAGGGGAGTGACTGGGTACTTTCCTATGTTCCCAGGAATGCTGCTGGCACCCATTACAGACCTAGGATTGAAGAGGGGAATCTGGAATATCTCCAAGGACTCCCCAAAGGTATATGGGGGAGCAACCAACCAGCGGCTCCTCTTCTGGAAGTTCTGAAGGCTTCAGGGGATACAGCAGCATGTCCTCCAGTTTCAGGAGGGCCCTTCTGGCTGCAGGGCAGTGCTGGGAAGCTGAATTCCACTGTTCCCTTCACCCTGTAGCCTCCCTCTTCCCCAGAGTGGGGAGTCACTCCGAGACGGGCTGAGTCCCTCCGGTTCTGCCTTCTCCCGCTGGCTGGCCTTGGCCCACAGTGCATAGGAATTTCCTTCCACGTCTGCCCCCACTCAGTCAGGGCTCTTTCTGGGGCAAGCATGGGGGCCTGTCTCCCTGTCCCCACCATTGGGGTATGGCCATACAATGGGTGGCTTGTCTCCAGGCCTGGCCTCGGAGGGGCATGTTAAGCCCAACTGTGACCTGGGATCTCAGCCACATTATCCACTCTGCGCTCTCAGCAAACTCTGAAGTCTGTCTCCTAACGGGTTCAGAACTCAGCGTATGGGGAAGGGATGTGGTTAATCACCACCCCTTGAGCACAAACAGTGGGGTACACCTGCAGGCTAGGGGACCCCTGAGTCACAGATGTCACCAATGCTCAGTGCTCAATTCGGGAAGGAGGTGGTCTCAGCCAGCTGGGCTTACTCAGAAATAAGCAGGCTGTGGTCGGCTAGGCAGAGTCTCCCTGTTCAGCCTGACCTTCCCTTCAAAACCAAACTCTGTGGAGAATCATTTAAATTTTCTTCCTGTTTCAGCCGGCGGTGAAGCAGGCCCCTGCCAGACCTGGGTGGTTCCAGCTCTGCCAGCCGAGCGCTTTGGTTTTCTCCGCAGCTTCTCTACAGCCCACTAATGAGACCCTGTTAGTGGTTATGAATGTAAATGCATTCTTTGTTATCCCTGCAAGATCAGGATTAGTGAAATGACAGAATTTATTGCTTCCGTTAGGGAGATATGATATTGGTTGTTGTTGTGTCTTTAATTTTGTAGGAAGAGCGAAAGTATAGAGGTACATTGTCTAAATAAACAAAAAGCTGTGGAAGAAAAAATTTAGCATGAAACATTGAAGATCGAAGTGATCCGGGTCTCGCTAACTTTATAGAAAATTGGGAATTGTGCCGTCAGCCTCCTTTGCATCCCCCAAATACAAGAAACAAACACAAAAACGACTCTGTGCTTGGACCACCTTTGAAAGGACTCTCGGGTTTGCTTTTAGTGGTGGATGAATTAAGCCGGCTCTGTACAAAGTTGATGTGCTTTGATTCAAGCAAATTCATTTCTGTCTCTCGAAGAGGAAGTAACAATAGGCCCCATTTACTCAAAAGATACAGTTTGAATAAGTCAGTAAAATGGTGCCCATATCTGATGGTTAATTAAGGATCTGTAAATGCCCAACTCCCTATAAGACGAGGAAGATAAGACTGTGCTGTCAAATGGTAGGAGAGAGGAGGTGAGGAAACCAGAAGGCCGAGTGCTCCATGACCTCAGAAAAAAACAACATCCTCATATGACCTTCTCAGTGACCGTGACATCCCACGATGCCTGAGAACTAAAGGGCTGTGAGGAGTCACTGTTCTCTTTCCGAACAATTGCCAAAACTACCAAATTATAACATGACTTGAAACATAGAGATAAAACAAAGAAAAATTAATGGGAAAAACGTAAACAACCGTAATATGCAAAGAGCACTGACAAACCAATTAGGACCAAAAAATAGCTTAATTGGAAAATGGACAAAGGGAAAAACAGTCAACAGACCAAGGCTATAGCGAGGTAGTTCACAAAGATAAAATACACATGACCAATTATCTTATGAAAATATGTTCAACTTTACCAACGTCACCGACAATCAGAAGACCACAATTAAAAATAAGCACATCTTTTGTCACCTAACAAAGTGGCAAAGATTCAAATGGCTGGCCATGGTAGGCAGAGTAAAACCTCCCAAAAAGATGTTCACATCCTAATCACTGGCACCTGTGAATATGTTCCCTGATATGGCAAAAAAGGGCTCTGCAAATGGGATTAAATTAAGCATCTGGAGATGAGGAGATGATCCTGGACTGTTCTGGGTCATCCCAAGGGTCCAAGGAGGTAAGAGGGTCAGAGTCAGAGAGCGAGGTGTGATAGCAGAAGCAGAGGTCAGAGAGAGAGATTGGAAAATGCTACTCTGCAGGCTTTGAAGACAGAGGAAGGGGCCATGAGCCGAGGCATGGAGATGGCCCCCAGAAGCTGGAAAAGGCAGGAAAGTAAATCCTCCCAAGTGACCCAGGAAGGAGCACAGCCCTGCTAATACCTGGATTTCAGAAATTCCAACCTACAGAACTGCAAGATAAATCTGTGCTGTTCTAAACCACGTTTGTTACGAAGCAACAGAAGTCAAATACACTGGCAATACCCAGAGGTGGCAGAGACAGGCAGGGAATGAGCATGTGCACACTGCTGGTGGGAGCGTACGGCAGTACAGCCTCACCACTGCCACTGTCCATGGACATCGCCACAGACTCAGGCCTCAGTGTATCCTAATAAGATCACCAGGGATGTTTCTCCATACAAGAGTGTGCATTTTAGTATTACTGAAGGACTGCAAATCTGGAAACCACCTACATCTTTATTTTTGTCATTTTATATTTTGAAAAAAATTCAAATGGACAAGGAAACTGCAAGATGAGTCAACGAATTTCTGCAGACCGTTCCCTGGGATTGGCCGATTGGCACGGCCTCAGCTGCTCGGCCACTGTCTCTGTTTCTGAACCACTATGCTTGTTAGTGGGGAATTAATTTACCTTCCAGACATACTATGGAATACTACCAGTAACTACTTGAAACTATATAAATTAGGTTAATTTGGTATCACATTCACTTATTTTTTAAACAAATCTTTAGGGTGCTAATCCCCACCTCAGTAAATGGGAATTTGGAGAGAACTGGAGAGAAATTATGCTTGAGGATACAACAGGTACTCCACCACTGCTGCTGCTTGCTACTGTGACCTTTTTTTTTTTTTTTTTTTTTTTTTTTTGAGACTGAGTCTCACTCTGTCACCCAGGCTAGAGTGTAGTGGTGCAATCCTGGCTCACGGCAACCTCTGCCTCCTGGGTTCAAGCGATTCTCCTGCTTCAACCTCCTGAGTAGCTAGGACTACAGGCACCCACCACCACACCTGGCTAATTTTTTTTTTTTTTTTTTTTTTTGTATTTTTAGTAGAGATGGGGTTTCACCATGTTGGCCAGGCTGGTCTCGAACTCTTGAGCTGAAAACATCCACCTGCCTCGGCCTCCCAAAGTGCTGGGATGACAGGGGTGAGTCACCGCACCCGCTGGGATGACAGGGGTGAGCCACCGCACCTGCTGGGATGATGGACAAGCCACTGCGCCCGGCCGCTAGGTGGATTTGAAGAGCAGCAGCTGCCCTGTGGCCTCCCAGGCCCTATGCACATGGATGAGGGCTGCTTCCCAGGACAACCCTGCAGGAAGGTACCTCTATCTCCATCCTGTCACCCAGAAGCCTGGGGCTTCGAGAAGGGCAAGGTGGTTTATTGGTGCCACATGGCTGGTGGACGCAGCGCTGGAATCTGAATCAGACTGGGAAGCATGAGAGCTCGTGCTGGTTTTCACCCTCCCTGGTGCCTCCTACCTCCACCTCATTCTGTGGACCACTGCAGACGCCCAGGACTGGACCCGCTCACTGCCCTGCGCCTGCACAGATCACCTCATTCTGTGGCCACCCCAGACACCCAGGACCAGACCTGCTCACTGCCCTGCACCTACACAGATCATTGCATCTGATGGCTCCTACGCCACACACTGGAACTCCGCCCTGCGGACTAGGACATCTTAAGGAGGGACTTGGGAGGGCCGGCCAGCACATCTCCCGGGGAGGCCCATTCAGCGGATGGCTGAGAGGACAGAGCCTGTTTTCATGTGCTTCCTCATCAATCTGCTCCATCTAGAAAGTGGTAGGAGAAAGCCACAAGCTTCCACCAGAAGGGTTCCTAGCCAATGCCTGCACTGCTCACTATAATGGCAGCTGCTTCTGGAATTCACTTTCTTCACAATAAGCACGTGTGCACGTCAGACTTGACAAGTGGGTGTGCACTGATTGCTGGGAGGAGCCGCAGCATGTGCAGGGGAGGAAGGTGTGGGTGAGTGAGTGGGAAATTCACTGCCCCAGGGAAGAGACAGACGGAAGATCCAGAGAAGCCCAGCCACCAACTGGCTGTGTGGCCTCAGCAGCTCAGTCCCATCTCTGTGGCTCCTTTGTGGACTCAGGAAGCCTGACTAGAATGCTCCTAAAGGTGCCCTTGCTGGTGGTCAGATCTTAGGAACGCCTTCAGACTGTGGGTCACAGAGGGCACCTGGAAAGAGGATCTGGTCCTGCTTCCCCTGTCAAACAGGCGAGCACCTAACTGCTGAGGACCAATGCCGGTCAACACTCACATCCGCAAAGCTGTCTGAACCTTCTAGCTTCTGAGTGCTGATTAAATTGGAATATTCACCCACAGTATTTTTATATTCCAAACAACAAAGGGTGTAGGGGCAGGGGGTGGTGGCTCACGCCTGTCATCCTAGCATTTTGGGAGGCTGAAGCAGGAGGGTCACTTGAGCCCAGGAGTTCGAGACCAGCCTGGGCAACATGGAGAAATCCCATCTCTACAAAGAATACAAAAAAAATTAGCCAGGCGTGGTGGCATGGACCTGTAGTCCCAGCTACTTGGGAGGCTGAGGTGGGAGGATCACCTGAGCCTAGGAGGTTGAGGCTGTCGTGAGCTGAGACTGCACCACTGTACTCCAGTCTGGGTGACAGACTGATACCCTGTCTCAAAAAAAAAAAAAAAAAAAAAGATGTTGGGAGGTCTGTGGCCTCTCCTGGCTCTCAATCTTAAGTGGTACCAGTTACGAAAAGCAAATAGTCTTGAGAAATAGGAACATTCTAAACCATCAGGGATAACCCCCACACATCCACAAACTCACCTCACTGGGGATCGGGCTCAGACACCAAGAGGCCTTACTAGAAACAGGCAATAGAGCCTTAGCTGACAAGAAAACCCAATTTCCATTTCCCAGCTGTTCTCCCCAGTTTTGAGCCCCTGGATGTTCAGAGAGCCGCACAAAGAGAAAGTTCTCTCTGCAGCCTGTAAGGTCGTGACAGTTAGTGGGAACGTGGCCTACCTGCCATCTCCTTTTCAAAAAAGGGCTGAATGAGCTCGCCAAACGTGGTCCTGTCTGCCATAGCCTCTTTCAGCAGTTGCCCACAGCAGACTGAAGGAGAGAGGAACAGAAAGGCACCCATTAAATTTTAAATAGGAGGAAGGATGAGAAAAAAAGAACCCCCAGTGCTGCCTGCTGGGGGAAAAAAAAAAAGGTCACTGAAAAAAGCATAAAAGGGTTTTTCTGTGTGTGGGTATGTGTCCAAGTAAAAGTAAATATCAAAAAGGAGCCGGGAAATAAAGAAGAGGGAGAGGTGGAATGAAAAGGAATGCATTTGGCAAAGAACACATTAAAAATGGACGGCGCGGGGAAGACACTAACGAGGATGTTGCCCACAGAGGAGCCCTGCAGGGCCTTGCTGCACCTGGAATTGCTGTGCAGAACTCGGCGCCCTCCAGGTCGCTGCGGAAGATCAGCGTTCCGGTGGAGGGCTGCTCGTCTCTGAGCAATGTGCCTCAAGTGCGTCCACATTCGCACCATTGTTACATGGAGAAGGGATGCGGCACGTTGCTTCCATAGCCCTTCCAGCTGGCAGGTCATCTCCACGGGATGGTAGGGCCACATAACAGGATAGATTCATATTTCAAGTGGGCTGACTCATCATTAAAAGGCACCACGTGGCGGTAATCCCAGCACTTTGGCTGAGGTGGGCGATCACTCAAGATAAGGAGTTCAAGACCAGCCTGGCCAACATGGTGAAAACCTGTCTCTATCAAAAATATAAAAATTAGCTGGGTGTGGTGGTATATACCTGTAATCCCAGCTACTCGGGAGGCTGAGGCAGGAGAATCGCTTGAACCTGGGAGGCGGCGGTTGCAGCCAGCCAAGATCACGCCACTGCACTCCAGCCTGGGCGACAGAGCAAGACTCCGTCTCAAAAAAAAAAAAAGGTACCATGCTGGAGTCACCTGGCCAGTGGCAGCTGCCCCCTTCTGGATACCTGCTCGCCCTGGGCAGGAGCCTCCCTCTGGCCCCACTTTCTCGAGCCCTGAGCCAGGGCTGGCACATAGGAGGTGCTGGGCAACAAGCATGACTGAATAAACACAGGCGACTCCTCCTTGGCCGTGAAAGCCCTTCCTAGCCAAAGCCAGAAGATTTAAGCTATATTTTCATGAATTGTTCATTGCACACTTTTGGCTTTCTTACCTTTAGGGCTAAGAAGTTTTCTGCCTATACTAAAGAGACCAAAAAAACATCCTACAGTTAACTGGATAGCATGAATGTTTAACAAAATTATCGTCACCAAGGATTCATTCCTCAATAATGATATGCATTCTGACAACCAAAGTGAGAGAACTTGCTGAACACCCCAGACATTCAGCTGAGATTCCAGAAAGGGCAGACCTTAGCTGCAGGGATACTCTAGCCCTAGACTAAGAACACTCTAGTCCCACTTAACAAAGCCTAAAAATAAGCTTCAATGGGATGGAGTTAATCCTCCAAACTCAATACTCTTAAAGCAGAATGATGACACAATCCAGACCGTCAAAAATATCAGAAACACAATGTCTAGCATTTAATTGAAAGCTCCTTGACATGCAAAAAAGCAGGAAAATGTTTTCTCTCCTATGAGGAGAGAAAACAGGCCATAGAATCAGATCAGGGGATGACACAGATGTCAGAATCAGCACACCAGGACTTTAAAACAGCTATTATGAGTGCATTTAAAACCTTAAAGGAAAAGATAGTTAAAATGAGTGAACAGATGGAGAATCTCAGCAAAGAAATGAAAACTGTGAAAAAGAACCAGATGGAAATTCTGGAACTGGAAAATACAGTATCTTAAATGAAACAAATCACTAGGTGTGCCGCAATCAGTGAATTTCAAGACAGGAAAAGAGGCAACAGGAAGTAGCCAAACTGCAGCAAATAGGGGGATGGGAAAGGACTGGAAGAAAAGAACCAAATCTAAGAGACCTGGAGGACAATACCATACAGTCTAACATATGTGTGGAGTTCCAGAAAGAAGAGAGACAGGCAGAAAAAAGATTTCAGAAGATAATGACAGGAGAATTTCAAAATTTCATTAAAAATTTCAACCCACACATCCAAGAATCTCTGAGATCCAAGCAGAACAAACACAAAGTAAGTCACACTTTGATACATCATAGTCAAATTGCTGAAAGCTAAAGAGAAAATATTAACAGCAGCTGGAGGCAGGGGGGGTGCTTAATATGTAGGGCAACAATGGTAAAAATAACCTCTGAGATCTCATCAGAAGAAGTGCAAGCCAGAAGACAATAGAATGACATCTTTAAAGTGTTAAGAGAAAGAAACTGTCAACGTAGATTTCTATATGCAGCCAAAACATCCTTCAAAAATGAAGATGAAATCATGTCATTTTCAGGCATATGAAAGCTGAGAAAATTTGTCACCAGCACACTTTCACTACAAGAGATGTTAAAGGAAGTTCTTCAGGCTGAGAGAAAATGATACCAGAAGGAAACTTGGATCTAAACCAAGGAGTGAAGAGTATTGATAGGTGGGTACATATAAAAGTCTTTCCCCCTTTATATCTTCACTTTTTTAAAAGATGAATGACTATTTAAAACAAAAATAATTACAATATATTGTAGGGTTTATAACATACACACAAGTAAAATGTATGTCAACTGTAAAGAAGTAAGGTAAATGGAAAAATCTACTGCTGCCGGTCTCTGATACCATACGTATTGAGGTGTAATATTCACTCAGAATAGGCTGTGACAAGCAAAAGATGAATATTTAATCCCTAGCAACCACTAACAAAATAAAGCAAAGAGATATGGCTAAAAAGGAAAGAAAGAAAATGAATTACTAAAAAATATTTGGTTAATCCAAAAGATGGCAGGAAAGGAGGAACAAAGAACAGATGACACAAGTAGAAAACAAACAAACAAAAACAGGCCAGGCATGGTGGCTCATGCCTGTAACTTCAGTGGGAGGCCAAGGCAGGAGGTTCACTTGAGCCCAAGAGTTTGAGGGTGCGATGACCTATGATTGCACCACTGTACTCCAGCCAGGGCAACAGAGCAAGACTCCGTCTCTTAAAAAAAAAAAGTGAGACCCAACTGTATGCTGCCTACAAGACACATATTTAGACTATAAGACACAGATAGTTTAAAAGAAAAAGAATAGAAGGTATATCATACAGACACGAAACATAAGAAAGTTAGAGAAACTTCATTAACATTAGACAAAGTAGACTTCAAGAAAATGAGTATTGCTAGAGAGGAAAAGCAACATTTCCTAGCAATGAAAGGGTCATTTCACCAATGAGATATAACGATCCTTACTGTATACAGTCAACCCTCCATATCCATAGTTTCTACACTCATGGAGTCCACCAACCACAGGTTGAAAATATTTGGGGTAAAAATTATGTCTGCACTGAACATGTAGTCTTTTTTCCTTGTCAATATTCCCTAAACAATACAGTATAACAACTGTTGCATAGCATTTACATTATATTAGGTATTATAAGTAATCTAGAGACGATTTAAAGTGTATAGCAGAATGTACATAGGTTATATGCAAATACTATGCCATTTTGTATCAGAGACTCGAACATCCTCGGATTTTGGTATCCAAGGAAGGTCCTGGAACCAATCTCCCATGGATACTGGGGTGTGACAGTATGCACTTAACAATAAATTACATGAAGCAAAAGCTTGCAGAGAATAGACAAATCCACAATTCAGAGTTTGGAGATTTTTGACATTTTGGGCTGGATGACTGTAAAAAATTAAAAATAAAAGAGTTGGGAGAGTTTAACACACCTCTCTCAATAACGGACATAATAAGTAGAGTGAGAATCATTAAGGACATAGAAGACTTAAACACTGTCAAACATCTTATCCTAATCAACATTATAGAACACTATATCCAACAATGCAGAATACCTACTTTTTAAGTACACTTGGAATTCACCAGTATAGACAATATATGCATATTTCAAAGGATCAAAATCACATAGGGTATGTTCTTTTACCACAATAGAATTAAATTAGAAATCAAGAATATAAAGCAATCAGGAAAATCCCCAAATATGTGGGAATTAAGCAAGGTGCATTCTAAATAGTACACGAGTCAAAAAGGAAACCAGAGGCCTAGGTGGGAGGACTGCTTCAGGCCAAGAATTTGAGACTAGACTGGGCAACATAGAGAGATCCCATCTTTACAAAAATAAAAAATTAGCTGAGCATGGTGGCATATACCTGTCGTCCCAGCTACTTGGGAGGCTGACGTGGGAGGATCACTTGAGGAGCTGGAGGCTGCAGTGAGCCATGATTACGCCACTGCATTCCAGCCAGGGTGACAGAGCAAGACCCGAAAAAAAAAAAGAAGAAAGAAAGAAAAACAAGGAAGGGAGGGAGGGAGGAAGGAAGGAAGGAAGGAAGGAAGGAAGGAAGGAAGGAAGGAAGGAAGGAGTTCATGCTCACTGTAAAAAAAAAATCTGAATTGTATAATACACAGCTCTGCCGAGATAAGTAGTTTGGTGTATGGATATTTCTTTAGGTTTTTTTCTGAGCATAAACTAACATGCTTTTTTAAACAAAAATGAGCTCACCCCCTGGATACTGCTGAGAAAATTGTTTTCTGCCCCTCTCTTACTTAGCCACGTATCACCGACATCAAATCACTTTACAGGTTTATTTTTAACAGCTGCCTCGCAATCCATTACATGGGTTTATCACAACTTATTTCACAAACCTGCAACTCTTATTAACAGAGTTGGAGGTTGCCTGTGTTTCTCATTATGCTTCTGCCACATCTCTCGCTGCATATCTGAGTGCTGGCGCAGAATAAACTCCTAGGAGTTAAATCCCAGGTCACAGGGTTTGCGCAGTTAGTGCCTTAACTAACAGTGGCTCTTGCCTTTCAGAAAGTTGTGTCCATATATAATCCCACCATCCTAAGTGGGGTCTTCTGATGAACTCTGTGGCAGTGAGTGTGGGGCTGTTTGTCTGTTTTCGTTGGTTTGGAGACGTTCTCCTATGGCTGAGAGAGTCACACATGTGAAGTTTAGAAGCAGGCCAGCGGATGGCCGCAGTGGAGCAGGCAGCACCCAGAGCTCTGGGTTCAGACAGGCATTTGCAGAGAGATCTCAAGGCTACCGCTTCCTGCCTTACGTCCCTTAAATGGGTTTGCTTAAGTATCATGATGTCTTGTGTTTATCAAGAACCCCTTGATAAATGGGAACTTCCTGAGGCAGTCTCCAAATGCTTAATTATCTAAACAAGCCCCATCATGGCTCTTAGGTAACAAGCAAAAACCATGATAAGCCTTCCTATTTTCATTTTTGGAAAAATCTAGGCAGATAATTTCATCTCTTCATAATTGGTGTGCTGAATGCAATTTAAATTTAAAAAAAAAACAAACCTTTTCTTGAATGAGAGTGTCTGCATCATAAAACAGAGCACCGAGACAATTATTTCCATAAAGCTCTGCACTGCATTACAGTATCGCTGTTGTGTGTTCAGACCCTCCCACCACCGCCAGTGCCCCTCTGCGCTCACTCTGTCCCTTCCCGTAACGATGTGTGCACGCACGTAAGCAAGTGGTGCCGCCACAGGTAGACTGCGGGTCATTGGAACAAAGAAGCCATCCCTAACACTGCTGGAAATTTTGTCTTATAACAAGAGACACAATCAAAAGGAGAAGGAATTATTGAAATTCATTTTTAAAGATGAACTCGAGGAAAAGCATTTTTTTTCTAAATGTCCTGGTTAATTTTCCATAGTAACCAAATTTGCAGAATAATTGTTCAGGTCTCTATCTTCATTTTAGGGGTGTGACTTTTGTCATGGATTCCTTGCTAGTCTCAGTGGCTTTACAACTGTAAGCTGGAGGAGGCCTAATTGAGAAGCATTTTTATTCAAAGCTTGATCCTTCCGGGGAGGCATATACATATATTTGTATGTATATACATGTACAAACATTTGTATGTATATGTGTATATACATACACAAATATATGTATATACATGTATAAACATTTGTACGTATATTTGTGTGTGTCTATATATTTGGTTGTATTCCCTCTCTACATTCATATGGTATACCTGTATAATTTGGGGGGTTGTATGCATATATTTGGGGGTGCAGGTCTCATGTTCCCTTAGAAAATACAGTAGAGGTTATTCAGGCTTGTGGAGCATGGTGTGCGTGGGGGCAGCGCTTTTAACTCCCTTCAACCTGGCAGTGTGTCTCTGCTACAGTTTCTTCCTCATTCCCATCCCTTTATCCTCCTGAACACAAGCTGGCATCCAAGACCGCCTGGGACCACACCGGGAAAGACCTGGAGAGCTGATTTCAATATTTTCTCTCCTCCTGGTAAAATATTTATTGAAACTGTGCAGAGCGAGAAGTCTTCCTCTGGTTCAGAAATTGTTTGCCTGTAAACACACTGACCTGGGTTGGGGGCGCCAAACGAGATGGGAGAAAATAAACAAACAGCACATTCCTATTATGCAGGAGCCGAGGCTTCAGGGGAGATGGCAGGGGCAAGATGGGAGCCACCCCTGGCGTATGGCACAGACAAACCCCCCGCTCCAAAGGATATAAAAAATGATGACTGAAAAATGTTCTGTCTCTTTGGGCTGTGGGCATGTTTTTAGTGGTTAATGTTTTTACGGCAATATTCTTCGGGAGGAAAAATATCTATTCCTGCAAAGATGGACTAACAGAAAATTGTTAAGAACAAAGAGCCAGAAAAAGAAGTGATACTGACCCTTCTCCCCCACACCACCCCAGATACAATGAGAGAGCTGGGGAGGAGGGGCAGGAGGCAGGGAAAGGCGCTCCAAGCTGGGCAGCCCAGCGCCTGGGGCACTCACCATTGACAAGCCTGTATTTCTGGGCCAGGAGGGCGGCCTGCAGACTTTTCCCACTGCCCACAGGCCCGAGCAGCAGCACCCTTGGAGTGAACGGGGCATTAGTACGATGGTTGCTTTGGACATAGGTCAGAGCTGGAAAGAAAGGATATGAGGATAATAAACCTAGGTCCTAGAGAACAGGAAAGCAGCTTGCAGCCCCTCTGCTTTGACTCTTTTAACGGCAGTAACTATTTTTCTCTTCACAGCACCGTGGAAGCCCTCTGTGCATCGGGCGAAGAGGCAGGGAAAAGAATTAGGTGGCAGGCCTGGGCACCAAGAGGGAGCAAGTAGTGAAGTCCACAGAAGCCACCCTCGAGCGCTGCCCTGGAATTCCTCTCAACACAGGCGTCTAAACATGTGCAGGTGTCTGCATTTCCTTCCAGGCTGAAGGAAGGATTCCTAGGGCTGGCTGTGTTGCAGCTGGGAGGCTGGTCCCAGGACATGAAAGCACTCTCTACAGGGCTGGTGGCTTTTCCTACTGATTCGGGCTGAGCCTCCCAACCGGAAGCCCCAGGACTAGGCTGGTCTTCTAGAATTGCACGCTGGCTTTCTGCTAGGTGCACCTGAATGTCAGACACAGGCTTTGATAAACGCATCCGGCCCCATAGGGGCCCAGTGCCCAGGGACTTTTAAAGGACTCGAATTAGTGGAGAGTAATTTGTGCAGCTGCACTCTGGCGACACCAACTTTGTTGCGACTCTCCAAAGAGGTAGTGATCAAATAGGTCACAAGAGTGGCCAGATGTAGCTGCACAGCCTTGGCCTGTGGTGTGCCCCTGGCATTTGGTGAACAAAGAAGTGAGGAGATGGGGTGAGTGTCTCCAACAATGAGGCCACCTGCACCATGGGGGACACTGGATGCCAAGAAGCCACAGGAAAAACATCAAACCAGTTGCCTCCTGCCGGAGCTCAGAAGCGGGGAGCCGCGAGAAAAAGCTGATGGGGTTGTAAAGGGCAGCATTTCGGGCACCTTGAGGCAGGGCAGATGCCCACAGATGAGGCACGGACCTGTGCCAGCCCCCAAGCCAGGCTTCAAAACAGGGTATCCTTCCCCAGACAGACCTTCCCCCTCCTTCCAAGGCCCCAGACTGTCCGATGCAAAGTCAGCCATGGGTGGCCCCGTTACACCTTCTTGCCGGTCTGCCTTTGCCAATGTGCCTTGCAGTGGATTCTGTGCTGGTTGAGGGGCCAGGCCATCATGCTTCCTTCAGGAACATGCCACCCAAGAACCAGGTAGATTCCTCATCCTCAGCACTACCGACATTTGGGGCCAGAAGATTCTTTGTTGGGGGGCTGTTCTGGGCACTGTAGGATGTTGAGAAGCATCCCTGGCCTCTACCCGCTGGGTGCCAGTAACACAACTGCAAGGTATGACAACCAAAAAACCTTTACGGACATTGCCAAATGTCCCCGGGGGTGTGGCGGGGGCAAAACTGCCCCCGATTGTGAACCGCTGGGATATGTTCATTGTGAAAACACTGACCTCTCAAATCTTTGCAGGACTTTTAAATTGGAAGGGTCATTAGAGAAGAACAGTCCCCTCTTTTTGGAAGGCACAGATGAGTTAGAATGGACTTTTTTCCAGGTTGTGATCAGCATCCTCGATGGCATGTACTAATTGCTACGACAAATACTCCACAGGCACCATCTCGTTTGTTTGACCCAACAATCCCCTGAGGGCTGCGTTATTCACGTCCCATTTTACAGATGAGCCAATCAGGCTGAGACTTGGCAGAGCTGGGGCAACTCTCCCAAACCTCCCGCCATGGGTACCATTCCTCCACTGAGAGAAGCCCAAAGGAAGCTACTCAGGCGAGGCTCTCTTTCTTCTCAGACCTTCCATAATCCCGTGCATCTGAAAAGCACAAATACTACAGGCAAAGCAGCCTGCTTACAAATGATGCTTAATTTACAGTAAATAACTAAGTTAATTAGAAGTAATGATCCCCCAGACAGTCTCAACATCTAATTATTCTTTTTAAAAATATGTGGTTGCTGGGTGCACTGCAGAGAGATTAAAAAAACAACACAGAGAGAATTTTGCATTCCAATTTTCAATTTATCTCTCTGCATTATTAATTAATAATAATTAATATTCAGACACTCACATTTTTATTTACAATTCCAGGCATGAATTCTTTATGAATGATCATATGAACTTTTAAATTTAATTAAGTAATTTGGAAGTAATTAATGTGTAAATTCAGAATCATGGCATAGGACAAATGTGGTGGTTGATCTTAAGAGTGCAGTGTTTGTTACTAAAGACCCTTCCGAGATGCAAAATCACTGGACAATTATAAGCCCTCATAAGCCTGGCATTTCTTCTTTAAGTAGCGACACTTTCTACTAACCCACCCGTTGGCTGACTGCCCCCTTCAGAGGGCGAGGCTGTTCAACCCACGCCGGCAAACATCGCATCTCTGAGCTCAGTGTAGCAATGAGGTTTATGTACCGAGTCTACCAGCAGGAGAGGGTGCTGGGAGAGTCAGCAGGGAAGGGCTTGAGGGAGCTCAAAACCACCTCCCCAGTGAAACAGAACTCTTCTTGGAGAGATTTGAGAGAATATATGAAAAAAAGGACTTTGTAAACTGTCAAGTGTCTTAAATATCTGTGATGTTCCCTGCGTCGTAAACGCTTCATTTACCCGACACTGCGTGGAAGGGGATAACTGGGCTTTCAGATGACTGAAGCTCAGCAAGACTTTTGAAAATGATAATACAGCTGTTCGGGGATAGAATTATTCCACCTTGCCCTTGCCTTTTTGGACAGGGTGTTGAACAATGAGAGGAGCTATGGCGTCTGATGTTTATTGAGGCCTTCCTCTGCACCAGAACTGGGCTTGTGGCTGTGGACACATGATTTGGAGAATCCCGTTTAATCCTCACCTACGCCTGGGAGGAGGGCACAAGTTTTGTTCCTATTTTAGGGATGCCAAAACTAGGGCTCCGAGGAGTTAGGAGAATTGCTGAAGGCTGCACAGCTGGGCTGCGTCGGGGCTGAGATTTGAACACGTTGCCCAGCTCAGCCATTCCCCGACCTGGCACAGGCCGCCTGCAGTGGCTCCTGAGCTGCTGGGAACATCAGCCATTGCTGTGGACAGCAAAGCAGTGCCAGGCGTGGGGCCATGTATCTCCATCCTAAATGAAGCATATTACCTGTGTTGTGTGTATGTGTGTGTGTTTTGTTGTGTTGTGTGTGGTGGTGGTGATGGTTTTGTTTTTGTGTTAATCTTTATATATTTCTTCTTTCCTCTCCCTCAAGGTCAAGCTCAAACTTCTTGCTACCATGTCCCTCCCACCCCATTCCTCGCCTCTTCTCCTCCCAACCCCATCACCACCAAATCTGCTGTGGGCCAGAGATGTGACCACGTCTGAGTGTGGTGCATTAGCCCAGGGTCTCCAAGTGGGGTGCCCCCAGGGGCTCTGCACACATGCGTTTCTGGGCAGGGAACCTGGGTCATCTGTGACTTGACTCCCAGGGTCCCAGGCATGTCCCAGACACTGGCCACTACCAGAGTAAGGGACAAAGTGGTAGAGGGCACAGTGAGCCCAGCCCTTGGCCGCCTGTCCAGGGTGGGGCTGCCTGCTTGTGTTTACCCTGGTAGAAGACGTCCACACATGGCTGGTCAGCACTGATGACTTTGAGGATTTTGGGGTAGGAGGGAATGACCCTGACGATGTTCCTATGATACTCCAGCAGTTTCTGAGCCGTCTCCAGCTCTGAGATATCCTCTGGCACCATCAGACGGTTCTGGATTTCAGATTCGGGTGGCCAGTCAAAGGTGGTGTGATAAATCTCTGCAAGGAGAGAGGTGCGCAGTTAGAAATGGCCATGCAGGGGCCCTGTGGGCGCTGCTGTGCTGGCTGGGGTGCTTGCTGTCCTGGAGGCCAGGCCCTACAAATTCCTGGGGTGTGGCTGACCATGCGGCAGGACACCGTCATTCAACACCAGCGCTTCCAGCTACTCTGAGCCTGCTCTTAACTACTGTTCTTGTTATAATACAAGAACAGGGCCCAGGGCAAGGGCTGCCGTGAACTTCTGAGCACTTATTCTGTGCCAGGCACTCTTGACAGGCACCTACCTGCAGACTCCCATTTCATCCTCAGAGCCATCACATCACCCATTAGGTTGATATTTTCTTTTTTTTTTTTTGAGACAGAGTCTCGCTCTGTTGCCCAGGCTGGAGTGCAGTGGCCGGATCTCAGCTCACTGCAAGCTCCGCCTCCCGGGTTTACGCCATTCTCCTGCCTCAGCCTCCCGAGTAGCTGGGACTACAGGCGCCCGCCACCTTGCCCGGCTAGTTTTTTGTATTTTTTAGCAGAGACAGGGTTTCACCGTGTTAGCCAGGATGGTCTCGATCTCCTGACCTCGTGATCCACCCATCTCGGCCTCCCAAAGTGCTGGGATTACAGGCTTGAGCCACCACGCCCTGCCCTAGGTTGGTATTTTCATCCCCATGTACAGATAAGAAAACTGAACCTCAGGTATCCCATGTCTACAGCCAGAAAGGGGCAGAGCTAGGGATCCACAAACCCAGGTCTATCTGCCACCATAGCCTGAGGCCCAGACCATCAAGGGCAGTCCCGCCTCCCCCCATCTTCCCGCCAGCCCCTTGCTGAACTGCCTGGTCTTCAAGGCCCAGTTCAAGGGCCCTGTCCCCTGCAGCACCTGCCAATTCTCCCAGGTAATGCTCATGCCTCTCTCTTCTGTACGCATACCAAAGAACAAGGGGTGTTAGGGAGTACATAATTTGTCCCGAGGAAAGGCAGACACGTCCCCTGGCTCCTGTGTGGGCCCCAAGCCCAGGTGCCCCGCATGACCCCCTACACTGTACTCTGGTTCTGCCACAAGAAAGTCTCCTCCTTTAACCTAAACGGGCCTCCCTTTCCTCATCTACCAGAATGTACCCCTGCCAGTGTCTTCCAGCTCAGAGCCCAGCCTGTGGCAGCCTTCCTTGTGTCCCTCTGTGGGTGCCCAGAGCAGAATGCGAGCTCGGGAAATGGTAGGCGGGCTGTCACCACCAGGGTCTCTGAAACCCCATGGGGCTGGGTGGGAGTGGCCATAGCCATACCTCCAGTTTGAGGGTCGATTCTCTTCCCCAGGTTTCTCTCGATCAGGACTGTGTCTGGAGCACTCAGTACGACTGGATGAAAAGGAAGAAAAGGAGCAAAAGCAGGCATGTCAGGAAGTGGGTGCCACACATATGAATAGCACGGACCAATATTTGCTTTAGGTTTTTTGTTTTTCTGTATAATGACGTTAAAACAACAATCATCTCCCATCCCCATGAATTCCTAAGAGAAAGGTCTTCTCACACCCAAACACAAAGAGCGTAACATCGGGACAGAGCAAGGCCCATGACTGAAAGTTTTGCCTGTTAGCAATTTCCCTCATCACAGATAACGCTATGATGGGCATCTCTGCATGCACTGAACGCCTGCATAGCATTCTAGCTGATTTCCTTCCTGGGACAAAGAATCACCAGGCTGAAGGCAAAACCCCACTTTTCTTAAGAACCAGCCGTGAATATAGTTAGCTCTGAAAAATTCAGCTGTGCTGTCCTCTTCCTTGCTGGGTCTCGGACAGTGCCTGGGCTGAGGTTGGGAGCAGGCGGCATGAGCGGGGCGTTCACTGGCCACCCCTTGGGGCTGCAGCTCTGGCAGGTGGGGGACCCTTGGGAGCTACTCACTGACGTGTCTGGGGGTGATCCCCAGGGTCTGGATCCTCAGGGCCTGCTCACGCGTCTCGGGGATGCCATCCAGAATCCAGCCCTAGACAGAGGATTCAGAGAGGTGCTCATCTGTTTTGACTTTTAGATTTTTTAGAATTATTTTAAAAGGAACATAATAGCTTTATAGAAAGACTAGAACTTTTAAGACAAAAAAATACATAAATGTTTCTGATAGCTACCTCACCCTTTAAAAACTACTTTGTGGCCAGGCGTGATGGCTCACGCCTGTAATCCCAGCACTTTGGGAGGCCGAGGTGGGCAGATCACGAGGTCAGGAGATCGAGACCATCCTGGCTAACACGGTGAAACCCTGTCTCTGCTAAAAAATACAAAAAATCAGCCGGGTGTGGTGGCGGGTGCCTGTAGTCCCAGGTACTCAGGAGGCTGAGGCAGGAGAATGGCGTGAACTCAGGAGGTAGAGCTTGCAGTGAGCCGAGATCGCGCCACTGCACTCTGGCCTCGGCGACAGAGCAAGACTCTGTCTCAAAAACACAACAACAACAACAAAACAAACAAACAAAAAACCCTACTTTGTAATATATTATTATATTCCCTTCTGAATCGTATGTTGGTGACTATAATCATAACATATATATTTTACTTTTTTTTTTTTTTTTTTTTTGAGATGGAGTCTCGCTCTGTCGCCCAGGCTGGAGTGCAGTGGCGCAATCTCGGCTCACTGCAAGCTCCGCCTCCCGGGTTCACGCCATTCTCCTACCTCAGCCTCCCCAGTAGCTGGGACTACAGGCGCCCGCCACTGCGCCCGGCTAATTTTTTTCTATTTTTTAGTAGAGACGGGGTTTCACCATGGTCTCAATCTCCTGACCCTGTGATCCGCCCGCCTCGGCCTCCCAAAGTGCTGGGATTACAGGCGTGAGCCACAGCGCCCGGCCTATTTTACATCTTGATTTCTTTTTTTTTTTTTTTTTTGATATGGAGTTTCACTCATGTTGCCCAAGCTGGAGTGCAACGGCATGATCTCAGCTCACTTCAACCTCTGCCTCCCAGGTTCAAGCAATTCTCCTGCCTCAGCCTCCCAAGTAGCTGGGATTACAGGCGTGTGCCATCACGCCCGGCTAATTTTTTGTATTTTTCGTAGAAACGGAGTTTCACCATGTTAGCCAGGCTGGTCTCAAACTCTTGACTTCAGGTGATCTGCCTGCCTTGGCCTCCCAAAGTGCTGGGATTACAAGCGTGAGCCACCACGCCCGGTCTACGTCTTGAGTTTTTCTACCACACAATAGCAACCACAAGCATCTCTTCACATCTGCACGGCTCCTCATTGTCCCCATTATCAACGGCTGTGCAATGTCCCACCAAGAGAATGTACACAGCAACTTAACTACGCCCACGAATGAACATTTCAACTGCGAGCAGTGTTCACTATCATAAATAATACCTCGACGAACATCTTTGTGCATCTAGCGCTTTCCACATTTTGGATAATTTCCTAAAGAGAGTTTCGGAGAGATTCCTGAGACCAGGGTGAAAACCCTGCTTTTGTTTTTATTTTCTGCCTCGTATATCTGCAGTAACACCCACTTTTCTTAAAAACAAACCCTGGACGATGATTCCGGTTTCTGCTCTGCAGTTACCTTCTTAAAGGACTGAAATTCCTCACTCATCAGCCCCCTCTTGGTACAGCTAGGGAACTGGTTTACAGGTTTATTTTTACTATCTATTTATAGAGATGGAGTCTTGCTACATTGCCTAGGCTGGTCTTGAACTCCTGGGCTCGAGCAATGCTCCTGCCTCAGCCTCCCAAAGTGCTCGCGTTACTGGCGTGAGCCACTGTGCCCGGCCTTTACTAACTCTTTAAATCCAATTGTGAAAGTAATATACAATCATTGCACACTGTGTGGAAAATACTGAAAAGCTGAAATAATAAGTCACTGGTAACACCTGAGACCCAAACAAGCCACTGTCAACATTCTGGTGTATCTCCTTCCAAGCAGCAAGTGCAGATACCTTTGTTCCTGGCGGCTGGGGGTTGTGGGGAGGGGAATCACACCATACATACTATTTGGTAATCTGTTACTTTCTAGCAAAAACATTTCATGAAACGTTTTCCCATGTCACAAAGTGCTCCCTGCACAGAAGTTTTCACAGCTGCCTGGTATTGCATGAACTGACCGGATGGTAACTGATCCCATATTGTTGCTCATATTGTTCAGTTTGATTCCAGTTTTCCACCATTATAAACAATGTTATATATGCATCTGGATGCCTAGCAAACATCCTCAGATAAATTTCTAAAAGTTGACACCTTCTTTTATAACTTTTGATACATTTTGCCACATTGCTGTACAAAATGACCCACCGGTTTATGAATCCAACGGCAAAGCATCTGTTTCCTTGCATCTCTGCCAAAGTTGGGCATTATCTAGGGGAAAAATATCTGTCCAGCAAAATACAGTATACCACTGCTGCTTTAATTTACATTTCTTTGATCATTAATGAGGTTCAGTATTTTTTCCATATGTTTATTAGCTGTTTGGATTTTTTTTCTTTTCCAAAATGTCTATTCGTGTCATCTATCTGTTTTCCCCTGGGGGTTTCATCCTTTTATTTATTGACAAGAGCTCTTTACATATTAAGAACGTTACCCCATTTTGGATTTTGGCAAACACTACCACAAACCCTTTGAGGCAAACTATGTTGCCAACATTTTCAGCAATTTGTCTTGCAGCCTTTTCATTTTGTGTGTGGTGTCGCTTTTAACACACCACTTTGTGGCCAAATCAATCGCTGCTTTCCTCTTTAGATTCTGGCATTGTGTGGATGCATAAAAACACCCCCCCACCCCGCAAAAGCTGATACATATTCACTTGCCTTTAAATTGTATTCTTGTGTTTTTACTCTTTACATGTAAATAGTAATGATCCGTGTAATAGGGCCGCATTTCAGTTTGCGAATGATATGCGGCTGTGATGTAATCTGTTTCCTTGTGGCTCACCACCTGTTCCAAACTCACCCCCAATACAGCCCATCTTTTCCCCTCTGAGGACACTTTTATCAGAGTCTAAATGCTGATAACGACATTGGCTCTGGCCTCTTTCTGCCTGTAGATCGTTAAATTCTTTTTTTTTTTTTTTGAGACGGAGTCTTGCTCTGTCGCCCAGGCTAGAGTGCAGCGGCCGGATCTCAGCTCACTGCAAGCTCGGCCTCCCGGGTTTATGCCATTCTCCTGCCTCAGCCTCCCAAGTAGCTGGGACTACAGGCGCCTGCCACCTTGCCTGGCTAGTTTTTTGTATTTTTAGTAGAGATGGGGTTTCACCATGTTAGCCAGGATGGTCTAGATCTCCTGACCTCGTGATCTGCCTGTCTCAGCCTCCCAAAGTGCTAGGATTACAGGCTTGAGCCACTGCGCCCGGCCTGTTAAATTCTTTTTATTTAACTGTTTAAATTGTTGTTGTTTTATAAGTTCTCACAATGTCTAGTAAAATAAACTTTCCCTTCTTTTTTCTTTTTTTTCAAAACAAGATCTTTCAGGTAAACATTAAAAATATTTTGTCAAGTTCCCAAATAGAAATTCCACTAGGATTCTGGAGTAACATTAAATGTGTAGATCAATTAACGACAAACTGACATTTTTACACTATCAAGTCAACACATTATCGTCTCATTTGCTTAAGTTGCTTTTTTATGTCCCTCAGCAATGTTCACATTAAACAATTTCTAAAGTCCTTTCAAGTCCCATGAGTTTAGAGTTGGACACACACACACACACACACACACACAGACAGTCTAATGCTTTAGACTTGATGTCCAGGTGCATTAGTAAAGTGAGCTTTGGAAGAGACTGAAAGAAAGCAGTGAATTGCTTCAAGTCTCCATTTTGCAGGTAGTGGGGTCCGGCAACTGGGAGTCAAAACTGGGAGCCCCCACTTGCTGTAAAGCCCTCCCTCTCAGCCATTATGAGACTCAGTTGCTCTAAGGTCAGAGGATGGACTGACATGGACGGACTCAGCCTCTAGGTCACTCATATCCACACCACCTGATCGACAGACACAGTGTGGGCGATGGTAGGAGATGTCTTCCTTTACAAACAAACCAAAAGGTGGTCTGGGTGCAGTGGCTCACGCCTGAAATCCCAGCACTTTAGGAAGCCAAGGCAGGAGGATTGCTTGAGGCCAGGAATTTCAAACCAGCCTGGGCAACAACATAGTGAGACCCCCACTCTACCAAAAAAGATTTTTAAAAATTAGCCAGGCGTGTTGGCACACACCTATAGTCCCAGCTACTTGGGAGGCTGAGGCAGAAAGATCCCCTTAGCCCAGGAATTTGAGGCTGCAGTGAGCTATAATCATGCCATTGCACTCCAGCCTGGGTGACAGAGTGAGACCTTGTCTCTGGAAAAAAAAAAAAAAAAAGCCTGCCTTTCTTCAATATTAAAATATTTAGGTTCCAGTAGCCTCTACTGACAGTTTAAAAAAAAAAAAAAAGCTAAACAAATTTGCAGCCTAAAGACTGTCGGAAAAATCCAGCAAGCTTTCATTAATTTCTTGAATTATACAGGAAGACTCACAGCCACGGAACCCCTGGTTTCTAGAACTAATGAAGCAAAAGTGCAAAAAAAAAATTTTAACAGCGTTTTGCTCCCTCAAGTCCTTGTTATAGCCAGCCAAGCGCCGGGCTGCAGCTCCTGGAAAGAGCAAATATCTACAGACAACAACAGAACCAGGAGACGGAGCGTCTGAGAGCTCACTCGCAGTTCTGGAAGCCGAACCAACATTTTCTGAACTTTAGCTAAATTCATACCCCCTTATTTTTCCTTTATTTGGACGGGAAGGAATTGGGAGCCCATTGATTGCTGCTGCTAGTACAAGGGCTGGTAATTCTGTTTTGAGTCCCTTTTTGAAGCTGGAAGGTTGGAACTCCGTCTTTGCTCGGCACTGAGAAAGGCCTCTGCTTTTAATATTGCATTACTGAGCAATCATTATAATCTCGCCCACAAATTTGCAGCAGGTATCAGTATGTGGTCCAAAGCTTTTAGAACTATTCAGGGGAACAGCTCTCACTGACTTTTCACTGGAGAAAGCGGGACTTCCAATTACACAGGAAAAGTGCAGCAAAATGAGGAACATCTCCCTAATTAGCCTGGCCTCACTGGAGTGTCATTCTGGTGCAGACGTGAAAATCTAAAAGGAAGAAGGTGGGGGGCTCTGGAGTGAGCCCTAGGCCACCAGCTCTCCAGGTCTGCTCTTTCTGAGTTGGGGAAATGGTACGATCACCTGGGGACTAAGAAACAAGGTCCCCGAGGAATCCCTCGAGCAGCACCCAGGCCCCATTAGAGCCGCCCCCCACCGTATGGAGAAGGCAGCTGTGGAGGCTCTTCCTCCCTGTGCCAGCCCACGCTGGTCCACACTGGTCCACCTGGAAGGGAGGGCGCCTTGACCAAACCTCTGTGGAAGGCGGGTCTATCCTACGGCACCCTCATGATGAAAGCTGCAGGCTGGGTGCTCAGAGAAGATCTTTCCCAGAGCTCTTGCTATGGTGTTATTTGCCCAGCTGCAAAATGGGCTGCACGTTCACAGGGAAGCAGCAATTTTGGCTGGGAGGACTTTAATGGCTGCAAATTCTGGCAAAGCAAGAAGTCATAAATCAGTAAATAGCACCCGACAACTGCCACGAGGGGACATTAAGACATTCCCAATAAGCCTGCGTTTCGAGGTTCGCGGGTCTCACGTCCAGGAGTGGCTGGATGTGGAGGTATCAGTCAATCCCTAATTAGAATACATTATCCATCTTCCTGACACTTCAGTGAAATGTCTATTCCACTCTGAGCTGCAGCTTTGTTCAGAGCAGGTTAATTGATATTCTGATGCCTTCGCTCACCATACCCCCGTGGCTCGGTTCTGTTTTATCACACATCAAAAAGGCCGTATGCTCAGGGCACTCCAGGCACCAGTGCAGAGCTGGAGGTCTGCACAGCTGCGAGGGGTATGGTATCACAGGAGGGACAAGCACTGAGCAGATGTCACAGATGAAAAAAAAAGGAAAGAAAAGAAGCCAGCCAGCCTGGGGAACTTGGCGAGGCCCAGCAGAGCGCGGCCTGATGCGGTACGAGCCGTCCGGCTTTGTGCGAACACTGGCCTCTTTTGCCCTCCTGACTATTATTAAAGCACAATTAGCAACTTCACATGGGAAGGCTCTGTTGCCCTCTGGGCCTCTGCCTGTTTGATGCGTTGCCTTTCCGCTCCTCCCCTCTCCTCCCAGGACCAGAGCGTGGGGCTCCCCTGGGTGCTTCCCCTAGTCCTGCCCCTGATCTGGCTCCCAGCTCCGACGGCAGACTCCACCGCAGGCATTCCCTGGAGCTGCATGCTCAATCTCTGCAGTCCCAAGGAGGCAAGGTGAGGCTGAAGACTTGCACTCAATAAATCAGTTTTGCTCAGCTCCAAGTCTGAACCAGGGCAAGCCTCACAAGAGGCACCGAAAGCCCAACGTTGCCTAATGAAATACCGCGTGGTTCCCCCACGTAGAGGAGAGAGACTCTGTCAGCCAGGAAGGAAATGCATCTTAAAAGTTCCAGTTTGGGACAGTGATATGTTCTAAAGCCAATTGGTGAGAACAATGAGACTACTTTGAGGAACACAAAAAAGTTGACAGTTACTTTGGTTTATACAAAAACATAGTAGCAGTTACTATGTAGCAGTAACTTTGGTAACACAGTAGCAGTTACTTTGGTTTATACAAAAACATAAAAACCTTAGCTTGCCATAGAACCCTAGGATGCCTTCCATATTCAACTCACCTGAAAGATGACTAGCAAGAATTTTTATCTCAAAGTTGAATCCCAAACAATATGCGCCCCCTGTTAGCACTGAACATGGAATGCATTGAACACGGAACGTTAGTATTCCACGTTCCACGTGTATGACTGTAGCAGGACCCCGTTACCCCTCAACTTGCTTTGATTCCTTCCCCTGGGCGAGGTGAGGTGTGCCCAGGGCTTTGCCTGACCTTTTTCTGGGCACAGCCTAACAGTGATTATGCTCTTACAATGCTGAAATATGCAGGAGTGATTTTTCTAAACAACAGTGTTGAATTCCACCCTTGATAATCAATGATACATGCGTGGTGTTTTTATATAAACGTGCAGATGTGGGGAGATCATTACTCCTAGATGCATAGCCTACAGGCCAATGATCTCCAGGGTATGAAAACCTGGTAAAGCCCAAATGCAGGCATTCAAGAGATGCTTTTTTTTTTTTTTTTGACAGAGTCTCGCTCTGTCGCCCAGGCTGCTGGAGTGCAATGGCACGATCTCGGCTCACTGCGACCTTCTCCTCCCGGGTTCAAGTGATTCTCCTGCCTCAGCCTCCTGAGTAGCGGAGACTACAGGCGCATGCCACCACGCCCGGCTAATGTTTTATATTTTTTAGTAGAGACGGGGTTTCATCGTGTTAGCCAGGATGGTCTTGATCTCGTGACCTCATGATCCGCCCGCCTCCGCTGCCCCAAGTGCTGGGATTACAGGCATGAGCCACCGCGCCCGACCTCAAGAGGCTTTTTACTAGTTCCTAAATAGTTTTAAAACAATTAAATCAAATTCATATCACATGTCTATGGTGCCCCTGAAGCCACTCCATGGAAGGAGACACAGTTTGAAGAACAAATTATTCTGTCCCCAGATGGAGCAGCTACCCCAGCTCTGAGGCTGGGATGGCCCCAAGACAGTCCCCTGCAGAGATAACTCACTTTGGAGGTTCACATTTAGCTCTCCAGGTCAGACATAATGTGCTTCAGATGAAAGTAACGGACATGGATAACCCAGCACCCAGGGCCCCTTCCCCTCAAACACTTTAGACCACGTCTGTGATGTAGAGCCACCTCTCTAGAAACAAGATTAGTCCTGGAAAGGATCCGTTTATTGTGATGGCGGAAAGCAGTGGCTTTGGAACCAGACGACCTGTGCCACAGCCAGTGTGTGACTTTCAACCAGTCACTTCATCCCCTCTGGCCTCACTCTCCTCTGCACAATGGGAATAATCAAAATCTCTCACTGTTGATGAAAAAATTAAACGAGGATTATAAACAAACAGGCCAGGCACTGTGGCTCATGCCCATTAAGAGCACTTTAGGAGGCCAAGGTGGGAGGACTGCTTGAGGCCAGAAGTTCTAGACTAACCTGGACAACACAGTGAGACCCCACTTCTACAAAAAAAGTAAAAAATTAGGCCAGGTGCAGTGGCTCACGCCTATAACCCCTGCCCTTTAGGAGGCCAAGGTGGGTGGACCACCTGAGGCTGAGAGTTCGAGACCAGCCTGATCAACATGGAGAAACCCCGTGTCTACTAAAAATACAAAATTAGCTGGGCATGGTGGCACATGACTGTAATCCCAGCTACTTGGGAGGCTGAGGCAGGAGAATTGCTTGAACCTGGGAGGTGGAGGTTGCGGTGAGCTGGGATCATGCCATTGCACTCCAGCCTGGGCAACAAGAGCAAAACTCCATCTCAAAAAAAAAAAAAAAGTTAGCCGGGCACAGTGACATGCACCTGTAGTCCCAGCTACTCGGGAGGCTGAGATGGAAGGATCACTTGAGTCCAAGAGTTCGAGGCTGCAGGGAGCTATAATTGTGCCACTGCACTCCAGCCTGGGTGACAGAGTGGACTCCACCTCTGAAAAAACAAACAACAAAACAAGTGTAGCGCCTGGCAACAAAGAAATGACCCAAAGTTAACTAATCTTATCATTATAATTTTGAGAAAGGTGAACGATCTTTTTCTCTACCTACTTCCAAAGAGTCCTACTTAAGTTTGTAGAACTGAATATAAAAAAATTGTTTGAAAAGGCAAATCTCGGGAAAACGGGAGCAAATGGCATTCCAGATATGAACTGAGGGAAGATCTTTAATTAAGGAGGACTTGGGGCAGGCACATTTCTCTTTTTTTGAAACTGGGGTCTCGCTATATCGCCCAGGCTGCTCTCAAACTCCTGGCCTCAAATCATCCTCCTGCCTCGGCCTCCCAAAGTGCTGGGATTATAGGTGCGCCACCACACCCAGCTGGGACAGACACATTTCAATTAGAATGCGGGGGTCTAGTGAGTTGACAGCTACTGTGATTCGCCCCAAGGTGGGCTCACGCCATTTGCCATCACTCGGCCAGCAGCCCTCCCTGAGGGGAGTTTGCTCATCCTCTAACCCACATGACTGTTTCCTTATCTGTATAACAGGAATGATGAAAATAGTGTCTGCACTTCATAGTGTTTAGGGTTACATGCAACAATGTACCTAAAGTGGTGGTACAATGTCTGGCAGACAGTAGATGCTTAATAAATGTCTCCTGGCATACACAGGCTATTCATAGTTGACAACTCATTTGAAAAACAGACCAAACTCAGCCTAAGAATGGGAGAATGGGCCAGGCATGGTGATTCACGCCTATAATCCCAGCACTTTGGGAGGCCGAGGCAGGCGGATCGTGAGGTCAAGAGATCGAGACCATCCTGGCCAACATGGTGAAACCCCATCTCTACTAAAAATACAAAAATTAGCTGGGTGTGGTGGTACACGCCTGTAGTCCCAGCTACTCGGGAGGCTGAGGCAGGAGAATCACTTGAATCCAGGAGGCAGAGGTTGCAGTGAGCCAAGATGGCGCCACTGCACTCCAGCCTGGGTGACAGAGTGAGACTCCGTCTCAAAAAAAAAAAAAAAGAATGGGAGAATGTGGAATTGGCCCCCTTCTGCTCTGCCCTTCTGCTGTGGATGCCCTGCTAGCTCTCAGGAGCAGACCTGGCACCTCTGACTCTCTGCTCAGCCTGCGAAGAGAAGAGTGATGTGGTCGGTGCTTCCGGGTCCAGTCCCGTTCCCAGCATCTCCGTACCTCTCCAATACTCTCTCCTGCTCCAAGGTCCACTTGCTTCTGCTCAAACCTCAGGCCCTGTCCTGCATCTGATCATCTCTTTTTCCTCTTCTACTGCAGTGAGAGGGATCATCTGAGGCATCACGCACCCACAGAGCATATCGGAACGCGCGTTCCTCTCCACATGGAGTGCTGTGGCTCTGTATACAGACACGTGGTCAACATGTGCCCTTAACAAGCCCGCATCACACCAACCAACTAACCACAGCCTCAGCATCAGGGTCTCTTACAGAAACACCCACAAATAAGGGGGCGTGGGGGATGTGATCACTGATCACTGTGCTCTGCCCGGCACCTCACCAAGCCCTCAGAAGCCCTGCCTCACTGTGATGCGGGCCATAAGTTTCCTGAGTGGAACTCAGACCTGCCCTTCCAATCCTCTGCAAACCTAACTGTATCTGTATTTGAGGAACACACAGTTAGGGCCTCAGCAGAGCTGTGGATCAATAAAACCGCACTCCTTGGAGGAGGCAAGTGACATCTATAAACCCGTGAGTGTCAAAACAATGGCAAGAAAATCCTGTGTTCCTACTGTCAGTGGGATGAAAGCGGTGTAATTAATGCCAGCCCAATGACACCACAAGGAGAAATAAAACAAACAGCTGGTGGTTCTATGGACCAGCATCTAGCTCCTCCACTCCGTTACCGTTTCCACTATAAAATACTGACTCATGTTATGGGCAGGAAAGCATAAATCTATGACCAAAGAGGAGGAAAAAAAGACTACAGAAATCCAACATGTAAATTCTAAACTTTTGGTTCCACAGTCAAAAGTGTGCTACATCCTCTCCCCACTTATAGTGAAAGAACCAAGTTTCCATGATATTACATGAGCTCTAAGAGGAGTCAACCTGGGAACACAAAAAAGAATTTTGCATTTTGTTTACAGTAAAGAAAACACCCCCAGCTGGTACAGTCACTTTCAGGGCTGAGGGCCTGAACTTGCTTCCCACGTGCATCAGAGACCTGACTCCAGGGATCTGCGGACATGGTCAAGGTTCAACAGAATGGTCCAAGTGTTGCATCTGATGATGGCATTCTTTCTTTAGCTCCAGAAGGAAGATAATGCAGAAGCAGACATTTGGAACCTGATGCATTTCGAGAAGGTCAGTTTTTCTTTTAGGTAATGTATTTATCCTTCCTTTGGGTCAGTGGGTGGGGCTCCTGTGCTACGGCCTCATCCGTAGAATGACAGCAGCTCTTGGAACCTGCCTGCTCCTGCCAGCCCTCTGTTTTGAGCCACCTAGAACATTTGCTGGTACACAGAAGGTGCCCCAGGAGTCTTAGCTGTTGAAAAACATCATAGGACAGTCGTGCCGTTTCAATGGGAAAATGCATCACAGTGTGACGTGGTATTCGGCACATATCAGGTGCCAGTAAATGCTAGCTGAGCATTTTGTGTACCTTATTTTTTGTTGTTGTTGTTGAGATCGAGTCTCCATCTGTCACCTAGATGGAGAGTGCAGTGGCGTGATCTCGGCTCATTGCAACCTCCGCCTCCTGGGTTCAAGTGATTCTCCTGCCTCAGCCTCCTGAGTAGCTGGGACTACAGGCGCCCGCCACCTCGCCCGGCTAATTTTTTGTATTTTTACTAGACACAGGGTTTCACCATGTTGGCCAGGCTGGTCTCGAACTCCTGACCTCAAAAGATCCACCCACCTAGGCCTCCCACAGCTGGAATTACAGGCATGAGCCACCACGTCCGGCCAATGTGTACCCTTATCTTGATGGACCATTTCTGCTCTTCACCAACTGTGTCTGGGCTTACCTTGGGCCTTCATTGTCCTTCTTCCTTGTCTTTACTGTAACATGATCACAGGCTCAATGAGTCATGGGGCAAGGTAACATTCCTTTAACACACTGAAGCAGAGACTTGTTCATATCCCATTTAACTGCTCATGGGTCCTAGTGGACAGGCTCCATGTTTCCTTCCTTTGCTTTTGATGAGAGAATAAGGAAGACTTCTCGAAGAGGTGCTGGGGAATAAGAGGCAATGTCTAGAATGCATTAGCAGGATGCGGATGGGGGCAGCATCCCTCCGTAGGCTCCTGCTCAGCAGCACCAGGGGGGACGCAGCGGGCCTAGCTTTTGTTAGTCACAGTGTGGCTTTGACTCCGCAGGGGCTGTGAGCCTCACAGTTAAGGAAGAAGAAAGAGGAGACGCTGTGAACACAATGCAGACTGAGGAGGCACCGCCCACCAGTTGAGCACTCTCTTAGTCCATTTTTTGCTGCTTATGACAGAATACTGAAACTGTGTAAATTGTAAAGAAAACATTTTTTTTTGCAAGGGGGATGGAGCCTTGCTCTGTCACCCAGGCTGGAGCGCAGTGGCGTGATCTCGGCTCACTGCAACCTCTGCCTCGCAGGTTCAAGCCAACTTCTTGCCTCAGCCTCCCAAGTAGCTGAGATTACAGGTGCCCACCAGCACGCCCGGCTAATTTTTTAATTTTTAGTAGAGATGGGGTTTCGCCATGTTGCTCAGGCTGGTCTCGAACTCCTGATCTCAGGTGATCTGCCTGCCTCGGCCTCCCACAGTGCTGGGATTACAGGCGTAAGCCACTGAGCCCGGCCCCAATCACCTCTTAAAGGCAGTACTGTGACTCTCAATGCTGCCACATTGGGGATTAAAGTTCAACATGAGCTTTGGAGGGGATGAACATTCAAACCAAAGCAAGCATCAAGAAAGCAAATTCCTGCTTCAGTCACACTGAAGGTCCTTCCCTCACGGCCCAGCTCCATTTCCAAAGGAGTGAACCGAGCATCCCACATGCTTGGCTTTCTGCATTACACTCGCGCTTGGCAACCTTTCGAACCATTCCTAACCTCCAGAGTGGTGGGACTCAATCCCAAGTGGAAACACACACACACACACACACACACGCACACACAAACCAAGGCAAGTGAACAGGCATGAGGAAGGCAGGCTGCAGCTGGCTGCGAAATTTCATTGATTTTTTTTCCTCAGGCACTACACCGAAAAGTCTGCTCACTCTCATCCACGCAGGTATGGGGATGTAATAGAACTCACTTGAGTTGTGGTTTCAAAAGTGTACCACAGGCCAGGCGTGGTGGCTCACGCCTATAATCCCAGGAATCTGGGTGGCTGAGGCAGGTGGATCACCTGAGGTCAGGAGATCGAGACCAGCCTGGTCAACATGGTGAAACCCCGTCTCTACTAAAAATACAAAATTAGCCAGTTGTGGTGGCACACACTTGCAATCCCAGCTACTTGGGAGGCTGAGGTGGGAGAATCACTTGAACCCTGGAGGCGGAGTTTGCAGTGAGCCGAGATAGCACCAAACAAAAAGTACACTGTGATGTTGCTGGCAGATCATAAACCCACCCAGAAAGTGTCCAGGACTGTTGTCTAACACAAAGCCAGGTATGAAGAAGCAGTGGACTTCTACTCATAAGGGATCCTCAAATGGCCTTCACCCAGGTCATCTAGCATGTAAAAAACATCTTAACTCTAAGTGGACCTCCGGGCCTGGCACAGTGCTAACCGCTATGCTTGGATCGTCTCATTTAATCAGAGACAGCGAGACAGCTGTTACTTCAGGACATGCGCCGCAGCACCTAAGGCCATGCTGCTTGTCTATGAATTACAGGGCGCTCTACGCAGAAAAGCACTGCAGCCCGAGCAGGCTGTCCACACCAGTCCCTGTCTGAGTGTCCCTCGCTGCTGTCTGCCAGCCCAGATATTTGAGGGACGGCTCAGGTCAGCAGATATGAGCACAAGCCACATGTGCAGCCCATAAAAATCACATTCCCGGTGCGGGAAGGCCTCTGCCTTTTGATGAATAATAAAATTCTCCGCACATGACGAGCCGTCATAATTGGGCACAAGTCTTCCCTTTGCCCCTGCAGCAGCGTGGGGGTGGCATCCGTACGCGAAAACATTTCTTTTTTTATCTGCCAGATATTTTCCAGTCTGTGATATTCCAAATGTCTGCTGCTGGTGACATAGAAATGCCTTTGTCATAAGGCCTGGCACAAGCTTACCAAGTCCAGCTGAAACCTGACCTGCCAGTCAGGGAGCCAGGAGCCTCTGCATGGTGGCCTGTAAAATGCCACACTGACCCGGCCTGTGGGACATCAACCAAATTCCTTCCTCCATCTGGGCCTCAGTTTCCCTTTTCATAAGAGGTTTTGGTGGGATGATTTCTGTAGATGGCTTTTTAAAAGACATTGATGAGACAAACTGGGATTCATCCACCAGGCGTGATCACTTTCATGTTACACATTTAGTTAATGTTTTAAAATCAAGCACCCTGGTGCTTGATTCTTGTTACAGTTGATTGCAGGAATAAAGGAGGAGGAGACAAGAAAATCTCCTGGCACAGGAGATCAGCTTGGAAGACTGGTTCTCAAAAACTTGAATCCGGGGTCCCACGGGGGCACCTCTAGCCTTAGGGTGCAGCGCTTGAACTTTCTCAAGGTGCAGGAGTCCAAGGCCAAACAGGAAACTTGAAAGCATTAATGATGGAAATAATTTTAGAATACAAGGAAGAAGTCGCTAAACAGATCCAAAATTCACAGAAAACAAAGCTAGCATACTGGCCAAAACAATCTCCCCAGAGAAGCCTGAAGACAGATGTGTTCCTGGTGTTGAAACCATTATTAGGACATTCGGATATGACTGGATAGAGTTGGTGGATTTTAAACACCTTTCCCTCCTTGGGCCACAAGCATGTTGGGATAGGAATTCACTGCCACGGTGGTGCAGAACTGGGGAATTCTCCAAATGGCATTCATTGATTCACTGATTGACTCGTTGATTGACTAACTGATTGATTGATTCATTCATTCATCCTATAAGTATTTACCCAGCATGGAGTCTATGACAGGTACCACACGAAAGATCTTCATTTCTAACTATGACAGTGCAGAGTGGGAGAGCAGAATGCTGTGAGCACGTATAACAGGCAGGTCGGCCTCATGTGGGGCTGGACAAGGTCAGGGGAGGCCTCCCTGAAGAAGTGACTTGAAGCTAAGGCTGAGGAATGAGAGCAGTTTTCTAGCTAAGGGTTGGGGTTAAGAGCACTGCGTATTCCTTTTCTATTGCTGCATAACAATCTTAGCGACTTTAGACAATACAATTATTATCATATGGTTTCCAAGGGGCAGGAGTCTAAGCACAGCTCAGCTGGGTCATCTATTCAGTCTCAAAGGCTGCAGTCAAGGTGTTGACTGGGCTGTGTTCTCATCTGGAGGCTTGACTGAGGGAGAACCCTCTTCCCAGATCATCTGGATTGTCGACAGGATCCATTTCCCTGCTGCCATATGACTGAGGGCTCTGGTTTCTTGCTTGCTGGGAGCTGGAGGCCACTGCAGTTCGTAGAGACCAGTCATGTGGGCTTCTCCAACATGGCTGCATACTTCATCATGCCAGCAAGGAGGATCTCTCTCTGGTCTGCTAAAGCACATTCTTACATAAAGTAATGTAGCACAGGAGTGACATCCCCTCACCTTTGCATATTCAGCTGGTCCTGCTCCCACTCAAGGGGAGGGGATTACATAGGCATGGACACAAGGGGGTAGGAAATCATTGAGAGTTGCTTAGTGATATAGTTTGGATATGTGTTCCCACCCAAATCTCACATTAAAATGTAATCCCCATTGTTAGATGTGGAGCCTGGTGGGAAGTGTTTGAATCATGGGGGCACCAAACCAGACTCATGGTTTGGTGCTGTCTTCACAATAGTGAGTTCTCACAAGATCTGGTTGCTTAAAAGTGTGTGGCGCCTCCCCCTCCCACTCTCTCTATCTTGCTCCTGCTCTGGCCATGTGATGTGCCTGCTCCCCCTACACCTTCTGCCATGATGGGAAACTTCCTAAGGCCTCCCCAAAGCTGAGCAGATGCCAGCACAATGCTTCCCATACAGCCTGCGGAATTGTGAGCCAATTAAACGTCTTTTCTTTATAAATTACTCAGTCTCAGGTATTTCTTTATGGCATTGCAAGAACGGCCTAATGCAATTAGGGTCTGCCAGCTGCACACACAGGCCTGAGCAAGGTGGGTGCAGGTTGAGCTGGGGAAAGGTGGCGGGTACTGAACAGGTATATGAGAGAAGTCCAGGGATGAAGCTGAGCCGCAGGCAGGCCCAGGACACACAGGGCTCCCGGAAGCAGTGGAGGGTCACAACCACATTTATTTTAAAATAACAAATGTTTCTCTATGTTTAAAATCATCCTCAGAAGGGTGCACTTTCAGGAAAGTGTGAACACCAGTTGCCTCCAGGGAAGGAAACTGGGTGGCTAAGGAACAGGAGTGACGGGGGACTTCGGTGCCTTTGGAACCATAGGAATGAATATATCGTGGTTATGAAATAAATTCCTTCATTCTTTAAAAAGCCATCCTTCCAGCAGCAATGTGAAGAAAGGATTAGGAAGAAACCAGGGTAGCTGTGGGGAGATGGATCAGGTTCCAAATAAAGGAGAGGGATTCTTAGCAATTTAAAGAAAATGGAGCACAAATGGTGACTATGGGCAAGGTAAAATTTAGAATCTCTTTGGTACTGAGCCTTTCCCTCCAAGTTTCCAGAACTTACTGCCTTATGTCTTGCCTTTTCTTTGCCCTACAGGGGTAGTCTGAAGATTCGGGCACATTCTCTTGATTGTCCCTAACAAATGGCTAATGGGAATCCAACAGGTAGAGCCAACAACGCCTTTTGATTGTTCCAATACAGAGTGCTAATTTTTCTTTCTCTAATGCATTTGATGGTCACTTCAAAAAAAAAAAAAATTCTTCAAAGAGATTGCATTAGACCAAAAAAAAAAAAGAAAAAAAGAAGAAAAAGAAACCACTCCCCTGCATTAATACAGAATCCTGATGGGTTATGATTGCGTTATTTTTCCCTGAACACTATTCCCTGCATTCTTTTTATGCTCTAAATTACCAATTCTAGTCCCTGTGTAGCTAAATAATAATAATTACCATATAAATGAATATGCATATGTGTCATTTTTCTCCCTAAAAGCAAGAAAGCCTGTTTATTTTGGATGAGGGTTTGTTTTGTTTTTGCACAACCAAAGCACATAATTAGAAGCCTAACCTCTTACTCTTGAAATCCTGTCTCCAGTGGGAAGAGATGAAAAGGCACTGGATGCCCCTTGAAGGTTAGAAGAAAGTTTAAAACAAATTGAAGGAGATATTTCTTTACTCTGCAGGTAACAACAGCGTGGACATGATCAGAATCACAGAACTATAAGGCTAGAAGGGATTTCCATGCTCAAGTCCAACCCCATGATTGTATTGATGGGAAAACTGAGGCCTAAGGAAGGAAGTGAAGCTCTCACCAAAATAACACTCACTGCCTTTTTGAGATGCAACCTTTGAAACAAGAACAGAGTGGCCAATAGTACAACACCGTGTTTGCATCTTGGTTCTGAGACTTAACTGTGGGATCTTCAGCAAGATACACAACCTCTTCAGGGCCTGGATTCTGCATCTGTGAAATAGGGTAGACAAGAGTGCCACCTCTGCAGGGCTACTGTAAGGACTCCACAGCACACAGTCCTGCCGCCGATGCTACACTCCCAGTCAAGGGGAGTCACCCAGAATATAATTGCAGCCTCTTGCATAGTGCAAGGTGCACCTGAAATGTCACGTAGCAGATAACATGCCAAACCAGGCGTGTAGGCGACAGCTACCACCATCATCAAAATAATCACAATAATAACACACATTATAAATACTCATATAGTCAATGTATTATTTATAATACAATATAATCACATATAGCGTAATGCAACTAATACCGATGTCAATCATAATTGAGATTTTAATTTATAGTATTAACGACAGATATCATCATTTTTATGATGGTGAATTGGGATGCATGGTCTTGTACTCTGTCCACACTGCAGGTGCACTATGCAAACAGGTTATGCAGACCAAGCTTTTAAATAAGTTCAGGAAGAATTCACAGAAGTTGAATGCGCATTTGAAAGACTATTCTAGGCCGGGTGCAGTGGCTCACACCTGTAATCCCAGCACTTTGGGAGGCCGAGGCGAGGGGATCACTTGGAAGTCAGGAGTTCGAGACCAGCCTGACCAACGGGGTGAAACCCCATCTCTACTAAAAATACAAAAAATTACCCAGTGTGGTGGCGGACGCCTGTAATCGCAGCTACTCAGGAGGCTGAGGCAGGAGAATTGCTTGAACCTGGGAGGCGGAGGTTGCAGTGAGCCAAGACCATGCCACTGCATTACAGCGTGGGCAACAGAATGAGACTGTCTCAAAAAAAAAAAAAAAAAAAAAAGGAAAGGCTATTCTAGATCACTGAGGGCACGTTTGGGACATCCAGCTGCAATCACAGAGAGAATCACCATATTTTACCCAGAAACTATCACTCAGTGAGGTAGAGATTTTTTTAAAAATCACGGAAACCAACCTGTCCAGGCCCGGTGGATCCTGTGTGAAAACTGTGCAGCCTTGTTAGATTCTGGAACGGGGAAGAAGCGCAGTGCGGCTTCAAGGGGGTGCACGTAGCCAGTGGGACACGCAGACGATTGTTGGCAGCCCACCCTGAGGCCCTGCATCTCTGGATTCTAGATTTCCACCTAGAATCCAGAATGCTTACCCACCAGAAGCATTTCCATCGGAATGCTGTAACTTGCAAAAATTACTTACATGAAATAGTACTGCTCCGTATGTTTTGAGGTTGGAAAGGAGAGAGACTTCAAGAGTTGCTCAGTGGTATCCAGACACCCACCCTGGGCCTTCTGCAGTGGTTGTGTGGGGTGGATGGGGCAGAGGGCCCCACAGACGCCTTGGCCCCATGCCAAGCCTCTCTTCCCGCTATGAAGTTCAGATCCACCTCTAGCTGATGTAACACCTTTGCTTGTTTATCTGGTTCACACTGTCTGTCTCTCCATGACTAGAACTTCTGTTTCTTAACAGCAAGACGTTTAACTTTCTTGTTCACTGCTTTGGCCCCTGTGCTTAGCAAAGTGATTGTTGCATACGAGAATAGATGAATGGATGAATGAATGAGTGAATGAATGAATGAATGAACACTTTTAGGAAACACTGGCTGGGGAGCCAGGTAGGCCAACAAACCATGACAAGGCTTTTGGTCGTGACTCCAGTTGAGGAACATATCAGGTGGCATGGGGACACATGGGGGCCTGTGAATGACACAAAACATGACAGGGAGTAGGTAGGCTTTGCCCAGCCTTTGAGCTTCTGTCCCAGGCTGCACGGCACAGCCCTGGAGCCCCTGGGTCACAGCGCTGGTCCTGTGTACCACATGTCTGGTCCACCCTGGCCAGCCCTGCTGCTTCCCACTGTGTGGCTCTGGGCATGCCTCAGGCCCTGCAGCTATAAAATGGGCACAATAACAGTAACATTGACCATGTAGGGTCCCATGAAGCTGGAGAAGCTGCTGGGTGCCTGATGCCAGGCTCAGACGCATGCTCAGTTCAGGTCTCTAGCTTCTCCTGGGGTGAGATGGAGAGCTGGAGCAGAGGCTCTGGGCCTGTCTTGCCCTCCTGCCTGCCTGGACCCCAGAGACTTCTGCAGTGGTCAGCAGGCCAGCTCCCGGCTTCCGCTGCACCAAGGCAGCTGGTTGAAGCAAACACTCTTGACCAGGAGAGAGGGCCGGGGGAAGAGCGGCCCGGACACAGCAGTTCCTGCTCGAGTTCCTGGGTCACAGGTGGTTTGGGGATCATAGCCTCTTCAAAGGAAATCTGAAAAGGGAAAGGCAGGTCTTCCACCACCAGGCACAGGGAAGTCCTGCTGCCTTTGCTGACTGAGACAGACTGTGGCGCCATCTCCACTGGGCCTTTCGTTTGCCAAGGGTGGTGATGGTGGCTCATGAGCAGGCTACATTTTTTAGGTGCATGTTATTCCTGAGGATAGGAACTACACAATTTCTCCCTTCCTGTGTGCTTAGAACGAATGCTCATCACACTGAGAGTCCTGGTTCCAGGAACTCTTGGCATATTGAATTTGAAACACCGCCTGATGGCTAAGACCGTATCCAGCTGTGCTTTCACAGACAGCCCCCACCCCTGCTGAGGGTGTCCAGTCCTGGGCAACTTAAGCCAAAGAAGTACCACCCCCCTATATTTGACCAAATTTGACGAGTAGCTATCATGATGAAAAAGAGAAAACGGCTTAGCCTTAAAGATCAAAGAGAGCCAGGCACGGTGGCTCATGCCTATAATCCCAGCATTTCAGGAGGCCAAGACATGTGGATCACTTGAGCCCAGGAGTTTGAGACCAGCCTGGGCAACATGGTGAGACCCTGTCGCTACAAAAAATATAAAAATTAGCCAGGCAAGGTGGTGCATGCCTGTGGCCCCAGCTCCTCAGGAAGCTGAGGCAGGAAAACCACTTCAGCCCAGTTTAAGATCAGCCTGGGCAACACTTGGGAGACCAGGTCTCACACAAAATAAAAATGAAAAATAGACGGGCATGGTGGCACGTGCCTGTAGTCCCGGCCACTCAGGAAGCTGAGGTGGGAGGATAGCATGAGCCCAGGAGGTTGAGGCTGCAGCGAGCCATGACTGTGCCATTGCACTCCAGCCTGGGCGACAGAGCAACACCCTGTTTCAAAAAAAAAAAAAAAAGAAGACTGAAGAGAAGAAAGGAAGACTCCCTTGAATGCTTCCAGCCTGGTGATCTGCTATGCAAGAATCTAATCCAACTTGGCAAATGCATAAGAAATAATGGATTAAGGCACACAGCATTTTGTATGGGAAAATGCTGGCCCATTTCCAGTCACTCGGGCCATCTTTCCCTCCCCTTTAATTCTCTGCCAAAAGATTGTTTGGCATGTCCTAGAGAAAAGAGGTGGGAAACCTTAAACATAGTGACCGACCGATGGGTCAGTTTTAGGAAAAGTTCCCGTGAGGTTGGACACTCCGAGTTAAGAGTGTGAAGTTGGAGTAAAGGGCTGGGTTTTCTGGTCCCTGCCTCACTTTGGCTGCCATTCCCTCCAGCCTAAGACGGCCCCTCCACAGTCCACTCCAGTCCCCTTCACTAGAGACTTCAGGAATAACTTGACTCTCCTGGCCATGGTTTTTCCATCACAACCCTTCTCACCATCTGCCTTGCCTTGGTCATGTTTGACTCTGTGTCCAATTGCAAATGGTGAGCCCAAGGCAGGCAACATCATCTTGCTAGAAGTGGGGGGTGCTGAGGAGGAGGGTCTCGGGTGTGGGGAAGGGTCCTAGCAGTGAAAACAACTCAGGGCCTGCAGGGGGCACTCAACTGGAAATGCAGAATCAAGCCACGGAGCTTGGAAGTCGGGTGACTGGAAGGGAACTTAGTGAAAATCAAAGTCTGTGGTGAAGCTGGCCTTTCTTCTAACACTCCTGGAAGGTGGAAGTTTGCCTTTTTTTTTTTTCTTTCTTGAGATGGAGTCTTGCTCTGTTGCTCAGGCTGGAGTGCAGTAGCGCGATCTTGGCTCACTGGAACATCTGGCTCCCAGGTTCAAGCGATTCTCCTACCTCAGCCTCCCGAGTAGCTGGGACTACAGGCACGTGCCACTGTACCTGGCTAGTTTTTTTGTATTTTTAGTAGGGACGAGGTTTCACCGTGTTAGCCAGGATGGTCTCAATCTCCTGACCTCATGATCTGCCTGTCTCAGCCTCCCAAAGTGCTGGGATTACAGGTGTGAGCCACCGCGCCCGGCTGGAAGTTTGCTTCCTATTGAGAGCTCAAGAGAAAGGACAGATACGTTTTTGTGATCGATGTGAAAGTGTTACTTAGAACAGGGGTTGGCAAGCTACAGCACCCGGGCCAAATCGGACGGCCTGCTTCTAAGATAAAATTCTTTCTAAGCACAGCCATGTCCTTTCGTGTCTGTGTTGTGTATGGCTGCCTTTGTATTACATCAGAGCTGGTCGTTGTGATAGAGGCCGTATAGCCTGCAAAGCCTCGACGAGTGTCTCTCCAGTCTTTTCAGAAAACATGTGTCCACCCCTGATTTAGAACAGCCTCTGGGCTCTGGATATCTGCCTACACCTGGGCAGAAGACCATCCACTCACAGTGAACAATTTGAGGTCAGATGTAAACACACTGTTCAGAGTCAGCGTTGCAGCCCGGCCTGCAGCGTGTTTGTGATGTAGATCCCATGGCTGAGGGCCATGCAGAACAAGCTCGTGAGAACTGCTACTCCAACACCAGCATGCTGGGAAGATTCCTGGGTACTGCTTCAGATTTGGGACTTCCCAATCAATATATATATATTTTTGAGACAGGGTCTTGCTCTGTCACTCAGGCTGGAGTGCCGAGATGCATGTTGGTTCACTGCAACCTCCTCCTCCCAGGCTCAAGCGATTCTCCTGCCTCAGCCTCCCGAGTAGCTGGGATTACCAGTGCATGCCACCATGCCCATCAAATTTTTTGTGTATTTAGTAGAGACAGGGTTTTGCCACATTGGCCAGGCTGGTCTTGAACTCCTGGGCTTAAGCGATCCTCCTGCCTCAGCCTCCCAAAGTGCTGGGATTACAGGCATGAACCACTGCATTCAACCATAATACCTTTTTTTTTTTTTTTTTTGAGACAGGGTCTCACTCTGTCACCCAGGCTGGAGCACAGTGGCATGATGTCAGCTCACTGTAACCTCCACCTCCTGGGTTAAAGCGATTCTCCCACCTCAGCCTCCCAAGTAAATGGGATTACAGGCATGTGCCACCATGCCCAGCTAATTTTTATTTATTTATTTTTTATTTATTTTTTTGAGACAGAGTCTTGCTCTGTCACCCAGGCTGGACTGCAATGGTGCCATCTCGGCTCACTGCAACCTCTGCCTCCTGGGTTCAAGCGATTGTCCCTGCCTCAGCCTCTCAAGTAGCTGGGACTACAGGTGCCCACTACCATGCCCAGCTAATTTTTGTATTTTTAGTAGAGACAGGGTTTCGCCATGTTGGCCAGGCTGGTCTTGAACTCCTGACCTCAGGTGATCCGCCCGCCTTGGCCTCCCAAAGTACTGGGACTACAGGCATGGGCCACCACGCCCAGCCAATTTTTTGTATTTTTAGTAGAGACGGGGTTTTGCTATGTTGACCAGGCTGGTCTAGAACTCCTGGCCTCAAGCAATCCTCCTGCCTTGGCCTCCCAAAGTGCTGGGATTACAGGCGTGAGCCACCATGCCCGGCCTGGTCCTAATACATTCAAGTGAGAGACAGATGGAGAGAGAGAGAGAGTCTGTATGTGCATATATATATATTTTAAAAGGACACAATTTCCAATTCTGGGAGACATGAAATGTGCACCACCCCCCTTGTCACCCCCAGTGAAAGTAGCTGTAATACATGCATAAAACACACGGGGCAGCTATTCAAGGACTCAGAAAGTTATCCAGTAGTAGGCAAGTTGGGGGAAAAGACTAGAATCCTAAATACCACCAAACCAGTATCTCCTGGCGTGGTCTTAAGGCAACCTGAAGGCTGAAGGTGGGCAGCAGATGGGAGAAGAGTGAGCTGGGAGGGGAGTGGGAAAAGGGGCTCCTAGCACTCAGAGTGGGGGTGCCTCTGTGGGGTTTTTCTTTCCTCTGTTTTCTCACACTCCTGCCTCCAGGCAGTCCTGCGTTGGCCGTGGTGGCACGGCTGTGTCAAAGGGGCCTGCAGGTACCTGAAACACTGAAAGAGGGGACCCTTCTCCAGTCCCAAGAGAACAGGGCAAAGCCCGGTCAATCCTTCCTCTCTTGTCCTCCCACCACTTGACCCTGGTCATGGGTGCAGTCTCAGGAAGTGAGTGGCAGAGCAGGATAAATAAAACCTCAGTTTCCTGGCCAAAATACCAAAAAGAGGAGCACCGGGGAACTAGGAATTACTGGGAGATGCCAGAGAGGGGAGCTCAGGGAAGTAACTAAACACAGCGTTTGATGAGATCAAAGGCTCACCCACAAGCTGTGCGCGTGTGGGCCTGACCCTAAACGGCATTTCAGAGACACTGAGACGTGAACTGTGACCAGCTCACTGCCAAGTCCCCAGGTGCCCCTGGGTGATATGCGCGCAGCACAGAGCTGCACAGTCAGTCACTGCACGGCACTGCAAAGGGGTTGAACACAGGACTGACATGGAAACCACACCCTGAGAAGCCTGGTTGGAACATGCAACCTGAACCCAACTGAATCAGTCATCTCCTTAGGCAAAAAAATGACATTTGCCATAGGATTTAAACAAGACCCAGAGCCTCATAACAATATTTAAAATGTCCAGGATTCAAAATTACTTAGCGCAGGGAGAACCAGGAACATCTCTACTCACATGAGAGCAGATACAGATGTTACCACCCCATAACTCAGATGCTGGAATTAGCGGATGAAGACTCAAAAGCAACTATTACAAGAAAGTTCCAACTGGTAAACACATGGAGAGACAGAGTCTCAGCAAAGACACAGAAGGCAGAAAGGATCGATGCAATAAAAAATTCACAGGACAAGCTCAATAGTGGAATAAAAAAATAAAGGGAAGATTCAGTGACCCTGACAATAGTTCAATACAAATTATCACATCTGATTGACAGAGAGTAAAAACAACAGGGGCTGGGCATGGTGGCTCATGCCTGTAATCTCAGCACTTTGGGAGGCCGAGGCGGGCGGATCACTTGAGGTCAGGAATTCCAGACCAGCCTGGCCAACATGGTGAAATTCTGTCTCTATTAAAAATATAAAACTTAGGCCAGGCGCAGTGGCTCACGCCAGTAATCCCAGCACTTTAGGAGGTCGAGGCGGGCGGATCACGAGGTCAGGAGATCAAGACCATCCTGGCTAACATGGTGAAACCTCATCTCTACTAAAAAATACAAAAAATTAGCAGGGGATGGTGGCACAGGCCTGTGATCCCAGCTACTCAGGAGGATGAGGCAGGAGAATAGCTTGAACCTGGGAAGCGGAGGTTGCAGTGAGCTGAGATCGCACCACTGCACTCCAGCCTCGGTGACAGAGTGAGACCCTGTCTCAAACATACATATGTACATATATACAATAAAATAAAATAAAAAGAGAGAAGTAATGACGCGACCTAATAGGGTTCCTGTGAGGACACACGAGTCGGTGTGCAAAGCCCTTCTGTGGTGCCCATCAGTGCCCAGTAGACAGGTGCTACGCTGCTGTCCTCCTGAGCCCTCCCCTGCCCTCTCCACTCTCCTCGTGCCCCGGGAGGCCGGCCTCAGTGTATTGCTCACCTGGATTCCTACCCTTTGGCTTCACTGGATCTGGCAGGAGATCAAAGGACGGGAGGTGAGAGTCTGGGGTACCCCTAATTCTGTCTCCTGCTGATGCCAGTCCCTGGCGCCTCGCCATCACTCGCCGGTTGCCTTACCCTCCCACGCTTCTGCGACTGTCCTGTCATTAAATGCTTTCCTGTGACCCCTCTGGGTGGGCTGGCTATTTCCTACGGGAACCTTGACCGATACAACGAATTCCACACTCTTCCTTTTCCTTTGACAAAAGCAAAATCCATGTCTGTAGACTGACCTTCACGGAGCTCCCGTTTGCCTGCCTTACCTTCTCTCATGCCTCTGGTCATCTCTGGTCTTGGAGATGAACACACGCCCTTCACCCTCCCCTTTATCTTGGCACTGAAAACCCCAGCTCACTGGAGTCTTACCCGCTTGACGCAATCCTCTTCAGCCAGGCGTTCCTGAATCAGCTGGACGAGCAGCGCGCTGGGAATTGTCTGAAGGAAAAAGGACACACAGAATGATGGCCTGAACCTGCATCCTGCAGCTCAGGACACAGACCAGCACACACCCCTCACCAACGCCCTGGCCTCGGGAAAGCTCTGGCCACCACCGGGCCCTGCTCTTCCTCCACCCACTGCACCCCCTTCCTTGAACTCTCTTCTACCCCCAGCATCTCTGAGGACCTCCCTCACACGTGTACTCACCTTATACTGTGCCCAAGCCCCAACATGCCCTCGCCCACCTCCACCTGAATAACTCCTGGGCTCCCTCAGAGCCTCAGCCCCAACTGCCGCCTGCAGGAAGCCCTGCCAGATCCTCCCAGGCCAGGCTGGTGCTACTTCCCGTGCTCCATCGTCCTGGATGGAGAACTCTCACTGCACTAACCACCACACATTCTAATGGCCCGCCCATGTGGCTGTGTCCCCAGTAAGTTGTAAAGCTCTTCGAGGAAAGGGACAGTGTCCTACTGACTCTGGACCCCAGACAGTGGCAGGTGGGAGGGGATTGGCTCCAAGACCCAGCAGAGGCGAGTGTGTCCATCTCTTCCCAAGTCCACGGTCAGTGACCTCATGTTGGTAACAAAATTGGCCACGGTGGGAGTGTCTATACCACAGAAATGGCAAAGGCTACGTACAATAAGGACTCCCCACCCTACCCAGTGCTGGTTGTTAAATGTTGACCAGCAGACCACTGCCCCAGCACCAAAGGGTGTCTAGGATATGGGAAGCCCTGTCGGCCATAATGAAACTTCAAATTCCTTGATTCATTCAACAAGTAGCAGTCACGATGGCTAGCGTGTGTTAAGCATATGCTATGTGCCAGGCCCTGGGCCAAGCACTCCATCCTCCGCTCTGTGTAACAACTCTGTGCCATCTGTACCTCTGTCACCCTTTTCATAGAGGAGGAAGCTGAGCCTCAGAGAGGTGAAGCCACTTCTCTAGGGTTATACCGCCAGGGAGCAGAAAGCAGGGCTTGAACTCATGCCAGTCTACCCAGAGCCTGGCATGGGAGTGACAGACAAGCCCAGATGGGTGAGCGAGGGGAGGCAGCTGGAGGCTGCCTTCCTTCTGCCTTCTCTCTTCTGAACTTTCTGACCAGCATCCATACTCCACTTTTTATAATCAAGTTTGATCTAACGTACAAAGCCTCAAACGCCCCAGGGCCAAGGCCCCCGGAAAACCCTCTCCCAAGAGTCCCCTTGCCCTGGGGTCACTGAGAGCTGAGAGTCCTTCCCAGTCCCCCAAACATTCTGCCACGGGAGACTCCCAGGCCAGCCCCAAACCACACATCTCAACATCAGGGCAAAACCAGCCTCCCAGGAATGGCAAGGAGGGGCTTCTGTCTGGGGCTGGCCATAGCCCTCGGCCACAGCTGGCTGCCCAGGTGTGCAGTTGGGTTCACACAAAAGTGCCCAGCTGAGGGGGTGAGGGCAGGGGAAATCCACCTTACACTCCTTTGTCTAAGCGGGAAGGTGCTGACGTGGGGCCAGGCAGCCCAGGTGGATGAGCACCTGTTCCTAATCTCTCAGTGTCCTGGGGCTGGTGGTGACCCTGGCAACATTCCAGTGAGCTAGACAAACATCTAGATCTTTATATTTAGAACCAACGTTTGTGAGGGCTCGGGGTGACCACCAGACCCTGAGGCTCGAGACCCCCAGGCTCGGGGTGACGCACCTAAGGGGGCAGAGCTAGGCCATCACAGAGCCACTCCAGCAGGCTGCGTGAACCCGCTGGGGCCTGCTGACTCGCAAGGGTATTTTCCTAAGGGCCCTGTGCATGGCAGAGCGTGTCCAGGCTTTGCTCTATTATGTCCTGGTGGTGAGGGTGGGGAGAATGGATAGCCCTCAACCACCTCTAACTAGTGAGGTTTGCCATTTTTCTACCCCAAATTTAATATTGTCTGTGCTCAGTGAACTGGCTTAGGTCAGCCCAAACACTGAACAACTGACAGGAAGGACCTGGAGAGACGGCAGCTGGGTGGGGCGGACAGTCCCTGCAGGGGCTCAGTTCCTACACATTCAGATGCTCTCCTGCATTCTCATGAGGCAGCCTCCTGCCTGCTTTTTCCTTGGGCTATTTGAATGGGTTCCTGACAAGAGCAGGCTGGACCTGGGCATATGAGGGTAAAGGGAGGGGATGTCCTCAGGAACCCAGGCATTCAGGGTAACTGGCTTATGGTGGGGATGGGAGGTGGGGGGAGGGGAGACAGGCCCTGGAGGGAGAGCAGGGAGGGCGGGCATGGGATCCTGATTGGGGGAAGTTAATGCTGAGTGGGGGAAGTTAATGCCGGCTTCAGGAGGAGAACCGGGTGGAAGTGGGGGAAATCTGGCCCCAGGGGGGTCCTCTGGGGACTCAGCTGCTTGTGGTCTGCACCCTGGCTGCCCACTGAGTGACCTGGATGAGTGGCTTTAATGCTCTAAGCCTCAGTTTCCTCATTTGTAAATGGGCCAAAGATAACATGTTTCAAAGAGTTTCTGTAGCGGTTAAATGAAATGATACATGTGACAAGCGTGGGGCATTGCTGGCCCTCAGCAAGGGCTCAGCACTGTGGCAATCACTGCCCCCTGAGCACCCTCGATGTCCATCTCTTCCCAAGTCCATGGTCAGTGACCTCATGTTGGTAACAAAATTGGCCACAGTGGGAGTGTCGACACCATAGAAATGGCAGAGGCTACAATAAGGACTCCCCATCCTGCCCCCAGCGCTGGTTGTTAAATATTGACCAGCAGACGACTGCCCCAGCACCAAATGGTGTCAAGGATACAGGAAGCCCTGCTGACTGATGAACTAATGAAACTTAATTCATTCAACAAGTAGCAATCACAAATCACTTCGGCTAGTGCTTGTTGAGAACATGCTAGTGCCAGGCACTGGGCCAAGCATTCCATTCTTCGCTTTGTGTAACAACTGTGTGCTATCTACACTCCACTTACAGTAACACAGGCTCCCAAAGAGGAGTCCCAAAGAGGAGTCACCCTCCTGCCCTTCTGCCTGTATGGTCTGGGTGTGCTCAAGTCCATCCTCAGATCCAGAGGAGGGCCCTGACTGGCCCAAGCCAATCCGCATACTCCACTCCTGGCCACTGTGATTGATTGAGAGGCTGCCTGGGACCCAGTCCCAGCCAATGAAAGTCAGGCCCAGGACATCAGTGCAATCATTAGGGGCAAGAACCCCTGCTTTCCACCAGATCAGAAGCTGAGAAAATGTAAGAGCAGGAGCTGCAGCAGCCACTTCACGGGCATGATGGGCGTGGAATGGAATGAAACCAGCACAAAGGGAAAGAGAGAAGCCAGACCCAGCCGCAGACTGGCTTTTCCAGGGATGGGGAATGGGAAGAAAAAAGGGCAGACTGTGAGAGAATGAGGGAGGGGCACCTCTGCTGGGAACTGGATGAATGTGTTCGCTTGAAAGTCATGGGGCCACCATGTTTCTACGAGGTAGACAGCCAAAGTCAAGACCGAGAGCAAGAGGGAGACAGAACGAATGGATGGTGCACAGAGAAAAAAGGAGACCACAGAGGCAAGAAGGAGGCGAGCCAGCATCCAGTCCCTGGCTCCAACATCTGCTGACACAGCCCTGTGTCCTTATCCTATCGCCCCCTACACCCACCCTTCTTCCCTAAGCCAGTGGTTCTCAGCTTGATTGTGCAACAGAATGCTGGCAAAGCTTCTGGAAACACAAATTGCTGGGCCCCACCCCGGGAGCTCTGATTCGGTAGCTCTGGGATAGAGCTGAGAATGTGCATTTGTAGCAAGTTTTCAAGTGACACGGATGCTGCTGGTCAGGGCATCACACCGGGAGAACCACTGGCATGAGCCCACCCACACGGGGCCCCGGGGTCTGGGGACAGCTGCTAGAGAGGGAGGGTGTCCTTCCGCCAGTGCCCGTTTCCCCCAAGTCTCCTGGGGAGCTTCCCCAGGCTGGCAAGGGAGGCAGTGGGCAGGAAGCAGCACTGTCCCTTCCCTCTGCATCTCCCCTCTGTCTCATCCTCTCCCCTCCCATCCCCTTTCATCCTTTCCCAGCCCCTCAGGTCCTCTCCCAACCCCAGGCACAGCCAGTATCCATCCTGGGGCTGTTTTTCCCAGATTCCTCTGCCCTCCCTGACAACACCCATTCAGGAGGCAGTGTTCAAACAGGTACAGGACGCAGAGGAGGGTGCCAACCAGGTCACAGAGGGTGCCAGCCAGTCAAAGAGCACCAGCTGAAAGGCGGCCAGTCTCAGTGGGACACAGCGCCCCCTGCAGCCTGCGCAGCAGGGGATAGGCCGGCGGCTTTGAGCGCAGCTACTCCTGAGCGCCCCCCGCCACTCCCCACCACTGTGCTGTCTCCACACCAGCTTTGATGTGTCATGTCAGTAGCAGGGCTTTCAGGAGCTGCTTCTCGAAGCCCTGCCAAACTGTCTTAGCAGGAATCAGCCTCCCTCCTTGCAGAGCGCTGTGATGCTCTCCCACCCAGCCCCCAAAGCCTGGCGTTTGGGGAGAATCAGGGAGAAGCTGACAGAGTGCAGTGATGCTGCTCCTGGCCACAGAGAAGGCTCAGCCCCCACTCAGGCCCCTGGCCCCGGGTCTCCCTGCTCAGTGGCACCGCAGCACCCAACTAGCTGCTTCCATGCTGCTGCCATGCACTTAAGGGCAGGACAGGCTGCGTTTGCTGCAATTTGGATTTTTCTCTTTTCCTTCCAGCACCCAGTGCAGCTTTGGTGGCTTTCCAGGCCCGGGGGCAGACTGGCTGACCTCCTAGCCCTCCAAGGTGCCGCCCCGCTGTTTTGCGGTTCTGAGGCAGCCAAGTGCGCAGGTGCCAACCCTGGCTCTGTCCCTGGGGCACCACCTGACTTCTCCCCAGTGGGCTTTCTCACACTACGATGACATGAGCCTGCATCTCCCTGTCCCACCTCCAGGCCCCACTCTCAGGGACCCTAATGTCCCTGTGTCACCATGGTGAGTGATGTCTGCTCAGAAGTTGTGGGCATTTTGAGCTACAGTGTAGCTTGGGAAGTAAAGCAGGGAGGGGAACAGGTGACACACCCCACTTCTCCATAAAGGGGCTTCTCCTGGCAGAGGAGGGAAACCCAGTAGTCGGACTTGAGCTCCCCTCAGAACTGACAGAACCTCCTTTAAAGACAATTGCCATTCCAAAGTTACAGCTGCTGCTCGGAGCTGTGAGAGCAGGTTAGGAGACAGCAGGAACTGCCTCCTAGAGTCTGGGAGGGGGAGGCTTGGGGGACCAGAGACAAGAGGAGGGAGAGGAGAGGAGAAGAGGCTTCAAAGGAAGAGAGCAGACCTCACAGCGTGGCACCCAGCAGGCGCATGGAAGAAGGTGGCAGCAAAAGAAACCCTGAACTGGACAAAGGCCAGGGAATTTTCAAAGGAGCGACAGAGCCTGGTGCTCCGGCTTCCCTGGGCTGCAGTCACCTCCTCTACCCAAAGCCTTCAAAAAAGGCCCGCTCCACGCCGCTGCCTGGAGTGGTTGACTCCGGAAAGGGAGAGAGAGACTGAGGGCGTTCCCACCGTGTCTCAGTTCAGCCTCCAGAAATGAGAGCAGCAAGGCCAGCTGGAGATGGAGTGGCCAGAAGTGAGGCAGACACCCAGCAGGACTCAGAAGCAACATCTGTGGGCTATTTCCCAGAAATCCTCAGAACTCTTTGGAGGGGACTATGTTTCTTGTGTGCAGACAGAGGTAGGATGAGGGCTCATGTTGTTTCCTTTCTCTGAGACAGGGTCTCACTCTGTCATCCAGGCTGGAGTGCAGTGGATCTATCATGGCTCACTGCAGCCTCGACCTCCCAGGCTCAGCCTCCTGGGCAGCAGGGACTACAGGCGTCCATGCCTAGCTAAATTTTCTTTTCTTTTTTGTAGAGACAGAGAAAAAAAAGAAAAGTGGCGATCCTCCCGCCTCAGCCTCCCAAAGTGCTGGGATTATAGGTGTGAGCCACTGCACCCAGCCAGACTTTTTTTTTTTTTTCTTAAACAGTAGAAATTTAAGGCTCATAAGTACAGGATTAGCACCTGAGAGTGGCTCCTCAGTGGCCTCCCCTGACTCCCCCCTCTCCTCCCTTCTCCTCCCTGCCTCTCCCTGTCCCCCCCCAACTCCTCCTCCTCGCCCCGGGTCTTCCTCACCTGAGCCTTTTTGTGGTGTTTATGATGTTGAGTCAGATTGTGGGCTTAGAGATAAGGCCAGAGAAAGCAGATGAAAGAAAAAAGACTTGGCCAAAAAGATGAATTAATTAACTTAATAAATAAGAAGAACGGGAGGCAAAGGTGGCCTTGGGCTGGGGTCCCAGGACCAGCGTTTCAGGGGAACGGGCCTGTGGAGAAGGTGCTAGAGCCACTACTGTGGGAAGAAAAGGTGGGGGTTTCTGCAGTATTACTGGAAACCACGTCCCTTTCACGGTGTTCAGTGAGAGGACTCGGGCCACTTTGACATTCATCTCAATGGCTCTCACCATGTCTTTGGGTCCCTAATCCCCTCCAGGAAGAGCTGTGGGGTCAGCATCTAGACAAAATCACTCAGGGGAGCCAGTCACCAGTCAATGACCTTGGCTGGTGTCCAGTGACAGCCAGCATCTTCAGGGCATCGAACGTCTCTTCCAGCCTGGCCTGGACCCAGAAGCATCACATGTCCCTGATGGTCGAGTGAGGGAGGGGCCCGAGCCAGAGAGGGCCCAGGAGCCATAGAATACCGTCTCCTCAGGGAGATTTCTAACCCTGGCTGGGCCCTGGTGGAATCCTCAGTGAGACTTCTAGGTGTATCATGTGTCCCTACGCGTTTACTAAAAAACGGCCCTTATCTTTGGGGTGTGGAAATAAATGAAGACCACCCAAAGGAGACAAGCCAAGGCTGTTTACTCAGAGCTTGCTGGGGCAAGGGAGTCGGCCAGCATCGTTCACATCTGGCGGACTCGAAGGCAGGGAGAGGACAGGGAGAGTTCTAGAGGAAAGGGAAGGCTCCAGGCATGCCTGCTGGAGGCTGCTGCTGGGGAGCTGGAGGCGTCTCTCTAGAGGTGGGCATTCCACAGGACTGGACAGGGGAGCACATTTGGCTTTCTCTGGCTGGTCCTAGGTTGGAAGCAGGAACAAAAACTAGAGACACTGCCAGTTATTCATGATGCCCTGGTCATTTGGGATAGGTGGTTATAGGGGTGACTTAGTTCAGCTTCCTGGACTATTGGAGGAGAATGCAGCCTGGCTTCCTGCAAGCCTGGCACAGCAGGCAGCTTCCCGGGTGGGCTCCCGTAGGTCATGGTTTGGTCTCCTGGGCGGGCTGCCGCAGACTGTGGGGCAGAGTCCTGTGTTTACGGGAGGTCTGGCCATTGTCCACGCTGAATATTCAGTCTCAGGAGATCTGGACTAAAACATCCATGGGGAAGGTCAAACGCTGTCTGGGTTTGCTTTAAAATAACCCAGGGCAGGGGGAGCAGGTGAGGGTGCAACGCGAGCCTAGACCGCCATGAGCTGACCTCTGTCGAAGCAGGGGATGGATCCATGAGGGTTCTCAGACTATCCTCACTGCTTCTGGATATTTTTATGAGATTTCATAACAAACATTTAAAAACAAACAAAAATCCCTGGCCACTGTGAACCCCTAGCATCCTGGGGCACCATCCCGGTGGGCCTCGTGACACTGCCCGATTCCAGACCCTTCCATGCCTTGGAACATCACAGTGTGCCCTTTGGGAAGGCTTTGCTTAGTGTAACTGTGGTTATGGCTCCAGGGAGTCCCTAAATCTTGCAGCCTATATCCCCTTCCCAGCTCAGAGCCAGTGCCTAGGACTTAGTAGGTCCTCAGGACTAATGTAAATGAATTAATAAATGAATTGAGTGAAACAAGCCACGGATTAATTGTTTTACTGAAGGTTCCCCGGCTCCCATACCCTGGCTTGTGCTTAGTTTTATGGCACCATCAGTCTCCTCACTGGCTGGAAGCTTCTGGGGTAAGGAGAAGAAACTCATCTTCAGCTCTCCCACAGCACTGCAGAATAGTGATTGGCAAAAAGGCAGTTAGGAAGTATTTTGGAAACTATTGGGAAATGCCTAAGATGGAGATGTCTTGGTTAACAGTGGCAACGTAAGAGAATTCTGCTTAAGACGGCAAAGCCAAGACTAGCAGGAGAAAATCAGGTATTTGAAGGCATCATTACTGCTTGCAAAAAGAGCCATAAGGACTCCAAATCAGCAGACAATTTAAAGAGGACATTTAATGAGAGGCCTTGACTGGCAGGCACTGTCTGCAGACAAGGCCACGCATGGCCAGGCCTGCCATGTGCCCACTCGCTCTTCAGAACATTTTACTCCTCGACGAGGCCTGACACCCAGGCCTTTCATCTTCCCTCCACCTGAGTTTCCGTGCCAAGGACCCCAACGAGACACCCTTGAAAGCACTTCAGTATGGTCTGAAATATGCTGATAATTAGCCAAATGAAACCCAGAAGGAATTTCCTTAAACTCCCTCCTCTCTGTTGAATTTTATAAAGCTAATAAAAACATTTTTATCTGACAAAAAAGCCTTCCCCCAAAAAGCTTATCTTCTGCAGAAAATGAGATAAGCACTTTCTTTCTTTTTTTTTTTTTTTTTTTTGAGACGGAGTCTTGCTCTGTCACCCAGGCTGGAGTGCAGTGGCCGGATCTCAGCTCACTGCAAGCTCCTCCTCTCGGGTTCACGCCATTCTCCTGCCTCAGCCTCCCGAGTAGCTGGGACTACAGGCACCTGCCACTTCGCCTGGCCAGTTTTTTCTGTATTTTTTAGTAGAGACGGGGTTTCACCGTGTTAGCCAGGATGGTCTCGATCTCCTGACCTCGTGATCCGCCCGTCTCGGCCTCCCAAAGTGCTGGGATTACAGGCTTGAGCCACCGCACCCGGCCAGCACTTTCTTTCTAAAATCACGTTCCCAGCCCGAAAGGCTGGTGTCCCCACAAGCTGAAGCCACACAGTCCAACTCTTGCAAGACCACAGGGGCGGCTGGGGGACTGAGTCGCCGTGGGGGCGGCCGCCTTGCTGAGGTGGGCTTTCCTTCTCCATCGAGCTGCTGTCATAGGCAGACTTGGGGCTGGGGGTCGGTCGAAGTCATACCCCTCTCCCTCTCTCTCTTTTTTTTCTTTTTTTTGTTAACACAGAGTCTCATTCTGTCGCTCAAGCTGGAGTCCAGTGGTATGATCTTGGCTCACTGCAACCTCAGCCTCCTGGGTTTGAGCAATTCTCCCGCCTCAGTCTCCTGGGTAGCTAGGAATATAGGCACCCACCACCATGCCCAGCTAATTTTTTTGTGCTTTTGTAGAGATAGGGTTTCACCATGTTGGCCAGGCTGGTCTCGAACTCCTGACTTCAAGTGATCGGCCGCTTCAGCCTCCCAAAGAGCTGGGTTCATAGGAGTGAGCCATCGCGCCTGGCCCATACCCCTCATCTCTGAGAACTGCCATCCCCGCCAACCAGGAGTCTTCGTGGCCACGTCTGAGCTCTGTGGCCTCACTGAGCCCTCATGGCACACCCCTCAACAGAGCTGACTGTGCCTGGGACACCTGACCAGCTAGCCTGGGCAGATCCCCCTTCCCGAGGATTTGGCTTTGAAGCTGCCTTTGTGGGTGGTCTGAACTGAGGACACAGGAGACAAGAATGGATTGGTGGTCACGAGTGGCTGGAAGCATGACAAGAAAGACAGAAGAGAGGAGGAAGGGTCCCCGCCTCAGCCTCCCAAGTAGCAGGGACTACAGGCACGTGCCACCATGCCCAGCCAGAGGTAATTTTGAAGAAATATTTTTGAGTTGCTTTTTGTATTAAAGAGAAAAAATGTGATCGAGTCTTATATTTCCCTTTAGATGTTTTTCAAATATCGAGCTGGTGGTCTTTTAGAAACAGAATACCCACACCTCCTGCAATGCTCCCTAACGTGTGTGAGAGGGACAGGGTGAATGGGCACTGCCCAGACCAGAGGGTGGGCTGTGCAGCAGGGTGCCCAGGGCTATGGGAGGGAGACACCTCTAAGGTACAGGACATGGGAGCTTTCCACTCTGGTGACAGCTGGACAGCTGCCCTTTCAACTGCTGGTGCAGCCCAGCCTGCCACCCCCTGGCGCGGGCCACCGGGTTCAGCACTTGCCTCCACGCCTTCACTCGGCTGAGCCTAAGAAGAAAAGGAGCAAGCCTGGACCATTCCACCAGGTGCTTGGACAAAACAGCCTCCTTCACTCGACTCGTGATCCTTTCCCATTGCAAAAACTCACCTCGGTACCCAGCGGGACGTAGGCCCAGTAAGGAATTATCTTCTTCCTTCCTTCACATCCTGCCTGTGTCTATTTTACTCTAGCATTTTCTTTTAATCAAAAATGAAATGGAACAAACCAAGCAATGGCTGGGTGGCAGTGGGGGTGGCGGTGGGCACTGCCACTGTGTGCCTACCCCTGTCCCCGGGGCCAGTCCTTACCTTCCTTTGCAGATAAAGCCTTTTGGCTTTGGTGGCCGTAAAGGAAAACTCGTTTAAGATCAGGTTCTCCAGGGTGAGGAGACTGCTGTTCAGATGTTTGCAGAGCCACATTGCCTGAAGAAAGGAAAGAAGAAAAGAGCATTTTCATAAAAACAATAAATACACAAATAACTCCATTAAAATGCCCAGGTCCTTCCCTTTCCTACGGGAAAAGGTTGGCCATGGGAAAGCACAATTATTTCCAGCTGGAGGAAGGCCACCAAGGGAGACCCACCCAGAAAGCACCTGCCGGCCTAAGAGCCCTGCTCGTAGCATCTCTTCTTCTACCAGCATGCACTTAAATCAAGTGGGAAGACCTATAGGCGGGCTACGTTTTAGCTGCCCTTGACATGCTTTCCAAGCTCTGTGGACCATGAGTTTCATCTCAAGGAAGATTTAGAACAGGAACTTTGAGGACAGAACCTAAGGATGGGTAACAGCCCACACTCAGTATTCTTTTTTTTCTTAAAGATTGGGAGCTGGCATGTGCTGGTCAATGGGATGTTTAGTTCATTGATAATTACTCTATAGTCTGTAACAGAAGAGTAAATTTTAAGGAAGAATAATGAACTAAAACAATCTTGACACCAAAATTGTGCTGATGACCCTTCCAGCCTCGAGATGGTTCTGAAGGCCCTTCCAGGACCCAGGGCTGGTGTGAACCTTCATTCTTCCTATTTCTGTTGCTGAGACAGAACCTCAGTGACAGCATTGGGAAGAAGCCCTTTTTGACTGTACATCGTCTTATCAGAACTGTGTGTCTCCAAAGGGCACTCAGGACTAGGGACAGCAATTCACCAAAAGGCTTGCTGCTGAAACACCAGCTGCCGGGGCCTGACCTCGACAGGGAGGACAAACTCGATCACTTCAACCATGCCGGGATGTGCCGAAAGTGAGTCTCTGCCCTCTGAATCTGCTCTGCCCGGCAGATTCCTACCAGGGACCAGAGAAGAGCTAGGACAGGACGAATTTAAATGTCAAAGACAAAAGGAGAGCCTCCCACTGAGCAACCAGACTCTTCCAGAAAAGCGAGTTCAACGAGCTTGTCTGTCTAAATGCAGAATCCGTCATCCTCACTCCCAATGTCAGAATTACCTGGGGAGTGTGTTCTAACTACTAGTTTTTTGGGGCTCTGCTCCAGGAGATTCTGATGAGGTTGGTCTGCAGGGGACTCCAGGAACCTGCATTTTTCATAGCACCCTGGAAATGCCAACGATCAGCAGGTCTGGGAGTCCCTGGCTTCTAATTGTGAAACAGCAAAATGGTTGGACTCAGCTGGGTTAAATGCAGAAACGCATGGAACCCTACAGTCTGATATGGAGGAATCAAATAGAAAAACTATAGACCAACAGGATGAGCAGATGGACAGATGAGTAGAACAGCTATACTAACTTCAAAAGCAGAGCCCATGCAGGTTAGTTTAGGCAAGGATCAGTCATTTTAACTCCTTTTCAGAAGAAAGCAGGGTGCCAGTTAAACAGGGGAACAGCCTGCCCCATCCCGTCCATGACACATGCTCACGGCGATTATACAGTCTCGGAAGAAGGGTTCGCTGATGTTCACCGACCAGGTTTTTAAAAGGTAAAAAGGGTCACATCTTGGATGAATGAAACTTTAACACGTTTCTGGCACTTAAAAATGGACTTTAGGCCGGGTACAGTGGCTCATGCCTGTAATTCCAGCACTCTGGAAGGCCGAGGCAGGCGGATCACGAGGTCAAGAGATTGAGACCGTCCTGGCCAACATAGTGAAACACTGTCTCTACTGAAAATACAAACATTAGCTGGGTGTGGTGGCACACGCCTGTAGTCCCAGCTACTCAGGAGGCTAAGGCAGAAGAATCGCTGGAACCCAGGAGGAGAAGGTCATAGTGAGCTAAGATCGCACCACTGCACTCCAGCCTAGCGACAGAGCGAGACTCAGTCACAAAAAATAAAAATAAAAAAATAAAAAGTAAAAAGGGTTCCATCTCAGATAAATGAAATTTTAACGCATTTTTGGCACTTAAAAGTGGACCTTAGGCCAGGCGTAGTGGCTCACGTCTGTAATCCCAGCTCTTTGGGAGGCTGAGGTGGGCAGATCACCTGAGGTCAGTTCAATACCAGCCTGGACAACATGGTGAAGCCGCATCTCTACTAAAAATACATAAATTCGCTGGGTGTGGTGGTGCACGCCTGTAGTCCCAGCTAGTCGGGAGGTTGAGGCATGAGAATCGCTTGAACCTAGGAGGCAGAGGTTGCAGTGAGCCCAGATTGCACCACTGCACTCCAGCCTGTGTGACACAGTGAGACTTTGTCTGAAAAAACAAAAAAGGACCTTAAAGATTGAATGTCCTAGAGGCATTCACTGTCTAGAAAACGGCATTCACTGTCCAGAAACTGGTGGTATGTGAAAAAGGGTGGGTGAGGCGGGCCCAGGCATTGCTGTATCTTCAAAGATGCATTTTCTTTAAAATGGGGAGAGAACAAAGCACATATGGCAACATGTTAAATTTGCATAACATCTGGGGGTTGGGTACATGAATATCGATGATATAGTTTGCTGTCCTTTTCTGATTCTTTTAAATATTTCACAATTAAAATGTTCAGAGTGAATCTTAAGATTCCAAGTCAAAGTCTGTGAAATGTGTGTACTGTTGGACCCAGCACTTCTACTTCTGGAAATGCATCCTAAGGACATAACGAACGGTGAGCAAGGAGAGCGTGTACGCGGGCAAGAAAAATCCCACAAAGGTGTCTCCAAGCACGTTAAAGGAATGCTCATCTCTGGATCTCTGGATGGTCGGGGAATTCTATTTTTGGTCTTTTGTAGTTTCTAGGTTTTCTGCTACAAATACACACTACCTTTCGTAATACGAAGAAAATAAGAAGGAGGAGAAGGAAAAGAAGCAAAGCTCAGTTATGCTGCAAATTCATGGAGGTGCAGTCTCATTCCAGCTCTGGAGGATAAATGAGATATTACAGCATCACAACACTTAATATGATACACTTACTATCGTTGTTTTCCCCGAGGCAGGTGGACCTAATATTACAATCCTGGGCACTGTGGAATAAAAAGATGTGAATGTCACTACTCAACATGACAAGCAGCCTCCCATGTCTGCGGTACTCAGGGTGTACTTATTTCTTTCCTCCCCAGATTTCATTTTCTGCCAGTGACACGGCCATTTGTAACCCAGCAGCTCAGAGACACTCTTGCCACGGAACGCATTCTCTGTGTTTAGAGAGGTAAGTGATCACCGAGATGGTTTATTCTTCTACCTCCAAGGGGACATGGACACAGTAACTTGTTTACCAAACTCATAAATATCAAGAACAATTGGGATTTCAAATACCATAAAGCATTTTAAACAGGGACTTTGTCTCCAGTCGCTCTCTCCAATAAGGCTGTAATTTATGTAAATCGACCTTAGAAGCTTTTCTTTATGTTTATGCCTTTTTATTTAGCAAATTGTATTCCCCATGATTTTACAGAGGGAAGTAATGGGGAAAGCCCACTACTTCCCTCTGTATGGGGAAGTGTATGGGCCAGATTTCTAAAACTCGAGAAAGGAGAGTCTGCTTTCAAAGATGGACTTTTCTATGCAAATGGAAAACACTGGCAGCTTGTTTGATTTGAGTCCCGGCTGGTTTTGGTCCCACAGAATTCCCAAGGCTACTGACAAGACTGTGATATGAACCAAGGGCTCCTGAACCTGTGACCGAGAGTCTGGGCTCACCCGGCAGGTGAAGTTCTGGTGGCAGACCCAGGCCCTGGCCATTATAGAAGCTGAGAAGGCATTTTCAGCTTCTGGGGTGGGAGCCAGGGCAGGGATTCAGCAGCCCTTTCTCTGTTCTAGGCCTGTAACCTGGGGCAAGGCTTCCCAGGACCCTCCCCATGGGGAGAGAAGCCACTGCAGGTGGAAAAACTGCTTGCAGGACAAGTCTGGAAACAAGGTGGCTTTGAGAACACATGGTCAGGTGAGAGGATGAAGTGAGACAGAGCTAGAGTGGCTGCTGGCGACGGGAAAAGAGCTGACTGGCACGGGGAGAAGGGTGCTGGAAGGCATCACCCTGGGTTGAAATGAAGGGAACAGCAGTGGGGTCCGGACAGATGCATCCACACTGCCTGCCTGCCCAACACCATCTTGACTGGGCCAGCTGTCCCTCTCCTCGTGGGGAGCCGGTAACCTTGGCCTGGCCCCTGACCCAAGGCGACAGATGAACAGATGTCCACTGCAACTCGCATGAGCCTCTAACATCTGCAAGAGAGCCTGTTCTGGCTGGGCTTCCGGGAGGGAATCTCGTCTCAGCAGAGGAGAGAGGTGCATGGTCTTCTAGTTTGGGGGCAGACACAGAAAAGGAACTAGACAGTGTCCTTTTGGCCAGCAATGTAATGGTCAGCACATCTACACCCAGCTGGCTGCTTGGGTTTAAATAGATCTTTGCCCAAAATTATGGCACCTTCCATTTTTGGAGGAAGTCAAGGTAACTCACTGAATGATCCTCTCCTCTAACCTCAGAAGCTGTGGACCTTCTTATTCTCCCTATGGCTGTTCCTTCCACGTTCCTGCCTTGCCACCTGTCATTTCCCATCAGGAACGTCCTCCCTTCCCAGTGCCCAGCACCCCCAGCCTCCCACTCCCTCTCCCTCCCTGAGATCCTTGTTCTCACTCCCTGTGGAGGCCCATGATCAAGTGGCGGGCTGCCGCAGCCTTCCACACTGGTGAATGACAGCCTGCTACTGAGAAACAGGTGGAGCTGCTGTCCCCACAGAAAGAGAAGCTCCCAAGGGCAGAGACCCAGTCTTATCCTCCTGGATCACCCCTATGGCAGCCAGAACTATGAGGGGTCACATACAGCGACCTTCAGGGCCAACTCCTTGGCTGTCCCCATCTCGTCCTATGGTCACTGTTTGTCACCTGTGTCACCACCATTACTACTGCCTTACAGAGGGCCCCCTCTGCCAGTCAGCATGTTTGGGTACAAGTGCAGAAACTGGATGCAGCTCAAGAAGAAAAGGGGGTTGACTGCTCACACCTGTAACCCCAGCACTTTGGGAGGCCGAGATGGATGGATCACTTGAGGTCAGGAGTTCGAGACCAGCCTGGTCAACATGGTGAAACCCCATTTCTACTGAAAATACAAAAAATTAGACAGGTGTGGTGGCACATGCCTGTAATCCCAGCTACTCGGGAGGCTGACACAGGAGAATCACTTGAACCTGGAAGGTGGAGGTTGCAGTGAGCTGAGATTGCACCACTGCACTCCAGCCTGGGCAATACAGCAAGACTCCGTTTCAAAATATCTATATCTATATCTATCTCTCCATCCCAGCGTGGCTCACAGAGTCCTACACAGGCTGGGAAGCCAGGCCCTCAGGGCTACCCCACAGGAACAACACCCCAAGCAAGGCCACCCAATGGGCTGGGAAGACACCACACAGTGCAGCCCGTGCCCATGATGCTGCTGTCACATGTGGGCACTGTGCCGCCATCAACCATGCTGCCCTTCTACCCAGGAAGCAGGCCCTGCGGAGCTGCCAGGTAGTGCTCCGGGCCCTGCCTGTGACTCTGAGTCTGGACTCCCCCGGCAGGTGAAGCACTGGTAGCGGGCCCAGCCCTGACTGTCATGGAAGCTGGGAAGGTGTTTTTAGCTTCTGGGGTGGGAGCCAGGGTGGGCATTCAGCGGCCCTTTCTCTGTTCTAGGCCTAGGGCCTGGGGCAAGGCCTCCCAGGGCCCTCCCTGTGGGTGAGAGAAGCCATCATAGGAAACAGTGTGGGAAACACTGCTTGCAGGACAAGTGCGGAAACAAGGTGGCTTTGAGGACACATGGTCAGGTGAGAGGATGAGGCGAGATGGGAGCCAGGGTGCCATGGGAGGTTTGTGGGGAGGGGTGGCAGGGAGGGTGGTCAAGGGTGGAGGATCCTTGGGCCATGAGGCAGAGCTCTCACTTGGACCATGGGGAGAGCGCCTGCTTGGCCAAAGTCAGATGAGGGAGCAGTGGGGAATCTGGGTCCGCTCATGCACCATCGCCTGCTGCGTCTCCGGGGCTCTGACCACAGGCCCTGCTGAAGCTCCTCCAGACACAGACGAGACCCAACAGGGCTCAGGGCGTGCAGAGCCCGAGGAGTGGGGAAACGCAGCTCGGCAAGGGCCTTTGGGGAGCAAACCTGACTCCTGAGTCACGCATTTGTCTGAGAGTTCCCGGGCTGGGGGCTGCAGGGAAACCCTCCCCTTCCAGGTTCCTGTAAGTGGCGCCCAAATGGTACACATCTATGAACAGACTTTAAAAGGGGAACATCCACGGCCTTTCTCCCCACCTAATTTCTCCCACACATTTATGTGATTAATTTCAGTTTCTTAAAATCTAACACCTTGAAACTCCAGCCCTGCTCATGAGTAATTATTTATAAACAGTGTCATAAAAGGCTGCTTGACTGCCAAGAGTAATCAACTTCTTCCAACCACTTCAAAGGAAATCAAAAAACCTTTCCATCCACAGATCCTTTTGAGGTTTAACTAGGAGCATGATTTAAAATTCACAAGAAAACCCTTAGGTATTGGAGCTCTAATACACAGCTTTCTTGGACAAACGTTTGATAAAAAACGAAACATACCATTATATACACCATCGCCTGCTTTAATATTGCCCAGGGCTACTGTAAATGCTCACTTTGTACTAAATCTGCTTTTCTGGCGGCGAAGGGGCTGCCAGCCTATGTACCGAGGCTCTCTCTGCTCCCTCGTGTGCTTGCTCACTGGGATGAGCCCGGGGCCTTCTTTCCCTCTACACCAGTCACTGGGCATGTCACTGTGTGTGGCAGTTAACCCCGGGCCCAGGAAGAGGAAGGGCTGAGGTCCTAGCTACAGTTACCACAGGCCGCTGCATGGCTGGAAAGGGGCACAATGATCTGACATACCAGCGCAGGGGAATAAAACACACATTGGATGTCACGGGCCCCTCCAAGCCTCCCGCACTCTTCTAGGACACATGAGGATTGGGCTTAGCTGATTCGAGGCTTCTCCCACTCCTAGAAAAGTCACCAAGGCGGCCGGGCGCGGTGGCTCATGACTGTAATCCCAGCACTTTGGGAGGCCGAGGCGGGTGGATCATCTGAGGTCAGGAGTTTGAGACCAGCCTGGCCAACATGGTGAAACCCCGTCTCTACTAAAAATACAAAAGTTAGCTGGGCATGGTGGTGGGTGCCTGTAATCCCAGCTAGTCAGGAGGCTGAGTCAGAAGAATCGCTTGAACCTGGGAGGCGGAGGTTGCAGTGAGCCGAGATTGCGCCGTTGCATTCCAGTCTGGGCGACAGAGTGAGACTCCGTCTCCAAAACAAACAAACAAACAAAAAACAGAAAAAGAAAAGAAAAGTCACTAAGGCAGGGTAGTTTCCCCTGTCTTCCTTCCTCCTTCCCATTTTTGCTCCACAAGCGTGGGCAGAGAGAGAGAAACCCATGGGTGTCGCTCTCTTCTTTCCATTTCAGTGGTTGGGACTTGAGCCAAAGGACAAAATGTTCCAACATCTGTAAAAGCTGCCAGCTGAGGGCCTGCGGTGGAGTGCAGGGCTGTGGGAAACAAATGAACTCTCCAAAACAGTGGTTCCTGGGACCCAGTGACTCTACTCCCTGAGAGCATCTAGCCAAAAGCTGGACTCAGCTGTTCAGGAGGACAGACCCCCAGCTGGAGGCTGGCCCCCAGCTAGAGACGGCATGAGGCAGGTCTGGATCCAAGCCCCTGCTCGAGAACAACAGAGCAGGTGCAGTGCAAAGAAAGGAGCAAGGACTCCATGGAGGGAGCTTTGGGAAAGCCCCAGACCTTCGGATGAAGGGAAAGGGGCACTAAGGAGGGTGGGAGGAGGAGACAAAGGGAGGGAGGCGGCAGCGGAGGTGGCTGTCCAGCCAACATCAACTACACTCCATCCAAACCAGAAAGATGATGTTTAAACTTTAAAATCCTGATGAAGTGGACAGTTTGACATTGAAAATTAAAGCTGCACACAGAGGAGTAAGATCAAAACATAAAGAGATTATTGAATCTGCCTCAAATTTCTTGAAATTCAAGGCTCTTGAGCTTCTAGGCTGGGGAACGAGGTAAGCCTTGAAGTAGCGGTTTAAGAACACACAGGGCCGGGCATAGCGGCCCATGCCTGTAATCTCAGTGCTTTGGGAGGCCAAGGCAATAGGATCGCTTGAGCCTAGGAGCAGGGACCAGCCTGGGCAACATAGTGAAACCCTGTCTCTACAAAAAAAAATTTAAAAATTAGCCAGGTGCAATAGCATGTACCTGTAGTCCCAGCTACTCAGGAGGCTGAGGCAGGAGGATCACTTGAGCCCAGAGGTCAAGGCTATAGTGGGCTGTAATCACCCCACTGTACTCCAGCATGAGCAACAGAGTGAGACCCTGTTTCTAAAAAGAAAAGTAAGAGGGAGGAAAGAAAAAAAGAGAAGAACACAGGGCATGCCCCAAGCAGGATTTTCAAACTAACAGCAGAAAACGTCAGTGCAACCTAACTTATGAGAGTTCAAGTGGTTACATTATTATCAAGCACTTTTTTTTAGACAGAGTCTTACTACATTGCCCAAGTTGGAACGCAGTGGGTATTCAAGATGCAGTTGTGGCACTGTGGTCTCGAACTCCTGGCCTCAAGCGATCCTCCTGTCTCAGCCTCCCAAGTAGCTGGAGCTACAGGTGCACTACCACACCCAGCTTTCAAGCACTTTTTTTTTTTTTTTTTTAGATAGGGTCTTACTCTGTTGCCCAGGCTGGAGTGCAGTGGTGCGATTTCAGCTCACTGCAACCTCCACTCCCTGGGTTCAAACGATTCTCCTGCCTCAGCCTCCAGAGTAGCTGGGATTACAGGCATGTGCCACCATGCCCAGTTAATTTTTGTATTTTTTGTTTTTGTTTTTCAGATGGAGTCTCACTCTGTCACCTAGGCTGAGGTGCAGCGGTGCGATCTCGGCTCACTGCAAGCTCCACCTCCCGGGTTCACACCATTCTCTTGCCTCAGCCTCCCCAGTAGCTGGGACTACAGGCACCCACCACCATGCCTGGCTAATTTTTTTTATTTTTAGTAGAGATGGGATTTTACCATGTTAGCCAGGATGGTCTCGATCTCCTGACCTCATGATCTGCTCGCCTCGACCTCCCAAAGCACTGGGATTACAGGCATGAGCCACCGCACCCAGCCAATTTTTGTATTTTTAGTAGAGATGGGGTTTCGCCATGTTGGCCAGGCTGGTAAGCACAATTTTTAATTTAGAAAAATCTATCAAGCTTTTTACTACTGGAAACTCGACGTCGTATCCCTGGAAGCCGCTACCCATGGTGCATCAGGGATTTCCCATTCCTTCAGCCACCACTGACCAGACCAGAGTTTCACGGCTTCCATCTGGTTTTACCAAACATGTCCATTTCACAAATGAGGAAAGTAAGGCCAGAGACAGCCACGATCTCTCACGTCTCTATATTTTAAGATGAGTGAGCTGCAGGGTACCTGACAGCGGGGAGGGAGGTGGGGGGTGGTAGGACAGAGGATTGTGCTGCACCGCACTCTCCACTCGCTCTTGGTTGACTTTTAGTCCGACTTTGTTTTCGCTTTACTTTTACTTTAGCTTTTACTTGGCTCTTACTTCACTTTTACTTTGTGTTTCCTTCTGCTTTGCCTTCCCTTTGCTGTCCATCCTTTCTCTGGTGGCGGGGTGAGATAGCTGCGTGGGGGCAGAGTTGCTGTCCGCAGCCCTGGAATAACAGAGCTTAGCAACACCCAAGCTCCCAGCACCCACTCGGCCTCAGGGTGGGGGCGGGGGCAAATGCAGGAACTTCTTCCTCTGGCAGATGGAGTCAGTGGGGCCTGGGGGCGAGCCGAGGTCTGCAGCAGTAAGGGCCACGCAGGAGGGCAGGGTAGGCTTAACATCCACCCTAAGAGCAGGTGAATCTGGAGAGACAGAACCTCCCACCTGGGCCATGTAATCAACAGCCAACCAGAGAAAGACGGTCTCTGAGAGTCGCTGCAGGGCACAGTAAACTGCACCAGGAAGGTGGGGTTGGGGAGAAGGCAAATCGGACATGGGGAACAGGGTCCCGAGGCCACCCCAGCACCACACCACCCACGCCTGGGCACACAGGACTCTCAGTCAACATCCGCTGAACAAGGGAACGTCCAGTGAATCAGCCATTTGCACCTAACCAGAGGCTCAGAAAAGGGACTCTTTCTTGGCCCTTTGTGGGGTCTCTCTTTGAACCTGCCTGCCTAGGTCCATGCAATGGCATCGGGAGCCAAGACTCCCTTCCTCTGCTGCTCCGCAGCCAGACCTGGATGCACCAGGAACTGCGTGCAGGGCACGAGGAAAAGGCTTGGAACCTCCTCTCTCACCTTTTTTTTTTCTTTTAACTACCTAGTGTCATTTCTCACCTTGGGCCTTCTGAACCTCCACACAGGGCATCTCTGGCCTCTGTCCTTAGCTGCACCAAGTGCTAATTTCACTGGTGCGCTGGTAGCTCCTTCAAAGCAGCTAATTCTCCAATGAAAGAAACATAAAAGCTCCAAGACATCAGTCCTACCCAACATCCCACACAGGACAGGACTGACCCTCCACTTGGCAAAGGGACCATGGAATAGAGTGAGGGGCCTTCCTTGTGTGAGCGCCTCCCTCCTCCTCGCTCCTGTGCTCTGGGTCTGCTGACCTGCACCGGCCAACTGCAAAGGTTTGGGGAGCTCAGAAACTCATTAACAGGCTCTGATAATGAGACCGTCGGAAAAGCCCAAGAGCTTGCCTGTCTAGGTAGACCAGAGACCAAACTTACACCTGACAAGTGGAGTGATCAGAGAGCTGAAACCCAACAGGCGACATCAGCTAGGGCAGGCGAAAGCATTAATAATTGATTCCATGGGTCATTCTGGGGTTTTCATTTTAGTAACTTGGCAAGAGAATTTTTATAAGTTGTGCTCCAAAAGAAATTAAGGCATTTTTTCAATGAACCACCACCTCAAGTTGTCGAAACCCCTCCCTTCTGACCCCTCTTCAGACACAGGTAGGACAGAATGGTGCTCAGCTCTTCTCGGGGTGGGGCAGGATCCCTGGAGAGGATGAGGAGAAGGAGGAGGAGACAGAGGAGTCAGGGAAGAAGGGGAAGGAGGAGGTGAGGGGAAGACGGAGAGGGGAAGAGCCCCAGCCAGTACTCACCATTGTCGTTGTCTTTATGCAAGTGCTGGATCATGAAGGGGATGGGGTCCTCAGGCTGATGGATCAGGAGTTGCTCCAGCATGTTCTGTGGGTGCAGGGCAGACACCCAGGTGGTTAATACCTGCAGGGGCACCTGGTCACCACACATACCAGCTACAGGGCCTGCTCTCTCCACTGCACCCCACCAAACGTGACTTCAACCTGGGACCCAGCCTCTGCCCCAGCTGGCATCTGCTTGGGTCCCCATGAGCAGAGGCATGAGGGGGGCCACGTGGTGCTGCTGCAGAGGCACCTGGGGGAGGCAGAAGTGGGGAGCCCTGCCCCTGATTCAGAGCAGGCAGTCCAGGGCTCTCTCCCCTGGGGTTCTTTGGGCTTCCCAGATGAGCCTTCTCCAAGTTCTCAAGCATCACCATTCCCCTCAGAGCCTTAGCGGATGCTGTTCCCCTAGCTAGGAAGCTTATTCCTCATCCTCATCCTGGCTAACTTCTGCTCAGTCTCAGATCTCAATGGGAACATACCTTCTTGAGTATGTGCACTAGGCAAACACGTCAGATGCTCCTACACCTGCCTACAGGCATTGCCCTGTTCCATGCCTCACCCTATTCCTACTCACCAGGCCACCATCCTCCCGGCAGGCCATAGGTTCTTTGGGCCTCCTTGTCTGCCTAGAGCCCTTGGCACCCCAGTGCCTGGTAGTCATAGCAGATGGCCGGCGCAGATGTTTGCTGGGGAACATGACCATCACCACTCCATGTGTCCCTCCAGAATGGAACAGAATATTACCGGCCAGATTTCTAAATAGTCCTGGGATGTTCTGGCCATTTCATCCAATCAGGCAAGCATATCAAGGGAAAGCAGATTCTGGGGTTGCAGAAGCCTAGGCACAGAAACGAGGAAGAGCTCACAGCAGCTGTGCTACCGCAATAAGGGGCATCCTTCAGCCCCAGGGACAAGGAGGGAAGGGCTGTAGCCCTCTTGGAGTGAAGGTGAGTGTGGGGCAGGAAAAAGAGCACCGAGCCGTGAGAAGTCTTGGTTCCAGCCCCACTGTATCTCACCAGCAAGTCCCTTCACTTCTCTGGGCCTCAGCTTCTCCGCCTGTCCAGTAGCGCAGCTGGAGTGAACTCACGTTTGTGTATCACTGGTGTGATGGAATTAGATGATTTTTCATGGTTCACACATAAATATTTTACATTTCATGTTTAAATCATCGTATATTGAACGTATTGGAAAAATAAGTACATCAAATCAATAATTTCAAGGATATCACTTAGGATGAGGCAAAAGCGGCTATTTAATTTTTTTAAAGGTGAGTTGATTAAAACCAGTGATGAGTTTAAATGGAGGTGCAGTAGTGGTTATGCAGATCTGTCCACGTGATATAACTGCACAGAACTGTATGCACAACAAAAACATCAATGCAGGGAAAAATGGAGGAAATCCAAATAAGGCCTACAGCTCAGGTAACCCTCTTGTACCAATGCCAGTTTCCTGGTTTCGACGATGTGCTACAGTTATGTTAGATATTATCACTGGGGCAATGGGGGAGGGGAGACCAGAAATCCATGCTATTTTTTAACTTCCTGTGAATCTAAAATTATTTTAAAGTCAAAAGTATAAAAAAATGGAAATGGTCAAAACCATGGGGGGAATACACAGATGACTAAGGACTGGAAATACTGGACTGAAAGCTTTCTTGTTGGGAGGCAGAGGCAGAAGGACTGTTTGAGCCCAGGAGTTCAAGACCAGTCCGGGCAACATAGCAAGACCTCGTCTCTATTAAAATTAAAAAAAAAAAAGATTAGCCAGGTATGGTGGCCTGCACCTGTAGTTTCAGCTACTCTGGAGGGGCTGAGGCAGAAGGATTGCTTAAGCCTAGGAGTTCAAGGCTGCCGTAAGCCATGACTGCATCATTGCACTCCAGCCTGGGCAACAGTGCAAGACCCTGTTTCAAAATCAGGAAAAGCTTTCCTGGGCAAGTCCTCCAACAATCATTGTGGAAAACACACTCTAGAGCAGACAGCAGGGCTCCAGATGCTCCCCCATCCTGCCCTGACCTGCTGACTTCTAACCCAGCTAGCTATTTTATTTGTGATTGGCCACTCAAGCAGTTTTAGGAATCTCTTGCTCTCCCTCTATCAGTTAACACTTTCCAAGGGGAATGTGTTTGATGGAGGTACAGACACGGGTTTCTTTGTCTGGGCTCAGCTATCTAGTGTGCAGGGCAGAGTCTCAAATGACCACAGACACCACTATGCCCTCCATGGCATGCCCCTGGTGAGCAGACAAATGTTCTGGAAACTGAGCTCCAGCTTCCCTTTGCCTCCCAGAACCTTTGAGTGGCTGAGAGTTCATCCTGTCCAGCTCCTGAAAGCCTTGACCTCCACCAAGTGCAGAAGGGAAAACTGGGGCCCTGGCGGGGGCGGGGCCCCGCCCAAAGTCACACGGTGACCTAGGGGCCCAGTCAGGCCTGGAGCCAGGATGAGAGCTTCGGAGCTGCAGGGGACGTCCGGCCCTGAGGGGGAGGGACCAGGGTGGGAGACGCTGCTGTCCCCGAGGCAGCCCTCTCCAAGGATGGAGATGCCAGCTTGAACTCGGACAATGCCCACCTCAAAAACCTGGGCCGAGAGGCTCCCCACAGATTCGACAGATGGGAACTGTCAGAGCCAGGAGAGCCCCTAGGAGACCACCTCTTCCAAGCTGGCATTTCACAGGTAGGGAAACCGAGACAAGGAAAGGACTGGTTCCAGATCTTAAGGCCCGCTGGCGGCCCAGCCAGGACCAAATCTCGGCTCAAGTGGCCCCCTTCCTCCCCCTGGGTCCGCCTGAGGCAAACCCTGGCAGGGCCAGGGGCGTCCCCAGTTCGAGGGCCCCCTCGGGGTCACGGCGACACACGAATCGGACACCTCGAGTTGGGCTGCTTCGTGGGCGCACGACTCGGCCCCAGCTACGGGTCCCGGCCGCGCACCCGACGTCGCAGTGGAGGCTCCCGAGCCGCCGCCAGCGTCGCGACAGTCAGGGGTGTCCGGTCACCTGCATCAACTCGAAGATGTGGTTCTCCTCCCCATACTGGGGCATCTCGGGGGGGATACGGTGCGGGGCGGTGGCCAAGTCCATGCAGCCGTCGCGGCGCGCCGCTCCCTAGTAACCGCGTCGCCAGGGCCGCCGCGCCGTCTGCGTCATCAGCACGCGCCGCAGCCCCGCCCTGCAGGCTCCGCGCCGGGCCCAGATACCCGAGCCTCGGTCGCGCGGGTCGCACCCGCCCCGAACTCTTCGGCTGACGCGCTCTGCGGCTCGGGCAAGTTCTTTCCCCAACCCCGACCTCGCTTTCCCCATTTGCGCATCTTAGCGGGGGACACCCTCGGGTGGCTTCCAGCTGGGCCTCCTCGTATCTGAGACCCTCGACGAAACCCAGAAGGGGGCAGGTCGGCCCTCCGAGGCGGACCCTGCTTCTGGTTCTTTCAGTGCTCCCTGGCCCCGCTCCCTGTGCCTCAGTTTCCCCATCTTTAAAATAGAGATGCGGGAATAAATGTGGGGGAGGGTGTTTGAAGAGGGAGGGGCGTCTATGGGATGGGCCGGAGGTTCGAGGATCGGGTGGAAACCTCAGCCCAACTCCTAGCGTCGAGCCCGGGTAGACCCCACCTCCGGCTCCCCGGCTCTGGCCCAGCCGCCACGTGACCCGATTGCTATGGCACCGGCGGTAACAATCAGGCCCACGGCCCCGCCCCTTCTCGCCCGACCTCCCCACCCACCCTCGCCTCCGAAGACCTGGGACGGGCCTCCCCAACCCTCCGGGGCACCGACACTCACGGAGTGACTTCAGCTTCTGGGTGCTCCGTGGAGCGAAGAGCGCTCTAAGACAAGCAAGGGTAAACAGCGATGACCGTGGGTGGGCCCACTCAGACCCCATCCCGGCCTCTGGGTCAGAAACTGGAAGCTGGGGTGGAGGATGGAAAGATGGAGGGGTCCAGAGGATGGAGGGGCCTGCATAGCTGTCTGGGTGGGTGGCGAGGGGAAGGTTCGCGCTGGAGACGGAGCTTTTCGAGTCGTGTGAATTCCCAATAGTACGGGGCAGCTTGATGTTAGTCGCAACACTGAATAGGGAGCTCTAGCTCTTGTCTGTTGCCATTAACAGTAGGAACTGTAAGAGTTTGTTGAACTCTTAACTTTGTGCTCTCGGCGAAACTCTGTTGTCTCCGTACCTTATGGAGAGGGAAAATGGCACAGTCAGTGCAGACAGCCCCAGATTCCAGTCTTGGCTCCACTTCTTACTGTGTGAGCTTGGCAAACTCTTTAGTTGCTCCGTGCCTCACTTTCCTCGCCTGTGAAGCAGGAACTGCTGAAGGATTTCAGGAGCTAATGTATTGGAGAGTAACTGGCATGCAGTAAGCACACAATATATGGGGCTACTGTTAGTAGTAGTATCTCATTTAATCGTTCCAACAACCCTGTGAAATGGGCACCTTCATTCCCATTTTACAGATGAGAAATTGGAGGATTAGAACAATGAGGAGTGGTTGGCTGGGTAACTTTGGGCGAGTCACTTCCCCTTTCTGGGCTTCTTTCCTCCTCAGTTGTTGATCATACAGCCTTAGAACCAGAAGGCCTCTTGAACAAGAGGCTAATCCAAACTCCCTCATTTGACAGATGGATAAAGTGAGGCCCAGAAAAGGGAGAAATCTTGGCTAGGGCCACCGATTAAATCGGGCAGAGCCAGGGCATGAACTCCACATCCAGGCTCCAGCTAAAGCCCTTTTCTACCAGCCACCTGCCCAGAGACGTGCCCTCCCAATGTAAAAGCCAGCACTGTTGCCTCCTCACCTCCAAACCGCTTCCTCAAAGTGTGCACACCTTGGTAGGCTTGTCAAACCCAACTGTAAAGATAGCTGGGGAAGAAAAGGAAGCTGCCTCCCCCTGAACAAAGTACACAACAGCCATGCCTGCCATTTGCACCGGAGAGGTTTGGTTTGCTTCCTGGACATTTCTGAAATGACTTGCCTTTCTCCTCATTTATTTTAAGCCCTAGGCGCTTTTCCTACCATGATTTAATCTTCTTTACCAGCCTGGAAAAATACAAATCAATTAAAGCCTAAAACCTATGGGTAATCATTTTTTCCCTCCCTGCTCCCCCAGATCGAGAAGTGCCCATATACCCTGTGCCTTTCATCCACACTAATTTGGCTGCAGTGGCTCTCGTTCAAGGGACGATCACTTCAGATAGCTTATTACAGCTCCTCTCGTGACATTCCTGGCATGCATGTCACAAGTTGCTAGGATCAAGAACGGAGTCAGTTTTGCTCTCAGCGGCTCTTGGGGCCACCAGCCAAGGTAGTGCTGTATCCCTGGAGAACTTGACAACCCCAGGAAGCTCCAAGAGGGTGACAGGGAGCTGGGCACACAAAGGGCAGCCCCCTGAATGTTTAGTCCTCCTTGCTTTGGGTCAAGGAAAAGGGAAAGTCTAGTGGTCATGGCAGTGAGGCCTAGGGCTAGGGCTCTAGTCAGTGGCTGAACCCTAGAGACGTCAGGCAGCTCTTCAGGCCCTTCGCATTCCCTATCCTCACCTCCACAGTCAGTCTGATGTCCGGTGTGTTTGTCTCTAAGTACTACCAAGGAGAAGGGGAGGAGGAAGGAGGAAGGGAGGAAGAAGGGAGGGATCCAAGTTAAGAGCCCAGACTTTATAAAGCCAGGCAGAGCTGAGCAGGAAGTCCTGACTCGCCCATTCCTTATCTGGCCTCAGTTTCCTAATCTATCCTGTGAGGATAACCATGGTACCTGGCTCTAAGACCATGGTGAGGACTTGAGCTAACATGTCCTAGAGCCGCATCCCGTGACCCGCGCTGTTCTTAGGAGGACTGGAGTGAGCCACCCTTCTTCAGGCCAGGATCTCCTTGAGGGCTGGAGCACAGCCCCAGCTGTCCTGGCACCGTACCCACCCTCCTCCTGCAAATGCCCCTCCAGCAGACAGTGGCCCTTCGTTCTCCAGGTTCCCACCTGCTTCCCTGCTTTATTTCCTCCCTATCTAAAATGCTGTTCATTTCAATCTTCCGCATGGTCTGCCTTCCCCTGTGACAGACGAGCTCCTCCAGGGCGGGGAGTCTTGTTGGACACCCCAGCACCTGAATAGTGCCTGGCACACAGTAGGAACGCACAAGTGAATGAATGCATGGAGTGCTTTTCACCCCCTTGGCTTAGAAGCTTCACCTGACACTGGGGTCCCTCAGCCTGACCCTGTCCACTGTCCTCTTCTGCATAGTCCCACGTCCCCACACACCAACCTCCAGCCCAGGGTCCCACCCCCACTGCACACCTGTCTCACCTCTCCACAGCCTCCTTCTTCTCAAGTCCGGGTTCAAACATCCCTTCCTCCGGGAGGTCAAGCCCTTAGCAGTTCCTGCTTCTTTTGAGGTACACACCATGCGTGTGATGGTGTCCCCTGCCATTGCACACACACACGCTTCAGCCACAGTCGCGTTGATGATTCTGATGATAGCACCACCACATACCGGGCCCCATGGTCCACGCCGTACACCTCTGGTCTCGTGTCAGCTCACCCCAGGCTGGGAGGCTGCTGCACACTGAGGCTTAGGGAAGATGGGCAGCTTGCCCAAGGTCAGCAAGAAGGGGTGGAACCAGGATTTGAATCCAGGCCTCTGTGATTCCAGGGCTCCAGCTCCTCTCATGACATTCCTGGTGTGCATGTCACAAGTTGCTAGGATCAAGAACAGAGTCAGTTCCTCTCAACCTCTACCAACCACAGCTCTCACCATGATGGGGGAAAAGCCAGGCCAAAAGGGCACACGCCCCTTTTCCCTGGAGCTCCACCTATGTGCTCTCTCTAACTTTCCTGGAGCTTCACCTTTTGAGTCATTTGTAAGCCCTGGGCCAAGATTAGGGCAAGGCAAGTGATGCACTCTCAGCACAAAACTTAAGGGAATGCCAACAGTTCAATCACTGAGGTGGACATTTTTCACGTTTTAATGCAATATTTTTAAAAAATCAAAAATAATGCCTAAAATCCATTTAGAGTAACATGTCAAAAATTTTAAGTAAAGGTATACTCAGTATTACTGATTTCTCCTTTTGCCTCAGGTTTCAATATGGCAAGGTGCAGCCATCTTTTCTTTACAAATTCTGACGCTGCCAGCTCATGCTCCTAATCCCAGCACATTGGGAGGCTGAGGCGGGAGGATCGCTGGAGCCCGGGAGTTCGAGACCAGCCTGAGCAACATAGGGAGACCCCATCTCTACCAAAAAAAAAAAAAAGGAAACAAGTAGTCAGGCATGGTGGCACGTACCTGAGGTCCCAGCTACTCAAGAGGCTGAGGCAGAAAGACCACTGGAGCCCAGGAGGTCAAGGTTGCAGTGAGTCATGATCACACCACCACACTCTAGCCTGTGTGAAAGAGCAAGACCCTTTCTTTAAAAAACGTTTTTGGGGCTGGGTACAGTGGCTCATGCCTGTCATCCCAGCACTTTCGGAGGCTGAGAAAGGTGGTTCACTTGAGGCCAGGAGTTCAAGACCAGCCTAGCTGACATGGTGAAATTCCATCTCTACTAAAAATACAAAAAATAGCCAGGTGTAGTGGCACACACCTGTAATCCCAGCTACTCAAGATGCTTTTTTTTTTTTTTCTTTTGGAGACAGGGTCTCACTGTGTCACCCAGGTTGGAGTGCAATACTGCGATCATGGCTCACTGCAGCCTTGACCTCCTGGGTTCAAGCGATCCTCCTGCCTCAGCCTCCCAAAGTGCTGGGATTACAGGTGTGAGCCACTCTGCCTGGCCTATTTTTATCCTGATTGCTGAGTTTTTTGGCACCTCCTTAAGTTTTGCACGGAGGCAAGTGCCTTCCTCATCTCGCCCTAGTTGGGCCTGGGTGAGCCGGACACCATGGGAGGCGCAACAGGAAACCACTGTGCGTGAGTCAGCGTGTCTGCTCCAGCCAAGGATGTGGCAGGTGTCAGTAAACCATGGCAGGCGTCATAAACCCCCACCTCATTCCCCACCCTCAGCTCTCCTTTCCATAGGAGGTTGAGCTGAAAAGAGGCCCCTGCCCTGCCTGCCCTGGCCCTGGCCCCAGCCCACCCCCAGGGGAGCTGCAACTGCCCCTGCGTCTGTTGATAGTCACAGCCCTGTGGCTCTGCTGCAGAAGCATACTCTTGTCTTTCCAGGAGACCCACTCAGTGGCTCTGAAGGTGGCTCCTCTAAGGCAGCCTTGCTGGCTTTTGGCTCCAGGGATAGACGCTCCGTGGCTGGGCTCCATCTTGCTAAAAGGCCTCTTCCCCAGCCTCCTCCAAGTTCCCTGATTTACCACACCCATCATCTGGCAGAGGCCATCTCCTGGTCTGTTCCTGTGTCTCCTTTCATTCCTCTGATGTCGTCTCCTCTTGCATCAACTGGGGATACTCCCCCTACCCCGCCTCTGTGTTGGTTTTTTTGGTTGTTTTTTGTTGTTGTTGTTGTTGTTTGTTCGTTTGTTTTTTGAGACAGGGTCTCCCTGTGTCCCCCAGGCTGGAGTGCAGTACTGTGATCATGGCTCACTGCAGCCTTGACCTCCTGGGTTCAAGCTGGACCCCCAGCTCCAGCCCTGCTCTGGACACAGCAGAAAGAAATATTTCCCAGCCTCATCTTGTTCTCATTCCTATCCACCTGGGACCTGCTTGGAAGCTTGGAATGTGCCTTCCCTGCCCCAGTCCATGCTAAATGTTCTGGCCCCTTCCATCTCCAACATCTCCCTTGGACTAGACCTGACCTCAGCACAGCCTTCTCTGACCCCTGCTCATGTGGTGACACGTTCGAGCCCGGACTTTGTTCTGGAGGCAGTGGAGGGCAGCTGAGTGTGGCAGCACTGACGATGCTGGTTAGACCTAAGGAAGCCTAGGACCCAGGGTGTCTGGGGCACAAATTTGCTGTGACACCCTAGGCAAAGCCTTTCCCTCTGAGCCTCACTTTCCCTGTAGCAGCTCAAGGGAGTTGGTTTTCTGAGTCCCTTCCCGCTCTAATGTGATAGAAATCTGTGGTCTGGAGCATTTTGCATGCACTCAGCAAAATTGTGATGTTGTGGAGCACACACCCACAGACTCTTCTGCCCACAGGAGGACTGTAGATGCTCTGTGGACCACCCAAACCACAGCAGGGACAGTCTGTGAGGTGCCAAGAGAGAGCCCTCCCCACAGCCTCCATGTTACTGATCACGGCATTCCAGCAATTAACAGGGTCAGAGAGCAGTCCACTAGCCACCAGCCCTGCCCTGAGAATGCGCAAACCTGAGACCAAGGCTCCTGCCCCCAGCCCAGGGCAGGCAGACTCACATCTTCTCAAACTAGACAGTGTAGTATTGATTCTTCTCCCCGCTTAATTCATGGGAAGGAATTCCTAGACTTTCCCACCGATTGTAGAGTGGCAGATGCTTTAAAATAATTTGATCCAAACTGATAATCTCCTGGTTTTATATCCTGTGGTATATCCCTTGATCCCAGGTTTTGCTAACACCGCAATGAGGGATTGGAGGCTGTGTGTGTACACATGTGCGTGTGTGTATGCATGTGCTTGTGTGTGTGTAGGCATGTGCTTGTGTGTGCGCGCATGTATGTGTGTGCGTGTGTGTGCGCGTGTGCGTGCGTGTGTGTAGATACCCACATCTGGAGAAACAACCAGAGAAACTCTGTCCACAGCTGATGGAAGAAGTCACATTTCATGGCAAAGAATGTGTTCATGGAGGGTAAATTTCAAGGTCAGGCTCAGCTCTGTCATGGACAGCCTGGGGGGTCTGGACAAGTGTGCAGCCTCCCAGGGCCACGCTTTCTTCTGTGGGGAGGCGCTCACAGGTGCTCCAGTGAGAGGGGCCATGGGTATCCCTCTCACCTGACAGTCCTTCCCTCCAGAGCTGGATCCGAGCACTGGGTCCCAGGACCTCATCACTATCCTCTTTCTCCCCATAGATTCCTCTTCTCCTGTAAATGACCACAGAGGAAGACAATGAATGAGGTGAAAGAATCGCTTCGCGGCATCGAGCAGAAGTACAAGCTCTTCCAGCAGCAGCAGCTCACCTTCACCGCCGCTCTGGAGCACTGCAGGGAGAACGCCCATGACAAGATCCGGCCCATCTCCAGCATCGGACAGGTGGCGCTCCCGACCCCTACCCTGGCCGAGGGGCAACAAGCCCAGCCCCCTCTCAAGAAAGATGAAACCACTGGGGCCCAGAGAGGGGAAGCACATTTGTGCCAGAATCAGGACCCAGACCCAGAACCTAAATGGTGGAATGAGTCCTTCATTTGTTTCTCCACCAAATGTGTAAGTGAATAACACAGCAGTTAAAGAGGCGGGCTTAAGACTCAGCCAGCTGGGGCTTACGTCCTAGCTCTACCATGTGCCACTGCTGTGACCTCAGGCCAGTGACTTCACCTTTCTGTGCCTCAGTGTCCTCATCTGTGACGCAGGTTCGGTGGTCACCCATAGAAAACTGGGGATTTACTGGTGACCAGAGGGATCCTGTCCCTCCCATCAGATTTCACTGGGGGTTGAGGAACGGTGGGATGCCAAGCACACTGCCAGGTGCTTTCACAGATGTTTTTATTTAACCTGCATCTCCTCCAGGGTTAGCTGCTGTCCAGGTTTGCTCTGCAGGACTTGGAGGCCTCAAGACCAAATGAGCCTTCCAGGAAGTTAGGGGCTGGAGCTGCAGTGCAGTTAGGAACACACACAGGCCGGCCCTTCGCAGCTTGGAGGGAGTCAGCTGTGGAAGGGTAACTGCCCCAAGATGGGTGGGAACAGGCACAGGGCTCAGAACTGCAGAGGAGAGATAGGCTCGGGAGGAACAAGCGACCCTCGCTGGCAGCATCCTTTAAAAACTTTTTTTCTGGCCAGGCGTGGTGGCTTAATGCCTGTAATCCCAGCACTTTGAGAGGCCGAGGCAGGTGGATCACGAGGTCAGGAGTTTGAGACCAGCCTGACCGACATGGTGAAACCCCGTCTCTACTAAAAATACAAAAATTAGCCGGGCGTGGTGGCGGGCGCCTGTAATCCCAGCTACTCAGGAGGCTGAGGCAGGAGAATTGCTTGAATCTGGGAGGCAGAGGTTGCAGTGAGCTGAGATTGCGCCATTGCACTCCAGCCTGGGCCACAGAGCAAGACTGCGTCTCAAAAAACAAAACAAAACAAAAACAAAAAAAATGAAAAACTTTTTTTCTAATTTTGGTAAAATGTTTCCTCAATTTTTTAACTCAAAAAAATGTTAAATGTAGAGGCCAGATGCAGTGGCTCATGCTGGTAATCCCAGCACTTTGGGAGGCCAAGGTGGGTGGATCACCTGAGGCCAGGAGTTTGAGACCATCCTGGCCAACATGGTGAAACCCCATCTTTACTAAAAATCCAAAAATTAGCCAGGTGTGGTGGCACACACCTGTAGTCCCAGCGACTTGGGAGGCTGAGGCATGAGAATCCCATGAACCCTGGAGGCAAAGGCTGCAGTGAGCTGAGATCACACCACTGCACTCCAGCCTGGGCGACACAGCAAGACCCTCTCTCTCTCTCTCAAAAAAAACCAGTTAAATGTACAGAAAAGCAGCACCCATATAACCCTCACCCAGATTCAGCGACTTGTGACATTTCGCCAGTTTAGCCATATTTGCCCATGCATGCAGCCCCTGAGCTACTGGAAAATAAACTTTCTCTTCTGTAAACCTGGACTTCGGGGGAAGAAAGGAAAGAAACTGCCTACATCCTTTTTCGTCCATCCTCCAGAAGCTTCGAAAGTCAACAAGTGTCCCTTCCCAGAATCTCTATCAATGCATAAGGGAGTGGCCTTCTTGCCTTAGGTTCAGCTGAAGGCTCTTGGTAAATAGTGGCCTTGTGTTCTGAGAGTTGCCTCTTACCCCTCCCCTGGCCTCCCTGAACCAAAAGTGTCCGAAGGTTCCCTGCACATCGTGCCCCGCCCCCCGGTCCCCCCACCAGTGCTCTGCTGTAGTTACACCTTGGGGCAGGTTCCTCCTCCTTGACCCCCACAGGTGCCCTTATGGGTATGTGTGTCAAAACCCTCTCGCCCTTACAAAGCTGCTGTGTGCCTGGCAATCCTTGAGAAGGAAGCACTTCAGATTGTTTGGGGAAACATCCCTTAGCAACAAAAAGGCAAACGGTTACAGCAAGAAAACCCTGATTTAGATGTAGACCTTTGTGGGTGCTGGAGGAGGTGATACCTGCATCTGTCATCAGATTGTGGAGAGTGGAACCATCTGACCGTGAAATGGGTCTGTTAACCTGGGCTGGACCACAGCCAATTCCTCCCTAGCACAAGATCAGACCTCCCGCTCTGGCTCAACCTCGGATGCAGTCACTTGGTAACCCAATAAACTCCCCTTACTCGCCTGCCCCTCCTTCCTCCAGCTTGTGAACATAGTACAGCTGAAGCCCAAAGGATTCCAGTCCCTGCTGTTTCCTCCTCAGTATGGGTGGCCCACGCTGGCATTTCTCACAATGAACTCTCTAAGTGGGATGACAGGCACTGTGGCATTAAGTCAGCGGGCAGCCCCCTTTTGCTTTAGGTAGTGGTTGGTTCAGGTGGCATGGGGACAGGTGAGGGGTAGGGCACGGAGCCACTGAGCTGGGGACAACATCCAACTAAGCCACTGGTGCCCTGGGCAGGTTATTTCACCTCTCCAGACCTCCAGTGCTCATGTCATGGTACTCATCTGTAAGATGAGAATTTAAAAAGGTACCTACTCAGTGTGTAGGGTTTAGATGAAGACAAGTGAGAGCAGGCCTGTAAAGCATTTTGCATGGTGCTGGAACACTTGATTTTATATCCGTCTATCTATCTACCCATCCATCCATCCATTTAATTAATTGTTTTTTTTTTTTTTTGAGATGGCGTCTTGCTGTGTTACCCAGGCTGCAGTGCAGTGGTGTGATCTCGGCTCACTGCAGCCTCCGCCTCCCGGGTTCAAGTGGTTTTCCTGCCTTAGCCTCCTGAGTAGCTGGGACTACAGGCATGTGCCACCACGCCTGGCTAATTTTTTTTTTCCTAGTAGAGATGGGGTTTTACCATGTTGACCAGGCTGGTCTCAAACTCCTGACCTCAAGTGATCCCTGCCCACCTCAGCCTCCCAAAGTGCTGGGATTACATGTGTGAGCCACTGTGCCCAGCCAATCCATTAATTTCATATCATCTATCTATGTATCCATCCATCCATCCATCCATCCATAGAGAGAGATACTACTATATAGAGTGGTCTGTACCTTAAAATGCTTACGCGTTACTTGCATCTCCCCCATGAATCATGGAGGGTGGGAGGGAGTAGGGTGGGTGCTCCTGGACATCTGCACCATAAGCCAGCCAGGACCTGGGTTGGCATGTCCCCAGCTTATGTGGCGGTGGCCTTTGCAGGTGCAGAGCTACATGGAACACTACTGCAACAACTCCACAGACCGGCGGATTCTGCTCATGTTCCTGGACATCTGTTCAGAGCTGAGTAAGCTCTGCCAGCACTTTGAGGCCGTGCACTCTGGCTCCCCAGTCACCAACAACCTCCTCGAGAAATGCAAAACCCTCGTTAGCCAAAGCAATGACTTAAGCAGCCTCAGAGCAAAGTAAGTCCCTCTGGTGCTGCTTTTGAGGCCCCGTGTGTGCCTGTGGGGAGGCCTCTGTCCTGCTGCTTTCCTGTTGCCTGGATCATGCGGCTCCTGTTAGACCACCCTGGGCAGGAAATCCCAGTCTCCTCTCATTTACTGGAATGACTCGGATTCAACGGAACCTCTTCTTTACGAGCATCGTAGGCATGGCAGGACACCAAGTGTCTCACGGGTGTTAGCACCAGGCAGGTGGAGAAGCGGGTGTAGAGCCCAGAGCAGTTGCCCCCAGAAGCCCACAGAGATCCTCACTGACATGCAAAGAAGTGGACGCTAGCGCTGCCTCCCAGGGGCAGCAGCACTGCCACTGAGGGCTCCTCATCCTGACAGCCTGGGAGCCCGTAGGACAGTGGGCCAGAGCCTGGGGAAACTCTGTAGATACCAGAGTGAGATGAGCCAGAGGGATGAGCCAGCCAGTTCCTCACCCCCAACCCAGGTTCTTGCGGACCATGGGGCAGTGGTTTGCACCTCCTGTCTTTCACACCAGAATTACCTGGGGCCTGTGGCACCCCAGGCCTGGTCTGCCAGAATCTCTGGGGACAGAGAGCCTGAGCATGCTGTGTGTCCAGTTCTAAAGCCTCCCCAGGTGACTCTGCTGTGCCTGAGGTCTGGCAGCTGCTTGCCACGGCATGGCAAATCCCGGGAGCATGGGCTCACCCGGCCCCCTGCCATCCTGCAGATACCCTCATGACGTGGTGAACCACCTCAGCTGTGACGAGGCCCGGAACCACTACGGAGGCGTGGTCAGCCTCATCCCCCTCGTGCTAGACTTAATGAAAGAATGGATCGCCCACTCTGAGAAGTTGCCACGCAAGGTGCTGCAGCACGTGAGTGAGCCCCAGGCACGCCAGGAGAGCACCAGGGGAGCCGCTCGTCCCGCCCAGGCCATAGGCACCCAGCCCGGGGCCACTAAACACAAGTGTAGACAGCTCACCAAAGTCAGCCTCAAACCCAGGGGATGTTCAAAACCACCCTGGAGGCCTCCTGGTGGGAAACTGTAACTCAGAGCCAGGGAGCTACATCGGTGGAGAGCTTTGCTATTTAATTTGGATTTTACTGGTTGGTCCTTTTTTCATTGGTACCCACGGCCCCTGCCACTTACTAACCCCAAAGGGAATCAGCCAATATATTACTGAGACTTCCTCTCTCTCTCTTGCTTTAACTTTTGTTTTTTTTTGTTTTTTTTTGTTTTTTAAGACAGAGTTTCGCTCTGTCGCCCAGGCTGGAGTGCAGTGGCGTGACCTCTGCCCACTGTAAGCCCGCCTCCCGGGTTCACGCCATTCTCCTGCCTCAGCCTCCCGAGTAGCTGGGACTACAGGCATCTGCCACCACGCCTGGCTAATTCTTTGTATTTTTAGTAGAGACGGGGTTTCACCGTGTTAGCCAGGATGGTCTCAATCTCCTGACCTCGTGATCTGCCCTCGTGATCAGCCTCCCAAAGTGCTGGGATTATAGGCGTGAGCCACCACGCCCGGCCCTCTTGCTTTAACTTCTAATGTTTCCGCTTCTAAGCATCAGGCTCTGTGCTGATGAAGAGGAAACCCACTTACAGGAGTTTCCCAAACAGGATGGCGTGGTAGAGGGTCCAAGGAGGGCACTGAACTGTCACCTAGGTCCTCTTTGAGCCACATCCGGCTCCAGTGCCAGGCCTGTCCCTGCTGCGGGCTGCAGCTTTGCAGTGAGCCACCAAGCTGGAGACCATCCGCTCCTTGCCCCACCACCAGCCCCAACTGTAGGCAAGGCACATGCTGTTTGCGAGCCAGGGATGCTCCCCTCCAGGATGGAGTGGGGGTGAGCATGTGGAACGCAGTGTGTTTATATTTCATTGTTATTTTTTGAAATGGAGTCTCACTCTGCCTCCCAGGCTGGCATGCAGTGGCATGATCTCGGCTCACTGCAACCTCCACCTCCAGGTTCAAGCGATTCTCCTGCCTCAGCCTCCTGAGTAGCTGGAATTACAGGCACCCGCCACCCCACCTGGCTAATTTTTGTATTTTTTTTTTAGTAGAGACGGGGCTTCACCATGTCGGCCAGGCTGGTCTTGAACTCCTGACCTCAACTGATCCACCCACCTCAGCCTCTCGAAGTGCTGGGATTACAGGTGTGAGCCACCGCGTCCGGCCAGAACTCAGTGTGTTTAGTTCTCTGGACCACAGCCAAAGGGGAATAAACCCACCTTCCCTTCTCCTTTACTTGGGAGAGGGAGACCATGACCGAAGCCAGAATTCTGATTTTACGGCTCCTGAGCAAGGGCAGTGACCTGGTTTTCACAGCATAGTTGAACCCCAACCATTGTAAAATGTGTCCCTGGCTTCTGAGCTTGCCCAAAGTAATGTCTGACTGTTGGTTTTTCCCTTCACAGGGGACGACTTAGCTTCTGTATTGTTGCTTCCTCAGGGGGAGACAGTCGAGAATAAAAAGTATTCTACCATCTCTCTGCCTGGCTTGGTTTCCTGGGATTTATCCCTGAAAGAAAACCTCCATCTCCCCTAAGACATCAAAGGACACTGGGCAGTAGCCACACATGCAGAGCCTCAGCAGACAGCAGAGAGAGGCCGCCCTAGGCAAGGGGGCATCTCCAGTCAGCTTCTAAGAGGCTCATGCCCAAGCTGCAGAGGGCGAGCCAGCATTCAGATCTTCCTCCAAGGGTAGAAGTCTAGTTAGAGATCTAGTCAGATAAGAAAACCTGAATCTTCCTGAGAAATTAAAAACTGCCACCTCCCAGTCTTAGTCTCAAAGAAGTTGCTTCAACCATTAAAATGGGCGGAGCAGGGTAGGCGTGGTGGCTCACGCCTGTAATCCCAGCACTCTGGGAGGCCGAGGCAGGTGAATCACTTGAGGCCAGGAGTTTGAGACCAGCCTGGCCAACACGATGAAAACCCGTCTCTACTAAAAATACAAAAAAACTAGCCGGGTATGGTGGCAGGCGCCCATAATCCCGGCAATTTGGGAGGCTGAGACAGGAGAATCACTTGAACCTGGGAGGCGGAGGTTGCAGTGAGTCGAGACTGGGCCACTGCACTCCAGCCTCGGCGACAGAGTAAGACTCTGTCTCAAATAAATAAACAAACACATAAAAATAAAATGGGCAGAGCAATGCTGATTTCCAGACACAGGCAGGCAGAGGCAAGCAATTGAAAGCCACATCGCAAATGAAACTCATCCCTGGTCCTTATATGGAAGTCCAGGCCAAGAGATCATAAGCCAGGGTGGATGTCAAAATGGTGTAAAGGCAGTTTCCGGCCTTCTTCCGAAGCCCATGAAGGGCATGGAGAAGGGAGTGTTGGGAGCGGCACTGTCTCCTTGGCACACTCAAATTAACACAACCCGCAAGGCTCAAGAGGGCAAGCTCTGGAGCACTGAAGTGTCAGTGCAGTGCCACCAAAAGGACTCCGAGACACCCAGCATGCCAGCATAGAGGAACGACACACCCCTGCAGACAGCCTGGCTCTGGGGGTTTCTCTGTAGACAGGATTCGAGTCACCCCCTCCCACACTATGCCCCTTGGCCACTCTTTGAGGAAGAACATGAATTTGAGGCAGATACAGGTAGGATGTGTGGCTGTGCACCAGATAATTTGCCAGAACAAAGTCTTCTTAGAGACAAAAGCCCAAATCCATTATTCATCAGGTGCCTCCTCCAGTCACCCAAGGTAGCCAAACCAGACCCTAAGGCTTCGTATCTTTGGACCAGTCCCCTGCTTGACCTATAAGCCTGCCAAGGCCAGTGTAAGCCACTCCATGTCCACACAGCAGAGTAGTGCAAAACAATAAATTTTTATTTGTTCACAGTTAAACACAAGCAACTGCCTTGACGTTTTAGAACATTCTAAGAAGGACAGCAAACCCTTTTGATTCCAATTCCCATTCACTAAGATTGTACCATTTTATCTTGCAGTTCATTTCTATGGCATCTGATGTGGATTGTTGACATGCTTTTAGGATTGAGGCGGGAAAGTTGAGACCTTTTGACAAGAGCTGACTTTCTTCAGTTTAACTAAAAGCAGTCCGTTAAAAACAATCAGTTTCTTTTCACTGATGGGACCCCTTTAAACTGCAAGTTTGCCACACATGGTTCATCCATGATTGAGTTATAAAACTAGATTATGTCTTAGCAAAATCTGTTCCTCCGTAATATATTTGTGGTCCATAGAAGTCTTCTGAAAAGTGATTACTGATTCTTCCTAGTGCAAAATGCATGGCTGCCTCTTTCATAAGCCAAAGTATTTGCTACACAGAGCAGCACCATACCCTCCTGTCCAAACACTGTAAGAGGTGGGGAAAGGGAGGGAGGGGTTGGTCTGGGGGTTCTCAGACTCTCAGGATCTCCCCTGAAAGGTCCATTCCAATGGTTAAACCAGCCTACTTATCTCAGAGGGTGGGTAATGTGGCGCTGGGAAGCGAGGAGGAAACTCCTCTGCCTTCATTAACTCGTTTCATGACCAGAAGCCGTGGGCACAGGTGTTCGGCTCTTCCAGGCAGGCTTTCCTTGTAGCTACAGCTACTCTTCCCTCAGACGAGCAGATACAGACTGCAGGACGGCATGGAAGAGACAGGAACATGCTCCCCTGGGCACATCGAAGAGTTCCGGACAGAGAAGCCACGTGGGACAAGGGTCACAGCAGCAGCCTAGGGGCCAGTCCTCGACCTAAACTTGTTTTTACCTACAGACAAAAGCTTAATCGAGTGCAATCAATGCCTTGGGGATCTTTGCAGCAGTCTGGGGGACATGTGTCACCGAACTCTGGATGTAAACAGACACACAAACATCTTCAGACTGGATACATTTTTCCAACGCTTGTTGCAGGTCAGTTTTAAAGCATGTACCCTGGAGAGTGAAGGTGCAGCAGATAAGGCGTACTGATTTGAGTCACTCCACACAAGGCAGCTTTCTTCTCCAGGTGGGGCAGAGCCCCCTGGGGGGACCACTCTCCAAGAGTATCCGCAGGAGGTAGGCGGCACTCCATCTCACCAAGGTCCTGGCCGGGCCTTCGCTCTGCCCAAACCCTCCTCCAGCCTGTACAGGCCTCCTCCCACCTCTTAGTGCTTTCAGTGAGATAAGGTGAGTCTCGCTGTGGAGAACTTCTGTTTGCTCTTCAGTTCCTTCTTCAAGTGGTATGCTCTACTATTTGGTAGAAATTCACATTGGCTTGTCACAGCACACTTCGGTTCTGCTGGCTACACGAAGCACATACCCAGTTTTCTATTCTTAACGGCGAGTCTGAGCCTCTGTGGTCTCACAGATCCTTTCATCCCCAGGACCATTTTATACATCCTCCTCTGAACAACGGCTAGACTTTTATCTTTCTCAACAAATATACCAGAAACTACATGTGCTGTTGCAAATGGGGATGGCCCAATGGTCTGGAGTTTTGTTCCCTGCTGCTCTGCTTTTACCCAGGAATGTGCGGCATGGTGGCTGAATTTTTCTAATTGTCAGTGGCTTCCAGGACCTGCTCCTGGGTTGTAACAGTTCACCTTCTCAGAACAATTTGGACTGTTTCCCCCAACCACGTCACATAAGCTTTGGCTCACAAAGTAGCTCACCTCTCGCCTCTGCACTCATCAAGCTTTAGTAAGAAGATTCTGCAGCTTAGTTCCAAAGGTCAGGCAGTTTTCTCTCCTGAAAAACTCTGTGGGCACACCTAGAGAGGCCACTCTCTGCCCACCTGCCTTAGTAATGCTGGTCCTAACACTCCTCTCCAAGGACATCTTTCACAACTTCTCCATCTAAGAAGTGACCTTGACCTTCCTACCTTTGGGTTTCAGTTTTTTTTTATATTCATGACCACGTGTTTCTTCCAATCCCATAATAACAATTTTTATAGACTTTATGGCAGAGTCTTGTCAATGGCTTTTTGAAAATCCATTACAGTTCTATCAGATGCAGATCTGTGTGTTTATTCACCTGCAGGGACTCGGGAGCTCATCTGCTCTGCGTCTTCCTATCCCCCTCCCCGCTAAAGCTGTAGTGCACCTTTTTAAAGGAATTCCATGCTGCACAGCAGCAGACTTTGGGCTCCTCGGGGCCTGTGCTGACTCTGGTTAGTGTCAGGTGGGGATCCGAGTAGGTTATGCACATTGGCCAAACAGCTGAGACAGGTACGCTCACCCACAGTGATTTCTGGATGGAGGCCATCCAATCTCAATATTTATGAATACCAAGCTGCTTAACTGGTTTCAAGATAGATTCTGCCCTGAACGCTTACTGTACTAATACCTTTGCCCAGGACTGAACTGCCTCTCAAGAGTCCTACTGTCACCTTTCCATCCTTAAAACTACTCACTGCAGCGTGACCAAGTGACTCTCGGCAGGTTTACCACTTCCAAAACCAAACCAAACCTAACTACTGACTCGAGTTCTTTGCAACATGAAAGCCTAGAGTTTTAGGCTGGGCCCCTTCAACATGACTCCAGGTCTCATTCTCCCACCCATGGTTGAGTGAAACCCACAGCCTCCTAGAACTCAGAGGCACCTGAGCTTGGAGCCACCTTTGTTATAAAGCTGAGGAAAGGGACACCCAGGCTGGATGGACGAGCTGAGGGCCCTGCGCAGACATGTCCATGGAGCTTCAGGCCTAGGCCTTTGTCCATGCTGCCCCCTTTCTTCCCTTTATTTTGACAACCTGTCCATTTCTAAAATGTGTTTTCTTTTTCACCTGGGCCTCTTTTCCTTTGCCAATTAAGGAAAAAAGCTTTAAGTGCCTGGTATCTTGTTCTGTGGCACAGATCTCTAGAAGGAAAGCACTTAAAACCAGTTTCAGGATTCACTGATGGGATTTCCTTCCCTTTCTAAATTTGTTCACGTTTTCCTTTTCTAAAACTGAACCAGGAAACTAGCATGTACTGGATTTTAAGCTTTCCTTTGGACAAAGCTGAATTAAATGTGTGGTGTCACTAATACTCCACATCTGACAATTCAGGGCCAATTGCCAGCCTGTGCTAGGCCGAGGAGTTGGGACCACGCCCTGCCACAGGCTGGGAATCCGTCACACCCAGAAAGCCTGCCTGAACAGGTTTTCTGCCGGTATAGCCAGGGTGACATAGAGTCTCCAACTGTCTACCTCCCTTTAGTTAGGAATGCTAGAATATTTATTGCCATGCTAAAAAAAAAAAAAAAAAAGACTTTTATTCTCTAGTGCTCGAAGCCTCCGTGTGCACTAAGATTTCGTACCATGACAGTTTTTTACCTCTTTGACTGAATCCTTGTATTCTTTTTAATGAAAGAATAGAAACAGGAAAGCCAAGTTCACTGGCTCCTTCCTACCAGCTCTCCTCCCCTGCCTCAGCTGGAACACCAGGCAACGATTCTTAGGATTCTAGCATTTCTTTTAGGAGCACTTGTTGAGTCTGGATACTCTGCCACTGCCACTCTTCTGACTAGTGTCATCTCTCGTGAGCACGTGGGGCAGCCTAGTGGGCATACACAGCCAGCTTTTGCCAACATTCTCCCGGACTCTGCTTAGACTGCTCTGCCATTACTAACATGGAGAGTGTGATGACATCGCTCCCTGGAGAGTCGGCCCCTGAAAGTTGGAATTGGTATGAAAAAGCTGCCCCCCTTCTGGTGGCCTAGAACCTGCTACAGTGAGGCAACCCTAACGGCCTGGGAAATGATGGTCACATACACTTTGCAGAAACTCTTTGGACCTTCAGAGCCTTTCTGCCGCACTGTCACAAATAAGCTGACATGAACAAGAGGCGTGTGCACACAAAGGGAGGCCAGCAGACAGGAAGGTTTAACAAAAGGCCCAGCAAGCTGAGATGGACTGGAGGTGCAGTTCCTCATGCTCAAGTGCTTCTCGGGTAACCTCTCCCAGTGACTGCTCCTTGCCTCCTACGGAGAACAGGTTTTACCACCTACACACCAGCCTGTGGTCACAATAGTACCAACATTCAAGCAAACACCAAATAAATAAGAGGTAGTGGGGGAAGAAGGGACAAGAGCTTTCCCAAAGGGTGTATGGTCTCCACAGTGCCAGCTCTAGATTTCTGAAACAGGCTTCTGTTTACACAGAACTTTCTAGGAAGCTTATTAGAACTGCCAAAAGAATGTAAGTGTGAATAAACCATTGTTCTTCTAGACCTGCTGCTTTAGATGCTGAACTTCAGAATCAAAAAGCAGTGGAAAAGTCTCATGTGACAGCTTTCAAGTGAAGACAACCAGCTTTGCAGGCTATGTCCTCCTGGAAGGGACAAAACCAGACTTACCTGCAATGCAACAAACTACCTGGTCTAACTGAGAGCCAACCCAGTAATCTGAGCTTCAGGAAAGCAGAAAGTGGTGTGTTAGAGTCAAAGATTAAATTTGGCCTCATATTGCACAGGTTCAAAGGACGCAACCATTCTGGGGGGAAAGGAAGAAAGTAAAGCTACTGAGGAACACCAACTGGCCCTTGGATTAGAACACACTGCGAGGTAAATGAGAGGGGTTAGGGCGGGTGGAGGGGAAGGTCAAGAGGCATTTCAATGCCAGATCCAAAAACCGTTCTGCATTCAGTCAGCTGTCCAAAGGACCTCCGTCCCATTTCCACACATGAACTTGCACTCAGACCCTGGAAACAGGAAAGCTTTGAAACGTGCATTCACACCTCCTGTTCTGTGCCAACAATATGCAAGTTAACACTGATTGACCACCATCCTTAGCTATGTTCATGATGAGTCTCATTGTAGTCCATGATATGTAGCTGTCCAACACTGTCCGGGTTCGGGGGAGATGGGTGCGGGCCATCTAGGTTCAGGGGAGTCTTGGCTTCCACACCCAAGTCTTTGCTCAGTTCCATCTTTAGGCTCTCAGAAAGGCTACTGGTCATGCCGTCCTCATCACACTGACTCTCGCTCTTATTACGAAATAACTCTCGGGCCTTCATACCCAGGAAGCTTTTTGAACTGGGAAGTGAGCCCACAGTGGTAGGGATGCTGGCGGACGGTTCTCCCGTGGTCGTCTCCCACCGACTGCTGAACGGGCCCACCCTCTGGTGTGGGGGCTTCTCCGGGGTGGAAAGCTCGCTGCTGCTGCTGCTGCTGCCTCCACCTCCTCTGCTTCCACTACTGCCCCGGGTGCTGCTGGGCCTGGGGGTCTTGGTCTCACCGTTGTGGCCAGATGCCTCTTCATTGTGCCCTACCATGGAATCTGAGCACCCGTCATTACAACAGTCAAGCCTGTAAGAAAGCCCGGGAGGAAAGAAGGAGCTGGTGATTGAGGCATCCACATTTGGAAGATGTGGAATTACACTGACACTCACTCACACTGATGCTGAACTCTGCTAGCCCACTCTCTGTTTTGTAATACTGGACTCAAGCAAGAGATCTCATCAAGAGAAACCTAAGTCACAACTAGGGATACCAGGTGGCAATCTTAAGTGTGAACACTTCCTGTGGCTGTATGGAGGGACTCAGGCCGGGAAAAGGACCATGAAGAGATCACTGGACGTTTGGAGGAAAGGAACGTCAGAGTGGGTCTCTGAAATGGAGTGAGCTGAGCGCTGCAGCCCTGTCTAATCAGCTATAACTGCTTCCCACACCATGTGACACAGTCCTTCTGCTGTAATTGACAGCTTAATCCCAAGGTCATTAATCAGTTCTTTGTTCCTACCTTTCTTCTGCTGCTTCAGCTGCTTCGGCTTTTTCTTCTTCAAGTTTTTTCAGGAGGCCATCTTTCTCCAGCCTGCCATATAAATCTAAGATCTCCAATTCAAACACCTGGGTTATCCTTTTCTGAGCCTCATACCTGCTCTCTGCGGCCTGCAGCTGTCCTCTGAAAGATATAGACCAGCCAGAATATAGGAAGTTCCACTTAATAAAAACACAGAAGCCTTTCCTGATGAAAGTTACCTTGCCTGGAGTTTGACATCCTCTAAATATTTCTTCTGTTCCAAAAGAAGGTGGTCTTTCTTGGCCAGGTGAGATTCCAGTTCCAAAATCCGTTTCTGGGAGGTGTCAAGCCTCTGAGTCTGCTGGAGAACATGGCTTCTGTTTTTTTCTAGCTCTTTCCGATAGGCAGCTTTCATCATTTCTACTTCCTTAAAAAAAAAAAAAGACTAGAATTAGTACTTATAACAAATAAACACGCTGTATCCATTTTGAAAAGACAATGTAAGAAGGACTGAGACGGCACTTTAGTAAGCTGGTAGTATTATCCTAGGAACCCTTCCTTGAAATCGATCCCCAAGGAAATCATGCAAAACATAAATAGAGATTTTGCACAAAAATAATCATCACAGCATATTTATAAAAGCAAAAACCTGGAAACATCATTTAAGTCTAATGTCAGGAGCACAGCTAAGTAAATTAAAATACATCCTATATTTCTAAGTCTTTTTAAAAAATGATATGGTATCAGTAAAAAGATTAAAAAGTGGACTACAAGACTGTGTGAATAGTACAATCAACTATGCGAACATATACGTATCCAAAACACCAAGTGAAAATCCGCCAGTATCCAGCTATCATTTCAGTCTAGTGGCACCGCAGGCCACTTGCTTTCTTTCTCCTTTTCTCCCCCTCCTGACAATAGCGCAGGTGGAACTACAGAATGGAACGCCAGTGGAGCAGGTCTGCTCAAGCAAAGCAGCCTCTGCAGACTGGGTGCCCTGACAAGGTTTGTTGATCGTGCTAAGGCAGATGGCCTGCAGCCGACAGATTGGAACAGCTTGAAACCCAGAGCAAGTACACATTAATGCTCAGAAAGAAGGCGGAAAGGATATTTTTTTAAGCCTGTGTTACTTTTGTGTGTGTATGTTTACTGTGGTAAAATGTACAAAACATAAAATTTGCCATATATTTGTTTTTTAAAAAAGATAATAAACCATAAACAGCAAGGAGATGAGCTTTCACGAAGGCGCCCCTGCCTTGATGCTGTCTGGTGAGCCCAGTGCTTCCTTGTTACAGAATGCAACTGATTTAAACTCAGAACTGGCTCTGATAATGTGGCTGTTCCAGCCGTGCTAAATGGCTCCAGACTTCAGCACAGGGTAGATGAACGCCTCTATCTGGCCTTTGTCATAAACAATAGGACTTATTCATGGATAATCATGCAAAGCACTGAACCAGGAACATCCGCCAGGAACATCCGTGCACTCTCACTAATCCTTACAGCTACCCCTACCAACTGTTCCCCCCGATTCCCCACCACTCACTCTTCCTTCTCCTCTGGATAGAACAAGAGCAACCCTAGCTCCAGGTTCAGGGGCAAATCCTGACTGGGTTGAGGCAATGACTAGGCTAGGGACGGGCACAGGACAGGCCTGGCCAACAGGGGAGATAAGTATGGTGGGAGCATCTGGGAAAGGTTTTCTTTCTTTCTTTTTTTTTTTTTTTTTGGAGACAGAGTCTCGCTCTGTTGACCAGGCTGAAGTGCAGTAGCATGATCTCGGCTCACTGAAACCTCCACCTCCAGGGTCAAGCGATTCCCCTGCCTCAGCCTCCCAAGTAGCTGGGACTACAAGTGTGGGCCACCACACCCAGCTAATTTTTTGTATTTTTAGTAGAGACGGGGTTTCATCATGTTGGCCAGGATGGTCTTGATCTCCTAACCTCGTGATCCACCCACGTCTGCCTCCCAAAGTGCTGGTATTACAGGAGTGAGCCACCACGCCCGGCCTGGGAAAGATTTTCTTGCTGAGGAATAGGAAGAGATGCTCTCCTCTTCTGTGGGACATTACTGTGTCTGCCTGTCATATCTGTGCCTGTGGCACACACCTGGCAACCATGAGTGCAGCTAGCTGGAGGACCAGGCCTGCAGGATAAGCAAGGCAGTGCAGAAGAATGGAAAGAGCCTGGCTCCTCGATGCTGTCCCTGAATGGCCAACTTGACCAACCTGAAACTCACCTGCTTCACGACCTCTTGTCAAGAGAAATAACAAAATTCTCCACTGTTAAGCCAGTTGAGTGTTTTTTGTTTTTGTTGTTTTTTTGAGATGAAGTCTTGCTATGTTGCTAGGCTTGGTCTAGAACTTCTGAGTTCAAGCAATCCTATTTCAGCCTCCCAAATAGCACTATAGGCATGTGCCACCGTGCCCAGCCCTAGTTTGGTTTTTGTTGTCTACAATTGAAGGCATCCTGACTATCACAACTCAGCTGCATCACCCCTGTTTAATGAACTGGGAAACAGGGCTCCACGAAGAGGAGGCTACTCAAGGTCCCAAAGAGCACAAGGGCTCCATGGAGGCCGCCTGTCTAGGCTTCTCTCAGGAGATGGCATGGGTGCGTTTCAGCAGCTTTTTCAGGAGCTCTCTTGTGCCGCGGATCTGTTTCTCCCCCTTTCTGTTCCCAAAGTCATTACACCTCCAAAATAAGTGATAGATGCTTTCTAGAGAAAGTACCACATCTAACATCCTTCTAAGAAAGGGAGTCTGACTCTGAGAGCTGAGAGGAGCCAAGAAATAAAGAGTAATTCTATTAGGAAAATTACTATCTCCAGTTCTAAGACTCCTCTCTACATCCGGCGAAAAGGACTCTTTATAAAGCACATGCCCAAGAAACCTAAAAAGGAGGCCCATGTGTGATGGAGAAGTTAGTGGCAGGAAGCAACTGAACAGCTACTATTAAAATTCAATTCCCACCTCATTCACTAACATTACCTGAGGCTATTTATAAAGTGACTTAAAACTTCTGCCTCGACACCACTGGTGAGGCACTAATTAACGTAAGATCATCCCAATGCTGGCCTTGTTGCCAGGACTGAACTACCATCTGCAGAAATCCAGCATTAAAAGGAAAAAAAAACTGGTATGTACGCCAATCTATACCCACAGTCCTGAGAGGTATGTTAAACAGAATTGGTCCCCCATCCTTCTTTTTTTCTCTCCCTCTTTGAAAGGGGGCCTAGGGAAGAGAAAGGAAACACTTTACACCTACTCTGTACCAATTACCATTAGGTGCTTTCAGTGCGAGTTAACTTCAAAGCAACCTAACAGGAGAAACAAGCTCACGCGGTGGCTGGAAAGTGCTTGTCTATCTGGACCAGGGGGAAGTGGGACTGCCACTCCGTCTTTTAGGAAACAAGTCATCAAGCCATTCTATATGACATGCCGGAGACATACTGTCTGGGTCTGAAATGCTTTCCCCACTAAGGTCTGGCTCCCTGAGCCCTGGCATACCTTTGTGGTATCTGAGTGCTTGTTCTGCAGTTGTTCCAAATATAGCTCGTTGACCTCCCCAAGAACCAACAGCTGCCTGTTCAAGAACTCCATCTGCTGCTGGACCGACTCACTGTTTGAGAGCTAGCCAAAAAACATAAGCAAAGTGAAAAATCCGACGACATAAAACTAGCACATGGACATGAAATAGGGAATCAGCTAGGAGCACACTATTTCAATGTTAAAGCAAAATAAACAAGTCCCATCAATTTACAGTCCCTGACATAATGGCAGGTGGGGAAGATGGCACCCAAGGACAACAAAAATAGAAATGCACTTCGGAACTGTGCTTTGCAAAGGGGACAGCACGAATGCAGTCCATCAAAACTGGCCACCCACAGAACACCTGGAGAAGGTGGACACGTATACCACCAAGGCCCAGTGGCATAAAGCCCTAGGGAAAACTCACCGTTCTTGACAAAATGATGTATGAAGTGCAGTGATTCCCAAAGAAGGAGGAATCACGCTCAAAAACCTGAACAAACTTTTGACACTTATGTAAACAAGGTGTGAAGAAAGGGTTCCATGGGATACACATAGACCAGGGTTTAGGACGGATACTTCTTTGCTGCAGGGGGCTGCCTGTGCATTGTAGGATATGTGGCAGCACCCTGGCTCTGACCCACTAGATGCCAGTAGCACCAAAAACATGAACCTAAAATGTCTCCAGACACTGCCAAATGTCAGAGAACATGGGGGCAGCAGAACTACTTCCTGTTGGGAACCCATGACACAGACACTCAAGTAATATATTTCTTTAACCTGTCTGAAGGAAGAATGTTAGCAAATGGTGTTTCAACAGATTCAGGTCTGCCTCATTTCTTCTTACCTTTTGGGAAACCTGACTGAGCAGCAGCTCAGTGTGACACACCTTGTTGTTGGCCTTCTTCAATTCTATCCGCAGCTCTGCAATCATGTTCCTGCAGTCCTCCAGTTTCGTCTACCCAAAGAGACGTGGACATGAAGTTTGAGGAGCACTGACAGGCCGGATCACAAGCCTACCTGGCCACCAGTCCACAGAGGACTGGGAATGCCTAGCTCAACGGCTATACTTTCTTGGGCCCTCAGGATTTGATATCTTAGTTTTAAAAAGTAAGTTATGGTTGATTTCTGAGTTCCTTACTGTTTAACAAAAGAAAAAAAAAGAGACCTTAGATCCTCAGTTTCCAAGTTGTGCACCAAAGAGCCCTGAGGCTACCCAGCAAACTCAGAGAGGCCGCAGAAAGATTCTAAATTTTCGAGGGAGACGCAGCGCCATCTGTTGGACACCCTGTGAATTACCAACTGGCTGGAAATGATGCTGCGTCTGTGGATGACGTCTTTGTGAAGTCGGGCTTTTTTGGGTGCAGTGATACAAAGCACCACAAGGAAAACCAGTGTGAAACAGGAAATGAGGGTGTCACTGTCCACTCTGATTTCAAGGTCTGAGATGCCATGCAGTGCCCAATAGGTGCACACGAGGCATTAGTAATTGCAGTTTTTTTTTTAATTTATGTGTATTATTTCTAAACACCTACTAAGTTCTTAGGACATTCATACTCACTAAGTTATTCAGATCGACTTAATGAGCAGAACTGTTAAGTGTTTCTTTTTGGCTGCAGAAAAAAAAAATGACTGAGACACTAAGGGAGTTACTATATGAACCAAGAAAGTTGGGGAACCTCTGCCCTAAGTAAGATTCACCTGCCATGGCCAGGCGTGGTGGCTCAAGCCTGTAATCCCAGCACTTTGGGAGGCCGAGACAGGCGGATCACGAGGTCAGGAGATCGAGACCATCCTGGCTAACACAGTGAAACCCTGTCTCTACTAAAAAATACAAGAAACTAGCCGGGCGAGGTGGCGGGTGCCTGTAGTCCCAGCTACTCGGGAGGCTGAGGCAGGAGAATAGCGTAAACCTGGGAGGCGGAGCTTGCAGTGAGCTGAGATGCGGCCGCTGCATTTCAGCCTGGGCGACAGAGCGAGACTCCGTCTCAAAAAAAAAAAAAAAAAAAAGATTCACCAGCCATGAAGAATCTCTGCCATGATTTCAGGGAGAAAAGCATTCAGCTTAGTGAAGCTGAACAAGTCGAGGACACCCAAGGAAACCAGCTGCCTCCCTCCTCACTGCTCTCCAGCATTCTCGCAGTTGGCTTTGCCTGGTGCTCCAGTTTATACCTGTAATTCCTGGCTCTGGTTGTAGAATTCCTCTCGGTCATGCTGCAGCTGTCTGATCTGGCTGTGGAGCTTGGTCACCATAGTGTCACGCTGCTCCTGAAGCTGACTGTATCTAGCTTGTTCTTTCTGCAGACTAACCTTCCACATCTGGATGTCTTTCTCTTGTAACTTCAACTGATCTTTCTAGCAGAGACCAGAAATGTCATCATTTTAGCTGTCTTCCAACACAGGCAATTTAACACACACTGCATACATTTCACCTGAATAGTCACAAGCTACCCTGACAATGTAACTACAGACCCAAACTCTTAGAGCTCTCACTACTGTTTTACTTGGCTTTAGGTCAAGGTTTTCCAAATTTTACATTAAGCAAATGGATTTTAAGTTGCTTAAAGAAATCTTCTCAGGGATCAATTTGCTTCCAATACTTTCAAAAGTCCGACTACCAACACTGGAATAAAATCTCTCACACATGGTACTAAGTTCACTAAAATGATGAGCATTTACTGAATGCCTGCAGTATGCTGGGCACTCAGCAAGTGCTACCCACATTTCTTTTAACCATCACAACTTAAAGGGCAGCTGCTGCTATTATTATTTCCATTTTATAGCATGGCTAACAGAGGCTTTAAGAGGCCAAGTTACTTTTCTAAGGAACACTGGTAGAGCCGAGATTCAAACTCCAGGTCTGACTGGCTTCACACCCACTTCATACACACTTCAGTTTTGTGCCATGAAATAGCTTTACAAGAGTTGGTTTTACACTTGGAAAAATAAAATCATCTTCTGACCCTTCATCATCATGGCCAATTACATGCAAACATACACACACAAAATCACTTGTCCCCACGGTTTCTGAGAATGATGAGGGAATTCTGAGACGTCACCATTCATGTCTTAATCTCGAGTGACCTGCCAGAAGGAGTGGGAAGGACTAGGAACTCTGACCTCCTCAGCTGCTGTGCTTTGTAAGCTATCATGCTGACCCATAACAAAACAAAAAGCAAGCTCCACCTGTCCCCTCCCCAGTCCTCACCATGGCAGCATTATGTTCCTCCAGAGCTGCCGCTTTGATCACCTTGCGGAGGAGCCGCCTGTTCCGGAGGGCATGCTGCTGCCTCTTAAAACGCTCGTAGAGTAACTGGTTGTGCAGTAAAAGCAACTGGTCTCGGAGGGTGCGGATCTCATCTGAAGGAGGAGAGCCTGATTTTAAAGCAGAGGGAGGGTGCCAGAAATGCCTTTTACAGATCGTTCCATCAAGCCCCCTTCCCATGTGGTGTTAGCTTAACAAACACAATTCTTTAAGAAACAAATCACCCCTCTCTTTGCAAATGACCACTTGGCTCCCAGCAACAGCAGGGGAGAAAGTATGGACTATGTGTCTCCCTCGTGAAGGAATGCAAAAGGTCGTATCACGTGGGATGACTCTTTCAGAGCCTGCTTTCCTTTCCCCACAAATCTAGATCACACATTTCAGACGCCCTGTTTCTCAAGACCCTTCCTTCACTGTGTGTTCTCCCGGAGGAAGACACTTCACTCTGGTCTTCTCTAGGGAAGCCTGGCAGGAAGTCTGTAGTTTTGCACTTCTACTCTCAAGTGCATGGTACTTGCCACTTTTCAAAAATAAGACATGCTGACTTGGCAACACTTGAGATCCTTTAGCCAAGCAGATAGCCTGGCTGGAGCAATAGCCAAGGGGAGATCTGTTTCCCAGAGGGCACCTCCTTCAAGGACAGAAAGGGCAACAAGCAAGCAGGAACCTTGTGGGCTGGATTTGGAGCTAAAGTAACAACTTTACCTCCAAAGTGGGTCCAGTCGACAGACTTGCTGGGTAAAGGCAACCTAGGAAGAAAGTTTTTGAGTAACAAAGTTACCGATCTTACCAAGAAAAAAACTTATCTGGACTTTTATTTGCAGCAAAGTCAGATCACTTCTTTGTGGTCAAAATCTGCAATGGCATAAGAATGTTTCAAACTCCAGGGCCACAGAGAGTTAGAGAAGCCTACAGTGGACACAATGCGAGGCAGCCCCACGGCCTAGGACCTGGTCTCCAGAGCAGAGGGCCGCAGGCTGACCTCCACTGCATACACCATGGCCTCCGTTTCTGCGGCCAGCTCTCCAGAGAAACTGAGTGGTCAAACACACTGAGAGCCGTTTTCAACCCTGTCTGTTGAAATATACAGGGAGTACACTCTGTTGTGGGGCTACTGTCACTCAAATTTAAGGAAAAAGTAGGTAATTTACCTGAGCCTATCATGCCAAATCTCATTTAAAAAGAGGGATTTTAAATATTATAATCCCTGTCAAATTCCACCATAGCATAGTACATATGTACAAGAAAAATAAAAATATTCCCCAAGCACCTGTAAAGTAGCTAATAAAAGAAGGATGGGAAACAGTTTCTCAGCTAGTCCCTTCTATGAAAACTTGGGTGCCTCAGCGGGTCTGGAGGGGACATCAGCCACCTGAACTTGCATAAAATGCTGGTGATTTTATCTCCACCTAATGAACTATACCAAAATAGAAAATAATAATAATCTGTAGCTAGAGAGGAAAACACTGTGACAGATGTTCTTATATTCTTTGAAATACCACAACCTCATTTTCAGCCTACAGCTTGCAGAGGGCACACATGAAAGCATTTGAGTGTCCTCATAGAACAGAGGCACAAAATGGCCTATATAAAAAGACTCATTTTGAAGTGGACTGCTAAGGAATCATCCCACTTTAGGTGCACAGAGGTCACACATGGTCACATATATGAAGACACAACAGCCTAGAAGGACATCTGACAAACAGCAGAGAACCAGCTGCCTCAGGGTGGGAGTGTGAAGAATGATTCTTGCTCCTCTCTTACACTTTCTGTACTTCACAATAAAATGGACCATTTAACACAGAAGAGAGGGCCCCAGTCCCTTACTTGTTCAGCTCCTTGCTGTGCGCGTCTGCTCCCTGCTGTATCAGTCTGTCCAGCACTTCCATTGGGGAGGTAGAGGGCACACCATCTTCCTCTGTGCTTCCTTTTGCTTTCTTTAAAAGCTCCTCAGTCTTCCCGATGACAAAATGATGGGCTGTCTTTGGCAATGCCACCTCAAAAAGATGATCGTACGGGGGAGGCTGCCCGCTTCCAAAGCCCACTCTCGTCGAAGGTGGAATTTTACAAGGACTGGGAGTGAGGATACTGGTCTCCAAGGAAGTCTGGCATTCCCTGTCTCCCGCAGGGCTTTCATCAGCACCGCCGCAGGGCAGGTCTATGGGAGTAAAGGCTTGCTTTGGTGTGTCAGGCCCAAGCTTGTCCAGGGAGGAGTGTAAAGGCTCAGGGTTCACGCTGGCGCCCTGAGCACTGGAGGCTGCCGAGTGGGTCTTCCGCTGAGAACCTGGGAGACTCTCTCGGTAAAAGGGAGAGTCAAAGCCTCCTCGAGGAACCACAGGCTCAGCCTCTGCTGTGGTGATCTCAGAAAGTTCTCTAGATATTGCAGCTAAGAGGAAGAAAGGAAACAAAAGAAACCACAGTCGATATTCCACCTGGGAAAGGCTAGGCAGTTTGGGATGCATGCTGCCACGTGCCAGTGTCACTGAGAGGGAGGAGAAAAAGTGGCATCTGGCTGGGCATGGTGGTTAACGCCTGTAATGCCAGAACTTTGGGAGGCTGAGGCAGGAGGATCACTTGAGCCCAGGAGTTAGAGACCAGCCTGGACGACATAGGGAGATCCCATCTCTACAAAAAATACAATAAAAATCAGCTGAGCATGGTGGTGCATGCCTGTGGTCCCAGCTACTCAGGAGGCTGAGGTGGGTGGATTGCTTGAGCCTGGGAGGTCAAGGCTGCAGTGAGCCATGATTGTGCCACTGCACTCCAGCCAGGGTGACAGAGCAACACCCTGTCTCGAAAAAAAAAAAAAAGTGGCATCACTTTACCTGGCATAGGTCCCAAACTAAACCACCCATCTTGTTACCTCAAGAGAAGAAAAATCAAGCAAGCCTGTGAGCATTGGCACAAAGTCCCAGATTCATAGCAGAGCGAGGGTCAGGTTTTATCAACTCACAGCAATCCCACATACATTACCTTCTTCTTTATCTTTTTCAATACTATCTTCTTCAGAGGCCAGATCACCTAAAAACCCTGGAAGATCACTTAGAGTGACAGAACCTTTGCTGCCAGGTGGCTCTTCTGAAGAGAAACAAAGACAACTGAAGTCAAAGAAACACAGTGTAATCCCTGTAAATGTGAAACTGCTTACACTGTACAGAATATGTCTGTAATAACTCTTCCTGCTGAACAGAGAAGGCTGGACATGGCTCTGTCCTAGGGATACTACAAAAGACTAACGTATTAAAAATAATATAAGTGGCCGGACGCAGTGGCTCACGCCTGTAATCCCAGCACTTTGGGAGACCCAGGCGGGCGGATCACAAGGTCGGGAGATCGAGACCACGGTGAAACCCCGTCTCTACTAAAAATACAAAAAAAAAAATTAGCCAGGCGGGGTGGCAGGCGCCTGTAGTCCCAGCTACTCGGGAGGCTGAGGCAGGAGAATGGCGTGAACCCGGGAGGCGGAGCTTGCAGTGAGCCGAGATCACGCCACTGCACTCCAGCCTGGGCGACAGAGCGAGACTCCGTCTCACAAAAAAAAAATAATAATAATAATATAACTAAAAGTACCAAAAATAATCCCATAGCAAATAAAATGATCAGTTCTTCATGTTTCTGAAAAGAGACATAGTTTAACCTGAAATACAGGTACTTCGCTGCAATAGCTTAAAAACTGTTTTTGATATTATTAGTTTAGCTTTCAGAATTCACTACTTGTTTCATTATTTTTAGGCCTCAGTAGTTTGGATATCCCAGAATTTCCGTGTTTCCAGTTAACTTTCTTTTCTTAAACACATACAACCCAATTAGAAGAGGCACGCAAGGCCTGTGGTGACACAGAAATTTTACCTGATCCTCTGTCATTCAGAAGATGGTGCTGTCTGTGTACACATGGTCTTGCAGAATCCATTCTCTCCTCCTGAAAAGATAAGTATCTTTATATCACAAGGCAAAAAATGTTGCACATGTTCTCGAGCATATTGTAAAGTAGTTTAAAGGTCAGCCCAGTGCAGTGAATCTCAAACTGTTTGGACGCTTTCTTTCTTTTTTTTTTTTGGACACTGAATTTCACTCTTATTGCCCAGGCTGGAGTGCAATGGCGCAATCTCGGCTCACCGAAACCTCCACCTCCCGGGTTCAAGCGATTCTCCTGCCTCAGCCTCCCGAGTAGCTGGGATTACAGGCATAAGCCACCACGCCTGGCTAATTTTTGTATTTTTAGTAGAGAGGGGGTTTGTCCACATTGGTCAGGCTGGTCTCAAACTCCCAACCTCAGGTGATCTGCCTGCCTTGGCCTCTCAAAGTGCTGGGACTGTGCCCGGCAGCTTGCTTTATAGTCTTAATATATGACTGCAGACTGGGCATGATGGCCCATGCCTATAGTCCCAGCACTCTGGGAGGCCAAGGCCAGTGGATCCCTTGAGCTCAGGAGTTTGAGGCTAGCCTGGGGAACATGGCAAAACCCCATCGCTACAAAAAATTAAAAAGTTAGCCAGGCTTGGTGACTGGTGTTTGTAGTCCCAACTACCCAGGAGGCTGAAGTGGGAGGACCACCTGAGCCAGGGAGGTCAAGGCTGCAGTGAGCTGCAATTGTGCCACTACACTCCAGCCTGGGTGACAGAGTGAGACCCTGTCTCACACACACAAAATAATAATAAGAAGAAGAAGATTGGAGAATCCCAAGAGCTTTTGTTTATGAGGCATAATTATTATATTAGAAAACTAAGAAATTTTTAAAAATTTATTAATTCCCTTAAAAATAACAAGCCCATTACAAGTTAATGTAAATTACGTATTATTAAAAAAACTGTATTTCCCGAAATAAAAATAAATTTAATGAGAAGAGTGGAACATTTTTGCCATCTCTTTAATATACGGCTTCATGAAAGACAGGGGAATTCTCATATCTACCTCTACATTCAATCTGCTGCAATATGTTATTTTGACTGAAGTGTATAAAGAAAAATTTGGGGCCCCACAGATATGTAATTACAAAAATAAACATATGTGTTGCTGTTTTTATTTTTGAGACAGGGTCTGGCTCTGTCACCTGGGCTGGAATGCAGTGGCATGATCATGGCTCACTGCAATCTCTGCCTCCTGGGCTCAAGCCATCCTCCATCAGCTCCCCAAGTAGCTGGGACTACAGATGTACACCACCACACCTGGCTTTTTCTTTTCCTTTTTTTTTTTTTTTTTTGGTAGAGATGGGGTTTTGCATGTTGCCCAAGCTGGTCTTGAAGCAATCTACCTCCCTTGGACTCCCAAAGTGCTGGATACAGGAGCGAGCCACCACGCCCAGCCACAAAAAGTAAACATATGTTGACAGACTTTTCAAATACATGTCTTTGTTATTACACCAAAATTTGACAAGTGGTAGTTTCTTAAAGTTACAAAGTGAAATTTGAAACCACATCAATGAGATTTTCCTGTGTTAAAACTCACTAGTCTACCTTGTACTTTTTGTGTGTGTGTGTGATGGAGTCTTGTTCTGTTGCCCAGGCTGGAGTGCAGTGGTGTGATCTTGACTCACTGCAACCTCTGCCTCCTGGGTTCAAGTGATTCTCCTGCCTCAGTCTCCCGAGTAGCTGGGATTACAGGTGCCTGCACCATACCCAGCTAATGTCTGTATTTAGTAGAGATGGTGTTTCAGCACATAGGCCAGGCTGGTCTTGAACTCCTGACCTCAAGTGATCCACCCGCTTCAGTCTCCCAAAGTGCTAGGATTACAGGTGTAAGCCACTGCGCCCAGCCTGCTTTGTACTTTGAATGTGCTTTTTACCTATGCATGATTCTGCAACATCATACATTGGACATTCTGAAAATATTGGCTCACCAAGTTATTCACATATTCCAAATGTTGAAACACTTCATTCATTACACAATATCAAAAACTCAAATTACTAACTAAGCTTCCAAAGACTTTTCAATTTCATAAAAGTCTTGGGGCAGCTATCAAGTTCATGGTGGTATACACACGTTTTTTAATATCCTAATTTCCACCTGAGAGTTGAATTTTATTGTTGGCAACAAATACTGTCAGTTGTTTATCTTGAAGTTACATACTCAGCTCATCATTTAAGAAACTGCCTGCCAAATATCCAAGTCTGAATAACCAGTTTGTAAGACAGCTGTTCTTTCGAATAAAACTGGCACTCCATGAAAAAAGACAGCTAGTTCACCTCTCAATTCAAATAATTGCATATGCAGTATATGTGCCTTATGCATATTTTCTATTTTGCCACAAAGAATATTACACATACATGTTCTCAAGGGCTAAGATTTAATACAATTAATAATGGTTACTGCTTAATACAGAACACTCAACTTTTTAAATTTTTTTTTTATTGTTTTTAATGGAGAGAAGATGTCAGGGAAGAATACAAGGCCTCCTAGGATAGGACACTTCAATGCCTGCCTTGATTCAGGCTAAGTTGCCACCATTTCACCCCCCATCATATTTGTGCCATCAGTGCAGATGCCAACCCAGTGGGAAAGGCAAATGACAGCTTAGTGTTATGAAAGTGGGACTGGTCAGGTGTGGTGGCTCAAACCTGTAATCCCAGGATTTTGGGAGGCCCAGGTAGGAGGATCGTTTTGAGCCCAGGAGTTTAAGACTAGCTTGGGCAACATAGTGAGACCTCACTTCTACCCAAAAAAAAAAAGTTAGCCAGGCATCATGGCACATGCCTGTAGTCCCAGCTACTTGGGAGGCTGATGCAGGAGGATTGCATGAGTCTGGGAGGTCAAGGCTGCAGTGAGCCATGATCGTGCCACTGCACTCCACCCTGGGCGACAGAGCAAGACCCTGTCTCAAAAAAAAAAAAAAAAAAAAGTAGGTTTGACCTGCTGGATTCCCTACAAGAGTTCTTCCAAAGCAGAGTTTTGGAACCACCCAGGGGTCAGCAGATCACACCTTGAGAGCAGCTTGTTAGTCTATTTTCAATTATTCTGATTCAAACCCATTGCATTTTAGGTCAGAATTCTATCTGGCATAATTAGGCTTCTCAAAGTGAGGCTTTCAAGCGAGTCACTGTGCCTTGGGCAGAGGGATAGCAGATGAGTTGGATCGCACCTTCCTGGGCGGTGTGGCTGTGGCCTGGGGGAGTGAAATGTGCACGTAGTCATCCGAATGACAGAGTGGGGCTGGAGGAGGAGAGGTTGCTGGGGTTCCCAGAGGAGTTCCTTTTCCACCTGCTTAGAGACAAGGGCAGAACATATATGAACACTGAGCCCAACTATTAGAAAAACTGCCAATTTTTTTTTCAGCCTATTACTATAAATAAAGCTGCCAGAGTTAACTTTCTAGGGATCTAGATCAGTCTCTCTCTCTTTTTTCAGGTTCACTTTACACATTCTGAAAGCCCCAGGGATTTGCAATAAGTGTCAAAAACAAGTTTACAACTGCAAGTGGTCCCTTAGATCTGAAAGAGAGCTCCTCCTGCCATTAAAAGCAGGCCAAAACCAACCAATCAAATCCAGCCTAAGACATACATACCAGTTGTACCAAAGACTTTACTGTAAGGGTGTGACAGATCAGGTGGGACATTTCCAGGAGAAGTTGGAGGAGTGGTCATACCACAAACCATAGATGGGCTCCAAAGAGTAGCCTGGGAAGTTAATAAAGAACATCAGCAGTGGCAAAGGAATGCTAAGTCATCAACAAGGTTTATATCCATGCCCAGTGTTCAGCTTAAATTTAGCTTTTTCAACTAGAAAAAGGCATCTTATTAAAAGTGTATCAAGAAACAAGTTGCATTTTATAAATCAAGACTTCAAGATGAATCTAAGAGGCAACAGTAACTTTCTTTGCTAATATGATGGATCCTTAAAAGTGACTCCTGAAATGAGCAGTGTGAAATTTTCCCAACCACATACTAAATCTGACCCAAAGGGTCAGCTTCACCAGAAAGCAGAGGAGAAAGCAGGCACACCAGTTGACACCATACTTGTGGTGGTTCAGTTATCAGCCGTGTCGATGGGGAACTCAGAGTCTGAGGTAGCTGCCCTGGCGTATTTAACAACATCAGCCGAGACGTGGAGTAAGGGGTAGAAGTAGCACACCCTAAAATGGAAGGGAAGAACACAGGGGGTTAGTGTGTGGTTTTAGATTATTCTGATTAAAAAAAAAAAAAAAAAAAAAAAAAAAAGATGATCCTCTAGACCATTTGATAATATTCAATTCCCTGTACCTAAAAAATTTGAGGGACTTAACTGACATCCTTGGGGACAAAGGAACATTTCAGAGTTTCTTTAAATGCTCCTTTGAAATCAAGCTCAATAAGGTTTGATGTCTCATTAAGCCTCAAGATAACTTGAAAAAGCACAGTACGGATAACAACTTCAGTGAGTGCGACCCACAAATGAAGCCTAGATTTTTATACGAATCCAAGTCTAAATTGTTCTGACTCATTCCAACTGTGTCAGTGCTACAGCCACCAGAGCTTAACTCTAAGTGTCTGAAAATCACAAAGATTCCCTTATGAGGTAGAGCCTGGAAGTCAAATACTTGAACCCATTTTCTTTGTTAAGGGTTGGAGACACATCACCAACTCTGTTGGCATACAATCAGGTAGGAGACCAAGGATATCTAAATTAAACTTGAAGGAGAAATTATTTAGAAGAAAATGGAGGGATATGCAAATTTAAAATATTTTGGGAAAAATTTCTAGAAACTGAACTAAGTCTTACTCCAGAAAAGAAAGTCAACAAAGACAAATAATGTTTTCCAGAGACAAAGTTGCAAAACAGATAAGTACCAAAGACACTTTTTACCATAGCTATTCTGTGTGTCAACATAAGGGCTGGTGGTGACATCGGCTGAACGATGAGGAAAGCGAGCTGAGATTTGGTGAGACACAGAATAGCCATCTTCATATGAGGCTTCTGTGGGATCTAGAGAGATTTTGGCACACTCGATCACAACATCATGAGTTTCTAATCTCTTCCACCTGTAAAAGGCAATGAAAGTCAAGAAATACAAACTACTTCAGAGTTAAATTAAATACTTCAGAGTGTCAACTCAGTGCCAGCCACGGAACTCTGATAGCAGAAAACAAGCAGGACCATGCCAGCCCAAGTCTGAAACAATTCTAGTACATAAAGAAATAGCCATTCATTTTACAATCCTATACTTTCCCTGTTTAAAATGGTTATATCAAGTTAACAAGCTAATCCGAAACAAAAATTTCCTCACTAGGCGTAGCCTCAAAATGGAAAAATGGAACATAAGCTATGCAGTAGAGTAGCAGGCAGGGAAAAATGCCCTTTGGAACAAAGGTCATCAAAAAATAGGGAGACCTGAAAACTGCCAAGCAGCTGAGGCTGACTTAAGGTCTCCTATCAAGGCCTCAGGTGTCAAATCCATCCCTAGACCAGAAACAGAGTATAAAAGACAAACTAAAGAAAGTCCAAGATAATTTTCTTTTCTTTTTCTTTTTTTCTTTTTTCTTTTTTTTTGAGATGGGGTCTCCCTCTGTTACCCAGGCTGGAGTACGGTGGCATGATTGTGGCTCACTGCTACCTCCAACTCCTAGGCTCAGGGATCCTCCTGCCACAGCCTCCCAAGTAGCTGGGACTACAGGCACATACCACCATGCCTGGCTAATATTCTTACAGAAATGGGGTCTCACTTTGTTGCTCATGCTGGTCTCAAAATACTGGCCTCAAATGATCCTTCCACCTTGGCCTCCCAAAGTGCTGGGATTACAGGCATAAGCCACCATGCCTGGATGAAGGCATGATTTTTTAAATCAATGTTAGTATGGCATAATTTGCTTACAATAAAATTAATCAATCTTGCTAAGTTTTGATAAAAGTCCCGATCATAATGAAGAACATTTCCATCACCCCAAAAGTTCCTTTGTGCCCTTTGTGGTCAGTCTCTTCCCCCACTTCTTGCAACCATCGATCTGCTAAAAGCATGCTTTTTCAGGGGGTATAATAATAGTTATTCTATAGAATATATCCCTTTGGTTGAACTTTGGGTTATTTCCTTTCTTCTTTCCATTAAAAGCTGTGCTGTGCTGAACACTGTTGTATGTCTTGACATACATACAGAAGTGAGCCACTGTGCCAGCCTCCCATGAGGATTTTTTTTTTTCTTTTGAGACAGAGTCTCGCTGTGTCACCCAGGCTGGAGTGCAGTGGCACAATCTCGACTCACTGCAACCTCCACCTTCTGGATTCAAGCGATTCTCCTCCCTCAGCCTCCTGAGTAGCTGGGATTCCAGATGCCCGCCACCATCCCCAGCTAATTTTTTGCATTTTTAGTAGAGATGGGGTTTCACCATGTTTGCCAGGCTGGTCTTGAACTCCTGACCTCAGGTGATCCACCTGCCTTGGCCTCCCAAAGTGCTGGGATTACAGATGTGAGCCACTGTACCCAGCCGAGAATATTTTTAAAACTGTCTAAAGATTCCTGTTATGTGATCCGTGGTTTCACTTCTAAGAATTTATCCTATAGAAACAGACATACAACAATGTTCAGCACAGCACAGCTTGTAATGGAAAGAAGAAAGGAAATAACCCAAAGTTCAACCAAAGGGATATATTCTATAGAATAACTATTATTACACCCCCTGAAAAAGCATGCTTTTAGCAGATCAATGGTTGCAAGAAGTCGGGGAAGAGACTGACCACAAAGGGCACAAAGGAACTTTTGAGATGGTGAAATGTTCTTTATTATGATTGGGACTTTTGTCAAAACTTAGCAAAATTGATTAATTTTATTGTAAGAAAATTATGCCATACTAAAGTTGATTTTAAAAACTATGCTTAAGGCTGGGTGCGGTGGCTCGTACCTGTAATCCCAGCATTTTGGGAGGCCAAGGCAGGTGGATTACTTGAGGCCAAGTTCAAGACCAGCCTGGGCAACGTGGCAAAACCCCACCTTTAAAAAAAAGACAAAAAAAAAAAAAATTAGCCAGGCATGGTGGCATGCACCTGTAATCCCAGCTACTTGGGTGGCTAAGACTTGAGAATCACTTGAACCTGGGAGGCGGAAGTTGCAAAGAGCCAGGAAAGCGCAACTGCACTCCAGCCTGAGCAACAGGGCCAGACTCTGAAAAAAGAAAAAAAAAATGATGCTTTCAGCTGGGTACGGCGGCTCACACTTGTAATCCCAGCACTATGGGAGGCCAAGGCAGGAGGATCACTTGAGGCCGGTGGTTCAAGACCAGCCTGGGCAACAAAGTGAGACCACACCCCATCTCTACAACGACAACAACAAAAAGCTGGGCGTGGTGGCATATGCTCATGGTCTGGCCACTCAGGAGGCTGAGGTGGGAGGACAGCTTGACCCTGGGAGGTTGAGGCTGCCATGAGCCAAGTTGTGCCACTGCACTCCAGCCTGGGCAACAGAGCAAGACTGTCTCAGGAAAAAAAAAAAATAATGCTTTCCACGTGCCTGTACTCTCAGCCACCGGGGAGGCTGAAGCAGGAGGATCACTTGAGCCCAGGAGTTCGAGATTGGCCTGGGCAACATAGCAAGACCCTGCTGCAAAAAATAATAATGCTTTCAAACATTAAATGACATAAAAGGCTTATAATATAATCTTAAATGAAAAAAAGACACAAAGTTATTCAGAGACACACCCGCAAATAGATCTGACTGTAGTAAGTATTCAAAGAACTGAAGTTACAAACAATGTTCATTTATTCTTTCAACTCTTCAGTATTTGTCAAACATTCTATAAAGGCCCTAATAATTAACAGAATATTTAAAATTGAACGCCTAGTCAAGTATAAACTATTTTCTTTTAGACAACATAACTTTGCTCTATGTGTTTCTAAGGTGGTTAGTAACTCCATCAGAGATTTGCACTTTTTTTCCAAGTTTACAGAAAATAGCACAGCAACACTAAGGGCACTCCATAGATTTACCTTAACAAAACATGTGATCCTACACAACTGCTGTAGAAAGCTTATTATATCTTAGATGCTGAAAATATGGTATTAAATACAGAAAAGAAAGTGTCCAGGGCATGGGGAGAATATAAGGCAGCATCACTAAGGAGTAAGTCTTTCGATTTCAGGGCTGCCTCTTCATTCACTACCTGGGTTCTCACTGCCTGTGGGATCTTGTTAATGGGAACAGGCTCCCATTTATGCATTCTCAGCATGACTCGAAAGTGATTGAGAGCAGGCGTTAGGACACATGTGTACACATAAGAAGATTGATTTTAGAGGAGAAAATGAGAATCATAATAAAAGAGGAATACATTTAAATGTTTTATTTTAATCAAAGTAATTTATGCACTTACAATATTTCCCTGATTCTTAAAAGGACTTTTCATATTTTAATATCCAAAACTGGGAACCATCGTCTAATCAAATGCATGCTGGTTTACTTGGCATTTTTTTCTTTCTCAGATGTATATAAAATAGAATTACAACACACATCTGACGGCATCTGAGATCCAATGAAATATGGCAGTTTAAAAAGTCAATACAGTACTAAAGTTTCCTCCCATCCCTCCCCCTGCAACCACTCTGGCAGCTGCTTCCAATTCTGTTAGCTGAATTGTTATCCCGCCTCTATAGTTCTCAAGAATATGCCCTGTGCTTTTAATTTTGTGATTTATAAATTACAGACACCATCTATTAACTTACTATTATGGGAAGTGAGGATTGAGATCTCTTCCATATATCCTTTCCTTCCTCCTCAATGCTCTCAAAATAAACATGTAACTGTTCTTGTTGTTTTCAAAACTGATTTCAACATTATGACTACCTAAGTACTACTCATGGCTGAGCCACAGAGTATACTATGGTAATATTTCCTTTATTGTAAGTTTTAATTGTTCTGTTTCTCTTCCTCACCTTTTTGTGTGTCTATTGCTAATTTTTCCTAAATGTATTCTAACAGCTCTGAAACAATGCCTAATATAACTTTTATTAATGAAATGCAAAGAATACACCAGGATTATTCCTCATCTCCCTGAAGAGCTCCCTTCTGGAGCACTTTCTCCCCCGCTTCAGATTGGACAGGCTGCTCTCAGCACTGCCTGTTATCCTGACACTTTCCCTGGACATGGTCCTGTAAAAGGGTCATGATCAGGTCCCAGTCCCCTGGATTCTGTCTTCCTCTTTCATGATTTTACTCTCATTTTGGTGGAATACATGCTCCAGTGATTAACTGAGGAAGGATATATGGGAAGGAAATTTGAGTCCATACATATCTAAAAGTGTCTCATATTTGATAGACGAGTTGGCTGGCTATAGAATTCTAGTTTAAAACCTTTTTCTCACAATTTTGAAGGTATTTCAGAAGCTAATAGCATTCTGATTTCTGATCCTTATTAATGTGATTTCGTTTTTTTCTCTCTCTGAAAGGTTAATCCCTGGTACTTTAAAATTCTACAACACTGAGACCTGGTGGCATTCTTTTTTACTGATATTTAGTTGAGCACCAGGTAAGCCCCTTTAATCTGGAAACTCACATCCTTCAATCCTAGGATTTTTTTTTGTTGTATTATTTCTTTCACAATTTCTTCCTCCTCCAAAGTTTTCTTCTCTCTCTCTTTTTTTCTGAGACAGAGTCTCGCTCTGTCACCCAAGCTGGAGTGCAGCAGCACAATCTCAGCTTACTGCAACCTCTGCCTCCTAGGTTCAAATGATTCTCCTGCCTCAGCTTCCCAAGTAGCTGGGATTATAGGCACCCACCACCATGCCCGACTAATTTTTTGCAGTTTTAGTAGAGACAAGGTTTCACCATGTTGGCCAGGCTGGTCTCAAACTCCTGACCTCAAGAGATCCGCCCGCCTCAGCCTCCCAAAGTACTAGGATTATGGGTGTGAGCCACTGCACCCAGCTCTTCTTTAAAAAAGAAAAAAAATTTAATTGGATGTTGGGACTTCCTGGACTGATCATTCTAAATTTCTCTTCTGCTCATATTACCCAGCTCTATCCTTTGGTTCTGCTTTCTGAGATATTTATCTATATCTTGGAAAAGCTGATGTCTGAGATACCAACTTTATCTCCCAATTCTTTTACTGAAATGTTTATTTTGGCTATCATTTTTAATTTTGAAGAGTTCTTCCAGTCTCAAAATGGTCTTTTTCTGTGGCATCCTTGGTAATATATTTGGTAATAAAAGTAAAATATTACTATGGTAATATTTTCTTCTGCTCTATCATTATGGTTTTGTTCTAGCTCTCTTTTCTCCTCTTTATGTTGGTGTCTGTCTCTAGTGTTAAAACCTTCCTCCAAAACCAAGCAATCTGCCTAGCCAAGGTGAGTGAGGCTCTCTATAAGCTGACTGAGGAATCTTCCAAGTTAATATAGTTGGTTGAACATATGCACCCAACTGTACAGCCTCCTGGAATCCCACTGTCTACAGTAAAGACTTCTTTGTTTTTCAATATAAACCCACAAGGAGGAGAACAGGAGAGAGAGAACAGAACCAGAAGTTTTTGAAACTAAAATACAGACAGGCAGGTGGTAACTGACACTACAAATCCACGAAAGCAGAATCCTAAGCTGCCACTGTCTCAAAGTGAAGAGTCAACTGATTATACTACAGAATCCTTAAAATCATAAGGAATTTACAGCATCTGGTACTTCTGGAACAGCAGATGAACAGCAGGTAGATAAGGGGAGCTAAAATACTGAAGACAGGGTGAAAACCACTGGAGGAGCAGTCACAGTCCCTGGGTCCTGCCCCAACTCTACACTCCTGAGCAACAGCTCTTTTCTCACCAGAAATCTGGATTATTCTCTAGAGAGAATAAAACAAGGAATGCCTGGATAAGGTATTCCAGAAATAGTTGAGGGCATGAGTGTCATTCCAAATAAGGGGACTGATTAAGTGAAGCATATACATCCTAAATGCCAAGACCACCAACCCTTCCTCACCACCCGCCTCTTTCCCCCCAGAGGCAGTCAGACCCTTACCAGTCTGAAAATCAGAAGACTATTTTCTAAAAAATGTGACCAGCTCAAGAAGAAAACAATACCGACACCACTATTTCCAACAGATGCTCAGTTCAACATACAACAAAGCTCAAAGTCAACAAGTCCCACCACTGTGAACAAAGCTGTTTTGTCTCCCCATATATAAACAGTTTACTAGATCCTTGCAGAAGGCCTCAAAGATTTAAAAAGAATAACACAAAACAGAAAAGAAGGAAGCTTAAAAGAAACAGACTATGCAAGGAAAAGAAAACTCCTTATATATGTACATAGTCATGTGTCACTTGACGACAGTGACATGTTCTGAGAAATGCATCATTAGGCAATTTCTTTGTTGTGTGAACATCAGAGTGTACTCACACAAACCTAGATGTTACAGCCTCCTAGGCTACAAACTTGCACAGCACAGTACTGTACTAAATACTGTAGGTAACTGTAACACAACAGAAGGTATTTGTGTATCTAGACATATCTGAACACAGGAAAGGTACAGTAAAGATGTGGTGGTATAATCTCACGGAACCACTATCATCTGTGGAGCCCATCATTGACTGAAATGTCATTATGCGGTGCATAGATGAACTGGATTTCTAGAAGGAAAGACAGAGAAAACAGGAAATCAAGCACAAAATAACTAAAGAAAATATCATAGAACTTGAAGAGCTTCCAGCTTAAACAATGAGAATAGATTCACACCAACGTACATCACTGGAAATTTCAGAATATTATGACAACAAAGAGAACACCGGCTCCCCTAGAGAAAAACACAGCAAATACGGATGATCAGAAATTCCAAGAGCAACATTGGAAGCAGGGTGGCAATGGAATAATACCTTCAAATTACTAACTCTCAACCTGTAAGTCTACACCAGCCAAACAACTGCATCCCTCCTCAAAAAGCTCCTAGATGATATGTCCTATTAAATAAGAGTAAACCAAGAAGACAAGATACAGGAAATGAGAGATCCAGCACAGGAGAGAGGCGAAGGAAAGCCTCAGAAGCCTAGGATGACAGCTGGGTACTAGGTACAGACGAGAACCAGTTCGGATCAGAACAGTACCTGCCAAGAGACAGGCATGTCTCAAAGTTCCTGCTGTCCTGCACTATCTTTTTAATGAGGGACAGAGCCAGGTGACCCTGGCCTGTATAACTTGTCTGTACTTAGCTTGTCTTAACTACACACTCATGAAATTCCTACTCTCCCTTCTCTGCTTGATCAGCAGAGGACATTCATTTTATCCCACAGAAGGATTCTGTCTGACCTATTCCTGGGAGCTGAAAGCAGGCACAGACAGCAGCCTCCCCCCCACCTGCCATATTTCACGCATGTCCAGTACCTTGTCCTTGCTAGAAGCCTTACCAGACGCTGTGATGAGGGTAAGCCTTGTGTTTCCCAGACTCATTCATGACCTTGTGCGTTGACTTCCCAGAAGGGGCTGTGAAACCTCAGGGACAGTGAAACCACACCAAGACTCATATGCGCTGCTCCTCCTCTCATCTCCTGCAAACCTTCAACTACTAGTGACAAGACTGACCTTCTCTTAACTAGGCTTTGCTTCCTAATCAACTAGCTTTTCAAAACAAAGCAATACCTACAGTAAAACTATAAAGAAAAGCAAGAGAATGATTAAAAGCAATCATGGTAGTTGTCTCTGAGGTAGCAGGGAGAAAGGAGAGGTTCTCCACGGGGAGCCTCTAAGGTAATGTTCTGTTTTGTTAAGCTAGGTGCCAGCTACATGTGTTTTTGTGTCCTTATCAGACTTTACATACACATTTTCTGTACTTCTCTACATATATCTCACACTAAACTGCTTTAAGCTGGCTGAGGCTCTGTGTGGTAGAGGCAGTGTCTGTGGAGAGGTAAGATTCGCTGCTGGCGGATCAGGCAGTGAGCCAGTTTTTTCAGCAGGAGATCCCCAAGTGCCAATATCCACGGGTCAGTTTCCCCAAAAAGGGCCGGGTCTCCTAAGTGAGAAGCATAATAAGCCTGGCTACCAGGCAGAGACAAGCAGAGGGACGGAGCTGGGCCTCCCACAGCTCAGTCTATAAATTTCCTCTATCTCCCTCACTCTTACCCTCAGTTCCACTCTCCACTCCAAATAATATATGACTCCCTGAAGTCCTTTCTCCATTCTGCAAAGCCAGATTTATGTATTTTCTGCAATCCCCTTGTTTTTAGCCATATGCTTCACCTCCTTCATCGCTCCATCACTGGCACTACTGAGGTGTAAGCCTTTCTGGGGGACAGGCACTTGTGCTGCAACTTTCTCCACTCTGCTAAATGTTATTAAATGTCCTCCACCTGTGAAGAGTATGTTTTAAACTCACACAAATTTTAGCTGTACGAGTGCTTCCAAGCGGACTGATTCTGTAAGTAGAACATCTATATTCCCAAATATACCTCAACAGGGATTACCTCCGAGATCACATTTTCAATCTCTCAAAAGATTCTTTAAAATTTTGACACTAGTTTCTATACCTTCGAGGGTCCAGTTCATGGTCCTTGGATCCAGTCACTAATTCCGGATGAATTCGCACATGCTCCATCATTGGCTAGAAGAGTTGAGTTAACAAATTATAAAGGGCTGAATGTTTGTGGAACATCCAAACAATGGAATATTAGTTGACAATAAAAAGGAATGAAGTACTGATACATGTTACGACACGGATGGAACCTTAAAAACATTATACTAAGTTAAAGAAGCCAGTCACAAAAGACCACATATTATATGATCCCATTTACACAAAATGTCCAGAATAGGCAAATCTATTAAGACAGAAAACAGATTAGTGGCTGCCTACGGACTGGAGTGGGGAGGAAGAAAATGGAATTTCTTTTCAAAATTTCCCTGTCTGCCATTAAATACAAAAGGTATAAATGCAGCCTATCTAAACAGTATGCTAAGTAGCAAACAAACAAGCGGTTTTAATTTACCTTGACCACTTCTTCAAAAGTCTCCAGGTTTTCTTTCATACTGTAATGAGAACGCAAAAAGGAGACAAAGTTGCAAGGGTACATTCCATAAAGGCGATGAAAGAGTGCGTACACACTGGCATGGAGATGGACGAGATAGACTTCCGCCACGTGGCCTAGAAAAGGAACCCGTTGAGAAGAGCCTCTTAGTTGGACACAGATTGAGGTTTGCAAAACAGATATAAACAAGTGGCTGCCAGCATGACTTTTAATCTATGTATATTCCCACCTCACTCCAAAGACAGGAAGAGTGGTTTTCTAAAATGCAAACAAATCTGGACACACCAGACACCCTTATCTCAAATCCATCAGTGGCTCCCTATAACCTTTGGATAAACTCCAATCTACTAGTGTGATTCATGAAAGCCCTTCCCGATCTAACTTCTGCCCTCCTCTCCAGCCACTGCCCAAAAAGGATCCCAAACATTCTCACAATACCGAACTATCTTTATGATGACAGATCTCTGTAAAATTTATACTTTTCCACTGCTGAATTCAGCATGAGCTTCTTGAGAAAAAAAAAAGTCTTACTCATCTCTCGGTGCTTTGCACTGGACCTGGTATTTAACAAGCACTCAATATTTACAGAATGAATGTGTGAGAATCTTTTAAATCAGTATGTAGTCTTAGCTATGTAGATTTATAATTACAGAGTGAAAAAAACTATTATCTAGAAATTAGCTTAAAGAACTAAGAGTGAAAGAAATTGAACATCTTAATTTAGCCTTACCTAGACCCCGTGGAAACCCATGGCCACAGTATACATAAAGTTTCTCCACAATAATGAACAGACCATTCCTTTCTCCCAAAGATTCTACTAAACAAGCAGGCACCACGTGGGCCTATGCTTATAATTGAATCCTGTATAGGAAGCCACAGTGTTCTGTCTCATAGGTCTGACAGACTTCATCCTTTTGACAGGAATACCTCACACTGGGATAACCCAAAGATTCCAAATTTCATATGCTTACAGCTTCTGATCCCTTTGATAGAGCTCTGCTACCTGCTGATAGGGGAAAAAACAAAAAAACAAAAACAAAAAAAACCCACTGCATTTGAAATTGGAGTGCTAATCAGGACACACCGCATTTCCCTCTGACTCCTACGGTACAACGAGTGGGTTCTCAAATCTGACATTTGTGCTCTGTCACAACACAGCAGAAAAGGAAGACAGAAATGTCCCACAAGCTTAGTCCTGTACTGCTGCAATACAGACGGAGGCTGCTTTTCAGTTAATCAACAATCATGAAGTTTTACATCCTACTGCTCAATTTCTCTAACAACCAATTCTTTTAAGCCAACAAAATTAAAAAGTTATCTCAACAGTCATGTTTCTTATATGTGCCTGTAATGGATGCACCCAAGGTATTCCCTCATCTGTCTGGTGAAAACCACTCATTTCAGCTATAAAAGTCTACATGTCCAGTCCTTACAGCATATGAGCAATTAATCAATAATGAAAGCATTCACCTCACAGGGCCCAATAGGTATATGAGGATATCTGTACCTGGTTTCTTCAGGCACCATGATGAAAGACGGCCAAAAATGTCAAAGAAATCAAGAAGATGCTGTTTCCCAGACTGTGGAATCATTGGTAGCATGGTTATCAACACCAAGACGCCTGTTGTGAGGACAACGACGTCAGTGTCCATCTGCAGGAGAAAAGGTTAAACAGGAAACGTCTGTCAGGCACTGGCACCAGGATCGGCATTGTACAGTATGTGAAGAGGCTCTAAACACTGAGAGAATCACAAATCACAAGTTGACTCACACACTCATTTCCCTATCCATAAGGATTACTGAGGGGACAACATTCAAACAGACTCAACAGGAACACTGAGACCCAGCTCTACTGTAATGAGTCAGTGAGGACCATTTACAACACACCTATGCAAAGGTATCCAGGAGATGAGTTCAAACTTGACTTGGGGACACTCAAGTCCTGAAGCCTTAGGATGCCCTATTTACAGCACTTGGATGAAAACAAAAGGAGTTGCTCTTCAACAAAACACAGGAGCACTGCTCTGTTTTCATTCATTCAACCAAATCTTAAGATATTTACTTTTTGTTAATTAAAACAAAACAAAACAAAACAAAAAAACACTACACATTGACAAGTAACTTACTATTTTTTAAAGAACTACAACAGACGTATAACTGAAGGAGAAATTAGTATAGCACTAACAAGTCAACTTAAAGGCTCACTTCAAAGCAGTATTTAGAGACCAGTAAATTAAAATATATATATATATATGGAAACCTTTGAGCATGCCTATAGTTTAAATATTAAGTCAAACAAATAACTTCAAGCTAACTGAAGACACTTAACACCCAATGAATACTCAATCAAGTCTCACTAGCTAGCTATAGCAGCTCACCTGAACCATAATTAAATCATGAATGTTTGCCAGGTAGATGAAATTCAGATTTATGAAACAAGATATTAATCAAAAGACTACTATGTAGGTTAAGACATCCATTATTCCTATTGGAATAGGAATCTATGAGTCTGGGAATAAAGTTTTAAATATATTTTGATTTTTACATCAAGCATCAAGTCTTTCATTGTGGAAGATATCCAGTAAGAATAATATATTGGTAGGAGAATTGAGAATATATGAGACTACATAATGATTCTCAGCAAAAAGAACTAGCCCTGATTTCATTTATCCTAACAGTCTAACTGAAGACTCGTCCATGATTAATATTCAAAACTTACTCTTTTGGAAAAGATAAGTGTTTTGCAATTGGAACTAAATGATGTGCCTCGAAATTAGATGATATTCTCACCAATCCATTAATTAGATGATATTCTCACCAATCCATTAATTAGATGATATTCTCACCAATCCATTAATTAGATGATATTCTCACCAATCCATTAATTAGATGATATTCTCACCAATCCATTAATTAGATGATATTCTCACCAATCCATTAATTAGATTACATTCTCATCAATCAATTTGCTTAAAAAATATTAAGTTGTTAAAACTGTTCCTATTTTTTCAGAATTAAATGCATGTTTTTATAATACCCTACCAATGTGACTCCTTGGGACCCACCTCTAGGGATAATAAAAGAGTTACCCTTCTTGGCAGACACAAAAATCAATTTGCATGGTGCTGTATCAGATGAATCCAATGGTACTGCCATCCTGGAACAAATACTACTGGATATTTTCATGTCTCTGTGAGGTACAGGCAGTTAATATTAACCACATTTTTCTTATTTTATAGATAGAAAACAAGTCCAGGAACTAAAACAGATTAAACAAATAACCCTGAGTATGGCTGCACACCACTGTTAAAACTAAAATCATAAAGTTCTATTTAGATTTTGACTCCCTATATAGAAAAATGAACTAAATTTAGTGCCAAAAATTGAATGCAACTTAGTAGAACTTACATCAACAAAATCTGAATTATAGCTGCAACCAGACCATATTCCTAAATGTTTAATAGAAACTTTAAGCCATTCTTCTATTAGCTAAAAGATAATTTAGAAACAGGGATTCCCAAAAGATAATCCAGGATATTTTTAAATGAGGGAAGGCTAAACGATGATGAAATCAAGAGGTTTGGAATAATGTAACATTGAACCCATCTGATCGAAATTTTTCCATATTTGCGTGGACGAGGTATTCAACAGTCACAGTGATATATCTGAGAACTTACTAAGTACCAACTCTAGACAACATTCTGTTTGAGAAAAGCCAAATGCCTAGAAGGTTTTCAACTCTAAAAGTTAAAATCTCGCTTCCTTGCTTTAAGTTACTTAAAATTTCAGAAACTATACTCATAAAGCCATTTCATTCAAATCCTTACAAACATCCTACCTTGAGACATTTTAGTAAAGAAGGCAAAAGAGGTGCTTGAGACAGCTTATGCTTCCAAGATGGCTGCAGTCTTATGACATGACCCAGTAACGAGAGGATGGATAAACGAGTGGCGGCTTTACCCACATATTCATTAATCCTGTCCAAGAGGTGCTGAAAATGCAAAAGAAGAAGGGAAATCCTCACATGAATATATGAAGTTAACAAAAATAAAGACAACAATGATGTGCCCCAGTCTCTCAAGTCTTGTCTCTAATGTAAAGCAAGGCTCATGCAGATAAAATATCAAATTCAACATTTTAAAAACCACGTTAGCAAACAAAACACTGCTGCATTTGGCCTGACAAAAGGCAGCCAGTTTGCATCTCATGAAAAAGGATCCTACAATACACGCATGCAAAAAGGGGGAGACTTGTTCACAGTCCCTCAATAACCACTAGTGTCAAACTGTGTTAGGTTATTGAAGCCATGAGGGCATCCCGCAGGAAACAGCCACTTATTGCTAGAGCAACCCAACCTACATGGTTTGATCTCAAGTAACAATTAGGTAGTAGAAGTAACAATTCAGACCAGAGTAAATAAAAAAACAAGATGGGCCAGGCGCAGTGGCTCATGCCTGCAATCCCTGCACTTTGGGGGGCTGAGGCAGGAGGACAGCATGAGGCCAGGAGTTCAAGGTTACAGTGAGCTATGATTGTGCCACTATGCTCCAGTCTGGGCAACAGAATGAGACCCCACCTCTTTAGAAAACAAAACAAAACAAGATGTACTGCAAAAGGCATGCAATACAAGGTCTTCAAATCCTGGGGCAGTTGCTCTCATATACACACTTAAGACTTACCAAAGTCTGCAATAACAATGCTTTATTACCTACTTACTAAAAACAAAAGGAAAACATGAAGGAGCCCTCCAAGTACCTGGTGCTAGGAAACAAGACTCATTAATTTGCCATGTAAGTCCTTTGTACTTGAAGCTTTTCCATATTGATAAAAGTCTAAAAATCCTATTCAAAGTATGGGTTGAAATATGGGTATCTATGGGCCAAACCATCACTATACAATTATAGTACTGGAAATGTAAGATTTCTTTAAACAAGATCTTTAACAGTCTCTGAAATATGTTTTATTTTGTAAACTTTTCAAGAATCATGGGTCCTACAAATTAATTTTTATATGTAGTTATAAACTGGGAACAATGTCATCAGTAGCACACAGAAATCAAAAGAATAAGCTTGGGATAAATTGCACAGTGGCCATGCACAGAAGCTGTTGTACTCATGGAGAACATATGAAATGCCTACGACACATCAGCTGTTACCTTGTCATGTGGCTCTTGTAAGGTGGTCAGGATGTGCAACGCCGGCTGAGAGTTGGTTTCCAGGTAATAATCCACCAAAGTGTTTACAAGCATAGGACCACGGTCTAAATCAAGAAAAGGGCAACGGATGATACTTACTCCCCTTAACATCCTAAATTTACCTTACACAGCTGCCTGTCACAAAATCTAGAAAATATTTCTTTATATGCTATTCTAAGTGTTATGCAGCATTACATTTCTGCCTTCTTAATTTAATAATAGGATAATCACAAGCTTATTTGGCTAAATATGCATAAAAACATATGAAGTCCTTTTATTTTTATTGCTTTTTTTTTTTGAGATGGAGTCTCGCTCTGTTGCCAGGCTGGAGTGCAGTGGCACAATCTCAGTTCACTGCAACCTCTGCCTCCTGGGTTCAAGCAATTCTTGTGCCTCAGCCTCCCCAGTAGCTAGCTGAGATTACAGGCACCTGCCACCACGCCTGGCTAATTTTTGTATTTGTTTTTTTTTTTTTTTTTTGATATGGAGTCTCGCTCTGTTGCCCAGGCTGGAGTGCAGTGGCATAATCTCAGCTCAATGCAAGCTCCGCCTCCCGGGTTCACGCCATTCTCCTGCCTCAGCCTCCCAAGTAGCTGGGATTACAGGTGTGAGCTACCACACCCGGCCAATTTTTGTATTTTTAGTAGAGATGGGGTTTCACCATGTTGGCCAAGATGGTCTCGATCTCCTGACCTCATGATCCACCTGCCTCGACCTCCCCAAGTGCTGGGATTACAGGCGTGAGCCACCGCACCCGGCCCTCTATTGCTTTTTTAATTACAAAAAATAATCCATATCTATTGTTAAAAATCCAGGCGATGTAAAAGTACATAAAATAAAAGTGAAAGTGCTCCTGCCACCTGCCTCCCAACCCCTCTTCACAGATAAACACCCTTAAGTTTAGAGTGTGTCTCTTCAAACCTTTTTCTACTTGTATAATCGCACACATGCAGCCCTCATGTCCACAGACGCAGACACAGTTTGTGCACGTGTGTTTTTTCCACTGAACAATGTGTTGTAACCACCTTCCCATGTCAGCATCTATGGCCTATTTCATTTCTTTCCGTCCTCCAAGTGTTCTACTGCATGGCTCCATATAACTAATTTAACCATTCACCTACTGAAGGATACTTGGGTTTTTCCAATTTCTCACTATACTTCACTCGAAGCTATAAGAAGATACAGATTCTTATAAATGGCCCAAATGGTATGTGTTTTAAAACTGATGACTGATACTCCAAACGGCTGAACATCAATTCACATTCCTGCTCACAGTGCCCATCTCTATACTCAGTATTTAATTTTGCCAACCTGGCAAGCAAAAAAGGGTACTATTTAAATTTGTATTTCTCATACTAAAAAGAGGTTAAGCACTTTTCATATTAAAAACCACATATATGATTTATAGTTAAAGCGATGTCTGGAATTTGCTTTAAAATATTTGGAGGGTGGGAGAGTCAGGGAGGAAAGAATTTGAAACTGGGTTCATGGGGTTCACTACATGATTCTTACTTCATGTGTGGGCATACTTGAGTATTTCTATAATTGAAAGTTTAAAACACATATAGATACTCTCTTTGGGTGTTTAAAAAACTCTTCAGAAGATGAAAACTAAAATTATCAGCAGGATTCTAGTGGCTCTAAATCAATCTCTTCTTTTTAGCAGATAAGCTAAAAGGATATTATTTTGCTAACCAGAATTGAGGTTCTCTTTAAAGACAGCTGTCACGTCGTCCCGCACACCCAGCATCGGGGAGTCCAGCATGGCGAGGAGCTCCCCGACATTCGCTTGTTGGGCCATTCTCTCCCTCAAAGGCGCTGTGCCAGCTCCAGGACGTGTGCTACAGGTTCTGAAGGTTCTTCATTGGCGCCACTACCAGACTGACAAAAAGGAAGATGAAGAGTCACTAAATGGCCCCATTTTTCTCCACACACAAAAAAATACCTGCAAGACAAACCAATGCATGTGTTCAATGCAATGGAAAGTTTGACCAGAATTCTCTGGTTTGAACAGTGAGTACGTTTGGCTGAGAAAAGAAGATAAAGCATATGAACAATTATTTGGCGAGTTTATGAAGAAGGTTTCTACAAAATACAACAATCAGAAAGAAACCTTAAAAACTGATACCAGTCACAGCAACTTAATAATAGGATCAAATCTAAGTTTTACTCCTACTTCTGATTCTACCTTGGGTTTTGGCTAAGACTATATTTATATTTCAAATTATTGATCTAAAAAGCAGATAATCTTTTTTCAGCAAAAGAACTAAATACACACTATTTCCTTCTTGACAATCTCATCAATGGCTAAGAGTTAGTACAGCTGGTTAGGTCACAATTCTGTTAAGTCCAACACCTAGCATAAACTGGGGGTCATTTCTCTGTTTTAGCATACACCTGTCATCTGAGACATCTAACTGTACATCCAAATACCACTGGCTGCAGGGAGGTATTCATAGATGGGCTCATCAGGGCAAACCTTCAAAAACTCACCCTTCAAAACCCAAGCTCTCCACGGTAGTAGAGCAGCTGCTTTATCTTGATATACAAAAAGCAGCTCATTCCCCAAGTGTTAACTATACACACTTATGATTTCTCCCTTACTTTGGTCTCTGAGGCTGTATTTGCAAAAACAAGTAACAACAGTTATTCATAAGACAAGCACTGTACACCTTTTACAAACATCATTGTAAATACTCCTAATATGACCACCATGTAATTGGCACTTTTGTCCCCATTGTACAGGGAGCAGAATGGAGATCAAGCCGTTTGTTCTGGGTCACAAAGCTAGCAAGAGGCAAAACCGGAGGAGAAAAACTGATATTGGAACCTGGATCTGACTTACTCCAAAGCTCCAGGCCCTTAAGTGTCACACTAAGCTAACCTGTGGTTTTCATCATCACAGCAACTCTGTGATGTGATGTGAGCAGGTATCATCCTTATTTTACACATGGGGATATGGATGTCCAAAAAGGATAACATTTCCTTTTCTTTCAGTAAGTGTAAGTAGCAGTTCTTAAGCTTCAATGTGCATCAAAACTACCTGGGGTATTTGCTAGAAATGCAATACCTGGGCCCCTTCCAAAACTGAATTTTGGGCTCAGGAATCTGTATTTTAATAAGCACTCCAGGTAATTCTTAAAATGAGACACAAACTAGTTTTGAGAAACACTATGATAAAGAAAAATCCAACTGAAGAGTTAAGCTGAGGCCAGATGTAGAGGCTGAGGCCGGGCATGGTGGCTCACGCCTAAAATCCCAGCACAGTGGGAGGCCGAGGCAGGTGGATCACCTGAGGTCAGGAGTTTGAGACCAGCCTGGACAACATGGTGAAGCCCCATCTCTACTAAAAATACAAAAATTAGCTGGTGTGGTGGCAGGCACCTGTAATCCCAGCTACTCAGGAGGCTGAGGCAGGAGAATTGCTTGAGCCTGCGAGGCAGAGGTTGCAGTGAGTCAAGGTCGTGCCACTGCACTCCAGCCTGGGCAACAAAGCAAGATTCTGCCTCAAAAAAAAAAAAAAAAAAAAAAGGGAGAGAGAGAGAGAAGCCCCTTTTGCAAGAATGCCACATTTAAATTAGCAATGACCCCCAAAACTGCCAGGTATTAACTTGCTAGCATCTATGTTCCTGTTTAATTACAATCTTGTGACATTCACTGGTTTTGGCTCTCAGTAAGTTAGAAGGTCATTTAGCAGAAAAATCAATTAAAATGTCTAAATGCCTTTTTGATACCATGGTATAGGAAGTTGCTGACTCATATCTATAAATAAAAATCTTACAAGTAAATCACGTAGGAAGTTAATTTCAAAGGGCTCCAAAATGTGAGACCACCATTGGTAAGATTCTACCGCAAAAGTTCAAAACTAAAAAGTAATTAGTATGGTAACAGGTACATACAAACATTTGCTGCATAGCACCTGTATATTATCATAAAAAATACCAGTAAAAATCTTTGGGCCACCACTTTCAAGGTGACTTTTTAATAGCACACTTGTCCAGCTAACCCCCACATTGATTTCTACTTCAGGTAAATCACAAATGATTCTCAATTAGTGACAAAGAATGTTGTTCATAAACTTAAAAGTATCTTGTCCCTAAGTTTGGTTTTGTTTCAATAAAATTGTTACTTACCTACTATCTGTCTAGGGAGACTCTGAGTTTGCCTTCTGTGTAGTCAGAAGACGATAATGTCAGATCTGGGCCTCCACACGCAGGCAGCCCCAGAGCCCAGAGTGACACGAGCTCAATTTTAAACAAAGATGGCGCCCATCCAGTCAACTTGGCGATAGTGTGGGCTAATCAGCTTGGGCTACCTAGCCTGTTTTTGTTTGCAAAATAAGGTTTTATTCTAAAACATATCAGAAACACATTTTGGCAACAAGTATTTCTCTCTGGTTCCAAAATTCTACTGTCGGCCGCGTTGGTGGTATAGTGGTGAGCATAGCTGCCTTCCAAAATACTACTGTTTGCCATAGTTTTTAATCTCCAGGAAAAATATAAACATTGGGTTTTATGTGAGATTCTTTGCATAAGTGGCTCGAGTTCAAGCATTTCTGACATTCTAAAAAGCCCTCCTAAGAGTTAAATCATAGCTTTTGGGATCAGTCCCATAACTAGAATATCTCCTTTTTAAGCACATTCAAACATTTGAGGGTACAGTAAGTGCAAGGTGTTAAGTAGGTAAGACAGACTTGGCCAGTTCTATGAAGAATTAAATGTTCTATAGCAGAAAAAAAGACATGGTTCAATATGTGCACAAAAAAGGGGAAGAAACCAGCCCAACTTGGACTCAGTCAGGGGTGGTGGTGGTGGTGGATGAAATGTACACATGTTAAACACATTTTACAGCCTATAGAGACTGGCTGAGAAAAGTCACTTAAAGATCAGCACCACAGACACAATGAAGCATCAGTGTGTTAGCCACAAAAGTCTCTAGCCATAAAAGTCTCTTTTCCACTTTGGAAGTAACTCACCATAGAAAATACCATACGGGAGAAGTTAAATGACAGCAACTGGGTGAATGGATTTCTGTATCCTATATGCTAAAGCAACATTCCATTTAGTTTAATATTATCTTTAGTGGCCACATACAGTGCACAGTACAGTGTTGTAGATGATGCTAGTCATATTAAGAGGGCATGACCTTCAAGGCCAATCTCTACTCCAAAATCCATCACTCTGCCATCTTCTGGATCTCAGTAAAAGGCACTACCATCAGTCTAAAGCGAACACCCAGGTGACTCCTTGACTCTTTCACCACCCCCAACACCATATCTAATCCATCAGCAAACCCTTTGCTATCACCTCAGTCGAAGCCCCCATCATCTCTCAGAGACAAGGGAGCAGCAGCCCCCCTCACTACTCTCCCTGCTTGTATTCATGCTACCCTACAAAATTCATTTGCCACCAAATAACCACAAGAGACATTGAGATATGAACATCAGAATCTCACTCCTCTGTTTAAAATCATCCGGTGGCTTCCCATGGAATTAATAAGAGCCAATAACATTATGGAACTTATGAAACTCATGAGTAGTCTACAAGGCCTCCTAAGATCCAGCAAGTTATTAACCTCCCAACCTCCCTCTGCCTCTTCATTCCTCTGCTCTAGTCCCAGTCTTCCCAAACACAGGAATACTGGTTCTTTCTTGCTCAAGGCCTTTGCACTTGCTGTTCCCTCTCTGCATGGAACACTCTTATCCCACATCCTTGCACAGCTGACTGTCTCACAGATCTCTGATGGGCCTCCCCTGACCACCCAATCTAAAGCAGCAGGGAGGTTCTTAGTCATCACTTTTCAATAAAAGATACTTTGTAATTCATGAGAAACCTTGAACCAAGTTTAAACTACACAGCTAGTAACCAGATTTGATCCAACAATACTTACGATCTCAAAAAACATGGAAAGCAGGGATCTGCCAAAGTTCAGTTTCAGTCTCTATACTTAGCCAAAATCTGGTGGCTGTCTGGCTTTGGCACAGGTGTTTTGTTTTTGTTTTTTAATTGAGACAGAGTCTCGCTCTGTCGCTCAGGCTGGAGTGCAACGGCACAATCTTGGCCCACTGCAACCTCCACCTCCCAGGTTCAAGCGATTCTCCTGCCTCAGCCTCCCAAGTAGCTGAGATCACAGGCGCACACCACCATGCCTAGCTAATTTGTATACTTTTAGTAGAGACGGGGTTTTACCATGTTGGTCAGGCTGGTCTCGAACTCCTGACCTCAGGTGATCCTCCCACCTTGGCCTCCCAAAGTGCTGGGATTACAGGTGTGAGCCACCACACCTGACCAAAAATGTCTTAAAAATGAGGACAAAAGTATAAGCAAGAGTACCCCATGAAAAAAGAAAAATGCTATTAAAAGTTGGGGGTTTTTTTTGTTTCAAAATAAAAATAATTGCTAAAGGCAGCCAACAATTTTTAGTAATTGAAGAGTAAGGATCTTTGAGGCTTGCCAAGCTATGAATCCCAGGTACAAGGTTCCTTCCAGAAAACCATCTACCAGAAACTTTCCTGAATTCTGCTTTGTCCAAAAATGTTACCAATGAGGCTGTGTGCCAGCTGAGATGATATTACACACCTGTGACATAGTGACCACAGGAGTAACCTAGCAGCCAGTAGTGTCCACAAAGTATTTTTCCTATATTAAAATTTCGAACTTCTAAAATCTGACTACTAAAATGCAATACAATTACTATGGTGAAAAATGTTTAATAAAATTTAAGATTTACTTTTGTATCTCAGAATTTACATTTTATGATGGTGATATTTAGCTTGGACCTCAATGATCTGAACACTTAACCATTTGACTTTGGGTTCAAATTCATATACAGTGGACTTCTAAAAAAAAGGAACAGTATGAAGCACACACAAAAACACTGAAAATGAAAAATCAAACTCAGAAAATTTTCCCTACTTGTGAGAGAACAATACTTAACTTTCTTGTTAGACAGTCTACAGTTTGTATCAAGACCCTACTTACGAACTGATGTAGAGCTGTAAGACAAAAATCTCTACCTTATTTCACAATTCCTATGACAGAGGTGAGGCAGACAGTGACAGAATATAGTAAACAGCAACCACTGAGCCTTGGCATGAGTCACACAGCTGTCCATGTATAAAGACAGCAGACCAAGCACCTCCTGCCTTCCCTAAACCCTTCCTATACACAACTCTTTGCACTTGGCACTATTACTGCTAAACCAAAATTACAGTTCAGTGATCAGTTAGGCCACTAAGAGGAAATTCCATCCACAGAAATGCCAGCACCTCAACATTTATGAAGGATATATTCTGAGACAGGATCCTCCAATTCCTAAAAACTACTATAGCATATAACTTATCTCTCAAAAATTAATTTAAGACAACAGATATAGCCATGTTAAGATGCAAATGCTCACTCACCAGCTCAAGGGTTCTTGGCCCAGGATGTACATTAGAATCACCTGGAGAGCTTACAGAAAGTCTGGAGCATATCACATTTGGTTTGTTTTTATAAACCCATGCGGATTTCTAAGGTGCAGCCAGGGCTAAGAACCTCTGCACTAGTTAAATGACTTGTGTCAGCACACAGGCTTTAATTTAATGAAGTGGTTAAAACCAAACTTTGCTGCTAAACAGAGCTGAATTGAGTCCACCAAGTACTAGCTATACTCCTTTAGGAAAACTACGTGACATCTTTGAACCTGAATCCTCACCTGTAAAATGGGGATACACCGAAAGTGTGGCTGTGAAGAAGAAAAGTAATCCATACAATGCACTTTGCACAGTGTCAGGCACTGAATAAGCAACTAATAATCATCAGTAATGCTAATTACTTCATGCCATAGATGGTCCAGTTCCTGGCAAGTAGCTAAAACTGTAAATGTTAAATCCCTGAATGCACAACCATGGGCAAGATAATTCCCTCCCATCTTCCTCTAACCACTGGCCTGGTTAGACCTTACCTGTTCTACGGACAACTGGTACTTCAGTTTCCAGTGCTGTCAACCTGGGGTCTTTCATGGTCACTGAAGGAAGAAAACAAATGCACAATGAAGCAAAATCCCAGATGCAATCAGAAGCGAGTTAGGGGTTCATCTGGCACAAGCTTCTTCCTCCGCTATCCCCAACAGGTGGCCATCATGTTTCCACTGGAATGAACACTCATAATCACTGGAAGCACGTGCCTCTCCCCGTCTACATTTCTGAACAGCTGGTTGCTGGAAAATTCTTTATATTGTGCTGAACTTGTAATCTCTGTCTTTTGTTAATGTCTGTTAGAGGTATAAATGAATGGGCAGGATAGGCCCTAGAATTAGAGAGTTCCGGGTTAAAATCCAAGCTCTGCAACTTATTAGTGTGTAACATTTGGCTATTTATCTTAAGTCTCCAAGGTCTAACTGTAAGTTACCTTGTCTGTAAAGTTAGAATAATGATGGCATCAAGCTCATAAGGCTTGTGGGGATTACATGAGATGATGCATCCTATTGCCCTCGGCACAATGTGGGGCACACCGAAGTTACCGGAGGAGCCATGTGAGGCAGGTCCAGGACAGTGAGGGGCACAAAGCACTGAGTGGGCCAGCAGGCCCTCACTGCCCGCCACAGTTCCCACAGTCCTCACCCCTCCACAACCCTCCCCACCACCTTGCCTCACTGGCCTTTCAGTTCCTTGGTCAAGCCACATGCTCCCCATTCCTGAGCCTAAGAGACTCGACCTTTGGCTCCTCCTAAACTCACTCTTCATCCTTAAAATCTCAGCTTAAATGCTCACTTCCTCGGAGAAGCCCTCCTAGGCTCCACTTCCCTCCCACTCCCACCTTCCAGACTAGGTCAGGTCCCCTGTTATGCTCTTGCAGCCTATATTTCTTGTGTCACTTACCACAACCCAATTAAATAAGCTCGATTAATCACTGAACATGTCTCCTTCACTAGCAGTTACATCCAGGGAGAGACTGCAGCTTACTCAGTACTGTATTTCAAGCAGCTACCAAGGTGTCTGGCACTTCTTGATTGAATGACTAGGAGTTAAAATCTTTCTTTCTTTTCATTTTCTTTCTTTTCTTTCTCTCTTTCTCTTTTACAGACAGGGTCTAACTCTTAGACTAGAGTACAGTGGCGCCATCATAGTTCACTGCAACCTCAAACTCCTAGGCTCAAGCGATCCTCCCACCTCAGTCTCCCGAGTAGCTAGGAATACAGGCACACACCACCATGCCCGACTAATTCTTTTTTAAAGATGGGGTCTCACTATGTTGCCCAGGCTATGCCCAAACTCCTAGCCTCAAGCAATCCTCCCATCAAGGCCTCCCAAGGTGCTAGTATTACAGATGTGAGCCACTGCACCTGGCCAGTATTTCTTAAATAAATGTCCAAAGCCTAATTCTGCCTTCAGGCAGCATGACTTAAATTTAATCCTTCTATAAGAGACATAAAATATTTGTGAACAGCTACCATTTTTCTATTTTCTTCCCCCTTTTACCCCACTTTGTCCAAATTAACTTGTATTAAATATCAGTGCTAAATGAGTATATATCAATACATTCTAGTTTGCTTTTAAAATATGGGTCCTTCAAACTATATTTAGGTACAATCTGATCACTAGATTGTAAACTCCATAAGGACAGGAACCATCTGGGACACCTAGGGTCTATCCTGGCACCTGGCACACAAGAGGCAAATACACCCTGCTCAGATCAGGTAAGATGTAATCAGCTTCTTTGGCAGGCATTCCAGAGTTGAATAGAGTGTGAAAGCTGAGCTTCATATACTACGGACACCCAATTACCCTAAACACGGAAAAAACTTGAACCAACTTCTTAAATGTACAACCATGGCCAAAGTCAAATTAGTGGACTGAGGAGCTCTCTAACAATTAAAATCACTGTTCCAGATGACAGGGTAATTCTATTTCCACGTGGAACACATTCCAGACATTAAACTCCACTGGTTTCTTCAGTGGCACCTGCAAGCCTGTGAACAATGCTGCAGGCAGGCTGGTCCTCCGGAAAAGAGGGATCATACCATTCTGTCAGGGAGTGCTTGCCTGGTCGGACTCAATGCAAGTCATAGGGCTTGAATTAAACTGCAGGAGCCCAGGCCGGGCACGGTGTCTCACACCTGTAATCCCAGCACTTCGGGAGGCCAAGGTGGGCAGATCACCTGAGGTTGGGAGTTTGAGACCAGCCTAACCAACATGGAGAAACCCCGTCTCTACCGAAAATACAAAACTAGCCGGGCATGGTGGCGCATGCCTGTAATCCCAGCTACTCGGGAGGCTGAAGCAGGAGAATCGCTGGAACCCAGGAGGCGGAGGTTGCAGTGAGCAGAGATCATGCCATTGCACTCCAGCCTGGGCAACAAGAGCAAAACTCCATCTCAAAATAAATAGATAAATAAATAAATAAAGTGCAGAAGCCTCTAATCTTAAAATCAGAATCTTAAAATAAGCAGTTAGTCCAGTGAGTCATATAGACTTCCTCTTGCAACTAATCCTGGTTGGACATTTTACCTGAGAAGAACTATCTAAGGCAAGGGTAAAATTAGGATCTACACCAGATGAGATCCTGTAGACTGCCCAGCCACAACCCCTGTCCTCCATCAAGGCCCTACTCTAGGAGAGTAGTGCACACCACCAAAAGGTGGTGGTGGTTGGTTTGTTTTGTTTTGTTTTTTGAGATAGAGCCCCGCTCTGTCGCCCAGGCTGGAGTGCAGTGGCCTGACCATGGCTCACGGTTCACTGTGACCTTCGCCTCCCAGGCTCCAGCAAACATCCCACCTCAACCTCCCAAGTAGCTGGGAATACAGGCACACACCACCATGCCTGGCTAATTTTTGTAATTTTTGTAGAGACAGGGTCTCCCTATGTTGCCCAGGCTGGTCTAGAACTCCTGGACTCAAGTGATCCATCCACCTCAGCCTCCCACAGTGCTGGGATTACAGGCGTGAGCCACCACCCCCTTACCTAGCAGAATGTTTCTGTCCAATGCTCAGTGTTAAGACTTTTAACTTCTTTATCACTGCACTAAAAATGATAATGGTACTAAATTGGTAGCAATTTTATGTTGGTATGTCAAAGGCTACCTACTATTCTACTCTTATTTATATTTTTAAGTGTTTATTGACTTATTCATTTGTATTTCAATCCTGCCCTACGGGGGGTACTACCAGGCACAATCACCCTGGTCAGTAAAGGGAGATGTGACTTGTGAACCTCCTGAAGGGAAGGGAGGCGTGCAGATGGAAACACATGGCAGAGCAGAACACCAGTATCAATCCATGTCCTTATCTTCGAAAGCCAAATCTAAAAAGAAACCTGACTCCAGATCTAGACTTTTTTCCCTTTCATATTGGACCCAAAAGTTGTGTTCTCACTTATGTTCATCATTATAACTTCACTTCTATAAGCAACCTTTTTGAATAAAACGTAGGTTTGCGGAAGAAGAAAAGGGCTCTGTGTTTTAAGTATTTTGAGATGAAACGGAAGGCACATAGGTCAATCTGTTTTCACCATTCATCTTAACTAATATCATTCTTTAGGTGTTTACAGACGGATGGCTTATATGCCTAGGATGACACATGAAGTCCAGCCTAACAGCCATGGATAGCTGTCATTAGCAGGACCCATATGCCATTTTTTTCACATATCTCTGCCCTAGCCAAGATGCATTATGAGCTGTGAGAGCCAAGAGGTATATATACCTTTTGAAAATACTAGTGGCAGACACCTAAGATGTCTTTAGAAAGGGTTTATCTGAAATTACAGGGGAATATTCGAACTTTTCAAAAACAAGTGCGGCGATATGTGGCCTAGACACTACCCTCCACGACTCCTCAGGATTGTAGGTAACGTCAAATAGGTGACTGCAGATCAATTTGCCTAAGATAATTTTGTACACATTTGTCTATGATGTAAAAATACACTGCATGTGTAAATGAAGGCGGATGTCTCTTCACTATAACTTGTTTTCTATATCCAATTTTTTATCCATAAAAATTCAAGGACAAGTCAGACACAGGCCCAGGCATGGAGGGACTATTTTATTATCAGGTACAGTTAGATAGAGCAGAAACGTTAGGTTAATGCTCTGCTCTGGCTCAGGAATTCTCAGGTGACTTCTTAGGGTAATATTCTATCAAGTGAACCAAGGCGCCTTCAGCACAAATGCATCTAAAAAGGGTAAGATACTTGCTCCCATTCTCTCTTCCTATCAGTGCCTAGAAGGAAGGAGAAAAGGGTAGGAAATAACTACTTACTATGTGAGAGTAAAACAGCTGATGGTAAAACCTGCCAATACGTGTAGTCATGTGTGATTTAAAAGGTCTCAGCAGTGGGAGTCCCTCTCAAGGACAAACTGGGGTAGGAGAGATCCAACTTGCCAGATTCTCCATTCAGAATTTCTGCCATTAGGGGCCTTGATGGATGGTTTGCTAAAGCTTACATCCTATCGCAAAGGTGAAGAATCTTCTAGTAACTTCCGTATCAGGCCAGAGCTTGATTGTGGTAAGGCGTATCTCTTCAATAAATAATGCTTATGTTTTGACTTTCTATTAACAGGAACAACACTATTTACTAAGAAAATACAGGCCAAACAGATACCATGTATATTTCAAAAAGACACTACCCAGAGCTTCTCCTAAAAGAAATACAAAGCAAACTGTGAGGTATCTTTAGGTTTCAGGTTTACAGGACTGAAATAGAAGTATTCTAGGGAAAAAGGGTATAGTTTGATAGTCTAGGGCAGTGGTTCTCAAAATGTGGTCCTGGCACCACTAGCAGGAGCATCACCTGGGTATTTGTTAGAAATGTAACTTCTCAAGCCTTTCCCCAGATCTCTGAATTAGATACTTTGGGGGTGGGGTCTTCTAGGTAATTCTGATATCCACTAAAGGTTCAGAACCACCGGTCTAGGAAAAAGAAGGATGAAGGTAAAAAACATTCATTCATTAATATACCTCCGTTGAGGTTCAAAAGGAAAAAAATATATATCGTGCATAAACCTTGGGAAGAAGGCTCAATGGAATTCTCCCAGGTGCTAAAGGTACCAGCACAGACCGAATGCCAAGCCTGACAAGCACTTAGCAGATTACATACCTGGATATACTACAGAAGTTTAACAAAATAATTTATAATCAGATGGTACATAAGGCCACCTTCTGACTTGGGCCTTTCCTGCCTACTAGTTAAAAAACAAAAAAATTGCCGGGCGCGGTGGCTCAAGCCTGTAATCCCAGCACTTTGGGAGGCCGAGATGGGTGGATCACGAGGTCAGGAGATCGAGACCATCCTGGCTAACACGGTGAAACCCCATCTCTACTAAAAATACAAAAAAATTAGCCGGGCCTGGTGGCAGGCGCCTGTAGTCCCAGCTACTCGGGAGGCTGAGGCAGGAGAATGGCCTGAACCCAGGAGGCGGAGCTTGCAGTGAGCCGAGATAGTGCCACTGCACTCCAGCCTGGGCGACAGAGCAAGACTCCGCCTCAAAAAATAAATAAATAAATAAATAAATAAAAAACAAAAAAATTGTTTTTAATAAAGCCTAAGTCCATTTTTAGAGCAGTAATCTATCTAAAATGATCAGCTGGGTTTCAAGCTGGGTCCATAAAGTCCCTGAAGCCATATCCAAAATTCCATGTCTGTATGAATTTTTTTGGTGATGATGGGACATGAAGGGTAGAAGAGAAATATGGTCCACAGCTTCCCACAGATTTTCAGAGGGGAACTGAGTCCACACACCTTCCCACCACCACCAAAGTTAAGAACCACTGACCTGACCTGTGAGTTAATTTATGAGGTCAGCAGATGAAGCAGTTTATCACAGAGGAAGACTAAATGTTTGGGCTGTGGCGTCAACCGAAAAGGTTCATATTCCAGCTCAGCCACCAAGTAACTTTAGGCAACTTACTCTAAGCCTGTTTCCTCCTCCCATGCTGCCTCTTAAGGCTGTAAGAAGTTAATGGGGAATCAGACATGTAAAATACCACAGTGTTTGGCACATGAGTACTCAAAAAATATAAACTTTATTGTAACAATATTACTACTTAACAAAAATGTATTGCTGGGTACATAATACTTAGCAGTCTATCCATTTAACAACTGCTATTTGAAACATTGATAAAACCATTGTGTAACTTAAAATGGATACAGTTCAAGTTTGTTACTATGCTCTGTGAACTACTCAAAGTAGCAGTCTTAATTATTGCAGACATTAAGGTCACTGCCTCTGCTCTTCCTACAGCTCCCCTCTGAGTCTTCCATCACATCACCAACAGAAGGGCAAAACTGTCCTTTGTTACTCAAACACTTCCCGGCCTCTACTGCCATCATATTTACTTAAGAGAGTGACCTGTGAGTTGTAGGGCAGTAACTACTATGCTTTGTCTTGGACTAAAGCACAGTTTTTAAGGCATTTTACTTAGTAGGTGTAAATCTGAATTCATTCAACTGTAAAAAGTATTGTTACCTTTTGCTGATTCCCTGTTCATAACAAAAGTTAGCACTGAACAAGAGAAAGGACAAGAAACTGACAAGGTCCTGAGACAGTATATTTTACATACAGCGTGTAAAATTTGAATTTTTATTCTCCCCCATGAAAACAGACATAAGGTTACTAAATTCTAGCAACTACAGGCTTAAAAAGTAAACCAGAGAAAGAATAATCTCAAATTGTCGACAGTTTACCTCTTTCAGATGAACTTAAATGGAGAATGAGTATTTCATGCCATCCAAATTATATTAGTTACCAATTCATGATCTGAGGTTAAAAAAAACAAACTCAGTGTTTGAGTGTATGCTACACAGACACACTTCAAGCAAACAGCCACAGATTTTAATGCTACTAAGTACACTTTCTTTCATGCCTTCGGCTACTTAAATGACAAAACCAATGCAAAGACTAACCTCTCAGAGATTTATAGCATGGGAAACTTATAGGGAATTACCTTTTTAAAAAGTATTATGATGTAAAGGAAAGGATAAATGCTAAACAGATCTTCACCCAACAGGGTAGGCGCAAAGTCACCAATTTGCTTGGTTATTACAGAACCATTAACACGTTGCCTCAATCGATTTAGTCGGAATGTTTAAATGACACCCCAAAGGACTTTAAATCACAGAAATGTAGGCCTAGAAATACTCATTAATTTACATTCCAACCTTTACTTCACCGATGAAGACACTGAGGCTCAGAGAACTTGTGACCCACTGAAGGTCAAAAGCTATCTGACTCTTTAGGAGAGCCTGAAATGGTTGAGATATTGCTGTATGTGGCTCATCGGCATTCAAGAATATCCAATTAATTCCAGGAAAAGCTAATTTTAGTTCACTATGGGCCTGGAACCCAGAAATAAACATACTTGTAGCCTAACAAACTTCAAATGAAGACAGAGCTATAAGATCAAGTCAGCTCTAATTCAGAGCCCAAAATTCACCCAATACTACATACATAAGAGGCCAGAAGCTATTTTAAGAAATACCTCTGCGATAAATAATAAATGAAAATAGCCAGATTGATACTTGAAGCCAGTGGTCCTCAACCTCTGGTGCACATCGGAATCAGTCTTCTTCCAAAATACATACACAAGGTGTCCGAATATGTAGGTCTACCTACTATAGTGCCAAATACCTGTACATCGAGGTTCTCATGACCACTATGGTGTCAGATCTCTTGTTTCCAGCAAGTTCATTATTCTGCAAACATTACATACAGAGGTATATATTAGATTTGCCCTAGTAAGACGGCTAAGTTTCATCTCACGAGTGAAACCAGGCATGCACAGAAGGCATCATATTACACCACAACAGTAGCAGTATCAGTTTTTACTCTTAATCCAGTGAGGAAGACGACAACTGAGTCACAGGACTTGAAGCACTCTAATTTTACGAAACAAAAAGGCCGGTAGCCACCTGCTTTCTAACCAGGAATTCAGGAACATCCCAAGCGTTTATGACACCAGGAAATGTATGAAGCAGAGAAAGTTTACATCATCTCCCCTTCTAGGCACGTGATGTAAGAGTGTTTTGGATAAGATATTAACTTTAGTAAGAGGATATTTTCCGTTTACATCTTCTATAAATACCCCTTAAGTTTACACCAGGTGGTTAGAGGAAGATTCTGCAGCTCCCCAGGGCAATAGCAAAGAATGTTTCAGTGTTTCTGAGGAGCCTCATTTGCCTGATGCATGACTGTTAAAGGTACATTTCCCTACACGACCCTAAATCAGTTTTCACATTTGCATATTCCAGGTTTACTCAGGAATGCTCAACTTAAGAATCACAGGTGGTTGTTCGGTAAATCAAAGGCTCCCCAAAGATTAGGTTTTATAATGCTTCCCAAAATTTACAGCTCCACTTTGCCAGGCTGTTTGAATTCAGATGACTCCAAGTTGATCCCAAAATTATAAATCAAAGTATCTCAGAAGAGTATTATTCTATTTTAGCACTTTTATAGCTTACTCTATGCAACGTGAAGTGTTATTTCTATGCTTTCTATTTAAAAAAAAAGAAAAAGGCCAGCAAGGATTTTAGCAGGACTTTTTTCTGCAGTAAACTCATCAGTTTTATTAAAATATCAAGTACTTTTTAGCCTAATTTAGACTAACAAATTTACATGCACAACACTGCCATCCCAAACAAAAGCTAAGGCGGATAAGCCAAGTGCATCCCCCCACTTTAACATTAAACAGAACACACGTGCATAAACCTTGGCTAAATGATAAATTTTAATCACGTACAGGTCAGCTTTGATCCAATAACATAAATTTAAGAGTCATATCTTTGGAGTCAGTCAGATTCCAGCAGTTCCAGTCCTGGCTCAGATACAATCGGGGTGTGATCTTTACGCAAAGTACCCTGCTCTCTCCCGGCCTCAGTTTCTTCATTTGAGAAGACTGGAGGTGTTAATAGTGGCTGCCTCTTCTCTTTGTCGTGAGGACCAAAGGAGATAATGACTGCCAAGCACCTCCACAGTGCCTGGCACACAGAGAGCAAGCACTCCATTAACATTAGCTGTTGTTCTTAGGAGGACCGCGTCCTCTCCCAAGTCCCCAACACAAATCCAAAACACACAAAGCAAAACTCTTTAACAGGAAACACAAAGAAAAAGCTTTAATTCTACAAGGTCCCTCCGACTGCAGGCTCTTCATCCTCCAGTTCCTCAAATGAATGAATGAACGCCCAGGAGTGGCTCTGCAAATAGCTGTCTCTTAGGAATCACCTTTGCCGACTTTAAGGTAACTGTCTTTCACCATCAATTAAACACCCACAAGTACACCCAGAGCGAGGCACAACAGTCATGCAAATTTCAGCGGAGACACCGAGTCCGGGCGAGTCCTTGATCCCCACAGGCAACCTCCATTCATTCTCCACGCCCCTCTACCCCGACCTCTCTCTTTAAGTTCTAGGACCAGCCCTACCCTCGCGACCCTTCCCCTCCCGCTAAGGGTCTCTACCGTGCCCTCCGCACCTAGCGTGAACCTGTCACCCCACCAAGTGAGGGGCTGACGAAGGGGCCCACCTCACCCCTGCCCGAGGGACCGAGGCCCGGGGTGCAGCCGTCCCCTCGGGCGCCAAGGAGGGGCGAAGTGCCCGGTCCGGCTCGCCTCTCCTCCCCAGGGACCAGCCAGTCCCGGCCGGGCCCGCCGGAGATAGCGCGTAATAAGAGGGAGGGGAGAGCTCTCCGACCCCCCCCTTTCCCGGGATCCCTACCAAGCAAGTGAGCCTCTTGCTCCAGCCCCTCCGAGCCTCCCCGACTGGAGTCATGGTGCCGAGGCTGCCCCAGGAAGCCCCCATAAAAAGGAGGGGGAGACACCCCCATACTCACCCACCGTCTCCTCCCCCTCAGCTGTTTACCTCACAGTCCCTCCAGCCTACAGGGCGCCGCCATCTTGGACGTACAGCACCTCCCCCGTCGTGAAAGGGCCAAGGCCGTCGGCGGCCTCCGCCACGAAAAAGAGTCCCCCTCCAGAGCTCCCCTGCTTCTCGAAAGGAAGGACAGACGGCCGCGCTCCGCAGCCTCGCCGGAAGGAAAAGGCTCTCCCACTCATAACTCACAATGCGGGTTGGACGAGAAAAAAAAAAAGCAACGAGGGTTTTAATGGAAGGGGGCGGGGCCAGGCGGAAGGATCCCGAAAGGATGCTGCTAAGAGATCTTGTGACTCCGCGAAGGAGGCAAAAAGAAGGGCCGGCGCGGCGGGAGGAGCCAAGCGAGAGCCCAAGGGGCGGGGCGGGTGGTCACGTGACTGGCGGGCGGGGGGACACGGCGGAGAGGCGTAAACAAGCTGGAGGAGGCTGGGTGTGGTTCGAGCGCCCTCCCCTTTGCCCCCCCCGAGGTCGTTTCTGCCCTTCGCTTGCCTGGCGACCCCCGAGGGTCTCTCTGTGGGCGGCCATAGAGCAGCGATCCTGTTTCCCAAGGAGCCGCTGGGGCCCGCGTGGGTGAAGGGCCTACTTGGGAGCCTTGGAGTTGCGGCTCACCTAGGAAGGGGCGGAAAGCTGGGGGCCAGGGCAGCCCTCCTTCCTGGGCTGAACATTTGCAGAAACCCGCCTCCGGGATTGCGGGGGACCGCCCTGGCGTCTGCCTTCAGGTAGCTCACACTTCACACCTAGTCATGACATCTAGGGAAAACGAGCCCTAGTAGGAGGCAGCTTGAAAATCAGAAGGCCTTATTGCGTTTCCTGCTGAAACAAGGCTTTAGGTCCTCCAAGCCTCAGTTTCTTCCTCTGTGAAACAGGCATAATGACATCTGTGACGTGAAGAATCAAGGAGATGAAGTATGGACAGCGTTTAGCCCAGAGCCCTGCGCCTAGTAAACGCTCACTCACTACATAGGTGGCCGTTATTACGAGGCTGAGTATGATGGGCTCCCTCCAGCACGAACACAAAAGCTCTGTGAGAGGAGGCAGAGCGAGATGAAGTCGAACTGCGGGATATGAAAGGCATTTTGAAGGAGCAGGCATCAGGCTGGGTTTTAAAGGAAAGGTAGGTTTTATGAAATTAGGTTGGTGCAAAAGTCATCACGGTTTTTGCCATTAAAACCGCGATGAGTTTTGCACCAACCTAATAGAACCAGGCGAGGCGGCTGGGGAGAGGCCATTGCAGGCAGAGGGAACCAAAGGAGCAAGAGCCTAGGGACAAAAAGGTGCTGGGTGGGTTATGGGAATAACAGGTTTTGTCATGGGAACCAATTGGGTCACAGTGCAGGGCAGCCATAGTTAAGGGGGGCCAGATGTGTCAGTAGCCAGCACCGTGGCTGTTGTCAGAATTCGGAGCCGGCCCTGGATGGTACTGGGTAGGGCCGCTGCTAGTCAGTATAGGGCCTTGGTGAGAATTAGAAAAATGGCACCCCTGGGTTGTATTTTGGCCCCTGTCCACCAGCTCCAAACCCTCCTAGGCCCTTGAGCAGTGAACAACCTTTATAAACATAGGTCTAGAGCCATGAAGGCTTAGGAGGGAGGTGAAAATTGAGCTATTTCCTCTGTTCTAACACAGTCGCTGGGGGGAAGCTAAGAGTTCTAGATTCAAACAGACCAGAGTTGGAATGTAGGTTTCATCATACTAACTGGATGAGCCTTAGTCTCCTCACCTGCCACATAGGGCTAATAATAATGCCAGCTTATGGGGATTTGGGGTGAATTCAGACATTAAGCTCTAAGTGGCACACAGCCTACTCCAGTTAATGTTATTTTTGATAACTGTTAAGTGCCAGCTGTCAGCGTTCATCACTTGCAGAAACGAATCCACCAAACACTAAATTCTTCTGTGTCACCACCCGAGCATAGTCTGCATGGGGTCCAGAGATGGAATGGTCGAGGGAAATGGGGAAGGATCTGGGTTCTCTCAGTTCCACGAATCTGCAAACTACTTCACAAAAACAAACTCTTCCCTTTGCATTCACACCAGGGCAAGGATTCACATGTCTTCAGAGATTTCTGAGACCACCAGTGATGGGAGACCTAAGGAGGAGGGCAGGGGGAGCAGCGCTGCTCTGGAACTCTGACCCAGGAAGTGCCCCACACCCTGACCTTCCTTGGTTCCATGACCTCATCCTGCAGGAATGCGTTCTGCCATGGAGGAGAGCAGCCATACGCAGAGCTCATCAACTGCTCGCTCTCCAGGAGGCCATAACCGCATTGTCACTGTTTCTACACTGTCTGGAAGAAGCATGGTCATTGTTAGCTCATTATGGACCACCAGTGGCTTGCGAGAAGAGGCCGAAGATGACAGGCAAAGACAGCTCTACCACCATCTCCCGCCACTTACCAGGCTGGGCCACCAAGATGTTTTCTACTTCTCTGGGGTTGATTTTTGTCGTTTGCTTAACAGACACTATTCAGAACACTACCTTCCACACAGCACCTTGGGGCCTCCCTGTGACGGGGCTTCCTGGCTGGCCTGTCTGAGCAGGAAAGGGCTGAGCCCTGCGTAGGCAGGCATGCTGACGGGATGCACGTGGTGGGGGACATCTGCTGCATTTGGCTGTGTGACATCTCCCCCTGGCCTTCTGAATAGGTGAACCGCCCTTCCTCGATTCTTTCAGTGCTGATGGCCCTCACAGTCACAGTACCAGCCCCAGGCCACAGCAGGTGGACCAGGCCTGGCCAATCTGAGATGCCCATCATGGAGGTTGTTAAAAGAAAACTTAAGTTCAATGAGATGAAATTTAATTGAGCAAAGAAAAAAGAAAGAAAGAATTCATGAATCAGGCGGCCTCCAGAATCACAGCAGATTCAGAGAGACTCCAGGGGTCAGAACAAATTTATAGACAAAGTACAGTGGCCTGGCGCAGTAGCTCACTTCTATAATCCCAGCACTTTGGGAGGCCAAGACAGGTAGATGGCTTGAGGTCAGGAGTTCAAGACCAGCCCGGCCAACATGGTGAAACTCTGTCTCTACTAAAAATACAAAAATTAGCTGGACATGGTGGCAGGCACCTACAATCCAAGATACTTAGGAGGCTGAGGCAGGAGAATCACTTGAACCTGGGAAGTAGAGGTTGTAGTGAGCTGAAATTGTGCCACTGCACTCCACCCTGGGCAACAAAGTGAGACTTGGTCTCCAAAAAACAAACAACAACAAAAAAACAAAAAGTGACGTACAGGAGTCGAAAGTGAGGTACAGAAACAGATTGGTTGCAGCTCGGCGTTTGCCTTATTTGAACAGTTTGAACACTCAGCAGTCTATGAGTGGTTGAAGCATGGCTGCTGGGATTGGCCAATACTCAGCTATTGTTACAGGTGCATACAACTAAGTTAAGTTTTCAATTTTGCGTGCCTGTTAAGCTGGGTTACCGTTCGTCCACAAGGACTCAAATATATAAGTACGGAGTCCTTCTCAGGCCATATTTGCCATATTTCGTTTGCTTTAATAAGCGGACGTGGTTGGTCTAGAGTGGACCTGTGACTTGAGCTGGACTAGAGTGCTCCTCTGGGTCTTTAGAGATGGGTGTTCTTTTTTTAAAAAGCAATTTTTCTCTTTCCTTTGGGGTCACTAAACTGCGATGAGGAAGCTGTGGCCTCTCCCTTCCCCTGTCCTACAGCAAGGTGTGTGACAAGTCGAGTTAAAGAGTGAAAGAGACAGAAACAGAGATGGAAAGAGAAATTCACACTGCTATCTTCTGCATTTCCAGAGTCCCTGAAACCAGCTTTGCCCTGGCCTTCCAAGTTCCCTGAAGCCATAACTATTTTGGCCAATGCTAGTTTCATTGGATTTCTGTCCCTCATAAACAAAAGGCCTTCTGAATGTAGTGGGATTCAGAGGCCTTTGGAAGGACACCACCAGTCAAAAATATTTCCCACTCTGTGCCCGAAGTTCATCCACTTGAATTGCTTTTTGGCTTTAGCTTTCAGCTGTCTGTGCGGCAGCCTCCTGGCCAGGTGCCCTGCTATTAGTGGGCATCCCCTACAGGATGGGGTCTGAGCTTCTGCTGGTAGTCCCCAAGGCGCTCTGCGGCCCTGGCCTCTCTAGTGCATCAGTTTCCCCTTGCTGTCTAGCACCATGTCCTCCAGTACCAAGGAACGCCCAGAGGCTTCACACCGCCCTTCGTTGGCTCAGGCCGTCTCCTCTCCTTCCGCACCAGATGGCCTCTGCAGCCTGTGCTGGTCATTCTCCATTTGCCCTTCTCTGTCTGGACTCCCCTCTAAGCCACACCTGCTAAGCATGTCCTCTCCCTCCTCTCAGATTTCACCAAAGTGCGGCAGGGTCAGGTGAGCGAGGAAGAACCTTCCCACCTGGCCTGGCCTGGCCGTGATGCACAGCTCCTGCTGCGTGGCCTGTCTCACCCTTGCTGTTAGTAATGGTTCCCCTCACTCACTCTTCACACTCAGAGGTGATCACGGATCCCCCACAGCTCACTAGTCCTTAGGTGCTTCAGCACCTGTTTTTTCTCTGAAGCTGCTCACACCTGTCTTTTTAATTATCCCTTGGAGGGTGCTACTGTTTCCCGCCAGGATCCCAACTGCTACAGCCCCTTCTTAGAGAATCTGCCTTCAGCCCGGGCTACTCACTGTGAATCAAGCCAAACCCACAGATACGCACACACACACACACACACCCTGATTGGACCTGGATCAGGGCTGAAAACCTTCCTCACACTGAACCAGCCAGATTCTCCTTCTTGAGAATTTGAACTGAGAGACCCCAAGACTGAGATGCATTGTGTTGGTGGAGGATTGTAACTTTACACAGCTGCAGGGGGATCATTCAAACTGCTGTACTCCAGGAGAGGCAGATCACTTAGTAAACACCTCAAACAGGTGCCTTTGGGGGTTGTGCAATAAGATGGGACTGTGCTGGTCCGTGGGGGATAATATGGAGTTGGACCCAGCTGTGGCCGTCAGCAGCACTCTGGACAGCAGAGGTTAAGCAGGAAGAGTTACTAGGAGCCTTGCTGAGGAAGCCGGCATGCCCAGACCGGCAAGGAGCAGCTGTGGCAACAGAGAGGAAGGAGATCTGCAGGACTAACCCATTGCCCAGGAGGCCTGCTTGGGTCTGGAAGATGCCCCTGTATCTTTTCAATAAATTCCACTTTTTCACGCCTGTAATTCCCACACTTTGGGAGGCTGAGGCAGGAGGATTGCTTGGGGCCAGGAGTTCGAGAGAAGCCTGGGCAACATAGCAAGACTGTATCTCTACAAAAAATGAAAATTAGCCAGACACGGTGGCATGCAACCGAAGTACCAGCTACTTGAGTGGCTGAGGCAGGAGGATCACTTGACCCCAGAACATTGAACCTGCAGTGAGCCACAATTGTGCCACTGCACTCCAGCCTGAGTGACAGAGTAAGATCCTTCCTCTAAAAAGTAAAAATAACACACACACAAATTCCACTTTTACCTGAGCTAGAAGATGTTTGCTTCCGTTCCTGACAACCAACACCACCATGGAGGCTGGAGGTGGCCAAGAATGCTTTCCTTTCTTCGTCACCCAGATGCCACCTCCAGCCAAGAATGCTTTCCTTTCTTTGTCACCCAGATCATACCTGTTCTTCCTCCAAGACTCAACTCCAATGTGATCCCCACCAGGAAGTCTTCTTGGGACCCCCAGGATGGCATTAAAGGCCCATGCCCTGAGCCCACTGCCCCTACCAAATGCACACCTCCGTTCCTTCCACCACACCGCCTGCTTACTCAGGTTGTGTTTATGGGCCTGTCTCCCAAGTTTTTAAGAACTCTGCTACCCCCAGGAGGTAGGATGGATAAGAGGGCCCTTGAAACCTCTACTTCAAGGTCAAAAGACAGGAACAGGCCAGGCTTGGTGGCTCACACCGGTAATCCCAGCAGTTTTTTGTTTGTTTTTGCTTTTGTTTTTGAGACGGAGTCTCACTCTGTCGCCCAGGCTGGGGTGCAGTGGCCCGATCTCAGCTCACTGAAAGCTCTGCCTTCCGGGTTCATGCCATTCTTCTGCCACAATCTCCTGAGTAGCTGGGACTACAGGCGCCCACCGCCACGCCTGGCTACTTTTTTTTTTTTTGTATTTTTAGTAGAAACGGGGTTTCACTGTTTCACTGTGTTAGCCAGGATGGTCTCGATCTCCTGACCTCGTGATCCGCCCGCCTTGGCCTCCCAAAGTGTTGGGATTACAGGTGTGAGCCACCACACCCAGCCAATCCCAACACTTTGAGAGGCCGAGGCAGGTGACCCCCTGGAAACCAGGAGTTCAAGACCAGCCTGAGCATCACAATGAGACCCCATCCCTACAAAAAAAATTTTTTAAATTAGCCAGGCATAGTGGTTCACACCTGTAGTTCCAGCAATTTGGGTGTCTGAGGCAGGAGGATCACTTGAGCTCAGGAGTTGGAAGCTGCAGTGAGCCATGATCCTGTCACTGCACTCCAGTCTGGGCAACAGAGTGAGACCCTGTCTCAAGGAAAAAAAAAAAAAAAAGCTTAGAATAAATCTTTCAAGACTTAGGCTAAGACTAAGGCTAAGTGGGAGCAGCGTCAGGGGGAAGAGCTACTCTTGCTGCATGGCTCGGTGTCCATGGTAGCTCAAGCGCCCGCAGGGCTGGCCGCCATCTTGGTTTGCTGTTATTCCAACAATTGGAGTAAAATTTATTGTCTCACAGTTCTAGAGGCTAGAAGTCCAAGATCAAGGTGTCAGCAGGGTTGGTTCCTTCTGAAGGCTTTGAGGAGATCTGGTCCCTGCCTCTTCCCCAGCTTCTGGAGTTTGGCTGGCCATCCTGAGGCTCAACCCCTCCTCCTGGTTCATTCCTTGGCTTGAGATGCATCACACTGTTCTCTGCCTTCATGTTCACACGACATTCTCCCTGTGAACTTGTCTCTGTGTCCAAAATTTCCCTGCATTATAACTACACCAGTAACGTTGCGTTGGGAGCACACCCTATTCCAGCATGACCTCATTTTAACTAATTACATCTGCAGCGACCTTATACGTAGTCACATTCTGAGGAACTGCAAGTTAGGACATCAACATCTCAATGTTTGGGGGAATAAATTCAGCCCACAACAGGTCCCAAGGGCTGAGTTAGTCACATTACTATCCATGGTTTGTGCAGGGGCCCTCTCTAATTTTTATACTTGCATTTGTTTGTTCCCCTTTTTTAATTTTTAATTTTTATTTTTTTCTTGAGATGGAGTCTTGCTCTGTCGCCCAAGCTGGAGTGCAGTGGCACAATCTCAGCTCACTGCAACCTCTGCCTCCCAGCTTCAAGCAATTCTCCTGCCTCAGCCTCCTGAGTAGCTGGGATTGCAGGCACAAGCCACCACACCTGGCTAGTTTTTGTATTTTCAGTAGAGGCGAGTTTCACCATGTTGGCCAGGCTGGTCTCGACCTCCTGACCTCAAGTGATCCCCCCACCTCGGCCTCCCAAAATGCTGGGATTACAGGTGTGAGCCACCACACCCGGCCCTGTTTGTTCCCTTTTATCTTCGTTCCCCACATCCAGTTTCCTCCTTGCACATAAGCAACCATTGCCACACATATCACGTGTATCCTTTGGTCTGTATGTTTCCTTGCAAAATGTATGTGTGTGTATTTTTAATTTATGTAAGTGGAATTATGTTATAGGTGGCAATCTGTTTCTTACTTTCCCCCCCATTCAGCATCGTTATGAAGCTCCATCTAGCTACTGAGAATTATTCTGTAATGTGAACCTACCCTAATCTACTTTCCACTCTCTCAGGGATTGACATCTGCAGTAGCACCAGAAGTAACATTGTGATAAACATCACTGTACACTATACACTATATGCACTGTACACTGCACACTATAAACTATACACTATGCACTATACATTGTACACTGTACACTATGCACTATACACTGTGCACTATGCACTATACATTGTACACTGTACACTATGCACTATACACTGTGCACTATGCACTATACAATATACTCTATACACTATGCACTATACATTGTACACTGTGCACTATGCACTATACATTATGCACTCTGCACTATACACTATGCACTATGCACTACACACTGCACTATACACTATGCACTATACGTTGTACACTATACACTATACACTATGCACTATACCCTATGCACTACACACTGCACTATGCACTATGCACTATACACTATGCACTGTGCACTATGCACTATACACTATGCACTATACACTATACATTGTACACTGTACACTATACACTATGCACTATACCCTATGCACTATGCACTATACCCTATGCACTATGCACTATACACTGCACTATGCACTATGCACTACACACTCGACACTATGCACTATACACTATGCACTGTGCACTATGCACTATACACTATACACTATTCACTATACATTGTACACTGTACACTATACACTATGCACTATACTCTATGCACTATGCACTATACACTGCACTATGCACTATGCACTGTGCACTATGCACTATACACTATGCACTATATACACTATGCACTATACATTGTACACTGTACACTATACACTATGCACTATACCCTATGCACTATGCACTATACTCTGCACCATGCACTCTGCACTATACACTATACACTATGCACTATACCCTATGCACTATGCACTATACACTGCACTATGCATTATGCACTACACTATGCACTACACACTATACACTATACACTATGCACTATACACTATACAGTACGCGCTACACACTATACACTATGCACTACACACTATACAGTATACACTACGCACTACACACTATATACGCTATGCACTACGCACTACACTATGCACTATACGCTATGCACTATGCACTACGCACTACACACTATACACTATGCACTATACACTATGCACTATGCACTATGCGCTACGCACTACACACTACGCACCATACACTATGCACTATCACTATGCACTATACACTATGCACTATGCACTATGTGCTATGCACTACACACTACACACTACGCACCATACACTATGCACTATACACTATGCACTATACACTATGCGCTATACACCATGCACTGTACTGTTCCCTTGTGGATCCAGCTCAGAATTTATTTGGGATACACAACTGGGAGGAAAACTGATGGGTCATAGGGTGCATGGACTTACTTTTTTTTTTTTTCTTTTACAGACAGGTCTTGCTCTGTTGCCCAGGCTGGAGTACAGTGACTCAAACACGGCTTACAGCCTCTACCTCCTGGTCTCAAGGGATTCTCTCCTCTAACCCCCCAGGTAACAGGATCGCAGGCTTATGCCACAATGCCTGGAAGTTTTTTTTGTTTTTTTTTTTTTGTAGAGGCGGGTCTTGCCATGCTGCTCAGACTGTAGACTTACTTTTTTTTTTAAGTTCCGGGGTACATGTGCAGGATGTGCAGGTTTGTTACATAGGTAAACGTGTGCCATGATGGCTTGCTGCACCTATCAACCCGTCACCTAGGTATTAAGCCCAGTGTGCATTAGCTTTTCCTGATGCTCGTCCTCTCCCTGCCCCCACCGACAGGCCCCAGTGTGTGTTGTTCCCCTCCCTGTGTCCATGTGTTCTCATTGTTCAGCTCCCACTTATAATTGAGAACATGTGGTGTTTGGTTTTTCAGACTTTTTTTTTTTTTTTTTTTTTTGAGATGAAGTCTTGCCCTTCTCCCCCAGACTGGAGTGCAATGGTGCCATCTCAGCTCACTGCAACCTCCGCCTCCTGGGTTCAAGCAACTCTCCTGCCTCAGCCTCCCTAGTAGCTGGGATTACAGGTGCATACCACCACGCCCAGCTAATTTTTTGTATTTTAAGTAGAGACGGGTTTCACCACGTTGGCCAGGTTGGTCTCAAACTACTCACCTCAGGTGATCTGCCCGCCTTGGCCTCCCAAAGTGCTGGGATTACAGGTGTGAGCCACTGCACCCAGCCTAGACTTACTTTTTTTTTTTTTTTTTTTTTTGGAGACAGAGTCTCGCTCTGTCGCCCAGGCTGGAGTGCCGTGGCTGGATCTCAGCTCACTGCAAGCTCCGCCTCCCAGGTTTACGCCATTCTCCTGCCTCAGCCTCCCGAGTAGCTGGGACTACAGGCGCCCACCACCTCGCCCAGCTAGATTTTTGTATTTTTTAGTAGAGACGGGGTTTCACCATGTTAGCCAGGATGGTCTTGATCTCCTGACCTCGTGATCCGCCCGTCTCAGCCTCCCAAAGTGCTGGGATTACAGGCTTGAGCCACCGCACCCGGCCTAGACTTACTTTTAAGATACACCATCAAATTATTCTCCAGGACGCCTGCCCCAGCCTACACTTTCACTAGAACCCCACAAAAGTGTCCATATCCCTGTCCACACTTGGTGTTGACTAGCTCTTTAATTTTTTCAGTATAACGGGCTAAAGGGACATGTTCTTTTTTAATTGGCCTCTCTTTGACATAATGAGATGGAGCATTTTTATATCCTTGTTATGAGTCTGTGGGTTACTTTCTCTGTAGATTGCTGGCTCTTATCTTTTGACCATTTTCCCAGTACAATTACTATCTTTTTCTTGATTTGCTGAAGTGCCCTATGTTTTCTATACATGTGTCCCTCATTGGTTATAGATATTTCTTTTTCTTTTTTCTTTTTTTTGAGACGGAGTTTTGCTCTGTCGCCTAGGCTGAAGTGCAGTGGCACAATCTCAGCTCACTGCAACCTCTGCCTCCTGGGTTCAAGCGATTCTCCTGCCTCAGCCTCCTGAGTAGCTGGGACTACAGACGCCTACCACCATGCCTGGCTAATTTTCGTATTTTCAGTAGAGACGGGATTTCACTATGTTGGCCAGGCTGGTCTTGAACTCCTGACCTCATGATCTGCCTGCCTTGGCCTCCCAAAGCGCTGGGATTACAGGCGTGAGCCACCACGCCCAACTGGTTATAGCTATTTCAAGTGTCTTCTCACAATCTGTTATCTACCTATTAACTATCTATATTATGCCCCATTGGAAAAGGTCATTAACTTGAGTGTTATCAAACTCACTTCTTTTTCTTTTTGACTTACTCTTTGGGTTTTTGAGATTTTGTTTAACAATGCCTTTTCCAACCCTTAATCACACACAAAAGAAATGCTTAAGCTTTCTCTGTTTGTATGTGGTTTTTTTTGTTGTTTGTTTGTTTGTTTGTTTTTGAGATAGGGTCTTACTCTGTCACCCAGGATTGAGTGCAGTGGTGCAAACATGACTCACTGCAGCCTTGACCTCTGGGGCTCAGACCATCCTTCTGCCTTAGCCTCCCGTGTAGCTGAGACCCCAGGAGTGTGGCACCACACCCAGCTAGTTATTTTATTTTATTTTATTAGAAATAGGGTCTCACTTTGTTGCCCAGGCCGGTCTTGAACTTCTGGGCTCAAGCGATCCTCTTGCCTGGACCTCCCAAAGTGCTGGGATTACAGGTGTGAGCCACCCTGCGGGGCCATTTGTATGTTTCATATTTATATTGTTACATAAAAAATATATTTGAACATAAAATATATATTAAAATATATTAAAACATAAAAAATATATTTATGTTTCACATTTCACTTTTAGGCCTCTACAGAGGCCATGAAAAATGTGCCACTCAGTTTTTCTGCTAATTGTTGAAGGCCCAGCTGCCGCCACTCTAGATCTATACCCCATTTGCAATGAAGCCACACATCTCGTGAGCCACTCCCAGCCCGTGACTAGGCACAGCAGGGGCCCTAATGCAGGATAGCTCTGAGGAGGTGTGGGACTCTGACAGTGGAGGACATGGGCCTGAGAACTCTTCATCAACCTGATCAAACCTCTCTTGGAACTGCAAAGCAGTCGGAGACTCTTCTCCCAGTCTATTATCTCCCTATTAACTATCTATATTGTAGCTCATTGGAAAAGAGTCATTAATTTTGATGTTATCAAAATCACTCCTTTTTTTTTTTTTTTTTTTTTGGAGACGGAGTCTCACTCTGTCGCCCAGGCTGGAGTGCAGTGGCCGCATCTCAGCTCACTGCAAGCTCCGCTTCCCGGGTCTATGCCATTCTCCTGCCTCAGCCTCCCAAGTAGCTGGGACTACAGGTGCCCGCCACCTCGCCCAGCTAGTTTTTTGTATTTTTTAGTAGAGACGGGCTTTCACTGTGTTAGCCAGGATAGTCTCGATCTCCTGACCTCGTGATCCGCCCGCCTCGGCCTCCCAAAGTGCTGGGATTACAGGCTTGAGCCACTGTGCCCGGCCAAAATTCACTTATTTTTCTTTTTGACTTGCACTTTGGGTTTTTGAGATTCTGTTTAGCAATGCCGCTTTCAACCCTTAGTCACACGCAATCCCCCTTTCCTCACAGGTTTCAGATCCATATCATAGCTGAAGGCTCTCTCTGCTCTGTCCAGCTCCTCCTCTGTGTGGGACATTTATTCGAGTTTTAAAATGTCCTTCCCAAAAGTCTACTTTAGTATTATTCTATTATGTATTTTCGAGACAGTGTCTCACTCCAGTCCAGACTAGAGTGCGGTGGCCTGATCATAACTCACTGCAACCTGGAATGCCTAGGTTCAAGCCATCCTCCTGCCTGAGCCTCCCGAGTAGCTGGGACTACAGGCACACACCACCACACTGGGATCATTTTTTTTATTTTTTGTAGAGGTGGGCTCTCATCATGTTGCCCAGGCTGGTCTTGAACTCCTGGGTTCAAGCAAATCTCCCACCTCAACCCCCCGAAGTGCTGGGAACACAGGTGTGAGCCACCATGCCTGACCTGTAGTGTATTATTGATTTATTGTTAGGTATTTTATAGTTTTTAATATTATTTTGTGGTGTTTTTTTTTTAATTTTCAACTTGGTTGTTATTGAAGTAGAGAAATTCTGTTGATTTTTGTAGGTTGATCTTATGTCTTGCACTTAGTCGAACTCTCTAATTTTACTAGTTTGTCATTTTATTTTTATTTATGTTGAGTTTTCTAGGTATATTATCACATCACCTGAAAATAAAACAGTTTTATCTCTCCTTTTTTTTTTTTTTTTTTTTTTTTGAGATGAACTCTTGCTCTGTTGTCCAGGCTGGAGTATAGTGGCATGATCATGGCTCACTGCAGCCTCAAATTCCCAGGCTCAAGTGATCCTCCCACCTCAACCTCCCGGGTAGCTGAGACTACAGACATGCCTGGTTAATTTTTAAATTTTTTTTGTAGAGGTGAAGTCTCCCTATGTTGCCCAGGCTGGTCTTGAACTCCTGGAGTCAAGTGAAATTCCCGCCATGGTCTCCCAAAGTGCTGGGATTACAGTCATGAGCCATCACACTCGGCCTGTCTCTTCTTTTTAAATTATAACTCTCCTCATTTCTCTTTCCCTTTTTATAGTGTTGGCTGGGACCTCCAGTACTATGTCAACCAGTAGTGGTGATATTAGGCATCTATCATTATTCCCAATCTTCAAGGAAATGCATATAAATGTTCTACAGTAGGTATAATGTTTGCTTTAAGACTTTTGTCTATGTCTTTTACCAAATTAAAGAATAGATGTGGGCCTTATCCAGTGCTTTTTCTGCATTCATTGAATAGTCAGAAATATCTTTATTTTAGCCTATCAATGTGGTGAAGTACACAGATACATTTGTTTGATGGTGATTTATCCTTGCACTCCTAGACAAGCACAACTTGATCATGCTGTATTTTAAAAAATACTTGTTGATTTGGTTAATTCATGTTTTATTAAGGATTTTTGCATTTATTTTATGCGCTTATGGTTCTTTTAATTGGAACATATAGACCATTTACATTTAATATAATTATCAGCGTAGTTGGGCTTCAGTTTACCTTCTTGATATTTGCTTTCTATTTTTCCATCTGTTCTTTGTTCCTTTCTTTTGTCTTTTTCAGCTCCTTTTGGATTAATTTAGCATTTTTTAGAATTCCATTTTACCACCACTATTGGCTTCTTTGCTGTGCCTCTTCGTTTTATGCTTTTAGTGATTGCTCTAGGATTTATTTTTTTGTTTGTTTTTTTTGTTTTTTTTTTTTTGAGACGGAGTCTGGCTCTGTCGCCCAGGCTGGAGTGCAGTGGCCGGATCTCAGCTCACTGCAAGCTCCGCCTCCCGGGTTTACGCCATTCTCCTGCCTCAGCCTCCCGAGTAGCTGGGACTACAGGCGCCGCCACCACGCCCGGCTAGTTTTTTGTATTTTTTAGTAGAGACGGGGTTTCACCGTGTTAGCCAGGATGGTCTCGATCTCCTGACCTCGTGATCCGCCCATCTCGGCCTCCCAAAGTGCTGGGATTACAGGCTTGAGCCACCGCGCCCGGCCAAGGATTTAAAATGTGACTCTTTAACTTATCACCGTCTGTATTCAGTGGCTACTATACCATTTCAGATATAATTTAAGAACCTTATAACAATATACTTCTGGCCAGGCATGGTGGCTCCATGCCTGTAATCCCAGCACTTTGGGAGGTCGAGGCAGGTGGATTACTTGAATCCAGGAGTTCGAGACCAGCCTGGGGCAACATGGCAAAACAGTGTGTCTACTGAAAACACAAAAATTAGCTGGGCATGGTGACGAGTACCTGTAGTCCCAACTACTTGAGAGGCTAAGACAGGAGGATTGCTTGAGCCCAGGAGGCGGAGGTTGCAGTGAGACACCATGGCCCACTGTACTCCAGCCTGGGTAACAGAGTGAGATCCCATCTCAAAACTAAAATAGGCCCGGCACGGTGGCTCATGCCTGTAATCCCAGCACTTTGGGAGGCCGAGGTAGGCAGATCACGAGGTCAGGAGATTGAGACCATCCTGGCTAACACGGTGAAACCCTGTCTCTACTAAAAATATAAAAACATAGCTGGGTATGGTGGCACTTGCCTGTAGTCCCAGCTGCTTGGGAGGCTGACACTTGAACCCGGGAGGCGGAGGTTGCAGTGAGCCAAGATCGCGCCACTGTACTCCAGCCTGGGCGACAGAGTGAGACTCCGTCTTAAAAATAAATAAATAAATAAAATAAACTATACACTTCTATTTCCTGCCCCCTGTTCTTTGTGCTATTGTTGTCATAAATTTTACTTCTACATAGGTTATAAAACCCTAGGTAGGGGTTTATATTATAAAAATATTGTTATTATTTTTACTTTAAAGAATCAATTTTTTGTGTGTGTGCTCGTCTGTCGCCAAGGCTAGAATGCAGTGGCGCGATCTCAGCCCACTGCAACCTCCACCTCCCAGGGCTCAAGCAGTCCTCCCACCTCAGCCTCCTGGGTAGCTGGGACTACAGGAACGTGCACCACCACACCCAGATAATATTTGCATTTTTTGTAGAAACAGGGTTTTGCCGGCAGGGTGCAGTGGCTCACTCCTGTAATCCCAGCACTTTGGAAGGCTGAGGTGGGTAGGTTGCTTGAGGTCAGGAGTTGGAGACCAGCCTGACCAATATGGTAAAACCCCATCTCTACTAAAAATACAAAAATTAGCCAGGTGTGGTAGTGCATGACTGTAATCCTGGCTACTTGGGAGGTTGAGGCAGGAGAATCGCTTGAACCCAGGAAGCAGAAGTTGCAGTGAGCTGAGATCATGCCACTGCACTCCAGCCTGGATAACAGAGCAAGACTCTGTCTCAAGAAAAAAAGAAAAAAAACAGGATTTTGCTATGTTGCTCAGGGCAGTCTCAAACCCTGGGCTCAAGTGATCCTCCTACCTTGGCCTCACAGAAGTGCTGGGATTACAGGTGTGAGCAACCACATCTGGCCAATTTTTTTTTTTTTTTTTTTTTTTTGAGACGGAATCTCCCTCTGTTGCCTGAGCTGGAGTGCAGTGGTGCAATCTCGGCTCACTGCACCTCCTCCTCCTGGGTTCAAGTGATTCTTCTGCCTCAGCCTCCTGAGTAGCTGGGACACATGGCATGCACCATGCCCAGCTATTTTTTTTTATTTTTGGTAGAGATGGGGTCTCACTATGTTGGCCAGGATGGTCTCGATCTCTTGACCTCATGATCCACCCGCCTTGGCCTCCCAAAGTGCTGGGATTACAGGCGTGAGCCATTGCACCCGGCCAAATATTTTTTAAAGAAACAAAAAACTGAGAAAAAATATTTTATATTTGCCCACATATTTACCATTGCTAGCATTCTTCATTTCTTTGTGTAGATCCAAGTTTGCATCTGGTATTATTTTCCTCCTACTTAACTTCCTTTAACATTTTTTATAAAATGAGCATGCAATAAATTCTCTTGACCTTTGTCTGAAAAAGTATTTTACCTTCAATTTTGAAAGATATTTTTGCTGGGTATAGAATTCTAGGTTGACGGTTTCCTTCTTTCAGCTTTTTTTCCTTTTTTTTTTTTTTTTTTTTTTTTGAGACAGGGTCTTACTCTGTCACCCGGGATGGAGTGCAGTGGTGTGTTAATAGCTCACTGCAACCTCAAAGTCTTGGGCTCAAGCAATCCTCCCATCTCAGCCTCTCAAGTAGCTGGGACTATGGGTGCGTGCCACCATGACCAGCTACTTTTTAAAACATTTTTATTAGAGATGAAGTCTCACTATGTTTCCCAGGCTAGTCTTGAACTCCTGACCTTAAGTGACCCTCCCACCTCGGTCTCCCAAAGGATTGGGATTACAGGCATTAGCTACCATGCCCAGCCTCTTTCAGCTTTTTAAATATGTCGTTCCATTCTATCTTAATTGACAAAATTTCTGAGGAGAAATTTGTGGTAATTCTTACCTTTGTTCCTTTTTTTTCTGAAGGTAATTTAAATTCTCAACATAAACTGATTGGTTGATTGATTTGAAATCATCCTGAGTGTATTAGTAAGAGTTCTCCAGAGAAACAGAACCAACACGATGTGTGTGTGTGCATATGTGTGTGTGTATGTCTAAGGAATTGACGCACATGATTTTTGAGTCTGGCATGTCCAAAATGTTCTGGATGGGTTGGCAGGCTGAAGACCTGGGAACAGAGAAGAACCACTGTTGCAGTTCACGTCCAAAGGCTGTCTGTTGGCAGAATTCCCTCTTGCTTGTGGGAGGTCAGTCTTTTGATCTACTCAGGCCTTGAATTGAATGGATGAGGCCCACCCACATAGTGGAAGGCAAAATGCTCATCTCATCCAAAAACACGTTTGACCACACATGTGGCCACTGTGGCCCAGACAAATTGAGACGTAAAATTAGTCATTATACTGAGTGTCTAGGAAAACAAGTTCCTTGGCCTCTTAAACTATGGTTTTGTTGTTGTTTTTTAAACCATTCTAAGGTAAAACTTTCTTCTTCCAAAGAAAAGCTACCATCATACCCTTTTCCACCTCCTCCTTTTTTTTTTTGGCAAAGAAAAGCATTGTTGTAGATTAGAGAACTGTCATTTCCATGGATCATCTTCTAAAAAGCCTTGCTTAGCAAGTAGACCTGAAAATTTAAAAATCATGTGTCAGCATAGGATACGAATGTTGGCAAAAGTGACAGGCTGCTCAATAAATCCCAGGAAATATCCTAAAGGGGCCAGTCCCAGACAGAGATTCCAGGAACCCGTGGATGCTCTTCCATCCTTCCCTGCCAAAGTATAGCAGTTTGACTTCTCCAAGTGCACTCTTTAAAATGTACCACCTGTTGCTGGATTCATTCAAAACAACACATATATCTCAAGCCTTCCCTTTTTGGGAAGAATTTTGACCAAAGAATGCATTAGTTGTCTATTGCTGTGGAGTAATTAATTCTGAAATGTAGTTATTAGAAACATAGAATTGGAACAACACCACCTATTATCTCACAGTTTCTGTGGATCAGGAATATGGGTGTAGTTTAGCTGGGTCCTGTGGCTCAGGGCCCCTCACAAGGCTGCAGTCTAGATGTCAGCTGGGGCTACAGTCATCCCAAGGCTTGACAGGGCAAGGATGCACTCCCAAGCTCACACACAGTTGCTGACAAGATACAGTTCCTTGTCGTGTGTGCTTTTCCATAGGGCAGCTCACAATATGGCAGCTGGCTCCCATCAGAGAGAACAAAAAAGAGAGTGCAAATAAGATGGAAGACAGGTTCTGTCATAACCTAACCCTGCAAGTGTGCCATTTCATCACGTTTTCTATCGTATTCTTTAGAAGGAAGTCACTAGGTAGTCTCAGTGAGTGCCTAAGGAAGTTACTGCTCACACCCAATGAGAGGGGGCCACACAGGTTGTAAATTTCAGGATTTAGGCATCTTTGGGGGTGATTTGCTTCCAATGCTTAGCACACAAATGTGCATGGCCTGGAAAACACCTTTCTCTAATGGCTGCCCTGACACCTCCAGACAAAGTAGCAGATCCTTCTGTGGTCCCCATAGTACTCTTCTGTTCATACATCTACCATCCCAGTCATCACAGTAATAATGTAGCAGCTAGCACTTATTGAGGAGTTGCTATGAGCCCATATTGTTCTAAGCACTCTATGTGTATTAAGTGAAGAGTATGTAGTCGTTTATGTGTCAATGCAGAGAAGCACTCTTTCATTCAACAATGACGTACTAGCATCTCCTCTGCGCTTCTTTGCTAGGCATGGGGGAACTCAGTAGTGAACAAGAGAGAGTCCCCAGACTCTAGAACCTTATGTAGACCAGGGTGGGAGATAGAGACATACAAGCACAATTGTAATACAACCCAGTGCATGTTGTCATAGCATAAGTCAAAGACACTTTAGTAGCAGACACCCAGACCACTTTTGTCGGTGGTAGCATTTCAATTCAGATATGAAGAAGAACTGGCAGTTAGTTAGCCAGGAAAAGAGAGAGAAAGTTAGAAAGTAGGAACACGTGTAATAGTAACAGGAATGAGAAAGCCAGGAGCAGCTGAGAAGCAACCAGCGTGACTGTAACCAAGCATGCTGGGGAAAGAGAGGCAAGAAATACTAATGTCAGCCAACAGGCAATGTGTATTGAGTACCAAGCAGTTTCCTATGGTTTTGCGTGCATATATTTACCTTCAGAATAATCCTATGCAGTAGGTGTAATTTTACAGGTAAGGAAACTGAGTCAGAGAGACTTGCCCCAGTCACCAGATAATGAACGTCTGAGTCACAACCACTGGAGACACAGCAGGGGCAGATCACGAGGGGTCAGTCATGTAAAGATGTTTAACCTTGATCCTGAGCTCAGTGAGGAGCCTTGAAGGATTTTAATTGGGTCGACATCTGCTGGGGTGTGGAGAATGGGGCCAGGCCAGGAGGCAGGGAGGGGCTGTTTAGAAATGGGATGCAGTAGGCCGGGCGCGGTGGCTCAAGCCTGTAATCCCAGCACTTTGGGAGGCCGAGACGGGCGGATCACGAGGTCAGGAGATCGAGACCAGCCTGGCTAACACGGTGAAACCCCATCTCTACTAAAAAAATACAAAAAACTAGCCGGGCGAGGTGGCAGGCGCCTGTAGTCCCAGCTACTCGGGAGGCTGAGGCAGGAGAATGGTAAACCCGGGAGGCGGAGCTTGCGGTGAGCTGAGATCCGGCCACTGCGCTCTAGCCGGGGCGACAGAACGAGACTCCGTCTCAAAAAAAAAAAAAAAAAAAAAAAAAAAGAAATGGGATACAGTACTCCAGGGGAGTGGTGATGATAGCCTGGATTAAGGTGGCAAGACAGGAGATAGAGGAGAAAGAGGATGTGTTAGGCTGTTCTTGCGTTGCTACAAAGAAATATGCGAGACTGGGTAATTTATAAAGAAAAGAGATTTAATTGGCTCACAGTTCTGCAGGTTGTACAGGAACCATAGCAGCATGTGCCTCTGAGAAGGCTTCAGGAAGCTTCCAGTCATGGCGGAAGGCAAATGGAAAGCAGGCACATCACACAGAGAAAGCACGAGCAAGAAAGAGTGAGGAGGTGCCATACACTTTTAAATGACTGGATCTCATGAGAAGTCATTCACTATCAAGAGGACAGTACCAAGGTACTAAACCATCCATGAGAAATCTGCCCCCATGATCTAATCACCTCCCACCAGACCCCACCTCCAGTATTCGGGATTACATGTCAACATGAGATTTGGGCAGGGACACACATCCAAACTTCATCAGAAGGTGAACTCAGGATTTTGGCTGGGGTGTGGGTGGTGCCATTCCCTGAGACATGAGGTGGGAACTGGACCAGAGAACGTGTGCTGATGTCACTTTGGGACCAGCTCAATTGAGATGCCAGAGAGACAGGCCCAGTGGACATGGATTTGGAGTCTAGACTTGAAGGCAGAGGCCAAGATTTGGGAAGTGCCGGCATTCAGAGGGTAAATGAGAGACTGGGAGAACTGGCCATGGCAGCTGAGGGTGTGCAGTGTGTGAGCCGGGCCCTCTGGTGATGATGGAGAGGGCTGACTTATTGGGATCCTGGCTCTGCAACCAAGCTGTGTGGTCCTGGGTGAGTCTCCAAGCCTCAGTTTCTCCATCTGTAAAATGGAGATGACACCAATACCTTAAATTCTGAGCTCAGAAGGTTCCCAGGAGAGTGATATGGTTTGTCTGTGTCCCCACCCAAATCTCATCTTAAACTGTAGTTCCCATAATCCCCATGTGTCATGGGAGGGAAACTGGGAGGTAATTGAATCATGGGGGTGGTTCTCACATGTTGTGCTCGGGATAACGAGTGAGTTCTCACGAGACCTGATGGCTTTCCCCACTTTGCTCAGCACTTCTCCTTCCTGCTTCCACATGAAGAAGGATGTGTTTGCTTCCCCTCCTGCCATGATTGTAAGTTTCCTGAGGCCCTCCCAGCCCTGAGGAAGTGTGAGTCAATTAAACCACTTTCCTTTATAAATTACCCAGTCTCGGGATTTCTTCACAGCAGCGTGAGAACAGATTAATACGGACAGTCCAGTGAGAGACACGCGTGAATACCTAGCAGAATGCCCACACAGTGTGAGGATTGAGTAGATATTGTTATTGTCGATGCCTGCTATATTCATTTCCCAGGGCTGTCATAACAAGTTACTGCAAACTGGGTGGCTTAAAACAACAGATTATTCTCTCACAATTCTCGAGGCCAAAAGCCCCAAACCCAAGGTGTCAGTCAGCAGGGTTGATTCCTTCTGAAGATTCCAAGGAAGCAGCTGTTCTCTGGCTCTTTCCGAGCTTCTGGTGGTCACCGGTCATACTTGGTGTTCCTTGGCTGTGGCTGCATCAGCCCAGTCTCTGCCTCCATCTTCATGCAGACTTCTCCTCTGTGTCCCTCTGTGTTTGCTCCTCTTCTTATGAGGACCCCAGGCATTGGATTTAAAACCCACCTCACCCCAGTGTGAACTCAGCTGAATCAAACTACATCTTCAAAGACCTCCTTTCCAAATAAAGTCACATTCTGGGGTTCCAGGTAAGTCCCCTATACCTGCTGTCAAGGAGCATGGACCCAGCAGATGACATGGGAAGGACCGACCCTACTGTGATCAAGGCCGGGTCCAGCCCAGAACCAACCTACAAAGTGCTGCAGGAGAAAGAGGTCAAAATCAGAGTGATGAGGACAACTTGCTGGTAAGGGTGAGACTTGAACTTTGCTTCTGGTTTCATCAAGAATTTGATCAACGGTGATGGAGCAGATGGACTTTATGACAGTAGGGACCCAGCTTGAGCAGAGAGGCATGGAAGCAAGATCACAGAAAGCTTGCTTGCTTTATAAATGATCAGGTACAGGGAATAGGAGGCAAGAAAAGCCATGTGTGAAGGACCCTGGGCTAAATAAGCAGCCTGGACTGTATCTGTAGGCAACACAGAGCCCCTAGAAGTTTGTGAGTTCAAGAAAGAAGGAAAGAGCTGTCTGTTGAATGTTGGCAAAGGCTTCATCTTGACATTGATGCCTGCCAATTTTATTTTATTTATTTATTTTTTGAGACAGGGTCTCGCTCTGTCCCAGGTTGGAGTGCAGTGGTGCAATCATAGTTCACTACAGCCTCGAGCTCTTGGGCTCAAGTGATCCTCCCACCTCAGCCTCCCAAAGAGCTGGGAATATGGACATGTATTCCCAGGATACATTCCCAGGCATGTATTCCCTGGATACTTTTTTAATTTTTTTATTTTTTTAGAGATTGGCGCTAACTATGTTGCCCAGTCTAGTTTCGAACTCCTGGTCTAAGAGATCCTCCCACCTCAGCCTCCCAAAACATCGGGGTTACAGACATGAGCCACTGAGGCTGGCTCAATTTAAATTTAAAATTCTGGGTGTTTTGTCTCCTTGGGTAGGCTGCCTCCTCTCTCAAATCCCTGATCACGTCTCTACACACCCTCAGCAATAAATTGTGCAGGACCACACTCGCAGCGTGTTGGATGTTAGAGAGTTTCATGGTCACCGTGAGACCATTTCTCACTCCCCCAAGCAGCAGCATTCACAACTAGAGGTTTTATTTTAGCTGCGCCTCCCCTGAAGCATATGCAGTGACCATTTGGAAAAAGATAAAGTTAGATTCCTCTCCACACCCTACACCAGAATAAACTTTAAGTGTCAAAAGTGAAATCATACGAGTGCTGGAAGAAAACATGTGTGAATTCTCTGTAATCAAGAGGGGAGGGAAGAAAAAGCCATTTCTAAAAATGGCTGAACAGTCGGAAAAAATAGAAGACGGGTAAGTTAGGCGACCTCAAAAAACCAAAGCAAAACAAAACAAAACAAAAACCTTTTGCATGGTAAGAAGAAAGTAAGCAAAGCAAAGTGGAAAGATAAATGATAGACGGAGAGAAAACGTTTGCAACTTGTATCACAAACGGCCTCTCTAATATACAGAGAACTAGTATATCACAATCTTAACTGTGAAAAGTCAATTATTTGTGGGGCCGGGCGCGGTGGCTCACGCCTGTAATCGCAGCACTTTGGGAGCCGGAGGTGGGCGGATCACGAGGTCGGCAGATGGAGACCATCCTGGCTAACACGGTGAAACCCTGTCTCTACTAAAAATACAAAAAATTAGCCGGGCGTGGTGGCAGGCACCTGTAGTCCCAGCTACTCGGGAGGCTGAGGCAGTAGAATGGCGTGAACCCGGGAGGTGGAGGTTGCAGTGAGCTGAGATCGCACCACTGCACTCCAGCCTGGGCGACAGAGCGACACTCTGCCTCAAAAAAAAAAAAAAACAAAAACAAAAACAAAAAGAAAGTCCAATTATTTGTTAGAAAAAAAAAAGACAAAAGGCATGAATGGAAAGTTTGCAGAAAAACGCTCACTCAACATAAGGGAAACACAGGCCGAGTGCGGTGGCTCACACCTGTAATCCCAGCACTTTGGGAGGCTGAGGTGGGTGGATCATGAGGTGAGGAGATCGAGACCATCCTGGCTAACATGGTGAAACCCGGTCTCTACTGAAAATACAAAAAAAAAATTAGCCGGGCGCGGTGGCCGGCGCCTATAATCCCAGCTAAATACAAAAAATACAAAAATACAAAAAAAAAAAAAGAAAAAAAATACTAAAAATACAAAATACAAAAAAATACAAAAATACACACACACACAAAAACCCAGAAAACAAAAAACAAATAGCTGGGCATGGTGGCATGGGCCTGTAGTCCCAGCTACTTGGGAGGCTGAGGCAGGAGAATCTCTTGAACCTGGGAGGCAGGGCTTGTAGTGAACTGATACGGCACCACTGCACTCTAGCCTGGGCTACAGAGTGAGACTCTGTCTCAAAAAAAAAAAAAAAAAAACCGGAAACTATTTTTTCTCTTTGTTTACATGTTGTACACTAGTAGGCTGGGTTCAGTAATACATATATGAGAACGTGCATTTCAAAAATATTATTGGTTGGGCATGGTGGCTCATGCCTGTTATCCCAGCACTTTGGGAGGCCAAGGCGAGCAGATCACAAGGTCAGGAGTTCAAGACCAGCCTGACCAATATGGTGAAACCCCATCTCTACTAAAAATACGAAAATTAGCGGTGTGTGGTGGCATGCACCTGTAGTCCCAGCTACTCAGGAGGTGGAGGCAGAATAACATCTTGAACCTGGGAGGTGGAGGTTGCAGTGAGCCAAGATCATGCCAGATGCATTCCAGTCTGGGTGACAGAGCCAGATTCCGTCTCCAAAAAAAAATTATTATTGTTATTATTATTATTTTCTCTTTTTTTTTTTTTTTTTTTTTGAGACAGAGTCTTGCTGTGTCACCCAGGCTAGAGTGCAGTGGCGCGATCTCAGCTCACTGCAAGCTCCGCCTCCTGGGTTCACGCCACTCTTCTGCTTCAGCCTCCTGACTAGCTAGGACTACAGGAGCCTGCCATCATACCCGGCTAATTTTTTTTTTTTTTTGGTAGAGACGTGGTTTCACCGTGTTAGCCAGGATGGTCTCGATCTCCTGACCTCGTGATCTTCCTGCCTTTGCCTCCCAAAGTGCTGGGATTACAGGTGTAAGCCACCGTGCCAGGCCTATTTTCTCTCTTGAGACAGAGTCTCGCTGTCATCCAGGCTGGAGTGCGATGGTGCAATCTCAGCTCACTGCAACCTCTGCCTCCCAGGTTCAAGCAATTCTCCTGCCTCAGCCTCCCAAGTAGCTGGAATTACAGGCATATGCCACCATGCATGGCTAATTTTTGTATTTTTAGTAGAGATGTGGTTTCACCATGTTGGCCAGGCTGGTCTCGAACTCCTGATCTCAAGTGATCCACCCCCCTTCAGCCTCCCTAAGTGCTGGGATTACAGGTGTGAGCTGCTGTGTCCGGCCAAAAAAATATTTCTTATGGCATTATCTGCAAAAGTTGAATATTGGATACAACCCAAATGTCAATTAATAGGGGACTGATTAGTGTTACAGTTCTTTTAGAATTTGTCTAGCAGGCTTTCTGGTTTTTGCCCAAAAGACTCTAAAAAAGTTTAAAAAAAAAAAAAAATAGGGGACTGATTGAATAAACTATAGAGCAATAAGATGCAGAAATAAAAATGCTAATTTTGTCAAAAACCAAGATTTCCAATGTAAGAGAAAAGAGACACAAATATAAAATCAAGTATTTTTAAAAACCTATAACGCAGGCCAGGCATGGTGGATCCCACCTGTAATCCCAGCACTTTGGGAGGCCGAGGTAGGAAGATCACCTGAGGTCAGAAGTTCAAGACCAGCCTAGCCAACATGGTGAAACCCCCATCTCTACTAAAAAAAAAAAATTACCCACATGTGGTGACGCACGCCTGTAATCCTAGCTACTTGGGAGGCTGAGGCAGGAAAATCGCTTGAACCTGGGAGGTGGAGGTTGCAGTGAGCTGAGACCACGCCATTTCTCTCCAGCCTGGGCAACAAAAGCAAAACTCCATCTCTAAATAAATAAATAAATAAATAAAATGAAATAAAAACCTATAATGCTGAGAGAAATTACTTAATGGGTACAATATACACTATGTGGTGATGGATACACTAAAATACCAGACTTCACTATGATACGATCTATGCATATAGCAAAACTGCTCTCGGACCCCTTCACTGCATACAAACAAAATCCAATAATGCTAAATTCAAACCGAGAATATCAATAGGAACTTGTGAAAATTGTCTGACTCAAAATGGAGCCACTTGTATTGAAAGCCCTGACAAACAGAGCCGGGGAAGGCCATGATGGGCGGGTTCTCATGCATCAATGCCTGGTCACAATCACTATCACAAAAGATTTTGCAAAAACCACAACCTTGCACAAAGGCGGTCACAATTCTACACACGCACAAATACTTTTGTGAGGACATCTGCCCAGCAATGGCCTGTCCAATCTTGGACTGTGCTATCCTTGTTATTGATCCTTGTAGCCAAGGATAATTATCTCAAAACAATTCTTGTTCCTTTTTTTTTATTTTCCAGAGTCCCGGGCTGGAGTGCAGTGGCGTGATCTTGGCTCACTGCAACTTCTGCCTCCTGGCTTCAAACGAGTCTCCTGCCTCAGCCTCCCGAGTAGCTGGGATTACAGGCACCTGACACTATGCCCAGCTAATTTTTGTATTTTTAGTAGAGTTGGGATTTCGTCATCTTGGCCAGGCTGGTCCTCATTTTTTCTTTAAAAACCTTTACCTTCCTTTACCTCCCAGAATATGCACATGTTAATTTCCTATGGCACCCACATTCCCATTGCAACGCATATACCTGAATAAACGTTATTTTCTATAAGAGAGTATTTCTCTTTGTTTTTTGTTTAGATTGACAAAGTCATAATTACAAAAATAAATTTAAAGAAATCAATTTCCTAGTTCTGAACACTGAAACAGCTCAGAGGCAGGTGCCCAGTAACAAGAGCTCCTGGCCAGGGCTTTAGATCCCAGCCCTAACTAAATAGAACAAGGCTGAAAGAAATGGCTGCTTCCAGAAATGCAGTAGGGGAAGTACAAGTGGGTCACCTTCTTGTGTGAGAAAGCAAGGACATGCTGGAAGATTGATGGGGAGATGTCAAACCCATACAGAAACCATCCTGGAGGTGCTGTCTGTGACAAAATTTGAGGAAACTGTAGTGGGTTGAATAGAGGCACCCCAAAAAGATAGGTCCAAATATTAACCCCTAGTACCTGTGAATGTGACCGTATTTGGGAAAAAGATCTGTGCAGATGTAATTAATGGTCTCAAAATGAGACCATCTTGGATTAGCCGGCTGGGTTCTAAATCCAATGTCCCGTGTCCTTACATAAGACAGAATGAGGAAAGACATAGACACGGAGTGGGAGGCCCCATGAAGGCAGAGGCAGAGATTGGAGTGGCGCAGCTACAGGCCAAGGAATGACAAAGATTGCCCACAGCCAGCAGGCACCGGGAGAAAGGCCTGGGTCAGGTTGTCGCTCGGAGACTCCAGAAGGAGCCAATCCTGCCGACACCTTGATTTCTGACTTCCAGCCTCCAGAATTGAGAGGCAATAACTTTCTGTTGTTTTAAGTCACCCAACATGTAATTGCTATAGTATCCACAGGAGCCATAAAATAGAATTTCTGCAACTTAATGTAAAACGTTGAATAAATAAAAATCCGTGAGTTCTGGCACATGTTTACCTATGTAACAAACCTGCATGTCCTGCACATGTATCCCAGAACTTAAAATTAAATTAAATTATTTTTGAAATCCATGAGTTCATTGTGATGCTGAAGTTTAAGGGGGAAAAGAGAATAGACAAGAAAAATAGGCCAGGCACAGTGGCTCACACCTGGTTTCTCGGCACTTTGAGAGGTCAAGGCAGGAGAATTACTTGTGGTCAGGAGTTTGAGACCAGCCTGGGCAACATAGTGAGACCCCACCTCTACAAGAAATAAAAAAAATTGGACAGGCGTGGTGGCACGTACCTATAGTTCCAGCTACTCAGCGGACTGAGGTGAGGTGGGAGAATCACTTGAGCCTCAGGAGTTGAGACTACAGTAAGCCATGATCACACCACTGCACTTCAGCCTTGGCAACGAAATGAGATCCTGTCTCAAAAAGAAAAAAGAAAAGAAAAGAAAAGAACAAGAACAAGAAAAAAGAAGAAGAAAACCCAGTTACATCACCTTGCTATGAACATCAGCAATTAAGGATTAAGGCGAGAAGACAAATCACTTACACTCTCGTTTTTTAGAACTTTGGTTCATCCCCGGCTAATGAGAGAAAGCTCTTTTTCTTTTTTTTTTTTTTTCTTTTTGAGACAAAGTCTCGATCTGTCGCCCAGGCTGGAGTGCAGTGGCCAGATCTCAGCTCACTGCAAGCTCCGCCTCCTGGGTTCACACCATTCTCCTGCCTCACCCTCCCGAGTAGCTGGGACTACAGGCGCCCGCCACCTCGCCCGGCTAGTTTTTTGTATTTTTTAGTAGAGACGGGGTTTCACCGTGTTAGCCAGGATGGTCTCGATCTCCTGACCTCGTGATCCACCTGTCTCGACCTCCCAAAGTGCTGGGATCACAGGCTTGAGCCACTGCGCCCGACCAAGAAAGCTCTTCTTTACCGATAATAAATGTAGAAGGAATGATAGAATTGGAATTGGAAGAACAATAGTTTTGAAGCCACCAGTGACGTTATTGATTATAGCAAGGAGGCGCAATGGATGCCGAAACCAGTAAGGGAGGCTGTAGAGAACAGGATGTTTGCTTGGCGATGAAGTCCTAATCCACAGATTGCTTCTTAATTCACTGTTATGATGGAGAGAACTGGGTGTCACCATTTTAACCAAACTCAGCATCACTAAGGTGGAACGACCTGTTGTTAGGTACCTCCTGATGCAGGGAAACCCACAGCATCACCTGTGAAGTATCCGCGCCTAAAACATCTCATCTGAATCCAGTTCAGCCTAGGACCTGACTGCCAAGACACAGTGAGATCTTGAAAAGAATGTTTATTCAGGAATAGGCATTGCAATGGGAATATGTGTTCCAAGACCCAGGGTGCTAGGGTTTGAATGTCCTCTTCAAAACTCATGTTGAAATTTAATTGCCGTTGGGAAGGAATTAAGAGGCAGGGCCTTTAACAGGTGATTCGGTCATGCCCTCATCAGTAGATTAATACTGTTACCATGGAGAGAATTAGTCCTCTGGCGAGGGAAGTTCAGCCCCCACCTGTGTTCTCTCTGTCTTCTGTGCTTGCCTGCCCTTCTGTCTTTCTCCATGGGATAATGCAGCACGAAAGCCCTCACCAGACGTGGCCCCTCAATCTTCCCAGCCTCCAGAACTGTGAGCCAAATACGTCTCTTTTCTTTATAAGTTACCCAGTCTGTGGCATTCTGTTATAGCAGCAGAAAACGGACTAAGACACAGCAGGTGGAGGAAGAGGTTAAATGGCACCATGATGAAACAATGAGAAAATCCCGAATGCTGAACCTTCTACTGGACTGGCCTGGGCTCTTTTAGGGGGAAAGATCATTATCAAAAGAAAGGGGCAGGGGGTGCTGTTCCATCATAAAGGAAACCAAAGACATGATACACTCATGCAATGCTTGCAACTTGGCTGGATCCTGATTCTAAAAGAGCAACTATAGAAGAAAACTGGGGGAAATTGCAAAAATGTCCATATGGACTGGATATTTGACAATATTTGGAAACTACTGGTAATTTTCTTAGGTACGATAATGACATTGTAGTTGTGTGATTATGTATGAAAGGAATATCCTTATGTTTAGGAGATATATGCTCCAGTATGGGTGAAATGTCATGATATCTATTATATATACACACACATTTGTATACACGTGTGTGTATATTTATTTTTTCTTTTTTTCTGAGACAGAGTCTTGCTCTGTCACTCAGGCTAGAGTGCAGTAGGGCAATCTCGGCTCACTGCAACCTCTGCCTCCGGGTTCAAGCAATTCTTCTACCTCAGCCTCCCGAGTAGCTGGGATTACAGGCATTAATTTTTGTATTTTTAGTAGAGATGGAGTTTCACCGTGTTGGCAAGGATGGTCTTGAACTCCTGACCTCAAATGATCCACCTGCCTTGGCCTCCCGAAGTGCTGGGATTGGAGGCATGAGCCACCATGCCCGGTCATTCTTTTTTTGTTTGTTTAATTTGAGACAGCATCTTGCTCTGTCACCCAGGCTGGAGTGCACTGGTGATCATAGCTCACTGCAGCCTCTGTCTCCCAGGGTCAAGTGATCCTTCTGCCTCAGCACTCTGAGTAGCTGGGACTACAGATGCATGCCACCACACCTGGCTAATTAATTTTTTTTTTTTCAGTAGAGACGAGGTCTCACTACAGTGCCTAGGCTGGTCTCGAACTCCTGGGCTCAAGCAATCCTCCCACTTCAGTCTCCCAAAGTGCTGGGATTATAGGTGTGAGCCACCAGACCCGGGCTGCAATATATGCATTTTTAATGTTTTATTAAAGTAAAATATAATTGTATACACTTACATATGCATGGGGGACAGAAAGCATATTTGGCAGATGCTAACTATTTGTTGAATATAGGTAGTAGATATCGGAGTGTTCATTAGATAAGATTAATTCACTTTTTGGTTTGAAATTTTATATAATATAAATGTTAAAAAATATTTGAAGGTCAAAATATAATTAGAATATTCGGTAAGAAAAGTTTGAGATCCTGGGCCGGGCACGGTGGCTCAAGCCTGTAATCCCAGCACTTTGGGAGGCCGAGACGGGCGAATCACAAGGTCAGGAGATTGATACCATCCTGGCTAACATGGTGAAACCCCGTCTCCACTAAAAAATACAAAAAACTAGCCAGGCGAGGTGGCAGGCGCCTGTAGTCCCAGCTACTCGGGAGGCTGAGGCAGGAGAATGGCGTGAACTCGGGAGGCGGAGCTTGCAGTGAGCTGAAATCTGGCCACTGCACTCCAGCCTGGGCGACAGTGAGACTCCGACTCAAAAAAAAAAAAAAAAGAAAGAAAAGTTTGAGATCCTAATCACAAGGTAGGAACATTCCTTGGGCTCTAGATCTTACTTCACCCCCCTGTACCTCTGCTTTCCCCATCTGTGAAAATGAAGACGTCACACACAGAACACACACTTTATCATCCTAATTGTTTTTAAGCATATAGTTCAGTGGCATCGGCTTAAGTACATTCATATCATTCCACAACCACCACCACCACCCATCTCCAGAACTTTTTCATGTCGCAAAATCAAAACTCTGTCCCCATTAAATACAAACTCCCCAATCGCCTGTCCCCCAACCCCTGGCAACCATCATTCCACTTTCTGTCTCTATGATTTATTTTATTATTATTATTTTTTTTTTGAGACAGAGGCTCACTCTGTCTCCTAGGCTGGAGTGCAGTGGCACGATCTCGGCTCACTGCAACCTCTGCCTCCCGGGTTCAAGCACTTCTCATGTCTCAGCCTCCTGAGTAGCTGGGACTACAGGCGCACACCACCAGGCCCGGCTAATTTTTTTGTATTTTTGGTAGAGATTGGGTTTCGCCATGTTGGCCAGGCAGGTCTTGAACTCCAGACCTCAGGTGATCCGCCTGCCTCAGTCTCCCAAAGTGTTGGGATTACAGGCGTTAGCCACTGCACCCAGCCTGTCTGTATTATTTTGACTACTCTAGGTAAGTCAGGTAAATGAAATGACCGCATTTGTCTTTCTCTGACTGGTTTATTTCACTTAACATCACGTCCTCAGGGATAATCCAGGTCATTGCCTGTGTCACAGCCTCATTCCTTTCTAAGGCTGAATAATAATATTCTGTTGTATGGACAAACCACATTTCATGTATGCATGCGTCGTCACTGACACTTGGCATGCTTCTACCTTTTGGCTGATGTAAATAACACTACTGCGAAGGTCTCTCCAGGTGCCTGCTTTCAGTGTGTCTGGGTCTATACTCTCACGTGGGACTGCTGGAACCGGGCGAGATGATTTGTAAAGAACTCTTTCCTGTTTTCCAAGTGAGCTTATTACAGGTGTCCCTTTAAAACTGCAAACCATTCATCTTGCAGAAATGTGTTAACAGATCGCTTTCACAAGCCCGCTCTCCCAGCATCTCCATCGTCCTTGGCGAAAGGAGCCTCTTTTTATCATCCCGACTCTCATGGGTTGCTAAAAAGCAGCAGGAAGAGAACAATGTTCATCCTTCAGGGGAATTATCACAAAACACTCAAAATCTCTGAAGGCAGGCCGGGCGCGGTGGCTCAAGCCTGTAATTCCAGCACTTTGGGAGGCCGAGACGGGCGGATCACGAGGTCAGGAGATCGAGACCATCCTGGCTAACACAGTGAAACCCCGTCTCTACTAAAAAATACAAAAAACTAGCCAGGCGAGGTAGCGGGCACCTGTAGTCCCAGCTACTCAGGAGGCTGAGGCAGGAGAATGGCGTGAACCCGGGAGGCGGAGCTTGCAGTGAGCTGAGATCTGGCCACTGCACTCCAGCCTGGGGGACAGAGCGAGACTCCGTCTCAAAAAAAAAAAAAAAAAAAAAAAAAAAAAAAAAAAATTCTCTGAAGGCAGCTGGTACATGCAAAATAGATGTAAATCGCATGCAAATCCCGGCTGCTAGAGGGCTCCCTGGTGTTGATTCCCCCACCTTGGCCTCCCGCCTTCCAGCACATTCCTAGTGCTGACCAGTGTTGAGATGGAACCCCATCGATGAGAGAAGAGACGGATCTTTCCCAAATGGGTTTTTTTTAAAATTTCCAAGTCTTCTGCAAAGGCGAGCACATTCTCTGAAGTCTTCCCACAGTGCCCTTCATTTCCTTTGAGGTGTTTCTTCCTGGGTCTGGAGACTGAAGCTAAGCCCTGGGTCCAGGGCTCCCTGACCCAGACAGGAGACAGGGCCTCTCCCCATCAGTAGCCACAGGAAGCTCCTCAGTTTGCTGAACCTGCCCAGACACCAGGCCAGCACCTGCTGGGGGTGCTACTCAAAGGGGCTTGACTGGGGAGGTGAGGACCCACTGGGAGATTTGTACCCTTCTGAGGCTGGCTAATGAACACACACACACAAACACACGTACACACACACACACACAGAAACACACACACACACAAACACACACACACAGAGCTTGTTGGGAAGAGCAGAGAGTTGCAAGCATCCGTGGCCATGCTTCCTGATCTGTGACATACAGTATGCTGCTCATCAGAAAAGCTTGGCGGGGGGCCGTGTCTGTGCCCTAGTGGATCAGGCATATTGCCCCTACTTATGTGGTTGGCCATGGTGCCAGCCCTGCCTAGGGGTTGGTTCTTGGTTTTCCATCACAGGCTCGGTAATTCCCTGCGGCAAAATGCTCCAAAAGACTAAGAGATGAGGCATGTAAAGCCCCTCCACCCTGTCTGGCCTGGGGTGAGCGTCAACAACCTTTCACTCGCTCCTCCTTCAACTCTGCAGCCTCAGAGTGGGATTCCTGTGAGTCTCTACGGAGGACGCCAATGCGGAAGTCATCGAGAGTTTATGGGGCAGTAACCAAATGTCAGGTGTTTCATTAATCATCAACCTGCCATGTAAATTAGCACCGCTCACCCGGTAAGAATCAAGCTGACGTCACCTAATTCTAACCCTGCCGCAACTAAGACTGCTCTTAACCATCCAGTTAAAGAGAGAAAGGGCAGAGTTTTATAGTCGGCTGTTGAATATTTCTGCTGAGAAATAATAACTCACGATTTTGCCCAGGCCAGTCTTGAACTCCTGGGTTCAAGCAACCCTCCATAGTGCTGAGATTATGGGTGCGAGCCACTGCGCCCGGCCCAGATGGACTTCTCAATCTTCTTGTTATTTCCTCAACCTAGGGGCCCATGGGTTAGGCACCCGTGCCAGGGTTTTCAGGGGGCGTCAAGCAGACCTCTCTCCTGTACTTTGCCTGCACCCAGAGTCCCTGACTCCCACCCAAGTTCCCTGTGTCCCCCCCACATTTCTTCCATGCTCCTCTGAGGCACACCAGCCATCTCGAGAAGTGGATGCACCCCAAACCTCACCCCATGGCCTCCCACCCGAATACTGCCCTTCCCCATCTGAGGTTCCCTAAGGCAGGAGGGTTGAAGGGTTTAACATCCAAGCTGGGGCAGTTGTCATCTGCCTGTGTGGTTACTCAAAAGCAGAGGGTCAGTGTGGACTAATTTGAATTGAAAACATTATAAGCACATACAAGTGGGAAAGAGATGGAGACAGGGAAAGGGAAGTAGGGAGGGAAAGAGGGCAAGAGAGACAGAGGTAGAGAGAGAAAGAAACGAGAAAAATACACTTCAAAAATGTTACTGTTGGCCAGGCATGGTGGCTCATGTCTGTAATCACAGCACTTTGGGAGGCTGAGACAGGCAGATCCCTTGAGGTCAGGAGTTCGAGGCCAGCCTGGCCAACATGGCAAAACCCTGTCTCCACTAAAAATACGAAAATTAGCTGGATATGGTGGCACGTGCCTGTAATCCCAGCTATTAGGGAGGCTAAGGCAGGAGAATCACTTGAACCAGAGTGGCAGAGGTTGCAGTGAGCTGAGATGGTGCCACTGTACTCCAGCCTGGGTGACAAAGCAAGACTGTCCTTAAAAAAAAAAAAAAAAAGTTGAGTTGGGTGCGGTAGCTGACGCCTGTAATCCCAGCACTTTGGGAGGCCGAGGAGGGCAGATCTCTTGGACTCAGGAGTTTGAGACCAACCTGGACAACACAGCAAGACCCTGTATCTACAAATTTTTTTTTTAAATTAGCCAGGTGGCCAGGGGCAGTGGCTCACATCTGTAATCCCAGCACTTTTGGAAGCCAAGGGGGGAAGATCTCTTGATGTCAGGCATTCGAGACCAGCCTGACCGACATGGTGAAACCCTGTCTCTACTAAAAATACAGAAATTAGCTGGGTGTGGTGGTGGGCACCTGTAGTGCCAGCTACTCGGGAGGCTGAGGCAGGAGAATCACTTGAACCTGGGAGGTGGAAGTTGCAGTGAGCCGAGATCACACCACTGCACTCCAGCCTGGGCAACGGAGCTATACTCCTTCTCAAAAACAAGCAAACAAAAATGAGCTGGGTGTGGTGGCACGTGCTTATGGTCCTAGCTACTCGGAAGGCTGAGGCAGGAGGATCACTTGAGCCCAGGAGGTCAAGGCCGCAGTGAGCCATGATGGAGCCACTGCACTCCAGCCTGGGTGACAGAGTAAGAGCCTGTCTCAATGAAAAAAAAGTTAATAGGGGTGGGACAGAGGTGCATATTCTTCTTTTTCTTATTTCAACTCTGATCATATATTACTCTTGTAATTTAAACAGCGTGTATTTGTACACAGATAATTGTTTTCACTTTTTTCAGGCTGCTTTTTGTTCGAGGAAAGATAGGCAGGAGTGCCACCATGTGGTGGGATGGTGAATTGCTTCCCGTGTGAAGCGCAGCGCTTGGGTCCTAGTGTGGGGAGTCATAGAGGGCAGTGCCAGCCCCGATGACAGGCAGGGTTTGCAAGCGGGGCTCCCGCACGTTGGCTGCCTGCAGTCCCTGGCAAGGAGCCTGGACCTAGAAAGAGGTCCGTAGCCGCCGATGACCAGGTGGACATTTCCTACTTGGCCTGCTGCCCACTGCTGTCCACCCTCCAGGGCACTAGCAGCGGGACAGAGCCAGTAGGCACTTCTCTGGCACCAAGATGTACATAGAGCAGACTGGCTCCAATGCCCAGCCGGCTCTCTGGGGGTCCCTGGAGGGCAGAGACTACCGGGTCCATCGTACCATTCCCAGGACTGTTGGGTTCAGCTCATGACCATCATGTTCTGTGGCTGTTCTGGGCCAAGGCCAGAAGCTGCCCAAGTTCACAGAGCTGATGCCCGGCAGTGTCGTAGCCTCGGTGTCACCCAGCACAGAACATTCACCCCCAAGCCCCCACGACCCCCGCACAGAGCTTCCCTAGCCCACCTGCACCTGCCTGAGCTGTCCGTATAGAGGACCCGTGGCCCGGCCTTGGCAGTGCTGGTTCCCATGTATTCAGCCCTGATATGGTCCCTGCAGACCAGCATGTGCTAAGGCCGGGCCCACACCTGTTGTCCACGGACAGAGGACCCCATGACGTTCCTGCCTTTAAGGAGCCACCAGTCTCACCGAAAAGCAAGTGAGGCTCCATGAGTAACCGAGCAAGACAGGAATCCAAGGGTTGTCATGGATGGGCCAAATCCTGTAGACAACAGATGACTTCCTGGATTGTGGGGCGTGTGGGAGGGCTTCCTGGAGGCGTTGAGAGCTGGATTGGGCTGTGAAGGAGGGGCTGAAAAGAAAGAACCTTTCCAGACAAGGGGAACAGTGTGGCAAGAAAGGACACAGCATCTCCAGGTGATGATGAGAGGACAGTTAGAAGGTAAAAGGTAGAAGCCATGGCCCCAAACCCCTCTCTGGCCTTATTCTGTTCAATGACAGCTGTTGTTCCCGCTCAAACCCATCTTTTCCTCTACACTTGAGTCCTCATCGTTTTGGCGGGAAAGTCTCCAGCCCTGGCCAATAAGAGGCCCATATCCCTCCCCCTGGCCACAATGATTGGTGCTGGGATATGCTTGTGACCGGGCTGGGCCAATCAGAGTCAACCCTAGCAATCTTGCTGAAGCAATTGAGGAGAAATCTCTCTCTCCACTGGGGTTCCTAGGCTCGCAGACGAGAGCCGGATAAAGTGGGTAGAGATCACGGCGTGAAAGGATGAGGCCAACACAGCGGGAAGCCAAGCCGAGAGATGAAGAGTCATTCATTCATTCATTCATTCACTCTGTGAAGATATCACTAGTGTCCCCCACACTCTGTCCTAAGCCCCAGAGAGTCTAAGCTCTGAGCTGTGTGCCTGGAAAAACAGTTCCTGCTCTTGTAGCATGGACTTCCTTGTGGGAAGTCAGAGCAATAAATAAATGAATTAAAAGATAGGAAAATGGCCGGGCGCGGTGGCTCACGCCTGTAATCCCAGCACTTTGGGAGGCCGAAGCAGGCGAATCACGAGGTCAGGAGATCGAGACCATCCTGGCTAATACGGTGAAACCCTGTCTCTACTAAAAATACAAAAAAACTAGCCGGGCGTGGTGGCGGGTGCCTGTAGTCCCAGCTACTCGGGAGGCTGAGGCAGGAGAATGGCGGGAACCCGGGAGGGGGAGCTTGCAGTGAGCCGAGATCGCGCCACTGCACTCCAGCCTGGGCGACAGAGCGAGACTCCATCTCAAAAAAATAAATAAATAAAAATAAAAATAAAAGTAAAGAAACCCCATCGTTACTAAAAATACAAAAAATTAGCCAGGTGTGGTGGTGGGCACCTTTAATCCCAGCTACTCAGGAGGCTGAGCAAGGATAATCGCTTGAACCGGGGAGGAGGAGGCTGCAGTGAGCTGGGATTGGGCCACTGCACTCCAGCCTAGGCGACAGAGCCAGACTCCATCTCAAAATGAAACAAAAACAAAAAAAAGGTAAGAAGATAAGCAAGGTATTTTCAGATAAGTGTGAATACTAAGAAGAAAGCGGTGGGTGAAGGAATAGAAAGTGACTGGGGTGGGGAGGTCCTACTTTAGTTGAAGATCAAGGAGGTCTTTCTGCAGAAGTAACATTTTCGCTAAGACCTGGTTGACAAGGAGACAGCCTCGGGGATATCAGAGAGTTAGGCCATCCAGGCAGTGGGCACGAGAAGTGCCAATGACTTGAATGAGATTCCAGACGATATCATTTAAGCATCTGGATCCAACCATGTCAGAAGCTGAAAATTTTCTATGACCTGAACTAATTGTTTTGTTGTGGTTACTAAATGAGTTTACATTGGGTTTCTGAGCTGGGCACGGTGGCATGCGCCTGTAATCCAAGCTACTCAGGAGCTTGGGAGGATTCCTTGAGGCCAGGAGTTCAAGACCAGGCTGGGCTACAGAGCAAGACTCCATCTTTTTGAAACTTTCTGCAACTCGCATCTGGAAAAGTGCTGATATTTGAAAGGGTGCTGACGTCGTGAAAAACATGGGAGTACCGATTTCTGAAGCTGAGATTTCTGTCCTAAAGGTACAGGGAAATTATTGAAGGTTTTTAAACCAGGGAAGAATCTTCCTGATCTTTGTTCTTTTTCTCTCTCTAGGCTCAGCTCTCAAATGTCCTAACTTTCCCTCCCCTTCCTTTAGTCTCTGCATTTCTTCCCTAATGAACTCGCCTGCTGTCAGCTCCCTTCAGGGGACCTCCAGTTCTTTGCACATGCTGTTCCTTTTTGAGATACTTTTCCCTACCTTCCTTCTCCCAACTCACTTAGCCTAGGCATCAACTTAGATATCACTTCTTTCACCAACCCCCCAAGCCTGGGTCCATTTGCAAATGCCCCAGACATCTTTTGTGTACCATGTTTATATCACAGCACTTGTTACCCCAAATTGTAAATTTCAGATTGCTCTTTGCTACCCTCTAGACCAGGAAGAAACATGTAAAGTCTGGCTGTTGTTTGTAACCCCAGCATGTGGTGCCTTTTTGTAGGGACATGATACACACGCCACACGCTTTAGATAAGGGAGGGTGGGAAAGACCTGATATGTGAAAGGTATGCAATGGTAACTGTTAAATGGATGAATAAACTGATGGATGGGCACGGGAATGTGGAAGTGATTTAGCTCTTGTGAGAGACTAAATGAAGGTGTTGACTCCACGGTTGCTCACTAAGGGAAGTGCTGGTAGCTTTTTAGGCAGCCCCGGAGGGGACACAGAACATGGGAGGTCCAGGGCTCTATGGGCCTGGGCGAGGCTGACTGGGGACTCCTGGCTTCAATTGCTATGCCAGGAGACTGGTGGCCTGGCCACTACTCTCCCATCAAGGGGAGCTTCATCTGCAGGCTGGGTCCCTGGTCTAGGTCTGGGAAGGCTGTCCCTGAGTCAGTTACTCAAGGGGGAAGGTAGGGACCCTAAAGTGGGATTACAACCTTAGAACAGCAGTTGAACTGCAAGTGCCTGATACAGCAACTTCCTATTAGAAAACACCCTTAAAAAATGGAGGAAGCATTTGGTGAGATAAACCATGAAACACGTGAAACCATTCAAGACGTCAATAAAGGCTGCAGACGAATTTAGGAAACACTTCCATAAAATCATGTTTCACGGAAAATGACTTGCTGATTTACAGTAGCAAAATGTGGATTTGTGTGTATAAGGACGTGAGAACATGAGGAAACTGTGGACTTGTTGACTTGGAAAGAATGTTTTAAGTTTTCTGCATAATAACAAATAGTTCTAGCTGATTGTTGGCAATGTACAACATCCACAGAATACTCAAGATGTGTCCCCTGGCTGGGTGCAGCAGCTCGTGCCTGTAATCCCAGCACTTTGGGAGGCTGAGGCAGAAGGATCGCTTGAGGCCAGGAGCATTCAAGATCAGTCTATTGTGAATACTGCCGCTATAAAGGGTTTTGGGATTTTGGGTCTATACCCAGAAGTAGATTCACTCACTTTTGACTTTGCATTCTCTGAACTTTGGAGGAGATACTTGAGAACTTCTAAATGTCAAATAAAAATAAAGATTTAGACCAGCCTGGACAGCATAGCAAGACCCCATTGCTACAAAAAATTTAAAAAATTAACCAGGCATAGTGGTGCACCTGTATGTAGTCCCAGCTAGTCAAGAGGCTGAAAGAGGCTGAAGCAGGAGGATCTCTTGAGCCAGGGAGGTCGAGCCTGCAGTGAACTACGATTTCAACACTGCACTCCAGTCTGGGCTACAAAGCCAACTCCTGTCTCTAAGAAAATAATAATAATAATAATAATAATAATAATAATAATATTATTATTATTTTTTGAGACGGAGTTTTGCTCTTGTTGCCAGGCAATGTTGTGATCTGGACTCACCACAACCTCTGCCTTCCAGGTTCAAGTGATTCTCTGCCTCAGCCTCCTGAGTAGCTGGGATTACAGGCATGCGCCACCACGCCCAGCTAATTTTGTATTTTTTGTAGAGATGGGGTTTCTCCATGTTGGTCAGGCTGGTCTCGAACTCCTGACCTCAGGTGATCCTTGCCTGCCTCGGCCTCTCAAAGTGCTGGGATTACAGGCATGAACCACTGTGCCTGGCCAATAATAATTTTTTAAAAAGATGTTTCTTTCCACCAAGAGAAGCAATGGAGCTGGGAGCAGTGGTCTGCTGTCTGTGGCCTAGGGCTGGGACTGACACCCTAGCATTACTGAGGCCTGGTGACCACAGGGTTGTGGCCTCCTGGCTGGTGCTCCAGGACAGGCCCAGCAGAAAGACCTCGCCTGAAACATCCCTTTTTCTTCATCTTGAACCTTGGACTTGCAGTTTAAATCGGGGCTTCCTGTCACCAGACTTGTTTTCTTTATGAGGGAAACACAATCCCTCCAGCGCCTGGGCTGGAAGAGCAGGCAAAGCAGTCTAACAGTGCTCTGTTTGTGGCGTTCTCATCTTATGCAAAACCTCCTGAAATAAATCAGTCATCCTGCAAGCGGGAAGAGGTGGGGGCCAGAGGAGGAGGGAGAAGGTGGGGAGCCAGGGGATGGGATGCCCTGCCAAATGGGAAGAAATGCCCCAGCCGGCTCAGCCAAGCTTTCCCGTCCCCACTCCCCGCCCCCCCTCCACCATCAATGGGACACCCCAGAGGCCCCCATTGGCCGCCTCATCACTTTGTCTGCCACCAGAGGGCGGCACACGCGGGCTCTGGCACCTGGCTTTCAATCTGTATGGCAGCTTCAGCAGGCCAAGCGTCTCCTGGCCTCCGAACTCACTGCCACACCTCCACGGTGCCTCTACCCGCTCAAAGGTCATATCTGGGGGAAATGCAAATTTGATGTTTCTTCTGAAATGTGACCTCTGCAAGGACAAGGGGGGCCTCTATGAATGTGGCCGGCTCGGGATGTAGGGGCTTTGCACAAGCCTGGCTGTCACAAGCCTCAGGGTGCTGAACTTGGGGAGGGAGGGATGGGAGGAGGGAGAGAGGAGGGAGGCAGGGAAAAACGGAAAAAAAAGGAGGGAGGAAAAGAGGGAAGAGAGAGAGAGGAGAGGAGGAGAGGGAGGGAGGGAAGGAAGGAAGGAGGGAGGAAGAAGGAAAATAAGGAAGGGAAGGAAGAAGGGAGGGAGGAAGAAAGAAAGGAGGAAGAGAAGGAAGGAAAAGGGAAGGAAGGAGGGAAGGGAAAAAAAGGCAAGAGAAAAGAAAGAAGAAAAAACCAAAGAGCCATGACTATGCAAAATCGAGTTTTATAAGTTAGTATTTAACTTCAATTTTTAAAATTTAATAATTTAGCCATCACTTTCTTTTTGTGCAGATGTTATTCAAAATTTCCAGCAAAATTCTGAATTTCTCTGCAGAGAGAAAGCGCTCCGCTCCAAGTGTCGAGGGTTAGAAATGAGAATTCGAAGTCTTGCGTCCTGGAAAGTTTTGATAAGCAAATACGGCTGAGCTCCCGCGCTCTCTTCATTGGCTGCTTCTTCACCGCCAGATTTTGACACAAATAATCAGATTGAAAATCAGGGAGGGGAACAGAAGAGGAAAAACACACAGAGAGACAGAGAAAAAAGGAGAAGTATCTATTTGTGCAAAGAGTCACACAGTTGACAGAGCAGAGACCAGTCCCGAGCGAGGCTTTGCAGTTCCCACCTCGGGAAGCTCCGGCAGAACCCAGGCGAGGGACAGCTCCGGCCAGGTGAGTGCTGGAGGATGCGTTTCTGCGCTTTTCTTTTGAAATGTGCCTGCGCGCCACAGATGGCTTCACAGTAGGTTCCCTGGCTCGTCCTGCAGTCCTAGGAAGGGTGAGGTGGGCCGGAAAAGCTCTGGAAGGCAAGGAGCCAAGGGAGAAACAAGGTGAGGACGTAACCTCATCTGAGACACTCTGCTGGGAATTACACCTTTGCCGGCTGTGCAGAAACACTTTTCAAAACTTGATTTTAGGCTGACAGGCGTCACCTTCGGGCACAAAGTCATACCCACAACCCAGCTGTCCTGGGGACCTGGGCAGTGCTCAGGGAGACACACTTCCAAGTGTCTGAGTTGTGTTCCCCCTCGGAGACAGTCCCAGACTCTGAGGACTTAACTAAGGTTCCTGGGACACGTTTTTGTTGTTGTTGTTGTTGTTGTTGTTTGTTTTTTGTTTTTTTTTCCTGAGACGGAGTCTCACTCTGTCATCCAGGCTGGAGTGCAGTGACGCGATCTCACTGAAACCTCTGCCTCACAAATTCAAGCAACTCTCATGCCTCAGCCTCCCAAGTAGCTGGGATTACAGGCACGCGTTACGACACCTGGCTAATTTTTGTATTTTTAGTAGAGACGGATTTCACCATGTTGGCCAGGCTGGTCTCGAACTCTTGGCCTCAAATGATCCACCCACCTCGGCCTCCCAAAGTGTTGGGATTACAGGCATTAGCCACTGCGCCCAGCCAATTCCCGGGACACTTTGAGAGTCAGGCACTCTCCCCCTCAGAGCCTACTACGGGGAGATGACAAGGCTACCCTCTCCCACACACTGCCCAGGCCCCAGGAACAATAGGAACAACCATGGGGAGATACTGTTTCAGCTCTCCTTTCCCTGTAGACTGTAGTTAGCCCTTTCCACCTATTTTTGTAGGAAAAAGAAAAAACAACAACAAGTTTAAATGTTAAGGCATCTGGGGAGACATGTTCACTCTAAAATAGGACTTGTAAAGAGGAGGTCTGCAGAATTGACGTGGGTATATGCCTGTGCACATTTTTCTGGGGAGAAAGTCCACAGCTTTCATGAGTTCTTAGGGAGCAAATTCAGTTACAATCTGTGGGCGTGAGTCTGGTAGATATTAGAAGCTAGCCGAGCTGTGCCTGACCGCCTGGACGCGCCTGTATGTTTCTTAGTAGGCAACAGGTAAAATATTTCTTCCAAGTCTAGCAAAGTGTCAAGTTTCTTGTCCTTAGAAGTGTTGCAGAAGGAATTCTTTGGACAAGAAAATGCATAATTCTCCTTGCTCTTTCTGTCAGATTTTGGTCTTCCTGAAGAGTGTTCTTGGGGAACGTTGGAGAGCTATACCTGGTTTAGGTTTGATTAATGGAATCACTCAAAACCAGTGCAGACTATTGCCCCAAAGCTTTAAGGAGGGGAGGGGAGGGTGGGTGGGAATCTTATTGCACAGTACAAGGATTTTCAAAGGCTCTGGGACCACATGGCTCCAGAATACCCAGGGAAAACAGCCTGATCAAATTGGATTCTTCACTGTCTGTGCCCCAATATCCAGACCCTTGGTTGAAACAACAGCAAACGCCACCACCCTTAGTCTAGAGGGAGGCTTTTCATGTGTTCCTTGCCAGGAATTCAAGCCAATGGGAGCTGCTTTAGTCTAAAATATAGAGATATGCAGAAAGAGTTTCATTCACTCACTTTTCTTTTTATTTTGATAAAATACACATGACAAAATTTACAATTTTAGCCATTTTCAAGTGTACCATCCAACGGTATTAAGTATATTCACATTGCTGTGCGACCGTCACCACCACCCATCCACAGAACTGTTTCATCTCGTCAAGCTGAAACTTCATACTTATTACACAGTAACTTCCATTCCCTTCCCCTCGCACTGGCAGCATCTATCTTTTTCTGTCTCTATGAAATTGCCTATTTTAGGGACTCATATAAGGAATCACACAGCATTCGTCCTTTTGTGACTAGCTTATTTCACTTAGCATAAATCTTTCAGGTTCATCCATGTTGTAGCATGTCCATCATTTCCTTTCTTTTTAAGGCCGAATAATGTTCAATCATATCGCTAGACAACATTTTATTTGTTTGTTTGTTTGAGACGGAGTCTGTTGCAAGGCTGGAGTGTAATGGTGCGATCTTGGCTCACTGCAACCTCTGCCTCCCTGGTTCAAGCGATTCTCCTACCTCAGCCTCCTGAGTAGCTGGGATTACAGGCACCCACCACCGCACCTGGCTGATTTTTGTATTTTTAGCAGAGGCGGGGTTTTGCCATGTTGGCCAGGCTGGTCTCGAACCCCTGACCTCAGGTGATCTGCCCACCTCGGCCTCCTAAAGTGCCGAGACTACAGGCGTGAGCCACTCAGAGCGGCCTTAGACCACATGTTGTTTGGACATTCATCTGCCATGAACACCTGGCTTGCTTCCACCTTATGCCTATTGTGAATAGTGCTGCTATAAACATGAGTATGCAAATATCTATTTGAGTCTCTCCTTCCGATGATTTTGGGTCTATACCCAGAAGTAGATTCACTCCCTTTTGACATTGCATTCTCTGAGCTTTGGAGGAGACATGTGAGAACTCCTTCTAAACTTCAAATAAAAATAATGATTTAGACCAGCCTGGGCAACATGGCAAAACTCCGTCTCTACAAAAAGTACAAAAATGAGCCAGGTTTGGTGGCGTACGCCTGTAGTCCCAGTTACTCGAGAAGCTGAGATGGGAGCATCGCTTGGGCCTGGGAGGTGGAGGTCACAATGGGCCAAGATCAAACCACTGCACTGCAGCCCAGGTGACAGAGTGAGACCCTGTTTCAAAATAATAATAATGATGATGATAATGATAACGATTACTTTCTGCTGGGGCCCCTGGGCCTGACCTGGGTGCATTTTCCCCTGACTCCTCCTTGGACAAGTCTTGTTGTTTCCCCTTGTTTTTTTTTTTTTTTTTTTTTTTTTTTTTGAGACAGAGTCTCACTCTGTCACCGAGGCTGGAGTGCAGTGGCACCATCTCGGCTCACCGCAATCTTCACCTTCGCCTTTTGGGTTTCAGTGATTCTCCTGCCTCCCAAGTAGCTGGAATTACAGGTGTCCACCACCACACCCAGCTAAGTTTTGTATCTTTAGTAAAGACAGGGTTGCCTGTCTTTACCATGTTGGCCAGGCTGGTCTTGAACTCCTGACTTCAGGTGATCCGCCTGCCTTGGCCTCCCAAAGTGCTGGGATTACAGGCATGAGCCACAACGCCCGGCCTCCCTTGAGTCTTTAAACATAAAGGAAGTCAAAAGGGTCCTCTGTAGTTGACCCTGAGAACCAGCTGAGTCTTACCCAACCCTCCCAAAAAGGGAACCCGAGTGACAAGTCTTTTAGTCAAGGTGGTTCAATCTCTCACTGAAGGTCAACGAATTCTACATGGGATTTTAGAGCAAAAGGGAAGTTTAGAAATCTCTCAGCCCAACCGTCCCTTTTGAGAGATAGGAAAACCAAGCCCCAGGTTGGTGGCTGATGTGGTCACAAACTCCAGGACCCCAAATCAGACTCGATTCCTTGGGCAACACAAGGGGCCTCATTACAGGGACCTCACAGGCCTGTTGATCCAAGTCCTACTGGAAGTTAGGGTGCTGGCTCCTGCCAGGGTGCAGGGTCGCCTGTCTTCAAGGAGCACTGACTGAGATTCTGACTCAGGGTCGGGGCGCTCTACCAGGATCGGGGGGTTATGAAGTGATGTTAACAGTGGGCCTCTTTCCGGAGGTCCGATACTATCAGGGCCTCTGTTTTATGAAGAAATCCTAAGCTTCTTTCATAATCTGTGCTCTTAGCTCTTTCTCAGAACGGAGTTCGTGTGAATCAAAACCAAGTGGTTGTTAATTAACTACAGTATAGGTGATTGGTTCCTGTTTTTTCTTTAAAAAAAAAAAAAAAAAAAAAACCTCTTCTAACAGGGGCCAAAAGGAAGTTCGCCAGGTGCATTTGGCCCCTCTGTAAGCCGGAGGGCTTGGCTGTGGCATTGGCTGTGTCCCTGTCACTTGCCAAGCTCAGGGGAGAGCACACTGGGGGGAGGCAAGAGAAGGGGTGTGGGGCTCAGGGGAGATCACTAGAGTAGGCGTGAGAATCACCTTCCTGAAGCTGGAGAACTCTAGAAGCCAGCCCCACCCTGCACTGTGCCTAAGTGAAAAGTGCTTGGCCAGGGCTCTTGAGTGCTAGAAAGTGTCCTCGTTGTGGGGCCCATTGTTGGAGTCAGTTGACCTGAGGTCTCCTTGGGCCCTGAGCCCAAAGGAAGATCAATGCTTCCTGAAGGAAGGTCTGTCCCTGGCCTGGCCCCTCTGAAACTCTTCAGAGGGTCACGTGGGTCTTTTAGGAGCCTCGAAAAGACTTGGGGGTCAGAGGGTTTGATTTTTCTCCCTTTTTTTTTTTTTTTTTTTTTGAGACGGCGTCTGGCTCTGTCGCCCAGGCTGAAGCGCGGTGGTGATGCGATCTCAGCTCACTGCAACCTCCGCCTCCCGGGTTCAAGCAATTCTCCTGCCTCAGCCTCCTGAGTAGCTGAGACTATAGCACGCGCCACCATGCCCAGCTAATTTTTGTATTTTTAGTAGAGACGAGGTTTCACTGTGTTGGCCAGGCTGGTCTTGAATTCCTGATCTCGTGATCTGCCCACCTTGGCCTCCCAAAGTGCTGGGATTACAGGCATGAGCCACCGTGCCCGGCCTGATTTTTCTCCCCTCTTGCCCCAGCACCCCGCATTTCCCTCTGTACTGCAGGTGGTGGTCACCAGGTGCTGTGAGGACCTCTGACAGGGCTGGGTGGCACAGTGGCTTGAGAGTAAAATCCTAACAGGCCAGGAGCCCTGGATCGGTGTCACTTTCCTCTCTACACCTCAGTTTTCCTACCTGCAACCTGGGAAGACACTGCTTGACACAGGCACGTGAGGGAGTTTCAAACTGCTGTTTTCATCCCTAGCACATCGGCTCCACTCCCTCTGCAGAGACAAAGCCATGCCAGGCACTGCCCAGCACTTGGCACCCAGTCTGCACCGAGTAACTGCCCACCTCCTGGGCTGAAAGTCAAGAGCATGGAGGCCTGGGGCCAGACAGACCCCAGTCGTGCCCTGCCCACTCTGCCCCGGGATCCTGAGCCCTCCAGGCCTCAGCTCCTCCTTTATGAAATGGGACAGCAGCGGGACTCAGCATCTGGATTAAGCATCAGGATTAAAGGTGTAATAAACAAGGCAGGCTAAGCAGCCCCCTGCCACAAGGGTTGACGGGCGCCTCCTTCTATCACAGAAGCCTCGGCGAGTACCTTTGGTTCTAGCTGATTTCCTCATAAATATTACGCGGGAAAAAAGATCATCTTTTGATATTTTGATAGGCAAACCATGCCCCTCACAGGCCCCTTCAAAACAAAGTGCGAGTCGAACCCCGCACCCCCAGCCCTCCTCCTGCTCACTGGGTCCCCTCCTCTCCCCCTAGGGTCTGGTGTCCCCAAGGGCTTTCTTGAAGCATAGAAGAGTTAGAAGCGGGAAGGAAGGGGGGTGTGGGGAGCCCTGGTGAGGGAGGGGGAGGAGGCAGGAGGAGGAAGACGTGTCCCTGGGAGATAAGGCCGTGGGCTGCCCCCGGCCCGAGCCTGTGTTCAGACAGCCGAGCATCTGACCGCGGGAAGGGACCCCAGAGGCCTTCAAGGCCCTTTCTCCTAATTTTAGAGCTCAGAGAGTACAGGGCCTCGAGCACGGCCCTGGCTTCGGGGAGCTGCTGCAGCCCTTGACACAGGGCTCACCCCATCTTTTGAATGCACCTGCAGTGGGCTGGGCGCTGGGATGCGCGGATGGGCACATGCTGAGCGCCTCCCATGCTCGCTCCTGATGGATAAAGGTCCTTTCTCACTCCCCACAATCCCATGGGGTTGGATTGGGATCCCCATTTAGCAGATATGGCCACTGAGGCTCGGTGATGAGTCTTACAGCTGGCAAGGGCTGGGCCTGAGCTTGGCCCTCTGTGCAGAGCCCCCAGTCCAAACTCCTGATGTCCCCAGGCTCTGGGCCAGGAGGAAGCAGATCTGGGCACAGTCAGGTCCCTCTTCTGCCTGGCTCTGGGTCATCCCTTTGGGGAAGGGGTGAGTCCCTGGCCCTTTTCCCAGCTGCATTCTCTAATCTCCCACCTCCCACCCTGCTCCTGGGCCAAGGCCTTATCATCCTGGCCCTCACTGCTATTCTGAAGCAGCTGTGATCCCTTTCCCGCCTTCTCTGGACCCTATCACCCCTGCAGCCTTGCATGGCGGCTGGCCCACGGGGATGAGGGGTGGGACTCTTCCGAGGCCTCAGGCGTGGGCCTGGTGTTGGTCTGGGTGCAGCCTGGGGGCAGAAAAGATAGAGGACCATAGGATGATGCTCTCCAGGAGCCCCCGGGGGAGCCTCACAGGCTGAGTGCAGGGATGTGAACCATTCTGGGGGCCAGGCGGGGCTCTCAGCTCCAGAGGGCTCTGCAGGGGAAGCCAGGAGTCCTGGGGTGGTCAGGCTGGTCAAGCCCTGTCACTCCCCAGCCCTACCTGGGATGGTCCCCTGACTGATGTGGTCCTTGGTTTCTTCCCCCGCTCCCTGACCGGTGGGGTCAGTAGTGACGCTGGGCTGCCCACGGAAGCTGGGGGATATTCACCTCTTCTCCTGTGTCCGTGAAACTTCAGGCGTCCGGGTGCAGTGCAGTGGGGGCTCCTCTCAGGTCTTGAGTCCCCCCACCCCATTCCTCAGACAGAGAAGGCCCCTGTCTCTCTAGGGAACAGAGCCTGGGCCAGGGCTGTGGACAAGGCACAGCCCTGCTCTGGCAGCCGTGGCTTGTAGCTTGCAGGAGCACGTGGATTGGCAATGTCCCCTCGTTTGCTTCAGCTTCTCTGCCAGAGCCCCCTGTGATAGACACTGAGCACCTGTGGTGCCCTTGTCAGCACTGCAAGCCTGGACATCCCCCCTTACAGCAAAGGGAATAGGCCCAGAGAGGTTAAGTGTCTGTCCCAGATTGCACAGCAAGTGAGCTGAGATTCTAACCCGTGAACCGCTGATTCCAAAACCTAAGCTCAGACCATCTGTTTCTATGGCCTCTGAAGGTGAATCTCACTGGTACCCAAATGTAACTTTCTAGAATTGGGGTCCACCGTGTGTCACAGAGGGAGACCTTAGCCCCTGCTTTTCCTTTTCTGCTCCATTGCAGCCCAGATCGTGCCAATGGGAGCAGGCTTGTCTGAGCGTTTTCTAGGGGGCGATGCATTTGTTTCCTGGTGAAGGAGCAGTGAGGGAAGTTAGGATTTGTAGCTGCCGTAACAAAATAGCACAAACAGGTGACTTAAAAACAACAGAAATTTATTCTTTCATGGTTCCGGGGTCTAGAAATCCAAAATCGAGGTGTCCACAAAGTGGGTTCTTTCTGGAGACTCCAGGGAAGAGTGTTTCGTGCCCCTCTCCGAGTTCTGGCAGCTGCCAGCACTGCCTGGCATCCTCTGGCTGATAGAAGCATCACTCTCTGCTCTGTTGTCACAGGACATTCTCCCTGGGTGTCTGTGTCTCTGGGTCCAAATTTCCATCTTCTTATAAGGACACTAGTCATCTTAGATTGAGGGTCCATCCGAACCCAGAATGACCTCTTCATAACTTGATTACATCCGCAAAAGCACACTATTACTAATAAGGTCACATTCACAGGTTCTGGGTGGACATGAACTTTGGGGCCCACTGTTCAAGCCAGTAGAGCTGGTGTTTGAGCTCAGGAGGAGGTTCTGAGATATGGGGGGTATTGTTCTCTTGTCCTTCCCAACCGCTCCCATCCCTCCCTGTTGCAGGTGTGGGGTGCACACTGAAAATGCCACGCTCCTTCCTGGTGAAGAGCAAGAAGGCTCACACCTACCACCATCCCCGTGTGCAGGAGGATGAACCGCTCTGGCCTCCTGCCCTTACCCCGGGTGAGTCAGAGCCAAGGCTGGCGCCCTGCTGAACCCACCGGAGTCTTTCTGCTCTGTGTGATGGGGGTGCAGCAGCGTCCCTCCGGCAGCAGCCTCTTCTTCCAAGCCTGGAAGCAGGAGTGCAGTAAATGTGGGTTGCAGATGAAAGGGGTAGATGAATGAATGATGCCCTCATCCCTTCTGCCCTGTTGGGGAGATGAGAATGTCGGGTTGGAGCCCATACTCAGTTACTGACATGTGGGGCCTCACTGGAGGCTCCATCTAGGGCTGGAGCTGGGTTGCTCAGAAAAACGGACTGGTCCAAAGTCTTTCCCAGGATCTCCTCCTGGCCTCTTCTCACCCCCCTGCCCTGGGCAGGGCCCGGGAGAATGAGCCGCCAGAAGCAGCCGCAAGTGGATGTCTATCTGGGCCTCCTTCTCCTAGGGAGGGTGTGCCCTCCTTGCTCCCTCTGGCTTCCCAGAAGCTGTGGCTACTGATGCTGATGGTCCTATCTCCCTACAGTGCCCAGAGACCAGGCCCCGAGCAACAGCCCTGTCCTTAGCACCCTATTCCCAAACCAGTGCCTGGACTGGACCAACTTCAAGCGAGAGCCGGAGCTGGAGCAGGACCAGAACTTGGCCAGGATGGCCCCGGCACCAGGTACCCAGCTGCGACCCCCTGTCATTCCCCAGGGAATGCCAAGGGGAGGAAGGATGAAGGGACTCTTACAACACGGCCCCTTGGGGCCCTGGAGTCAGGAAGGACCCACAAAGTCACTGGATGCAGCCCGGGCTCTGTGGTTTCCGCTTGGGCCTCCCAGACAGGGAGCTAATTCCCAGATGCGGGCTAGGTGGGGGAAGAGGTAAGAAGCAGCAGCTGGGCTGGTCCATGCAAGGGGTGAGGCGGGCACTCTGGAGTGAGGGCGGGGCTGTTTCTGGACTGGAAAAGCTGAGGAGCCACAGGGACACAGGCATCCCCAGCAGTAAGTATTGGGTTGACACCCTGAAACCCTCCGCATGAGGTGATGAAGGTGGTGGTGGGTGGTAGAGGGTGGTGGGAAGTGGGTGCCCTATGTTTGTTTTATTTCATTTTATTTTTTGAGACAGGGTCTCACTCTGTTGCCCAGGCTGGAGTGCAGTGGCACGATCTCAGCTCACTGCAACATCCGCCTCTCCGGTTCAAGTGATTCTCCTGCCTCATCCTCCCTAGTAGCTGGGATGATAGGTGTGAGCCACCACCCCTGGCTAATTTTTGTATTTTTTTGGTAGAGACAGGGTTTCACCATGTTGGTCCGGCCGGTCTCAAACTCCTGACCTCAAGTGATCCTCCTGCCTTGGCCTCCCAAAGTGCCGGAATTGCAGGCGTGAGCCATCGTGCCCAGCCCCCTGTGTTTAAATGAGTAACCAGGCATGTGTCCCTATCTCCACAGAGGGCCCCATTGTGCTGTCCCGACCCCAGGATGGGGACTCTCCACTGTCCGACTCACCCCCATTCTACAAGCCCAGCTTCTCCTGGGACATCCTGGCCTCAACGTATGGCCACAGCTACCGGCAGGCCCCCTCCACCATGCAGTCAGCCTTCCTGGAGCACTCCGTCAGCCTGTACGGCAGTCCTCTGGTGCCCAGCACCGAGCCCGCCTTGGACTTCAGCCTCCGCTACTCCCCGGGCATGGACGCGTACCACTGTGTGAAGTGCAACAAGGTGGGCAGTGGGGGGTGTGGGTGGGCACCTGGGCGCTGCTCTCTGCACTCCCTCTCAGCGCACTGGTAGCTCTGGGTGTTCCTTGTGCTGTGAACGTTGGGACTCTGGTGGGATTAATGATCAAAACGTTCGCCCTCATCACCATTCATTGAGCTCTGATCATGTGCCTGGCCCTGTGCTAAGCAGTTGACAGGCATGAGTGCCAGGAGGCAGATAAGGGTTAAGGTTCAGAGAGGTTAAGTCACTTTTCCAGGATCAGACAGCAAGTAGCTATCAGAACCAGCATGCAAACCTGGCTCTGGCCAGCCCCAGCTCTTAACCACCGGGCTATTCAGCCTCTAGAGGAGCCAAGGAGGGGGCTCCAGATCCCCTCTCTCACACCCAACTTTGTAGATGGAAGACCGAGCCACAGAGAGGAAAAGGGACCTCCCTGGGACACACAGCAAACAAGTAGCAGAACTGGCGATCCAGTGTCCCTTCCTCTGTGCACCCTGCCTTGGCCGGAGCTGGGCGTGGAAGAGACTATGGGACCCCAGGCCTGTTCCCCTCTCTGCAGCCCCCAGTGGCCTCACACGCTGCCCCTGCTTCCAGGTCTTCTCCACCCCTCACGGGCTCGAAGTGCACGTGCGACGCTCCCATAGTGGGACCCGGCCCTTCGCCTGTGACGTCTGCGGTAAAACCTTCGGCCACGCCGTGAGCCTGGAGCAGCACACGCACGTCCACTCCCAGGTGGGCACCTGGCCCCGTGCGGGACTCCCAGCCCCACTCCTTTTCTGTGCTTCCCCAGGGAGCCTGGGGGCTGCGGCTGGGTCCCTCCCCCTGCTCCTGGGGGTGATACAGATTGGGAGGGGTCCCCTAGTACCCACCTCCCTGAGTCTGGGTCTCCAACACCTGCCGTTAACAGACTTCCTACCCTTAACTAAACCACTGTGCAGACCACAACCATCCCTGCCTCAAGGAACTCACTCTGGGTTAGTGGTCATGAAATGTGACCCTCTAAAAAATTTCTGAGATCAGTCAGTCCATCAGTCAATCAACAAACATTTACTGAGTTTTATTTTAAGCGGTATACCGTGAAGATTACAAGGAAAAATCCCACAGGAGGCCAACGAGGCTCCAAGCTCCAGTTTCACCTCAGAGGCAGAGATGAGGGGTTCCCGGGTCCTGCTCCTCCAGGCCCTATCCTCCAGGCCACCCCAATGGAGTGTCCTATTCCGCAGGGGATCCCGGCCGGGTCCAGTCCTGCGCCTGCGCCTGATCCCCCGGGGCCTCGTTTCCTCCGGCAGGAGCGCAGCTTTGAGTGCCGCATGTGCGGCAAGGCCTTCAAGCGCTCGTCCACGCTGTCCACCCACCTGCTCATCCACTCAGACACGCGGCCCTACCCCTGCCAGTTCTGCGGCAAGCGTTTCCACCAGAAGTCGGACATGAAGAAACACACCTACATCCACACAGGTGAGTGAGTCTCACCTGCCTGCACCCCCTGGGCAGAGCACCCCCACCTTTCCCTAAGAGATGCATCAGAGGCCCCCAGCGTGAGGCTGGGAGTGGGGTCTAGTTACAAAGTCGAAGGCCACTGATGATGGAGGGCTGGGCGCCTGTGCTGCTTAAGTGTACTTAATACATGGAAAAATTACAGGAAGGAAACAGCAAAATCTCAACACTGGTGATCTCATGGCAGAAGTGAGACTAGCAATCGAATTGCTCATTCATTTGTTCACTCATTCACTCACTCACTTGCTCATTCATTTGTTCACTCATTTGCTCATTTATTCACACATGGGCTCACTCGTTTGCTCATTCATTTGTCCACTCATTCATTCATTTGCTCATTCATTTGTTCACTCATTCTCTCACTCATTTGCTCATTTGTTCACTCATTCACTCATTTGCTCATTCATTTGTTCACTCATCCTCTCACTCATTTGCTCATTCATTTGTTCACTCACTCATTTGCTTATTCATTTGTTCACTCATTCATTCATTTGCTCATTCATTTGTTCACTCATTCATTCATTCATTTTCTCATTCATTTGCTCACTCATTCATTCATTTGCTCATTCATTTGTTCACTCATTCTCTCACTTATTTGCTCATTCCTTTGTTCACTCATTCATTTGCTTATTCCTTTGTTCACTCATTCATTCATTCATTTGCTCATTCATTCCCTCCTTGCTATTAGCTGAGTGCCTCTTTTGTGCCAGGTGTACCAGACTTGGAAATGCGTTGATAAACAAGATGACTCAGCTGCTGCCCCTAACCACCCTATAATCCAGTAGGGGTGGGAGGAGGGTCCAAGTTGTGTCTTCGCTTCTCTCTCCTTTCTAATTATTTTCTAAAGTGAATGTGAGTTGGCCACGAGAGAAAACATAGGGAGTTATTGGAAAATGAACCCGGGGGCGGGGCAGTGGAGCGGCAGGCCTGGTGAAGAGGCCCTGACCCCGCCCTTGCTGTGCTGCGCTCCCCTCCCTGCAGGTGAGAAGCCGCACAAGTGCCAGGTGTGCGGAAAGGCCTTCAGCCAGAGCTCCAACCTCATCACCCACAGCCGCAAGCACACAGGCTTCAAGCCCTTCAGCTGTGAGCTGTGCACCAAAGGCTTTCAGCGCAAGGTGGACCTGCGGCGGCACCGCGAGAGCCAGCACAATCTCAAGTGAGGCTGCGCCGGCTCCCAGCTCCTGGCCAGCCTGCCCTGCGGTCCTGTCACCTGGAGGCCAGCCTCTCATGCCCAAATCTCCAGTCTCCTGGAGGTGGGACTGGACAGGAGTCTTCCAGCTTGTTTTGAGACTCACAAAAGTGTTGTGCGACCTTGGGCAAGTCACTTTCCCTCTCTGGATCAACATTTCTCCTGCTGCCAAGTGTGGGAGCCTGGCTGGGTCTTTCTGAGCAGAAGTTGTTTCCACGTGTGCTCAGGCGCCTTCCTCTAGCAGAGCACAGAAAGCTAGAATACCCGCAGGGAGACAGGGATGCGGAGAGTAGACGACCAGAGCTAGGACTCACAGACAGACCCTCCACCTGCCTGCTGCCCACTGAGCTGGGACCTAGTCACCTTGGATTTTAGCAGGCCTCTTTCTGGCTGCAATGGGCAGAGTCAGAGCTGCCTCCCACCCCAGTCAGAGGCCTGGCACCCCCTCTGCTTCGGCCAGATGTGCTGGCTGACCCCGACTTCCGACCAGCACTCAGCTGGCCGCTGAGGATTCCAGCGCTACAACCAGGCCATGAGGCTGGAGAAACTGGCAGTTATTGCTGTCAAAAGCCTGTTCTGTCAATTGCTGTCAATAAAATTAAAGATACAGATTTGCCGCCATGTGACCAGCATTCATTGCCTCTGAGGTCCAGGGTACTGCACGAGGCTTTGGGGGATGACGGGGGGAGGCTTGAGGAGCAGAGAAAGCTATGGAGGCACTCACAGGCGAGTTGTGGAGACCAGTATTCAGCCCCCACGTGCACAGACCCACTGAAGAGCCAGTAGCAAGCAGAAGGGGCCCATGCGACAAGACCACAGGGGTGAGCAAGGCTAGTGCAGCTGGGGCGGTATCCGTTTCCTGTGGCTGCTGTGACAAATGACCACAAACTTAGTGGCTTAAAACAACACACACTTACTCTCTTACAATTCTCGAGCCAGAAACTCAAAATGAGTCTCATGGGGCTAAATCAAGGTGTTAGCAGGACTGCGTTCCTACAGGAGGCTCCCAGGAGAGTCTGTTTTCCTGTCCCTTTCACCTTCCCAAGGCCGTCTGTATTCCTCTGATCTTGGCCCCTTCCTGTGCCTTCAAAGCACATCACTCGGACCTCTGCTTCTGCCTCCATCTCTGTCTTCTGCCTTCGACCTTCTTGCCTCTCTCTTATAAGGACGCTTCTGATTACACTGAGCTCAGGTATAAATCGTCCCATCTCAAGATCCTGAACGTAATCACTGTGGTCGGCTGAATAATGACCGCAAAGATGATATCTACATCCTAAGCCTGGAACTTGTGAGTGGGACGTTATAGGGCAAAAGGTCCCAACCCTGGAACCTGTGAGTGTAACGTTGTAGGGCAAAAGGGACTTTGCGGGTGTGATGAAGCTAAGCCTGGTGCTGCACCTGTCTAGCTGTGTGACTTCAGGTGAGTTCCTGAACCTCTCTGGGGCTCAGCTTCCTCCTCTGTAAAATGGTAAACACAGCAGTCCCTTCCACCGATTCGCTGAGACCATTCTTACAAAGTGGCATGAAGGGCCAGCCCAGCATGTAGTAAGTGCTGCCGAGTTGTGAACATCCCTTTTTGTAGTCCTGTCCATCCTACAAGGCCCACTTAGCCGTCTCCTCCATGAAGCTTCCCTCGGTCATCCAGCCAGAAGGTCTTCTCTCTCCTCTGATACTGAGAAACTCAGTTTCCTTGTTTACAGCTTAGGAGCCATTGAATGTGGAATGCAATTATGTGTGGATAACTTCAGAAGGTCTTCTGTCTGAGCTCCAGCCGCACCCACCCCCCCATCCCGCACCAATCCTGTGCCTGGCCCACAGCCATGGACACCTCTGATTGAGCTTGCAGGTACTGAGCTAAGCCAAGGGTTTCCACACATTGTCTCTAACCCACACAACCCTCTACAATTTTACAGATGGGGCAACTGAGGCCCAGAGAGGTCAGCCATTAATAAAAAACATGGATATGGGCCGTGCGCTCACGCCTGTAATCCCAGCACTCTGGGAGACCAAGGCGGGCAGATCACTTGAGGTCAGGAGTTCGAGACCCGCCTGGCCAACATGGTAAAACCTGTCTCTACTCAAAATACAAAAATTAGCTGGGCATGGTGGCGCGTGCCTGTAATCCCAGCTACTTGGGAAGCTGAGGCAGGAGAATTGTTTGAACCTGGGAGGTGGAAGTTGCAATGAGCCAAGATCATGCCACTGCATCCAGCCTGGGCAACAGAGCAAGACTCCATCTCAGAAACAAACAAATAAACAAAAAATAGATGGGAGGGCTTACCCTTTCCAGGTGTGCTCAGGTGCCTTCCTCTAGCAGAGCACAGAAAGCTAGAATACCCCCAGGGAGACAGGGATGCTGAGAGTAGACCAGAGCTGGGACCCACAGACAGACCCTCTTTCCTAGAGAAAGAAGGATTCTTTCCAAAGAAACGCTGCTATCGTCAGACGGTTTCTGTGTATAGTGTGATTTAGCCTTGGGTTCATGAACCGACTTGTTTAACGTGTATTTGATTGAATGCCAACTCATGAGGCTCAACCTGTCATGAAATGGCGAATGTCCCATGCAAATGCCCAATTCCCATCCATTGTGAACAGCTCAAACCTGGAACAAACTAGAAGCTGTTCACATGGATCGTCGGAATGAAAGACAAGTCCTCAGACTCGTGTTTGTGGTTGCAGAGAGGCCCACAGAGCTGGCTGGACACGGCTGAGACCCGTTCTGGTGCTCCCCAGGCGTGCGCCACAAGCCTCCGGGGGTTCATTTGCTTTAGACGGAGTAAGAGATTACATTGCTCAAATAACTGGGAGGAACTCTGTGTTAACGTTCAGTCTATTGCAACCGCTTCTTAGAGCCTATATCGTGTAATACACTTGTGTCCATCCCCGAGGGGAGGATTTGGGTATTCAGCGTTTTCCTAAGGTTAATTTGGGAACCAGAGAGGTTGGCCGAGTTGCCCAAAGTCACGCAGCAGGCAAAGGCACAGCTGGGATGAGAAACTGACTCTGAGTTGAGCCTATCTTTTTGGAGCCTGTGTACCCTCCCTCCCACCGAGACCCAAAAGTGTTTCTTCCAGGTCTCTCCTGTGGTGTGCAGGGGGCTAAGGGCCCCCAAGAGGAATGGGACTCTCACCCACCCCCAGGCTCTGCATTTGGCTGGGCAGAACCCTGACATCCATTTCCTGCCAGAGGCTCTTCCTGTTTCCTTTAGCCAGAATTCCCCTAAGCAAACCTGTCAGGTGAGCGGAGTGGGCTCAGGGCTTGGGATTTGCATGGGAGAGTGATCTACCCTCCTCAGCAAGCTCCCTGTGGGTGTCCTGTCTTGAAATCCAGCTCTTGAAATCAGGAGAAGAGGGACCCTGGTGGCCAGAGCACCGGAGCCAGCAAAGCCTTAGAAACCAGCTGTTTGCATCTCTCCTCCTGTCCAGGAGGACAGCGAAGCCCAGCAAGCGGGAAGGGCCTTGCCCAAAGCCACACTTCTGGAGCCAGGCCTGGAATGGGCTCCTGACTCATCTCTTACACACACATGCGCACACACACAATGGATTGGGAGCTGCTTTGCATACTCCCTGTTTGCTAAACAAAACCAAACCAGTATCAGGATTTCAGCCACTTCTGCAGCAGGGCGGGGCAAGGCGGAGGAGCTGAGCTGTGAGGGGAAGCCACACAATGTTCCTTCTTCGTCGACTGAGGTTTGGTGAGATCGAGATTAAGCTTGTCGGGCTCCTCCAGGGACTGGGTGTGTGGGGTGGCGCCAGAGGGAGGCCACAGCAGCCTCAGAGCAGTGGGGGCTGGAACCCCATTTGCATATCGCAGAGAAAGAGGGCAGGTAGTGAGGAAGCCTGTGACACCTGCTTCCAGGGGAAGACTCCGCACTGGCTGGAAGGCTTGGCTTGGGCTTCCTGGCCCTGCTGAGGCAGTGGATTGGAGCTTAGGGGTTGGTCTTAGCCAGAGGGCGGTGCTGCTGACCCTTCCTCATCCCTGAGAAGCTGCTGCGGCATGGCCTCATGGGCACAGCTGGGAGCCCCCAGGAGAAGGCAGCCCTGAAGAAGACTTGCAGATGGGCCCCAGTGGGAGCAGAGTTCCCTGGATGTTCCGTCTCCTTCTGGAAGCAGAGGCTAAGCCCATGACACTGGGGCGGAGAGGTGGCCTAGGAGGTGCTGTGGGCACCACCCATCTGCAGTCTGTGATTTCAGGGGAGTTCAAGCTCCCCCACCAATTCCCGTCGGCTTCCCTGCGGCCGACTACCTGGCCTGCAGTTCCTGCCATCGGAATTGCAATGTGACCTGGAAGGCACTGTCCAGCCCTGTGGAGACTGTCCATGGCTTCCATGTGCCACACAAGGAAACGGAGGCCCAGAGAGGAGAGGTGCTAGCCCAAGGTCACATTGCCATTAACAGCAAAGTACGACAGAACTCAGGTTTTCCAGCCCCAGTCCAGTGGCCTTCCCAGCAGGGCCTCTGGGTTGCTTGACTCCAGGGGACTCCGTGTACATAGAATATGGTGCAAATGGTGTTGGTGGGCTAGCTGGCTGGAAGGGTTCCTTAGACTGCGGCACTGACGCCCTGCTTCCAAGGATTGGATGGGGACACGTGAGACCTCAGGATGCTGCTGGTGACATGAGCTGGAATATCAGTTCACTCGATGGTAATTAACAAAACCAATATTTTAATATCAAAACTAACCAGCCACATTAGGGAGTGGAATGCAACATCTGAATTAATTTTCAGATAAAATGTCCTGTTCGTGGTGACAGCTTCAGGCTACACTGCAGGCCCTGCACTCTGCAGGAGAAGCCCCTCTTCCAAGCAGGCCACATCCCACAGGGCAACCAGGCCCAGGACCAGGGCCTCCTGAGGGACAGACTGAGAGGTGCCCAGGAAGCCCTCCATGGAAATCACTGATAAGGATGGAAATGCATCTCCCAGGGTGAGCCTGGAGAATTGTGCGTGTGTGCACTCACACATGTGTGTTGGCCCCAGCCTGTCTCTATCTGCCCATGGCTGGAATGAGCTGGCCTGGAAGCAGGGGTGGACAGACCAAGGCAAGGAGGCAGGGACCGGGCACTGGGGCTATAGGGAAGTGGAATGAAGCAGGTTCTGTATGATCCGGAAGATCAGGACCTGTCCCAAAGGTTCCCTGGAGATCAGACATTTCCCACCCCACTGCCTGGAGAACAGAGCTCCAGCCCCAGCTGCTCACCATGACCTAGCCTTCAGGGCTGACCCTAGTCCCCTGACTTCAAACCCCTCTCTGCAATCCCTGCCCTATGGGAGCTCCCACTCAGTGTGGTGTGGGTGAGGGCTGTTCCACGGGAAGGAGCTGAGAACATAGAAGAATCTGGGTTGGCCAGAAGTGCGAGAAGGAAGCAGGAAGAAGTGCAGGAAGCGGACAGAGCATGGCACACGCTGTGCATTGGGGGAGACTGAAGACCCCTAGGAGTTCCTAAAGGCATTGCAGCCATTGACATGGGCCCGAAGCCCCAAGGGAGCTGATGTGACATGGGCTGAGCTTTAGAAGGAAGACCCAGGTGGGTGTGCAGTGTGGCTTGGAGGCAAGAGCAGGGGCACTGGCTGGAGGCCGGTCGTGTCAATACCAGGAGCGACAGCAGCTCCAGCCTCAGCGTCAGTCTGGCCTGAGCTTTCCCTTCTCCCCTGTTGAGGCTGCTCAGGGAGGGGAGGGCGACCCTGCCCTGGATGGAGGGCAGGACCCAGAGCAATGAGGCCCCACCCCTCCCCGCCTCCTGGGGTCACTGGACAAGCAGCAGGGTCCTTCTTGCTATTCCTAAATGGCCTTAAGAGAACGCTCAATGCTGTTTCCCACCCTCAAGCCTTTGCCCCTGGTGTTCCCTCTGCCTGAAATGCCCTCTTCTTGTTCTGAACCCTCTCAGCCTTAAGTCAAGTTCGTAAGAAAAGCTTTTGAAATGTGATCTCCCACGACCCTCCATTCCACTCCTAGGAATATATCTTCAAGAAATAGACATGGGACGGGCACAGTGGCTCACATCTATCATCACAGCACTTTGGAAGGTCCAAGTGGGAGGATTGCTTGAGCCCAGGAGTTCAAGACCAGCCTGGGCAACATAGCGAGATCCCATCTCCACCAAAAAAACAAACAAACGAAAAAAACCCCACAAAAGTTGGCCAAGCGCGGAGGCTCACACCTGTAATCCCAGCACTTTGGGAGGCTGAGAAGGGTGGATCAGGAGTTCCTGACCAGGCTGGTCAGGAGGTCAGGAGTTCAAGACCAGGCCGGCCAACATGGTGAAACCTCATCTCTACTAAAAATAGGAAAAAAAATAAAAATAGCCGGGTGTGGTGGTGGTGGTTGCCTGTAATCCCAGCTACTCAGGAGGCTGAGGCAGGAGGATTTCTGGAACCCAAGAGGCGGACCTGAGAAGCGGAGGTTGCAGTGAGCCGTGATCATGCCACTGCACTCCAGCCTGAGTGACAACGCAAGACTCCGTCTCAAAAAAAAAAAAAAAAAAAAGTTGAGAAGTAGTTACAGATGGGAATGCAGATTCAGCTGCAAGAGCTTCTTTGCAACCTGTTTATAATGGCAAAAAAAAAAAAATCAGAACCATCCTAATGCCCATGGGAGGAGGCTGGCCACACCGTTGGTGCAACAGATGACCACATGGCCAGGAAAAGGAGCAAGCATGCTTTAGAAGGCCACCGGGGGAGGAGTTTATCAGGCTGATGTGGAGTGAAGAATGCATGCTGCATGTTAGCGTGCAGATTCTGTGAGCATCTGTGTATGCTGAAGAAACACAGCTGAAGAAAGTCCACAAAACCATGGGTGGCAGTTATTTCTGGGGGCTGGAACAGAGGGTTAAATTTCACTCTCAGTGCCACCTTTAAAAGAGACTTGCAGCCGGGCTTTGCGGTGGCTCATGTCTGTAATCCCAGTGCTCTGTGAGGCCAAGGCAGGTGGATCCCTTGAGTTCAGGAGTTTGAGACCAGCCTGGGCAACATAGTGAGACCCTCGTCTCTGCAACAATTAAAAAAATTAGCCAGGCCAGGCATGGTGGCTCACGCCTGTAATCCCAGTGTTTGGGAGGCCAGGGTGGGTGGATCACTTGAGGTCAGGAGTTCAAAATCAACCTGGCTAACATGGTGAAACCCTGTCTCTACTAAAAATACAAAAATTTGGCTGGGTGCGGCAGCTTAAGCCTGTATTCCCAGCACTTGGGGAGGCCAAGGCAGGCGGATCATGAGGTCAGGAGATCGAGACCATCCTGGCTAACACAGTGAAGCCCCATCTCTACTAAAAATACAAAAAATTAGCCAGGCATGGTGGCGGGTACCTGTAGTCCCAGTTACTCGGGAGGAGAGGCAGGAGAATGGTGTGAACTCAGGAGGCAGAGCTTGCAGTGAGCAGAGATTGTGCCACTGCACTCCAGCCTGGGCAGCAGAGCGAGACTCTGTCTCAAAAAAAACCCAAAACAAAACAAAACAAAAATTTGGCAGGCGCCTGTAATCCCAGCTACTCGGGAGGCTGAAGCATGAGAATCGCTTGAACCCCAGAGGCAGAGGTTGCAGTGAGCGGAAATCGTGCCACTGCACTCTAGCCCGGGCAACAGAGCAAGACTCCATCTCAAAAAATTTTTTTTTAAAGAGACTTGCATTTGTTGTAGATTTTTGGTAACCCAAAAAAATAGAAGTGAAAATAATTTTGCAGAATAAATGTATTGCCAGAGGAAGCTATTGATATCTTAAGTGAAAATGTGGTTTAGAAAATCAGTACACAACCCACGATTCCGTGTTGTTAATTACACACACACACGGAAGGAAGGGCGCAAGGATAGACGGCAGCGTCTTTTTTCTTCTTATTTTTTAGTGTGTGTGTTTTATTTTTCTGTATTGGGCATACATGATAACATTATCACTGGCATGACAAAAAAGGCTCTCTTCACTGAAATATAATTTCCCGGCCTCGAGGTTTGTGTCTCTGTCCCCTCCCTCAAAGCTGCAGGCCCCTTCAGGCCCCTGTAGTGCAGTGCACAGCCTTGCAGGCAGGTGCCTTTCTACTTTACAAGTGCTGGCTGTCTCGCCCCCACCCCGCTACTCTGTGAGCCACCTCCCAGCAGATGCTGGGTCCCATCCTTTGGGTCCAGCGCCTGCTAGATCCCCACTAAGTTTAGGATGGGTATGCAACCACCCGACTCCTTCTTAGCAGCTGGGGCAGGGCCTCCAAGGTAGGTAGAGCGAGAGCCTGGCTTGGGAAGAGTGGGGTGGACACAGGACCTGTGACTCCTCACAGGGTCCCCAGCTCTTCCCCTGGCCTGGGTCGGGGGCTGTCCGAGACCACCTCCATGGATGTCTAGCTGGAAGTGGGCCTGGCCCAGAGAGAGGCAGGACCCAGGGTTCCCGGGGGATGAGGGCTGCAGGGATGCTGCAGGAGGGAAATCTGAGGCAGGGCACGTTCCGACCCGGCAAGCTCAGGTTTGGCCTGATAAGTTTATCGCATGGTGCCGGCTGCCAACTGTCGGTGTGGAGTAGAACCACGGGCCAAGCAGGAGGGCACCCCTGAGCCGATAGTGCCTTCCAAGTGTTATCAGGGGCCTGGTGGCCCAGAGAGCGGGAGAAAGGGACCAGAGGAGGGTGGGGGGGGGGGGAGAGAGAGAGAGAGAGAGGTTTCCAACCACTTCACTCAAAGGACAGGCTGGGGAGGAAGAGGCCACTGAGGTTCATTAAGGGTCCTTGACATCCCAGCCTTGGGCCACAGCAGCAGGGAATCAGCCCCGGTCAGGCACAGGCTGAAGACCCCGTCAAACCTAGGCACAGCCTTCCAGACCACCAAACCGTGCTGCTGCTACTCAGCTCTTCTGCAAGACCTAGAGAAAAAAACTCCCTTTCCTGGAAGGTCCTGGGGCTCCAGGATGCACGAGGAAAGCCCTGGGAGCAGGAGGGCCAGGCTGCCGGGCGCTGCTCCTTTAATTACTTGAACCCCATTCCTTCCCACCCCAGCCCTTTTCCTGCCTAACCCCAAGCCCCAAGGCCTCGGGGGAGAGTCAGACTCAGTTTATCTTTTGTGAGTCCCTCTGGGGTGCCAGCCTGGCACTTGTCTCCATCCAGGGAGGCACAGCTTTCCAACATTACATCCCTCCTCATGATTGGGGAAACTGAGTCTGAGACTGACCAGGAGAGCAGGCAGAGGAGTGAGGACCCACAGGAGACCAGGGGGAAGAAGAGCAGGAGGAGAAGGGAAAGCTGCAGCTGGGAGGCCCCACGCCCACCCTGAGGTCTGGAGGTCCGACAAGTGCTTCGTGATCTGCAAGGAAAAGTCAGACATGAAACGATGCCTCCCAGCCCCAAGCACAGTCACAGGGCAGCCTGGTCCTGAGCCGTGCACAGCCACCTGGCAGGGGGAGGCAGGGGCCGGCATCCACAGGGTTATCTTTGGGGGGTGGATTTTTAAGTCCTTTTGTTTGTTTGTTTGCTTTTGTTTTGTTTTGTTGAGATGGAGTCTCACTCTGTCGTCCAGGCTGGAGTGCAGTGGCATGATCTCAGTTCACTGCAACCTCTACCTCCTGGGTTCAAGCAATTCTCCTGCCTCAGCCTCCCCAGTAGCTGGGATTGCAGGTGCCCACTGCCATGCCCAGCTAATTTTTGTACTTTTTGTAGAGATGGGGTTTCACCATGTTGGTCAGGCTGGTCTTAAACTCCTAACCTCAAGTGCTCCGCCTGCCTCGGTCTCCCAAAGTGCTGGGATTACAGGTGTGAGCCACCGCGCCCGCCTAAGTCCCTTTTATATACATATATGTAGTTTTCCGTGGTTTCTATAACGACAGTGTTATGGGGGAGGGTGTGAGGAAAGAAAGGTGAAAGGTGATTTGTTCATTTAAGAGGCAGAGAAGGAAAAGGCATTCCTACCAAGGCTTTCTGGTCTGGTGGGAATGGTCCCAGCCCAGGATCAGTCTGCAGGTGCCCATCTCTGCCAGCCTGGGGTGCAAGCAAGAGGCCATACCAGTGTCTGCAGAGCCAGCAGTGTGTCCCCTGGAGTCATGTATGAGCGCCTGCACCCAGGACCCTCACAGAGGCACGAAGACCACCCTGACAGGGCAGAAATCTTTCATTCATCAACTCCTGTATCTATCAAGTGCCTGCCAGAGGTGGTGAGGATCAGGCCGAGGGGAAAACAAACAAAATCCCTGCCTTCTTGGAGCTCAGCAGGGTTGCAGAGACTAAACAAAACCAGGAGAAATAGAATGCAGAGAAGCCGGGCGCGGTGGTTCACGCCTGTAATCCCTGCACTTTGGTAGGCCAAAGGGGGCCGATCACCTGAGGTCAGGCATTTGAGACCAGCCTGACCAACATGGTGAAACCCCATATCTACTAAAAATATAAAAATTAGGCCAGGTGCAGTGGCTCACACCTGTAATCCCAGCACTCGGGGAGGCTGAGGCAGGAGAATCACTTGAACCCAGGAGGCAGAGGTTGCGGTGAGCCGAGATTGCACCATTGCACTCCAACCTGGGCAACAAGAGCAAAAAAATTAACCACCGTGGTGGCCAGTGCCTGTAATCCCAGCTACCCCGGAGGCTGAGGCAGGAGAATCACTTGAACCCAGGAGGCAGAGGTTGTGGTGAGCCGAGATTGCACCATTGCACTCCAGCCTGGGCAACAAGAGTAAAACTCCGTCTCAAAAAAAAAGTTAACCGCCGTGGTGGCGGGTGCCTGTAATCCCAGCTACCCCGGAGGCTGAGGCAGGAGAATCACTTGAACCTGTGAGGCAGAGGTTGCAGTGAGCTGAGATCATGCCACTGCCATCCAGCCTGGGTGATAGAGTGAGACTTTGTCTTAAAAAAAAAAAAAAAAAAAAAAGAAGGGTGTGGGGTTCTTGATGACGTGGAGATCACCAAGTTAGATGGGTGGCCAGAGAGGCCTCATTAAGAAGCACTGAGTCGGCCGGGCACGGTGGCTCAAGCCTGTAATCCCAGCACTTTGGGAGGCCGAGACGGGCGGATCACGAGGTCAGGAGATCGAGACCATCCTGGCGAACACGGTGAAACCCCGTCTCTACTAAAAATACAAAAAACTAGCCGGGCGAGGTGGCGGGCACCTGTAGTCCCAGCTACTCCGGAGGCTGAGGCAGGAGAATGGCGTAAACCCGGGAGGCGGAGCTTGCAGTGAGCTCAGATCCGGCCACTGCACTCCAGCCTGGGCGACAGAGCCAGACTCCGTCTCAAAAAAAAAAAAAAAAAAAGAAGCACTGAGTCGGCCGGGCATGGTGGCTCAAGCCTGTAATCCCAGCACTTTGGGAGGCCGAGACGGGCGGATCACGAGGTCAGGAGATCGAGACCATCCTGGCTAACCCGGTGAAACCCCGTCTCTACTAAAAAAATACAAAAAACTAGCCAGGCGAGGTGGCGGGCGCCTGTAGTCCCAGCTACTCGGGAGGTTGAGGCAGGAGAATGGCGTGAACTTGGGAGGCGGAGCTTGCAGTGAGCTGAGATCTGGCCATTGCACTCCAGGCTGGGCGACAGAGCGAGACTCCGTCTCAAAAAAAAAAAAAAAAAGAAGCAGCACTGAGTTTCCTCACACAAGAGAGGGGGTTGTGGAAGAACAGCCCTGGATGGGAGTCAGGAGACCGAGGGATGTCACTCTGCTTGGCTGGGTGGCTTTGGTCAGACACTGCCCTCTGGGCCTCAGTTTCTTTTTCTTTTCTTTTCTTTCTTTCTTTTAAATTTTGTTTGTTTGTTTGTTGAGAAAGGGTCTCACTCTGTCACCCAGGCTGGAGTCCAGTGACGTGATCACAGCTCACTGCAGCCTCAACTTCTTGGGCTCAAGTGATCCTCCCTCCTCAGCCTCCCGAGTAGCTGGGAGTACAGGCATGTGCCACCATAACCGGCTAATTTTTATATTAGACAAGGTTTAGACATGTTGCCAGGCTGGGCTCATACTCCTGGGCTCAAGCAATCCGCCCAGCTCAGCCTCTCAAAGTGCTGGGATTACAAGTGTGAGCCACTGCACTCAGTCAGTTTCTTTTTCTTTTTTTGTACAGGTGAGGTCTCACTATGTTGCCCAGACTTGTCTTGAACTTCTGGCTTTAAGCCATCCTGCTGCCCTGGCTTCCGGAACAGCTGGGACCACAGGTACTCACCACCACTCCAGGCTAATTTTGTACTTTTTGTAGTGATGAGGTCTCACTCTGTTGCCTAGTTAGCCCTGGCTTCAAATGATCCTCCTGCCTCGGCCTCCTGTCGACACCTCTTGACTCCCAGCCTCTGCTCTTTCCATCCCCTCTACCCAAGTGGCTCTTTGCCTCCTACCGCTTTGCTCAGCTCTCTCCTAACTGTCCTGGGCCCAGCTCGAGCCTCACCTCCTCCAGATGCCTTCCCGGGCAGTTCGCTTCCCTCTGACACGTGTGTGGTACCACCACAGCACTTTCCTGTGAACGCTGTGAATGGCTCAGTGTGCGGGGTAGGCACACCATAAACGTAGTTGTTATTGTCATTGCCAAAAGCTCTGACCTTGCAGCCCAGGTTTTGGGCTGAACCTGCAGGGCCCCAGGTCCTCCCAGTCTGGGGTTGGGTAGTAGGTGGGGAGCAGGCGCACCCCCACCCCAATGCCTTCTGTGATGAGCTGAATCCTGCTGCACTCTTCGGCTGTCCCTGCTGACAGCTGGAGCTACAGACGCCAGGCTGAAGCCCAGAGCTATTTCTGCCAAGGGTGACTTGGAACTTCCTCCCGGATCTCTTAAAAATAGAGGGGTTATCGTGGCCGTCAGGCCCCTTCCTCCACATGGGGAGCTCGAACATGATTTCTGGGGAAGGCCTAAGCCCCAGGCCTCTCTCAGCCCAGCAAGGACTTATCTCTGAGCTCAGCTGGGCAGCAGGAAGGGAGCGAAGCGACCACCGTGGGCAGCTCTTCCTGCCCCAGGAGCCCCTTTTGGGAGCAGCAAGGGATGTGGCCACTGACTCAGGGGTGTCAGTCACCCCTCTTCCCCGGAGCTGCGGTTGCCCACCGGACTCTGAGGGGAATCAGAAATCAGTCGGGTAGAGAGCATCCTGGGGAAGCCTCAGGCACCGTCCGGCCTAGCTTTTCTGCTCCAAGCCCTCCCCCTGCGCCCAGCACGACCCCATCTCTGTACATGACCGTGAGATCACTGGTGGACAGCTGTCTCTACTGTGTGGCCAGCCCCAGCAGAGGGTCGGGCACCTGGAGGTCAGGCTGGGGTCCACCACTCCCAGCAGCTGGGTCCACTCTGCAATAGAGGGCATTCTTGGGGGCTGGCCCAGCTCCTCTGGGGATGTCTTCACACTTTGCAGACCCCAGACTTAGTGCCAATAGAAGACCCCTTCTCACAGGGTACGAAGTCTCTGTTCAACAAGTATTTGCTGGACATCCACTCTGGGCAGGGCCCTGGCAAGACCCAGGAGAGGAGATGCTCTGGAGGGTCTGGAGGCCCAAGGGGGTCACTAAGCCCAGCCTTCTGGGTGAGGGAAGTCGGCATTTGCAAGACAAAAAGAATTTGATCTCTGGGAAGTGGAAAGGGCTGCCCCAAGCCAAGGAAACAGTGGGGCGCAGAGCCCTGGGGGAGAAAAGAGGCCTCCCGCCTGCCCCCAGCTCTCGCCCAACCTGTGAGGGACAGTGCTCCAGCCAGCGCTTTCTAACGGCCTCAGGAGGCCACTATGCAAAGCAAAGGTGACCTAGAGGGGTCCTGGGGGCTATCCTGTTGGGGCTTGGCAGCCAGTCACATGCACCTCTGGTCATTGCCATGGTCACGGTCCCTGCCTTCCCGTCCCTGCTGGCTCATAGGATGCCCACAGGGCTTGCCTGGCACCCCCAGCCCTCTGCACTCCTCAGGAAGGAAAGTTCAGGATCCCTGAGCTCAGCCTCCCCAGGGCAGCTCTTCAGAAGCCTACAATCTTAGCTGGAAACCGTCACGGTTAAGGGTTTCCTCCTGGCGGCTCCCCAGCGCCCCTCAGCCCAGCCTGAGACTTATCACTGCCCCCCAGCCGGTGCCCCCCGCCTCCTCCAACCACCTCACGCTGGGTGATTCAGCAAATCTTCCCTCCACGGGGGGAAAAACAAGGGTGAAAAATCACAATGTCAGATTACAAAGCCCTAACTGTAGGGCAGGCCCCTGGCAGGGAGATAAGGGTCTCATTCCCCACCCTCAAAGCCTCTCTGGCCGATAAACCTCCCAGAGCAGCACGGGCTGCACCGTTGCAGGTGTGGGGTGGGGAGGCCTGGCCTCATGAAAGTCTGGTCAGGGGACACAGGGCCCTGCCAGGAGCTGAGGGCCCACAGCTCGGCCACTGTGCAGAGAGCTGGCCAAAGAGGAAGTGCCATGGCCAGCACTGATGTTGCCATCCCAACCCCTGCCTTGGAGGGAGAAAGAGAAGGGCAGGGCCTTCTCAGAAAGTTCGATGAGAGGATGCCCCACAAATGCCCTCCACCTTGGGGTGTCCCTCTGCCAGCTCAGTCTGCCAACCATGATCCCCTGCAGGATGCAACCCAGCTGTGTTGCAGAAGTAACGGTGTCTGCCTCCATGAAGCCAGCCTAGAGAAGGGAGGAGCTGGGATGCCATTCCTGGGCGGGGAGCCTCCTCTGGGGATGCCTGGGTGGAACTGAAAGCAACTCAGCCTCATCTGCCCTAGAGACCTTGCCAGGAGAAATCCTGGGTCTCCAGGCCAGGGACCTGCTAGGCTGGGAGACCTGCCCTGGGAGCCACTTGTCAGCAGGGGACCCTGTGATGGTGGGGGATGAGGCTGGCAGGGGTGGTGGGGGACAGTAACTAGGCTTCCTCTACTGGTGGAGAAGAATAAAATGACGGATTTGAAGTTGAACTCTGTGCTGGGCCCTGTTGCTCTAAGCAAGTCATTTATCTACTTTTTAGCCCCGTATGCTGTCTATAAAGTGAGATAAGAAAACCCACCAGCAGGGCTGTCCTGGGGAGTACAGGTGCATGTCAGGCAGGAGTGGCACAGGTCCCGCTCTCTGTTTCCCAGGGTTGGGGACCAGCATCTGGCTGGAATGAGGGTGGCTTTGGGATAAGTGCCTGCACAGCTCTTGGGGTTCAGGGCCAGGGGTCCAGCTGCCCAACATTCTAAAGACTCTCCTTTATCTGAGGAAGCTCTCTGAGGTCATTTCCCAGAACACCATGGGATGGCAGCAGTGGGCTAGGGAAAGGAGGGTGTGCACCAGGCACATAAACCTTCTAGAGTAGTGTGGGTTGCACCCCTGCAGGCATGAGGTGGGGCGACCCAGTGTCATGAAAGTCTGATCAGGGGACATATGGTCCTGCCAGGAGCTCAGGGCCCAGAGCTTGGCCACTGTTCAGAGAGCTGGGCAAAGAGGAAGCACCGCAGCCAGTGGCCTTGGTTCCAAGGGCCCTCGGCATGTTGAAATCCTCCGAGCAGACCTGGAGCTCCTCGAACCTCTTGCCTTGCTTTGAGGAAGTACTTCTCTTCCCCTAGGCCTTGGTTTCCTCAGCTGCAGAAGGAAGAGAGCTGGTCAAGACGACGTCTGCAGTCCCTTCACTATAGAATTTTGCAAAATATAAACTGCTCAGTGGGTGTGTAGTTGGCCCAAGGTACTCCGCCAAAGAGGCACCAAAAGCCAATGGGCTTCAAAGCGGCATTGTTCCCAGCAGCCAAAAGGTGGGCACCCCAATGTCCATCCACAGGTGATGGATAAACAAAACGTGGCCTGCCCATGCTAGGAAATATGACTTGGCCATCAAAGGGGATGGGGCTCTGACACATGCCACACGTGGACCTTGAGGACACCATGCTGAATGAAAGAGGCCAGTCACAAAAGGACAAGCACAGGATGATTCCACTTCTATGAGGTCCCTAGAGTAGTCAAATTCATTGAAAGTAGAATGGTGGCTGGCAGGATCTGGGGGAGGGGAATGGGGAGTTCGTGTCTAATGGGTACAGAGGTTCAGTTTGGGAAAAGTTCTGGCGATGAATGTGAATGTACCCAGTGCCACTAAAATGTACACTTAGAAATAGTTAAGAAGGTAAAATTTATTAAATATGTTTTAGTAACCACCCCCCACCCCGAGCCAAAGAAAAAAAAAAAACCCAGTGTGCACAGTGGTCTCTGCTGAATGAAGACTTGAAAACCAGAGCCCAGCCCTAAACAGCTCATGCATAGTCCAGGCAGAGAAACAGAGCAGGTAATTCCCCCTCAACTGATGGCAGACAGGCCAGGGAGCCCTGCTCTGGGCTGGAGCAGGGAGGCACCTTCATGGTTGTAGGAGATCTGCAGGGAGAGCCGCTTCTCCCTAAGGGGGGGTGTCTGAGCAACAACACCAGAATCCCAGTGACCTTCTCCCCTTCCCCCTGCCAGACTGGCTTTGCCTGCTTCTGAGGCTCTGGGAATGCTGTTCCCTCCACTTGGAAGGCAGTTTCCTCACTTTACCAATTTTTTATCTTCGTCATCCCAGTCCCAACCCACATGCACCCCACAAGAAAGCCTCCCTTTGCCAGTTATAGACTCTCAAATCCCCCAGAAATTCTGCCCTCTGATGTTGATCACAATTGTCATGAGATAGCTATTTGTGTCATTGTGTGACACATTCTATGAAATTCTCCGTTGCTTCCCCAGTACTCATTAAGGAAATGGTTTTCATTGGATGGATAGATGGATGGTTGGGTGAGTGGATGGATGGATGATGGATGGATGGATGGTTGGATGGATGGATGGATGGTTGAGTGGGTGGATGGGTGGATGGATGGATGGTGGACGTGTGGATGGATGGATGAACAGAATGGTGGACAGATGGATGGATGGATGGATGGTTGGATGGATGGATGGACGGACGGACGGATGGATGGATGAATGGTTGAGTGGGTGGATGGGTGGATGGATGGATGGTGGACCTGTGGATGGATGGATGAACAGAATGGTGGATGGATGGATGGATGGATAGATGGATGGTTGGATGGATGGATGGACGGACAGATGGATGGACGGACGGATGGATGGATGGTTGGGTGGGTGAAGGGTGGATGGATGGATGGATGGTGGACCTGTGGATGGATGGATGAACAGAATGGTGGATGGATGGATGGATGGATGGACGGATAGATGGATGGATCGATGGATGGATGAATGGATGGATGGATGGTTGAATGGACAGATGATGGACAGACGGATGGATGGATGGATGGATGCTGGGTGGACAGATGGATGGACGGTGGGTGGGTGGATGGATGGTGGATGGGTGGATGGATGGACAATGAGTGGATGGATAGGCAAGCAAACTGAGGGGTCTACCCACTCAAAGGGGCCAATGCATGGAGCGCCTAGGACTGGATAACAGGGTGCAAGTGTGCGTGTGAATGGGTGCTTTTGAGTCTTTTGCCTAGAACCATGAATTACAGTTTAGTACCACTGTCAGTCCTACCTGACACTGTATGGACTGTGGAGCTGTGTGAGAACTGCTTCCTGGATCTAGAGCTGTGGCTGAAGGACAGCATTCACCATCCCCTGGGAGGACGAGCTCTCAATCTGATCTGATCTGATTGGCTTGGAGGACCCATCCCAGATGGCACCATCCATCTGTGCCTAGCACTTGCTGTGGCCTGGCCTGGCACTAGCTGAGCCCTTCCCATAGAATAGCAGGGGCTACTTTTCCCTGTTTTACAGACATAGAAACTGAGGCACGCACTTGTCCAAGGCTTAACAGAACTTTAAAGGGCCTCTTCCCCAAGGCTTTTTAATCCCAGGGTAAACCCTTCCCCAGGAATCAAGGAGTCAGTGCTGGGCCTGTGGCCCACTCTCCTCCATAGACCCCCTGAAACAGATAGCAAGTTCCCAGTGTGGTGCTCTGGGCCAGCGTGGAGGGGTCAGGAAGGGATGAGCCTGGAGCAGGGGGGCAGTTTGGAAATGCCAGCCCCAGGGCCCTTCCCTCCTGTCCACCTCCCTCCTCCTGCTCCTTTCCTCCTCTTCCCTCCCTCTCCCTCCCACCTCTTCCCTTCCCTCCTGTCTCTCCCTCCTCTTCTCCCCACCTCCCTTTCCTTCTCCTCCTCCCTCTCCCCTTTCCCCACTCTTCCTAGCCGCAGGTGGGGTTGTAGCCCTGGCAGAAACTCCTGAATGATTTAGTGACTCTTTCCTCCCAGCATCTTGAGTTCTCCCTGGACCTAGGGGTGGGGGACACTGCCGCTGGCGAGGGGAGGGATGATGCCCCTGGTGTCTGTGCCCTGCTGGGGAGGGGAATGCGGGGTACGCGCGTGACTCCCTAGCTCGGTCCTCAGTTCTCTCCTCCATTTATGGGTTCGCTCACTCAGCAGCACTGATTTGGTGCCAGGCACTGGGGAAGCGGGGTCCAAAGAGACACCCCTGACCCTGCCTCAGCGACGGGGGCAGCAGGTGTGCTGCACAGAGGGGCCTCTTTAAGGGGGTGCAGAAACCCCTTCCCGGAGGTCACCCAGAGCCAAAAGGGAAGCAGGAAGGAAAGGCATGGAGGTCCTGGGGAAGCCCTGGCATCACAGGGCCAGGAATTTGGGGGAAGGGGCAAAGTGGGAATGGTTGGGAGAAGGCAGGGGTGGGGGCGGTAGGACCCACTCCCACAGTCTCTGTTAAAGCTTTGGGTTTCTGCCCCAAAGCAATGGGATCCGATTTGCATTTTTGCGGGAGAAGCATCCCTGGTGTCCTGGTGGCCAGGGAAGTCAAGAGCCCTGCAAGGTGACTGGAGCCCTAAAACTCAGGGCACAGAGGTTGCAAAGGTGAGCTAGGCAGCCCCCTCAAGATGGAACAGCTCATGGGTCTAGGGAACCAAGGTGGGCCACCACTGGAGGATGGCCTGAGTCCCCCAAGGACCCTGTGGTCCCAACAGGGGCAGGTCTTCTTGTGGGAGAGACAGAAATTGTTGTGGCTCCAATGGGGAACAACGTAGTAATGTCTAACTAAATCACAGAGGCACACACCCTTTGACCCAACAATACCTTACAGATGCCTAGCCCATGTGTACACACTACAGTGATTCACTGCAAGCATTTGCTTTTGGGAAAGGTTGGAAATAACCTAAGTACCCATTAAAGAGGGTTGCGTAAATAAATCATGGTCCAGCCACACAGGGGAATACTGTCCATCTGTTCAAAGAAATGAGGAAGTACTCTCTGAATTGATGGAGAGTAATTTCCATGATATATTGCCAAGTGAAAAAAGGAAGGTAGGAAGGGAATGTATAGCAAGGCACCATTGGTGGTCAACGAAGTGATAGTTGGCTGTAGTAGATGAAGGAGTCATATTATACTCTCTAGGGAAGCCAGTAAAAGCATGTGTAACTATTTATTACAGGGGAAGTTGAATAGTAAAACCCATTTGTGAGTTAGTTGTTTGCTTTTTGAAAAGGGGATGGAGAATATATATATATATAATTTTGTTTATAACACTGTAGATTGTCTCCAGAGAGATAAACAAGAAACCGATGACATTGATCACCTCCAGAGAAAAGGTGATCTCAGTGTCTGAGATCAGATACTGGGGAAAGGAGTGAGAGGGAGGCTTTTCACTGAGTGCCTTTTTGTGTCCTCTGAATTTTGAACCAAGTGCATGTAGTTACCCATCCCCTTAATAGAGAAGTGTAAGTGGATGTGGGAGATGCCTTAGAAGGCTGTTCCCAGTGGTGAAGTGGAGGCTGTTCCCGGTGGTGTGAGTTGAACTAGGGTGACGGATGGATGAGTGGAGAAGATGGATTTCTGATGAATTTAAGAGATAGAATGAACTGATGCAGCAGCGGATAGATGAGGGGCAAGTGGGGAATCCGGGAGGACACCCACGTTTCTGGCACTGCCATTCCTGAGAAAGAGAAGCCTGCAGGAGGGAGTCACAGGAAGAGATCTGGGAAGATGCAGGACGAGTTCAGTTTGAGCATCATTTGTTTTTTTTCTCCCCTTTGACTGTCCAGGATTCTCCCATCTCCCCTGTGAATGAATTTTCCCCTGTGGATGTGGTCTTCGAGAATGGACAGTCCCTGGTGTGGCCCCTGCCTGCTGGAGTAAGTCCTGGGCTTAGATGCTTCCTTGGTCACTCTCTAGCAGGTAGTCCCATAACCTAAGCCCTACCCATTCTTGTCCATTCTAGGAGTTTCGATGTTCAATAAGTGATGCAAAGAACCCACTCACCCTTCAGAGCCCCCAGGTCCCCTGTCTGCCCCGTTGGTGGGATGACTCACTAAAAGGAACCTGGGAATTCTTTGGGGTGATTGAAATATTCTGTGTCATGATTGACATGGTGACTACATTTATATAGTTGTAAAGTCATCAAACTATACACTTAAACTGGGTGTATTTTATTGCATATAAATTATACCTCAATAAAGCTGATTTAAAAGTATAACACAGGCTGGGTGTGGTAGCTCACACCTGTAATCTCAGCACTTTGGGAAGCCAAGGTTGTAGGATCACTGGAGGCCAGAAGTTCAAGACCAGCCTGGGCAACATAGTGAGACCTCATCTCTAAAAAAAATAAAAATTAAAAATAAAATAGCCAAGTGTGGTGACATGCATCTGTAGTCCCAGCTACCGGGAAGCTGAGGTGGGAAATCAAGGCTGTAGTGAGTGCTACTGCACTCCAGCCCAGGTGACAGAGCAAGACCTTGTCTCAAAAAAAAATAAATAAATAAAAAGGAAAAAGTATACATAAACACACACATACATGTATGATGTGATAACAACAGAACAAAAGGCAAGAGGCAAAGAAGCATTCAAATGTGTCTTTACAGTATTATGGAAGTAGTAGAAGTACTAATCAGTATTTGACTTTACTAGATTAAGGATTCATATTGTAATCCCTAGGGTAACCAGTAAAAGTATATACAACTATTTATTAGAGGAAAAATAACAAAATATGATTAGTATTAAAGAAGGAAAAGGAAAGAAAACCATATAGAACAGATAGAACAAATGTAAAACAGTAATATAAAAGCTTTAAACATGAATATATTAGTATTATATTAAATATAAAAAGACTAAATATTCCAGCTGAAAGACAGAGGACCTTAGAAAGAAGAAACAACTACATGCTGCCTATAAGAGATAGACTTAAAATATAAGAATACAGTGGCCTGGTGCGGTGGCTCACACCTGTAATCCCAGCACTTTGGGAGGCCAAGGCAGGCGGATCACCTGAGGTCAGGAATTCAACACCAGCCTGGCCAGCATGGTGAAACCTCATCTCTACTAAAATACAACAATTAGCCAGGCATGGCAGCGGGCGCCTGTAGTCCCAGCTACTTAGCAGGCTGAGCGTGAGAATCACTTGAATCTGGGAGGTGGAGGTTGCAGTGAGCTGAGATCATGCCACTACACTTCAGCCTGGGCAACAGAGTGACACTTGGTCTCAAAAAAATAAATAAATAAATAAAGAATAAAAATTTTTTAAAAAGATAAGGAAAGAATGAAAAGATAGAAGATGGAAAAAGATATATACCATGAAAACACTAACCAAAATAAATCTCTTACATCTATATTAACATCACGCAATTTAGACTTTACTAGAGATAAAGAACATTTCATAATGATTAAAAGGCCACTTACCAGGAATATATAATACTTCTAAATTTATATGTGCATAGTAACATGACCTCAAATATATATAAAACGAAACTGACAGAACTAAAAGGAGAAATACGAAATTCACAATCACAGTGGGAAATTTTAACACATTTCTCATAGAACAAGCAGACCGAAAAACAAAAGCAAACAAATAAAACAAATTAAGAAGAATACAGAACATTGTACCTGATGCTTTCAAATGTAGACAGAACACTCATCCAGATTGACCATCTGCTGGACCACAAAGCAAGCCCCAATAAATTTCAAATAATGAAATCATGCAGAATAAGTTCTCTGATCATGGTGGAACTAAGCTAGAAGTCAACAACAAAAAGGTTATTTTAAAATCCCCAATTGTTGGATACTAAGCAATAGACTTTAAATAACCCATGGGTCCAGTGGCTCATGCCTATAATCCCAGCACTTTGGGAGGCCGAGGTAGGCAGATCACGAAGTCAGGAGTTTGAGATCAACCTAACCAACATGGTGAAACCCCGTCTATACTAAAAATACACACACAAAAATTAGCTGAGGGTAGTGGCACATGCCTGTAGTCCCAGCTACTCGGGAGGCTGAGGCACGAGAATCACTCGAACCTGGGAGACAGAGGTTTCAGTGAGCTGGGATCACACTACGGCACTCCAGCCTGGGCAACAGAGCGAGACACTGTCTCAAAAAAATTTTAAAAATTTAAAAAATAGTAATAATAATAAAAAATCACAATGGATATCTCTTTATTTTCAACTGAAGAGAGGAGAAAGAGACAGAATGAGGATATTGAAAATTGCGAAAGACAAACTCTCCCACCATCACGATGAAAAAACTAAGAATGAACTAAAACTATAAAGCTTCTAGAAGAAAATGTTGACTATCTTTATGAATTTAGAGATAGGAAAATATTTTTAGTACAACATAAAAGGAACCATAAACCATAAAAGAAAAAATAGGCCGGGCGTGGTGGCTCAAGCCTGTAATCCCAGCACTTTGGGAGGCTGAGACGGGTGGATCACGAGGTCAGGAGATCGAGACCATCCCGGCTAACACGGTGAAACCTTGTCTCTACTAAAAAAAAATACAAAAAACTATCCGGGCGAGGTGGTGGGCGCCTGTAGTCCCAACTACTCGGGAGGCTGAGGCAGGAGAATGGCGTAAACCCGGGAGGCGGAGCTTGCAGTGAGCTGAGATCCGGCCACTGCACTACAGCCTGGGCGACAGAGCGAGACCCCATCTCAAAAAAAAAAAAAAAGAAAAAAGAAAAAACATATGTTTAAGCTAAACATATCCTTAAATATGTTTTAGCCATGTCAGAGCTAATGACTTCTACTCATCAGCAGGCAGCATTAAGAATGTGAACTGCCAAGCTATGTTCTGAGGAAACTTTCCCACTACATGTCACTGACAAAGGTCTTAAATCTAGACTATATAAAGAAATCCTAAATTAAAATACAATAAACTTTATTTTACTAAAACACTAACTCGATTTAAAAACAGGCAAAAACTGGCCAGACCCAGCGGCTCCGCCTGTAATCCCAGCACTTTGGGAGGCTAAGGCGGGTGGATCACTTGAGGTCAGGAGTTTGAGACTAGCCTGGCCAACATGGTGAAATCCCATCTCTACTAAAAATACAAAAATTAGTCGAACATGGTGGTGGGTGCCTGTAATCCCAGCTACTCGGGAGGCTGAGGCAGGAGAATTGCTTGAACTTAGGAGGAGGAGGTTAGGTTGCAGTGAGCAGAGATGAAGCCATTGCACTCTAGCCTGGGCGACAGAGTGACTCCATCTCAAAAAAAAAAAAAAAAAAAAAGCAAATCCCACTTTGGAAGTCTGAGGCAGGAGAATACCTTGAAGCCAGGAGTTTGAAACCAGCCTGGGTAACATGGCAATACCCTATCTCTAGAAAAAAACATGTTTAATTAGCTGAGTGTGGGAGTGCATGCCTGTGGTCCCAGCTACTTGAAAGGCTGAAGCTGGAGGATCACTTGAGCCCAGGAGGTGGAGGCTGCGGTGAGTCATGATTGCACCACTGCACTCCAGTCTGGGCAGCAGAGTGAGACCCTGTCTTAAATTTAAAAAGGCAAAAAGGCTTGAACAGACATTTCACTAAACAAGTTATTTAAATGGCCAAAAAGCATCATTAGTCATGGAAAAATGTAAATTTAAGACACAATGAGCTATGACTGCAACCTATTAGTACAGTTAACATAATACTAAGTGTTGTTGAAGATGTGGAGCAACTGGAAGTCTCAAACACTCCTGGGATGAATGTGAAATGGTACAACTGCTATAGAAAACAGGTCATCCGTTTCTTACACAGTTCAACACACACTCTCCATGTGACTTAGCTGTTCCATGCCCAGGTGTCTAGCCAAGAGGAACATTCACATCCATAGAAATGACTTGTACAGGAATGTTTATCACAGCTGTATTTGTAACAGTGGAAAACCAGAAACCACGTAATCTGGTGACACAGGGCTGCATTACAACTTATTCCCAAAATAGAGTGGCTTGAAGCAATAGCGAGTATTTATTCTCTCTCATGGTTTCTGTAGATCAGATAATCAGACAGCGGCAATAGCTTCTTTCTCCTCCGTAATGTCTGAGACCTCAGCTACAAGACTCAAAGGTGGGCAGTTGGAAGCATCTGAATGTCCGTTCATTCACATGTGGCCTTGGACGTTGGCTCTTGGCTTGGAAGACTGGCTGTGGCTGTCATCTGGAACACTTGGTCTCTCCATGTGGCCTAGGTTTTCTCACCAAATGGTGGCTGGGTTCCAAGGGCAAACATCCCAAGAGAGGCCGTGTTGCCTTTTATGATCCAGCCTTGAAAGTTGTATAGCATCCTTTCTGCCACATTCTATTGGCTGAGACAGTTGCAAAGGTTCACCCGGGTTCCAGGGGAGGGAATATAGACCACCACCTCGAAATGGAGGGTTGTTGGACATCACATTGTAAGACCATGTGGGATGGGATATTCATGGTGCAGCCACTGCTGGGAAATGCAAACCACCACACCACCAAATGGCCATCAGTAGGAGAATGGATGTTATGGACTGCATGTTTACATCCCTCCAAAATTCATACTTTAAAACCCTAACTCCCAATAGGATGATAGTAGAAGGTGGGGCTTGGAAGGCGATTAGGTCATGAGGCTGGGACCCTCATAATGAGATGAGTATAGTTGTAAGAAGATACCAGAGAGGCAGAGTGGCAGTGAGCTGATATCAGGCCACTGCACTCCGGCCTGGGCAACAGAGGGAGACCCTGTCTCAAAACAAACAAACAAACAAATAAATAAAAATAAGAAGATGTCAGAGAGAGCTGGCCTCCTCTCTCTGCTTTCTGCCATGTGAGGATACAATGAGAAGATGGCTGTTTGAAAAGCAGGAAAAGTGCCCTCAGTGGACACTGGATATGCCAGCACACTGATCTTACACTTCCCAGTCTCCAGAACTATGAAAAGTAAATGTGATCGAAGCTGCCCAGTCTGTGGTGTTTTATTATAGCAACCTGAACTAAGACAATGAAGAACTAAATGTTGGCATAGCACATTTATCCAACAGGATACTGGCCGATAATATGGAAGAACAACTCTTGATACATACCATATAAATGAATCTCAAAATCATCATGTTGAATAAAAGAAGCCACACAGAACAGATATGGAGTATAATTCCAGCCAAACTGTTATAGACGGTGATAGAAATCAAACAGTGGTTGGGTATGAGAGCAAGGGAGATATTGACTGGAAAGAGGCATGAGATGTTCTGGAATGATGGCAGTGTTTTCCTTCTTGATCTGGGAAATGGCTCCATGTATATGTATTAATACAAAGGTAAAAATTCATGAAGGGCTGGGCTTATGCCTGTAATCCCAGCACTTTAGGAGGCCAAGGCAGGCAGATCACCTGAGGTCAGGAGTTTGAGATCAGCCTGGCCAATATGGCAAAACACCGTCTCTACTAAAAATACAAAAATTAGCCAAGTGTGGTGACGCGCACCTGTAGTCCCAGCTACTTGGGAGGCTGAGGCAGCAGAATTGCTTGAACCAGGGAGGCAGAGCTTACAGTGAGCCGAGATCGCGCCACTGCACTCCAGCCTGGGCAACAGAGCAAAACTCTGTCTCAAAAAAAAAAAAAAATTCATGAAGGTGTACACTTAAGATTTGTGCATTTTACTGTAAATAAATTATACCTCAATGGAATACTATAAAAAGATCATGAGAATATTATGAATAACTTTATCTCAATAGATTTGCAAATTTAGATGAAATTGAATAATCCCTAATAAAACATGATTTATCAAAGCTGACGCAATAAGAATTGGAAAATCTGAGTAGTCCTTGACCTGAATCTGTAATTTAAGACCCTCTCACAAACCTCCCTCCCATTCCCAACATGTAAAAAAGAAATCATGTACAAAAACAAAAATAAAAAAGACAAAATAAAAAAAGAAAAGAAATATAGTAAGGCATGTGCAAATTTACACCAAGAGAATGGAAAAAGAGAGAACACTTTTCAATTTATTGTATAAAGCTAACATAAACCTTGCGATACAAAACTGGCAAGGACTTTACGAGAAAGAAAAACTACAGGCTAGTCTCTTTGGAAGACCACTAAAGGTGAATATACTATACAGGCACACCTGGTTTTATGATGCTCTATTTTATTGCAATTTTCCGATATTTCTTTTTCTTTTTTCTTTTTTTTTTTTGAGATGGAGTCTTGCTCTCTCGCCCAGGCTGGAGTGCAGTGGTGTGATCTCGGCTCACTGCAACTTCCACCTCCCGGGTTCAAGTGATTCTCCTGCCTCAGCCACCTGAGTAGCTGGGATTACAGATGTGCACCACCATGCCTGGCTAATTTTTGTTGGCCAGGCTGGTCTCAAACTCCTGACCTCAGGTGATCTGCCTGCCTCGTCCTCCCAAAGTGCTGGGATTAAAGGTGTGAGACCGCACTCAATCTGATTTTTTTTTTTTTTTTAACAATTTGAAGGTTTGTGGCAACCCTGGGCCCAGCAAGACTATTGTCTTCATTTTCCTAACAGCGTATGTTCACTTCATGTGTCTGTGTCACATTTTGGTAATGCCCACAATATTTCAAACGTTTTAATTATTCTATGTGTTATGGTGATCTGTGATCAGTGATCTTGGATGTTACCATGGTAATTGTTTTGGGGTGCCTCAAACTGCACCCATATAACAGCAAACTTAATCAATAAACGTTGTGTGTGCTCTGACTGCTGCACTGACTGGCCATTTCCCCATTTCTCTCCCCCTCCACAGGCTTCCCTCCCACCTGAGACACAAAATACTGAAATTAGACTGATCAGTGACCCTACAATGGCCTCTAAGAGTCCAAGTGAAAGGAAGGGTCCCAGGTCTCTCCCTTTAAATCAAAAACCAGGAAGGATTAGTGAGGAATGTTGGCACGAGGAAGGCAGGTTGAAAGCCAAGGCAGACCCAAAGCTAGACCTCTTGTGCCAGACAGTCAAGGTGTGAATGCAAAGGAAAAGTTCTTGAAAGAAATTAAAAGTGCTACTCCAGTGAACACGCAAATGATAAGCAAGCAAAAAAGTCTGATTGCTGATATGGCTAAGATTCGGATAGAAGATCAAACCAGCCACAACATTCCCTTAAGCCAAAATCTAATCCAGAGCAAGGCCCTAACTCTCTTTAATTCTACGAAGGATGAGAAAGGTGAGGAAGCTGCAGAAGAAAAGTGGGAAGCTAGCAGAGATTGGTTCATGAGGTTTAAGGAAAGAAACCATCTCCATAACACAAAAGTACAAGGTGAGCTGGGCACAGTGACTCATGCCTGTAATCCCAGCACTTTGGGAGGCTGAGGCGGGCGGATCACCTGAGGTTGGGAGTTCGAAACGAGCCTGACCAACACGGTGAAACCCCATCTCTACTAAAAATACAAAATTAGCCTGGTGTGGTGGCGCATGCCTGTAATCCCAGCTACCCGGGAGGCTGTGGCGGGAGAATCGCTTGAACCCGGGAAGTGGAGGTTGCAGTGAGCTGAGATCGTGCCATTGTATTCCAGCCCGGGCAACAAGAGTGAGACTCCGTCTCAAAAAAAATAGTAATAATAATACAAAGTGAAGCTGCAAGTGCTGATGGAGAAGCTGCAGCAAGTTATCCAGAAGATCTAGCTCAGATCACCGGTGAAAGTGGCTACATTAAACAACAGATTTTCAGTGTAGATTGAACAGCTTTCTGTTGGAACGAGATGCCATCTAGGACTTTCCTAGCTAGAGAGAAAAAGTCAATGCCTGGTTTCAAAGCTTCAAACGACAGGCTGACTTTTGTGAGGGGTTAATGCAGCTGCTGACATTGGGTTGAAGGCAGTGCTCAATTACCATTCCCAAAATCCTAGGGCCCTTAAGAATTATGCTAAATCAGCCAGGTGCAGTGGCTCAGGCGTGTAATCCCAGCACTTCGGGAGGCTGAGTTGGGCAGACTGCTTGAGCCCAGGAGTTCAAGACCAGCCTGGGCAACATGGCGAAACCTGTCTCTACAAAAATTACAATTAGTCAGGCATGGTGGCGCACGTCTGTGAAAGTCCCAGCTACTCAGGAGAATGAGGCGGGAGGATCACCTGAGCCCGGGAGGTGGGTTCAGTCTATACCACTGAACCCCAGCCTGGGCCACAGAGCAACACCCTGTGAAAAAAAGAAAAGAAAAGAATGATGCTAAACCTACTTTGCCCGTGCTCTAGAAATGGAAGAACAAATGCTGGATGACAGCGTGTCTGTTTGTAGCATGGTTTACTGAATATTTTAAGTTCTCTGTTGAGAACTGCTGCTCAGAAAAAAAAAAAAAAAAAAGACTTTTTTTCAAAATATTATAGTACAGTTCAATGACACTGAATACATTCACATTGTTGCACAATCATCACCACATGCTTTTTTTTTTTTTTTTTTTTTTTGAGACGGAGTCTCGCTCTGTTGCCCAGGCTGGAGTACAGTGGCGCGATCTTGGCTCACTACAAGCTCCGCCTCCTGAGTTCAAGCAATTGTCTTGCTCAGCCTCCTGAGTAACTGGGATTACAGGCACTTGCCACCATGCCTGGCTAATTTTTGTATTTTTTAGTAGAGACGGGGTTTCACCATGCTGGCCAGGCTGGTCTCAAACTCCTGACCTCAAGTGATCCACCCGCCTCGGCCTCCCAGAGTGCTGGGATTACAGGTGTGAGCCGCTGCATGTGGTGTGGCCCTATTTTAAAAATAGAGACAAGATCTCTCTGTGTTGTCCAGGCTGGTCTTGAACTCCTGGGCTCAAGCAATCTTCCTGTCTCAGCCTGCCGAAGTGCTGGGATTACAAGCTTGAGCCACAGTGCCTGGCCAGGTAATTCTATTTTTAATATTTTGATGCTGGGCACGGTGGCTCACGCTTGTAATCCCAGCACTTTGGGAGGCTGAGGTAGGTGGATCACCTGAGATCAGCAGTTTGAAACCAGCCTGGACAACATGGTGACACCCCATCTCTACTAAAAATATAAAAATTAGCCAGCCTTGTAGCCTGTAATCCCAGCTACTTGGGAAGCTGAGGCAGGAGAATCACTTGAACTTGGGAGGCAGAGGCTGCAGTGAGCAGAACTCACACCGTTGCACTCCAGCCTGGGCCACAGAGGGAGACTGTCTCAAAAATAAATAAATAAATAAATAAATAATATTTTGAGAAACTGCCATACTGTTTCCACAGTGGCTGCACCATTTACATTCCTCTTTTTATGTTTTACACATCTGCCGATTGGCGAAATTTTCTACAGTGTAGCTTTTAACTCAGAGCACTAAACTTCCTTTGACCCTGGACTTCATGTCAAAACATCAGTAAACTGTTACAGAAGGTAGTAATAATGTGTTTTCCTGGAAGCTATTTCTATATGGGATGACCAGTGATAACTATTAAATTGAAATGACTGCAAACCACACATACAGCCCATTCAATCGAAACTAAATGCATTCCCAATTCAACTTCCCCCTTAGTCAAATTCCCCAAATGCTTGTGACTGCTCCAGTGTCTCCCAACACAAGGGGACATTGATAGAGGGCAGGTCCCATGGAAAGAGACAGCAAGCCAGGCATGGTGGCTTATGCCTGTAATCCCAGAACTTTGTGAGACGGAGGCGGACAGATCACATGAGGTCAGGAGCTTGAGATGAGCCTGGCCAACATGGTGAAACCCTGTCTCTACTGAAAATGCAAAAATTATCCAGGTGTGTGTGGTGGTATGCCTGTAGTCCCAGCTACTAGGGAGGCTGAGTCAGGAGAATCACTTGAACTCGGGAGGTAGGGTTTGCAGTGAGCTGAGATGGCATCACTGCACTCCAGCCTGGGCAACAGAGCAAGACTCCGTCTCAAAACAAACAAACAAACAAACACGAAAAGAAAGAGACAGCAGTTTAAATTGCAGTTAAAATCTTGCATTTTTGGTTTTTATAAAAACATGCCTGTGTGAATACAACGATTAGGGACCTACCAGGGCCTTCAAAAAGTACATGCAATGGAGGGAATCTGATGCTTAATTTGTATTAGCTTTCATGTAAATTTCCCTCTGCCTGGTACATTTTAAAAAATACTTATTTTAGGAATATAACTCTATGAACAGACTTTGAAATTCAGTACTTATATGTATGTAACTTAATTTTGCTTCAGAATGACAAGTTGGTTAAAAGGGAGCATATCCTTTGGAACAGTTTGTCCCACATGGAACTAAAAAGAAAATTGTGAAAACTCTGCATAAACCCCATCCCCAGGTCCCCATCATTTGCCACCCAGTATTGGAACTGTGTTCTTGGACCTGGATGTGGGTGTGTAATATGGTCGGACCTGATCGGGAGCAGGCTGGTGCCCCCTGGCCCAGCACATGACTTCTAAGCATCACATGATGCTCTAAGCCCCTCAGGCTGGGTTCGCCTTGCGTGGCTACTTCGCCCTTTCTTCCAGGTTGTCATGGGCACTGATGGTCACCAGGTGGCGATGTTGCCCAGGAGGATGCTCTGTTGCCATCTCGTGGCCAAAATGCAACACTACACCCTTCCTCCTACTCGGTGCAGGAATCCAGACCAGGGAATACTAAATAAACACCCACGGTGTGCTTCACAGACTGACGTGGCATCCCAGGAAGGAATATTCAGATTCTGGGACCCGAAGAAAACTTTTTTTTTTTGAGGTGGAGTCTCGCTCTGTCGCCCAGGCTGGAATGCCGTGGCACAATCTCAGTTCACTGCAGCCTCTGCCTCCCGAGTTCAAGCAATTCTCCTGCCTCAGCCTCCCGAGTAGCTGGGACTCCAGGCGCCCGCCACCACGCCTGGCTATTTTTTTTAATTTTCATTTTTAGTAGAGATGGGGTTTCATTATGCTGGCCAGGCTGGTCTTGAACTGCTGGCCTCCAGTGATCCGCCTTCCTCAGCCTCCCAAAGTGCTGGGATTACAGGTGTGAGCCATTATGCCCGGCTGTGAAGAAAACATTTTTCAAAGCCCTCCTTGTGTTCAGTTAGTAGAGGATCAATATTCCCCCACCCAGGCCCCATCACAGAAGGGCCTCCCCAGACAGTATTAAGTTCTCAAGGCCCCAGACAGAAGTCAGGTGTGAGGGTTGTGGGGTGGCCAGAGTGTCAGGCCCCCCCACCCCATGGGATTTGGTCCTGTCAATCAGCCAGTAGCCCCTTTTTTGCCTTGGGACACCTCAGCAGACGGTACAGCTGTGTGATATTCCCAAGTCTACAATCAGGGAGCAGGAGCTGGGTTTCAGCTGGATGCTGGGGCAACTGAGGGCTGGGACTGGCATGTCCTTAGTGCTTGAGCTGGGACCGTAGGTGGCAGGGCATGGGGGCGCCGGCCACCCCCTAACTTTCACACCACATGTCCCTGCTGCCCAGGGAGGATGTAAGCCTGTGTGGATCTAGTTGAGAACTCACTCTGTGACTTCCCGGGGTCTGGAGGCGGTGGCTGGGGCCGGCAGGGCCAGCTGCAAGGAAACGGTTAAAATGAGCTGGGCTAGGCTGGGCGTGGTGGCTCATGCCTGTAATCCCAGCACTTTGGGAGGCCGAGGTGGGCAGATCACCTGAGGTTGGGAGTTGGAGACCAGCCTAACCAACACAGAGAAACCCTGTCTCCACTAAAAATACAAAACCAACCGGGAGTGGTGGTGCATGCCTGTAATCCCAGCTACTCGGGAGGCTGAGGCAGGAGAATCGCTTGAACCTGGGAGGCGGAGGTTGTGGTGAGCCGAGATCATGCCATTGCACTCCAGCCTGGACAACAAGAGCAAAACTCCATCTCAAAAAAACAAAATCAAACAAAACTAACTAAATAAATAAATAATGCGCTAGGCTTCGTTTTCCCGGAAGCCCTCATTACCTAGTATTACATTAAATGTGGATTTCCTTTATTCGCCTGCTGTCTGTCTCTGCGAATCAAATGTGAGCTCTGTGAGGGCGGAGGCTGGCGGTTCTCTTGACTGCATCATCTGAGCCCAGCACAGGATCCGGCACATCGTGGGAAGCATTTGGTAAATGGATGTCTGAGTGAAGTGACCGGTCTTAATTCAGGCTACTAGAACAAAAATGTCATAGACTGGGAGGCTTAAACAACAGAAATGTATTTCTCGCAGTTCTGGAGGTTGGGAAGTCCCAGGTCAAGGTGCGGGCAGATACAGGGTCTGGCGAGGGCCCTCTTCCTGGCTGGCAGGCGACCACCTTCTTGCTGTGACCTCACACAGCAGAGTGGAGTGAGCACACACTCTTGTCTCCTCTATGAGGGCACTAATCCCGCCGTGAGGGCTCCACACTCGTGACCTAATCACCTCCCAAGGCAGCAACTGCTAATACCGGCTCAGGGAGTTAGGGTTTTAACATAGAGTCTGGAGAGTGGGTGGGGACTATGCTTGCTGCAATTCAGCCACCCATGCTGGGCTGCGACATTTACACCATCTGCCTCCAGGGATGGTCAGTACCTCAAAGAGGACCCCAGTCTGGAAATGGGTAGTCTCTGGCCCCATAGGAGGCATAAGGAATGAACGGGGGAGGCCTGACTTACAGTGAGTGAGCTCCAGTAACTGAAGAGAAGAAAACCTGACCTGCTTATACCAGAAAAGGTGATGACCTGTCTGGGTACAGTGGCTCACGCCTGTAATCCCAGCATTTTGGGAGGCTGAGGCAGGTGGATTATGGGGTCAGGAGTTTGAGACCAGTCTGGCCAACATGGGGAAAACCCGTGTCTACTAAAAATACAAAAATTAGCCCAGTGAGATGGCACGGCCCTGTAGTCCCAGCTACTCGGGAGGCTGAGGTGGGAGAATTGCTTGAACCCGGGAAGCAGAGGTTGCAGTGAGCCGAGATCATGCCACTGTCCTCCAGCCTGGGCAACAGAGGGAGACTCCATCTCAAAAAGGAAAAAAAAAAAAAAAGAAGAAAATGTTATGACCCCAAAATGAATCCCGGAAATGCTCTGAAAATTCAAGGACTCCCTGATCTGTATTCATCTCCTAAGGTGGCTGTAAGAAATCGCCACACACTGGGTGGCTGAAAACACAACACAAATGTGATTTTCAGAGTTCTGGAGGCCAGCAGTCCGGTAGCAAGGTGGCAGTAGGATCCCATTCCCCCCTCGCAGTCACACCATGGGAAATTAAACATTTAAGCCAAAAAAATGTTCAAATCAAGCAAGGCAGTGCCCACACACAGAAGTGAGGCCCAGCAGAAGCGGACTCATCCTCCTCCTCATGCCGACAGCAGCTCGAAGCTTCTCAATGGTAAAGCTTCTGCCAGGTCCTGGCTAAGGCCAAGATTTAGCCTAAAATCCAAACCATCCCCGAGGGGGCCAGCTCTTTAGTCCCTTCAGCAGGAGGGTCCCTGAGTCTGGAAAGAGGAGCTCAGCTCCAAGGGTGGTGGTGGAAGATGCACCCTTCTGTGTCTTGTGCCAGGGGTCCCCACCTGTGGGCGGCAGGCCACCCAGGTGTCGAGGCAAGAGACTGAGGGCACGAGCTGTTCCAGTATAATAAAATATATAAAATAACAAGAGTTATACTAGCTATAGATCATAGACATGATTATATGTAAGTATCACTAATCATTAGTTTGCAGTAATTACTCTTTATTCCAATATTATAATAATCCTCGCTCTACAATCATAACCTAGGAAAAACCAGGCCATACAGAGATAGGAGCTGAAGGGACACGGTGAGAAGTGACCAGAAGACAAGTGTGAGCCTTCTGTTATGCCCGGGCAGGGCCACCAGAGGGCTCCTTGGTCTAGCGGTAATGCCAGCGTCTGGGAAAACGCCCGCTGCCAAGCACACTGTGGTCTAGTGGTAGCGTCAGTGCCGAGGAAAAGCACCCGCTACTTAGCAGACTGGGAAAGGGAGTCTCCCTTTCCCCCGGCGAGTTTAGAGAAGACTCTACTCCTCCACCTCTTGTGGAAGGCCTGACATCAGTCAAGCCTGGCAGCAGTTATCTGGATGCCTAACCATCTCCCTGTGACGCTGTGCTTCAGTGGTCACACTCCTGGTCCACTTCCATGTTTCATCCTGTACACCTGGCTCTGCCTCCTAGATAGCAGTAGCAAAATTAGTGAAAGTACTAAAAGTCTCTGATATGCAGGAATAATGGCGTAAGCTGTCTCTCTCTCTCTCTGCCTCGGCTGCCAAACAGGGAAGGGCCCCCATGTGACCCCCATGACCTTACCTATCACTGGAGATGGCTCACACTCCTTACCCTGCCCCCTTGTCTTATATCCAATAAATATCAGCACAGCCAGGCATTTGGGGCCACTACCGGTCTCCATGTCTTGGTGGTAGTCGTCCCCCGGGCCCAGCTGTCTTTTCTTTTATCTATTTGTCTTGTGTCCTTATTTCTATGATCTCTCGTCTCTGCACACGGGGAGAAAAACGCACAGACCCTGCAGGGCTGGCCCCTACACCCACCCTTTCCCTGAGTAACAAACGCTGGTTGCTGGCACCCAAGCGTTCTTCAGGAGCTCCGAATCTCTCCTGTGTGGAAGTGGCACATAGAGGCTGCCCCCCAACCCCCAGTGTGCCCAATCCAGCCTATAGGAGGTGGCTAGAGCTGCAGAGTCCTTCTGTCCCATGGGATGAGATCTGCCACCCCACAGCGGGGCAAGATGCAAGAAGGATGCTGCATTAGTCTGTTTTCTGCTGTTATAACCGAATATCCCAGACTGGGTAATTCCTATAGGAAAGACATTTATTTCTTGTAGTTCTGGAAGCTGAGAAGTTCAAGGACACGGTGCCAGCATCTGCTAAGGGTCTTTGCATTCTTGCTGTGCCATGACATGGTGGAGGGCACACATGCAAGAGGGCAGGAGAGAGAGCTGGAGAGAGCTTGCCTCTATAGCAAAGAGATAAGCAACTCACTCCCACAACAGCGACATTCATCCACGCATGAGGGCAGAGCCAACATTAATTTATTCATGAGGGCAGACAGATTACGTTTCCAACACATGAAATTTGGGGGACATTTTCAAACCATAGCATATGCCCTGAATCCAGGCAGAGAAAGTGTCCCCTCAGTGCACAGGTACTGTCACAGCTGCCTGCTCTAAATGCTGCAAGGTTTTGGAGAACGTTAAAGCTACTTTGCTGCTGTTGTTGTTGTTGTTGCTGAGATGGAGTCTCACTCTATCACTCAGGCTGGAGTGCAGTGGCACGATCTCTGCTCACGGCAACCTCCACCTGCTGGGGTCAAGCGAGTCTCCTGCCTCAGCCTCCTGAGTAGCTGGGATTACAGGCATGTGCTACCACACGTGGCTAATTTTTATATTTTTGGTAGAGATGGGTTTTCACCATGTTAGCCAGGCTGGTCTTGAACTCCTGACCTCAAGTGATCCACCCACCTCAGCCTCCCAAAGTACTGGGATTACAGGCATGAGCCACCGCTCATGACCAAAGCTACTTTTTAACTGGGTTCCTGATCTTTCTTGGCCTTACTGCTCCTGCCTCTGACCTTCTGCTTTGAATCTCAGGCAGGACCAAGTCTAATTTCAAAAAACTTGGTCTGATGCCCTGGGATTGGTCCCTTGTCTTCCCCTCACACCCAGCCCCGCTCCTCACTTCCTGTGCACTAAAGGACACTCCTCGTCTGACAAACCTTGATGTAGTGCCCCCATGACCATGCCCCGACCTGGGGCTCGACTGAAGGCTCAGATAAGTCAAGTGCCCTCATTCAGTTGTTCAATAAATACTTTCTGAGCCCCTGCTCTGTGCTCAGCCCCACGCAAGGCAGTGGTGGCAGTGGGAAGACAGTGGTGAATGAGACAGACATGATCCCTGTTCTCAGGAAGTTGCCACTCAAATGGAAAAGTAAAAAAGAAAAAAATAGAAAAAAATAATAGTGCTTCTGGCTCCATGATGCAGTGAGTTTGGAGCCCCAGGCAGAGAGGATGGCACCAAACTAGTGTTTTGGGGTCAGGGAGGATTTACCAGGCAAAGTGACGTCTAAGACAACAACCTAAAGGGAAAGAGCAGTTAGCTGGGTGGTGGGACAGGGATGATGGGGAATCACTGGAGGCGGGGACGGACTGAGATCTCATTCTAGAAAGATCACTCTTCCTTCAGTAAGAAGGAAAACTAGAGCAAACTAGAGGGTCACTGGATTGCAGGGTGGGCTCACTAAGGCTCCAGGTGGTCTGGAGTCAGCTTTGCAAGTTCAGAAACTCAATCTCTTCAATACCCAGATGTGGGAGTGCCATATTTAGCAAATTAAAAAATCACCTAGCTAAATACGAATCTCAGATAACACATATTTAGTATAAATATGCCCCAAATATTGCATGAATTCAAATTTTACTGTGTGTTCAATATTTTATTGGCCAACTCAACCAACAGTGACCAAGTCTTCAGGACTGTCTTATGTGCACCAAACTCACAGGGATCTGATGTAAATACACCAATGTATTGATTTACAATTGCAGGCAAGGTTAAAATACACATGTTATTCAGATTCTCCTTTCTGGAAAATGAAACGATCAGAAGATTGACTGGTGAACATGGAATGAAGACAAAAGGACACAAGAAGTTTGAAAGGAAATTTCATCTCAAGGCATGGTAAATTCTGGAGAGTCATCCTGGCCTCCCTACAGAGAATCCTCTTTGGTGGCACAAAGTGCAGGTCCTCACTGGAGAGGGCAGGTCAGGGGCCACCGGGTCCTCACGTGCAGCTCCCTGTGGAAACACGTGGTTCTTCCAGCTCATCCATCATCTGCTGGTGGTAATTTCCCACCAGACTCTCAGAAGGAGGCGTTCTTTCAAAGCTTTGGGGCTCTTGACCCAGCCTTCCAATTACAATACATTTCACATTGAGGTTACACTTCAGACTGTATTCAGTGGGCTGAAGTCATGCTCACTGCAGCCTCCAACTACTGGGCTCAAGTGATCCTCCTGCCTCAGCCTCCCAAAGTGCAGAGATTATGGGCTTGAGCCACTGTGCTCAGCCATGATTCTCATCTCCCAATATCCTCAAACCCAGTCCCTTCATCTCTTGCCTGGTTTGTGTGAATTCACTTTCGCCCCCTTTGATCTATTCTCCACACAACAGCCAGAGAGTTCTTTCAAATGCATGAATGGGATCACTGCTCCGCATAAAACCCTTCAAGGGGCCGGGCGCGGTGGCTCACGCCTGTAACCCCAGCACTTGGGGAGGCCAAGGCAGGCGAATGACTTGAGGTCAGTAGTTCGAGACCAGCCTGGCCAACGTGGTGAAAGCTCGTCTCTACTACAAATACAAAAATTAACCAGGCATGGTGGTGGGCAATCCCAGCTACTCAGGAGGCTGAGGCACGAGAGTAACTTGAACCCAGGAGGCGGAGGTTGCAGTGAGCCAAGAAAGCGCCACTGCACTCTAACCTGGGAGACACAGCGAGATTTCTTCTCAAAAAAACAAAACAAAACAAAACAAAACAAAACAAAACAAAAAAAAAAACATCAGGGGCTCTCCACGGCACTGGGAAGCAGCCAGCCCGACGGGCGGACCCTTTTCGTGGGTGAAGGTCTCCGACCTCGGTCGGCCTCGGACCTCATCTCCTCCCTGTTTGAGGGGCCACACTCCCAGCTCCGGGGCTTCGCAGCAGCCCTGGGCGCCTCCCGGACAGACGCTGTTCTCCCCGCTGGTTCTCGAATAGGGCCCAGCACACAGTAGACGCTTAACGTCTGCCTGCCTAACAGACGAACGCCGGGTGCCCGCCTTCGGCCCCGAGCCGGCGCTTCGGGGCTTTCTGTGGAAGCGGGGCAAGTGGTTACAGCACAGTTTCCCTGCGCTCGCCTTTTCCACATACAGTTCCGCGAGGCCCCCAGCAGGCGCCGTTAGAAACTTAGTCCCGAGAGGGTTGCAAGAGCTTGGGAAAATAAGCTCCAACACCTACAGAACCCAGGCCGACCCTGACCCGGAAATCAATTCTCACCCAGGACCCTTTCCCACCCAAGCAGGCGGGTCGGATGTCTGCCTCTGGCCCGCCCCCGAGCTGTCATTGGGTGGAATAACCAGAAGAGGGCAGGGACGTGGTCAAACTCTAGTTCTTTATTGGTTGAAACGTATGGAACTGGAGGAGAAGGTGGCACCTAGCTTCCTCCGGACTTCTCATTGGCTAAGAAAAAAACTCGCTCGGCCCTCGGACTCTCATTGGCTGAAGTCGAGGGAGGGTGGTGTTTTATTATCCTCCGGGTCCCACGCTGGCTAGTAGGAGAGACTGGTGCTTGCCACGCCCCGTCGGCTAACCCGCTTCATTTTAAATAAAAAGTCGAAGAGACGGCGGTCGTTTCCCCGAAGCCATGGGGCCGCCCATGGGCCCTGTGCTCCCCGGAGGCCCTGCAGTCTTGCTGAGCCCGGGGAGTTAGGGTGTCGCGAGCGGTGAGGGAGCCCGGAACGATTCCTTCGCGGAACCATTGAGGCGAGGCCTCTGGGAGCACTTTGTGGGACGGACCATGGCGGGCCCAGCCAGACGCGCAGGGATGGCGGCGGAGGCGGCCGATCTGGGACTGGGGGCTGCTGTCCCCGTGGAGCTGCGCCGGGAGCGACGCATGGTGTGCGTGGAGTACCCGGGCGTGGTGCGTGATGTGGCTAAGATGCTACCGACTCTGGGCGGCGAGGAAGGCGTCTCCCGGGTAAGGGGCTGGGAATGTCCGTGTTGGAATAAGAGCTCGGAGTCGCAAAGAAAACGAGCACTCAAAGGATTTCTCAGCAAGGGAAATTTAGCAAATTTATCCAGAAGGGTGCTGCTTGCTCTTATGGCGGCTGCCAGAGCTAACTGCACAAAGGAGGGAAAGGTTTTTGGTTTGTTTGTTTTTAGACAGAGTTTCGCTCTTGTTGCCCAGACTGGAGTGCAGTGGCGCGATCTGGGCTCACTGCAAGCTCCGCCTCTCGGGTTCCAGCGATTCTCCTGCCTCAGCCTCCCGAGTAGCTGGGAGTAGCTGGGATTACAGGCGCACGCCACCGCACCCTGCTAATTGTGTGTTTTTAGTAGAGAGGGGGTTTCACCATGTGAAGGGGTGGCCTGCCCCTCCACACCTGTGGGCGTTTCTTGTTAGGTGGAACGAGAGACTTGAGGAAAGAAATGAGACACAGAGACAAAGTATAGAGAAAGAACAAGTGGGCCCAGGGGACCGCGCTCAGCATACAGAGGACCCACGCTGGCACCGGTCTCTGAGTTCCCTCAGTATTTATTGATCATTATCTTTACCATCTTAGAAGAAGGGAGGTGTAGGCCGGGCGCGGTGGCTCAAGCCTGTAATCCCAGCACTTTGGGAGGCCGAGACGGGCGGATCATGAGGTCAGGAGATCGAGACTATCCTGGCTAACCCGGTGAAACCCCATCTCTACTAAAAAATACAAAAAACTAGCCGGGCGAGGTGGCGGGCGCCTGTAGTCCCAGCTACTTGGGAGGCTGAGGCAGGAGAATGGCGTAAACCCGGGAGGAGGAGCTTGCAGTGAGCTGAGATCGGGCCACTGCACTCCAGCCTGGGTGACAGAGCGAGACTCTGTCTCAAAAAAAAAAAAAAAAAAAAAAGAAGAAGAAGGGAGGTGGCAGAATAATAGGATTCTTGTAGGGAGAAGGTCAGCAGTAAGACATATGAGTAAAGAGCTCTGTGAGCTGAATAAGTTTAAGGAAAAGTGCTGTGCCTTGATATGTATATGCAAACATCTCCATAAACCTTTCTAGTGCTTAAAGAGCAGCATTGCCGCTAGCACATCCCACCTTCAGCCCTAAGGCGGTTTTCTCATTTCTCAGTAAATAGAACATACAATCGGGTTTTACACCTGGATGTTCCATTGCCCAGGGACGGGCAGGAGACAGATGCTTTTCTCTATCTCAACTGCCAAGAGGCCTTCTTTCCTCTTATACTAGTCCTCAGCACAGACCCTTCATGGGTATCAGGCTGGGGGACAATCAGGTCTTTCCCTTGCCACGAGGCCATATTTCAGACTATCACATGGGGAGAAACCTTGGACGATACCTAACTTTCCTAGGCAGAGGTCCCTGCGACTTTCTGCAGTGTATGTGTCCCTGGGTACTTGAGATTAAGAGAATGGTGATGACTTTTAACCAGCAAGCTGCCTTCAGGCACTTGTTTAACAAAGCGCATCCTGCACAGCCCAAAATCCGGTAAACCTTGAGTCACCACAGCACATGTCTCTTGCAAGGACAGGGTTTCGGGTAGGGTCACAGATTAACAGCATCTCAAATACAGAACAAAATGGAGTCTCTTATGTCTACTTTCTGTATAGACACAGTAACAGTCTGATCTCTCTTTCGTTTCCCCACAACCATGTTGGTCAGGCTTGTTGGAAATAAATTTTGGGCGCCGCAAAGAAGAATCAGTATTCTGGCAAAAAGTTTTCTCAGCAAGGCAAATTTACCTCTGTAGAAGGGTACATCTTGTGGATGAAGCAATGATGAGAGCACACTGACAAGGGAGGGGAAGGGGTTCTTATCCCTTATGCAGCTAGTCTCTACTGCTGTGTCTTTCCCATATTGGCTAGGGTTGGACCGCACAGTCTAAGCTAATTCCCGTTGGCTATTTCAAAGAGGGCAGGGACATAGGCCTGAGTGGCGGGGTGAGTAGTTTCAGTGGGAAGGATGGTTACAGAGCGGGTAACGAAGGATGACTAAGGACAGAGCAGGTGATAAGAGACTAGGAAGGGGCTGTTTACTGAATCTAGAGGCAAGGAGGTATAAAGAACAAGGAGTTAAACTTCAATTTATTATATTTATTATTTATATTAAATATATAAGTATCTATTTTTGTGTGTGTGTGTGTGTGTGTGTGTGTGTGTATGTATATATATATATTTTTTTTTTTTGAGACAGAGTCTTGCTCTGTTGCCCAGGCTTGAGTGCAGTGGCGTGATCCCGGCTCACTCCACCTCCCGGGTTCGTGCCATTCTCCTGCCTCAGCTTCCCAAGTAGCTGGGACTACAGGCGCCCGCCACCATGCCTGGCTAATTTTTTGTGTTTTTAGCAGAGACGGGGTTTCACTGTGTTAGCCAGGGTGGTTTCGATCTCCTGACCTCGTGATCTGCCTGCCTTGGCCTCCCAAAGTACTGGGATTACAGGCATGATCCACCGTGCCCAGCCGGAGTTAAACTTTAAAATGGAGAACAAAGAACAGGGAAGCTGAACATACTGACATATTGATTCTTTGAAATGGAACTCATAACTCATTGTATTTGTTAATTTTCCCCCTCTTGAATTTAAAGGAAGGTAACAGGCTAAAATCTTTGGAGAGGAATTTACTGTATCCTACAGGCTGGTCTCGAACTCCTGAGCGCAGGTGATCCACTGGTCTCCGCCTCCCAAAGTGCTGGGATTATAGGCGTGAACCACTGTGCCAGGCCTGGAAGGGGTTTTCATCCCTAACCAGTCAGTCCCTGTTTTTGTGACCTGTCCCTACTGGTTGGAGTTGGACCACCCAATCTAAGCTGATCTCGATTGGCTATTTCAAATAGAACCGTGGTATGGGTTACAGTGGCAGGATGAGCGATTTCAGTGGGAAGAATAGTTTGGGCGGGAAGGGCAGTTAAACGGAGCGGGGAACTAAGGGCAAGGAGGCACAAAGAACAAGGAAGTTAGGCTTTGAAGATGGAGAACAAAGAACAAAGGAGTTGAACAAGCTGAACCTTTGAAGAAGAATTCAGTGTATCTAACAGTTTCCCCCTCTTGATTTTCATAATTCTTTCTCTTCAGACCTTTTCAGCATGTCTTGACTTTGCTGTTCTCCTTGGTTTTCTAAAAGCAGAAGTTTGTCTGAATAAGGTGGGGGGAAATTGGAGGTTTTAGTGAGAGCTGTCTCAGTAAGTCTTTGTATTAACCCTCGGGCACAGGGTATGATACAGCATCCTACGAGAATAAACATGCTTATTACAATGGCAAGGGAGGTAAGGATCGAGGACATAAGTCCTTTCAACCTGCCGAACCATCTTCCCATTAGATCAGTGAAGGGATCGTTTATCCCAGAATTTTAAGCTAGCTCATTGGATAAAGCAGTAAGACCTTGCAGTGCCTTTGTTATGATTCCGTCAGGAGCAGTATTATTAGGGATAAAAATACAGCTTGGGTTCCAGTCATGACACAAACCACACTCCTCTCTGCTAGTATCATTTCTAATGCTATTCTATTTTCCCAAGCCATTTGACTGGTGTGTCCTAGTTGTTCAGCTATTCCTTTGATAGCATCCCTAGTATAATTAACAAATTGTTACTGGTTGTAATAGATGTAATTTATCCAGTCTACATTTTTATTTATAGTTAACCACCAGAAAAACATAGACTCAGATCGTACAGCTATTCGATTACGAGCCTTAAATTCATCAGGTACCCCTCGGGGAACTCCAATGGCATCTATATAAACATGAGGGTCAAAGGAACCATGGGGGACATCTCTTACTCTACAGTGCCTTGTTTTTACTTCTTCTGGTTGATGAAATGCCAGAGTGAAAGGGATGTCCAGTTGGATCAGAGCACAAGTGCCACTCCAGTTACTTGGCAGAGTATCCAGTAATGGTCCACCACAATGCCACCATACATCCGCTCAGGATGACTAAGGGCAGACTCATGGGTAAGCTCTTGGAAGGGCTTAAGCTCACTGCATCCCGTTGGATCTCCAAGGAATGCCAAATTTTCCATCACAAGAGACACAAAGGAAAATTGGCATTGGGAGACGGAAGCTGGATAGCCTTTGGGGGCTGACCCGCAGGGTGTTGAACTTAAGGGAATGGCAGAGAGAGAGCTCGGCACGATTTGTCACCCCAGGCTGTGGGGTCCTGGAAAAGAGCTAGCTAAGCCCATGCCCGCTCGGCTGGAGGACCATCCAAGAGGAAAGGGGACAATCTGGACCTCTGGTCTACCGTGTGCACAAGCATAACAATTGCTTTTGTTTAAAGTGCAGACGAAATATTTAATCCATTCTATCCAGGCATCTGCATCTCCGTACCCTGTTTCAGTTGCTAGAGTTTGCTTTAGGTCTCTTACTTCTACAACTGCTACTTTGGCTGGGTCGTCCTGGAGATGGGAGGGGAACGCTGGACCTGATATGTTTGGGGAGAGCGTTGGGTCCCATATGTTCCTTGGACCCTGGGTCTGGATTTCTTCATTGTTTTTAACTGCCGATGGTCCAGCCAACCTTAGAGAGAGGGTTCCTATGGGATCCCGCCCTGTAACATCTGCTCCTAACCCATACCCTCCAAATACAGAGGGTTCTTGGGCCATTGTTTGGGGATTATCTGTAATTAGCAATAAGGGGTTACACTTCAGTGGCTTACAATTTGGTGGAGTGGAACCATGGATAAGTTGGAGTTTTTGTTAAGAGTTTCCACGGCTTATTTAAAGGAGGGGGGTTGGCTGTCCACCCCCCATATTAAGTGGTCCACCAAACATTTGCCCAGTCACCACAGGGGCCCTTTAAGGCTCCATACTTACACGTGTTTGACTCTGCGATATGGACATAGATACTTACCTACATTGGATAGCTGCCTTTGAGCTTGTTCGTAGCTGCACGGGATAACTGAACAGGCATCAAACTGAAGGGTCAAGGGATAGTTAGCCTGAATCACACTGATGACAAGATGACCTTCTGTTGGAAAGAAAAGGAAAAATAAACAAGTGATTATTAAGCCCTTTTTAGGGTTAGTTAGTTTGGTAGGGGTGGGTCCTGGGGTGACAGCCCATTTTTCCCTGTCTGTGGAAGTTACTCCTTTCACCCACGTGTAGTGTGCCCATCCCTTTTCAGCCATTCGGATCGCTGTTTCAGTAGTTAAGAGTACCAGATAAGGCCCTTCCCAAGCTGGTTCAAGTTTTCCCTCCTTCCAGCTTTTGATGAGAATGTGATCCCTAGGCTGATACTGGTGTGCTGGAAACTCTAGGGGTGGCGTCTGTGCTAAGAGGACTTTAGTCCTGCTAGAGGATAGACCAAGTTTATAGTTTTTGAGAAACTGATCTTTTGTTTCAAACGTAGCAATGTCAGCAGTGGAGTGTAGATAAGGCAACCCATATAGCATTTCATAAGGTGATAAGCCAACATCTTTCCGAGGGGCAGTTCGGATTCTTAACACGGCAATGGGAAAGCATTTAGTCCATGGCAACCGAGTCTCTAAGACTAATTTGGTTAAGTGGCTCTTCAGAGTTTGGTTCATTCTCCATCTTCCTGATGAAGGTGGGTGCCAGGAAGTATGGTATTCCAATGCTATGTCTAGTACTTGGGCTAGTTTCTTGATGACATGTGCAGTGAAATGAGTCTCATTATCTGAATCAATATTTTCTATTAATCTCTTAAACCTGGGTATAATATTCTCAGTCAGTGCTTTAACTACATTATTAGCAGTTGCACTTGCAAAGGGAATAGGTTCCATCCAGTGCGTAAAGTGATCTGCTATCACTAATAAGTACTTCAGGCAACCGATTGGGGGCATGTCGGTGTAATCAATTTGGACACTTTGGAATGGTCTTAACCCTGGACTCCTTTCCCCAAGGGGTGGTTTTCTTAGGGTCTGCTTATTAGTCTTTTTGCATGTTAGACAACTATCTGTAACTTGTCTTGCCAGAGTATAGATTCCTATACATCCTTAAACCCTGAGAACTGCGTCACACACGGCTTAGGTCCCCAGTGAGTTCTTTGATGCAGCTGAGATAAGACTTCTCTCATGAGGGTTTGGATAACAATTCTCTTTGGTCTGATAATACCCGTTTCCCTTCAGGATTCTCTTTGGCCCCTGTTTTTATTAAATTCTCTTTTTTCAGTTGAAGAGAAGATGGGAACTGCAGTCTGGGGAGGAAGACAAGGGGTTAGGTGAAAAGTGAGCGTTTCAGAGGAAATGGTGGCTTGTTTGGCTCTTTGATCTGCCAGGTTATTCCCTCTACTTTCACAAGAAGGAATTTTCTGGTGTCCTGGGACATGGACAGTAGCTATTTCTTCTGGCAGCTGGAGGTTGCCTAATACTTGGGTGATTAATTCCTTGTGGACAAGGTCTTGGCCTTTGCTATTAATGAGACCTCGTTGGGTCCAAATTTTTCCAAATGTATGAGCTACCCTGAAGGTGTACTTGGAATCAGAATAAGTAGTTCCTTCTTGGTTTTGCAAGTGCTTTAAGGCTTGATTCATTGCAAACAATTCACATGTTTGGGCTTACCAATGATTGGGCGGCCTTCCTGACTCTCCTTCTGCAAGGTCTTCCCCATAGACTGCTGAATATCCATTATGTCTTTTTCCTTCAGTTACCCCGGAAGAGCCATCTATAAGTAAGTGCTGCTCTGTTTTGAAAGGGGTCTCCCTTACATCGGGCCTGAATCTAAACATTCATGCTCAGGTCCTTTTAGATTTGGATTCCCTGTTAGAAAACCTTGTGGGTTAAGTGAATTACAGAGGTTGGTGTTAAATCATCTCTCTCACAGGATGACTTCATACTTTAAAGTGTTTGAGTCAGTGAGCCGTCTCCCTGCTTTCTGGTTTAAGATAGTTCTAACATGATGAGGCGCGCTCACAACTAAATTTCCCCCAAAGATCAGCTTTCTGCTTTCTTCAGTTAACAAAGTGGTAGCCGCGATGGATTGGATACGTTCAAGCCATCCACAGGTTGCTGGATCTAAAACTTTCAACAGCAAGGCCACAGGTTGCCAGTGACCCCCATGTTCTTGAGTAAGTACCCCTAAAGCTACCCCCTTGTTTAATGAAAAGGTGAGATGGCTTTTCTAGGGAAAGCAGGGTTAGGACAGGGCAGTTATGAGCAGATGTTTTAGTTCTTCAACCTAGTGGATTTCTTCAGAGGTCCACAGAAGAGGGCCAGGCTTTTCTTAGGCAAGCTTTAGGTATAAAGGTTTTGTGTTTAGGGTGTTTGAGTCAATCCGTAAGCGGCAATATCCAGCCAATCCTAGGAATTATTCTGAGTTCCTGCTTAGTTTTAGGCAAAGGTAAGGACACAATCCCTTCAGCTCGTTCAGGCCCTATCCTTCGTTCGCCCTTACTTATCAAGTGTCCTAGGTATTTAATTTCTGGCTCTATGAATTGAAGCTCTTTCCCTTTGAAACCCTTAACCCTTTTGCTTGCAAATGGTTAAGGAGGTGGACGGACAGGGCAGCTCTCTGTTCTATAGCTTTACCAGATACCAGCAGGTCATCAACGTATTGGAGCAGGCATATGCGTTTTGGGGTAGAAATTTGTTCTAGAACTTGTTCTAGGATCTGACCAAAGAGGTTAGGGGAGTCTGTGAAGCCTTGGGGGAGAACTGTCCATCGATACTGTTGCTTCCGTCCAGAATGGAGATCTTCCCATTCGAAAGCAAAAATGTCTCGGCTGTCCTTAGCCAAGGGGCATGCCCAAAAAGCATCCTTTATATATATGATGATAAACCACTGATGGTCACGTGGAATTTTGCTGAGGAGGGTGTAAGGATTAGGGACAACAGGGTGAGTATTCTGGAATATCTAGTCGATGGCCCAGAGGTTTTGCGTTAGTCGGTATGACCCATCTGACTTTCTTACAGGCAGTATTGGGATAAGGGGACATTACAGGGTTCAAGGAGCCCGTCCCTAATGAGACTTTCAATGATAGGTTTTAGGCCTATTCTTTTTTTTTTTTTTGAGATGGTCGCCCAGGCTGGAGTGCAGTGGTGCGATCTCGGCTCACTGTAAAGTCCGCCTCCCGGGTTCACACCATTCTCCTGCCTCAGCCTCCTGAGTAGCTGAGACTACAAGCGCCCGCCACCACGCCCGGCTAATTTTTTTGTATTTTCAGTGGAGACGGGGTTTCACTGTGTTAGCCAGGATGGTCTCGATCTCCTGACCTTGTGATCCGCCCGCCTTGGCCTCCCAAAGTGCTGGGATTACAGGCGTGAGCCACCGCCCCCAGCTGCTTCTTTTATATTATTCACTTGATTTATGGCTTTGACAGAATCCTTCCTCTCGCTAACCTCAGGGATCATGTGTACCCAGCGACAGCGTGAGCACTTTGGGAAGGGACCTTCATTACCCATTCAGTCTCCTCATGTTTCTTGAGCACCTCCCTGTGCCAGGCCTACGCTTGGGTTCATTCCCACCCCATCAGGACTCAGAGGTGTATGTTTCATGAGGAGGAGATTCCTGAGGACAAAGTCGTCTTCATTCTCTCCCTAGGTAGTTCCTGATCACGTCCTAAGGGCCAGACCCTGTGCTGGGTGTTGGGAGCCAGCTCACCAGCACGCAGGTGAACTCATCCCTATTCACATTGTTGGTGCTCTCATATGCACACATCCGATGCTCACTGTGACCCAGCATCGGGCAAGTATTCATTCAGATGGAAGTGGCACATGTTGAATGTCTACCATGAGTTAGGCACCAGGCACTGTGCTTTATTCATATTGAACCATAACAGTCCTATGACATAGATGCTCTTCTTGGGGTTTTTAAGGAGAGGGACCCAAAAGGGTGTTGGTATTCAGTCTCATATGCTTGGAAAGCTAGAGGTAACAGCAAGTCAGAGCCCAAATGCTTGTTACGGATTGATTTAATCTCATTTGGACCTCGAAACATTTGCATATGAGACTGAATACCAAGACCCTTTATGGTGGATAATTGTCAGAGTAGGTAGCCCTAGACAAGCCACTCCACCCTGCACCAAGCCTGAGTTCCCTCCAAGATAAGGGTGATAGTACCTCCCCTCAAGTGTGGCCAGAAGGACAACCTGATGCCCCACGCTGAGCAGGCACTTGATGGGTGATGGCATTTACTTAATTGGCACTTGTCATCTCCAACTTCACAACTTTTTTTTTTTTTTTTTTTTTTGAGACGGAATCTCACTCTGTCGCCCAGGCTGGAGTGCAGTGGCCGGATCTCAGCTCACTGCAAGCTCCGCCTCCCAGGTTTACACCATTCTCTTGCCTCAGCCTCCCGAGTAGCTGGGACTACAGGCGCCCGCCACCTCGCCTGGCTAGTTTTTGTATTTTTTAGTAGAGACGGGGTTTCACTGGTTTAGCCAGGATGGTCTTGATCTCCTGACCTCGTGATCCGCCCGTCTCGGCCTCCCAAAGTGCTGGGATTACAGGCTTGAGCCACCGCGCCCGGCCAACTTCACAACTTCTTAGAAGGAAGAAGACGATTCTCATTTTCTCCACTAGATAAAAACTAAGATACATGGGTTTAAAAAATGAGCCTTTTGGAATTAAGAGTCCAGAATGAAACGTGAGCCTTCTGGCTCTTCCTGGATCACTGTCAGACTTTTTCTGAGAGAGGAGCAGCTTCTCACTGGCTGCTTGGCTTGTCACTGCTTCACTCTGTCTCCTTTGGCCTTGCCACAGATCTACGCGGACCCCACCAAAAGGCTGGAGCTGTACTTCCGGCCCAAGGACCCATACTGCCACCCAGTGTGCGCCAACCGCTTCAGTACCAGCAGCCTGCTGCTCCGCATCAGGAAGAGAACAAGGCGGCAGAAAGGGGTGCTGGGCACTGAGGCCCACTCCGAGGTCACATTTGACATGGAGATCCTTGGCATCATCTCCACCATTTACAAATTTCAGGGTAACTGAAATCTGTTCTTGCAATGTCTGGTTATTTCAGGGCCGGCCATCCCAGCTGCCTGCAGGGGCCGTGTGGGTCATCTGCATCAGTGAAGGGGGCCAGGATATGCCCAGGCAGGAGGGCAGGGGCTGTGGGGACACAGCAGGTCACAGGCGCCATCCGGGAGGCAGCCTTTCTTCCCTCCAGCCAGCGCTTCCCTAGAGACTGCGGGCTCATTGCTGCCAATCGTCAGCATTGTTAAGCTAGAAATCTCCTAACGTTTAATGAAACCATTGTATAGAACCAAATAAAACTGGTCAGTAGACCTCCTCCACTCTTTCCCCCACCTCAGTGTTTTGAACCTTCTCTTGGTCTCGGCGGCTGTTGGTCTTGCCCACCTAGCTGCCGAAGCCCCTTAAGACCTCCTGCTCCTTTGAACTCTCAGCAGGTTGAACGTCCCTCGTGGAGCCCTCAATCAGGTTTGCCACCTACAAGGAACCCCAGGGAGGAAGCAATAAGGCAAGGGAGGGAGACGGGAGTGAGAAAGACACAGACTCTGGCATCGTGCCTGCCTGAGCCCTGCCAGTTTCTTTGGGAGGTGGCTTGGCTTCCCTGAGCCTCAGTTTCCTTCTCTGTGCAGTGCGGGCTGCAGAGCCTGCTCCTTAGGCCCTTGTGAAGATTCCGGGAGGCAGTGCCCATGAATGGGCCAGTCTCTGGACCACAGGAGGTGCCTGGCATATTACTAACAAGCCTTAGAGATGGCTGAGTTACAGCTGCAGGTCTGGGCAGAATCTGAAGAGTATAAACATTGAGAAGGGAAAAGAGGACTAGAAAGAGAAAAGAGGGGAAGAAGAAAGTGAAATGAAGGAGAAGTAGGACCTGGGGTCCCATGGGTTGGGCATTTTCAGTGGCAGTCATTCTGGTGGCTCATGGCATTCACCAAAGAGGGCTGTTCTTTCTGGGACAAGGTTTCCCAAGTGATTCATAAAACATTACACCTTGTATTTTTTATCGAATTGAACCAGCACCTTGCTGCTCAGTGTGTGTCTCTGAACTGGCAGCATCAGCCTCACCTGGCAGCTTGGTAGAAATGCGCCATGTCAGAACCTGCATTTAGCAAGATCCCGGGTGATTCATGTGCATGTTATTAGGTTGGTGCGAAGGTAATTGCAGTTTTTACAGTTAAAAGTAACATACGTCTAAGAAGCACTGACCTGGACTCCATCCTCACCTGTCATGTAGCTACCCACCTCCCCAAAATAATTTTTATGTGAGTGACTTAGACTGCATCGAGCCAACTTTGCAGAAGCATTTGGGAAGGGTGTGTTTTCCTGCCACCCTCACCCTACAGCCTCCACCCTAAGGCCCACTCAGCACCTCCCTAAGCAGACACAGGTGTCGGTGTGTGGCAGCCGCCCATTCCCAGACAGGTATCCCTGGACTCATTGTCTGCCATCTGCCCACCTTTCTTTCTAGGGATGTCTGACTTCCAGTACTTGGCCGTGCATACGGAAGCAGGCGGCAAGCATACGTCAATGTATGACAAGGTGCTCATGCTCCGGCCCGAGAAGGAGGCCTTTTTCCACCAGGAGCTGCCGCTTTACATCCCGCCGCCTATCTTCTCCCGGCTGGACGCTCCGGTGGACTACTTCTACCGACCAGAGACCCAGCACCGGTAAGGCCCCTCTCCATGCGGCCTCGGTTCTCCATCCTGAAAATGGGACGGGCTGGGTGCGGAGGCTCACGCACTGTGTGTGGTGGTGTACACCTGTAATTCCAGCTACTCGGGAGGCTGAGGCTGGAGAATCACTTGAACCCAGGAGGCGGAGGTTGTAGTGAGCCAAGATTGTGCCACTGCACTCCAGCCCGGGTGACAGAGTGAGACTCTGTCTCCAAAAAAAAAAAAAGAAATGATAGTAGTACCTGCCCAACAGAGGTATTGGGATTGAATTTAAAAAGTGTGTGCAGTTCTCGGCACAGGGCTGAGTACAGAACAGGGCCTTAGTAAGCAGTGGCCTGTGTGATCACCAGGTTGGCCTCACTCCTGAGGACAGTGCAAAAAACGTGACTGTGGGACATGTGGGTTCTTGCTGAGAAATGTCCTTTGGCTTAATCCCTGGTCAGGGCTGACCAGCTAGTCTCTGGACCTTGCTGTCACTAGTAATGACACTACCTAAGAAACCGCCTGGGAACGTCCCACTCTCTGACCCCAGCTCTTTCCTACCTCCTTTGCTCCCCATAGCCTCACCGTCCCTGTCCCTGGCAGAGATTTCACAGCCTCTTGATCATCTGTCCCTCCCCTGCCCTCCTCTCTTTGCCACACTCACCTGCCAAGCCTCGGTCCCACTTCAGCCCAGCTGTTTACCCTTTCCTGGTCTGCCCTGTGCGGCTGGAGGTCGCTTCAGGGAACCCCTGACCCTGCCCATCGCCCAGTGTCATCCTGCTCAAGGCATCTGTGACTCGACACAGCTCTCGCCTGCTCTGTACTTGGTTATGATCTGTGTCCCCTCCCGAACTTGGTGCCTCTCCTGAGGACAGGCGCTCACTCTCTCTCTCATCAGCAGTGGGTTTCTCCTACATGGAGAGCTATGAAAAGCCACGTGGCCGTGACTCATAGTGCAGCCACCGCCACCTCCTGCCACCCACCACACCTCCCATGTGCACAGCCTGCCCAAGCCCACATGCAGTTCAGATGAAATGAGTGTTGTAACTCAGAAGCTCTCCACATAACTGAAGACCCCTGGGGCTGTTGCAAAGGCAGGCCTGGGCGTTGTCAAATGTTCAAATTGTCAAATGCCACACATTGACATAAAAGAATAGGATTTCCTTTATATAAAATGCAAGATTGACTACTGTGAAAACAAAATGAGGAAAACAAGTTTGAAAATACCCAACTGGGGGCCGGGTGCGGTGGTTCACGCCTGTAATCCCAGCACTTTGGGAGGCCAAGATGGGCGGATCACGAGGTCAGGAGATCGAGACCATCCTGGCTAACACGGTGGAACCCCGTCTCTACTAAAAAATACAAAAAACTAGCCGGGCGAGGTGGTGGGCACCTATAGTCCCAGCTACTTGGGAGGCTGAGGCAGGAGAATGGTGTAAACCCGGGAGGCGGAGCTTGCAGTGAGCTGAGATCGGGCCACTGCACTCCAGCCTGGGTGACAGAGCAAGACTTCATCTCAAAAAAATAAAAAAGAAAATACCCAACTGGGGGCCGGGCGCGGTGGCTCACGCCTGTAATCCCAGCACTTTGGGAGGCCAAGGCGGGCGGATCACGAGGTCAGGAGATTGAGACCATCGTGGCTAACACGGTGAAACCCCGTCTCTACTAAAAATACAAAAAATTAGCCAGGTGTGGTGGCGGGCACCTGTAGTCCCAGCTACTCAGGAGGCTGAGGCAGGAGAATGGCGTGAACCCAGGAGGTAGAGCTTGCAGTGAGCTGAGATCGGGCCACTGCACTCCAGCCTGGGTGACAGAGCGAGACTCCATCTCAAAAAAAAAAAAAAATTACCCAACTGTGGATGAATAACATTGACCAGCCTCACTGCCAGTTATTCCACATCCCTGTGCAGCAGCGCTGTGAGTGCATCTCACCCCAGCCTGGGAGCAATTCCCCAGGGTTCCTGACACCCGCATCGTACACATGAGGAAGCTGAGACGTGGGGTCAGTGCCAGGTCCCGCGGGCAGCACCGCCCCGGTCTCTCCCGCTCTGCAGCCTTTGCTCATGGCCCAGTGCCACGGTGTCCTGATTTGTATGCTCTACTTTCTAAAATTACACACGAAAAGACAACATGAAAAAAAAACTGCATTGTAATGTATGCTCCCCAGAGGCAGCGACTTGGCCTGCTTTGGTCTCTGTCATAGCCCCGGTGCCCAGAACAGAGCCTGGCCAGTGAGAGGGACTCAGCAAGTATCCATGGGCCCCACGCAGATTTAGGGGAGCAAGATTACTGCAAACAGACGAGCAAAATGAAAGGGCCTCTTTTTTTTTTGAAAGGCGAAGTCTTGCTCTGTCCACCCAGGCTGGAGTGCAGTGGCGTGATCTTGTCTCACTGCAACCTCTGCTTTCTGAGTTAAAGCAATTCTCCAGCCTCAGGCTCCTAAGTAGCTGGGACTACAGGCGCTCACCACTATGCCCAGCTTATTTTTGTATTTTTAGTAGAGATGAGGTTTCACCATGTTGGCCAGGCTCGTCTCGAACTCCTGGCTTCCAGTGATCTGCCCACCTCAGCCTCCCAAAGTGCTGGGATTACAGGCGTGAACCACAGCGCCCAGTCTGAAAAGGACTTTGAAAACTGACCCAGAGGTGATGGTGTTTGTTGAAGAATTGTTCCATAGCATGTTTTAAGCTTCCAAAAATGCAGCCCTCAAGACAATGGGCTTGGGCCTAGTGTAGTGGCTCACACCTGTAATTCCAGTGATTTGAGAGGCCAAAGCGGGAGGATCACTTGAGGCCAAAAGTTTGAGACCAGCCTGGGCAATATAGCAAGACTCTGTCTCTACAAAAAAACTGAAAAAGTTAGCTGGGCATGGTGGCGTTCACCTGTATAGCCCTAGGTACTGGGGAGGCTGAAGTGGAAAGATTGGTTGAGCTTTTGAGGATTTTGAGGCTGCAGTGAATATGATCACAGCACTGCACTCCAGCCTGGGTGACAGAGCAAAACCCTGTCTCAAAAAACAAAACAAAAAAATGAATGGACTCTGTGGACTGATGAGACCCATGCTCAGGTGCCTCCCTTGCTCTATGACAAAGGCAGGTGTGAGACCAGATTCTGTGGGATACAAGTAAATGGTGGTATGATAACAGAAGCCTAGAAAAGTCTGGAAGATTTGGGGCTCAGCAGTTTTCTCTGAAGGGGTGGGAGGGCCTTCTCATTCCTCATTACTTATTTCCTTTAACATGTCCTGACTGAGCACCTGTGGTGGCCCAGGGCACTCCCTGGAGCCTGGTGTCCATGGACGACACAGCAGCTGGGGCGCAGTGCAGGGGTGGGGAGCTAGACAGAGCATGATTACATGGCGGGGAGCCTTAAAGGAGGTCATGGGGAGTGGGCTGGGGCTACAGGTAGCAGTGAGGGCCCTCAGAGGAACTGACATCTGGAGCTGAGACAGAGCCAGCCAGGCGAAGATCCAGGGAGAACTTTCCAGACCGGGGGATTGGCGCATGCAAAGGAAGGCTGGGCAGGCTGCTGTGCCCCAGAGCAGGTGACCAGGGAACGGGGGTGGGGAGCGAAGACCAGTGCCTAGGCTTCATCCTTAGGAGAGAGTGTGTTATTCTCTGCCTCCAGAATAGCGTTGCGGAAAGGTTCAAACACACCTCAACGTAGAGAGAATCGAATTGTCTAGTAGCCCTCACATGCCCATCACCAGTGTCCAGTGAACAACATTCGGCCCCTCTCCACTCCCATTGGCACAGTGCTGCCTTCAGAAACAAGCAGCACGGATCTCCACCAGGGAAGACTCGTGTTTCAGACAGACCTGCCATACCAGTCTCCTACCCAACAAAGCTAACAGCACTCCCCCACATCACCCACACCCAGTCCTTGTTCACTTTTTCCTGATTGTCTCAAAAAACTCAGGAGCCAAACCAGGGCCACACACGTTTCTTTTGGTTGCTGTCCCCTAGTCTGTAACATCCCCTACTGCCACCACCCTCTGCTTTTTTCTGATTGTAAGAATAAATTGTACCGGTTAGAAAAAAACAAAACATTGTGGAAATGTATTAACTAAAAAGAATCAAGTCACTTTGCCTCCCTGCAGAAATCTCTTGCATGTAGAATGATATAATTTTCTGTAAATATATTGTACTCACCGTAAGAATTTGAAGCAGGGGGTGACATGATTTTTTTTTTTTTTTTTTTTTGAGATGGAATTTCCCTCTTGTTGTCCAGGCTGGAGTGCAGTGGTGCGATCTCAGCTCACTGCAACCTCTGCATCCTGGGTTCAAGCGATTCTCCTGCCTCAGCCTCCCGAGTAGCTGGGACTACAGGTGTGCCCCACCATGCCCAGCTAATTTTTTATTTTTAGTGGAGACAGGGTTTCACCATGTTGACCAGGCTGGTCTCGAACTCCTGACCTCAGGTGATCCGCCCGCCTCAGCCTCCCAAAGTGCTGGGATTACAGGTGTGAGCCACGACACCCAGCATATTTTTTTAAAGTTACTTATTGGCCAAGCATAGTGGCTCATGCCTGTAATTCCAGCACTTTGAGAGGCTGAGGTGGGAGGATTTCTTGAGGCCAGAAGTTTGAGAACAGCCTGAGCAACATAGTGAGACCCTGTGTCTACAAAAAATTTTAAAAAATTACCTGAGTGTGGTGGCATGTGTTCCTGTCCCCCCAGCTACTCGGGAGGCTGAGATGGGAGGATGGCCTGAGCCTGGGAGGTCAGTGCTGCAGTGAGCTGTGATTGTGCCGCTGCACTCCAGCCTGGGTGACAGAGTGGGACCCTGTTTTAAAAAAAAAAAAAAAAAAAAGTTTGTTTATTTTTTCTTCACCACAAGCAGCATACTCTTGTCAGAAACAAAAATATATAAAAGAAAACAGTGCGGGCACGGTGGCTCACGCCTGTAATCCCAGCACTTTGGGAGTCCGAGGTGGGTGGATCACCTGAGGTCGGGAGTTTGAGACCAGTCTGACCAACATGGAGAAACTTTGTCTCTAATAAAAATACAAAAAATTGGCCGGGCATGGTGGCTCACGCCTGTAATCCCAGCACTTTGGGAGGCAGAGGTGGGCGGATCACGAGGTCAGGAGATTGAGACCATCCTGGCTAACATGGTGAAACCCTGTCTCTACTAAAAATATTAAAAAATTAGCCAGGCGTGGTGGTGGGCACCTGTAGTCCCAGCTACTTGGGAGGCTGAAGCAGGAGAATGGTGTGAACCCAGGAGGCGGAGCTTGCAGTGAGCCAAGATCTCGCCACTGCACTCCAGACTGGGCGACAGAGCGAGACTCCGTCTCAAAAAACAAACAAACAAACAAAACAAAAATGTAAAAAATTAGCCAGGCATGGTGGCGCATACCTGTAATCCCAGCTACTTGGGAGGCTGAGGCAGGAGAATCGCTTGAACCCAGGAGGTGGAAGTTACGGTGGACTGAGATCGGGTCATTGCTCTCCAACCTGGGCAACAAGAGCGAAACTCCATCTCAAAAAACTGAGAACAGCTCTTGTCTGCACTGCCGCCCCTGGCACTAGGTGGCAGCAGCATCCGAGTGTCTGCTCTGCCCTGCGGGCCAGTGGGAAGCTGTTTCAAGCCCCTGGGGTAAAATGAGGGAGGACGGCCAGCTGCCCTCGGGCCCCGAGGCCCCCTTCCTCCCCATGTGGTTTATCGGTTTCCAGCACCTGGAAAGAACCTGCCTTTTCTCCCAGGGCTGCTGTCGATTCTCCTGCCCTGCTGACGTTGCTGGGTGCGTGAGGACTGGCAGGGAGGAGGCCTAGCCACTGCCTCCTTGGCCCCTTCCTGGGGAGACTGAGCTTCCCAGAAACCAGGTGGGCAAACACAAGCTACTGGACTGGCCTGATGGGGTTCTCCTAACTGGAGGATGGTGGGTCCTTCCTGCTCCTCAGGGATTCTCCAAGGTGGTCCTGTTGACTTTGCCATCAGCACCCTTTGACCCCTGCCAGCAGTTCCCCACCTGCTTAGAATCATGGTGACACAGACCACAGCCTGAGGCCGCCCCGGGGAGCGGGCTGGGGGTGCAGCCTTGGTTGCACAGCCTCTCCCTACAGGGTTGGGCACAGAAGGGCTGCTCTTGCAGATGGCCCCCCGGTTTTCCTAGGGGGCATCTTTGAAAACGGGATAGTGCTGACCTGTTTCTAACGCAGCCACTTTAAAAAGAAGGCCCAGACTTGATCCCGTCTTTCTAGGTTTGTTTCACAATGTGAAAGTTACTATTACTCTTTGTAAGTATGCAGATGATATGTACTCATATAGAAAACTAAGGTAAAATGGAAACAAATTTAAAAGGTAGTAATCACCCAAATGGATTCTATGATGTCCAGGACCTACTTTAAAATGTACTTCAAAATAGTGGGTTGGGTGGAGGTTCAGATGAAATGCAATTGACCACGTGGTGATCGTTGTTGAAACTGGTAGCGGGCTCATGGGGGTTCTTGACACCGGCCTCTGCCTGCTTTTGTGTAAGTTTGGTGTCCAACCTTAAAGAGGTAACCACTACAAATATTTTGAGAAATGTCTACCTAAGGGTGTTCTGTGCCAGCACACGGAGATAGTTCTAGAATCTCTGCTTTGTACGTGTGTGTGTGTGTTTTAAGACTGTATTTTTTTAGAGCAATTTTAGACTCAGCAAAATAAGAAGGCACAGCAATTTCTCATATGCCACCTAGCTGCCCCCACATACAGCCTCCCCCATCATCAGCGTCTCAGTAGAGTGGGGCACTTGTTAACAGTGGATCCACCTACGCTGACACATCGTCACCCCGTGTCCGTAGTTGACAGTGGGGTTCCCTCTTGGTGTTGGACATTCTATGTGTTGGGACAAATGGAACCCTTGGCTTTAACCCCTGTGTTTTATGACAATGCCATTTGGTGAAGTCCTTTGTTCATTCACCTACATGTGGTCGAGATGCTTGTGAGCCAAAGAGTCATGCTCTGTTGGGTGGCAGGACAAGTGTGTGATGGGACCTTTGCAGCCAGGCTCCTGGATGGGAGTCCCAGCTCCTTCCCAGGAGCTCTGTCTCTGGGCAAGTTTCCCAGTCCCTGTGGTTTCCGCTGCTGTATTAGAAAATGGCCCTTTCTCTGTATGATTAGTTTTGGCATTAAATAAGTGAATCGCGTGTAAGCAGATGTCAGTGAGTGCAGCTCTTGTCCCTGTTTTGACAGTAGATCGTGTTCTTTCATGCAGCTGTGCTTTGAGTGATTTTACCATTGCCAGCTGCTGGACATTAGACTCTGTCCAGTTTTTCACTGGTTGGACAGTGCTGCACCTGACTCAGTGCACTTGTGGGGCTACCAGCCCCATGACAGGTGCCCTTTCCTGCACTCCAGCCCCTAGGACCCTTTGGGCTTTCCCCAGCTTGAGAGCTGCAGGCCCCGGAGCTTGTCTGAGTTGTCATAGGCAGTTGTGGCCGCATCTCTTCCTCTGTGAATACAGGTTCCTTTAGCAGCCAGCTCTGGGGTCCTTTCCCAGCACAGATGTCCAGGGAGAGGCACACAGTGGCTGCGGGCCTTGCCAGGCTTCTGGGCTCCCTGCCTGGTCTGGTCCGGTGGGTACCTGGGATGGCCTTGGTGCTCCTGTTCTCACCTGTACTCTCTGCCCCCAGGGAAGGCTACAACAACCCCCCAATCTCCGGCGAGAACCTGATTGGCCTGAGCAGGGCCCGGCGCCCCCACAATGCCATCTTTGTCAACTTTGAGGATGAGGAGGTGCCTAAGCAGCCACTGGAGGCTGCAGCCCAGACGTGGAGGAGAGTCTGCACTAACCCCGTGGACCGGAAGGTAGAGGAGGAGCTGAGGAAGGCAAGTCCTGCACTGTGCCCGGCCCCGGGGGCTCCAGCCTCTGTGTTGGCCTCCCGTGTTTACCCAGCTGCTCCCTGTTCCTGGCTGTGGGGTTGGCTGCATCGACCTTTCCCCATTCCTTAGTGCATGGGAACTTCTCACCTTCAGATGTTATGTCTAAAGGCCGTATCGGTATAAGTTTTACATTCCCAAGGGTGAAAATGCTTCCTAGAGTTCTTAAGAAAAATATGTGTGCATTGTTCAATTGTGACCTACACGTGGAGCTCTGGGATCCACTAACTCTTATCCATTCACTCATTGCAGCAAATCCAGTGGGGCTCCTAGTGTGCCAGGCCCAGCACTTTCTTACTGTTAGATCTGGAGCCGTGCTGCCAGGCAGCCCGCCTTCCCCAGGCTTGCAGGTGCCGTGGAGGCCTGCATCCCCGCTGGCATGAGCATCAGGTTCATAGTGAGGCCACTGCCACCTGGAGCCCGGCTCTTCCCTTATACAGTGTGCCTGTGGGAGACCACGTGGATATCTTGTTGATTTCTAGCAGTCACTGGGGCATACTGTCAGTGGCTCCTTATTGCCCTCCAGGCACAGCCCACATTCCTGACCTGAACTGAATTGTGAGGCCCGCTGCCCTGGCCCCTTGGCCCTCTACACTCCAGCCACGCTGACCTTTGCAGTCCTCCCCAGGCCAGGCTGTCCCCTTTAGCTCTGATGATGTCCCACCTCAGGCACCTGTTCTGTAGATTGGGGCAGCATGGGGACCCTGGGGCTCTAGCACGTCCCCCGCCCAAGCCCTGCTCCCTGCTGTGCTGTGGGCTGTATGAAGACAGTGACCATGTCTCTTGTGGTCATTTCAGGGCCCCAGCCCCACAACTGCACTTGGCACAGGTGGGCGTGCAGCCCAGGCTTCTGAGGGACGGGGTGAGAGAGTGAGTGCAGCGGGTCCTAGGGCCACGCCTGTGTGTCCAGCCCCTGTCCTTCACCAGCTCCTCTCTGGAGGGGCCCCAGGGGCCCAGCCCATGTTGGGGAGTTCAGGGCAGAAGGGTGGAAGCTGCTGGTGTTCCTCTCATTGTCTGCCCTTGGCCTCCCCAGCTGTTTGACATCCGTCCCATCTGGTCTCGGAATGCTGTCAAGGCCAACATCAGCGTCCACCCAGACAAGCTCAAGGTCTTGCTTCCCTTCATAGCCTATTACATGGTAGGTGTCAGCTGCCTGCCCACCTGCCTTGGTTCCCAGCCATATGGTCCCTGGTCCCTGCTGTGATGTCTTAGAGCCCCAGTGAGAGCAGGCAACCCCCTATCCTGGCTCCCTGTCCTTCCTGCCCCACCCCCATCCTGGCCCACCCTTCCTACCCACCTGGCCCTCATCCTTCCTGCCCTACCCCCAACCTGGCACCTCCCCTGTCCTTGCACCTCCATCCTTCCTTCCCTTGTGTCCTGGTCCCCCAATCCTAGCATCCCTAAGACAGCTTATTAAAGCCAACTGGAAAAGTTTCAGCTCCCTGAGTCCAGGACACTCTCCATAGCCTGTTGGGCTGCAGAACCCAGCCCCTGACCACAGCAGCCCTGTGTCGTCCTCCACCTGTGTTGAGTGGGGTTCAGTGGGAGGCAGATCCATCTCTGATCTACAAGCATGTAAAGATGGATGTCATTACTGAGGTTCCCAAAGATGCTGGTGGGAAAGGGATCCTCCCTACCGTGAGGCCTCACAGAGCATTAGGGGAGGCCAGCGTAAGACATGACCGCGAGGGTCTGCAACAGGCAGTAGGGCACAGAAAAGACTCATTCCTCCTGCCGTGTCGGACTCTCGGCTCAGGCGCACCACCTGTGCTGCTTGGCATTGGCATTTTATTTTATCTTATTTTTATTTTATTTTATTCTGTTTGTTTATTTTTTTATTTATTTTGAGATGGAGTCTCACTCTGTCTCCCAGGCTGGAGTACAGTGGTGTGATCTCTGCGCACTGCAACCTCCGCTTCTGGGATTCAAGTGATTTTCCTGCCTCAGCCTCCTAAGTAGCCGGGAGTACAGAAGCACGCCACCACGCCCAGCTGATTTTCTTTTTTTGCATTTTTAGTAGAAACGGGTTTTCGCCATGTTGGTCAGGCTGGTCTCGAACTCCTAACCTCAAGTGATCCGCCTGCCTCAGCTTCCCAAAGTGCTGGGATCATAGGCGGGAGCTACTACGCCTGGCTGGCACTGGCTTTTTAGACATAAGCCATTCAAAAGCTCCGTTTGGGGACAGAAGACATCTCATCAATTAGGCCAGTAGTAACACTGGGCACTTAATATGTGCCAGGAACCATGATAAAGGCTCCATGGTGCTATCTCATTTAATCCTCTCCAAAACCATGGGAGGCCAGGCATGATGGCTCATGCCTAGAATCCCAGTACTTTGGGAGGCTGAAGCGGGAGAATTGCTTGCATCCAGGAGTTCAAGACTAGCCTGGGCAACATAGTGAGACCCCATCTCTACAAAAAAATTAAAAATTAGCTGGATGTGGTGGCTCATGCCTGTAGTCCCAGCTACTTGGGAGGCTAAGGTAGGCGGATCACTTGCGCCCAGGAGATTGAGGCTGCAGTGAGCCGTGATTGTGCCACTGCACTCAGCCTGGGCAACAGAGTGAGACCCTCTCTCAGAAAAACAAACAAAAGAACCCACAGGAAAGGGTGCTCCTGTTCCCTCCATCTGACAGGAAGACCAAGGTTTGGAAAGGCCACGTGCCCTCACCAATGTGACAGGGCCTGCACATGGCAGAGCAGGCCTGGGCATCCAGAGCCTTGTCCCCAGCTCCTGAGCTCTTCTTCCTCGGTATAGGCTCTGCCCCACCCAGGGACCTGGGCCTTCACCTCGCCTCACATTATTCCCACCTTCTCTGTCTCCAGATAACAGGCCCCTGGCGCAGCCTATGGATTCGATTTGGGTATGACCCCCGAAAAAACCCCGATGCCAAGATTTACCAAGTCCTTGATTTCCGAATCCGCTGTGGAATGAAACATGGTAAAAACTCCTGAAAGCTTTGCTTCCTGCCTTTCTCTCTCTCTTTCAGTTTCTAGCATTCTCTTTCGTAGTAAGAGTATTTTCATTTGGAGAGAATATAAAAACCTTTTGCTCCCCTTGCTGAGACTCTTGGATGCAGAATGGCATGGAAACGAAAGTCCCAGTTCTGTGCTGGCCCTACCGCTGACCGCCCCGTTTCTGAAACACAGTCCCTCATCGAGTGACCCCACGTGCCCTATGGTCCTGTGACGCAGGCCAGGCACTGGTGAGAGCATCTGTGTCCACCCCGCCTGGGAAGTGCTGGGATGCGTTGGTGACTGCAGTGGCATGCTTGGCAGCCTGGAGTTGCCCTCTCAGGAGCTGGCCCCATGGACCCAAGTCCCATCTCCAGTGTGAAGCCAATGCTGTGTGCCAACCGGCCCTGTGGCCACCCTCCTGACATGCTTGCCCTCGCCTGCAGGTTACGCCCCCAGCGACTTGCCAGTCAAAGCAAAGCGCAGCACCTACAACTACAGCCTCCCCATCACCGTCAAGAAGACACGTAAGTGTGCCAGGCGCCTTTTGTGGGTCACGAGTGATTTGCCAAGGAAGGCGGGGCACCTGGACCCAGATGGGGAGGTAGTTCCTGGGGGTCACTCCAGGGCTCTGCCAGTCATTCCTCCCCCAGGAGAGGGTGGGCAGGCAGGAGGGCAGGGCGTGGTTGGGAGAGATACCTCCTCCCCACCCTGCACATGTCAAGCACTGCTCTTGTCCCCACGCAGCCAGCCAGCTTGTCACCATGCATGACCTGAAGCAGGGCCTGGGCCCATCGGGGACGAGTGGTGCTCGGAAACCAGCCTCCAGCAAGTACAAGCTCAAGGTGGGCGCCCCTGAGCCCCAGGAGTGAGTGGCTCCCAGGGGAGGCCAGGAATAGAGGGGAGGACCTCCCTCTCGGGGCCGGGCACCCTGTAGGTGGGCTGGAGGCGTGTGGTTAGGGCAGCTCTGCCCACCGGGGCCTCAGCACCTTGCCTGCTTTTAGGACAGCCTTCAGACACTGAGAGCAAGAACTCGGTACAAAGCCCCGGGGCTGTGTGTGTTGGGGACATCTGGCAAAGAGGTGGTGACAGGTCTCAGACAGGGAAGCCTGGTGCTGTCCTTCTGAGCTGCATGTGGCTGTCCTTCTCGAGCCCTTTGGGAGCCTGGGCCCCCACTGAGCCACGTGACCACTCCTGGAATGATCGGAATTGGGCACACGCAGGAGGACAGAGCCAGAGCCGGCCTTGTGGGCTGCAGCTGTGGCAGGAGCCTCACCGGCTCACGTTTGTGTCAGTGTGATTGCCTGGCGGGGGTTGGCAGTTTCCAGAGCTGTTCCCACATTCGGGCTCCCACAAGCTGCTCCACAGTCCTGGGGGAGGCTGAGAAGGGGTCGTCCCGCATGGTGGAATCACCTGCCGAGGGAGCAGGCGGCAGAGATGAGTGCAGCAGAGACGGGTGATGTGAGGGACTCGCTTTCCCTGTGTCCGGGGGCCCCTGCCTGCTCCCCAGGTTTTTGAGATCTTTGCTGTCTTCCCTGTGAGGGGTGATCATGCCACAGCCTGTGTGACCTGCCTCCTCGAGGCCTCTCCTGGGAGGCCATTATCCTTACCTCTAGAACTACATGGCTGGGTACGGAAAGGAGAGAGTAAACACTCACTAAGCCCTGCTTTCCTCAGAAGAGATGTCAGGGCAGCCCATAGGGGGACATAGGGTGACAAATTAGCAGCAGTGGGTGAGGGATAAGGTCAGAGTGCAGGAAGGCACAGAGAGCAGAGCCCGGCACAAGGCTAGTGCTGGCCCCATGCCATGTGCGCCATGGCCTGCTGCACAGGCAGACTCACCGTTTCCAGTGGCCCCGGGAGGGCCTGGGTGCTCATCTGCCTCTCCTAGAGCGTCCCGGGGAGGTAGACCTTGTTTTTTCCCCAGCTGCTCCCTGGCCTTCCAGCCTGTCTGCCAACCTGGTCCTGGTGACCAGTCAGCTCCCTGGAGAGACCCCATGGGAGCCTACATGGAGTCTCTAACACTGGCAGCCCCCCCAGGGCTCCGGCTAACCTTCCCTGTCTCTCTCCCCCTTTTTCACCAGGACTCCGTCTACATCTTCCGGGAAGGGGCCCTGCCACCCTATCGGCAGATGTTCTACCAGTTATGCGACTTGAATGTGGAAGAGTACGTATGGGAGGGGCCCTGAGACACTGAGGGGGACCCGTGGGACCCAGAGACCAAAGTGCTCTCTGCAGCTCTTCCACTTCACGTCGGCCTTCATCTCCCGCAAGAACACTCTCCTGTCTGGGAGTTTGGTGCTGCCAAGAGCCCTGGCATGCTGGCGGTCCTCGCAGAGGCAGTGCCCTGTAGAAAGCCGCGGCTCCAAACTGGGCAGAGACAGTTCTTGCTGTTACGTCCTTGCCCCTCTTCCACTGTCCACATGAAGGCCCCACGAGTGGTTCTCAATCCCAGGACCCATCAGACCCCAGAAACCTTTTATCGACTTGTTCTCAGTGATGTTTAAAGAATTGCAGGGGGCTGGGCGCGGTGGCTCACGCCTGGAATCCCAGCACTTTGGGAGGGATCCTTACGAGGTCAGGAGATCGAGACCATCCTGGCTAACACGGTGAAACCCCATCTCTACTAAAAATACAAAAAATTAGCCAGGTGTTGTGGCAGGCGCCTGTAGTCCCAGCTATGTGGGAGGCTGAGGCAGGAGAATGGCGTGAACCCGGGAGGCGGAGCTTGCAGTGAGCCGAGATGGTGCCACTGCACTCCAGCCTGGGTGACAGAGCGAGACTCCGTCTCAAAAAAAAAAAAAAAGAATTGCAGGGAAAGGGAACTGGGATGGGAGGAGATGGAGATAGGAACACATCAAATACATCTTGAAATCTGTTGAAAGCCATGGTTCACCAGAAGCATGTGCAGGGGTACACGGCCAGCTTCATGTGCGTGAGGGGATCCAGGGAGCACACAGGTTTAGGGCCCCAGCTGGGGCCCTCCCGCCTCAGCCTTCCAAAGTGCTGGGATTACAACCCTCTCCCCACCCCCAGGTTGCAGAAGATCATTCACCGCAATGATGGGGCCGAGAATTCCTGCACGGAACGGGATGGTTGGTGCCTCCCCAAGACCAGCGACGAGCTCAGGGACACCATGTCCCTCATGATCCGGCAGACCATCCGCTCCAAGAGGCCTGGTGAGAGCCGCTTGGGGTAAAGGGGGCCCAGGATGCCGGGGGATCCCCTTGGAGACAGAGGTCTCCCTAAGGGGACCCATTCCTGAGAAATGGCACCTAGGTGGCATCATCTTACCCCTGGCCCTGGTGGAGGGGGGCATTGTGAGCCAGAGCCCAGCCCAGGAGCCAGCATCACCCCAGCTGCCCACAGAGGCTTCCTGAGCCGAGGCCCTCGGCGCTGGGGTCTGGGGCAGGAGACAAGCCCAGAGGGGACGGGTGCAGCAGCCCGGCGCTGCCACTGGGGCCTCCACCTGACCCCCTCACACCGGCCCACGTCTTTCAGCCCTGCGTGTGCAGGCTCTGCCTCTGTCTTCTTCCTGTTCTGCGGGGCCCAGCCCCTTCCTGGAACCAGGCAACCCTGGCAGGAGCGAGGGCCAGCTGCAGGGAAAGTGAAGGGGCAGCACCTGCCAGGCAGTGGATCTGACAAGGCTGGGGAGAGTCATAAGAGGCCTCCTCTCTCAGGGGACTCCTCCCAGGCTGGGGGAGGGGGCATCCTGGACCCAGCCATGCCACACAGATCTGACCGAAGCAGGGGTTCTTAATCTTGCTTGGAATCCAGATTCAGCCCCCTTTGGGAATCTAATCAAGAGTGTGGACCCTTTCCCAGAGAAAATGGCGGGTTCACTCTTGAGGGTCCCTGGGCCCTTGAAGCTGCTCATGGCTCCCCTGCTGCAGTATTCCCCTGGGTGCCCGTTAAACTACACCTTCCTGGGGGGTCTCCACCCCATACTTACCCACCAGCTTCTTCAGAGCTCGAGCTCGGACCCTTATAGTAGTAAACAGGCTCCCCAGAGCCTGGTGGCCTTTCTGGGGCCACCCAGCAGCCTGCATGGGACACCCATGGCCTCGTCTCCTCCGGCCCCAGCTCTCTTTTCCAGCTCAGCCAAGGCTGACGGTGGGAAAGGGCAGCTGACGTACGAGTCTGGGGAAGACGAGGAGGAGGACGAGGAGGAGGAAGAGGAGGAGGAGGACTTCAAGCCATCCGACGGCAGTGAGAACGAGATGGAGACAGAGATTCTGGACTACGTGTGACAGGGCCCAAGGCTGGGCCTTCCTGACCCAGCCGGACTGGTGTCCAGCCTAATGAGGGAGCCAGGGCTCCCCATTGCCACCCCCAGTGCCCGGAATGGCCCTAGGAGGACCTCTGAGGAGAGCTGGAGTCCCAGCAGAGGGTGCAGCTGACCCAAGCACTGGCTGTGACGTGCTGCTTGGTGCTGCCTCTGGTCCTGAGGGGTTAGGGACATCCCCAAAGGGTATGCCCTGGCTCTGCCACCCATGAACCAGCCCAGCATCCAGCCAGTGAGTGGGCACCCAATGCCTTTCAGGATGAGACCAGTAAATGCCGGAGGTGGAGCTGGGCAGCTGTGGGGCCCCAGGCCACAGGCCAGTCTTACTTGGCTCTCATGACTATGGCGGTGGAGATAGTGTGGGGAGCCTGGCCCATGGTCTCAGGTTGGCAAGAAGTGCCCTTGGCTCTGGATCCCAACCGTTTGACACAGCTTTGCCCACAGCCAGGCCCCTCTGGAATTGTCCTTATTAAACCAGTGTCCCAAGAAGTCTTGGTTTCTCAGTGTGAATGTTGGAGCTGCAGGGGAGTCTCTTGCTGCCTTGGGGCTTGGGCTCCCTTTGTCCCTTCCTTTATTCCTTCATTCAGTGACCTCATGCTGGCAGTGCTGGCCTGTGCCCCTCACATGTGGTCGGGTTGGGTGAGGGCAGCTGGGAGGACTCCAGGCCTGGGCTCAGTTCTTCTCTAAATGAATACCCTCTTGACAAAGTCATGGGAAATGGGTCCTGCTGTCCCATGGCTTCCCAGTGTGAAACTAGTGGGTCCTGAGCCCACCGAGCCTGCCTGCCTGACCCTGCTCCCGTGTTGCCCTTGGCTGAGGCACTTGTGTCTCCCCGAGTGCAGCAGCAGCACTCCCTCCCAACCTGTGTGCATGCCGAGTATTTGTTGAAGAAGCAAGGTCATTTGTCCTAAAGAACGGCCCCATTCAGGATCGACTGGTTGCCTCTGTGTAGTGCTGAACCTGCTTCTCTCCCCTGTATTTCCTGGGGACTGGTGGAGGCTCAGCCCGATTCAGGTTCAAGGTCTCTTCCTCGGCTGCGTCGGTCTGCAAGCGCAGGATGTCTGCTGGGCCCCTTTGTTGACACTAGGATTGACCAGCAAGTTTAGGTGTTGTCAGGCTGACGCATTGGTCTTTTATCTAATGGTTTTTTTGGGTTTCTGTGGTTTTTTTGTTTTATTTGTGGGTCCTTTTTTTTTTTTTTTTTTGAGATGGTCTTCCTCTGTCGCCCAGGTTGGAATGCAGTGATGCAATCAGGGCTCACTGCAGCCTCAACCTCCTGGGCTCAGGTGATCCTTCCACCTCAGCCTCCTGAGTAGCTGGAACTACAGGTTGTGTACCACCATGTCCAGATAATTTTTGAATTTTTTGTAGCGATGAGGTCTCACTAATGTTGTCCAGGCTGGTCTCAAACTCCTGGGCCCAAGGCATCCCCCCACCTCAGCCTGCCAAAGTGCTGGGATTACAGGTGTGAAGCCACCTCCTCCAGCGTATTTAATGGCTTTTGAACAGCTGTTGATCATTGCCTGTACTACTTCCTTAAGGGTGCAAAATGGTGATTTTTTGAACTATATTGTTCCCCCTGTATTTAGTAGCTGGAATTCTATAAAGGAATCTTCCTCATTGTCTGTTTGATTACCCTGAAATACTACTTGGACAGAAAAGGAGGGAAAATGCCTGTGTTCACCTCTAACAGTTTTCAGAACAATGAGTTAGTGCCCTGGCGAGGGCCAGTGACAGGGCAGGAGGGGCGGAGACTGTGTTTCCTGGGCTGCCTGGTGAACTCAGATCTGTCCATTGCAGGCTTGCTTTTTCATGCCCAGCTTGTCTGTCTTTGCCCAGAGGCGGCCTCAGATTGGCCTCTGTAGTCTTTTGACACAACCCTTGGGTCTTGGGCACCTTCCTTACTTGTAGCCATCATGATGTTGCAGACTCCAGCCCCTCCCTGGCATTTCCTGCTGCTGACCGGCCCAACCATCCCCCCGGGGCGCACTCCTTCCTCAGTGTGACTATGATGTTTAGAGACCCCAGTGTGGTCACCAGGGGTGGTGCTTGCTCTTGGGATTTCTTTACTGCTAGGACTTTGGAAGAGAGAGCCAGGAAATAAGGTTTTTTTTGTTTTGTTTTTTGCCAATTTAAAAAATAATGAAGTATGAGACTAGGCACGGTGGCTCATGACTGTAATCCCAGCACTTCGGGAGGCTGAGGCAAGCAGATCACTTGAGCTCGGGAGTTCAAGACCAGCCTGGACAACATGGCGAAACCCTCTCTCTACTAAAAATACAAAAATTGGCCGGATGTGATGGCACGCGCCTGTAATCCCAGCTACTTGACAGTCTAAAGCAGGAGGCTCCCTTGAGCCCAGGAGTTCAAGAAGGCAGTGAGCTGTGATTGTGCCACTGCACTGCCTGGTGACAGAGTGAGGCCCTGTCTCAAAAAGAAAAAAAAAAAAAACCAAAATCTGTGGACTCGGGTGATAATGACATGTCAGTGTGGGTTCATCAAGCGAAACAGCTGTACCCCCTTGTGGGGGATGTTGATAATAGGGGAGACTGGGGTGGGGCGAGGACATACGGGAAGTTTCTGTAACCTTCCTCTAATTTTGCTGTGAACCTAAAGCCGCTCTAAAAATGTATATATATAAAAAGTGGGGCCTTCCTTTCCCTCTCCCCTGCCCCTGCCCTCTCCCCCACCTCCTTCCTCTCCCTGCTGCCTGCCCTCTGCCCTCCCCTTTCCTCCTTAGCCTCTGTAAGTATCACTGCAGTGAATATCCTGGAGCACAAAGGGCCTGTCTCCCAGTTCAGAATTCCTCCTTTATGTAGAGCAGGTTCTCAGAACTAGAGTAACGGGGCAAAGGCCTGAGGCAAATGCATTTGTTCTGGGGCACCCCAGCCGCCTGCAGGCCCCTTATTCTCTGTGGCCTGCATTTGTTCTGGGGCACCCCAGCCGCCTGCAGGCCCCTTATTCTCTGTGGCCTGCATTTGTTCTGGGACACCCCAGCCGCCTGCAGGCCCCTTATTCTCTATGGCCGACTCCTCCTCCCACCCTCCCGGCCTTTCCCCAGCCTCGCTCGCCCACTAGGCCTCCTGAATTGCCGGGCACCGGCTGTGGTTGACAGACAGAGGAACAGACGTGGCTCTGCAGGTCCACTCGGTCCCTGGCACCAGCCGCAGGGATGGCAGAGCAGGGGTGTGGTTGGTGTGGGAAGCACAGGCTCCAAGTCTCCTGGGGGGCTGTTGGCTGGGCAGGCTTTGGCTGCCCCCACCCTGTCCCCATCACTGCAGAGTGCTGTGCGGTGACTGGAGCTGCCACTGAGTGTCTCGGTGAGGGTGATCTCACACTGGCTGAGCTTAACGGCCCCATCAGAAGACTTTGTTCGTGGTGTTCTTTCACTTCTCATAGCCTTTCCTGGCACTGGGAGTAACAGGTGCTCACAGAAAATGCGAATGGCCTCCTCCTCCTCCACGACCTCACACGACCTTATCCCTTCCCTCCCGCTGGCCTCTTTCCCTCCCCTTCTGTCACTCTGCCTGGGTGTGCCCGGGGGCCTTGACTGGGCCCTTTCTTTCCTCAGGGAAGCCCTCAAGGTTGGGCTAAATGCCCCCGCAACCCTCCCACCCACACCATGTTCCCCTGAGCCTCTAGTCCTCCCTCCCAGGACACATCAGGCTGGATGGTAACATCTCCCCACCCTTGAGTGGGACTGCCTTGTGCTGCTCTGGGACCCACACCCAGCTTGGACTGCCTGCTCCACAGGCCCCAGGAAAAGCTCGTACAGATAAGGTCAGTCCCATGAGTTGGGGGCCCACGGTATGCCGCCCTCTCTGTTCCAGAATTCACGTGCTCAGTCCCATGTGAAGCTCCTTTGGGGACCTGGGGGACAGGCAGTGCATGGAGACAAAGTATGCCCTTTTCTCTGACAGTGACACCAAGCCCTGTGAACAAACCAGAAGGCAGAGCGCTGTGCACCCTGCCCGGCCCCACCACCCCCCTTGCCACCTGCTCTTGCTCCCAGGTAAGCGGTAACCTGCACAGGTGCACTGTGGGTTTTGGGAAAACTGGATCTCCCTGCACCAGAAGGGGTGGAGGGGAAGGGGTGTCTGTGACCTCATGAACAAGCATGTGACCTTGGCTCTGGCTCCATAAATACCCGAGGCCCAGCGGGAGGGCCACCCAGAGGCTGATGCACACCATGGGGCGTCTGCAACTGGTTGTCTTGGGCCTCGCCTGCTGCTGGGCAGTGGCCAGTGCTGCGAAGGTAAGAGCTCAGCAGAGGGGCAGGTCCTGCTCTTCTCCCCTCACTCACATCTGGAAACTTCAGGCCAGGCTGAGAAAGAGAGCCCAGCATAGCCCCAGGGCAGTTCCCGGGCACTCACCCTCATTTCTGTGGAGACAGGGGCCAGGTAAAATGCAGGATGCCCAGTTCCATTTGAATTTCCGATAAACTGCCAAGAACTGCTGTGTAAGTATTTCGCATGCAATATTTGAAACACACATGGGCCGGGCGCAGTGGCTCACGCCTGTAATCCCAGCACTTTGGGAGGCCCAGGTGGGTGGATCACTTGAGGTCAGGAGTTGGAGACCAGCCTGGCCAACATGGTGAAACCCTATCTCTATTAAAAATACAAATGTTAGTTGCGCATGGTGGTGGGTGCCTGTAATGCCAGCTACTTGGGAGGCTGAGGCAAGAGAATTGCTTCAAGCTGGGGGGTGGAGGTTGCAGTGAGCTGAGATCACGCCACTGCACTCCAGCCTGGGTGACAGAGTGAGACTGTCTCAAAAGTATAAAAGAAAAAGAAAACAATGAAACATACTGAAAAAACAATTCGCTGTTTACCTGAAATGCAAATGTAATTGGATCTCTTGAATTTGCATTTGCTCAGCCTGGTGATCCCACCTACCAAGCTCTCTGATGGACACTGTTGCCGTTTTAAAGAAGGGGAAGCAGGCCAGGGGCAGGGAGGGTGGAGAGCAGGCAGATGGGGTGGAGAGAGGCAGGCAGACAGCCCAGCATCGCACAGCTGCTACCTCCTACTGAGCGGGAACCTGAGAGCTGGGCTATTCCACACGGGGTCCGGGTCCCTTCAGAGGGAGAGCCCGCAGGCAGGAGGTCTCTCAAGCATCCATAAAATCCGCCCTCTCTGCCTGTGAGGGGGAAGCCACAGAAACCCCAAGCCCAGGAAGCCGGTGTCGGCGCCCGGCCCAGTCCTTGCCCCCAGCAGGACTCACACAGGGGACCCCAGATGCCGACCACACTGTTCTCGTGCCTGCTCTCTCAGGCCCTGGACACTCCTCTCTCCACCCCCACTGCCTGCTCTCCACAGTCTCTGGCCCTGGGACCTGGAGGTTTGGGCAGTGGTCCTGGGCTCCTGACTCAAAGGAGAGGTCATCCTCTTCTGGGGCGAGCTCTTCTTGGGGTGCTGAGAGGCCTTGGGCAGGTCAGCACGACCCCTCCCCATTCCCCCGCCTGAGGCCCTCAGGCCAGTCTCAATTGCACAGGGACACTTCTGCCATGTGACTTCTCTACACTGTCTCCCAGAGGTGGGGCGGGGCTGGGGGGAGCTGGCACGAGGAGACACGGATGCCCCGCAGGGGTTACCCACGATGTCTGCAGGTGTTGCCTCTGGCTCCTTCCCTCCAGTTCCAACCACTCTCCCATCCCGGTGTGGCAGGGGCCCATCAGCCTAGACTTCAGAGGGCTGCTGGGACCCTGGCTGGGCCAGAGGGTGCAGGGCCACCCTGCCCTTCCCCACCTGGAACCTGGCACAGGTGAGAGCCAGCAAGCAACCACTGGCTGCCACCATGCACCACGTGCAGGAGGAGCTGCTGCCCAAGATGGAAAGGAGGTGGCACTGGGCAGACAGTTGCCTCTCAACAGCGTGACTTCAAGCCCAAAAGCTACCTAGCCTCAGTTCCCTCAGGGACAGAGGGTGGATGAGCACCAACCTCCAGACCCCTTGTGGGGATGGACAACTTGGTGCACAGAGGCAGTTCTCATGGCACAGGGAAGCGTGGTGGAGGTTGCGGGGGGTCCCTGGGGGGGGGTTCTTTACCAGCAGGGGGCACAGGAGCTCTGGGGACTTGGGTATGGGGACATCGACTTTGTGCCCAGCCAGCTAGGCCCTGTGCAGGGAGACAGGAGGAGGGAAATGCAGACCCCACCCCTCAGGAAGGAGGAAGGTTGGTGTGAAACATCCCAGGTACACTGAGCATTGGGTGCACTCCTGCCTGAGCTCCTGCCTGTCGCTCATCCTCCACATGGGCATGGGGAAACAGGATCGGAGTCAAAGCTGGGCGACCACAGCCTGAACCCAAACTTCCATCCCACCTCTTGGCAGGCTTCCCTAGTGGGAACACTGGTCGAACCAGTTTCCTCTAAGAATCTGGGAGTAGGACACCCCCAGGGATAAGGAGGGGAAGAGGAACCCTCAAGCCCTGAGCAGTGTGGGGCAGAGGGTGCTGTCTGGGTCTCCTAGGCAAAGCTGTCTTGCTTTGAAGCTGTCTTTGCCTCTGGGCACCCAGTGTTGGCTTGCCTTGCCCACTCCAGATTCGGGCCGATGGGGCCTGAGCCTGCCTGACCCTGCCCGTGTTTCCCTCCCAGCTGGGCCCCGTGTACACGGAAGGTGGGTTCGTGGAAGGCGTCAATAAGAAGCTCGGCCTCCTGGGTGACTCTGTGGACATCTTCAAGGGCATCCCCTTCGCAGCTCCCACCAAGGCCCTGGAGAACCCCCAGCCACACCCCGGCTGGCAAGGTGGGAGTGGGTGGTGCCGGACTGGCCCTGTGGTGGGGCTGGTGAAGGCGACTGCCTTCCTCATGCCAACTCCTCCTGCCACCCGCAGGGACCCTGAAGGCCAAGTCCTTCAGTAAGAGATGCCTGCAGGCCACCATCACCCAGGACAGCACCTACGGGGATGAAGACTGCCTGTACCTCAACATCTGGGTGCCCCAGGACAGGAAGCAAGGTCTGCCTGCCCCCTGCTCCACAAGGGAACTTCCCACGCAGCCAGAGCCCCGGATCTGCTCCTGGCTTGAGTCTGGGGCTGCAAAGCTGAACTGCCCTGCAATCCCGCAGAGGGGAGAGGGGAGCGCCCGTGTCAGTCCCCCAGCCTGGGGCAGGGCCGTGCCTTGGAGCGCATCCCTGTCTCGGCCCCAGGCACCTGCTGCACAGGGTGGGGAGAGGGCCAGGCACGGTGTCTGGGGTCACCGGCCGCTCCCCCATCTCAGTCTCCCGGGACCTGCCCGTTATGATCTGGATCTATGGAGGCGCCTTCCTCATGGGGTCCGGCCACGGGGCCAACTTCCTCAGCAACTACTTGTATGACGGCGAGGAGATTGCCACACTCGGAAACGTCATCGTGGTCACCTTCAACTACCGTGTCGGCCCCCTTGGGTTCCTCAGCACTGGGGACGCCAACCTGCCAGGTGCGTGGGCTTCTTCGGCCCTGAGGTGGGGCGGCCAGCTTGCTGAGTCCAGCAGGGAGATTCTCCTCAGTGCCCCTCACCCCAAACAACCAGTAGCCGTCCACAGAAAGACCCAGAAGCTGGAGTAGAATCACGAGAAGCAGGAGGCCCTTGGCAGCCATAGCAAAATTAAAGATGCGGTGGAGGCCAGGTGAGGTGGCTCATGCCTGTAATCCCAACACTTTAGGAGGCTGACACAGGTGGATCACTTGAGCACAGAAGTTCAAGACCAGCCTGGTAATCACAGGGAGACCCCCATCTCTACAAAAAAATAAAAAATTAGCTGGGGACCAGGCGCAGTGGCTCAACCCTCTAATCCCAGCACGTTGGGAGCCCAAGGCGGGCGGATCACATGAGGTCGGGAGTTCGAGACCAGCCTGACTAACATGGAGAAACCTCTTCTCTACTAAAAATACAGAATTATCCGGGTGTGGTGGCACTTGCCTGTAATCCCAGCTACTCGGGAGGCTGAGACAGGAGAATAGCTTGAACTCAGGAGGTGGAGGTTGCAGTGATCCGAGATTGTGCCACTGCACTCCAGCCTGGGTAACAAGAGCAAAACCCCATCTCAAAAAAAAGAAAAATTAGCTGGGCATGGTAGCTCATGCCTCTGGTCTCAGCTACCTGGGAGGCAGAGGCAGAAGGATCGCTTGAGCCCAGGGATTGCAGGCTGCAGTGAACCGTGGTCGTGCCACTGTGCTCCAGCCTGGGCGACAGAATGAGGCCCCATCTCAAACATAAAAGAGGCTGTGGGACAGACAGGCAAACAGGCTGAAGCTGAGAGATAAACCAGTAGAGCAGAGCCGAATGAGAGACAGAAAACGATACCTTGAGGCAGAGACAGCTGTGGACACAGAAGTGGCAGGACACAGACAAGAGGGACTGGGGCAGGGGCAGGAGAGGTGCATGGGCCTGACCATCCTGTTCCCCACAAACACTACCCCCTCTAGCACCCTACTGATCCAACCTCCTGGGGACCCACCCCCTCCAGCGCCCCACCTGACCCAGCTTCTCAGGTACCCACCATTTGCCAACCGGGGCTCTGCCGTGGCCCCAAGTCTGTTGAGGGCATTTCTGCCCCACCCACACTGGTCTCCCCTCCTGGAGGCCAGGCCTGGGCCACTAATCTCTAGCACCCTCTCCCCTGCCCTGCCCGCAGGTAACTATGGCCTTCGGGATCAGCACATGGCCATTGCTTGGGTGAAGAGGAATATCGCGGCCTTCGGGGGGGACCCCAACAACATCACACTCTTTGGGGAGTCTGCTGGAGGTGCCAGCGTCTCTCTGCAGGTCTGGGGATCCCCGTGGGGAGGGCCTGCCCCACAGGTTGGGAGGAAGCTCAAACGGGAAGGGGAGGTGGGAGGAGGAGCATGGAGCTGGGGCTGTGATGCTGGGGTGTCCTCGGCCCAGCCTGGGGTGGGTGGAGTGGGGAGCAGCCTTGGTGACAGGATCTCTGGCTGTCGTAGACCCTCTCCCCCTACAACAAGGGCCTCATCCGGCGAGCCATCAGCCAGAGCGGCGTGGCCCTGAGCCCCTGGGTCATCCAGAAAAACCCACTCTTCTGGGCCAAAAAGGTAAACGGAGGAGGGCAGGGCTGGGCAGCGTGGGGGCGGAATTGATACCCAGGTGGGGGCCGTCGTCATTTCCATTCTTTGTCTTGGACCCTGTCCTTGCCTTCCAATGGTCCGGAGCCCTGAGCACTGTCCTCACCTACCTGCCGGCCTTGCTCCTGCCCTCAGGTGGCTGAGAAGGTGGGTTGCCCTGTGGACGATACCGCCAGGATGGCCAAGTGTCTGAAGGTTACTGACCCCCGAGCCCTGACGCTGGCCTATAAGATGCCGCTGGCAGGCATGGAGTGTGAGTAGCTGCTCGGGTTGGCGCATGGGGTCTCGAGGTGGGGGTTGTGGGGGTACCGCCAGGAAGTACTCTGGAGAAGAGAAGAAGGTGCCGGAGCTGTGGTCTGGTCCTGTTGCCATCAAACTGGTGACTCCCCTCAAAAGCCCCAGCTGTAAGGGAGAAGGGGAGCCATTTGGGTGTTTTTGGGTTTTTTTTTTTTTTTTTTTTGGAGATGGAGTCTCACTGTTGCCCAGACTGAAGTGCAGTGTCAGGATCTCAGCTCACTGCAACCTCTGCCTCCTGGGTTCAAGTGATTCTCCTGACTCAGCCTCCTGTGTAGCTGGGACTACAGGTACATGCCACCATGCCCAGCTCTTTTTGTTGTATGTTTAGTAGGGATGGAGTTTCACCGTGTTAGCCAGGATGGTCTCGCTCTTGAGACCTCGTGATCCGCCCGCCTTGGCCTCCCAAAGTGCTGGGATTACAGGTGTGAGCCACCGTGCCCAGCAATTTTTGTATTTTTAGCAGAGACAGGGTTTCACCATGTTGGCCAGGCTGGTCTCGAACTCCTGACCTCAGGTGATCCGCCCGCCTCAGCCCCCCAAAGTGCTGAGATTACAGGTGTGAGCCACTGTGCTCGGCCCCTTCTTTCTTCTTATCTCCCATGAGTTACAGACTCCTCCTTTGAGAAGCTGATGAACATTTGGGGCCCCTCCCCCACCTCATGTATTCATATGCCGTCATTTGCATACAATTTCAGGCAGATCCATAGACCCCAGAGCAAGAGCCTTTGTGCTAAATGACAGTTCATTCATTCAGCAAACATTTACTGAACTGTAGCACTGGGGCCTCCAGCTCCACTATTCTGTACCCCGGGAAGGCCTGGGGACCCCATCCACAAACACCTGTGCATGGCCGCTGCACCAGCTTGCCAGGCTAACGCTCTCCCTTGCATATTCTTCTATGGCAACGTGCCATGAAGCCAAGTCATCTGCATGTTTACCTGACATGAGCTCAACTGCATGGGCTGGACACGCCCAAACAAAGCAAGCCGCACGGTTCCGCTGGAAGCAAAGCCCACTGTGCTGGGCCCAGTGACAGCCGGGCCCCGCCTGCCTCAGCAGCCACAGGGTCCTCTAGGGGCCAGTCCGGGAGTCTGGAGAGCAATGCAGACCTCACACCATTTTTGGCTAATGGAGTGGACCCCGGCCCTGAGAGAGGGAGCTCCTTCTCCATCAGTTCCCTCAGCGGCTTCTAAGTTTCCTCCTTCCTAGTTCAGGCCCAGCAGAGAGAGGAGAGGGAGGGGCTGCCGCTGAAGAGGACAGATCTGGCCCTAGACAGTGGCTGTCAGCCTGGGGACGTGTGGCAGGGCCTGGAGACGTTTGTGATTGTCACGGCTGGGGAGGGGGTGCTCCTGGCACCTTGTGGGTTGAGGCCGGGGATGCTCTAAACATCCTACAGGGCACAGGATGCCCCGATGGTGCAGAATCAACCCGGCCCCAAGTGTCCTTAGATCAGAGAAGGGAGGAAATAGCCAACTCCAGCCCTGAGAGGCAAGGGGTGGCTCAGGGGACACTGGAAGGTACAAGAACCTCCTGGCTCTCCCACCCAGACCCCATGCTGTACTATCTGGGCTTCATCCCTGTCATTGATGGAGACTTCATCCCCGATGACCCCATCAACCTGTACGCCAATGCCGCCGACATCGACTATATAGCAGGCACCAACAACATGGACGGCCACTTGTTCGCCAGCATCGACATGCCTGCCATCAACAAGGACAACAAGGAAGTCACGGAGTAAGCAGGGGGCACAGGACCCAGGGGCGACCCGTGCTGGAGGGCGGCCGGGAAGGCACTGGTGAGGGGGCCAGCCTGGAGGAGGAAGACACTCAGTGGAGGACTGGGAGTGAGGAAGTTAGCACCGGTCGGGGTGGGTACGCACAGGGGGAGTGTCAGTGCCTACTTGGTCCCCGCAGGGAGGACTTCTACAAGCTGGTCAGTGGGCTCACAATGACCAAGGGGCTCAGAGGTGCCAAGACTACCTTTGATGTCTACACTGAGTCCTGGGCCCAGGACCCATCCCAGGAGAACAAGAAGAAGACTGTGGTGGACTTTGAGACCGATATCCTCTTCCTGGTGCCCACCGAGATTGCCCTGGCCCAGCACAGAGCCAACGCCAAGTGAGGATCTGGGCAGGGGGTGGCTTCTGGGGCCCTTCCTGGGGTGCTGCACCTGCCAGCCGAGGCCTCACTGTGAGTGACTCTCAGGTGTCTGGGTTGACTGGGAAAGTGGTGCTTGAGTCCCCACCTGTGCCTGCCTCATCCACTTTGCTGAGGCCTGGCAAGACTTGAGGGCCTCTTTTTCCCTCCCAGCCTACAGGGGTTTACGAACCCCACGATCCTCTGCCCTGCTCAGCCCTGCACCCCATGGTCCTTCCCACTGGAGAATTCTTGAGCTACCTTCCATCCCCCACACTGTGCATTGAGACGACACTGGACAATGGTTTCTATCCACTGACTCTTATGGGCCTCGACTTTGCCAATTTACAAAACAGTTTCAGCCCACAGCCAGATTAAAAATCTTCATGTAATAATAGCCAATTATAATAAAAAATAAGGCCAGCCACAGTAGCTCACGCCTGTAATCCCAGCACTTTGGGAGGTCAAGGCGGGAGGATCACTTGAGGTCAGGAGTTGGAGACCGGCCTGGCCAACATGGCAAAACCCCATCTCTACTAAAAATACAAAAATCAGCCAGGCGTGGTGGTGCACACCTATAATCCCAGCTACTCAGGAGGCTGAGGCAGGAGAATTGATTGACCCGGGGAGGTGGAGGTTGCAGTGAGCCGAGATTACGCCACTGCACTCCACCAGGGGCAACAGAGTGGGACTGTGTCTCCAATAAATGAGTAGATAAATAATAAAAATAAAAAATCAGTTAGGAATACGAAAAAGATAGGAAGATAAAAGGATACCGAGAAGTCTAGGATGAAAGCTTTGCAGCAACTAAGCAATACATTTAGCTGTGAGCCTCTTTTCACTGAAGGCGAAAAGGGAAACAGTTGAGAGGCCTATACCTTGTCCAATCTAATTGAAGAATGCACATGCACTTGGAGAGCAAAATATTTCTTGATACTGAATTCTAGAAGGAAGGTGCCTCACAGTGTTTTGTGGAGGTGAAGTATAAATTCAACAGAAATGGCAGAACCCATGAATCCATGAATTTGGTTCTCAGCTTTCCCTCTCCTGGGTCTGAGAAGCTCCATCTCTTCATGTGAATCCCTCAGACCCTTCCCTGCCCACTGCCTGGGACCTCCCTCCAGGGCCAGTCTGTGGGCTGGGCGGTCCCCGGTGAGCACCCTGCCTACTTGGATGGTCTCTCCCCTCCAGGAGTGCCAAGACCTACAGCTACCTGTTTTCCCATCCCTCTCGGATGCCCACTTACGCCAAATGGATGGGGGCAGACCATGCAGATGACATCCAGTACGTTTTCGGGAAGCCCTTCGCCACCCCCAACGGCTACCGGCCCCAAGACAGGACAGTCTCCAAGGCCATGATCGCCTACTGGACCAATTTTGCCAAAACAGGGTAAGGCGTGGGTTGAGAGCAGGGCGAAGGGCTGCAGCCGAGAAGGGCCTCCCACCACAAGGCCCTGTTCCCTCACTTGCCAGCAGAGGGACTTTGGGCAAGTCACTTAACCTCCCCCTGCATCGGAATCCATGTGTGTTTACGAGGATAAGAGCTACTGGCAGTCCCAAGCCCGCGCACGTGCACAGCCTGTGTCCCGTATACAGTGAGGGGCCACGGTGCCCAGGGCCAGCTCAGAGGACGGGGATGGCTCAGGCGTGCGGGTGCAGAGCAGGGTTTCAGCCCCCTGGGAGTCCCCAGCCCCTGCACAGCCTCTTCTCACTCTGCAGGGACCCCAACACGGGCGACTCGGCTGTGCCCACACACTGGGAACCCTACACCTCGGAAAACGGCAGCTACCTGGAGATCACCAAGAAGATGGATGGCAGCTCCCTGAAGCGGGGCCTGAGAACCAACTTCCTGCGCTACTGGACCCTCACCTATGTGGCGCTGCCCACGGTGACCGACCAGGAGGCCACCCCCGTGCCCCCCACAGGTGACTCCGACGCCACTCCTGTGCCACCCACAGGTGACTCCGAGGCCACCCCCGTGCCCCCCACAGGTGACTCCGAGGCCACCCCCGTGCCCCCCACAGGTGACTCCGAGGCCACTCCTGTGCCGCCCACAGGTGACTCCGAGGCTGCCCCCGTGCCCCCAACGGGTGACTCTGAGGCCACTCCTGTGCCGCCCACAGGTGACTCCGAGGCTGCCCCTGTGCCCCCAACGGGTGACTCTGAGGCCACCCCCGTGCCCCCAACGGGGGACTCTGAGGCCACCCCTGTACACCCCTCGGGTGACTCCGAGGCCGCCCCTGTGCCCCCCACAGATGACTCCAAGGGAGCTCAGATGCCTGTAGTCATTAGTTTCTAGCATCCCATGAGCCTTGGTCTTAAGAGGCCGCAAGGGTGGGACCCCAGGGGCTCCCCTCCCGTCTTAAGCTCTTCCTGAATAAAACCTCATTTCCCTGTCTGGAGTCTTTCTTTGCTCCCAAGGCTAAGCTGCGGGATCTGCCTGTCAATTGCAGGCTTGCTTTTTCATGCCCAGCTCGTCTGTCTTTGGCCAGAGGCGGCCTCAGGTTGGTCTCTGTAGTCCTTTGACACAACCCTTCGTTCTTGGGTACCTTCCTTACTTAGAGCCACCGCGATGCTGCAAACTCCAGCCCCTCCCTGGCATTTCCTGCCATGGACCTGGGCCAACCATTTCCCCAGGGCGCACTCCTTTGTCAGTGTGAACATGCTGTTTAGAGACCCCAATCTGGTCACCAGGGGTGGTGCTTGCTCCTGGGATTTCTTTACCGCTAGGGCTTTGGAAGAGACAGAGCCAGGAAATAAGTATTTTTTTTAATCAATTAAAAAAAAATAAAGTATGAGGCCGGGCACAGTGGCTCATGCCTGTATTCCTAGCACTTTGGGAGGCCGAGGCAGGAGGATCACTTGAGGTCAGGAGTTCGAAAGTAGCCTGGCCAACATGGTGAAACTCCATCTCTACTAAAAATACAAAAAATTAGCCAGGTGTGGTGGCACGCACCTGAGGTCCCAGCTGAGGGAGAAGAATCGCTTGAGCTCGGGAGGCGGAGGTTGCAGTGAGCTGAGATCGCACCACTGCACTCCAGCCTGGGTGACAGAGCGAGACACGATCTCAAATAATAATAATAATAATAAAAGTATGAATTCATGCAGGCATTTCCCAGTTGTAAGATTGTCAGGTTTTACTTCTCTGATTTTACAACTGTTTCTTTTTCTACCTATGCTAAAAGTCTGGGTTCCTGACAGCAACAGCATCGTTTATGTTCTTTTCCCTATAACATACATATGCTAGTTTTGAAATATAAGATATTGCAATAAATCATATAAGTTATATTTAAAGTGCATGAATTTAAATAACAAATTATAAATTATATAAAGTAATATATGATAAAATATTAAGACTACTAAGGATCATTTAAGATCGATTTGCTCATTCTCCTTAAATTCTCCCACAGAATAAACAATTGTGCCTCCTGGTCCTTTGAGTAACACTATGGTTAGGCCATCTACCGATACACAGTTAGTTAGAACGCTGGGGTTTTTTTAATATGCAGATGTAGAAACTGACCTATGACTTTTTTTTTTTTTTTTTTTTTGAGACAGAGTTTCGCTCTTATCACCCAGGCTGGGGTCCAGTGGCCTGATCTCAGCTCACTGCAACCTCTGCCTCCTGGGGTCAAGCAATTCTCCTGCCTCAGATTCCTGAGTAGCTGGGACTACAGGCATGCACCACTACGCTCGGCTAATTTTTTTGGACTTTTAGTAGAGACGGGGTTTCACCATTTTGGCCAGGCTGGTCTTGAACTCCTGACCTCAGGTGATCTGCCCGCCTCAGCCTCCCAAAGTGCTGAGATTACAGGCATGAGCCACCATGCTCAGCCCCTAACTAGGACTTTTAAGTGAATGTTTCTCTGCCTGAAAACAAAGTTTAAGTGTTCCTTTTAGACCAACCTGTAAACAATAACTGTAGACCCTAATATTGGTTGTGCCATGCACTTGTCATCCATAGTTTTGCTGAGTGAAGGAATTGATGGGGAAATGTGAAATTCAGAGAGGCAGGCACGGGCCCAGGCCACACAGCTGGGGAGCGTCAGCATTGGTTGGGACCTGTGTTGGATTTGCAGTTCTGCCTTGTGTGATGTAACCTGGACTTCATTAAAATTAAAAATTTCTGCTCTGCAAAGACACTGTTAAGAAAACAAAGACAAGCCACAGACTGGGAAAACATTAGCAAAAGATATCTGATAAAGCACTGTTATCCAAAATATACCAAGAGCTCTTAGCACTCAATAAATAAGAAAATAACCTGATTCCACAATGGGTCAAAGGCAGACACCTCACCAGAGAAGTTATATGGGTGGCAACTAAGCATCTGAAAACGTAACCTAGGTTGAGTGCAGTGGCTCACGCCTGGAATCCCATCACATTCGGAGGCCGAGGCAGGAGGATAATCCCATCACGTTCGGAGGCCGAGGCAGGAAGATCTCTTGAGCCTAGTTAATTCAAGACCAGCCTGGACAACATAGCAAGACCCATTTGTATTTTTTTTTTTTAAAGATATGCACATCAGCCAGGCGCAGTGGCTCACACCTGTAATCCCAGCACTTTGGGAGGCCGAGGCGGGCGGATCACAAGGTCAGGAGATTAAGACCACCCTGGCTAACACGGTGAAACCCCGTCTCTACTAAAAATACAAAAAATTAGCCGGGCGTGGTGGCAGGCGCCTGTAGTCCCAGCTACTCAGGAGGCTGAGGCAGGAGAATGGCGTGAACCCAGGAGGCAGAGCTTGCAGTGAGCCGAGATTGCGCCACTGCACTCCAGTCTGGGTGACAGAGCGAGACTCCATCCCCCCTCCCAAAAAAAAAGAAAAAAGATATGCACATCATATGTTGTCAGGAAAATGCAAATTTAATCAGTGAGCTACTACTGGGTGCCTGTAAGAATGGCCAAAATCCAGAAAATTGGCCAAACACCAAATGCTGATGAGGACATGGAGAAACCAGAACTCTCATTCATTGCTGTTGGGAATAACAAATGGTACAGCCACTTGGGAAGACAGTTTGGCAGTTTCCCGAAAAATAAAGCCTACTTCTACCATGTGATCCAGCATTCTCATTCCTTAGGATTTACCCAACCTCCAAACAGATGTTTATAGCTGTAAACCAAAAATAAAATTCCAAGCCCCACAACTGACTGGGTGAAACGCCCTCTCGGCCAGGGGGACCCAAAGGAACCTGAAGGTTCAGGCCATGATGGGCAGTAGGGGTCGGACATGCCTCATTCTCTCTTCCCTTTGGAATTCAGGCACAGCTGACCAGCTTTAAAACAGAGATCTTAAGACTGACAGAACAGACTCTAGAAATAAGATCAAATTCCAACCTGATGTAGTATAGCATCACATGACAGATAGCAGGCCATGAAAGACATTGAAATATTTTACCCAAAAATATATTTCTTTGACATATTTTGGAATGGCCCTGCACAGCTGTCTCTTGTGGAGGAAATCTGCATCGTGTAGAGAATCTCCTTCCCTTTCCAGGCCGTTTCTGAAGAGTCCAGCGCCTTCTAGAGGTCTGAGTAAGAAACATTAGCCATCTATTGTCCCTAAGGGAAGCCATCTATGGGACTTCATCTACATAACAAGAACCTTGGGCCAGGCACGGTGACTCACGCCTCTAATCCCAGCACTTTGGGAGGCCGAGGTGGGCAGATTCCTGAGGTTGGGAGTTTGAGACCAGCCTGACCAACATGGAGAAACCCCATCTCTACTAAAAATACAAAAGTTTAGCTGGGTGTGGTGGCGCATGCCTGTAACCCTAGCTATTCAGAGGGTGGAGGTAGGAGAATTGCTTGAACCTGGGAGGTGGAGGTTGCAGTGAGCAGAGATCACGTCATTGCACTTCAGCCTGAGCAACAAGAGCAAAACTCTGTCTCAAAAACAAAAAAGAACCTTGATCTTCACAACCTTTTAACCTAACCAAGACCCTCCTTTCTGTTGATTCCAGGGTTTTTGATGATAACTCTTTCAACCAATTGCTAATCAGAAAATCTTTGAATTCACCTATGATTTGTAAGCCATCCCAAACTCTCTCACATTACTGATTTATGTCTTATGTCCCCCCGAAACGTATAAAACCAAGCTGGAACTCAACTGCCTTGGGCACATGTTCTCAGGAACTCTTGAGACCATGCCTCTTGTTATAGTCAATCATATTTGTCTCAGAAAAAAATCTCTTCAAATACTTTACAGTTTGGGTTTTTGGTCAACATAGCAGATGTTTATAGCAGCTTTATCCGTAATTGCCACAACCTGGAGGTAACCAAGATGTCCTTCAGCAGGTGCATGGATACAATACATCCAGACAATGGAATTTTTTCTGCTGTAATGTTGCAGGATGCAGAGGACTAGAGAGACCAGTACAGGGGAACATAGGAGGATATTTATTTTAAGGTATGCACCAGCTCAGTGGATTCACATCCAAAAACCTGAGCCTTGAACAAAGACAGAGTGGAGTTTTTATAAGCAGGCTTACAAAAGCAAAAAAAGGCAGTCAATCATAGAATGCATAACTTGTGGCCTTGCCTAGCTGGTGGCCTTGTAGCTGCATCAAAAGAAAAACAAGAACTGGCTAAATACAGACATTTGTAAAACATAGTCATGCTTAATTAAGAGGCCAGGGAAAGGAGTAACAGTAAAGGAATTTCTCTCTCTTTTTTTCCTCAACCTTGCTCTGGAGGTGGGGGGCTGTCTGGAGCCCATTCCTTTGGCCTTGGCTTTTTGGACAGTGTTATCTTATAACTGTCTTTGAAGTGAGCTGCTAAGCAGAGGAAAACTTGTTTCTTTTTCTTTTTAACCCTTTTGAGGACTTTTGTAAAATAAGTTTAATAAAAGGCCTCACTATGACTTAATTCTGCATGAACAAACAAGTTTTCTTCTTTGGGCAAAGGTTGATATTTACACAGAGCCATTAGCTGAGTGGTGATTTGCCTAGCTACTATTGCCTCTGTAGTTGATTGAATGCTTCTAACAAGGAGAGGTGAGAGACGGGGGAGTATTAGGCAACTTCCTAGGACAGCCAGAACTACTCCTATTAAAGCCTTGAACCCTCCGAAAAATGAAAACCAATCTCCAAAGGAAAAATCTGGAGACCACCCTTTCCAAGTTTGAACTGGAACATGGGCTAATTTTCTCATCCTTGCAGTTATTTCTATAATTGCCTTTCCACTGTCATTGATTTCTGGGCAGCAATTAGTTACATTGAACTTTCCACATCCTCCTCCTTCCTGGGCTAGGAGGTAGTCTAAAGCTAATCTATTCTGATAGATAGTATTTGTCATTTTTGTAGATTACTGGGTTAACAGATCTAAAGCCCTTGCTGTTTCATTAGTGATGATCTCAAGCACTATCTGAAAACTTATGATGCAGTTAAGCATGTAAATAGGAGTACAGTAACCCTATAACCCATCTTCCCCCCAGGTAGCTGGCGCATAGTAGTGAGTTATTCTCTCAGGGGGCCATTCTTCATCTTTCCAGTCCCCTATGGCTATGTCTTTCTTTACACTCCTTGTATATCTTTCTCTGTTCTCATCATAGACAGGATATCCTAAGGCTTCTCCTTGTCTTAGAGGGATTAAGAAGCAAGATGGCCTAATTGTTCCAAGTACACAGGCCCCTGTCCATTTGGCTGGTAACTGTCGGTAGGCCCGTGGCCCACAGATCTGATAGAGACCAGAGGGTGCTTGCCAGGTATTTGGAGCTTCAAGCTGACACCAGGTGTGGTTTAGAGAAGAGAAACAGGAGAATGGATTTGGATGAGGTGGTTTGGGACTATCACTGCCTCACCATAAAGTTTTTCCTAATTTTTTAACATGTTTGCTGTCCCAAACTTGTTAATTCCCCTACTGGATCTGTAAAAGTTTTTCCGTAGTGAGCAATACAGTATTTCCCAATAATAGAAGTTTTTAAGAGACAGACACTTGAACTTGTGGGAGTCAGTTTGGGGGAAGAGTCAGTCAGAGTAAAGTTATCTTGAGGCATTAACTCTTTTGCTTCCCAAGGCCATTGTCCCTCCACAAACATAGCATAAGGAAATGTCTAGGCTGCCAGCAATGTTTTCAGCCAGCTGAGCAAACAGGTTTTTGGCTAAAGGGGGAGGCTCAGGCAACTTTTGATTTATATGCTCATATAATGACTTAAAGACTCAGAATTGCTGCTGGACTGACTTCTTGGTTTGAGTCCTCTTTATAATATACAAATTTACTTTAGCTTTTTGACTGCTGCTTTGTAATGTCATGGAGTAACCTGTAGTCCACTTAGGTAGATCTGGCTCTAAGATAGTAAGATTTACAGGATTGCAAGTGCTTGTCTTACAATCTGGTTTGTTGGCACTTTGATGACCAAGATCAGTTTTAGCTTCAGTGATGATCGGTCAGTGAACTGTGTTGTGCAGTTCCAGCAAGCTATTGCTAGGGTCTTGGAGGGGCAAACAGGGTGTGCACATACAATTTTGTACTGACAGTTTGTGTAGTACCAGAGATTGTGAAATAGGTTGGGTTCATGGATGTTAACTGACAAATATCAAAGTATATGGCTATAGTCCCCCCAAGGGTAGAGAGGCTTGGGGTTGACTTATAAGACTTCCTTCCTTTAGAATCAATATCGTGAAAATGACCATACTACCCAAGGTAATTTATAGATTCGATGCCATCCCCATCAAGCTACCAATGACTTTCTTCACAGATTTGGAAAAAACTACTTAAAAATCCATATGGAACCAAAAAAGAGCCCACATTGCCATGTCAATCCTAAGCAAAAAGAACAAAGCTGGAGGCATCACGCTACCTGACTTCAAACTATACTACAAAGCTACAGTAACCAAAACAGCATGGTACTGGTACCAAAACAGAGATATAGACCAATGGAAGAGAACAGAGTCCTCAGAAATAATACCACACATCTACAACTATCAGAGCCCTCAGAAATAATACCACACATCTACAACTATCTGATCTTTGACAAACCTGACAAAAACAAGAAATGGGGAAAGGATTCCCTATTTAACAAATGGTGCTGGGAAAACTGGCTAGCCATATGTAGAAAGCTGAAACTGGATCCCTTCCTTACACCTTATACAAAAATTAATTCAAGATGGATTAAAGACTTAAATGTTAGACCTAAAACCATAAAAACCCTAGAAGAAAACCTAGGCAATACCATTCAAGACATAGGCATGGGCAAAGACTTCATGTCTAAAACACCAAAAGCAATGGCAACAAAAGCCAAAATTGACAAATGGGATCTAATTAAACTAAAGAGCTTCTGCACAGCAAAAGAAACTACCATCAGAGTGAACAGGCAACCTACAGAATGGGAGAAAATTTTGCAATCTACTCATCTGACAAAGAGCTAATATCCAGAATGTACAAAGAACACAAACACATTTATAAGAAAAAACAACCGCATCAACAAGTGGGCAAAGGATATGAACAGACACTTCTCAAAAGAAGACATTTATACAGCCAACAGACACATGAAAAAATGCTCATCATCACTGGCCATCAGAGAAATGCAAATCAAAACCACAATGAGATATCATCTCACACCAGTTAGAATGACGATCATTAAAAAGTCAGGAAACAACAGGTGCTGGAGAGGATGTGGAGAAGTAGGAACACTTTTACACTGTTGGTGGGACTGTAAACTAGTTCAACCATTGTGGAAGACAGTGTGGCGATTCCTCAGGGATCTAGAACTAGAAATACTATTTGACCCAGTCATCCCATTACTGGGTATATACCCAAAGGATTATAAATCATGCTGCTGTAGAGACACATGCACACATAGGTTTACTGCAGCACTATTCACAATAGCAAAGACTTGGAACCAGCCCAGTTGTCCATCAATGATAGACTAGATTAGGAAAATGTGGCACATAGACACCATGGAATACTAAGCAGCCATAAAAAAGGATGAGTTCATGTCCTTTATAGGGACATGGATGGAGCTGGAAACCGTCATTCTCAGCAAACTAACACAGGAACAGAAAACCAAACACCACATGTTCTCACACATAGGTGGGAATTGAACAATGAGAACACTTGGACACAGGAAGGGGAACATCACACACTGGGGCCTATTGTGGAGTGGGGGGACGGGGGAGGGATAGCATTAGGAGAAATACCTAATATAAATGACGAGTTAATGGGTGCAGCACACCAACATGGCACATGTATACATACGTAACAAACCTGTGCGTTGTGCACATGTACCCTAGAACTTAAAGTATAATAAAAAATAAATTTAAAAATTTAAAAAAAAGACTTCCTTCCTTTGACTCGATATGAACCGCAAACCAAGTCCTAGGTAAAGACTTAAGGTCATAGCATATATAAGGCTGGCCATTTCTTGGGTCACAAATTGAATAGGTGATCAGATTGTTAGTACAAGTTCCTAGGTGAGTCCCTGCACACTCCTCATAAGTATAGTATAATAGAGTCCTAGTTATACTGTTTCCTAACCATGTAGTATGTGTACAATGGGGACACCCTTTTAAGGGTACTTTTAGCATGGTTAAGGGGGGTAATAACAGCAAAACAATGTACAGCATATTCATATCCAGCAAGGACAGAAGAGGTCCTTGCCTGGGGGAGGAGGTTGAGCACAGCGACAGAACAATAGTAAAACAGTATTATAAGGCAAACTACTAGTCCTAAGATTTCTAACCACATTTACTTGCTTGATGACTCTTCACGCTTCGGCTGTGCATAGTCAGCTTCGGGTGTGTGACTAGAGCAGGGCTTGTCTCCTTAAGCTTCAGCCGTCGTACACTGGTCAGCCAGCCTCTAGAGTGACCAGAGCAGGGCAGTTGTCCTCAGCAGCAGCTTGGTCTCTTCTCAGGATCAGCCGGGTTGGATGATCTGGGTCCTGCTGGCGGGTCCACTTGTCTTGAGCTGCCGGTTTCAGCCTACTGTGGTGGATCCAAGACATAACACCTGCAACTTTAACAGCAACGGGAGTGGACAAGATTACAGTATGGGGCCCATCCCATATGGGTCCTAGAGAAGTTGGATTCCACTTTTTAACCCAAACAGAGACTCCAGGTTTAAAGGGGTGTACTGAGTCTGTCAGGCTTATAGGCATCTTTTCTTGTACCCGGCGATGGACGTCTTGTGTGGCTATTCCTAATGCCTGCATTTGCTTTCTTAAGGTTAATTCCCATAGTCCCCAGAGATCACGTTTTATTTCGCTTATGACTGGGGGAGGCTGAGCAAACAAAATCTCATAGGGTGAATACCCAGTTTGTTTGGAGGGGGTGCACCTGACTTGGAGGAGGACCATAGGCGAGACCTGATCCCATCTCAGATGAGTTTCTTGGCACTATTTCTTCAGTAGCTGCTTGAGTGTCTGGTTCATGCGTTCTAGTTTTCCTGAACTTTGGGGCCGATGGGCTATGTGTAACTTCCATTTTATTTTTAACAGTACTTTAAGGCCGGGCGCGGTGGCTCACGCCTGTAATCCCAGCACTTTGGGAGGCCAAGGCGGGTGGATCAGCTGAGGTCGGGAGTTCAAGACCAGCCTGATCAACATGGAGAAACCCCGTCTCTACTAAAACTACAAAATTAGCCAGGCATGGTGGCGCATGCCTGTAATCCCAGCTACTCAGGAGGCTGAGGCAGGAGAATCGCTTGAACCTGGGAGGTGGAGGCTGCAGTGAGCCGAGATCACGCCATTGCACTCCAGCCTGGGCAAAAAGAGCGAAACTCCGCCTCGAAAACAAAACAAAACAAACAAACAAAAAAATCAGTACGTTAGTCACTTCTTGTGCTTTTTCTGTCCTGGTGAGGAAAGCCTCAGCCCATCCTGAAAAGGTGCAAATAAGTACTAGATATACCGGTATCCTCCAGCACAGGGCAGTTCAGTGAAGTCTATATACAAGTTTTCACAAGGCATGGCTTCTACTTCTTGAATTCCTGGGGGCCGTGTGGGCCCTTGTCACAGGTTGTTCTGGGCACAGGTTAAACATTGCACACAGATGGCTCGAGCGATGGCAGAGAGCCGTGGCACGTAGATATGATATTTTAATTATGTTTCTAGTGCTGTTTTCCCCATTTGAGTTTCCTGATGAATTTGTTGTACAAATTTAGGAGCTAACATCTCTGCAATGGCTAATCTCCCATTGAAGAACTTCCACCACCTTCCTTTAATATATTTTCCATCTTCTTGGGCAAACCAGGCTCTTTCATTTGGAGTATAACTTGGGTCCTCTTGGAGAGGAGGTTCTGGGAGGAGAGGCACAGATAAGGTTTCCCCTTTAAAGTGCAACGTAATCATTGCTGCTTTGCCTGTCCGTCTGCCTTTCTGTTTCCTTTGGCTTTTGGTGTTCCCGCCTTTTGGCGCCCTCTACAGTGCATTACAGCTACTTTTTCTGGAGCCCATACAGTCTCTAAGAGCTGTAGAATCTCTTGTTTATACTTTATTTCTTTGCCTCCAGCTGTTAAAAGTCCTCTCTCTTTAGATACAGCTCCATGTACATGTAATGTCGTAAAAGCATACTTAGAATCAGTGTAGATATTGACCTTTCTGTCTTTTGCTAGGAACAGTGCTCTTGTCAGGGCTATTAATGAATTCTGCCTTTTGAGCTGATGTTCCAATAGGCAGAGACTGAACTTCTATTATTGGGTCCAATGTTACCACTGCACACCCAGCATGTCAGATCTCTTCTAGCACAAAACTGCTTTCATCTGTAAAGTACTCAACGTTGGGTCTCTGAGGGGTTGGTCTGTAAGATCTTTCTGACGGGAGAATACCTCATCTACTATTTCAACACAGTCATAAAGGGGAGCTCCCGGTTTGACTGGGAGCAAAGCAGCCAAGTTTAGGGTGTTTACTGTTTTCTTTTCTTTTTTTTTTTTTTTTGAGACGGAGTCTGGCTCTGTCGCCCAGGCTGGAGTGCAGTGGCCGGATCTCAGCTCACTGCAAGCTCCGCCTCCCGGGTTTACGCCATTCTCCTGCCTCAGCCTCCCGAGTAGCTGGGACTACAGGCGCCGCCACCACGCCCGGCTAGTTTTTTGTATTTTTTAGTAGAGACGGGGTTTCACCGTGTTAGCCAGGATGGTCTCGATCTCCTGACCTCGTGATCCGCCCGTCTCGGCCTCCCAAAGTGCTGGGATTACAGGCTTGAGCCACCGCGCCCGGCCTTACTGTTTTCAAAATAACGTAAGCGTTTTCCCATAGAATCCCTTGGTACTGGGTCACTCTCGGGTTTGATAACCACTGATGTCCTCTTTGATCCATGAAAGTTATGACTGAGCGTGGCACCCGGACGGTTAGCTGCTGTCCTAGAGTTAGTTTGCTAGCTTCTTGTGTTAACAAGATGGTGGCAGTTAATGCTTTCAAGCAAGGAGGCCATCCTAGCTCCATAGAGTCCAATTGTTTGGATAAATATGCCACTGGGCGGTGCCATGACCCTATAACTTGAGTCAGAACTCCCATAGCCATTCCCTTTCGTTCATGAACATACAGAAAGAAAGGCTTAGTTATATCTGGTAGTCCTAAGGCTGGGGCCTGCGTTAAAGCATCTTTCTTTGATCTGTTTTGTTTGTTTGTTTGTTTGAGACGGAGTCTCGCTCTGTCGCCCAGGCTGGAGTGCAGTGGTCGGATCTCAGCTCCGCCTCCCGGATTCATGCCATTCTCCTGCCTCAGCCTCCCGAGTAGCTGGGACTACAGGCACCCGCCACCTGGCCCGGCTAGTTTTTTGTATTTTTTAGTAGAGACAGGGTTTCACCGTGTCAGCCAGGATGGTCTCGATCTCCTGACCTCGTGATCCGCCCGTCTCGGCCTCCCAAAGTGCTGGGATTACAGGCTTGAGCCACCGTGCCCGGCCTCTTTGATCTGTTTGAATGCTGTTTCCTGATTAGTCTCCCAACGCAGGGTCTCTTTTTCTCCCCACTTTGTGGCTTCATGTAACAGCTTAGCCATCAGTGAGAAATTTGGAATCCAGATGAGGCAGAATCCTGCAGTCCCTAAAAATTCGATTATTTGACGTTTGGTGGTTGGGGTTGGAAGCACACAAATGGCTTGTTTTCGCTCATAGCCAAGCCGGTGTTCCCCGTGGCTCACTGCGAAACCTAGCTATTTAACCTCTTCATGGCAAAATTTGGGCTTTCTTTTTAGATACTTCGTAACCTGCTTTCCATAGGAGATGGAGGAGGTCCCGGATTCCCTGATAACATTCCTCTTGGATTGGGGCTGCCAAAAGGTCGTCCACATACTGTAACAAGGCGCAGTTATCATTTGGTGGGGTATAGGCCTCAAGGCTTCAAGTCTGAAGCCAATGCTTCCCCAAAGACTGTGGGAGAATTTTTAAACCCTTGTGGGAGCCTAGTCCAGGTGAGCTGTAGAGCTTCTTTGTCCCATTGAAAATACAAAGATAGGCTGACTAACTGGTGCCAAGCAGATACAAAAGAAAGTGTCCTTTAAGTCTAAGACTGTAAACCAGGTAGTACTTGCTGGAATGAGTGCCATTAAAGTATACGGGTTGGGTACCACTGGATGGATGGTGACCGTGGCCTGCTCCCTTTACGGTGCAGCGCACTCTCACACACTCACTCTTCCTCTCGTTTTGGCTGACTATACCGTCTCCTATTATGTGAGTTTTCAGACACTGCTTGGCTTTGGAGAGTTCCTTATTCCCCCTACAAGTGCTGCAGTCATAGAGCAGTTCCTGTTAGCCGTATGCAGATTGCCACTCGTCTTCGCTGACCCCACACTTCGCTCGGAGCACACAGTCCATGCTAAGAGATCTGTGACTCCCCACTTCATGGCTGATGAGCTTAATTAGGCCCCTTCATTTATACATGTTCACACACTTCCCCACTCCTGGTTCCCGTGTTTCCGACTGGGGTGACGAGTCACTCTCCCCACCTCCAGTTTCCTTTTCCTAACCGACTTAGTGAGCCACTCCCGCATCCTGTGTCAGTTGGGGTGGGAGTTCCATCTAAATTGGCGAGCCACTCTTGCCGCCCGCAGCCCCTCTGGGTCGGATTAATAGTCACACCATAGGAGGTGATCAGGCTCCCCTTCTCTCCTTATGGGACAGGTCTTGACTTGGGTCCCAAAACCTTACCATGGTTCCTGAGCCACGCTGTTTCTGGAACTTTCCTGTAGCCCCTCAGTTTCCATTGTGCTGCTGGGTAGAGGCGCCAGGTCATGGGAGAGCTGATTTCCCCTCCTGGCTGAAGTTCTCCCAGCATCGCCTGGGGCCATGATCGCCTACTGGACCAACTTTGCCAAAACAGGGTAAGACGTGGGTTGAGAGCAGGGTGAAGGGCCGCAGCTGAGAAGGGCCTCCCACCACGAGGCCCTGTTCCCTCACTTGTCAGCGGAGGGACTTTGGGCAAGTCACTTAACCTCCCCCTGCATCGGAATCCATGTGTGTTTATGAGGATAAGAGCTACTGGCAGAGTCCCAAGCCCGCCCACGTGCACAGCCTGTGTCCCGTATGCAGTGAGGGGCCACGGTGCCCAGGGCCAGCTCAGAGGACGGGGATGGCTCAGGCAGGCGGGTGCAGAGCAGGGCTTCAGCCCCCTGGGAGTCACCAGCCCCTGCACAGCCTCTTCTCACTCTGCAGGGACCCCAACATGGGCGACTCGGCTGTGCCCACACACTGGGAACCCTACACCTCGGAAAACGGCAGCTACCTGGAGATCACCAAGAAGATGGATGGCAGCTCCCTGAAGCGGGGCCTGAGAACCAACTTCCTGCGCTACTGGACCCTCACCTATGTGGCGCTGCCCACGGTGACCGACCAGGAGGCCACCCCTGTCCCCGCCACGGGTGACTCTGAGTCTGCCCCCGTGCCTGCAATGGGTGACTCTCAGGACGCCCCTGTGCCCCTCACAGGTGACTCTGAGGCCGCCCCTGTGCCCACCTCGGGTGACTCCAAGGCTTCCCCCATCCCCACTATGGGTGACTCTGAGGCTGCCCCTGTGCCCCCCACAGGTGACTCCAAGGGAGCTCAGATGCCTGTAGTCATTGGCTTCTAGCATCCCACGAGCCTTGGTATCAAGAGGCCGCAAGGGTGGGACCCCAGAGGCTCCCCTCACGTCTTTAGCTCTTCCTGAATAAAACCTCATTTCCCTGTCTGGAGTCTTTCTTTGCTCCCAGGGCTAAGCTGCAGGAAGGAGTGGCCCTCGGTCACCCTTACAGCACCAGGTAGGGGCCCAGCCTGTGACCCCATCATCTCGCACAATCCCCAGCCTCCGGGACGCCTCCTCACTTTCGAGTGGAGGAGGCGGGCCCAGGGAAGTTGATTGGCAGGCCCAGGAGTGGGAGTCAGGCACAGGTCACTCCAGGGCCTGACCTTCCCTGAATGGAACCAGGCTGCTGGCCCCCAGGGGTTAGATTCTGTCCCAAATGGTGGGAGGGCCTGGTGGCAGCTGCAGTCAGAGAAGGAGGCTGTGGCCTCCTCTGGACTAGGGGAGCCCAGCCACACCCACATCCTCTGGGTGCAGGGAGTAAAGTCTGTGTTCTGACTGGGGTCTTGGGAACCCACCTGGGAAAAGAAGGGGATTCTGCTCCTCCAGCCGGATCCAAGTCAAAGAAAGAATCACACATCACTCCAGGAGGTTGGAAGCAGAGGATGGGGAGGGTGCTGGGCAGTAGGCGCTGGGTGGTGGGCCTCTGGGGGGAAGAGTCAGGAAGCACTCCTGCCTCTGCTGGGTCCAAGCCCGGGCACATCACCGAGCAGCTGGCCAGCCTGACCTCACTATGGCCTTGTGGGGTGGGTACTGTGCACACCCTCATTTTAGACGTTTATAGATATTCAGAGGAAAATGAGGCCCTGAGAGGGCATCACGTGCCCAAGGTCACTCAGAGCAAGGATTTGAACCCAGAAACCTGACTCCAAAGCCAGTGCTCGGAACAACGTTGGGAGGTCTTCTTCCCCAGTCCTCACCCACCTTCTAAGCAGGCACTGTGGAGCAGGGTGGGGCTCAGATGAGAGAAGATTCTGGAATCCTGAGCAACTTTGCCTGGGAGGGCTCTGCGGTAGAGGGCAGCAGCACCCACGGACCAGCTAGCCACTCTCTCTGTCCCTCTAGCCCACAGCGGGGAGAATAAGTCTCAGGGCCGACAAGTCCCGCGGCCCTCATGCTGCAGAGCTGAGCCGGGACGAACCCTGTACCCCGGAGAAGCAGGGGACACCCTGGCTGGCTGTGACCACTTTGGACACCCTGGTCTTCCTGGGTTGGTCGAGGGGTCTCCGGTGTAAAAAGGGGACTCCCTGTCAAAGACTGAGTGAGATGGAACTGCCCGGCAATGTGGGCCTCTCCCAGCAACTGTCCCTGTTCTCTTGGGCAACAGAAGCCCGAGGATACAATGATGTGCCCCTTCCTTGGCCGCACTGGTACCCACAGGGATTATTGTGTTTCTACCTGTGGGGTCAGCTCTCAGGAGCCTCCAGCACTGTGGGAGAAACCCCTGGGACTCTAGTGCCTCTTCCCAGCCCTCAGGACTGGCACCTGTCTCTTGTTGAGAGAAAGCACAGTCATGCCTGTCATTCAGAAAATCACATCCCTGGATGGCCAGGCCACGTCAGAAGGGATGGGCTGTGGGGATCCAGGTGCGTTCCACCTCTGGGCTGCACCCACCTTGCCTCGGCTTTGGTTTGAATGCTTGTCCCCGCCAAAACTCATGCTGAAATTTAATCCCCAATGTGGCAGTATTGACAGGTGCTGCCTTTAAGAGGTGAATGGATTCATCCATTCATGGATTCATGGTTAATAGGTCATCATGGGAGGGTAGCTGGTGGCTTTGTAAGAGGAAGAGAGACTAGAGCTAGCATGTGAGCAGGCTCAGCATCCTCACCACGTGATGCCCAGTACCGCCTCGGGACACCAGAGTCCTCACCAGCAAGGCCCTCACCAGATGCAGCCTCTCTGAGGCAGGAGGAGAGGGAATTAGGGAAGCCAAGGGTTAGGGCGGAAGCAACGGAACAGCAGGTGCAGTCAGTTCACATAAGCCAGAGAACAGCAGGTGCAGCCAGTTCTAGGCAGGATTGGGGAGCACACAGGCCACATCCTCATTCCTGTGATAACAAGTCAGGAGCTTCCACTTCAGCCTCTGATTGACCGTGGGCCAACCCCCTTCAGCCTTTGATTGGTCCCAGGCTAATCGTTCATAGGCTGTAACCAATTGGAGGCCTCTAAAGGGCATCGGGGGGGTGTTCTTTATAAAAACCCTGAGAAGCGTTGCAATCACGAGGCTCTTGAGTCGTTTGCTCGGGCCTGCTCCCACCCTGTGGGTTGTACGTTCACTTCGTCAATCAATCTGTGCCTTTGGTACGCTGTTCTTTTGTTTTTTGTTGTCGTCGTTTTGGTTTTTGGTTTTTGGTTTTTTTTTAAGACGGAATGTCACTCTCGTTGCCCAGGCTAGAGTGCAATGGCACAATTTGGGCTCACTCTAAACTCTGCCTCCTGGGTTCAAGTGATTCTCCTGCCTCAGCCTCCCAAGTAGCTGGGATTACAGGTGCCGGCTACCACGCCCAGCTAATTTTTTTGTATTTTTAGTAGAGACGGGGTTTCACCATGTTGGCAAGGCTGGTCTTGAACTCCTGACCTCAGGTACCTCGGCCTCCCAAAGTGCTGGGATTACACATGTGAGCCACTGCGACTGGCCTGTTTTTTTTTTTTTTTTTTTTTTTTTTTTTTTTTTTTTTTTTTTGGAGATGGAGTCTCGCTGTGTCCCCCAGGCTGGAGTGCAGTGGCGCGACCTCGGCTCACTGCAAGCTTTGCCTCCCGGGTTCACGCCATTCTCCTGCCTCAGCCTCCTGAGTAGCTGGGACTACAGGCGCCCACTACCACGCCCGGTTAATTTTTTGTATTTTTAGTAGAGATGGGGTTTCACCGTGGTGTCGATCTCCTGACCTTGTGATCCGCCCGCCTCAGCCTCCCAAAGTGCTGGGATTATAGGCGTGAGCCACCGCGCCCGGCACGACTGGCCTGTTTTGTCTGTCATTGCTTCGTTCTTTGGTTACTTTGTGAGTTTTGTTCACTTCTTTGTTCAACACACCAATAATCTGGACAGCTCGTAGCCAAGACCTTTCATCCTGTAACACCTCAACCTTGGACTTCTCAGCCTTCATAATTGTGAGAAATTCCTTTGCTTTATTTTTTAATTTAATTTAATTTAATTTTTTTTTTTTTTGAGACGGAGTCTCCCTGTCACCCAGGCTGGAGTGCAGTGGCCGGATCTCAGCTCACTGCAAGCTCCGCCTCCCAGGTTCACGCCATTCTCCTGCCTCAGCCTCCCGAGTAGCGGGGCTACAGGCGCCCGCCACGTCGCCCCGGCTAGTTTTTTGTATTTTTTTAGTAGAGGCGGGGTTTCACCGTGTTAGCCAGGATGGTCTTGATCTCCTGACCTCATGATCCGCCCGTCTCGGCCTCCCAAAGTGCTGGGATTACAGGCTTGAGCCACCGCGCCCGGCTCCTTTGCTTTATAAATTACCCAGTTGTAGGTATTCTGTTATAAGCAACAGCAAATGGACTTTAAAAGCCTCTATGGCAGAGGTGAGCCCTGCTGTGTGTCTGGGTGATGCCTGCAGTTGTTGAGAGGGAGGGGACAACTCAGAGTCACCTGCAATCCATCTGGCTCTTGCCATTACAGACTCGAGAGAATGAAGTTGAAAATACAAGGGCAGGCTGGAGGCCGTCTGGGGTCCTGACTCCCAATCCCAGGAAGCCTGGAAGAGCACTGGGGTGAGCTTGAGCCAGCGCATGTTGACGGTCACAGGGTAAGTGTTTGAGGGCTTCATTGTAAGGCTGTGGCCTTCTGTGCTTGTGGATCCTCAGTCTCAGTGGCCTCCCTCCTCCCCCAACCCCAACTCCCGTGTCTCATGTTTAACACCCCCACCCCCCACCAGGACATAACCAAATCTCAGGCTGTGGACAAAGAATACAGTCACCCCAGGAGGCTATAAGCTCTAAAGGCTCAGGGCCCAGCTACCCTTTTAGGATGGGTCAGTAACAACACGACTCAGTCTGTAAACTGGTGATCACCTGAGACTGGACCTCAGCACCACCGGGCCCTGGGCTTCACCTTGGCCATCGGGGGAGATGATGGAGATCTTTTGCTGGCAGGAATCAACACCCTTATCCTGGCAACCAGTGCTCACTGGGCATTCATGAGGTTCCAACAGGACGAGTGGCCACAGCGTGCAGGGCAGAGGGGCTGGGGCTTTCCAAGGTGTTTCTGGATGACATCAATCACACAAGGGGTTGTAGGAATGCTGGCGTCCTGGTTCACAGGTAGACGCTAGAATAACACATCACTCTGGAAGGTCAGAAGCAGAGGATTCCAAGGGTGCTGGGTGGCAGGTGCTGGGTGGGGGGGCCCCTAGGGGGTGTCCAGTGGCTCTGGCAGAGATGTTGGGGCAGAGGGTAGGGTCAGGACTACCCACATCTCTTCCAGGTCCAAGCTCAGGCACTGCACTGAGCACTTGACCAGCCTGACCTCACCATGGCCTTGTGACGTGGGCACTGTGGGCAGGAATGCTTATGGAATGAGGCCGACTGTAGCCCTTACACAGCATCACAAGTCTTTCCCCAGACAGAAACGCACAGGCAATGGAAATCTATGGTTAGGAGCAAGGATTCCCATCTAAGAAAAAGCGTGGACCACAGGCCTCTAGAGGGGACTGAGGGGGCAAAGTCCTGCCCATACACTGGCTAACACTCTTCCTTCAGCTTTTCCCCTGCTTTCCATATTGTACATTTTCTCTGTTTATAATTTGTCTTAGTGCTGACTAAATTCCAGAGTTAGACCTTGAAATCCACAAGTTCCTAATTGGTGGTCAACAGAAACCTCAGCAAGACGAGCAGAAAATGTTCCTCTTCCCTAAAGCTGTAGAAAGGCAACAACTAACCTGGGCTAGGAAATGGTCCTTGCAGATACTTTTTTTTTTTTTTAATTGTGGTATAACATATATAACATAAATTACGCTAATTTAACTCTTTTTTTTTTTTTCCTGAGACGGAGTCTTGCTCTGTCGCCCAGGCTGGAGTACAGTGGCCGGATCTCAGCTCACTGCAAGCTCCGTCTCCCGGGTTCCCGCCATTCTCCTGCCTCAGCCTCCCAAGTAGCTGGGACTACAGGCGCCCGCCACCTCGCCCAGCTAGTTTTTTGTATTTTTTAGTAGAGACGGGGTTTCACCATGTTAGCCAAGATGGTCTCGATCTCCTGACCTCCTGATCCGCCCGTCTCGGCCTCCCAAAGTGCTGGGATTACAGGCTTGAGCCACCGCGCCCGGCCTTAATTTAACTCTTTTTAAGAGTAGAATTGAGTGGCATTAGTTCAATTCACTGTTGGGTAACCATCACCACTATTTGCAAAATTTTCTCCACCCCAAATAGAAGCTCTGTATCCATTAGCTAACTCCTCATTTCCCCTCCCTTTAACCCCTGGTAATCTCTATCCTTGCTGTCTCCATGAATTTGCCTATTGGAGATGTTTCTCATAAGTGGGATTGTAATGTTTTCAAAGCTTATCCATATTGTAGCATGTGTCAGCACGCCGTACCTTTTTTTTTTTTTGGAAGCAGAGTTTCCCTCTTGTTGCCCACGCTGGAGTGCAGTGGCACAATCTTGGCTCACTGCAACCTCTGCCTCCCGAGTTTAAGCAATTCTCCTGCCTCAGCCTCCCAAGTAGCTGAGATTACAGGGGCTCACTACCATACCCGGCTAATTTTGTATTTTTAGTAGAGATGGGTTTTACCATGTTGGTCAGACTGGTCTTGAACTCCTGACCTCAAGTGATCCACCCACCTTGGCCTCGCAAAGTGCTGGGATTACAGGCATGAGCCATTGCACGTGGACTTTTTATGACTGAATAATATTCCATTGTATGTTGCTGGCATGCAATGGTGCATTCTCTTATAAAGCATTCTCTTCTCATCCTTTTTATTTCTGTAAAGTTGGTAGGAATGTTCCCACTTTCATTCCAAATTTGAGTAATTTGAGTCTTATCTCTTCTTTGTTGATCTAGTTAAAGTATTGTCAATTTTGTTATTTACAAATTTTTGGGCCGGGCGCGGTGGCTCAAGCCTGTAATCCCAGCACTTTGGGAGGCCGAGACGGGCAGATCACGAGGTCAGAAGATCGAGACCATCCTGGCTAACATGGTGAAACCCCGTCTCTACTAAAACTACAAAAAAACTAGCCGGGCGAGGTGGCGGGCGCCTGTAGTCCCAGCTACTCGGGAGGCTGAGGCAGGAGAATGGCATGAACCTGGGAGGCGGAGCTTGCAGTGAGCTGAGATCCGGCCACTGCACTCCAGCCTGGGCGACAGAGAGAGACTCCGTCTCAAAAAAAAAAAAAAAAAAAGATTTTTGGTTATGCTGATTTTGGTTTTGTAGGTTTTGCAGTTTTTGGTTTTGCTGATTTTCTCTATTTTTCTATTTTCTATTTTGTTTATCTCTGCTGTAATCTTTATTATCTCCTTCATTCTACTAGTTTGGGTTTAGTTCGCTCTTTTTCTAATTCCTTAATGTGTGCAGATAAGTTGTTGATTTGAGATCTTTCTGCTTTTTTAATGTAGTCATTTACAGCTATAAATTTCCCCCAAGCACTGCTTTCAATTCACCCCATGCTGTAAGTTTTGGGATGTTGTGTTTTTGTTTTCATTGTCTCAAGGTGTCTTCTAATCTCCCTTGCGACTTCTTTTTAGACCCACTGGTTGTTTAAGAGTGTGTTAAGGCTGGGTGCAGTGGCTCATGCCTGAAATCCCAGCAATTTGGGAAGCCGAGGCAGGTGGATCATGAGGCTAGGAGTTCAAGACCAGGCTGGCAAACATGGTGAAACCCCATCTCTACTAAAAAAAAAAAAAATACAAAAATTAACCAGGTGTGGTGGTGCACGCCTGTAATCCTAGCTACTCAGGAGGCTGAGACAGGAGAATTGCTTGAACCTGGGAGGCAGAGGTTGCAGTGAGCTGAGATCACGCCACTGCACCCCAGCCTGGGCAACGGAGCAGGACTCCATCTGGATTCAAGGAGGGGAAGAGTGTTAAGATCCTTTTGTAGTTGATGAACATGATGGGGTGTTCACACACATGTGTGAGGTGTGTCATCCTCAAACCCTATTATGTTGGCACATTAACCATCTGACGTGAAAAAAGAGTGTGTTAACTTCCACATATTCATGAGTGTTTGTTTTTCTTCTATGGATTTATAATTTTATCCTATTATAGTTGGAATGATACTTTGTATAATTTCAATTTTTAAAAATTTATTGCTGGGCACGGTGGCTCATGCCTATAATCCCGGCACTTTGGGAAGCCGAGGCAGGGAGATCACCTGAGGTCAGGAGTTCGAGATCAATCTGCTTAACATGGTAACACCCCATCTCTACTAAAAATACAAAAATTAGCCAGGCGTGGTGGCAGGTGCTGTAATCCCACCTACTCGGGAGGCTGAGGCAGGAGAAGCACTTGCACCTGGGAGGCGGAGGTTGCAGTGAGCCGAGACTGCACCACTGCACTCCAGCCTGGGCAACAACAGCAGAACTCCGTTTAAAAAAAAAAAAAAAAAAAAAATTTAAGACTTCCTTTATGGCCTAACATACGGTCTATCCTGGAAAATGTTCCATGTACACTTGAGAAGAATGTGTAGTCTGCTGCTGCTGGTTTGAGTGTTGTGTATATGTCTTCTCAGTCTAATTGGTTTATAGTATTGCTCAAGTCCTCTTTCCTTATAGATCTTCTGTTTGGTTGTTCTTATCCATTATTGGAAATGAGGCATTGAAATCTCCAATTGTGTATTTCTCATTCAATTATGTCAATTTTTGCTTCATATATTTTGGGTGTTTTAAGTGTGTGTGTGTATACAACTGTTGTATCTTGGTATGTTGAAGCTTTTGTCGGTATATACTGGCCTTGTCTTGTTACCGTTTTGACTTAAAATCTATTTTGTCTGATAATACTATAGCCATTGTTAAAATATACTATTTTCATGGAATAACTTTTTCCAACCTTTTACTTCCAACCTTTTTGTATCTTTGTATTCAAAATTTGTCTCAGCCGGGTGCAGTGGCTCATGCCTGTAATCCTAGCACTTTGGGAGGCCAAAGCACGTGGGTCACTTGAGGTCAGGAGTTTAAAACCAGCCTAGCCAACATGGTAAAACCCTGTCTCTACCAAAAATACAAAAAAAAAAAAAAAAAAAAAAAAAAAAAAGCCAGGTGTGGTGGTAGATACCTGTAATCCCAGCTACTCAGGAGGCTGAGGCAGAAGAATTGCTTGAACCTGGGAGGCAGAGGTTGCAGTGAGCTGAGACGGCACCACTACATTCCAGCCTAGGCAACAGAGTCAGATTCCACCTTAAAATAAAATTTGTCTCTACAGGCTGGGCGTAGTGACTCACACCTGTAATCCTAGCACTTTGGGAGGCCAAAGCGGGTGGGTCACTTGAGGTCAGGAGTTCAAAACCAGCCTGGCCAACATGGTAAAAACCTGTATCTACCAAAAATACAAAGAAAAATTAGCCAGGTGTGGTGGTAAGACACCTGTAATCTCAGCTACTCAGGAGGCTGAGGCAGGAGAATTGCTTGAACCTGGGAGGCAGAGGTTGCAATGAGCTGAGATTGCACCACTATACTCCAGCCTAGGCAACAGAGTGAGATTCCACCTTAAAATAAAATAAAATTTGTCTCTATAGGCTGGGCGTAGTGGCTCACGCCTATAATCCTAGCACTTCGGGAGGTCAAGGCAGGCGGATCACCTGAGGTCAGGAGCTCGAGACCAGCCTGGCCAACATGGCAAAACCCCATCTCTACTAAAAATACAAAAATTAGCTGGGTGTGATGGTAGGTGCCTATAACCCCAGCTACTTGGGAGACTGAGGCAGGAGAATTGCTTGAACCCAGGGGGCAGAGGTTGCAGTGAGCCAAGATCATGCCACTTCACTCCAGCCTAGGTGAAAGAGCAAAACTCCATCTCAAGAGAAAAAAAAAAAAAAAAAAAAAAGTTGTCTATACAGCATATAGATTGATCAAGTTCTAACAAATCCATTCTGTCAATCTTTTTTTTTTTTTCCTGAGACAGGTCTTGCTCTTGCTCTGCTGTCCAGGCTGGAGTGCAGTGGCAGGATCACAGCTCACTACAGGCTTGACCTCCTGGGCTTAAGTGATCTTCCCACATTAGCCTCTTGAGAGCTGGGACCACAGATGCACACCACCATGCCTGGCTAATTTTAAATTTTTTTAGAGACACAATCTCACCATGTTGCCCATGCTGGTCTCAAACTCTGGGGCTCAAGCCATCTCCAATCTCAGCCTCCCAAAGTGCTGGGATTACAGGTGTAAGCCACTGCATCTGGCCCAATCTCTGCTTTTTAATTGGATAATTTAACCCATTTATATTTATAGCAATTAATGAGAAAACCTTTACTTCTGCCATTGAGCTGTTTGTTTTCTGTATGTCTTGTGATTTTTGTTCCTCAATTCCTCCACTACTGCTTTTTATGGATTTACTTTTGTACAACTTTGATTCCTTTCTTTGCTTTCCTATATATTTTTTAGTTATTTTCTTACTGGTTACCTTTGGGATTATAAGTAACATCTTAAACATATAACCATCTAGTTTCAATAATATCAACTGAATTTAAGTAATATACACTGCTATTACACATCTTCCCTCTTTATACTGTCAGTCACAGATTATATCTTTATATATTGTTTTCATTAATGTGAATTTATAGCTTTATAAATTTTACCTTTAAATCATAAGAAAAAAGGATGAGTTACACAAACCCAAAGTGCAATAACACTAGCTTTGCTAACTACCTGTTAGTTATCTCTACCAGTGTTCTTTAGTTTTTCATATGGCTTCAAGTTTCTGTCTAGTGTTTATTTTAGCTGGAAGGACTCCCTTTACCATTTATTGTAGGGCAGGTCTACTAATAAAACTCCCTTAACTTTCATCCTTAAAGGATGTTTTGCTTCTTTCAGCACTTTATTTATTTTGAGAATATTTTTTGAGATGGAGTCTTGCTCTGTCACCCAGGCTGGAGTGCAGTGGCGCGATCTTGGCTCACTGCAACCTCTGTCTGCTGGGTTCAAGCGATTCTCCTGGCTTAACCTCCAAATAGTCGGGCCTATAGGCATGTGCCACCATGCCTGGCTAATTTTTATATTTTTAGTAGAAACAAGGTTTCACCATGTTGGCCAGGTTGGTCTCGAACTCCTTACTTCAGATGATCTGCCAACCTTGGCCTCCCAAAGTGCTAGAATTACAGGTGTGAGCCACCACACTCACCCTTCTTTCAGCACTTGAAATATGTCATCCTATTACCTTCTAGACTCCTTGGTTTCTGATGATAAATCAGCTGTTAATCTTGAGGATCTCTTGTGTGTGATGAATCGCTTCTTACTGCTTTCAAGATTTTCTGTCTTTTGACAATTTGACTAATAAATTTGGGTATGGATCTCTTTGAGTTTATCCTGTTTGAAGTTCAATGAGCTTCTTGGATATGGAGATTTATGTCTTTCAACAAATTTGGGAAGTTCTGGACCATTATTCAAATAATCTCTGCCTTTTCTGAACTCTTATTAAATGTATGTTGGTACATTTAATGGTGTTCCACAGGAACCTCTAGTTCTGTTCATTTTTCTTCATACCTTTTTCTTTCTGTTCCCTAGACAGAGTAATTTCTATTGCCTTATCTTCCAGTACACCAATTCTTCTGCCTGTTCAAATCTGCTGTTGAACCTCTCTAGTACATTTTTCTTCTCAGTTATTATGCTTTTCAGCTGTAGAACTTCTAGTTGGTTTTTATAATTTCTTTTTTCTTTCTTTTTTTTTTTTTTTTTTTGAGACGGAGTCTCCCTCTGTCGCCCAGGCTGGAGTGCAGTGGCTGGATCTCAGCTCACTGCAAGCTCCGCCTCCCAGGTCTACGCCATTCTCCTGCCTCAGCCTCCCGAGTAGCTGGGACTACAGGCGCCCGCCACCTCGCCCAGCTAGTTTTTTGTATTTTTTTTGGTAGAGACGGGGTTTCACCGTGTTAGCCAGGCTGGTCTCGATCTACTGACCTTGTGGTCTGCCGGTCTCGGCCTCCCAAAGTGCTGGGATTACAGGCTTGAGCCACCGCGCCCGGCCGGTTTTTATAATTTCTATCCCTTTATTGCGATCACCCATTTGCTCATACATTATTTTCCATGGTTTCCTTTGGCTCATCAAGCATATTTAGGACAGGTGATTTAATATCTCTGCCTAGTAATTTTAATGTCTGAGCTTCCTCAAGGATAGTTTTTGTCAAATCCTCTTTTCCTCTGTGAATGAGCCACATTTTTGTTCCTTTGTAACTTTTTGAGAACTGAACATTGAGTATTATAATGCAGTGACTCTGGACATCAGATTGTCTCCCTCCTCAGGAATTGCTTTTTTACTTATTGAAGGATGCAGTCTTCTGTGTCCATAGTAACTTCTCCAGGCTTATAGTGGTCATGGTTATATTTGTATTTTTGCCAGGCTTATATTTGTATTCCTTGTTGTGTACAGTCACGAAGTTTCTGTTTTGTTGTCTCTTGGTCAGCCTCTGACTTAATGGAGACTCCCTTAACTCTTAGAGTTCAGTGGCATCTCCCTTCACCAAGTGTTCCCCCAGTGACTGTGTCCAATCAGGTTCAAGTCCCAAAACAGTTTATTCTGATAGTTATCTTTTTAATCATTGTTTCTGTGGAGAGACTGAACTGTGGGGTCTCCTACTCCGCCATCTTTTGCCACAAATATTACTTTATTATTTTTTGAGATGGAGTCTCACATTGTTGCTCGGGCTGGAGTGCAGTGGCGTGATCTCAGCTCACTGCAACCTCCGCCTCCCAGGTTCAAGCGATTCTCCTGCCTCAGTCTCCTGTGTAGCTGGGATTACAGGTGCCTGCCACCAGGCCTGGCTAATTTTATTTTTAGTAGAGAGGGGGTTTCACTACATTGGCCAGGCTGTTCTCAAACGCCTGACCTCGTGATCCACCTGCCTTGGCCTCCCAAAGTGCTGGGATTACAGGCATGAGCCACCGTGCCTGGCCAGAAATGTTACTTTTAAAGACAGCTAAATTTCAGAAATTCTTGCTATACCTTGTGAAAGTACCTCCAGCCTGTAGCCCCAGGAGTTCTGAGGGCTGTCTCAGCACATTCCCAATTGAATGATGCCGAAATGAACATCTGCTGTATGAAAGGTAAACTTTGTGTTTCCTTCAGTGTGCTGAGAAAGGTGGCTGGCTTTTCCTGTGCATAAAATAACTGGATAATCCTGCAAGAGTCCTTATTTTAACATGGAATGTGAGAGTCTCTATCTCATTTTAATTAAGACAGGCAATGAAAGAACAAATCTGCAATGACCAGGCTATAGTAGAAACAGGATTTTAATATAATATTCAAGTCTAGCATTTGCTATTTACAACAAATAAATATTGCCCCTCCCCAATCAGTAAACATTTTTTTTTTCCTTTTTGCTTTTTATACAAATATTCAATCACCCCACCCCCACCCCAAATCCTCCTTCCTCACTAACCCCCGTCTTGCATGGTCTCGTAAAGCCCAGGACGCAGTGGTGAATGGCACTTGCAGTGGCATGAGATTCAACATCGATGGGACTCAGCTGGGACTGTCCTCATTCACCGGGTGCAGAGTCTGGTCCATGAAGAGGGTTTTTCTCTCTGCTCCCGGGGGAGGGCTGGGGTAAGTGGTGGGTGAGACTCCCTCACTCTCAGTTGGCCCTGATGATGGAATCTTTGGTGCAGCCTGAGAAAGGCTAGAGTGGTGGGAGGGGCCGGGACCCCTGCGAAGGTCACAGGCCAGTGCCCGTGGGCATGAGGAGAGAACTGCAGTGGTCAGACATGGTGGGTGAGTGGGTGCTCTAGGGTGCCCATGGCACAGGTGGCAGTGACCCACACCTGGGAAGGTGTCAGGGAAGTGTACAGAGGTGGTGCCCGGGGGCAGGCAGGGCACCATGCCCGTTGGCACTGCTCCTTGGCAAAAGTCAGCTAGTCCTCTGGTCCCAGAGAGCAGAAGGCACCTAAGGCAGCAAGTGATCCACGGGAGGCCAGGTCAGCCTGACCAATGGCAGGCGTCAATCCCAGCAGCAGGAGAGGTTCAGGATGAAACTGGAGTCTGGGGTACCCTGGGCTGGCAGGTGGGAAGAAGGTACCCAGCTGGCCTGGGCCACTCTGGTCCATAAGTGCTCGGCTACCAGCCAGCCAGACCCTGGGGAGATGCCCTCAGAAGATGCCCTTGGCAATCTTGAGTCCTTTCTGCTTCATGCGAGGGAGGGTTGAGCTGGCTCCATGCTTGACCTTCACTCCCTTGGTGAAGGTCCGCTTCTTCAGGACAAAGTCATAGTTGGCGGTAGAGTTCATGGCATAGAAGACGTTGGCGTTTTCAGGGATCTTCAGCTCTGGTGGGGGAGGGGCAGAGGGGTGATCAGTGGTGCTCCTGGGGGCCCTGCAGGATACCCCTACCACTTGAGAGCCCCTATAAGGAGCGTCTTGAGCCACAGACCTGAGATCCCCCTCCAATACAGCTCCAGGACTCCAAGGACCCCTCTCAATGACTCTGCCTAAGGACACTCTCTGCTGAGGTCCTCACAAAACCTGATGACTCTTGTTTAAACAGGGACTGACTCCAGAACACTCCGGCTTGGCCTGAGCTGGCAGAGGGTCACCCTGTCCTGCCCATACTGCAGTGCTGGCTGCCCAGCTGGAACAGGCATTCTAGAATCCAGATCACCTTCTGGAATCCTGCCCCACTCAGGACAAGGGCTCCAAGGACCAGGAAAGGACAGGCTTGCCCCAGGGCTCTGGCGCCCATTCCAGGGAGGCCTCTACTTCTTCTGGAACCCTGGCACCCAGCATGCACTTCCTCTTGGCTCCATTTCCCACCCTCTCCTCCGGCCCACAGCCTGCTGTAAACCAGAGCTGGGCTCCATTCGTGCTCCTGCCGACATGGTGTGGCTTTTCGTCATCTTTAACCTCTCTAGGCCTCAGTCTTCCTTTTCTGTAAGATAGGGGTCCCATCTACCTTGCCCACCTAACCAAAATGGTGCAAGAAGCTGCCAGAGGATTCAGACTACAACTTCTAGGGATCATAGGAGTCATTGCTAACTGTCTGGGATAATGGTGGGGGGTGGTGTTCAGCTCACTGGAAAGAAAACAGTTGATAATATTTGTAGTTAACTTTTATGGTGCACATAGATGATTTATATGTACATGCACATATATATATATACATGTATATACATATAGATTTTTATATATATGATCAACCCACTGGCTACTTTCATTTCCATTTGGGGAAAAGAAGAGAAGCACAGAGGACCTAAGGAACTTGGCCAGCGTCTCCAGGCCCAGGACACCCCACTCTGAGCCTGCGCTGGTTCTTGACACTTTCCCAGTTTCTAGAACACTGAGTTGGCCTCCTAGTAGCCTGTTCTGCTTTTAGAGTCTCACACCCATGGATTTGAACACTTGACACTTTGGTCTACAGTGGTCACCATTCTAGAGCACATGTTTTCTTGTCTTAGCCAGAAAGTGTCCCTTCCAGTGGGCCACCTGGCTAACCTGTCCCAGTGAAAATGCCTTTTCTCTTTGCTCCTCACTGATGTGAGTTTTGAACTGCCTATTCACGCCTAGGGAAGGGCACACACTGGGGAGGTCCAGGGGTCACTGGGGGCAGCAAGCAGACAATGGGGGCAGCCAGGGCTGCCCTGTCCACAGTGTCCACCCATACTCTGCTGGTGAATTTTCTGGGGACAAAGACTTCCGACCTGGGGCTGGGGAGTGGTGTGGACCTGCCCCCTCCACCATCGCCCTCTGGTCCTCTGACTTACTCCGGTCATCGGAGAGAATCTGCAGCAGCTCATAGTCCTCCGGCTCATCCTCCTCCAGGTTGTGTTTGTCCATGGCCTTGCGGATTACGGCCGGAGCCTTATCTTGGCTGGTCACCTGCATCGCGGCGGGGGATGGACCATCAGGGAAAAGACCCTGGAGCAGCTCCCCCAGAGTGCAGTGGCTAAGGACCCTCTGGAGTCCCCTCAGCACTGGGCACAGGCACTCACAGCCTCTGGCCAGGTGCTTGGTCCAGAGAGGGCCTTGTCACCCTCTCCTGCTCCCCAAGTGAGGTCTCCGTGGAATGAGAACAGATCTTTCCCAGCAGTTCCTACCCTGCTTCTCCTATAAGAGCCTGTTCCCTCCTCCCGTGCTTTCTTGGGAAGCACTTGCCCCTCCAGGATAACAGCATCATTGAGCCTGGGGAACAGACAGTCCCTAGTCCAAGCCGTGGAGATAAGAAAGAAGGGGCCGGCCAGGATGCTCAGTGCGGTCAGCACAGGCCAGGCCCCTGCTCCCTTAACCCTGAGGCCCAGAGCACAGGCGGAACTCGGACACAGGGCCACCGGTGACTGCTTAATGATAATCATGCTAGCTCCCGGCAGGGAGAGGCTTGGGAGGGTGTGTGAATAACGGGGCACCTGGCCCAGTGTGGGGGTAGAGGGTGGGAGTTACAAATGGTTCATCTGTTGCAGGACACCTGGAGGATAAAGAAAGAGCCTCCAGACAAACCCATGCTGTGGGCACCTCCCATCGGCTGTCTGCAAATCCTGTCCAGACTCTGACCCTGCTGGCCCCCTCCAGGGCTCCCAGCCTGGTTGCCACAGCGGCCTCCTAAATGACACCCCTGCGGTTCTGGTGCCAGCCCACGCCAGACAGAGAAGCCAGTCATCTTCCTCCCTGAGAAAGTCGAGGTCCTGACAGTGCTCGCGGCCTATGTGGCCAGGCCCCTGATACTTCCCTGACCTCATCTCCCCCACAGCACTGCCCCTTCACCTCCCGGGGGCTTTGCACGGCTGCTCCTTCCCGCTCCCTCTGCCCTCAGGCCAGCCTTGTCCCTGATCACTACCTTCATTTCTGTACCTGGCTGACATCTGTCCTTCCCCCCCACACTAGAAGGGGGATCCCAGGAGGGCAGGGATGGTGCACTGTGTTCCGGTGTGTCTGCGACCAGTGGAGGGAGGGACCCAGGCTGCCCACCCGGCCGCCCGCCCGGCTCACCGTGGAGGGAGGGACCCAGGCTGCCCACCCGGCTTACCAGGATGCTCTTGTACATGTTGCCGTTGTCCACGTCCAGGCTGACGCGGATGATGCAGCAGTCGCCCACCTGCTGGTTGTAGAGCGGCAGCGCGGAGCTGGAGTTGCAGAGCCCTGAGACGGAGCGCTTGTGGGTGCGTGTGGCAGCTACGGGTGTGGTGGAGGCTGAGGAGGACGAGGTGCTGCTGGAGGCCGAGCTGATGCCAGAGGTCTCCGGGGATGACTGTGAGGCTGATTCCCAGAACTGAGGGAGATGGCAAGATCAGCAGATGTCCCTGCCCTGTGGGGCACCCCAGGCCAACAGCCAGATGGGGAACCTTCTAGAAGCTGTGTTCAGGATCCAGGGCTTCCTGGTCCCGTGCACAGATTTGGAGTGGGGAGATGGGGAAGGATATTGAGGAGAGGGGCAGGCAGTCACCTTCTTTTCCTGGCCATCTGGGGACTCCGGGACGAAGCTGATGTTGATCTCCTCCACGTCAGAGCTGGAGGAGCCGGCCGAGTGCACGCTGAGCGCGTCAGCAATGTCCCCGCTGCTGAGGTAGGGGCCACACCTGAGCTGGTCACAGGACTTGGAGTGGGAGCTGCCGCTGGTACTGAGCTCAGTGCTGGGGGCCTGGCGGCTGGGTGAAGGGTCGGCTTAGTTAACGGGACTCCCCAAGGACACACCCCACTCCCACAGCCCCTGCACTCTGGGCCCGTGGACTGTGCTAAGTGCTGGGACAGTCGCCAGTACTCCATTCACCACAGCCATCTGGGAGAGCATTTAGTATCACCCCATTTCACAGAGGAGAAAACTAAGGCCCAAAGAGGTGGCGGGAACTCATCCCGGTCTCAGAGCCAGTCAGTCAGGGGCAGGATTCCAGCGCCAGCTGCCCTGACTCCCCAAGCCCAGGCTCAGCCCTGAAGCTTCTAAGCCCCACAGCAGCTGCCCCTGCCACCCCCGGCCAGGCCCTTACTCGCTCCAGCGCTTGACAATGGCTGTGTTCTTCTTGGTCCTGAGGGTGTTGCTGGCTGACTCGGATGGGGGCTCCAGCTCGCACGATAGGTTGTAGCTATGAGCAGAGGGCAGTGGTGTGATGACCGGGGGCCATGCTCCGGCCTTCCCCCAGCACCTGCCCAGAAGCTGGGTGCCCCAGCCTTCCGCAGGCAACAGGGGCTGATGCTGACCATAGGTCATAGCTGCTGGCCCTCTGGAGCTGGCCCCCCAGGACAGTCTGCCCACGCTGTCCCCATTTGCTGCCCCGGCCTCACCTCTCAGTCTCGCTGAGCCGCTCCACGGCCCGGAACCAGACCCCAAACTGCTCATCTGGCGTGATGCTGTAGTTGTTGCAGGCCGACTGCAGCAGCTTGATCTGAGCGATCACCTCGAACTCCTGGGAGCGGAGGGAAGCACAGGGCGGTGACAAGGCCCGGGCAGGACAGGGGCCAGTCTCCAGGTCTTTGCTCTTGGGGTCCCCTCCTCACCTCTACTTCCATCCAGGCCTTCCTGTTCTCAAAGCTGGGCTCACACAGCCATTCCCCAGGAGGTAGTCCTAGATTATAACCTACCCCCACCCTCCAGTGGGAGGGGACCCCCTTCTCTCTCTATCCAAATATCCCATGAATCTAAGAGGGAGAGGGTGGGAGTCGAGTGTCCTGCCCTGGTGCGTCTGTTTTCCATCCCTCCCCCAGTCAGGGCTGCAGCTGCTTACCTTCCTCCTCTTCTCGAAGTTGATGAGTCTGCCCTGGAAGGTGGACACCCAATGGCCATCAGAAAGTGACCCCTTGACCATTACAGCCTCCCCACCTCATGCTGCACTACCAAGAGCGCCCACCAGGGGGCAGAGCACACACACCCCTGGACTGGAGCCGACCAAGAGCGCCCACCAGGGGGCAGGGCGCACACACCCCTGGACTGGAGCCCGTGCTGGGCACCAGGGCAGGGTGACATGCGGGCAGAGGCTTGGGGACTTCTTGTCCAGCCCTCTCTGAGGACAATGGACTAAGGCCTCGGGCAAGAAGGCCCTGCTCAGCCACCACGTGCAGTCTGACCTTGGAGGGCCTGGCTTCCCCCTGTGCTCAGGGTCACTGCCTGAGGGATGGGCTGTGTCCCACTGGGCCAAACCCTGCTTCAGCTCTGTGTTCGGGCAGCCCTGGGGTGTCACCAGCCGAGCACTGAGCTGTTTACTCATTGCTGGGACAGGCGTGGCGGCCCAGCCCCCAGGGCTCAGGGAAGGTATCTCCTCCCAGGCCCTACTCCAGCCTCGCCCGGCATACTCACATACAGATAGTCCTTCATGGCGGTGTCCAGCATCACCAGGTCGGTGAGGAACGTGCCCAGGTAGGGAACGGTGCCCTGGATGATGCCCTGTGGCATTGGGGTAGAAGGATGAGCATAGACCCTTCCCCTGAAGGCTTTCTCAGTCCCCAGACCCAACTGGCCTCACTTGGAACAGCCTGGGGACCTCTGGGGGCCTCCTGGAGCCTGCTGCCTCCCTGGACTTCAGACTCCCTCTAGCCACCTCCCTGGCTGGCATCTGGGAAATGCTGGGTTCCTGAGTCGTGTGGCCCCTGGTCCTCCCCAGCCCCACGCCCGCCTGAGCTGGCTCTGCCAGGCCTATCCTTTCGTGGCTGCAGCTGGTCCTCACAGATACCAGCTGATCCAGGCATGGCTCTGCCAGGGTCCAGAGGAGTCCACCTCTAATGGGGCCCATAGGCACCATGACTACAGACGAAAGGGTCCCTCCTCCCTACTCCCGGGCCAGCCCCCTTTCCCTCCACAGCCTTGGGCACTCACCGTCTCCTTTGGCCGTTTCTGGGCTCTCTTGGGGTTCATCTCCAGGGTGGCAAACTTGGAGGTTCCCTCCTGCCAGGGTAGAGAGAACAGGGTCAGCGAGGCCCTATCCCCTCAGCCCTTAGCTCTCAGGCACCCTGACCTGGGGCGCTGCCAGTGTGCTTGGGTTCCAGGGCTGACCCTGGTATCAATACTCACTAGTGTGGGGTCCTGGGCCAGCAGCCTGGCCTTCCTGAGCCTGCCTCCCCCTTTGGAAAGTGCGGATGAGAACTCCGCCTGCTGCATGGTGAGGTGGCTCACGCTTGTAATCCCAGCATTTTGGAAGGCCAAGGCAGGTGGATCACTTGAGGTCAGGAGTTCAAGACCAGCCTGGCCAACACAGTGAAATCCCATCTCTACTAAAAAAAAAAATAAAAATATTAGCTGGGCCTGGTGGTGCACACCTGTAATCCCAGCTACTTGGGAAGCTGAGGCAGGAGAATCCCTTGAACCCAGGAGGCAGGGATTGCAGTGAGCCGAGATCGTGCCACTGCACTCCAGCCTGGGTGACAGAGCGAGACTCCTCTTAAAAAAAAACTCTGCCTACCTTGCAGGGCCTCAGAGACTGTGCGATACAGTCCTGTTTTGGCTGAACACTCCTTTTCTCCCTTGAACCTTCCGTGAGGTCAGTACCCCAGGGCTGGCATTCCTCCGTTTTCCAGATGAGGAAACTGTGGCCCCGAGATGGGCAGCGACTTGCCCAGGCCCCCCAGGGACTCAGAACAGGCTTTTCTGTCCTAGCCAGAGGCTCTGCCCCATCTGCCTTTACCCCTGTTTGGCCACTGATCGGGATACCATCCTCTGGGCTTCTCGCGCGTGCCAGGGCCCCCAGCAGAGCTATGCCATGGAGGGAGAGGGACAGGTGTTCCAGAAACCCCTGCGATACGCCCCTGTAGAGAACTCTGCGTTCATCCACGCAAGAGGGGGGCCCTAGATGTCATTTCACTGACCGGGCACGCCGGGGCACCAGGCAGTGACACGACTCCCTCTGAGGCCTCGTGAATCCATTAGTCCCTGAAAGTTCTCCTCAGTCATCTGGGGTATCTGCCATGGCTAATGGGGTAGATGAGAAGAATTCTACAGGGTTCTCGGGTCAGTGTCTTCTCAGGGCAGGGTGGGGAAGCCACAGAGGGCCTCCAAATCTACCTGCCAGGTCCGGTCACCTGGCTCTTGGCATCCCCTGCAGCTCCTGTCCCTGGGGTAGGCAGGTTGCCCTCTCCTTGGGTGTGCAGAACAAACAGGTGGGAGCCTGGCCTCCTGGGGACAGACTGGGCCAGTGTGGGGGTAGGAGCTGCATCCCCTTCCCGACCAGCGAGGAAGTCAGAGACCTGCTGGTCCTCATGCCCATCTACTTCTGGAACCTCCACTGCCACCCTTACTGTGTCCGATTAACCGGGGCCCTGTCCCTCAAACGCCCAGGGGCCAAACAGATCCCTCTTCCCTCTTTGTGCACATGGGAAAGGAACTTTTCCAGCAAGAAGTGAACGCCACCACCCACTGTCCCAGCCCCAGTCTCTGCCTGCCGCCACTCCACCTTGATGAGCAGCTCCCGGCTCAATGAGTAGTTGTTCTCGTCTGAGAAGATCTCCGACAGCTTCTGAAAGATCCGGAAACTGTCCCTGTCAGAAGGGCAAAGAAGGAAGGAGAAAGCTAGCGATGGTGGGGAGGGGTGTGAGTGAAAATCCATTTTATTTTAGAGCTGAAAGACCCCAGACTGCCTGAATGTGGCACACAGGGTTCCGCAGAGCACCAACGCTCTGCAGGTCTGGGGAGGAGGCCTTCATGTTGGTGCAACGGGACCCCTGTTGCTGTTTCCACTGAGCAGCTATTTCCAAAGGGTTTTTTTTTTTCTTTTTTTTGGAGACAGTTTCAGTCACCCAGGCTGAAGTGCAGTGGTCCGATCTCAACTCATTGCGACCTCCACCTCCTGGGTTCAAGAGATTCTCCTGGCCTTAGCCTTCCGAGTAGCTGGGATTACAGGCGTTAGCCACTGCGCCTGGCACAAAGGTTTTGATTTCAATAGCATAAGGCTTCTGTGGCTACAACACGAATACCTGAAAATCTCGGATGTGGCTCAACCCACCAGTTGACAGCTTAGGAAGCCGAGCTCTGAGGCAGAGCTGCCAGCTCAGGTCAGTGGAGGATCCCTGCGCTCAGGGTTTGTGGCCTCCCACGGGCTCACTAAGCGGGCAATGCCAGCCCTGTGGGAGGTCCCTGGTGCAGCAGGAGCTCCTACAGAGGCATGCCCACCTGGAAACGTCTTCCCACGTCTTCTTCAGCCGGTGGATGGAGTTGCTCTGCAGGGCGGAGAGGATGGCATACAGCGACGAGAAGTTCTTGAGGATCCGGCACTCCTGGGGCGGGAAGAGCAGGAGGTGTAAGGTGGGGCTGGGGCTCCCAGCTTGCCTGGCCTCAGTCCTCCTTGGCGTCCCCTCCCCTCCTAATGAGACAGACGCTCAGGGAGTCCCTAGAGGGCACACCTGCAACCCAGGGGTGACAGGAGCATTTTAGCTCAACCTAAGAAAACAGCGTAAGGAGGACCTAAGCATCCAGGCAGTGGGCTGGGAAAGTCAAGGAGAGCGTGCCCCTGGGAAGAGTGGACTGGGGCCTGTACAGGGGCTTGGACTGCAGACCACAACCTGAGAACAGATGAAGGCAAAGAGGGGATGAAGGCCCTCCTGTGGCGTACCCTGGCCACCTCGATCCAGTGCTCCACCACCCTGGCCCTGTCGGGGGCTTTTGTGCTTCGGTCCCCAAGGCAGGTGGTGATGACGCAGTTGGCCACGCTGTTGAACTGGGTGACAGTGGCGCGGATGGTGGGTGCCAGGTGCTCCTTGCCCTTCTTGTCCCGCTGGGACCAGATGGAGCCCAGGCAGTGGTAGGGCACCACCTTCTTGAACAGCTCCTGGGGAGGAGGGTAAGCGTCACCTGGCCCTGCCCCAGCAGTCTGGGCTGGCGCTGGGGAAGCTGAGAATGTAGCTTGAGCCTTGTGGGGGTCTCCGGATTTTATCCCATGTCCATGCAGGGTGCCTAGCACACAAGTGACCCAGCACAGAATGCTGGCAGGAACAACAGGAGCACTGCCTCGCACATCCTCACCAAGCCCCAGTGCCGACAGGCGGCTCGCACCTGCATGGACCAAATGGCACTGCCTGCCCACGCCCCAGTGCCCCACCCCTGCCATCCCCATGGCACGCCTCAGTCTGCTCCCCATCCAGACGCACATCTGCTGTGGGCGCTATAACTAGGGGCTTTGTCCAGTGTCTGCCATTGGCTCCAGGCCACACCAAATGCCTAATGAGTGCTGAGGCTGGTGCGCCTCCTAAACACATGGGGGTGACCCATGGGTGCACCCTGGTGAGCACCCTCCACTCCCACAGGCCAGGCCTGCTGAGCTTCCCGTCTGTTCCATCTGGAATCCGAACAATCACTCTGGAGGACAGGGGTGACCTCATCTCTACCGTCCGGAGGGAAACGGAGGACTTGGGGTTCAGAAACTGGCCCTGATTACTTGGTGTGTAACAGTAGAGCTGGGATTTGACCAGATCAGCAGCTCTGGACCAGGGAATGCTAGATAGGGGGCAGCAGATGCCAGAAGGCAGGCCCACCCCTTCCCTGCCAAGCTGAGCCGCTCACCGCATCCATCAGTGTAAACTGCTCTGCCACCAAGTCGGGAGGGAACACCAAGAGGTGAGGCTTCTCCTCACTCAGCCCGTTCTCTGCAACCACAGGTGAAGGCCAGGAAGGCTCTAATACTGGAGCTGGCTCCAGCTCTAGAGTTTGGGAGGGAGCTGGATCCTGTTCTGGAGGTGGGACTGGAGCTGGCTCTAGTTCCGGAGCTGGCGTTGGAGCCGGTTCCAGTTCCACAGCTGGCTCTGGAGCCTGTTGGAGCTTCGGAGCTGGTGCTGGAGCGACCTCTAGCTCTGAACCTGGAGCTGGTGTTGGAGCTGGCGCTGGGGCTGGCACCGGGCTGGGTGCTCGAGCTGGTGTTAGAGCTAGCTCTAACTCTGGAGTTGGTTTTAGAGCTGGCACTGGTGACAGAGCTGTAAAAGAAAAGTTTGAAAACATGCCAGCCCTTCCCGTGCCTTTTCAAAGACACAGAACAGCCCCGGCTTCCAGAAAAGCCGCGCCCCTCGAACCCACAAAACCTGCACCAGGCCGCCCTCCCACCTGTGGTCTCTGCCTGTGTGGTCTGAGGCTCATCTGTGCCCCTGGCCCAGCACCAGACCCTGGAGCCACCTCCTCGTGTGGCCCAGCACTGACCCCTCCTCGTTCAACCTCTGGCACCCACCCCAGTCCTCCTCACCCTCGGGCTCTGCCTCAATGGGTTCCGAGTGCTCCAGCTGGGCCAGGAGAAGGTGGGCACGGCGCTCCAGGTCTGAGCCTGGCATGTTGAGCTGCACGTAGGCCACCAGCTGCTTGAGGCAGGGAAAGTCCGGGGGTTGACAGAAATCCTCCGAGTACTGGTCCAGCCAGGTGCCCAGGATGGAGGAGATGGCACTGGGGACAGGTGGGTGGGCAGCAGAGTCAGAGGCCTGGGCTCCCCTTCCCCATGGCCCTCCCATGGCTCTCCTGAGCCAGACTGGGCTCCTGCGCAAGCCCCTGTCCATTCGGAGGCCACCTGCCACAGCCCAAGCCTCGGCCTCCTTGGCTGTCCAGGCAAAGAAGCAATGAGGCCCCTGGTTAGTGGCGACACCTCTCCCCTTCTCCAGGGAAGCCCCGCCCACGCCTCTGCATGTCTCCGGCCCCTCTCCTCGCTGGACCATAAACTCCATGAGGGATCTGTCCTCCTGCCTGGCATCCGCAGGTCCCTGAGGTCCCTGGCAACTCCTCAACTTGTAGCTGGGTGAGCTGCCTCGCTCTCTGAGAACTGTGGGTCTCATCTTCCCACTGATCCCCTTCTACCAGAGAGTGGGGTGCAGCCTGCCCGCTAAGCACTCATTGAGGGGCGAGGCAATGTGAGAGTAGAGGCTCACCCCACCTCCTGCCCTGGGCCCCTAGATCAGGGCACACTGAGCCACGCCCAGCTGGGATGAGGCTATGGTGGGATGGGTTCCCGCCGGCGGCTGCTCTGAGCCCCGGCCACCCCAGGACCCCTCCCCAGCTCTTGGTCTTATTTCTTCCTGCAGGCGAAGCCCCCAGACCCCAGCCCTCCAGCAGGAACCACAAGAGGTGTGGGAGCCACGGTTCTGCCCAGCCAGCCCCAGTCCCATGCACTCTCCCACTGTTTGCTGGAGACAGGGTCCCTTCCTCTTGGCTCCAAGTTCACTCACTTTTTAAGTTGGTCCTGGGGTCCGCCATCCTCGTCGGAATAGGGGAGGACGCAGCCGTATCTAGAGGAGGCCGTGAGGGCATCACATCTACCGTACCTGCTTATGACGTCGTGTGTTACTGTCTGACTCTCCGACTAGAACGGAGGCCCAGGAAGGCAGGGATTTTTTTTTTTTTTTTTTGCTTTTTTTCATCAAATTATATTAAATGCCTAGAAAAGGGCCAGCACACAGTAGGTGCTTCATATACATTTGTTCCATGAATGAGCCCCAACCAGCTCCTTCCCAGCTATCTGAGTGCCCCTCAGACCCCTCCACCAGTCCCCGGGTACAATCTGACTGCTTTGTCCAAGGCCACATACAAGTGAGGCTTGGGGGAGAGCGCTTCCCCATCAGGGGACAGGAAAATCGTAAATACGAGCACCACAGTCCAGCAGCCCATCCCCTAGGGCCACGTGGTGGGGGAGCACTTTCCACCCCTCATCCCGTGCAGGCCTGACGACAACCCCATGAGGTCCTCTTAGCACCCAGTTTTTCTTTCGTACAAGCAAAGCGAGGCTCACAGAGGTGAACCAGCATTGCCGAGACCCACGGCCGGGCGGGGGTGAGGGGCCCTGTGCATCCCATGCAGTGGAGGGTGCGTGCTCACCTTTTAAACAGCAGGTCCAGCACCTGTTGGGTGGTGGTGAAGGCTCTGTAGGTACACAGGAAGATGGTGACATAGGAGAGGTCACTGCCCTGGAAGGCGGGCACCAGGTGCTCCACCAGCTTCTCCAGCGTGCCAGCCTTCACGGTCCGCACCTTGCAAGTCTCATAAAGGTTCAGGGCCGACTCATTCTCATACTGGGGTGGGACAGAGGAAGGACAGTGAGTGGCAGCACATGAATCTCCTGGAGCTCATATGGAACCCTGAGCCCTCAGTGGCTTGTGGCAGGAGGCAGGACTGAATGTCTCTAGCAGAAAAAGGTTATCAGCTTTAAAAGTAGAATTTCAGGCCAGGTGTGGTGGCTCATACCAGTAATCCCAGCACTTTGGGAGGCCAAGGTGGGAGCATCGCTTCAAGCCAGGAGTTCGAGACCAGCCTGGGCAAAAAAGTGAAATCCCATCTCTACAAAAAATTGTTTGCAAAACTTAAAAATTAGCCAGGGCCCGACATGGTGGCTTACGACTGTCGTCCCAGCATTTTGGGAGGCTGAGGTGGGCAAATCACTTGAGGCCAGGAGTTTGAGACCAGCCTGGGCAACATGGCAAAACCCCATCTCTACAAAAAATACAAAATTAGCCAGGTGTGGTGGCGCACGCCTGTAGTCCCAGCTACCTGGGGAGCTGAGCGGGAAGGATCGCTTGAGCCCAGGAGGTCAAGGCCGCTGTGAGCTATGATCATACCACTGCCTGGGTGACAGAGTGAGACCCTGTCTCTAAAAGACTGAAAAAAATGTAAGGTAGAATTTGAGATATGGGAATGATTTAAATATTAACACCTTCAGGTCAGTTGTTAACTGAGTAATGGTAGCTGCCCTGTGGGAACAGCGTCACCTGAGAGTTCTAACAAAACATCCCCATTCTAGGCCTGGCGCAGTGGCTCACGCCTGTAATCCCAGCACTTTGGGAGCCTGAGACAGGCGGATCACAAGGTCAGGAGATCGAGACCATCCTGGCTAACACGGTGAAACCCCGTCTCTACTAAAAAAAAATACGGCCGGGCGCGATGGCTCAAGCCTGTAATCCCAGCACTTTGGGAGGCCGAGACGGGCGGATCACGAGGTCAGGAGATCGAGACCATCCTGGCTAACACAGTGAAACCCCGTCTCTACTAAAAAATACAAAAAACTAGCCGGGCGAGGTGGCGGGCGCCTGTAGTCCCAGCTACTCAGGAGGCTGAGGCAGGAGAATGGAGTAAACCCGGGAGGCGGAGCTTGCAGTGAGCTGAGATCCGGCCACTGCACTCCAGCCTGGGCGAAAGAGCGAGACTCCGTCTCAAAAAAAAAAAAAAAAAAAAAAAAAATACAAAAAATTAGCCGGGCGAGGTGGCGGGCGCCTGTAGTCCCAGCTACTCGGGAGGCTGAGGCAGGAGAATGGCGTGAACCTGGGAGGAGGAGCTTGCAGTGAGCTGAGATCGCACCACTGCACTCCAGCCTGGGCGACAGAATGAGACTCTATCTCAAAACAAACAAACAAAAAAAATGTATCCTCATCCTAGAGATGAGGAAACAGAGGCTTACCCAGGGGCTGGGAGGGACTGGTCCGTTAGGACACACGGCATCTTCCCTGTGGTACTGATTTGTTTTGTTTTGAGACAGTCACCCAGGCTAGAGCGCAGTGGCATGATCTCAGCTCACTGCAACCTCAGTCTCCTAGGCTCAAGCAATTCTCATGTCTCAGTCTCCCAAGTAGCTGGGATTATAGGTGCACACCACCATGCCTGGCTAACTTTTGTATTTTTAGTAGAGATGGGGTTTCACCATGGTGGGCCAGGCTGGTCTCGAACTCCTGACCTTAGGTGATCCTCCTGCCTCGGCCTCCCAAAATGCTGAGATTACAGGCGTGAGCCACCGCGCCTGGCTCCTGCAGCACTGTTGAAGTGGCCCCACAGCCATGAGGAGCTGAACTGTGGCAGTGGCTCCAGCCTCCCTTCTGGAATATTACGCAGCTGAGTCAGGCACCGGCTCGCAACCTGGAGGAACCCCACGGATGTGTTCTGGGAGACGGCAATTTGCAGAGGCCTAACAGCCTGAAACCCTCTTGTGTGAAGACAGCCCTACTACTCCAGACGGTGTGCACATCTGGGAGAAGGCATGGAGGCTGGCGAGGCTGATGGCTGCACACCCGGAAAAGGGAGGTCAAACATGAAAACTTGCTGCAGAAAACCCGATCAAGCCTGGGCTGGACAGTAGGGGTCGGGAAGGGAGTGAGGGCCATTTCCTTTGGGATCAGAACTGTGGGGCCCTCAAGGAGCAAAGCCCTGGGAGGGATCCCCAGCTGCGCCTCCTAGTGGAGACCCAGAGCGTACTCACCCCGAGCCAGCGCTGGCCCTTGTTGGCTCCGTGGTGCAGCTGCACCTTGCGCAGGGAGATGGAGTAGATGACTCCGTTGATCAGCTCCTCACCGATCTCCTGCGTGGAGCTCTGTGAAGACAACGCCCAGCAGCCGGGCGTGGGGACGTCAGGGGCCTGCGTGGCCACTGTGCAGGGGATGGACCTGTGCAACCTGTTCCCCAGACAGGGCACAGACTGGTGGCTGCACAGACCTATAGCCCGGGGTGGAATGAGATCACAGCTCTACGGCCTGGGTTTAACATCGGCACAGAGGGCCACTGTCCTGGCACTCCACTTCCCCAACCTGGCTAGCCACGACCTGGGGCATGGTCATGATGGGTTCACCAGGCTTCTGATCCCCTAGTAACTGGCTCCTGTTCCTGCCCAGGACGGACCCACCCTCAAGTCATCCCCCTCCATAGTGGGGACTGTTATTCAGCCATTTCACAGATGGGTAAATGGAGGCTGAGAGAGGAACAACTGGTCCAAGGTCATGCTGCCTTGGGTAAGCGGTGAGGCGGGGATCCCAGGGCTCTGACACGGCTGACTGCATCCAAGCGGTTATGCCCCGAGAGAAAGTTCCCCCACCTCCCCAGGGCCAGAGGCCCATGGGCGTCCTCACACTCACCCCTCCTCTGCCCAGCCTGGCGGGCCCTGGCTGACCCAGCAGGAGTGGGCAGCTCCTCCAGGCCCAGCTCTGGTGTGTCGGCAGCCCGGATCTGGGCAGGTGTGCGGCACCCCCGACGGCCACATCCCAGCCACTTCCTTCCCCTCTGCTCATTCATGCCCTCGTGCCTGCTTGGGCAATGGGATTTCCCAGTTCCCTGACTGTCATCACGTGAGGGGATGGGCGTGAGAGGTGACGGTGCCAGTATCCAGGCAGACACTGGGGTTCCACAGAGCCCTAAACCACAGGCCTGGGCTGGAACAGGAAGGGGGCATCTGGCTCCAGGCAGTAAGGAAAGGCCCCTGTCTTAGGAGACAGACTCCCCCCACCTGGCAGGCTGGCCTAGGTCATTTAGCCACAATTACCTCCTGCCTCACAGCCCCCTCTGCCACTTGCTCTGTCCAGGGATGGAATGAGCTTGCAGCAGGTAGAGGAGCCGGGGTTGGGGGTAGGGTACGGACACCAACCTCAGAGGTTAGGAAGGAGTTGGGAGGTACTGGCCTGGCCCAGGGTCATTAACCGCACAGTCAATGCCCCAACCCAGGTAGGAGTGGAGCTCAGAGAAGGCCTGGTGGACAGTGCTGACTCAGGCCCTTCCCTCAACCCTGGCAGGAGTCTGGTAGACTGTCCAGCATGCTGTGGACGGGACCCCGGACTCCTGCCTCCTGCGCACCCTCGGAGGCCCGGCCCTGGGAGGCCCAGGAGCCATCCTGGAAGTCCACTTCCTCTGACCCGAGGTCGCCCTCCCACTCTGGGCTTTGTACAACAGGAAAGCTGTGGGCACCATGCGGGGCTCCTGACCGCCACCGCCTCTGGACAGCCAGCCAGCCCCATTTCTTGGAAGTTAGCAGGGAACCCACAGGCACACTCACACCCACACCCCACAGACAGCCCCGCCAGGGGAGGTCCGGCCCTTCCACTGACAGGAAAACAGAGACATACGCTCACCCCCTTTCCTGACTCACGCGTCTGTCCCCTGCCCAGAAAATCGTTCCTTTGAAAAGAAAAGCATTAGCGGTTACAGTGCCCAGGGCCCCCAACCACCCTGGCCTCCTCAGGGGTCCCAGACTGCCTCCTGTGAAGGCTGTTGGCTCAGCTGGAAGTCTCTCTCTCCCCCAGGGATTTTAGCCACATCTGGACCAGCTGCGAGGCAGACAGTATCCTGAGTGCCCAAGTCACCGGTAGTGGCTCTGAGGTCTCATGCAGGACAAGCCCGCCACAGGGGACTAAACATGAACCCTGGGGGAGCCCGGCACAGCACCCAGGTCCTGGCTGAGCACCATCAGTGCCCGCCGGACAGAGGTGTCCCCAGGCAGGCCAATCCCCAGGAGGGGCTGAAGCCAGGTGGCCTCGGCCATCCCTAAGCAGGTCTAGATAGTGGCTCCTCCGTGAGCTGGCGGGCCAGCAGCTGGCCCAGCCCTGCTTGGTGTCATATGATCCCTGCACCCTTCCCCCACCCCCCGGGGGCCCTCTCCTGCCAGCCGGGTGGTGGGGAGGGACGCAGGCCCAATGCTCAGAGCCACACATGCTTGGGCTGAGGGAGCTGCCACCCTGTCACACGGTCGGGGAGACGCCCTAGCCCTCGTGGAGCTAGTCTGTCTTCTCTGGTCCCTTCCTGTCACAGCAGCAGCGGGCATGGAACCGACCATAGAGCTCCGTGGAGCACAGGGGCCATTTAAACCGCCTGCTCAGATGGTGGAGGTACAGGCTCCAGAGCAAGCTGCCCTGGGGTCTGGGAACAAAGTGGCAGAGTAGGGCCTCTACCCCTTGCGCTGAGCCCCCCTCACAGGACAGAGAAAGCAAGCCAACAGCCCTGGCGGCTGCCCCGGGACCCTCTGGAGCAAGAAAGGTAGGGTTCCAGCACCCACAGGCTACCCTAGCTCACTCTGTTAGCGGACACCCCATCCGGGCAGCGCTTGGGCCCCAGGGCACTCTGGCAGGGCTGGGAGTTCAGAGGCGGAGGAGCAGAAACAGCCTAGTGGACAGCTGATGCAGAGAAAATGCTTCCCCCCGAGGGCAGGCGCCCAGGCAGCCGCTATGAGCTGACTGCTAGGAGAAAAGAACACCACATGCTTGGCTGTGTACTCAGGGGACACTCCTGTCCCACCCCCAGCAGGCGTGCTGATGTCCCTGGGCTCTGGGACCCAGTCGGCAGCTGTGCCTGTAAACACATTGCCTGGTCTTCTGACATTTGGGTCAGTGCCGTGAGGGTGGCATGGGGTCCCTGGTGAGCAGGGGCCCCCACACCCCAATGTCCCCAGGGACACAGCCCGGAGCCCTGAAGATGAGAGGGGAAACAGGGCCTGGTGGCGTCTGGTTGAGTGTGTCACCTGATCAGCCTTCTCAGAGTGACAGGCCAGCAGGATGCCATGTCCCTGGCTGACAGAGGGAGGAAGCCACAGGCCAAACCCAGATTCCCTCTGGGTAGAATAGTAAGGGTCTTGAGGAGCCCCACGGGGCCTGCCCTAGCCCTGCCATCTCCCCGCCCAGGCCAACAGCGCCTCCTCCCAGCATGAGCCCTCTGGTGACTGGCACTGGGACCTGACAGCGGCGTGGTACCGGATGACACCTGATACCACATCCTCCACGGGGCCGGCGATGGACGCTGGGCGGTAAAAACCTGAGGGAAACTTGTCTGAGGGCTGCCTAAGGCTTGGGGACCTAGCCGAGGGACACTGTAAAGAGAGGCTGAGTCACCCTGAAACCCAGTGGGTGGGAGCAGCTTTCTGACTTGAGCTTTTTGCTCCAATACAGAAGCCAAACGCGAAACGCATCAGAGAAGGCTGCTCACTCTCTACAGAGCCCAGGCTCCCGGGACAGTGCGGGGCCCACGCTGCTGTGCACCCTCTCCGCCCTACAGAGGTGGGGACCCAGGCCCGGGGAGGGGAGCCGGTGGGGCGTGTGCTGGCTGAGGTGAGAGCCCAGGACTTCTCAAGTCATGAGCTCAGACCATGAGCCCCACCAAGGGAGGTGGAATGCAAGGACAGTGTGTCCGTGACCCTCCTGCCCTCGGGCCTGCCCTCCAGCTCCGGGTGGGTGGACCCAACCCTGATCCCCAGGGCATGGACAAGGCCCCAGGACGACAGGAGGCCAGCCCTGGGTGTTGGTGGGCCACGCTCCTTCCTGATCCTGGGCACGGCAACCCACAGAGGTGGCCTCAGACCGGGACGACACGAGATGCCTGCCCACTAGGATGCTCCCTGGCCTCGGAAAGTGGAGGCTGGCAACCAGCCTGTGCTGAGCCCCCCAAAGGCTGGCCCATCTCTCCAGAAACACTCCCTGCCGGCCTGTGCCGTGCTACTCACTGACGGCAAAATTGTGCCTCAAGCAGGAGAAGGGAGACCCAGACCTCCAGGTCAGCCACAAGCCTCGGGCATCCAGGGTCCCTGTCCACACCCAGCCCCCGACAGTCAGGCGAACACAGGGCCAGGCCCGGGAGGGGCATGGCTGGTGGCAGCTGAGGAGGAAGGTGGGCTGGTCCCAAGGGGATGCAGGGCAGGGCCCGCTGAAGGTCCAGCCCCAAATTTAACCAGCCACAGTGCCCAGCACACGCAGGCACTTCCTGGGTGCAAGGCCCTTTGGACACCCATCACGTTTAATCCTCCTAATGCCCTGCCTGATGGATAAGGAAACAGCCCGGTAGGAACTCGCCCAGATCGGGAGCCAGGAAGTGGCAGCCAGAACGTGGATTTGAACCCTGGCCTGTTGGGACCCACCCAGGGCTGGCGCTGCCTCTGCCACAGTCTCAAGCTTGGAGCAGAGTCCAACCCCTTGTGGCACAGATGTGGAGGAGGGACCAGAGACAGGAGGGATTTTCTCAGGTCACACAGCAAGTTCGCAGGGGAGCGTGGCAGGACCAGCTTTCCAGCACCTGCATCTCCGAGAGGTTTGTGGGCGTGCCCTGGGCAAAAGGCCTGCAAGACACCAGGCTCGGGAAGTGCCATGCTGAAGGTGCCAGGTGATGCACCCCAGGAGCCCAGGGCACTTGGAAGGCTCAGGCCACTCCCCTGGCACCTAATCAGAAAACCTCATTGTGGCAGCTGCCACCTATCCACTGTGCCAAGTGCTGTGCTGGCCACTCCTCAGACCTCCTGTTTCACTCGAGGGTGCTCACCACAGCCCTAAGAGGAGAGCTGGCGTCACGTCCATTTTATCGATGAGGAGACTGAGACTCACGAGCACGTCTACAGCTGCCAGGGGACTGAGCTGGCATCCCAGCACAGTTCTCTCCCCTCCAGAGCCCAGGCTCCCTGCCTCTCGGCTGAGATGGATAAAAGTCTCCAGGAATGACTACAGGGGAGGCTGCCAAAGCATGCAAGTTTCCCCACGGAGGAAGACGCCAAAACCCTCCAACGCAGGTGTCCTGCCCTGCCCGCCAAGCCACCGTTGGGCTGCCATCCCCCTGCCTCCCCGGCCCGTGGGCAGGCAAGGTGTGCGGAACTGGAAGAACTGGGTCTGCTCAAAGCTCAGTTTGTCCTGCACGAGGCTGCAGGCTTCAGTGTCTGCCCCTTGACAATCAAATGGGGACCACTGCTCTGCTGGTGCTGCGTATCTGTGAACACAGCGATTCTGGGCCTGCAAGGCTGGAAGTCCAACCCTGGGACTGGGTGGCCACAGCATGGTGGTACCATGCCACGGGAGTCACCTGGGTGGCCATCCAGCAGCCCCTAGAAACCAGTCCTTGACTGCCTGGGCGCAGCTTCCTGAAACCGCTCCACTGGCTCCTTCCGAGCCTGCCTGCAGAGGGCCAGTGACGAATCTCCCCGCTCTTTTTCTTACTGGCAACGCAGACAAGGCCTGCCAATGCCCAACTTCCAGGTTAAGAATCAGACCCCAGCCCTGCCAACAAGCAGCTTCATATCTCCCAGGGCCATTCCTGAGCTTCCTGGGAAACAGGCCAGCATGCCTAAGCATCCCCCACCTGGAGAAGAAACAAAGGCCCAGGACCAGCCAGCCGGGTCGCCCTCTTCTCCTGGGGGACCCTCCCGAGGAAAAGGGCAAGAAGGGAACCTGAGGGTCCTGGGGGCTGCCCCTTCGGAGTCACCTAGGAAGCTCTCCTGGAAGACCACAGTCTGCACGCAGGGACACACACCCACACAGGGACCCACACAGGGACAGGCTCCTTGCCTCGGGTCTTCAGTTTCAAAGTGCTCATGAGCCCTGGCGATTAAACCAAAGACCTGCACACAGTGTGATCAAGAGATCAGTGGGAAGACGTGGGAGGCTGAAGGGAGATGCTCCCTGTGAATACGGAGAGGCCCTCTCCACTCCAGCCCACCTACAACTGCCCTCCAGCCTTGGGTCAGAATCCTGCCCCTGCCACTGACCAGCTTGGTCCCTCTGCACAATCTAATTAGCCTCTGTTGCCTCAGTGGCTTTATCTGTCAAATGGGCTCTTACCAGTCTTGACCCCAAAAGGAGGTGATGCAAATTACTTAGCTCAGAACCTCCCCAAAACCTGCTGGCTCCTATTAGCTGTTATTTTAACCCTGCGGGGTCCAGTTCTGGGCTTGCTTCTTCCGGGTAGCTCTCCCCAGTGTCCTGTGGCCCAAAGCACTTTTGCCTTCCTCTGAGCCATAAGCTTCCCTACTGCTCAGGGCATCTGGGCTGCCTGGGCATTCTCCGATTCCTGACGGCTCCTGCACACAGTAGGTGCCACAGAGAACACAGCCCATGCTCAAATCCCAGCTGCGGCCCTTGTTGGCTGCACGGGGATTTAGGTCAGAGACTTCCCTTCTCTGACCCCGTCGCTTCCTAGAAGGTGGTGTTGGCACCTACTCTGCAGGCTTGGTCTAAGGCAGATGCAGTGAGGGGGTGGCCCACAACCTGCACTTTTTGCCAGGCCAAAGCAACCGCCTGTCCAGAGATGGGGGCACCAACCAGGTCACCTCCAGAAAGCAAGAACTGTGCAGGCCAAGCTGGGTTGGTGGTGGCTTGGCTTAGAACCGAGAAGATAAGTGGAAGCCCAGATGTGAGGACATCTGGCAGCCCAGAAGGAAGCACCAGGTGGAAGCTAGGTAGGGAAACACGGGTGTGGGGGAAGGCAGAAACTGTCTGGTGGTTTCCAGAGGACAGGGACCAAGTGCGCAGCGTCAGCTCTGGCAGGCCACATAGCCACCAGGAAACCAGCCCCAGGATAGGGGGTGCTGGCAGGAGGGACAGGGACTTCCCCACCCCCTCCCTTGGGCCCTTGGTAAATGGTCATTGTGTTCAGTTTCCGGCAGTGGCCTCCTCTCCTGCCAGGATCCTGGTTTTCCTGACCCAGCCAGAAGTTTCCCCTTTGATTTTTAAATAGCAGCCACAGGCTGGATCTCAGAGCTGAGGCTGGGCCAGGAGGGCCAGGGCCAGAGAGGGAAGGCAAGACCCCAGGCAGCGGTGGGTCTCAGCTCTGCCTCTCCCTTGGTTCCTCAGGGACGGAGAAAGCGAACCTGCACAGCCCCTGTGAGCGCTCCGCCAGACCCTCCCAGCACACAAAGGCCTAGCTGCTGCCAGAGGTAATGAAAGCCAGATGAGCGCTGGGCTGCTGTCAGCCTCCCACTCCCACCCCCACCCTCCCAGGGGTCCCTCGCCAGCCGCCAATGAGGACCAGAGCCCTGGGTAGATGAGGGTTGAGGGAACACGTCTGGTCCGGCCATCTGCCAAGCTCAGGAGGAAAGGGTCTCTCAGGCGTGGGGTGTTCCCCCACCAAGAGCTCTTCCCAACACTGGGCGGAGAAACAAACCTCATCCAGGCCCTGTCTAGGTACCAGGACACCAAGAGGCACGAGACTCAGGCTAACAATCGCCAGCAATCACAACACGCCACAGCGTAAAGCCATGAAGGGACTGGAGATGCACCAAGGCGACACGACGCAGCACGGGGACTCAGGAGGTTCACTGTCAAGGCTGCAGCTCGGCCAGAGCTCTAATGGGTCCTGAGTCCCCGATCCAGGGAGGGCCTCTGTGCAGATCCTGTGCCCAGGCAGACCAGGGCAAGGGGGGCATCTCTGGATTCCACCACCTCTGCTGTGCAGTCAGGTGGGAGGCAGATGGCACCACCCAGAGGCCCAGGGCACACGAGAAACAAGCCCCAGCCCTCACCTGGTCACCCTCCCATTCATCCACCACAGGTACACCACTCCCTTCTCTGAATCCTACCCAGTCCTTACAGATTCAGGGTGTTGGCACTCTTTCCAGTTAAGCAGAAACAAGTCTCGCCAGCTCTGGGCCTGGGCTACCCGCCTCCGCTCACCACCAGGACATCTGGTCCCACGTGTTGGAGGCCTGCTGCTCCGCCTCATTCCCCGACCCTCCCCCCAAACCCGCCCCGCTATGAGCAGCCCCGATGTCCCTGGTCACCAGATCCACATCTGCCCCAAGCAGGGTCTGTCTGGAAGGCCCCTATGGTCTCATCACCTCTGAGGATTCTAGGAATCGGCCCTCCCGACCACTTGTTCCACACCTGCATCGGAAAGGCTAACGACGTGGTGCAGGCCCTGGGTGGGCAACTGGGTGAAATAAGGCACAGGCCACCGATGTAAACAGTGACAATGCCGCAGGAAAAGGTCCACCTGGGTTGCGGGGACTTGGTGACAGCAGGCCCTGGGACGGCATTGAGGGGGGCAAAATGCCAGCCGTGGTCCCTACTGTTGGACGGGGCGGGGCGGCAGCCCCCTGGCCCACCCTGCTGGCTGATTTCTGCAGAAGGCCCCGACCCCCAACTACGGAGGAGGGAGGAGGGAGGCGGCCCGCTGGGATCGCCCGGCCCCGTCCAGGGCTCGCCCCGGCCTGCCCAGCTCTGCCGTGGGTGGGAAGGCTCCGACGCATCCCCCACTCGACCGCCCCAGCTCACCCACCTCCGGGCGCGGCAGGTCGGGGTCGAGCTGCGTGAAGCTGTGCAGCACCACCGGGCAGCTGTCGGGGACGCCCACCTCCAGGCGCACGGCGTCCCACACGCTGCGGCTCCGCCGGGAGCCCGGAAACAGCGGCTCGGCGCCGCCAACAGGCCCGGCCGCCTCGGCCCACATGCGCTGCACCATGGAAGGCTCGCGGCAGGGGCCGGGCCGCGGGACCCGGGGCAGCGCGGGCGCGGGGCCGGCCCGGCGCGCGGCGGGGGCGGCGGCGCTTTGCCTCCGCTGTGAGCCCGCGGCCCGGCCCCTGCTGATGTCAGGCTGGGGGCGGAGCCGGAGGGGTGAAGAGGGCGGGGCCAGAGAGGGGCGGGACCGGAGAGACCCAGGGACGCGTGCGTGCGTGCGCGCGCCCGGGGCCCCGCCCTCGCCGAGGTCAGACCCGGGAGCCTGGAGGGGCGGAGTCTGAACAAAGAGGGCGGGGCCGGGGAGGTCGAGGGGCGCGCGTTGGCTGGGTCTCCCTAAAGGGCCTGCTGTCACGTGTGTCGTGGGGCCTTGGGTACCCCGCTTAGGCACCGTCTGCGTTTTACGCTGCTGCAGTGCGTGGGTTGTGTAGATCTGAAATCTGTACGTGCTTATGATGTGTGGGGACACCAGCCGCCCTGGTGTCGGCTACCCCGAATTCCAGCAAAGCCTCTCCCCAGCTCTGTGGCCTTCCACAAGTTGCTTAACCCCTCTGAGCCTCACTGTTTCTTCATCTGCAAAATCTGGGTAGTGAAAATGACTTCCTCAAACAACTGCGGGGAGGATGACATTACGTGCGGGACGTAAAACACTCAGCACTTGCACCTGACTACAGGCTCATGCGGAGTTTGGAGAGGCTGACCATGTGTTCAGTGACCATGTCAGTGCAATTGGAAATCCTGAGTGTGGGGCTGTGTGTGCAGTGGGGGAAAGGGTCAGAGAGTGGGGCCCTGCCATTTTTGGGGTAAAGCCCCACACTATCCCCTTTCAGCCTTACAGACACCCTCAGAGGAGGGGAAGTCAGGGAGGTGGGGGAGAGCGGGAGGCGCCAAGGCTGGGGCTGAGAGGCAACTGACAAGGAGGAAGGCATCAAGAGTGACAATGCTGGGCAGAGCACATGGCTGCGGGGCCTGTCAGCTGGGGCTGCTTGTCGCTTGGACATCCCTGGTCTCAGGGTGGAGTGGGGCTGCTGGGGCTGAAGGGGAAGCAGGGACAGGGAGGTCCTCAACTACTCTTTCTGGAAGCCAATGAGGAAGGAAGACAACCTGGGGCTTAACAGCAGGGCCAGGAGAGTGGATGAATGAATGGGACCCTTCCTCGTGCCTCACCCACCACTGGGCCTGCCCCGGCCTCAGCCCTCAGTCCTCAGGGAGGCCAGCAATCGCTGCCAGCAGCCCTGGCCATGCCAACCTCCCCACTGGTCTGTACCATTGGGCCTCAGTTTCTCCATCTGTAAACTGAGAGGGCGGGACCAGACAGCACATTCCACGAGCACATCTTGCCCCCTTCCCAAGTGCCAATCCTCAGACACCCACAGAAAACGCTTCCACTGTGACTGGAGTGAGGTGGCAGGTCGTCCTTTCAGAACCAGACCCCCAAGTGCACACGACTAGAAGGGCCTACTTCACAAAAATCATGGTGGTAAGTTGCAGCTAGGTAGAGAAGCTATACTGGCTTTCATTTTACTTCCCTGAATTTCTAATTTCTAAATCAGTATTTTAATAATCAGCTGTATGTGATAAATGCTGTTTTTGATTTTGTTTTTTAGACAGACTCTCGCTCTGTCACCCAGGCTGGAGTGCAGTGGTGTGATCTCGGCTCACTGCAGTCTCCGCCTCTTGGGTTCATGTGATTCTCCTGCCTCAGCCTCTCGAGGAGCTGGGATTACAGGCACCCGCCACCATGCACAGCTAGTTTTGTATTTTCATACAGACAGGGTTTCGCCATGTTGGCCAGGCTGGTCTTGAACTTCTGGCCTCAAGTGAAGCGCTCTCCTCGGCATCCCAAAGAGCTGGGATTACAGGCATGAGCACCACGCCCAGCCTGTTTTTGTTTTTTTTTAAGAAGCAAGATGGGTAGATTTGATTTGGGATGGAGATCCCTAGAGGCTGTTTAGGAAGCCTCCAAGCCCTTTGGCCAGGGAGGGTAATGTACGCGAGGCACATTTAGAGGCAGGAGGTCCCCACAGGGCCACAAAGAGGTGACCTAGACATTGCCCTCTGGCTCTAAGCTCCTCCTCCCATCCCTTTCTCCTGGGGCCAAGCTCCCAGTGCCTCTGGAAACTGAAAGTCCAGAAGCTGCCTGCCACTGACTTTATCTCCTCTGCTCTTTATCTCCTTCGCTGAGTGATGGGCCTGGGAACAAGCGCCCACCCGTTTTATAGCCCAGAAGGACAAGTGACTCATGAGGACACAGAAGAGTCACCATTATTCTGGCCTTGAAGGTCCTGGGTGCTGGGGCGAGGGGTGGCCCCAAGAAGGCTGGAGAGGTGAAGAATAAAGAATTCATTACACTAAACCTGGGAGGTGGAGGTTGCAGTGAGCCGAGATTGCACCACCGCACTCCAGCCTGGGCGACAGAGCGAGACTCTGTCTCAAAAAAAAAGAAGAAAAAGAACACAGCTTGAGACTCGCCCTCTGATACCTCTGAGGCTCCCAGCAGTCCTCCAGAGAGGACTACAAACTTCTGACTCCGGGCAGTGACACCTGGCCAGGCTCACCATTTCCTGTATTACCCTCTGTGTGCTCAGGGGTCACTGATGGCATCTTTACTACAAAAGAGGTTGGGGGCCCTGCTGCGGGGACTGAGGCCGTGGGCAGCTAGAACCCAAGTCCAGATGCCCAGATGGGGCTGTCAGAGGCGGCTGGGGCAGCCCGGGTCGACTTGGGTGGGTTTGACACTCAAGGCTATTGACAACCCTGTGCTTGGCTGTTGGAGCCTCTGCTGGGAGGAACTAGGGACTCTCGACAGCACTAAACACTGTCCGGAAGTGGGGGTTCTTAGGAATCAGCGTCGGTCCCTTCCTCCCTCCTGCTCCAGCTCATGCCCCCCACCCCCTACCTAGCCTTCCCAGGTTCCCAACCTCCCCCTGGGACATGCACCTGCCTTTCCTTGGGGGCTACAACCACAAGCCCCTAGAGCACAGCTGCACAGACCTTTCGGAAGCCGGGACGCTGCTCGTAGGGGAACTTAAAAAGGCAGGCTGTGAACTGACAGATGGCAGCCAGCTCCCGCCCACACATGTGTTTTGTTTGGCTTGCGAAGTGTTTTTAAAAATTTAAGCCAACAGTAAAAGGTCAGGTGATTTCATATAAAAATCCACATTTCCCACTTCTCCTGTAACTCTGGCTGACCTGACCACACCGGGTCTGTGTTCCCGAGTGTCGCCGGAAGCTGACTGCAGCTGCCTCCTGTAGCCAGGGCATGTGTGGGGATTGCTCTGACAACTGTCCCCCACTCCTGCAGTGCCCAGTGCCCGACACCCAGGGGAGTCACTGCCACCCCGGAGGGGCCACCAATTCAACATGTGACAGCCCGAAGTGGAGGGAAGCAGAGGAGGAAGAGACAGAGGGGGACACACAGATGGAAACTGAGCCCAAGAACCAAGAGTGAGCCTGAGGACCACAGCGAGGGACAGCGCGAGAGGGACAGCGCGAGAGGGAGGCGAGGAGAGACTCCCTGGGCATCTTACGTCACTCCTCAGCCCCTGAGCAGCTGTCTCATTTAAGGAAAATATGTGTTCAGGCTAGATCTCTGTGGTCCCTCTTCTCCCTGCTCCCATACCCAGACACTGTGGCAGTGGGGTCTTGATCCCACTGCCCTCAGGCAGAAGACCACTGGCTCGGTGTGGTCCTAGCTTCCCCCTCCAGGCTCCCTCTCGGCAGAACTGCTGCAGCTCCTTCTTCACGCTGCCCCTTTTCTCTGGCTGGTCCTTCCCTCCTTCCACCCGTTCCTCGGCCGGTACATCCTTGGCCAGTACCTGAGAGGCGGATCATAAAAGCTGCCCCTGTGGACCTTCAAGTCGGGACCCAGGCCTGCCTTTAGGCAGGATCCCAGGGAATGGGTTTTGGGCCAGGGGTGCAGTTCTGGGGACTGCCAGACACATAGCAGTTCAGAGCGGGAACCGGGCACAAGGCAGTGTCTGGGTGACTGTGGCCTTTGGCTATCACCCTTTCCAACCTGGGCTCGGCCAAGGCCGGGAGGAAAGGCAGCCAGGTACCCAGACTCAGGTCAGGCCCTGGTGGAAAACCTGTCACCTCCTGTTGGGCAGGTGGAGGTCACTGACCCCTTTCTGTCTCTTGTGATCTATATTTAGAGCCTGGGGAGGACATGAAAAGGGTGAGGCCTGGACACGCTCCTCGGTCATTTCCCAACACTGGCGTCACCATTCCTAGCCTGCCTAGGTCCTGGGGTGGCCCTCTGTGGACGGGTGAGCACACACCTTGGCAGGAGGTGACGCAGCTGGACCACGCGTGGGAACTCCCGGCACAGCGGGCGGGCCTGGCTCAGCCCCACCTCCCCTGCCACTGGGTTCCTGGCAACCTCTGGTAGCTTCTTTCTCCTCCTTCTACCCCCAGGATGCAGGGGTCCCCACAGGGGAGAGGCTGAACTCAGAGCTAGCCAGGTGAGAAGCGAACCACCGAACCACTGAAATCTCCAGGAGACCACACTGGGTGGCGGGGTGACAGCAACCCTCTGACCTCACAGGGCGCTGCTGTCTCAGCACAACCGGAACAAGGTGTGCCGATGCCGGGAGCAGCGGAAACGGCCCTGGATGGGGATGCAGAGGGCTCCGGATCAGCCTGGGACTCGCTGTGGGGCCCTGCTGTCATCCTCTGAAAATGGGTACACCCACAGCATATTGAGGGGTAGGCATGCAGAGGAGCAAACGTGATAAATGCATCCATGGGCTGCAAACCGGGGGCCGCTCGGACAGCTGTCCCCCACTCCTGCAGTGCTCGCTGCCTGGCACCATGACGAGTCACTGCCACCCCCAAGGGGCTGCCAATTCAACATGTGACAGCCGGACGTGGAGGGAATCAGAGGAGAGAGGAAGACATAGAGGGAAACTGAGCCTAAGACCCGAAAGTGAGCCGGAGGACCACAGCGGGAGAGGGAGAGAGCAGGCGACGGAGGCGAGGAGAGACAGCGGCAGAGGGGCTGCGGGGGCGCTGGGCACACCTGCCTGAGGAAGGGACCAAAGGCCCAGAGGGTCCCATAATCTCAGCCTAGTACCTGTCCCCAAGCCCGGGGGCCCTGATCAGGAGGCAGCGACGTCTATCCCACAGCTGTGATAGGCGGGACACATCACACCCCGAGAGGCCCCAGCATCCATGGTCTCCCCTCCTGCAGGATGGTCAGCCGCCAGCCTGGCCCCAGACTCCTTGGAAATGCTCCACCAAGTGCCAGCTGGAAATGTCATAGCACAGGGGGCCTTGGGATGAGCCAGCCCCAAGGGGCCATTCTTTCCTGTGGGTTTGGGGAACTCTTTTTAAGATCTGGAGCACAGATTCAGGTTCCAGTGCCTGCCCTGTGTCTTCCTAGCCTTAGTTTCACCTCTCGGGGCCTCAGTTTCTCCATCAGTAAAATGAGGACAGTAACCGTGATAGCACCAGGCTCTCAGGCTTCTCAGGAGAGCAGACAGTGAAGTAGTGCACAGAAGTCCTTGGTAATCCAAGAACCACCCTCCGGACAGAGCTGCCGGGACAACCCACAGCCACCCTGGACCGACCCGCGGGGCACGGGGCAGCTGGGGAGGCCAAGTGGGTGCACACAGGCACCAGCAGCAGAGCAGACCCCCAGTCTCCTCTCTCATACCCGAGATGGGAGATGAAGACTCCACTGCAAGTTCCAAACTCCTCCAACCAGTTCTGACGGGGAAGAAGGGGAGTCCTGGGAAAACGACTCCTGCCCCTGGGGCCTGGCGGTGACCCACCCAGCCCCCCACCTGGCAGAGGCACTGGTTGTCCTGGAAACTCACCTCAGTGGTGGCCGGTGGTGGCAGAGGTGCCAGCCAAGGTGTCGGGCTTTGGAGAGCAGCACGGCGGGCAATGGCCCTCCTCCTGGCAGTCACCACAGAGACACAGGCAAAGAACACAGAGCCCTTCCCCACTCTGGGCACGGCAGGTCTGGCACAAACCTGGCCTGCTTCCCGGGCCATGGTGGGGCGAGAGCCAGGTGGGAAGTGGGCTCTGCGGGAGGCCCTCTGCCAGTGTGCTTGTCGCCTACGTGCCTCAGTGGAGTGGAGCACCCGAGTGCCTAGGCCTGGTGTCACCCGCGTGGCTGTCATACCTGCTCCTGTGACAGGCAGGGCCAGGAATTCCCGCTTGTACCAGGCCATGGGCCAGCCGAGGACAAGTGGAGAGGCTGCCCCAAGCTAGCCCAACTTTCTCCCTTAATTCTCTAAGCCCCCACTCCCATTCCTCCTGTGTCAGGGGACTGGAAACCACCGCATAGAGTCAGAAAGGTGACAGATACAAGTAACCAAATCAAAACAGGGCTCAGTCAGCAGAGCTACCAGGTGGATGTGACTGTAGCCAGAGGCACTGGGAGGCAGGCAGGAGACCCCTACTCACTTGTTCTGGAAGGCTTCCCTGCCCCCTAGACCTGAGCTCCTCCATCCCTGGCACCCAGGCACAAAATTTCCTCTTTTTTTTTTTTTTCTTTTTCTCCTGAAATGGAATCTCTCTCTGTTGCCCAGGCTGGAGTGCAGTGGTGCGATCTCGGCTCACTATAACCTCCGCCTCCCAGTTCAAGTGATTCTCCTGCCTCAGCCTCCCGAGTATCTGGGATTACAGGCACATGCCACCATGCTCAGCTAACTTTTTTTTTTTTTTTTCTTTTGAGACATCATCTCACTGTGTCACCCAGGCTGGAGTGCAATGGCGTGGTCTCAGCTCACTGCACCTTCGCCTCCCGGGTTCAAGCAATTCTCCTGCCTCAGCCCCCCCTAGTAGCTGGGACTACAGACACGTGCCCCCACACCCGGCTAATTTTTGTATTTTTAGTAGAGACGGGGTTTCACTATGTTGGCTAGGCTGGTCTCGAACTCCTGACCTCGTGATCTGCCTGCCTCAGTCTCCCAAAGTGCTGGGATTACAGGCGTGAGCCACCGCGCTCAGCCACTTGGCTAATTTTTTTGTATTTTTATTAGAGATGGGGTTTTGCCATGTTGGCTAGGCAGGTCTCGAACTCTTGACCTCAGGTGATCCATCTGCCTTGGCCTTCCAAAGTGGTAAGATTTCAGGCATGAGCCACCGCACCTAGCCACAAGATTTCATTTTAACTGGGCACAGGGGTGGGGGTTGCCAACTGTTTGTTTCATTAAGTAGGATGGTAAAAAATAATAATATCACCAGCACTACTCCCACCATTCAGAAAAACTACCACCAAAGGTAACAAGAAAGGGTTGCCATCAGAAAGAAGGGCAGCCATGAAATGAATACATCTGGCTTTTAGAATAATTTACTAGAGTGACTACTGGAGTTGTAAACAACCACCACCACCACCACAACACAAAACTTACTACCTTGTCCCCATCCCTGTTTTTCTTATTTTGCTTCAAACCAGACATTGGAAGCCATCGGACGCATCCAACACACCCATCTGACAAGTGGAAAGATGAGCCCCAGAGAGAGCTGGGACTTGCCCAAGATCTCACAGGAAAACCCAGGACTCACGTCTGTCCAGCCGCTCTGCAAAGCTTGCAGACGCTCCCTCCATCCTGACCTGGGGGTAAGAACACTCAGAGCCCCAACCCCAAAGCCCAGAGATGCCAGGGTGAAGTCAGAGGCCAAGGGTCTCAGCTACTTCCTTACCTTCCTGGGACCGTGGCTGGGTGGATGCCCAGTCCCTGGCTGTAAGTGGAGGGCACAGGGCAGGGAGCAGGACAGCAGAGGCAGGGAGAAAGGGGTGTGGGCAGGGGCTGTGGAGGGCCCCCACAGGCACATCAGGCCCTGGGGCCCAGTGTCTCGCCCAGACACTGCCCCAGCAGCAGCTTGCTCCCAGCTCTGCTCCCCTGAGCATCTCACATCCTCTTCCGGTGGCTTTGTGGGCCTCAGGGGACCCAGCTGAGCAGGCAGTTCAGGGCCTGGGAGCTCTGCCACCCTTGGGGTGGGGACTCTCAGGGGATGTAGGTGGACATCTGGGGGTGGGGCCAGGCTGGGCTGGAGGGGCATCAGAGAAATGGAGCTAGAGGGTCATTTCAGGGGGGCCCTGGAGCAGCCACCTTCCTGCCTCCCTGGACTCACCCTGCGGCCAGAACAAATCACCTCTGCTAAAATCCCTGCACCATTTCTGTACCACCCAGAAGAGAATCCCAAGTCCTCACCTGCCCACAGCCCCCTCCTACTAACTCCAGCTGCCAGCATCCTCTGCTGGGAACTATGTTCTTCCCCTTTGGTCTCAGGACTCGGTCCCCACTCAGAGCAGCCTTCTCCAACGCGCCTGTCTTAACGCACCAACACCATCCCTGACCATCCCTGCCCCAGCCACCCCATTCCCTGTCCTTTTTCCATCTGGTACACTTCCTCCTGTGTGCCAGGCTCCAAGGCCCTGTCCCCTGGGAAAGTCAGGCATCACCTCTGGCCTCTCTCGCACACAGTGACTCAACCTTTAGCTTCAAGAAATAGTAAAGCCAACCAGGCTGTGAACTGGTCAACCCGGGATTGAAATTCCGATCCCCAGGGACTCTGGAACCCTGGGCCAGTAATTTAGCATCTCTGGGCCTCAGTTTGCTCCTCTGTAAAATGAGCACAAGGGCGCTGGAGGATTCCACAATAACTCAGCATGGGCTTGGCTCATGGTCGTGCTTGGCAGATGTGCAATGATCATCTCCCATGGGGACTTGAGGAGTTCAGGTGCCACAGGGTCACATGCCTACCCTGGTGCCAGGCATATAACAGACATTTGATCAATGTTGGTGGGTGCTGCCCCTGTGCCAGGAGTGCCATAGCCTGACTCCATCCCTGAGAGCAAGGTCCAGATGGCAGTCCAGGGTCTGCCCAGTGCTCAGAGTGTGGCTTGTATCTGGATCCTAGCAGATAGCTCGGAAATGTTTGCCGATGTAGAAGCACACAGAGATGAGTACTGCAAGGCAGGCCTAGTCCCGGGAGAGGAGACCAACGAAGAGGACGCTGTCTGGGTACACACTCTTAACGGGAAAGAAGCCCTGTGCAGACAGGCAGGATCTGGGTGAGGCAGGCGGCAGGGGTTGGTATCCGAGCAGGGATCCGAGACTGTCCCCAGCTTCGGCCTCTCACTCTGGTGTCGCCAACTGCCTGGCCATGTGACCGTGGGCATTGTGTGGTGTGGTTCGGCTGCCACTCCAAGTTTAACCGGGAGCTCACCACGTGGTTTGGGGGGATGGGGAGGGTTTCCCTGAGCCTCAGTTTCCTTGTCTGTAAAGTGTGACCTCTCAGCCCAGCCCCATAGAAGGGCTCAGTGGGCGAGAAGATGTTTCCTACAGTGTGTGCGCATTTGGTTGGGTGGGGGGCTTAAAGAGGCCCTGGAAAGTAGTGCTCAACTTTCTTTTTTTCTTTTTTCCTTTTTTTTTTTTTTTGAGTCGGAGTCTTGCTCTGTCACCCAGGCTGGAGTGCAGTGGCACCATCTTGGCTCACTGCAACCTCCAACTCCCGGGTTCAAGCTTGTCTCCTGCCTCAGCCTCCCGAGTAGCTGGGATTACAGGCACGCGGCACCATGCCCGGCTAATTTTTGTATTTTTAGTAGAGACGGGGTTTCACACGTTGACCAGGATGGTTTCAAACTCCTGACCTCGAGATCCGCCTGCCTCGGCCTCCCAAAGTGCTGGGATTACAGGCGAGAGCCACCGCGCCTGGCCAGAGTGCTCAGCTTTCATGGTGGGGGACCAGTAGGGAAGTGGCAGGGAGCCAGGCTACTCTGCTAGTGCCTTTACTTGGACAAGCAGCTCCTGGGTACCAGGCCCTGTGCAGGCCATCGCATCTCTCACGCAAGCTTTCTGTGTTATTCTTGAATAGCCCACTCCAACCCAGCTTCCCAAGCCTGTTACCCCCATATCTCCCCTGCCCCCACCTCCAGCACAGGTCAGCCTGGCCTCAGGGCCCAATCCTGGGGCTCCTCCTTTTGGAGCCAGGGTGGCCAGGGTTACCCACGGCAGTGGGCACTGAGCTTGCTGAAAAGGCTGTCGAGGGGCTGATGACACAGTCAGGCTGCAGGAGGAGCAGCACCAGCTGCCACTCAGAAATGCAGGCGTCCTGAGGAGGTGGTGCCGGCCGGGAGGGGAGCAGCAGGGCCACGCACCCCTCCTCCCACCCACGTGGTCCCTGGCCCTGCCTCTGCCGCCAGCCTGGGGGAGAGCAGGGTCTTTGTTCCCTGCCGGCCAGGCTGCCACGTGATGCACCACATCACTGTCACTGCCTGGAACGAAGACCGCCATGGAGAGCCCAGGCGCTGGGGCCTGGGGGTGAGGCCAGTTGGAGGAGCTCCACCTGCAGCCCCCCACCACCCCAACTCTGGCTGCCTTCAGGAGCTGGGCCCAGTGAGGGCCATACACGACACAAACATTTCCAGCTACTGTGTGCGAAGCTCACGACAGCCCTGACCTCAGGCTTCTCCCAGGACACACGACCTGCCAGCGGTCCCACGACGCTCTGCCCAGCAGTCCAGGTGGCCTGGGATAATGCACCTGGCCACACACACAAGCCCAGGCTAACAAAACCCAATCCACAGGCACCTTTCTAGGTAGGGGCAGGGCCGGGCTGGTGCGAGGCCCATTGTTTACAAACACCGTGCAGCTGTCGCTAGGAGCTGTGACTCAGAGCCAGAGCGGTGACTCCTCGGCGAAGCTGTTTACTCGGCACCACATCCTGTCCAGGAAGCAGATAGCAGAGGCTGAGGCCTGGCTTTTGCTCCTCTTTCCTGCTGCTAACTTGACTCAGGGACCTGCTGACCAGACTTGGTATCCAGCTGGGGGGACACTCAGCTCCCCTCCCCCTGGCTTCTGGGAACCTGAGGGCCCGTCAAGTCACTCAACACACATTCAGGCCCAGCCGGCTCTGCTAGGCAGCGATGGTGCTGTGGTCGTGCACGAGATGGATCCTGCCCCTGGAGGCTGCACCTATGCCTGGCATCTGACTAGGAGACTCCCAGGGATGGGGGCACCACTGACACCTGTCACCGTGCAGCCCAGAGGCAAATTCTTGCCATGTTCAGAAGCCTGGGAGGCAGGATCAATTCCTGACATGTCTTCATCCCCTAAAGCCTAGTCTGGCGCTGCCTTTAGCATACCTCAGTGGGGACAAAGCACTTTTCCACACAGCCTCTGCCAGAAAGATGAAGCCACAGTCATCATCTCTGTTGTAAAACTGAGAAAACTGAGGCCCAGAGAGGGCGAACAACTTGCCTGAGGTCACACAGCGTGTTAGTGCCAAGGTAGGGTGTAAGTCCGGCCCCCTTGCTTTCCTCTGCTCTGTTCCAAAGTAAGGATCACAAGTAGATTTGTTCCAGGCAGCACATAGACTTGACACTGCTGGGTCCCTGTCCCTGGGGTGGGTGGTCTGTCCCCTGTAGGGGGTCCAGGCTGGGAACTCTGACTTCCATTTCTCCTGATCACTGCTGCCTCCAACCTGGCGCCTAAACCAGAGTCCACAACCCCCGATAATTTCTACTACTCACTGCCATGCCAATGCGGGTATCATTTCACCATCATGATACGTAAAGCAGGTTTTGCAGGTAAGTTTGAGGACAGAAGCTCAGAGATGGCACAAAACTCATCCAAAGCCACACGGCAGAGCAGGGCTTCCAATCCTGTCTGACTCTGAGACTGCACTCCCAGTCACTCCCTCCTGCAAACTCTTAGCAGGAAGACTTTTGTTGTTTTTTTTGAGATAGAGTCTCGCTCTGTTGCCCAGGACGGAGCACAGTGGCGCAATCTCGGCTCACTGCAAGCTCCGCCTCCTGGGTTCACGCCATTCTCCTGCCTCAGCCTCCCGAGTAGCTGGGACGACAGGTGCCCATCACCACGCCCGGCTAAGTTTTTCTATTTTTAGTAGAGACGGGGTTTCACCGTGTTAGCCAGGATGGTCTCGATCTCCTGACCTCATGATCCGCCCACCTTGGCCTCCCAAAGTGCTGGGAAAAGAGTCAGAGGTGATTTTATCCTCATGGTGCCCTTCTAAGTCCAGGGTGCTGGGAAAAAGAATCAAAGGTGGTTTTATCCTCACGGTGCCCTTCTAGGTCCAGGGTGCCAGTATCTCAATGGCCTCTGGTTCACGGGAGGGCCCCTGTGTGTGGTGGGGAGGCAGAGCCTCCGAATGACTTGTGGAAGGCTACACACCCCAATGGGGAGGCCCTTTCCCTCCACAGGACACACCTGCCAAGGCATGTGGAAGGTGGGCCACCCCGGAGCGGGGACAGAAAGGCAAAAAGGGGCTGTGTTTATTCTGGCAGTTGGGGCTTGGCACCACCCCAGGCAGGACAGTAATTCAGCAACTGGCTGATTCACCCACCGCAGGGCTCCCCTGCACTGGCTGCCTGCCTGCCGGGCCCTATTACCAGCCCACTGAGTCACGCAGGTTGCCAAGAAACTGAGGATCCAAGAATCCGGGCCCTGTCCCAGCCGCTCCCATTGGCTTAGAGCCCACCAGGACCCAGCCCTGCCAAGGGCACCGCAGCTCCCCTCCCCCACCCTGCCTGCCCCCAGGTCCAGCTCCAGGAGGAACCCAACGTCTAACTGTAAGGATCTGAGCAGCGGTTGGGAGCTGGGGCCTACAGTGTCAGGAGTCTGGGGCTAAGCCCTCAGAGCTGGGTGAGCCAGGCAGCTCCCTTTCCCTTGCTGGGCCTTGGTTCTGGCCCATACACAGGGATCACCTCTGCCTGTAAAAGACTGCATGCTGAAACACTGGATGGGAAGCACTCAAGACAGGGCCTGGCACGTGCTCCGTGTCAAAACATGGCACGCCAAGGTGGCATCCTCTACAGGGAAGAACCAGAGTTCTTAGTTTGAATTCAAGGCCAGCTGATACTTCTGTAAAATGCAACCGAAATGTTGCAGCAATGTCAACTGCCATGGAGTTTCTAAACAATGTCCATTTCTCTACTGAAGTAGATGAGGATCAGTAACAGAGTTTGTGGCCTGCACTGTCTGCGGACCACAGAGAGGGCCCGGGGCACGACTATATTCACACAGCCAGAACACGCGAATTAACTGAACACCTACTAGGTGCCAGGCACTATTCAAGTGCCAGCGATAGACCAGGGAAAAACACAAAACACAAAAATCACCTTTGGCCTGGGTCATAATAAGTAAAATGCATGTTTGAAAATAAGAATGCTCCAGAAGGCAAAAACAACAGAGAAGGCTGCTGGGGCCCGTGGGGCAGGAGCAGGTGTTACAACTGCAGAGAGACCAGGAGAGCTGAGGGGGCAGCGCGGGTAGGGCTGGAAGGAGGGACATTAAAACATTTCACCTAGGCCAGGCGCAGTGGCTCACGCCTGTAATCCCAGCACTTTGGGAGACCAAGGCAAGTGAATCACTTGAGGTCAGGAGTTCGAGACCAGCCTGGTCAACGTGGTGAAACCCTGTATCTACTAAAAATACAAAAAAACTAGGCCAGGCGCAGTGCCTCACGCCTGTAATCCCAGCACTTTGGGAGGCCGAGGCGGGTGGATCACGAGGTCAGGAGTTCAAGACCAGCCATGGTCAACATGGTGAAACCCTGTCTCTACTAAAAATACAAAAATTAGCTGAGTGTGGTGGCGGGTGCCTATAACCCCAGCTACTCGGGAGGCTGAGGCAGGAAAATTGCTTGAACCTGGGAGGTGGAGGCTGCAGTGACCAAGATGGTGCCACTGCACTCCAGCCTGGGCAACAGAGCAAGACTCCATCTTAAAAACAAACAAACAAACAAACAAACAAACAAACTAGCTGGGCATGGTGGTGCATGCCTATAATCCCAGCTACTCAGGAGGCTGAGGCAGGAAAATGACTTAAATCTGGAGGTGGAGGTTGCCGTGAGCTGAGATAGCACCACTGCATACTCCAGCCTAGGTGACAGAGCAAGACTCCATCTCAAAAAACAAAACAAGGCCGGGCGTGGTGGCTCATGCCTATAATCCCAGCACTTTGGGAGGCTGAGGTGGGTGGATCACTTGAGCTCAGGAGTTCGAGACCAGCCTGGCCAACACGGTAAAACCCCATCTCTACTAAAAATACAAAAAATAGCCGGGTGTGGGGCTGTGCCTGTAATCCCAGCTACTCAGGAGGCTGAAGCGGGAGAACTGCTTGAACCCAGGAGGTAAAGGTTGCAGTGAGGTGAGATCGTGCCACTGCACTCCAGCCTGGGCGACAGAGCAAGACTCGTCTCAAAACAAAACAAAACAACACAAGTCAGAGGTTCTTGTGGGAAGATCACCAGGAGACCTCCTTGGAGGAGGTGATGAGGCTGGTGAGGAGCCTGAGGGAGGGCAGGGGGGTGGAGGGCCAGGGAAGGGCGGGGTCGCCTCTGCTCACCTGGCTCCCTCCCATTAAAGTGCTTTCCTGGGAACCAGGCTGAGAAGAGAGGCAGAGGCAAGTCCAGGCGGGGGAAGAGCGAGGAGGAAGGCAGTCAGGCTTCTGGGAAGCAAGAGCCCTTTTTCTTAGAAGCAGGGCCCTGGAGTTTCCCAGAAGCCAGCCTGCCCTGGGACGGTGGAGGCAGTGGTAGGTGGTCAGGTTGGCCCTGGTTTAACCTAGGGGATTTTCCCTTCCTAAATTCCTGGCCCAGGAACAATTCTTGGGCAATGGGTCTCTGTTCACAGGTAAGTTGAAGTTGCTCTGGTGTGGGCAGAGACCCCTCCGCACCGCACAGCCGTGGCTGGTGAGGATGGGGGATGGGGGCTGAGCCTACAGTCAGGCCCCTGTGTCTAGCAGGCCCTGGTCACCCAGTGCACTGAGGCCAAGGGAACCAGGACAAACGGGCCCTTGTGGTTGGGAGGCTGCCTGCCGTGCCAGGGACACTGCGTGCCCGGTGCCGCCACCAGCCTGCCGCCTGCCTGAGGGGGCTGAGGGCCTGGGAAGTGGGGCTACCCTTTCCGAAGGGGACCTCCTGAGCTGTCCTGGCCTCTGGAGAGGGCACAGGGCCTTGGCTGGCTGCCAAGAGGTGACAGGGCTGGTGCCCGCTGCCCTCTTTCTCACAGTCCTTTGCCTCCAAGAAGTTCCCCAGAGCTAGAGAAGAGCAATCCTTTGGGACTCTAGGGTCCTGGGTCTGAGGGACACTGCTGTGTCCCACCCTCCTGGCACCCACTTTCCCGTTAACCCCTGGGCTTGGCTCCTTCCTTGGCTTCTCCCCTGGAAGGCGAGACTCAAGGGCCTCTCCTCTCTGCCTCACCTGGGACACCTGACAAAGGACAGCAAGGTACCAGCTGCCCTCCCCTGCCCAGGGACCCTCTGAGAGCTGTTCAGGTCTCCATGCCGGCACCACGGTGGGCAGCTGGGTGTGCCAGGCAGTGGCTGAGCAGTTTCCAGCCACCACAACCCTGTGAGCTGGGCCTGGCTGTCAACCCAGTAATGGATGAAAAAACTGACAGCCCTGCTCATGGTCACGGCTCCAGCCTGGGCCTGGTGCTTTGTTTGTTTGTTTGTTTGTGACAGAGTCTTGCTCTGTCACCCAGGCTGGAGTAAAGGGGCGTGATCTTGGCTCGCTGCAACCTCTGCCTCCCAGGTTCAAGCGATTCTCTTGCCTCAGCCTCCAGAGTAGCTGGAATTACAGGTGTCCGCCACCACGCCTGGCTAATTTTTGTATTTTTAGTAGAGATGGGGTTTTGCCATGTTGGTCAGGCTGGTCTCAAACTCCTGACCTCAGGTGATCCACCCGCCTTGGCTTCCAAAGTGCTGGGAGTACAGGCGTGAGCCACCGCTCCCAGCCAGGTCTAGTACTTTAAAAAGGCAAAATGCAAACCCCCACTCCCTCCCACACTCACTGTGGCAATGTGCTCTCCCTCCCCGGGCAGCAGCCATGTGTCCCCACGCGCAGCCACATGCACCCCTTCATGTATGTGCTCCCTCAGCCACTGTCAAGCTCGTCACATCTGGGCACATGCATGCTGCAGACATACAGGGTCACCCAAAGGCAGAGAGATGCCCCTACCCTGACATACGTGCAGGAATGCATATGTGCCCCACGGCATCCCACAGCACACGGCCCCTTTCCCTGCAGGCCCAGAGGCCCCGGATACACACCCTGCTCCCTGCATATCTGCCAGACAGCAATGGGTGCCCCAGCATCCCCAGACCCCTGAGCACACTCCCTCAGGGCTCCATGCAGGGACTCCCTGGCCCCAGCAGCTGGGAAGGAAAGTCCTCATGGAGGCCTGAAGAATGGCAAGCATCTGTTTCGAGGGGGTAGAGGAGCCACGCAGGCAGCGCTGTCAGCTGGGACCTTCCACACTGGGCACTACCTACCTGCACACTACCCCCAGCTGTCACCTCCCCAGCCACCCAGGGCCTGAGGCCACGTGGACTACTTCACCCTTGAACTCTAGTCCTGAGCAACTGGGCAGCCAGGACCTGGAACTTGGCCTCAGGAAAGAAGCGATGCTTGGCCTGGGCAACTTTCTCGCCTCCTCTGGGCCGTAGTTCCCCTACCTGAAAAGACCTGTGGATTCAACTTAGGGCCTGCAAGGGTCCCTGCCCTGCGCCCACACCCTGAATCCCCAAGGGCAGCCGGAGCTGGTGGGCCATCGGCCATCTCTCTTCTGTGAAGGGGAATGGACATTGGCTGCCACCTGCGGAGGGCCTGCCCATGTGGTGCCAGGGGCCTTAGGAGCATCTCACACTCCCCCGCATTCGTAGGTCTGCAGAGGAGGCAATGGGGGTGCAGAGGAGTTAGGGAGCCCACTTGTCTGGGTCCCCTGAGGCCAAGCCAGGGCTCCCATCCCGCCTCCCAAGGCTTCTCACCCCTTGACCTCTAGACAGCCCGAACTTCCCTGGGGCTTCTGTTCCTGGTGATCATCATGACAGATGACAGCACTCATCAGGTGATTAATCAGCCAATCACTTGATCATTGGGACAGATAAGTGCTGCTCAGGGCTGGGGTTCTCCCTCCCCGCAGCCACGGCCCAGCAGGTGTGGGGTGGGAGCTGGAATCCCTCTGGAATGGATTCAGGTCAGGTGGTGGCAGCCCCCAGGGCTTAAATACCTTCCACCACCCTCCCCACAGTCTCACCCTCCCCGTGGTCCCACCCTCTCATGGTCTCACCCTCCCAGTTTTTTATGTGCCCACCAGGCAGTGCAGGGAGGGGAGGCCAACGTGGGGGAGGCGGGGGAAGGTCCTTGGTGCAGCACCCAGGCAGGGTGGGTGGCGCTGCATGCCTGAATCTTCCCTCCCACCAGCTGAAGCGGCCTCCTGCCGCCTGTTCTTCAGTGCTAGGCTGGTGCTCACCTCGTCCGCCCGCCTTCTTGGCGTGGCGTCTGGCATGAACATGGGCCAGGGCTGCACGCACCTTGGGCTGTGGGCCAGCAGCTCCCCGCCACTGTCTGTGCTGCCCCCTGCCCTGCCCCTCCTCGTGTGGCACTCCAATTGGGGATGGCCGGGCAGAGTCCCCATGGGATCACCCTGAGCCCAGCCAATGACCCCCAAGTGAACATACGAGTTCAGCACCCAATTCCGGAGGTGGGCACGCCCTTTGTCCATTTGACAGATGGGGCAAGGGAGACTCAGAGGGGTGAGGTCATGACGCAGGGTCACATAGTGAGCAAATGATCAGGATCAGACTGGCATCCTGGCTCCATGAGAGCACCGGGAGGCCCCGGGGGGTGGTCACCAACAGTCCTACCCTCACTGCCATCCCCAGAGAGAACATCTGAGGCAACCAGGTCTCACATCCTTCCCATCTCCAAAGTCCAACCCACTGGGCAGTGTGGCCCCACCTGCCTTCTCCCACCATTCTGCTGCCCCACCCTTTCCCAGGGTCTGGGGCTCCACCTCGCTCCTTCCAGGCTGGACACCCCTCATCTGTGTTCTCACCTCGGCTCCCGCAGTGCCCAGGTCTGGGTGCAGGGTGGGCGCCCACAAACTAAGGCAGTCCCTATGGGAGCCCAGAGGGCAGGGCTTCCTTACACCCTCACAGCAACTGTGGGGACCTCAGGGCAGACAGCAAGGCTCAGAGGGGTCCTGTGCTTCTTCTAGGATGCCCGGCAGTAAGCGCTGAGCTGGAATTCCGACCCAGGTGTCCTGCTCCAAAGCCATCTTCCTCACTTGAGGACCGGGGGCCTGACAGCTGAGGTGGATGCTGGCAGGTGAGGAGGAAGGGCAGTGGCTGGCCTGGTCCTGGTCCCCTCACTCTCCTGCCCCAAGGCCCCAGTAGGTGACATAATTCACAGGGCAATGTTTATGCATTGAACGGTGAACACACAGGCAGAGGGGTAGATGGGTCACCAATGGGGAAACTGAGGCCAGTGAGAAGGGACACACTAAGGTCACATAGTCAGTTGGTATCAAAGTTGGCCCAGAACCACAGTCCCCTGTTCCAGGGGCTCTACCCAGCTCAGCCACACCCTGGCATGCCAGCCTGCCCCAGGCCAGGGAGCCCATGGCTGCAAAGCACATGGTACCACACATGGTACCCCAAGGTCCCACACACTCTGGCTGGCACCAAGCCATTGCTGTGCCTTCTGACCTTGCGTTTTCTGACATTCTGCCACTGTCAACTCTCACTCAGGTATCCAGGAAGTGGCCTCTGTTGCTAGGGGACTGGCTTGATGCCGGGTGGCTGGTAGAGCGGGGAGATGGGGAGAGGGGAGTGGACTGGGGTGTCCCTCAGGAAGGATCCAGGGGCAGAGGCTGCTGGGTCCTGTCTCTGGGTGGAGGTGGAGGGCGGGTGGGCCATGACAAGTATCTGAGGAAACTTGGCAGGTCAGGCCCCTTCCTCCCCAGGCTCTAATGAAGGTCCTGGACCCTGGTCTCTGCATTTTCTCTTTCAGCCTCAGAGTCTTCTCTTCGGGTCAGGGGTGGGTGTGCACCGGCGGGGGTTGGAGGTGAGCCATCGGAAAGCCCCAGCCCTGAGCCTTCCTGTAGGCAAGTATTTTGGGGGCCAGCAGTTGCCAAGCAACTGCTCTGGGTTGCCATGGGAACACTCCCTTTTTTCTGGGGCTTGTAATTTTTAGGGGGATGCCACGATGCTTTCCATGCCCTTTCCTTTCCACTTCCTCACCCGGGCCTGGCTGCCCTGGGAGGGGACACTGGGAGTCCATAAGCTCACGCCCCACCCCTGTGGGGGGGCCTACATATCCCTGGCCCTAAGACTCTTTGAGGCTCCAGAATCAAGAACCCCCAAAATGCACAGCCCAGAGTCTAAGGCCTTCATTAGAGCAGGGAGACGATGAAAGGGGCTCATTAGCTCTGTTTAAGTCTCCTCGCTGCCATTAACCACCACTTGGGGCCTGAGGCCTCCCAGCCCCGCCCTGCCCAGCAGCCAGGCCCAGACCTGACCGTTGGAAGGCCGCTGTAATTGGAAGGAATGTGGTCCTGGTGCCTGGCCCTTCCCAGGCTTGTGTGCACACAGGGAGGCGCCATTGCCAAACTGCCACTACCTAGCTGTGGAGTCCCTTCCCCTCCCAGTGCCTCAGTTTCCCCACCTGGAAGGGAAGATAGCAGTAGCACTTATCTTGCAGAGTGCTGAGCACATACAAGGGACATCTTAGCACAAGGACTATGGGCTGGCTGTCACCACCAGGCACCTCTGCAGCATGGGATGGAGGTGCAGGGATGGCCTGGGAAGGACTCTGTGGAGCATGGTCCTGTGGCTAGCATGCAATGGTGACTGACCACGCCGCTGATGGCAGAATAGCCACTGAAACCAGGTCCCCAGGCTCCCAGCCCATGCCTTCTCCACAAGATCTGTCTGCCCCATATCCCTGACCCTTCCACAGGAGCCAGGGTGCTCCCCACAGGCCAGGCACCCAGTGCCAGCCAGGTGTACAGAGGCCAATATCTGCTATGTGAATCAATCACTGAACCAACTGTCAAGGACCAGCAGCCTCAGGGGTGGGCCTGGTAGCTCCATGAGCCAGGAGGTGGTGGGAGGGCCTTGTGCAGGCAGGGAGGTGACAGTAAGAAATGGCCTCTGGCTGGATGCAGTGTCTCATGCCTGTAATCCTAGCACTTTGGGAGGCCGAGGTGGGGGGGATCGCTTGAGCCCAGGTGTTTGAGACCAGCCTGGGCAACATGGGGGAAACTCTGTCTCTAGAAAAAAATCCAAAAATTAGCTGGGAGTGTTGGGGTGCACCTGCCACCCCAGCTACTCTGGAGGCCTGAGCCCAGGAGGTCGAGGCTGCAGTGAGCTGTGATCCCGCCCCTGCACTGCAGCCTGGGCCACAGAGCAAGACTTTGTCTTTAAAAAAAAAAAAAAAAAAAGGAATGGCTTCCACTCATTCCACTCCTGGGTCGGTGGCTTGCTATGCACTCCGCTCCCTTTCACCCGTGCCATGTGAGCGGCTCCATGGCAGGGACCTGACCCCTGCTCCTCAGCCCCACACTGCCTCGCCCCTTTGTATATCAAAGGGGCCTCTGCGGGGCTGTGCTGACCCCTACCAGGAGCAGCAGGACCACCTCAGGCATCCCAGCTCCCCTGAGACAGGGTCTGGGGCTGGGGTTGGGGGGAAGGACCCCTCAAGTCTCGATCTGCACAGACAGCCCCTGCCCCGTGCCCAGGGTTGCCTTCTGAGCACCCGCAGACCTGGGCCAGACGGCCCTGCAGTCACAGGAGAGCTATTCGCAGGTGTAATCAGCCACAGGGCCTCTGGAGAGGCCTGAGAAAGGCCGGCTCAGCTTGCAGGTGAGGAACCAAACGAAAGGCAAACTCCTGGCCCCTGTGGGCCCGGCCCCTGCAGCCTCCCAGGTCCCCTATCTCTCGTCCCTGCCTTCCTTTCCGCCCCGCTGACACCACGGTCTGCAAATCGTGGTCCTCCTCGCCACCCCGTCACCTCCTCCTCGGTCCCCCGCCGGCCTCCGACGCAAAGTCGCCACCCAGTCACCCCGCCTCGGCCCCGCCTGGTTTGATTTCCTCCCGTGTGTGCCACCCATAAGGTGGCCGTGCCCCTGGCCTGTTTATAGCTGTGCGCAAGCTCCTCGCAACCCGAAAGCGAGACCTTTGTCTGCGGCAGCTCCGCGCCGGGCTGGGCGGCCGCACGGGAGTGCACAGCGCCACCTGCTGGTGCTGCCGCCAAAATGCGCCAAGCTGGGGAGCAGGCGGGCTCCGCTCACGCCCCCACACCCCCTAGCTGGGGGCTGGGTTCCTGGGATGTCCTCCGACTCCCCGCTGCTTCCCTAGTCCCCGTAGGCACGCGGGTACCCGGCCTGTGGGAGGGGAGTCATTCCCAATACTCTTGTTATGGGTTGAACTGTGTCCCCCAAAAAGATCCCTGGTACCCGTGAATGAGATATTATTTGGGAATAGGGTCTGTGCGGATTGAATCCGGATGAGGTCATACTGGATTAGGGTGGGTCTTAATCCAGTGACTGCTATCCTTATGATAACAGGAAAAATTGGACAGACACACAGGCAGCCATGTGATGATGAAGGCACAGTTTGGAGTCACACGTCTACAACACCAGGAACGAATGCCAAGGAAACTGGCAGCCACCAGAGGTTGGAAGATGCAAGGAAAGATCCTCTCCTAGAGCCTTCAGAGATAGCAGGGCCTGGCTGACCCCTGGATTTTGGACTTCGGGCCTTTAGAACTGTGAGAGAATAAATTTCTGTTGTGTTGAGCCACCCAGCACTTTGTGACAGCAGCCCGGGAAACTGACCGGATAGACAGTGGCCCCAGTCATCGCCCTCTGCGCCATCACCACACCTCCTGTCCGCGAATCAACCATGACCACAAGACACCTCCTTCTGGAATCTCTCTGTGCCTACTCACTCCCCAGATGAGCACTGCCCCTACCCCTGGCAACTCCCCGGACTGTGTTACCCCCCTCCTCTGGCATGGCCTGGACCCAGGAGACAGATGCAAAATGAATGAGCGAGTATCCGCCTTTGCTACTTGGTCATATTCAGATGTTCATAAAAATCAAGTGGCAGCAGTGCTGGGGGTTAAGGAAATGGGGAGAGCGATGGCAGGTGTGTGAGGGGGGACAAGGGGCACTTCCAGGTACTCACAGCCACTCTGGGAGCTGGGACAGCCAACCATTGTGTTCTCATGCTCCCAGCCCCTGAGGCTCACAGAGGGAAAGCCATCTGGGTCACCAAGCTCCTGCTTCTTGCCAGTTCTGTGACCTCAAACTAGTCATTGTGCCTTTCAGGGCCTCCCCAGTCTCCCGACCTGCACAATGGGGATGGTTCTAACATCTACTTCCTGGGGACATCACCATGCTAATGTGAGACAATACTACAAAACCTGTTAGCTACTGCACAGACTTCGAGATGGAAGGATTAGGAAGGGAAGGGGTCTTCAGAGACAGCAGGGCCCTGCTGACCCCTGGATTTTGGGCCTCTGGCCTTTACAACTGTGAGGAAAGAAACTTCTAACAGAGGTGAGACACAGCCCGGAATACAAGTGGGACAGGCTGGGCACTGGTGCTGTATCTAGGGAGTCACTCCCTTCTTAGTCTGGTTTCCTCGTCTGCACCATGAACGGGTTAAAAATTAAGCAAACATCAGATATTGGCCCCCTGTGGCATATGGAAGCATCTCCCAGTGGGAACACCTTCCATTGGCTCCCATTATGTTTGTTTGTTTGTTTGTTTATTGAGACAAGGTCTGGCTCTGTTGCCCAGGCTGGAGTGCAGTGGCATGATCTTGGCTCACTGCAACCTCCACCTCCCAGGTTCAAGTGATTCTCCTGCCTCAGCCTCCAAAGTAGCTGGGATTATACGCACCTGCCAAGACGCCCGACTACTTTTTTTTTTTTTTTTGTGGAGATGGGGTTTCACCATATTGGCCAGGTTGGTGTTGAACGCCTGACCTTAGATGATCCACCTGCCTTGGACTCCCAAAGTGCTGAGATTACAGGTGTGAGCCACCGCGCCTGGCCTCCATTATGTTTAGAATCAGGCCTGACTGCCTCCTCTCAGCCACTGTCCCAGGCAGCCTCCGCACTGGCTCCAGAGATCCCTGCCTCCTGATACATGCGTTGCTGAGTGATCTCCTTCCTCCCAGGGGGACCGGATTTAGTGACTGGTTTCTCACCAACAGAATACAGCACAAGTGACGTGAGGTCACTTCCAAGATTTACAAAAAACTATGACTTCTGTCTTGCTTGTTTGCTCTTGTTTTCCTCCCCACCCTCACCCCTCATACTGGGGAAGTGAGTTCTGAAGCGGTGAGCTGCCTGCCCTACAGAGAGGCCCACATGGCAGTGAACCAAGGGAGGGTCCCCACCAACAGTCACAGAGGAACTGACACCCTCAGTCAAAACTGAATCCTGCCAATAACATGAGAAAGGCCTGAGGGCCGGTCCTGCCCAGTCCAGCCACGGCTGAGACCCCAGTCCCAGCCTCCCTTGAGACCTGGGGGCTGAGGCACCCAGCTGAGCTGCCCTGGATCTGGGTCCACAGAAACTGTGTGATGATCAGTGTCTGTTGCTGAAAGCTGTACATTAGGGTAGTGTTGTCACACAGCTGTCTCCAGGCCCCTGGGCTTCCCCTCCCGCCCCCAGCTCACTTGGGCCACCACTGGCCTCCTTTCTCACTCCTCTCTGGCCAAACTCATTTGTGCCTCCCAGGCCTGTCTGCTGAGGCTTCTCCATCACACTGTCCAGACTCGTGCAGGGCTGGCCCATGCTTTGTCTTCTGGTCACAGCACAGATGTCCCCTTAGCAAGACCTCTCAGACCCCCACCCAGCAGGCCCCAGCCCTCCCTGGCAGCACTTCCTTTTTCCTTTCTTTGCCTGTTTCCTTTTGTGCCCTGTCCATCGCCCCCTCCAGACTGCCAGCTCTGGAGGGCAGGCCCACCTGGGTCATTTTCAGAGCCACGCCCAAGCCCAATGCTGCTCCCCCACCCAGAGTGAGTGCTTGGGCACACCTGCTGAAGGGAAAGAGGAGGCTCTCGGAGCCCACTCCCGCATCTGAGCAGCTAACGTTGTGGAGAGGGATGCTAGTAATGGGGGGTGTGCATTGGGTGGAGGCCGGGGTCACCCAGAGGGACCCTGTGGGGCTCTCCCTGACTCCAGTTGCTCTGTGGAGCACAATGGGCACTGCCTCCCCCTGGTGGCCGGCACTAGCACAGCAGCAGCCTCGGGGAGAAAACCCAGAAAACAAAACACACACCTTTGTTTGGGTGTTGTCAAGGTAGCAGCTCTCCTGAGTCCCAGAGGGTCAAAGGAGCAGAACCTGCAGGCTCCAGGGGTAATTCAAGAAGCCTCAGAAGCTTCATTTGCTCCCCTCTTTCCCTCTGCTGGCCCTGGGGTGTCCAGTTCACTCGTGAGGCCTCCTCACTCCAACCAGGGCAACGGCTCTGGCCCCACTTCCAGATAAGAACTCTGAGGCTTCAACAAGGACAGTCTTGCCTCACAAGAGTGGTCCAGTGCTTGGGCGCACTCTGCACCACCCCAGGCCCTCAGCCCTTCAGCCCCCCAGGCTTCTCTTGCTCAGAAGGACCTCCAAGAAGAAGGCATTTTCCACAGACCTCGGTAGGTAGTGGGAGCATCCCCAGTGGAGACCCAAGGCCGACAGATACGTCTACGAGCCTGTGGGACCCTTGGGGTCACCCAGGCCGAACATTCCAATTTATAGAGCAGGAATTTGAGGCTTCCTTTCCTACAGTCCCCTCCACACTGAAGGGGTCTTCTCCTGCTTCTAGGTGATCACAGTGGTGAACACAGAACCCCACAATCTGTCCTCTCCAGGCTGCCCAGCCCACACAGATCCTGGGAACCCTGGAGAACCCCCGCCCATCAAGCTGGCGTGTCCTCCCCTTGCTCCCCCACCCCGTGCCATGGCCCCGGGCATGTTGTTGGGTACTGGATGCACCTGCCCATGACAGAGCAGCCCCTGCCCTCTTTCATCTCTCCCCCAGTCACTTCCCCAGCGTCCCATCCTACTCTGAGTCCCAGGAAGTGTGTGGTGTGTGTGTCTGCGTGTGTGTGAGCATGTGTGCGCAGGCCTGCGCCTGTGCGTGCGCGGAGAAGCCCAGGCAAAAGAGCCCACATGGGAGATGGGCAGGGGTCCTCAGGATCTTAGAGGCTGTCATTCCCAAAGCAAACCCCATGGGAAGGGTGAGCCGAGCCCTTCCTGGCCTAAGAGGTCGGAACCCTCCCTTCACCTCTGGACTCCGCCCACTTCGTGTGCCCCGGGCCAGTCCCTGCCCCTCTCCTGTCCTCAGTTTCCCTACTGTCCCGGGCGGGGTTGGACGCGGAGCTGCGTAAGCGCACGCTCAGCGTGGACGCCGCGCCGGGCTCCCTCCCCCCGGTGGGTGTGGGCGGGGGCGTGCGGTCCTCCCTCCACCCGCTACACGGGGCTGGGGCCGGCGCGCACTCACCTGGCAATCTACCATCATCCTCAGCCTCGGTGGCTCATCGCCGGCCCCAGGGCGGGGCCCGGGGCTCGCAGAGGCCGCTCGCCTCGGCCCGCGCGCGGCGCAGGGGTGCGCCCGGCTGCGGGGCTCATGGCGCGGCCTCCGGTCCCCGCCGGGCCCAGGACTCTGTGGCCCCCGGGGCCGCCCCAGCCGCCGCCAGCGCCGCTCCCATTGTCTGCGCCGCGCCGCGCTCCGGCCGCTCGGGCCCCGCCGCTCGGTTCCGCCCCGGCTCCCGGGGCTCGGGCCTGGGTGGGCGGGGACAGCTGCGGCCCCGCCCCAGCCGGCCCGCAGGTGCGAGGGGCGCGCCCCGCCGCGCGAGCTCGGGGGCGCGCTCGGGAGCGCGCTCAGGCCTCCCTCCCGCGCGCCGACGCGGGTGTTCCCAGCGTGGGGCAGCCGGGCCTGGAGTCCAAGGCCTGGCGCGCACACGGGGCCTGCGCGGGACCGCAGACAGCGCGTGCACGTCACTCCGCCTCGCCGCGCGCACGCGCCACGCGCCACGCGCCAAGCGCTGTGTGCGGCCAATCTCACGTGTCCCTCCGCCCCAGCCGCCTGCTCAGTACTCCCCACCCTGCTAGGACCTAGGGCCAACCTCGCCCCAGTCAGGCGGGGGCCGCTGACTCGGCCCGCCGGCGTCACCAAATATACACGCTCACCCTGTCGCCCAGCAGACCGATGCCACCTGCTGGACTGGGCACGGCGGAAGGCTGGGAGCTGGGGGACCCAAGGTGACAGCGGACTCAGCCTGGGCAGGGAGAAAGTCAGGTCTCCCCTTCTCCACCTCCATCCTTGTCTTATCTGACATCACCTGGGACCAGCTTCAGCTGGTGTAAGATGGGGCTCGAGGGAGCCTGGGGGAAGGAGGCCTCACACAGGGGTTGAGCGAGTGTTGGGGGTAGTCAGTGTTCAGTGTTATTAGGGCTCACTGATTTCGTCCCTTTTTATTATTTATTTATTTTTGTTTTTGAGATGTTCATTTGTTTGTTTTTTGAGAGGAAGTCTCACTCTTGTCCCCCAGGCTGGAATGCAATGGTGCGATCTCGGCTCACTACAACCTCCGCCTCCTGGGTTCAAGCAATTCTCCTGCCTCAGCCTCCTAAGTAGCTGGGATTACAGGCACCTGCCACCACGCCCAGCTGATTTTGTATTTTAGTAGAGACAGGGTTTCACCATGTTGGCCAGGCTGTTCTCGAACTCCTGACCTCAGGTGATCTACCCGCCTCGGCCTCCCAAAGTGTTGGGATTACAGGCGTGAGCCACTATGCCTGGCCATCCCTTTTGATTTATTTATTTTTTTGAGACAGAGTCTCACTCTGTCACCCAGGCTGGAGTGCAATGGCACAGTCTCGGCTCATTGCAACCTCTGCCTCCCAGGTTCAAGTGATTCTCCCATCTCAGCCTCCCGAGTAGGTGGGACTACAGGCATGTGCCACCACACCCGGCTAATTTTTGTATTTTTAGTAGAGACGGGGTTTCACTGTGTTGGCCAGGCTGGTCTGGAACTTTTGACCTTGTAATCTGCCCACCTCGGCCTCCCAAAGTGCTGGGATTACAGGCGTGAGCCACTGTGCCCAGCCCTTTTTATTTTTAAAACAACTATGTAGAGACGAAGTCTCACTATGTTGCCCAGGCTGGTTTGGAACTCTTGGGTTCCAGTGATCCTCCTGCCTTGGCCTCCCAAAGTGCTGGAATTACAGGCGTGAGCCACCATGCCCGGCCTCATTCAATTTTACACCAGAGCCAAGGCACCAGCACTGCAGGCCACTCAGCTCTGACTGGCCAGGCCCTGCTGTGCGTGGTGACCCCCACACTTCGTGGCTCTTCCCCGTCGCTCATCCCCGAGCTGGTCATCAGAGGCCTCATCCTGCTGGCCAGGTTTCCCCTGAGTCCAGCACTTGGGCCCCATTTATATTGATCCCCCTGCTGGGACAGACCGGCAGTGACCCCTGCCTCCTTGCCTGGCATTCAGAACCCTGTGTGACCTGGTCCCTATACCCCAACTCTAGCCTCCTGGGGCCATCCTGACCCAGGGACCCCATCAAGCTCCTGCCTCTCTCAGAGCCCCCTGTCAGCACTGCCCCTCCCTGTATCATCCTCCACAATGCACTCACCTTCAGAGCTGCACTCCTCCCACCCCAGGCGGTGCACAGTCTTGAACCCAGATGACCTGGGTTCAAACCTGCAGCTGGGCCACATCACAGGCAAGCTCGGGGGGACCTCTCAGAGTCTGTTTCCTCTACTGAAAATGGCTCAGGGACTCCCATCCGGGAGGGTGTGCCAGGGGTAAAGCTGGGTGTAAGTGGGGTGAGGGGGATGTGGGGGGTTTCTCCCCTGCTAGGCGGAGCTGCCCAAGCCTCAGAGTCTGCTGTCACCTCGGGTCCCCCATCTCCCAGTCATCCACCCAGCTGAGTCCAGCGCTTCCATGGCCCTCTATGTGCTTTCAACAGAAGCTCCCCGGAGGCAGGGCCTACTCCTTCAGCACAGCCCCCTCTCCCCTGGAGCAGGTGCTCCCTATGAGGGACACAGAGGCCATGGTTCCATTCCTGCCCCTCTGCCCAGGAGGCACCCAGAGCCCCTTCTAAACTCCAGGCCTCTCCAGCCCAGTCTGTCTCTTCCAACTAGTCACTCCATCTGTCCACACTCGGGATCGGTCCCTGCTAGCTGGTCAAACCACAGGTGCAGGAAGAATGAACTCAGGGCTGGCCCCAACTTTTCTACGGGTGACCGAGTGGGTGGGTGCCTGCCCATTCTGGTATGACCAGAGTCTACCCGCCCCCCGCCCCCCCGTCTTCTCCTTCCACGAAAAAGATGCTGCTGTCTCCAGGGCAGTAAGCACCAGGCCACCAAGCCCTGAACCCATACCCCACCCCATCTCTGCGTGGCCAGGCAGACAGAACGGCTGTAGGCCTCTGAAGTCCTTCTGGGTCCAGACTGGAGAGGTCATCTTCCTAAGCCCTCTAATCCTGGCCTGCACCATTGGCACAGACTCCCATGCCCACTGGTGGCCTCACAGGGCTGCCGTGACCCTGGATACAGGAGCTCCCAGGGTTGTCCAGCTGCTGGGCTCCATATTCCCTCTACACAGTCAGGAGTGTGGTAGGTCTGCCAGCATGCTCCGCTTCACCCCGTCTCCCTGGAGAACTGGAATGAAATACTGTCCGTTGCAGCCTCTAGCTTTAGCTCAGATTTTCTGGAGTAACTATATCCCCTACCCCCCACCCCCATTCGATTGTGTTTGAAATCCAGTCTGCTTGATGGAACAGGCACTGGGGACACAGGCAGGCTGAATGTGCAGGTAAAAACCACCTTAGTGGCCAGGCACGGTGGCTCACACCTGTAATCCTAGCACTTTGGGAAGTCAAGGCAGGTGGATCACTCGAGGTCAGGAGTTTGAGACCAACCTGGCCAACATGGTGAAACCCCGTTTCTACTAAAAATTTAAAAATTAGCTGGGTGTGGTGGGTGCCTGTAATCCCAGCTACTTGGGAGGCTGAGGCAGGAGAATCGCTTGAACCTGGGAGGCGGAGGTTGCAGTGAACCAAGATCACGCCACTGAACTCCAGCCTGGGTGACAAGAGCGAAACTCGGTCTCAAAGAAAACAAAAACAAAAGCAAAACAAACAAAAAATCACCCTAGCTAGGGAAAAGCACACACTACCTTTATTTTTATTTTTATTTTTTATTTTTTATTTTTTTGAGATGGAGTCTGGCTCTGTTGCCCGGGCTGGAGTGCAGTGGCCGGATCTCAGCTCACTGCAAGCTCTGCCTCCCGGGTTTGCGCCATTCTCCTGCCTCAGCCTCCCGAGTAGCTGGGACTACAGGCGCCCGCCACCTCGCCCGGCTAGTTTTTTGTATTTTTTAGTAGAGACGGGGTTTCACCGTGTTAGCCAGGATGGTCTCGATCTCCTGACCTCGTGATCCGCCCGTCTCGGCCTCCCAAAGTGCTGGGATTACAGGCTTGAGCCACCGCGCCCGGCACTACCTTTATTATAAACTGCCCCAAACCCTCTTCAGAAGGAGGTGGCTAGTCCCCTGAGAGTGCGGCTCACTTTGGGGCGCAGGAAACCAGAGGGAGCCTAGACCTGCTCCATTTCAAAGGCTCGCTCTGGGGGCCTGAGTGAGGAATTGGCTACATGTGATTGGGAGACATCAAGGGATCCAGGACCCCTGTGACCAGAGAAAAGGGGTCTAGGGTGCCTTCACACTAGTGTATTAGAAATGCTGTGTTAAGGGCAATATGCAATAAACGGGAGGCTGGTGCTGCAGGGTTCAGGCACTCTGAGTCGGGCTGAGGCTTCGGAGCCTGCCCCACAAAGGCACTGCTGCAGAACGCAGCAAGCCTGCCCGGCCCTGCCTTTGTAACTGCGCGTCCCCTCCCCCGTCTCACCGTTCCTGTGCCACATTAGTGTGAGATCTTGTGTGCTACTGTGTGCACAGTCCTCTGCAGTTCACAGTGGCCTTTCCACATCCCTTTTCCAGTTGAATTCGCCTGACTGACAGAGGGAGGTGGAACAGGGCTGGTCTGCCCACTAGTGAAGTGCTGGTGGCTACAGGGCTTTGGATCCCCATCCATGGCAGCCCCAGTTCCATGGTCAACTCCTCAGGAGCTGATATCCTTGTTCAGTGTAGAAAAGCGGATCAGCTTCAGGCTGGGCGGCTGGGGCTTCCTGTCATCCCAGAGGTACTCGGGGGACAGCACCTTGGACGGCTTGTTTGAGATGAAGCGACGATTCAGGTGGCTTTCCTCCCGCCAGGCTGCCATGATGCCATTGGCCTTGTCCGCCAGGATGGCCATGTGGCAGCCCCTGGTAAACTCATATACCCTGGCCACCTGCCCCCCGAAGACTTTCCCACCATAATAGAAGTCCCCTTCGCTGTCTGCCACAAAGGCAGTGGAAACACGCCTGCGCTCGTAGGGAAACTGCTGGCGGGGTGTGGCGTAGTAGCTTGGGTGAATGGCAGCCACCAGGTCTCCCAAGGTCTCAGGGCCCCACGGGTTCCGAAACACCATGTCCACATCAAGGCAGAAGAGGTAGTCCACCTCCCGGTGGGCCCTCTTAGCAATGTGCTGGCTGATGGTCTCCATCCGGCGCATGGATGTCTCTTCCCAGTTGGAGTGACCCTGGATGGGAATGGTGCTGAGGAGCCGGTGGTGACCCAGTGGGACCCCGGGAACGGCTGCAGGGTTGTCAGTGAAGATGTAGTAGTGCACCCGGTACCCACGCATGAAGAACTCCTCGGCTGACTCCAGAAAGGACTGGATGAAGTGAGTGTACCTAGTGATGATCACCCGGTCACCCACCGCTACCCCAGCAGCCTGCCTGCGTCCCCACTGTGTGCTGGGGCCAGCCAGGCTGGGGTCCACTTACCAGCTCCCCATCTCAAGATGTCACTCTGCTCTGACCCTCTGGGTCCTCATTTGTCCAATTCCCAAAACGCTAGTACCAGCCTCTTAACGGCTGTTGTAAGCATGTTCCTGGTAGAGATTCTTTTTTTTTTCTTTTTTTTTTTTTTTTGAGATGGAGTCTCGCTCTGTTGCCCCTGCTGGAGTGCAGTGTTGCGATCTCAGCTTACTGCAAGCTCCGCATCCCGGGTTCATGCCATTCTCCTGCCTCAGCCTCCCAGGTAGCTGGGACTATAGGCACCTGCCACCACGCCTGGCTAATTTTTTTTGTTTTGTTTTGTATTTTTAGTAGAGATGGGTTTTCACCATGTTAGCCAGGATGGTCTCGATCTCCTGACCTTGTGATCTGCCCGCCTCGGCCTCCCAAAGTGCTGGGATTACAGGCATGAGCCACTGTGCCCGGCCTCCTGGTAGAGATTCTTAAGCTTCTAGACCAGGTGAAGTTTTATTGAACAATTTCTAAGTCCCCAGCAACGTTCTAAGAATTCTTATGATCTTTGATCTTCATAAGCTGCCTTAAAGCGTGCCCATTATACAGGCAGGAACATTGAGTACCACGGAGAAGAAAGTAGCCAAGAAGCAGGTAAGTGGACGAATTAAGGGAAAGCAGTTGAGCTAGACGCTGGGGGCATGGAGTGGGGTGTGGTTGACATAGCCCTGCCCCCAGGCCAAAACTCACTGGACAAGGGGGTCACCTGACCCTAGGTGGGCCATTCATCATCTGGCCATGCTTTAGGGCTTGGGGCCCCCGGAAGTTCCAGGAAGGAGTCCCAGGGGCCCAAAGGGAGGCTGCCAAGCGGCAGCTCCTAAGGAAGGCCAGGTGGGGTCAGGGAGAGACGAGGGCAGAGGAGGGGTTCAGATGAAACAGGGAGGGGCAGTGGGGCCTCCTGAGAAAGGTTCCTGCTGTCCCCTCACCTGGACTCTGCCTCCCATCTATGCTAGAGCCAGACCCCCTACCCCAGGAAGCCCCCATCCCACTATCACACCCTACTCTGCATTTTCTGTCTGCTCAGCACCTGGTTCCGAGCTCCCTGGGCGCCCTGCAGGGTCCTGTGTGCACATCTGTTCTCTTCCTGACTATAAACTGTGGCTCAGGGAGACCTCCCTCCCCTTCCCCAGCCCACTACTCACTTCCCCACGGCAAACACCGTGACCCCAATGGTCAGGTTCAGTGGCTGGTAGATGTGCTGCAGAAGCTCTGGGTTGAAGGTTCCCTCGGAGACGATGGGCGCTAACCAGGGTGTGAGTGTCAGCAGCTGTGTGGGCCTGGCAGCAGGGGGACCGTGGGCACTGAGACCCTCCCCTGTGAAAGCCTAAGTCTCCTCCCGGCCCTGGCTCTCACACTGTGTGACCGGGGCAGCTTCGTCCCCATCTCTGGGCCTCCCTTTCCTCACATGGAAGGTGGGAATAATGACAGTCACCTCCCAGCAGGGTTGGGAAGAGCAGGAGTTAATGCACACCAAGGAGGAGCCTGGCATTGTCCATGTGTGCCGAGCCCCTAATAATTGAGGGTCATTAAAAAGGGCAAGACAACATTGTTAAGAACAATGGCCCGAGCACCTACTGAGTGCAGACACCGCAGATGTTACAGTACCTCTCATCTGCTCCTCCAACCTCCAGGGAGCTAGGTACTATTATCCACCTGCACAGAAAAAGCTCAGAGCAGTTGGGTACCCTGCCCAAGGTCACACAGCACAGGTCCCTGACTCCCAGCCCTGTGTCTTTCCACAGTCCCTAACTCTCTGGACCCCAAGGCCACCCTGATATTGGCACCTCCACTACCCCAAATTATAAATCAGAGCTCTTTTGCCTCCTCCCCCCACCCCCTTCAGGCCTGCATGACACCTACCTGTGCTCCAGCAGCTTGGGCTGGGGGTACTGTGACCTGCAACCAAGAAGGACCAGTGGTGGAGGGGAGCCACCACCCTCAAGGCCACAAAAGGGGAAATGCCAGTCTCCTTACCATGCCACAGGCTGGAGCGGCTTCTCCCTCTTGCAGTGCAGCTTCATGTTGCTGGTGGCAGAGGCAAGAAAGAGCCATCATCATGGGACTGGGGACAGAGATACTCAGCACAGGAAGAAGGAGGAGTCAGAGGCCCCTGCGGGCGGGCACCCAGGGTCCATGCAGGCTCCCTCTGACCTTCCCCCACAGCCCCACCCAACTCTACGGAGGAGCTGGGGACCCTTGCAGAAGTGATCTGTCCAGGGTTGTTGAGAGACTGAGTGACACGAACCCAGTGCTGCTTAGTCCCAAGGCTGATGCTTTTCCAAGCATGTTGCTCTCATTGTCCGAGAGAAGGTTTGAAAAGCTGCAAAGGGTCGGTCACAGTGGCTCACGCCTGTAATCCCAGCACTTTGGGAGGCCGAGGCAGGTACATCACGAGGCCAGGAGATCAAGACCAGCCTGGCCAAGATGGTGAAACCCCATCTCTACTAAAAATACAAAAAATTAGCTGGGCATGGTGGCGGGTGCCTGTAATCCCAGCTACTCGGGAGGCTGAGGCAGGAGAATTGCTTGAACCCGGGAGGCGGAGGTTGCAGTGAGCCAATATTGCACCACTGCACTCCAGCCTGGGTGACAGAGTGAGATTCCGTCTCAAAAAAAAAAAAAGGAAGAAAAGTTGCAAAGGCCTGGTGACTGGGACCTCGGGTGAGCTAATTAACCTGAGCTCACTGTAATGGTCAGTTGTATGTGTTAACTTGGTTAGGCTGTAGTATCCGGTTTCTCAAACACAACTCGAGGTGTTGCTGTGAAACATTTTTTTTTTTTTTTAAGAGACAGGGTCTTGCTCTGTTGCCCAGGCTGGAGTGCAGTGGCACAATCATAGCTCATTGCAGCCTCGACCTCCTGGGTTCAAGCAATCCTCCTACCTTAGCCTCCTGAGTAGCTGCACCTGCCAGGCACTCATTACAACCCCCAGCTGATTTTTAAAAATTTTATAGAGATGGGGTCTTGCTATGTTGCCCAGGCTGGTCTGTGAAAGTATTCTGTAGATGTGATTAACATTCTGTATCAGTTGATTTTATGTAAAAGAGAGTATCCTAGACAACCTGGGTGGGACTGACCCAATTGGTTGAAAGGCCTTAAGAACAGAACTGGTAGCCAGCCCAGGTAACTCACACCTGTAATCCCAGCACTTTGGGAGGCCGAGGTGGGCAAAGCACTTGAATCCAGGAGTTCAAGACCAGCTTGGGAAACATGGCAAGTCCTCGTCTCTACAAAAACAACAAAAATTAGCTGGGTGTGGTGGTGTGCACCTGTAGTCCTGGCTACTTGGGAGGCTGAAGCAGGAGGATGGTTTGAGCGCAGGAGGTGGAGGCTGTAGTGAGCTGTAAATCACACTACTGCACTCCAGCCTGGGCCACCCACAAAGTGGGACCCTGTCTCAAAAAAAAAAAAAAAAAAAAAAGAACTTTCACGTATGGGCTGCAGTGTCCACTCCTGTCTGAGTTTCAGCTACCTAGCCAGCCTCACCATCACATAAGTCAATTTTCCCAGGTACGTTGGCCTGTCTGTCTACCTGCCTACCTCTTACTGGTTCTGTTTCTTTAGTGGATCCCTGACTGCCATTTCTCTGCATCTGCAAAATGGGCAAAACCATCCTTAGCCCTAGCGGTGGTGAGAATTACACAAGGTGTGTGAAGGGCTCTTGGCCCAGGTCCAGCATGGAGCAAGTGCTCAGTAAGGTGAGGGATCCTGGGCAAGTCTTGGCAGGCAGTCTGCATGGTCACTTTCAAAGTCAAACTGGGTGGAGAAGAAAGAAGGGGGTCCATGAAGGAGGTGCCAGGGCTGCAGGGTCAGACCCCTGGGCTCACCTCTGGCTCTGTCACCAACTGGCCCAGGGACCTGGAGCCAGACATTTGACCCTATGAACTTTAGTTTCCTCATTCACAAAATGGGGACAATAAAACCATCCACTTAGAGTGTTTCCAGCAGGTGGAAGCGAGGCGCAGAGAAGGGAAAGACTGGCCGGGCGCAGTGGCTCACGTCTGTAATCCCAGCACTTTGGGAGGCTGAGGCGGACGGATCATAAGGTCAAGAGATCGAGACCATCCTGGCCAACATGGTGAAACCCCGTCTCTACTAAAAATACAAAAATTAGCTGGGTGTGGTGACGCGCACCTGTAGTCCCAGCTACTCAGGAGGCTGAGGCAGGTACAGTGAGCCGAGATCCTGCCACTGCATTCCAGCCTGGCGACAGAGGGAGAATCCATCTCAAAAAAAAAAAAAAAAAAAAAAAAGGAAAAGGGAAAAGCCACCCAGCCAGCAGCAGCAAGAAAAGACCTGAGGCTGACTGTCCCTAGGCAGAAGCTCGTAAGGATCCCACCCACTGATGACACAGTAGTCTGCCAGGTCCTTGTAAGTTTCTTTTCTTTCTTTCTTTTCTTTTTTGAGATGGGGTCTCTCTGTGTTGCCCAGGCTAGAGTGCAGTGGCACAAACTCAGCTAACTGCAGCCTTGACCGCCTGAGCCCAAGCGATCCTCCCACACCAGTCCCCTGAGGAGCCGGGACCACAGGCGCCCACCGCCACACCCAGCTGTTTTTGTATTAATATTTTTGGTAGAGACAGGGTTTCACCATGTTGCCCAGGCTGGACTTGAACTCCCGAGCTCAAGCGATCTGCCTGTCTCGGCCTCCCACAGTGCTAGGATTACAGGCATGAGCCGCCTGGCCTGGTCCCCTGTGAGTTTCAATACGTCATGTATGATGGGATGACTGAAGCCTCCTTGACTCGTCCACTTCTAGGCTATGCTCTTTTATTTGTGGTAAAGTGTACAAAACACCAGATTTACTACCTCAGCCGACTTTTAAGTGTACAGTTCAGTGGCATTAGGTACATTCACATTGTCACGCAAGGATCCAACATTTGTGTCCAGACTTTTTCATCATCCCAAAAGGAAGCTTGGACCCTCATTAAATAAGAGGTTGCCATTGCCCCTCCCCCAGCCCCTGGGAACCATGAACTTGATGAACTTGAGTATGGCCTCTATGAACTTGAGTATGGAAGGTACTTCCTATAAGTGGAATAATTAAGTTTTTGTCCTTTTGTGAATAGTAGCTACTTTTTTTTTTTTTTTTTTAGATGGAGTCTCAGTAATCTTGTCTTCCCAGCTGGAGTGCAGTGGTGTGATCTTGGCTCACTGTAACCTCAGCCTCCCGGGTTCAAGTGATTCTCCTGCCTCAGCTTCCCAAGTAGCTGGGACCACAGGTGTGTGCCACCACACCCGCCAATTTTTGTATTTTTATTAGAGGCGAGGTTTCATCATGTTGGCCAGACTGGTCTCAACTCCTGAGCTCAAGTCATCCACCAGCCTTGGCCTCCTGAAGTGCTGGGATTATAGGCGTAAGCCACCACACCCAGCCACGTTGCTACTCTTGAATCAACAATTTTTTCAAGTCAATTCGTCAAACGGGCCCTCTGCCCTAATTTCCTACAAGCAAGCATATTTCAGGACCCTGCTCAGAAAGCCCTGGGATTTCAAGAAGGGGTCAGGAGTTAGAAGGGGCACCAAACAGCCCAGCATTCTGCACCTCCCTGGCTCCTCTTTTCTCTCCACAAGCCCAGACACACTCCAGCTGCAGTGAAGAGTTACACACAAGAATACAAAAGCAGGCCGGTGTGGTGGCTCACACCTGCAATCCCAGCAAGGGTGAGTTGGGAGGATCCTTTGAGGCCAGGAGTTCCAGACCAGCCTGGGCAACATAGTGAGACCCTGTCTCTACACACAAATAAAAAATGAGCTAGGAGGTGTGGTGGTGCGTACCTGTGGTCCCAGCTACTCGAGAGGCTAAGGTATGAGGATCACTTGAGCCCAGGAGGTCAAGGCTGTAGTGAGCTGTAATAATGCCACTGCACTCCAGCCTGAGTGACAGAGCCAGACCTTATCTTCCCCCACCACACACACACACACAAAAGATAGACAAACTGTAAAGAAGAAAAAAAAAGTTGTAGGTATACTCAGCCAAGGGTGATGATAGAGAACCCACAAACGGACCAAACAGAGAAGGTGGGGAGGAAGCACTTCACACAAGAAAAAATTCAATTAATGGGAAGACATAGGGAAATGACACTCTCACTAGTAATAATAATAATAATAATAAAATTAAGTCCAGGGGTGATGGTTCACGCCTTTAATCCCAGCACTTTGGGAGGCCAGTGGTGGCGGCGAAGCCTGGCTGAGGCGGGCAAAGACCAGACTGGCCAACATGATGAAACCCTGTTTCTACTAAAAATACAATAATTAGCTGGTGCGCCTGTAATCCCAGCTGTTCAGATGACTGAGGCATGAGAATTGCTTGAACCCGGGAGGCGGAGGTTGCAATGAGCTGAGATCACGCCACTGCACTCCCGCCTGGGCGGCAAAGCGAGCCTCTGTCTCAATATAATAATAATAATCATCATCATCATAAATAAAATTTATACCAAAGAGGATAGCATTTCCCTCTCCCAATCAGCAAGGTAGGTTCATTTTTGTTTTCATAACCCCTGGTATTCCCAGCAGTAGCCCATGTGTCTTACAGGGTGGCTTTGCTGGGTACTGCTCGGGCAGGGCACATGAATGAGTGACCGATGTGCTGTGGTCCTTCTGAAATAACCCGATGAGATGGATCAGAACCTATCCACATCCTCTGGCCACTAAGGGAACATGTCTGAACAAAACAATCTTTGAAACGGAGAAAGGGTTATGCTGCTCATCACAAACTTAGAACCCTGGGAAACTGGGAGCAACATAAATGCCGAGAGCAATTGGTGGTGGGAAAGAGAGAGGGACTCAAAAATTATGTGCCAGCCCCTGGGTGGAATAAGATGATGGTGATCAGGCTGATGCAGTAGCTCATGCCTGTAATCTCAGCACTTTGGGAGGCTGAGGCAGGAGGACTGCTTGAGCCCAGGAGTCCGAGACCAGACTGGACAACACAGTGAGACCCTATCTCATTTTGAAAAAAAGGGGATGGGACACACATTGAAAAATAAAGTTCCTTCTGGGAAAACAGAATAAAAACTGCAAAAACAGTATGACCACAACTGTTCTAAATAGCAAGCAGCCATTTTGCATTTAGAACCATGTAAATATCTAATCTGTTAAATTTGAAAGGGGAACAAACAAGCAAAGCAAACAACGAACTTTGGAATTGGAGTGTAATTTTTGACAGGTGAACCTGACAGGGTTTTCTTTTTCTTTTGTCTTTTCTCCTTCCTGCCTTCCTAATTTACTGTATTCTATGTTTACAATATAAAACATGCCTTGTTAATTTGTGGTCTGTGATTCAGATGTTTAACTTTCCTTGAGTTGTCATGAAAAACAAAAGACCAGACGCTCCTCTGAGATTATCCCAACTCATTTTTTCAGTCTTAACTGTTAAAAAGTCAGACTCGGCCGGGCACAGTGGCTCACGCCTATAATCCCAGCACTTCGGGAGGCCGAGGTAGGTGGATCACTTGAGATCAGGAGTTCGAGACCAGCCTGGCCAACATGGTGAAACACTGTCTCAACTAAAAATACAAAAATTAGCCGGGTATGGTGGCAGGTGCCTGTAATCCCAGCTACTCTGGAGGCTGAGACAGGAGAATCTCTTGAACTGGGGAGGCGGAGGTTGCGGTGAGCTGAGATCGCGCCACTGTACTCCAGCCAGGGCGACAGAGTGAGACTCTGACTCAAACAAAACAAAACAAAACAAAACCTCCTTAGGTAAGGAGGACTTTGGTCACATGTTCATTTGTTCCTTGAATCCATGGAACACAAAACCGAGCAACAGGGTCAAGTCCTAAAAGCACTGAGCCCCTGCTGGTCACCAGGAGCAAGAGCAGCCTATTTATGGGCATCATTGCACTCCCTGTTTTCAGTGGCCAGACACAGCAAGTGAGGCTCACAGCTGTGCAAAATGTGGAAGACCAGACCATGCAGGGAGCTGCAAGGGAGCTGCAAGGGAGCTGCAAGGGAGCTGCAAGGGAGCTGGAAGACCGAAATGGGAATTTCACTTCACATTTGTCACAGCCCTTAAATTACCTAAATACTATTGCATTTATCAGAAACATGAACTTGGAACTCAGGAACCGGCAGATGAAGTGAACTTAAATACTCTCCTGTCTCCCCAACTATGAGCAGCCCACAGGGCCCCCAGTTCTCCTGGCCCCACCCATACTTACAAGACCTCTGGGCAGGGGAGATAATAGGGGACATAGGAGACAGGCAGCCAGTTCTCAACGTACACCCTGTGAAGAAAAAAAAAAATCTGTTGATCCACTCTGCTCCAGAGGCTGAAAACACACCTCACGCACATCACTGGGAGTGAAGGTCTCCCACAGTGCATTAGGAGACCAGGTCCCCCGTCATTCTGTAGGTCTGGCTGACCTCGGAGGACAAAGCCTACTGGTATTCCCGGCATGTGTCACAGGGCCTGGCATGCAGTCATTCATGCACCCATGCAGTCATTCATTCCCAGGGAGTGTATATTCTTGATGCCAGGCCCCCCACACAAACAGCAGGGTGAGGGGCAGCCCCAGGAGCTTCATGGAAGGACAGAAACAAAGAGTGAATTTGGGAGCGTGAACAGGGATTCCCCATCAACATTGGTTGAAGGATGGTCCAGGCAGAGAAAAGAGCTAGTCAAGGGCCGGGCGCGGTGGCTCACGCCTGTAATCCCAATACTTTGGGAGGCTGAGGCGGGTGGATCACAAGGTCAGGAGATCGAGACCATCCTGACTAACACGGTGAAACCCTGTCTCTACTAAAAGTACAAAAAAAGTTAGCTGGGCGTGGTGGCGGGTGCCTGTAGTCCCAGCTACTCAGGAGGCTGAGGCAGGAGAATGGAGTGAACCTGGGAGATGGAGCTTGTGGTGAGCCGAGATCATGCCACTGCACTCCAGCCTCGGCCACAGATCAAGACTCTGTCTCAAAAAAATAAAATAAAATAAAAATAAAAAAAGCACGTCAAAGGCCAGGAGACCAGTACAAGACAGAATTCAGAAGCCAGGGACACTAGTTGGGTCTTGCTGGAGCTGGGATTGGAGGACAGGTGAGTCAGGAGGGGTTGGTGGGATCTGGAATCCTAGGAGGAGGTCAAGGTTTTGGGGTTGACCTTCAGAGACAGTGGGAGTCCTGGGTGGGAATAGAGACAGGAAGAGTTCTGTGGGGGTAGACTCACCACAGGACACTGAGGGTTGTGCCCGCCAGCAGGCAGAACCCCAGACCCAGGGCCAGTCTCCGACGATGCATTGCTGGGGGCTGCACCAGAGCCTGGGCACCTGCAGAGACCTTACCGACCTCGGCAGATGAGGCTGTCTCCTTGCGGGGATGTCAAGCTCTGAGCCTGGTCTCTGAGGTCCCGGGAACACCTGCAAAGGAACGCTTTTTTTTTGAGATGGAGTTTCACTCTTGTCACCAGGGCTGGAGTGCAGTGGCGCAATCTCAGTTCACTGCAACCTCTTCTCTTGGGTTCAAGCGATTCTCTTGTCTCAGCCTCCGGAGTAGCTGGATTCCAGGCATAAGCCACCACGCCCAGCGAATTTTTGTATTTTTAGTAGAGACGAGGTTTCCCCATGTTGATCAGGCTGGTCTCCCGACCTCAGGTGATCCTCCCACCTCGGCCTCCCAAAGTGCTGGGATTACAGACGTGAGCCACCTCGCCGGGCCAGGAATGCTCTTTATCGGGAGACGGTGACCCCAGCCCTGCAGCCCTGCCCTCCCCTCGGTCACCCACTGGGGTCATGTGGACTCTGGGTCCCGCTGGATCCCGGGTTCAGCTCTGGCAGCTCTGGGAGGTGCACGATGGCCGTGGCTGGGTGCTCAGCTGTTACTTCCAGCAGCCCTTTGGGAGAGGGGCTGGGACTAACTTCGCGGAGGCGGCGGACCCCTGCCTTGGCTCCCGCGTCTCCCTCACTAGGTCCATTCTCGGAGGTGAGCCGAGGCCGCCGGGAGGGGCGCATGGGCCAGTCCACCGTCCGCTGGAAATCAAGCCCCGAGGCACAGCGAGGACTCACGCAGTCCCAGCGCAGGATGAGCGGGGAGGGGTGCCCAGGATTCCCCGAGTGGAGCGAGGTGGTCGCTGTCCACCTCTCCGGGAGGCAGGCCCCGGGTTCTCCACGGAACGATGTGAACGCGCCTCAACCCACTGGCTTGGTGACCTTGGGTCAGTCATCCCCTGCTCCCGGCCTCCGTTGATGGGGGCCGGCACGCGGCGCCCGGGGGAAGACGCACGGGAAAGGCTGTGAAACGCTGGGCGCAGCCTGGGCCACAGTGAGCGGAGGGCCGGGGTTCTGGGGATTAGGCCGCTGCCACTCGGGAGTGTCCGGCAAGCCCTCTCCCTCTCTCTTCCTCTGGGGCCTCAGTTTCCCCACCTGGGCCTCCAAGCCCCGTCTCGTCCCCGCCTCCCGCGAACGCAGAGCCCAGCCCCGAGCGCCGCCGGCCCCAGTCCGGGTCCAGACTGCGACCCCAGACCCGACCCCAGAGTCCCAGGTCCCAGATGCGCACCTCCTGGGCTCAGGGCCCTCCTCCTTGGCCCCCTGCGCGGCAGGGACTTGGGGGGGTGCCGAGGGAGCGTGACTCTCCCTACCGGGTGCAGACTTACTCCTTGCTGCCGGACCGGCGTTAGGACGGATGGAGGGGCGCCACCCCGGCGCAGAAAACGGACTCAGCTAGCCTGGGCCCCCGCGATACCCGGGCGATCGGCGGCGCAGGCAGAGCCTGGAGCAGGGCAGGCAGCGAGGCCGCGGGCGAGGCTGGAGAAGCCAGGCAGGAAAGAGGGAGCCGCAGCCCCGCCCACCTACAGCAGGCCCCGCCCCTGCGGTCCGAGAGCCTTTTCCCTGCGGCCCAAGAGCTGGATCCCGGGGCACCGAGCGCCTGAGCTGACCCCTGGGCCTCTTGGCCTAGGATGCAGCAGGCGCAGCTCAGGGGGCCAAGAAGCGCAGGTCTGGGGGCAGGGTAGAGTGCGGGTGGAGAAGTGAAGCCATTTGTGGGGAAAACCTTACCTAGTTTATAAGAGCTTTGAAGCAGTCACGGAAAGGGAGAACCAGCTGGACGCCACTTGCTGTCCGGTTTAGGGTCTGTCCTCCTTTGCTCAGGGCCTCTGAGCCAGGCGCCCCTGCCCAGCGAGGGAACGCAAGCGAGTGGCTCCCAGAATTACCGGGAACCTCCGTGTCCTCTTCTGTGAAATGGTCGCACTTTCTTTCGACGGCCTGTCGGGGTTGCATTATCCCTTCCACGAAGGGCTGCTCTTGTCCACCCCAGGGACTCTGGGACCCCAGGAGAGACCCTCTTGCAGCTCACCAGACGTCGGCCAGCGCATAGGGTAGAAGGTTTTTGTAGCAGAAGCCTCTTCTAGGCAGGGTGTAGGAGAGGAGGGGCAGGAAGGCAACATGAAGGGACCCTAAGGGAAAATAAAGGAGACAGTGACCAAAGGGGTGGGGGGTGGGACCCAGCCAGAGAGGGGCTCAGAGAGGTTACGGGTGTGCTCCAGGTCGCAGTGTAGCTGGAAGTTGGAAACCCAGACCTGCCTGGTGCCTGGGCACGGCCTCCCAGTCCCCTCAGAGATGTGATGATTACCTGTGTCCTTGGGGTTTCTCTAGAGGACCGCGGGTTCCTGTAAGGCAGGGCCTGTTATCTCAGTCTGCAGGAGCCTGGCACTGGCCCTGGGCGCTGGTGAATGCTGTTTAGAAGGTCATGCTTCCACCTTTTAGCTGCAAACACGAGCTCCCTGGGACCTGGTCTGGGATCTGCTGATTCATTTTCGTTACTCAGTTTATGTTTGCAGAGTTCCCCGGTCTGCCCTCCAGACACTGATGCCTCTCTGGGAACTGTTTTCTAATACAGCTTTAAGGTGACCAAGACAGGGCCGACCTAGCCCTATGGCTCTGCCTGCTGGCCGCAGCCCTTCCTTGGCCCAACTAGCAGTGTCTCCATCCCTCCTTGCTGCACGCCCAGAGGAGAAAGAATTTGGCCTTAAGACAGCACTGGCCTGGAAGGGGCTGGATGCAAAGGTAAAGAAAGACAAGAGAGACATCCATGACTTAAAAATATAATAATCAAAGGCAAGGGAGGTACAAGGAAGATGGGAGAAAACACTGTAGGTACATGTGAACATCTTTCTCATCCGGGAGTGAAGTGGGCTGAAATAGGAATGTAGGCAGAGGCTTGCGGTGTTCAAGGGAACCAGAAAGAACAAATCCAAGTCAGGCAGAGTGGGAGAAGAATAGTGGGGAGAAGAGTCACTGCTAGCCTTCCAGTTGTCTCTCTCTGTCTCTGTTTTTCTGTCTGTCTCTATATATGACTTAAAGAAAACTCTTATTAAATATTACTTAAGGCTGAGCATGGTGGCTCAAGCCTGTAATCCCAGTATTTGGGAGGCCAGGGTGGGAGGATCATGTGAGCCCAGGAGTTCAAGAGCAGCCTGGGCAACATAGCACAAGCTATGAGGCTGGAACCAGGGTGCCAGAGTGAGACTATGTCTCAAAAATAAGTAAATAAATAACATTTTTGTTTTATTTAAGTATCTTTTTCTTTTAATGGAGTCTCGCTCTGTCACCCAAGCTGGAGTGCAGTGGCATGATCTTTTGAGATGGGGTCTTGCTCTGTCGCCCAGGGTGGAGTGCAATGGTGCAGTCTCGGCTCACTGCAACCTCTGCCTCCCAGTTCAAGCAATTCTCCTGCCTCAGCCTCCTGAGTAGTTAGGATTACAACACCTGGCTGATTTTTATATTTTTTTTAGTAGAGGGTTTCACCACGTTGGCTAGGCTGGTCTCGAACTCCTGACCTCAGGTGATCCACCCACCTTGGTTTCCCAAAGTGCTGGGATTACAGGTGTGAGCCACCGTGCCTGGCCTTACTTAACTATCTTTTGAGGAGGTGGTGGGCCACTGAAGCTGGGACCCAGATCGGTGCTTCCACTGCTGGCTGTGGGTGAGATGCTGTCCCTGCTTTTGGGCTGTGAGCTCTCAGGACAAGAACGGTGTCTGGGGTTCACTGTCTTATTTCAGGTGTCTGCACACAACAGGGGTGCTGGATGCATGCATGAGTGAAGGAATGAATGAACCCAAGACTTCTTTGTGTCTCAGATTCCTCGTCTGTCAAATAAGAGTACCTGCTTCAAGGGGCTGTTGGGAGGATGACACTTGTTCATTCATCTATTTATTCAATAAATGTGAAGTGCCTCCTGTACCTGAGGCTCTGTTCTAGAGGCTAGAAACACACGGTGAACAAATACATTCCCTGATGGTGTGGAGCACCCACCCCCAACCCCCAGCAGGGTTTAAATGAGGGAAGGTGGGTCTCAGGCACGTGGTCCGAGCTCAGCGAGGGCAGCTGCTGGGTTCGGGAGGTCACGCGCAAGTTCCTGTGCAGTAGCTCAAGACCAGCCTGGCTGGGGTCTTCGGTGGAGGGGATGTAGGATCCTTGGTCTGAACTCCCAGGCTATCCAGTGTCCCTACGTAACCATTCCCCTCACTGGGCCTCAGCTTTTCATCTGGAAAACGGGCTTGTGAGGATATCCATCTCCCAGTTTCTCCATAAATTGGTCTTGATCTCCGGAAGCAGACAAAGAAGTGACTGACTTCCCACTGGTAATCCTGGAGGGCTGAGGTGTGCGTTCATGAAGGGAACAGGGAAACGTCCTCTGCTGGGGGACTGGCTAAGTTCCCCCTTCTGGTTAGTGGCAGAGCTGGGCTGCGATCCCTTGGCTCCAAAGCCAGTCCTTGGGCTCCCCACCATGCACAGACCCTCTGTAATTGATCCCCAGCTGTGACCTACCTCTGGGATGCCACAGAATGCTCCAGAGTATTTCCCAGAAAGAAGGGAGTTCATGGTCAAGTCTGGGAACTCGGGCGAGCAGGAGTGGCAGAACCCCCCAGACCTTTCATCTCTAAGAGGAGGTGGGGAGAGTCTGCAGAGCTTCCCTAGAGGTGGAGCTGGGGTGGAGGGACTGGGCGGGGTGGAGGCAGGCCCCGTGGCCCCCTGTGTGGGCCTCACTCTCCTCACCTTAGGAGAAGCTCCTGTCTTGAACAAGAGTCAATGTTCTCCCGTGTGGCCAGCAGGCATCTCTGCAAAGCTCAATTTGGACCCAGACATTGATTTTGGCTCCCCTTGGCCTTGGAACCTGGGGATGGGCAGCAGCAGGAGGGTCCTGAGGACAGATCCCAAGTCTCAGTCCATCACCCAAAGTTCTGCCCCTGCTTTGCTGGGTGACCTTGGACAAAGTCTTAGTTTTTTCCACTATGCATCGCGGTGACAGCTTCCTTTAGTGCTCGTCAAGGTGTGCCTCTCAGAGGCCTAGGAATGGGGTGCCGGGGAGGAGGTTCCTGGAGTGTGTCTGGGTTAGGGGTAGGGAGTACAGGCCTCATCCCAGCTCCACCCTGAGCAGCTCTGTCCTGTGTTGGATACATTGGGGTTCTACATCTGTATTATCAGAACAATGTATCACTGCCTCAAAAAAGTGGGGTTTAAAGGCTATAGGGCTGGGTGGACTCTGGGCCAGCCCTGCCCTTCTGGGGCTCCCTGCACTCTGTTCCTCGTTGACCTGGTGGTTCAGGAGGACAGGTGCATTCACATCCACACAGCTGGCCCACCCAGAACCCAGCAGCATCCAGGAGCCAGCCTCTGATCCAAGCCCCTCATCCTGCACTAGCTAAGGCCTGGCCTGGATGCAAGCAGAACCCACAGCACCCTGTCCCGGGGAGCAAATCCAAGCATTAACTGAAACCCGCAAGCTAGGCCCGGAGCAGGGATCTCATCCAAGCACTAACTGAAACCCGCAAGCTAAGCCCGGAGCAGGGACCTCATCCAAGCACTAAGTGAAACCCACAAGCTAGGCCCGGAGGAGGGATCTCATCCAAGCACTAACTGAAACCCGCAAGCTAGGCCCGGAGCAGGGATCTCATCCAAGCACTAACTGAAACCCGCAAGCTAGGCCCGGAGGAGGGATCTTAGGGCTGGTTCCTGGGCCCCCAGTACCTGGGAGAGGAGCTTCTTGGCTGTGTTGGAAGCCACACCCAGACCTTGACCCCAGGAATGCCCAGAGAACACATGTTCAGCACGCTCCCCTGAGAGCAGAAGGGGACACACTTCAGAAATGGTGGAAAGATAAAAATCCAGCCTCCGCCTGCATCAGGACAATGAAATAAGACAGTGAGTTAGATGGCATGTCTCACCTACCAAGTGTGCTGCCTATTCCTCCTAAAGCCCCTTGAGTGGAAAACACACACAAACTCTCTCTCGCTCTCTGTCTCTCTCTCAAAGGGTTTTTTCTCTTCTGTCATTCAGCGTCAACACAGGAGACTTCTATGGCCCAACGTGTTGGGGTTTTCCCACACACACAGGCGACAGACACCAGTTGGATGTCCTCTAATTCAACCTGCTTCTGACACTGTCTACCTGGAGGTAGCGTCAGATCCCCCAGGTTGAGATCTCAGTCCCACAAGGCTGCCCCCTCCCCCGCTTCCCATAGACACCGTCGCAAATCTGGGCTTCCAAGGACAATTGCTTGAACCCGGGAGGCAGAGGTTGCAGTGAGCTGAGATCACGCCACTGCGCTCCAGCCTGGATGATAGAATGAGACTCCATCTCCAAACAAACAAATAAGCAAACTCACAAATCTGGGCTTCCAGGGCTTCTGACCCACCAGCTGCAAACTGGGGTTCCCACAGCCTCCTCTTTGTGTTCAATTAATTTGCTAGAGCAGCCCACAGAACTCAGGGACACATGTTTACTGGTTTATTATAAAAGATATTAAAAAGGATACAGATGAAAGGATGTGTAGGGCGAGGTATAGGGGAAGGGGTGTGAAGCTTCCCGCCCTCCCCGGGCACCCACCCTCCGAGAGCCTCTACGTGTTCAGCCCTCTGGAAGCTCCCTAAACCCTGTCCTCTTGGGCCTTTTATGGAGCCTTCATTGGATAGTCGGATAGGCGTGACTGAAGCATGGACAACCGTGTAGAAATGTGGTTGGACAAAAAGGGCACGGTCTAGCATTAGCGCATGACCTAGCATTAGCACATGGTTTGCATTGGCGCACGATCTAGCATTAGCACATGGTCTAGCACTGGCGCACGGTCTAGCATTGGTGGAGTGGGAAACTCACAAGGCCTGTCTGTGCAGATTCTTCTTGGCTTCTCCCTGCAGCATTCCTTCCTCCAGGGAATGGAGCGGGACTCCTAAGATGCGGATCTTGTGACCTACAATTACACAAGGTGTGTCAGATAATTTATGGCCAGACAGAAAGGCAGGGGAAGATTCTTGCCCTGGGGAGGAAACGGAGCAGGTGAAAGGAGGGCAGGAGAAGGTCAGAGAGAGAGAGAGAGAGAGACTGTTTTCTGAGGCCTGCTCCTGAGGCCTAAAGCACCCCAACATTATAACAAGGACTATGGGAGTTACGAGCCAGGAATCATGGCTGGAAATGTGTGTGTGTGTGTGTGTGTGTGTGTGTGTGTATCTATATATTTATTTATATATATGGCATGATATCACACCCCTGAAATTCGAAACCCCTGGAGTGGCTGAGGGGGATGGACACTTTCCCCTGGCAGTGGGAGGGGGGGTCTGGACTCTCCTCCTGGAGGGTGAGTTGGCACTAAGACCCCAGCACACCCCGCCTTGGATTCAGTTTGTCTACTTCTAGAAAACAGGAAAGCTTTAGAGATATGAACAAAGGGTTCAAGTTCGAGGAGAGTCGTCTCTGCCCATCTCAGAGCCCTGAGTGGCACACTCACCCCCTAGCCTTGAGCAGGGGGATTTGGTGTCCCTGGAGGAGAAAACACGCCCTGCAACCATTAAAGGTGCCACTGTTGGCGGGGATGCAGTGTGATCCCAGCTACGTGGGAAGCTGAGGCTGGAGAATTGCTTGAACCTGGGAGGCGGAGGTTCCAGTGAGCTAAGATCGCGCCATTGCACTCCAGCCTGGGCAACAAAAGTGAAATTCGATCTCAAAAATAAATAAATAAATAAAATTCCAGCCTACCCCATTAACTCAGCTCATGGTCCACTGAGGGGTGTGCTGACCTCTGTCTGACACCAGCATTTTTTTTTTCTTTGAGACAGGTTCTTGCTCTGTCGCCCAGGCTAGAGAGCAGTGGCATGATCATGGCTCACTGGAGCCTCAACTTCTTGGGCTCAAGTCATCCTCCTGCCTCGCCTCCCAAGTAGCTGGGACCACAGGTGCATGCCACCACACTCAGCTAATTTTTTTGTAGAGATGGGGTATCCCTATGTTACCCAGGCTTGTCTTAAAACCTTGGGCTCAAGTGATCCACCTGCTGTGACCTCCTGAAGTTCTTAGATTACAGGTGTGAGCCACCATGCCTGACCTGACACCAGCAATTTTTTTTTTTTTTTTTTTTTTTTTTTTTTTTTTTTGAGATGGAGTCTCACTCTACCTCCCAGGCTGGAGTGCAGTGGCACAGTCTCTGCCTCCTGGGTTCAAGCGATTCTCCTGCCTCAGCCTCCCAAGTAGCTGGGACTACAGGAGCGTGCCACCATGCCTGGCTAATTTTTTTTTTTTGTATTTTTAGCAGAAATGGGGTCTTACTATGTGGCCAGGCTGGTCTCAAACTCCTGACCTCGTGATCTGCCCGCCTCGGCCTCCAAAAGTGCTGGGGGGTGTGAGCCACCATGCCCAGCTGACTTTTTGTATTTTTACAAAAATACAAATCCAGGCTCCTGGCCTGGATTATAAACAAAATAGAAAACATTAGAGAGTGGCCTCCCAGGAAGGGCCAGGGTTTCGTGGACTGCTGGTCTCAGGTGTGTGTGTGGATGCCGTCAGACATGAAGTGTTCCAGATAGGGGACGGGGCAGGTGTGGCAGGTGTGGGTGGGGGTTGGGGTAGCCCAGGACACCTGTACAGGAGAGGCCTCTTGGCCTCTGACAGTCTTGCTCAGAGCTCCCCATTCCCAGGAGAGTGGGAAGCCTTGTCTTTGAGCCAGACAGACTCAGATAAATCCCCAGCACTACTGGCCAGGCGGTGTTTGCATTTCCCACTTAGAGCATGGGGGAACCATGGTCCCCACCTCAGAGGCTTGGTTGCAGATGACACATGGTTTGCTCTCCAGCCCCTGGTGCACACTGATAGCGGCTGGTGGGTGACTGCACCTGCGTCTGACCTGGCTGTGCTAGGCAGCTCCCTCACCCAGCCCACTGCTTCGAGCTTGACCAGACACTATGGTTACCTCTCAGTCACCAGGTGCCCTCCCAGCTGAGCCGTCCTGGCCCGAGGAGACCACTTACTCCTGCCTCTCACAAAGGGGATGGATGCAGAGACCCCAGGGAGGCAGAAAGGAGGCAGCCCCTGGCTGTGCGGGGGTTTTTCTACTTACAAAGCTCCTGGTGCATTCGCTTCAGGCTCTGTGCCGAGGCAGCCCGAGCTGGGCAGGAGCCACAGGTGCACTGCTCTCTGGCTGAGAGCCTTTACTCATGACCGTTTCCCTCTCTGAGCACCGGCTTCCTTGTTTAGAACAGAACAGGGATCCACGGTGAAGATCCCTGCTCCCAGGTGGGATGGCATCATGTACCTCAAACCCCATGGGAGCTTCCTCTTTTGCACGCCAGCACCAGCCAGCAGAGCAAAAGCATTAATGCTCCAGAGACGACCCTCTACCACAGAGGCGGAGCCCATCCAGGTGGGACACTGGGAGGCTGAGCCGAGACTGAGCCCAGGCGCCCACCGCAGAGCTCACTCATCAAGGCCACTCTCTAGCTCCCCTCCTCCCGGCTCACCTTCCCATGTCCTCACTCAGGTGTCCTGGGATCGTCTGTAAGAAATGATGTGTCTGCAAGTCCTTGTCTGCTTTCAGGGACCCAGACTCTGCCAGGGTGCCACACTGGCTGCGGGACTTGAGCAGGTGGTCTCCACCTTCTGGATTTGAGTGTCCTCGTCTGTAAAATGGGAACAAAAGTCCTAACTCATGAAGTCATTAAAGGAGACACAGCATGTGCACGTGCAAAGTGATCCACAGTCAAAATGCCAATCAATTGCAAAGGGATATGCAAATCGTGGGAAGAAACCGGAGCTCGCCAGGCTGAGGAAGGGCTGCTGGCAACCTGTCCAGACATAGCAAGCCACTGCCAAGGGAGACCCTGGCAGAGTCGGATCACTGAGCAATGGAATAAGAGACAACTGACAAAAAAGATAAGGCGACAGAGGTTTTCAAAGAGAACAATTTAAGCACTAGAAGATGTAAGAACCCTTAGGAAAAGTAACGAGGTCCTAGAAGATTTCTGCTGATACGCTATAATTTTGTCGTCAAAACTGTGTCACACATACCTAATCTACAGCAGACTTATTCATTGTTGTTTCTAAAACTCAGTGTATACTTGCAATTATAGCTTCCTTTTTTGGGGGGAGGTGGGACAGTCTTGCTCTGTCACCCAGGCTGGAGTGCAGTGGCACGATCTCGGCTCATTGCAACCTCTGCCTGTCAGGTTCAAGCAATTCTCAGCCTCAGCCTCCCGAGTAGCTGGGATTACAGGTGCCTGCCACCACGCCCGGCTAATTTTTGTATTTTCAGTAGACACGGGGTTTCTCCATGTTGGCCAGGCTGGTCTCAAACTCCTGACCTCAGGTCATCCACCCGCCACAGCCTCCCAAAGTGCTGCGATTACAGGCATGAGCCACCGCACCGGGCCACATTTTGTTAAATATACATTTGGCTGGCCGTGGTGGCTCACACTCGTAATCCCAGCACTTTGGGAGCCTAAAGTAGGCAGATCCCTTGAAGCCAGGAGTTCAAGACCAGCCTGGGCAACATGGAGAAAACCCACTTTTACAAAAAATACAAAAATTAACTGGGTGTGGTGGTGTGTGCCTGTAGTCCCAGCTACTTGGGAGTCTGAGGTGGGAGGATTGCTTGAGCCAGGGAGGGAAATATTGCAGTGAGCTGAGACTACAATACTGCACTTCAGCCTGGATGACAGAGTGAGACCCTGTCTTAAAGCAAACGAGCAAACAAAAAAGGCTACATTTATTTTTCACGTTTTAATTATTTCATTTTTCAAGATCAAGTGCCAAGTAGGCCTTTTCTCCATTATTTCTTTCAAGTACAGGCCTCTCTTTTGGTAAAGTGGCCAATTCCCGGTGCCCATCATCCCCGCTAACCCGATGGACCGCCCTACACGTCACAGAGTGGTCGTGAGCCCCACGTGGGGAGTGACCTCGTTGGGTCATGCCCACTGAGGCACACAGCTGGGCACACAGCAGGACCAGAGAATATTTGCTGAATGAGTGAGTGAATCAGGAAGCTACGGTGCCGATGTTACCAGCTGTTAAAAGAAAACTTCAGACAAGTTAAATTTGATGGAGTTTAATTGAAAAAAAAAAATGATTCACAAATCGGGCAGCCTCCAGAATCACAGCAGATTCAGAGAGACTCTGGGGGTTCCTTGTGGTCAGAACAAATTTATAGACAAAAAAGTAAAGTGACGTACAGGAATCGGAAGTGAGGTGCAGAACCAGTGAGACTGGTTGCATCTCGGCGTTTGCCTTAGTTGAGCACAGTCTGAACACTCAGCAGTCTATGAGTGGTTGAAGTATGGCCACTGAGATTGGCCAACACTCAGCCATTGTTATAGGTGCATACTACTAAGTTGGGTTTTCCATTTTGTCTGTCTATTAAGCTAGGTAATGGTTGATCCACCAGGACTCAAATATAGAGGTAGGGAGTCCCTTCTTCGGCCATATTTAGTTTGCTTTAGCAATTCCCCTCTTTTGGTCAGCCTTTCAATTTAGAGAGATTGACCGAAACTTTGGGCATTGATGCCACTCTCTGTTCACCATCCTAAAGACTTATTTGGTCTCAGTATGGAATTCACAAGTCTTCTTTAGCTTCAGTATGCAGTCTCACAAGTCTTCTTTGATGTTAATATGGAATTCACAAGTTGCAGCTTTGTACCAGCTAAGTGATTCTTTATGTACTTTTTGACCTGGTTGGAATGAGACCATTCAACTCTCAATGGATGGCTGCATACGAAACATTTAATACTTGAGAGGATACAGTGTAACAGGGTGACGATTATTATGACTATCAAGAGGATACTATCAACATGCCAAAACGTACTCCTTAATAAGAGTGCTTATGAAACGAACCGAACCAAATTAGCCAAGTGAAGGTTCAGACAATATAGGCAGTTGAACAGTATTAGGGTCTAACTGGTCATTATCCTCGTTTGGAGTATGATAGCGATTAAGGACCACGGTTTGCTGTAAAGTAGCGTGACTTAGAGTTACTTATTTTCATTGTTACACTGGTAATACAAGTCATGATAACTTGGAAACCTACTAGAAGAATTATAAGGATTAGAAGTCCTTGGAAAACCCAAGCTTGCCATCCACCCTTAGGCGGCCTGCAAACCGTTAGCTGCTCCTGTAAATACGTCGTGGGCTCTTTCCTCTTGAGAGATGTCTTTAATGTATTTGGTGGCAGTGTCTAAGGAAACAGCAGTATCAGCACCTTCTAAATTAAGCTTCCTGTAGTAACAAAATCAGGTAAGAGATAAGTACAATATTCAGTTTTGTTTAACACCAAACCTAGGCTTCCAGCTGGAGCAAAAAGAGGATCTGAGGCTGCATGATGTTCCGTTGTGTTTTTGTTGAATACGTGTGTTGTCATCTACCTTTTTTTTGTTTGTTTGTTTTTTGAGATGGAGTCTCACTCTGTTGCCCAGGCTGGAGTGCAATGGTATTATCTTGGCTCACTGTGACCACCACCTCCTGGGTTCAAGCGATTCTCCTGCCTCAGATTCCCAAGTAGCTGGGATTACAGGCATGAGCCACCACACCCGGCTAATTTTTGTGTTTTTAATAGAGATTGGCTTTCACCATGTTGGCCAGGTTGGTCTCAAACTTCTGACCTCAAGACATCTGCCTGCCTCTGCCTCCCAAAGTGCTGGGATTACAGGCGTGAGCCACCACACCCAGCCCTGTCATCTGCCTTTCTGAGAGTAGCTTCTATCCATCTGAAACCCTGGGAGGTCTGATTGGATTACAAAATCCAAGGTTTTTCCCAATTTACAAATTAGCTTTAAATTCCATACAACTGGTATCTCACTACCACCAAGAGTGCGCCCGCAGGAACCCCACTGGAATATTTCCTCAGTAGAAACTAGCTTATCCTTTGCCGGGAGCGGTGGCTCACACCTGTAATCCCAGCACTTTGGTTTGGGAGGCCGAGGCAGGCGGATCATGAGGTCAGGAGATTGAGACCATTCTGGCTAACATGGTGAAACCCTGTCTCTACTAAAAAAATATATAAAAAACAAATTAGCTGGGCGTGGTGGCGGGCACCTGTAGTCCCAGCTACTCAGGAGGCTGGGGCAGGAGAATGGCATGAACCCGGGAGGCAGAGCTTGCAGTAAGCCGAGATGGCACCACTGCACACTCCAGCCTGGGCGACAGAGTGAGACTCTGACTCAAAAAAAAAAAAAAAAAAAAAAAAAAGAAAAAGAAAAAGAGAAACTAGCGTACCCTCATCTATTTCAAGGCTAGTGCTAATTTCGGTTATTGATCATTGTGGCCTCCGGTCATAAGGGCCATCATGAGAATTTTCAGGGGAAGCTATTTGAAAGGCAGGAGCAGACCAGGCGAAATAACAAGAACCAAACCAGTGAGGAGGTAGAACAGAATATGCAGATTCTTCACAGACCCAATACAGACCCTCAGGGATTGGAAAAGAGGGTCACCTAGTTGCATCTGAGCAGAGATCAGTCAGGTTAGTTCAACTATAAATCTGCATACCTCCTGAACAACGTCCAGTGGGAAGTTTACTTTTCTGTGGCCCCTTTATAGCATGTTGTAAGGGTATATAACCACATCTAGTAAAAAGAGATCCTACTGGATTTAATTCAGTTACATTATACAAGCAACCACTTGTATCAACATAAATAATTACCAAATCTTGAGTGCGAGATGCCTGGAAGCACAATATACCTTTTGCTGGCATCACTTGGATTTTTTTTTTTTTTTGAGACGAAGTTTTGCTCTTGTTGCCCAGGCTGGAGTGGAGTGTAATGGCACGATCTTGGCTCACTGCAACCTCTGCCTACCAGGTTCAAGTGATTCTCTGCCTCAGCCTCCCCAGTAGCAGGGATTACAGGCGTGTACCACCATGCCTGGCTAATTTTTGTATTTTTAGTAGAGATGGGGTTTCACCATGTTGGGCAGGCTGGTCTCGAACTCCTGACCTCAGGTGATCCACCTGCCTCAGCCTCCCAAAGTGCTGGGATTACAGATGTGAACCACTGCACCCAGCCTTGGATTGGTTTTTTTATGTTTGGTAATGATCGAGTTATCAATTGAAAAAGTTAGAGTGTTGGTTTTAGTGAGTGTAGGAAGCAAGTAGCAGTGATGTTTAGAATATCAAGAACTTTCTGTTCTTCCCTTGGAGTTTCAGGTAACTCTCATTGGGAACGCAGAGGGGCATGGGCACCAGTGGAATCATTTCCTGATTTTTTGGCATTAGCCCACAAACCCAACAATTACTCTTGTTTTGTGCTAGAGCATAAACTTGAGTTAAAGCCATCCACTGATTATGGTGCCATAGGTTTGCCTGTAGGCAAAAGGACAGGATTTGGGCAGAAGGTGAGGAAAACAGAAAAACACATAAGACTTTCCTGATGATTGAGAAGTCTCGATCCATGATCTTGGGAAAGCCGTCCAAAACTAGGATGCTGTCTGTTTCTGAGGAGAGATTTCCTTGGTCAGCTTTACTTTAAAGTCTCAAACAGGTGTATAGTTCCAGGAATCTGAAGGGGCCTTTTTTTTTTTTTTTTTTTTTTTTTTTTTTTTTTTTTTTTTTGAGATGGAGTCTCGCTCTGTTACCCAGTCTGGAGTGCAGTGGCGCGATCTCAGCTCACTGCAAGCTCTGCCTCCCGGGTTCACACCATTCTCTTGCCTCAGTCTCCTGAGTAGCTGGGACTACAGGTGCCTGCCACCACGCCCAGCTAATTTTTTGTAGTTTTAGTAGAGACGGGGTTTCACCGTATTGGCCAGGATGGTCTCAATCTCCTGACCTCATGATCAGCCTGCCTCAGCCTCTCAAAGTCCTGAGATTACAGGTGTGAGCCACTGCACCCAGCCTGACAGGGCCCTTTTGACTCATGAAACGTGGACCCAAGGTTCAAGGCCCTGAAGCTTCACTGCAGTGTGGGTGGTGAGAAGAATTTGGTATGGTCCCTTCCAACGAGGTTCAAGAGCGGTCTTCCTCTAATGTCGTTTCCAGAAGACCCAGTCTCCAGGTTCCAGATCATGGAGGATTTGATTGTCTGCAGTTGGTGGAGCTGGAAAAGCTTCCCGTACCAGGTGGAAGTATACTTTGGTATAATACATTAAAGTCTTGCAGTATTTAGTCATATCAGAGCTCAAGAGATCAGGAGAAGCACGAAGTGCTGTTATTAGGGACATAGGCCTTCCAGTGACTATTTCATAAGGGGTCAATTTGTGTTTTCCAGTAGGAGTGGATCTGATTGCAATTCAAGTTATTACCTGTGGCCAAGGCAACCCAATTGATTCAGTTAACTTTGCCAATTTCAGTTTTAATTTGCCATTTGTTCTTTCAACTTTCCTGAAGACTGAGGGTGATACGGACAGTGGTAATTGCACCCTGTCAGTAACACCTTATTGAACTGCTTTATAATTTGCCCAGTAAAATGAGTTTCTCTATTACTGGAGATTTTTAGAGGGATCCCCCTTAAAGAAAAGACATTTTAAAATAATTTCTTAGCTACGGTCACAGCATCAGCTTTGCTATATGGGAAGGCCTCTATCCAACCAGAAAACATACAAACTGTTACAAGAACATACTGATACCCCATTGCGGGTCACAACGGAATTAAGTCCATCCGTAAACGCTGAAATGGTTCATCAGGTTGTGGAAATATACGACCTGAAGTTTTGATCGTTTTTCCAGGATTATGAGTTTGACAAGTCAAACATTGATTATAAACCATTTTAGCGATTTTGGAACAGTCACCCCACCAGTATTTTTTCATAATTTGGATCATTTTGTCTGTTCCATGATGAATTGTGGAGTGCAGAGTTTTCAACAATGGAAGCTTCAAAGACTCAGGAAGGACCAGGCGGCCATCCGGGCCCTCCGTGAGTCTGTGCTTCACATTAAATTTACATCATTTTCCAGCACTAGCTGATTTAGCAGAAAAATCTGCTAAAACATTTCCCTGATATTTGGGTTCAGTTCTACAAGTATGAGCTTCAATCTTTTTCTTTTTCTTTTTTTTTTTTTTTTGAGACGAGTCTCACTCTGTCGCCCAGGCTGGAGCGCAGTGGTCGGATCTCAGCTCACTGCAAGCTCCGCCTCCCGGGTTCCCGCCATTCTCCTGCCTCAGCCTCCCAAGTAGCTGGGACTACAGGCGCCCGCCACCTTGCCCTGCTAGTTTTTTGTATTTTTTAGTAGAGACGGGGTTTCACCGTGTTAGCCAGGATGGTCTCGATCTCCTGACCTCGTGATCCGCCCGTCTCGGCCTCCCAAAGTGCTGGGATTACAGGCTTGAGCCACCGCGCCCGACCATGAGCTTCAATCTTAATAACAACGATCTACAATGGTAACAGGATAGCAGAAAGGGGCTTATTTACTAGGAGTCCATTTTTGATGGAGGTCCCACTAGGGGTGAGAAACCCTCGTAGTTTCCATATCATGCCAAAATCACGTACCACTCCGAAAGCATATCTACTATCTGTATAAATATTTACTGACTTGTCCTTAGCTATATGACAAACTTGGGTAAGGGCAAAAATCTCTGCAGGTTGGGCTGACTTAAATTGAGGAAGAGTTTCCTTCTCTATTAACTCATTTTGGGTGGTAACAGCGTATCCTGACTGGTATTTTCCTAATGAGTTTTTAGGATAGGACCTATCAACAAAAGGTATTAATTCAGGATTATCCAGTGGAGTATCTTGTTTTTTTTGTTTGTATTTTTTTTTTTTTTTGAGACGGAGTGTCGCTCTGTCACCCAGGCTGGAGTGCAGTGGCCGGATCTCAGCTCACTGCAAGCTCCACCTCCCGGGTTCACGCCGTTCTCCTGCCTCAGCCTTCCGAGTAGCTGGGACTACAGGCGCCCGCCACCTCGCCCGGCTAGTTTTTTGTATTTTTTTTAAGTAGAGGCGGGGTTTCACCGTGTTAGCCAGGATGGTCTCGTTCTCCTGACCTCGTGATCTGCCCGTCTCGGCCTCCCAAAGTGCTGGGATTACAGGCTTGAGCCACCGCGCCCGGCCTCAGTGGAGTATCTTGTAAATCAACACGAGGGGCCACTATTTCTGACACTACACTTACACAATCGTGGTCTTCACCATCGGCAGGCAGAGGTAACAGAATAGCAGCGTTAAGTAGATTACAACATTTTAGATGAAGATTAGGAGATAGCAGTCATTCATAAGATGTTAGTTTACTTACTGAAAAATGCTGGGTTTGGTTGGAATTTCACAGACTTTCCACAGCACGTGAGATTTGCAAATTAAGTTCACTTCCTAAAACCAGATCTGAGGAAGCTTCTACCAGCTTGGCAGTTGCTGCTACTGCTTTTAAACAGTTAGAATAAGCCTTAGAGTCTGGGCCTAATTGCAGGCTATTCTATGCAATGGGCCTAAGTTTAGCACCATGTTCTTGTGTAAGGACTCCTCATGCCTGATTGTCACACTCACGGACAAACAAAGGTGAAAGGCTTAGGGTGATTTGGAAGTCCTAAAGCTGGGGGCTGTTGTAAGGCCAACTTCATTTGGCTAAAAGCTTGCTCATGACTATCTTCCCAAGGTAAAGGCTCTGGTATAGCATTTTTAGTGAGTTCATACAATGGTGAAGCTATTAAGGAAAAATTTGGAATGCAGGATCTGCAATATCCTGTACGTCCGAAAAAGCCTCTATATTGTCTTTTGGTTTCAGATCAAGGAAAATTTTGAATAGTTTTTATCCTCTCAGGTGAGAGGAAATCCCTTCAGCAGTCAAGTCATGTCCCAAATAGTGGACTTTTTTTTTTTTTTTTAAACTGAAGTTTTTCCATTGAAGCCTTGTGACCTTTATATGCAAGTTGCTGTAAAAGGTAAACTGAGTCCATTTCAGAGCACTCCTTAGTGGGAGAGCACAACAGTAAGTCATCTACATACTGAATGAGAGTAGAATTTTGAGGAAATTGTAGTGTTATTAAGTCCTGTAATAATGCCTGGGAAAAATATGAAGTGGCTTTGGTAAACCCTAGTGGCATTACAGCGCAGGTGGATCGCCTATTTTTCCAAGTAAAGGCAAACAAGTATTGACCTTTTTTTTTTTTTTTTTTTTTTTTTAAGATGGAGTTTTTTTTGTTGAGATGGAGTTTTTGTTGCCCAGGCTGGAGTGCAATGGCATGGTCTTGGCTCATTGCAACCTCTGCCTCCTGGGTTCAAGCGATTCTCCTGCTTCAGCCTCCCAAGTAGCTGGGATTACAGGTGCCTGCCACCATGCCTGACTACTTTTTGTATTTTTAGTAGAGACGGGGTTTCACCATGTTGGTCAGGCTGGTCTCGAGCTCCTGGTCTCAAACTCCTGGTCTCAGGTGATTCACTTGCCTCGGCCTCTCAAAGTGTTGGGATTATAGGCATGAGCCACCAAACTTTCTTTATGAACTGGAATGCTACAGAAGGCTGAGCAGAGATCTATTACTGTGGACCAGTTGGAACTAATTGGTACCATAGATAATAAAGTATCAAGATTTGGAGCTCCAGGAAATCTTGTTATTACAATTTTATTAATTGCCCGTAAATCTTGAACAAATCTCCAGCCTCATCCATTTGGTTTTTTAACTGGTAGAACTGGAGTGTTACAAGGGCTGGTACATGGGATTATGAGTCCTTGTTTAATTAAATCTTCTATAGTTGGCGAGAGCCCTTGAACTGCTTCAGGTTTTAGAGGATATTGGGGTAATTGAGGCAAAGGTTTAGAATGATCTCTTTGTACTTTTATAGGTTCCAAACTTTTAATTCTTACCATATCATTTGGGGAAGAGATCCAAAAACATTTAGATATTTTTGAAAGATCAGGGATATTACGGGCCTGAGTTTCTATCTTACAGATTTCTGCCTGTAGACAGCATACGATTCTAGTTCAGGAGAATCAGGAAACTCTAAGATTATTTCTCCGGAGAAAAATTGTATGTGCCCTTCTAGCTTTGAAAGTAAATCTCGCCCTAACAAGTTTACTGGAGCAGTATAACACAGTAAAAAAGTGTTTTTCTGAAAAGGGGCCCAAAGTTAATTGGATTGGTCCAGATACGGGAACCTCCTGAACTTGATTTGAAACTCCCACCACAGAAATGACCCTTTTACTCCGAGGGATTTGTTGGCTTTTTAAAACGGGGTTTATGGTAGATAGAGTAGCCCCCATACCCCCAAGGACTGTACACAACTCCCCATTTATTTTAACCTGTTTCTCCACGTTGATTTAAAGATGTTAAGGAGAGCAATCTACTGGAGAATCCCTTGGAACCTCATCAAGGTTGATTTTTATCAGGAGGACTAGGGTCTCTTGGGCTCCCTCTAGTGGTAAAACAGTTTGGCCAAAAGGGAGGCTCATTGGTGGACTGATATAAAAGCGGACAGTCCCTTTTCCAGTGCCCTGGTTGTTTGCAATACAGGCAGACATCTTGGGGTAAAGAACTTCTTGTTCTACCACCTCTTGATTGTGATTTAAAATGAGAAGGAGGCGGGGCGCGGTGGCTCACGCCTGTAATCCCAGCAATTTGGGAGGCCAAGGCGGGCGGATCATTTGAGGTCAGGAATTAGAGACCAGCCTGGCCAACATGCTGAAACCCTGTCTCTACTAAAAATGCAAAAATTAGCTAGGCACGGTGGCACACACCTGTAATCCCAGCTACCTGGGAAGCTGAGGCACGAGAATCGCTTGAACCTGGGAGGTGGAGGTTGCAGTGAACCGAGATCTCGCCACTGCACTCCAGCCTGGGCAATAGAGCGAAACTCCGCTCTAAATAAATAAATAAAATGATTGGTTCCTTGGGTCCCAGTCCCTGTAACTGTTGTCATTGAAGGGCCATAAGCTTGTTAGCCTTTTGAGTTTTTTCTTGCTCTAGATCCTCTCAAAATGTTCAGCTAAGGCCAACAATTCAGTCATATCTGTAACTTCCTATCCCAACTTAGGTATTTTAATTAGATTGCTGAGTTCAGGATGGAGTCCATTTACAAATAGAGCACTTAATGCCATTTCAGTCCCTGTAGGAAATACTTCTTGCTGTACTTGGATCCCAGAATGTTTCACAGACAGCATTTCTAAGTGAGTTCTGTAATCCGAAACAGGTTCATCCTTTTTTGTTGTTGTTTACAAGGTTGTATGATGGACCAGTCAATTTTTTGCGGAAAAATTTTAGGAATTGAATTTAAAAGGTTTTCAGCAATTTTTCCCGCGACTTTTGGTCCTTCTTGTGAGGAGCTTTTGGAAGGGTCTTTACCATCCTCCTCAGGTTTGTCCCGTTCTGCTGTTGCCATCCATTTCCAAGCTTTACCAGGCCCCACTATCACGGGAATACATTAGTAAAGGTCAGGAAGTCCTGGATCATAAGCTCCTATGAGGATTCTAAATTCCTCCGTAAATTTTTGAGGATTTTCTCTTGGATCAGGGAAGTCCCTCACAATGGCTCTAAGCTCGGTTTTAGACTATGGAGTGAAAGTAGTTCCTGCAGGCAGTCCTGACTGATTGGAAGGTCTCACTTTGTAAGGTGCCTAACTTCCTTTTTTCTTTCTTTTTAAATCATCTTCAGGGTGAAAGGGTAATTTATTTATTTTTTATTCTTTTATTTTTTTGAGACAGAATCTTACTCTGTCACCCAAGCTGGAGTGCAGTGGCGTGATCTCGGCTCACTGCAACCTCTGCCTCCTGGGTTCAAGCAATTCTCCCGCCTAAGCCTCCCAAGTAGCTGGGATTACAGGCGCACAGGACCACCCCTGGCTAATTTTGTATTTTTAGTAGAGACAAGGTTTCACCGTATTGGACAGGCTGGTCTCAAACTCCTGACCTCAGGTGATCCACCCACCTCAGCCTCCCAAAATGTTGGGATTATAGGCATGAGCCACCATGCCTGGCCTGAAAGGGTAATTTAGCAAAAAGGTTAGTGGACTCAGAGTATGTAGGTAGAGAAGGATAAAGAGAAGGAACAGTTGGGATGAGGTCTGTCACAGTACGGTCCTCTTTCATCATGTCCTTAGTCTGTTGCTTAAGCTTTTCGTTTGCTTTTTGCAAAGAATCTTTTAAGGAGGCAATTTTGATTCATTTCCTCTTTTAGAGTAAATGCATAGCAGTAAAAGAATACATTCCACTGTTTTTGTGGGGTTTTTTATTCTCCTTTTTCTAATATGCCTCATAAATAAACAATTTTATCCAAATTAAAACTTCCCCATTGCAGCCATCTTAATTCTAAGTTTTCTTTAGTTAGGTTAACCCATTTTTCTAAAAATGCGCAAGTTCTGGACCCATAATTTTTATGCATAAAATTAGCTGGAGTCCAAGAATGTGGAGTCCAGACTCCTTGGATTGAGAGTGAAATCTGAGCTGGTTCTAGGACTTGGAGTAGGGGCTGCTGCTGGTCCTAGGCTCCAAGTTGGGGGCCTGGCGACCAGATGGAAGGTTCAGCTTTGCAGCGGTCACACCTGCTGGGTGGATGGGTGTTCTAAGGGTGCTCACTGGCACAGGTGGCTGTTACTCATATCTGGGAAGGTGTGAGGGAAGAGCACAGAGGGCAGCCATCCCTTGGTGTCAGGGCTCTGTCCGCATGGGCTGTACTCCTTGGAAAAAGTCAGCTACTCCTTTGGATCCTGGGGAGCAAAAGGCACCTGAGGCAGTGAGTAGTCCACAGAGGCCAGGTCAGCCTGGTGACCAAGAGGTGTCCTACCCAGCAGCAGGACAGGTTCAGTGTGAAACTGGAATCTGGAGGTGGCCTGGGATGACAGGCAGGTGGAGGGTGTCTGGTTGGCTTTGTCCACTCCAGTCTGTAAGTGCTTAGCCACTCTGCAAGTGAGCGCCTAGGAAGGGAAGCCCTGGTTGTTGCCTGGGGTTGATTAGAAGATGTCCTTGCAGGCACAGAGGCTCATGTCTGTAATCCCAGCACTTTGGGAGACTGAGGCAGAAGGATTGCTTGAGCTCAGGAGTTCAAGACCAGCTTGGGCAAGATGGTGAAACCCTGTCTCTACAAAAAATTCAAAAAATTAGCATGTACTTGTGGTCCCAGCTACCTGAGAGACTGAGGTGACAGGATCACTTGACTCCATGAGGTCAAGGCTGTAGTGAGCCAAGATGACGCCACTGCACTCCAGCGTGGGTGACAGAGTGAGACCCTGTCGTAAAGCAAGCAAACAAACAAAAAACCCCCAAACCCCATAAAGTTAGCAGATGATAGGAAATAGTAAAGGTTAGAGCAGAGATAAATGGGATAGAGGACAGAGGAGCACTAGAGAAAATCAGTGAAAACCTGTTCCTTCTATGAAAGGTTTACAAAACTGAGAACCCTTTAGCCACTTGACTAAGAAAAAAAGAAGACTCCAATTACTAAAATCAGAAATGACAGTGCGACATCACCAATGACCCCACAGATATAAAAAGGATTTATAAAGAGAATGCTAGGAACAATTGTAGGCCAACTAGTTGGTTAACATAAATGAAACGGACAAATTCCTAGAAACGTACAAACTACCACAACTGAGTCAAGAAACGGAAAATCTAAACAGATCTGTCAGAGTGAGGAGACTGAGTCAGTGATCAGACACTTCCCAACAAAGAAAAACCCAGAACCAGGTGACTTCACTGGTGAATCCTCCCAAACATTTAACATGTAACACCAATCCTTCTCAGACTTCTCAAAAACTTCACTGTAACACACCGTCTCCCTAGAATGAGGGGAAAAACCCACCATCTCAATTCATGCGGAAAAAGCATTTGACAAAATCCAACACTGTCATGATAAGAGCACTCAATAAAAGAGAAATACAAGGAAACCTCCTCGACAGGATAAAGAGTGCTTACAAAAACCACACCTACTGTCACTCAGGGGTGAAGGACTGAGAGCTTTCCACCTAAGATGAAGAACAGGACGAGGATGCCTGCTTTCACCGCTTCACTCCAACATCGTGATGGAAGATTGGCCAGAGCAATTAGGCAAGACAAAGAAATAAAGGCACTGAAATTGGAAAGGAAGAAGTAAAAGTATCTCTGTTTTTTTAAAAAATTTTTTATTTATTTATTTTTTTTGAGATGGAGTCTCACCCTGTTGCCCAGACTGGAGTGCAGCGGGGCAATCTCGGCTCACTGCAACCTCCGCCTCCCAGGTTCAAGTGACTCTCCTGCCTCAGCCTCCCGAGTAGTGGGGATTACAGGTGCGTACCACCACGCCCAGCTAATTTTTGTATTTTTAGTAGAGACGGGGTTTCACTATGTTGGCCAGGCTGCTCTCAAACTCCTGGCCTTGTGATCCACCCGCCTCAACCTCCCAAAGTGTTGGGATTACAGGCATAAGCCACTGCACCCGGCAAAGTATCTCTGTTTATTGATGAGATGAACTTATGTGTAGAACATTCTATGGAATAAAAATAGTGTTAGAGTTAATAAACAATTTCAGCAAAGTTTCAGCAGAGATGAGGAACACACATACAGATCAGTGGAATACAGTTGAGAATCAGGAGATAAATCCATACAGGTATGTCAACTGATTTTCAACATGGCTATCAGGATCATTCAATGAAGCAGAAACAGTCCCTTCCACAATTGGTGCCAGCAGAACTGGATATCCCCAGGCAAAAGAGGGAAGTTGGAGGCTTACCTAACACCATATAAAATATTGACTTAAAAGGAATTAAAGACCTAAATTTGAGAAATAAAACTTTAACACTCAGCCGGGTGTGGTAGCTCATGCCTGTAATCCTAGCACTTTGGGAGGTTGAGGAGGGTGGAACGCCTGTGGCCAGGAGTTCAAGACCAGCCTGGCCAACATGGCAAAACCCTGTCTCTATTAAAAATACAAAAACATTAACCAGATATGGTGGCACATGCCTGTAATCCCAGCTACTTGGGAGACTGAGGCACAAGAATTGTTCGAATACAGGAGGCGGAGGCTACAGTAAGCCGAGGTTGCGCCACTGCACTCACTCCAGCCTGGGTGGGGGGAAGAAAAATGACACTGTTAGAGAAAACATGTGAGCAAATCTTTATGCCCGTTGATTTGGAAATGGTTTCTTAAATATACAAAAAGCACAAGCAACAGAAGAAAAAAAACAGGTAAATCAGACTTCATTGAAGTTAAAGCCCCTTAAGTACACCCTGAAAAGAATGAAAAGCGAACCCACAGGATGGTAGAAAATATTTGCAAATTATAAATCTGACCATGGTTTTATATCCAGAATATATACAGAATTTTTACTGCTCAACATTGAAACACAAATAACCTGATGAAAAATGGGTGACAGACTTAATAGACATTTCTCCAAAGCAGATGTACAAGTAAGTGACCATTAACACAGGGAAAGATGATTAGCATCCTGAGATATTGGAGAAATGTAAATCAAAACCACAATGAGATCCCACTCCACACCCACTAGGTGGCTGTATTTTAAAACATGAAAGTAACGACTGCTGGAGAGGATGTTGAGGAAACCAAAGCCTCATATTTTGCTGGAGTAAGTGTAAAATGGTGCAGTGGCTATGGAAAGCAGTTTGGCCGTTCCCCAGAAAATTCAGCCATAGTGCTACCATTTGACTCCGTGATTTCTTTCCTAGGTATATATACCCAAAAGAATTGAATACAAGCTGGGTGTGGTGGCTCATGCCTGTAATCCCAGCATTTTGGGAGGATGAGGTAGGAGGATCACTGGAGGTCAGGAGTAGTTCAACATCAGTCTAGGCAACACAATAAGACCTCATCCCTACCAAAAAAAAAAAAAAAAAATTAGTCGGCTGTGATGACATGTGCCTGTAATCCCAACTACTCAGGAGGCTGAGGTGAGAGGATTGCTTGAACCTGGGTTGTCGAGGCTGCAGTGAGCCGTGATTGTGCCATTGCACTCCAGCATGGGCAGGCAACAGAGTGAGACCCTGTCTCAAAAAAAAAAAGTGTGGTCTGTCCATACAGTGGGATATTATTCAGCCATAAGGAGAGATGAAGTATTGATATATGCTACAAAGTGGATGAACCTTGAAAACATCTTACTAAGTGCAGTAAACCCTTCAGTGAAGGCCACACGTGATATGATTCCACTTGTATGAAAAATCCAGAGAAGGTAAACAGACATGGGTGGCAGATTCGAGGCTGACAGCAGGGGGAGCTCTAATGCCAGCTCAGGGGCCAGCTCTGGTGCTAGAGGCGCGGAGTGGGAGATGGGGCGTGACTACTTACCAGGGGCGGGGTTTCCATTTGGGGTGATGAAAGTGTTTAGAACTAGAGGGTGGTGATGGTGCCCAGGATGGTGAATGCAGTGAATACCATTCAGCTGTACAACTGAATATGTTTTGAAAGGTCATCTTTAGGCTGGGCGTGGTGGCTCGCGTCTGTAATCCCAGCACTTTGGGAGGCCGAGGCGGGCAGATCACGACGTCAGGAGTTCGAGACCAGCCTGGCCAACATGGTTAAACTCCATCTCTACTAAAAATACAAAAATTAGCCGGGCATGGTGGCAGGCGCCTGTAATCCCAGCTCCGCGGGAGCTGAGGCAGGAGAATCGCTTGAACTCAGGAGGCGGAGGTTGCAGTGAGCTGAGATCATGCCATTGCAATCCAGCCTGGCAACAGAGCAATACTCTGTGTCAAAAAAAAAAAAAAAAAAAAGTAATCTTTATTTTGTACGAATTTGATAACATAAAATACAGGTAACTATAAAGTATACGGATAAAAGAAAAACAGGCACTGGGACTAGCTCTGTGTCTGGTGCTGGCTCCAATTCTAAATTGGTTTGGGAGCTGGTTCTGGCTCTAGATAAGGCCTGTGGGGGCCATCTGCTTCCTCTCAGGCTGGGCGTGCTGCCTGGATGGCCCAGAACTGGCTACCTGTCAAAACTGCAGGAGAGGTCTGTCTGTACCCAGAGAGGCCTGAGTGAGGGGACCAGGAACTGCCTGCCCGCCTGGCTCCCCAGGACGCTCTTGTACCTGTTGCCTTGTCCTTGTCCAGGCAGATGTGGATGATGTGGTGTCGCCTACCTGCAGGTTGTAGAGCAGCGTGAGGAGCTGTGGCTGCAGAGCCCTGAGACTGAGCGTTTGAAGGTGGGTTTAGCAGCCATGGTGTGCTGGAGGCTGAAGAGGAGGAGGTGCTGCTGGAGTCGGAATTGATGCCGGAAGTCCCCGGGGATGACAGCGAGGTCGATTCCCAGAACTGAGAGGAAAAGCAAGATCAGCAGAAGCCTGGATCCTGCAGGGCTTCTGAGGCCAGCGTCTACTTCTGGGGCTTCTTCGCAGCTCCATTCAGGAGTCAGGGGTTTGTTGCTTCTTTTGTGGGTGCAGAGTGGGGAATGCAGGCACCTGGCTGGGAGGGGACGTAGAATGAAAGAGCTGTCAGGGAGAAGGGTGATCAGTCGCCTTCTTTTCCTGCCATTAGGGGGCTCCAGGACAAAGCTGACATCGATCTCCTCCACTTTGCAGCTGGAGGAGCCGGCTGAGTGCGTGCTGAGTGCAATTGGCAATGTCCCAGCTGCTGAGGGAGGAGCCTCACCTGAGCTGGTCTCAGGGCTTGAGTGGAAGCTGCCTCTGGTCCTGAGTTCCCCGCTGGGGGCCTAGCGGCTGGAAGGGCAGCTTCACCGTGGTCAGATCTGCTGGGTGAGTGGGTGCCCTAGGATGCCCCTGGGCATGGATGGCAGTGACCTGTACTGGAAGAGTGTCAGGGACATGCCAGTCGGGGGCAGCACCTGGGGTCAACAGGGATCGGAGCATGGTGGCAGCACCCGCTGGCAAGGGTTAGCTGGTCCTCTGGTTCCCAGGGCACAGAAGGTGCCTATGGCGGTCCACTGAGGCCAGGTCAACCTGGTGACCAGCAGGTGTTTTATCCAACAGACGGACAGAGTCACTGGAGTCTGGGGTGGCCTGGGCTTGCAGTGGGTAGAAGGTGGCTGACTGGCCTGGTCCCCTCCAGTCTGTAAGTGCCTAGCCACCAGCCAGACCCTGGGGAGGGCAGCCCTGTGGTGAGTCAGCACAGGAGATGGCTGAGAGGATGCTTTTGGGAATCTCCAGTCCCTTCTGCCTCATGGGAGGAGGGCTGAGTTGGCTCCACACCTGACCTGTGTCCCTTGGTAAGGATTGCTTCTTTTGGACAAAGTCGTAGTCAGCGGTAGAGTTCATGGTTGCAAACGTGTTGGCTTTGTCAGGGGTCTCCAGCTTGGTGGGGAAGGGCAGAAGGATGGTCAGCTGTGCTCATGAGGGGGCCACAGGCCAGCCAGAGAACTCCGTAGAGACAGAAAGCGGATGAGTGGTTGTCAGGGGTGAGGGTGGAGAGTGACTGCTTAATGGGTACAGGGAATCTGTTTGTGGTGATGAAAAAATTCTAGAATTAGATGGTGGTGATGGTTATACCACATAGTAAATGCATTTAATATCCATGAATTGTACAGTTTACAATGATTAAAGGTTAAATTTCATTTCATTGTGTATAATTTGTTTTTGCTTTCTGAGACAGAGTATTGCTCTGTCACCCAGACTGGAGTGCAGTGGCGTGATCTCGGCTCACTGCAACCTCAACCTCCCAGGCTCAAGTGATCCTCCCACCTCAGCCTCCCGAGGAGCTGGGACTACAGCTCAGCTAATTTTTTTTTTTTTTTTTTGGTAGAAACAAGGTTTCACCATGTTTCCCAGGCCAGTCTTAAACTCCTGAGCTCCAGTGATCCACCCGCCTCGGCCTCCCAAAGAGCTGGAATTATAGGCATGAGCCACTGCACCTGACCCGTATTTAAAACTCAAATCACAAAATATAATAAACCATAAAGAATGTGAAATAGAAACATACTATAAAAATTAAATGTTGTCATCCCAGGGAGGGGCAGTAAAGCTCTGGCACAGGAGCTGGCGCTGAAGGTGGTGCCGGCCTGAGGCTCCCGCACTGGAGCTGGAGTGGTGGCTGACACTCAAGCTGCCAGGCTCTGGCTGCCGGAACTGGCTCAGTAGCTGGGGCCTGAGCCGGGGCAGGAGCTGCCTCTATCTCGGGCAGTGGTGCTGGAGCTGGATCTAGAACTGGCTCTTGTTCTGGAGCTGATTCTAACTCTAGCCTGGTGCCAGAAGGGGTGCAAGAACCGACACTGAAGATGGCTTTAGCTCTCCGAGTGTTGGAGCTGGAGGTGGCTCTAGCTCTGTGGCTGGCACAAGACCTTATGCTAGAGTAGGCTCTAGCTCCGTAGCCCCCACTGCTGGCTGTGGGTGAGATGCTGTGCCCTCTGTTGGACTGTGATCTCTCAGGATAGGGATGGTGTCTAGGTTCACTGTTATATTCCAGGGGTCTGGGGTTCACCATCATATTCCAGGGGCCTGGGGTTCACCATCATATTCCAGGGGCCTGGGGTTCACCATCATATTCCAGGTGTCTGGCATTCACCGTCATATTCCAGGTGTCTGTGGTCACCGTCGTATTCCAGGTGTCTGGGGTTCACCATCGTATTCCAGGGGCCTGGGGTTCACTGTCATATTCCAGGGGCCTGGGGTCCACCATTGTATTCCAGGTGTCTGGGGTTCACTGTAATATTCCAGGGGCCTGGGGTCCACCATTGTATTCCATGTGTCTGGGGTTCACCATTGTATTCCAGGTGTCTGGGGTTCACCATCATATTCCAGGGGCCTGGGGTTCACTGTCATATTCCAGGTGTCTGGGGTTCACCGTCATATTCCAGGTGTGTGGGGTTCACCATCATATTCCAGGTGTCTGGGGTTCACTGTCGTATTCCAGGGAACTGGGGTTCACCGTCGTATTCCAGGGAACTGGGGTTCACCGTCGTATTCCAGGGAACTGGGGTTCACCATCGTATTCCAGGGGCCTGGAGTTCACCGTCATATTCCAGGTGTCTGGGGTTCACCGCTGTATTCCAGGTATCTGGGTTCACCATTGTATTCCAGGTGTCTGGCATTCACCACCCTATTCCAGGGGTCTGGGGTTCACTGTGATATTCCAGGGGTCTGAGGTTCACTGTCATATTCCAGGGGTCTGCATACAACAGGGAGCAGCGCACAGGTGCTGAATGCATGAATGAATGAATGAATCCAAGACTTCTTGGAGTTGGAGGATTCTCTAGAGCACCTCCTTGAAGGGCTGTTGGGAGGACTACACTGATTCATTCATCTATTTATTCAGTAAACATTAAGCACCTCCGGTGTCAGGCTCTGTTCTAGAGGCTTGAGAGCATTGCTGTGAACAAGCACGGTCCCCACTGGTATAAGGCTGCCCGAGCAGGGTTTAAATGAGGGGAGGCGGGGCTCAAGCACGTGGTCCAAGCTCAGTGGAAGGAGCTGTCTGGATTGGTAGGTCAGGCACAAGTTCCTGTCCAGCAGCTCAGGACCAGCCTGGGTGGGGCCTGTGGTGGAGGGGATGTGGGATCCTTGCTCCAAATGGCCATGCCATGCTATCCATGATTCCCAATGACTTTTCCCTCTCTGGGCCTCAGTTTTCCCATCTATAAAATGGGCATGTGAGGAAATCCGTTTCCTGGTTCCGTAATGAAGTTGGCCTTGATTCTTTAAGGCAAGCAAAGAAGAACTCCCTGTGGTTTGCCTTCACATGACCTGGAGGCCCAGGGTTAGAGTTCACTGCAGGACCTGGGCTACGTCCCCCATGAGAGGAATGGCCAATGTCTCTCTTCTGGTCAGTGGTTGAGCTGGGCCAGGAGCTCTGGCCTCGCCCATAGTGACCATGATGACCCAGGTGTTGGGGACATGTTGGTAAAGCAATCTCCCAAGGTGCTGGCAAAATCCAACTGGGTGTCTCAGGCACAGAATAGTAAGTGCTAGCCCTGGTAGCAATTGGGTTTAGCCAGAGATCTTTCCAGAGTGATACAAAAAGTGATACAAAAGGCTCCCTCCTTTCACTCTTTCTTATTTTCTTTCCCAACTACATTGTATTTTGTCATGTGGATGGTCATCATTTATTTAACTAGATCCTTGCTGGAGGAAACTGGGTTGTTTCTAATCTTTTGCTCTTGTGAGGAAAGCCGCAATCAATAACTGTGAACATAAGTCAAGTGTAGAAGTGTTAAGTGGGATGAATTCCCTATACCGGGACTGATAAACGAAAGGGTAAATACATTTGTAATTTTGTGGGTTTTTTTTTTGTTGTTGTTTTGAGACAGAGTCTCTCTCCGTTGCCCAGGCTGGAGTGCAGTGGTGTGATCTCGGCTCACTGCAACCTCTGCCTCTTGGGTTCAAGTGCCTCAGCCTCCCAAGTAGCTGGGATTACAGGAGCACCATCATGTCCAGCTAATTTTTGTATTTTTTTTGTAGAGATGGGGTTTCACCATGTTGGACAGGTTGGTCTCGAACTCCCCACCTCAAGTGATCCTCCTGCCTTGGCCTCCCAAAGTGCTAGTATTACAAGTATGAGCCACTGCGCCTGGCCAGTTTGTAATTTTGATAGATACAGTCAAACTGCATCCATTGGCAGGCAACTTATATTTCTGTCAGCAATGAATAAAAGTTCCTATTTCTACACAACTTCAGAGTATATTTTCAAACCTTTGGATTAGACAATATTGTATGTTATCATTGAGAATGGACATATGTTCGTATGCTTAAAGCCTTCTGTATTTCTTTTTGTAAAGGATCTCATACTCTCTTTTGCTGATCTTTTTCTTATCAATTTTTGGGAGCTCTTTACATATTGGGGATGTGAGTCATTTTTCTGAGATAAGAGTTGCAGGTATTTGTTCCCAGCTTATTATTCCTTCCTTTTCACATTGTGGGGCTCCCCCTACCACGTATTACAGAGTTGAGTTCTCCCCAAATTGATGTATAGATGCAATACATTCTTTATGAAATACAACAGCAGATATTGCTATGTGGAATCTGAGGAACACAAAGGACTAAAATAGAATCAGACGAATCTTGAATAAGAACAAATTTGGAGGACTTATGCTATGAGATATTCAGACTTATGATGCTACAGGAGTCAAGGCAGTGAGGTTGTAGTGCACAAAACAGACACACAGAGCAACAGAAATGAATGGAGGATTGCGGGGTGGGGTGGCTCATGCTTGTAATCTCAGCACTTTGGGAGGCTGACGTGGGCAGATCTTTTGAGGCCAGGAGTTCGAGACCAGCCTGGCCAACATAGTGAAACCCAGTCTACTAAAAATACAAAAGTTAGCCAGGCATGGTGGTGCGTGCCTATAGTACCAGCTACTTGGGAGGCTGAGGCAGGAGAATCACTTGAACCCGGGAGGTGGAGGTTGCAGTGAGCCAAGGTCGTGCCACTGTACTCCAGCCTGGGGAACAGAGTGAGACTCTGTCAAAAAAGAAAGACAGTAAGAGAGAAAGAGAGAGAGAGAGAAAGAAAGAGAGAGAGAGAGAGAAAGAGAGAGAGAGAGAAAGAGAGAGAGAGAGACAGAGAGAGAGAGAGAGAGAGAGAGAAAAGAATGGGGTCAACCCAGACTGAAACACAGACATTTATGAATCCCATGAGCTGAATGCAGGAAGCCAGACACACGAGAGTATGTTCTGAGGATGAAGCAACATATGAACCATGCAGACACATTAGCAGAATGAAGGGCAAACCCCATGGTAATGCCAACTGATGCAGAAACAGCATATGGCAAAATTCAACATCCTTTCACAGTAAAAAAAAAAAAAAAACTCCACACATAGGAAGAGGATGAAACTGCCTCAACACAATGAAGGTCGCTTATGAAAAGTTCACTTCTAACGTTGTACTCAATGGTGAGAGACTGAACGCTTTTCCTCCGAGACTGGGAACAAGCAAGGGTGCTGGCTCTTGTCTTTTCTATTCAAGTTAGTATTGAAACTCATAACCGGATGAGTTAGGTGAGAAAAAGAAGGCAAAGGCATTCAAATTGGAAAGGAAGAAGTAAAATCATCCCTGTTTGCAGATGACATGATCTTATATTTAGCAAACCCTAAAGTTATCAAAAAAAGTTAGAAATGTACATGAATTCAGCCAAGTTGCTGATATAAAATCAGCATTCAAAAATCAATTGCCTTTCCATACACTAACAATCAATAATTCAAAAGGAATTAAGAAAATAATTTCAATACAATGGTATCAAAAATAATGAAATACTAAGGGATAAACCTATCCTACAAGCTCAAAGACTTGTACACTGAAAACTATAAAATGTTGCTGAAAGAAATTACAGAAGACACAAATAAATGGAAAGATATCTTGTGTTCTTGGATTCAAAGACCTTAATCTTGTAAATTTTCCCTACCACTTGAAGTGATTCAGTGCAATTTCTATCAAAATCCAAATGGTATTTGTTTCATAAATATAAAAATTCACCCTAAAATTCACATGGAATCTCAAAGGACCCCAAAAAGCCAAGACAATTTGGAGAAAGAACAAAGTGGAGGACTCACACGTCCTGAATTCAAAACATATTACTAAACTATAGTTATCAAAACAGTGTGGTACTGGCCAAAGGCAAAGATATAGACCAACAGAATAAAACAGAGAACCCAGACATAAACCCTTGTGTATATGTTGAAGTGATCCTCAACAACGGTGCTGAGACCTGTCACTGGGGAAAGGACAGTTTCTCCAACAAATGGTGCTAGGAAAATGATATTCATTTGCAGAAGCATAAAGGGAGACCCTTGCCTTATACCACATTCAAAAATTAACTAGAAATGAAATAAGAACCTAATGGTAATATCTGTAACTGCCCAACCTCTAGCAGAAAATACAGGAAAATTTGAAATTGCATGTCTAACTTTTCAGATATGACACCAAAAGCACAGGCAAACCAAAGCAAAAACAGACAGACAGAAGTACATCAATCATAAATACTTTCATGCATCAAAAAACACTAACGGCGAAGTGAAAAGGTAACCTACAAGCTGAGAGAAAATATTTGCAAATCATATCTCTGATATGGATTTTCATCTAGAATAAATAAACCCTACAACTCAACAAGAAAACAATTAAATATTCCCACTTAAAAAATGAGTAAAAAAGGTGCTGAAGAAAAAAAAATGGTAAAGGACTTGAGTAGACATTCTTCTAAAGATGGTTTTCTTTTCTTTTATCTTTTTTTTTTCTTTTTTGAGATGGAGTTTCACTCTTGTCGCCCAGGCTGGAGTGCAATGGCATGATCTTGGCTCACTGTGACCACTGCCTCCCGGGTTCAAGTGATTCTCCTGCCTCAGCCTCCCAAGTAGCTGAGATTACAGGCATCTGCCATCATGCCTGGCTAGTTTTTGTATTTTTAGTAGAGACAGGATTTCACCATGTTGGCCAGGCTGGTCTTGAACTCCTGACCTCAGGTGATCTGCCCACCTTGGCTCCCCAAAGTGCTGGGATTACAGGCGTGAGCCACCGCACCTAGCCTTAAAGATGGTTTTCAAATGACCAAGAAGCACATGAAAACATGCTTCACATCACTGATGATCAGAGAATGCAAACCAAGTCCACAATGAGATAATCACCTCACATCCATTAGGATGACAACTATCAAAAAAGCCTGAATAACAAGTGTTGGCAAGGATGTGGAGAAGTTGGAACACTTGCGCTCTGTTGGTGGGAATGTAAATGGTGCAGCCTACATGGAAAAAAGTGTGGGGCTTCCTCACATCATTTAAAAGAGGAGTACCATATCATCCACCAATCCCACTCCTGCATATATTGCCAAAACAATTGAAAACTGGGTCTAGAAAAGATATTTCCACATCCATACTCACAGCAGGACTATTCACTGTAGCCAGGAGGTGGAAGCATCCTAAATGTCCATCGAAAGATGAACAGATAAGCAAATATGCTATGTGGTATATATGTATAAGAAAATATTTTTCAGCCTTAACAGGGAAATTCTGACACACGGCTACAACACGGATGAATCTTGAGGACATCATGCAAAGTGAAATAAGCCAGTTACAAAAAGACAAAGACTGAGATTCCACTTACCTGAGGTACCTGAAGTTATCATATTCATAGAAACAAAAGTAGAATGGTGGTTACCAGGAGCTGGGGGCTGGGGCAGGGAGCAAAGGGGATTTGTTGTTTCGTGAGTTAAAAGTTTCAGATTTGTAAGACGAAAGTTACGGAGACTTGTTTGACAACTACGTAAGTACATACATTATACTACTGCGCTGCACCCTTAAAAATGGCTAAGATGGTAAATTTTATCTGTTTTTTGACCACTGGGTGGGCTGCATCTGGGGTGGTCCCCACAGAGTTGGCAATGTTCTAGCTTTTGTGGGTATTGGTTACCACATGTGTTCCCTTTGGGTGACGTACCCAGCAAAATACTTATGACTTCCATACTTGCTGGTGCCTATGCTCTGCTTCAGCACCAAATGCAATCAATGATTACGAACTCTTTCTGGTCAGTTCAAAGGCCCAAGAGCATGGTGGTTGGTGCAAGACTCTGGAATTATAGGGTCTGCATTCATATCCTGAATCTAACTTCTTCCTACCTGGGCCAAGTGACTAACTCTCTGAGCTTCTTATCTTGGCCAAGTGACTAACTCTCTGAGCTTCAGTTCCATCATCTCTAAAATGGGTTGATTTTATGGTACTTCCCTCATAGTATTCAGAGGACTTACTCTTTGCTGGCAAAGAGCAGGAACTCAGTAAATCATGGCTGTTGTGGTCGATTTTGCTGTTTTTTGCTCTGGAGGACAGGGAGGCCAAAAAACCGCTGCCCGGGCTGCAGGCTCCTGTTTTGTATTTCTCTCCAGCCTCCACAGTATCTTCAAACAAGCCCTGCTGAAGCAAGCACGGTCTTCCTCAGTATTTACACTTGGTCTCCATCATCCTTGGCATTTTCACACGGTCTCCGTCCTCCTTTTTTTTTTTTTTTTTTTTTGAGATAGAGTCTCTCTCTGTTGCCCTGGCTGGAGCGCAGTGGTGCGATCTCAGTTCACTGCAAGCTCCGCCTCCTGGGTTCAAGCCATTCTCCTGCCTCAGCCTCCCGAGTAGCTGGGACTACAGGTGCCCGCCACCACGCCCGGCTAATTTTTTTGCATTTTTTAGTAGAGACTGGGTTTCACCGTGTTAGCCAGGATGATCTTGATCTCCTAGCTCATGATCTGCCCGCCTCGGCCTCCCAGAGTACTGGGATTACAGGCATGAGTCACTGCACCCGGCCGTCTGTATTTTTATACTTGCGCTCCACCCTCCTTGGTATTTATATTTGGTTGCTGCCCCCTCAGTATTCACATTTGGTCTCCATCATCCTCTGTATTTATACTTGCATTCCACCCTCCCCGGCATTTACACTGGATCTTCAACCTCCTCGGTATTTTACACTTGCTCTCCATTCTCCTAGGTATTTACACCTGCTCTCCATCCTCCTCGGTGTTTACAATTCGTCTCCATCATCCACCACATTTAAACTTGCTCTCCACCCTCCTCGGTATTTTACACTTGCTCTCCATTCTCCTAGGTATTTACACCTGCTCTCCATCCTCCTCGGTGTTTACAATTTGTCTCCATCATTCTCCCCATCTAAACTTGCTCTCCACCCTCCTCGGTATTTTACACTTGCTCTCCATTCTCCTAGGTATTTACACCTGCTCTCCATCCTCCTCGGTGTTTACAATTCATCTCCGTCATTCTCCCCATCTAAACTTGCTCTCCACCCTCCTCAGTATTTTACACTTGCTCTCCATTCTCCTAGGTATTTACACCTGCTCTCCATCCTCCTCGGTGTTTACAATTCATCTCCATCATCCACCACATTTAAACTTGCTCTCCATCGTCCTTGGTATTTTACACTTGCTCTCCATTCTCCTTGGTGTTTATACTTGGTTTCCACTATCCTCAAATTGACACTAGGTCTCCATCATCTTCTGTATTTTACACTTGATCTTGACGCTCCTCGATTTACACTTGCTCTCGACCCTCCTCAGTATTTACACTTGCTCTCTAACCTCCCTGGTATTTACACTTGGTTGCCGTCACTCTCGGTATTTATCCTTGGTCTCCATCCTTTTCAGTATTTACACTTGCTCTCCATCTTCCTCAGTATTTACACTTGGTCTTTATCATCTCGGTACTTACCCTTGTTCTCCATCATTCTCTGTATTTACACTTGGTCTTTATCATCTGTGGCATTTACACTTGCTTTCCATCATCCTTGGTATTTATACTTAGTCTTCACCCTTCTTGGTATTTACTCTTGGTTGCCACCCCCCTCAGTATTTACATTTGGGCTCCATCCTCCTCAGTATTTACCCTTGGTTTTCATCTTCCTTGGTATTTACACTTGGTCTCCTCCTCAATATTTATACTTGGCCTCTATCATCCTCCGTATTTCCACTTGGTCTCCATCATTCTCAGTATTTCCACTTGGTCTCCATCATCCTCCATATTTACCCTTGGCCTCTATCACCCTCTGCATTTACACTTGGTCTCCATTATCCTCAACTTTACATTTACGTCTCCATCAATCTCAGTAGTTACACCTGGTCTCCATCATCCTGAAGTTCATACTTGCTCTCCATCATTCTCCGTATTTTCCTTTGGTCTCTACCCTCTTCGGTATTTACACTGGCTCTGCACCCTCCTCTGTATTTACACTTGGCCTCTGTTATCCTCTATATTTCCCCTTAGTCTCCATCATCCTCTGTACAATGGACCCATTTTATCTGTGTGTTCCATATTCGTGAATTCAATCAACCGTAGATGAAATATATTTGGGAAAAAATCCATAAAGTTCTGAAAAGCAACATTGAGTGTCCTGAATGCCAAGTACTACATTCAATTCATGAGAATCAGTTGGTGCATAGGCATTTTAGTAGGTATTGTAAATAATCTAGAGATGATTTCAAGTGTAGGAGAGAAGCTGAACTCGGTGGCTCACACCTATAATCCCAGCACTTTGGGAGGCTGAGGCAGACAGATCACCTGAGGTCGGGAGTTTGAGACCAGCCTGACCAACATGGAGAAACCCTGTCTCCACTGAAAATACAAAATTAGCCGGGCATGGTGGTGCATGCCTGTAATCCCAACTACCTGGGAAGCTGAGGCAGGAGAATTGCTTGAACCCAGGAGGCAGAGGTTGCGGTGAGCCAAGATCACACCATTGCCACCATTGCACTCCAGCAGCCTGGGCAACAAGAACGAAACTCTGTCTCAAAAGAGAAGGGAGGGGAGGGGAGGGGAAGGGAGGGGAGGGGAGGGAAGGGGAGGGAAGGGAAGGGAAGGGAAGGGAAGGAAAACAGCACAATAAAAGAAAATCCTTGAACAGACACTTCACCCAAGAAGACAATTGGATGGCAAATAGGCGCGCGAGAGCCAAAACGCAGCATCGCCAGCCACGAGGCAAATGCACACCAACAACCAGGAGACACCACTGTACACCTAATAGATGGCAAAACTATTTCCCAAGAACCCTCACACTACAAAATGCTGGCAAAAATGTGGAACAACCGCAACCCTTATATTGCTGCTGTCAATGCAAAATGGCACAACTATTTTGGAAAACTGTTGGGCGATTTCTTATAAATTTGGATATATACTTACCACATGACCCAGTAATTTGTCTTGTTAGCATTTACGCAAATGAAATGAAAATACAGGATGCACATGTTTATAGTTAAAACTTGTACGAGGCCAGTCACGGTGGCTCATGTCTGTAATCCCAGCACTTTGGGAGGCTGAGGCAGGCAGATCACAAGGTCAGGAGTTCCAGACCAGCCTGGTCAACATGGGGAAATCCCATCTCTACTTAAAATATAAAATAAATAAACAAATAAATAAATTAGACGGGCGTGGTGGCGGCCACCTGTAATCCCGGCTACTCAGGAGGCTGAGGCAGGAGAATCACTTGAACCCAGGAGGTGGAGGTGGCAGTGAGCGAGATGGCCCCACTGCATTCCAGCCCAGGCGACATTGTGAGACTCCATCTCAAAAAAAACCCCAAAAAACAAAAATTAGCTAAGTGTGGTGACCCTCTCCTGTAGTCCCAGCTACTCGGGAGGCTGTGGGAGGAGAATCACTTGAGCCTGGGAGGCGAGGTTGCAGTGAGCTGAGATGGCCCACCGCACTCCAGCCTGGGGGACAGAGTGAGACTCCGTCTCAATAAACAAACAAACAAACAACAGAGCAAAACCGAAATGAGGAGGGAAAGTGAGACAGGAGTGCCAGCTGGGAGTCGGCACAGGGCGAGGCAGGGACGCTCCTCGGAGGCAGAAGCTGGTTCCTTACAGAGACGGAAATAAAGAAGCCGACTCTGGGGAGACTGGAGAAGCACAGAAACGCAGGAGGCAGAAATAAATACTGCGGATGGAAGCAGAAACAAAACAAAATGTGAGCTGCTCCAAATCGGCGGCGGAGCCAGTTCTGGAAGAGCGGCGGTGTGGGAACCTCCGGTGCCTTCCTCTCTCAGCTGCAGCTACGTTCCTAGGCAGGCTTCCCCGGCAGCCAGGGACGGAGGCTAATACGTGTTTGTGGAAATATGCAACTACCAGAACCCACAAATTAATTTAAGTACATGAGAAATGTTTGGAAAAACTTTTCAGCCATATATTAGAAAGGAAGTATCAATAGATTCTTTCTTGGAGGGAGTGTGACCCACAGGCCCCACGGAAAGGCAGTGTCACCCCCGTGACATTCCATAAGGCCCCGCTGGCCGGCCCCTGACCTGCCCCCAGAGAGCAGTAGGCAGGCAATGCCCTGAAGCCTGAGACCCGGGCACCCCGGCCTTTGCCCCAAGGAGGCTGGGGACAGAAGGACTTCCTCCAGGCTTCTCGGCAAGAGATGAGCAAAACGTCCACAGAGCCAGTGACTGCGGGACCCACGACAATATCGGTCACTCCTGCAGGAAGGAGCAGCACCTGGACCTGAGCCCGGGGACGGGCAAGGGAACGCAGCTAGCGAGCCGCCCAGAGAACCGAAACCAGAGCGCCCCGACGGCAAGGAAGGCCACCGCGGGCGCCAAACGCGCCCCTTGAGGACAGGCGGCCACGGCGCAAAAGCAGACTGGGCTCGGAAACACGTGCTTTACAAACGGTGAAATGAGTGAGACCATGCAGGAAAGACCGCAGCTAGACAGAAGGTGAAGGCCACTACGAAGAGGAAGCTCGCAGCCAGAGCTGAGGGAGAGCCCGCGGGCGGGAGGGGGCAGGGCGCGCGGGAGCCTTCCCTGCAAACCCCGGGCGTTCCAGGAGCAGCGAGGCGCACGGGTGGAGGACAGGAGACCAAGAATGGCATAACATTTCCCCGAGCAGAAGGAATGCGCAAGCGCTCACACATTCAGGCAAGGCAGGTGAGGAGAGACACAGGCCTGCCCATCCTGGAAAGCTCTTGGACTTAAAAGATGAAAATAAATGATCCTGGAAAGATCTCGAAAGATCAAGAATATAAAGCGTTTTTTTTTTTTTTAATTTTTTTTTTTTGTTTTGTTTTTAAATAAAATGAACTTCTAAATGCTGCCAGAAAGGAAGAACAAGCATCCATGAATTGTTCGGAAATAAAGGCTGATATCCAAGAGTGCGGCACTGGGCCAGGAACAGAACAAAGTGAAGTGACCTAGGGGGAGACAAGCGCCCATCCAAGGAGAGGAGCGAATGAGAGGCGCTCACCAGGAAGCGGATGGGTGGGGGCTTGACACTGAGTACAGTCAGGTCCAAGGGAAGACATATGGGAGTGATCCTGCAGAGATGGCAGCGAGTGGCAACGAATCCCCCTGCATTGAGAGAATAAACCTCCAGGCTCTGGTTCTGTTTGGAGTCTGTTGGTGGGGTTAGGGGTGAGTTAGGGGAGGGCACTGCCACCAGCCTTTGGGTATATTTCTCCTGCTGTTCACTATGTGTAATAGACAAATACCAACAAGAAGAGAAGAGGCCAGGCACAGTCGGTGGCTCATGCCTGGAATTCCAGCACTTTGGGAGGCCAAGCAAGGCAGGAGGATCATCTGAGCCTAGGAGTTTGAGACCAGCCTGGGCAACATAGGGAGTTTCTGTCTCTAAACAAAACAAACAAACAAAAAATTACCTGGGCATGGTGGTGCATGTCTGTGGTGGCAGCTACTCAGGAGGCTGAGGTGGGATTACCTGAGCCTGAGATATCAAGGCTACAGTGAGCTGTGATTGCGCTACTGCACTCCAGCCTAGGCAACAGAGAAGGACAGTGTCTCATAAAAGAAAAAAAAAAAAAAGGAGAAGAAAAGCTTCCTGGACCTGCCCACACCATGGTGTCCAACAGGTAACTGGGACCCCATGTCCTCTGGCCGGTTCTCACCAGGGCCTCATGGGACTTTCCTGCTGGGGCCTGATTTGAAATGCACCGCTTCTTCAGACGGCTGAGGGTTTCTGCCCACTGAACCTTTGGCAATGCCAGGTGAGACAGGCAGCTCCAGCCCCACCATCACTGGCATCCTCTGGGCAGGTGCTCAGTGTTCCCTAGGGCCCAGGAGCGAGCCAGATGCCACCTTTACTTTTGTAGGCAAATTAGAACTTTTTTAACTTCTGCCCATCTCTCTTTTGTCCGTACAGTGTGATAGTCTTGCTAACCTACTGCTGGATGAGTGAGTCTGGCTGTCACCAAGCAGCAGGTGCACCGTCCCATGGGAGAGGCAGGGGGTGGACGCACAGAACTCCAGGGTTCTCTGGGCACCCTCTTCCAGGCCTGTGAATTGGCACAGCAGGAACACAGATCTCCAAGGTGCACAGCCGGGAGCTCAGAACCCTGAAGGTCGGTGCTATCCCACTGGAGAAGCAACCTAGTCCAGCTGAACCCCTGGCCAGCGGTGAGGAGGAAAGGATGGACATCAGCCACGCCCGGCACCGACCGCCACAGCCTGAGCCTCGCCCAGCCCAAGAATGTTTCTGTTCTAAGACTTCTGTCTTTTTTGTTTTTTTAGAAATTATCACAGGCAAATGTCACCTTGAAGACTCGGTGGCAGCTAAGTGTGAGCTCAGTGTGGGGCATGAGTGTTCTGAAGCTGCCAGGGCTGGACTGCAGCGGGTGCCATGGGGTCCGTCATAGCCCCTTGGGTCTCGCCATAGCAGGCCACGCCGGCCACATTTCCACCGCACTTAAAAAACCAACTGTTATGCATGAACTAGAATAACACACAGAAGACTTAGTGACTGAGTGTTGCACTCAGTGTTCTCAGCTCCTCTCTCTCGAAGGTTCGTCTTTCCACCAAAGCTGCCCTGCCCTGCGGCGGCAGGAAGTGCCAGGAATTAGTGCCCTATGGAAGCATCCCTATCCCATGACCGGCTGGAGCTGGTATAAACCATGGCAACACCAGGGACTGAGCCCCACTGGGTCGCAAGTGGTCATCTTGATGCTGGACCCCTCACCAGTGGCCTTCCCTGCCGACGCCACCTCCCCCACCCTACCAGAGTCTCCCGGGACCACCTGCTACGTAAGACACTTGAGCTTCCGTCTGTCTTATCTGCTTCTGGGGGACTCACACTAGAAAAACAAAATTAATTATTTTTTGCTATATGGAGTGGTGTGATTTGAAATCCTTTCATGGATAATGACTGCTTGCTTATGTCTTTAAAAGCATTTTTTTATTTTCTTGAGACGGAGTTTTGCTGTTGCCCAGGCTGGTCTCAAACTCCTAGGCTCAGGCGATCCTCCCATCTCAGCATCCTGAGGAGCTGGGACTACAGGTACCCGCCACCACGGCTGACTCCAGCATCTTTGTTTTCCGAATATTGAGTCCAGACATGGAGTTAGACCACAGCAGGCATGCGGATTATACCCTCTAGCAAGAAGGACACCATTGACAGACATGCAGACTTAGGCTGTACCAGGCCTGTATACCAGGGGGTGCATTGTGAGTAGGTAGGTGTGTGTGTGGGTGTGAGACTGTGTGTGTGTGTGTGCATGTGTGAGAGCATGTATAGGTGTGTGTAGGGGTGTGTGTGTGTGTGCATATGTGTGTGCATGTGTGAGATTGTGTGTAGATGTGTGCCCAGTCCTCACAGCAACCCTGCTGGCGAGTGCTCCTGTGGTCCTCATTTTACGAACAAAGAAACAGAAGTCAAGTACCTTCCGGAAGGCTGGTGACCCACGAGCCCCGTGTCACACTTCTCGGTCTGCCTGGGGCCCTTGCTCTCAGCCTGGACACTCGGCCCCTAGTGAACAAGTCATGTCAGAGAGAACCCGTCTGGTGCCCCATCTCCAGGATACATGTGTCCCTTTGTACATATATTTAAAAATTCATTTTGAAAGAATGCAAAAGCTCCACTGCCCTCCTTCGCGTCGGTGATTTCTTGATTTTCAGACACTGAAAGGCTCGTTTTGCTCCTGGAGAGATTCTGCTCGGCGCCTCTGCCATGCTTGGGTTGCGAGTGAAAATTTTCCTGACTTATTCGGGACACTGTCCTCAAATATTTGAGATGTTGGGTGTCTGTGAGGGCCCCATGGTTAGGAGCCATGGGAAGAGGCTTCATGTGACTCAGTAACTGGAGAGTTTGTGGGTGGAATTGGGGGGTGCTGAGCTTGGAAGGGGAAGTCGCATGGGGCCGGGGCTCTCGGGAGCAGAAACGGATGATGGGGCCCACGTCCGCCAGGACAGAGCCTCCCACCTCGAGGGCTACATTCCCGGGGCTACAGGTCCATGGTCCACCCATCACAAGCTGGCCAGGACATTGGATGGATAAGGCAGATGAATGGACCAACAGCCCAGGCAGGGATGAAGGGAAACCCACAGGTGCCCATGCCAGGCCCTCCAAGTGGGCAGGAACGTACTTCCCAGCTTCTCATGTGCCTACCTCCTGCCAGTATCATCCCTGCACCCACGCTCAGCGCTCTGCAGTCCAATCTCTGTCTTTCCCAAGGAGACTCTCCCCACTGCTTAGATGTGTCAAAAATCCTTTTCCACCAGGTAAATATTTTTACTATTTATTTATTTTTTCCTCTTTTTACAAATAGAGATGAAGTAACGCTATGTTTCCCAGGCTGGTCTCGAACATTGGCCTCAAGTGTCCTTTCTCCTCGGCCTCCCAAAATATTTACAGATGTGAGCCACTGCACCCGGCCAATTTCATATAGATGTATTTTTTTTTTTTAACTTTTTAAGTTTATAGCAAATAACCAACCAATCTTGAATTTGTACACACATCCTAACCTTTCTGGAATCTGCATGGTAGCACTGGGTGAGGGAGATGGCTTACTGCTCACCCATCTTTGTGGGGTGAGGTCTGCCCTGCCCTCCACATGTGGCCTGTGGATACCCAAGCTGGCTCCACCTCAGCTCACCTGGGCCCTGCTGGCCTGGCTCACTTCAGGACCACCCTGTAGTCTAAGCCAAGAATCACGTCCAGGTGGGAGAGGAGGAGGTGAGGATGCTGGTCTGGGCGGGAGGCAGGCAGTGGTTACTTGGTGCGGCCCTGGGGAAAGGCGGTCACTTTGAAGGCTCGACCCTTGGGAGGCCTGTCCAGCTTGGGTTTGTGGCTCCTGGAGCGTGTTTATCACTGCGGTGCAGTGGCCTCTCTTCCCTCGCTGGGGTCGGCCTCCTCATGTCCCAGCAGCCCCAGTGTCTGAGCAGACCATGGCCCTTGAACAAACCATGGGAAGGCCAGGGTGGGGCCAAGAATCTCGGAGAGCAGGGCTGGCTCTGCCTTGCTCTGGGGGTGATGATGGAGGCACCAGTGCCCCTCTCTCCAGCGCTGCTACTGAACCCAGGCTGCTAAAGTGGGGCCGCTCGGAGGATCCCTCTGAGACCCCTGGGACAGGAGCCCTGCAGTGGCCCCACTGCTGCAGCTCTGACGCTGTGTCCCCACTCCTGTCCTCCCCAGTGGCTTTCCAAACGCTCCTGCCCAGGGCCCTGCTTGTCCTAAGCTGAACCTGAGACCTGAGGGTGGCTCTACAGGAGGCCCCTCCAGGACATCACGTGGCCCTGCAGGCCTGTTTGACGTCATGCCTCTCGTGGTTTGACGCTTGCTAGGTCCAATGTCTCCCCAGCTTCCCTTGTGGCTCCACCTCCCAGCAGGCCTCCCAGGGAGCCAGTGCAAGTCCCTCCATCCCCACAGATAGGCCTGCCCAGAGCTGGGGGAGAAGCTCTTGTGGGAGCAGGGAAGGGTCATGGCTGGGGGATAGGTCCAGGTGGTCTGGGCTCCGTGTCTGGCAGCAGGGTGGACTCTGGGTGCAGACTAGGGGCTGCTGTGCTAGGAAGAGCAGAGGTTAGGGAGGCTATAGGGTAGGGCAGAGGCCAGGCCCAGAGCTCCCTCTCCAGGCTCTGCAGCCCCCACATCAGCCACTGCTGGGCAGCCTTGGGGTTCCCGAGTAACCTCAGCTCCTCCAATGACCGGGCAGGCCTCTGAGCATCCTCAGTGAGTGGATTGGGGGGAGTCAACCGAGTGGGGACAGATGCAGGGGGCGATGGGCTGAGCTGACACCTGAGGGAGCCCGAGGGAGGCCTCGCTGTGGAAGGGCCGAGGAGAACGCTCACTCGGGCTGGCAGGCGCGGGAATAGGTGAAACAAAGGACTTCCCAAATGTCCCAGGAATTGTGAGTGGGCGGACTCTGAGAGGTGCCAACCTCGTGCCTGACCCCGGGGGGTCTCCCTGCTTATGTGGGATGGCAGGAGCCAGAACAGATGGACCCTTGAACCCTGGGAACCCAGGACTCTGGGCTTGTCCAGTGTCCTCCCAAAGGCTCACTCACGCTAGTGTTCGGGAGCGTAGCTTCCTGCAGAGACCAAGAAAAACCCAAGGATGAGAAGACGCCCTGGACCAGGGCCTGGACCCCATCACAGCCCAGCGCTCAGAACCTCCAACGACGAGGACCCTAAGCAGGGCCCGGACCCCATCGCAGCCCAGAGTTCAGACTCTTCAATGACAAGAACCCTAAGCATGGCCCGGGAGTCCCTGTGAGGAGACTCAGGGCACACGGGGAATGCGGGGTACATGGGAGGACATGGGGGTCATGGGACACTGAAGGTCACAGAGAGACACGGGGGAAACACGGGGGACTGGGCACAGCCGTCCTCTCACCCATCTGCAGGGGCATGAAAATGTCCTCCTCTGAGAGTCCCTTGTGCTGCATGAATTTCTTAAATTCTTCCAGGGCCTCCATGTTGATGTCGGGATTCCTACCTACAGGTGAGGTGGCTACAGGTGAGCCGAGATGGGGACAGCGACATGGCCCTGCAGGGAGCAGATGCTGAAAGAAGACAGCCACGGCCCAGCACCAGGACAGGGGGAGAAGCCCAAGAGTGGACCAGAGTTCAGGGGTGGGGCTGGGGACAGAGGAGACGGCCACCACCAGCACCGGGCAAGGGGGAGGGGAGGCCCGAGACTGGACGAGAGCTCTGGAGTGGGACTGGGGGACAGAGAAGATGGTCACTGCACAGCACCAGGACAGGGGGAGAGGCCCAAGAGTGAACCAGAGCTCTGGGGTGGGGCTGGGGACAGAAGACATGGCCACAGCCCAGCACCGGACAAGCAGGAGAGGAGGCCCAAGAATGGATGAGAGCTCAGGGGTGGGACTGGGGACAGAGGAGATGGCCACTGCCCAGGTGAGAGGTCCCCAGGAAGGGGGACAGTGGTGGGGACTCTCCAAGCCACTCAACAACCCCAGGGGACCTGGGCAGCTCCCAAAGCCACCCTGCAGGGTCACAGCCCTCACCTCGAGGGACCTTGTGTCCCAGAGGCACTGGCCACCCTCCTGCCCTGGAGGCTCCCTGCGCCATGAAGGGCCCTGTTAGGATGCTACCTCCCCCTTCAGGTGACCCTCCTACACTGGAGACCCCAGAAGTGGTCCTGGGCAGGTTCATGTCACTGAGGCCGTGTCTGTCCCTGCCTGGCCCACCCCATTCCCACTTCAGGTACTTGGACCGGCTGCCCAGTGGTGCCCGGCACATGAAGGCTGGCACAGGGGGCTTCCTCTTCCCCGCATGCCAGGGCGTGGTGATGCTGGTTCCACTGGCTTCTGGAGGCAGAGACAGTGGGGCAGGACACGCAGGCCCCAGCGGGCCCCTCACACATGAGCTTTCCCATGTGGAACAGGCCCCCACGGTGCTGGTCTTGGCAGTAAAAGACGAAGTGGTCCCTCCTGGGCAGCACCTGCACATATATGAGCTTCCTGCCGCCATCTGTAGATGACAGAGAAGATGGGTCATTCACAGAGAGAACACTTGGACCACACGAAGAAACACTCAGGAATGTCTCAGTGGTCAGCCAGGTTCCCTGGACACACCTGGTGTCTGATGTCAGGGGCACCAGCCTCCGAGGAAGGAGGGGCCAGCCCCTCCTTGGAAGTGGGCAAGGCTGGGACCCTGGCAAAAGGGCAGCCCGGGCACTCTCTGCCTGTGGTGGGGCTGGTACAGCTGGGGTTGGCAGTGGGGGAGGGTGGGGGTGGGGTGGGGGAGGGGCTCACAGGCGCTGAATTTGCCGGGTTCCTCCGTTTTCCGCATCAGGATTTTCTTTTGGACGCACCGATCCTCCCTCCTGGAAAACAGGAGACACGCGGGCAGCGGCTCCCAGGACACACCTGGGCTATCCTCAGCTCACCTGGTGCATGGCCCTGACCTGGCACCTGAAAATTCCACTGCCCCCCACCCCACCGAGCTTTACGATGCCTGAGATGTTTCCCTCCAAGGCAGGGGTGATTCTTACCGACACTCGAAACAAGGATGGGGCAATGGGCACCAGGTGGGTCTGGGGAGGGGAGATAGTGGCCTGAGGGGCCCCGCAGTGGGCAACACTCACATGAAGGTGAATGTGGCTTCCAAGTCCCCACCGCCCAGGGCTGTCACCTTCACTGGGAACACTTTCCTGGGCTTCCTGTCCTCCGGAAAGTCCTTATCGACCACCATGGCCTTCACATACATCCTCCCCTCCTCCTTGTCCTCCCCTCCTCCTCATCCTCCCCTCTTCCTCCTCCTCCTCCTTCTCCTCCTCCTCCTCCTTCTTCTGACACAGTCTTGCTCTGTCACCCAGGCTGGAGTGCAGTAGCACAATCTCGACTCATTGCAGCCTCCACCTCCCAGGTTCAAGCGATTCTCCTGTCTCTGCCTCCCGAGTAGCTGGGATTACAGGTGCACACCACCATACCCTGCTACAGGCTACCCTTTCAACACTCATTATATAGCTAGCAGATGGACAGATGCATAGATCAATGAGACAGACAATAAAGAATCCTCAAACAGACCTGCACACATATACTCAATTAAGTTTTTACAAAGATGCAAAAGCAATTCAATGAAAGATAGTTTTGTAGCAAATGGGCTGGAGCAACTGGACATCCACAGACAAAACCACCAAACAAACAGAAGAACCACAACCTAGGTCTCATACCCTGTATGAATATTAACTCAAAATGGATCATAGACTTAAACATAAAACTTAAAACTATAAAAGCTTTAGAAAACAAAAAGAAAACCTTTGGGATTTGGAGCTGGGTCAGGAGGTTTTAGATTTGTCACCAAAAATATGATCCATAAAAGGAAAAATTGTTAAAATAGACTTCATCAAAATAAAAACCTTTTGCTCTGTAAGAGACCCTGTTAAGAGAATAAAAAGAGAAGCTAAAGACTGGAAGAAAATATTGACAAACTACATATTCAACAAAGAATTAGTTTCTATACTTTATAAAGAATTTTTCAAAACTCATCAGTTTCAAAAACAGAATGTAGACAAAAGATGTGAAGGGACACTTGACTAGAGAGGACTTACAGATGGCAAATAAACACATGAAAAGATGCTCAACACCATTAGTCATCAGTGAAATGCAAATAAAAGCCATGATATTTCAGTACATACCTATCAAGGTGGCTGAGATAAGATCATAGTGATCACACTGAAGCTGGTGAGGATGCATGGAAACTGGACAGCTTCTGAAAAATGGCTTGACAGGTTAAAACAAAACAAAATGAAACAAAACAAAAACAAGCTAACCCTGCAACAAGCATAGAACCCAGCAATAGGACCCCTGGGACTTTGTCCCAGAGAAATGAAAACTGATGTCAATGCAAAAACCTGTACATGTGTCATAGCCCAAATCTATAAACACAGATGTCCTCCAACAGGTGAATGGTTAAACAGACTGTGGTACATCCATACCACGGAGCACTACTCAGAAGTAAAAAGGGATAAACTACTGATAAATGCAACAATGGGATGATTCTCCAGAGAATGATGCTGCTGCATGGGGGAAAAAAAGCCAATCCCACAATTTTATGATTGCAATAGATGACATTCTTGAAATGAGCAGATTGCAGTAGTGGATAACAGGTCTGTCACTGCTGGGGTTGGGGCTAGAGCAAGCCAGGTGAAGATACACATGATAGCTCTGTGTGGCTTTTTACAACTGCCTGGGAATCTACAGTGTCTCAAGATTAAACGTTTATCTTAAAAACTACAATCAGCATAAATGCTTAAAAAAAAAAAAGAAAAACTTAGAGCCAAAGACTCAGCAACTCCACTCAGAAGCATCATTTCAACAGATACACTCCCACATATGAATCAGTAGATGGGTTCAATCTTTACTTACAAACCTTGGATATACCTCAAATAACCATCAAAATAACAATGATAAAGGTTCATTTTTATGTTTGATTTTTGCAGACTTTCTAGATACCTCTCATTCTTTGGGCACAAGGAATACATCAGTGAATAAAACAAATGTCCTGCACTTGTGTGGCTCCTATTCTAGGTGCAGGGGACATAAAACGAACAAAATAAATAAGTGAATTGTGATGCCAGCTATCAATGTCTCGCCTCCAGCTCCACATGTACCCTTCATGGCCGGTTCCGAGGTAATGGAGCTGGAGCCAGCAGGCGTTTTTCTTGTGCACCTGGCGCGATGCTAAGCTTTGTTAGTAGAGGCATAGGGGAAAGTGCCTCCCAGGCTGGGTCCAGGATGCCTGGTTCTAGGATGCTTTCATTTCTCTCTTTTTCTTTCTCTTACTATACAGATGGCAGTGGCACAAGTCAGGAACATCTGGCGGCACTCACCACATTGAATTCAGGGGACCCCCCAGATGGCTTCCTGTGGAGATTCAGTGGCATCCGCACATGTGGGTTCCCAGTGACTTTTGTAGGCTTCCCAGCCCCAGCCCACCTGCCTTGGGAGGGAAAAGAGGCTTCCTGCTTGCCAGACACAGACTGCATTTCCCTGCCTGCTGGCCTCTGCTCTGACCATGGGCCAGCTGTGGCTGGGGCAACCCAGCAAACTTCTCTAGCATCCCTTGGGAGAATCACACCTTTTCCCATGAGATCTGAACCCAGGCTTGTGGAAAGGATCCCCGCCCCCATTTATGTCTTCGTTAACTGCCCTCCTGCAATCCTGAGCCGTTCTTTGTGGTTCTCTTTAAACCTCTATAGCTGATTGTTCATTGTGCAAGCAATCCCTGTTCAATCTATTGTCTCTGGATCCTATGGGTCACTAGAATTATATATTATTTCATAGAAATAGAATTATATATTATATATTTCATAGAATTATATATTATTTTAAATGGTGATCAGTGTTATGGAAAAAGCAAAGTGGACAAGTTGGACAGGGAGTGCCGGGACAAGGGGTTATTGGTCCTTTAAATGAAATGATGAGGAACAGCCTCGCCAAGGTGGCATTCAAACATCAAATTTAAGACCTGAAGGAAGCAAGTTACGAGCTCGTCAGCTGGAAGAGGAGTCCAGGTGGCAGGAGCATCCAGTGCCAGCCTGGAGGTAGGAGAGCACTGGCAGTTTCCAGGAACATGCGGCAGAGCGGCCACAGCAAATGATCCAGGGAGACTGGCCGTACGTGAACCTGGGGAGAGGGCGGAACTGCTGTGAAGGGCATGAGGACCACGACGAGGACTTCAGCTTGTACTCTGAGTGAAGGACCCTGGGGAGCTCCGACAAAGGCAAAGCTGCGACTTCCGTATTTAAGGGGTCTCTCCAGTTGCTGCACTGAGTACAGATTTGGGGGTCGAATATAGAAGCAGAGAAAGCAGTTAGAAAAGGCGCGGCAATAACCCAGGATATTTGGGGGCCGAATACAGAAGCAAAGAAAGCAGTCAGAAAGATGCGGCAATAACCCAGGAGGGCGCATTGATTTCTACCTGGGCATCCAGGAGAACAGGGGATGGACCTAACTGTCCCACCACAAACAGACGGAAACTAGCCCCCAGGTATGAAACGCTTGTGTTCAGACACCGGACGCAAGACAGCACAGGCTGTGATACCTGAGAGTGGGAGCTAACGAGCTCAGCTGGATCATGGCAGCTTTACACCTGTAGGGAATTTCAAGCCACCACAGAGAGAGGAACCCAACAGAGCAAGGAGTCAGACGGCGTGGGCAGGATGCAGGTTGGACTCTGGGCATCGCAGACAACTAGAATGTGGGAGACAAGGAAGCAGACAGGAGAGCGCTGTGCAGAGGAAGAGTTCCCGAAACGTGCAGAGGGGTCCTCAAGACTGTAGCTAAATACTGGTCTATGTAGGCAGAGGGTGGAACTCCACAGGGCCAGAGAAAATGATGTTTGGGTAAAGAAGGATTCCAAGGAAGTGAAGAAAATCAACACCCCACAAACACAGGTACAAAAACGAGTTGAGACGCCAAGACAAGAACAGTCTTCAACAAATGGTTCTGGGACAACTGGATGTCTACAAGCAAAAGAATGAGGTGAGACCTCACGCCACACACAAGCTTTCACCAAAAATGGATCAAAGACCTAAACACAAGAGCTAAAACTGTACAACTCTAAGAGAAGATATGTAAATCTCTGTGACTTTGGCTTTGACAATGAATTCTTCTCGATACACCCAAATAGCATGCAACCAAAGGAATAGACAAGTTGGACTTCATCAAAATTAAAAATTTTTGTACATCGATGGACACTATCAAGGGAATGAAAAGACAAGATACAGAGCGTGAGAAAATACTTGCAAATCACATATCTGATAAGAGTCTAGTATCAACAATATATAAAGTACACTTATAACTCAACATAAAAACACAAATTGCCCAATTTTAAAAAGGGAAATTACTTGAATAGACTTTCTTCAGAGAAGACATAAAAATGACCAATAAGCATATGAAAATATCCTTAATGTTATTAGTCATTAGGGAAATGCAAATCAAAATTACAGTTAAATACTACTTCATATTCATTAGGATGGCTAGAATCACAAAGCCAGATAATAACAAGGGTTGGCAAGGATGTGGAGCAATTAGAACCCTCACGCACCAGTGGTGGGAATGTAAAATGGCACAGCTGCTCAGAAAAACATAGTTTGGCAGCTTATCCAACAGTTACACATAGAATTATTCAATACCATATGACCCAGCAATTCCACTCCCAGGTATACACCCAGGACAAATGAAAACATATGTTCCCACGAAAACATTTATGCACAAATGTCCCTAGCAACATTACAAAACCCAAGAAGTGGAAACAACACAAATGTCTACCAATGGATGAATGGATAAAAAAGGTGGTATTATCCACACAATGAAATATGATTCTGTCATAAAAATAAATAAAATACCAACACATGCTACCACGTGAGCAAACTTTGAAACATTACGCTAAGGGAAAGAAACCAGTCACAACAAACACATATATATGATTCCATTTCTATGAAATGTCCAGAACAGGCAGGTCCATGGAGACAGGAAGTAGATGAGAGGTTCCGGGGAGGGAAGGGAAGAATGGGGGTGACAGCTGACGGGCGTGGGGACCTTTGTAAAATGATGGAGATCTCCTGGAATTAGATAGTGGTGATGGTTTCACAGCCTTGTGAATTTATTGAAACCCATTGAATTGGGCACTTTTAAAGAGTGAGTATGATAGCATGTGAAATAGATGCCAAATAAAAATTCTAAAAATCACCTCCCCAGAGAAGCCTCTCCGGGCTACACAATGGGAAGATGCAGCCCTTCCTCTCTCTGTCACTTCCCTGAGCTGTGTTCCATTTAGGACACATCACTTCCTGAAAACACCCTGTTCATTTACTTGCAATCCTACTGACCGTCAATTTCCCCCATGTGGTACACTGAATAATGGTCCCCTAACGATGTCCACACCCTCATCCCTGGCCCTGTGGATGTGTGTATGGTAAAAAGGACTTCGCAGATATAATTCAGTGAGGGATCTGAGATGAGCAATTACCCTGGATTATCTGGGTGGACCCACTGTTATCACAGGGGCCCTTATAGGAGAGAGGCTGGAGAGCGAGGAAGGGAGAGAGAGCAGGGTGGGGAGAGAGAATCTTTACCAACAGAAGTGGAAGAGGCTGCGCTGCTGGCTTTGAAGGTGGAGGAGGGGCCACGAGCCAAGGCATGTGGAGGCCTCTGGAAGCTGGAAAAGGCAGGGACAGATTCCCCCCCAAGAGCCTCCAGAAGGAGCCAGCCCTGCCAACCTTCGTTTTAGCTCCATGAAACATACTGAAAAGAAGGGCTGGAATGAAGCATCTGAGGCTTTCTCAGCAAAACCTGCACGCTCAGTTGCAGTTGTGGGTTTTTTGACCAACAAATGAAAGCATTCTAAGACGCCATGCACCGTCGGCTGAAGGGGGGTGTGACTATCTATTCCCAGCCCCAGCCCCACAACCAGAGGATGCGTTTCCTCACGGCTTTCTCCCGCGGCTCAAGGAGGGAAAGCGTTTGGAATTATTTGACTTCTTCCCTACACTCAATGGAACTTTGGAATTATTCTTCCCACCCTTGCCAACCACAGGGCTTTCTCATGTCTATGGGCATGTGTGCAGGTTGCTTGGGTATGCAAAGATGCAGGGAGGGCATCTCGTCGATGGAAAATGGGATTCTCATGGGCATGGCATGAAGTGACACCACAATTCCCTACATTGTTTGCTGTGGTTGCTCATTGGGACATGGCACCGACTAGAACCAAGGCTTTGGGAAGCCAACTGGCTGCTGGGCTTGGCCACAAACGTGGTAATGACGACTGCAAGGAGAATGGGGCGGGGGCTGCCCTGACTGCTCTGGGGCTTTCAGAAAGGAAATGCCAAGGTCTAAGCTTGAGTAACAGGCAAGACACTGCAGACATTCCATCCTGGCCTTGAATACTTCATTCTTGCAGCCACAGAGCGGCAATGACTAAAAATCCGACTCCACATTTAGTAGTGTGGGTTGCACGGTGAGCTGGGTTCTAACGTCGCCAAGTGTTTATGTGAAAGTCGGGTCACTGCTTAAGGAGTGGGACCATGACACGCAGAACTGGGACATTCATGTGACCTCAGATGGAAGTGAGAATCGTGATCCCCTCCCCAATCCCCCTGAACCCACCTGGGCAGAATCACCACCTCCTCCTTTGTGTGAGGAGATGAGACCTCGCTTTCTCAGACATCTTCCCCCGAGACAGTTGTGTGGGGATATATTCTAGGGGCTTTACACGAAGAGAACCGTGCTCCAATGTGGACCCAAGCTGAGCGTACCAGTGCATATGTACTGAGCACGGCAGAGCTCTCAGCATGGATTGGCTCCGCACAAGCCCCTGCACCAGGAGACAGGAGATCACCAAGCTCTCACGGCGTCCAGCAGCAGGAGATGCATGCCTGGGGTGGCCCCAGCACCCTAAATGCTTACCTGAGAGTAATGCCAGGTGGAGCTCAGCCCCAGTGAAGTCAGCAGCAGACCCTCGGGTGGCTTTGGGTGAGTTCTTGGGTACCCAAAGTCAGCAAACTTCTCTGCCATCCCAGGACCACAGACACACCCTCTCCAGGGAGGCCTCAGCGCCTTCCAGGTTATTCCTACCCCAGTGCTCAGCCTCAGCCCTGGGGTAGAACTGGTAGAAATAACATTTCTGTTATTTCTGTGGTTTTAGAGTCCTCCTTACCCATTGGTAGCCCCTCTCCTGTTACCAGTTGGGAATTCTTTGCAGTAATTTGCCTTTCAAATGACTGTGCCACCTGTCTCCGACACCCTCTCTGTGTCAACCATGGCCTTTACTTTCTGAATTTGGACACACTGATATCTGGGGCTGCAGGCGAATTTGCTGTGTGTCCCGGCCAGCACCCAGCCGCCCCTTCTTAGAGCTTTTGCTAAAAAGGGCTTACACCTGTGACTCTTTCCTCCGCCCCTTTGAGAAGTCAGTGTTTCTCCTGCAATGCAGAAGTGTCTTTCTCAGGCTGGGTGCAGTGGCTCACATCCGTAACCCCAGCGCTTTGGGAGGCATAGGTGGGTGGATCAATTGAGGTCAGGAGTTTAAGATCAGCCGGGGCAATATGGTGAAACCCTGTCTTTACTAAAAGTACAAAAATTAGCCGGGCGTGGAGGCACGTGCCTGTAATCCCAACTACTCGGGAGGCTGAGGCAGGAGAATCGCTTGAACCCGGGAAGCAGAAGAGGTTGCAGGAAGCCAAGATCGTGCCACTGCGCTCCAGCCTGCGTGACAGAGCAAGCCTCCAAAAAAAAAAAAAAAAAAAAAAAACAAAAAAAACAAGTGTCATTCTTAAGGACCTGAGAGCCATTCCTTAGAAATGTGACCTTCAGGAAGAATGGGCCTCCATCTCCCAGACTGTTGGGGCAGAGTCCTCCTTCCGTAACTGCCACACAGCGGGCCCCACTGCACTAACCCTGCCCAGCCCTCTGTAACTCTTCACTGGAGCCCTCACTCCCTCCCGCACCCCCTCCCACTCTCCCTTCACAACACCCCTTCACCCCTGCACAAACTAACACGGAACCACTCTGTCCCCGGCTCTCAGAAGTTGCTGAATAAAACCTGTCCTCACTGCTTTAACTAGTGTCCAGCTTGGCTCGCTGGTGACGATGTATCCAAAATGCCATATTTCACACATGGACTTGAGCGGGAGAGCAGCTCTCACGATGGCTTCCAGGACTGGCTGAGCTGGCGTTGTGGCCTCATTCACTCATTCACGGGGGCTGGGACGCCAGGATGGCCCTACATAATATGGAGAAAGGACTCTGTGCTGCAGGCTGGTGGGGGAAGACACAGCCATAGAAATGACTGCGGGACGGAGGCTTATTACACTCAGACCACTAGAAACAGGAGGGGCGGGGCCTCCCAGAAGCACCAGAGCCTGTCTGGAGGAACTGGGAGCAGGAGGAGAGTGTGGGCGGAGCCCGCACTGCGGTTCCCGCGTTTCCCACGGGAAGGAACGGAGGAAGCAGAGTAAACAGGCTCAGGGCAGGCTGGTTTCAATAATGTCCAGGGCCCTGGGGTGTAGGGGCTGGCTGTCCCTAGCTGTCTGGTACCTGCCCTGGGGAGGGTGTGGGATCTGAACAGGTTGGTTTGCATATGGAAGGCACACTTACAGACAAGTCATCTGCTATTTCTAGAAATTAGCCGACTCCAGAGGAAGCACTTCCTCCAGGGTTAGCAAGGCCCCAGATATCTGCGTGTACCAGATACCAGATATCAGATATATCTGATATCAGATATCAGGCCCCAAATTCAGAAAGTAAAGGCCATGGTTGACACAGAGAGGGTGTTGGAGACAGGTGGCACAGTCATTTGAAAGGCAAATTACTGCAAAGAATTCCCAACTGGTAACAGGAGAGGGGCTACCAATGGGTAAAGAGGACTCTAAAACCACAGAAATAACAGAAATGTTATTTCTACCAGTTGTAACCCAGGGCTAAGGCTGAGCACTGGGGTAGGAATAACCTGGAAGGCGCTGAGGCCTCCCTGGAGAGGGTGTGTCTGTGGTCCTGGGATGGCAGAGAAGTTTGCTGACTTTGGGTACCCAAGAACTCACCCAAAGCCATCCGAGGGTCTGCTGCTGACTTCACTGGGGCTGAGCTCCACCTGGCATCCTGCTTGCCAGCCAAGCCCCTCAGGATAGAGAATGAAGAAGTCTCCTGAATCTAAAGGGAAGCCCCTTCCTCCCTCGACCCCTGTGCCCTCTGTTAACAAGACCTAACAGTGCACCAGCTACGAAGGAGAAACGTCGACAGGGTCCAGCTCCAGTCACACGCAGGATAATTAAGAGCAAATTTGAAACTGAGGAGCAATAAACCCATAACTGGCATAGAACCCAAATGGCCAAGGATTCAGAATGTGGGGGTGCACACTCACCCACCGCATCTGCTTCCCCCATTGTCAATTTCTTCTCTTTATTATTTCCTTTCTTCCACTTTCTTTATGCATAATGTGATCATTTCTTCTTAAGGTGGGGGCTTGGGCCATTGACTTAAGCATTTATTTTTCCTACTAGAACCATTTAAAGCTATAAACTTGCCATCCCTGCAGCTTTAGGTCACGTAAGATTAGAGTGTTAGGTTACCAAGAGGGAAAGCTCTGCTGTCAGGAAGCACAGTGAGTGCCCCAGGAAACCTGCTGTGATGGTTCCACCAGGCCATGCTGGGATCCTAATGCCCACAGATGAGCAGGTAAAGAACGGAGTTACTGTATATCAGTGGGTGTTTTATACTGATTACGTATATTGGTGGGTAGTTGACCCTGATTATGTACATTGGTGGATAACTGACCCTAATCATGTATATTAGTGGGTAATTGACCCTGATTATGCCTATTGGTGGGTAATTGGCCCTGATTATGTACATTGGTGGGTAATTGACCCAGATTATGTATATTGGTGTGTAATTGACTCTGATTATGTATATTGATCAGTAGTTGACCCTGATTAGGAATATTGGTGGATATTTTACCCTGATTATATATTTTGGTGGGTAGTTGACCATGATTACATATATTGGTGGGTAATTGACCCTGATTATGTACATTGATGGGTAATTATTAACCCTGATTATGCATATTCATGGGGGATTATTGACCCTGATTATGTATATAGGTGTGTAGTTGACCCTGATTATGCATATTGGTGGGGAATTATTGACCCTGATTGATTATGTATATTGGTGATTGTGTATATTTATGGGTAGTTGACTCTGAGTATGTATATTGGCGGGTAATTATTGACCCTGATTGTATATATTGCTGGGTAATTATTGACCCTGATTATATATATTGCTGGGTAATTATTGACCCTGATTGTGTATATTGGTGGGTAGTTGACCCTGATTATTGTGAGCTGGTGAAGTGGCTCCTACTTAGGATGAGTAGAGAGGAGTGTGTCTAAAATTCAGGAGATTCAAGGAAGCACCCACGGGTGCCTCCCTGCCCAGTGGTGACCATGACAAAGCCACTACAGTGACCAGAGCCTGATGAGAGCTCTGACTCAGGTCTCAGACACCTTGGAGATGAATGTGCAGCTTCCCCACTGGGCAAACAATCCAGATGGTGAAGGGAGCCCAGAAATGCAATGGCCGATGAAGCTTCAGTGACGGTCCCATGGGGCTGCATATATCTGTGCAACTTGAGGGGTGGAGCACAGACAGTCATGTGAGACCCCAACCGTGTCCTCCCAGATGCATCCTCCTCGTGTGCACAGGCAGCTCTTGGCTGCATGCCCCATGACTCCTCGCTTGAAGGTTTTCTCTGGATGCTGAAGCGTGCCCAGCCCACACCAGGACGATTGCACTGCAGGCTGCTAATGTCCCTGTTGGGGCCCTCAACCCAGCACAGCCAGATTGGAGGGCAGAGCAATCTGAGTGTGCTCTACACAGGGCCGAGGGAGACCCCATCAGAGACCCTCGCCTCCTGTGTTCTGTTTATAATGACTCTATACACATGATGGTACCTTTTCCCAGTCAAGATAAGCTAAGTAAAATTTTCTTGCATAGGTAGTAACAAGTGACTCTACCTGCAGAGTGGGAGACATCGGTGACTTAGGCCATTACTTAGCTCAAGCGTGCCCTCTCCTATTGGGATTGTGAAATGCATTTCTTTTGCTAAATGGTGAGTTCCACTTCCCATTGTGGCCAAGGAGCTCCCATCTGACCAAGCCTCCCTCAAGTAGCAATGATTAACTCTGGACAAAATGCAGAAACCACTCTCCCAGGGCAAACAGACACTGCAGGTCAGTCAGCACCTGGAAGAAGGTGACGGTACAGGATGCGTTTCCCATTCTCACTGCTTTTATCTAGAGGGCAGGCCCTGTCTGTGCCACATGGAGCAGATCAAACTCTGATAGACACCCTGCAATTTTGCTGGCTTGAAGAACCAGAGGACAGAGTCCTAGGCAATGATAGCTGCTGGAAAGTGAAGAGAGAAATTCAAGGAAGAAGAGAGCCAAAGAGAGAGCCCCAGGTTCTATGCAGAAACCGTCCAAATCTCAGGCTAACCCCTAAAAAATGAACACACAGGTAAGACATGAAGTGGCCCAGCAAAGGCTAGAAGAACTGACTGAAATGTGAACTGAATTGCTGTGCACCACAGAGGAGGCAGAGCTTACAGCTGGAGGTCAAATAACTTCCTGCTTCAAAACAAAAACCACGCCAGGTGTGGTGGTTCACTTTGGGAAGCCCAGCACTTTGGGAGGCTGAGGCGGGCGGATCACCTGAGGTCAGGAGTTTGAGACCTGAAGGGGACCAGCTCCTCCACATCTGTGAGTGTTTCTCTTCAGGTGGGATGAGAGACTGAGAAAAGATATAAGACACAGAGACAAAGTATAGAGAAAGAACAGTGGGCTCAGGGGGCCGGCGCTCAGCATACAGAGGACCCGCACCGGCACTGGTCTCTGAGTTTCCTCAGTATTTGTTGGTCACCATCTCTACTATCTCAGTGAGGGGGTTGTGGCAGGACTACAGGGTAATGGTGGGGAGAGGGTCAGCAGGAAAACATGTGAGCAAAGATCTCGGTGTCATAAATAAGTTTAAGGAAAGGTGCTGTGCCTTGATGTGCACATAGGCCAGATTTATGTTTGACTTTACACAAACCTCTCAGTGCATTAAATAGCAGTATTGCCGCCAGCACGTCTCACCTCCAGCCATAAGGAGGTTTTCTCCCATCTCAGTAAATAGAATGTACGACCGGGTTTTACACCGAGACATTCCATTCCCAGGGACAAGCAGGAGACAGATGCTTTCCTCTTACCTCAACTGCAAAGAGGACTTCCTCTTTCATGAATCCTCCTCAGCACAGACCCTTTATAGGTGTCGGCTGGGGGACGGTCAGGTCTTTCCCTTCCCTCGAGGCCATATCTCAGGCTGTCCAGTGGGGAGAAACCTTGGACAATACCCAGGCTTTCTTGGGCAGAGGTCCCGGCGGCCTTCCACAGTGCATTGTGTCCCTGGGTACTTGAGACTGGAGAATGGCGATGACTTTTATCAGGCATGCTGCCTGCAAACAGTTCTTTAATAAAGCACATCCTGCACAGCCCTAAATCCATTAAACCTTGAGTCAACATAGCATATGTTTCTGTGAGCACAGGGTTGGAGCTAGGGTTACAGATTAACAGCATCTCAAGGCAGAAGAATTTTTCTTAGTACAGCACAAAATGGAGTTTCTTATGTCTTCTTTATACATAGACACGGTAACAGTCTGATCTCTCTTTCTTTCCCCCACGACCAGCCTGGCCAACATGGCAAAACCTCGTCTCTACTAAACATACAAAATTTAGCCAGGCCTGGCGGCAGGCACCTGTAATCCCAGCTACTCGGGAGGCTGAGGCAGGAGAATTGCTTGAACACGGGAGGTGGAGCTTGCAGTGAGCTGAGATCGTGCCAGTGCACTCCAACCTGGGTGACAAGAGCGAAACTCCGTCTAAAAAAAAAAAAAAACCAAAAACCAAAAACAAAAAGCAGCACTTTTTACAGGAATCTAACAAAACCCAGAGTTTATACACCATTCAAACTCTTCAAGAAACAATCCAAAATTATTATACACACGAAGAAAGGAAAATATGACCATTTTTAAGAGAACTGGCTTTGAGCCAACCTGGAGGCAGCTGACTGGGACATGCCAAAGAAGTGACCACAATACTGAAGCATGTGGGGGAAATAAATGTGCTCAGAATGAACGAAAAGACAGGTGCTCTCAGCAGGGAAACAGCAACTGCAAACAGTAACCAAGTGGAAATTCCAAAATTAAAAATCACAACATATGGAATGAAAATTCACCAGGTACAGCTAAGAGAAGAATTGAGACACCTCCATCATGTGGGAAGGCTTCAGGCAAGCTCTGCAGTGCTGTGTCGTGGCGTCTCCAGCATAAGTAGATGTGATGCGTGTCAGCAATGACATGAGGGAAAGCACCTGTGCTATCACAAGGTCTGTGACATAAGGCAGAGTGGGGAGGACGCACCTGTGCTGTCACAAGGTCTTCACATTTTAAGTAAAGGACACAGTGCTTGCTCCAAGTCCACTGTGAATTAAGGATGTCATCGTCACCCCTAGAGCAGACACTTTTAAAATAATGCGGCAGGATAACAAAACAGCTGACACATGAATTGAGATGAAATTGGGAAGAACAGAGCCGTTAGGGCTGATGGGACACCCTCTGACCTTCCGTAACATCTTCCAAGGGGCCCTCGGTCCTCTTTCTTCACCACTTTCTTCACAGCCCGCTTTCTTCCCCACCAGTCCTCCAGGGACACCTCCTCTCCCGACGGCCCCTCCGAACCAGATCCTGCGCCTCCCTAAGAGGTGGATTCCAGTCCAGCGCCTTCCAAACTCCCTTTCTGGCTCTGGCGCAGTGACGCTCTGGTCCACATGAAAGTTCTCCGTATCGCTGCACGTAGCGAAGGGTTCTCTCTTCTGGGGTGCACCCAGGTGGGGTATCTGTCTTCTGTAACTGCTGCCCCAGCATCCTCTCCTCTCTGCACAGTTGCCCAGACTGTCCCTGGGCCTGGGCTCTGGCACTGGCCCTGCGGGAGAGGGGGGCTCTGGCTTCCCCGTGGCGGTCATGTGGGGCACGGGGCACTTTCTGAGCTACAGGTGCTCGCACGGGCTCCTTGCACTCATCTGTGTGGCGTCTGAAGACTGGTGCAGAGACTTGCACACCTGAGATGGGCATGCCGGTCGGCGTGGCCACGTCCGCCTGCTGCAGGTGACACCCGCTGCAGCCACGTCACCCCCTGGAGCCCAGCAGACGGGAGATGGAGCTGGGCATGGGTGGCATCTGCTATGAGTGAGAACCTCAGACACCTCATAAGAACCAAGATTCCTCTTGGGATGCAGAAAGTGGAACCCAAATGGAATCGGGTTTGTTTTATTTTTTATCTTATTTTTTGAGACAGGGTCTTGCTCTGTCACCCAGACTGGAATGCAGTGACATGATCATAGGTCATTGCAGCCTCGACCTCCTGGGCTCAAGCAATTCTCCCACCTCAGCCTCCCTAGTAGCTGGGATTACAGGTGTGCACCACCAAGCCTGGCTATTTTTTTTTTTTTGGTAGAGATGGGGTCTCACTATGTTGCCCAGGCTGGTCTCCAACCCCTGGCTTCAAGTGATTCTCTCACCTCCGCCTCCCAAAGTGCTGGGAACACAGGCATGAGCCACCATGCCTGGCCAGAACCGAGTTTTTTTTAAATGCAGTCTTGACCTATCGCTGAGGCCCTGGTTAGGGGCCGGCCCCTTCCTGAGCAGCTATTCAGATGGCCCCACTCGGGGGCCACTCCCCACCAGCCCTAATTGCCCCAAGGCCAGGTACCAGACAATCAGGGACAGCCGCTATGCCCTGGAGCAGAGAAATGACTCATGTTAGCTGGCCACAGGCAGCCGGGTCACCCGCTACCCTTTCCACTCCCTCCCCTGAGCTCCGCAGGCTATTGTCCTGTCCCGGGCGCAAGCCACCCTGTGTGGACAGCTGCCCTCTCCTGGGGAGAAGCAGGTCACTAAGAGTCTGCCTCACCTCGCTCCCAGCGCCACTACGATGTTGCGCCGTCGAAAGAAACTTTAAATCCTACAAACCGCCAGGGTCAGGAAAGGCGCCTGTGCAAGGTGGGACCTCCGGTGGCTGCCCCCAAGCTGGGAACTTCCTGTCCCAAACCTACCCAGGCACAGAGAGGGACAGCGTGGAGCCAGGCCCTGGCGGCAATGCTGGTGTGGTTCCCCGGAGGACAGGAATGGCTTCCCTGGTGAGCTCAAGCCTGAGCCACACCCTGCCTTGAGCTGCTGTCCCCTCTCCCCACGTCCAGCCTCACGGACTCAGCGTCAGTGCTGAGGGCCCTGGTGGCCCTGCCCAGCCCCCCTCTGGGGTGGCAGCTGAACTTGGTCCCAGGCCTTCTGGTCTTACTTGTGCAGGACGGAGGAGCAGAGCCCTGCCCCCACCCACCCCTAGAGCCTGAGCTCAGTGGGCGGTTGACCTGCAGGAAGCACCCCCGAACCTTCAGGCCGAGTCGCCAGCACACACTCCCCTGCCAGGCCCTTCCAGGCCCCTCGAACTGTTGGCCTGCGGCACCCACCATGGAGAACTGGGCCCAGGCTGGTCCCCTGTCCTTCCTCCTGCTTCCCACCCCCTCCCTGCACCCAAGAAGGACCCAGCCAGCATCCTCCACCCCGAGGAACCCCACAGACAGGCGGAGTCTGAAGCTCTTTATGGAGAACCAGGAGAGGGGATGCAGGGCAGGGGGAAGGTGGAGGGTGGTAGGAAGGGGTGCGGCTGGCCGGGTTCTGCAGGGGTGGGGAGATTTTTCCGTGTCCCTGTGAATGATGGAGGTGCTGGGTGGTGCCGTCCTTGGGCTGCTGAGGAGCCAAGGTGCCCCCGGGGGATGTGACGTGGGAACGCATATGCTCTTGGGTGCTGCAGTGTGGGGGCACATGTGAGCTCTCAGGTGCTATGGTGTGGGGGGCACATGTGGGCTCTAGGGGGCTGCAGGGTGGAGGCATATGCTGGCTCTCGGGGGCTATCGTGTGGGGGGCACACGCTGAGCCGGACTCTCGGGGGCTGTGGGGTGGGGACACATGCAGGTTCTCAGGGACTAGGGTGTGGGGGCAGATGCCAGGCTTTCAGGGACTAGGCTGTGGGGGGCACATGCCAAGCTTTCAGGGACTATGGTGGGGGGGGTCACATGCAGGCTCTCGGGGGCAATGGTGTGGGGGGCACACACCAAGCTCTCTGGCTGTAGGTGGGGGCTCCAGCCTCCAGATTGGAGCAAATGGAGCAGGGACCCCCCTACACACAGGCTGCCCACAGAGCTCCCTGCCGAGTGAAGAGGCATTGGGGGCAACTGCAGGCCAAGGGGAGGGTGTGGGAAGGACAGCGATGCTGTCTGGGATTCTGGCTCTGCCCACACCTGGGCAGGTGACCTCGGGTGAGTCTCCAAACCTCTGGTCCCCTCGTGCAGCCAGCAAGGGGCCCATCTAACACAGCGAGCACAGGCACACCTGCCACTTTGCTGAATCTTTGAGCAGGTAAGAGGAGTCACATCAGGTAAGAGGAGTCACAAGGACAGTTGAGGGTGAGGGGTGCTGAGGAGGAACCTGAATCTCCCGCCTGCTCCCACCCAGGGGGCTGCAGGGTAGACACCGTCTCCACCAGCAGCCAGCAAAGGCGGGCTCAGCGCTGTGGGTTCCTCAGCTTCCCAGGAGTCACTCCCAGGGCAGGAGCAGAGGCTGGTGCCTGAGTGCGGGCAGCTCAGGAGAAGATCTCCCACCTGCCTGGCCTAGGTTGGGCATCTCCCACCCAGGTAGGAGCGTGGTGGGTGGGAGAGACACCAGGGCCTCTTGAAGCACCACTGAGCCCAAGGCTGGATTTTCTCAAATGTACTCTAAAGCTGTTCGCTCACCCTAATCACTCCCTGGAGAGCAGGTTTCTGCAGGAAAAGGAAGCACAGGCGAGTCAGGAGACCCCAGGAATGCAGTCAGGACCGGGGTCCCTCATCAGCCACCAGCTCCACTACCCCAGGAAGGACAAAGCCAGAATTAGACGCGGCACAGTTACACGCCCATGCAACGAGGCTCTGCTGATGTCCCCACCCAGGGACATGGGGGGCTCTGCAGGGCCATGCCTCCTACTGCTCTGCCTGGGGGATGAGGATACTCTCCATGCTAAGTCCGAGGGCTCCTGCGGCCTTCTCAAAGTCCTCCAAGGCTTCCAGGTTGTTCTCGGGGTCTCTGCAGGTGGGTGCCAGGACAAGATGTGGGCGCCCGAGGCAGCACGGGCAGACGGCACCCTGTCACAGCCTGGAGGCCTGAGCTGGGCTGGGGAGGGGGACCTCGCCCACCATGGGGGTACTTGAACCCAGAGGCCCTCAGGCTGGCAAAGCGGGACCAGGGTGTCATACGCAGCTGAGAAGGCTCCCGCGGCAGCAGAACTGGGAGAATGGGAAGGGTTCTCCGTCCATCCCCAGGCATCTCCTGGAGTGAGGATGGATGGCAGGACAGGCCCACCCTGGAGGAAGTGCCTCTCCCCTCGGGGTCACCAGGGCACTGCCTGTCCCATTCCTCTGTCATTTGCACAACCCTGGATCCAGGGAGAACTCAGGAGCCTTCACGGGCCTCGTCCTCAGACAGGGATGGCACTGACACGTCACTGTCTGTGGGAGCCACGGCATCCGGAATTCAACCCTGGGAGCTGGAACATTCTTTCCACACAGACTCCTGCTCGCATCCCCGTTCCTCTCCCCTGCTGGACACCCCGCAGGAACGCGCTCAAGGATGACGCTGCAGGGAGCTGCCCCGGGGGAGGGCCTGGCCCGCCCTGGGACATGTGTGACCTCTGAGCTCCTGTGCTGACGACCGCGGCTCCTTCCTGCCTTCGCTGCAGAGACCTAGGCCGGGGCATCCGAAATCCTGAACTCCAGGGGTGGGAATTGGGGCCTTTATCAGGAAAACTCATCCTAAGGAAACTGCAGTGGGTGCCTGGGTCCCAGTGGCTTCTCCATGGGGAAGAGGGTGCAGGAGGCCGTGGGAGGAGGCAGGGCGGGTGGAGGCTTGCGTTGCAGGGTGGGCGTGCGGGACCCACCCACGAGCTTCACCCCTTGGATCGGCTTCCCGTGCAGCTCACCCTCACAGTAAAAGATGTAGTGGTCCTTCACGTGTGACCTGATGATGTATGTCACGTGCTTGCCCCCATCTGCAGAAGGACAGCAGCACAGTCCTGAATTAGCCACCGGGGCCTTCAGAGAGGATCCCAGGACAGTGTGCGGCACCCGGCCCAGCAAGCCCCGCAGCTCCTGCACCCTCCCAGCCTCCCAGAGCTCTCCCACCCAGGGCCCCCACCAGGCCTGAGCCCCAGGCCATGGGACCCGCACTTCCCAGGAACCTGATGCACCCGAGAGGCGGCCACATCCCAAACCAGTGAGTCACCAGGGGTTCCTCTGGGTACGAGGTCTGCGGAGGTGGGAGTTGGGGTGCAGGACCCCACAACCAAATAGGACTCTGCTCCTGGCCCCACCAGAGCCACAGTCAGAGCTACAGGGAAAGCCCTGAGGCACCGTCCCAGGACAAACCTGCCACACCTGGTGTTTGGGGTCAGGTGTTCACAGTTCTAATGCAAATTGACCAGTGGGACAGGAGAGTGGGCTTTTAGTGGAGTCAGAAGGCAGCAAAAGACTGTGGCTCAGGCTCCGGGACTCACCGGCTGTGTATTTTCCCGGCTCGTCAGTTTTCTCCAGGATGACCTTCATCTCCCAGCACTGGAAAACAGAAGCTCCCTGGCAAAGCGGCCCCGGCCTGTGCCTCCCCTGGCCCTGGAGCAACCGCGCTGCAATGCCCCTGCCTGAGCTGGAACACCCGCTGGAAGTGGGCGGGCAGTCAGTGCCTTCTTGGGGTGGGCTTTTGGCCTGGGAAGCCTTTTGCTGCCTTCTGACTCCACTAAAAGCGCACTCTCCTGTCCCACTGGTCAATTTGCATTAGAAATGTGAACACCTGGCGCCAAACACCAGGTGTGGCAGGTTTGTCCTGGGACGGTGCCCCAGGGCTTTCCCTGTAGCTCTGACTGGGGGCCCTGCCTGCCGGCTCTGACTCTGGTTGGGGGTAAACACCTTTTCCCAAAGGGGCCTGCACGGCACCAGACATTCCCTAGTCGGAGGAGCTGGTGGGTGGTACCCAGCACTGCCTGTGATCGCCCACAGGGGCCTCTGCCCCCTCAGGCCCCCTTCAGACGAGGCACCTCACTGGCACAGTTTGCCCTCAAGCATTGCAGGCGGGGCTGAGAGGGACCTCCCAGCAGGTCTGTCCACCTCCCCAGCACCAGAGCTCTCCTGGGTGGGGAAAGGGAAGGCCCTAGACCAGGTTGCAGGCTGCCCAGATGGCTTCCTGGGTGGGGAAAGGGACGGCCCCAGACCAGGTTGCAGGCTGCCCAGATGGCTTCCTGGGTGGGGAAAGGGAAGGCCCCAGACCAGGTTGCAGGCTGCCTGGTGGCTGGCAGACACTCACAGCATGGTGGCCTTGGCTTCCAGGTTGCCCCCTTCCAGGGTCGTGAGGGTCAGGGGTGTCACCGATTCCAGATTCATCTCAGGGAGCTCCCTGTCCACCGTCATGGCCTTCAGATACCACGTCCCTGACACCTGAAGAAGGCTCCTCTCAGGCTCAGGCCAATCGCTCCAGAGCCTCCCCCTTCCCTGACCTGCAGCCCCCAGACTCTACCGCACCCTAAGGGCTGGAGACAGGGAGCATTCCCCACTCTAACCCACCCAGAAAACACCCAGCACCCTTGCCAGGCCCACCTGAATGTGGCTGCAGCCCCTGCAAGTTGGCCAGGACCACAGGAGCCCTCACCCCCAGGAGAGAAGTGAAGTCAGCCCGACCCCCACCCTCCCAGCCCTGCCCCTCTGTACCCCGGCCCCCCCAGACCAGACTCCCGCTATCCCATCTCATCATCCTTCAGGGCAGGGCTTTAATGCTCAACCTGAAAATGAGGGTCTCCTTGGATGGGGGAGGGATGGGGTCTCCATCCAGCAGTGTCAGCCTCGCCCCGTGCCCCCTCCAGCCCACCCTCCCCATCCGGGCCTCACATCCTGAATCTCCTCGTCTGAGGCAGGAGGTGGTGGGCCTACAGGGCAACAATGAGGCTGAGGTTGACGGCCAGGAGCAGGGCCTTCATCTGTGGGGTCTAAGTCCACGGCCGCCTGACAGGTCGCTTGCTGGGGCTGGGAGAGGCTGTGCCACTCCTCCCACAGCCGCCCTATATACCACTGGGCTCAGGGTCCCCTGGGGACCTGGCACAGGTGACTGACCAATCCCTTCCTGGATGTAAACCACGGCCAGTTCTGCAATGGAGCAGATAACATGCCATTGTTGTTGGAGGCTGTTGAATAACAGCTTGCTAATCCCAGAGGATCATCCGGACAGGACCAGGTCCAGAGGAGTGGGTTTGCAGATTTCACCTGGAAGGAAACTGAAGAGAGTGAAGGGCGTGCAGGCCTCCTTGGGGGCACGTGTATGGCAGTAACAGGTGTCCTCCAGCCATCCCACACGCGCTGACGTGCACACTGCCAAAGGGATTGCGGATTGGAGTCTGAGGCCCATGGGCTTGGGTCTCGGCTGAAATTCCTGCCTCTCTGGGCAGGTTACTTGGCCTCAGATTCATCATGGAAAAAGTGGGACCCTCCTGTGTGAACACAGTACCGTGTGCATTTAAAGAGGGTGTCCACCTCCTGAGCACGGTGTGCAATAAGGAACCACTCTGCCCCACACACAGAGCAGCAATAGGTCAGACAGACAAGACCAAGACAGGTGTGTGTGTGTGTATGCATGTGTGCACATATATACATGCGCGCACACACACACACACTCACATGAAACCAGGAATGGAGGAGAAACACAGGCTGGTGATGGGGCAGAGGCAGGGGCTGTCAGCCCCAAGTCCCAAGGCAGGCAGAGAGGGCCTGGGTCCAGCTCCTGGGAGTGATGGGAGCAGCTTCCCCATCTCCAGAAAGGAGGCTGAGAAACCCTTCCTGACATATCCCAGGGCTGTAACTTCTTATAACTGAGTGGAGCTCTGTGGGCATAGGAAGGCAAGAGGACATCGACACAGCCTGGAGAGAAGAAGCTGAGACAAGCCGTCGTTGGGAGGGGTGACTTTATCTGTGACATCCTCCACATCACTGCAGAGCAGAAGCCTGGGACCCGAGGCAGAGGCTACGAAACACTGTTAGACAGAGGACAATGACAAGATAGTGGAGAAAGGCAGAAATGCAGAGACACAATATCCTCACCTTGAAATGAGCGAGGCCAGGTTCCAAATTACCATAGTCGGAACGGGAGACGCCAGTACTTCTCCATTAGAAAGAGAGGGCAAGGGTTTTAAAAGTTCACACCAATGTTGAAGATTTGGAACCAAAATTGTGAAGTATACAAAGACACTGCCCCAACAGCTAAACAATTATATTGTTATAGTTGTTACGATGAAGAATTCTTAATTGTTAATTGTAATTAATACTTAATTCTTATTAAGTACACATACAATAGTTTAAAAAATAGGCCACATACCAGGCAATATGGGGAATTTCACAGAATCAACACAGCAGAGCCTGCCCTTTTTAGCTATAAGGCAATAAACTAGAATCGACAACGAACAGAGTGTTACATAAAGAGAAATATAAACTTCAAGTCTACAGCCTCAAATGAATCTATTATATGGTAAAAAAGTAAGTTAGGCATTCAAATATAAAACAGTAACATATAACCTAAAGAATTTAGAAGACAGAAATAAGAAAGAGAAATCCACGGACCAGAAAATAAAGAAGAACCGCACCCGCAAACGCAAAACTGGCTCTTAGAGGAAAATGCAATGCAAAGGGTAGACCTCTGGCAAGACTGGTGAAGAAAACAATGAAAAAAGCAGCAGTTCAACACCACTAGGAAAGGCGAGGTGACAGACACTGCAGATGGAGGCCAAAGAGAAGCTCACGTGACTCAGGGAAGTGGAGTGGGGGCACACGGCCGGCGGGGCGGGGCATCCTTTGCCACTGTCATTAAGCCTGCGATGTTGTCACGAGGCTGCACGGACAGGTCAACAGAACAGGAGAGAGCCCAGAAACAGACCGGAAATGGAATCGGAAAATAAGGGGCACAGCGAAAACATCTGAGGGGAAAATATGGAATAAATGAAGCTTTTATCCGTACGAAAAGGACATATCCATTTAGCTTCCTACCTCACGCGGCACACAGTTGATTCCGGGCAGATTAACAGGCTTAATGTGAAAAACAAAACTTTAAAAACCTTTGGTAGAAACGATGGGACAATCCCTTTGTGACCCAGAGGCAAGTTCAAAAGCTGTGGAAGAGTCATGTCTTGTACAGAGGCAGGAGGCAAGCCAGACAGGAGGGAAAGCCCTGCCGTGTGTCCGACTGTGCGGCTTTAGCATGCAGAGTGCGCGAGGAACTCCTGCCAATGATGTAGACAAAGACAGACAACCGGAGGGAAGAGCGGGCAGAGGATGGGAAAAGGCCGTCGGGGGAAGAGGTGACCCAGATGCTGCAAGGATGGGAAGACAGGCTGAGTAAGGGGAGGACAATCTCAGGGCCTGAGACTGAGCGCATTCCTCACTCTGACAGTAACGTGGGGAGGATGAGGTGCATCAGGAAGCACCCGTGGGTGCAGGCATTGGAGAGCAATGGCCCAGCTGGTGAAGCTGGAGACAGTGTGCTCTGAGACTCCGCAGTTCCGCTGCCTCCTACAGACCCTAAGATGCCCCTGCGTGGTCCTTGCCATACGCAAGCGGGAAGCTCCCCTGGACATGAGTTTGTGAGATCTTCCACAGCTGTCTCTTTCCATGGCACTGGGGGGCCCCGGGCTGGTTCAGGTGCACCAGGGCCTATTGAAGCTGACAGTCACTCTAGCTTAGAAGCTCCTGCCTTCCAGGGTAGTCTTCATTTTCAGGAATATTCCCACCATTCCCTGTGCCAGTGCACCTGGTGTCATGACCCAAGGATGCTGCACTGCACATCACAGCGGGACATGAAGGGGAGTCGGGGGGTTGGGAAGGAGAGGCAGGTTTTGTCCTTAGAGGAAGCCGGAAGCAAGTCATGGTCAGCTCTTCCAAGCCCCACGTGTGCACGCCTGTAAGCGGGGATTCAGTCCTCTTCAGTGTCTGTCAGCCCCCAGTGTGCACACCTGTGAGCTGGGATCAGTCCTCACCAATGTGCCTCAGCCCCTGATGTGTACACCTGCAAACTGGGATCAGTCCTTATCAATGTCCATCAGCCCCTGACGTGAACGCCTGTGAGCTGGGATCAGTTCTCACCGATGTCCGTCAGCCCCGGATGTGCATATCTATAAGCTGGGATCAGTGCTCACCGATATCTCTCAGGACAGAATTCCTCTCTGCGTGAAAAGTTCTCGGTCATAAACATGCACAAATGCCCCGGCCAGCTCTGCAATCCTTTGGTGGCCACCTCGCAAAGGAGAATTGATCAGAGCCGCTGCTTACGGGGCAGAGGCCCATGGCAGCATCACCACACACACATCCATGATGGCGGCCACGTGTGTCATGCGGCCCCCAACCGATGACGAGAAACGAACCTGAACCTCACGTCAAAGGGAAGGCTGAGTTATCTTTCTATTCTACTTATGGAAAATTATTTTCATAGGAAGCAATAATCAAGGGGTAACAGTCAAGAGATATAGAAAAAATAAGTTTGATAGAGGGATGCCAGGGAGTAACTAATCAAATCTTGTTTGTTTCTTCCATTTGATGATGTTTAGTGCACCTATCAGCTTTTTCATGTGTGAGCTTTGTGATTTTATCTCTTCCAATAAATATTTATTTTCATTTCTAATTTGGATTCATAATTTCTATTACTAAAGTAACCCCCAAATTTTATATATATTTTAAGCCCCACAAAATCCATCTACTCCCGGCTATATCTGTGAGTTTAATTTCCTTTTAAAATAATCTGAATATATACCAAGGAGATTTTCTAATGCCGGGCATGGGCGATGGGTATTTTTACTCTTGGCTTGTTTCTGAGCTGAAATAGTCAGGATTAGGACAGCCTACCACGGAGAAAGTGCCCGGATGTGCTGGTACCTGCAAATCATGAGAAAGGGAGGTAGCGTGAATTTCACGTTCTTTTATTTTGATTCTTGCTACTCACACGTTACTGTCGATATTTTTTCCTGAAGTTTGAAAAGCAAATGCCCCAAGGCAAGCACACAGGGTGCAGGGGTTGTGGTGTCCCGAGGGTGGGGCTGTGGGCAGGGCCTGGACCCCCCGCACCGCGGCTCCTCCTCTGTCCCTGGGCTCCGTCTTCCTCAGTGGCCTGCAGGGCCTCTGTCTACTGCCGGGCCACTGACTAGACTACAGAAAGACGGTGACGGTCAGGTTGCTCGGATCCCCTGGGCTAGAAGAACACGGGAGCCTTTCAGCCAACCCGTTGACCACCCATGAGACAAAGGCAGAGCAGCCGCCTGGTCACGGAGGATGAGCAGCCCCTCGCCCCGTCTCCTGGAGGCTGGCACTCAAACGAGTAAAACCAGGGAATCCTGGGATTCTTCCTGCCCAGACACAACGCCCTCGTGGGGTCGCTTCCTGACACGCGTTTAAAGGATGCACACTTGTTATAAATCTTAGAAAGCTGGAAGAGGGGAGAAAATCACTTCCAATCCCACCTCCCCAGTGACTCACTCGCGAGTTGGAACTGTTTCCTTCCTGTCTTTTTTCTAACAGAGCGTCTCGCGTGGATGCAGTGGCATAGATGTGTCACCTGCAGCAGGACGAGCCGCAGACAAAGCTCCTCAGACACCGGACTAAAGAAGGAAGAGGCTTTTTATTCGGCCAGGAGCATTGGCAGATTCGCGTCTAAAGAGCCGAGCTCCCCGAAAAAGAAATTCTTGGCCTTTTTAAAGGCTTAAAACTTTAAGGGGTCCACGTGAAAGGGTCCTGATAATTCGAGCAAGCATGGGAAATGTAACTGGGGGCTACATGCATCAACTAACAGAACAAAAAGTTTTACATACATGCTTTTTTTTCATACAGTGTCCGGAATTTACAGATGACACAAGTAGTTTAGGTCAGGGGTTGATGTTATTATTATTACTTTTTTTTAACTCCTAGGGCCGGGTGTTGGTGCCAAGGTTATCTGGCTATTTATCTTACTTTTGTTTCTTTCTAACTTTTTGCTTTCTCTCTTTCCTCCTGTCTTGTGAACTAGGCAAGGTGGGGGGGCGAGTAGGAGGGCAGCAGGAGTAGTAGTGGTCTCCTTCCTTCCACCCACCTGGGACCGAAGGAAGCCACAGGAAGGACACCCAAGGGCCTTGTGGCATCTCTCCTGCGCCCTGCACTTCCCCGGGGCCAAAGCCAAGGGCAAGGCCAGCCGTGGCGCGCAGCAGCCCCTCTGCTGGACATGCTGTCTCCTCCCCCAAGGCCGAGGCTCCAAACTCGGCCCCCCACTGAGCATCCGATTTCCTGAGTCCCCTCTGAGGGCTCCGTGATTTGACCTCGAAGTTCCTGCCTGCCTGAATCTGTGTGTTTTAGGCCTGTGTGGACATCCCTGTCTGTGCCCTGCATCCACCTGGCCACTGCCATCCTTCAAAACTCAGCCTAGTCCCACCTCCTGGATGAGGAAGGGGCCTGTCCACCTGGCCTCTGGGGCATCTTGGGCCAGGGCAGCCGCAGCGGTCCCTGCATGTCCCCATCACAGGTGGGTGCCTATCCTGAAGGGGCCCAGTCAGCCTGACAGGCCTCGGCCCTCTCTGGCCACCCAGGCTCCCTCGCCCTTCCGGGCTGGGCTCAGCAGAGGCTCTTGGGACTCAGCAGAGGCTCTTGAGGGTCAGCTGAGCTGAGCAGAGTCGCGGGTGGTGGAAGTGAGGGGATCTGCACTTGGCCATGGGGGCTCAGGGCGTGGCAGGGGGGCCCATGGCGCATTCGTGGAGGGGCTCCGGGGAAAGGTCACGCTGTTTTTGTGTTCCAGCTCTTTCTTCTGCCTGAGTTCCTCCGAGGCCCTGGCTTATCTGAACACAGGACCCTGTGTGCCACAGCATGCACCATGTCACGGTGAATGTCACACAAACAGGAACGTGCCTGGAGGCCACCTGGACCTGTCTTCCTGCCCATCAGCTGCCAAGGTGATGCTGTAGACACGGCCGTCCCCACCTGCTTCCCCACTCATGGAGCTCCTCATGGGCTCAACATCCACCTTCCAGAAGGCTGGTCCCGGGAGGGGAGTTGCCAGCATCTGGAAGACGGGCAGGCCTCCGCAGTACGGCCAGCATGGGGTCCATGAGCCAGGGGGTGGAGGAGACCCTGTGACACGGGGAACACACTAAGCTCCTAGCCCAGTTCCTCTCCTGGGGGACCAGATGCCCTCACTCTGCAGCTGGAGAAGGAGTGCACAGGGGGCTTGAGGCCAGTGCAGGAACAGTCCCCCAAATCTTACTCTGGGATCGGCACTTTCCTGGAAGACCCCGGAGTAAGGAGAAGGAAGAGCAATGGGGAGGGAAGGAGCGAGTCCCAAGCTAGGTGCCACAGAGAGGGGGCGGCGTGACCCTGTCCAGGTCACCTCCTGGGAAACTGAGTCCCAGCCAGGCAGAACAGGGTCTCCTGGTTCCAGACACCACCTGCCACTCAGGCAGCTGCCACCTGGGAGGCCAGAGATGTCAGGTGGGGTCTTCAGACCACTAGCCAAGTGGAAGGAGGCCACGATCTCCGTCCTCCCACCTGCGCACACACTCTCCCCCAGGTGAGCTCCAGGAAGTCCCTCTATGGGGTGGGGGTGGATGCTAACGTTCTGTGCAGCTCTTTGGTTCAGTGAGTCCTTTTTGGTGAAAGGGCTCAGAGATGTGGCTAAAGCCTGTACCAGCCTTGCACTTCCACGAGGGAGGTGTTACCCTTGTGCCCCTTTCACGGGAGAGGAAGGTGAGGCTGGAAATGGTGAGTAAGGGGCTGAGCTCGCTCAGAGGTTGCACAATCCCGACTCACACCCGCCAGCAATGTTAAGAGGCACTGGGAGATGAGAAGGGCTGAGGGCGCCACGCCAGGGGTGGACCGGGTCCGACCTTCCCCCTCCTTTGAGCCTCTCTCCTTCCTTCCTGTGTTGGCCTTTGGAGCCCACAGTTTCAGTGTCTGTCACAGACCCCACCGCATACCCAAGCGCTGCTGAGGACTTTAACTCTGGCTTTTGAATTTTCAGTGCTTTCTGATTATTTGTAGACTCAACATCAGAAGAGGCTATATGCCCTAAACTGAACACAGTATATTTTCATTGCAGATCATTTTACATTTTTAAGAAAAAATGCAATTTGTCTACAAAGTCACACCCTCCAAAAACAAAACAAAACAAAACAAAAAACCTCCCTAGGGATAGTGACTGGGCTGCCGTCAGGTGTGTAACAGATTTGGGGATAATTCCCCCATCCCGTTGCTTTTCACTACTCTGTGGCCCCCGCATCCTTCAGGGCAGGTGGCCTTTGCCTTGTAAGCATCATATATTTTGGGGGCATTTCCTGGGCATCTGGTAGACCCATAGGTGAGAATGGCCCCAGTGGTACTGGGCAGATGTGTGCACTGGGACGATGTTAGTGCAGGAAGTCAGGGCCCCGTCAGGGCTGTTGGTGGCTGATGTGGCATCCATTCCCCTCCCTGTATCCCCCAACACACCAGCACCCTCATGGATGGTAACTGCACTCCCCACTCCAGGGCTTGTCTGATTGATCTAATGGGGTGCCGTCCCTCTTGTCTGTGATTGCTCTGGAATGGGCCAGGAACCCCAGAGAAGAAACATGCAGAGGGCATATGAGAACCACAGCAGGGGACCCAGTTGGGATGAGTCAGCCCTAAGGACCTCGAGGAGACAGGCAGGAAGCGCCCAGTCCTTGACACCATCACGGAAACCTGCCCCACACCTGGACTCCAGCCACATAGGCAGGTAGGGCCAGGTGGACTCAGCAGCGGAAGGCAAAGCATGGTGCCTGGCATGGATGCCACGTGTGTTGAGCTAGCTATGCTGTGGACAGGGCACTGGGGACAGGGCACAGTGGACAGGCAGGGGATGTGGGCACTGGGAGGGGGAGTGATGACTGGTGTGAGCACCCCTGGAGAGGGTGGTGCTGGGTAGCGAGAAGTCAGGGAGGCGTGGGGGCTTGGGACCGCCACCGGCCACGTCAGAGCAGCATGGCTGCTGATTCCCAGCAACACGGAATGAGGCCACTTGGCAAAGCAACAGGACATATCTTTGAAATGGCAGCATTTGACCTTTAAAACAGAGGCAAGCTGTACCTGTCTCAAAACGATTAAACCCTCACCCCAAACTATTATGCGGCTCACTGCACCCATGGAAAGCCAACATCAATACTAGCGTGCATGCTGTTGTCCCTGGCTTGGCTGTTTTATGGGGAAATGGATATCAATCATGCAGCTCACTGCACCCCTGGAAAGTCAGCATCAATACCTGCATGCATGCTGGCCTCCCTGGCGTGGCCGTTCTTTGAGGTCGCTGGCTCGAAGCCCCCAGTACTGCCAGACGGGGAACCTGGCAAACCCAGGAACTCCAAGGCTCAGCTCAACAGCCACACCCTTCCGTAGGCCAGAGGAAGCAAGAGCTTTATTTATTTCTCACTGTTCTCAGGGATTCATTGTCTTTGTTTCTGTTTTTTGTTGTGTCTTGTGTTTTGGGAAGGGAGCCATGTCATAGGTTACTATAGAAACAAGCCCCAAACTAGATGGGTGACGAAGCTGTTATTCCTCAGGGAGGCTCTTGGACTTGAACCGATTGCGGGGCCATTCTTTAGAAAACGGCTGTTTTTGCTCTGGGAACATTTTAAAATTATTTCTTCTTCCTTTGCCTCAGCTGGGAGGAGCATCACACTACTGGATCACCTCTGTTCACTTTTTCTTTTTTTTTTTCCTTTTTTTTATTTATCCAAAACCCAGCCTGCCCATCACAGGATCATGTGTGAAAAGAGGGCTTCGTGCAGGTGTTCAGAAGAATGTTTTCAGTTTGTATTCATCTCAGAAAATGCTTGTGAAATGATGTTAATAAAGAAAACAAGATGCCAGCGTGCACATTCCGCCTGGGCCTCACGCAGCCCGGGCAAAATGTACCAAAATGTCAGCATGGAAAGGATTCACAGTGATCTCTAACTTCCTTTTCATACTTTTATCAAGTTCTTACTATTTATTTGTTTGTTTTTAGAGATGGGGTCTCACTTTGTTGCCCAGGCTGGTCTTGAACTCCTGGGCTCAAGCGATCCTCCCGCCTCCACCTCCTAAAGTGTTGGGATTGAAGGTGTGAACCTCCACGCCGGGCATTGCTTTTTAAGAGCATATATAACTTAGCCATGAGAAAAACAGCAGCATTTTTCAGCAACAGTAAAAGGGAGAGAGGTGAGAGAAAGGCCCCCCAGCAGAGCTGGGCCAGGGTTGGGGGAAGAACCGGGGACAGTGAGAACAGTGACTCCAAATTCAGCCCCGGGCCCCGCCTGCAGGCCTGGCCAGCTCCTGGCAGGGTGGCCCCGCCAGGGTGAAGGGCGGCTGTCCGCGGCCTCCAGGTCACCAGCAGGGCCTGGCTTATGATCTATGAACCCCCGCCCCATCTAGAGGCTAGGGCTGTAGATGGGGAGAGGATTCGGTTACAGAGGGCAGGGTGGAGGGGAGGATAGAAAGGGACCAGGGAGGTCCAGGCCCAGTGGGGGCTGAGCTGAGCGGGGGAGGCGGGGCCGAGATAGGCGGGGCCGAGGAGTGGGAGGAGCGTGGCAGGAGCAGGTCCAGTGGGGCAGGGTCAAGGCTGTGTTGAGGGGCGGAGTGGGCGTGGTCGGGGCGGGGCCGGTAGGTGGTACCCGGCGGTGCGCAGCTGCACCCAGCCTGGAGCTGGGCAGACAGGCTGACCCAGCGACGCTGACCACCTACGTGAGCTTCCACTCAGCTTCAAGGCTGTGGGGATCGTTTCTTAGCCAAGGTGAACGGCCCTGAGCCCTCCGATGGGCTCTGAGGGTTTCAGTGTTTATTCTAAATGGGCTCCAACACGGAGTGCTTGTGCGCTCAAGAACCAGCTGGCCAGGAGCGCCTTCTCTCCCCAGTCACCCAGTGAGAAAGATCTGGAATGTTCATCCGCGGTCTTCCCAGTGGTCCTCTCCTGAGCACCCTGGGCATGGAGTTGGGGGACTGGGCACGCTTCTTCAGTGCGTGGTACTTTCTGTCCCTCCCAATGGCATTGGTCTCTCCCAAATTCCTCAGGCATAGGAACAGCAACAAGAGCAACTCACATTTCCCAAAGCTCTCTGGGGGCACGGCAGCGCCCTGGGCAGAGGGGAGACCTGCCCAGCTCAGCGGGTAGAAATCCCAGTGCTGCTTTCCGTGCCCCCCAGACTCGATGACTGCCATACTTACCAGCTGGGGGAGCTGGTGAGCACTGCCAGTCTCCAGTGTCCACCCTTACTTACCCCGGGGCAGTGCTGCTTACAGCACGGGGACTCCGAAAGGCAAGGAGTTAAAGGCACACGGATCCTAGCACTTTGGGAGGCTGAGGCAGGTGGATCACTTGAGGTCAGGAGTTCAAGACCAGCGTGACCAACATGGTGAAACCTCGTCTCTACCAAAAATACAAAACATTAGTCGGTCGTGGTGGCAGGCAACTGTAATCCCAGCTACTTGGGAGGCTGAGGCAGGAGAATCACTTGAACACAGGAGGCGGAGGTTGCAGTGAGCCGAGATCGTGCCACTGCACTCCAGCCTGGGCAACAGGGCGAGACTCCCTCAAAAACAAAACAAAACAAAACAAAACAAAACAAAAACAGGCACACAGAGCAGGCGTCTGGAAAGCAGATGGAAGCGAAATGGGACCTTCCTCCTCCGAGCCTCCTGTGGATAAAAGGTCAAAGCTGGGCACTTCCCCTTGGCTCAACGGGGCTGCCGCCCTGAGCCCCTTTCATCATCCTCCCCACAGCCCTGAAAGTTCTGTAACTCCACTTTAGGGATCAGGGATTCTCGGTCCAGGGCCTGAGCTGTTTCTGGAGCTTTTACTCTGGACAGTGTCGGGGAGGGGTCCCTGCTGCTTTCAGGTCTGGGCACTGCCCAGGACACCAGGGCTAGGCCGGAGTCGGGCTGCCTGAGATTCTGAGGCTGCCCTCTCTTGAGCCCACGGTGCTGACTGGGGATCCTTCGTCTGGCAAACTCAGCACAAAGTCAGGAAAACAAAACGGTGTGCACAGAATGACACATTTCATGTTTTTGAAAACCTTTTGGCTGGGCTCGGCGGCTCACACCTGTAATCCCAGCACTTTGGGAGGCCGAGGCGGGTGGATCACGAGGTCAGGAGATTGAGGCCATCCTGGCTAACACGGTGGAACCCTGTCTCTACTAAAAATACAAAAAAAAAAAAAAAAAAAAAAAAATTAGCCTGGCCTGGTGGCAGGTGTCTGTAGTCCCAGCTACTCGAGAGGCTGACGCAGGAGAATGGCGTGAACCCGGGAGGCGGAGCTTGCAGTGAGCCGAGATGGCGCCACCGCACTCCAGCCTGGGTGACACAGCCAGAGACTCTGTCAAAAAAAAAAAAAAAAAAAAATTTTACAGCTGCGCATGTGTGTGAAAACAGGAGGCAGCACTTCTGCCGCCCCACGTGCCGGTAATGCTCCAACTCCTTTACTCCTGATTCCCAGACCCGGGGCAGGCTCTACTGTCCTCTCCATTTTACAGGCAAGGAAACTCAGGCTTGGGGTTAGAGACAGAGATGGCCTGAAGTGAGTGGGTCAGGAGCCTGGGACCTTTGGCTCCAGGGTGCTACATTCCCCCCACCTACACTCCCAGGTAGAGGAACTTTTGTTGGGGGTGGGTGGTTACTTTCTGCTCATCTCCTTCCTTTTTTTTTTTTTTTTTTTTTTGAGACAGGGTCTGGCTCTTTCCCCCGGGCTGTAATGCAGTGTCCTGATCACCGCTCATTGCAGTCTTGAACTCCAAGGCTCAAGTGAACCTCCCACCTCACCTTCCTGAGTAGTTGGGACTACAGGTGAGTGCCACCACACCTGGCAATTTTTTTTTTTTTTTTTTTTTTTTTGCGTTGTTTGTGGAGATGGGGTTTCGCCATGTTCCCCAGGCTGGTCTCAAACTCCTGAGCTCCAGTGATCCACCGACCTTTACCTCCAAAAGTGCTGGGATTACAGGCGTGAGCCACCGCACCCAGCCTGTCTTCTTCTATATGACTTTATTTTTCTCCCATGAGCACTTATGACTCCTTTAATCATGAACAAAAAAAACCTTCCTGTTTGGAGTCCAGTCAAGCAAGGAGAAGGAAGCATGAAGGAGGAAAGCTCAGCTGGGGAGAGTGTGTGAAGCTTAGTGACCACCCAGTGAGCGGGGGCGCCCCAGCCAGGCAGTTGCTCAGAAGCACAGCTCCAGACACAGGGACCCATTCTTTCTAGAAACTTCCCAGAGGCCTGCTGCTTCCAGCGGGAGGTACTTGTTGTGATTTGTATGAGACATGAGTTGTCCATTTCCTCTTCCTCATGACCAAATGTGTCTTTCCAATTACAGTCATTGTAAAAATGAAATGTGAGTGAACACGATGATTCCAGGGCAATGGCTGTCAACTGTGGCTGCTCTGTAGAGTCATCGGGGAAACCTCAAAAGATACTGAGGCCAGCTGGGCTCAGTGGCTCATGCCTATATTCCCAGCACTTTGGGAGGCTGAGGCGGGAGATTGCTTGAGCCCAGAAGTTAGAGACCAGCCTGAGCAACATAGTGAGACTCCATCTCTACAAAACCTTTTAAAAATTAGCCAGGCATGGTGGCACTGTAGTCCCAACTACTCAATAAATTGAGGTGGGAGGATTTCTTGAGCCCAGGAGTTCAAGGCTACAGTGTGCTATGATTACACCACTGCATTCTAGCCTGGGCAACAGAGAAAGACCTCATCTCAAAAAAAATACTGATGCCTGGGCCAGGCAACTAAATCACAATGTTTAAGTGTGGGGCCTGGCAAAGGGAATGTTAAAAGCACCCCAGGTGACTCTAATATGCAGCCAAGGTTAAAACTGTTGTTTTCTAGAGAGAGGGGGGCGTGGAGCAGCAAAGAGAACAGATTTGTTTTGCTTGTTCTTTCACTATTTCTTTAGGTTCATTAATCAAAAATGCTTGGATACAAAGAGGGGAACAACAGACACCAGGGTCTACTTGAGGGTGAAGTGTGGGAGAAGGGAGAGGATAAAAAAAAAATACCCATTGGGTACCATGCTTATTACCTGGGTGACTCAGTAACCTGTACACCAAACCCCCGAGACATGGAGTTTACCTGTATAACAGTCCTGCACATGCTCCCCTAAACCTGAGATAAAAGGCTTTTTTCTTTTTTTCTTTTTTTTTTTTTTTTTTGAGTTTTGCTCTTGTTGCCTAGACTGGAATGCAATGGCGCAATCTCGGCTCACTGCAACCTCTGCCTCCCAGGTTCAAGTGATTCTCCTGCCTCAGCCTCCCAAGTAGGTGGAATTATAGGCGATCACCACCACATGTGGCTAATTTTTATATTATATATAAAAGGTTTTTTTTTTTAATCAGGAATACTTAGCATAGTTTATTTTCATTCCGGATATTGCAGTGCATTTTTCCTGTTCAACATTTCCACAGATCTTTAAATAAAAATAGAGCAAGAAACAGGCACCTCAAGGATGGCCATTGTTACAGCATTCGCCTGAGACTGCCACTTCTGTTGAGAAGTCACAGAAACCTCCACCCAGGCAGGTACCGAGAACAGCAGACCCAGGGATGACGTGCTGAGTGGCAGCTCCAGAGGCTGCAGAATCTCCTTCGATCCCTGAGCGGGAGCCCGAGTCACCACCCTCAGTTGACACAGGAGGAAAACAAGGCCCAGAAGGTCCAGTGACTCAGGCAGCAGCAAAGCTGCAATTTCAATGCCAATTTGTTTCCAAAGCCCAAGCTTTTAACCATCACGCTTTAGGACACCATGCAGTACTCCAGATTCGTTATATATTTTATTATTTATTTATTTATATTTTTGCAGGGTTAAATCATTTTATTTTTGCCTTAAGAATCTCTAAAAACCTGTGGTGACTCACACATGTAATCCCAGCACTCTGGGAGGCTAAGGCGGGCAGATCACAAGGTCAAGAGATTGAGACCATCCTGGCCAACACGGTGAAACCCCACCTCTACTAAAAATACAAAAATTAGCTGGGCATGGTGGTGCACACCTGTAGTCCCAGCTACTTGGGAGGCTGAGGCAGGAGAATCGCTTGAACCCAGGAGGCGGAAGTTGCAGTGAGCTGAGATCGTACCATTGCACTCCAGCCTTCGTCTCAAAAAAAAAAAAAAAAAAAAAAAAAAGAAACTCTAAGAACTAATATCAGGCAATGATTAATGAAATGTAGAAATTAAAGTCATGACAGGGAAGATTATAGAAGCATGAACATCACAGTATTGGGAGAAATGAACAAGGTTTCATGTGGTTGACCAGCCAGGAAGCTAGTGCTGCTGAGTTGGCATTTAACTCTTTAGAATATGCATGCCTTGACAATACAAAATACCTTGGTCAATGTTTACCATCTTTATCTTTTTGGTACAATAGGGGAAAATGTGGTGTTATTTCTTCATAGTGGTTGTGTGTGGGGGATCGTTACCACTAAAATCATAATGATCATTTATAGCACATTTTAAAGTTAGTCTTGCAAGATTGTTATGGCATTTTAAAATCTCTGTAGTTTGAGCATTTTCATTTTATCATTTCTATTAACAAATTACTATTTCAAATAGTTCCTATCCAGAATATTTACAGGTAATTTAGCACAGGAGCAAATTTGAAGCTAACTTCAAAGAAGAAAAAAAAAGTTCAATAGCCAGAGAGCTAAGTATAAGATAGAAAAACCACATAGTAATTTTAAACAGCATCTTGCTACAGATTTCCAATCCAATGAATACCAGGAATGAAGGATTTTTTTATCCCAAAGAAGTATTTCACATGAACTCTGAACCTTGGTTATGGAAACTTCTAGAAAAACTGAAGACCCTGAGACACAAGTAAGTAAGAGTCTTCTGGCAAAAATGCAATTTAATTTTCCAGTTTCCCTCCTTTCAGAAAATTCCAGAAGATACCTTCAGTAGGCACAGAGTTTATATGTCATACTCAAAATTTACAAAGTAAGCAGCAGCAAATAATTACATCCCTATCATTCAGAATGGATAGTTTTTCATTGCAGAATTAGTTCCTGGTTTGTCGTAATAGGCTTGCAGAAACTGCCAAGTTTTATCATGCAAACTAATTGACCTAGTAATTGAATCTGAAAGATCTGGAAGCTCTGCTGGCATCAGTGTCATTTACATTGGTAGAAGTAATCATGTCTAACTGGTGAAATAGCATTAATAAAACTCAAACAAATTTCCATTGAGAACATTTCAGAGTGCACACTATAGTCAAACAGCAATGTTATAAATACCTATACAGAAAAGAAACAGATAGGGTGATTCCAGAGATCACAGAGTCTTAAGTTATAAGGTAATTTCAAATTTCCCAAGGGTTGGTTTACAAAACGGTTTGAAAGTCTAGACTTACAGAACAGAAAACAGACAAATGCACATCACTCTACCCCTTGGCAAGCAAAGGATTTTTTTTTGTTTTGTATTATTGCGTGAACTGATGCCTGATACCCTCAGCTACCGACTTAAGAAACGCTGAAACCACTACCTTCAAATCCAGCTTGCCATCAGAAGAACGATGTATACATGAGAAATTATGATTAAAGCTTTAAGTTCAAAGTCAAGTAATACACTATTTTTAAAAATACATGGTAAGGAGAAAGAAAATATCTATGTTGAGCTAAGAAATACTTAAGCGAGGTTACAAATTACTAATAACTATGCACAACAATCTTTTCCAGTATCAATTTTTTCCTTTGCAAAAAAAATCATTTACAGACATTCAACAAGTTAATTCTGTTATAAATGACAGGACATGTATATGTTCCAACCTGCTTCCTTTTAGTACTAGCACAGTGTGGTACCAGCACTTCAGTTAAGTGTTAACTTTATTTTCTAAGTGTTTAAATATGTGTTGTTTTTGTTTTTGTTTTTTGAGATGGAGTCTCGCTCTGTCGCCCAGGCTGGAGCGTTCACTGCAAGCTCTGCCTCCCAGGTTCACGCCGTTCTCCTGCCTCAGCCTCCCAAGTAGCTGGGACTACAGGTGCCCGCCACCACGCCCGGCTAATTTTTTTGCATTTTTAGTAGAGACGGGGTTTCACCATGTTAGCCAGATGGTCTCCATCTCCTGACCTCTTGATCTGCCCACCTTGGCCTCCCAAAGTGCTGGAATTACAGGCGTGAGCCACCATGCCTGGCCTAAATATGTGTCATTTTAAAAAGAAAAAAGGTGATATTTATTGTTGTTAAGAAAAATGGGAACTGACAAGCCTAAATAACATTCCTTATGTAGTTTCTGATCGCTATAATACTGCAGCAATTTGCAGATGAACTAAAACTGATTTTTGAAGGGGTAAAAACCGAACAGATCTTGCTGAAAGGAAAATACTAGAACACTGATTCAACTATTTCAAATAAAGACTTCCTATTGGAGATTCTAAGTAATATGAACATTTAAAAACATATGCCAGTAGGCTCCCACCCAAAATACATAAAAGTCTTACCTATGGAATCTATTATTTACAAGGATTTATACATAAAGATTCATTTGGTGGTTTTCAAATTCAAAATTTGAACATTTTCATGGGAATATTTCCAACCCTAAGAAGCAAAAAGGAAATCTCCATTCAATTCCATTTTCTATCATATGACAGCCACAGAATTAAAAATACATGCAACAGAACTTTTCACATCCTCCTGTCTGAATTACAGAGATTTGTTTTTTTGCCCACAGAGTCCATATTGCAAAGGTATAAAGTGGTCTATCCACCAAAGTAGTTTACAGCCGATGGCAACGAAAGCAAGGATCAATTCTAATTAGCTCAATCTAATTCGTTCTTCAGATGAGAGACTTGTCTACATGGCTGTTTTTGTGGAGGGAGGACAGCAGGAAGTTGCTGTCCACCTGGACTAGTAGAATACACAGCGCAAGTAGAGATTTATTCTGACATTTTCCAGAACAACTCTACAACTTCTTATTTACTCTTTATGCCATCTACAAGACACAGCACACATTTATTGTCTCAACGTTAAGAAAACCGAGAATCCAGCAGTAAAGTGCTGACATGGAAGGGGAACGTTGTAAGATGTACTAGGGTAGGCTAATAACTCCAATAGCTATTTTCAAAGAACATTCAGACTGCTTCAGATTCTATTCAGAAAACTACCTCTCCAAGCTTTTTATTTTTTGCCTCTTTTAAATGAGCTGAAAGCTAACTATATAAACAGATGCTTGCAGCGGGAGAAGGTCTCACCTCTACCCAAACTTTCAGAAAAATTTGCTTCTAAAACTTATCAATAAATAATCCCACTCCACTACCTTCAGATAAGGTGGCAGGTCAAATTAATTTGTTTGCCCCTTAATTTGTTTTACTGATCTTCTGAAACCCCTGCCTCATCATCCAAAAACAAAACTTTCTAGTTTTTCAAAGGAGTTTAGTAAGATTCTGGTATTATAAATTCAAACTCAGTACTGCCATCTGTTACATTCTGTTTTAAAATGGAATCATTTTCCTTCTGAATAAAAATATCTTCCCAGGTCACTGGCTTGTTCTGAGTAGATGTTGTGGTCCCTACTGGAGGTTCTTTTCCAGTGTCAACCTTATACCCAAAAGCATCCTCATTTATTGCAGGCATAGTGCTTGATCTCTCAGAAAGATACGCATGTTGTCTGATCTGTCAAGACTTGTGTGGTTGTAAACGATAAAGCTTTGAGTCCCCAGAAGGATCTTGACTGTGAAAGGACTTTATATGTTTAGACATAAACTGAGAGTTGGTGAAAGATTTGCCACAGGCCAAACACTGACACCTTCCCTCCTCTATGTGATGAATTTCATGCTTTGTGCAGTATTTTTGCAAGAAGAAACACCTTCTCAGAGTAATGGCACAGATACTTCTTCTCCCAAGAATGAATGTGATAATGTCTCTGCAAGCTTGTCAGACAGACGTATGACCTTTTGCATGCGATACAGCTATACCCTTCCATCTACTCTGAACTCATAGTGATCATCATGTTTTACTTTCATATGTTTGGTTTTTTGCCATCTCGCTGCCAGACGTTTCTGGTATTTCATTCTCAAGTCTGGCCTCCCCTTGATCAGGGTCATCTTTGACAGTGATCACTTTGTCATAAGTATCTTCATCGGTATTTGCATAAACCTTGCAACTAGTCGACAAGCCTTCCCTCCATTAGATGTTTGGATCCTAAGCCTGGATCATTTGTATTTCTAGTAGTTATATCTGAAATTTTTCAGGAATTGGAAAGCAGTTCTTGGAGAAGTGTAAGAACCTGCATCTTCTATATTCATAATCCATCAATCTGGTATTTGAGGAGGTATCAGCCCAGCCACTGAGAAGAGCTGATGGAAGTAGGTCCTAGAAGCCGAGGGAATATTCTTGTGGGTCCAGAATTTTCGGTCTTCCATGATCATGGGAACATCACAGAAGAGTCCATGGCCATGTTGCTCATTCGAGGAGGTCAGCAGACTGCCAGAGTATTGACTGTCTGTAGCAGAAATCAGTTTTCTCCTCTCCATGCCTGCTTCACAGAGCCACCGCTTCTCCTTCTTGGGTCACAGGGAAGGCTGGGAGTCCCCCAGCAACAAGAAGGGCGCTCCCCAGTGACTCCATCCCTTCCTTAAATGTCGCTCCAGTCTTGGTCGATGTGGATGCAGCCGCCGCCTCATTATATTTTTTAAAAAACACGAAAAGTCATGTCATATTCTAGCCATATAACAAATGAACCAAGAACTGTTTTGGATCCCAAATTCCAAACACAGCCAAAAGCGTGTAAGCATTGTCTTAAATTCCAAGTCATTGGTTCAGATGAAACCCGGGAAGCTGAAAATCCACTAAATCCCATTTTTAGGAAGAAGAAAAAACCACCCTGCCACAAACCAGCAAACTCATCCTACCTGTATGTTCACAGGGATGTGATGTGCAAAGCAAACCCTGACGTGTGAAGGCAGCTAAGACAAAGAGCTGGCCAGGTCCCTGCCCGGCCATCCCCCATCACAGTACCTGCTGAGGCTGCAGAGCAGAGACCCAACGCACAGACACCCAACCTGCAGGCCACGGGCGGGGCTTCTGCCCAAAACCAGCTGTGCCAGGCGCCATCCTGACACCTGCCCACCCTGACAGCTGCCCGCCCAGGAGAGCAGAACACAGTGGGAGATCCAGGGCCTTCCTCGGAAGAGCACCGGGAGATCCCCTGTCTCCTCCGCAGGCTCCTCTCTCCAGGCCAGGCCTGCCCTTCACAGCACAGAGTTCACCCTTGGTGTCCCCAAGGCCCTGCGCTTCTTGGGTGGGCCGGTGTCTCTCTGACTTTCTCTCTTTGGGCTTTCCGGTAACCCTGGCCCTGTAGGGCAGTTCTGGCACTTGGGGAAGCCTCTAGAAAGACCGTGGGCAGAGGCAGCGATGACCCAGGCCCACCCAACCCCAGAGAGCCCTGGGGACATGCCCTGCCTTCCGGGAGAACTGCCTGGTGCCTCCGTCAAGCAGATCCTGGGGGCCCTGTGTGGGGGTCAGATCCCTGTCCTCAAGGAGCCCCCTTGGTTCTGGGGGAACGAAGTATGGGTGGTCGGCATCAGCCATTCTCCATGCGGGGACACTGAGGACCAGAGGGGCACATCCAGCCTGGGAAAGCCAGACCACGTGAAGCTCTTGGCATCGTCCTCACCTGCTCCGTCAGCAACACCACCCCCCGGGTGGCAGCTGGGTGACCCCATCTCACAGCAGGGCAAACAGGGCTTCAAAAAGTCCCTGTGCCAAGCAGAGCTGGGACTCATGTTGGGGTCCGTGCCGGGGGTGGTGGAGAATGAAAGAACACACAAAAGACAAAGACACACAGAGAACATGGCGGCCGCACTCAGAGCCTCCGCCTCACTTTATTTATACTCCATAAGCCCCACGTCAGCAGAAAGAATGCAATGCAAAACAAACTTTCTTTTCCCAGATGTAACCTTCTACTCAGTTCCTTGTTTCTATGCTCTTCCTTATCTGCCCGCCTTCTTGGCGCCTACGGGAGTTCATTGAAAGTTCAATTGGAGATACTGTCCTTGAGCCTTATCTATTCTCAGCATACTGTTTTCAAAGGCCCCTGCAACTCGAGGCCACCGGATTTGGTGCAGAGGAGAGAACTTGGATCCAGGGACAAGCTCTGCCAGCAGGAAGGACAGGACTGGGTGATGGGAGCCAGTTTTGGAATAAAAATCTGCAAAGGAGCCATCTGTCCAGAAAGCGCCACAGAAACAGAGTTCTCAGTGGCAGCCACCATTCCTTGAGGGCCTCCCATGTGTCTAGCACTTTCCAGAGGGTTCTCTCTGATTCCTCCACACAGACCTAGCAAGGGCAATGACTGCCGGGCCTGGGCTGCAATGGTGGGCTGGGCTGCAGTGTTGTGGCTGGGCTGTAGTGGTGGACAGGGCTGCAGTGAGGGGGCTGGGCTGCAGTGGTGTGTCTGGGCTGCAGTGAGGGGGCTGGGCTGCAGTGGTGAGGCTGGGATTCAGTGGTGGGGCTGGGCTGCAGTGGTGGGGCTGGGGTGCAGTGGTGTGTCTGGGCTGCAGTGGTGGGGCCAGGCTGCAGTGGTGTGTCTGGGCTGCAGTGGTGGGGCCAGGCTCCAATGGTGGGGCTGGGCTGCAGTGAAGGGGTTGGGCTGCAGTGAAGGGGTTGGGCTGCAGTGAAGGGGTTGGGCTGCAGTGGTGGGCTGGGCTGCAGTGGTGGGTCTTGACTGCAGCAGTGGGGCTGGGCTGCAGTGAAGGGGCTGGGCTGCAGAGGTGGGCTGGGCTGCCATGGTAGGCCAGGCTGCACAGGTGGGACTGGACTGCAGAGGTGGGCTGGGCTGCCATGGTAGGCCAGGCTGCACAGGTGGGACTGGACTGCAGTGGTATGTCTGGGCTACAGTAGTGGGGCTGGATTGCAATGGGATGTCTGGGCTACAGTAGTGGGTCTGGGCTGCAATGGAATGTCTGGGGTGCAGTGGTGTGTCTGGGCTGCAGTGATGGGGCTGGGCTGCAATGGTGGGGTTGGGCTGCAGTGTGGGGCTGGGCTGCAGTGGTGGGGCTGGGCTGCAGTGTGGGGCTGGGCTGCAGTGGTGTGTCTGGGCTGCAGTGTGGGGCTGGGCTGCAGTATGGGGCTGGGCTGCAGTGTGGGGCTGGGCTGCAATGGTGGGGTTGGGCTGCAGTGGTGGGGCTGGGCTGCAGTGTGGGGCTGGGCTGCAGTGGTATGTCTGGGCTGCAGTGTGGGGCTGGGCTGCAGTGGTGTGTCTGGGCTGCAGTGTGGGGCTGGGCTGCAGTGGTGTGTCTGGGCTGCAGTGATGGGGCTGGGCTGCAGTGTGGGGCTGGGCTGCAGTGATGGGGCTGGGCTGCAGTGTGGGGCTGGGCTGCAGTGATGGGGCTGGGCTGCAGTGTGGGGCTGGGCTGCAGTGGTGTGTCTGGGCTGCAGTGATGGGGCTGGGCTGCAGTGGTGGGGTTGGGCTGCAGTGGTGTGTCTGGGCTGCAGCGGTGTGTCTGGGCTGAAGCGGTGGGGCTGGGCTGCAGCGGTGGGGCTGGGCTGCAGTTTTGTGTCTGGGCTGCGGTGATGGGGCTGGGCTAGCACTTCAGGTGTGGGTCTCTCAGGCCTGATAAACCAAATGCCCTGCACCAAGGAATCCACATAGAAGCCTGACGGGGGTGGCTACTGATGGCTCAGGCTTCTGCACCACTTGCCCTGGGATGTGGGGGCTCCGTGAACCCTAGTATTGTTACCAGAAAGGAGTCCCAATCCATACCCCAACACAGGGTTCTTGGATCTCGGCTGACTATACTAACACTTATTTCTGGATTATATGTTAAACAACAGGTGGACTGTTTGTGAGTTTTCCAAGAAAGGGGAGGGGATTTTTCTGAACTGAGGGTCCCTCCCCTTTTTAGACTATATAGTGTAACTTCTGGACGTTGCCATGGCATTTGTAAGCTGTCATGACGCAGGTGAGAGTGTCTTTTAGCAGCTAATGCATTACAATTAGTGCATAATGAGCAGCGAGGACGACTGGAGGTTACTTTTGTCGCCATCTTGGTTTTGGTGGGTTTTGGCCGGCTTCTTTACTGCTTCCTGTTGGATCAGCAGGGTCCTGGTGACTTGTATCTCGTGATACTAAACCTGCCAACCTCCTATCTGATCCTGTGACTAAGAATGCCTAACCCGAGAATGCAGCGCGGAAGGTTGAGCCTCATTTTTCCCAGCCCCTACTCAGCATGGAGTCGCTCTAGTTCACTCGCTGGTGACAGCGATGATCTGTCCTTTACTGGGGCTCAGCCTTCACCCACTGAGGGACTCTGGATGGGAGAATGTGTTTGCTTGGTGGGGATGACCAGCCGAATTTCCCAGCCCCTGTGATCCAGAGGCTCTTCCAAGACACTGAGACTGGAGAGGAGTGGGGGTTCTAGATGGGGGTGGGCATGAGAGGCTGGTGATGGCTTCCTTTTCAAGAGGGGATTTAGCCTGCAGGAGGACAGCTTTGACCCTCTATGAGTTCATGTCTGTTCCAACCAATCAGTACCTGTTACTTGGCCACCTCTGACCCCCCAAACTGCCTTGGAAAACCCCTACCTATAAGCCTTTGATGAAATGATTTGAGTACAAACTCTCTCTCCCACGTGGTGTGGCCTGCCTGTGTCTATTAAACTCTTTACTGGAATACAAGGTCTTTATTTGGGGAGGAGGCAGGAAGAACCCCTTGGGTGGTTACAAAAGGCAAGATGAAATTCCGTTGAAAGGTAGAACTCCAAAGGAAGAGGTGGGGTCTGTGTGTTTCTTCTGCCACCTGAAATAATTGAAAGCCTCAAAATCCAATGTTACAGAGTTCTAAGTTTGAGGACCACCACTCAGAAAACACAGACTCTAAAGGAATGGGCTCGGTGCTCTGAGGTGGAGGGATTAGGGCTTCACTTAAATGGGAAAATACAAGGTTTAGCATGATTACATTTTCCACGTTGCAGGGGCCTTTGAAAACAGTATGCTGAGAATAGATAAGGCTCAAGGACAGTATCTCCAATTGAACTTTTAATGAACTCCCGTAGGCGCCAAGAAGGTGGGCAGATAAGGAAGAGCATAGAAACAAGGAACTGAGTAGAAGGTTGCACCTGGGAAAAGAAAGTTTGTTTTGCACTGTGTCCTTTCTGCTGACGTGGGGCTTATGGAGTATAAATAAAGTGAGGCGGAGGCTCTGAGTGCGGCCGCCATGTTCTCTGTTTGTCTTTGTCTTTTGTGTCCTTTCATTCTCCACCACTCCCGGCACGGACCCCAATACCACGTAAGATTGGCTTATGAGTTGCAGCAATTTGTTTGGTTATATCTTGTTCCCTTCGGGAAAAGTATATTTAACATACTGTTTTATGGTATTTGATAGGCATGGTGTCTTCTGTGCCATCCTGTCTGAGTTGGGTACAAGAAAATAAAGAAGTTAATTTGTAACAAAAGGTCAGGAACTAAGAAAGGGAAGGGGTCTTACATCTGGTGCCATTTAATCTTTCATAGCATTTTACAAAACAAGAAAGGAAGAGCGTTAATCTATAATTAGAGAAGCAAAGTTCACAGCGACTTGCTGCTTGACCAGGGTCTCACAATCACGTTGCTTCGGGGCTCAAAGTAATTTAAAGTTCCAACAGCTTTAATTTGACGAGTTTATTGTCGACAAAAAGAGTCAAACTCTGCAAAATATTTGAAGAGATTTATTCTGAGCCAAATCTGAGTGACTATGGCCAGAGACATAGTCCTCAGGAAGTCCTGAGAACATGTGCCCAAGGCAATCTGGGCACCACGCCAGGCGCGGTGGCTCAAGCCTGTAATCCCAGCACTTTGGGAGGCTGAGGTGGGCGGATCATGAGGTCAGGAGATCGAGACCATCCTGGCTAACTCGGTGAAACCCCATCTCTACCAAAAATACAAATAATTAGCCGGGTGTGGTGACAGGCGCCTGTAGTTGCAGCTGCTCGGGAGGCTGAGGCAGGAGAATGGCGTGAACCTGGGAGGCGGAGCTTGCAGTGAGCTGAGATTGCGCCACTGCACTCCAGCCTGGGTGACAGAGCCAGACTCCATCTCAAAAAAAAAAAAAAAAAACAAGAAAAAACAAACAAACAAAAAAACACATTGGTTCCGTCTAGAAAGGTGGGACAACTCGAAGGTGGAGTGGGGAGGTTCCAGGTTAGAGGTAGATTCAAATGTTTTTTATTGACAATTGGTTGAAAGAGTTATCACTAGAAAGGAATGTCTAGGTTATAAGGGGTTGTGGAGACCAAAGTTTTATCATGCAGAGGAAGCCTCCAGGTAGCACGCTTCAGAGAGAACAGATTGTAAATGCCTCTTATCAGACTTAAGGTCTGCGTTGACGTTTCATGTTGGTCAGCCTTTGCTGAATTTCAAAGGGAGGAGGACATAGATGAGGCATGTCCACCCCACCCCACCTTCTCTTCACAGCCTGAACCAGTTTTTCAGGCTAACTTTGGGTTGCCCCGGCCAAGAGAAGGGGTCCATTCAGATGGTTGGGGGAGTGGGCTTAGAATTTTATTTTTGGTTTACACTATTTTCAAGCTTTTAACACCATGAGCCATATTCTGCCAGGTGTGGCCCTGGGAAGGGGCCCCTTACCATGTGACGGGAGGTGCTACCACGGCTAGGCAGCTACTCGCCATCAGGCCACAGAAGAGCCTCTTGGACCTGGGGAAGGACCTGTGAGACTCTGTGAAGAGGAAGAGTCAGTTTTGAATGAAACCCATTTTATAAACAAGAAAAATTAGAAAACTCTTTTCAGAAGGTGGTGGGGGTTGAGGAGGGGGACCCAGGGGCACCTAAAGGCTAATTCTTGCTAGAGTCATTTACATTTTAACTTAAATTTTCTAATGTTGTGAATAGACTTAATTATCTGTTCACAACTTTTAAAAATGGCTAAACATGGCTGAGCGTGGTGGCTCATGCCAAAATCCCAGCACCTTGGGAGGACGAGGCGGGTGTATCACTGAGGATAGGATTTTGATACCAGCCTGGCTGATATGGTGAAACTCCATCTCTACTAAGAAATACAAAAATCAGTCATGTGTGGTGGCAGGCGCTTGTAATCCCAACTACTCAGGAGGCTGAGGCAGAAAAATCGCTTGAACCTGGGAGGTGGAGGTTGTAGTGAGCCCAGATTTCACTACTGCACTCCAGCCTGGGTGATAGAGTGAGACCCGTCTTAAAAAAGAAAAAAAAAAAAAAAAGGAATGGCTAAACATTACTTTTAAAATCAAAACCATTTCAAAGCCCTTACTTCACTGGATTCTCAGCCAGGGCTGCCCCCAGAGCAGAAGGCAGCTGTGGGAAGCAGAGGGGTGGCCTCACCTCCACCTGGAAGATTCCTGCTCAGATCCTGGGTCACTTGCCCCACTGATGATGCCCCAGCTGCTCCTGCTGGGAAGCCAAACCCAGAACCCCCTCAGGTCTGGTCCCCACTCCACCCCCAGCACCCCTAGTGCGGTCATGTGGGAGGATGGGGCCCGAGGCTGCAGGGGCGGAAGTAGGTGGGTCAAGGCTCACTTCGCCCGCCTGCAGGTGTTGGTCTTTGTTTTTTAAACCAAACAGAGCAGATAGACGCAAGGAAGCAAAAATGACTCAAACTCTGGGTGAGCCAGAGCCCGTGGAGGCGGCAGCTCTCCCAGCACTGGGGACATGCCCAAGGCTGGCTTTGGGGTCAAAGAATAATCAAAGATGACACTTTGGGGCTGCCCTCTCCCCAGCCCTCCTGGGCAAAGTCGGTGCATCCGAGGAGTCAGCCTGGACTCAAACCTCTGACACCCGACCGCTGTTGGCCTTGGTGCCAGGACCCGAAGGGGTGAGAGGACACAGGGAGGGGTGCGGAGGGGGAGAGCAGCTGGACTCTGCCCAAGCAATTTAGGCGCCTGCCTCGTCTGTGGTCCCCCCCACCCCCAGCTCACCGAGCAGTGGAACAGCCCCTGGACATCCCCAGGGAGACGGGGCCCAGGGATTTCGGTGAGGCCCTGTGCCCAGGCTGGCTGCGCCCCACCTGAGGGAAGAGTCACTCCAGTCCCTCTGGGCTGGTCCATGTGCAACCACGGTAGGACACAGGTCATCTCCATTGAAACGCAGAGGGAGGAAGGGTGTGCCTCCCTGCTCCTTCCCCACCCTCGCGGGGAGGGGCGGTTGCCCTTAGCAACGGGATGCCCACGTGGGATACTGGAAGTCTCAGCCTACCCCACCCCACCCCTCCAGGCCCGGTTTCTCCTGGGTGCAAAGGGTTACTTCAGAGCTGTTGGGCCTCCACAGCAGTACATTAAATGTTCTGGAAACTAGGAGATGTGGCACTGATGTACAACGGGCAGGAATAGCCATCCTGTCCTCCTGACCCCGGAAAAACCAACTTCTGTTTGGAAGGAGCACAGGGTGGCGCCTGGCCTTTGGAGTCAGGAAGAACCAGGCTTAAGTAATAGAACTGCCTGACCTCCAGCTTGTCACTTCAGCTTCCAGGTCTGTTCTTGACTTGGGTTGACTGGGTGGGGCACATAAGAAGCTGCATTCATTCTTTCTTGCCCCTCAGGCATCCTGTGCTCTCAGGGTGCTGGGCGCTGTTTCAGGTCCCAGTACACAGCACAGAGGGAAGAGAGTGCCTGATGGCATGGTGATTGGTCTTAGTGGGGACAGCTAGACACTAAACCAGGAGTTCTGTCACGTCAGTTGGTGATAAATTCACTTGAAGAAATTTCCACTTCCAGGCAAGGTAGAACAGATGCACCTGTCCCCATGCCCTATACTAAGGACAGTTAAAATCCCTGTATATTTCCCTGGATATTACACATACGTATATAACTACATATGTAAATGTATATATATCAAACACTAAAAGGTGGAGAGAAGAAGGCAGACCAGGTAGGGACCTTGGGACCTGAAGAATGACATGACAGGAGTTCCCTGGATTTTCTTTCTGCCTCATATATCTGTGACTACGTGCTGGAGAAGCCGGCAACATGAAACACCAAAAGGCACAGACAAAAAACAACAACAAACCCAACAAGCTGGCCTTCAGCAAAAATAGCTAGGCAAGAAGAAGAAATAAAAGTTATCCAAATTGGAAAGGAAGAAGCTAAATTGTCCCTGTTTACAGATGACATGATCTTAAAGAAAACCCTAAAGATTCCACCAACAAGCTGTTAGAATAAATGAAATCAGTAAAGTTGCAGGATATAAAATTAACATACAACAATCTGTAGCATTTCTATACCCTAACAAAGAAATCAAGAAAACAATCTCATTTACAATAGCTACAAAAAATACTTGCGAATAAATCTAACCAAGGAAGTGAAAGATATGTATGCTGAATACTATAAAACATTTGTGAAAGAAATTGAAGATACAAATAATTAGAAAGTTATCCCATGTCTGAGATCAGGTGCCAAAAAAAGGACATCCCATGTTCATGAATTGGAAGAATATTATTAAACTGTCCATACAACCTCAATCTACAGATTTAATGCAATCCCTATCAAAATTTCATTGACATTTTTCACCGAAATAAATAAAATAATCCTAAAATTCGTATGAGGGAGTAACACCCGCTCCACAGTGGCCAAAGCACTGTCAGGTGCCACACGCAGCCTGTAGGGACATGTGGACTGCAGTACTGGCCCCACCTAAAGTACCGTAGAGGCCCAAGAGACATGAGCCAGGGCCATTTTAACTGTCAGTAATGGCCACAAAGACCCTTAAATAGCCAAAGCAATCTTAAACTAAGAGCAAAGCTGGAGACAATATACTACCTAACTTCAAAATATACTACGAAGCTATAATAATCAAAACAGCATGGGATTGGTATAAAAACAAACAGACCAAAGGAACAGAATAGAGAGCCCAGAAGTGAATCCATGCATTTACAGTCAACTGATTTTTGACAGAAATGCCACGAAACACAATAGAGAAACGATAGTCTCTTCAATAAATGATGTTGGGGCCAGGTGCAGTGGCTTATGCTTATAATCCTAGCACTTCAGGATGCCGAGGTGGAAGGACCACTTAAGGCCTTCCTCCAGGCTCCGGAAGAGACCTCCTCCATGATCCCTTGTTTAAGGGGAAGCTTCCTCAGGACCTCACTGTGGGGGCTGAAGGTGGCCGCCCCTCCAGGAACTTATGCCCCAGGCACTAAATTCCAGCTGCCTAAGTCTGTGTGCATGCGTCTGTGTTTGTGTGCATGTCTGCATGTCTATGTATCTGTGTGTGTGCATGTCTGCATGTCTATGTGTCTGTGTGTCTGTGTGTTTGCATGCATGTGTCTGTGTGGTCTATGTGTCTGTCTGTGCACTTCTGTATGTCTTTCTCTGTGCATTTTTGCGTGTGTCTCTGGGTGTCTCTGTGCATGTCTGTCTATATGTGTGTGTCTTTGTATCTGTGTCTGTGTGCGTCTGCGTGCATGTCTTTCTGTGTGTGTCTTTCTGTGTATGGCTGTGTGTCTGTGTCTCTGTGTGTGTCTCTGTGTGTCTATGTAATGGTGCGTCTCTGTGGCAGGAAGAGGTGTGTGCGATTGTGTGTCTGTGTCTTTCTGTCTGTGTAATGGTGTGTCTCTGTGGAAGGGAGGGGGTGTGATTGTGTGTCTGTGTGTGTGTCTGTGTACATCTGTGTATGTAACAGTGTGTCTCTGTGGTGGGGAGGGGGGTGTATATGATTGTGTGTCTGTGTCTTTCTATGTGTGTGTAATGGTGTGTCTCTGTGGTGGGGAGGGGGTGTGTGTGATTGTGTGTCTGTGTGTGTCTGTGTATGTGTGTGTAATGGTGTGTCTCTGTGGTGGAAAGGGGGTATGTGTGATTGTGTGTCTGTGTGTGTCTGTGTGTGTAATGGTTTGTCTCTGTGGGAGGGAGGAAGTGTGATTTTGTGTCTGTGTCTTTCTGTGTGTGTCTGTGTATGTAATGGTGTGTCTCTGTGGCAAGGAGGGGGTGTGTGATTGTGTATCTGTGTATGTAACAGTGTGTCTCTGTGGTGGGGAGGGAATGTGTGTGATTCTGTCTGTGCGTGCCTTTCTGTGTCTGTATATGTAATGGTGTGTTTCTGTGGCAGGGAGGGGGTGTGTGTGATTGTGTGTCTGTGTGTGTCTCTGTGGTAGGGAGGGGGTGTGTGTGATTTTGTGTTTGTGTGTGTCTGTGTATGTAATGGTGTGTCTCTGTGGTGGGAGGGTGTGTGATTGTCTGTGTATGTAACAGTGTGTCTCTGTGGTGGGGAAGGAATGTGTGTGATTGTGTCCATGTGTGTCTTTCTGTGTGTGTGTGTAATGGTTTGTCTCTGTGGCAGGGAGGGGGGTGTGTGTGATTGTGTGTCTGTGTGTGTCTGTGTATGCAATGGTGTATCTCTGTGGTGGGGAGGGGTATGTGTGATTGTCTGTGTGTGTCTGTGTATGTAATGGTGTGTCTCTTTGGCGGGGAGGGAATGTGTGTGATCGTGTGTCTGTGTGTCTTTCTGTGTGTGTCTGTGTATGTAATGGTGTGTCTCTGTGGCGGGGAGGGAATGTGTGTGATCGTGTGTCTGTGTATCTGTGTGTGTCTGTGTATGTAATGGTGTGTCTCTGTGGCGGGGAGGGGGTGTGTGTGATTTGAGGTGGGGGTGAGACCTAGGCTTCAGTTACTCGCAACAGGACAAAGGAAGCAGCGTTTACCCGTTCTGCTAAAACCAAGGGCGGGAGGGGGACGGGCTGCCGGCAGCCCTCCCAGAGCCCCTGGCAGCCGCTCACGGGTTCCGGACTGCCTGGTGGTTCTTGGGCACCGCCGCGAACCTCAGCTTCCTCAGGACCGCAGGCCAGCCCAGCAGCTGCTGGTCCCACAGGTACTCGGGGGAGAGCACCTTGGTGGGTTTGTGGCGCAGCAGGTACTTGTTCAGGTGGCTCTCGTCGTGCCACACGGCCTCGATGCCGTTGGCCTGGTCGACCATCATGGCCTGGTGGCAGGCCCTGGTGAGCCGCTGCACCTCCTGCACCAACCCCCCGAAGAACCCCCCCAAGTAGTAGAAATCACCCTCGTCCTTGGGGATGTAGGCCTGGGACTGGGGCCGGCGCTCGTAGGTGAAGGCCTCCCGGCTGCTTCCGTAGAAGGCGGGGTGCAGGGTGCCGAACAGCGAAGCCAGGATCTCCACGCCCACGTGGTCGCGGAACTCCATGTCCACGTCCACGCACACCAGGTAATCCACCTCGCTGAGGAAGCGCCGCTCGCAGAAGTCGCTGATCATCTCCATGCGGCGCATGGACACGTCCTGCCAGCGCTTATAGGCGCGCACCCCAAGCACCGACAGCTGCCGACCGGTCCCCAGCGCCACGCGCGGCACCGCGGCCGGTTGGTCGGTGAAGACGTAGTAGTGGACCCGGTGGCCCACCATGAAGTGCTTCTCCGCCGTCTCCAGGAACAGCTTCAGGAAGGCCACGTATCTGCAAGGCAGGCGAACGGGGGGCTGGGGGAGCAGCCAGCCGTGTGCCCCTGGGCTGCAGGAGGCCCGCCCTGCGTGCACCCACCAGCGGCCATTGGAAGGCTCAGAGCAGCAGATGCACCACGTTCTCCTGCCCTGTCCTGAGCGAGTCCTCGGGCTCCGACTCGCTTCATCCTCTTCTCAGCGATGGAGGGACCACCAGCACCCGCTCTTAGTAAGGAGGGCTGAGGGCAGGCGTCTGGAGGCTGGTAGCACGCCGCAGGCTGGCGCCCGCTTACTCTCCCTCAGCCTGGCCTGAGTCATGCCTCGCCACGCAGCTGTCACTCTTACGGCCAGGCCGGCCACGTGCCCCCTCATTATAAGCTGGCGCGAGGCCCCTACACGCCCGCCTCTGCACCCTAGAGCTTCCCCCTCCCAGGCTTGAACTGCATGTATTCCTAAGAGTAGGTCATTCCTGGACTCCCCACTGGATCAGGAACCAGGCCTACCATGTGGGGGAAGGGAACAAGGTGAACCCTGAAATAATAGGGGTGAGTAAGGGTTTGTTGAGGCCGCAAACCCCGAGTCCATGGTAAAACCTCTAGGCCCAAGTCAGGTGCCTCCCCCACCCCAAGACATTTTCTCCAACTGCCTCAGATGGCGGGTCCCTCCTTGAGGTCCCCCAGGGCCACCACCGTGGGGATGGGGAATCTCCCATCATTCCGCAAGTGTGCTCCTGAGGCCCCGAGTTTATGGAACAGGCATCGTGGCTGCTTTGCCCCAGCTGGCTCATTGGCAAACCACTCACAAGGGGTTTTACCGACCCGGCGAGCCCACGTGAGCTCAGTAAGATGCTGCGTGAATGAACTTTCCCATCTACCCTCTAGGAGGACAAGGCTGGCCGCCGCCCCGCTCTGTCTTGAACACAAGGGGAGACCTCAGTGTCTGTGGTCACTTGTCACTGCCTGGGTCTCTGCCCCCAGCCACCTCACTGACTTACTTTTTGATGGCAAACACAGTTAACCCGATAGTGGTGTTCTGGAGCCTGAACTGCTCGTTGAGGATGTCGATGTTGAACGTGCCCTCCCAGACAATGGGAGCCAGCCAAGGGGTCACGACAAGGACGTCCTTCCTACTGCACATGGAGAGAGACGTGGGGTCACATGGAGCTGGCAGGGTGCCACCCACCTGCGCCTCTGGCACACAGCCATCCCCACTTGGAAACTCCACTCAGCTTCCGCCCCCTCTGACCACCTTTCCAGAGGCAGCCACCCTTCCCCAGGAAACCAGCCAGAGGCAAATGCGACTCCAACTGGGCAAATCATTCCCAGCCCTCCCTCAACATTGGACCTGCCGCAACACAGAGGAAGCTGAGCTTTGCTGGCAAAGAGATAGAAACCACCCCTCCCCCGCACCCTCCCCCCGCTGCCCCTCCCCAGGAAGGAGGTACCTATCAGGCCTTTGCAGGGGCTTTGGTGAGCAAAGGGACAGGAAACAAGAGACGCAAGTCAAAGAAAGCAAAGGGAAAGAGGACAGTTGTGGGCCTCCGAATTCAGATGTCAGGAGAACCTGAGAGGAGAGAATGGCAAAGCAGCCCCAACTGAGATTTACATCAAGGAAACCGCCCTCTAATACCTTCAGAACAGCCCCTTGAGCTGCGTTCAGTCTCAGCTTCAGTAACTTTACTCACCAGGGTGTCAGCACCTTTGGCTGGGGGTAGACCATCCTGCAAGCACAAAGCGCCATCACGTGAGTTTGCGTGGAAAGCGTGGGATGCAGGTAAGCAGGGGGTGTGCACAGCTGCTGAACCGTGACCAGGCGTCAACCCTCCCGCTAAGGCCACACTCTCGGGCTGGAATCGCTGTGGCTGCACGGGGGCTGTGTCAGCTCATAATCCCAGGACCTCGGGGAAGGGCTGGAGCTCAGTCTCTGGTTCAGCGCTTGTAAACTGGCAAGAGGGACCAAGTGACCTCAGGGGCCATTGCTTTCCACTTAAGGCTGGGAGGGACGTAAGAGGTTGTGTCTTAATTCACTGTGGGCAGACAGGAGGCTAGGTGTGTGGCCTCTGTCCCTTGTTGTTCCCAGGGAAAGGCCCTGAGATGTGCAGACTGCCCCACCTGGGCCCGAAGCCTGCTGGGCCTCCTTGTGGGCTGGTGGCTTCCAGAGCCCGGCCTCCTCTCTGAGAAGTGGGGGAGGACCACCTGCTCCACGGTGGCACGAAGCACTGTCAGGTGCCACACGCAGCCTGTGGGGACGTGTGGGCCGCAGTGCTGTCCCCACCTAAAGTACTGTAGAGGGCCAGGAGGCATGAGCCAGGGCCATTTCAACTGTCAGTAATGGCCGCAATTTGAATGTCCAAGATGGCCTTTGAAAGCAGGGAGTCAGCAGAAAACAGGAAGGAAATTCTGACACTTGGTACAACCTGGATGGACTGTGAGGACATCACGCTCAGTGATTTCAGCCCATTATAAAAAGACAGTTACCGTTGATTCCACTTATAAAAGGAAGTTCGAGTAGTCAGACTCGTAGGAACAGACCATGGAATGGTGAGCTGGGGCAGGGGAAACGGAGTTGTTATTTTATGGGGACACAGCTTCAGTTTTGCAAGATGAAAAGAGTTCTAGAGATGGATGGTGGTGATGGCTGCACAGCGATGTGAATGGACTGAGCACTCCAAAATGACGAAGATGGCAAATTTTATGTTAAGTGTATTTTACCACAATTTAAAAAAAAAATCAAAAGCAGTGTGGCCAGCTTGGCATTGATTGCCTAGACTTTCTCGTCAGCACTGATATAGGCCCACATCCTGGGAAACAGGCCCCCAAGGCCCCAGACAGAACAGACCAGCTCATCATCCTCTTTAAAAGCCAATTTGAAGGCCAGGTGCAGGGGCTCACGCCTGTAATCCCAGCACTTTGGGAGGCCGAGGCAGGCGGATCATTTGAAGTCAGGCATTCAAGACTAGTCTGGCCAATGTGGTGAAATGCTGTCTCTGCTAAAAATACAAAAATTAGCCAGGTGTGGTGGTAGGCACCTGTAATCCCAGTTACTCGGGAGACTGAGGCAGGAAAACCACTTGAGCCCGGGAGACAGAGGTTGCAGTGGGCAGAGATGGTGCTACTGCACTCTAGCCTGGGCAACAGAGTGAGACTCCATCACACACACATACACAAAAGCCAGCAACACGCAGCTGGTCAAAACTGAAGCTCCAGTTCCATCGTGCTCTCTAAGTAGCTGCAGGATGAGGGCCAAGTCAGGGCAGAGACTGGGGAACGAACAGCCTCCTCCCTTGGAGCCACAGGAGGAAAGAGGACCTGCCCCAGCTCCCACATGCTTCTGTCCACACGCACACATGTGCCAGGGCTGCAGGACAATTCTGTGACATGGGAGGCACTGACATTATACCTTGGCAATGAGACACGCTGCAGACCGTCTGGTTCCCTAAAAGCCGTGCTGCAGAATGAGAACACAGGAGATGAAGTTTATTCCAGGAGCAGGATTTAGGGCACAAGTGCATGGAAGCCAGCTGAGGGTCCCAGTGGAAGGGACATAGCATCAGCCCTGGAGTGTGGAGCAGAGTCCACCAGAAATAGTCACAGAACAGCCATCACTGTGGCGATGGGCCTGGCATGGGCCCATGTGCCAGACCCTGTAATGGCCAACACTGCAGTCTGAGGTCTACGTTCGCAGAGCCTCACAGCCCACACATTCACCAGACACATCAAAGCCAAGGCCGGGCAGAGTGGAGTTTCAGAACATGTCTGCAAACCGTGAGGCCCCCTCCCATCAACAGATGGGGTCTGATATTCCGTGTTTCTAAGAAATAAAATGCAGCAGAAGTGATGCTGGGTGACTTGTGAAGCCAGGCCCTAAAAGGCGATCTGGTTTCTAGCTCATCTTTCTTGGGATATTGGTCTTGGAGCCTCCCAACAAAGCTGAGCAGGAGCCCAGGCCCCGGAGAGAGGCCCTAAGTAGGTGTCTCAGCTGAGAGCCAGCATCAACTGCCAGAGACACAGGGCAGTCTTTGCAATGACCCCAGTCACCGTCTGCCAATGCCTGCTGAGGCCCCAAAGTGAACCACCCAGCTGAGCCCAGTCTGCCCCAGGAGGCCCAGGGAGAGATAGTAATCAATGATTGTGATTGCTTTCCATGGATGGGGTGGTGTGTTCTGCAGCCATGGATCACTGACACAAGTGGAAATTAGCAGGCACGGCAGGGGAGAGACAAGAGTGGTCCCAGCAGAGGCCATAGCAGAGGCAAAGGCCTGGAGTCACGACAGCACGGCAGGTGGATGAGTGATAAGCCACTTTGGCTGGAGCATAGAGGGCGAGGGCAAAGGAGGGAGAGAAGAGGCTGGGGAGGTCAGGAAGGCAGGATCAGACCATGAAGAGCCTCCTACCTTATATTCTGGAAAGATCACTCCAGCTGCTGTGAGGAGAAAGGGGACAGGGCTGACGGGGATGGGGAGACAAGTCTGAGGCTGTTGCAGAGCTGAGGGCAGCCCTACCAGACCCCTGGAGCAGGACATCGAAGGCAGAGAGGCCAGTGGGCATGCGAGCTGCTGAAGAGCAGGGCTGCCAGGATTTGGGAACCCAGTGTAGGGGTGAGGGCAAAGGGAGAATTGAGGATGGCTGGTGGAAGGTGACTCGGGAGGCGGGATGAGGGCAGGGAGCAGAGACCGTGTGTGGTAACTCTGGGTAAGCCCGGAGTTGGGGAATGGAGGTCAGAAGGGAGGTCAAGGCTGACTCCAGAGATGTGGAGGCAGATGTATCCAGGTGACCCTTCAAGGCCACAGAATTGACCATGTCTATGCTGGGCAGAGCATCGAGAGGGGGCCTAGGCCTACCCATGTGTATGCCCAGAAGAGGGAGGGGGAGTTCCCAGAGTGGGACCCCAGCCCACAGCCAGCACCCCGGCCAGCATGGACGCTCCACCTGCCCTTCCCTGCACTCACCAGAACCCCTGTTCCAGGCTTCCTGGCATTAGGCTTCTGGGGCTTAGGACCCCGTAACTGCAGGAAGGAATTGTGCCAAGACTCAGGACACAGAACCAAGACTGCCTGTTCATCCCTTCCTCCAAAAAGCGCATGGTGTGGCCAGCAGCATGAGCACAGGAGTTCCTGGTGAAGCTGCAAGGCCTCGAGGCAGGCAGGGCAAGTTCTCAGCAAAGCTCAGGCGCCTTGCCACATCCCACACTGGGAGGTGGGTAGGAGGGTGGTCCCTGGGATATTGCTCATGTATGGGCACCTGCAGGAGCAGCAGAGCCCCACCCCGCGCCACCCGTGCATTGGTCAGTGTAGTCCCTAAGGCCACCTCAGGCAGTGTTTCCAGGCTGTATCCACAGATGCCCCAGTAGAGCCGGCAGGTGACTTCATTCTGTGGTTCTGGGGCCTTCTGTGTCTGGAGGCGACTAACAGCTTGGGACCCAGATTTGCCTTCCCCATCGCCAGCCACACAACTGTGGGCAAGAGGCTTGCTCTCCCAGTCCCAGACTCCCCACTTAGGAAAATTTTAAATGGGAGGGAGATGAGCCCGTTGCCCAGGTGAGGCTTAAATAAGGGAGCAAGTAAACACACCCTCCACCAGAGCTGGACGCGGGCAGCAACTGTCCTTAGGACCCTGATGATTGTGATACTTGCTGGACTCAGGGGGGCCCCATGGGTCTGATTGGCTGCTGTGGCCACTTCTCCCCAAACCAGGCCAGCCTCGATGGTCAAGTGTGTCTTACCCAAACAAGACCAAGACCAGCATCACTAGGAAAAGGATCATAGGTAGAAATGTGTAGCATTTTGGTTTTCCTGGAAAACAGGAGTGGAAAAATCAGATTACTCACCTTCCTTCTCTCACCTGCCCCACTTTACCTGTCCTGTCTTGTGATTCAGGCCCCATGCCCTGTGACGGGTCTTCACCTGCCAAGATGGTCCCTCTGCCCCACAGGTGATGCTCTGAACCCCACCTGGTATCTCCAAACCCAGTCCAGATCCGGCCCTCCTCCCACTCAGAGAAGAGGGAGGCGGTCTGCTCCTCCCAGTGCATCAGCCCGACCGCTCCTGCAGACTCTGAGAGTCACCCTGGCTTCCCAATGACCTTCTTCCACTCAGCACCCCCTTCCCCTGGGAGACCGGAACGAACCACACTGAAATGGCACCTCGAGGTCACCGTTGAATCCACCGAGGGAGGCCAGGACAGCTTCATGGCCAGGCTGAGCCAGGAGCCCAGACCAGTTCCTGCCAGCGAGAGGAGCCACCAACTTCCCCTAGTATCTCCCTGCCCTCTCAGAGGCTCCTGCCCTGGAAACAATCATTGTCTTTCTTTTAAGGTGATTTTTATGTATATTAAAGTGGTGTACAGTAGTTCCCTCTTATCCACGCCTTCGCTTGCTGGAGTTTCTGTTACCCATGGTCAACCAAAGCCCAATAATAGGTGAGTATAGTACAGTAAAATATTTTGAGGACAGGTCTGGTGGCTCATGCCTATAATCCCAGGACTTTGGGAGGCTGAGCCAGGAGAATTGCTGGAAGCCAGGAGTTCTAGACCAGCCTGGGCAACATAGTGAGAACTCATTTCTGTGGGGGAAAAAAAAAAAAAATTAGCGGGGCATAGCGGTGCACACCTTGGGTCCCAGGAGGCTGAGGTGGAAGGATCACTTGAGGAGGTGAAGGCTGCAGTGAGCCATGACTGCACCACTGCGCTCCCGCCTGGGTAGCAGAGTGATTGCTTTAAAAATAAACAAAACAACAACAATAAAAACCCCACAAACTAAGATATATACACATATTTTTTTAGAGAGAGATCACATTCACATAACCTTTATTACAGTATATTGTTTTCATTTTTGAGACAGAGTTTCGCTCTTGTTTCCCAGGCTGGAGTGCAAAGGCGCAACTGCAGCTCACTACGGCCTCCGACTCTGGGGTTCAAGCAATTCTCCTCCCTGAGCCTCCCAAGTGGCTGGGTTTACAGGCATCCACCACCACACCTGGCTAATTTTTTGTATTTTTAGTAGAGATGGGTTTCACCATGTTGGCCAGGCTGGTCTCGTACTCCTGACCTCAGGTGATCCACCTGCCTCTGACAGTATATTGTTATAATTGTTCTATTTTATTATTAATTATGGTTGTTAATCCCACCCTGTGCTTAACTGATAAATTAAACTCTATCATAGGTATGTGTGTATAGGAGAAAACATGCTCTCTATAGGGCTTGGTACTATCCGTGGTTTCAGACATCACTGGGGATCTTGGAACGTATCCCCCGCAGTAAGAGGGGACTTCTGTTTTCATGAGGGCAAGCCTGAAGGGTGTCTATCTCCCGGCCCAGTTCCTATTCCTTCCCCTGAAATCAGTCCCTTTCAACTAATTCATCTGTTACTTCTTATCTTATAATGCTTGTGTGTATTTACCTCCACCTTTCTAAATCCTGTAACCATGAAACAATTTATCTGGAACAGCTTCCTGAAACAGAAACGTGGGAGGCAACATTTGAACTTTACATGTCCTAAATGATTTTGACCATTTTTGTAGTTGGTAGATTGTTTGGCTGTAGGGAAATCTCAGTGGAAATAATTTTCCTTCAATTTGGCAAAAATGGTTCCATTTTTAAAAACTTTGAAAATCAATTTCATTTGAGGGAGAACTTACATCCAATGAAATGTACCCACTTTAGGTATACAGTTTTGATTTCACACAATGTAGGTACACGTGTAATCAGCACCCCAAACAACATATACACATTTTCATCACCCCAGTAAGGTCCCTCCTGACCCCGGCAACCACAGATCTGATTTCACGGCGTCTCCCATAAACAGAATCGTCTGACAATATGCTCTTTTACGTCTGGCTGTATCACACGGCATGCTGTTTTGAAGATTTACCTATATCGTCATGTGTATCAATTGTTCGTTCTTTTTTATTGCCGAGAAGCACGCCATTGTTAATCCGCCACAATTCGTTTGTCCTGTCTCCTATTGACAGACACTTCAGTTTTTTTCACTGTTTGGGGCCACTAGCAATAAAGTTTCTGTAAATACCCATGTGCAGGTATTTGTGGACCTGTGTTTTCACTTCCCTTGAGTAAACACGAAGGAGTGGAAAAGATGGGTCACATGGTAAGTATATGTTTAACTTTGTAAGAAACTGCCAAACTGTGTTCCAAAGTGGTGACTGAATTTTCCATTCCCACCAGGAATGTATGAGAGCCATGGGTGCTCCACTTTCTTGCCAATACTTAATGGTCACTCTTTTATGCTTTAGTCATGCTAGTGGATGAGTAGTGATATCTAATTGTGGCCAATGACTAATTGTGGTCAATCATCTTTTCATGTATTTATTGGCCATTTGTTTGTTTCTTATGAAGCCTGTCCAAGTCTTTAGCTCATTTTATTAGTATTTATTTATTTACTTATATATATTTTTGGGGGACGCGGTCCCACTCTAGTTGCCCAGAGTGTGGTGGCACGATCATGGCTCACTGCAGCCTTGACTTCCTGGGCTCAGGTGATCCTCCCACCTCAGCCTTTTGAGTAGCTGGGACTACAGGCATGCACCACACCTAGCTAATTTTTGTGATTTTGGTAGAGATAGGGTTTCACCATGCTGCCCAGGCTGGTCTTGGGAACTCCTGGACTTAAGCGATCCACCCCTCAGCCTTCCAATGTGCTGGGATTCCAGGCATAAGCCACCTCCCCCAGCCCTTTATTTTTATTTTTTTTAGAGACAAGATCTTTCTCTGTCACCCAGACTGGAGTGCAGTGGCACGATCACAGCTCACTGCAACCTTGAACACCTGGGCTTAAGCAATCTTTCCCCCTCAGCCTCCTGATTAGGTGGGACTATAGACATGCACCAACATGCCCGGCTAATTATTTTACTTTTTGTAGACACTGGGTCTCATTATAAATTGTTTCTCTTTTTATTATTGAGCAGTAGAATTCATTTCTGTATTTTGGATACAAGTCCTTTGCCAAATACAAATATTACACATATTTTCTCGCCACAGAAAGACAGATACTGCATGTTCTCACTTATCTGTAGTATTGAAACATCAAAACAATTAAACTCATGGAAATAGAGAATAGAAGGATTGTTCGCAGAGACTTGGAAGGGTAGTGGCAGGGGTGGGAAGGTATGTAGGGATGGTTAATGGGTACAAAAAAATAGAAAGAATGAATAAGACCCAGGGAGACTATAGTCAATAATAATTTAATTGTACATTTAAAAATAACTAAAAGAGAGGCCGGGCACAGTGGCTCACACCTGTAATCTCAGCACTTTGGGAGGGAGAGGCAGGTGGATCATCTGAGGTCAGGAGTTCAAGACCGGCCTGGCCAACATGGTGAAATCTCATCTCTACTAAAAATACAAAAACTAAGGCCAGGCGTGGTGGCTCATGCCTGTAATCCCAGCACTTTGGGAGGCCAAGGCAGGTGGATCACAAGGTCAGGCATTTGAGTCTAGCCTGACCGACATGGTAAAACCCCCGCCTCTACTAAAAATACAAAAAATTAGCCAGGCGTGGTGGCGCTTGCCTGTAATCCCAGCTACTTGGGAGTCTGAGGCAGGAGAATCTCTTGAACCTGGGAGACGGAGGTTGCAGTGAGCCAAAATTACACCACTATACACCAGCCTGGGCGACAGAGCGAGACTCCATCTCAAAAAAAAGAGAAAAAAAGTTTAAAAATACAAAAACTTGCTGGGCGTGGTGGTGGGCGCCTGTAGTCCCAGCTACTCAGGAAGCTGAGGCAGGAGAATCACTTGAACCTGGGCGGCGGAGGTTGCAGTGAGTTGCGACGGCGCCACTGCACTCCAAGTTGGGTGACAGAGCGAAGACTCCGTCTCAAAAAAAAAAAAAAAAAAAAAAAGAATAAAAATAACAAAAAGTAAGTATAATTGGATTGTTTGTAACACAAAGGATAATTGCTCAAGGGGATGAATACTAGTTCTCCTTGATGTGAATTTTCCATTGTATGAACCAAAATATCTCATGGACCCCATAAATATATACACTTACTATGAACCCATAAAAATGGAAAACAAAATACTTCTTAGGAAACAAATATTTTCTCTCAGTCTGTGGCTTATTTGTTCATTTTTCCTTAATTTTTCTTTTGAAGGGAAGTGTTAATTTTGATAAACTCTAATTTATCCTTATGAAAATGAAACCATTTTTAGGGCTTGAGCTTTTTTTGCCTCATCTATTAAATTTTTGCCTACCCCAAGTTCATGAATATTTTCACTTATTTTCTTCAGAATTCCATAATTTTCGTGTATGGTGTGAAAGGCTAAAGTCCCTTTCTTCCCCCAATGGATATCCAGTCATTTTAGCTATTTGAATTGAAAATACTTTCCTTTCTCCATCACATTACCTTAGCACCCTTATCAAAAAGTAACTATTTAAAAATCAATTGACTATATGTGTGTGGGTCTGTTTCTAAACTCTGCATTCTATTCCATTGATCTATGTGTCTATCCTAATATCAGCCTATTTGAATTACTGTAGCTGTGTAATCCACCTTGAAATCCAGCCTGGAAGGTAAATCTTCCAACTTTGCTTTTCATTTTCTAATTGTTTTGACTATTCGGAGACCTTTGCATTTCCATATAAATTTTAGAATCAGCTGTCAACTTTACAAAAATTTCTTCTGGAGTTTTAACTGAGATTACGTGGACTCTGTAGATCCATCTGGGGAGAAGTGACAGTTTAGCAATATAAGTCTTCCAATCCATGAGCATGATATGTTTCTGCATTTATCTATGTCTTCTTTAATTTTTGTCAGCAATATTTTGCAGCTTCGTGTTTTTTTATGACTTTTTTTTTTTTTTGTCAGGGTCTCACTGTGTAGCCCAGGCTGGAGTGCACTGCAATCTCTGCCTCCTGGGCGCAAGTCATCCTCTCACCTCAGCCTCCTGAGTAGCTGGGGCTACAGGTGCATGCCATCATGCCCAGCTAATTTTTTTCTTTCCTTTTTTTTTTTTTTTTTTTTTTTGTAGAGACAGGGTCTCACTATGTTTCCCAGGCTGGTCTCAAAGTTCTGGGCTCAAGTGATCTGGCCACCTTGGCCTCCCAAAGTGCTGGGATTACAGGTGTGCGCCATGGTGCCTGGTTTGTATTGCTGTTTTAACTGTATAGGCATTTCTCCTAATTTGGTAAATTATTCTCTAAGTATTTCATGTGTTATGATGTTACTGTAAATGGTATTTAAAATTTTTCATGGTTCAATTGATTGTGGCAAGTATTACAGAAAAATAATTGATTTATTCTTGTTTTTCTTTCTTTTTTTTTTTAGATGCAGTCTTGCACTGTTGCCCAGTCTGGAGTGCAGTGGTGTGATCTCCAGCCACTGCAACCTCTGCCTCCTGGGTTCAAGCAATTCTCATGCCTCAGCCTCCCAAGTAGATGGGATTACAGGCATGCACCACCACACTCAACTTTTTTTTTTTTTTTTGCATTTTTGTAAAGATGAAGTCTTGCCATGTGAGCCAGGCTGGTCTCGAATTCCTGGCTTCAAGTGATCTGCCCACCTCGGCCTCCCAAAGTGCTGGGATTACAGGCGTGAGCCACCACACCCGGCCTGATTTACTCATTGACTTTGTATCGTGAGACCTTGCTAAGTTGACTTAATTGATGGGCTCACAGCATAAACATATATATGACAATAATAGCACAGAGGAGCAAGGAGGCAATGAAGCTATTATATATACCGGAACAAGGAAAGGTCACCAGACAATAACTTGAATATACAGGAAGAAATCAAGAGTAAAGTCAGTGGTAAATATACAGTGTAATATAAAAGACTTGAAAAGTGTTTTACTCCTTACCTATCTTACTGAATTGAAAAGAAATAAGATTGTGTGAAACAATAATTATGACACCATGTTGTTGAGTTTATCACATATGTAGATGAACATATATGACAATAATACCCCAAACCACAAGCAAGGAGGGAGGAAATGTAGTTATATTGGAGTCAAGTTTCTGTATTTTACTAAAATTAGTATTAATCTGAAGTAGATCCCGATAAATTAAAATGCATATTGTAATCCCTGGAGCAAACACTAACAAAATAACTTTAAAATATACACTTGAAAAAGGGAATTTAAATGGTACACTAGAAAATACTTAATGCAAAAGAAGGTAGTAAAAGATGAACAGAAGAACAAAAAGGCATAAAACGTAGAAGACAAATTGTGACCTGATAGTTGGAAATCCAACCACAGCAACAGTAACGTTGAATGTGAATAGAATGAACATGCCGATCAAAAGGCAGAGATCCTTAGACTGGATTTTTTTTTTAAGCTTTGACTGTATGCTGCCTATGAGTGACATACTTTAGAAACAAAGATACAAATAGGTCAAAACAAAAGGATAGTAGATTTACTATGCAAACAACCATAAGGGAGCTTGAGGAGAAATACTAACATCGGACTAAATAGATTTTTTGTTTTTTTAAGACAGAGTCTCACTCTGTCACCCAGGTTGGAGTGCAGTGGCACGATCTCAGCTGACTGTAACCTCGGCCTCTCAGGTTCATGCAATTCTTGTGCCTCAGTTTTCCAAGTAGCTGGGATTACAGGCTCATGCCATCACAACTGGCTAATTTTTTTATATTTTTAGTAGAGATGGGGTTTCACCATGTTTATCAGGCTAGTCTCGAACTCCTGACCTCAGGTGATCCACCTGCCTTGGCCTCCCAAAGTGCTTGGATTACAGGCGTGAGCCACCACATCTGGCCAACTTGGTTAAGATCAAAAATCTTACTAGAGATAAAGAGACACATTCTGCCATGATATAAAGTCAATACATCAGGAAAATATAACAAGCAGAAATATATACACACCTGCCAACCTAGCCCCAAAATACATGAAGCAAAAACTCACAGAACTTGGGCCGGGCGCGGTGGCTCAAGCCTGTAATTCCAGCACTTTGGGAGGCCGAGATGGGCGGATCACGAGGTCAGGAGATCGAGACCATCCTGGCTAACATGGTGAAACCCCGTCTCCACTAAAAAATACAAAAAAAACCTAGCTGGGTGAGGTGGCGGGTGCCTGTAGTCCCAGCTACTCGGGAGGCTGAGGCAGGAGAATGGCATAAACCAGGGAGGCGGAGCTTGCAGTGAGCTGAGATCCGGCCACTGCACTCCAGCCTGGGCGACAGAGCGAGACTCCGTCTCAAAAAAAAAAAAAACAACAAAAAACAAAAAACAACCTCAGAGAACTGAAGGGTGAAACAGTCAATTCAACCATAATGGTTGGGCAGGGCATGGTGACTCACACCTCTAATCCCAGCACTTTGGGAGGCTGAGGCGGGTGGGTCATTTGAGCCCAGGATTTCGTGACCAGCCTGAGTAACATGGCAAAACCCTGTCTCTACAAAAAAAAAAAAAATACAAAAATCAGCCAGGCATGATGCTGCTTGCCTGTAGGTGCAGCTACTCAGGAGGCTGAGGTGACCTGAGCCTTGGGGGGGTGGGGCTGCAGTGAGCTGTGATCACACCACTGCACTCCGGCCTGGGTAACCAAGTGAGACCTTGTCTCAAAAGAAAATCCAAAAAACACTAATTGGACACCAAAATCCTACCCCACTCTCAATAATGGATAGAATAATTAGAAAATCAGTAGATACAGACGACTTGACATCACACTAGACACCAACTGACATCTCTGGAACACTCCACCTGGCAAGAGCAGAAGTCACGTTTTCCTCAAGTGCACATGGAACAGTCTCCAAGGTCAATCATAGGGTGGACCATAAAATAAGTCTTGAGAAATTCTAAAGGACTGATATACACAAGGTTTCTTCACTAACCACAGGGGAATGAAATTAGAAATTAACAAAAGACATTTGGGAAATCTACAAATATGTAGAACTTAACACACTTCTAAATAAGCAATGGGTCAAAGAAAATCAAAATATACTCTGAGCTGAATGAAAATGTAAACATGACATACCAAAATTTATGAGATATAACTAAAGCTGTGTTTCAAGGGAAATTTATAGCTGTAAATGTCTAAATTAGAAAAAAAATCTTAAATCAGCATGTAAGCTTCCATTGTAAGTAACTACAAAAAGAAATGACAGAACAAATTAAACTCAAAGTGAGAAGGGAAATTAATAAATATTAGAGTAGAAACCAATGAACTAGAGAACAGAAAGAAAAAGATAAAGTAAAAACAATCAAATATCAATTCTCTGAAAAGATCAACAGAATTGACAAAGATTTAGCTAGATTGACCAGAGAGAGAGAGAACACAAATAACTAAAATCAGGACTAAAAGAGGAGACACCAATTCCAATCTTAAAGAAATTAAAAGGATTTCAAAGAAATACTATAGACAACTGTTTGCCAACAAATTATGCAAATTAGGTAAAATGGACAGATTCTTACACATAAACAAGAAAGCAGTTAGAAGAAAATATAAGATTAAATCTTTGGGACATTGATTAAGATTTCTTAGATATGATGCCAGATGCACAATTAATAAAAGAAAAAGTTAATAAATTGGAATGCATCAAAATGTAAAATTTTGTACTTCAAAACACCAATAAGAAAGTGTTAAGACAAACTATTGATGGAGTGAAAATATTTGCAAATCATATATCTGGTGTGTGTGTGTATATATATATATCTGATACTGTATATTCAGTATATGTAAAGAACTCTCAAAACTGAACAAAGGAAACAACTCAATTTTTAAAAGGCAAAACATTTCAACAGGCATTTCACTTACGTATACAAATGGCTAAAAAGCACAAGAAAAGACACTTGCCATAATTTGTCATTGGGGAAATGTAAATCAAAACTATAATGAGATATTACCTTTTACCCACAAGAATGGTATGTATTGCTACAGATGTACAGAAAGTGGAACCCTCAGCCAGGTGCAGTGGCTCGCGCCTGTAATCCCAGGACTTTGGGAGGCCAAGGTGGGCAGATCAGTTGAGCCCAGGAGTTTGAGAACAGCCTGGGCAACATGGCAAAATCCCATCTCTACAAAAAATATAAAAATTAGCTGGATGTGGTAGTACTCACCTGTAATCCCAGCTACTCAGGAGGCTGAGGTGGGAGGAGCAATTGAGCCCAAGAGATTGAGGCTGCAGTGAGCCAAGATCATGCCATTGCACACCAGCCTGGGTGACAGAGTAAGACCTTGTCTCAAAAAAAGAAAAAAAAAGAAAATCAGAACCACTATACACTGGTGATGGGAATGTGATGTGGGGCAGTCACTTTGGAAAAGTTTGCTAGTTTCTTAAAATGTTAAATATTTATTTCCTGTATGACTCAGCAATTCCACTGCTGGGTATCAACCCAAGAGATATGAAAACATATGTCCACACAAAGTCTTGTACATGAATGTTCATAGCAGTGTTGTGCAGTTTAAAATAGCTAAAAAAGGCTGGGGGTGGTGGCTCAAGCCTGTAATCCCAGCACTTTGGGAGGCCGAGGCGGGTGGATAGTGAGGTCAGGAGATTGAGACCATCCTGGCTAACATGGTGAAACCCCATCTCTACTAAAAAATACAAAAACTAGCCGGGCGAGGTGGCAGGCGCCTGTAGTCCCAGCTACTCGGGAGGCTGAGGCAGGAGAATGGTGTAAACCCGGGAGGCGGAGCTTGCAATGAGCTGAGACCTGGCCACTGCACTCCAGCCTGGGCAACACAGCGAGACTCCATCTCAGAAAAAAAAAAATTGCCAAAAAAGCTGAAAGAGCCAAAATGTCCTTTAACTGATGAATGGATAAACAAAATGTGGTCTACCCGCACAATGGATTATTCAGCAATAAAAAGGAATTAAATACTGATACATATTACAACATACATGAATCTCAGAAACATTATTCTAAGTGAAGGAAGTCAGGTGCAAAAGACTGTGTAACATAGGACTCCATATGAATTGTCCAGAAAAGGCAAATCTACAGACAGGAAGTGATTGTCTGAGGCCAGGTGGGAATGGGGAATGACTGCAAAGGAGTTCCAGGGAGTTTTGAGGGGCTGGGGATGAAAAAGTTATAAAATTTATTTCACAACTCTGTAAACTAACTGAAAATAATTCATTTGAAACAGGTGGGCCGGGCGCGGTGGCTCAAGCCTGTAATCCCAGCACTTTGGGAGGCCGAGACGGGCGGATCACAAGGTCAGGAGATCGAGACCATCCTGGCTAACACGGTGAAACCCCGTCTCTACTAAAAAATACAAAAAAAAGCTAGCCGGGCGTGGTGGCGGCGCCTGTAGTCCCAGCTACTCGGGAGGCTGAGGCAGGAGAATGGCGTAAACCCGGGAGGCGGAGCTTGCAGTGAGCTGAGATCCGGCCACTGCACTCCAGCCTGGGCGACAGAGCCAGACTCCATCTCAAAAAAAAAAAAAAAAAAAAAAAAAAAAAAAAAAAAAAAAGAAACAGGTGAATGTTATGGCATGTCAATGACACATCAATAAAGCTATTTCTTTTAATGGTGCCATCAACCCCAGCCCATTGACCCTAAACTGAAGGAAGACAGATGCTAGATGTGTTCAGTAGGGCTCCATCAAAGTTGATTTTTTGAAGTTGTGGGCACCATTCCAAGTGAGGCCAGGTCAGGTCTTACCAACGCAGGTCTCCATAACAACTGTCTTAGTACTGATTGTGTGGTTAAGGTAAATATTAAAAGCCAGTGCCCTTATACAAAGGCTGAAATGTAACAAAATGCTACCAAGAGTTTTGCCTAGACCTTTCCTGGGCCTTCAAGCATGACAAAATAAAGGAATTCTTAACAGGACTCATTTAGGATTAAACACATTTTATTGGGGGTCTGAAGAAACTCCCCAGACCTCCACAAATAGGCTTACTGGGGGTCTGAAGGAACTCCCCAAACTCCCACGATTTAGGAGACAACATAAGGGTTTTAGATTAAGTAAATTTACTGAGGATGCAGAGGAAGGTCTTCAGGACTCAGACCTTAGGTATAGATTAAAAGAAGTCAATTACTTATGTCTTTAGATGAATGCACACTTACACGTAGACACATAGCTTAGAAGGTATATAAGCTCTGGAAAACTGTAATTTTGAGTTGGTCTGGCGATAATTTCCAGGTCTTATCCTTGTAACTGGTTACAGAAATAAAAACTCTCTTCCTCCCCTGTTCATCTGCATCTCATTATTGGACTGTGAGAAATAGCAGCCCACCCTCAGTTTGGTCCAGGAACAGTTTGATCCCTTCTTGGCCAATCTCTGGTGAAACCCACCAGAATGGAGGAGAGCCGGGACCCGGTGCACTGTCAGCTTCCAAAATTCCTTCACATGGTCTCAGTCCTCCAGGGATTATGATGGGTGTGAAGGAGCTGGGCATTCTCTAAGGAGCCAGCATACGACACCCAGCTCACCACCCACCAACCGCATCCTCACTGTCATCTCCAAGGCTCTTTCATGTCCTCTTCCTGCCTTTCGGGGGGCCACTCCCTCTGAATCCACCACCCTGCCCTCCCCAACAAGCCTGACTGATTTCTGGAGCAGGGCCTTCCCCCATGTGAGCTCTTCTCCCTGACATGCTCATGCCCTAGATTTCCACACACTGGGTCCCTCTCCATTGGTGTCCCTAGGGACACCTGCTCACCAGCTCCCGGCTGCAGGCACGTTCTAGCACAGGCCTGCTTGTTCTCATCAGTGTTCAACCAACATTGGTTGAATCACTAAATCAACATGCAGAATGTGGGTAACCTGAGAATGGGCACTCACTTGCCAGGTTTCTCAAAAGACCTAACCTGTTAGTCTTCAAGATGTTTGTCTTGGGTGCGGTCATGGGCCAGACCCAATACCAGAACCCCAGGAGGATGGAGACCAACTGCCGAGTCCCTGCTCCTCCAAGGCTCCCTGACATGAGACCAGCTAAGACAGCATAACCCATGGGGCAGGACAGGCTCCTGGGGTGGCAGCTGTGTTCATCATCTTGACTGGGTCAAGATGTATCCAGCTGTTCCTTTTATGTGCAGTTTATTGTATACATCTGTTGAAACATATCAAGACAAAAACAGGGAACAAAAAAAGGAAACAAAGACCACAAAGGAGGGACAGGGAAGAACCCGGAACGCGCTGGCAGCACAGGGAAGAGGCAGGTGTTTGCAATCAGACCTGAGTTCCAGGTCCCACTCAGCCCTTCCTGCTTGGGACCAGAGCACTGTCCCAGATCTCTCCAAACCTGTTTTCCCATGGGTGAAAGAATGGCTCGGGAAGGATTTACTGTTCTTTCCTGAGAACTCAGCAGTATTGAACACAGTGCTGCCTCACAGTAAACACTGACAAATGGTGAGCATTGTTGAGGGCAGGGCCTCGACCTACCACCACACCCAGTTTTCTTCATGAATTTTCCACTCCTCTGCCTCGCGCACCTCTGGGGCTGCACCTCCCGGGCAGGAGCCCTCACAAACTCAGGCCTCAGTGTGCCTTATCCCCCACCTGATTCCAAATCAAAATAAAACATTTCTCTCCCCAAATGTGTACACAGCACTCCTCTAAATTAAAGGGCTGTGTGCTGGCTCTGAGCACCCCACCTGGCTCTCCCTGGCCTTTGGCGCTGGGGTTCACTGGCCTGCAGCCTGCGCCCCATGGTCCTGCATTCTGCATCCCTCCCTCTGAAGCGATGTCGTTGTCTGGGTAAATACCCAATTCATCTTCTGGCCCCAAGAAAATTAAGGACAGGTGATCCACCCTCGGCCTTCCAAAGTGCTGGGATTACAGACCTGAGTCACCGCTCCCAGCTGCCTAAATAATTTCTTCTTAACTCCTTTATCACCTGAACGCCCGGGGCGCAGTTCCCCAGTCACGCTTGGGCATTGAACTTGCCCACCTCGCCTTCTCGAGGCGCCTCCGCGTTTACGGTATGGAGGCTGTTCACGGCCAACCCGGGTAGGGCTGGCGGCCAGGCAGGGCAGCCCGGAGCCTCGTCCTCGTCCAGGGTCAGGCGGTCGGCGCTGAAAATAGCAGCTCATGGAAGGCGGGGAGCGGGGAGCCGGGAGGGTGGAGCGGAAAGAGGCCGGAGACCTCCACGGCGTCGGGGTACCCCGCCCTCACCGGGACCCGGGGACCCCGGAGACGAGCCCCCCGGCCAGGCTGCGCCACCGCGCCCATCCTGCTTTCGGGTCCCAGGCACCCACAGCGCGGCCGCGCCCACCTGCCAGCCGGCTCCCCAGGACCCAGGGTCTCGGAGGCTGGGGTGGCGGCCAGCCTGAAGTCTCGCGGCCCTGAGCGCGCCCCCCGGCCCGGCTGTCGGGTGCACCCCGGATTTCCGGCCTCCGCGGCTCCCTCGCGGGCACCCGGGGCCGAGACCCGCACTCACCAGTCAGCGTCTGCAGCAGCTCGGCCATGGCTCAGCGTCTGGTCTCCGCCGCCGCCTTCCGCCCGGCAGCCCTGGGGCGGGGAGAGCTCGAGGCGCCCCCTCCCGGCCCGCGCCGCCCGCCGCCCGCCGCCCGCCGCCCCGACTTGCCGAAGCCGGACTCGGGTGGGGACAGCGAGGCGCGGGAGACGGCCGGGGGTCCCCAGGGACCCCTGCTAGGAATGGACGGCGCCTCCTCGCGCGCGCCCCCATGGGACCCGCGCGCCCCTCGCAGCCCTGGTCCCCTGGAGCCGTGTTACTGCATCCCGCCCGGGGCCGAGCCGCTCCGGGTGCCCCTGAAGCCCCGCCCCCGGGGGACCCCTTAACGCCCTGTCCCCGGGGCGGGGGCGACCCCCTGACATCCTGCTCCCCCGGGGGTGCGGGGGAGACGAACCCCTGAAGCTCCAGCCCCAGAACCACGACCCCCGGCTTCCCAGCTCGCACGCGCCGGGCCCTCCAGCCCAGCAGGACCCTGTGCCCCGCGCCCGCGACGCCCCCCTGGGCAGAGTCGCTCCCCCGGCCCAGGCCTGCGGCCCCACGGAGCTCTGCGCCCCGCACACTGAGGAACCTTCGCGTTCCGGATGCGTTCGAGTCCCCTTCTGGCGCCCGCCCCGGGCCCTGAGGCCCCTTTGCGGACCTCAGTTCCGCGGACTAAGCCCTGCTCCGCCCAGCCACGACCCCAACCCTTGCCTGGCCTCCGCCCAAGGAAGCCCAGGAGAGGGCGGCGGCAGCGGCAGGGACTGGGGAGAGCGTGCCCCACAGTGAAGAGAAGGAATCTCCCGAAGGCTCCAGGAGACATCCCAGAGGCTTCTTCTTGCTTTTGCTGGTATCTCTCTGAGGGGTTTACACTGATACCCCGTTCACAGGACCCTGATCCCGTCCCGCCCTCCCGGGGCACCGTTCTCATTTCCATGAAAGCTGAGGGCATCTTTAATGCTTCCTTTCCCTCCCACCCAAAGTCCAGTTCGCCAGCTCCAAGACATGTCCCTGGTGCAGGCGCAGGAAAAAAGTGTGGCAATTCCTCAAAACATCTAACAGAATTACCGTATGAGGCCGGGCGCGGTGGCTGACACCTACAATCCTAGCACTTTGGGAGGCCGAGGAGGGCAGATCACTTGAGGTCAGGAGTTCAAGACCAGCCTGGGCAACATGGTGAATCCTCCATCTCTACTAAAAATACAAAAATTAGCCGGTTGTGGTGGTTCGAGTCTGTAATCCCAGCTACTTGGGAGGCTGAGGCAGGAGAATCGCTTGAACTTGGGAGGTAGAGGTTGCAGTGAGCCAAAATCGCACCACTGCACTCCAGCCTGGGCAACATAGCAAGACTCCGTCTAAAAAATATATATGTAATTACTGAATGAGCTGGCAATCCTTTTGGGTATACACCCAAGGAATTGAAAGGGGGTCTGGAAGAGACATGTGCACACCCGTGTTCCTAGCAGCAGAACTCACTATAGCCAAAAGCTGGAAGCAGCCACAGTGTTCACCAAGGTGTGATGACTGCACTGAGTGGGTCTGTCTGTAGACGGAACACTACTCAGCCTTAGAAAGGGAAGAGACGCTGACACCTGCTACAGCGTGGATGAACCTTGATGCCTTATGCTAAGTAAAAGAAGCCAGTCCAACAAGGAAAAATGCCAAGTGATTCTATTTACTTTTTTTTTTTTTTTTTTTTGGCAGAGTCTCCCTCTCTCACCCAGACTGGAGTGCCATGGTGCGATCTCAGCTCACTGCAACCTCTGCCTCCCACGTTCAAGTGATTCGCCTGCCTCAGCCTTGTAAGTAGCTGGCACCACAGATGTGTGGCACCACAGATGTGTGCCACCACGCCCAGCTAATTTTTGTATTTTTAGTAGAGACTGGGTATCACTATGTTGGCCAGGCTGGTCTAGAACTCCTGACCTAAGGTGATCCCCCTGCCTTGGCCTCTGAAAGTGCTGGGATTACAGATGTAAGCCACCATGCCTGGCCACGATTCCACACATCTGAGGGACTAGAGTCATCAAATTCGTAGAAATAGGAGAATGGTGGGTGCCTGGGGAAGGCGGGAATGGGAGCTGTGAACGGTGTTGAGTTTCAGTCTGGGAAGATGAAAAGGGTATTATAGATGGATGCTGGTGATGGCTACACAACGATGTGAATGAACTCAACACCATGGAACTGTGCATGTTTATATAGTTGAGATGGTAAATTTTATGTGTATTTTACCAAAATATGGAAGGAAGAAAGGGAAGGATGGAGGAAGAAAAAGGGAAAAAAGGGAGGCAGGGAGGGACAGAGGGAGGGAAGAAGGAAACAAGGAATGAAAGATGGAAGGAAGGAAAGAAGGAAGGGAGGGAGGGAGAGAGGGAAGTTCCCTGTGGGCAGCCCTTAACTATTCAAAGAGGGACAAGTGGGACAAGCCTGGAGGCTCTGTTCCTGCCCCTGAAGGACTCTGGCCCAAGGCTGCCCTGCCTGCAGACCCCACTCCAACAGGCCACTTCTGAGATCGCAGAGCCCTGCTGGTCTCCAGGTCCACGACCAGGGAGCCCTACATGGGGAGGATGTTCTCCCCTCCACCCACCCATGAGCTGAGGGTTAGGCTGCAGCCCAGCATCCTGGTGCCACCTGCCCTGTTTGTGGGGCTGAGTCTTCTCCCTGGACGGGCCTGGCACATGGAAGGAGCTCAGTAATCAGCTGTGGATCCAGTCCTCTGAGTCTGTGCCCTGTACCGTGAAGGACACCAGAATATGTCACCCCAAAATGAGCCTCAGAAATTATCTTGAGCTGAAGGCAACTAAGATGCAGCAGAAGCAGAGAAATCCCTCTCTGCCCTGTCCCTCTGCTGCCTGAGGCAGGATGGACGTTCTCTTTATAGGAAAGAGACGCATCAGCCAGAGAAAAGAAGGTATCCGAGGACTCTATGAACGAAGCTTCTGCCTTAGTTTCCTCCCAATACTCACTTTGCCAGTTTCCCAACCTTGGAAGCCTAAAACTGCTCTCCTGGGTCCTGTCATTTCCCCACATGTTGATTATTCTTTGTTGAAGATGCTCCATAACCCAGTTCTCAATCACTGTTTTGAGTTGCTTTTTATTGAGGCTTCTCCAGTGAGATGTGCGCTACAGGCATCAATGAACTGTTTTTCTCTTTTGTAAAGAGCCCCAGTTGGAACCCTAAGAGGAGCAGAAGGAAACTTTCACTCCCCTACCATGGCACAGTGGCCTGCCACATTCAGGGCTGGGGGCTACTCCAGGTTCTCGCACCTTTTGGCTGACTTTCTAGCCCCCACTCCTCGTCCCATCAGCTCACTGTTTCCATAAAACATTTGTTATGGTGATGTGCAAGGAGCTCCCTGCCACTGCCCTGAACTTCTTCCCTGAAAACAAGCTAGCCAGTGTTCAGAGGAAGGGAAGGAATAAAAGGCTCTGCAAAGGAGAGCCCAGTCAGACCAGGAGGTGTAAGCATGAAACCGATGTGTTATTCACAAATCCTTGGGCCAGGGAAGGACTTGGTTCAGAAGAATGTACAGTCTTGCCCAAGGTCTTGCAGAATTTAGGGCAATGTTGTGGCCCAAACCCAGGTCTAGGGAGACCTCCATTCTGGTTTGCATGTGTTGGAAACAAGTGCTCGGTGTAGCCAAAAGAAACGCGCAGTTAGAACATTTCTCAGCAAGTCATCTTTACTTCTGCAGAAGGGTGCTGCTTGTGCCTGTTACAGTCCCAAGAGCACATCAAACAAAGGAGGGAAGGGATTTTTATCCCAAATTTCTGTTTCTGTGTCCTTCCCCTATTGGCTGGGGTTGGACCACATAACCTAAGCTGATCCCGAATGGCTAAGGCTTAAACCTTCCCAAATAAGGTAAATGTGCAATTTTTGAAAAGGTTGGGTGGGATAGGATTGGTTTACAAATTATTTATATAGTTGAGATGGTAAATTTTATGTGTATTTTACCACAATAAGGAAGTTGAATCTTTGAAGAGGAACCTAGTTGTCCCAACAATTTCCCTTTTTTTATTTTTATTTTTTTTTATGTAGAGATGGAGTTTCACCATGTTAGCCCGGATGGTCTCAATCTCCTGACCTTGTGATCCACCTGCCTCAGCCTCCCAAAGTGCTGGGATTACAGGCGTGAACCACAGCGCCTGGCCTCCCCTCCTCGGTTTTATAATTCTTCCTCTTCAAATTTCTTTAACAGGATTTGGCTTTGTTGTTCTTCTTGATCATCTAGGAGCAAGAGCTTATCTGAGTACGGATGGGGAGAGGTGGGGGAGGTTTTTGTGACAGCTGCTTCTACGAGCCTTTGGGTTAACTCACGAATACAAGGTATGATACAGCAGCCCTCAAGGATGAGTACACCTGTAACCATTGCAAGGGAGGTAAAGATTGAGGTCATGAGTCCCTTCCATTTTCCAAACCATTTCTCCGTGACACCTGCAAAGGGGTCATCTATTCCAGAGTTCTCAGCTAATTCATTTGCTAGGGTGGTAAGGCCTTATAAGGCTTTTGTGATTGTTCCGTCCGGGGCTGTGTTATTGGGGATAAAGGTGCCACATTGGACCCCAATCATGACACAGACTCTGCCCTTTTTGGCCAATATCATGTCAAGGGCTATCCTATTTTCCTAGGCCATCTGGCTGGTAGGGCCTATTTGTTCAGCTATTCCTTTTATGGCGTCTCTGGTGTAACTGATGAATCACTGTTTATTTTAGTATATATAATGTGTCCAGTCTACATTTTTGTTTATAGTGGACCACCAGAATAAGATAGACTCAAACCTGGTGGCTATTTGGTTTCAAGCTTTGAATTCATTTGGTACCCTCCCGTGTGCGACCCCAATACTGTCTATGTAAACATGAGGGGTCAAACGACCCATGAGGGCCTTCTCTTTTCCTTTGGGCTACATGCTTCCTGCCTGGTTGGTGAAATGCCAAGGTGAAAGGCATGGTCAATTGGTTCAGAGCGCAAGTACTACTCTAATTGTTTGGCAGAGTATTCAGTATTGGTCCCCCACAATACCACTATACATCCAGTTGGGGATGGAGTAGGGCTGACTGATTGGTTAGCTCTTGGAAAGGTTTAGGCCCATTAAATCCCATGAGGTTTTCGAGGAATGTCAGATTTTCCCCTTGCCATGAGAGACATGAGGTAAAATTGGCATCAAGACCTGGAAGTCAAGTGGCCTTTGGGGGCTGTCCCATAGGCTTCTGACTTTTGGGAAAAGTAGTGAAAGAGTGGCACATGACCCCAGGTTGTGGGGTGCTAGAAGAGAGCTACCATACGTCCATGCCTGGTTGCTTGGCCCATCTGGGTGGGAAGGGAGTAATCTGAGTTTCCAGCCTGCCCATCGCACAAGGGTAACAATCGCTTTTCTTAAGGGTATGAATGGAGTATTTAATCCATTCCAGCCAGATGTTTACATCTCGATACCCAGTCTCTATGGCTAGGGTTTGCTTTAAGTCCTTGACCTCTACTGTAGTTAGTTTGGTTTTGTCATTGAGCATGAAACATGAGGCAAGTTTGATTTTGTGGGTTTGAGGAGGGGGCAATGGTGGGAGATGGAGGAGGAAGAACAAAGTGTATCTCAAAGGCACCTATAGGGTCTTTTCCAATGACATCTGTTCCTAGACAATAAAGGCGCTCTAAAGTGGGGTTAGGGTCGATGGAGGTGGGGATGTGAATAGAGAGAAGTAGGCTGGGCGCGGTGGCTCATGCCTGTAATCCCAGCACTTTGGGAGGCCAAGGCGGGCGGATCATGAGGTCAGGAGATCAAGACCATCCTGGATAACACAGTGAAACCCCGTCTCTACTAAAAATATAAAAAAAATTAGCCAGGCGAGATGGCGGGAGCCTGTAGTCCCAGCTACTTGGGAGGCTGAGGCAGGAGGATGGCGTGAACCCAGGAGGCGGAGCTTGCAAATTGGTTAACACTGGTTCCACGGCCACTTCTGTGGTGGTTGGAGTCATTCATAATAAAGTGTGCTGGACTCCTATGCAGAGCTCTGAATTTCAGAGGCCTTTTAACTCGGCAGCTAAGCAGCAGCTTCCTTCAGAAGACATTTGAGTCCCCTTTACCTGCCAGGGTGACCCTGGGAGTTTGAAGATGAGTGAGACAAGCCCTCCCTGTCTTATGGATTTTACTGTCCAGAGGAGAGACAGATGTGGATGGTGAAGGAAGCCCTATCAGAGGTCAGTGCACATCAGTTTTATTTCTTCAGCACTTGCTGTGTTCAGGCAGTGCCCTGGGCCATGTGCAGAGCATCTGGGGACACTGCCCATGGCATCCCAGGCACAGCTAGCATCTGCGCCATCTTCATACTTGGCCTGAGTTTTGGGGAAGTACTGAGGACAGCTTCTGCCTTTGCTGGAGAGAGTTGGAAGTCAGGACAGCCCTCCACAAAAAGATGATCGCCAGCTGATTCCTCAAGAAAGAGAAGTGGTCCCCACATGGGCACAGCAGGGCAGCATGCGCAGACCTGGGTGTGGGGTCTGGGGCATGTGCATCTGAGTGGGGTCTGCTGGGAGACAGCAGGGGTGAGGTGTGAAGGCAGTTGAAATATACAGGATAAATTATCACTAAGGTGATGCTAGGAAAACATAAAATTGGGACTCTCTGGGGGAAAGGTGGACTTAGGGTGACCCTGGGCGTGGGTGTTTTCAGGCTCTGAAGGCAGAGATTTAGGAAATTGGGGCAGAGCTGAGCCTCAGACGAGGATGAAGACCACCCTTGGGAAGTTGAATGGGATGGGGTGGAAACCCAGTGAATATCCTGGGGTCAGTCCAGCAGAAAGGCAGCAGAGGAGACTGGTGTCCTCAAAGGCCCCGTGGGGCCTGCCTCTCAAAGTGCTGGGATTACAGGCATGAGCTACTGCTCCCTGCCGATATTTTTAAAATTTCTAAGCTACTCTCTCTCATACCCACTCCCGTATTTTTTTTTTTTTTTTTTGAAAACCAGGATTATAGCTATATTTTTCCAAGGGAACAAAACAGTTACCTGTTTGAAGTACAAATAACACTGTGTTTAAAAACTGAAAATGCCAATTTGCATAGAAGTTTCCAAATACCCAGTTGGTTTGAGCCTTGCATTGCAGTGTCACTACCTGCTCTTAAATTTCTACACGACGTATAGATAGCAAGGCAGGGACAGCTCGTACATCTTCAGGTTTCAATTGTATTAAATTGGGCTATATTTTCATTTATTTTGGCACACCTGTGGGTGTGGGAAGCAATGCCAGGTATTTATTTTGAAGCTTGTCCTATAACAGTTGGGAAGATTTTCACATTTTTAGAATTTTCATAGTAATAGTTATAATTTACAAAGAATTTAAAATTGTGTAGTCCTTATTTTGCTTTTTTCTAGATGTGCCCCGAAACAGGGTTGCTAACTACAATTCTACATCATAGGATTCAGAACAGTACCCTTTTGGAGCAGATGCCTGTAGTCGAGGAATTCTGCCTAGTCGGTTCACTGTAAACGTGTTTAAAAGGTTTTCTTTATCCTAGTTGGCACCTGTGGCTATAGTTTGTTTTCACTGCTGAGGAATATTCCATGATGGAAACCGTAATTCATCTGTTTTTCATATCGGTGGACATTTGGATTATTTTGGGAGGGTGTGTATGTCTATTCAGCCTTCATTTTTTCAGGATTGTTTGTAGAAGATAATGTAACAGTGTAACATCCTCTGCTACAGAGCCAACACGAACCCTGATGACAGCCACACAGACCCACTCACAGACTCTCAGGCCTTGTTACCAACACACAGAACCATTTTCTTAAGTTGAAACACAGTAGCAGAACCTGAAGCCATGTGAACGGGTCCTCCGATCTTACACTTGGAATTCACTTTTTATTACTATGTCTGCTAATTAGGAAGCATATCAATTATACAGAAATCTGAGAATATAAAATTATACGTTTATGACAGAAAAAAAACTTATTTAATAGCCCAGAACACATGGCTATGTTTTTCCCTCATGGCCCACCACTGTTTTCTTTGCTTGAAATGGGAAATGATACTTGAAGGCAGTTTTCTAGCGACTGTTAGACTTGGCATAGTTCTTCAGAGACAGAGGATGTAAAGCACATGGAGAATTTCTGTTTGTGGAATGTGATTTCCCAGTCACCTCATTCAGGCTGCCGCTGCCTTCCCCTCTGGCCGCCTGCACCATGGGACGTCTGAGGAGGTCCCTCTGGAAATTCTGAAAAGGAAGGAGAGGAGGGTGTGCAGGGTGTGGTGCATTTGTGTTGGTCCTTTGAGCTTTAATTTGGAGTCTCGGCTGCCTTGGTGGTTCCTGCCTTTATGTCCCTAGCTCATGGCTTCGTCCTGGTGTCTAACTCACAGGCAGACAGATGGAAAGGGAAGTTGTATTCAGCCAACAGCTTGATATTTATTCTCAAGGCTCAAATCAACTGGGTATTTGGAGACTTCTGTGCAAATGGGCATTTTTGGTTTTTAAACATGGTGTCTTATTTGTACTTCAAATGGGTAACTGGTTCTCTTGGAAAAATTATAGCCATAAAGCTGGTTCTTTAAAAAAAAAAAAATGGGAGTGGGTGTGAGAGAGTGGCTTAGAAATTACACCAGTAATGGTTGGGCGTGTTGGCTTACGCCTGTAATTCCAGCACTTTGAGAGGAGGAGGCAGGTGGATCCCCTGAGGTTAGGAGTTCGAGACCAGCCTGGTCAACATGGTGAAACCCGGTCTGTACTGAAAATATGAAAATTAGCCGGGCATGGTGACAGGAACCTGTAATCCCAGCTACTTGGGAGGCTGAGGCAGGAGAATCACTTGTACCTGGGAGGCAGAGGTTGCAGTGAGCCAAGATCGCGCCACTGCACTCCACCCTGCGCGACAGAGCAGAAACTCCATCTCAAAATAGAAAAAACAAAACAAAAAAACCAAAAAACAAACAAAAAAAACCCCCCAGTAATGGAAACCTGACTGCGTCATCTGTGATGGAGATGGTGGATTATTTCATTTTTAGTGACAGGATGAATTGGATATGTTTGCAGTATTGATCTTGACAAGGGAAATGGTGAGAACCAAATGTGCCTCCCAGCTTGGGCCTTGCAGTTGGCAGAAGACCCTGGCGGGCAACAGACTGGAGACTCGGAGACCGAGGGGAGAATTCTCACGCCTTGACGCTGGTGCAGTGTGTGCTTCTGGACTCCTGCTGGAGGGAGCTGCCCCTTTGCCTTGCAGGCTTTGGTGCAGTGGAGACCTTAGGACCTGCCCCTCCTGGCACACCTGTGGGTGTGGCGAGCAGTGCCAGGGCTGAGGCACAGGTGCTGAGCCCGGAACGTGGGACGGGAGAGGCTGTACACGCTGGCAGGCGTCTGCTGCAGCAGCCCGGGGTTTCCACAAGGGGGCGGGGCGTTGGTTTTCCTCCTTGAATTTGGGTGGGGAGGGTGTCCTGGGGTGCTGTGTCTGCACTTGTGTTGCTCTGAGATCAAACTGTGGCCTCGAGTCCCTGTCCCTCTGCCAAAGTGAGGGTTTGCCCATTTTCAGGTCAGATTTCCCTTGGGTCCAGGCCTCTAGGAGTGGGGGGCATTCGAAGGGGGCGTGAGCACGGTGGACCCGCGTGGGCCTCTTTCTCTCCCCCCAGCTCCTGGGCTGTGTGTGAAGAGCTGCCCAGCGGAATCACTCTCCTGCCTGGTGTTTCATTCACCAGAAATTGTTCTCATTGTGGACTCTTGAGTCAAATGTAATCCAGGAATGGAACGTGCTGTTGCTGGATGCCACACACAGCATCAGGAGCCTTGTTGGGGATTATATGATCTTACCCCACACCTTAAAAGTGAAGACTATAGTTGTCAGGCCTCTGAGCCCAAGCCAAGCCATCGCATCCCCTGTGACTTGCACGTATATATGCCCAGATGGCCTGAAGTAACTGAAGAATCACAAAAGTGCAAATGCCCTGCCTGGACTTAACTGATAACATTCTACCAGAAATAAGTGAAAATGGCCAGTCCTTGCCTTAAGCGATGATTTTTTTTTTTTGGTGAAATTTCTTTTCCTGGCTCATCCTGGCTCAAAAAGCTCCCCCACTGAGCACCTTGTGACCCCCACTCCTGCCCGCCAGAGAACAAACCCCCTTTGACTGTAATATTCCTTTACCTATCCAAATCCTATAAAACGGCCCCACACTTACCTCCCTTAGCTGACTCTTTTTGGACTCAGCCCGCCTGCGCCCAGGTGAAATAAACAGCCATGTTGCGCTCAGAAAGCCTGTTTGGTGGTCTCTTCACATGGACGTGCATGACAATAGTTAAGGGGATACTGAAGTCTTTGGCAGCTCCAAGAGCTTTTTCAGTTTGTGTCAGGCCATTTTAGGCAGAAGGAAAAGTTTGCTTAGAGAATCCTACAGAAATGTTTGGCGCAGTGCCATTAACTCGTGGAATAAATGTGTAACTTTCCATGGCGGACCTCTGGAAAGAGATGCACTTTGAGTGCACCCTGGCCTGCTAGCTACAAGAATCGGCCGTGTCACCCCGCTTTCCGTGGGTCTGCAGGTGTGCGTGGTCCATTGTCCTGCACTGTGGCCATGGAAGGGAAGATGATCTGGAATGCTGGTGACAGTTATCAGTGCATGTTGATGTGTGCTGCTTTCTACAGGGGAGAACATTTCTGTTTAATAAACATCTCATCACGATGATGACAGCAAGATATTTGAGTCTCATTCAATAGTGTTTCTGGGTTTCTTCTGTTTTTAATCTGCTTTCTAGCACCATGCAAGTGAAGACATGGAAAGTAAAAACCCATCGAACTTGTAGAGACATGGTGTTGTGTAGGACAAGACTGTAGCCTCTGGCTCTGTTTAAAGATTGTAGTAAACCTCTTACCTGGCATGGTCAGGGTGTAAATTATCTTGTTTAATCGAAATGTGTATGAGTCAAAGCTGGTGCCTGCATTGTTGATGAAATACCAGATTTTAAGGGAACATGTCAATGTGCCCTAAGATAGCAACAAAGTTCCTCACTGAGGTTCGGCGCAGGTTCGGAGGAACTGGGCCTTAGGTCACCAGGGTCGTCTCTGGGAGCAGATGCTCAGTGTGGGCATTAGTCACTTAGCCTTTCCAGAGCCGAGGAACAGCTCTCTGTGGTGGTTTTTGGAACCTGTATTTTGAGTCAGTTTGTCCCACTTGACTCGAAGTTGCTGCACAATTTCAGACCTTTGCCATCACCGTGCACTCGTTTTCTTGTCCCCTGATAACTGCCTCGGTTGCCCCGGCCTGACATTTGAGCCTCGTCGTTCATGGACACAGGCTCCGTGGTGGGGCAAAGGCCGCGACTCCGGCTTGCATAGTTCCGTGCCTCTTACCATGGTTTATCACATCACTCCCAGGATCTCCCGTTTAGAGGAAGAGTATCCCTTTCCTGCAGGCCCTGTGTGGTGTGGAAAGCACCCCTACCTACCTTTCTCCTGTTTGAACTGTACCGTGAAGCTATTTCTCTTCTAGTCAACCCTCAGAATTTAAGGAACAGTGATTTATGTAACTTATCACACGCTTCTCAGCAGTTCTTTATGAATTTCATTCTGTTGTGAAATGATTGCAGTTTTCATGGCTATGCTGGTCTCACGTTGTGGCCCTTGGTAACTACCTTGAAATGAATTGCCTTCCCCATTGTGTGTTAAGGTTGTGCCTGGGAGCTGTTGAGGCCTCACCTCTGCTTAGGGCAGTGGCTTTGCTCTCCTGACAAGAGGAAGAATCTTATTTAGAGCATTTCTAATGTGGTTTTTGCTTCCAGACAGAATTACTTTTTTCACAGAGACAGCCACTAAAGTCATAAATTATGCTCAGGATGGACACACGGGTCAGCTGACAGAGTGGAGTCCAGAACAGACCCAAAGACGCAAAAGCAGTTCAGTGGAATTTGAGTCTTTTCAACAATGGTGTTGGAATTATGGGACAGCTGTATGCAAAAGAGTGAAAACAGGGAGAAATTCCTGTATGAAAATTAAGGTGGACCATAGCCCTGAATGTAAAACACCAAACTACAAAACCTGTAGAAGAAACGGAAAATTGTCGAGACCTAGGGTGAGAGCTCTTAGCCATGATACCATGATCCATAATCAAGGAAGAAAACAAGTAGGTAAGACTCATCAAAATTAAACTTCTAATATAAAAGACACCCCTAGGGAATTGAAGACACCCATTTTCGATAGATGGGGAGAAGATGTCTATGAACCGTGTAGCCAGCAAAGGACTCGTATCCAGAATGCACAGGACTCCCACGGCTCATGACAGAGAACAAACCACGTGACTTACAAGCGGCAGAGACCTGAACAGATGCTTCGCTGAGAAGGACGGGAGGATGGCCCGAAAGCATCTGAAATGACCTTCAGCGTGACTGGTCGCACCAAGATGTGCACCGAAGCCGCAGTGAATTTGTTCACACCCCTGCTGGAGCGCCTGACTAAGGTCTTCCGACAGCCCCAGGTGCTGGTGAGGACAGGCAGTCGGGACTCCTGTGCGATGCTGGGTTCAGCACGGTGCAGACAGCTTGGTGGTTTCTTAAAAAACTGAACTCACACAAATGTGGGGCCCGGTGACCCCACTTCTGGGTATTTACCCTAGAGAAACAGAAGCTGATGTTTAAGAAAAAGTGTGCCCAGATGTTAATAGCACTGTCTATGGTTGCCCAAAACAGGTTACAATGTGCCACAGCCATACGTGGAATAATAAACACCCAGTAGCCCCGAGGCCTGGCTGTTGATCGCAGGACACCCTGGGTGCACCTCCAAGCACGATGCCCAGGAAATCGTGATTTTGTGAGTGTTTTGTGACAACACTCGCAAAAGACAGACCCAGGGGATGGGAGACCACGGAGACGGTGGTTGCTGGGAACGGGAGGGTATGTTTATGAGGCCCCGTGAGTGGGTTTGGGGCTGGTGGACTGTTCTGCTTGTGTGATGATGATTATGGGAATATTTGTGCCGAAATTCACAGAACTGAACACTGTTCACTTTACAGCAATTTTTAAAAAGTGGTAATATGCTCATTTTCAGTACTGTTTTTAATGGAAGATGGAGTTTGCAGATGATTCGTTAGGGCAAGCCTGTCTCAGGAGTTGGTAGACGATTCGCTAGGGGCCTGTCTCAGGGCCCTTGGGTTGGGTTGGGTTGGGTTGGCTTGGAAAAGCCTTCCCTGTTGCGGGCAGTAGCATGGGGCATGGAAAGGACATCACCAAGGAAACACGTAGAATCCTTTGAAGAAACATGTGTATTTCTAACTTGCTATAAGATAGAATTGGAATTTGTAAAGGTTTTGTTTTCTAGAGTCTTCGTAGAATAGGGAAGACAGTGTAATAAAAGCTAATTTTGAAATGAAGAATTTTAAAGACTTTCAACAACAATAGCTCTAGGAAGTCACCCTGGAAATGTTTTTAAAGATGTTCAGCAGCAATAGCTCTAGGAAGAGTCACCCTGGAGTTGCTTCTTGAGCATTGGTTTCCTGGCTGTATCTTCCGACTTTCATTTTTAAGTTTTGCTGTGAGTTGGGGATGTGTGGGAATAGCCATCCCCAGGTGTTGGGTAGCAGTGGCCCTACAGGGGGGTGCTTGTGCCCTGAGGCCTGGGGCACTGTTTCAACCTAGCTTGGAACATGGTGACTCTTGTCAGTGGCTGGAGTAAGAGTACCAGCCTGGCAGGCTGGGGGAGCCCCAGGGTGGTCTGGGCACTGTCCTCCCTGCCTGCAGGATGGCAGCTGGAGGAGCTCGAAGACTGCCTGCCTCATGGCTGTCAGCGCAGCAGCCCCTCCTGGCCCTGGAGCAAGCTTTGGGCCCATGAGTCTCTGCGCCGGGACTTGCCTCCTGGGACCTCCGCCACTGTCCTGAGGGCCCTGGTGCCACTTTCCCGGTGGGACCCAAGTCTCAGGCAGCTGCGACCCCAGATTCTGTTGCTTTCCCTGCCATCTCATTCCAGCACAAGTGCTCATCTCACTCAATGTAGAGCCTCAGGTTCCCTCAAGATCCCCAGAGATGGAATCTCCCAATTTAACAAGATAGTTGGTGACAAGATTTTAGCGGCACTGATTTAACTCAGCTTCCAGAGTTTAAGTTCCCAAGACACAGTCTTGCTCCTTCCCTGGCCTCATCCTGTGTGGCTGGTGTGGATGCGGGGTTTCCAGAGGGTGGGGCTGAGGCAGGTCAGCAGCAGGGGAATGGCTCATTACTGATCACTCAATGCCTTGAGGATAACTAGGATTAATGACCTTTATAGGGTTGTAGGTTTGGGGTATATACATATATATACGCACACACATATATATATGTGTATGTGTGTGTGTGTGTTTGTGTATATATATATATTTTAAACAAATTGGATTTCACATGGGGCAACCTACAGTACTGTGGCCTCCCCAGGTGCCCAGCAAGCCACCTGCTGACACTGTTATTGTGTGTGCTTCCGTCATCCCCCGAGGTGGACACGGTTATCACCACATTTTTCTGACATGAAACTTGGAGAGCAGAGGGTTTAGGAAACTCCTGAAGTCACACTGTCTGTGGGACCTGGGCGGTCTGGCCTTAGACCCTGCACTGTTTGCCCCTCGCCACGCTGTCAGCAGACCCGGGTGGTCTGGCCTTAGAACTCACGCTGGTCGCCCCTTCCTGCCACGTTGTGGGGTTTTTCCTGTCTCTGGGCAGCATTTGATAGCTTGTGAAACAAGACCAAGACTTACTATGAGTGGATCTGCCATTATCTCAGATCCAGAACGTTTCCTGGACCTGGCGTTGCCTATGTCACATAAGGGGAGGTAAAAACATTTTCATTGTGGTCATTGGGGCTCCTGAAATGGTGTTTTTCCCAGTGAAAATTTGCTCATAAAAATCTGTTAACTCAATACTATGTGAACAGGAAGAAGTGTGTTGGGCTCTAGTTAAATGTCTCAGAGCCACGGAAGTAAATGAGGGCACCTTCCGAACACAGCCTCCTTGAGGAGGCCAAGGATGTTTGCCTGGAGGGTTTGCCGTGAAGCAGGACTCGGGCAGGGCTGGTCTGCCTGGAGAGGCCTCTGCCATGATGTAGGTTAGTTGAAGTAGTTGAGGGGTGCTGGCGTGAAGTCGGTGGTCCCTGAGGAAGCCCCTAGCAAGGCCGGTTGCTGTGGGATGGAAAACTGCCATTCAGTGGCTGTAATCCTGGCTTCACGGGTCTGACGTACAATCCTGTACTTGGATTCTTGGATCCCAGCCAGGTCAGATGGCCCTGAAAGGACATTCGGCCTGTGACAGCTGCACCCATTCTCAGCATCTGTAGGGTCTTCTATGTATGTGTGTGTTTCCATTTTCTTTCAGCACAATTTCTCTCTCCCAGTGAAGTCGCGAGAAACAGAAGGAAACATGGAATGAAGATGTGATTGAGGAAAGTGTGGTGTGGTCTTCGACCTTATTTTGGTTGGTGCTCAAGAACTCCACCTGACCTCAGAGCTGAGCGTTTCTTCCAGGAGGTCCTGCCTTTTATCCTACCTCGAGATATATTTGCAGCAAAACAAAGGAATAATCCCCCAATATGGTGATGAAATGCATTTAAGTATAGATAACATTCAGTCTTGAAGGGCCTGGGATTTTAATCATCTTTGGGTCATGTAACTAGTAGTGTTGGTGATTAAAATCTCCTGACAGCTTTGTTCTGCCACGTCCCTCAGTTTTGAATGATGATCTTCCTGGTTGTACCTTGGAGGGGCGTATGTGTCAGTAGAGAGCAGAGTGGTGGTTCGCAGAGGCTGGGAAAGGACAGAGGTACTAGGAAAAATCATCCAGAACTTGGAAAAGGGGCTGGACAGACACAGCCTTCGAGGTTGTCTGATGAACCCCTGGGGTCTTTAACCATCTGGACGGATGTACCATGTCAGACTCACTGTTGTCGATGGGCTGAAGCCCAGGTTTCATGAGGTTATGTGTCGGCTTGTAGTCTTTTCTCTGGCAGAGATGCGAGTGACTTCTGCTCACGGAAAGGCTCATGTCAGGGACTTCATGGCCTGAGGGACGGCAGCCTGTTTGAGCTGATCAAGCAATCTCGTGCTACCCTTATTTTCTGAAATGCCTATGAGTGACTTCTCACACGGTCTTTGGAGCGGTTTCATGCCCGCGCTCCTTGGTAATGATCGAATGCTTTTTTTGACCTCTCGTCCCCTTTCTTTGGGGTGTTCCAGTCTCAGTTCTCGTGTGTTCTGCTTCTACGGGAATTTCTGAAGCTGCTGAGTGTAGAAAGCACTGAGGAGGCTGCGCTCCCACCCCTGCGAGCCTTCCAGGCATCATCCTTTCCCCTTGGTGAGGCGGCGTCCATGGCACACCGAGGGGGCTGTGCTCGTGTCCCCCGTGAGCTTTCCAGGAGTCCTCATCTCCCTCACCAGGGGGACAGGAGGAACCTTTCAAACCCTTCTTAAACTTGTTTTCATGTCTTTGTTTTAACAGATTTCTTTGCATCTTCTCCCTTATCCAGAAGTGAGGGTGAACGCTGAGTTATTCACGGGAGTGAAGAAACCACACGCAGCCCAAAGTGACGTTTGTTTCCCTGAAAGGATTTGTGTGTGTTCACCCAGTGAAACAGGTGTGTTTTGAGGAATGACTTTAAATTACCCAGGTAAAAATGTGACAGTTAAATTTCATCATCTGTGCGGGTGTCCACAACCCCTTTGTGTGATTGCGTGTGAGTTTGTGACTTGTGGTTATTTTTGAAGAAAGAAAATCTGTTGCTGAGGACTTCAGAGGGTGTGCTGGGATTGTGTAGGGTGGACATCGGGGGCTTCAGTGTGTGGCTTCCTTGAAGAGGTTCAAATTAAAGCTGAGAGTCCCTACTCCAAAATGCTCCAAAACCTGAAACATTCCGAGCTTCCTCATGACACTCGAAGGAAATGCTCTTCGGAGCACTTTGGATTTCAGGCTGGGGATGCTCAACTGGAAATTGAAATATTGCAAGACCCTTCTGGCCCCAGGAGCTTGGATGAGGACATGGAGGGGGCCTGGGCCGGGTGTCTCTGGAGTGTGAGGCAGCCTGGGCTCGCTGGACTGGTTTTTGTAGGAGCCACAGAAGGGAAAGAGGGTCAAAGTGGCCACGCCTGGCTCCTGAGAAGTCTGGACCAGAAGGAGGTGGGCGCGGAGGGCAGCAGTTGAGTCCCCAGCGTCCGGGGCTTCTGACCCTGGTGGAGTTGAGAGCCTCCTCTATTTGTGGCCTCTCCTCTGTCAGCAGTCACTGAGACCTGAAGGGAGAGGGGGCTGAGGAGAGGAGGGAAGGATAGGCCTGCTTCTGGAGAAGGCCAGCATCGGCCTGTGCTAGCTTCGTGTGTTACTCCTGCGTCCAGGGTGCACGGCCGTGCTTCGTGGTGTAGCGGTTCCTGGGATGCACAGCACTCTTGTCTGCAGTAACGGCTTTGTCTCCGACCCTTGGAGGCAAGTTACCTTTTTCCCCAGTGAAAAGAGGTAGAAAATCTTACAAAAATGCATTTGCTCTAATGTCTATTTTCCGATAAGACATGGTCGCTTAGGCTAAATCTCTGGGGAGGTCAAGGCAGGAGGATCACTTGAGGCCAAGGGGTTCAAGACCAGTCTGGACAACATAGCAAGACCCCATCTGTATAACAGAAAAATTAGGTGAGTGTGGTGGTGCGTGCCTGTGGTCCCTGCTACTCTGGAGGCTGAGGTTGGGAAGATCACTTAAGGCTACAGTGAGCTGCGATTGCTCCACTGTACTCTAATCTTGGCGACAGAGCCAAGACCCTGTCTCAGAAAGAAAAGTAAAAAAAAAAAAAATCCAGAAATGTCATTTTCTCTTTAAATCATCCCAAAAGGAAAATCGTTTTTTCTAAGAATGTAAAGGGTAACTGATATGATTTGTTCCTTGCATTGTTTCTCCTTTTCAAATATTTACAGTAGTCCGTCCACATCGTCTCTCATCTCATTACAAAGCAGCAGGTGTCTTCCAGGTTAGTGGTGTTTCTCTGTGTCACATCTTGGAGAACAGCCAGCATGAAACCTCTTACCACGATCATGCGCATTGTTTGTAGTCTCAATTAAAATCCTCTCCAGAGACGCCTGTGCTGCTTATTATAGCAGAACTTTGGTTGTGCTGAAATGTGCATTCAGCTAATGGTTTTTAGTTCATATCTGAGATGATGCTGTATAATTCATGAAGCATATGGGATCAGTAATGATTGAAGATAATTCTGGCTGATGTCATTTAGAGGATATTTTTCACTTCAAGTTAAAACTTCCTTCGCGATAGTCATTTTGGGATTCATTTAACTATGTGCTTTATTTCATAGCTCAAATTTTCATTAGTCATTTCATAACATAGGATTTTGAAAGCAGATTTGGCAAAATCTTTCTAACAAAATGTTTGCTTATGACGTCCCAGGGAACAGCACTCAGAATTGCTGGTAACTGTGGTACATTTTAAGGCTGATGGTAGAAGTCACTTGAGAGGTAAGGGCTGCTTTGTGAGGCAGAAGGGGTTTGAACCCCGACCCTCCTGATATGCAAGCCCTGACCTCTCCACTGGGAGATGAGAAGGGTGCCAGCATCCACCTCACAGGCCGTCCTAAGAACCCGGGACTAAGGGCTTGTGTTCCTCTTGCAGGTGGCGCAGATGTAGGGGCTTGACGATATACACACTGCAGGCTGCCAGTGTCGGGGTAATCCAGTTTAGTCATAAAAGTGGGATTTACTTTGCTCCCCTGCAGACCAGGTGCGGTGCTGCTGTTGTAGCAGGTGTGTGGATCCTCTTGGGTGGTCCTCAGGTGGACAAGGAGTCACCGATTCGGATTCCCAGTGTTAGATGTGAGGGGACCATGGACCTCATGTGTTCAGAGGGGAGGAGTAAAAAGCTTCCCTTGTAATTCCAGGACTGTCTATCCCAGGAATGCCAAACCACTGGCTTTCACCTGATGCTGTCATAGGTGACACTGTATAGAAATGAGAACTCATGTTCCGCATACCTGAGCCAGTACCCGTCTCCCTCCAGGGCCGTGGCCGAGCCCTCCTGATTTCGCTGGGTTGCCAGCCTGGGGATCTGTAAGCCCACTGATGTCTCCAGTCTCAGCCCCCGCTCCCCATGGGGACAGGAGGTGGCTTCAGGAGGCTGGTGATGAATGCCTGAATAAAGCCGACTTGTGACTGCAGTTCTGTCTAAGGGCCTCCCCGGGTGTTAGATGTCAGTAAATGACACCTGTGTGTGGATCTCATGTGCTGAGAGAAACAGTGGGGGAAACCAAAGCTTGTGGAGTCTGCAGGTTCTGGACTTGGGGGTGTGTGCACCTGTGTAGTTGGTGAGGGGTGTGATGTCTGGAATGAGTGTGCAGGTGTGTCACGTTTGTGCGTGTGTGGTGAGTATTTGGCAGGTGCGGGTGGAGTGAGCATGTTCATGTGTGTCGTATGTATTTGAGGGTGTGTGTGGAATGTGTACATGCATCACATTTGGTGAGTGTATTTGAGGGTGTGTATGGAGTACATACATGCATGTGTATGTATAGTATTGGGTGAAGGGGTGGCATGGGTGGAGTAAGCATGCACACGTGTATGCTGTGTGTGAGGTTTCTACTTTGTCCTCCCCTGAGCCTACTCCTGGGCCCTACTGTCCTGGTAGCTTTAGAGTTTTGTGTGTCTTTGATTCCGGAAGATTCTGGAACCAAATTCTGAAGCTGTGATCACAAACTTGCAGCCCTGGAGGACGCTGGCCCATGGAGCCGGCACGAGGGTCTCGGTGCTGGCCTCTCCCTGCGCTCTGTCCACAGAAGAGCATGTCCGATGATTGAGCTGTGCGGGTCTGTGGCTCCCCAGCCTCGAGTCAGCCCTCGGTTCTGTCCCGCCTCTGTTTTTATTGCTGAGGGGCTCCGGGAAGTGGTGCCTGGGATGACGTTTTCACCCTGGGGTTGCCTCACCAGCTGCCCAGGTACTCGTTGTGTGAGGCCTGCTGCCGTCCTGGGTGGATGGGGCTGTCTTGGGGACATCCCTGAGCACCTGCGGGAAGGCAGGTTTAGGAAGTGCCAGAGGTGAGTGGCTTCCTCCCACACTTGATTTTCTGGAAAGTTCTGGGTCTCATATTTTTCCCTAAGGGAAGTTAGAAACTGAGTTTCTCTTTAGGGGAACGTCTTTGCAGCGTCCGTTGTTTGAATGATCTCCAGGTGTGGAATACTCGGGGCCGTGTGTGTTTGGGAACATCCCTGTCCTGAGCGAATTCAGTAGGGAATGGAGAGAGGCCTCCTGTCAGCTTGGCCTCTGTTTCCAGCTTGTTGAGGGTTGACGGCTGCTGGTATTCCAGGGAGAGTAAAACAGTGGGTGGTGTGGGATGGGAATGTTCCCTCTGACGAGGTCAGTGGGAAAGCATCTAAACAAACGTCGCTGTTCTCTGGGCTCCTCGGGGTCGAGTTTGTTTTGTGGGGTTGAGGGAAAGCTACCCTTGTTCCTATTCCTCACCATTTGAAAGGTGTCCAGGGCTCGTTCCTCTGGAGAGGTGATGCGCGTGAGTGGGGATCAGGTCTCAGGCTCCGAGGTTATTTGGGACCTGTCAACTGATTTCCTGAACACACAGGTGCTTGGTAAAGATGTTCCTGATTAGCTAAAACATTTCAAGAGGACGTGATAGCTGGTGGTTGTTTAAAGACTATCACAATTTTCCTGTTACTTTTTAAATGCCTGCTGAATAGGGGAGGATTCATATATTTTTCTTTTCCTGTCTGCATACTTGATATTTTGTTTTTTGTTTTTTATGTGGGTGTTCAGTTAACAGGATTTAGAAGCAGTCTCAGCCCTCGGGAGACTTCAGGGCCACCTCAGTCAATGTTGAAGGGAGGCAGGGATTTGGGGGCTACCTCCTCCATAGGACGGACACCAAGGGCCAGAGGTCAGCAATCTCAGTGAGGTCACAAAGACGGGCACACCCAGCACCCTGGTCCCTGTGCCTCCCCTTCACATTTGTCTCTCCTCAAACTGCTCTCCTGGGTTATCACGGGTGATCTCTAGGCGCGTGCTTGCTTCTTGCAGAAGTGGTATCTGGCTGTGGTCAGTGTGGGCCCTCAGGACTTCCATGTTTTTGGCTTACATCAATATTGGGCAGTGGTGTATATTTGTTTTGGAGTGATAGATCAGGTGGATTTTGGCTTTGCCAACTCATTTAATACCTGTTCTCCTAGGTGCTTGGACCCTCTCAGAAGCCACATGTTCTCCTAGGTGCTGGGGCCCTATCATAAGCCGCGTGTTTTCCTAGGTGCTGGGACCCTCTTGTAAAGCCGCATGTTCTCCTAGGCGCTGGGACCCTATCATAAGGTGTGTGTTCTCCTAGGCGCTGGGACCCTATCGTAAACTGCATGTGAGGGATCTCGGAGGTGCTCCTTATGAGGATTCGATGCCTGACGTGAGGTGGAAGAGTTGCAATTCAAAACCACCCACCAGAAAAATTGTTTTCCATGAAACCCATCCCTCCAGCCAAAAAGGCTGGAGGACAGCTGGCCTAATAGGTGCTAAGATGTCAGTAGATTTTTGGACTTGGGCCTCAGTTGAAGAGGATTAGATTTTGAAAGGTAGGGATTGAAGGCTTCTAAAGGGCAGGTTTTCATCTCCAGTGGGGCCTGGGCAGAACTGGGTAGAACTGACCCAGAAGCTGACAACTAGTCAGGCTGGCTCACTGCCTGTGTCCTGTGTGTGCAGCCTTGCTGTTTATTCAATTGTCTGGTGGTGTTGTGGATTCCATCCACAGCCTCAGAGTAGTGGAACCCATTACTTCAAGGCTGACCTTATTTAACTTTATCAAAAAGACATGAAAATCATTTAGTATAAATCTTCCAGATACCTGTATCCTTTCTTTTCCCAGAGGCTTTTAAGTATTGCAACTTAAAAATCTTCAAAAATAACTTTAAAGGAAAACCTCTAAGTACGTTTTTGATAAGCACCCTTGACAGCTTTAATATGTGAAGTAAATTCCCTTGACTTTTGTATTCCTAGAAACTCGTTCATGTTTGCAGAAGACTTTGTATTTTGTCAACAGTGGCCACTGTTCGGTGACCATCATACCTGCCGTGGTCTCATTTAGAAAGTTGGATGTGGATGTATTAACTTTTCAGACACACAAACACATGGGCTGTTTGTTTCTGGTTTTGATTTTTTTGGTTTTTTTTCCCCCCAGCTGAATTCAAGAAAGGGAAACAAGCAGACAGAGTAAGTACCAGAAAGCGTCTAAGTGGTTGGGTGGAGGATCCTACTATGGTGTTGGATTGTGTTCTGCCAGACATCGCTCCTCGAAAAGCTGACCCTGAAAGGGCTGGCATTGCCCTCACCCTGGGACATTTGTCTGTCTCACCAGAAAATGAAGAATCTGCCAGAGTACTGTGAGTCAAATTCAGTCAGAACTCGATTAACTAAGAGGCTTTGTCTCAAAGGCCAAAACATGAGGACACATTTTTAATTTTTAAGGAGCGCTTCATCGTCAGTCAGTTCTGATGTGTGTTGCATTAGGAAACCTCTGAACTTCCACGATCAGGCCCAGAGCTCTGAGGGAAAGTGGTTGTGACCTTCCCACTGTTTTTGTCACTAGCTTTATTCATTTCCTTAAAACCCTTTTTTGTATGAGTTGTATTTACAGTTTGAAAAAAAATTCACTTAGGTAGAACCGGAAGCATTTCTGCAGTGTTAATACTCATGACCCGTTCTGGGTCTCGGTATATGTGTACTGTATAAATGTACATGTTTGTATGTGGTGTACCCATACTACGTGTATTTCCACTGTGCATGTATTTACAATGTATAAGTATGTACACTACATATGTGTCCTACAGACGTGCATGCTGTAGGCATGCATGTACATGTGCATATGTGTGTATCTATGGGCACTATGGTTATATGCACACTACTTGGACACCTATCTGTTCTGCATGTGTACATACATGCATGTATTTAATGCCATATGCATACCTGTGTACGTACTCCATGTGAGTATGTGCACATTATTTCTGCAGATGTATATATACATATGTGCATACAAGCATGCACGTACACTATGCACACTGAATAAACTTTTGGATATGTACACACTAATACATATACATGCTGCGTATGTATGTACACTATTGCATATGTGTATACACTTTATATGTTAGTGTACTGATGTACATTGTATACATGTGCATATGTGTACACTGTGCATTTGTATGCATGCTGTCGTGCACCTATGTGCATTGGATAAGAATGTATGCTATATGCATGTGTATACATATAGTAAATAGCATATTTGTGTACATACGGATGTGCATGTGTATGCCATATGCATGTACATACAGGTTATAGTATACCTGTGTACACTGTATGCATATAGATGGGTGTACATGCTATGCAAGTGCATACATGTTAGCGTACCAGATGTGTGTATGCTCTATGCTTGTACACACGTAGTGAACTTGTTTGTACACTATATATTTGGATATGTGTACACTCTGCATGTACACTACATGGATCTGGATGTGTGTGCACTCTGTACACATGTAGTGCTCTTATGTACACTATATGTATTCAGATGTGTGTACGTTCTATGCAGGTACACGTGTTACAGTGTACCATATACGTACACTATGTGGATGTAAATGTGTGTGTGCTCTATGGCACCAGGAATAGGGCTCCCTGAGGGATCCAAGAACGCACCATCTCGCCGCCACCGGAGAGTGTAGGAAGAAAACAGTTGTTTGTTGCAACCTAGTTGAAATTTGGCAGGTTACTCTACCCTCTGCAACGATTTAGGAACAGTCACTTCATTGATATGTGTGTTCCTGAAATCATAAGCAGCTCTGTGAGGTGTGTCTCATCCCCAGACGAGAGAGGGAACTGAAACAACAATGACTCGGTCACTTAAGTGAGGTAGAACGAACATAGCAGCTGTCTAGCTTTCCGTATGATAACTTTGTCAGGAGCTCAATGAGAAATCGCCACTCATCAGGAAATGTGTCCACTTTCTACTGTTCTTTATTCGTGGCGTATTTCCTGCCTCGTGTTATTCCTCACGATGTAGCAAAATCCCTCCTAGAGTTGTGAATCTAAACAGTTCATGACAAATGTAGTATCTTCTTGGTTAACATTGAAAACGATGTGTAAGTTCATCTTCAGATACTGTTTGGAAGGAAGAGAAAGAAGATGTTTAGGACAAAAGGATAGAGAGCTTTCAAGTAAACAGGGAAAATAAGGACTTTGTGCAAAATATTTCCAAATTTGGAATTTGAGAATACTAAATCTCACATCTAAGATCGTAGGTAGCTTTTTTGGGTTTTTAAAATTAGTACTTGGTTTTCCATGCCTTTGGGAATTTCACTCCTGATGGAGGATTGCAAGAATAATCTGATTTTTCAGAACAGAAGGACAGTCTGTCTCAAAGGTAAATTCCAGGTTCTACCGTAGAGAAATAGAAATTGCTGTCAACTTTCTGTAAGGTTCTTCAGTTCTTTCCTCTTCTGTGGTTAAAAAACCAACTCTGGGTTTAGTCTTAGACAAGTTTCTCTTGTTAGGTTGCCTTACATTTCACACAGCTGTTGAGAGTCTTCATCATTCGTAGTTAACTTGTTAAAAGCAAAACCTTGTACTAGTTAGATCTGAGCACCTTGAAGACAGGGCTTTGTTTTATATTTTTAATAAGCAGCAGGGTGATGGCAGTGCTGGGGCCCTTCATCCCATCATGCATTCCTTTGAGCTTTCAGAGTTCTCACTGTGCTGAGTGTCGTGTTGGCTGTTTAGGGTTTAAATAGGAATACGAGGCTCTGCGACTTGGGACGCTCTTACCACCTTCATAGAGAGCTTGGTGACAGCTTAGCATGACAGCTTGCACACCTGTTGTGTATACTTTATTACAGCCCCACAGAAAGGGTATTGATTTAAACGTGACTAATTTCTTGTGTTTATTTTTGCCTTTATTCCTAGTTACAGTCCCGATACTTTTTCTTCCTTTAAAATCTTGCTAATCGCTGGTGAATTAGTGATAAACTATATTTATGTGTTCTCTAAATCTAGCGATTTAACTGGAAGTCATTCTTCTTGTACCATGTGTCAGTGCTATGTCAGGATGGCTCAGTTTTACATTGTCAAAGGATTAACTAGAGCAGGATGCAGCCTTACTGGAACTTGCTCATTTATGAAATATAGGCACTTTATTTTTTGTTATACTCGAGGTGTGCTCAAATGTAAACATTTTGAGCCATGTTAGAAGGATATACAAGATTGTAATGAAGAAAACAACAACTTGATCAAGTACCAGCTAATGAACTTTATGTTTGAAGTATATGGAACATGGACCTTGGCAATCAGTTTTCATCTTGACCTTTTATTTTTTTACTAGAATCTTGGTCTGTCACCCAGGCTGGAAGGGTGGAGCACAGTAGTACGATGTCCGTTCACTGCAACCTCTACCTCCCAGGTTCAAGCGATTCTTATGCCTCAGCCTCCCTAGTAGCTGGGGTTACAGGGTGTGTGCCACCATGTCCGGATAATTTATTTTTAGTAGAGATGGGGTTTTGTCATGTTGGCCAGGCTGGTCTCCAACTCCTGACCTCAAGTGATCCACTCACCTCAGCTTCCCAAAGTGCTGGGATTACAGGTCTGAGCCACCATCCCTGGCCTGATCTTCTGTTCTAATACTGGTTATTCAGTCTCAATGATAGTGCCTGGTTGTATTAACTTGGGGTAGAAAGCACAATTGAAATGAGTCTGGTTGTGTATGTACGTGCTGACTTAGCGTTCATGGCAGCACTGTGAGGTGGGCATTGTTCCTGAAGGAAGGCCGGATGGGCAAGTCGGGGCTTAGATACGAGACTTGTGGACAGTCACTGCTGTCCCATGGCTGAGATCAGGCCTGTCTGACTCCTGTACCCCGAACTCTTCTTAACACATGAACGAGCAGCTGTCAGCAGTCGGTGCTCGAGTGTGATGTGGCCTGTGGTGTTTGCCTCTCAGCCTTGCTTTGGCTCGGGGTAACAGGGCAACAGCTCCCTCCCTCGTAGGATTGCCTTGGAGTCCCAGGAGAACCCACTGATACCATTTATAAATGCCAGACATCGAACGTTCTCCTTGGTACCAGCACATCTGGAATCGGACAGTGCAGTCAGATTCTCATCCAGCAAACCTGTACAGCAATGTGTGAACTCTGCGTTTGCTTCTCCTGGACAAAAGTGAATTCCTGGTCACTACTGGATGGCAACAGGTGTGGCCTCAGGAACAGCATGGAGACAGGCACCTGGGTGCAGGAAGAGCATCTGCAAGAGGGGTTGGGGAACATGACAGACGCACGTGTGAGTTCACCTATTACCATGGGGGGTGGTGGGGGTTGGGTAAGACCAGATTTTCTCATTGTTGCCCCTTTCTCAAAAGGACCCTGAATTGACTTCTCTGTGGCTCCTCGCGCCTCCTTGTCAGGTTGGAGGAGACTGCACCCCTGGCTCAGGCCCTGCTTGCGGCGAGAGGGAAGCTGCTGTTGCTTGCTCTGCCCTCCCTGTGACGTCCTCTGTGCTGTTCTCCTCCGGGAACAGTTCTGCCGAGCAAGCTTGGACTCTGCTCCCTTCTGCCCTTGGATTTCATGTGTGGAAGGCTTGTGTTCTTTCCTGGTTTTTGATGATGCTGAGCAATGTTTTTGCAAGGATCACGTGTGCCCATACAGGGAGAAGCCCCTTTACAACTTTAACATCTTGACGTTCTCAAGCAGAGTTTGCTATCGAAGTTGACAGACTCCTGTGTTTTTGTAGTGACAGAAACTGAATTTCAGTCCTAGGACAGCTTCAGCACACTTGATCCTAGCTCTTCTCTCTCACTGCTCCCCTCGTGTGTGGCAGAAATCATATGCCCTGAAGTTTACCAGTCACTTCATTTGAAAATCAGTTAATGTATGCGATCCTCATGAAAATTTTACTTTTTATAAAATCAATCGCAAAGCCTGGGTTTTGTGAAAGCAGTGTTTTATATGTATATTAATTGCACTCACAAAAAGCTTTGTCTTCTAAATATTTCATGTTTCAGATTAGCACTGGAATCATGCCCTGGAGTAGTTTTGCTTTTCCGCTTTTATTTTTGGCTGAGGTAAAGTTGAGAACATTGTGTGATATTAGGTGTAGTGAGCCCTTTTAGTTTCTTCTATGTCTGTTTTCCTTTAAGCCAAAACCAGCAGACTGATACCAGTTTGTGAGCACCTGGCATCTCCCAGGCCTTTCCTGGGTCTTCCCTCTGCTGTCTCATCTCGTGGACAGAGCAGTCACTCGTAGAAGATGAACCTGAGAATCTGTGCGTGGAATTAAGTAAATGTCATAGCTCTCTTCTGTGATGAACTGAATCACATTAAGCCCAGTAAATTGTAACAGCAGGTTTTGCACATACAAAGCATTGAACACCAGGACAGGTGCCCCTCTGAGCTCCTGCCTGTGGAATCTGGTGACTTTGAAGTTAATCCAGCAGCTACATGTTTTGGAAAGCAGATTGCCTCTGAAAATGTTGGTGACTATGATTCTAGCACTAGAATTTCAGTGTGTATTTGCCACCCTTCTTACTTTGTCTCCCCATACACTGAGATGCTGCTGCAGTTGCCCTTAGGCTTCATTGAGGGGAGGGTCAGTTCTGACCCTTTGTTAGATATTGACATTGAACGGACACAATCGAGATTCAGAAAAACCCTGGAGCTGTGAGAGTGGCTGATATCTATATAAGTGGGGTTCATGTGTCAAACTCAGGTTTAAGAAAAACCAATTCTAGGCTGGGCATAGTGACTCACACCTGTCATCCCAGCACCTTGGGAGGCTGAGGTGGGCAGTTCACTTTTGAGCCCAGGAATTTGAGACCAGCCTGGGCAACATAGCAAGACCCTGACTCTACAAAACATTAAATAGGAGTGATGATGTGCACCTGTGGTCCCAGCTACTCGAGTAGCTGAGGCTGGAGGATCACCCAAGCCTGGGAGGTGGAGGCTGCAGTGAACCATGATAGCACCACTGTACTTATGGTGCACTGTGCCTGAGTGACAGAACAAGAACCACCCCCCCCCACACACAAAATATCAATTCATGCACTGGCCAGTTCTGCTGGGACCACCTTTTAAGGCTACTCTGGGCCTCACGGTGTGAGAAGGGTCTGTCCATGGGCGAGAAGGAGTGGCTTGCAGGCCTAAAAGCCAGTTGTTGTGGTTCAGCATGACTACAAGTGTGGAGCTGGGGGCACGGCTCTCCATGGCATGAGTGGGTAAACGGATGGGCTTCCAGAACGAGCCCCTGTGACTTTGCCTGGTTTACGTCCGTCCAATACAAATCCACAGGCTCTTACTCTAGAAGCTTCTGCCGGGGCTGATGGACTGGCCTGGGGACAGAGGGTGCCCTCAGAGCCTCAGGGTGCCGTCTGGTTTAGGAAGAGCACTTAGTCACCTAGATCTAGGATTTATGACACTACAAGGGGACTCGTCACACTCGGAGCAGCAGCCATCTGCATTCTAGACTTGGTTCTAGGCAAAGTATTTTGGAGCCTGTTGGTACCCTGTGTTCTGTTTATGTGTAAAACAAGTTAGAGTTATAACTAGTTAAAACCTATTTTTAAAATTTTGCCACAGAATATGGCAATTGTGGTGGAGCCTGGACAGAGACGCCCACACTTGGACGCTGCCGCGTGCTGGGGCTGCAGGCGTTGACTGCATCGGCTCCCCCTCCTGGCGTGTCTGTGTTGTTGACACGGGCGCCCATTGAGGTTTGGCCTGTGGGACTCGTGCAGCCGTTTGTCTGCGTGTTCCTCTGAGGTTCCGCAGACTTCACGGTCCCGTGGCAGAGCATACGGTATCTGCTTGCATCCCGATTTCCCCAAACCCCAGGACAGGCCAAGAGTTCCTTACACACAACTGCAGAGGGCCCCGTGGTGTAGATTTGCAGGTGACACCGCCTTTCCCCAGCTCGACCTTCGTCTCCAGAGTTGGCTTTAGGGTGATAGAAACTTCCTTCAGACTGGGGGGCCCTGAAGCTTTGGTGCTAGGAATTCAGTGACCAGCACGGATGACACCCCGTTTCTCTGCATTAGTAGCAATAGTTGTTAACATGACCACGAGATGTACAAAGGAAGGAAAAAGGAGGTTTTATTTTCAAAGTAACACTCTGTGCTTTGGGAAATGTGGTCTCGGGGGAGCTGTAAGCACTCGCCTCTCAGGAGGGGAGGAGGCCGTGGCGTTACACGTTCCGGGGTTTGTTGGCTGTGTGTGTTCATCGGGCTCATGGAATGTCGGAACGTTTACAGGGAAAGTGGGGTTTGCTCATCTGGTTCGTGCAATGTCTGAACACTTACAGGGAAAGTCTAGCACACATGCAGTGAGTTAACCTGTAACATCCATGTTCGCCTTGAGGTGAGCGTAACATTTGAAAAGAGGTGGACTGGGCGTGTCACGTACAAAGGTGAGCTGTTGGGCGCAGACGTTTATGCGCAGCCTCAGGCACAGCCAGGACTGGCTCAGGGTCTGCAGCTTGTGGTGAGAAAGGACACTCACAAGGCCATTCTGTCCAGTCAGGGCTGCCGGCAGGGTCCCAGGGTGGGGTTGTCTGTTCGGCCGGCGTCTGGAGTCGACCCAGGTCCTGTGGGCAGCGTTCCTCTAAACCAGGCTTCCAATTGCGGAGGAGATTTCATGCTGGTTAACAAACTGTACAGGAGTAGTGCTGTGGGGCTTTGGGGTTGACTTTCTTCCCTATGGTGCCGGTTACATTTCTCTCCAGACCTCATCGTAGCCACAGTGAGTGCGCCTGGTCTGACAGCAGGGGGTGCCACGTTGACATAGTAATTTATTGTATTAACCTTTTTATTACTATTATAATAACTTTTTTTTTCTTTTTAAAGGGGTAGGGTATTGCTGTGTTACTCAAGCTAGTCTTGAACTCCTGGCCTCAAGCAATCCTCCCACCTCAGCCTCCCAAAATGCTGGGCTTATAGACGTGAGGCAGTGCGCCCAGCCTACAGCCATGTTTTTAAAACTCAGCAGTTTAAAAATCCTACTCCTTTCACCCCCTCGAGCAGGCTGGTTGGCTTTGTGCAAACTGGGGTGTCACAATCTTGGCCCCTGCTTTTATTTTTCCCTTTGGCCTCAAGTTCTGATGAGAACAGCAGTTCCTAAATGGCCATTAGGTGATTCTTCTGTTACTAAAGCCAGAATTCTCACCAGTTTGAGATGTTTCTCCCCAAGATCCCAGAAAGCTGTTTTGAATCAAGCCCGTAGCAAATAAGTAAGGAACTAAACTCGTGGTTCTTTGCTTAGTACCTGGGGAATGGGTTAGTTGCTGATACCCTTTGATCTGTGCTCACGTGCTGCATCTCGTCACGGGAAGCAGAGTCGCCCTGTGGAATAAAGCCCGGCTCACGGTGGCGTGTCGAGACGCTCTGAGCTGTCAGTCTCTTTTACAGCGGCAGACTTGGAGACTCAGCATCGCATGCAGAGCCCAGGCAACTGGAATGAATCCATCTTAGAGACCACACGGCCGGTCCGCAAGGTGGACGTCCAGGCATATGGCCCTGACAGGCCCACTGTGAGGTGAATTAGGAATTCGTTAGCAAAGAAATCAAACTCGTCTGTGGGGCCCAGCCACGTGGAAGGCTGAGGCGGGAGGATTGCTTGAGCCAGAAGATCAAGGCCGCCATGAGCCATGATTGTAATACTGCACTCTGGCCTGGGTGACACAGCGAGATTCCGACTCAAAAAACAAAACAAAACAAAATAAAAAACCTTACTCTTCATAGCAGGGGGGAGAATTTATCAAAGTAGCTGCAACAAAATCTTAGATGATGTAATTTCAGTGGCTAAGTGAGCTGTCCAGCCCACATGGGTGGCTCACAACGCAACAGAGCAAGGTGCTGCTGCAGCTGACCTCCCACCCGATCGCTTGTGGACATTTTCTGTTTTCCCATATCTCCCTTTTGGATACGTAGCTCGCTACTTTATAGCTAAGCATCAGTAAAACAGGTTGTCTATTTTGAAAAGTAACTATTGTGTCTTTTGAGGACAGAAAATGAAGCAGATGACAATAGCATGGTGACGTGGTGAATAGATTTAGAGGAACATTTAATACTTGGCACCACTCTGATCCCTTCTTCTTCTCTCATGCTTAGTTACAGCTGCCGCCTGCTAGGACAGAACACTTTGAGCTCTGTGAGTAGGAATTAAACGTGCTCTAAATCAAAAGTTTTAGTTAAGCAGTATTTTATGTGAATGCCTAGTCCCTAAGTGCTCACTGTGCTGGTGTGTGGTGTCGAAGAAGGAAGGGGGGCTTGGGGCCGGGTCTATGGTGCAGTGTCCGGGTTCCAATCTGTGAGATGAGGGTCATGAGACATGGCCTAGAAGGTTGAGACTTTGGGATTGAATGGATCTACCCACTCCTGAGAAGCCTCGAGTCTAACTCGACTTGGGCTGATTTTAGGGAGATGCTGGCAGCGCTGTCCTCACAGGTCACCGTGTGGGGAGGGGGGCTCTGGCACCATCCCTATCAGGTGTCTCATGATCAACCCAGCTTGCTCATCTCAGAAGCTGCTGGTCGTGTTCTCGTTCCTGTTGTTTGTTGCGTGTTATTTCGGTTCTGTTCATGTGGGGACCTAGGAAGTTCCACAGTGAGAGGAGAGCCGCTGAGCCGCCTTCCTGCCTGGACACCAGCCCCACGGAGGACCGTAACTGCTTGAGGGTGGCTTCTGCCCCCGGCCTCACCTGTGGAGGCATTGATGCAGTGGTACTTTCTAAGCTCCTGGGGCACACAGTGCTGTTGTGTGGATCCACAGGCCACTGTGGCGTCCAAGCACGTGCTCCCGGAGGAGAGGACTCTGCGGGCACTGATAGTGGGAGTTGGCTGAGAGTCCAGTGAGTGAGACTCCCTGTGACGTGCACAACTGCCATCTGCACAGCCCCTCCTGACGCCAAGATGGTCGTGCGATAAATGCACAAAGCACATCTCCAGCAAAAACCCGCCGAGTGTCCACATCCAGGGTATCCTCCACAGTGGCTTTTTGGTGTTAATACGATGAATGTGAGCAGCAGGTGGTCTGCGTTCTGGGTGTGTGTGACTGTGCCACTGCAGTTTTGTTCTCATGTCTTGGTGAGCATGAACGGTTCCTGACGAGGGTAGGTAAGGATGCTGTGAACAGAGACTCTGCAGTATTGTAGCTTGAGGAATTAAGGAGGTTTTTCTCTCTTGCAAACACATCAGGGAGGATGTTCCAGGTTGGTGACTGCTCCATGAGGTATTCAAGGATCCAGGTTCCTTCCAGGCCCCTGCTCTGTGTTCCCAAGGACACGGCTGTCCTTGCTGTGGTTGGGACTGGGTGATTACCACGCTGGGGATGGGGGGAGGCTTAAGGCGAGAGTGTCCATGATTGACCTTATCTACATAATGGCAGGCAGCCAGGGAGTAAAGTGTAGCCATGGCCCGGAGGATGGATGATGGATGTTGGTGAACGACTGGCCCACCAGTCACCACAGCTGGCCCAGGGATGGGGAAGCATGGCTGAGTATGCCGTTCAATGGTACCTGGTTCTTTTAGATATGACTTCCTTATGGATTTTCTGCTGTAAAGAGGAGACAGCCTGTGGTTCTAGGCCAAGCATCTCACTCATCTCATAACATCTTGTATCCCTTAGCCAACATTTATGTCAAGTTTTAGAAGTCCTATCAAACTGGCAAGCATTTCTCAATTTGGTTTAACCATTGGATTCTATATCTGTGTCTGCATCTCTATTTTACATCTATGTGGTTATTTGACACTCTGTAGTACATTTGTAATAGGTTCTATTTGGTGGAAGTTACTTTCAACAAACCCTTGCTGCTACTTGAATTTTCAAGGTTGCAAGTAGAAAGGAGAGAATAAAAACCACATCTTCTCTAATTTTAAAATGTGTTGTTCCTCAAATCACACCAGAAGTACAAATATTACAAATCACAAAAGCAGCCAGAATCAAGGTTAAGAGATTTCTGGGTGATTCTGGCTAATCAGCAGTGTTTGCTGAGGTGTGTGCAGCACAGCAACACGCCAAGAAGCCCGGGAGGGGAGAGTTGGGAGGCCAGACTGTGACTTCAGAGGTGCTATTGCCCCAGGGAGAGAAGCTAGATGCAGGGAGGATAAATGGCCACAGGTGTGACCACCGCCGTACTTGCCGTGGTTCGGAGGCCTTTGTATGGGGGCCTTTGTGATCTGAGTTAAAAATAGAAATTGTGAGAGTGCAATGTATTCTTAGTTTTTAAAATAAAATGCTAATAGAGAACGTTTTGTTTGTAAGAATGTAAAATGTTACGTCTTTGTTTAGAATTTAAGGATAGTAATTTGTTTCTGAGATCGTTGTGACTGATATATGAAATCTTAACTATGGTTTTTTAATCCATGTTTTACACATATGCACGTATACACATATATGTAAGGTACATAAAAGGAAAATAAGCGTGTCTGTATTCACATTTATATACACTTCCATAATGTGTATACTTCTAGTCACACATAGGTCTAAGGGACTATGACTTTACTTGATAACCACGAGAGGGTAATTAAATAATGTACCTGCTCTTAGCCTTGCTTTTGCACCGGAGCAGGCACCCTGTGAAATGCGCCTCCCGCGTTCCAGGCCTCACACAGACCGTGCCATGTTTTGGAAGCAGGAGTTTGTCTGCAGTCACTTCGGGAAGCACGTGGTTGCCAGGATTGCCTAGAGCTCCAGGCTGTCTCCAGTCCCAGCCTCCCTGGGGTAGAAGCTGCCCTACCAGGGGCCTGGACATGGACGTTAGGGCCTGGAGCCAGGGGCTGCTCCTGAAGGGGGCGGGCTCCCCTCACGGCTGGACATGAGAACCGAGGATAGGAGGCGGAACCAGCCTTAGGCCAGTGCATGGCCTCCCGGAAGTGCTTGCGGGAAACCCCAGCCACCCTTTGCTGACCCCACAGCCAGCACCAAACTCTGTGAGATCCCCTTGGCCCACCCCTCAGGTTCCTAAAATTGTTAGGGTTTCCTGAGCTGCGAATTTTTAGGCCTAGGCTAAAAAGTCCTGGGACAGACTCACAGGGTTCTTTATGTAGAAATGATGAGTGTGCTGGTGACTCAGAGCAGGCACTGCACCCTCACTCCAGGGTCCTTTGCGCCAGGTGGAAACGAGCGTGTGGGTCACCCAGAGTTCCTGCATCCTCACTCCAGGCACTGCTCTTTGGTTTCTTATTTAAAAACCTAAAAGCCTTGATAATGAAAATGCATTCTCCCCAGAGAGTAGAGTTTCCGGTTACGGAGGCTCCCCTGTAAATGCCGTGCCAGGTCAAATATGCTGAGATCTGGGCCAGGTCCTGCTTCCTACCCACGGCTAAGGCAGGTATATCATTTGGGAGGTGACCCAGGGGGACATATGAGAGGCCTGCCGGTCCCCGAGGGATGAATCCGCTGGCCTTCACACGCTGCTCCAGCCTCCATCAGCTCCTTCCTACCTGCAAACTGCCTGCTTTGACGTTGCCATCATTGGAGATATGTTAGGGACTTAGTATGGGTTGACTCCCATAAGACCAGCAGATCGTGGAAAGGTGGGAGCCAGGGCTGGGAGGGTGATGACCATGGCCAAAATGACAACCGTGTTGCACTGGGAGGTCCATCTTCTGTCAAAAGTGTTTTTTTAAAATAAAAAACAGTGTCTCAGGAGCATGAGAGGGCAGGCCACAGATGGGGAGATCGCATCTGTAAAAGACTCATCTGATAAAGGCTACTATGCAAACCGTGCAAGGAACTCTCAAAACACAACAAGAAAATGAACAACCTGATGAAAAATGGACCAAAGACCTGGACAGATACCCCAACAAAGAAGATACACAGATGGCAAATCTACATGTGGAAAGATGGCCCGTGTCTTATGTCATAGGGCGAGGCATCACAGTGCACCCATAAGCCTGGTCAAAACCCGAACTCCGACACCACCGCGTGCTGGTGGGTGTGTGAGCATCAGGACCCTCACTCATCACTCGGGGAAGTGGGGCAGCTGCTGTGGGAAGCAGCGTGGCGCTTTTCTGTGGAACTAAGCTCTCCGACCACAGGAGCAATCACAGTCCTGGACGTTTACTTGGAGGAGCTGAAAGTGTACTTCCATGCGGAAATGTGCACACAGATGTTGACAGCAGCTTTGTAATTGCCAAAACTAGAAATCAACCAAGACGCCCTTCAGTAGGTGAATGCATAAACTGTGGTATGTCAGATACTGGGATACTATTCAGCACTAAAAAAAACTGGACCCCTAAGCCATGAAAAGACACGGAAGGATCTTAAACACATGTTGCTAAGTGAGATTCCAATGTGGAAAGGCTGCCTGCTGTCTGAGTCCAACGACAGCACAGTCTGTAAAAGGCAAAGCTGTGGAGACAGTAAAATGGTCAGCGGCTGCCAGGGGTTGGGGAAGGGAGAGATGAATGGGAGGAGCATAGGGGATGTGTAGGGTGGGGCAGCAACTCCAGGTGGGGCTTTCATGGGGGATCCATGCTGTTCCATGTCTGTGAAACCCACAGAGTGAACAGCAGCAGGCCGAGTCCTCGTGTGAGCTGTGGGTGGTGGTGCCGTGTTGATGCGGGTCTGTCGGTCGTACAGACGTGCTGGTCTGGTGAGGGCAGGAGAATGATGGAGGCTGTGCCTGTGCTGGGAAAGGAGATACGTGAGGACTCGCTGTGCTTTCCTCTTGATTTTGCTATGAACCGAAAACTGCTTTTAAAAATGTCTGTTGAAAAGACAAAAGAGTGCTGGCCAGACAGCATCTGTGTGAGGGTGTGGCCTGTGTTCTACATTCAGAATTATCTAAATTATTCAAAGTTAAACCTTTGCATTAATTAACTCACTAGAAAGTGACAGTATCAGCTTGAGCGCTGCCAGGATGGCCAGGATCCTGTATCCTGACCAGCTTCTCCCCTTACATGTGCAGTTGATGTCCATGGCCACATTCCAGTAAGCAGCAGGGCTGGAATCAGGAGTCAGGCTTTGCGGGACAGAGAGGAAGTGAGATTTGTAAGCACGTGGCTGAGGGCTGGCAGGGATGACTTTTTGACCAGTTTTCCATATTGCTGAGGCCTTGGGGAGTTGGGAGTCCCCAGTCTCCGGTGCCTCAGAAACCAAAGGCTGCTCGTAATCCTCAAGTTCCAGATGCCTCAGGGGAGGTACCTGGGTTGTTGGGTGCAGTTCCGTTATTTGCTGCTCGGTGGGATTTGCCCGCAGCATTTCTGGTTGTTTTAAGAGCTGATGTTTGAGCTGCTTAAAATCACATATGGATGTCGATTTATCTATAAAAGTTAAGAATAGAATTTGAGTTCAAAGAGTTGTGAAAATGTTCAAGGTTGTGTACTAATGTATACATTACATTTGTGGAAATATCTAAAAGTCCAGGATTTATATTAAACACTTCTCTTGATTTTTGTAATATCTACCTGTCATTTTTCCATTTGATTAATAGATGTCAGAGGGCTTAAATTTTGAGTGTCTGAATTCACTGAAATTAAAACTTCTTACGTCAAATATAATTAAACTGAATGCAGCCAAGAGTACATGCTTTTGTAAGTATTGATTAAAATATATATAAAAACACATATCTATGAACATGCAGATGCCGGCAACATATTAAACCATGGAAGTAGAATTAGTATTCTTTGTTTTCTGAGAAGACAAATTTTTAAAAAGCCAACGGGTCTTATAACTTTCTAGTTTCCAACTTATTTGCCCTAAAATGGAAGATTGACAGCAGCAGAAGAGGAGATCCTGGGCCAGTGAAGGCTCTGGGAGCAGCGGGGGTGAGAGCTGGAAGGAGCTGGCTGGAGGTAGAGCAGGGAGGTGATCAGGGAGGCCAGGACGGCCTCAGGGCACGCGGCTCAGTGAGTGAGAAAAGGTTCACATTTCTTGGAGAGCCCTTGTCTCTGCCCACGGAAAACCCAAACTCCTTCCAACTGGGATGTGCATCTCATGTAAAAGTTGTTACTCCCAGAAAGAAAGCCAGAGGATGTAGAAATTTTTTGTATGCAGAAATTACTTCAAATTTGTTTCTAACCTTATCCTTTTCTTCCCCCATCTTAATGTGTAGTGACTTTCTGCAGGTGACGCACACATCTTAGGAGAGCGCTGCATTTCAGTTGCTGTTGGCTCTGATGTGACTTTGTGGTGTCTGATGTTCTGGTTCTGAGGTTCTGCGCAGAACGTGGCTCCTCCCTGCTGAGCGTTGCTTGTTGAAGGCCCGTGAGGAAACTTTCCCTGTAAGCTCGTTGACCGCAGCAGTCTTGGTTCAGAAATCTTTGGACCTCCTGAGACTTCACACAGCCTTCTAACCTTTCTAGCGTGACCTTTTCATTTTACTGTTCCCCATTAATTCAGATGTTTTCCAGAATGTAAGTAATCTGCTGAATGCAGGGTGGGGGATGCCCTCCGTTGGCTCTGGGGAGAAGCATCGCTCTTTCTCCGGGTGGAGCTTCCCGTCCACCATGGTGTGCTCCAAGACGCAGCAGGGTTCTTTGGCAGAAGTAACCGTCGAAGGCCCGCGTCTCCGTGGCAGGGTGACTGTGAGTGTGCGGCCTCGCGGCCATACCGGCCCCTCCCCATCAATGGCATCATGGAGAGGAGCAGGGGGAGGCCTGGGATCTGTCTCCACAGTCACAGCTGTGCTTCCGAGACTGCATCGTCCGTTTGTAACTAGACATGCAGAGAAAGTGTTGGAGATAAGCAGGAGACGGTGTCTGTCCCTAATGAGCTCAGGCATGCCCTTGAGAGGGTCAGGTTTCTGTGCAGCTGATCTGGACTCAGCCTGGCTGTGGCAGTGCAAGTGAGTGCTGGGCTTTGGCAAGGCTGCACCCACTGTCCATCTGAAACGGTCCCCTTCGCAGGCTCGCGGTGCCAGCTGGGTGCCCAGGCCTGATTTCCCATCAGGACGGAGGTCCTGTGTATGTGTTGGGGAAGGGGGTGAGGAAGGGGGAGATTGGGGTCCTACTTTATTGCCATATCCAATGCCACGCGGGGTCACCACACAGGAAACATGTGCTATATGGGTCAGCGATTGAGTTCAGAAACCTGGAAAATTCAGCAGTGTAGGCTTTGGGCATGACCTGTCCAGCCCTACGGCTCTTAAGTTCTCTGAATTTCCTTCCATGGCATCCTCCTCATCCCAGAGGCTGCTGTCCCCCTAAGGCTGTTGGCAGCTCCACAGCTTCCTCTGCTTCCCTCCCAGGCTCTGGTGTGGCTGGGGCAGCTAGTGGCTGTGCAGACCCCAATGCCCTGGGCCTGGGCTACCTGAGTCAAGGACTCTAGTGCATGGCTGAGCTCCCCAAATGCCTGGATCGGAAGGCCTTGGTTGCAGAAGGGTAGGGTTTGGATATTGAAGGACAACCTGCAAAGCAGAAGGGGAAATGGCTGTGCTGGATGGGCAGCTGGAGGAGTCTCTGCAGAGCCTGGGACCCAGTGCAGACACAGAGCTGACATGGGCAATGTGGTGACACAGCCACCGTGGAAGTGGGCAAAGTTACAGGCTTCAAACTGACATGGAGGGGCTGGTCTAAAACGATCCTCCTTTTCCTTTAATCCTAGCAACTGCTGGCTTATGGGGTGGAGGAGTGAGATCTGTGGTGGCCGCGAGGAGAGACAGGGATTTTAATTAACCCCTCTTTCTGGGAGAGGGGAGTAGCCGTTTCTGTAGGGCGGTGAGCATCATCATCTCAGGCAGCTCAGGCTGCTGTAATGAAGCACCATTGACTGAGTGGCTTATGAACAGCAGGAATTTGTTTCTCACAGTTCTAGAGGCTGGAAGGCAGGATCAGGGTGCCGCATGGGTCGGTTCTGGTGTAGGCTCCTTCCTAGTTGGCACACACCTTCTCTGTGGCCCTGACACAATGAGAGGGTGAGGGATTTGTTGGGCCCCTTTCTGAGGCACAAATCACATTCAAGGAGTTCCAGCCTCAGAAACTCATCACCTCCCAAAGACCTCCTGACAGCATCACATTGAGGGTGAGGATTTCAATCTGTGTTTTGGGGGACAGGCAGGCAGTTCGTGACGGTCACCCTCTTTGTGTATTTCTGACTCAACATTGAGTCTACATTCAGCTGTCCAGGAAACAGAGCCTGTGTGGACACTGAGCAAGGTCAGAGCTGCAAGCATGTACACATCGGGGGCATGGGAGCTGCCAGGGGTGTGAGAACAGAGTTTCATGTCAATTGGAGCTGCTTTCCTAGCAAGTGTACTCATAAGCTATCCTGGCAACATTTGCTTTTCACGAAGAGTGGATCAGGCAGTGGGGGCAGCAGGCGGTGTTGCCAGAAGCTTGGAACTGATGGGCAGCAGAGAAGGGGCAGAGGCCACGACCTTGGCCGTACCAGGTGTCTGCTCTCCAGGCCTCATGCCTGTGACTGTGCAGAGACCGAGCCAACCGGGGCTTGCCGGCCAGTGTGGCTCTCATGCAGGTGATTATCGGGGTGTGCTTTCTATGTAATGTTCCCTCAACCCTGTGCCCACCCTACCAATTTCTGTGCCTAGCAGAAATCATGCTGCGTTTCCTTGATGAAGCCTTGAGTTTCCTATGGAGATGTAGGAATAGCACGATTTGGCTCACGTCAAAATACTTTGCAGTGAAGCTGCACGGAAGAGGATTCTAGGCTTCCATTTGATGTTTTCAACAATACCTGAGTGTTACAGGACCGTCTTGCTTGTTAAAAAGCACCAGATGAAAAAGGCTACTGGTTAATAAAGGAGACTTTTTACATTAGCACAGAGAGGGTGGCTTGAGATAAATTCAGCATAACGTAGGTGTGTTTCTAAGCCATCAAAGGGACCATCTCTCTGCTAGCGACATGTGTTTTCTGGGATTTTCTTTTGTTCTGAAAAAGGATGACTGGCATTCGGTAGAGTCATTCCAAAATTCACCTGGAAGGTGTCCACATGGTGCCTTGTTTTCTCCTGACATTCTGGGCACCACGAGGAATTATTCCTGTCTTCAGCACTAGCAGGAGACTTTTCCTGAACACCAGCTCCTCTTTGGCATCATGCGTGTGAAGGAGTCAGAGTGACCCTGTCTTCATGGAGTTTTCAGACACCATGGGGACAGTGTAGCATTAGTGTCAGGCTTGGGTGGGACACAGGTTTTCCTCAGAAAACAGCTACCGATTCCAGGACGGCCCTCGACCCCCCCCTCCCTCTGTTCCTCTCCATCATGTCTGAATTAAGGCTGTTCTATCATAGTGGGGGTGTCATGTTAGCTGGAATTGTGCTTTTTTACCGGGCAGTAAGTAAATTAATGGTACATTTGCCAAGGACAGCGAGGTTTGATTTGATGAATCCAGTGGGAAAAAGGAGAAGGGGCTTAGCTGGGTGGGGACATGTATGATGGGAGCAGAATGGAGCAACCATGCAGGCTGTTGGGATGGAGGGGCTGCACCCGCATTTCCATGGGGTCCGTCGATGTTTGTGGCATTAGACCTGAACCTCTGTCTCTACTTCTAACACCCGCATAGTGAGGAAGCCCCTGACAGGCCTGAGTTGTTACTTCCCATGGCCATCACTGGGAAGTGCCCCAGACGCCTCTCCTGGCTGGTGATGGCCCTGGGCCTGGACACTGGCTTTGTCCTGAGTTGTTTCTTCTTGTGGCCATCGCTGGGAAGTGCCCCGGATGCCTCTCCTGGCTGGTGACGGCCCCGGGCCTGGACACTGGGTTCATCCTGAGCTCTATGAAGGGCTTGGGTTCCATGCGCAGCAGGCACCTGTGGATCCCTTTGGATGTGAGATGTTGGCGCTCGGCTTGGAGGCCACCGCGATCTGGGTGTGGTCAGGACCCAGCTCATCCTTTGGAGAGAGAGCACCTTCCCAGGGGCCCCTCTGAGGTGCGTAGTCGTGCAGTGCCCTCACAGGATGCCCGGTCCTCCGAGATCTTCCCGCCATTCCCCTGGACCCTCAGGTGTGGGAGTCAAGTGTGGTGTGTATGTCATGGGCGGGGGTGCTGAGGACACCACGTGCCTGCTCGTGCGAAGACCCGAGGCGCTGCATGGGCTCATTTCCAAGGGCCCGTTGGCATCTGGGGACCTGTGGGTGTCTTTCTACTGGCAGGAAATAATGGGTGGCCCATGTTAATTTGTGTCTTTTTTTGTCAAAAAGCCCTAATGTCAACATTGCTGTACCGCTATTGGAACCGCCCACCTCAGGCTCACTGGCCCTCCTGTTTCTGGGCTGCTGCAGTGTTGTGTTGGGATAACTGTGTTAACTTCGTTTGAATTTTCCTGTTCTTTTGGAATAAGTGTTGATAGTTTGTGCTGCTTGTTCACCCCAGAGGCGAGGGTGTCCTTTAGGCCTGGAGGAGCACAGCCCGTGCAGGGAGGTGCCAGGTCTCTGCCTCTGGTATCGTCCACAGCCCTCTCTACATGTCTGCTCTTCACTCCTCGTGCCCACGGCCGGGGTCACGGGCCGCTCACTCTGCTGTTTGAGATCCTCGGAAAAGGTGGTGTTTACACTGAAGGGAGACTGGGGATGTGCAGCTGATTTTAAATAGGAGGAAATGATGGTAACAGAATGAGCAATGCCTAGCACTTAGTCTCAGGCTTGAGAAATTGTGTTTTAGAAGCAAGGTATCCCCAACTCCGGTTTTCTTCAAATTAAATCTTTTAAAGAGTCCACAAATATAAATAGTTAAAGCCTAAAACTATGCAAGAGAGGGCCTAGAGCCCAAGCCACTGCCAACTCTGACTCCAAGACACCTCAGAAACTTGGTCCTCCTCCTCAGAGAACTCCGCTTCTACTCCTCCCTCCACACTGCTCCCTCCACACTCCTCTTCCACCCCCTCCCCTTCTTCCTTCCCCTTCCCTTCTTCCTTCCTCCCCTTCTTCCTTCCTCCCCTTCCTCTTCTTCCCCCTCCCTGTCCTTGGGCAACCTCCATGGAACTCTGGTTGAAAGTTACTGCTCTGTAGGGCCGCCCATTTGATAGACGAGCACGCTGAGGATCAGACAGAAGTGACTGACTCAGAATAGCACAGAGGCTGACCCAGCTTGCATGCTGTCTCCTGCCTCCCATAATACCGGCTTGTCCATAATGGAGGAGTATCAATGATGCTGCTTCACTGATCTCCTCCAGGGAAAACAGGTTGATAACAGGTTATAAACATGGGAACGTTTTGGAAAAGCCGTCGTCCACTTGTCATCTCCATCTCTCCTGCCCGGAAGATGTAGAGAGAACCTGCCTTCAGCCCACCCTCATCCCATAACAGGACAGAGAACAAAGGGGCAGAGACCCAAGTCCTGTCAGTGCCCTCAGGAAACCCCCTGTTTCCTCCTCATGGTGGAAGTGGAAACCATCCCGCTGGACTAGATCTTCCCAGGAAGCCCCTCCACCGCGAAAGCAAGGAATCTGGTTTGAGCAAATACCATTCTTGGTGCCATCACTTTCTGCAGCTGAACCCTGCATACGTGGCCCATTAATCTTGCTAGTCCGGTGTTACTGGGTCCTGGGAGTTTCTGTGGTCTGATGGCAGGTGTTTACCATTGTGTTCAGAGAGGAGAATAGAACTTTATTGTGTTGAAATCGGATGATAATCATTGCCATGTGATTCCTTGGGTTGGTTGGGGCGGGGGGTGCTCAACACTTTTCCTGAAGGCTAAGTTCTTGTTTGAGACCGTCTCACTTTGTCGCCCAAGCTGGAGTGCAGTGGTGTGATCTTGTCTCACTGCAACCTCCGCCTCCTGGGTTCAAGCAATTTTCCCTGCCTCAGCTTCCCAAGTAGCTGGGATTATAGGTGTGTGCCACCACGCTTGGCTAATTACAAAGATGTTTAATACAGGCTGGGTTTTGCCATATTGGCCAGGCTGGTCTCGAACCCCTTGCCTGAAGTGATCGGACCACCTTGGCCTCCTAAAATGCTGGGATTACAAGCTTAAGCCACTGTGCCTGGCCCGATCCTGACATCTTTTAAAGCTGCCTTCATGTACCAAAAGCCAGTCTATGTTTGAAAATCAGTCTTGAAGAGCCTAGGAGGAGAGGGATAAGCTTCAGCTAGGTAAATAACTATACATATGTTAAAAATATGGGCCAAAATCTACCGCAAATGTTAACTCTTCTGCTTTGCATTTTATATCCATTTATGGTTATTCTTTCAGTATTAAGATTTTTAAAGATTCTTTTGATAATTATGGACAAATTACTATTAAAACTCAGCTGCATTTGTAACACTTTTAAGAACTAATTGTATGACATTATTTTTCCTGGAGGTATTTTGGATTGTTACATAATTAATGTTTATCTCTTTGCCAGAAATCTTTTTTTCTCTTTTCCAGAACAGACACCTGAAAAGAAACTTTCCTTTGCATTAAGTACTATTTCACTGTGTGACAATCAATTTTTGCATATGAGAACAAGATCATCGTGTATTTTTGGGATAATTCTTGCTTAATAGTGATAAAGCTAAGTGTTAAAATTATGAAACAACTTGTTTCTTTGAAAATTACTATTTGCCTGCTCACCAGGTGAGGGCTGATGAGACCGTGAATGTAAAAATTAAATTGTATTTAGCTTGTATAAAAGAAGTTAGCAAAAAAAATTTTTTTTTTTTTTGGTGCTACTACTGAAGTTGCTTAGCTGTGAAAATGAGGTTATTGCAGGCACCTAGAATTTTATCTCCTTCACTTCTACAATGAGAAGAAATTCTCCAACAAGCACAGAAATCTGACTTTCTGATATTGAGACTCCTAGGCATCAAGCCTCATGGAAGGGTTGGTGATTACGTGAGCGTTGGCGTTGATGTGGGCACCCTCCAAGCCGGACGCAGGGAGCAGGGAAGGGCAGAACAGGCCCCTCAGGAGCCATGAGAAAATCAAGTGTTGGCAGTAGTGGTGAGGGTTGATGTCAGGGGCCAGGAGGAGGTGGCGAAGGGAGCATGTGCCTCAAGGCAGCCCTGGAACCCGCGGTCCCTGGAGTGAGGTCTGGTCTGCAGGGGACGTGGACGGCCACGTGGCGAGGCCCACAGACAGCCTGGACTTTGCTGCCTCAGAACTCTGGTGGACGCTGCAAACGGCCCCACAGGGTTGCAGTGTATATTCCTCAGACAGAGAGAAGATGCTTGGAACTGTTCCTGGCATGAAGCCAGCGCCCTGTGAACAGTGGCCGCTGCTGTCGTGACTGAGTGCAGTCCAACTTGGGGGCATTTGCTCTGCTCAGTTCACTTAATTAGGCAAGGAATGGGGTTGCCCTGCCTTCAACAAGCTTGACGCATTGAACGAGGACTCAGTCGATAAAGTACTCTGTAAATACGCTCTCCCGGCTAAAGTGAGGAAAGCCCAGGGAGCAGTGGTTCTTCAGTATTAGGTGTTTGTGGTGGGGCCAGCTGTGTGACTGCCAGAGCGAATGTGACCAGGAAGCCTCTGTCCCCCCCGGTGGTGGCCAGCGTTTCTGTTACACGTGCCGTAGGCAGAAGGTGGGCACTGCTGCGAAACTTGCTCATATTGTTGTTTTCTGATTGGAAATTCAAGGTTTCTGAGCATCCTACATCAAATTTGTACATTGCTGAGACTGTACACATTTCAACACTTATTTTTTTCTGCTTTCGGATCCATATAACCTGGCATTTGGCCGTGGCTTCCAGGACAGGCTGGATGCAGAGTGAAGTCCTCTCCTCACTGTCAATGTTTGCAGATGCCTTTTTGTAAAAACTTTGTATTTCTTGAGAGTCACAATTAAGTTTTTACTTAACTAGACTTTTAAAATTGCCATGCACATAACTCTCCCAGTTACAGTCGTGAGCTAACGTGGGTTTTTGGTTTTACTTTGATGAATGTTTAACATTTGCATGCTGGATGTGGGGATGGAGGTCATTTATCTGCTTTTCATTTCCTTCTTGGTTATACTTAGAGACTTTCAGGTAAGGTGTGGAAAGCCTGGTACAGGGTGAATTGCAGGCTGCAGTGTGGCGCGGTGGAGGAGAGGCGGGGCTGCAGTGTGCACAGTGGATGAGAGTAAAGAGATTTCCATCCTCGAGGGAAACACACAACAAACAATTTAAAAAACTGATCATCTAGCTTGCATGAGGTCCAACACATTCAGTTTGCAAAGTTTAACTTCCAAGTTAACTTAGTAACTTTTCCCCTAAGTCATTAATTTAGTAGCTTATGTTTAAATATATGTGTTGTCTAAAGCAAGTCATAAATTCTAAAATGAATGACTAAACATGTAATAATTTAGGCATACAGCACCTGAAGGGAAAACTGCCAGTATGCTAAAATATTGGATACAGATGCTCAAAAAATATAATGTAGCATTCTTACAATGCATGTGCTTTTAGCATGTAACTTTGTGAGTAGTTTTGAGCTATATTTGTAGGAATGTGTATCTTGAATACTTTAGGGCACCACTGCAGATGTGTGCATGAGAGGTATAAATGCTGAATGTTCTTCTCCCTTCCCTTAAATGAAAAAGATTAGCTCCCTTCATTTTTATTTCTACTTTGTTTTGAAGTGGACTCTTGCTCTTGTTGCCCAGGCTGGAGTGCAGTGGCACAATCTCAGCCCATTGCAACTTCCGCCTCCCGGGTTGAAGTGATTCTCCTGCCTCAGCCTCCCCAGTAGCTGGTATTACAGGCACCCACCACCATGCCCCGCTAATTTTTGTATTTTTATTAGAGATGGGGTTTTGCCATATTGCCCAGGCTGGCCTCAAACTCCTGACCTCAGGTGATCTGCCCACCCCGACCTCCCAGAGTGCTGGGATTACAGGTGTGAGCCACCACGCCCGGCCAGCTCCCTTCTGTAATGATTTATACAGTTGTTTTTGCTTTTTGTTTTTTTGAGACAGTGTCTCACTCTGTCGCCCAAGCTGCAGTGCAGTGATGCAAATCTTGGCTGACTGCAGCCTTCACCTCCTGGGCTCAGGTGATCCTCCCACCTCAGCTTCCTGAGTAGCTGGGACTAGACACATGTCACCACATCCAGTTTTTTTTTTTTTTTTTTTTTTTCCAGTAGAGACAGAGTTTTGCCATGTTTTCCAGGCTGGTCTCGAGTTCCTGGGCTCAAGCAATCTGCCGGCCTCAACTTCCCAAACTGCTGGGATTACAGGCGTGAGCACCACATCTGGCCCATTTTTTTGTTTCCTTCCAGGATTAGGAGTCGACTTTCAGAAAACCCTTCAACCTTGCAAGCTTAATTTTCCATAAAAATATTCCTCTAGGATAAAAACAAGACACAAAGTAGTATGTGTGGATTGCAGTTAAAAATTTTCAACACAACGTAGCTTAGGAAGGTTGACATTTACAAAGAGCAGGAGGCCCGTTCAGTGCCTTCTAGGCACTGGGAATGGCGGTCTGTGGGCGACTCTAACGTGTGCGGCGTCCTGAGACGTGATCGTGGTGTTCACGCTTTTACCAAGGGCCTCCTGGGAGTACCAGAGGCTCTTCTTCTGCAGTCGGCCAGCCAGGCAGCAGTTGCTGGAGAAGGAACAAACAGTAAAAGACAGATGTACATGGTGTTATTGTGGCAGAGAGGTTAAAACCAGGCTCATTTTGTTCTTACCTTTTTAAAAAACTAATAATGAAGTCCTTAAATATGTTCAGAATTTCAAAGCAGTTGTGGGTGTGTCTGTGTCTCTAGCTCCCATTCAGGTGCTTCCTGTGAAGAGAGCTTAGAGAGGCCACCTTTCCTTGATGAGGTGACAGAGCCTGGAGAGGTGTGAAGCCCGTGGTGGTGGGGTGACTGACCTGGGGTCAGGCTGGGTCAGAGTGGGGATCCACCCCCACTCCACATTCCTGTAGGGAATCCACAGTTCTAAGTCTTTCTGATATGGGTAAAATGAACCTGGAAGGGGTGTTATTTTTTAAGAAGTAAGTGCCATGCTCTTTTTTCCTCATACTTTTCTGTGTTTAAGCGGCATTGAAGGATAAGGCACTAGTAGCATGTTGGTTTGGAAGTAATGTTGTTGGTTATTTTCCATTGAATCTGACCTTAAGGTTGCCTGGTAACACAAGTTTTCCTTTAACAACATGGAACTCTGTTGAATCTGTTGCCCCATTGGCTGAGCCACCTGAAATCAGTGCGGTGGCAGCTGAAGAGGCCTCTTCCCCTTGGAGGAAGCCGCTGGATTGGCAGGAGGCACCGCCCTTGATTGAGGGATTGAGGCGGGTTTACAGGGACCCCACGTGGCACCTGCGGCTCTATCCTGCCCCCTGCTAGTTGGCCAAGCAGCCTTGCGACAGTGTGCTCAGTGTGAATGTTCACTGGGGCAGGCCAAGGCTTTTGTTCCTGAAACACTGACTTCAGAAACGCCCGGCCGTGTGTGTTGAGCATGGCAAGAAAGACTTACGTGTGTCTTAAACCTCTTGAACAAAGCAAGTTGATGTTTCAAATGCATCTCGAAGGCTAATGACTTTGCTATGGTCAATATTCAGGAGAAAAGAGGGTTTGATGAAATAGAAAGACAGGAGTGGCAAGTGACGTGCTTGTGCCCCGTATGACTAAGCGATGTCCTGGCCGTTCCACACCACGACCTCTGAGCAGCCAGCCTGCAGATACTGGGTCAATTTAGATATCCCTGATCTCTGCAGAGCTTTGATCAGGTAGCCCAGGAGCAGATAAACACAAACGCTGACTGGAAACCCTGGCACACGGAGGCACTGGAAACAGCAAGCTGCTATTAACATCATAGTGAGAGACAGTCGCCTGCTCTCTTAGGGGTGTCAGCTTCTTTTGCTTCTAGACTTTCATCTGCGTTACAATACAGTTTGGCTCAGTTTATCCCCATTACTCCGCTGTCTTCGCTGTTAAAGTCTCAGCCAGCACTTAGCTCTGACACTGCAGGAATTTCACTGTGCGACTGACCAGGCCTACCTAGCATGGCTGTAAAGCAGGCGAGAGCTTTCCGGAAGGCGGTGACGATAACCCGAGGCAGAAAAGAGCATTGCTGGTCCACATACGGCAGTGCACCTGCAGCAGAGCATGTCCGTGCACGTTCAGGCTAAACAGGTGTAGGAGAGAAGAAAACCGCCTATGATTAGTCACTTAAAATGCCACACACCCAACCCTTGAGACCCTAGCGCGTAGAATAGTAGGGAGCTTGGAGACGGCAGGTGTGCTGAAGTCTGATTTTCTCACTTGACTTTTCCAGCAGCGTTTTCCTCATCTCTAAGATGGGGCTAACAACTGTCCCGCATAGATTTGTGAGTGGAACCGTGCGTGTAAAGTGGGGTAGCCCCAAGGACCTAGGAAGGACTCGTGGTCAGTGTCGGTGGTCATGTGTGCTGTACGGGTTCCCCAGGAAGACGATTGCTACAGATAACTCCCTCTGTTCAATGTCACTGAATGTAAAAGGTGGGACCTTGGCTTCTGATGTGTCTGGTTTGCTGCAGGCCGCGCTGCACCCTGTGGTTCCTGAGCCCTGGGCTGAAGTACGCCCTGCTGCGTCGCCTGTGCCGCTTTTGCTGTGTAACTTAGAGCTCCTTTCCTGGGAAACTTCCTCGCGCCTGAGGAACACCACAGTTTGCAGGAAGACCTGTACGAAGCGTGGACTGCGAGGAGCCCCGCCTTGACCCTGTCCTCTCCAGGTTGGGAGCAACTTTGTGGGGTTTGTCGGCTCTTCTCTCAGGTGTCCTGTGTCTCATGGATCAGCCGATGAGCCCCGTCTGGAAGAGCACTCTGCAAAACGCTGCCTGCCACCCAGATCTCCTAGCGCAGAGTGAGGCCACATCTGCAGACCATACCGCACAGAGTCCCGAGGCATTCGGCAAGAAGGGGAGTGGGATGTGTGTGAGATTCCACTGCGGAAGCCAGCTCTGCTCCGTACTCTGCGTTCGGGGTTCCTGATGTTCAGATCTGCTGTGTCTATCGGGGGCCATGGCGGGGCGGGGAGTAGCGCGGATGGATCCAGGGAAGGACTTAGTTGAATCCCCGCTGCCCACATACCTGTTGCTGGTCTTGGACAAGCTCCCTAGTTTCTCTGGGCTTCAGTTTGATTGTAAGACAAGGACGCCACCCCAGTCTGAAGATGTCGATGTGTGCGGGAATGCCTGGCGCAGTCATGATGGGTTTTCCATCAGCCTCCTCCTTGCCCCTCCCTGGGTCAATCAGTATCCATGCGTGCCACAAGTAAATTACAGTCCCTCCGAAAAACTAGTTGACCCGAGTTTTATGGTCAAGCATGGTGAGTGTCCTTGCCAGGAAATGCCACTAGATGTCATGGACCTGCTCCTCTATGTCCACAGCAATCCCCGGAACAGGCTGGTTCAGGACGTGGGAGGTGGGAGTCGGTGTTGTACCTAGGACAGGCTGAAGTCAAAGGCTCATTTGCTCTGTGAGGGGTGATCAGGATGACACATCAAGAGGAGCCCCGTGGCTGACTCTGGAGGTGGACGGTCGGGTCGGATTGGCCGCCCTCCAGCACGTGTTTCGAGTGATGCCTTCCCTGGGTCACGCAGCCCTGATCTGTAGCGCACAACTTTCCAGCTCCAGCCAATCTGGTCTTGCCGTCTCCTTCCAAGAAGGTAGGTGCGGCGCAGTTGCCTTTAAGCGGCTCCTTCTGGACACCGCAGGGCGGCAGCAAGCAAGCACGGGCGGCTTTTTTATTAGTTGACCAAAATACGTGGGGCCAGCTTTGCACGATCCCATTCAGCATCACATGTGTGCATCGGCCACTCACCTGTCCATCTGCCACAGACAGGCTTGGACAGGACCATTGAGTGGCCTTTAGGGCAAAGAGCCTAAAGGGCTCACAGGAAACCTGGACCCAGCGCAATGGTAACAGCGCAGCAATACCTGTCATTGATCAAGGGGTGTTCTGGGCCGGACGCGGTGTTAAGTGATCCAGTTCGGTTAGCACTCTTAGAATTAACCCCCTTTTGCCTATCAGGAAATCGAAGACGGAGGGCATTAACGCCAGGGAGCAGGGAGTAAGGGGACTCACAGAGGGGCTGAGGGGCTGGGCGCTCTGAGCCCACGGATCCGCCCCCAGGCCCCGGCTGCACGGGCACCAGAGTTGCTGCTCTGGAGGGGAAAAGATGGAGCCTGACGTGGGTAAGATTTGGATATTTTCAGAAGAGATTTTCAGCCTGGAATGAGGGTGTAAGTGACTGAATCGGAGTGACGAACCAGATAGCCTGGCTGCAGGAGCTCCCCTGTGGGGTGAGGGAGGAAGGCCTTGGGGGCATGTGGCTGGGCAGAGGCGCTGGGTTGCCAGGAGCCGCCGTGGGTTTGGAAAGGGGGAGAAACGCAGCGCCCTGCACTGCAAGAGCGCAGAGAGGTGGTTGCGGTTCTTCCTGACCGTGACAGGCACAAATGGTACTGATGGTGGAATGCACGGAGTCTGCCTTCAGAGAACTCCTCTTGTCTTTTAAAACCTAGGCCTCATTTAAACTTGGTGGCCTCAGGTGAATGGTCAGAAACAGTTTCTGATGAGGTTGCAGAGATTGTACGTGGCCTCTGATTGTGCACAGCCTCTGATTGTGTACAGTCTCTGATTGTGGCCTTTGGCCTCTGTGTGGCCTCTGTGTGGCCTCTGATTGTGCTCAGTCTCTGATTGTGCTCAGTCTCTGATTGTGGCCTCTGGTCTCTGTGTGGCCTCTGTGTGGTCTCTGATTGTGTGTGGTCTCTGATTGTGCTCAGTCTCTGATTGTGGCCTCTGATTGTGCGCGGCCTCTGATTGTGGGTTGTGTGAATTTCCCAGGATTAAGTAGATGAGCCTCGTGCTGGGGCAGGTGTGCCTTGTGTTGGGCATGTGGAGGAGGAAGAAGTTTAACCCATCCCCTCTTTGAGAATGGCAGGGCAGTAACAAAGGTGGTTGATTTATACATGGCCATCCTCATGAGGTGAGGACCTGAAAGGTTTACTGCCTTCCTGGAAAGCTGCTCTGGGCATCACCATCACTGATCATGGACAGCAGCTCAGAAGCCCGCTTAAGGTGCAGGGAGGGACTGGTGCTGGTCTTGTCTGTGCCCAGGCTGCTGGTCACCCCGATGGCCAGGTGATGGCTACCTTTGCACGAAGCTGGGGTCAGAGTTAATTTGGGTAGTGTCGGCTTTGATTTAGGTCAAGACTGGTCAGTCTTCCTAAAATACTAGCCATGAAAGTTTTCATAGATTGTAGTTCTTTGGTAGGTTTCTATGTGGTTTTTAGATGTTTAAAGCATAGGGCCCATGGCCAATGTTGAATTACATTTTGTTCGGTGTAACTGACAGGACACAGGACGTGTGTCCCAGGCCTGCCCCGGGGTTCAGGGAGCTTCAGAGAGGGGGATGTTTGTGCTGAAGTTTTCGCAGATGGGATGGGACATGGGCATGGGGCTGGAATGCTCTAACCTTCAATCTTCAGTCATCGATTCTGAAAGGAATGTGCAGCAACAAACTCACCTGTGCGCACGCATATCGTTTTCAAAGATTGACGAGCTTTTGAGAAATATCTGAAGACTTTTCAAGTTTTGAAAGAAGCCGGGATGACACTGGAAATGTCAGGTGTCTTGGCTGGTGATCAGGTCCATCACCACGCACACTGTCCCTAACCTCGCACAGCTCTGATCACGCACAGTGGGTGACCAGGTCTGTAACCTTGAAAGCTTCTGATTGGGCTCAGCTGGTGACTAGGTCTATAACCTTGCCTGGCTCTGATTGGACACAGCAGGCAACCAGGTCCCTAACCTCGCACACCTCTGATCATGCACAGCGAGTGACCAGGTCCATAACCTCACACTTCTGTGCACAGCAAGTGAACAGGTCCCTAACCTCAAAAGCTTCTGATTGGGTGCAGCTGGTGACCAGGTCTGTAACCTCGCATGGCTCTGATTGTGCACAGCTGGTGACCAGGTCGCTAATCACACACACCTCTATTAGTACACAGTGGGTGACCAGGTCCATAACCTCCACCTCTGTGTATAGCGGGTGACCAGGTCTGGAACCTTGCACACCTCTGATCGTGCACAACAAGTGACCAGGTCCATGACCTCACGCCTCTCTGCACAGTGGGTGACCAGGTCCATAACCTCACATCTCTGATCGTGCACAGCTGGCGGGCGCAGGACCCACTTCAGTGAGGGGCTGACTTCCCAGGTGTGAAGGGGGAATGCTGTGTGGCTCACTAAACCCCTCCATGCTTTGGGGGCTCTAGGCTGTGGCAGGCAAGTAGGATGTTGTCCCAGGAGGCTGCTGTGTGTTGGGGATGGGAGGCAGCTGCAGGGCGGAAGTAGGATGTTGTCGTAGGAGGCCACTGTGGGTGGGGGGGGAGCGGGGTGGGATGGGAGGCAACTGCAAGGTGGAAGTAGGATGTTGTCCCAGGAGGCTGCTGTGTGTGGGGGTGGGAGGAGGCAGCTGCAGGGTGGTGAGGGCGTGTGTATTGCTGGGAGTGGCCTGATCCATGCCTTCTGCACGTGAGTTCTGGCGATTCTCTTCCGGTATGTTGATGGATCATTCAGCGCCCCCATCACATTTGACATGAACTGTGCTCTGTGAGTGGCCCTGCCCCGGGTCATGACCACACGCTGGACTTGAGCTGTGGGAGCCACATGAACAGTTGGAGGCCTCAGACCCTAGGGCTACACACACCGAGATTTCCCGGCTGCGTCTCCCGAGGCCTCGTGCTGATCTCCCTTGCTGCTGCTGTCCCAACCCCTGACATGGCACAGCTTCCCTCTCAGAAGATGTCATGGAGCTTGTCTGCTGTTCGTAAATCTTACGCACGTTTAGAGGCATTAGCTTCATGCAGAAGTGCTGCAAGCAGGAGATAATGGAGGCGTGGCGCCACCTGGTGGTCTCCAGGAGTCTCTCTCCACCTGCAACCTAGCAAGTGAAGGTTACCTGAATGTGTCGTCCGAAGGTAACAAGCATGGGAAACATGTCAAATGCCATGCAGTGCGAGGTGGTTCTGGGAATACCAGTACACTCTTGTGCTGCCAAATGTCATGTCGTGTAGATGTCACAGCCTCCTTTGTCACTTGTGTTGCTAATCCCGTGGATTTCTCAAATCTCTGGATTTCTCAGGTTCTTTACTTCTCCAGGAAAAAACCCTGCCCCATTGTCCTGTTACCTCTGAAAGGGGCTTTTACAGCAGGAGGTGATGCAGCAGCTGTCAGTATAGGCACATGCTGCAGGATCCTACTGGTTCAGGTGCACCCAGAGGGAATATAGCTGGGCAGGTGGTCCCCATCTCCGGGCGCTCCGGGCACCTCTAAAGGCCCCAACCAGAGTCCTCCAACCCACCCGCGAGGCTAGCGCAACAGCAACGCGACCCCACCGGCAGGGACCCCGCCCACCTGTGGCGCTACCCCCCGCCTCCGCGACCTCACCCACCGCTAGCGTGGCCCCCACCTACGACGACCCTCGCGTAGGTCCTCCCGCCCACACCCGCCCCCGGCCAGCCCCTGCCCCTTTCTCTGCCCCTTTCCCTGCCCCTGCCCCTAGCCACGCCCCCACCCCAGCAGCCCCTCCCGTGCATGGACCCCGCCAGTCACCGCCCTTTGGCGCTGGGGCCGGGCGGGGGCGCGGGAGGGGCAGCGCTTCCGAGTCGGGCGCGCGCAGGCAGGGTCTCCACTGCCTGCTGCACACCTGGACTAGCGGCTCCCCTCAGCCTCCTCGCCTTGGACGCCAACGACTCCCGGGCTCCCAAGGGCACCTTGCGGAAGTTCCTGGAGCACCTCTCTGGGGCCGGCAAGGCCATCGGCGTGCTGACCAGCGGGGGGGATGCCCAAGGTGCGCGCCCCTTCCTGGCGGTGAGGGAGGTACAGAGGCAGAGAGGGGAACAGGGCGAAGGGGATGGGGGGACGAGGCAGAAGAGGGGGGAAGCGATGGGAGGACCCGGGGAAAGGTGGGGAAACGATGGGAAGAACCGAGGAGAAGAGCAGGGAAGCGATGGGGAGAACTGGGGAGAAGCCCGTGCCCGGGAGCGGCAGGGGTACCTGCGGGGCGGTGTGAGCCGGCAAGGCAGCCCCGGGGTCCTTGCCGGGTGGGGCGGAGGTGGAAGGGACATGCCGTAGGAACCTCCATCTGGAAGATAGTGAGCTTTCCACCCCCTCCGGTTTATGTTTTAAATTGAGCCTGGCAGACAGGGTCGCCTGGAGCACTCTCGGGGATCGTTCTGCCTCTGAGCTGTAGGACGGGGCCGGGCTTCACCTCCGAAGCGTGGGTACAGCGCGATCACTTCCTAAGTGGCCCCTCGCCCCCCAACTCCGCCCCACGCCGCGCGGCGTGGGCGGGGTCCCGGCTGCTGCAATGCGGGAAGCGGCGGGGGTGCTCTGGGTTCCCGCCTGGCGTCTCCGAGGCTGTCCGGCAGCCCCTCGCGTTTCTGTTGGAAGATTTAAAAAAGGGTTTCCTGCGCTGGCATGTGCTGTCGCCTCCTGGCTCGTGACAAAACCGAAAACTAAAATGGGTCCCAGGCCCTCCCCGCCAGCCTCCGCGGATGGGAAGGACCAGGAAGCGGGGACTCCGGGATGTCAGCGGCGCCGCGGCGCGGGCTCTGGGCTTCCCCTGCCCTGCAATGTGGAAACCGCTCTCCAGGAGGGGCCCGAGCCTAGGCCCACGACGCGCCGGGAGGACATTTAACATTGAAGAGCGGGAGGTGGTGGAGACTGCGCTCCCCAGGCCCCAGGTGCACGTAGGGGCGCCGGTGCCCGGGTTCAGGAGGGCGAGGCTTTCTTGGCCAGGTAGCCTTGTTAAATCTATCTGAAAGTCACAGATAACTAAGTGTCAAGTCGTCACAGATATTTAAGTATCCTGAATGAGATGGCTACGGACAACATGAAAACATCGTTACTGGTTACGTGCATGATGCATCCAAAACATTGTTGCCTGCACAGTGGCAGCACTGATATTTGTGGGCTTTTGAACGTGTGGACTGGAGTGTTAAGAGTCCTTCAGAGTTATGACAGTAGTTTGATTTGAATGTTCTTTTCTTGGCGAATAAATGCTGTACATTGAATTTACCCAGGAAACTAGGAAGGTGAACCCACACGAAGGACACAGGCCTGTGGGCTGCTCCAGGCGCCATTAGGGCATTGCGGGGCCTGAGCCATGCGCTTCCCGCTCAGCCTCCTGAGAGCCGTGACGGCGTCTCTGTTCTGCCTCACACTTGGACCCGCTAGTTTCATATTCTTGTTATGGTTCCGAGGCTACTAGCGGTTGGATTCTGTGAGTCACTCTCTGTCTTCCTCCTCTGGCTGCTTTCAAATGGGTCGTCTCTTTTTTTAGAACTGTTTTCTAAGGAGTGATTGATGGGGTGAGTTGTAGTGCTGTCCTGAACTGCAGAGGGAGCGCATTGAGGAACGTGGGTTTTGATGCTGTGCACATCAGCTGAGTCACCAGCCCAGGGCCCTGTCAGTCCCATTGTTAAGCTCATTTCTTGCTCTTCTCATCCTTACTCAGACGCCTTAAAAAAAAAAAAAGCAAACTCCTGCTTGCCGTCACTGGCTGAGTTTGGCAAATGGGTGTTTACCCTGGAAAGAGGGGCATTTTGTCCTCTGGAACGTCTAAGGCACCCTTTGGTGACGTGGTCGGTTTCTGACCACTATCCCGTGGGCTCCTTCCTGCTTCCACCTTCCCTTTCCGAACGCCTCCGCCTCCAGGGCTTTAATTTTCCTTTTGTGTGTGTGTGCCACACAGAGGTTATGACTATTATGTGCCATGTTTTATTTCTTTCTTTCTTTTCTTTCTGCTGAGGGCCGAAAACTTGCTGTATCTCAAAAGAAGTGATTGCATCCATTTGTTCGCGATGAGCATAAATTGCCCTTTAAGGAAGACTAATTGGTAAACCCGGCTGCTGTGGGTAGAAAGACAGAAGTGGCCTCGGAACTAGGGCTCTGCCTCTTCGAAGCCTGCACAACCGTCCTGCTTTCTTTCTTCAATATCCAGGTTTGGGGGTGGGGGGTGGAGGTTAATTTTAATAAGCCCTTGGAACCAACAAAGCAGGAAATTGCTAAGACATTGAGTTTCGAGATTTAAAATGACAACCAGCAGCCTCTCATTCTTCCTTCACTGGGGGTTGCCGCTTCGTTTTGGGGCTGCAGGGTATGTTTGGCAGCGACACCGGCCCTTTGCGCTGTGCGACTCATGAATTGAGATAGTTCTTTACTAAGTGTTTTGTGCAATAGGTATGAAAATGGGGAAAGAGGGAGCACTGTCCGGGGTGGAGAGGCGTGGAGAGACGCTGTGATACATAGCGAGTCCTTTTCTTCTGGGCTCCTGGTTTTAAATCTTTTTTTTTTTTTCCTAACAGCTTGTAAGATGGTTTTTGGGTCTTAATTAAAAGATTGAAGACTGTGGGCCAGACCCAGACTAATTCCATTGGCATTGGGGAGAAGGATTCTTTACATATTTATCTATAGGCATAATTTATTTTTTATTTTTTGCTGAATTATTTGGTTAGTCAAATCATACATTAGAGAAGTAATATTAAAAATTAAAAAAATAAAAAATGTATCTGTCAACATATCCTCCTTCCATTCCAGTCTTTGTCTCTGTGTAATTTTAGAACCTTGGGCCATGATGTACATGGAGTTTATATTCTTTTAATATCTTGCTACTTCATTGTTTTAATGTTTAATCTTTGGGTTGATGTATCACAGGTTACTTGACCGTTTCTTACAGGTGTTTGGTTTTGTTTTTTTTTCCTTTAACGCTAATGTAAATTTGAGTGTTTGGCTGGTAGTTTTAGCAGGATTTAAGGCAGAGCCTCAGTTAGGGCGGTGGATCGATTTATAGTCCCTAGTTTGAGGAGGGAGGTGGCAATCTGCCCTTTCTTCTAAAATTGATATGTTAAATCAGAATGGACATTTACTTGATTTTGAGCACTTGGGACTCCCTTGGGGTTCACTGGTATTGCAAGGTCAGGGCTGGGGATCTTCTGCTGGAGAGGCCCCTAGCGTGCCCAGCGCAGGGTCCCGAGTGCGTTGCTGCAGGATGGAAGCCCTGGGCTTTGTCCTCCAGCGGCCGTCGCTCTGGGAAGAGCTGGCTGCTCCAGGAATGAGGTCTATGCTCTGAAGCTCACAGTCAGCAGACCAGCAAAGGTCAGGACAGATGACCTTATTATATGAATCATTCATTTAACAAGCATTCATGGAATACACACTCCGTGCAGTTGGAACGTAGAGTGGAAGGCCATCAGCTCACTGTTGTCTGAGTAGAGCTTCATCACTGGGTCCCTGTTGAACTTAGAGTGGAAGGCCATTAGCTCACTGTTGTCTGAGCAGAGCTTGATCCCTGGGTCCCTGTTGAACTTAGAGTGGAGGGCCATCAGCTCACTGTTGTCTGAGCAGAACTTGGTCTCTGGCTCCCTGTTGTAGCCTCTGCTCCTAGGAGGTGCACGGTGAGTGTTGAGGGACCCTCCACAGGCACAATTGCTGAACAAGGACCCCTCCCAAGGGTGTCAACCCTGGGCCCTGAGCTCTGAAGAGGAGGAAGGCATTCCTGGGGTGGACTTCCCTTCTGGATACTGAGCTCTGCACAGAGAGAAACTCTTCCACATTCACTGCAGTGAAGTTCATACTTTAGAGACTGGGGCCTGCATTCCCCAGAATTTCCATGGCCACAGGTGGTGGCTGCATCATGCGACTGGTGTCTATGTTCTCTGGAATTTCTGTGACCAGAGGTGGTGGCTGTACCATGTGACTGGGGCCTGCATTCCCTGGAATTTCTGTGGCCATAGGTGGTGGCTGTACCATGGGAATGAGGCTCTGTGTTCCCTGGAATTTCCATGGCCATAGGTGGTGGCTGTACCATGCGACTGGGGTCTGCGTTCCCTAGAATTTCTGTGGCTGCAGGCTGTGGCTGCACCGTGCAAAGGGGTCTGCATTTCTCGGAATTTCCGTGGCCATAGATGGTGGCTGTACCATGTGACTGAGGGTCTGCGTTCCCTGGAATTTCCATGGCCATAGATGGTAGCTGTACCATGTGACTGAGGGTCTGCGTTCCCTGGAATTTCTGTGGCTGCAGATGGTGGCTGTACCATGTGACTGAGGGTTTGCATTCCCTGGAATTTCTGTGGTCGCAGATGGTGGCTGTTCCATGCAACTGGGGTCTGCATTCCCTGGAATTTCCTTGGCCACAGGCGGTGGCTGCACCATACATCAGGTCCTCTGTCTCAGGAGTTGGTGCCATTGTCTCTGTTACTCCCTCGCCTGACACAGAGAGGCAGTTCCTGACTTTATCACTCCCAGGAAACACACAGGCATCTGTTTTGGATCCTTGTTTTATTTCCCCATCACCTTTCTCATCCAAGGGAAATTCACATCCCTATAAAGCTGAAAATGGTGTGGGGCCCCCTAGTGGTCTTTTTAAGGCATTATCAGCAGGTAAATTAGACCCTATGGGCCAGTGTACCTGAAATGAAAACAGAAAGATAAGTCGTGTCACTACACTTTGCTGGGAGATTCAGGGTCTTTTTCAGTGGCAGACTCATCCAAAGTAAGTTGTTTGTTCACTGCAGATCTAGACGGTTAGCTGTGTCGGAATTAAACTTAGCCAGTGTCGACAGTGTGTAGCTTAATCCTCACGGAAGGGTGTCAAGTACATTGAAGAATAGCTGCCGAGTCTGCTATTGTCGGGAGAGGGGCAGGTACGTCTCTCGCTTAGCCCAGTGCTGCAGGAGGCGGGGCTCACGTCAGGCTGTAGTTGTGAGCGGGTTGGATGTTTAGCACGTGGGATGGTAAAGCACAAACATCTATTTTTAACTTGTGGGTGACCTTCTTCTGTGCTGCTTGAGTCTCTGTAGGCCTTTCTCTGTTTCCTTCCTGAGGAGTCTGTGCCAGGGTCCCAAGCGTTCTCTGGGCTGCACCTTCACGCCTGCCCACTCAGGAGCCTCCTCCTGGTGGCTGTCGGACTGGGCTGGGCCCACACTGTCAGCATCATCTGGGGTAAGCAAGCCCGTCCCTCCACACCTCAGTGTCCCCAGCTGTTGAACAGGGCTAATCAACTGACCATCAGGATTAATGGGGATCAGATGCACTCATCTCATAGCCCTGCTTGGTAAATAGCCACTTCCACTCTGTCCTCCAATGTGCTACTCCAGACTTTTTCTTTACCTCTATTTAGTCAGGTGATTCGAGGTGACAGTGACTATCAAGAGGGATGTACAGAGGAAATCAGTGGAAGAGAGCTCGAGGAGCAGACATGGGCGCAGGAAGCACAGTGCGAGAAGCAGGGGTGCAGGGAGCATAGGCATGGGGAGCACAGATAAGTGTGGGGAGCATGGGCGTGGGGAGGACGGGTGCGGGGAGAACGGGTGCCCGGAGCACAGGTGTGGGGAGCATGGGCATGTGAAGCACGGGTGCCGGGAGCACAGGGTATGGAGAGCACGTATGTGCTTGCTCTGCTCTGACAGATGCTGCCGAGTATGTACTCTGCTCAGATGGGTGAGAGCCTCAGTGCCTCTTTTTAAAAAAAAAATTTCTTTTTTTTAAAGATAGGACTTCTGTCTTCCTGGTGGCCCCTTTTAATCGGTACTCTTTTAAGCCTACTTTTCCAGAGGAAAGCTAGGAAGGATGGCCTGTATAGGTTCCAGTCTGGGCATATCTGGAAGAATGGCCTGTTTTAGGTTTGAGTCTGGCATATCTAGGGACATCTTTGAACCTCCACTCAGAGTCCCAGAGCCATGTGTAGAGGCTCCCCAAATGTCTGCTGGGACTTTCCCCTCTGCTCGGGGATGATGAAGAGCAGAACCTCACCCTGCCACGACCTCTGGAGTCCTCCTTCCTGGAGGGCAGTGCCTTGGTGGCCAGTGTGTTTAGGAGGCTGGGCTGGAATCTTCAGGCTATGCTGTGCAGCGGGGCTCATGCCCTGGGCATTCTTGTGCTCTGCAGCGGGACTGGTGACGTTGGGCATCCTCGTGTACTGTGGACCACATGGGGTGCACATGAGCCAGACAGCTCCTGGAATTCGGAGCCTGGCTCTGTCTCAGGCCACCCACCTGTCTGTGGCACTTCTGAGGGATTGTGGGGACCGCATGAGTCTGTGTCCCCACCCTCACTGGCTAGACACCTGTGCCAGGCTGGAGCACAGGATGTTTCACCATCCTCTGTTCCAAGTTGTGTGAATATTTATTTTCATTACCTACTCTCATGAGCTTTCCTTTTTTTTTTAAAAAAAAAATCAGAGACAGACTTTGAAGTCCCATGGTCCCACCGTTTGTGGATCTAATGGTATTGCAGAAATTATGACTTCAATTATGTATAATAACTGGGGCTACTTTAAAAGTCATGTAAAGGAACAGGGTGGAGTGGCCATTTCAAGCGGTACATCATGTTGGATTCTTAAGTGAACATTATCAGGCTTTCAACACATTTTCTCTTTTTATTTACTTTGGTGAATATAATGGATGCTCAGAAGCTGTTGGAATTTAGTAAGAGGAAGTTATCCTTAAGGAGCTATTTAAGCAAGGGGACAGTTGGAGTAAACGTAAGTTATGAACACACACTTATTCCAAACCAGAGAAATAAAAGCATCAACTGTACTGGGGTTGAAACTTGGGTGCTAGTGTGTCTTTCCTGCCCACAGTGACTGGCAGTGCTGTGGGCAGGAAATTCTGGAAAGAAGACTTGGTGCCAGTGGTAGTTTTTGTGACGATTCATTTGCTTTCAGCTCAAGTGACTATAGTCTTACTTGCAAATGGCTAGGTCTCCACCAATGGACCACAACATTGACATAGGATAAATGAGAAATGGCCCTTGGGTTTTTAACAATTATTATTTTTAATGGACACATTATGGTACATATCCATGGGATACAGTGTGATAATACATGTTTATCATGTGTAAATAGCAAATCAGGGTAATTAGCATGTCCATTATCTTAAACATTTGTCATTTCTTAATGCTGGGAATATTTAAAATCCTCTCTTCTAGCTGCTTGAAAATATACAATAAATTGTAAAGTATAGTCACCCTACAAGGCTATAGCACACTAACCCTTATTTTTACTATCTAGATGTAATTTTATATCCATTAGCCAACCTCTCCCTTTCTGTCTTCCCGCAGCCCTTTCGTGTCTCTAGAATCCACTGTTCTACCTTCAGAGGGTAGAATATCGTTTTCCTCATAGAGATCTTTAACCTTCTTGGTTAGATTTCTTCTGAGGTATTTTTATTTTTATTTTATATTTTTGTAGCTAGATGGGATTGCTTTCTTGATTTCTTTTTCCACTGGCTCGTTGTTGGTCTATAGAAATGCTACTGATTTTTATATGTTGATTTTGTATTCTGTAACTTTACTGAATGTATCAGTTCAAAGAGATTTTTGCTGGAGTCTTTGTTTTTTTTTAAATATATAAGAGCATATTGTCTGAAAACAGACAATTAGAGTGCTTCCTTTCCACTTTGGGTGCCCTTAATTTCTTTCTCTTGCCTGACTGCTCTTGACTAGGACGTTCAGTGCTGTGTTGAATAGGAGTGGCACAAGTGGGCATCCTTGTCTTGTTACAGATCTCAGAGAAAAAGCTCTTAGTGTTTCCCCATTCACCATTATGTTAGCTGTGGGTTTGTCACATATGGCCTTTATTGTGTTGAGGTATGTTTCCTTCAGTGCCTCGCTTGTTGAGGCTTTCTATCATGAAGTAGCATTGAATTTTATCAAATCCTTTTTCTGTATCTATCGAAAGGACATTATGGTTTTTGTCCTTAATTCTGTTGATGTGATGTAGTGTGTTTATTGATTTGTGTTTGTTGAGCAATCCTTGCATCCTGGGATAAATCCCACTTGATCATGGTGTATAATCTTTTTGATTTGCTGTTGGATTCAGTTTGTTAGTATTTTGTTGAGGATTTTTGCATCCGTGTTCATCAGGGATACTGACCTATAGTTTTCTCTTTTTATTGTGTCCTTGTCTTATTTTGGTATCAGGGTAATGTTGGTCTTGAAGAATGAACTTGGCAGAATTCCCTCCTCTGCAATATTTTTAGAATAGTTTGAGAAGAATTGAAATAAAAATGTGTAGAATTCAGCTGCGAAGTCACCTAGTTCTGGGGTTTCTTTGTTGGGAGACTTTTTATTATTAGTCATACATGTTACTCATTATTGGTCTGTTTAGGATTTCCATTTCTTCTTGGTTCCATCTTGGTAGGTTGTACGTGTCTGGGAATTTATCCATTTCCTCTAGGTTTTCCAATCTGTTGACATACAGTTGTTCAAAATAGTCTCTAATGATCCCTTATATTTCTGTGGTATCAACTGTAATTCTCCTTTTCTGTTTCTAATTTTATTTATTTGGGATTTCTTTTTTTTTCTTAGTGTAGCTAATGGTTTGTCTATTTTATTTATCTTTTCAAAAAACCAACATTTTTTTCTTCATCTTTTATATTTGTTAGTTTCAAGTTTATTTAGTTCCTCTTTGATCTTTGTTATTTCTTTTCTTGTACCACTTTTGGATTTGATTTGTTCTCACTCTTCTAGCTCATTGTAGCTCGTTGTTAGGTTGTTTATTTTAAATCTGTTTTTTAAATATAGGAGTTTATTGTTAAAAACTTTCCTCTTAATACTGCTTTTGCTGTATACCATAAGCTTTGATATGTTGTGTTTTTGTTTTCACTTATTTCAAGAAATTTTTAAATTTCCTTCTTAATTTCTGCATTGACCCATTGGCTATTCTAGGGCATATTGTTTAATTTCTATGTATTTATACAGTTTTGAAAGTTCTCCTTGTTGTTGATTTTTTTTTTTTTAATTAAACTTTGTGTTCTAGGGTACATGTGCACAATGTGCAGGTTTGTTACATATGTATACATGTGCCAAGTTGGTGTGCTGCACCCATTAACTCGTCGTTTACAGTAGATATATCTCCTAATGCTATCCTTCCCCCCTCCCCCCTCCCCACAACAGGCCCCGGTGTGTGATGTTTCCCTTCCTGTGTCCAAGTGATCTCATTGTTCATTTTCCACCTGTGAGTGAGAACATGCGGTGTTTGGTTTTCTGTCCTTGTGATAGTTTGCTGAGAATGATGGTTTCCAGCTGCATCCATGTCCCTACAAAGGACATGAACTCATCCTTTTTTATGGCTGCATAGTATTCCATGGTGTATATGTGCCACATTTTCTTAATCCAGTCTGTCATTGATGGACATTTGGGTTGGTTCCAAGTCTTTGCTGTTGTGAATAGTGCCACAATAAACATGTGTGTGCATGTGTCTTTATAGCAGCATGATTTATAATCCTTTGGGTATATACCCAGTATTGGGATGTCTGGGTCAAATGGTATTTCTAGTACTAGATCCTTGAGGAATGACCACACTGTCTTCCACAATGGTTGAACTAGTTTACAGTCCCACCAACAGTGTAAAAGTGTTCCTATTTCTCCACATCGTCTCCAGCACTTGTTGTTTCCTGACTTTTTAATGATCGCCATTCTAACTGGTGTGAGATGGTATCTCATTGTGGTTTTGATTTGCATTTCTCTGATGGCGAGTTATTATTGTAGCAGGACTAGCCGCAGACAAAACGTGACGGGGGGCTACATGCATCAGCTAATAGAACAAAATGTTTTACAGTGCTTTCTCAAACGATGTCTGTAATTTATAGATAACACTAGTAGTTTTGGTCAGGGATTAATATTATTATTATTATTTTAACCACCAGGGCCAGGTGGTGGTGCCAAGGTCGTCTAGCTATTTATCTTACTTCTGTTTCTTTCCAACTTTTTGCTTTCTCCCCCTTCTCCTGTCTTATAAACTAGGGAAAAGGGGAGACGGGGAAAAGCTGGGAAAGACAACAGGAGAAGTGGAGATCTCATTCTATATTATGAGCATTTTTTCATGTGTCTATTGGCTGCATAAATGTCTTCTTTTGAGAAGTGTCTGAGAATATCCTAGATGTTACTTCAATTTTAGAAAAAATGTATTGAGATTTCTTTTGTAGCCTAGCATGCGCTGGATTCTAGAGAATGTTCCATGTGCTGAGAAGAAGAATGTGCATTTTGTATCTTTTGGGTGAAATGTTCTGTAAATGTCTGTTAGTTCCATTTGGTCTACACTGGACTTTAAATTTGATGTTTTGTTGTTATTTTCTGTCTAGATGATCTCCAGTGCTGACAGTGGGATTTTGAAGCTCCTACTATTGTTGTGTTGGTGTCTCTCTGTGTCTCTCTGTCTCTCTCTCTCTCTCTCTATATATATATATATATATACACACACACACATATATGTGTCTATATATATATACATGTATATATGTGTGTGTGTATATATATATATATAAATTTATTTGAGACAGAGTTTTGCTCTTGTTGCTTAGGCTGGAGTGCAGAGGTACAATCTCAACTCATTGCAACCTCCACCTCCCGAGTTCAAGTGATCCTCCTACCTCAGCCTCCCAAGTAGCTGGGATTACAGGCATGTGCCACCATGCTGGGCTAATTTTTTGTATTAGTAGAGACAGGGTTTCACCATGTTGGCCAGGCTGGTCTTAAACTCCTGACCTCAGGTGATCCACCTTCCTCCATCCCCCCCCCCAAAATGCTGGGATTGCAGGTGTGAGGCACCACGCCCGACCTCTCTCTCTATTTAGATCTACTAATATTTGCTTCATATATCTGAGTGCTTTGTTGTTGGGTGCACATATAGTCATAATTGTTATATCTTCTTGCTATGTTGATCTCTTTATTATATAATTACCTTTTTGTCTCCTTTTTACAGTTTTTGACTTAAATTGTGATTGGTCTGAAATAAATATGGCTACTCTTGCTCACTTTTGATTTCCATTAATTTGGAACATGTTTTTCCATCCCTTCACATTTAGTCTATGGCTGCCATGACCATTTTAAATGTGGCATTGAATATCTGTCTTTTTTTTTTTTTAAGAAGTGCAGACGTCACCCCTCACACCTCTATTCTGGGGCTGACCTGGGCTGGCCAGCAGGACTCCCAGGCTCAAGGCCATGTCTGAAGTGTTGTTGGACAATGTGGATCTGTGACCCCTTGGTCTTTGGGGACGTGGGGCACCCCGAGACACCCACAGTCTTGCGAGGGTTTACGGCTCTGTGTGTAGCTGCTGTGAGGCAGCTTTGGGCGGGGAGGAAGGAGAGCAGAGCCCATCTGTTCTGGTGCGGAAAATGCCCAAGAAAGTAAAGAAATGATACAAAAATATCATCTGCCCTGGTGCCATTTCTGTTAAAAAAAAGAAAAAAGAAAGAAAAAGAAAAAAATTCACTCTGAGTGTGGTTCTGTGCTTGAGGAGGATAGAAAATACCTGGAAAGATGCACAAAGTGTTCTTACGGGGTCAGCGCCAGGAAATGGGAGGGGAGGTTTGGGAGCGTATGGAAAGGAGAACGTGGCGTATTTTATTCTAGTTTATTTGGTAGAGCAAGTGATGAAAGTGAAGCTTGAGTGATCAGAGCAGCTCAGCCTGACCATGGGTAGATCCCAGCGTGTCCCGCATCCTGCCTCCAGCTGTAGCTCTGTTTCTCAGTCACAGATGAGACAGGTGGCCTGAGGCTGTGGGCGGCAGAGGGGCAGCTCGGTGTCCCCAGCACGTGACTGTCCAGGCTGCTCTTGGGCCAGCCTGAGGGAAGGGGCGGAGGAGAGCTGGGAGGGTGCACAGTGCGTCCCCCTCCCCCACCCTGGGGCTGAAGTGAGCCCAGGCTGCCCTCAGGACAGAGGAAGAGGCCAGTGGAGTTTGGTCAGCAGCCAGCGTGGTCTTTCCCACAGGGGTATGCAGTGGGCCGACTCGCAGGAAAAAACTCTGCTTTAGTTTTTAAATTTTGCTCATTCTGTTTATGGTGCTGGTCATGGTAAGATTTGGATATTGTTGGTAGGAATCAGTGTCAATTACATACAGTTGACTCTTGTACAACACAAGCTTGAGCTTTGTGGGTCAACTTATATGTGGATTTTTTTAGCCAAACTCAGGGAGAAAATACAGTGTTCTGCCACGTAAAACGCATGTCGGAGGGCTGATTCTTTATACATGCAGAAAATAGTGTTCCTGCCATGTGAAACGCGTGTCGGAGGGCCGACTCTTTGTACACGCAGGTTCAGCAGGTCCACCTGTGGGGCTTGATTGTGCCTGGATTTGGTGTCCATGGGGTCCTGGAAGCGACTTCCTGAGTCCAGCGAGGCTGGCCCCGGGACTGGCTCCCTGAAGACAGCGAGGCCATTTCTAGTAGCAGGTGGTTTATTTTGTGTTTTCCCCCCGGCTCCACACCCCATTCTCAGAGACACGGCTGATACTGGGAGCTGGGCAACACCCTCCTGACATGACGGGTGCCCATGTGTGAACCGTGAGCTGGGCATCCTGACCTGACGGGTCCCCATGTGTGGACTGTCAGCTGGGCAGCACCCTCCTGACCTGACGGGTCCCCTTGTGCCCATTGTAGGACCTCTGTCACTCAAGCAAGTGACACGCGTCAAACTGAATGCAGGGAGGAGGGTCCAGGATTGCCTGCGGGCTCCATGTCTCATACTTCTGAGGCCTTCTGGGAAGCCAGGAGGGCAGTGGGGACTTCTGTGTGTTTTCTCCTGGTGGCTGTGAATTTGTAGCAATGGCTTTTTACAAAAGTGCCCGGAGGCAGAATCAGAGCCTGTCTTGGAAAGGATGACACCTTCACGGGCACCTTTTTCCACTACTTCAGTGTTCCTGTGATTTTCAATATGTGCACCCTGAAGACTTCAGCCTGTTGGTGTCTTGGGGGAATAGATACCAGGATTGCTCCAATGCTTGCAAACCTGAAACAGGAATTTCTCTGCATTAAGTTGGTCACCAAAATGGGAGGTAAGGGGAGAGGGGAAGGAACTTCTTGGCCTCGTCAGCCCTTTTCTTGAAACTCACAGTCAAACTTTGTCAAATTCTAGGTGATGGTGCTTCAGGCGATGAACTTGTGTATGTTATGTCTTGTTTTCTGACTATGGTACTTTGAGAATTTAAATATTAAGGTGAAATTGCCAGGCACAGTTGAATTGGCACCATAATTTGACTCTCTATAAAGCCTTTTGGTTTCCTGTTAGAGTGACTTACCATTTTCTGAGTTAACTGAAGCAAACTCTGCCATCAGCACGAAGGAGCCACTGTACAGTTAGGACATCCAATTAAATAGAATTCTCCTAAATGGATGTGCTCTTTTCATAAATTTTAAAAATTCATTTATTCATCAAACACATATTGAGTACTTATCATCCTGGTTGCTAGTCACTGTTCATATATATTTTTAAGGAATTACTTCCACCTAGCTCTGAAATAACATTGCATTTAGAATTTAGCACAGAGGTGATTAAGCATGAACTTTTCTCAGCAGTCTTGTTTTCATTTTTACTTGAGAACATGTTCTCAGACTCGGTGCCCAGCTGACATTACCGTGCATTGCCCAAGGCACATATCTGGCCGGGGCTGTGTCTCTAGGGCTTTAGAGCAGGAAGGAAGGGCTGCCAGGTGTCTGGCCCTTCCATGTTTCCCTGGGGGAAGGATTAGGCCTTGGGCAGGAGTCTTGGCTTCTCTTACTGGATTAGCTGGTGTCATTCAGTCAGCTCTGCCTTGGTGTTAAGCTCTGGACTGACTCTGACCTCTGAGTGGCAGAGAGGATGGCGATTTAGAATCAGTCGTGCAGACTGGGGCACCCAGCGGGTCTCGGATAAAAAGTGGTGGCAATTGATCGCTTGCCTTTTTGGGAGAACTGTGTGGATTGACTCAGACCTCTTTCTTTTGATTTTATCTTGAGACTTTGTAGAAGCAAAAATGCCTTTAGAAAAAATTAAATGATGGGCTTTTGTGATGTTTGTATCTCCCCAAGATTCACAAGTTGGAATCCTCACCCCCAAGGAGATGGTGCTATGAGAGGGAGCTTTGGGCGGTGAAGATGTTGTGAGGGTCTCATAAATGGGATTTGTGCCCTCAAAAAAGGGACTACAGAGAGCTCCCTCGCTCCTTCCACGGTGTGCGGACCCAGTGAGAACGCACCGTCTATGAACCAGGAAGCCCTCACCAGGCAAACCTGTCAGGCCTTGACTATAGACTTCCCAGCCTGAGACTGAGACTGAGAGCTGTAAGAAATGAACTTGTGTCGTTCGCCAGCCCCCGCCCAGCCTGTGGTGTGTTGTTAGAGCAGCCTGGGTGAACGAAGGAAGGTCGTGAATTTTCTGTCATACTTTCTGGCTTCAGATACTTGCTAGGGAGATGTCACCATGTTATCCAAGTGGGACTGTCTGGAATCAGATGTTCCGTTATGATTTGACCTTTTCTTGTCCCACACCTGTGCCGTTCACACCTCCAGGTGTCTCGTCTGCCCGCGGCCCCTCCAGACGTTTCTGATTCGGGGTGTGGTACTGGTCGCGGCCGCGCCGTCAGTGACCAGGAGTAGGAACTCGCGCCCCTCGTGAACCAGCAGCCTCACCCGGAAGCTGCCGAGAAGCGTTTGACAGAAGGTGATCGCGCCTCGAGACTGAAACTTCCTGTTTACAGGGAATGGAGGTGCATAGTAGGGAATTTAGTGATGGCCCTAGAAACAGATGCCTCTGGGGTAGGGGATATTCCGCAGGACAATGACCCCGGACTCTCGAAAATTGAAGATCACAAGTAAAAGGGTGGGAGGCTGTCCCTGACGAAGCCCGGGAAGGAGAATCACTCGGTGCAGTGTGTGGCTCGGATAGAAAAGACGTTTTCGGGACGATTGTGCTAACTGAACATAACCTGGACAGCAATGCTCTGAAATCGTTCTTGTCTGCTGATGATGGTACTGCGGCTGCAGAGGGGCCCTTATTCCTAGGGAATGTGTGCCTGAGGACTCGGTGAGGCAGCAGGAGCCTCTCACCTTCAGGTGGCTCCAGAGGAGAAACAAATCTGTCTCTCTGTCTGATCTACAGAGAGAGTGAGAAAGCAAATCTAACGACATGTTAGCAGTTGTTGGAGCTCCGTGTGGAGAAAACTTGACCACTCGTTGTACTGTTCTTCAACTTTTTAAATATGTTAGAACATTTTCGTAATGAAAATGTGAGAAAGTAAAAATAAATCTGGAAATTAGAATGGAAGTGAGCCCAGCCAAGCGCTCTTGGGTTCAGCCGTGAAGAGCCAATGGTCCGTTGGTGTTCTCTCGACTCGTCGTGGGGATTTCCTCCTCCTGGGTTCACCACCTAGTTTTCCTTGTGATAGTTGTTTTATACATAGCTATGAGCATAGGTGATGCTGAAAACACACGTTTAGTGTGGTTTGTCATTAAGAATTTGGAGAACTAGCTAAAGAAACCACTCGTACTGATTTGAGATGAGCACTGCCTGCCTCAGCGTCTGTGGTAACAGCTTCATTTGGGTGCAGAGCTTGGCAGAGGTTTGAGTGACCCTGTCTCGATGGTCCTCTGTCAGAGGACAAGGTTAAGCGTCACCACTGAGGGTCCTGTTGAGCCTCTGGGCCGGAAGTAACCTCCCCCGGGCTGGTGAGGCAGCCTCTGGGGGCCTTTCCTGACAAAGCCCTTCACTGAGCTGCAGTTTGGCCACCTCTGCCCTCGCCTCCCCGACTGCAGGACCTCGAGGTCTCACCACCTCCAGCCTGAGCGCCCAGTGCCCAGGGGCAATTTCCCGCCTTCCCTGAGGGCTCAGGACGCCGGCTCCCGGGGCAGTGCCCGCAGCTGGGCCCCTCCTCCTGGGCTGGGGGTAAGGCTGGCCATGACCTCCTGCTATGTCCCACTGGCCACTTCACAACAGCTGCAGCCCACACTGGGTGGCCGCTCCTGCTTCTGTTGGATGAGGAGATGCAGGCCTTCACCGAGGCTTCCTGGCCTCGCCCCTGCTGGCCCCAAGGCTGTGCCGCTTCCCCCTGCCCAGTCCCTGGTCTCTGTACAGTGTCTGTCCAGGATGTCTGTCCATTGGTCCTTGACATTCTGTCCAGATGTGGCCACTGTCATCCTAGTCTGTGAGGGGTGAGCAGAGCCCAGGTGCGGTCGATGTGGAGATGCTGATGGATTTCAGTGTGCAGGGAAGTGAGTTCCTTCATATCTACAGCCTCTGTGCAGACAGCTGGGAGCTCACCCCATTCACTGGTGGATGTGCCTTGTTTTTTAGCCCAATCGCCTACATTAAGTCAGACAAGTCACAGTTCCCTGCTTTTCCGGCTTTCGTGACCGTCCGCCTCCCTCCTCTGCCTGGGGCTGAATGGTGGGGTCTGTCGTGGGTTCGTGGGAGCCTCTGTTCTTGTGAGGCCACCAGGGACTGTTATCCAGGCTGATTCCACAGGAGGAGTTTGGGGTGAGATCCTGAGCGAGAGTTGGGAAGACTGACGTCTGCATAAACCTTGCTTGTTCGTGATTATTCCTCTCAGTCTTCTTAAATTCTGAAAAATTGGGGGCCAGTTTGAAATAAAGATTTAGGTATGGATCGGTGAGGAAAGAACGTTGATCTGATTGAGTTTACGTTGTGTGTGATAATTTTATGCTACCCTCGGGAAGAACTGAAGATGTTGACAGTGTCGTGAGAATCATTTCTTTCTTTTCTTTTCTTTTCTGTTCTCTTTTCTTTTCTTTTCTCTTCTTTTCTTTTTTTTCTTTTCTCTTCTCTTCTCTTTTCTTTTCTCTTTTTTCTTTTCTCTTCTCTTCTCTTTTCTTTTCCTTCCTTCCTTCCTTCCTTTCTTTCTTTCTTTCTTTCCCTCCTTTCTTTCTTTCTTTCTTTCTTTCTTTCTTTCTTTCTTTCTTTCTTTCTTTCTTTCTTTCTTTCTTTCTTTCTTTCTTTCTTCCTTTCTTTCTTCTCTTTCTTCTCTTCTCTTTCTCTCTTTCTTTTCTCTTTTTTTTTTTTTTTTGCTGGAGTCTGACTCTTGTTGCCCAGGCTGGAGTGCGATGGTGCAATCTCAGCTCACTGCAATCTCTGCCTCCTGGGTTCAAACAATTCTCCTGCCTCAGTCCCCCAGTAGCTGAGATTATAGGCGCTCACCACCATGCCCAGCTAATTTTTTGTGTTTTTGGTAGAGATGGGGTTTCACTTTTAAGGAGATTGTTCATTAAGTATTAATTGGTGGCCTGCCATTGAACTAATGTTAGTGTAGTACTGACATCATCAGCCACGGCAGAAACTTACTTGGCATCCCTGGAAAAGAGGGCAGGGAAACATAGTGCCCTGAAACCACCTCATTCTCCAGTGCTACTTCCAACTCTGAGCTGATGGTCATTATGAGTGGATCTGCCCTGGACAAGTAGTTTAGTGCAGCTGCCTTGGACAGGCAGGTTAAAAGTAACAAACCGCCACAAAACTCAGCTAATAAAATGTGAGGAGAGACATGGGGCGCCAGGAAGGGTGAGGCCTGTCTCCCTGTGTGCCATCTGTGTGGAGCCTCAGTACCTAGGGGACAACGTTTACGCAGAGCCCCAGGTTTTTATTAGCATTTCCCTGAATAAAATGTCACTTGTGAGCTGCGGACTGGGAAGCTTTTTCTGATGATTAGGTTTTGTAATGTGGGATCATCAGTAGGCAAGGTGGACCTGAGGGCTGTAGGATCTGGAGACTGTCCAGGGATGCTTTCTGGGGATGACAGGCTTGTCCCTTCAGCAGTCAAGACACCAAAGAGAGTCTTTCTGAGAATAAAAGAAGATTTTAAGGAAAAAAGCAGTTTCTCTCTCTGTTTGGGAGTTGAGTGCATTTTCCTACCTTTATTCGGAGATGTTCCTTGGTTCCCACCATGTGCCATTGCCCCGCTATGGGGTAGGGTCACCCCACCGCATACCTAACCCAGGAAAACTCCTCTGCAGTGATTTCAGAGGCTGTGTGCATTTCTCTTGCCTCAATGGGTAGAGTGAGTTTTTCTTCCTACTGTTTTCAGTCAGTTTTCTTAATCTAGCGTGTTACTGGGATAAGTTCCAGAGTTGAGCAGTTTTAAAAACAATCTTTGTACCTTGCATAGAGAGCAGTCCACCTGTAACCAGTTTGTTCCTGGAGGTGCTGCAGTGACCTTGGTTACGCGAGGGCCCCGTGGCTCAGGATGGGCCGAGGAAGCAGTGTATGTGTGAGCAGTGGGCACTGGCCAGATGCAGGGGAGGCGTGGCCACTTGTGGCTTAAGCTCCCCCCATCCACTCTACTGCACCGCTGGGACGTGAACACTCTTGCCCTGGATGTTTTCTCTGAATGCTCAGTGCCCAGGCTCTTGGGTACACAGGCGGCCCCGCGGTTTTATTTGAAAAAGGTGTCATGAACAGTGAAGTAACCCACGTGCCTAAGCTTTGATTGACATGAAAGAATGTAGAGGCTGCTGAAATCCTGGTCATTTTAGAACAAAGTATTTTATTAAAAGTTTTCTAAAAGAAAGAAATCGTTAAAAAATTGATCCCTGTTGAGGTAGAAGGATCTCATCCTCATGCTCCTCAGTTCCTTCCAGAATCAGCTTCCAGTTCAGCTGCAGAACAGGTTCTGGTGGTGGATGGAGCAGCCCTGGCAGGTGCCGTTGGGTCTGAGTTCACACTGGTGCCCGTGTGGTCTCCAGTTATGGTGTGGGCTGTGGGGTGTGAGTTCACAGCATTGCCCATGTGGTCTCCAGTTACGGTGCTGGCCATGGAGTTTGAGTTCACAATGGTGCCTGCGTGGTCTTCAGTTACAGTGCTGGCCATTTGTGCCTTTCTGGGAAGTTAGAAGGAGGATGATTTCTTCACCTCTCTGTCCTCCCACACCTGATCTATGCTGGGCCACCGTGAATTCTTCTTTTTAACTGTTTTTCTCATCACGGGCAACACTGGTGTTCTGTGGTCCACGCTTGCCTTTTCTGAAAACGGATTCTGTGTTGCTTTATAGAATCACCTGGTCTCTTTTACGAATTTCGCTTTTCTTTAAGAAAATAATCGTGCTTTTATCTCTTCAATCTGAACTCTGTTCCCTGACACAGGCTCTTGCCAGCTCGAAAATTAAAAGTAATCTTTGATTATACTTAATACTTTCTAAACTTTTCAAAAGTTTATCAGCATGTGGGTTACTGAACATTGACTATTTATTTAATGGAAAATTACATTGTAAGTAGAGTATTAGAGTGAAAATGATCTTTGATTTTATTAGAATATTCAGGTAAAAATATCAAAATGCCTTCGCCAAACTTCATGCCTGCATATCGTGAAAACATTAAGCTGCTCTCTGCTCCCGGGAATGCATGAGTAGAGTATGTGTTTGAAAGCGTCATTCCAGTCTGAACTTTTAGGTATTCTTAAATGGGTTGGCTGGAGAAGTGACATTTAGCATTGAGTGAACGTTTAATGAAGATATGTCTTGATATAAAAATAGTTAAAAACAATCTTTAGTGTTTCCTGTCAGGGTTCACCCATTAAAGAATGGTCTTGTAAAAAACTCATTAAGAGTGTCGGAGCCCAGAGGTGCTACCTTGCCCTCAGTTTTGTCATCTGCTGTCACCAGGCAACACACCCAGGGTTTAGCTGCACGTCAGATGTGGCCATGGGGCCACAGGACATCCCTGCGGACGGATGTTCTTATGCAGATTAATGAGGATGGAGACCGTTGCAGAACTGTAAGCCCCCCAGGGGCTGAGGGAAGCCTGGGAACACCCGAGACACCAGAGTCGCTGCTGCCCTCGGTGGAAGGATACCTGCCCTGGAAGATGGGAAAGGCAATAAGGAGAAAGTACCAAGGTACATGATGCTGTGAAAACGGAGATGTTTTAATTAAATTAACAATTAAAATCATTTTAATTATGTGATTTATTTGAATTCATGTTAGTTCTTTTTAGGAAATTAATACTTAAAGCAAGTTTGTTTTCGGAATTGTTGGAATTAATTGAGTCAGCACAAGAGTTAGCATTGATATCTGACCCTCTTCCAGGGTTGGGGCAGAGGAGATGGGGGCAGAGGAGACGGGCCTCCCACCGACTTTCCCCTGGAGCTCACCTAGAATTTCCCATTGAGGAGCCCTCAGCTCCCTGAGAACCAGGAGCTCTTGCAGAGAAGCCGCTGTCGGCATGCCACCCGCTTTGATGGCCCTGCTCTGCCATCCCTGTGCTCCAAGGGCCGGACCCTGCCGCTGCCTGTGCCAGACGGGTCTCAGGGAGGTGCCAGCCAGGGGGTATGCATGGCGAGGCCTGGGCATCGCTGTCCAGATTCCGTGGCTGCCGGTTTCATTCTCTCGCTGTTTGTCCCTCTAGCAAGACTCATGAGGTTCCTTGAGGACAACACCCCCTCCTGCCACCTGGTCTGTTTCCTGAACGTTCTCTGCATTAGCACAGCCCCGGGATACAGCCCTCGAGAATCAGGGTGTCTGCCATAGTAGGGCGGGTCGCTCTGCTGGGCACCACGATGGATGTTAGCCGCTGTGCTTCACTTTGGGGACACGTTTAAGTACAAAAGTAATTTAAAAATGTCAGCATTATTTCAAGACAGCTGAGAGCCTATTAGCACAGAATCCCTGGTCTGAATGAAATCAAACAGTTCTTATTAATTATTCATGATGCCACGAATATGTAGGCTTATTTTTTATAATTACCCGTTTGTATAATTAATCTTTCATTTGGTTAAAGTACTTAACAGTAAGTAGAGCTGTAATTTCAACTGTTTAGAAAGCATATGGAAGAATGTTTAAATGTTTAATTAGAACCACTGTTTTTAGTTTCATAGAGAATTTCTTTTCTTGTCAACGAGGATCTTTAATTTTTTAAACCAAAAGAGAAAAACAGACCAGAAAAGAAAAACAACTAGTAAAGCTCGGAACTGTGAAGGTGGCATCGTTCCGTTAGTCTCGGGTTTTGCTACCTGGGTTTGTGACGTGTTCAGAGTCCTTGTCTTTGATTTCCTAACACAAGCTGTTAAAGTTGGAAGTGAGTGTGAAATTGAGTTAGTCCAGCTTTATTCTTTCACGGATGAGAAGTGAATTATCTTCAGCAAGGTGGGTGCAGGCGTGGTCCCCGGGGGTCACTGTGGTGAACAGGCCGCCCTTATGGGGAGCTAAGTTCGTCGTCACTGGGACAGAGCCTAGGATACTTACCCGACTGGCCAGCGTCTTCCTAGAACCCCACACATTGCAAAGGTTGGAGTCCAGATCTATACCATAAAGAAACGAGAGTGGTTACAGAAAGCACCACGATCTCAGCTGAGTGGCTCTGAGCACCCCAACGTTGGGGCACCTCAGCATCCTGTGTGGCTCAGGCTGTGCCCAGCAGGGAGGCTGGCGCGATGGAGCTGCGGTCTCCACCCTGAGAGTGAGGGCTCCTTCCCCCAGCACAGGTTAAAGCACCGTGTGTCCACCTGTGCAGTGGCTGGCCCCAGTGTGCCCTGGAGGGCAGAAACCCTGGGTCCTGCCACTAGTCCAGGGCATCTGCTTCCCTTTCCTGCAGCTCCTGTGTCTGTGTGTCCAGGGAGCTCCGATCCCTGCCTCAGGACCATGCGTGAGGTTTTAAGTTCGCCCACTTTGGAGCTGGCCCGGATCTTGGTTCTGTGGATCCTCGCTGTGTGGCTCTGGAGCAGTTCTGTCCTCAGGAGAGGGATCCTCACAGCCGCCTCTTGGGGCCATGAGGAGAATTAATAGGACGACCCCCGGGTAGCTGCTCAAAGCCCTGTGTGGGGCCAGCCCTGTGTCTCCACCAGTTCCTTCCCTCTGTGCTCCCCCCCACTGTCACATCACCAGCCTTTATTTCCTTTTCCTTGGACCCAGGCAGCGAGTGCCCCGCTGGCCTTGGTAGCCCCTTCTCTAGTCTGTCCTCAAATCACTTCCTGACAGACAGCCCTGACTAGCCATCGGCGTGACCAAAACCCCACAAAATAGAACCCAACTTCCTATTAAGCTGTGCAGAGCTGTCCCAGCCCCACTTCCCACAGGCTGGCCTCATTTGCCATGGGATCCGTGATTCTAACCTGGGGCTGGGGGTGCCCCTGGCATCTGGTGGGGAGTGTCAGGGATGTCCCTCCAGGCCCAGTACAGTCCCCCAGCCGGTGGCCAGCAGACAGCAGCACGCAACCTGATGTCCCTGTGGCTTCTGGTTCCCTGAGGCCGGCTGTGCTTTGCTGCCTCTTCATCCTCTCAGACGAGTGCCATCTCTCCACCTTCACTGGTTAGCAGTGTTCCATCCATTAGAGCTCAAAGCACTGCCTCCCGGCAATGCAGCCCCTTCTCCTGGCCTGCTGTCTGCCTGCGCCCCACGGTCTGTACCATGTCCTCGCGGGCCCATCACAGCGAGGCTCCCAGGGAAGGAGAGATTCCTGTTTGTGTCTCTGTCCCACCTTCTCTGGACCTGGCACCGTGCCCTTTGCCGACAGAGGTCTTGGGTTGATTGTCAGCAAAGCAGACAATCTATATGGCTCTAAATGGCTGTGAACATGCTTGATTGGGTTATTTTAAAAATAATTGGATATGTAAACATTTGAGTGTGACACAGGTGGATTTTTGGGCTAATGGTCTTGTTCTTCAGGGAATAACCACAGGCCCATCCACAAGGACCATTTCCTGCTGATTTATGGAACGCTGTTCTACCTGGTTAATTTTGAACATTATCTCAGCCTGAGAGGTGGGTCAACATGTGATGAGATCACTGGTTTCAATCCTAATCTGCTCCTTAGGAGCTGCACCTTCCATGCCTTCGTTTCTTCCTTGGTTAGGTAGGGAAGGTATGAGCTACCTCAGAGTTGTGAGTGAGGCCTGCATCAAGTGACTGCATTAAAGTGACAAGAACTGCACCCGGAGTGTTGATATTTAAAGACCTTTAAATATTGCGATGCTGCATTTTGGTACCCAGGTAAAACAGCAAAGTTATTCCAGATGCAGACACAGACCCTCAGCGAGGTGGGTGACTGACGGCAGGAGGTGGATCACCGACACTGTAACCAGGGTGTGGTCTATTCAAGGCTGAACGAAGTGCAAGTCATTGCATGTACCACGGAGGTCCCTCTCGTGAAGTCCTGGAAGGGTCCATGTGACTGAGCCATGTGGTCTGTTCATGACGTCTGGCAGGAGCAGAGCTTTTGGGTGCAGCCTTGCTCTGGTGTGCATGGCCCTCAACGGTCTCAAAAGTCTGAGGCTTAAAGCAGGCTTGGGGTTTCCTTACACCTCCTGGACATCTAGTTTGCCTGGCAAACATGTTTTTCTTGGGTGTAAAGGTGAAGGAGTGGGTGACTCTGGTGAAAGTGTACTAATTACTGCACTTCTGGGTCAGTGGCACTTGGTTGAAGACACTATCTGCCCTGGGTGGACATCTCTGGGGTGATGAGAACCGGTGGCTGGATGTTGCGGAGTTGCCAAGAAGATGCCAACTTTTTCCTTTTTCCTCAGTAACAACACCCTACTTTGTTTAGGGAAGCAGCACACCCAGTTGAAAATCCAATTCTCTTGCACGGCGGAGCGGCTGGTGACACAGGTCCAGATGCTGGGATGCCGATGGGGGGTCCTGGAGAGGGAGGTGTCAGGAGGCTTTCCCGACCCTCAGCAGCCCTGAGCCCTTGTCCGGCCTTCTTGCCTGGGGCAGGACGCCTGGAGGGAAAGCAGCTTCGGGGGCCCGAGGGCCCGAAGGCAGAGTCCTGGCGTGTGAGGCAGGCCTGGGCCAGGCTCCTCGGAGGATGTCACAGAGCTGCTGCCCATGCGGGGACCACCCACCTCTGAGTCCCACATAGATTTTCCTCTGTAGCCGAGTGACATCCTGGTACGGCGAGTGAGACAGTCAGAGGCACCTTTTGTGGAAGGAGGACAAAGCTGGAGGGAAAGAGGTTTTCCTAAAAGGCACAAGGCGCTGATTGTGCGTTAGGGATAATTCCTAGGAGTGTGGTTGCTGGTGGGTGGAAAACTGTAGCCAGAGAATAAATGGGAATGGCCCTTGCTGGTATTTAACTGATTCATTCACGAATGGTCCGAGCAGTTCCAGTGAAAAGAACATTTCAAACACAGAACTTTTCATCCCGCCTGACAGTCAGCGTGACCGTGGGCTGTTCCATCCTTCCCGAATAACAGTGAGAGGGTCTCAGGCCCTTCCGGCCCTGTGCTGGCATTTCCCCAGGGTGTGTGCCCCATCCCGGATAGGCTGGAATGCCTCTGGGGGCAGCTGAGCCTCTTGAAAAGGGAAGAGACATGTGATGTGTTCTGGCTGAACAGGAAAATGAGGGAGGACAGGGAGAGGGGCCTGGAGGTGACAAGGATGGTGAGCAACACAGGGGACAGTGGCATGGAGGGTAACGCCGGGGATAGGGGATGGAAGGTAACACCACTTCTCCAGGTGCCTTTGGGGGATGCTGCAGCCTCTCGCACCCCAGAGTGAAGTCAACAGGATTCTGTGCCCAGAAACCCCAGAGCCTGGCAGCTGGGATTGGCCCAGTATGAACCACCATTCACTGGCTCTGCACCCTGAGACAGGTTCCCTGTTGTTTCCACCCTGGTTTCCCATCTGGACAGTGGGACCCTGAGTGTCCCTGTCACAGCTGCGCCCGGAGCCCTGGACTCCAGCGTGTCGTCGGTACTCGTTAGGGTTTCTTTTGTTGTGGTCCATGGACGAAGTGGCTCTCTCTCTGTGTGTTCACAGCTCTTCTGCTCACTTTACCTTCTGGGAACATTTTTTACATAGCTTCGTATGTGGGGAGGACTCGAGTGATTAATCGAATGTTTCATCAAGTGCGGTTCTTCTGTGTCCCAGTTTTACACAACATTTGGTGAAATTTCCAGGGACTCCTGTGGTCAGCCTCACGGTTTCCCTCTGTCACTTTCTAATGCAGTACTTTTTGGAAGTCTTTTAAATTAAGCGCCATCATTTAAAAATATGTTTTATAATATGCAGTTTCAGGTTAATTCTTCACCTTTGTGTCTCAGGCAGTGGCTCCCTACCTGTGAGTAGTCAGAAAGGTTCACGCAGTTTTCCAGGGCGGCCTTTGCATTTACTGGAACTATTAAGAGCTCGTTCCTGCTTCGGCGGCGATTGACACGCAGTGCGCGTGGGGCCGTGCGTGGCTTAGCGTCTTCTGCAGGCTTACAGGTAAGTTTCTGTTCTTCCGCAAGCCTGCTGCATTGTGCGGAGTATTTACTGCGGGCGACGGTCACGCTGTCTGGCACAGGCCACCGAGGCCACAGGGCAGGTTCCACGTAGTGGAGCCTGCAGAATGGCAGAGCCTGGCCTCCTCGCCGCCCTTCATGGGGAGCAGAAAGCGGAAGCCTGTGATCAGAGCTGTGCTAGCCCAGAAAGCCTCCGAACAGGTTTAACTGAGGAATTGGCTCCTACCAACTGCCCATGTTTAGGATGTGTTTGAGTTTTTGTGATTTTTCCTGCACTGAAGCTACTGGGCTGGCTCTGAGTCACCGTCATGGGACTTCATGTTGCCCCGATGGGAAGCAGCGGGGGAGGAGGGCTGCACAGAGGCTTGTGGCCCTGATAATGAAGGGCTTGTTGCCTCTTGGGACAGCGAGTTCAAACTCTTTGTAATTGTCAGCATAAATAGTGACCCGCTGAGGACACGGCTGTAATTCAGGATGGCATGGTTGACTGTCATCGTTGATATCAGGTACCTGTCTCTGAAATGACGGTACCCGTAGTGTGGCTCCAGGAGGGCAGCTCCTGCCAAACACACGTGCTCCTGGGCCCCTGCAGACAAGGTCGTGCTGCCAGCCAGGCCTGCAGTTGTGGGTGCAGAGGGGTCTACAGGGCACCGAGTGCCTCCGTCGTTTGCTTGTGGGGCCCAGCCTTCCGTCCCTCCCGGTCCCCAGTGCGGCTTCTCCCAGGATTCTCCCAGCCCTGTGCACACCTCCGTCTTCACAGCTTCCGTAGTTTTCTCGTGGGTGCCCCAGGTGGGCGCCTGGGCAGGGTTCGTGTGCCAGTCGAGTCCCTGGCTCATGGCTCAGCAGGTCCCTTCATGAGTCAGCCAGCTGTGTGCCTGCATGTTCAGGATACTTGTCAGGGGCCTTCCTCAGGTCAGAGCAAGATCGATGCTCACCTCATCCTTGGGAGTTTGGAGCTCGCCCTGGAGAGACTCCAGCCACATCCAAAAGGGCCATCCGGGTCCCGCAGGCTGGTGGGAGTGACTTCTGAGCCACTGGAGACCACACTTTGTGTTTCTACACCCCCACAAAGCCACTTAAAGTGCCATGTTCTGGTGCCGTGTGCCTCTCGAGTGTGGCACACAAACCTGGACGGGGATCTTAACGGGCGGTGCCTTCCTCAGTCTATGCTTGAGTTTTGAGGCAAGTGGAGCACTCCTGGCTGTGATTTCCACCACTGTCTGGAGAATCACAAGACGGTCTCACCTGCAGCCTGAGGGACACATCGGCAGCCAGTGAGGAGCCGGCAGGTGCGGCCTTGGTCCCACTCAGTCCTTCTCGATTTTGGTGACAGAGGAGACAGCAAAGCTTCAGCTGGGAGTCCCAGGCCTTCTCTGCTTGGGGTCCTGGGACTGAGATAGCACACATTCTGCCATCCACGTGCTGGGGGCCGCGCTGTGCGGCTCCCTTCTCTGGTCAGGGGCCACGCCCTTGGGCTGGGCAGCTCGGGGTCCTCGCACTCAGGGGCTCAGGGCGGGTCCTGGATGCAGAGAGAAGGAGAAGGGTGGTGGTTTGAGCCCAACTGTGTTGGCTTCATCTTCTGCCTCTTGTCCCTAAATACATTTGCAAAGTTTTCCAGATGAAAACTCAGAAGGAATTTTTAATGACTGGAATCTGTGAATTCCATGGAAGCCAAGTCTGTCCACCTCTTTCACTCCCCTCACTTCTCCCCGTTGGGGCTGATTTTGGCAGCGTTCATAGGGGCAGGGACGCAAGGGGTGGTGGCCAGCCCTCAGCCCTGCGTCCCTCTCCTCCTCCCCTCAGCGCCACAGCATTTCGGTGTCATCCCCTTCCCTGCACGTGTCCTCATGAAAACGAAGTGAGGCTGGAGGGAGATGCCTGCGCCCACTCCCGTGACCTTCCCGGCCAGCCCGGCTGCAGTGGTCCCTCGGCAGGCATCTGTCTGGTGCTGCCTCCATGCCCTTCCCATCACCTGACACTCGTGCTCCTGAATCTTCATGCGTGTGCTCCGTGCAGCCACCTCACGGGCTCCCTGGGGACGGAGACAGTGTCTCACGCCGGTCAGAATGCTCTTCTCTGTCCACTGAATAGTCCAACACAGAATCATTCCTCTGTGATTATTTATGCTTTGTTATGTAGAACTGGAATAAAGAAAAAGTGAATTTAGACATTACAGCCATCAGGTTGAAGCTAGGTAATTGCATTAGGGAATGAAATGAGAGCATTTGAGCTTCTCGAATTCTATTTCCACATCTTCGTATCCCCATCACCCCATACCCAGTGTCTAACACAGCTCTTGGTCTAGGAGTTTCTTGATAAATGCTCATTGAATTGAACTGGACTGAGCTTAATATTCCTACCCAGACTTAGAAGCCAGTCCCTGAGCAAATTGCATTTAGAACGTGAGTTTGACGTTACTGTGGTAAGGGGTATCCTACACGTCATAATTCCTAGTCAATATCGGGTATTTAGTTAAAATAGAGTCAAGTATAGAGAGGCATTGGCCCATCTGGCAAAAGGGCAAGGCACGGTGCTTTAGGTCCAGGTCCCCCAATATCAACTATGAAAATAAAACGTTGTCAACTCCAATTGCAGCCCTGTCCTCAGCGGGTCACTCTTTATGCTAACAATTATAAACAGCGTGAACTTGCTGTCCTGAGAGGCAACACACCCTCCATTCTCTCTGCAGTGCAGCTGCCTTGGTGGATGGAACATGTCCCTCCTCCCTCCCTCCTCCTCTCTCCCTCCCTCCCCCATCTCCTCTCCCTCCCTCCCCCCTCTCCTCTCCCTCCCTCCCCCCTCTCCTCTCCCTCCCTCCTGCCTCCCCTCTCCCTCCCTCCCCCTCCTCTCTCCCTCTCTCCCCCCCCTCCCTCCTTCCCCCCTCCTTCTTCCTGTTTTCTCTCACCTTTCTCCCCCCACCTTCTCTCCTGGGTGAAGGGCAGAAGAGAAGAGACCTCCGGAATCTTGTGCTTCATCCAAGCAGCTTGGGGGCAGCATCAACAGCTGCAATTTGGCTGCCCCAGCAGGTGCCTCAGGGCAACCTTTCTAATGGGAATCCTGGAATCATGTCTTTCCTTAATGTGTCCTAAAGGCTGGAGGACATGAAGCGAAACAATGCTCCATGCTCAGTCCTGTGATTTTGTGTATTTATTGGACTTACTTTGAAATTAAACTAAATGATACCCAAGGTACAGCATGAGAAAAAAGAAAAAACAGGCTATGGTGTTTGAAAAACAAACAAAACCGTGTGGTTTGTTGGTTTGTTCTTAGACCTTCACAGGCTCCTAGGTCACACGTTTCAGTTTCTTAGCGAGTGACATTCTCTGCGGAAGCCGTGTCAGCCTCTTGTTTGATGATGTCAGCCACAGCAGAAAGAAGCACTCCGTAGACCCCGTGCTCAGCACCTTGGCGTGAGCTTCTGCCATCTTCTGTTCATGCTTATCACAGCTCTGTGCAGTGGGCATCCTCCTGATCCCTGTGGGAGGATGGAGGATGGAGGCGGAACGGTGAGTGACAGCAGGATCACATGAGGGGTCTCTCCCGAGGTAGAGAGGGGAACCGGCCCAGAACCTCAGTGCCCATTACATCCTTCCTACTCCTCCTCTGCTTATCTGTGACTGACTCAGGCTGCAGGGACAGACGTGAGTATGTGCAGAGCGTGTGTGCACCCCTGGCAGTGTGTGCTCATATTGGCAGGGAGGGATGTGGTGTGTACAGAGTGTGTTGGCAGGGACAGATGTGTACAGAGTGTGTGTGCATACCTTGGGGGTGTGTGCTGTTGGCATGGACAGATGTAAGCGTGTACAGAGCAAGTGTACACACCTGGGGGTGTGTGCTGGTGTTAGCATAGACAGACATGAGCGTGTACAGGGCGTGTGTACACACCTGGGGGTGTGTGCTTATGTTGTTTTGTAAGCGGCAAATACATGGCCCGATGCTTCTGGCGGCCCTGCGCCCGTGCTGAATCCGTCAGTGGCTCTCGGGTTGGAGTCTCCACCTCCCCAGACAGCACTAGAGTGTCTTGAGGTTTCAGATTCTTCCTCTCCAGTTACTTGGGCCTCCTCAGACCAAACATCAGAACCAGCCAACTGCAAACTACAAGAACATTCAAATGCATCTTCAGTAGAGAAAACAAAAGCAATTGGAATAATTTTCCAACATGACCCCGTGGCTAAGCCATTAGATACTCCAGCCAACAGATTGAGTCACTTTAAAATTCACACCAATTAAAATGGTTGTGAGAGTTGCAGAGCTTTACCGCTAAACCTTGAAGTAATTGAAGAGTTCTGCTCCACTTGCTTACAAACTGGGGTTGGGGATAACTTTCAGTCCAAAGTAGTAACCTTCTAAATCCAGCTTAGATGCGAGGCTCCCACTGACACAGGGAGATACAGAGACCCTTGATTATTCTCCTGTGTTCAGATACTTTGTCATTTTTTTTGTATCCTGATCATCACTTCTGCTTTTCCAATTCAAACTAAAGGGAGTTTAGTTCTGTTTTGGAGAAGCTGTGGTTAGTGGTTTCTTTTCATGGTTTGCCTAATCTCTTAAGTCTGGCACTTACATTTACCCAAAGGGACTTTTCTTTAGTAAGACGGTGCCGTAGCCCAGGGCTTCTCCCTCCATATCTGCTCCCCAGGAGGCCCCCTAGGAATGGGCGCTAGAGATCCAGCCCCTCTCCGTGTGCCCTTTTCTTTGAGTCCATTGTAGATTTGGCTCAGAGAAGAAAAGAGGCCTCCGGGTTAGGTGCCTCTGACTTCTTGCTGGCGAAATGTTTAATGATAAGGCGTCTTCCAAACTAATTTTACAAATTAATAGTTATAGCTTAAAGTATCACTGCAGTCATAAGAACAAGAAACACTCCCATAAAGTAGATAGGCAGAAAAAAAGCCATAAAAGTTTAATAAAGCGCAAATAAAATGGTGTTGTAAGAATGTACAGTGGGAAATGCTCTCAGTCCAGCCAGATCGGCTATGGCGTCCTCCTGTGAATACATTCAGCCACGTGTGGCCCTGATCGCAATCACTACTGTGAATTGTGATCCAGAATGTTCTTGGGGGCCGATACCTGGACTGTGCCAGCAGCTGAGTCTGATTGGACGTCACGGCGGTGATGTGCTTAGCGTGGCCAGCTGGGCCGAGGAGTGGTCACCCATGCACTCACCACGTGCAGCTGTTATTCTTGTGATGGAGTTGCACGGGGCACGGCCTGTCCACCTGGGCTACTTAAAGTACCGGGAACCCAACCTCTGGTGGGTGCCTCCCGACATGGGAGCTGTCTTTTTTATCCAGGGCCCTCTGGTGCTGCAGACCCTGAGTCCACGGGGAGGCAAAGGAGGGCTCTGCTGGGCCATGGAGGTCCCCGAGCAGGTGGTCACTCATTGCTTGTGGAGTGGTTCATGGCCTGTGAGTTTATTCCCGGGGTACGTGAGCGAGGTTAACCAGTTCACAGCTGGGCACTTACCCCTTACGCAGGTGACACTAGTTAAAGTGGAATCTATATTAGCTCACACGGGAGTGTGTGAGGAGCTGGGAGGGTGGTGAGTCTTGGCCCTAGTACTGGAGCCCGGGCTGCTGACGTTATGCGTCTTCCTGTTGAGGGGCCGTCAGGGCCGTTGTGGGTCCTGGAGACAGTAGGTGCCATATGGACCAGGGGATGCGGAAGCCTCTAGAGGCTGCGGGAAGCAAGGAGACAGTTGATTCCCCAGAGCCAGCCCTGCCGACACCTCGACGTTAGCTGGTGGGACCTGTTTTGGACTCCAGCTTTCAGAAATGGGAGAAAATCAGTGTTTAGAGCGCTAAATTTGGGGTGGTTTAGTGGAGAAAAAGAAAACCAGCCCACGAAGGTGCACGCATTGAAATGTGCTGTGTCCAGGTGTTCACAGTGGCGTGAGGGGGATGGCGTCAGGGTTCTGGGAACTGTGCAGTTTTACTGAAGGAAGGGGGCTCGCCACGCCTTTCCTCATGTAACTGAAGGTATGTATGCCTGCCACACTGCCCAGGAGACAGGGACTAGAATTCTGACTTTATTTCTTATGGGAACCAAGGTCAGAACACGGTGAGGGCTGAAACGAGCTTCCTACAGCCTGAACTGGGCAGAGGAATCGCAAGTAGTTTGTGTTTTTCTACACAGACCTGTCCTTTCAGGTTTTGTTAAGTTCTGGAAAAAGGGAGAAGCCAGGCAAACCTCGGCGATGGACAGTGTTTCTGGAGGTGGTGTGGCTTCAGCGTTAATGTGGCCGTGTGGCTGGGAGGCTCAGAAACTGCCCTCCAAGAGCACTCATCTGTTCCTTATTGCACTAATACCTCATTTACAGAAATCCACAGAAATTACAGAGCTGTGCGGGAGGCCTCTGATCTGGATGGGTTTGTGTGGACCGAGGTCACGGGGTGTTGTCCCAAGTGCTTATCCTGATCTGGCAGAGGCTCTGTTCCCAAATGATTATGCCACAGTTTCAGAGCCTATATCTGAGTGATAGTCTTTTAACTTTGTTGCATAAAAGCAAACAAAGTATGTTTTGAGAGCCTAAAAATCCGTTTAGTAGCATGGCTGTAAACTCATACATGGGGCTTTGGGATGGAGTGAAAACCACCGTCACCAGGCGTGGACGCTGCGTGGTATTTTGTGTGGTGGCCTGCTCGTGCCTTGAGCTCCATCTGCAGTGTGAACAACAGCTGTGCATTTGAGAAATGTGGGCAGGTCAGCTTGCTCCTCCAGGGGCCTGCAGGCATCCGGGCGAGGGGCCTGGGACGAGGCCACGTCAGTGGGAAAGGAGCTTGGTTGTGTCAGCAGATATGTCTGCCTCTACAGGCCCGCAAGTCAGCCAGAACCCAGTTTTCCTTTGGTCATCTAATGCCAGAAAACCCATTTCTTAGAGATTCTCGTAATTTATGTTAATGAACCATTTGACCATACACAAGATGTTATAAATGCATGAGGCTTTATAACCTGGGATATGTATAACTCGCATGTTATGATTGAATCAAACTGTTGAAGATATTGGTTTCACTTGAAGATTTTTAGCATTTTATGCGCAAATCAAATGCCAGTAGCATTTTGAAGGAGTATTTTGGAATCGTAAATACAGTGGGACAGTGCTGCGTCTCTGGGATGCCGGTGAGGTGTACGTGACCTCAAGCTCTTAGAGCTTACAAATAAGATTCCAAAATTGTCACACCTGCAGTGCTGGAAGTCAAAGTGAATTTCTGAAAAGGAGGTATTAGTGCAATAAGGAACAGGTGAGTGACCTTGGAGGGCAGTTTCTGAGCCTCCCAGACACCCCAGGAGAAAGCGGGAGAGGGAGGCAGTTACCCACCAGAACCTGGATGGTGGAGCTGGGTTTGCTGGTGGTCCTGCGTGGCAGGAAATTACGTGCAATAAGGAACAGGTGAGCGCTCTTGAGGGCGGTTTCTCTCTCTGCTTCGGAACTGCAAGTGGAAGACGCCCCAAAGTGGGGGTGGGGGGTGTGGTTGGTTATCCAGTGGGGCCGGATTTGCTGTTGGCCGCTGTGTGGCAGGTCACTGCGGGGAGCGATGGGAGGTGAGTGGAGTGGAAAGAGAGGCTGCACCCTCCACAGCTACTGCTGGGAGTCGGCTCTGGTAGCAGAGGGGGCGTAGAGGGATTCCCGTCAGGGGCAACACGGCCGGGGTCCCACGTGTGCTGGATGCCGAGGTGTGGCTATATGTGATCTCAGTCTCTACAGCCGTCCTGGGAAGTGGGTTCAGTCACTTTCCTTTCTCACATTTGAGAAATCTCAGGGGCTTACATCACAGCTGGGTGGGTTGGAACTAATGTCTCAGGCAGGACGTTGTCCCGAGAGCCCAGATCTTAACCCCCCCTGCTCTTTTCAGTTCACCAAGCTTGTGGAGAGGGGTGTGTGGTGGTGGGGGGCAGTTGAGAAACCACAGTAGAATAGGGGAAGGAAATAAACCAGGCAGGAGACACAGGCAGTGCTTGGGAGGTCTGTGCGCGGTGTGGGTGGCACCTCTGGGCCTGTGAACCCCGTTCTGTGCTCTCGGCTTGCCCAACCTTGGCCCTCAGCCATATGCTGTGCACTTTAGGTGAAATCTCAGTCCCTTGAGTGGTGTGGGCATCTTTTCTCCCTGGCTTTGCCTCTCCTTAAATCACGGAGTCTCAGTGGGGATGGCGGGGTGGTTGGTGGTCCATGGAATTTGCCCTCCACTTCCCCATCCTTGTCCTGTCCTGTCTGGCCTGTTACCTGAATCTGTGTCTCTTCAGAGCCTGCAAATGAGTGGAGGCCACGGCAGCCTCTCGCTGACTGGCCTCTCAACTTTTTTATTCATCAGAATCGTGTTAAATGCTGATTCCTAGGCACCCCATTAGACTGTCTACGCCTGCCTGGCATAGGTACTTTGGGGAAGGTACAGAGGGTTGCTGGGCTGTTCCAAGAGGGAATTTGCATTTGTAGAATGTCCACTGTGGTCTTTCCAGCACTCTACTTTCCACGCACACATGGCATTAAACCTGGAAAACCTCTGGGTGCTGTGCTGGTGAGGAAGCCCCGGCTGGACGGAGGGGCTACTGGGGCTCGGACTTGATTCCTGGCCTGGGGTCTGTGGGGTTATTCTCTTCAATGGGTCTGCTGATGGGATGCCCTGGGAAGTCCTGCTGTGCACTCGGGGAAGGTGCAGAGACACGCTCGGGAAATACAGATCATGGATTTAAAAATTCCTACTGAAATATATTTTATGAGCAAAGTAATGTGCATCTAACTGTAGACAATCATTGCTTGAATAATTGATTTGTTTACCAAATTGGTCCTATGAACAGATTAAAGTTTTCATTCATGCCTTGTCTATAACGTAAACAGGAGCTATTACCGCAACCTAAATTAGCTTTAAATTTTGTATCAGATTGCAGTCCAGATTACAAACGGCTGCTTGATAATCTAATTGATAAAACGGAGGAATTTAGTGCTTGGAACCCAGAGTGAAGGGAACAGAATTGCTTTGGTTTCTCAAAAGCGTGTGACTGAGGGGTGACCTGGGTGAAGAGAAGTGGCTGGAGTCATTATACTCGAGATGATCTGCCCCAGCCTTTCTCAGCTGTCTTCTGGATAAAACAAAAGGGCGATAAACAGAAAAATGCAGCACTGAGTTCATCTATTCCCTGAGCTTCTCATATGGTCATTAATGTGACCGGGCTGTATCTGTGAAGCCTCCATACAGGCACAAAGGAATTAGGCTAGAGTAAGGCGGCCGGCAACCTCTGGCGTCTGCGCCACGTGTCACTTCCTGAAGCCCTTTTGGGTGAAATGACAGTCGCAATGTCTGTTGTTCAGAGGAGTGTAATCGCACATATGAGATACAGATTTTAAACGATGGAGATTTTAAACACCAAAGCCAGGAAGCTTGGTGGGAGTGGCTGTCTTCCGAGTGGTTTTCTGTGCTGCCATGGACGAGGTATGGATGTGTCATCCGTTGGTGAGATCCACTGGTGAAGGGGCTAAGCAAACCCTGGGGGGAGGGGGGTGAAGCTACATGTCTTCTGGCATCCCTAGTAAATACATTTTGTAAAACCTGTGAATTTGACCCTAACCCTGAGTGTTGAAGTCTGGTGCAGTGTCTTGAGCCCTCTTCTGCATTGAGGGTGAGTGACTGTAAATGACCGATTCCTCAGTGATGAAAGTTCAAATTTAGCTTCCCCATGGAAGCCAGACCTCAGACACCCATGTCTCCATTAACACTGCGGTCCCTACACAGGTGGCTGCAAGTTTCCAGGCCCTCCTTAGAGACACAGCCGTGCGGTGCTTGATGATTTGATAACATCAGCCACCTTCTGTCTAATCATGGCACAAATGATTCTCCTACAAGGAAACGGATCTAGTTTCTTCCCTGATCGTTGGAAGAAGCAGCCCGCCTAGGGACTGCACCGTCCTCTGCACTTTCACAGCGAAGCCTGTGTCTGTCTCCGAGGAGTGTCGTGTGTGTCGTGGGAATAGTGGGAATTGCCTCCTTAATTCTTTCTGCTTTTGAGGGCTTGGACAGCTCTGCCTGTTTCACCCGGGACGAGCAGTGGGTGGTCTCTGGCTGCTGTGGGACTAGGGCTTGGGGCGCACCATCACATCCGGTGACCTGTCCAGGTGGGCATCATTGTCTTGCCTGTTGGCTGAGGTAGCTGTGATGTCATGGGGGTCATGCTTGTGTCAGGGCCAACCCAGTTCTTCCCGTGCACACCTCTCCTGCTGGAGGGCCTTTCCTTATGATGACGTGTTGAATTAGGGCGGAGAATGCAGAGAGGCTCTGGGCCTCTCCTTCCCATTCTTACTGCCTGGAGCTGTGGTGCCCGACAAGGGAGCCCATAGCCAGAGGCTCCTTTAAATTTAATTAGAATAAAGATTTGATTACATAGCCAAACACATTTGAAAAGAACTTCACAGACTAAATTCCGGATTCAGCCCTTCAGGCCCAGTGGCCACGTTTCGGGGCTCAGCAGCTGTAGGTGGCTGTTGTCTTTCTGTGTTGGCTCAGCAGATTGGGACGTTTCCGGTTCAGCAGGCAGTTCTCTTGCATGGCTCTGCCTGTGGTGAAGGCACCTTGGCTGGAGAGCCTCGTGGGGATCCTTTAGGCCTCTGGCTACAGCCAGGCTGCATGGTTCCTGTGTCCTGCATCCTCTGCAGGTCCAGAACTATCCTGCCACAGAGTCAGCACTGCTAGACTTGGGTACTGTGTGCAGACAGCAGAGGGGCACGTCTGGGTCTTGCAGGGGCTGGGGTGACTGGCCTCCTTGGCCAGGCTCCCGTCTCCGAGTCTTCAGGGGAAATGCATCTACCATCCACACCGTGCACCAGAGGAAAACTGCAGGCTTCTCTGTGGATGGTGAATTGAGATCATGCAGAGTGACTAGGCTTGGGCTCCTGACCAGCGTGAAACCTGATGATACCTTTCGGTGGAACCTGATATGCCTCCTTGTGTACATGGCAAAGAGAATGCAGCGTTGTCAGCTTGAATCCTGATGTGCTCCCATTTTGAGGTGGAAGGTTCTGGGAGTATTGGCCGTTGGTCATTGTCCTGCTGTGGAGGACTTTGAATGCAGGTACTGGTTTAGGGTAACCCTGGTTTCTTGATCCTGTATGTGGGCATCCCTGAATATCCCGGGCAGGAGGAAGACAGGGCAGATGGGAGGGTGACAAGAGGTCGGGTGTTTCCAGCTGTAGGGAGTGATGCCATCAGATGGCCGAGATCAGGATGGTGGTGGCCGGGGATGAAAGCAGGGGTGTGTGGAAATGCCATGTTTCCTGGGGCATGGGGAGGACCTGGGCAACAGTTCTTCCATTCTCTATTCCTGGGCAACAGTTCTTCCATTCTTAGGAATCTGTGCCATTGTAATTGGGTAGCTAATTCTGTAATTGCTCTAATTACTTCCTCTTAAGTCCCCATCCCATTTACCATGAATTAGCAGCAGTAATAACAGTTTGCCTGGTCCAACCTTGCCAAGAAAAACCAGTGGAACTAATTTTAGTTGCCTTGAGTTCCCAAAAAATCGGCTTCCTTGGTGGCTTGTGTCCCCACACTTGCTGCAGTTCCTCCTGGGCCTGGCAGGCACATTCCAGACATTCACATCTCAGCTCAGATGCAGGCGTGCACATTATTTATAGAAAATCACACTGTGCTGTGATTGGCTTGAGCTGACGTATTCTAGGTGGGAGGCGAAAGCCGAGGACCTGTGAGGGACTGTCCGAGTGTCCTCTCATTGACTTGGAGCAGGTGCACATCTGTTCTTCAAAATTCTAATGGGATGAAATTTGAAATATGGATTTTTAAAATTCACGTGTTATGAACTCTGTTCAGTGATTTCCTCAAAAATGAGAGACTATTTGTGGACGAGGCAGTCAGCCTGCAGCTCTCCTTAGAACTGTCCTAGACCTCGATGCCGTCCTATGGCCTCTTCCTGGGTGTGGGGTGCTCTGCTTGAAGCAAAACCAAAGGAAAGAACGTGGTCAGTGTGCATCACTACTGCAGCCAACTCAACGCGCACACCCACTGGGAGGGGGAGCCGGATCACTTAACATTTTAAATGTATTTAACATTAAACCAGCAAGTCAGCCAGTGCTTTCTGTAACCAAGCTGCCAGGCTCATGGGAACCTGACACTTGACTTTTCAGAAGAGAATACTTGCTTCTGTGGAGTGTCAATATTTGTCTCATTTGTTGAGACTTTGCTCAAAGTGATGAACGTGTGTAAATTAGGACCTTTTTGTGTAAATTGGGCCACAGAGCTCTCTAGGTACAGTCAGGGGAGTAAATGGCTGTGAAAGATGCCTCCTGATGTGAGCCGTGGCCAGGCACTTTGGAACCTGGGATCCCATCTCCAGCCTTTCAAAGGACATAGAGAAATATAAAATGCAGATGGGAGAGTTCATATTTTGGGCATCTCTGTTCTTTTGAAATCAAAGTGCAAAGAAAAAGTTTTGCCTTGAGGTCTTACCCCATACTTGTTTTTCTCCAGAGGTTTTAACATTTTAACTGCTTTTTTCTCTCCCGATCCTTGGGGAACTTCTATCTTCATATCTTCTTAAAAGATATGGTTAAATTCAACACTGAAATTTAAAAACAAGCTTTCATATTATTTTTCTTTTAACTGATGTATCTGACATTGGTGAAGAACTAAGTGGGCGTATTGGTTTATTTTTATTTTTTTTGAGACAGTCTTGCTGTGTTGCCCAGGCTGGAATGCAGTGGCGCGATCTTGGCTCACTGCAGCCTCACCTCCTGGTTCACGCCATTCTCCTGCCTCAGCCTACTGAGTAACTGGGATTATAAGTGCCTGCCACCATGGCTGGTTCATTTTTGTATTAGTAGAGATGGGATTTCAACATGTTGGCCAGAACTCCTGACCTCAGGTGATTCGTTCCCCTTGGTCTCTCAAAGTGCTAGGATTACAGGCATGAGCCACCACACTCGTCCTGGGATATTCTTGATTGTAACTGTAATAGATCCCTTTAATAAAAATGAAACAGAACAACAGCAACAACAAGAACAACAAAACAACTGTCTTAAAAGTCCCGAAATTAAAGAGCTCACTTGGACAGGGATTTGGTTACCAGTTGAATGGCCCAGCACAAACCATAGTTACATGGGCCACTCGGCCTGTTAGATCCTTAGAGTATTTGAAGTCATGTGGATATTTGCATTTCTGCTTCTGGATATTGTGTCAGTATGAATTCGGCTACTGTTTGAGGGCCAGGCACAGATCCGAGAAAACAAGAGCCCCTGCCCTCATGGCACTTCTCTTCCGTGTGTGTGTGTTAGGAAAATAGAAAACATAAGATGCTTTTTTCAATGAGCTGGGAAGATGGAAAAACAAACTTAAGATGTTTACTTGTTCAGAAGAAGGGAAGTGCAAGGAACACTCAGCTTTGCTGCTGCTGAAGGAGACCCCTGGCGGAGGCTGTTTCAGAGGTGGGGTTTGTCTGAGAAAGGTGGTAAGAGGCAAATAGGATGCCCCATCTGGTTGGCCAGAGATGGGGAAAGTTAGTATCCTCAAAACAGCCTCAGCATTCTGGCAAAGGCTTTGGAAAACCATCTAGGGTGTGGGACCTTTTTGGCCACTGGGTAGAAGGAAAACATTGCTGGTCCTGAGGACTGTACTCTTCTTCCACTGCTATAAAGAAATACCTGAGGTTGGGTCATAAGGAAAAAAAGGTTTAATCGGCATACAGTTCTGTGGGTTGTACAGGCTTCTACATCTGGGGAAACTTACAATCAGGGTGGAAGGTGAAGGGGAGGCAGGCATGTCTTCATATGGCTGGAAGGGGAGAGGGAGTGAAGGGGAAGGTGCCTTGTACCTCCAAACAACCAGATCTCAGGAGAACTATCATGAGGACAGCACTTGGGGGATTGTGCTAAACCATTAGAAACCACCCCCATGAGTCAATCACCTCCCACCAGGGCCTACCTCCAACACAGGGTTAGAGTTCAGCATGAGATTTGGGTGGGGACACACAGCCACACCATGTCAGGCTTCCCATTCTTCTGCACGTGCTTTGCAAATGGTTCTGTCATTGGTTTTTATTTTTGTTGATACATAATATATGTACATATTTTCAGAGTGCATGTGATATCTTGATTCATCCCTATGTTGATGGAATCTGGGTACTTGGGATGTCTTTCACTTTAAATAGTTTCTTTTCCTTGTGCTGGCAATGTTCAAGTTATTGTCTCCTAGCTGTTCTGAAATCCACAGTAGATGACCCACTGCCATCCCCCTGCTGATATATCAATAATAAGTCTTGTGCTCCCATTAGGCTGTGCATTTGTGCCCGTTACGAGCCTCTGCCAATCTTGCTTATGAGTGGGCTCTGCTGTGCCCTGTTGACCACCTACTCTTGGCCTCCATGAGATCTGCTCTCAGCTCCTGCTTATGAGTGAGAACATGCTCCGTTTCTTTGCTTGGCTCGTTTGCTTAACGTAATGTCCTCCAGCTCCATCCATCCTGTCTCGGATGACAGGGATCTCAGCTGTGTGGTGAAGTATTGCTCCTGTGTATGTTCGGGCCACATTGCCTTCATCCCCTGTTGACGGGCACTCAGGTGATTCCGGACGTTGGCTGCTGTGGATGGTGCTGCATTGAAGCTGAGAGCAGTCACTGGCTTTATACTCAGGGGACGTAAGCCTCTTTGACGTTCTCAAGCAGCCATTCCCCAAAGCCCCCCGTGGAATGCCGCATTCCTTTGTGCCCATGGCTTCCCCTAGGATGAACAACTGGGAAGGGGCTTTGAGTGAACGCTTGGATTTCTGTCTTGAATTGGTACCCGGTTGCATTGACAAAGTGGGGGTCCCAGTGACCCTGGACACTACTTCACATAAGGTCCAAAGATGCAGTTAGGTTCTTTTTTTAACTTTAAAAACAAAACAAAACAAAACCCTTTTGACCTGGTTAAGCTATAGCATTATCAGTTAGTGTTTTTCATATTGGAAAGGTGTATATTTTATTTTCTAAGAAGGAAAGAAATCCTGTTAAATACTCTAACCACAGATTAAATCCTGTCAAGGAAAGAGGTACTATTTTGGGGGAAAATTACTCCTTCATGTCAAAGATTAAGGAGATGACTTACATTGTTTAATTGAGTTAATTATGAAATCTTAAGCGGTTTTGAGAAGATCAGCTGTGGATGCTGCAAGACATGAGACCGATGGTGATTTAATGTGAGTCAGCCCTGACAGAATGTGGCTAATATTTAAAGCTTGCTCCAGTATTGCTTGATAGATTGTAAGTTAATGTAAGGATCTGTTTGATGCTTTTATTTTATAAAATATTATTGAGAAAAAGTTTGACAGCCAAGGAACCACCTTCAACCAATTTCTTCCTAATTTCTATCACCAGAAAAATTTGTCCTATTAATTCCAGAATTTACTTTTGAAAAGTTCCTGTAAGGAGAGCAGAGGTATTGGTGGTTGAATGGTGACTTGAATTTAGGTGAAGATCGTTAAATATTTCATAGTCATGTTTGTCTTGGTGGTTTTAGCAATTTTATATTAAATTTAGAACTGCGAGTCAAACCAAATGTGTTCTTTTGCTTTTGTGATACTCCTTTGTATGACTATACTGGTAAAGAATGATAAAATGTGTATAGGGTATTTTTTCTGTGTAGATATTAGGATTTTGAGGGGAACAAATTAGTCATTCTTCTAATAGACATTGTGCTGTGTGTTGGGTCCTTTGTATATTAGCTGAATCACTATAATGAGGACCACTTGAAAGTCTGTTTCTATACAAGATCTTTTATATGCTGACTTGTGTTATGCAAAATCCTTCATCCTCTAAGAAGACTAAGCAATGGGTTAGAGGAGAGGTTTAATCACCCATTAGGTCTATTCCAAATGCCCAGAATTGAATGCAAATACGAATTATGTTTTTGAAGTGGGGAGTGTGTGTGTGGTGGACTCCTTTTTAGGTCATGGGAGGGAGGTAAAGCAAAGATCAGATTTGCTGATAAACATTTGTGCATATGCTAGTGGAGAAGTCATATGACTTGACTGTACCTGCGTACTCTGATTTTGGTTTTGTTAGTGTCCGTAGCTATAAGCCTCACCTGCCTATGGGACCCACCCTGAGGGGCTGTGGTGAGGGTTATTACGGAGTCGTGTGTCTTAGCGAATGACACAAACGGTCTTGTGGGCCTACTTTGGCTTTGTTTGAACCTGTAGATTGTTAAACTAAGTTTAACATTTTGAGGATTATAAATTGTGATTCTTGTCTAAGAAGAGGTTTCTGTTGTCTCTGAAGACAGGAACCGTAATACAGATGGTCCCTGGCTCACTATGGTTACATTTGTGATTTTTTTTTTCAACCTTGTGATGGTGTGAACTAGTCACACTCAGTGCATTGTTCGGCCCGAGATGGGCTGCCTCTCGATGAACTCATTGTAAGTTGAAACTATTATGTCAAATGCACTTTCTATTTAGGATATTTTCAGCTTACGCTGGGTGTATTGGAAGAGTTTCATCCCATGGTAAGTCAGGGAGCATATATGCTCATAAAAGTAGAGAGGATCTCATAGGTACCATGAGATATAATGTCTCTGATGTTATAGAGATATGATGAAAACAATCGAGTGGGACTTGGAAGCCTTGAAGGGACTCACGAGGGCGGCTCCTGGAATGCACACGTGAGTGCCACTGGCTTATGGATGTGACATCTGTGCCTTCTGCTTAGCCCAGTGGGTTATTGGCTGCTCCCGAGGGCAGAGAGGTCCAGCGTTCCTGTGTTTAGGTGTTTGAGCTGCCTTAAGAGGCTAGGTCAATTCTCACTGGTGTCTTCAGGGCTTTAGGGCTTCTGAACAAGCAGGAGGAAGGGCGACTTTGTAGAGCTTTGGAAATCTCAACGAACTTCAGGGCCATCCCCCTTGGCAGGAGAGAGCCCCACTGGAGGCGAGCAGGGTGCCGCGCGGGCCTGTGCTGGGCCCAGATGTGTACGGACATTGTGAGGGCCACAGGACACAGATCGGTCTTGGTTCACAACTGGTGTCGATGACCACGCAGCATTTCTGCCAGGTACATGAGTGCGGGGACTTGGGTTTTGGGGTGTGCGTCCTGGTTGCCTAGTTGCTTGGAAGACCCCTATTCAGACCCCAGCCTGAGTCACTGTGACAGGCCTCCCGCTTCACACGCCACATGGAAGCCGTGGCGTCAGTCACTGACGCCCACCAGCTGTCAGATGTGCGTGTATATCTTCCCTGGTCTCAGGATTGGTCTTGTTTTGAGGTTATAGTAAACGTTCTTTACGAGGGGTTTTGGATTTTTTATGTTGTTTGCAAGGAGGCAGCAGGGAGTGCTTGAGCAGTGAGATCCCCTTCCCAACCAATGCAATTTCAGATCCCAGCAGGTAATTAGGGCAGCGGAGCTGTGGGATCACCTACCCAACCAATGAGAATTCAGATCACAGTAGGTAATTAGGGCAGCCGGGTGGGTGGCAGAACCCTGAATCGTGGCTGTTTCTGGTGTCTTGCCCCGGACAGAGCGTGCTGGGGCCTCCGTGGTCCTCTGTGGGGTGGGTGGAGCACATGAACTGGGTGCTGCTGGGTCGTGGCTGGCTCCCCAGCCTGGGGTTTATGCAGGACTCGTACTGAAGAAAACTTGGAACCTAAAAAGCATCACGAGGAGAACGGGTTTGTGCGTTTCTGGATCCCTGGTGCTTCCCAGTCTCAGACACTGTGCAGTCTCTGAGGGGTCTCACCAGGAAGACTTGCACAGTTGGCCCCCAGGGTGGAGTGGGGCTGCAGCGGGTCTTGCAGGAGCTGGAAGTGGGGGTGAGTTTCCCACCAGCGGGACTTTTCAAATGGGCCCAGCAGGATGCATCCGTTGAAATGGTGCCACCTAGCACAGGGCTGCGGCCAGCAGGGCCTGAAAGGCTACAGCGGGCTCTGTCTCTGCTCTCTGTTGAAAGAGTCTCTGCATGGTTTTCCTTGGTCTTTGTCTATTTGGAGGACGCTTCTCCCTTTCTTGGGCTTACCTAGCCTTCTGAGCTGCCTTGTTGTGTATGACAAAGCCCTGAGAAGGCATTTTTATTGCATAATTATGTTATCCTGGTGGCTGGATAAATGACCTGCAAATGTGGGTGACTCAGTAGCTCTGAGGGTGTTCAATATGCAAGACAGGTGGGAAGGAAATGTTCAGGCAGGCGTCAGAGGATCTGTTCTCTGCTTCACACTGGGGCCCTGGTTTGCTGACAAGTCTTCACACTCGATCCAAAATGGGATAATGAAGTCTCACGGATTCGGCTTCAGCTGAGAGCTGCCTCCAGCACAGGCTTGTGTGAGTAACAGTTTATATGTTTGGTGCAAAGGGCGGGCGTCAGTTGATCTTATTTGTGGTGGTGCTTATGGTGGCTTTTCCGTAAGGAATGTAGACTTTATTAGCTTTGGCAAGGGAATCCTGAGTGATAAATTGGAAGAATGTTTCAGGAAATTCTGGAACCTGCAGTGAATCTGGAATCTGTATGAAATTGAGATTTGGATTCTCACGATTTCCTAATGCTACCCCGAAACCCAGTAGTTGACATAGTCGTAGAACTTCAGTTGTGCTGCCCCGGTTCCCCAATTTAAAAGGAACACGTTGTTTTCATCTAGAACGTTCTGAGCTCTGAGTGCTGCCGGCAGAGTGACTAGCTCTCTGCGTCAGAGGGGAAGCCAGGGCTGCGTTCACAGTGTCGCGGCAGCTGGGAGCTGACCCCGGACCTCAGACACGTGTGATGTTGACCATTTTCTGTAAACTCCAAGGGTGTAGTGGTCTCCTTGGCGCTTTTCAGTCTTCTGAAGCTTTTGATGTGTCTGCACTTTATAGATTTTTCAGAAGTAGACGGCCTTTTCCCACACCCTTGGGCTGAGTTTTGTCAGAGGCTGGTGTGTGGGAAGCACCACACCCACATTCTGACAGGGAAGACTCTGGTGCCCAACTGAGGTCAGAGTGGAAATTTGTTTTTCCTTCCCTCCAGTCTGGTCCAGCTGCTCCCTGCTTGGCCAGAAGAAAATCATGCTTATCCAAGTCGTAGGCAAACCCCCTAAATCAAACATTTGTCTTTTTTTCTTTAATATGCCCATTTAGTTTATATGGGACGATAGATAGAGAAATGTCTTTTAGGGAAAAATTAATTTCTTTAATTACAGAGAACTTTTTGGATAAAAACTGCAATCAGGAGGCTATTTTGTAATAAGATTACAAAATATGTTACAAAATGTGTTAAATACCACAGTGGAAAGCTCCTTATATTTGATCTTAAACTTGGGCCTGGTGTGTGTGGCCACACGCTCGTACTCATGATGCCACGCTCAGCTGTGAACTACAGGCACGGTACATACTTTGTGGTTGCTTTTTTGAAAGTCTTATTGCTTGGCCTCTCCGACTCAAATGTTGAGTTACGTCGATTCTGTTCAGAATGTTCATCCCTCCGTCTAGGGTCCAGTCGTCCATCTCAGAGGAGGAGACCTGAGGATGAGATAGAGGCCAGAGGGCTGTGGGGCTGAGGGCGGGGGTGTGGTGGGGGCCGGAGGGGCATGGGGCCAAGGGTGGGGCAGGGGCCTGAGGGGTGCAGGGCTGAGGCCGGGACAGTAGGACAAGGGGTGTTAGGCTGTGAGCCAAGCTGCATGGTGGCCTCTATGAATTGGGAGACTCCAGGTAGGAACACAACCTACTGACTCGTTGACTTCAGGCCTGGGACTCCTGACTTCCAGGGCTGAGAAGAGGTTTGCATTTGTGGTAATTTGTTGTAGCAGCAATAGGAAGTTAATGCATTGTATCTGTTCTTCACCTCCAAACCTTTGAAAAGTAACCCTGTTGTATCGGCCTTTTGTGTGCCCTAAATTCTAATGAGATGGTTTGTAGGAAATAATGGACACAAACGATGGCAGAACACAAAGTTGGACAGAAGCAGTGTCTTCTGTGGTTCTGTAGTTTGGGTCTGTGAAGTTAGATTTCGGTCAGAGAGAGTGTGGTCTTGTTCAGCGTATACCTGGAGTACTTGTTCAGAGCTCCTGGGGGAGTGGTCTTTAACACTGTTAGCATTAAAACTCCAAGCACATCAGGGCCAGAGTTCCTGAGTCAGTGTTAGGCGACCTTTGAATAAGAGGTGGCATGTAGAATCTGCCCACTTTACTAGAATGAAGCAGCAAAATCTTTTTTTTTTTTTTTTTGAGATGGAGTTTCGTTCTGTCACCCAGACTGGAGTACAGTGGTGAGGCCTCAGCTCACTGCAACCTCCGCCGCCTGTGCTCAAGTGATTCTCCTGCTTCAGCCTCCAAATTGCATGATTTATTTTCCTGTTTTATATACTTAGTATATGTAAACTCTGCAAACTTTATTAATACAAATGACATGCCAGAACTTATGAAAATCCAGCATTTTCTCATGCAAATTAGTAGTGATGTGGAATTCCTGGGCTGGTTGATTTTATAAGACATAGGGGTGGATTCTTTGCCTAATTTCTGTGGAGCTAACAATTGTTAATCACCCAGCACTCTTACCTCCCCCAACAGCTCAGGTGAGGGGGTTACCCCCGCTGTCATGATGAGAGGCAGGAGACTGAGGCTTAGGTGAGCAGGTGACACATTACTGTCCAGCCCCACCCACCCCGTAGTTTCCTGCCATGGCTCAGCTATCTTCCTACGAGAAAGAACAGACACCCTGGTGCTGGGCAGAATTCCTTGTGAACTCCTTTGCATCCTTCAGGGAGTTCTTGCTTTACAGTGGTGGCTCATGGGGAGGCCTCTGGCCCACTGAGAAAGTAACTCATGTTGTGGCATTACTGTCTCTCTGTCCAGCTGCTGTCGATTGGGTGATTTGTAAAGAGATATTTATTGCTCACAGCTCTGGAGGCTGGAAAGTCCAAGGTCAAGGCACCTGCACATGGTGTCCCAGGGCCTGTGGCTTACAGACGGCAGCATCTCACCGGGTCTTGTGTGGCAGCAGGTGTCTCATCAGGACTCACATGGTGGAGGAGCAGGAGGGCTCCTCCAGACCTCCCAGCAAAGACACCAACCCCAGTCCTGAGAGCAGGACCTCCCAAAGTCCCCACCTCTTAACGTATCCCACCAGAGATGGTTTCAGCATGAGGTTTTGGGGGACATTCAGGCCAGAGCCATTGCTCTGCTGTGGTGTTAGGGCTGCATGGCGTCATTACTGCAGCAGAGCCACAGCCTTCTCATTTGCATTTGCTGCAGGAGGAAGATGCAGGTGCCTGTGCAAGTTAGGGTTTGGTGCAAGAAGTGGAGACCCTCTGGGGAATCTTAGCAGGAGGAACTTAAGGGCTTTGAGAACTGATACCTTAGGAGTTTAGTTTTCTTCAGACTGTAAAAACCTTGATGTGTGACAATACTGAACATTGCCTGAGCCCTGTGATCCTGTAAAATAGTGATGGTTAAGACGTTCCCCCTCCCCACAACCGCGCCCCCACTTTTACTGCAAGAAGCCCCTTCCCATGTGGCTTAGGCTGACTTGCGGATTACCATTTGCTGAGGACAAGGCCAGACACAGGCCTTCAAACCCCCCTTCTGTGCCTTATAAGTGATTAGCTAAACTGCCTGTTCCCACTGATCAATCACCTCCCACCTTGAAATGATTCTTCGTGGTGCATTTGTACCTAGGGCGCTGGACTTGTCTTTGACTGTTGCCTTCCAGAGAGGACGGTTAGGGTGGGCAGGAAAGAATTCTCTGCTACAGGTCTGCATTCCAGGCTGTTTCCAAAAGTGGGAATTCTTGTGCCCTGGAGTCTGGGAATGGATTTCTAGTGTCCCAGCTTCAGGTGGAGTTGAAATTGAGTGAGACAACCCACCACACCCATCTGGAGCCAGGAACTAGAGCCATTTTTAAAGTGGCAGTTTCTCCATAAGATTACCCAAAAAATGCGCTCAGCACATTTCTTTCTTTCTCATATGCATTTGACCATCTAAAATGGGAATGGTGGTTTTTTGAAGCATGGATGTAGTTTTAAATTTTGTGTATTGTAAACCTTAATGTAGCTTCTGAAATTGTTTGCCTGATTATCTGGAGATTTACTAAACCTTTGGAGTGGTAATAATGAGTTGATCTATATGACTTTGCTTTCTATGATGCAATGAAAATACTCTAATTAAAACCTCTGCCGTTGAGTCAGCAGGCGATTGACCAAAACAAATTCTGCCTTTTGGGTTTCTTTAACCAAACAAGGGAGTAGCGTATAGGCTGAAGTGGCAAATTCATTTCAGAGCACGCCAGAGCCCTCAATGATTGAGCAGCCTTCTCAGGCAAATGTGTAAGGTGCTATGAGTCTTGGCAAGCCTGGCTACTGATGTGTGCACCTGACACCATGGAGCCACACCTAGGAAGATGTGGTTTCTGTAACAAGATTTGGAAAACCAAAGTTCAACTTAATTATCCAACTTTGTTACAGACACTGCTTTGACCAGATGGCCAAGACCTAACTGTCTCATGGTTGAGACATGGTTATAAAATTGCCCTTACTTGGTGCCAAGCAGTGGTGGTCCACAGTGATACTCCTCTAACCTCACTGAATAGTTTGGAGGCTGAAATGAGGCTGTGAAAATCTCCTTAAGGTGAAAAGGGCTTTGCGGCACCGGGGAATATCCGCACACCCATGGCCATTCTCCTTTACGGTGGAAAGGATGGCTGGGTCACGCGGGAGCATCCGCACACCCTTGGCTGTCCTCTTTAAGGTGGAAAGGGCTGCTGGGGTGCCCCGCAATATCTGCACACCCGTGGCCATTGTGGCTGTCCCCCTTTCTGCTCAGTCACCTCTGTGTTCCCACATTCAGGCTTCGGGATACTCATGAGCAGCTCGTCTCCTGGGCTGGTGAGGAAGGAGTGGGAGGTTGTTCTGAGGCTCTGTCACCGTCTGCCCTGTCATGAGGTGGGCAAGGCAGTGGCAGTGACCCCAGAAGGGTCTGGTCAGTGAGGGCTCCGGCAGGAAGTGCCGAGGCTTGAGGTGGCTCTGCCAGTCGTAACCAAATGTCTTCCCTCTTATTTCCACGATTCCTTCTAGTTCTGCGCCTTGCACTGCAGGGTCTCTGTGTGTCTATAAATACACATGAGTTACGATACAGGTTTCCCTTTCCCCTCTGTCTGGGGCTGGGCCCAGGGAGTGAAGTGCAAGACCCCCTTACTGTTGGATGCCCACCAGCACGAGGCACTGCCTGCCCTGCTGATGAATGCCTATGGCGAGTCCTGGAAGCCCCCTTCTGAGCACCTGGCCTGTTGACGGTGTACACGGGAGACAGATGAGCTCCCCTTGCCCCACCCTGAGCAGAGACTGGGGAGGCGGTGGCAGCACTGTCCCCCATGGTGCATCCTTGGTGCATGGAGGAAAGTGTGTTCATGCTGAAAACACAGCCCATCCTCTCAAAAGCAGGGTGACAACCACATTTACATCTGGAATCTTAAAAAAGGGCCTGTCTCTTTGAGAGAAGGACGTGGCATGTATGTGTGTACCTCCTTTGCTTTTTTTTGGAGACAGTTTCCCTCTGTCACCCAGGCTGCAGTGCGGTGGTGCGATCTCAGCTCACTGCAAGCTCCGCCTCCCAGGTTCATGCCATTCTCCAGCCTCAACCTCCCGAGTAGCTGGGACTACAGGCGCCCGCCACTACGCCTGGCTAATTGTATTTTTAGTAGAGACGGGGTTTCACCGTGTTAGCCAGAATGGTCTCGGTTTCCTGAGAGATCTGCCCGCCTTGACCTCCCAAAGTGCTGGGATTTTGGGCGTGAGCCACCGCACCGGGCCGTATGTGTGTACCTCTTTACAAGTCTTGCCCGACCTTTGCATTTAAAAATTATTGAAAAACTTAAAGATATAACTGACAAGAACTTTATAGGTTTCTCCAAGTAAAAATTTGGAAAAGTGAACCCATAATGTGTTTTATTTCTATGAGTCCCACACTTGGATTTTTAAATGTGGGCAAAACATCTGTATGTTCTTCAGCCTGATTTCTGTGGAATCGTGAAAGAAACGTGCTGAAGTTGCCATGCGGATTTTGTTATGTGGCGGTGACAAGTGGGGCTGGTCATTAAACAACTGGAGGGACCCCTGTCCTTTCTGTGCTCCTGTTGGACACTAGGCACGTGCTTGGGTGTTTTCTGTGTGTGTGGACAAGATGAGGACAGAATTTCCGGATCTACACGGTGGTATCTTCTCCCTTTTCTGTTAAAACGTGTCTTCTGCTGCTTCTACATAGACCAAGTGTTTCTTTCTCTTGCCTGTCTACATAAACGCTGTTTAACAAAAACTGTATTGTAGACATGAGAAGCTGAATTCCACATGATAAAGCAGATAGAGATGACTGAGTATACTGTTTTGTGGAAGGAAGGTTTAAAATGATTTTTAGCTTTTTCCCTGAAATAGGGAATAATGAAATGGGAAAATAATTAACTTTTCCCATTTGTTAGATAATTAAATATAATCATATTATTCATGTATTGCAAGGGAAAAAGGAACTAGATCGCCCCATGTACCCAAATGAAAATTTAAAGGGTATGGGCGAATTCATTTGAAGTCCTTTAATTTTTTTGTTTGTTTGTTTTTGACAGTCTCACTCTGTTTCTCAGGCTGGGTGCAGTAGTGCAATGACAGCTCACTGCAACGCCAACCTTCTAGGCTCAAGTGGCAAACATGCATCTCACACAGAAATAATGTAGAACCAGCCATCTGGGCACCCTGGGCACGCTCAGGTTGATGCACAAAACCAACGCCGCGCGTGGCCCTGACGTCTGCGTTTTCGCATCATTCCACGCACATTGCTCAGTCATCACCTCGGTGAGTTTGTAAGCTCGTTGTGTGGTTCTGGGGCTCTTTGTCCCGGATGATGGTGGTGGTGATGACAGGCTCCCCACTGCCCCAGCTCAGGTACAGAAGGTGATGCCACCAATGGCTCCTTATTTCTCAGACACTGGAGCGGATGCTCTGTGCGGCCGGTTCCACCTGCAGCAACATCTTTTCCCTGTGCTGATTCCATTTGGAGTGTGTGCCTCCCTTCTGTTGAAGGTGCAGCCTTCTTTCAGGGAAGAACTGTGTCCTGTTCACCTATGTCTCCTGTGATATATCTCATAGCTGAATAAGTAGCTATAGGATACCTCGGTGGCTGAATGATAGGTTCACTGGAAGGAAAACTTTACTTTTTTTTCTTTTTGGGATGGAGTTTCACATTCAACGCCCAGGCTGAAGTGCAATGGCACGATCTCAATTCATTGCAAACTCTCCCTCCCAGGTTGAAGTGATTCTTCTCCTTCAGCCTCCAAAGTAACTAGGGTTACAGGCATCTGCCACCATGCCTGGCTAATTTTCATATTTTCGTTAGAGACGGGGTTTCACCATGTTGGTCAGGCTGGTCTTAAACTCTTGACCTCAGGTGATGCACCCATCTTGGCCACCCAAACGGCCATGATCCACCGCACCCAGGAACTTAATACTTTTTTATTATTATTATTATTTTTAAATCATAATGGGATTGTTAAATGCTTATGTTAATGTTTATTTTAAAAAATGTTATCTGTGACCTTTCAGCTTTTCACAGCACTTCTCGTGTGAACATTTTAAAAAGGCCCTTTACTCGTGGGGGAGAAGCCGTTATCCCTTTCAGCAGAGGGAGATGGAGGAACAGGCCCTGGTGGGTCTGAGCACAGGCAGTCACCCCAGCCTTGGTGCTTGCTTAGGTCTGTTCTCCATTCTCCATGGCCGCGTCCACTCTCATTGTCAACTTAAAAATAAGCTTTTTCCTCTTTCTAATCAGAACAGTTAGTTTGTTAACCATCACGTTAAGGTATCGAGAATGATGGCTTTCAGGCCTCAGATATGACACAAGTAGTAAATGCAGCTGACCCTGAACAACATGGTTTTTGAGCTTCGAAGGATCACTTATGTGAATTTTTTTTCCAACCAAACCCTTACTGAAAAAACCTGGCTTTGTGGAAGGCCGACGTTTCCTATATGCGGTTCCATAGGATGGCTGCGGAGTCCTGTGGATACGTAGATTTGGGTAAACTCGGGGAGTGTTCTGGAATCCATGTCCCTGTGTATACAGAGGGACAATGGCAGCTTTTTAAAAGTTTGTGTCCTGCCTTGTCCTAAAAAGGCTCCAAGGTGGATGCAAAATTATTTCATCCTTTTGGTTTTCTTGGTGGGATATGGATGTTTATTCTTCAGTGTCTAAAATCCTGAGTGCACAGAGTTAGTGCTTCAGGAACAAAGCCAGTCTGGAAACACATATTGAGATACCCACCTTTTCTTCATGGTTTCACAAAAGGCCATGATCGTATTTTATTCAGTTGAACCATAGGAAAGTGTCAATATTTGCTGTTTTTGACCTACAAAATGGCAAGTTCATACGGTATTAAAAACAAAGGCTTCCTGGATGGGGAAAATAGGAATCGGTAAGAACCTGAAGTTGTCTGTCATGGCCTCTGAGTCACAGGTAAATAAACCTGTGTGAGGGGAAGTTGGCTATGCAGTATTTTCCTTCTGTTTTGAGACTGTCAGAAAAAGGTGAGTTCCATTGTGTTGGGTTCCTTTTCCTCACCTTTGCTGCAGAGGGGACTTGCCATTATTCCTCTTGTTCCCAGTGCCCAGGAGGCTGATGCCACATAGAAGACCTGCAGGTCGGTGGATGTGAAACAGGCATCGGACACGCTGTGCACCTTGGGACGCATCTGAGAAGTACGTACTTGCAGTAGGTCTGATGTGAGGGCGTGTTCCATCTCCTCTCCCTTCTCTGGCTTTGCAGGCCTTTGAAGTTGGTCCTGGAAAGTGAAATAAGTTAATGCAGATTAGCTCCAGGTCAAAGCAAGGGGCCGAAGAGACCCGCCCTTCACTCGGGGTGTGAAGCGTTGGGCCCTCCCATCAGGAGGCAGCAGGGACTCGAGAAAGCCCCACATGCCCTCCAGTTCCCTTATGTTGAAATTTTTTGTACTCGGCCATGCCAGGTCATTTGGGAGGTAAATGGGGGGTTCACATGGGGATGTGCAGTATTCTTAGGTGTCAGGTGTGAGAGTCAAATTTGTAGAAGCTGTGCCGATAGGAAAGGGCCTGGCAGGGAGTGCTGTTTACATGGAGCAGATTTAACGCGAGGTCTGTGCTCTACCTGGCTCCGTGTCTGACCGGTGTCTCCCAGTCTGCAACAGGACGTTCACGTGACTCGGCGCCATCGTCCCACTCTGTGTAGATGTCTGAGGATCTGTGCGCGGCTGCTCTGTGAGAATGAGTCGTGATAATGAACTGAGAAACAGTGAACAAACCCTGAATTGGTTAACACTGGTTCCATGTCCACCTCTGCCGTGCTTGGAGTCATTCATAATAAAGTGTGCTGGACACCTATGCAGAGCTCTGAATTTCAGAGGCCCTTTAACTCGGCAGCTAACCAGCCGCTTCCTTCAGAAGACATTTGAGTCCCCTTTACCTGCCAGGGTGACCCTGGGAGTTTGAAGATGAGTGAGACAAGCCCTCCGTGTCTTGTGGATTTTACTGTCCAGAGGGAAGACATATATGGATGGTGAAGGAGGCCCTATCAGAGGTCAGCGCACGTCAGTTTGATTTCTTCAGCACTTGCTGTGTTCAGGCGGTGCCCCGGGCAATGTGCAGAGCATCTGGGGACCCTGCCCATGGCATCCCAGGCACAGCTAGCATCTGCGCCATCTTCATACTTGGCCTGAGTTTTGGGGAAGTACCGAGGATGGCTTCTGCCTTTGCTGGAGAGAGTTGGAAGTCAAGGCAGCCCTCCACAAGGAGATGATCGCCAGCTGATTCCTCAAGCAAGAGGTGGTCCCCACATGGACAGAGCAGGGCAGCATGCGCAGACCTGGGTGTGGGGTCTGGGGCATGTGCATCTGAGTGGGGTCTGCTGGGAGACAGCAGGGGTGAGGTGTGAAGGCAGTTGGAATTGACAGGATAAATGATCACTAAGACGATGCTGGCAAAACATAAAATTGGGACTCTCTGGGGTAAACGTGGACTTAGGGTGACCCTGGGCGTGGGTGTTTTCAGGCTCTGAAGGCAGAGATTTAGGAAATTGGGGCAGAGCTGAGCCCCAGATGAGGATGAAGACCACCCTTGGGATGTTGAATGAGACAGGGCTGGAAACCCAGTGAATGTCCTGGGGTCAGTCCAGCAGGAAGGCAGCAGAGGAGACCGGTGTCCTCAAAGGCCCTGTGGGGCCTGCCTCTCAAAGTGCTGGGATTACAGGCATGAGCCACTGCTCCCTGCCGATACTTTTAAAATTTCTAAGCTAATCTCATACCCACTCCCATAATTTTTTTTTTAAACCCGGTTTATGGCTATATTTTTTCCAAGGTAATCAAACAGTTACCTGTTTGAAGTAGGAAAAACACCGTATTTAAAAACCGAAAATGCCAATTTGCATAGAAGTTTTGAAATACCAAGTTGGTTTGAGCCTTGCATTGCAGTGTCACTACCTGCTCTTAAATTTCTACACGATGTATAGATAGCGAGGCAGGCACGGCTTGCACATCTTCAGGTTTCGATTCTACTAACTTGGGCTATATTTTCATTAATTTTGGCACACCTGTGGGTGTGTGAAGCAATGCCAGGGTATTTATTTTGAAGGTTGTCCAATAACAGTTGGGAAGATTTTCATATTTTTAGAATTTTTGTAGAAATAGTTATAATTTACAAAGAATTTAAAATTGTGTAGTCATTATTTTGCTTTTTTCTAGATGTGCCCCAAAACAGGGTTGCTAACTGTCATTCTACATCACAGGATTCAGAACAGTACCTTTTTGGAGCAGATGCCTGTAATCGAGGAATTCCGCCTAGTCAGTTCACTTTAAACGTGTTTAAAAGGTTTTCTTTATCCTAGTTGGCACCTGTGGCTACAGTTTGTTTTCACTACTGAGGAATATTCCATGATGGAAACCGTAATTCATCTGTTTTTCATATCGGTGGACATTTGGATTATTTTGGGAGGGTATGTACGTCTATTCAGCCTTCATTTTTTCAGGATTTTTTGTAGAAGATAATGTAACAGTGTAACATCCTCTGGTACGGAGCCAACACGAACCCTGATGACAGCCACACAGACTCTCACACAGACTCTCAGGCCCATGCCACCACTCCCGGCTACTTTTTGTCTTTTTAGTAGAGATGGGATTTCACCACGTTGGTCAGGCTGGTCTCAAACTCCTGACCTGCCTGCCTCAGCCTCCCAAAATGCTGGGATTACAGTCGTGAGCCACTGTGCCCAGCCCATTGTAATGGGTTCTATTTCAGCCTAGTTATACAAATTTAAAATTCACGGTCCAAAACCACAATTACTTTTGCACCAACCTAATAATTTAAGAATTAAAGAGGCCTTTATATTAGAGAGCCCATGGACGATAATATCATAAAGAATATTACAATCTCCATAACCCACAAACTTGGTAACTTAGACCAACTGGATGAATTAAAAGGTACAATCTATTAATACCAAAACACAGGAGAAATAGATAATCTATATATATTGATATCTATTAATAAAATGGAATCATTACCTAATAACCTTACAGAAAACTTGTATATTCCAAAAACCTGACATTCTGTCATGTTATTCTAACTGGTGGGATTCGGGGATTTTCATTTTGATAAGAACATAGGTGAGTCGCACACACTTAATTTTGGTGCTCATTGGTCAGAAAAGCCATGTCCACTATAGGATACTGCAGAGCAATGCGTTATGGAGAATTTGGCAAGATAATAGGATTTTCAGAGTTAAAGGAAGACAACCTGATTTATGTACAGTAATTCCTCATAATATCATAGGGGATACCATATTTAAACTTTGGGGTATCCCCAGATACAATTCTTATTTGAGCCACATGTGAATTTCAGACACAGAGGCTTCCCAACTTTGGTGGCTTTCTATAAATGTGGAAGTTAATTCACAATCTATTTTGTGGAGGCATAAAATTCAATGAGCACTCATTTAACCTTTTATTTTAGATATTATTTTTGTAAACTTTGCATTTCCAATTAGTTGAAATTTTAAGCCTGTTTCAGTTCTTCTCCACTTTTTTTTTTTTTTTTTCTGAGACGGAGTCTTGCCCTGTCACCCAGGCTGGAGTGCAGTGGCATTGTCTCGACTCACTGCAACCTCCGCCTCCCAGGTTCAAGCGATTCTCCTGTCTCAGCCTCCCAAGTAGCTGGGATTACAGGTGCCTGCCACCATGCCCGGCTAATTTTTGTATTTGTAGTAGAGATGGGGCTTACCCCATTTTAGCCAGGCTGGTCTTAAACCCCCGACCTTGTGATCTGCCCCCCTCGGCCTCCCAAAGTGCTCGCATTACAGGCTTGAGCCACCGCACCCGGCTTCTCCACTCTTTTTAGGTGGAGGGGAGTAAGGGTTTCTTGGAATTACGAGGGACTCCCATGTACCCAACCCATTTGGGTAAATTTCTTCCTTCAGAGTTTTTCAAATCAGCATCACCATTGTTAAAGGTCTCCCACATGGTAATAATTGTGCTACAGGGTTTTACAAACATGAAGTTTATGTGTGGCTGAATTAACCTCCTTGCTGTGGCACAAGGGGGCCAAAGGTGTTTTCACCAATTATGAAGCGGGTTCACTGTGCAATGGCTACCAACTTTTCTGAGTACAATGAGGCCAAACATATTCATCCGTAAATTATTACTTACAAATAGCAAACAAAAGACAACAGAAGCCTAGGATTCAATATGAACCGCTACCACAAGATCAGGAAGGCTACCCAGAGCAGATGGATGGAGTTTTGACTATAAATGCTTCAGTTGCACTACAACTGAGGGACCCCAGAAAGCAGCCCACCTTGGGTTTTCTCCCACGATGTGGTTTGCTGGACACAAGCGTTAAAGGCAATTCCCTTTCGAGCAGGGCCTATAACAGAGCCTGGGCTGTTCTGACTAATGTCACCTGATTATCAGGATATCGCCTTCCCAGCATATCATACAGTTATCTTGAGAACTACCAGTAAGAAAGGGAAGAAAATGGCCCTGCACCCTTAAAACTGAAGGATCAGGATATTTACTGTGACAGAGGCAGACAGTAGCGACAGAGTGTTCTTGTGAGCTATCAACTAGTTCTCTTAAGCAGAGCATGGCACCAGACCGCTTTTCTATTTCCTTTCAATGGAAACTATTTCAGAATATTTTGAACATTTTGAGTTTCTACATCTATAGAGTTGTGGCACATGATCACTGGCAGTGTAGACTCCCTGCATGGTTAAAGGAAAGAGTTCAGAAGCCCATCAAGCCACATTGGAGGAGACCACCTAATCCTCCAGAGAGTGCCACTCCACCTTCCTGGGGTTAGTGCCACATGCAGTAAGGCCATTGTAACTAAGGCCATCAAGACTTGCAGTCCGAAGATGAGACTTTTGACATGCTGATAAGCAGCAGTGATGAGAAAAGCCCACACACTGGCTAGGAATGAAAGCAGCTGAGATGCTTCTCCATATGCTTCGGTAGGGGCTAATATCAAACTATTTCTTCCCGTTTTCTTTACTCAGCAGTGCCTGAGCCATGAGGCACCATAGATGTACACCTCATCAGGAGGCTGTATGGTACAGCAGCAAGGGGAGCAGCAGCACAAGAAACAAGGCCACTACTTCTGCACCCAATCAGAAGCTTTTGAGATTAGGGACCTGTTCACCTGCTGTGCACAGAAGTGTGAGGTTATGGACCTGGTCACCCCGCTGTGCATGATCAGAGGTGTGGGAGGGTTAGGGACCTGGTTACCTGCTGTGTCCAATCAGAGCCAGGCAAGGTTACAGACCTAGTCACCAGCTGCACCCAATCAGAAGCTTTTGAGGTTAGGGACCTGGTCACCCACTGTGTGGGGTCAGAGGTGTGCCAGGTTAGGGACCATGTGCGTGGGGATGGACCTGATCAGCAGCCAAGACACCTGACGTTTCCAGAGTCATCCCGGCTTCTTTCAAAACTTTAAAAGTCTTCAGATATTCCCCAAAAGCTCGTCCATCTTTGAAAACGATATGCGTGCGCACAGGTGATACCGATGACTGAAGATTGAAGGTTAGAGCATTCCAGCCCCATGCCCATGTCCCATCCTATCGGCGAAAACTTGAGCACAAACGTCTCCCTCTCTGAAGCTCCCTGAAGCCGGTGGCAGGCCTGGGACTCAAGGTCCAGTGTCCTGTCAGTTACACTCAACAAAATGTAATTCAACACTGGCCATGGGCCTTATGCTTTAAAAACCACATAGAAACCTCCCCAAGAACTACAATCTATGAAAGCTTTCACGGCTAGTATTTTAGGACGACTGACCAATCTTGACCTAAATCAAAGCCAACGCTGCCCAAATTAACTCTGACCCCAGCTTCGTGCAAAGGCAGTCATCGCCTGGCCGTCGGTGTGACCAGCAGCCTGGGCACAGACAGGACCAGCGCCGGACCCTCCCTGCACCTTAAGCGGGCTTCTGAGCTGCTGTCCATCATCAGTGATGGCGATGCCCAGAGCAGCTTTCCAGGAAAGCAGTAAACCTTTCAGGTCCTCACCTCACGAGGATGGCCATGTATAAATCAACCACCTTTGTTACTGCCCTGCCATTCTCAGAGAGGGGATGGGTTAAACTTCTTCCTCCTCCACATGCCCAACACAAGGCACACCTGCCCCAGCACGAGGCTCATCTACTTAATCCCGGGAAACACACAACCCACAATCAGAGGCCGCACACAATCAGAGGTCGTGCACAATCAGAGAGCACATACATTAAGAGGCTGCACAGAGACCTCACACAGAGACCCACACAATCAGAGGCCACAAAGAGGCCAGAGGCCACAATCAGAGGCTGTGCACAATCAGACGCCACGCACAATCTCTGCAACCTCAACAGAAACTGTTTCTGACCATTCACCTGAGGCCACCAAGTTTAAACGAGAGGCCCAAGTTTTAAAAGACACGAGGAGTTCTCTGAAGGCAGACTCCGTGCATTCCATCATCAGCACCATTTTTGCCTGTCACAGGAAGAACCACAACCACGTCTCGGTGCTCTCGCAGTGCAGGGCGCTGCGCTTCTCCCCCTTTCCAAACCCACGGCAGCTCCTGGCGACCCAGCGCCTCTGCTCAGCCATGCGCCCCCAAGGCCTTCCTCCCTCACCCCACAGGGGAGCTCCTGCAGCTGGGCTATCTGGCTCATCACTCTGATTCAGTCACACCCTCATTCCAGGCTGAAAATCTCTTCTGAAAATATCCAAATCTTACCCACGTCAGGCTCCATCTTTTCCCCAGAGCTCTTCACCCCCTCTAGAGCAGCAGCTCTGGTGCCCGTGCAGCCGGGACCTGGGGGCGGATCCGTGGGCTCAGAGCGCCCAGCCCCTCAGCCCCTCTGTGTGTCCCCTTACTCCCTGCTCCCTGGCGTTAATGCCCTCCATCCTCTATTTCCTGATAGGCAAAAGAGGGTTAATTCTAAGAGTGCTAACCGAATTCGATCACTTAACACCGCGACCGGCCCAGAATACCCGTTGATCAATGACAGGTATTGCTGCACTGTTACCATCGCGCTGGGTCCAGGTTTCCTGTGAGCCCTTTAGGCTCTTTGCCCTAAAGGCCACTCAATGGTCCTGTCCAAGCCTGTCTGTGGCAGATGGACAGGTGAGTGGCCGATGCATGCGTGTGATGCTGAATGGGATCGTGCAAAGCTGGCCCCACGTATTTTGGTCAACCTAATAAGCCACCCATGCTTGCTTGCTGCCGCCCTGCGGTGTCCAGAAGGAGCCGCTTAAAGGCAACTGCGCCGCACCTACCTTCTTGGAAGGAGACGGCAAGACCAGATTGGCTGGAGCTGGAAAGTTGTGCGCTACAGATCAGGGCTGCGTGACCCAGGGAAGGCATCACTGGAAACACGTGCTGGAAGGCGGCCAATCCGACCCGACCGTCCACCTCCTGGGTCAGCCACGGGGCTCCTCTTGATGTGTCATCCTGATCACCCCTCAGAGAGCAAATGAGCCTTTGACTTCAGCCTGTCCTAGGTACAACACCGACTCCCACCTCCCACGTCCTGAACCAGCCTGTTCCGGGGATTGCTGTGGACATAGAGGAGCAGGCCCATGACATCTAGTGGCATTTCCTGGCAAGGACACTCACCATGCTTGACCATAAAACTCGGGTCAACTGGTTTTTCGGAGGGACTGTAAATTACTTGTGGCACGCATGGATACTGATTGACCCAGGGAGGGGCACGGAGGAGGCTGAAGGAAAACCCATCGTGACTGCGCCAGGCATTCCCGCACACACCTACATCTTCAGACTCGGGCGGTGTCCTAGTCTTACAACCAAACAGAAGCCCAGAGAAACGAGGGAGCTTGTCCAAGACCAGCAACAAGTATGTGAGCAGCTGGCATTCAACTAAGTCCTTCCCTGGATCCATCCGCGCTTCTCCCCGCTCCCACTCCCACCACCCTGCCATGGCCCCCGATAGACACAGCAGGTCTGAATATCTGGCACCCCAAAAGCAGAGTAGGGAGCAGAGTCGGCTCCTCCAGTGGGAACTCACATGCAGCCCACTCCCCTTCTTGCCGAATGCCTCGGGACTCTGTGCGGTAAGGTCTGCAGATGTGGCCTCACTCTGCGCCAGGAGATCCGGGTGGCAGGCAGCGTTTTGGAGAGTGCGCCTCCAGACAGGAGAGAGGCATCTGACAGGGCTCGTCGGCTGATCCATGAGACACAGGACACCTGAGAGAAGGGCCGACAAACCCCACAAAGTCGCTCCTAGCCTGGAGAGGACAGGGCCACGGCGGGCTCCTCCCAGCCCACGCTTCCGACAGGTCTTGCTGCAGCCTGTGGTGCTCCTCAGGCGCGAGGAAGTTTCCCAGGGCAGGAGCTCTAAGTTACACAGCAAAAGCGGCACAGCCAATGCAGCAGGGCCTACTTCAGCCCAGGGCTCAAGAACCACGGGGTGCAGAGCGGCCTGCAGCAAACCAGACACATCAGAAGCCAAGCTCCCACCTTTTACATTCAGTGACATTAAACGGAGGAAGTTATCTGTAGCAATGGTCCTCCTGGGGGACCCGTACAGCATACATGACCACCGACACTGACCACGAGTACTTCCTAGATCCTGCGGGCTACTCCACTTTACATGCACGGTTCCATTCACAAATCTATGTGGGGCAGTTGTTAGCCCCAGCTTAGAGATGAGGAAAACGCTGCTGGAAAAGTCAAGTGAGAAAATCAGACTTCAGCACACCTGCCGTCTCCAAGCCCCCTACCACTCTATGTGCTAGGGTCTCAAGGGTTGGGTGTGTGGCATTTTAGGTGACTAATCTAGGCGGTTTTCTTCTCTCCTACACTTGTTTAGCCTGAACGTGCACGTACATGCTCTGCTGCAGGTGCACCGCCGTAAGTCGACCAGCAACGCTCTTTTCTGCCTCGGGTTCTCGTCACTGCGTTCCGGAAAGCTCTCGCCTGCTTTACAGCCATGCCAGGTAGCCCTGGTCAGCCGCACAGTCAAATTCCTGCAGTGTCAGAGCTAAGTGCTAGCTGAGACTTTAACAGCGAAGACAGCGGAGTAATGGGGATAAACAGAACAAAACCGTATGGTAATGCAGATGGAAGTCTAGAAGCAAAAGAAGCTGACACCCCTAAGAGAGCAGGCGGCTGCCTCTCACTATGATGTTAATAGCAGCTTGCTGTTTCCAGTGCCTCCGTGTGCCAGGGTTTCCAGTCAGCGTTTGTGTTTATCTGCTCCTGGGCTACCTGATCAAAGCTCTGCAGAGATCAGGGATATCTAAATTGACCCAGTATCTGCAGGCTGGCTGCTCAGAGGCCGTGGTGTGGAATGGCCAGGACATCGCTTAGTCATACGGGGCACAAGCACGTCACTTGCCACTCCTGTATTTCTATTTCATCAAACCCTCTTTTCTCCTGAATATTGACCATAGCAAAGTCATTAGCCTTCGAGATGCATTTGAAACATCAACTTGCTTTGTTCAAGAGGTTTAAGACACACGTAAGTCTTTCTTGCCATGCTCAACACACACAGCCGGCCGTTTCTGAAGTCTGTGTTTCTGGAACAAAAGCCTTGGCCTGCCCCAGTGAACATTCACAATGAGCACACTGTTGCGAGGCTGCTTGGCCAACGAGCAGGGGGCAGGAGAGAGCCACAGGGGCCACGTGGGGTCTCTGCAAACCCCACTCACTCCCTCAATCAAGGGCGGTGTCTCCTGCCAATCCAGCGGCTTCCTCCAAGGGGAAGAGGCCTCTTCAGCTGTCACCGCACTGATTTCAGGTGGCCTAGCCAATGGGGCAACAGATTCAACAGAGTTCCATGTTGTTAAAGGAAAACTTGTGTTACCAGGCAACCTTAGGGTCAGATTCTACGAAATGTAACCAACAACATTGCTTCCAAACCAACATGCTACTAGTGCCTTATCCTTCAATGTTGCTTAAACACGGAAAAGTATGAGGGAAAAAGAACATGACACTTACTTCTTAAAAAATAACCCCTCTTCCAGATTCATTTTACCCATATCAGAAAGACTTAGAACTGTGGATTGCCTACAGGAACGCGGAGTGGGGGTGGATCCCCACACTGACCCAGCCTCACCCCAGGTCAGTCATCCCCCCACCATGGGGTTCACACCTCTCCAGGCCCTGTCACCTCATTAAGAAAGGTGGCGTCTCTGAGCTCTCTTCGCAGGAAGCACCCAAACACGAGCTAGAGACACAGACACACCCACAACTGCTTTGAAATCCTGAACATATTTAAGGACTTCATTATTAGTTTTTTAAAACGGTAAGAACAAAGTGAGCCTGGTTTTAACGTCTCTGCCACAATAACACCGTGTACATCTGTCTTTTATTGTTTGTTCCTTCTCCAGCAGCTGCTGCCTGTCTGGCCGACTGCAGAAGAAGAGCCTCTGGTACTCCCGGGAAGCCCTCCGTAAAAGTGTGAACACCACGATCACGTCTCAGGATGCGGCACATGTTAGGGTCGCCTACAGACCTCCATTCCCACTGCCTAGAAGGCACTGAACGGGCCTCATGCTCTTTGTAAATGTCAACCTTCCTAAGCTATGTTGTGTTGAAAATTTTTAACTGCAGTCCACACATACTTCTTTGTTTGTGTCTTGCTTTTATCCTAGAGGAATATATTTACGGAAAATTAAGCTTGCAAAGTTGAAGGGTTTTCTGAAATTCGACTCCTAATCCTGGAAGGAAAAAAAAAAATGGGCCAGATGTGGTGCTTACGCCTGTAATCCCAGCAGTTTTGGAGGTTGAGGCCAGGAGATTGCTTGAGCCCAGGAACTCAAGATCAGCCTGGAAAACATGGCAAAACCTTGTCTCTACTAAAAATATCCCCCCCCCCCAAAAAAAATAGCTGGGCGTGGTGACATGTGTCTAGTCCCAGCTACTCAGGAAGCTGAGGTGGGAGGATCACCTGAGCCCCGGAGATGAAGGCTGCAGTCAGCCAAGATTTGCATCACTGCACTGCAGCTTGGGCGACAGAGTGAGACACCGTCTCAAAAAAACAAAAAGTAAGAACAACTGTATAAATCATTATAGAAGGGAGCTGGCCGGGCGAGGTGGCTCATGCCTGTAATCCCAGCACTTTGGGAGGTCGAGGTGGGCAGATCACCTGAGGTCAGGAGTTTGAGACCAGCCTGGGCACTACGGCAAAACCCCATCTCTAATAAAAATACAAAAATTAGCGGGGCATGGTGGTGGGTGCCTGTAATCCCAACTACTGGGGAGGCTGAGGCAGGAGAATCACTTCAACCTGGGAGGCAGAAGTTGCAGTGGGCCGAGATTGCGTCACTGCACTCCAGCCTGGGCAACAAGAGCAAGAGTCCACTTCAAAAAATAAAAATAAAAATAAAAATGAAGGGAGCTAATGTTTTTCATTTAAGGGAAGGGAGAAGAACATTCAGTATTTATACCTCTCAAGCACACATCTGCAGTAGTGCCCTAAAGTATTCGAAATACACATTCCTACAAATATAGCTCAAAACTACTCACCAAGTTACATGCTAAAAGCACATGCATTGTAAGAATGCTACATTATATTTTTTGAGCATCTGTATCCAATATTTTAGCATACTGGCAGTTTTCCCTTCAGGTACTGTATGCCTAAATTATTGCAAGTTTAGTCATTCATTTTAGAATTTATGACTTGCTTTAGGCAATAAACATAAGCTACTAAGTTAATGACTTAGGGGAAAAGTTACTAAGTTAACTTGGAAGTTAAACTTTGCAAACTGAATCTGTTGGACCTCATTCAAGCTAGATGATCGGTTTTTTAAATTGTTTCTTGTGTGTTTCCCTAGAGGATGGAAATAGCTTCACTCTCATCCACTGTGCACACTGCAGCCCGCGCCTCTCGTCCACCGCGCCACACTGCAGCCTGCAATTCACCCTGTACCACGCTTTCCACACCTTACCTGAAAGTCACTAAGTATAACCAAGAAGGAAATGAAAAGCAGATAAATGACCTCCCCCCCCACATCCAGCATGCAAATGTTAAACATTCATCAAAGTAAAACCAAAAACCCATGTTAGCTCACAATTGTAACTGGGAGAGTTATGTGCATGGCAATTTGAAAAGTCTAGTTAAGTAAAAACCTAATTGAGACTCTCAAGAAAGACATCTGCAAAGATTGACCGTGAGGAGAGGACTTCACTCTGCATCCAGCCTGCCCTGGAAGCCACGGCCAAATGCCAGGTTGTATGGATCCGAAAAGCAGGAAAAAACAAGTGTTGAAAGGTGTACAGTCTCAGCAATGTACAAATTCGATGTAGGATGCTCAGAAACCTTGAATTTCCAATCAGAAAACAGCAACGTGAGCAAGTTTCCCAGCAGCGCCCACTTTCTACCTACGGCACGTGTAACAGTTACGCTGGCCACCTCCGGGGGGACAGAGGCTTCCTGGTCACATTCGCTCTGGCAGCCGCACAGCTGGCCCCGCCACAAACACCTGTCTAATACTGAAGAACCGCTCGCTCCCTGGGCTTTGCTCACTCTAGCCGGGAGAGCGTATTTACAGAGTACTTTATCAACTGAGTCCTCGTTCAATGCGTCAAGCTTGTTGAAGGCAGGGCAACCCCATTCCTGGCCCAATTAAGTGAACTGAGCAGAGAAACTGCCCCCTGTTGGACGGCACTCAGTCACAACAGCAGGGGCCACTGTTCACAGGGCGCTGGCTTCGTGCCGGGAACAGTTACAAGCGTCTTCTCTCTGTCCGAGGACTGTGCACTGCAACCCTGTGGGGACGTTTGCAACGTCCACCAGAGTTCTGAGGCAGCCAAGTCCAGGCTGTCTGTGGGCCTCGCCACGTGGCCGTCCACGTCCCCTGCAGATCAGACCTCACTGCAGGGACCGCGGGTTCCAGGGCTGCCTTGAGGCACATGCTCCCTTCACCACCCCCTCCTGGCCCCTGACATCAACCCTCACCACTGCTGCCAACACTTGATTTTCTCATGGCTCCTGAGGGGCCTGTTCTGCCCTTCCCTGCTGCCTGCGTCCGGCTTGGAGGACGCCCACATCAACGCCAACGCTCACGTATCCCTGCTCCCGCGTCCGGCTTGGAGGGTGCCCACATCAACGCCAACGCTCACGTAACCACCAACCCTTCCACGGGGCTTGATGCCTAGGAGTCTCAATATCAGAAAGTCAGATTCCTGTGCTTGTTGGAGAATTTCTTCCCATTGTACAAGTGAAGGAGATAAAATTCTAGGTGCCTGCAATAACCTCATTTCCACAACGAAGCAACTTCAGTAGTAGCACAAAACAAAACAAGCTTTTTTTTTTTTAAACTTCTTTTATACAAGCTAAATACAATTTAATTTTTACATCCACGTTCTCATCAGCTCCCACCTGGTGAGCAGGCAAATAGTAATTTTCAAAGAAACAAATTGTTGCATAATTTTAACACTTAGCATTATCACTATTAAGCAAGAATTATCCCAAAAATACATGATGATCTTGTTCTCACGTTCAAAAATTGATTATCACACAGTGAAATAGCACTTAATGCAAAGGAAAGTTTCTTTTCAGGTATCTGTTCTGGAAAAGGAAAAAAAAAGATTTCTGGCAAAGAGATAAATATTAATTATGTAACAATCCAAAATGCCTCTGGGAAAAATGATGTCATCCAATTAGTTCTTTGAAGTGTTACAAATGCAGCTGAGTTTTAATAGTAATTTGTCCATAATTACCAAAAGAATCTTTAAAAATCTTAGTACTGAAATAACTATAAATGGATATAATACGCAAAGCAGAAGAGTTAATATTTGGGGTAGATTTTGGCCCATATTTTTAACATATGCATAGTTATGTACCTAGCTGAAGCTTATCCTTCTCCTCCTAGGCTCTTCAAGACTGATTTTCAAACATAGACTGGCTTTTGGTACATGAAGGCAGCTTTAAAAGATGTCAGGATCAGGCCAGGCACAGTGGCTCAAGCCTGTAATCCCAGTATTTTAGGACAGCCAGATGGGCTGATCATTTGAGGCAAAGAGTTTGAGACCGCCCTGGCCAATATGGCAAAACCCAGCCTGTATTAAACATTTTTGTAATTAGCCAAGCGTGGTGGCACACACCTATAATCCCAGCTACTTGGGAGGCTGAGGCAGGGAAAACTGCTTGAAGCCAGGAGGCGGAGGTTGCAGTGAGCCAAGATCGCACCACTGCACTCCAGCTTGGGCGACAAAGAGAGACGGTCTCAAACTAGAACTTAGCCCTCAGGAAAAGCTTTGAGCACACCCCACCCAAACCAACCCAAGGAATCACATGGCAATGGTTATCATCTGATTTTGACACAATAAATTTCTATTCTCCTCTCTAAACACAATGGTAAACACCTGCCATCAGCCCACAGAAACTCCCAGGACCCAGTAACACTGGACTAGCAAGATTAATGGGCCACGTATGCAGGGTTCAGCTGCAGAAAGTGATGGCACCAAGAATGGTGTGTGCTTAAACCAGATTCCTTCCTTTCGGGGTGGAGGGGTTTCCTGGGAAAATCTAGTCCAGTGGGATGGTATCCACAGCCACCATGAGGAGGAAACGGGGGGTTTCCTGAGGGCACTGACAGGACCTGGGTCTCTGGCCCTTTGTCCTCTGTCCTGTTATGGGATGAGGGTGGGCTGAAGGCAGGTTTTCCCTACATCTTCCGGGCAGGAGAGATGGAGCTGACAAGTGGACGACGGCTTTTCCAAAACGTTCCCATGTTTATAACCTGTTATCAACCTGTTTTCCCTGGAGATCAGTGAAGCAGTATCATTGATTCTCTTCCATTAGGGACAACCCGGTGTTATGGGAGGCAGGAGACGACATGCGAGCTACGTCAGCCTCTGCGCGGGTCTGAGTCAGTCACTTGTGTCTGGTCGCCAGCGTGCTCGTCTATCAAATGGGCGGCCCCACAGACCAGTGACTTTGAACCAGAGCTCCATGGAGGTTGCCCAAGGACAGGGAGGGGGAAGGGGGAAGAGGAGGAAGAGGAGGGAGGAGGAAGAGGAGGGAGGAGGAAGAGGAGGGAGGAGGAAGAGGAGGAAGGAAGGAGGAAGAGGAGGAAGGAAGGAAGAAGGGGAGGAAGGAAGGAAGAAGGGGAGGAAGGAAGGAAGAAGGGGAGGAAGGAAGGAAGAAGGGAAGGGGAAGGAAGAAGGGGAGGGAGCAGAAGTGGAGTGGGGAGGGAGGAGTGTCGAGAGAAGAGTGTGGAGGGAGGAGTGTGGAGGGAGCACTGTGAAAGGAGGAGCAGAAGGGGGGTTCTCTGAGGAGGAGGACCAAGTTTCTGAGGTGTCTTGGAGTCAGAGTTGGCAGTGGCTTGGGCTCTAGGCCCTCTCTTGCATAGTTTTAGGCTTTAACTATTTATATTTGTGGACTCTTTAAAAGATTTAATTTGAAGAAAACCAGAGTTGGGGATACCTTGCTCCTAAAACACAATTTCTCAGGCCTGAGACTAAGTGCTAGGCATTGCTCTTTCTGTTACGATCATTTCCTCCTATTTAAAATCAGCCGCATACCCCCAATCTCCCTTCAGTGCAAACACCTTTTCCGAGGATCTCAAACAGCAGAGCAAGTGGCCCGTGACCCCAGCCGTGGGCACAAGGAGCAAAGAGCAGACGTGTGGAGAGGGCTGCGGATAACACCAGAGGCAGAGGCCCAGCACCTCCCTGCAGGGGCTGTGCTCCTCCAGGCCTAAAGGACATCCTCACCTCTGGGGTGAACAAGCAACACAAACTATCAACACGTATTCCAAAAGAACAGGAAGAAAATTCAAACGAAGTTAACACAGTTATCCCAACACAACACTGCAGCAGCCCGGAAACAGGAGGACCAGTGAGCCTGAGGTGGGCAGTTCCAATAGCGGGACAGCGACGTTGGCATTAGGGCTTCTCGGCCAAAAAAAAAAAAAAAAGACACAAAAGGTAACATGGGCCCCCCCATTATTTCCTGCCAGTGGAAAGACACCCACAGGCCCCCAGATGCCAACGGCCCCTTGGAAACGAGCTCACGCAGCGCTTCAGGTCTTCGCATGAGCAGGTACGTGGTGTCCTCAGTACCCCCGCCCGTGACACACACACTACACTTGACTCCCATACCTGAGGGTCCAGGGGAATGGCGGGAAGTTCTCGGAGGACCGGGCATCCTGTGAGGGCACTGCATGATTATGTACCTCAGAGGGGTCCCCGGGCAGGTGCTCTCTCTCCAAAGGATGAACTGGATCCTGACCACACCCAGATCGTGCTGGCCTCCAAGCCGAGCGCCAACATCTCACATCCAAAGGGATGCACAGGTGCCTACTGCACGTGGAGCCCAAGCCCCTCGCAGAGCTCAGGACGAACCCAGTGTTCAGGCACGGGGCCGTCACCAGCCAGGAGAGGTGTCCGGGGCACTTCCCAGCGATGGCCACAAGAAGAAACAACTCAGGACAAAGCCACTGTCCAGGCCCAGGGCCGTCACCAGCCAGGAGAGGCGTCCGGGGCATTTCCCAGCGATGGCCATGGGAAGTAACAACTCAGGCCCATCAGGGGCTTCCTCACTATGCAGGTGTTAGAAGTAGAGACAGAGGTTCAGGTCTAATGCCACAAACAGCGACGGACCCCATGGAAATGCGGGCGTGGCCCCTCCATCCCAACAGCCTGCATGGCTACTCCATTCTGCTCCCATCACACACATCCCCACAGAGCCAAGCCCCTTCTACTTTCCCCCACTGGATTCATCAAATCAAACCTCACTGTCCTTGGCAAATGTACCATTAATTTACTTACTGCCCAGTAAAAAAGCACACTTCCAGTTAACATGACAGCCCCGCTACGATAGAACAACCTTAATTCAGACACGACGCAGAGGAACAGGGGGAGGAGGGGTTGAGGGCCGTCCTGGAATCGGCAGCTGTTTTCTGGGGAAAGCCTCCGTCCCACCCGAGCCCGACACTCGTGCCACACTATCCCCATGGTGTCTGAAAACTCCATGAAGACAGGGTCACTCTGACCCCTTCACACTCACAACGCCAAAGAGGAGCAGGTGTTCAGGAAAAGTCTCCTGCTAGTGCTGAAGACAGGAATATTTCCTCGTGGTGCCCAGAATGTCAGGAGAAAACAAGGCACCACGTGGACACCTTCCAGGTGAATTTTGGAATGACTCTACCGAATGCCAGTCACCCTTTTTCAGAACAAAAGAAAATACCAGAAAACATGTGTCGCCAGCAGAGAGGTCGTCCCTTTGATGGCTTACAAACACACCTATGTTACACTGAATTTGTCTCAAGCCACCCTCTCTGTGCTAATGTAAAAAGTCTCCTTTATTTACCAGCAGCCTTTTTCATCTGGTGCTTTTTAACAAGACGGTCCTGTAACACTCAGGCATTGTTGAAAACGTCAAATGGAAGCCTAGAATACTCTTCAGTGCAGCTTCACTGCAAAGCATTTTGACGTGAGCCAAATCGTGCTATTCCTACATCTCCATAGGAAACTCAAGGCTTCATCAAGGAAACGCAGCATGATTTCTGCTAGGCACAGAAATTGGTGGGGTTGGCATGGGGTTGAGGGAACATTACGTAGAAAGCACACCACGATAATCACCTGCATGAGAACCACACTGGCCAGCAAGCCCCGGTCGGCTCGGTCTCTGCACAATCACAGGCGTGAGGCCTGGAGGGCAGACACCTGGCACTGCTGACCACCCCAAGGTCGTGGCCTCTACCCCTTCTCTGCTGCCCATCAGTTCCAAGCTTCTGGCAACACCGCCTGCTGCCCCCACTGCCTGATCGACTCTTCGTGGAAAGCAAATGTTGCCAGGATAGCTTATGAGTACATTTGCCAAGAAAGCAGCTCCGATTGACGCTGAAACCCCGTTCTCACACCCCTGGCAGCTCCCTTGCCCCCGATGTGTACATGCTTGCAGCTCTGACCTTGTTCAGTGTCCACACAGGCTCTGTCTCCTGGTGAGCCGAATACAGACTCAATGTTGAGTCAGAAATACACAAAGAGGGTGACAGTTACGAACTGCCTGCCTGCTCTCCAAAACACAGGTTGAAATCCTCACCCTCAATGTGATGCTGTCAGGTGGTCTTTGGGAGGTGATGAGTTCCCGAGGCTGGAGCCCCTTAAATGGGATTTGTGCCTCAGAAAGGGGCCCAGCAAATCCCTCACCCTCCCATTGTGTCAGGGCCAGAGAGAAGGTGTGTGCCAACCAGGAAGGAGCCCACATCAGAATCCACCCGTGCGGCACCCTGATCCTGCCTTCCAGCCTCTAGAACTGTGAGAAACAATTTCCTGTTGTTCATAAGCCACTCAGTCAATGGTGTTTCGTTACAGCAGCCTGAGCTGCCTGAGATGACGATGCTTACCGCCCTACAGAAACGTCTACTCCCCTCTCCCAGAAAGAGGGGTTTAATTAAAATCCCTGTCTCTCCTCGCGGCCACCACAGATCTCACTCCCCCACCCTGTAAGCCAGCAATTGCTAGGATTAAAGGAAAAGGAGGATCGTTTTAGACCAGCCCCTCCATATCGGTCTGAAGCCTGTAACTTTGCCCACTTCCACGGTGGCCATGTCACTGCATTGCCCATGTCAGCTCTGTATCTGCACTGGGTCCCAGGCTCTGCACAGACTCCTCTAGCTGCCCATCCAGCACAGCCATTTCCCCTTCTGCTTTGCAGGTTGTCCTTCAATATCCACCCCCCACCCCTCTGCAACCCAAGGCCTTCCGATCCAGGCATTTGGGGTGAGCTCAGCCATGTACTGGAGTCCTTGACTCAAGTAAACCAGGCCCAAGGCCTTGGCACCAACGGTCTACTGGCTGTGGGGTCTGCACAGCCACTAGCTGTCCCAGCCACACCAGGGCCCCGGAGGGGAGGCAGAGGAACCTGTGAAGCTGCCAACAGCCATATGGGAACAGGGGCCACTGGGATGAGGAGGATGCCATGGAAGGAAATTCAGGGAAAGAAAGAGCCCCAAGGCTGGACGGGTCATGCCCAAAGCCTACACTGCTGAATTTTCCAGGTTTCTGAACTCAATCGCTGACCCACACAGCACATGTTTCCCGAGTGCTGACACCGCGTGGCATTGGATAGGGCAATAAAGCAGGACTCCCACCTCCCTCTTCCCCGACACATACACAGGGCCTCCGTCCTGGCGGGAAATCAGGCCTGGGGGCCCAGTTGGCACCGCGAGCCAGGGAAGGGGGCCATTTCAGACGGACAGTGGGTGCAGTCACCTGCCAAAGCCCAGCAGTCACCTGCACTGACACAGCCAGGCTGAGTCCAGATCAGCCGCACAGAAACCTGACCCTCTCAAGGGCATGCCTGAGCTCATTAGGGACAGACACCGTCTCCTGCTTATCTCCAACACTTTCTCTGCACATCTAGTTACAAATGGACGACGCAGTCTCGGAAGCACAGCTGTGACTGTGGAGACAGATCCCAGGCCTCCCCCTGCTCCTCTCCATGGTGCCATTGATGGGGAGGGGCCGCTATGGCCGCGAGGCCGCACACCCACAGCCACCCTGCCACGGAGACACGGGCCTTCGATGGTTACTTCTGCTAAAGAACCCTGCTGCGTCTGGGAGCACAACATGGTGGGCGGGAAGCTCCACCCGGAGAAAGAGCGATGCTTCTCCCCAGAGCCAATGGAGGGCACTCTCCACCCTGCATTCAACGGATTACTTACGTTCTGGAAAACATCTGAATTAATGGGGAACTCTAAAATGAAAAGGTCACGCTAGAAAGTTTAGAAGGTTGTGTGGAGTCTCAGGAGGTCCAAAGATTTGTGAACCAAGACTGCTGCGGTCAACGAGCTTACAGGGAAAGCTTCCACAGGGGCCTTCAACAAGCAACGCTCAGCAGGGAGGAGGCACATTCTGAGCAGATTCTCAGAACCAGAACATCGGACACCACAAAGTCACAACAGAGCCAACAGCAACTGAAATACAGCGCTCTCCTAAGATGTGTGCGTCACCTGCAGAAAGTCACCACACATTAAGATGGGGGAAGAAAAGGATAAGGTTAGAAACAAATTTGAAATAATTTCTGCATACGTAAAATTTCTACATCCACTGGTTTTCTTTCTGGGAGTAACAACTTTTACATGAGACGCACATCCCAGTTGGAAGGAGTTTGGGTTTCCCGTGGGCAGAGACAAGGGCTCTCCAAGAAATGTGAACCTTTTCTCACTCACTGAGCCGCGTGCCCTGAGGCCATCCTGGCCTCCCTGATCACCTCCCTGCTCTGCCTCCAGCCAGCTCCTTCCAGCACTCACCCCGCTGCTCCCAGAGCCTTCACTGGCCTAGGATCTCCCCTTCTGCTGCTGCCAATCTTCCATTTTAGGGCAAATAAGTTGGAAACTAGAAAGTTATAAGACCCCTTGGCTTTTTAAAACTTTGTCTTCTCAGAAAACAAAGAATACTAATTCTACTTCCATGGTTTAATATGTTGCCGGCATCTGCATGTTCATAGATATGTGTTTTTATATATATTTTAATCAATACTTACAAAAGCATGTACTGTTGGCATGTGCAAAAGCATGTTACAAAAGCATCAAATTACATTTGATGTAAGAAGTTTTAATTTCAGTGAATTCAGACACTCAAAATTTAAGCCCTCTGGCATCTATTAATCAAATGGAAAAATGACAGGTAGATACTACAAAAATCAAGAGAAGTGTTTAATATAAATCCTGGACTTTTAGAAATTTCCACAAATGTAATGTATACATCAGTACACAACCTTGAACATTTTCACAACTCTTTGAACTCAAATTCTGTTCTTAACTTTTATAGGTAAATCGACATCCATATGTGATTTTAAGCAACTCAAACATCAGCTCTTAAAAACAACCAGAAATTCTGCAGGCAAATCCCACCAAGCAGCAAATAATGGAACTGCACCCAACAACCCAGGTATCTCCCCTGAGGCATCTGGAACTTGAGGATTATGAGCAGCCTTTGGTTTCTGAGGCATCCGAGACTGGGGACTCCCAACTCCCCAAGGCCTCAGCAATATGGAAAACTGGTCAAAAAGTCATCCCTGCCGGCCCTCAGCCATGTGCTTACAAATCTCACTTCCTCTCTGTCCCGCAAAGCCTGACTCCTGATTCCAGCCCTGCTGCTTACTGGAATGTGGCCATGGACATCAACTGCACATGTAAGGAGAGAAGCTGGTCAGAATACAGGATCCTGGCAGCGCTCAAGCTGATACTGTCACTTTCTAGTGAGTTAATTAATGCAAAGGTTTAACTTTGAATAATTTAGATAATTCTGAATGTAGAACACAGGCCACACCCTCACACAGATGCTGTCTGGCCAGCACTCTTTTGTTTGCCTTTTCAATAGACGTTTTTAAAAGCAGTTTTTGGTTCATAGCAAAATCAAGAGGAAAGTACAGAGAGTCCTCACGTATCTCCTTTCCCAGCACAGGCACAGCCTCCATCATTCTCCTGCCCTCACCAGACCAGCACGTCTGTACGACCGACAGACCCGCATCAACACGGCACCACCACCCACAGTCCACAGCTCACACGAGGACTCGGCCTGCTGCTGCTCACTCTCTGGGTTTCACAGACGTGGAACGGCATGGATCCCCCATGAAAGCCCCACCTGGAGTTGCTGCCCCACCCTACACATCCCCTATGCTCCTCCCATTCATCTCTCCCTTCCCCAACCCCTGGCAGCCGCTGACCATTTTACTGTTTCCACAGCTTTGCCTTTTACAGACTGTGCTGTGGTTGGACTCAGACAGCAGGCAGCCTTTCCACATTGGAATCTCACTTAGCAACATGCGTTTCAGATCCTTCCGCGTCTTTTCATGGCTTAGGGGTCCAGTTTTTTTTAATGCTGAATAATATCCTAGTATCTGACATACCACAGTTTATCCATTCACCTACTGAAGGGCATCTTGGTTGATTTCTAGTTTTGGCAATTATAAAGCTGCTGTCAACATCTGTGTGCACATTTCCGCATGGAAGTACACTTTCAGCTCCTCCAAGTAAACGTCCAGGACTGTGATAGCTCCTGTGGTCGGAGAGCTTAGTTCCACGGAAAAGCACCACGCTGCTTCCCACAGCAGCTGCCCCACTTCCCCCAGCGATGAGTGAGGGTCCTGACGCTTACACACCCGCTCACACACCCACCAGCACGCGGTTGTGTCGGAGTTCGGGTTTTGGCCAGGCTTATGGGTGCACTGTGATGCCTCGCCCTATGACATAAGACACGGGCCATCTTTCCACAAGTAGATTTGCCATCTGTGTATCTTCTTTGTTGGGGTATCTGTCCAGGTCTTTGGTCCATTTTTAATCAGGTTGTTCATTTTCTTGTTGCGTTTTGAGAGTTCCTTGCACGGTTTGCGTAATAGCCTTTATCAGATGAGTCTTTTACAGATGAGATCTCCCCATCTGTGGCCTGCCCTCTCATGCTCCTGAGACACTGTTTTTTATTTTTAAAAAACACTTTAGACAGAAGATGGACCTCCCAGTGCAACACGGTTGTCATTTTGGCCATGGTCACCACCCTCCCAGCCCTGGTTCCCACCTTTCCACGATCTGCTGGTCTTATGGGAGTCAACCCATACTAAGTCCCTAACATATCTCCAATGATGGCAATGTCAAAGCAGGCAGTTTGCAGGTAGGAAGGAGCTGATGGAGGCCGGAGCAGCATGTGAAGGCCAGCGGATTCATCCCTCGGGGACCGGCAGGCCTCTCAGATGTCCCCCTGGGTCACCTCTCAAATGATGTACCTGCCTTAGCCATGGGTAGGAAGCAGGACCTGGCCCAGATCTCAGCATATTTGACCTGGCACGGCATTTACAGGGGAACCTCCGTAACCGGAAACTCTACTCTCTGGGGAGAATGCATTTCATTATCAAGGCTTTTAGGTTTTTAAATAAGAAACCAAAGAGCAGTGCCTGGAGTGAGGATGCAGGGACTCTGGGTGACCCACACACTCGTTTCCACCTGGCGCAAAGGACCGTGGAGTGAGGGTGCAGTGCCTGCTCTGAGTCACCAGCACACTCATCATTTCTACATAAAGAACCCTGTGAGTCTGTCCCAGGACTTCTTAGCCTAGACCTAAAAATTCGCAGCTCAGGAAACCCTAATCATTTTAGGAACCTGAGGGGTGGGCCTGGGGTTTCCCGCAAGCACTTCCGGGAGGCCATGCACTGGCCCAAGGCTGGTTCCGCCTCCTATCCTCGGTTCTCATGTCCAGCCGTGAGGGGAGCCCCCCCTTTAGGAGCAGTCCCTGGCTCCAGGCCCTAACGTCCATGTCCAGACCCCTGGTAGGGCAGCTTCTACGCCAGGGAGGCTGGGACTGGAGACAGCCTGGAGCTCTAGGCAATCCTGGCAACCACGTGCTTCCCGAAGTGACTGCAGACAAGCTCCTGCTTCCAAAACGTGGCACGGGCTGTGTGAGGCCTGGAACGCGGGAGGCGCATTTCACAGGGTGCCTGCTCAGATGCAAAAGCAAGGCTAAGAGCAGGTAACTTATTTAATTACCCTCTTGTGGTTATCAAGTAAAGTCATAGTCGCTTAGACCTATGTGTGACTAGAAGCATACACATTATAGAAGTGCATTTAAATGTGAATACAGACACGCTTATTTTCCTTTTATATAACTTACATATATGTGTATACGTGCATATGTATAAAACATGGATGAAAAAACTATAGTTAAGATTTCATATCTCAGTCACAAACATCTCAGAAACAAATTACTATCCTTAAATTCTAAACAAAGACGTAACATTTTACATTCTTACAAACAAAACTTTCTCTATTAGCATTTTATTTTAAAAACTAAGAATGCATTGCACTCTCTCAATTTCTGTTTTTAACTCAGCTCACAAAGGCCCCCATACAAAGGCCTCCGTATCACGGCAAGGACGGCAGTGGTCACACCTGTGGCCATTTATCCTCCCTGCATCTAGCTTCTCTCCCTGAGGCAACAGCACCTCTGAAGTCACAGTCTGGCCTCCCAACTCTCCCCTCCCGGGCTTCTTGGCGTGTTGCTTTGCTGCACACACCTCAGCAAACACTGCTGATTAGCCAGAATCACCCAGAAGTCTCTTAACCTTGATTCTGGCTGCTTTTGTAATTTGTAATATTTGTACTTCTGGTGTGATTTGAGGAACAACACATTTTAAAATTAGAGAAGATGTGGTTTTTATTCTCTCCTTTCTACTTGCAACCTTGAAAATTCAAGTAGCAGCAAGGGTTTGTTGAAAGTAACTTCCACCAAATAGAACCTATTCCAAATGTACTACAGAGTGTCAAATAACCACATAGATGAAAATAGAGATGCAGACACAGATATAGAATCCAATGGTTAAACCAAATTGAGAAATGCTTGCCAGTTTGATAGGACTTCTAAAGCTTGACATAAATGTTGGCTAAGGGATACAAGATGTTATGAGATGAGTGAGATGCTTGGCCTAGAACCACAGGCTCTCTCCTCTTTACAGCAGAAAATCCATAAGGAAGTCAAATCTAAAAGAACCAGGTACCATTGAACGGCATACTCAGCCATCCTTCCCCATCCCTGGGCCAGCTGTGGTGACTGGTGGGCCAGTCGTTCACCAACATCCATCATCCATCCTCCAGGCCATGGCTACACTTTACTCCCAGGCTGCCTGCCATTATGTAGATTAGGTCAATCATGGACACTCTCGCCTTAAGCCTCCCCCCATCCCCAGCGTGGTAATCACCCAGTCCCAACCACAGCAAGGACAGCCGTGTCCTTGGGAACGCAGAGCAGGGGCCTGGAAGGAACCTGGATCCTTGAATACCTCATGGAGCAGTCACCAGCCTGGAACATCCTCCCTGATGTGTTTGCAAGAGAGAAAACTTCCTTAATTCCTCAAGCTACAATACTTCAGAGTCTCTGTTCACAGCATCCTTACCTACCCTCGTCAGGAGCCGTTCATGCTCACCAAGACATGAGAACAAAACTGCAGTGGCACAGTCACACACACCCAGAATGCAGACCACCTGCTGCTCACATTCATCGTATTAACACCAAAAAGCCACCGTGGAGGATACCCTGGATGTGGACACTCGGCGGGTTTTTGCTGGAGATGTGCTTTGTGCATTTATCGCACGACCATCTTGGCATCAGGATGGGCTGTGCAGATGGCAGCTGTGCATGTCACAGGGAGTCTCACTCACTGGACTCTCAGCCAGCTCCCACTATCAGTGCCCGCAGAGTCCTCTTCTCCAGGAGCACGTGCTTGGCCGCCACAGTGGCCTGTGGATCCACACAACAGCACTGTGTGCCCCAGGAGCTTAGAAAGTACCACTGCATCCATGCCTCCACAGGTGAGGCCGGGGGCAGAAGCCACCCTCAAGCAGTTACGGTCCTCCGTGGGGCTGTCATCCAGGCAGGAAGGCGGCTCAGCGGCTCTCCTCTCACTGTGGAACTTCCTAGGTCCCCACATGAACAGAACCGAAATAACACGCAACAAACAACAGGAACGAGAACACGACCAGCAGCTTCTGAGATGAGCAAGCTGGGCTGATCATGAGACACCTGATAGGGACGGTGCCAGAGCCCCACCCAGTGACCTGTGAGGACAGCGCTGCCAGCATCTCCCTAAAACCAGCCCAAGTCGAGTTAGACTCGAGGCTTCTCAGGAGTGGGTAGATCCATTCAATCCCAAAGTCTCAACCTTCTAGGCCATGTCTCATGACCCTCATCTCACATATGGGAACACAGACACTGCACCATAGACCCGGCCCCAAGACCCACTTCCTTCTTCAACACCACACACCAGCACAGTGAGCACTTAGGGACTGGGCATTCACATAAAATACTGCTTAACTAAAACTTTTGATTTAGAGCATGTTTAATTCCTACTCACAGAGCTCAAAGTGTTCTGTCCTAGCAGGCGGCAGCTGTAACTAAGCATGAAAGAAGAAAAAGGGATCAGAGTGGTGCCAAGTATTAAATATTCCTCTAAATCTATTCACCACGTCACCATGCTATTGTCATCTGCTTCATTTTCTGTCCTCAAAAGACACAATAGTTACTTTTCAAAATAGACAACCTGTTTTACTGATGCTTAGCTATAAAGTAGTGAGCTACGTATCCAAAAGGGAGATATGGGAAAACAGAAAATGTCCACAAGCGATCGGGTGGGAGGGCAGCTGCAGCAGCACCTTGCTCTGTTGCGTTGTGAGCCAGCCACGTGGGCTGGACAGCTCACTTAGCCACTGAAATTACATCATCTAAGATTTTGTTGCAGCTACTTTGATAAATTCTCCCCCCTGCTATGAAGAGTAAGGTTTTTTGTTTTGTTTTGTTTTGTTTTTTGAGTCGGAATCTCGCTGTGTCACCCAGGCCAGAGTGCAGTATTACAATCATGGCTCATGGCGGCCTTGATCTTCTGGCTCAAGCAATCCTCCCGCCTCAGCCTTCCATGTGGCTGGGACCCACAGACGAGTTTGATTTCTTTGCTAACGAATTCCTAATTCACCTCGCAGTGGGCCTGTCAGGGCCATATGCCTGGACGTCCACCTTTCGGACCGGCCGTGTGGTCTCTAAGATGGATTCACTCCAGTTGCCTGGGCTCTGCATGCGATGCTGAGTCTCCAAGTCTGCCGCTGTATAAGGGACTGACAGCCCCGAGCGTCTCGACGCGCCACCTTGAGCCGGGCTTTATTCCACAGGGCGACTCTGCTTCCCATGACAAGATGCAGCACGTGAGCACAGATCAAAGGGTATCAACAACTAACCCATACCCCAGGTACTAAGCAAAGAACCACGAGTTTAGTTCCTTACTTATTTGCTACGGGCTTGATTCAAAACAGCTTTCTGGGATCTTGGGGAGAAACATCTCAAACTGGTGAGAATTCTGGCTTTAGTAACAGAAGAATCACCTAATGGCCATTTAGGAACTGCTGTTCTCATCAGAACTTGAGGCCAAAGGGAAAAATAAAAGCAGGGGCCAAGATCGTGACACCCCAGTTTGCACAAAGCCAACCAGCCTGCTCGAGGGGGTGAAAGGAGTAGGATTTTTAAACTGCTGAGTTTTAAAAACATGGCTGTAGGCTGGGCGCACTGCCTCACATCTATAAGCCCAGCATTTTGGGAGGCCGAGGTGGGAGGATTGCTTGAAGCCAGGAGTTCCAGACTAGCTTGAGTAACACAGTAATACCCTATCCCTTTAAAAAGAAAAAAAAGGTTATTATAATAGTAATAAAAACGTTAATACAATAAATTACTATGTCAACATGGCACCCCCTGCTGTCAGACCAGGTGCACTCTCTGTGGCTAGGACGACGTCCGGAGAGAAATGTAACCGGCATCATGGGGAAGAAAGTCGACCCCAAAGCCCCACAGCACTACTCCTGTACAGTCTGTTAACCAGCATGAAGTCTCCTCCACAATCAGAAGCCTGGTTTAGAGGAACGCTGCCCACGGGACCTGGGTGGACTCCAGACACCGGCCGAACAGACAACCCCACCCTGGGACCTTGCCAGCAGCCCCGACTGGACAGAATGGCCTCGTGAGTGTCCTTTCCCACCACAAACTGCAGACCCTGAGCCAGTCCTGGCTGTGACTGAGGCTGCGCATAAACGTCTGCGCCCAACAGCTCACCTTTGTACATGACACGCCCAGTCCACCTCATTTCAAATGTTACGCTTGCCCCAAGGCGAACATGGATGTTACAGGTTAACTCACTGCATGCGTGCTAGACTTTCCCTGTAAGTGTTCAGACATTGCACGAACCGGATGAACAAACCCCACTTTCCCTGTAAACGTTCAGACATTCCTTGAGCCCGTTGAACACACACAGCCAACAAACCCCGGAACGTGTAACGCCGCGGCCTCCTCCCCTCCTGAGGGGCGAGTGCTTACAGCTCCCCCAAGACCACATTTCCCAAAGCACAGAGTGTTACTCTGAAAATAAAACCTCCTTTTTCCTTCCTTTATACATTTTGTGGTCATGTTAACAACTATTGCTACAAATGTAGAGAAACGGGGTATCATCCGTGCCGGTCACTGAATTCCTAGTACCAACGCTTCAGGGCCCCCCAGTCTGAAGGAAGCTTCCATCGCCCTAAAGCCAACTCTGGAGACGAAGGTCGAGCTGGGGAAAGGCTGTGTCACCCGCAAATCTACACCACGGGGCCTTCTGCAGTTGTGTGTAAGGAACTCTTGGCCTGTCCTGGGGTTTGAGGACATCAGGATGCAAGCAGATACCATACGCTCTGCCACGGGACCGTGAAGTCTGCGGAACCTCAGAGGAACACGCAGACAAACGGCTGCACGAGTCCCACAGGCCAAGCCTCGATGGGTGCTCGTGTTAACAACACAGACACTCCAGGAGGGGGAGCCGATGCAGTCAACGCCTGCAGCCCCAGCACGCGGCAGCGTACGAGTGTGGGGGTCTCTGGTCAGGCTCCACCACAACTCCCATATTCTGTGGCAAAATTTAAAAAATAGGTTGTAACTAGTTATAACTCTAACTTGTTTTACAGATAAACAGAACACAGGGTACCAACAAGCTCCAAAATACTTCACCTAGAACCAAGTGTAGAATGCAGATGGCTGCTGCTCCAAGTGTGACGAGTCCCCTGTAGTGCCATAAATCCTAGATCTAGGTGACTAAGTGCTCTTCCTAAACCAGATGGCACCATGAGGCTCTGAGGACACCCTCTGTCCCCAGGCCAGTCCATCAGCCCGGACAGAAGCTTCTAGAGTAACAGCCTGTAGATTTCTATTGGACGGATGTAAACCAGACAAAGTCACAGGGGCTCATCCTAGAAGCCCATCCGTTTACCTACTCATGCTGTGGAGAGCCCTGCCCCCAGCTCCACACCCACAGTCACCCTGAACCACAAGAACTGGCTTCTAGGCCCTCAAGCCACTCCCTCTTGCCCCCGGACAGACCCTTCTCACACCGTGAGGCCCAGAGTAGCCTTTACAGGTGGTCCCAGCAGAACTGGCCACTGCATGAATTGATATTTTGTGTGTGCGGGGGGTGGTGGTTCTTTTTCTGTCACTCAGGCACAGTGCACCATAAGTACAGTGGTGCTATCATGGTTCACTGCAGCCTCAACCTGCCAGGCTTGGGTGATCCTCCAGCCTCAGCTTCCCAAGTAGCTGGACCACAGGTTCACATCACCACTCCTATTTTTTGTAGAGTCAGGGTCTTGCTATGCTGCCCAGGCTGGTCTCAAATTCCTGGGCTCAAAAGTGAACTGCCCACCTCAGCCTCCCAAGGTGCTGGGATTGCAGGTGTGAACCACTATGCCCAGCCTAGAATTGGTTTTTCTTAAACCTGAGTTTGACACATGAACCCCACTCACATAGATATCAGCACACTCTCACAGCTCGAGGGTTTTTCTGAATCTCGATTCTGTCCGTTCAAGGTCAATATCTAAGAAAGGGTCAGAACTGACCCTCCCCTCAATGAAGCCTAAGGGCAAATGCAACAGCATCTCAGTGTATGAGGAGACAAAGTAAGAAGGGTGGAAAACATACCCTGAAATTCCAGTGCTAGAATCATAATCACCAACACTTTAAGAGGCAATCTGCTTTCCAAAACTTGTAGTTGCTGGGTTAACTTCAAAGTCACCAGATTCCACAGGCAAGTGGTCAGAGGGGCACAGCTTTCTAAGGCCACATAGCCCAGGGCAGTATAACAGCCTCGGGGCAAAGCAAACTAAACAAAGGCTTGGTTCTCTCAAGGATGAAGATACTGAAGTCCTTCCAAATAGATTCTTCTTCTAAGTAAGTTAGATGCCTCCTACAATACTGTTTAGAGTGCTAGTGTGTTCAGAAACGTGAAGTTGAAAATACATCTCAGGACCCCAAAATCACTAAGCTAAAGGGACATCAAGGTGAGGAAGGGCTTAGGGCAAACCTGCCTCCCATGCTCTTCCGAACAGAGACAGCTACTGGGGGGAGGGGGAAAAAAAGCCACGTACCTCCCTCACAACCGATCCACAAGGAAATTCCTCATGGACAGAGGACAGAACTCAAAGTCACCATCTGCACACAGAGATAAATGCAGATCTGACTGCTTCCTCTGGAAAGGTGCACCAGAAATGCATTTGTCTGATCTACCTGTGACCTGGAAACCCCTCCGTGCTTCGAGCCGCCCCTCCCTTCCTGGACTGAACCAACGTACATCTCACATGTATTGATGTCTCACGTCTCCCTAAAATGTGTAAGACCAAGTTGTGCCCCAAACACCTTGGGCACATGTCCAGGACCTCCTGAGGCTGTCGCAGTGTGTCCTCAACCCCTCCCGAGGCTGTGTCTTTAACCTTGGGAAAATGAACTCTCTATGGACCGAGAACCATCTCAGAGACCCTTCTGGTTTACAGAAAACATTCTGTCCTGGGAATATAACGATGAAATCATGTGGAATTACAAAATGCCACTTTAGTAAAGGCCAAAGGAATTAGGGTTCGATGTGCTTGAAAAACAACAACAATAAAGTAATGTTCTATTTGTCAATGGACCATGAAGCCCACACCCTCTTCTGCAGTGAAATGTCAACTGGGATGAGAGGCCCCTCGGTAGATCGAGTTTCAAACGTGGGGAGACCAGGAAGTTCTGGAGATTGATGGCGGTGATCGCGGCACGACAGTGTGAACACACATAATGCCACCAAACCATACACTTAAAAATAGAGTGCTATGTAATTTTACCACAATCAAAAGACTGAGAAAGCTCATCTATAATTACTGTCATTTCCAATATCTTGCATCCTGTAAGTTGCATTTGCTTTTGGAAATCCTCAGAGCAATCATGAAAGACTAATACCCTATCATCTCTGAAACGCAGGCAAAGTCGTTAAAGGGTTTTGATTATAGGAAAGTAGCTGGAAAGCAAAGCACCTGTTAGACATGGCAGCCGTGGTAGCACAAACACATGGTAGGAAGGTGGTGGTCATGCTACACACAGATGGGAAGGCTGTGGGGAGCCACAGCACCCAATGCTCGGGAGGCACCTGGGCAGGAGCTGAGAATGTACCAAACACGTTCGATCACGCAACATTCACAGACCCTGAGTCCAGCCACCACCGCTGACATCCACTGTGGCCGGTGTGTCATCTGCCACAGAGATACACACCCTGCTGAGGATAGTGTACAGATTAAATGTCAAAGCACAGACATGCTCAGGTACAGCTGTTCAGATAGAAGCAAACACAACACATTTCCCAGACCCCAGCAGCATGACTCTCCACCTGACTGCAACCCCGTCCCATTTATTCTCGAACCCATCTCTCCCGGACCCCACAGCATGACTCTCCACCTGACTGCACCCCGACCCGTGCATCCCTCCACCTGTGTCTCGGTCCTCACTCACTCCCTCACTTCCTCGTTGGGTCAGGAATCAAGAGTCCACTGTGTGCCTGGTGCACTGAGCCTTGTCAGGGGCCTCTGGGCCGCACGCCAGGACATGTAACTGGGAACTCCCAGTGCACACGTTGGTTTCCTGCAAGATGCTTGGCTCTTATCTGCAGGAGCCGGCACCCACTTCTACAACTGACTGCACTCTTAGAAAAGTCACAGAAGGCCCCCTACAGACCCAGCAGCACCCTGAGGCCATATTCCACTTGCCTGCTGGCTCCTGAGCCTCCCACCCTGTGATGGCTTGCTCCTTCAGTTCCCTGCCTTGAATCCACTGGTTCCTCTCCTCATGGGCCTCTTTCCTGTCATCTTCCTATCATTTTCCTGTCATTTTCCTGAAATGACATATTTCTTGTCATTTTCCTGTCAGCAAGCACATGCATCCAGCCTGACCTTGCTGATGTGCTCCAGCTGGCCCTGGACTCGAACTGCGCTGCTGCAGCTTTCCATCAGTGTGGCATCTGCGAGTTACCTCGTGCGAAATGCCAGGTAATGGTAACATCAACCAGGAGGCACCGCTGAGAAGTAGAACGCATGGTGCGGTGCCCAGAACATCACGTCCTTGAACAGACGCTCCGTGTCTTCTCCTCTCCTGGCAGGGCTTCGCTGTAGGAAGGCGGCCATTCCTCCAGTGCTGCTACTTCCAACACCGGGGAAAGCAAGCTTCAGAAAGGAATGGTGTCAAAGAGGCAGGACCCTCCAGCAGGGCTGCCGGCGGCCAGACGACCACAGCCCCAGCCTTCCCCAGCCACCATGGCTGACAGTCCACACTCCAGAAATGCACGGTTCAACCTTAGGAGTAAAAACCCTCCCAAGCCAACTATTATTTTCAACAATGGGATTGGGGAGTGGGGTGTTCTTACCCTGCCTCTCTCGACAGCCCAGATCATCAGATTCCAGTTCTTACAGGATTGGGGAGTGTGGGGGGGGTTCTAACCCTGCCCCTCCTTCATAAAAAAGAACTGGGATCTGATGATCTGTGCTAGGTCAGCACTGTGCTTCCACCACATGCAGTCCGCATCAGCACCAGGAAATGTCAGAAGCGTTGAGTGATGACACCAATACCAACACATGCGGTTCTGACGGCTCCGGTAACTGGCTGCACAGATACAACACGACAGCGGTGAGATTCACAGACATCACCAGTCTTCCCAAGGACTGTGTTCCTGAATCTTCTGCGTTCGGAATAACGATCTTCTTTGCCAGGGCTGAGCCATGCTTCCCTCTCGTCTGTCCTCTGCCTTCACCAGCTTCGTGCGCGTTTCCAGGCAAGTGTTTGTGCAGGTGCTATCACTTATTTCCACAGCGAGAATATACACAGACACCACACGGAAATGGGCAACCCCATTAGGAGCTGTGCAGGGAGATCTAACTCATCAGATGTGCCAAATTCCTGTTGCCATGGAAATTAAACTAACTAAACTAACGTTGCTATGACCTCATCTCTTACTGCACCATTAAAGATCAACTGGGTGAGAGGAGTGTGCCTCTGCATAGCATTCAGCTCACGTTTACATGTTGGTTTTCCCTGAATACGGCTATGTGAGATAGAAATCAGTAAGATGGGGTGTAACATCTAGTATAGGATCGTTGTGTCTCCTAGGCTCAAACACTTCCTTTAAGATCCTCAGAAAATGAAGTTTAACTCTGGGGACGTGAGTTACATAGTAACTTTTGGATACTGTCTCTTTCAGCATCTAAATATCAACACCAAAGAAGTTCTTGAGTTCCTTTTGAAATTGAAAGGAATTTACAAACCATAAAAGCCCCAATATTAAAGGATACAATTCAGTCTTTTTAGCATATTCTCAAAGCTGCACATCAACCACTAGTATATAATTCCAGGACTTTTTCACCACGGGCCAAAGAAACCTTGAACCCATTAAGAGCCAGCCCCTGGCAATCACCAGCCAAATTCCGTTTCTCTGGATTTGCTCATTCTGGACACCTGTTATGAGGAGAATCACACAGTGCGTGACCTTCGGTGTGACCTTCGGTGCTGGCATCTTTCACGTCCAAGGTGAGTGGAATCTCACAATGTGTGACCTGTTGACAGACACCTGGACTGTTTCTACTACTACGAATAATGCTGCTATGAAGATTCTTGCATAAGACTTTTTTTGTAAAAATGTTTTCAATTTTCTTGGGCATATGCCTAGGAGTGAAATTGCTGGGTCGTACAGTGATTTCATGCTTAACTTTTCTGAGAAACTGCCAGACTTTTCCAAATCAACTTACCATTTCACTTCCCTTCCCACTAGCAATATATCAAGATTTCAGTTTTCCCAAATTCACCACCATGTCACTGTCCAATACTGGGATTTTACCCATCCCGGTGGTTGTGAAGTTGTATCTCACGGTGGTTTTGATTTCCATTTCTAAGATGACGAATTCTGCTAAACATCTCATGTGCTTTTAAAGGCATTTTTATGTCTTTCTTTGGAGAATGTCTATTCAAATCCTTTGTCCATTTTTAAATTGGATTTTTATTAAGAGTTTTAAAATATATTCTTGATATCACGTCCTTATCATGATAATGTATCCTGTTGTGTGGGTTGTCTTTTTACTTTAATAGTATCTTCTGAAATGAACATTTTAAATTTTGATACCGTCTTTTTCCCTTCAGTTGCTTGTTATAGGTCTAGACGTCTCCGCTAAGGAAACATTAATCCAACATAACAGTTTCTCCAGGATTCTCCCCTAAAGGTGTCTTGGGCTGAACTGTCCCCCTTCTCAAGATTCCCATGTTAAAGTCACAACCCCAGAACTTGAAATGTCACCGTATTTAGATACAGGGCCTTAGCTTGGCAATTTAGGTCCCATAAGATCTTGAGAGTAGGCCCTGATCCAGTATGACTGGTGTTAAGAGAATTTAGACACAGTCGTCAGTGCTGCATGCACATAAGAGAAACCTGTGAGGACACAGAGAAGACGCCGTCTACACAGCATGGGGTGAGGTCCCAGAGAATCCAAACCTGCCCGCACCTTGATCCCAGGCTTCCAGTCTCCAGGAAAAAGGAAACAAGATGCTGTTGTTTAAGCCTCACGGTCTGTGGTGTCCGTTATGGTACCCAGCAGACTGACAGAATGGGTCTCACAGTCGGCTCCTTACGCTGGATCCATGTCGAGCTTTGCATGTAGGGTGAGGAAGGGTCCAGTCCATCCTTTTCCACATGGATACCCCAGTTGTCCCAGCACCATTGAGTTGTGAAAGGAAAAAAGTAAAGCAACCCTTACTGTCCTTTCTCCATCAACAGATTAGAAGATACACTGAAGAATTGTGGACAATTTTGTCGGTTTAAGGCAGTGGTTTTCAAATTTTTGGGTCTCAGGAACCCTTTGCACTTTATTCAAGATCACAAAAAAGCTTTCTCATCAGGCCGGGAGTGGTGGCTGCTCATGCCTGTAATCCCAGCACTTTGGGAGGCAGAGGCAGGTGGATCACTTGAGGTCAGGAGTTCGAGACCGGGCTGGCCAACATGGTGAAGCCCCATCTCTACTAAAATACAAAAATTAGCCTGGCATGGTGCCAAACACCTGTAGTACCAGCTACTAGGGAGGCTGAGGCAAGAGAATCACTTGATCTCAGGAGGCAGAGGTTGAAGTGAGCTGAAGTCATACCACTGCACTCCAGCCTGGGTGGCAGAGCAAGACTCCGTCTCAAAAAGAAAAAAAAAAAAAAGGTAACAATTTATTTTATTTTACAAAGATAAAGTCATTATATCTTAACACAGTCTTAAAGAAGAAACCATTTTCCAAAATAAACAGCAGCGTGGCAACAGTTTGCGCTCCTGTGAAAACACCTAACATCTCTGCACCTCAGACAGCAGGGTTCTCATGCCTGCATCTGCGTTCAGTGGGCTGCAGAGCTGTGGCTGAAGTTTATGAAGAAAGTCCGACTCCATGCTGATATACAAATAGGAAGCAGTATTTTCATTGTATTTTCAGATCACTTTAGGAATTCTCTGCTGCCAAATGTAACAAGTGGCACTTCCGTACAGGCTGTCTGCAATGCAGAGTCTGTGCTCTGGTCGACGGACCTTTCTGCCCCAATTCCTTCTAAATCGACTGGTCCGTCCTGCACTTGAATGACTTTTACCAGCACAGGATTTTGTAATCACACATTGGTTAGATAACACTGGTTCAGAGTTATGAGCAGCTTCCACATGTCGTTATATGAAAAGAAAAAAAAAAACCCACATCAATATCACCATTGATCACATGAGAAAGTGGTGGACACAAGATTTTTATATTTTAATATTCACTGGAAAGTTCAAATGTCTATCATTGGGAATAATGTAAGGAACTTTCCTTGAGATGAAAGTCATTTTGTTCATTTTTCGGGCCACACCTGCAAATACCTCCATCTGAAGTGGCATCGTTTGTAAATCATTCTTTCTATAAAGGCGGCCATTAGTGGAAGAAGTGGTTCTGCAGGTTCATAGCTCAGAGGCACCAGTGCTCTCCCAAGATAACCATAAAATCCACAGAAGACGTACCTGTGCACACTTCCTGTTTCTCACTCAGAACATTCCAGAAGGAACCCTGAATCCCGATGCTGCAGCGGGACCGAAATTTGCTCTCACCCACACAATAAGCCCAGCGAGCTCCCCCAGTCCCCACCCAGAGGCCACAGTCTTGGTCCTCTGTCTGGTCTAGGAGGGCTCCTGCAGCTCCGGCCTAACAGGGAAAAGCAGGCACCCACATGTCAGAAAGCCCTGCCAAGGCCCGGTGAGCACTTCTGTTTATGTGCCAGTCAAGTGTGTTTGACAAGGCTACAGCCAGCTGTACGGCAGGCAGTGAGGTACCCAGCAAACACTCAGGGCTCACGTTACCGAGGAAGGAAGGTGGACAACAAGGTACCCAGCAAGTACTCAAGGCTCACGTTATGGAGGAGGAAGCCAGGCAGATATTCATGCATGAGTCTGCCCCACATGCTGCAGAAAAGTCCTGGTGGTCGGCAGTCAGGGCTCGGGGCCCCCAGGTGGGTAAGGAGAGTTTAATGCCCTCTCTGGACTTGTCGCTCAGACACCCGTGGCTGGAAGGGAAGAAACTTGCATCCTGTGAAACATCCAGGCCCTGAGACCCACTCAGGAGCAGAAAACGGGAAAGGAGCCTTGAGAACAGACTCATGGGAGGGTAGACAGCAGGAGCCACAGAGGCCACCAGGAGGGAGGGAGGCAGGCAGTGAGACCAGAGGTGATGTGATCAGAGGTGACATGGTGGGGGATGACACGGCGTGGTGGGGGGAGGAGATGTGGCCAGGGGCAATGTGGCCAGGGAAGGAGATACGGCTGGAAGGAAGTGACAAGAGGGGTCTCCAGGCCTCAGACTGTGCCTGAATTATGGATGGCATTTTAATTAAGATGTTATATCTAACTTTAACGAAAAGTAGCAATTTAGAACGATTGTGTACATTTAAAGCACGGTACAAATAGAGCCCATTTCCCAAACCAAAGAACAGTGCATTGAAGGAAAAAGTAGCAGCTCACAAAAAAAAAAAAAAAAAAAAAAAGAAAAGAAAAAGTGAGTAAAGAAAAAATTCATTTAAGATCAGAAATAAAGAGATCCTACAGCTCTTATAGTCCAATCCCCACCCTAACGTGAATGGGGGAAAAAGGAAGTACATTCTAGTCAGTCAGAATTAAAGGCAAAACCAATCCACTTTACTTTCTACTTGACAGAAAACAAGAAGCTCATCAAGGAATCCCTACAAACAGTAGCTTTAGTAGTTCCCAAAATACAAAATTCACCTACAAATTAAATCCACTGCTAAGTGTGTATAGAGTAATGTTTTTCATTATTGTCTTCCTCATCCCCAGGGGCTTTTTTAGATTCTGTTTCCCCCTAATTGCCTCCAACACCCAGGAAATTTAAACCCCACAAGTAAACCGTGTCTCGATTCATGCCCAGCGTCCTTTGGAGCAGACAGTCCATTGCTCTAAGATGTTCTTGTCACCTAAGCACCGAGTACAGCCTGAGAACACACAACACGCACTCACACGAACTCAGACAGACAATAGGTGAGATACGGCACATGAGGAGGAAGACAAGATAAATGAGCTTCACCGACACCCCAGATCCGACAAGAAGTGACACATGTAGCCTGCTCGGGTGCAGGTGACTCCTGGAAAACAGCAAAGGGTAGCATTTGGAGAAGCAGCACCACAGGCCAGGAGAGTCTGGGGGCTTTAGAAGGAAGGGGCGCCCCGACCAGGTACTGGGGGATTCAGAAGGGAGGGGTGCCCCGACCAGGTGCTGGGGCTTCAGAGGGGAGTGGTGCCCCGATCACTTGCTGGGGGCTTCAGAGGGGAGGGGTACCCTGACCACGTGCTGGGACTTCAGAAGAGAAGGCACCCCAACCGGGTCCTGGGGGCGGCAGGACAAGCCCAGGGTTCCGTCGTCACTTTTCACTCCCTACTTCCGAATCTCGCCCTGAAGTTGCAGCCAGTCCAGGTATTCATTTACCCATAAAATTAAGTATCTGTGAGTAACACAAGTCACTAATCCACACAGATCTGAGTCCACAGATACCTCCCAGAGACGCCACCATCCCTTCTGGTAGAAGAGCAGCCCAGGGGCCCATGCTGCTAGGAAGGGAGACTGTCTCCAGCCTGACGCTGCAGAGTCCTCAACACAAAGTCTACCTTCTGGAACCATGCCGTCTCCTACAGAAACAACTAGGGGCATGTAGGGTTTTTTAAAATCTTTTTTTTCTTAAGACAGAGTCTCCTTCTGTCACCCAGGCTGGAGTGCAGTGGCTCGATCTTGGCTTGCTGCAACCTCTGCCTCTCGAGTTCAAGTGATTCTTCTACGTCGGCCTCCCGAGTAGCTGGGATTACAGGCGCCTGTCACCACGCCCGACTAATTTTTTATATTTTTAAGTACAGATAGGATTTCACCTTGTTTGGCCAGGCTGGTCTTGAACACCTGACCTCACATGATCCACCCGCCTCGACCTCCCAAACTGCTGGGAATACACGCATGAGCCACAGTGCCCGGCCCATATAGCTATTTAAATTTGACTAAAATTAAAGAAAATTAGAAGTTCAGTTTCTCATTTACACGTCAAGCATTCAGTTACCCACAGGCAGCCACGGACCAGAGGCTGGTAGAGATGTCACACTCCACACTGCAGAAGGATCTAAGGACGAAATGGCTCTAAGATCATCTCGGCATCTTTATGTTGAAGCTACAGAAGTTTTACTCTGATTATTATAGACATCAGCATTCTGCCACTTAAAAATGTCAGTGCTATTGCAATGATCAGATCTGTGACTTCCCAGCAGCTCTTCTCTTCCTGGACAGATAACTGCAGAGCATCTGCAAACTCTGCCTCCACACTAAGGGATAGTAGAATCTTCCGTGTAAAATGAGGGGGTGAAAAAAAAAAAAGAATCCCTAGTCCGCCTCTCCCCCTACGATTTTGGGAAACTCCACTTAATATGCAGAATAACCGCCAGAGTTACAATAAAGAAGCATCCCTTGACCAGGAAGCAACAGGGAAACAAGAGGAGGGAGATGCGAGGACCCTCCGTTCCCTCTGGGACCCCAGGCCCAGCCAGGACTGAGAAGGGCAGAACAGTTCGGCAGACTTGCATACCTGATGCGAACCATACACAAGGCTTCCCTGGTCCTCGGTCCCCTGCTCTGCCCTCACTGGCCGCTGTGGCTCTGGGTAGAGGCAGCTCCCTGAGCCCCAACACCCACAGCCAGTCCCCTCCTTGCAGGTCTCAGCTGTGCTCTCACTGCCTCCCTGATGCTTCTCATCATCATCCGCGTACCGTGTCCACTCTACCCCACAGCCCTTGCAACCGCCCACCCCACCACGGAGCCTAGCACACAGCAGGTGCCCCAGATGCCCCAATGGGCGGGCATGCCAGGGTAGGGCTTGGAGTTCCAAGAGACACCTCCCACACAGCACCACAAGCGCCATGGGGGCTGTGGAAGGGGTCTAGGCTTCAGGCCTGCACTCAGCTTCTCCCGGCCCCTGAGGCCAAGAACCTAGCAAGGGAGCGCAGCCGGAAGCAGGATCCCAAACCCCCTTCCTGCTCCTCAAGAGGAAGGGGGCCTCGGGGCACAACCCCACCAGCGCCTTCCTCCTGCCAGGCTGCCTGTCACAGCACCGACACCTTCACCGCAGGGAAACCCACTCCTGTGAGGAGAAAACCACCAAGTACAACAGGAGCCACGTCCCCCGCAGCGTATGCTGAGCCCAATAGCGACAGCAGCAGCCGGGCCCCCACTCAGCATGCACCGACTCCGATCCCGCCACGCACACCACAACGCCGACCATCTTGAAGCTCAGCTTGACTCATCAGGGCCCTCTTCCAGGAGAGCTGGGCATGTCTATCTTCCCTGGGCTCACAGAAAGGAGCGGGACTCGGCCTCGAGTGTGCACAGAGTTAATCTCCCACTAGCTGTGCAGACAACCTCCCTAGCCCTGTCCTGGGAAGGGGCCAAGCGCAAATAGCCATCTTTTGCCCGCACAGGTACGGAATTCAGCCAGCTCTCTCAATGGAATCGTGTCAGGTCGACTCCAGGCTCCTCAGTGCTCTGGGGTTCACCTCGGGCCACTGCACCTTTGAAACGTGGCTGTAGACTCCTCTAGGCTGCTCAGTGTCACGGCCCATTTCATTTAGACACTGCAGGCCCCTGCCGTGGTGTCAATACCCAGGACACCCCTGCCGGCATCCTCCGAGATGCTGCTGCAGCTGCTGTGATCTGAGAACAGCCATGCACAGGCATCAAAGGGAGGACTTCTCAAGTCTCCTCCAAGAGCAGTGGCTACAGCTTTGGAAGACGTTACACTGAATCCTGGGTGAGCCTGGCTTGGTCTGCAATTTAAGCCTGGTTGCTGGGGAGATGCAATCTGTTGTAACTGACAGAGGCCGTTGGTGGCAGCTCTACCAAGATCGAGAATGGCAACTAATCTGAGATTTACTATCCATACTTTCTATTTGATGTTTAAAAGGAAAGCATCGTGAAGTTCCAATAGCAAGGAATTTTCTGTAATCTATCACATCAAGATACAGCAGAAATGTAGCTAAAATATTCACAGGGTCTATGCAGAGGAAAAGACGGGTCTATTTCAGGAAAAGTGCTTGCTGGCTTTTCAGAAACATAGTGAAATCTCTGCCAAGTAAAAGGTTGTTTATACTTTTGCTTTGGAAACAGAGGGAAAGTTCTTTCTTATTATTTGAATACATTAACTATATTTAAGTGTTCTGGTAGACTAAGTATTAAATATTCAAAAGGCAGTAATTCTGTTCGGTCTATTTCATTCTTTAAATGCAGCTTTCAAAAAATGACAAATACCTGGCCGGGGGCGGTGACTCACGCCTGTAATCCCAGCACTTTGGGAGGCCGAGGCGGGTGGATCACGAGGTCAGGAGATTGAAACCATCCTGGCTAACACGGTGAAGCCCCGTCTCTACTAAAAACGCAAAAAACTAGCCTGCTGTGGTGGCGGACACCTGTGGTCACAGCTACTTGAGAGGTTTAGGCAGGAGAATGGCGTGACCTGGGAGGCAGAGCTTGCACTGAGCCGAGATCACACCACTGCACTCCAGCCTGGGCAACAGAGCAAGACTCCGTCTCGAAAAAGAAAAAAAAAAAAAAAAAGTAGCAAACGCCCCATGTCTGCCCTGGCTCCAGCCATCTCCACGGAGGGGACAGAGTTTGGGAAAAGTTCACTGTGGAGGCCCAGAAGGCCGGGCCTGGCCTTTGCTCAGCAGATGAGCAAGAGGGTCAGCCACCCTAGGGAAGAAGCCCATATTTGCTATGTTACTGATGACAGCCACATAAATTTCTATTTTGCCTCCCACATAGAACTGGGATCTATGTTTGAGCAAGCAGCTCATGCCAACAGTCCTTCCATGCCATCATTTCCCTGACCTCCCCCAGAAAAGCCAGGCCAGGCAGCGTCCCCACACGGGCACTGGGGCCCAGGAAGATCCTGGTCCTGCCCCTCTTCTCTCTCATCTCTGCAGCACCATGGCTTGCTGTGGAAGCCCGTCAGTGCTGGCTAAACCCACGTTCACCTGGGGCATTCAGGAGAAGCCTCTGTGCAGAAATCAACTGGGAAGCAGGACTTTGTGTGCTGGCAGGTCACTCGAATGGATTTGCAGAACTCAGTTTTCAACACAGGTGCCGCCACCAAGACCCTCAAGCCCTTTGTGAGCCTAGAGCCACAGACCCATTTGAGGTACTCTCACAATCTCTAACAAGCCTGCACAGAGGCCCTGTTTATCCAAAGGACCATAAAATTTTCCGTGTAAACAAAGTTTGACATAATGAATTAAAAGTGAAGTCACCACTTCTATTTTCCATTAATCTATTCATTCAAACAAGTATCTCTTGAGTATGTGCATCAAATACTGTGGAATTAGGATTTAGTCCATGCCTTCAAGAAATATACATCACAGAAGAAAAGGTATAGCTTGTAACTAACAGTGGTGAAGAGGCAAGAAATACACATCGCAGAAGGAAAGGTATAGCTTGTAACTCTAACAGTGGTGAACAGGAAAGAAATAAACATCATAGAAGGAAAGGCAGAGCTTCTAACTAACATCATAGAAGGAAAGGTGTAGCTTATAACTAACAGTGGCGAACAGGACAGAATCTCACAGGCTTATCAGGAGCCACCAAGGAGGAAGCCATAATTCACATCCACCTGCAGTAGATAAATGTTTTCTGGATAAAGTAACTTTTCTACAGCGATATCTGCTCCTTATTGTTTAATCTTGCTCGACAGGGTATTAAATTACCACTTTATGTGCTGCTTATATAAAATACATCATTGTCAGGGGAGGTTATAAAATAATACTTCACACAAGCTTGGGCTGTGAATGGTGTGAGGCAATGGGAAGATGTGTTCCCGTGTTCTCGAGACACAGAAGGGGCAAGACCCTGCTTCCCTTCTCCTCCCCACCACCCTATTCCCAGATGATGGGCAGAGGCAAGGCCGCCGTGCAGTCCTAGACCTGGCTCCAGGGCCAGGACACCACGCCCAGATTCTCTGCTCCCCATGCGAGAAATACAGACTGTGGGGCAATCACCAATTTACCTGGCCGTGGGGAGAGTCCTTCATCAAAACCCTGTGCTTCCAGGAGCCAGGACAAAGCAGGAGCCCCCAGGAAAACTGTTCTGGGTGTTCCTGAAACCTGGGCAGAGTCACAGTCTGGCAGGAAGCACCAGTGATGCAGGTATACCCAAGACTGGGAGGATGGCCAGATGCCTGGAGACCAGACCGGCCTGCAGGAGATGACCACTTCTCTCTGGTTGATTAGAGATACACAGTCTGGGCTTCACTTTTGTATGTGGAGTCTCACAGTACAGAAATATCACAAAGAGATTAGACTTCGTATACCTCAATTTTTTTAATTAAAAAAAACACATTTATTACAACTAATTCTAAATCCAACAAAGAAAAATAAGTAAGCATATAAATGCATGCCTCCAAAATGTAAACCACAATCTCTTTACCCATAGGAGACCCAAAATTTAGTTTACCTTTTCTTCAGTATGTCTCATTTTTTTAAAGCCATTACTGAGGTGTTTCCTCGCTGCCCCATGAGGAGGTTCATGGGCTCTTCAGGACTCTTTACTGTTTCATCATTTTTTAGGTTTAAGGGCAGGATCATTTTCCCACACTTGCTTGTTTCCCTGATCACCAATTTTTCACAAGGACATCATTGTGTCTCAGAAAACCTAGTACCTGAACTTCATTAAAAGTGAAAACAATAAGGACATGTTGGCTGCTATGACAGCATCCTCAGTCACCGAATCTCCCTGGGGGACCAGACACACCCCCAATCTCCTTGTAACCCCAGCATGCAGGTATCGCTGCGGCTGACAGGAATGACCCACCCTGGGGGAGGCATGAAAGCAAAGAGAAGGCAGGTGACTCATTTAGGAAACTTGGGTGATCCTCCCGAGCCACGTTTCTCAGGGTGTCAGGGGACCAGCCACATGCGGGGAACCTCCTGGCCTGGCAGGTGGCAGACTCCTGGGACCCTCCTCAGACATGTTAGTCAGAGAATCTAAAGGCGGGCAAACTCTGAAAAGTATCTGTAAAGGAAGGACTTAGCTCTGCTGTGAGCCCACTACACGTGGGGCCATGCAGGACACCGCTACCAGCGTCCAGTCTCCATTCCACCCTCCTGGGAGGGACACCCGTCAAGTCACAGAGCACGGTCTTCAGTGAACACCTTCCTGCGCGACCTCCACTGTCGCCCAGCCCTGCAGGAGTAGCCACTGAGTAGGGGAAACAAGTCTTTGCTCCTGACCCGGCCACCTTCACGCTGGGCATAAGACCAGCACTGCTACGTCTCTGGAGAAAGGAGTGGCCCTGGGCAGGAATGCACTTGGCAGCCCCAGGGAGGGGCCAGGTGTGGAGGACCAGGCCTCTGCCCACAGACACGTCAGCACAGCATCCTGGAGCAGAACCTCCAGCCCAACTGAGCCTACAGATGGCTGCAGCCCTGGACAGCATCTTCACGGTGACCCGGGGGACTGGGCCAGGGCCACTCAGCAGGGCTGCCCTGAATTTGCAACCTGAAGAAGCTGTACAGTCGTACGTGTACTTTGCCTTACCCCTAGGTTTTGGGGTCACTTGTCACACAGCGACAGACAGTGGATGTGCACGGACTCCCAGGCCACAATGGCCTCTGCCAGCCTCACCCGGGCTGTCTCATCTGTTCCTGTGATATCACGTTTCTCAGAGCCAAAGGCTGCCAGGAACCCCTCTTTTCTTCACAAAGTCGTTACAAGCTCACGATACAAACTGAAAAAAAAAATCTGTGAAATACAACGTATGACGCAATACAAGGTGAATGCCCAGGCACATACACACGAGAAACAGGCACAAGTGCGAAACAGGTGCATGCACAGATGTACATGCACGAAACAGGAGCACACGTGAAGGTGTACACGCGTCAAACAGGTGTGCATACTCACATGAAAGCACCAGACATGAAGGGCTGTCTTTGGGAGCCTGGTTTTTAGACATCTCCCTCACCCTTTTACATCTGCACGATCACAAACACAGCACACCACAGTACTGAGGGGGAGCCCCAGCTTCTCATGGGGGCACATGAGGCTTTTTATTTATGCCACAGTTTGCATCACTACATTCTAGAACTGCAAGGCCCCCCACTGCCAGGACTGGGTCAAGTCCACCCTGTGCTCCAAGGACCAGGCCGCCTGCCAGCCCACACGGACCTGCCCCTCGGATGGTGCGGCTGCTTCTAAAGCAGAGGCTCAGGCCCACCCAGAGACCTGCAGTACCTGTTATTAAATCAAGACTTGGCTGTGGGTAAACGTGAAGATTTTTATTAAACATGACTCTGGAACATTCAAAGGACCATAACTGAACGCTCCTTTCGCAGCCACGGCGTGTCCAGACGCTCATGGAGAAGGCCAGGGTGTGGGAACCCACGGAGCCCCGACAAGGCAGACTCGGAGCTGTGTGGCTCAGTTAGCATCGATTTTGTGTTGACACTTGCCTTTTATATTCAGACTAAAATAAAAAACAAGACGCAAAAGTAGTTCACATTCTATTTCAATTCTCTATTTTTGTAGTAACTGGGTCCCTTTCCCTCTGGTTTCCCAGCCAAGCGATAAATAGGCCCAGCTGGGATTTGTCAAAGTCTGGGCCTCTGTTGTAGAGTAAGTGAGGGGGGTAGGGAGGGGAGCAGGAGTGGTGAGGAGGAGTGGGGGATAGGGAGGGACAGAGGGAAGGAGAGAGAGAGAGGAACTGCCGAGGGCTGGAGGCAGGAGGGATGCTCCCTGGCAGCCTCAGGCTCCCCGTTCCAAGGTAACTGAGCTGGCATCACGCATGCGGTGCCGTCATATGACTTGGCTGACACACGCCAGAATTACAACAAAATGCTTAAGGAGAAGAGTAAGCACCAGCATCTTCAGATTACGGTAGAGTCCCGGTTTCACGCTTGCCTTGTATGACATTCTATAAATTGTAAAGATAACGCATTTTCTTACCAGCCACGCTGTTCCCCAAATACTAACTGTAATAAAGACCAGACAGCATCTGAGTACTGAGCGTGTGTCAAGCCCCGTGAGGTAGGCATCATTTACTTTGCTAGAGAAAGAAACAAGCTCTGAGAGAAACTTTCTGAGGCCAGGCAGCTGTCTCCAAACCCACCTCGCGCCTCCTGACCCTGAACGTGGAGGACCCAAGTCATTCTCATGAATAATTTACCTACATGCATGTCAGATTGAGATTCAGCCCCCAGATCTAATCATCTCTATGCAGGAATATGTCAAGGAAGGTATTCCATTCTATGAGTTCGAGCTGGGGGAACAAAGGCAGGAACCCTCGACACAGATGTGGTGCGGAGGTGGGCGCCCAGTGCAGGGGCGGACAGGAGCATGTCCAGCCCTGCCCAGTCACACAGCCACCCTGCCATGCCAGTGCAGGGGCCACCACCGTGTCTCGGTGAAAAGCAGCTTCTCCTGCACAGGAATCTACCCCTGAAAGTGTGTTGCTGAGCAGGTTTGGACCAACATCTCAGAAATCAGACACCTTGTAACACGCTTATCTATACAGGCTGCCTATGTCCAGGAATCACCAATAATTCCCATCTCACCATCAATTATTTCTGGTAAATACTGATTATTCTAAGTTAACTGAGGCAACACAAGAACAACATAATGGAAATGTCAGAGTCAATCAGCTCCACCTGCTGAAGAGCTGGGACTAATGATGAAACCTAAGGAATCCTGGAGAACGCAGCAGGACCCCAGACCCCGAGGACCACCCCAGCCTCCTTCCACAGGAGTTAGTTGTGAGGCCAAGGAACGGCTTCCAAGGAATCGCAGAGGTTCTCAAGGTCTTGAAAACTTAACAGGAATTGAATATTTGCATCTGAGTCACACGAGCACATTAAAAGTAAAATTTCCTCTTTCCACTAGAATTATGAGCTTGGGACAGCGACACTGGCTGTATCTCATGCTCGTGAGATGTTGGGGGCAACCGTGCATCTCGGGTGAATCATTTATAATAATGAAAGAAGTGCTTGGGCCCTCGATCCAGGACCACAGACCCCACCAACGAGGGTCTAAACAGGACAAGCCTCGGCCTGGAACGGCTGCTATCCATGGGGGCTGGGAGGAGCACCAAGGAAACTCAGGGGCAAGCCCCACGCAAGCTCGGCATGTCCTACCCCACGCAGTCAGCATCAGCCACAGGGATCTTTTGTTGGTTTTTGTTCAGGAAGGAACATATTAAAAAGCCCCGGGCTCAAGGCCTGGACTCCTCAAAGCTCCCCACAGAGCTGGGTTAATTGGCACCTCCCCTCATGTTAAAATCAACTATATATGGCTGCTGAGGGCATCGCAGAGCAGGTGCAACAGTGAGCTTTCTTGCTGTCTGGGGAAAGCAGGAATTCCAGGCCTCTGCCTTCCTACCTCCCCAGAGGCTCTGGCCCAAGTGAGCTCAGTCTCTCCCAGGTAAGGGGCACAGACCAGCTTCCCAGATGCCCCTCAGGTCACCCCACAGTGGTGCAGACCCTTGCACCTTGGCAGGAGCCCTCACAACCCACCCCAGAGGCAGAAGCCCAGCCCTGTGGCCCAGGCCTGGCAGGAGGCAGCTGGTGGAACCCCTACTCAGGGTTCAGCAGAGCGAGGTCCATCCACACCGGGTGAGATATCCACCCACCGGACATTCGTGACTGCTTAAGTCCAGGACTTTGAGTCCAGCCTGGGCAACATTGCAAAACTCCATCTCTACAAAAAATACAAAAATAAGTCAGGCATGGGGACACGTGGAACATGTGCCTGTGGGTCCTGGCTACTCAGGAGACTGAGGCAGATGGATTGCTTGAGCCTGGGAGGTTGAGGCTGTAGTAAGCCGTGCTCACACCACTGCCTGGGCAACAAAAAGGTTTTTTTTTTTGCCTGTCTCAAAAAAACCAAAGAGAAAAATAATTATATACCTGACTAACCCAAAATAAAAGAGGCCTTGTGTAACGACCTGAAACAGCTGCAAATTCTGGCAGGGCCTCCCCTGGCTTGATTTGTGGTGAGTGCAGGACCACTCTGAAGGATAGGACCCCAGGCATCTTCCAAGACTAGACCTTACAGTACAACTTCCCTTCGCTGGACGGAACACTAGCCTTGGAGCCTGGGACACCCTGGGGCAGTGCCACCATCCCGAGGCCGCCATGGCACAAGGAGGCCCTACCATCATGAAGCCTGGGACGTCCGTCAGAGCAGTGCCACCCACCTGAGGCCTCCATGCCAGGGGAGCCTGGACATCATGAAACCTGGGACATCCTGGGTCAGTGCCAGCAACCCGAGGCTGCTGTGACACAACGGGGCCCTGGTGCCACTGAGAGGCTACACAGCAGGTCCAAGCCCAGGCCAGGAGTGAAGAGGCTCCACATCCTTTCCATCCCTCCAGCTGAGTCCACACACGTCTTGGAGAAGAAACGCATCACCCTCAATGTCCACGGGTAAGTTTTGGGCCACAGAATCTGGAAGCATAAAAGATGGTTCTGGGCTGGTTGGTTGCCGGCTCGGACCTGTCCTCTTTCCACACAAAACCTGGCTCACACCAAGCAGCGTCTAAGTCCTGGAAGACCTGCTAAACACAAGTGCAGTTACAAAGCGGAGAAACTGGAGGGGGCCGGGCTGTGTTCCAGTGGCACCAGCGTTTCTCAGGAAGACCCCGGTCATTACAGGGTCCAGGGCAAGGACTTCCCGGCATCCAGGACATGGAACAAGAACCCATTCCCCGATCCTATTGAATATGAATTGGCTAAGGGCCGATTCCCTCCCTCGGAGGACGGAGCACCGCCCCACAACACCTTGGTATGGGTATGTTATTACATACGTTGGTATGGGTATGTTATTACATACGTTGGTATGGGTATGTTATTATATACGTTGGCATGGGTATGTTATTACATACGTTGGTACGGGTATGTTATTACCCATACCAAGGTAATAACAAGCCCGTTACCAGCAGGAGGTTGGTGATGAAGACATGAGGACCAGATGAGCACGAGGGATCCTGACAGATCATCCCTGGCACCGAGCAAGGGGCGGACAGTACCCCTTGTTCCTGACGCATCAGCCCTGGCACTGAGCGAGGGGTGGCAGCATGGCCTGTGCCCCTGCAGATGCAGAGGGATGTGAGGGGGGTGCAGGCTGGGCTTGGAGGCTAACTCAACCACCTGCGCTTGCACTTCCGTTCCTCATGGCAGGGAGGCGAGGCACAGGCAGCATTAGGGCTCACCTTGCCCTCGGGCTGCACTTTTTTCGGTTTATGAGTCGTGCTCGCTTTACATGGACAGGCATAGCTATAATAACGATCCCCTGATTATTTCGCTGCCTACATAAAGGGCTTTCAGAATTCACTTCCATCCTTAGGAAAGAGGGCCAACACCAGGCTGTCTCCCTTAAGATGTCATGTCTCATGTGGGGAAAAAAAATCAAGAGAAATCAAATAAAGGCCATAAAATACATCAGTTTCAACACTAAAATTTAATAGTATGCTTTAAATTGAAGATGAGTTAACTCACATTTCCAAACCTCTGAAAGCACGGTTACTGGGAGGAAGTGGTTTGCAACACACAAAGGCAGCTCTGTAGAAGGGCCCAGGCTGGATGAGGGCTCAAACGTCAGTGCACGGACAAAGTCTGAACAAACTCCTGCCCTGCTGCTCTCCTCTTCCAACACACACTGGTTATCTGTCAGTTTAGAACAAGGCCTAGGGAGGTGGGAGGCAGGCCTGGGAGGGTCACCTAGCAACCAAACTCCTCACCCACACAACTGCACCAGGCTGAGCTGAGCAGCACACACAAACACGACTCATTCTCCCCAAAAAGAAGACAGAAGGAAGCACACGCCATGCCAGGCGCCCTGCAGGCGAGAAGATTGAGGGGAGCCAGAGGTACCTTTCATCTTGCTTGCATGGTGGAGGGAGAGGAATAATGCCACTCACTTGACTGTTGCACAATTCTTTCTAGCACTGAGTGGCAGAAAACAAAAATCATAGATGCTTCCTCAGATAAATGTTTCTGAAAAACTGAACGTATGTTCAGGAAATAGCATTACGAATGCCTCAAGTGCTTCTGTTTTCAATCATCTCAGAGTAATTCTATAAACCCGGGAATGTCTCACCCAACTCCAGGATCACGGCCCAGGTGACGTGGGCACACACATCCTGAAGCTCCAATGCTCAACTAAAGTGGGGCGAGTGAAAATGATCCTGGGTATAATTTACACGGACACAGGAAGGTGGCTGAGCCCCAAACCCCTAAACCAGGAAGACCAGCGTCCTTCAGGGGCCTCACCTCTGTCCTTTCCCAGCCTCTGGGAACCACCACTCTGCTCTCTACTGCCACAAACGCCCCTCCAAGGTACAACCAGGAAGATCATCATTCAAAACTGAGGAACGTGGCAGAACAAAACTGTCAGGAGATTTTAATCACCAACACCACTTGTTACATGACTCAAAGATGATTAAAATCCCAGGCCCTTCAAGACTGAATGTTATCTATACTTAAACGCATTTCATCACCATATTGGGGGGTTATTCCTTTGTTTTGCTGCAAATATATCCAATTGCTGTAAAAGGAAAAGGCAACTTGTTAACGAAGCTTCTTGGAGTGTCTCAACAGGCCTCGAGGTAGGATAAAAGGCAGGACCTCCTGGCAGAAACGCTCAGCTCTGAGGTCAGGTGGAGTTCTTGAGCACCAACAAAAGCAAAATAAGGTCGAAGACCACACCACACTTTCCTCAATCACATCTTCATTCCATGTTTCCTTCTATTTCTCGTGACTTCACTGGGAGAGAGAAATTGTGCTGAAAGAAAATGGAAACACACACATACATAGGAGACCCTACACATGCTGAGAATAGGTGCAGCCGTCACAGTACAAATGTCCTTTCAGGGCCATCTGACCTGGCTGGGATCCAAGTATCCAAGTGCAGGATTGTACATCAGACCAGTGAAGCCAGGATTACAGCCACTGAACAGCAGTTTTCCATCCCACAGCAATCGGCCTTGCTAGGGGATTCCTCGGGGACCACTGACTTCAGGCCAGCACCCCTCAACTACTTCAACTAACCTACATCATGGCAGAGGCCTCTCCAGGCAGACCAGCCCTACCCGAGTCCTGCTTCATGGCAAAGCCTCCAGGCAAACGTCCTTGGCCTCCTCTGGGACGCTGTGCTCGGAAGGTGTCCTCATTTACTTCTGTGGCTCTGAGACATTTAACTAGAGCCCAACACACTTCTTCCTGTTCACATAGTATTGAGTTAACAGATTTTTATGAGTCGATTTTCACTGGGAAAAACACCATTTCAGGAGCCCCAGTTACCACAGTGAAAATGTTTTTACCTCCCCTTACGTGACATCGGCAACGCCAGGTCCAGGAAACCTTCTGTATCTCAGATAATGGCAGATCCACTCATAGTAAGTCTCGGTCTTGTTTCACAAGCTATCAAATGCTGCCCAGAGACAGGAAAAAGCCCACAACGTGGCAGGGAGGGGCGACCAGCATGAGTTCTAAGGCCAGACCACCCGGGTCTGCTGACAGCGTGGCGAGGGGCAAACAGTGCAAGGTCTAAGGCCAGACCGCCTGGGTCCCACCGACAGTGTGGCTTCAGGAGTTTCCTAAACCCTCTCCTCTCCAAGTTTCATGTCAGAAAAATGCAGTGATAACCGTGTCCACCTCGTTTAAATATATATATATATATATATATATACACACACACACACACACACATACCCCAAACCTACAGCCCTATAAAGGTCATTAATCCTAGTTATCCTCAAGGCATTGAGTGATCAATAATGAGCCATCCTCCTGCTGCTGACCTGCCTCACGCCAACCTCCGGAAACCCCGCACCCACACCAGCCACACAGGATGAGGCCCGGGAAGGAGCAGGACTGTGTTTTAGGAACTTAAACTCTGGAAGCTGAGTTAAATCAGTGCCACTCAAATCTTGTCACCAAGTATCTTATAAAATTGGGAGATTCCATCTCTGGGGATCTTGAGGTAACCTGAGGCTCTACATTGAGTGAGATGAGCACTCGTGCTGGAATGAGATGGCAGGGAAAGCAACAGAATCTGGGGTCGCAGCTGCCTGAGACTTGGGTCCCACCGGGAAAGTGGCACCAGGGCCCTCAGGACAGTGGTGGAGGTCCCAGGAGGCAAGTCCCAGCGCAGAGACTCATGGGCCCAAAGCTTGCTCCAGGGCCAGGAGGGGCTGCTGCGCTGATAGCCACGAGGCAGGCAGCCTTCGAACTCCTCCAGCTGCCGTCCTGCAGGCAGGGAGGACAGTGCCCAGACCACCCTGGGGCTCCCCCAGCCTGCCAGGCTGGTACTCTTACTCCAGCCACTGACAAGAGTCCCCATGTTCCAAGCTAGGTTGGAACAGTGCCCCAGGCCTCAGGGCACAAGCAACCCCCTGTAGGGCCACTGTTACCGAACACCTGGGGATGGCTATTCCCACACATCCCCAACTCACAGCAAAACTTAAAAATGAAAGTCAGAAGATACAGCCAGGAAACCAATGCTCAAGAAGCAACTCCAGGGTGACTCTTCCTAGAGCTATTGCTGCTGAACATCTTTAAAAACATTTCCAGGGTGACTTCCTAGAGCTATTGTTGTTGAAAGTCTTTAAAATTCTTCATTTCAAAATTAGCTTTTATTACACTGTCTTCCCTATTCTACGAAGACTCTAGAAAACAAAACCTTTACAAATTCCAATTCTATCTTATAGCAAGTTAGAAATACACATGTTTCTTCAAAGGATTCTACGTGTTTCCTTGGTGATGTCCTTTCCATGCCCCATGATACTGCCCGCAACAGGGAAGGCTTTTCCAACCCAACCCAACCCAACCCAACCCAACCCAACCCAAGGGCCCTGAGACAGGCCCCTAACGAATCGTCTACAAACTCCTGAGACAGGCTTGCCCTAACGAATCATCTGCAAACTCCATCTTCCATTAAAAACAGTACTGAAAATGAGCATATTACCACCTTTTAAAAATTGCTGTAAAGTGAACAGTGTTTAGTTCTGTGAATTTCGACACAAATATTCCCATAATCATCATCACACAAGCAGAACAGTCCACCAGCCCCAAACCCACTCACGGGGCCTCATAAGCATACCCTCCCGTTCCCAGCAACCACCGTCTCCATGTTCTCCCATCCCCCGGGTCTGTCTTTTGCGAGTGTTGTCGCAAAACACTCACAAAATCACGATTTCCTGGGCATCGTGCTTGGAGGTGCACCCAGGGTGTCCTGTGATCAACAGCCAGGCCTCGGGGCTGCTGGGTGTTTATTATTCCACGTATGGCTGTGGCACATTGTAACCTGTTTTGGGCAACCATAGACAGTGCTATTAACATCTGGGCACACTTTTTTTTAAACATCAGCTTCTGTTTCTCTAGGGTAAATACCCAGGAGTGGGGTCACTGGGCCCTACATTTGTGTGAGTTCAGTTTTTAAAGAAACCGCCAAGCTGTCTGCACCGTGCTGAACCCAGCATCGCACAGGAGTCCCGACTGCCTGTCCTCACCAGCACCTGGGGCTGTCGGAAGACCTTAGTCAGGCGCTCCAGCAGGGGTGTGAACAAATTCACTGCGGCTTCGGTGCACATCTCGGTGCAACCAGTCACGCTGAAGGTCATTTCAGATGCTTTCAGGCCATCCTCCCGTCCTTCTCAGTGAAGCATCTGTTCAGGTCTCTTCCTCTTTTAAGTGAGGTGGTTTGTTCTCCGTCATGAGCCGTGGGAGTCCTGTGCATTCTGGATACCAGTCCTTTGCCGGCTGCATGGTTCATAGACATCTTCTCCCCATCTATCGAAAATGTGTCTCTTCAATTCCCTAGGGGTGTCTTTTATATTAGAAGTTTAATTTTGATGAGTCTTACCTACTTGTTTTCTTCCTTGATTATGGATCATGGTATGGCTAAGAGCTCTCACCCTAGGTCTCGACAATTTCCGTTTCTTCTACAGGTTGTGTAGTTTGGTATTTTACATTCAGGGCTATGGTCCACCTTAATTTTCATACAGGAATTTCTCCCTATTTTCACTCTTTTGCATATGGCTGTCCCATAATTCCAGCACGATTTGTTGAAAAGACTCAAATTCCACTGACCTGCTTTTGCGTTCTTGGATCTGGTCTGGACTTCATTCTGTCAGCTGACCCGTGAGTCCGTCCGGAACATAATTTATGACTTTACTGGCTGTCTCTGTGAAAAAAGTAATTCTGTCTGGAAGCAAAAACCACATTAGGAATGCTCTAAAAAAGGTTCTTTCTCTTGTCAGGAGAGCAAAGCCACTGCCTTAAGCAGAGGTGAGGCCTCAACAGCTCCCAGGCACAACCTTAACACACAATGGGGAAGCAATTCACTTCAAGGGCCACAACCTGAGACCAGCATACTCGTGAAAACTGCAATAATTTCACAACAGAATGAAATTCATAAAGAACTGCTGAGAAGTGTGTGATAAGTTACATAAATTACTGTTCCTTAAATTCTGACGGGTGACTAGGACAGAAATAGCTTCACTGTACAGTTCAAATGGGAGAAAGGTAGGTAGGGGTGGTTTCCACACCACACAGGGCCTGCAGGAAAGGGACACTCTTCCTCTAAACGAGAGATCCTGGGAGTGATGTGATAAACCATGGTGAGAGGCACAGAACTGTGCAAGCCGGAGTAGCGGCCTTTGCCCCACCACGGAGCCTGTGTCCATGAACGACAAGGCTCAAATGCCAGGCCGGGGCAACCGAGGCAGTTATCAGGGGACAAGAAAATGAGCGCACGGTGGAGGCAAAGGTCTGAAATTGCGCAGCAACTTTGAGTCAAGTGGGACAAACTGACTCAAAATACAGGTTCCAAAAACCACCACAGAGAGCTGTTCCTCGGCTCTGGAAAGGCTAAGTGACTAATGCCCACACTGAGCATCTGCTCCCAGAGACGACCCTGGTGATCTAAGGCTCAGCTCCTCCCAACCCGCGCTGAACCTCAGTGAGGAACTTTGTTGGTATCTTACGGCACATTGACACGTTCCCTTAAAATCTGGTATTTCATCAACAATGCAGGCGCCAGCTTTGACTCATTCACATTTCGATTAAACAAGATAAATTACACCCTGACCATGCCAGGTAAGAGGTTTACTACAGTCTTTAAACAGAGCCAGAGGCTACAGTCTGCTCCTACACAACACCATGTCTCTACAAATTTGATGAGTTTTTACTTTCCATGTCTTCACTTGCCTAGTGCTAGAAAGCAGATTAAAAACAGAAGGAATCCAGAAACACTATTGAATGAGACTCAAATATCTTGCAGTCATCATCGTGATGAGATGTTTATTAAACAGAAATGTTCTCCCCTATAGAAAGCAGCACACATCAACACACACCGATAACTGTCACCAGCATTCCAGATCATCTTCCCTTCCATGGCCACAGTGCAGGGCAATGGACCACGCACACCTGCAGACCCACGGAAAGCGGGGTGACACGGCCGATTCTTGGAGTGAGCAGGCCAGGGTGCACTCAAAGTGCATCTCTTTCCAGAGGGCCTCTACGGAAAGTTACACTTTATTCCACGAGTTAATGGCACTGCACCAAACATTTCTGTAAGATTCTCTAAGCAAGCTTTTCCTTCTGCCTAAAATGTCCTGACACAAACTGAAAAAGCTCTTGGAGCCGCCAAAGACTTCAGTATCCCGTTAACTATTGTCATGCACGCCCAGGTGAAGAGACCACCAAACAGGCTTTGTGAGCGCAACATGGCTGTTTATTTCACCTGGGTGCAGGCGGGCTGAGTCCAAAGAGTCAGTGAAGGGAGGTAAGTGTGGGGCCGTTACATAGGATTTGGATAGGTAAAGGAAAATTACAGTCAAAGGGGGGTTGTTCTCTGGCGGGCAGGAGTGGGGATCACAAGGTGCTCACTGGGAGAGCTTTTTGAGCCGGGATGACCCAGGAAAAGGAATTTCACACACACACAAAAATCATCGCTTAAGGCAAGGACCGGCCATTTTCACTTATTTCTGGTAGAATGTTATCAGTTAAGTCCAGGCAGGGCATTTGCACTTTTGTGATTCTTCAGTTACTTCCGGCCATCTGGGCGTATATACGTGCAAGTCACAGGAGATGCGATGACTTGGCTTGGGCTCAGAGGCCTGACAACTATAGTCTTTACTTTTAAGGTGTGGGGTAAGATCATATAATCCCCAACTAAGCTCCTGATGCTGTGTGTGGATTCAGCAACAGCACGTTCCATTCCTGGATTACATTTGACTCAAGAGTCCACAGTGAGAACGATTTCTGGTGAATGAAACACCAGGCAGGAGAGTGATTCCGCTGGGCAGCTCTTCACACACAACCCAGGAGCCGAGGGGAGAGGAAGAGGCCCACGCGCGTCCACCGTGCTCACGCCCCCTTCGAATGTGCCCCACTCCTAGAGACCCGGACCCAAGGGAAATCTGACCTGAAAATGGACAAACCCTCACTTTGGCAGAGGGACAGGGACTCGGGGCCACAACTTGACCTCAGAGCAACACAAGTGCAGACACAGCACCCCAGGACACCCTCTCCACCCAAATTCAAGGAGGAAAACCAATGCCCCGCCCCCTTGCAGAAACCCCCGGCTGCTGCAGCAGACGCCTGCCTGCCTGTGCAGCCTCTGCCGTACCACGTTCCGGGCTCAGCACCTGTGCCTCAGCCCTGGCAGTGCTTGCCACACACACAGGTGTGCCAGGAGGGGCAGGTCCTAAGGTCTCCACTGCACCAAAGCCTGCAAGGCAAAGGGGCCGCTCCCTCCAGCAGGAGTCCAGAAGCACAGACTGCACCAGTGTCAAGACGTGAGAACTCTCCCCTCAGTCTCCGAGTCTCCAGTCTGTTGCCCGCCAGGGTCTTCTGCCAACGGCAAGGCCCAAGCTGGGAGGCACATTTGGTTCTCACCATTTCCCTTGTCAATATCAATACTGCAAATATATCCAAATTCATCCTGTCACTAAAACTGAAATAATCTGCCATCTCCATCACAGATGACGCAATCAGGTTTCCATTACCGGGGTGTTTTTTTTTTTTCTTCCTATTTTGAGATGGAGTTTCTGCTCTGTCGCCCAGGGTGGAGTGCAGTGGCGTGATCTCGGCTCACTGCAACCTCTGTCTCCCGGGTACAAGTGATTCTCCTGCCTCAGCCTCCCAAGTAGCTGGGATTACAGGTGCCTGTCACCATGCCTGGCTAATTTTCATATTTTCAATACAGACGGGGTTTCACCATGTTGACCAGGCTGGTCTGGAACTCCTAATGTCAGGGGATCCACCTGACTCCTCTCAAAGTGCTGGAATTACAGGCGTAAGCCACCACGCCCAACCATTACTGGTGTAATTTCTAAGCCACTCTCTCACACCCACTCCCATTTTTTTTTTTTTTTAAAGAACCAGCTTTATGGCTATATTTTTTCCAACAGAACCAGTTACCCATTTGAAGTACAAATAAGACACCGTGTTTAAAAACCAAAAATGCTCATTTGCACAGAAGTCTCCAAATACCCAGTCGATTTGAGCCTTGAGAATAAGATCAAGCTGTTGGCTGAATACAACTTCCCTTTCCATCTGTCTGCCTGTGAGTTAGACACAAGGACGAAGCCACGAGCTAGGGAAACAAAGGCAGGAACCACCAAGGCAGCCGAGACTCCATGTAAAAGCTCGAAGGACCAACACAAATGCACCACACCCTGCACGCCCTCCTCTTCTTCCTTTTCAGAATTTCCAGACGATGAAACAGGGACCTCCTCAGACGTCCCATGGTGCAGGCAGCCAGAGGGGAAGGTGGCGGCAGCCTGAATGAGGTGACCGGGAAATCACATTCCACAAACAGAAATTCTCCATGTGCTTTACATCCTCTGTATCTGAAGAACTATGCCAGTCTAACAGTCGCTAGAAAACCACCTTCAAGTGTCATTTCCCATTTCAAGCAAAGAAAAGAGTGGTGGGGCATGAGGGAAAAACACAGCCATGTGTTCTGGGGTATTAAATATGTTTTTTTCTGTTATAAACATATAATTTTACATTCTCAGTTTTCTGTATAATTGATATGCTTCCTAATTGGCAGACATAGTAACAAAAAGTGAATTCCAAGTGTAAGATCGGAGGACCCGTTCACATGGCTTCAGGTTCTGCTACTGGGTTTCAACTTAAGAAAATGGTTCTGTGCGTTGGTAACAAGGCCTGAGAGTCTGTGTGAGAGTCTGTGTGGCTGTCATCAGGGTTCGTGTTGGCTCCGTACCAGAGGATGTTACACTGTTACATTATCTTCTACAAAAAATCCTGAAAAAATGAAGGCTGAATAGACATACACACCCTCCCAAAATAATCCAAATGTCCACCGATATGAAAAACAGATGAACTACGGTTTCCATCATGGAATATTCCTCAGCAGTGAAAACAAACTATAGCCACAGGTGCCAACCAGGATAAAGAAAACCTTTTAAACAAGTTTAAAGTGAATTGACTAGACAGAATTCCTCGATTACAGGCGTCTGCTCCAAAAGGGTACTGTTCTGAATCCTGTGATGTAGAATGATAGTTAGCAACCCTGTTTCAGGGCATATCTAGAAAAAAGCAAAATAATGACTACACAATTTTAAATTCTTTGTAAATTATAACTATTACCATGAAAATTCTAAAAATGTGAAAATCTTCCCAACTGTTATTGGACAAGCTTCAAAATAAATACCCTGGCCTTGCTTGCCACACCCACAGATGTGCCAAAATAAATGAAAATATAGCCCAAATTAGTAGAATCGAAACCTGAAGATGTATGAGCCGTCCCTGCCTCACTATCTATACATCGTGTAGAAATTTAAGAGCAGGTAGTGACACTACAATGCAAGGCTCAAACCAACTGGGTATTTGGAAACTTCTATACAAATTGGCATTTTCGGTTTTTAAACACGGTGTTATTTGTACTTCAAATAGGTAACTGTTTGGTTTCCTTGGAAAAAATATAGCCATAAACCTAGTCTTAAAAAAAAAAAAATATGGGAGTGGGTATGAGAGAGAGTAGCTTAGAAATTTTAAAAGTGTCCGCAGGGAGCAGTGGCTCATGCCTGTAATCCCAGTACTTTGAGAGGCAGGCCCCACGGGGCCTTTGAGGACACGGGTCTCCTCTGCTGCCTTCCTGCCGGACTGACCCCACGACATTCACTGGATTTCCACCCCTGTCTCATTCAACATCCCAAGGGTGGTCTTCATCCTCATTTGGGGCTCAGCTCTGCCCCAATTTCCTAAATCTCTGCCTTCAGAGCCTGAAAACACCCACGCCCAGGGTCACCCTAAGTCCACGTTTACCCCAGAGGGTCCCAATTTTATGTTTTCCCAGCATCGCTTTAGTGATCATTTATCCTGTCAATTCCAACTGCCTTCACACCTCACCCCTGCTGTCTCCCAGCAGACCCCACTCAGATGCACATGCCCCAGACCCCACACCCAGGTCTGCGCATGCTGCCCTGCTCTGCCCATGTGGGGACCACCTCTCTTTCTTAAGGAATCAGCTGGCAGTCATCTCCTTGTGGAGGGCTCTCCTGACTTCCAACTCTCTCCAGCAAAGGCAGAAGCCGTCCTCGGTACTTCCCCAAAACTCAGGCCAAGTATGAAGATGGCGCAGATGCTAGCTGTGCCTGGGATGCCATGGGCGGGGTCCCCAGATGCTCTGCACATGGCCCAGGGCACCGCCTGAACACAGCAAGTGCTGAAGAAATCAAACTGACGTGCGCTGACCTCTGATAGGGCCCCCTTCACCATCCACATCTGTCTCCCCTCTGGACAGTAAAATCCACAAGACAGGGAGGGCTTGTCTCACTCATCTTCAAACTCCCAGGGTCACCCTGGTAGGTAACGGGGGCTCAAATGTCTTCTGAAGGAAGCGACTGGTTAGCTGCCGAGTTAAAGGGCCTCTGAAATTCAGAGCTCAGCGTAGGAGTCCAGCACACTTTATTATGAATGACCCCAACCACGGCAGAAGTGGCCGTGGAACCAGTGTTAACCAATTCAGGGTTTGTTCACTGTTTCTCAGTTCATTATCACAACTCATTCTCACAGAGCAGCCGCGCACAGATCCTCAGACATCTACACAGAGTGGGACGATGGCGCCGAGTCACATGAACGTCCTGTTGCAGACTGGGAGACACCGGTCAGACACGGAGCCAGGCAGAGCACAGACCTCGCGTTAAATCTGCTCCATGTAAACAGCACTCCCTGCCAGGCCCTTTCCTATCCGCACAGCTTCTACAAATTCAACTCTCCCACCTGACACCTAAGAATACTGCACAACCCCATGTGAACCCCCCATTTACCTCCCAAAATGACCCGGCATGGCCAAGTACAAAAAATTTCAACATAAGGGAACTGGAGGGCATGTGGGGCTTTCTCGAGTCCCTGCTGCCTCCTGATGGGAAGGCCCAATGCTTCACACCCCTAGTGAAGGGCGGGTCTCTTCGGCCCCCCGGCTTTGCCCTGGAGCTTAAATCAGCATTAACTAATTTCACTTTCCAGGACCAACTTCAAAGGCCTGCAAATCCAGAGAAGGGAGAGGAGATGGAACACACCCTCACCTCAGACCTGCTGCAAGCACGTACTTCTCAGATGCATCCCAAGGTGCACAGCGTGTTCGTTGCCTGTTTCACATCCACCGACCTGCAGGTCTTCTATGTGGCATCAGCCTCCTGGGCACTGGAAACAAGAGGAATAATGGCAAGTACCCTCTGCAGCAAAGGTGAGGAAAAGGGACCCAACACAATGGAACTTTCCTTTTTCTGACATTCTCAAAACCGAAGGAAAATACTGTACAGCCAACTTCCCTCACACAGGTTTATTTACCTGTGACTTAGAGGCCATGACAGACAACTTCAGGTTCTCACCGATTCCTATTTTCCCCATCCAGGGAGCCTTTGTTTTTAATATCGTACGAACTTGCCATCTTGTAGGCCAAAAACAGTAAATATTGGCAGTTTCCTACAGTTCAACCGAATAAAATATGATCATGGCCTTTTGCGAAACCATGAAGAAAAGGTGGATATCTCAATATGTGTTTCCAGACTGGCTTTGTTCCTGAAGCACTAACTCTGTTCACTCAGGATTTTAGACACTGAAGAATAAACATCAATATCCCACCAAGAAAACCAAAAGGATGAAATAATTTTGCATCCACCTTGGAGCCTTTTTAGGACAAGGCAGGACACAAACTTTTAAAAAGCTGCCATTGTCCCTCTGTATACACAGGGACATGGATTCCAGAACACCCCCCGAGTTTACCCAAATCTACGTATCCACAGGACTCCGCAGCCACCCTATGGAACCGCATGTAGGAAACGTCAGCCCTCTACAAAGCCAGGTTTTTTCAGTAAGGGTTGGTTGGAAAATATTTAACATAAGTGATCCTTCGAAGCTCAAAACCCATGTTGTTCAGGGTCAGCTGCATTTACTACTTGTGTCATATCTGAGGCCTGAAAGCCATCATTCTCGATACCTTAACGTGATGGTTAACAAACTAACCGTTCTGATTAGAAAGAGGAAAAAGCTTCTTTTTAAGCTGACAATGAGAGTGGATGCACTACGGTGAACGGAGAACAGACCTAAGCAAGCACCAAGGCTGGGGTGACTGCCTGTGCTCAGACCCACCAGGGCCTGTTCCTCCATCTCCCTCTGCTGAAAGGGATAACGGCTTCTCCACCACGAGTAAACGGCCTTTTTAAAATATTCACACGAGAAGTGCTATGAAAAGCTGAAAGGTCATAGATAACATTTTTTAAAATAAACATTAACATAAGCATTTAAGAAGCCCATTATGATTTTTTTTAAAAATGGTATTAAGTTCTTGGGTGTGGTGGCTCATGGCCGTAATCCCAGCACTTTGGGTGGCCGAGATGGGTGCATCACCTGAGGTTGAGAGTTTAAGACCAGCCTGGCCAACATGGTGAAACCCCGTCTCTAACGAAAATACAAAAATTAGCCAGGCATGGTGGCAGACGCCTATAGCCCCAGTTACTTGGGAGGCTGAGGGAGGAGACTCACTTGAACCCGGGAGGGAGAGTTTGCAATGAGCCAAGATCGTGCCATTGCACTTCAGCCTGGGCATTGAGTGTGAAACTCCATCCCCCAAAAAAAAAAATTATAAAGTTTTCCTTCTAATGAACCTATCATCCAGCCACCGAGGTATACTATAGCTACTTATTCAACCATGAGATACACCACAGGAGATATAGGCGAACAGGACACAGTTCTTCCCTGAAAGAAGGCTGCACCCTCAACAGAAGGGAGGCACACACTCCGAATGGAATCGGCATAGGGAACACATGCTGCTGCAGGTGGAACTGGCTGCACAGAGCACCCGCTCCAGTGTCTGAGAAATAAGGAGCCGTTGATGCCATCACCTTCCATACCTGAGGTGGGGCAGTGGGGAGCCTGTCATCACCACCACCACCACCCGGGACAAAGAGCCCCAGAATCACACAACGAGCTTACAAACTCACCGAGGCGATGACCGAGCAATGTGCGTGGAGTGATGCGAACACGCAGACGTCAGGGCCACGCGCGGCATTGGTTTTGTGCATCAACCTGAGCGTGCCCAGGGTGCCCAGATAGCTGGTTCTGCATTATTTCTGTGTGAGATGCATGTTTGCCTCTGGACTGAGTGGAGACCCATCCTCGCCGGTGTGGGGGACACCACCCTATCCACCCAGGGCCCGAGTAAAACAGCAAGGCGGGGAAAACTGGGTTCACTCCAACTGTCTGGCTGATGGGTGAGTGACATTTGTCTTCTGCAGCCCGTGCTCCTGGGTCTCAGCTCCTCAGACCCCAGTGGGATCTGCACCCTCCGCTTCTCAAGTCTTCAAGCCACATCCTCCCAGGACTCTAGCTTGCAAGCTGTGGGTCCTGGGGCTTCTTGGACTCTGTAGCCCCTGCAACAGCCCTCCCTCTGGAGACACACGCACACCCGGCTGGCTGTCTCTCTGGAGAGCCCTGACTAAAAGCCGCCCCTAAAAGTGGTCTTCAGAGTTTCTTTCTAGCCCTAAGATCCCAGCACCCCTCCTACAATTCTAGGCGGAAAGGTGAACGGAGACCAATGGACAGAGCTGTGTGCGAGGACACGCCAGGCAGCAGCACTGGGCAGGAGGGCACTAATGCTCACTAAGCAAAGAATCAATGTTGCTTGCCACAAAAATGAGAATCGTCAAGATTTCTTCAAACAGAAATGAGTTTGTTTCATGATTTGCTCTTAATACGTAAGAAAGCATAAAAGCAGGCCTATTAACAATTACATAAGTCTTTAGAGGCCCTTGAACTACTTCTGTCCCTTTGTGTTTTTATACAAAATAAGCCTGAGGTTAAAGAGAATAACATCGCTGGCCACAGCTGGGGCCACGCGAGGACACAGTTTACACCCCCTGAGGTCCCTGGGTGCCCTGAGTCCTTCCCTTGCTATTTATGGAAATATGGGAGAAACCAGGAGGTCTGAGCATGGACCTGGCCTTGCTCCCAGGGGCCGAGGAAAGCACGCATCTGTCCAGTCTTCCCTCCACCCCGAGGTTCCCTCCTATCCAGACACTTGGGCTGACGCGGCTCATGCACTCAGCAGCGCCATCATTAAACGTTTAGCTTCGCATCACGAGGGCCTCCTCTGACCACTCCTGAACCTACAGTCAGCACTAGTCTACAGGACACGTGTGGACAAGGTTGATGGATCACGGCCTCCAACGAAGAAGGTGCCAGGCAAGGAGTCGGAGAGCCGGGGATGGAGCAATACTCACCCACGGAGGTGAAGGCCAACAGCGGCCACCACTGAGGACCTCCCTTCCCACCCTGAGGGCAGCTCACCCAGGGAAACGAAGGCCGACACCGGCCACCACTGAGGGCCTCAAGGGCTCTCCCCACCCTGAAGGCGGCTGCGATCACATTTCTCATCGCACCAAGAGACCCGTGTATTGAGCACAAACCTTTTCAACCTTCGAATCAATAAGGAATCACAACACGGACATTCCCTCAATCCAAATGGCCAGCCCACAAAACAGACACGCAATCATACACGTTTCCTGTGGGAAAATCAGTCAGTCCCTGGGGCCTCGCGCCAGGGATGGGGGAGCAACATGAGGAGATGCTGCAGCCCCAGCCTGGCTCTTCCCTCTACAGCTCCTTTTCCCTCCTCTTCCCACCCCCTCCTAGCCTCAGAGGCTCCTTCCTCAAATTCTCTCCCCTTGATGAAGTCATTCATGCCCAAAATACAAGGCAAAGTCATGGGGGCTCAAGAGAAAATCCATACCGTGGCTCGCGTTTTAGATTCTCATAAGTTTGAGAATAATCAAGCAAGAATCTCTGGCATCTGAATGTGGTCTGAATGCATCTGAGCTCAATGTCTGGCACTGGCCCGGAGTGGATCATGGGTGTTTCAGACATCTTCGTAACTCTACACCAATTATTTTGAAACACACTAGCAGAATAGAACCATGTGAATAGCTACTTCTCAGTTAAAAGTAGGAAAAGACTCCAAAAGTTGCCCTCAAGGAACATCCTTCCCACGAGGTGTTTCTGCATCGGGCCCTTCAGGCACAGACAAGGGCCCCGGGCCCAACTTCCTCATCCCTGCATCATAAAGCAGCAAAGACCGTGGGGAATAAAGCAAGTGAAGGAGTCAGTCCCGCAGAAAACGGGCTCCAGAAGCCACAGCCACTCTCCCAGTGTGGGAGCCAAGTTCAGAGACCTGGAAACACCAGGCGTTCCCAGGGAGAAGGGCAGAACAAGTCATTTCCCCCTAGTTTAGGGAGACACCACCCCACGTCCTCTGGCCTTAATAGAAGAGAGACTTCACATAAATGATTTCAATGACTCCACCACACACAGAAAGTGGGCTAAGGACTAACACACCCATTTAAATGCCTGGCAAAAACACATTAAATGAACACACAGATAAACAAGGTTCTCCTGTTATCCACAAAATATTCGGAAACAAATCCAGTAAGCAATCTCTTTCCAATCAAAAGACCAATTCAGAGGTGCAGATTAAAAAGAAACATACAACTGAACCCTTAATACACACCAAGAACCAAGTTCCAAGGAAGTGTTATCACATCACCACCTCCCAGCTGAAGGAAGCAGCACTGGCCACTGACCAGCTGTTCACTCGTGGGTCAGTGAACGAAAGGCAGTGCTGTCCAGGACAACGATGAGATGTTAACCTGAAAAGGGCAAAATGGCAGAGGCTGGAGGGACCTTCCAGGTAATCCGGCCCCTCAGTGGATAGAGGACCCCCGTAGGGCCTCAGAGCCCAGAGCCCCAGTGTGTTCGGGGCAAGCACTCAACTGCAACCCTGATGATGTCCGAACACCTTCTGCCCTTCTGCGTCTCTGCCCCACTAACAGGGAATCCGTGAATGCTAAGGAAATGTAATGCATTTCACAATACATGTAGATTTTAAGCAAATTAAAGATAAATAGTGACAAACTTTGAGAATTAACCAAAATATGGTTCAGTGAATGCCCAAACTCAAAGCTAGTCTCCAAGAGGTGATAAGCTGTGTGTGGTGGTTAACGCCTGTAAATCCCAGCAGTTTGGGAGGCTGAGGCAGGAGAATCACTTGAGCCTAGAAGGTTGAGGGTGCAGTGAGCTGTCATTGTACTACTGCACCCAACCTGAGAAACAGAGTGAGACTCTCAAAAACAAACAAACAAAAACAAATTAAAGGAATTCAAATGAATTCACCCATACCCTTTAAATTTTCATTTGGGTACATGGGGTGATCGAGTTCCTTTTTCCCTTGCAATATATGAATAATCTAATAGTTAAATATAATCTAACAATTAAATGGGAAAACTTAATTATTTTCCCATTTCATTATTTCCTATCTCAGGCAAAAGTTAAAATTATTCCGTTTCAGAGAAAAAGCTAAAAATCATTTTAAACCTTCCTTCCACAAAACGATATACTCAGTCATCTCTATCTGCTTTATCATGTGGAATTCCGCTTCACATGTCTACAATACAGTTTTTGTTAAACAGCGTTTATGTAGACAGGCAAGAGAAAGAAACATTTTGTCTATGTAGAAGCAGCAGAAGACACGTTTTAACAGAAAAGGGAGAAGATACCACCGTGTGAATCTGGAAATTCTGTCCTCATCTTGTCCACACACACAGAAAACACCCAAGCACGTGCCTAGTGTCCAACAGGAGCACAGAAAGGACAGGGATCCCTCCAGTTGTTTAATAACCAGCCCCCACATGTCACCGCCACATAACAAAATCCGCACGGCAACTTCAGCACGTTTCATTCACAATTCCACGGAAATCAGGCTGAAGAACATACAGATGTTTTGCCCACATTTAAAAATCTAAGTGTGGGACTCATAGAAATAAAACACATTATGGGTTCACTTAACTTTTCCAAATTTTTACTTGGAGAAACCTATAAAGTTCTTGTCAGTTACATCCTTAAGTTTTTCAATAATTTTTAAATGCAAAGGTCAGGCAAGACTTGTAAAGAGGTACACACATATGGCCCGGTGCGGTGGCCCACACCTATAATCCCAGCACTTTGGGAGGCCAAGGTGGGCAGATCACGAGGTCAGGAAACCGAGACCATCCTGGCTAACACGGTGAAACCCCGTCTCTACTAAAAATACAATTAGCCAGGCGTGGTGGCGGGTGCCTGTAGTCCCCGGCTGAGGCTGGAGAATGGCATGAACCCGAGAGGCAGAACTTGCAGTGAGCTGAGATCGTACCACCGCACTCCAGCCTGGGTGACAGAGGGAAACGATCTCAAAAAAAAAAAAAAAAAAAAAAAAAAAAAAAAAAGGAGGTACACACACACATCCATTCTTCTCTCAGGGAGACGGGCCCTTTTTTAAGATTCCAGATGTAAATGTGGTTGTCACCCTGCCTTTGAGAGGATGGGCTGTGTTTTAAGGGTGAACACACTTTCCTCCATGCACCAAGGATGCACCATGGGGGACAGTGCTGCCACCGCCTTCCCAGTCTTTGCTCAGGGTGGGGCAAAGGGAGCTCATTTGTCTCCCGTGTACACCGTCAACAGGCCAGGTGCTCAGAAGAGGGCTTTCAGGACTCGCTGTAGGCATTCGTCAGCAGGGCAGGCAGTGCCTCGTGCTGGTGGGTATCCAGCAGTAAGGGGCTCTTGCACTTCACTCTCCAGGCCCAGCCACAGACAGAAGGGAAAGAGACACCTGTATCGTAACTAATGTGTATTTATAGACACACAGAAACCCTGCAGTGCAAGGTGCAGAACTAGAAGGAATCATGGAAATAAGAGGGAAGACATTTGGTTACGACTGGCAGAGCCACCTCAAGCCTCGGCACTTCCTGCCAGAGCTCTCACTGACCAGACTCCTCCAGGGTCACTGCCACTGCCTTGCCCGGCTCATGACAGGGCAGACAGTGACAGAGCCTCAGAACAACCTCCCACTCCTTCCTCATCAGCCCAAGGGACGAGCTATTCATGAGCGGGAACACAGAGGTGACTGAGCAGAAATGGGGACAGGAACAATGGCTGCGGGTGTGCAGATATTGCGGGGCACCCCAGCAGCCCTTTCCATCTTAAAGAGGACGGCCATGGGTGTGCGGATGCTCCCACGTGACCCAGCCGTCCTTTCCACCTTATAGGGGAATGGCCATGGGTGTGCAGATATTCCCGGGTGCCCCAGAGCCCTTTTCACCTTAAGGAGATTTTCACAGTCTCATATCAGTCTCCAAACTATTCAGTGAGGTTGGAGGCGTATCACTGTGGACCAACATTGATTGGCACCAAGTAAGGGCAATTTTGTAACCATGTCTCAACCCTGAAACAATGAGGTCTTTGGCCATCTGGTCTAAGCTCTTTCTGTAACAAAGTTGGATAATTAAGTTGAACTTTGGTTTTCCAAAGCTTGTTACAGAAACCACATCTTCCTAGGTGTGGCTCTGTGGTGTCACGTGCACACATCAGTAGCCAGGCTTGCCAGGACTCACGGCACACTACACGTTCATCTGAGAAGGCTGCTCAATCACTGAGGGCTCTGGCGTGCTCTGAAATGAATTTGCCACTTCAGCCTACACTCTACTCCCTCGTTTGGTTAAAGAAACCCAAAAAGTAGAATTTGTTATGGCCAATCGTCTGCTGACCCAACTGCAGAGGTTTTAATTAGAGTACTTTCATTGCATCACAGAAAGCAAAGTCATATAGATCAACTCATTATTGCTACTCCAAAGGTTTAGTAAATCTCCAGATAATCAGGAAAACATTTTAAAAAACTACATTAAGGTTTACAATACTCAAAATTTAAAACTACATCCATGCTTCAAAAAACCACCATTCCCATTTTAGATGACCAAATGCATATGAGAAAGAAAGAAACGTGTTGAGTGCATTTTGTGGGTAATCTTATGGAGAAACTGCCACTTTAAAAATGGCTCTAGTTCCTGGCTCCAGATGGGTGTGGTGGGTTGCCTCACTCAATTTCAACTCCACCTGAAGCTGGGACACTAGAAATCCATTCCCAGACTCCAGGGCACAAGAATTCCCACTTCTGGAAATAGCCTGGAATGCAGACCTGTAGCAGAGAATTCTTTCCTGCCCACCCTAACCGTCCTCTGTGGAAGGCAACAGTCAAAGACAAGTCCACCCTCCTAGGCGCAACTGCACCACGAAGAACCATTTCAAGGTGGGAGGTGATTGATCAGTGGGAACAGGCAGTTTAGCTAATCACTTATAAGGCAGAGAAGGGGGGTTTGAAGGCCTGTGTCTGGCCTTGTCCTCGGTAAATGATCATCTGCAAGTCAGCCTAAGCCACATAGGAAGGGGCTTCTTGCAGTAAAAGTGGGGGCGCAGTTGTGGGGAGGAGGAATGTCTTAACCATCACTGTTTTACAGGATCACAGGGCTCAGAAATGTTCAGTATTATCACACACCAAGGTTTTTACAGTCTGAAGAAAACTACAGTCCTAAGGTGTCAGTTCTCAAAGCCTCAAGTTCCTCCTGCTAAGATTCCCCAGAGGGTCTCCACTTCTTGCACCGAACCACAACTTGGACAGGCACCTGCGTCTTCCTCCTGCAGCAAATGCAGATGAGAAGGCTGTGGCTCTGCTGCAGTAATGACGCCATGCAGCCCTAACACCACAGCAGAGCAATGGCTCTGGCCTGAATGTCCCCAAAACCTCATGCTGAAACCATCTCCGGTGGGATACATTAAGAGGTGGGGCCTTTGGGAGGTCCTGTTCTCAGGACTGGGGTTGGTGTCCTTGTTGGGAGGTCTGGAGGAGCCCTCCTGCTCCTCCACCATGTGAGTCCTGATGAGACGCCTGCTGCCACGCAAGACCCGGTGAGATGCTGCCGTCTGTAAGCCACAGGCCCTGGGACACCAGATGTGAAGGTGCTTTGACCTTGGACTGCCTTGGCCTTGGACTTTGCAGCCTCCAGAGCTGTGAGCAATAAATGTCTCTTTACAAATCACCCAATCGACAGCAGCCGGACAGAGGCAGTAATGTCACAACATGAGTGACTTTCTCAGTGGGCCAGAGGACTCCCCATGAGCCACCACCGTAAAGCAAGAACTCCCTGGAGGATGGAAACGGGTTCACAAGGAATTCTACCCAGCACCAGGGTGTCTGTCCTTTCTTGCAGGAAGATAGCTGAGCCATGGCAGGAAACTACGGGGTGGGTGGGGCTGGACAGTAATGTGTCACCTGCTCATCTAAGCCTCAGTCCCCTGCCTCTCATCATGACAGTGGGGGTAACACCCCCCTCACCTGAGCTGTTGGGGGAGGTAAGAGTGCTGGGTGATTAACAATTGTTAGCTCCACAGAAATTAGGCAAAGAATCCGCCCCATGTCTTATAAAACCAAACCAGCCCAGGAATTCCACATCACTACTAATTTGCATGGGAAAATGCCAGATTCTCCTAAGTTCTGGCATGTCATTTGTATTAATAAAGTTTGCAGAATTTTCACATACTAAGTATAAATACAGGAAAATAAATCATAAAATTTGGAGGCTGAAGCAGGAGAATCACTTGAGCACAAGCAGTGGAGGTTGCAGTGAGCCAAGGCCTCGCCACTGTACTCCAAGTCTGGGTGACAGAACGAGGCTCCATCTCAAAAAATTAAAAAAAATATTTTGCTGCTTCATACTAGTAAAGTGGGCAGATTCTACATGCCACCTCTTATTCAAATGTCGCCTAACACTGACTCAGGAACTCTGGCCCTGATGTGCTTGGAGTTTTAATCTTAACAGTGTTAAAGACCACTCCCCCAGGAGCTCTGAACAAGTACTCCAGGTATACACTGAACAAGACCACACACTCTCTGACCGAAATCTAACTTCACAGACCCAAACTACAGAACCACAGAAGACACTGCTTCTGTCCAACTTTTTGTTCTGCCATCGTTTGTGTCCATTATTTCCTACAAACCATCTCATTAGAATTTAGGGCACACAAAAGGCCGATACAACAGGGTTACTTTTCAAAGGTTTGGAGGTGAAGAACAGGTACAATGCATTAACTTCCTATTGCTGCTGCAACAAATTACCACAAGTGCAAACCTCCTCTCAGCCCTGGAAGTCAGGAGTCCCAGGGCTGAAGTCAAAGGGTCAGTAGCTTGTATTCCTGCCTGGAGTCTCCCAATTCATAGAGGTCACCACGCAGCTTGACTCATGCAGCCCCACACCCCTCCTACCACTGCCCTGCCCTCAGCCGTGCACCCCTCCGGCCCCTGCCCCTGCCCCACACTCGCCCTCAGCCCCACAGCCCTCTGGCCTCTATCTCATCCTCAGGTCTCCTCCTCTGAGGCAGACCCTCGTACTCCCTCTCATCAAGGCACACGTGAAAACACTGCACCCACCTGGACAACCCAGGGTCCTCCCACATCTCACTGTCCGTTACACTCACATCTGCAAAGCCTCTTTTGCCATGGAAACTTCATTATACTAACAATCATTTAACAAGTCCATTATAATGATGTGAAAATTGGCACTGTTTTCCCCCTAATGAACAGATCAGTCACCCATGTAACCTATAAATATTTGACTATTAAATATACAATACTGTAGGAGACAGAGATGAGGAAGACAGTTCCTCCCTGAAAGACGACTGGACCCTAGACAGAGGGATGAACATTCTGAACAGAATCAACGTAACTCAACATTTGAGTCGGAGACGCCAAGCAATAAGACTTTCAAAAAAGCAACCAGAAAGTATGTACTGTGCCTGTAGTTCACATCTGCGCCTGGCGTCATGAGCACGAGCGTGCGGACACGCACACAGGGCCCAAGTTTAAGATCAAATATAAGGAGCTTTCCACTGTAGTATTTAACTAGATCTTATTACAAAATAGCCTCCTGATTGCAGTTTTTATCCAAAAAGTTCTCTGTAATTAAGGAAATTAATTTTCCTCTAAAAGACATTTCTCTATCTATCATCCCATATAAACTAAATGGGCATATTAAAGAGAAAAGACAAATGTTTGACTTCGGGGATTTGCCTACGACTTGGATAAGCATGATTTTCTTCTGGCCAAGCAGGGAGCAGCTGGACCAGACTGGAGGGAAGGAAAAACAAATTTCCACTCTGACCTCAGTTGGGCACCAGAGTCTTCCCTGTCAGAATGTGGGTGTGGTGCTTCCCACACAACAGCCTCTGACAAACTCAGCCCAAAGGTATGGGAAAACGCTGTCTACTTCTGAAAAATCTATAAAGTGCAGATACATCAAAAGCTTCAGAAGACTGTAAAGGGTCAAGGAGACCACTACACCCTTGGAGGTTACAGAAAATGGTCAGCATCACACGTGCCTGAGGTCCAGGGTCAGCTCCCACCTGCCGCGACGCCGTGATCGCAGCCCAGGCTTCCCCTCTGATGCAGAGAGCTGGTCCCTCTGCGGGCAGCACTCAGAGCTCAGAACATTCTAGATGAAAGCAACGTGCTCCTTTTAAAATGGGGAACCGGGGCAGCACAACTGAAGCTCTACGACTGTCTCAACTACTGGGTTTCGGGGTAGCATTAGGAAATCGTGAGAATCCAAATCTCAATTTCATACAGATTCCAGATTCACTGCAGGTTCTAGAATTTCCTGAAACATTCTTTCCATTTATCACTCAGGATTCCCTTGCCAAAGCTAATAAAGTCTACATTCCTTACGGAAAACCCACCATAAGCACCACCACAAATAAGATCAACTGACGCCCACCCTTCGCACCAAACATAGAAACTGTTACTCACACAAGACTGTGCTGGAGGCAGCTCTCAGCTGAAGCCGAATCCGTGAGACTTTATTATCCTCATTTTGGATCGAGTGTGAAGACTGTCAGCAAACCAGGGCCCCAGTGTGTAGCAGAGAACAGATCCTTTGACGCCTGCCTGAACATTTTCTTCCCATCTCTCTTGGATATTGAGCACCCTCAGAGCTACTGAGTCACCCACATTTGTAGGTCATTTATTCAACCACTAGGATAACACAATTATGCGATAAAAATGCCTTCTCAGGGCTTTGTCATACTCAACAAGGCAGCTCAGAAGGCTAGGTAAGCCCAAGAAAGTGGGAAGCGTCCTCCAGACAGACAAAAACCAAGGAAAACCGTGCAGAGACTCTCGAGAGAGCAGAAAGAGAGCCCGCTGTAGCCTTTCAGGTCCTGCTGGCAGCAGCCCTGCGTTAGCTGGCACCATTTCCACGGATGCAGCCTGCTGGGCACATTTGAAAGGTCCCGCTTGCGAGACATTCATCCCCACTTCCAGCTCCTGCAAGACCCGCTGCAGCCCCACTCCATCCTGGGGGTCGACTGTGCAAGTCTTCCCAGCGAGACCCCTCAGAGCCTGCTCAGTGTCTGAGACTGGGAAGCACCAACGATCCAGAAACGCACCATCCCGTTCTCCTCATGCTGCTTTCTGGGTTCCAAATTGTCTAACGAGTCCTGCATAAACCTCGGGCTGGGGAGCCAGCCAGGGCCCAGCAGCACCCAGTTCATGTGCTCCACCCACCCCACAGAGGACCACGGAGGCCCCAGCATGCTCTGTCCGCGGGGCAAGACACCAGAAACAGCCACAGTTCAGGGTTCTGCCACCTGCCCGTCTGCCCTAATTACCTACTGTGATCTGAATTCTCATTGGTTGGAAAGGTGATCCCACAGCTCCGCTGCCCTAATTACCTGCTGGGATCTGAAATTGCATTGGTTGGGAAGGGGATCTCACTGCTCAAGCACTCCCTGCTGTCTCCTTGCAAACAACATAAAAAATCCAAAACCCCTCTTAAAGAACGTTTACTATAACCTCAAAACAAGACCCATCCTGAGACCAAGGAAGATACACACGCACATCTGACACCTGGTGGACGTCAGTGACCGACGCCACGGCTTCCGTGTGGCGTGTGAAGCGGGAGGCCTGTCACGGTGATTCAGGCTGGGGTCTGAATAGCGGTCTTCCAAGCAACTAGGCAACAGGACGCACACCCCAAAACCCAAGTCCCCGCACTCATGTACCTGGAAGATATGCTGCGTGGCCATCGACGCCAGTTGTGAACCAAGACCAATCTGTGTCCTGTGGCCCTCACAACGTCCGGACACGCCTGGGCCCAGCACAGGCCCGCAAGGCACCCTGGTCGCCTCCAGTGTGGCTCTCTCCTGCCAAGGGCGATGGCCCTGAAGTCCATTGAGATTTCTAAAGCTCTACAAAGTCGTCCTTCCTCCTGCTTGTTCAGAAGGCCTAAAGCCCTGAAGACACCAGTGAGAATTGACCTAGCCTCTTAAGGCAGCTCAAACACCTCTACACAGGAACGCTGGACCTCTCTGCCCTCGAGAGCAGCCGATAACACACTGGGCTAAGCAGAAGGCACAGATGTCACATCCAGAAGCCAGTGGCGCTCAGGATTGCATTCCAGGAGCCGCCCATGTGAGTCCCTCCAAGGTTTCCAAGTCCCACTTGATTGCTTTCATCGTATCTCTATAACATCAGAGACATTATATCTCATGGTATCTATGAGATCCTCTCTACTTTTATGAGCACATATGCTCCCTGACTTACCATGGGATGAAACTGTTCCAATAAACCCAGCGTAAGCTGAAAATATCCTAAATAGAAAGTGCATTTGACATAATAGTTTCAACTTACAACGGGTTCATCCAGAGGCAGCCCATCTCGGGCCGAACAATGCACTGAGTGTGACTAGTTCACACCATCACAAGGTTGAAAAAAAAATCACAAATGTAACCATTGGGAGCCAGGGACCATCTGTATTGGGGCTCCTGTCTTCAGAGACGACAGAAACCTCTTCTTAGACAAGAATCACAATTTATAATCCTCAAAATGTTAAACTTAGTTTAACAATCTAGAGGTTCAAACAAAGCCAGAGTAGGCCCACAAGGCCGTTTGTGTCATTCACTAAGACACACGACTCTGTAATAACCCTCACCACAGCCCCTCAGGGTGGGTCCCAGAGGCGGCTGAGGCTTGTGGCTACGGACACTAACGAAACCAAAATCAGAGTACGCAGGTGCAGTCAAGTCATATGACTTCTCCACTAGCATATGCACAAATGTTCAACAGCAAATCTGATCTTTGCTTTACCTCCCTCCCATGACCTAAAAAGGAGTCTTCTTAGAGGATGAAGGATTTTGCATAACACAAGTCAACATATAAAAGATCTGCTATAGAAACAGACTTTCAAGTGGTCCTCATTATAGTGATTCAACTAATATACAAAGGACCCAACACACAGCACAGTGTATATTAGAAGAATGATTAATTTGTTCCCCTAAAAATCCTAATACCTACACAGAAAAAATACCCTATACACATTTTATCATTCTTTAGCAGTGTAGTCATACAAAGGAGTATCACAAAAGCAAAAGAACACATTTGGTTTGACTCACGGTTCTAAGTTTAATATAAAATTGCTAAAACCACCAAGACAAACATGACTATGAAATATTTAACGATCTTCACCTAAATTCAAGTCACCATTCAACCACCAATACCTCTGCTCTCCTTACAGGAACTTTCCAAAAGTAAATTCTGGAATTAACAGTACAAAATTTTCTGGTGATAGAAATTAGGAAGAAATTGCTTGAAGGCGGTTCCTTGGCTGTCAAACTTTTTCTCAATAATATTTTGTAAAATAAAAGCATCAAACAGATCTTTACATTAACTTACAATCTATCAAGCAATACTGGAGCAAGCTTTAAATATTAGCCACATTCTGTCAGGGCTGACTAATATTAAATCAGCATCAGTCTCATGTCTTGCAGCAGCCACAGCTCATCTTCTTAAAACCACTTAAGATTTCATAATTAACTCAATTAAACAATGTAAATCATCTCCTTGATCTTTGACATGAAGGGGTAATTTTCCCCCAAAATAGTACCTCTTTCCTTGACATGATTTAATCTGTGGTTAGAGTATTCAACAGGATTTCCTTCCTCCTTAGAAAATAAAATATACATCTTTCCAATATGAAAAACTCTAATAATGCTATAGCTTAACCAGGTCAAAAGCATTTTTTTAAGTTAAAAAAAGAACCTAACTGCATCTTTGGACCTTATGTGAGGTCGTGTCCAGGGTCACGGGGACCCCTGCTTGGCCAGTGTAGCTGGGTACCAATTAAAGACAGAAACCCAAGCATTCACTCAAAGCCCCTTCCCAGCTGTTCGTCCTAGTGGAAGAAGCCATGGGTACAAACGAATGCGGCATTCTACGGAGGGCTTTGGGGATAGACTGCTTGAGAACATCAAAGTGGCTCACGTCCCCCAAATATAAAGCCAGTGCCTGCTCTCAGCTTCCACCCACAGTAGCCAAGGTCTGGAATCACTTGAGTGCCCGTCAACAAGGGATGAAGGGAATGTGGTCCGAACATACACAGGAGCAATACTCCACCACACAGCGGAGAGCCCTGTCATCCGCGGCAACATGGATGGAGTTGGAGGACATTACGTTAAGCAAACGAGCCAAGCAAGGAAACGGAACATGTTCTCACTCATAAGCAGGAGCTGAGAGCAGATCTCGTGGAGGCCAAGAGTACGAGGTCAACAGGGCCCAGCAGAGCCCACTCATAAGTAGGATGGGTAGAGGCTCGTAACGGGCACAAACACACAGCCTAATGGGAACACGAGACCTACTATTGATAAATCAGCAGGGGGTGGCAGTGGGTCATCTACTGTGTATTTCAAAACAGCTAGGAGAGAATAACTTAACCAGCACAAGGAAAAGAAACTATTTAAAGTGAAAGACATCCCAAGTACACAGATTTCATCAATATAGGGATGAATCGAGATATCACATGCACTCTGAAAATATGTACATATATTATGCATCAACAAAAACAAAAACCAATGACAGAACCACTTGCAAAGCACGTGCAGGAGAAGAATGGGAAGCCTGACATGGTGTGGCTGTGTGTCCCCACCCAAATCTCATGCTGAACTCTAACCCTTTGTTGGAAGTGAGCCCTGGTGGGAGGTGACTGACTCATGGGGGTGGTTTCTAATGATTTAGCACAATCCCCCAAGTGCTGTCCTCATGATAGTTCTGAGATCTGGTTGTTTGGAGGTGCATGGCACCTTCCCCTTCACTCTCTCTCCCCTTCCAGCCATGTGAAGACATGCCTGCCTCCCCGTCACCTTCCACTCTAAGTTTCCCCAGATGTAGAAGCCTGTACAGCCCACAGAACTGTATGCCGATTAACCCTTTTTTTCCTTATGACCCAGCCTCAGGTAGTTCTTTATAGCAGTGGAAGAACAGTACAGTCCTCAGGACCAGCAGTGTTTTCTTTCTACCCAGCGGCCAACAAGGTCTCACACCCTAGCTGGTTTTCCAAAGCCTTTGCCAGAATGCTGAGGCTGTTTTGGGGATACTAACTTTCCCCATCTCTGGCAAACCAGATGGGGCATCCTATTTGCCTCTTACCACCTTTCTCAGAGAAACTCCACCTCTGAAACGGCCTCCGCCAGGGGCCTCCTTCAGTAGCAGCAAAGCTGAGTATTCTTTGCACTTCCCTTCTTCTGAACAAGTAAACATCTTAAGCTTGTCTTTCCATCTTCCCAGCTCATTGAAAAAAGTATCTTATGCTTTCTATTTTCCTAACACACACACAGAAGAGAAGTGCCGTGAGGGCAGGGGCTCTTGCTTTCCCGGATCTGAACCTGGCCCTCAAACACTAGCCGAATTCATACTGACACGATATCCAGAAGCAGAAAAGCAAATATCCACATGACTTCAAATACCCTAAGGATCTAACAGGCCGAGTGGCCCATGTAACTATGGTTTGTGCCGGGCCATTCAACTGGTGTCCAAATCCCTGTCCAAGTGAGCTCTTTAATTTTGAGACTTTTCAGACAGTTGTTTGTTGTTGTTATTGTTGTTCTATTTTGTTTTTATTAAAGGGATCTATTACAGTTACAATCAAGAATATCCCAGGCCGAGTGTGATGGCTCATGCCTGTAATCCCAGCACTTTGGGGGGCCAAGGTGAGCGAATCACCTGAGGTCAGGAGTTCAAGACCAGCCTGGCCAACATGTTGAAACCCCATCTCTACTAATACAAAAATGAACCAGCCATGGTGGCAGGCACTTATAATCCCAGCTACTCAGGAGACTGGGGCAGGAGAATGGCGTGAACCAGGAGGTGAGGCTGCAGTGAGCCAAGATCGCGCCACTGCATTCCAGCCTGGGCAACACAGCAAGACTGACTCAAAAAAATAAAAATACACCAATAAGCCCAGATAGTTCCTCACCAATGTCAGATACATCAGTTTAAAGAAAAATAATATGAAAGCTTGTTTTTAAATTTCAGTGTTGAATTTAACCATATCTTTTAAGAAGATATGAAGATAGAAGTTCCCCAAGGGTCGGGGGAGAAAAAAGTAGTTAAGAAAATGTTAAAACCTCAGGAGAAAAACAAGTATGGGGTAAGACCTCAAGGCAAAACTTTTTCTTGGCACTTTGATTTCAAAAGAACAGAGATGCCCAAAATATGAACTCTCCCATCTGCATTTTATATTCCTCTATGTCCTTTGAAAGACTGGAGATGGGATCCCAGGTTCCAAAGTGCCCGGCCAGGGCTCACATCAGGCCGATTCCTCTACGTCCTTTGAAAGACTGGAGATGGGATCCCAGGTTCCAAAGTGCCTGGCCACGGCTCACATCAGGCGACATCTTTCACAGCCGTTTACTCCCCTGACTGTGCCTAGAGAGCTCTGTGGCCCAATTTACACAAAAGGGTCCTAATTTACACACGTTCATCACTTTGAGCAGAGTCTCAACAAATGAGACAAATACTGACACTCCACAGAAGCAAGTATTCTCTTCCGAAAAGTTAAGTGTCAGGTTCCCACGAGCCAGGCAGCTTGGTTACAGAAAGCACTGGCTGACTTGCTGGTTTAATGGTAAATGCATTTAAAATGTTAAGTGATCCGGCCCCCCTCCCAGTGGGTGTGTACGTTGAACTGGTTGCAGTAGTGATGCTCAGACCACGTGGTTTTACTTCAAGCAGAGCACCCCACACCCAGGAAGAGGCCAAAGGACGGCATCGAGGTCTAGGACAGTTCTAAGGAGAGCTGCAGGCTGAATGCCTCGTCTGCAAATAGTCTCATTTCAGAGGAAATCACTGAACAGAGTTCGTAACACGTGAATTTTAAAAATTCTTATTTCTAATTTCATCCCATTAGAACTCTTGAAGAATAGAGGTGCACCTGCTCCAAGTCAATGAGAGAACACTCGGATAGTCCCTCACAGGTCCTCGGCCTCCGTCTCCCACCTAGAGAACGTCAGCTCAAGCTGATCACAGCACAGTGCGATTTTCTATAATATGCACGCCTGCTCTGAGCTGAGATGTCAATGTCTGGAATGTGCCTGCCAGGCCCAGGAGGAACTGCAGCAGCTGTGGGGACATAAGCTGCTAAGGAATCCGATTTGGAGGGAACTCCAGGCAACTAAAACTAGTTCCACTGGTTTTTCTTGGCAAGGCTTGACCAGGCAAACTGTTATCACCGTTGCTAATTCATGGTAATTGGGATGCGGACTTAACAGTAAGTAATTAGAGCAATTATATAATTTGCTACTCAATTACAATGGCACAGATTCCTGAGAATGGAAGAACTGTTGCCCAGGAATAGAGTTCAACAGGTCCTCCACATGCCCCGGGAAACATGGCATTTCCATGCACCCCTCCTTTGGTCCCTGGCCACCTGATCTCGGCCATCTGATGGCATCACTCCCCACAGCTGGAAACACCTGATGTCTTGTCACCCTCCCATCTGCCCTGCCTTCATCCAGCCCGGGATATTCAGTGATGCCCACATACAGGACCAGGAAACCAGGGTTATCCTAAACCAGTGCCTGCATTCAAAGTCCTCCATGGCAGGACAATCACCAACGGCCAATACTCCCAGAACCTTCCACCTCAAAACGGGAGCACATCAGGATTCAAGCTGACAACGCTGCATTCTCTTTGCCATGTACACATGGAGGCATGTCAGGTTCCACCTAAAGGTATCAGGTTTCACGCTGGTCAGGAGCCCAAGCCTAGTCACTCTGCATGATCTCAATTCACCATCCACAGAGAAGCCGGCAGTTTTCCTCTGGTGCACAGTGTGGATGGTGGATGCATTTCCTCTGAAGACTTGGAGACGGGATCCTGGCCAAGGAGGCCAGTCACCCCAGCCCCTGCAAGACCCAGACGTGCCCCTCTGCTGTCTGCACACAGTACCCAAGTCTAGCAGTGCTGACTCTGTGGCGGGATAGTTCTGGGCCTGCAGAGGATGCAGGACACAGGAACCGTGCACCCTGGCTGTAGCCAGAGGCCTAAAGGATTCCCACAAGGCTCTCCAGCCAAGGTGCCTTCACCACAGGCAGACTCATTCAAGGGAGCCGCCAGCCGAACTGGAAACGTCCCAATCTGCTGAGCCAACACAGAAAGACAACAGCCACCTACAGCTGCTGAGCCCCGAAACGTAGTACCGGGCCTGAAGGGCTGAATCCGGAATTTAATCTGTGAAGTTCTTTTCAAATGTGTTTGGCTATGTAATCAAATCTTTATTCTAATTAAATTTAAAGGAGCCTCTGGCTATGGGCTCCCTTGTCGGGCATCACAGCTCCAGGGAGTAAGAATGGGAAGGAGAGGCCCAGAGCCTCTCTGCATTCTCCGCCCTAATTCAACACGTCATCATAAGGAAAGGCACTCCAGCAGGAGAGGTGTGCACGGGAAGAACTGGGTTGGCCCTGACACAAGCATGACCCCCATGACATCACAGCTGCCTCAACCAACAGGCAAGACAATGATGCCCACCTGGACAGGTCACTGGATGTGATGATGCACCCCAAGCCCTAGTCCCACAGTAACCAGAGACCACCTGCTGCTCGTCCCAGGTAAAACAGGCAGAGCTGTCCAAGCCCTCGAAAGCAGGAAGAATTAAAGAGACAATTCCTGCGATTCCCACAACACACATGACACTCCTCAGAGACAGATAAAGGGTTCGCTGTGGAAGTGCAGAGGACGGTGCAGTCCCTAGGCGGGCTGCTTCTTCCAACGATCAGGGAAGAAACCAGATCCATTTCCTTGTAGAAAAATCATTTGTACCGTGATTAGACAGAAGGTGGCTGATGTTATCAAATCATCAAGCACCGCACGGCTCTGTCTCCAAGGAGGGCCTGGAAACTTCCAGCCACCTGCGTAGAGGACGAAGTGCTTACAATGGAGATACGTGTGACTGAGGTCTGGCTTCCTCAGGGAAGCTAAATTTGAACTTTCATCACTGAGGAATCGCTCATTTACAGTCAGTCACCCTCAATGCAGAAGAAGGCTCAAGACACTGCACCAGACTTCAACACTCAGGGTTAGGGTCAGCGTCAAATTCACAAGTTTTACAAAATGTATTTACTAGGGATGCCAGAAGAGATGTAGCTTCACACCGCCCCAGCTCCAGGGTTTGCTTAGCCCCTCACCAGGGGATCTCACCAACAGATGACATATCCACGCCTCGTCCATGGCAGCACAGAAAACCACTTGGAAGACAGCCACTCCCACCAAGCTTCCCGACTTTGGTGTTTAAAATATGCATCATTTAAAATCTGCATCTCATACATGAGATGACACTTCTCCGAACAGACATTGCGATTGTCATTTCACCCAAAAGGGCTTTAGGAAATGACACTAGGCCCAGACGCCGGCCGCCTTACTCTAGCCTAATTCCTTTTTGCCTGTATGGAGGCTTCACAGATACAGCCCGGTCACATTAATGACCATAAGAGAAGCTCAGGGCATAGATGAACTCAGTGCTGAATTTTTCCATTTATCGCCCTTTTGTTTTGTCCAGAAGACAGCTGAGAAAGGCTGGGGCAGATCATCTCCTCGAGTGTAATGACTCCCGCCACTTCTCTTCACCCCAGGTCACCCCTCAGTCACACGCTTTTGAGAAGCCAGAGCAATTCTGTTCTCTTCACTCTGGGTTTCAAGTACTAAATTCCTCCATTTTATCAGTTAGATTATCAAGCAGCCATTTGTAATCTGGACTGCAATCTGATACAAAATTTAAGGCTAATTTAGGTTGCGGTAATAGCTCCTATTTACGTTATAGACAAGGCATGAATGAAAACTTTAATCTGTTCATAGGACCAATTTTGTAAACAAACCAATTATTCAAACAATGATTGTCTTCAGTAAGATGCAAATTTCTTTGCTCATAAAAGATTTTCCAGTAGGAATTTTTAAATTCATGGTCTTATTCCCTGAGCCTGTCTCTGCACATTCCCCTGAGTGCACAGCAGAACTTCTCAGGGCATCCCATCAGCAGGCCCATGGAAGAGAATAAGCCCCCAGCCCCCAGCCCAGGAATCAAGTCCGAGCCCCAGCAGCCCCTCGTCCAGCCGGGGCTTCCTCATCAGCACAGCACCCAGAGGTCTTCCAGGTTTAATGCCACGTGTGCATAGAAAGTAGAGTGCTGGAAAGACCACAGTGGACATTCTACAAATGCAACTTCTCTCCTGGAACAGCCCAGCAACCCTCTGTACCTTCCCCAAAGTACCCATGCCAGACAGGCGTAGACAGTCTAATGGGGTGCCTAGGAATCAGCATTTAACATGACTGATGAATAAAATAGTTTGAGAGGCCGGTCAGCGAGAGGCTGCCATAGCTTCCAGTCATTTGCAGGCTCTGAAGAGACACAGATTCAGGTAACAGGCCAGACAGGACAGGACAAGGATGGGGAAGTAGAGGGCAAATTCCATGGACCACCAACCCCCCCACCATCCCTACTGAGACTCCGTGATTTAAGGAGAGGCAAAGCCAGGGAGAAAAGATGCCCGCACCACTCGAGGGACTGAGATTTCACCTAAAGCGCACAACATGTGGCTGAGGGTCAAGGTTGGGTAAGCCGGGAGCACAGAACCGGGTTCACAGGCCCAGAGGCGTCCCCCACACCCAGACCCCGTGCAGACCTCCCAAGTACTGCCTGTGTCTCCTGCCTGGTTTATTTCCTGCCCCCCCTTCTATTGTGTTGGTTCCTCAGCCGCCCCCCACCACCACACACCCCTCTCTACAAGCTTGGTGGACTGAAAAGGGCGGGGGGGCGGGGTAAGATCTGGGCTCTGGGGCCAACGTCCTGCCTGAGACATTAGTTCCAACCCACCCAGTTGTGATGTGAGCCCAAGATTTGTCAAATGTGAGATGGGAAGGTAACTGAACTCACTTCCCAGGACGGCTGTGGAGACTGAGATCACATATAGCCACATATCAGCGTCCAGCACACGTGGGACCCCGGCCGTGTTGCCCCTGATGGGAATCCCTCTATGCCCCCTCTGCTACCAGAGCCAACTCCCAGCAGTAGCTGTGGAGGGTGCATCCTCTATTGTCACTCCACTCACCTCCCATCGCTCCACGCAGTGACCTGCCACGCAGCGGCCACCAGCAAATCTGGCCCCACTGGATAACCGAACACCACCACGCCCCCCCCCCCCCACCACTTTGAGGCGTCTCCCACTTGTAGTTCCTAAGCAGGCCGAGAAACTGCCTTCAAGGGCGATCACCTGTTCCTTATTGCATGTAATGGCCAGCCACGCAGGACCACCAGCAAATCCAGCTCCACCATCCAGGCTCCTGTGGATAACCGAACCCCCACCTTGGGGAGTCTTCCACTTGCGGTTCTGAAGGGGGCCTAGAAACCGCTCTCAAGGGCACTCACCTCTTTCTTATTGCATGTAATGACCAGCCACGAAGGGCCACCAGCAAACCTGGCTCCACCGTTCAGGTTCTGGTGGGTAACTGCCCCCCTCCCCCCGCTTCCTCCTGGGGTGTCTGGGAGGCTCAGAAACTGACCTCCAAGGGCACTCATCTGTTCCTTATTGCACTAATAGCTCCTTTACGGAAATCCACTTTGACTTCCAGCACTGCAGGTGTGACAATTTGGGAATCCTGCTTGCAAGCTCCAAGAGCTTGAGGTGACGTACACCTCACCAGTATCCCAGAGACCCAACACTGTCCCACTGTGTGTTTAAAATTCCAAAATACTCTTTCAAAATGCTACTGGCATTTGGTTTGCGCATAAAATGCTAAAAACCTTCCAGTGAAACAAATATCTTCAACAGTTTGATTCAATCATAGCATGTGAGTTACACATCTGCCAAGTTGTAAAGCCTCATGCATTTATAACATTTTTAGTATGGTCAAATGGTTCATTAATATAAATTATGAGAATCTCTAAGAAACAGGTTTTTTTCTGGCATTAGATGACCAAAGGAAAACTGGGTTCTGGCTGGCTTGCGGGCCTGTAGAGGCAGACATATCTGCTGACACAATCAAGCTCCTTCCCACTGACTTGGCCTCATCCCAGGCCCCTCAGCCAGAAGCCCGCAGGCCCCTGGAGGAGCAAGCTGACCTGCCCACATTTCTCAAATACACAGCTGTTGCTCACACTGCAGATAGAGTTCAAGGCACCAGTAGGCCACCACGCTAAAAATACAACGCACCGTCTATGCCAGGTGACGGTGGTTTTCACTCCATCCCAAAGCCCCATGTATGAGTTTACAGCCATGATTACTACATGAATTTTTAGACCCTCAAGACATACTTAGTTTACTTTTATGCAACAAAGTTAAAAGACTATCATTCAGATATAGGCTCTGAAACTGTGGAATAATTATTTGGGAACAGAGCCTCTGCCAGATCAGGATAAGCACTTGGGACAACACCCCGTGACCTCGGTCCACACTAACCCATCCAGACCAGAGGCCTCCCGCACAGCTCTGTAATTTCTGTAAATGAGGTATTAGTGCAATAAGGAACAGATGAGTGCTCTTGGAGGGCAGTTTCTGAGCCTCCCAGCCACACGGCCACATTCAGGCTGAAGCCACACCACCTCCAGAAACACTGTCCGTCGCCGAGGTGTGCCTGGCTTCTCCCTTTTTCCAGAACTTAAAACCTGAAAGGACAGGTCTGTGTAGAAAAACACAAACTACTTGCGATTCCTCTGCCCAGTTCAGGCTGTAGGAAGCTCGTTTCAGCCCTCACCGTGTTCTGACCTCGGTTCCCATAAGAAATCAAGTCAGAATTCTAGTCCCTGTCTCCTGGGCGGTGTGGCAGGCATACATACCTTCAGTTACATGAGGAAAGGCGTGGCGAGCCCCCTTCCTTCAGTAAAACTGCACAGTTCCCAGAACCCTGACACCATCCCCCTCATGTCACTGTGAACACCTGGACAGAGCACATTTCAATGCGTGCACCTTCGTGGGCTGGTTTTCTATTTCTCCACTAAATCACCCCAAATTTAGCGCCCTAAACACTGACTTATTTTCTCCCATTTCTGAAAGCTGGAGTCCAAAACAGGTCCCACCAGCTAACGTCGAGGTGTTGGCAGGGCTGGCTCTGGGGAAGCGACAGTCTCCTTGCCTCCCGCAGCCTCTAGAGGCGTCTGCATCCCCTGGTCCATATGGCACCTACTGTCTTCAGAACCCACAGCGGCCCTGATGGCCCGTCAACAGGAAGACGCAGAACGTCAGGAGCCCGGGCTCCAGTGCTAGGGCCAAGCCTCCCCACCCTCCCAGCTCCTCACACACTCCCGTGCGAGCTAATAGAGACTCCAGTTTAACTAGTGTCACCTGTGTAAGGGGTAAGTGCCCAGCTGTGAACTGGTTAACCTCGCTCACACAGACCCCAGGAATAACCTCACAGGGCATGGACCACTTCACAATGAGTGACCACCTGCTCGGGGACCTCCCTGGCCCAGCAGAGCCCTCCGGTACCTCCCTGTGGACTCAGGGTCTGCAGCACCAGAGGGCCCTGGATATAAAAGACAGCTCTCATGTCAGCAGGAACCCACCAGCGGTTGGGTTCCCGGTACTTTAAGTAGCCCAGGTGGACAAGCCGGGTCCTGGGCAACTCCATCACAAGAATAACGGCTGCACGTGGCGAGTGCACGGGTGACCACCCATCAGCCCAGCTGGCCTCGCTAAGTACATCACCGCCGTGACCTCCAATGAGACTCAGCTGCTGGCACAGTCCAGGTATCGGCCCCCAAGAACATTCTGGATCACAATTCACAGTAGTGATTGCGATCAGGGCCACACATGGCTGAATGTATTTACATGAGGACGCCACAGCCGATATGGATGGACTGAGAACATTTCCCACTGTACATTCTTACAACACCATTTTATTTGTGCTTTATTAAACTTTTATGGCTTTTTTCTGCTTATCTACTTTATGGGAGTGTTTCTTGTTCTTATGACTGCAGTGATACTTTAAGCTACAACTATTAATGTGTAAAATTAGTTTGGAAGACGCCTTCTCATTAAACATTTCACAAGCAAGCAGTCAGAGACACCTAACCTGGAGGCCTGTTTTTTTCTCTGAGCCAAACCCACATTGGACTCAAAAGGGCACACGGAGAGGGGCTGGATCTCTAGCGCCCATTCCTAGGGGGCCTCCTGGGGAGCAGATATGGAGGGAGAAGCCCTGGGATACGGCACCGTCGTACTAAAGAAAAGTCCATTTGGGTAAATGTAAGTGCCAGACTTAAGAGATTAAGTAAACCATGAAAAGAAACCACTAACCACAGCTTCTCCAAAACAGAACTAAACTCCCTTTAGTTTGAATTGGAAAAGCAGAAGTGATGATCAGGATACAAAAAAAAAAAATGACAAAGTATCTGAACACAGGAGAATAATCAAGGGTCTCTGTCTCTTCCTGTGTCAGTGGGAGCCTCGCATCTAAGCTGGATTTAGAAGGTTGCTACTTTGGACTGAAAGTTATCCCCAACCCGTTTGTAAGCAAGTGGAGCAGAACGCTTCAATTATTTCAAAGTTTAGCGGTAAAGCTCTGTAACTCTCACAACTATTTTAATTGGTGTGAATTTCAAAGTGACTCAATCTGTTGGCTGGAGTATCTAACGGCTTAACCACGGGATCATATTGAGAAATTTTTCCAATTGCTTTTGTTTTTCCTACTGAAGATGCATTTGTACGTTCTTGTAGTTTGCAGTTGGCTGGTTCTGATGTTTGGTCCTGAGGAGGCCCAAGTACCCAGAGAGGAAGAATCTGAAACCTCAAGCCATTCGAGTGCTGTCTGGGGAGATGGAGACCCCAACCCGAGGGCCACTGACGGACTCAGCACGAGCGCAGGGCCGCCCGAGGCAACGGGCCACGTATTTGCCGCTTACAAAACAACATAAGCACACACCCCTAGGTGTGCTCACACGCCCTGTACACACTCACGTCTGCCCATACCAACACCAGCACACACCCCCAGGGGTGCACACAAGCTGTGTACACGCTCACATCTGTCCGTGCCAACACCAACACACAACCCCGAGGTGTGCACACACGCTCTGTACACATCTGTCCCCGCCAACACCAGCACACACCCCCACGGGTTCACACACGCTCTGTACACATCTGTCCCACCAATGCCAGCACACATTCTGTATGCACTCACATCTGTCCCTGCCAATGCCAGCACACATCCCCAAGCTGTGCACACACGCTCTGTACACGCTCACATCCCTCTCTGCCAATATGAGCACACACCCCCAGGGGTGCACACACGCTCTGCACATACTCATGTCTGTCCCTGCAGCCTGAGTCAAACAGTCACAGAGAGGCAGAGGAGGAGGAGGAAGGATGTGATGGGCACTGAAGTCCTGGGCCAGTTCCCCTCCCTACCTCCGGAGAGACCCCTCATGTGATCCTGCCGTCACTCACCCTTCTGCCTCCATCCTCCATCCTCCCACAGCGATCAGGAGGACGCCTACTGCACAGAGCTGTGATGAGCATGAACAGAAGATAGCAGGAGCTCACGCCAAGTGCTGAGCACAGTTTTTTTGTTGCTCTTGTTGTTGTTGTTGTTCTGTTTCGTTTTTATTAAAGGGATCTATTACAGTTACAATCAAGAATATCCCAGGCCGAGTGTGGTGGCTCATGCCTGTAATCCCAACACTTTGAGAGACCAAGGGGAGCGAATCACCTGAGGTCAGGAGTTCTGGCCAACATGTTGAAACCCCGTCTCTACTAATACAAAAATGAACCAGCCATGGTGGCAGGCACTTACAATCCCAGCTACTCAGGAGGCTGAGACAGGAGAATGGCGTGAACCAGGAGGTGAGGCTGCAGTGAGCCAAGATCACGCCACTGCATTCCAGCCTGGGCAACACAGCAAAGATTGTCTCAAAAAAAATAAAAATAAACCAATACGCCCACTTAGTTCTTCACCAATGTCAGATACATCAGTTAAAAGAAAAATAATATGAAAGCTTGTTTTTAAATTTCAGTGTTGAATTTAACCATATCTTTTAAGAAGATATGAAGATAGAAGTTCCCCAAGGATCGGGAGAGAAAAAAGCAGTTAAAATGTTAAAACCTCAGGAGAAAAACAAGTATCGGGTAAGATCTCAAGGCAAAACTTTATCTTTGCACTTTGATTTCAAAAGAACAGAGATGCCCAAAATATGAACTCTCCCATCTGCATTTTATATTTATCTATGTCCTTTGAAAGGCTGGAGATGGGATCCCAGGTTCCAAAGTGCCTGGCCACGGCTCACATCAGGAGGCATCTTTCACAGCCATTTACTCCCCTGACTGTACCTAGAGAGCTCTGTGGCCCAATTTACACAAAAGGGTCCTAATTTACACACGTTCATCACTTTGAGCAAAGTCTCAACAAATGAGACAAATATTGACACTCCACAGAAGCAAGTATTCTCTTCTGAAAAGTCAAGTGTCAGGTTCCCACGAGCCAGGCAGCTTGGTTACAGAAAGCACTGGCTGACTTGCTGGTTTAATGTTAAATGCATTTAAAATCTTAAGTGATCCGGCCCCCCTCCCAGTGGATGTGCGCGTTGAGCTGGCTGCAGTAGTGATGCTCACTGACCACGTTCTTTCCTTTGGTTTTGCTTCAAGCAGAGCACCCCACACCCAGGAAGAGGCCATAGGACAGCATCGAGGTCTAGGACAGTTCTAAGGAGAGCTGCAGGCTGACTGCCTCGTCCGCAAATAGTCTCTCATTTCAGAGGAAATCACTGAACAGAGTTTGTAACACGTGAATTTTAAAAATTCACATTTCAAATTTCATCCCATTAGAACTTTTGAAGAACAGATGTGCACCTGCTCCAAGTCAATGAAAGGACACTCGGACAGTCCCTCACAGGTCCTTGGCCTTCGCCTCCCACCTAGAAAACGTCACCTCAAGCCAATCACAGCACAGTGTGATTTTCTATAAATAATGTGCACGCCTGCATCTGAGCTGAGATGTGAATGTCTGGAATGTGCCCGTCAGGTCCAGGAGGAACTACAGCAGCTGTGGGGTCACAAGCCACCAAGGAATCCGATTTGGAGGGAACTCAAGGCAACTAAAATTAGTTCCACTGGTTTTTCTTGGCAAGGTTTGACCAGGCAAACTGTTATTACTGTTGCTAATTCATGGTAAATGGGATGGGGACTTAACAGGAAGTAATTAGAGCAATTACAGAAGTTGCTACCCAATTACAATGGCACAGATTCGTAAGAATGGAAGAATTGTTGCCCAGGAATAGAGAATAAAAGAACTGTTGCCCAGGTCCTCCCCATGCCCCAGGAAACATGGCATTTCCACACACCCCTGCTTTCATCCCCAGCCACCACCATCCTGATCTCGGCCATCTGATGGCATCACTCCCCACAGCTGGAAACACCTGACCTCTTGTCACCCTCCCATCTGCCCTGTCTGCCTCCAGCCTGGGATATTCATGGATGCCCACATACAGGATCAAGAAACCAGGGTTATCCTAAACCAGTACCTGCATTCAAAGTCCTCCACGGCAGGGCAATGACGAACGGCCAATACTCCCAGAACCTTCCACCTCAAAACGGGAGCACATCAGGATTCAAGCTGACAACGCTGCATTCTCTTTGCATGTACACATGGAGGCATTTCAGGTTCCACCTAAAGGTATCATCAGGTTCCACGCTGGTCAGGAGCCCAAGCCTAGTCACTCTTCATGATCTCAATTCACCATCCAAAGAGAAGCCGGCAGTTTTCCTCTGGTGCACGGTGTGGATGGTGGATGCACTTCCTCTGAAAACTCGGAGACGGGAGCCTGGCCAAGGAGGCCAGTCACGTGCCCCTGCAAGACCCAGACGTGCAAGACCCAGACGTGCCCTTCTGCTGTCTGCACACAGTACCCAAGTCTAGCAGTGCTGACTCTGTGGCGGGATAGTTCTGGGCCTGCAGAGGATGCAGGACACAGGAACTGTGCAGCCTGGCTGTAGCCAGAGGCCTAAGGGATCCCCACGAGGCTCTCCAGCCAAGGTGCCTTCACCACAGGCAGAGCCATGCAAGAGAACTGCCAGCTGAACCGGAAACGTCCCAATCTGCTGAGCCAACACAGAAAGACAACAGCCACCTACAGCTGCTGAGTCCAGAAACGTGGACCCTGGGCCTGAAGGGCTGAATCCGGAATTTAATCTGTCAAGTTCTTTTCAAACGTGTTTAGCTATGTTATCAAATCTTTATTCTAATTAAATTTAAAGGAGCCTCTGACTATGGGCTCCTTTGTCGGGCACCACAGCTCCAGGGAGTAAGAATGGGAAGGAGAGGCCCAGAGCCTCTCTGCATTCTCCACGCTAATTCAACACGTCATCATAAGGAAAGGAACTCCAGGAGAGGTGTGCATGGGAAGAACTGGGTTGGCCCTGACACAAGCATGACCCCCATGGCATCACAGCTGCCTCAGCCAACAGGCAAAAGACAATGATGCCTACCTGGACAGGTCACCGGATGTGATGATGCACCCCAAGCCCTAGTACAACAGCAGCCAGAGACCACCCGCTGCTCGTCCCGGGTGAAACACAAGCCCTAGTCCCACAGCAGCCAGAGACCACCCGCTGCTCGTCCCGGGTGAAACAGGCAGAGCTGTCCGAGCCCTCAAAATGCAGAAAGAATTAAGGAGGCAATTCCCACGATTCCCATGACAATCCTCGGAGACAGACACAGGCTTCACTGTGAAAGTGCAGAGGACGGTGCAGTCCCTAGGCAGGCTGCTTCTTCCAACGATCAGGGAAGAAACTAGATCCGTTTCCTTGTAGGAGAATTATTTGTACCGTGATTAGACAGAAGGTGGCTGATGTTATCAAATCATCAAGCACCGCACGGCTCTGTCTCCAAGGAGGGCCTGGAAACTTGCAGCAACCCGAGTAGGGACCGCAGTGTTAATGGAGACATGGGTGACTGAGGTCTGGCTTCCTCAGGGAAGCTAAATTTGAACTTTCATCACTGAGGAATCAGTCATTTACAGTCACTCACCCTCAATGCAGAAGAGGGCTCAAGACACTGCACCAGACGTCAACACTCAGGATTAGGGTCAAATTCACAGGTTTTACAAAATGTATTTACTAGGGATGCCAGAAGACATGTAGCTTCACCCCCCTCCCCCCAGGGTTTGTTTAGCCCCTTCATCAGTGGATCTCACCAACGGATGACACATCCACGCCTCGTCCATGGCAGCACAGAAAAACACTCGGAAGACAGCCACTCCCACCAAGCTTCCTGGCTTTGGTGTTTAAAATCTCCATCGCTTAAAATCTGTATCTCATATGTGAGATTACACTCCTCTGAACAAGACATTGCGACTGTCATTTCACCCAAAAGGGCTTCAGGAAATGACACGTGGCGCAGACGCCAGAGGTCGCCCGCCGCCTTACTCTAGCCTAATTCCTTTGTGCCTGTATGGAGGCTTCACAGATATAGCCCAGTCACATTAATGACCATATGGGAAGCTCAGGGAATAGATGAACTCAATGCTGCATTTTTCTGTTTATCGCCCTTTTGTTTTATCCAGAAGACAGCTGAGAAAGGTTGGGGCAGATCATCTCCTCGAGTGTAATGACTCCAGCCACCTCTCTTCACCCCAGGTCACCCCTCAGTCACACGCTTTTGAGAAACCAAAGCAATTCTGTTCCCTTCACTCTGGGTTCCAAGCACTAAATTCCTCCGTTTTATCAATTAGATTATCAAGCAGCCGTTTGTAATCTGGACTGCAATCTGATACAAAATTTAAAGCTAATTTAGGTTGTGGTAATAGCTCCTATTTACGTTATAGATAAGGCATGAATGAAAACTTTAATCTGTTCATAGGACCAATTTGGTAAACAAATCAATTATTCAAGCAATGATTGTCTACACTAAGATGCAAATTACTTTGCTCATAAAAGATATTCCAGTAGGAATTTTTAAATCCATGGTATTTCCCGAGCGTGTCTCTGCACCTTCCCCGAGTGCACAGCAGGACTTCCCAGGGCAAGCCATCAGCAGACCCACTGAAGAGAATAAGCCCACAGCCCCCAGCCCAGGAATCAATTCCGAGCCCCAGCAGCCCCTCGTCCAGCCGGGGCTTCCTCACCAGCACAGCACCCAGAGGTTTTCCAGGTTTAATGCCATGTGTGCGTGGAAAGTAGAGTGCTGGAAAGACCACAGTGGACATTCTACAAATGCAAATTCCCTCTTGGAACAGCCCAACAACCCTCTGAACCTTCCCCAAAGTACCCATGCCAGGCAGGCGTAGACAGTCTAATGGGGTGCCTAGGAATCAGCATTTAACACGATTCTGATGAATGAAAAAGTTGAGAGGCCAGTCAGCGAGAGGCTGCCGTGGCCTCCACTCATTTGCAGGCTCTGAAGAGACACAGATTCAGGTAACAGGCCAGACAGGACAGGACAAGGATAGGGAAGTGGAGGGCAAATTCCATGGTCCACCAACCACCCCGCCATCCCCACTGAGACTCCGTGATTTAAGGAGGCCAAGCCAGGGAGAAAAGATGCCTGCACCACTCAAGGGACTGAGATTTCACCTAAAGTACACAGCATATGGCTGAGGGCCAAGGTTGGGCAAGCCGAGAGCACAGAACGGGATTCACAGGCCCAGAGGTGCCACCCACACCCCGCACAGACCTCCCAAGTACTGCCTGTGTCTCCTGCCTGGTTTATTTCCTTCCCCCATTCTACTGTGTTGGTTTCTCAACCGCCCCCCACCACCACACACCCCTCTCTACAAGCTTGGTGAACTGAAAAGAGCAGGGGGGGTTAAGATCTGGGCTCTCGGGCCAACGTCCTGCCTGAGACGTTAGTTCCAACCCACCCAGCTGTGATGTAAGCCCCTGAGATTTCTCAAATGTGAGAAAGGAAAGTGACTGAACCCACTTCCCAGGACGGCTGTGGAGACTGAGATCACATATAGCCACACCTCGGCGTCCAGCACACGTGGGACCCCGGCCGTGTTGCCCCTGATGGGAATCCCTCTACGTCCCCTCTGCTACCAGAGCCAACTCCCAGCAGTAGCTGTGGAGGGTGCATCCTCTATTGTCACTCTACTCACCTCCCATCACTCCCCGCAGTGACCTGCCACACAGCTGCCAACAGCAAATCCAGCCCCATTGGATAACCAACCACACCCCCCAGCCCCACTTTGGGGCGTCTTCCACTTGCAGTTCCGAAGCAGAGCGAGAAACCGCCCTCAAGGGCGCTCACCTGTTCCTTATTGCATGTAATTACCTGCCACGCAGGACCACCAGCAAATCCAGCTCCACCATCCAGGTTCTGGTGGGTAACTGCCTCCCTCTCCCGCTTCCGCTTCCTCCTGGGGTGTCTCGGAGGCTCAGAAACTGCCCTCCAAGGGCACTCATCTGTTCCTTATTCCTAATACCTCCTTTACAGAAATCCACTTTCACTTCCAGCACTGCAGGTGTGACAATTTAGGAATCTTATTTGTAAGCTCCAAGAGCTTGAGGTCACATATACCTCACCAGCATCCCAGAGACCCAGCACTGTCCCACTATTTACGATTCCAAAATACTCCTTCAAAATGCTACTGGCATTTGATTTGCGCATAAAATGCTAAAAATCTTCAAGTGAAACCAGTATCTTCAACAGTTTGATTCAATCATAACATGCGAGTTATACATCTGCCCAGTTATAAAGCCTCATGCATTTATAACATCTTATGTATGGTCAAATGGTTCATTAACATAAATTACGAGAATCTCTAAGAAACAGGTTTTTTCTGGCATTAGATGACCAAAGGAAAACTGGGTTCTGGCTGGCTTGCGGGCCTGTAGAGGCAGCCATATCTGCTGACACACCCGAGCTCCTTCCCACTGACGTGGCCTCATCCCAGGCCCTTCACCCAGATGCCCGCATGCACCTGGAGGAGGAAGCTGACCTGCCCACATTTCTCAAATGAACAACTGTTGCTCACACTGCAGATGGAGCTCAAGGCATGAGTAGGCCACCACGCTAAAATACCACACAGCGTCCACGCCAGGTGACGGTGGTTTTCACTCCATCCCAATGCCCCATGTGTGAGTTTATAGCCATGACTATTAAATGGATTTTTAGACCCTCAAGACATACTTTGTTTGCTTTTATGTAACAAAGTTAAAAGACTACCCCTCAGATATAGGCTCTGAAACTGGAATAATTATTTGGGAACAGAGCGTCTGCCAGATCAGGATAAGCACTTGAAACAACACCCTGTGCCCACGGTCCACACAAACCTATCCAGACGGGAGGCCTCCCACACTGCTCTGGAATTTCTGTGGATTTCTATAAATGAGGTATTAGTTCAATGAGGAACAGATGAGTGCCCTTGGATGGCAGTTTCTGAGCCTCCCAGCCGCATGGCCACGTTCAGGCTGAAGCCACACCACCTCCAGAAACACTGTCCCTCGCCGAGGTATGCCTGGCTTCTCCCTTTTTCCAGAACTTAAAACCTGAAAGGACAGGTCTGTGTAGAAAAACACAAACTACTAGCCATTCCTCTTCCCAGTTCAGGCTGTAGGAAGCTCATTTCAGCCCTCACCGTGTTCTGACTGTGGCTTGGTTCCCGTAAGAAATAAAGTCCGAATTCTAGTCCCTGCCTCCTGGGCGGTGTGGCAGGCATACATACCTTCAGTTACATGAGGAAAGGCGTGGCGAGCTCCCTTCCTTCAGTAAAACTGCACGGTTCCCAGAACCCTGACGCCATCCCCCTCACGCCACTGTGAACACCTAGACAGAGCACATTTCAATGCGTGCACCTTCGTGGGCTAGTTTTCTATTTCTCCACTAAATCACCCCAAATATAGTGCCCTAAACACTGACTTATTTTCTCACATCTCTGGAAGCTAGAGTCCAAAACGGGTCCCAACAGCTAACATCGAGGTGCTAGCAGGGCTGGCTCTGGGGAAGCAACCGTCTCCTTGCCTCCCACAGCCTCTAGAGGCTTCCACATCCCCTGGTCCATATGGCACCCACTGTCTTCAGGACCCACAGCGGCCCTGACGGCCCCTCAACAGGAAGACACAGAATATCAGGAGCCCGGGCTCCAGTGCTAAGGCCAAGCCTCCCCCACCCTCCCAGCTCCTCATGTACTCCCCTGTGAGCTAATATAGATTCCACTTCAACTAGTGTCACCTATGTAAGGGGTAAGTGCCCAGCTGTGAACTGGTTAACCTCGCCCACACAGACCTCGGGAATAAACTCACAGGCCATGGACCACTCCACAAGCAATGAGTGACCACCTGCTCGGGGGCCTCCATGCCTCAGCAGAGCCCTCCGGTGCCTCCACGTGGGCTCAGGGACCAGCGGGGGTCTGCAGCGCCAGAGGGCCCTAGATAAAAATAGAAGACAGCTCCCATGTCGGGAGGCACCCGCCCACAGTTGGGTTCTCGGTACTTTAAGTAGCCCAGGTGGACCAGCCGTGCCGCATGCAACTCCATCACCAGAATAATGGCTGCACGTGGTGAGTGCACGGGTGGCCACCGCTCAGCCCAGCTGGCCGCGCTAAGCACATCACCGCCATGACGCCCAATCAGACTCAGCTGCTGGCACAGTCCAGGCATCAGGCCCCAAGAACATTCTGGATCACAATTCACAGTACTGATTGTGATCAGGGCCACACGTGGATGAATGTATTCACAGGAGGATGCCACAGCCAATCTGGCTGGACTGAGAGCATTTCCCACTGTACATTCTTACAACACCATTTTATTTGCCCTTTATTAAACTTTTATGGCTTTTTTCTGTTTATCTACTTTATGGGAGTGTTTCTTGTTCTTATGACTGCAGTGATACTTCAGGCCACAACTATCAATGTGTAAAATTAGTTTGGAAGGTGCCTTATCATTAAACATTTCACAAGCAAGCAGTCAGAGGCACCTAACCCGGAGGCCTATTTTCTTCTCAGAGCCAAACTTACGTTGGACTCAAAGAAAATGACACACGGAGAGGGGCTGGATCTCCAGTGCCCATTCCTAGGGGGCCTCCTGGGGAGCAGATATGGAGAGAAAAGCCCTGCGCTACGGCACCGTCTTACTAAAGAAAAGTCCATTTGGGTAAATGTAAGCACCAGACTTAAGAGATTAAGTAAACCGTGGAAAGAAACCACTAACCACAGCTTCTCCAAAACAGGACTAAACTCCCTTTAGTTTGAATTGGAAAAGCAGAAGTGATGATCAGGATACAAAAAAAATGACCAAGTATCTGAACACAGGAGAATAAACAATGGCCACCGTCTCTTCCTGTGTCAGTGGGAGCCTCGCATCTAAGCTGGATTTAGAAGGTTGCTACTTTGAACAGAAAGTTATCTTCAACCCTAGTTTGTAAGCAAGCAGAATAGAACGTTTCAATTATTTCAAGGTTTAGCGGTAAAGCTCTGCAACTCTCACAACCATTTTAATTGGTGTGAATTTTAAAGTGACTCAATCTGTTGGCTGGAGTATTTAACGTCTTAACCACGGGGTCGTGTTGGAAAATTATTCCAATTGCTTTTGTTTTTCCTACTGAAGATGCATTTGAACATTCTTGTAGTTTGCAGTTGGCTGGTTCTGATGTTTGGTCCTGAGGAGGCCCAAGTACCCAGAGAGGAAGAATCTGAAACCTCAAGACACTGGAGTGCTGTCTGGGGAGATGGAGACCCCAACCTGAGGGCCACTGACGGACTCAGCACGGGCACACACCGCCTGAGGCAACAGGCCACGTATTTGCCGCTTACAAAACAACATAAGCACACACACCCCTAGGTGTGCACACACGCTCTGTACACGCTCACGTCTGTCTGTGCCAACACCAACACACAACCCCAAGGTATGCACACATGCTCTGTACACATCTGTCCCTGCCAATGCCAGCACACATTCTGTACGCACTCACATCTGTCCCTGCCAATGCCAGCATACACCCCTAAGGTGTGCACATACGCTCTGTACATGCTCACATCCCTCCCTACCAATATGAGCACAGCCCCCCCAGAGGTACACACACGATCTGCACATACTCATGTCTGTTCCTGCAGCCTGAGTCAAACAGTCACAGAGAGACAGAGGAGGAGGAGGAAGGATGCGATGGGCACTGAGGTCCTGGGCCGGTTCCCCTCCCTACCTCAGGAGAGACCCCTAATGTGATCCTGCCATCATTCACCCTTCCACCTTCATCCTCCATCCTCCCACATGGATGAGGAGGGCGCCCACTGCACAGAGCTGTGATGAATATGAACAGATGGCAGGAGCTCACGCCAAGGTGCTGAGCACCGGGCCTACGGAGTGCTTCTTTCTGCTGTGGCTGACATCATCAAACAAGAGGCTGATACAGCTTCCAGAGAGAAAGTCACTCGCTGAGAAACTGAAACGTGTGACCTAGGAGCCTGTGAAGGTCTAAGAACAAACCAACAAACCAAACGACTTTGTTTGTTTTTCAAACACCATAGCCTGTTTTTTCTTTTTTTTTAATGCTCTACCTTGAGTATCATTTAGTTTAATTTCAAAGTAAGTCCAATAAATACATAAAATCATAGGACTGAGCATGGAGCATTGTTTCACTTCATGTCCTCCAGCCTTTATGACACATTAGGGAAAGACAAGATTCCAGGATTCCCATTAGAAAGGCTGCCCTGAGGCACCTGCTGGGGCAGGCAAATTGCAGCTGTTGATGCTGCCCCCAAGCTGCTTGGATGAAGCAGAAGATTCCAGAGGTCTCTTCTCTTCTGTCCCTCGCCCAGGAGACAAGGTTGGGGGAGAAAGGTGACAGAAGACAGGAAGAAGGAAGGGGGAGGGAGGGAGAGAGGAGGGGAGAGGGAGGGAGAGAGGAGGGGGGGAGGGAGGGAGAGAGGAGGGGAGAGGGAGCGAGAGAGGACAGGGGAGGGAGGAAGGAGGGGCATGTTCCATCCACCAAGGCAGCCGCACTGCAAAGAGAATGGAGGGTGTGTTGCCTCTCAGGACAGCAAGTTCAAGCTGTTTATAATTGGTAGTGTAAACAGGGACCAGCTGAGGACAGGGCTGTAATTGAAGTTGACAATGTTTTATTTTCATAGTTGATATTGGGGACTTGGACCTAAAGCACTGTGCCTTGCACTTTCACCAGATGGGCCAATGCCTCTCTATACTTGAGTCTATTTGACTAAATACCCGATATTGACTAGGAATCTAAATGCAATTTGCTCAGGGACTGGCTTCTAACTCTGGGTGGGAATGTTAAGCTCAGTCCAGTTCAATTCAATAACCATTTATCAAGAAACTCCTAGACCAAGAGCTGTGTTAGACACTGGGTATGGGGTGATGGGGATACGAAGATATGTAATTAGAGCTCAAGAAGCTCAAATGCTTTCATTTAATTCCCTAATGCAATTACCTAGCTTCAACCTGATGGCTGTAATGTCTAAATTCACTTTTTCTTTATTCCAGTTCTACATAACAAAGCATAAATAATCACAGAGGAATGATTCTGTGTTGGACTATCCAGTGGACAGAGAAGAGCATTCTGACCAGCGTGAGACACTGTCTCCTTCCCAGGGAGCTCGTGAGGTGGCTGCACGGAGTACACGCATGAAGATTCAGAAGCACGAGCGGGCGCAGGCATCTCCCTCCAGCCGCACTTGGTTTTCATGAGGACGCCTGCAGGAAAGGAGAAGACACCGAAATGCTGTGGCGCTGAGGGGAGGAGGGGAGGGACGCAGGGTGGAGGGCTGGCCACCACCCCTTGCATCCATGCCCCTATGAACACTGCCAAAATCAGCCCCAATGGGGAGAAGTGAAATGGGTGAAAGAGGTGGACAGACTTGGCTTCCATGGAATTCACAAATTCCAGTCATTAAAAATCCCTTCTGAGTTTTCATCTGGAAAACTTTGCAAATGTATTTAGGAACAAGAGGCAGAAGATGAAGCCAACACACTTGGACTCAAACCGCCGCCCTTCTCCTTCTCTCTGCATCCAGGACCCGCCCTGAGCCCCTGAGTTCGAGGACAGGGTCCCAAGCAGGCGGGAAGAGGATGACACGGCTGACAATATCAAAGAGGGTGGACTCCTCTTCAGTGATATGGTTCCTCTTATCCAGGGGATGAGTGGATGACATTACTCCCAGTAAAGTAGGAACCATACATCCACCCTGGGATTTTGTCCTTAATAACCACAGGCGAGAGGTGATATTATTACCAGTATTGCAAGGGGTGTACCCCCTCCTGTGATACTGTTTCTTATATCCAGGAAAGGAGAAGATGATATTAGTACCAATATTGAAGGGACGGACAGTCCCCATGGCATATTGCTCTAAAGATACAGGTTGAAAGAGGATGAGATTCCATCCAATACAACAAGGGGTATACACCCCGCCTGTGATATGAACCATAAAACCTAGAAGAAGAGAGAATGACATTGCTTCCAAAAACACACGGGGTGTACACCCACCCTGTGATGTTGTTCCTGTCATCTAAAGGAAGAGATGATGATGCTACTCCCACTACTGAAGAAGGTACACACCTCCCTGTGATATTGTTCCTCATAACTTGTGGGGGAGAGCATGATATTACTTGCAATATGACAGTGGCTTAACACCCAGTCTGTGATATTGCTCCTAATTTCCAGTAGGTAAAGTATGATGTTCCTGCCAAGAGAGTAGTGGGTGTACAGCCGCCCTGTGATATGTCTCCGAATAATTAGGGAAACACAGGATGACATTATCCCAAATCTCCCAAAAAGTGTACACCCATTGTGTGATATGGTTCCTAATATCCAGAGGTGCAGATTGTGGTATTCGTTCTCCAATCGCAGGCTGTGTACACACAACCTGTGAAATTGTTCCTAATATCCTGAAAAAAAGAGACTGCTAATAATGGACACACATTGCGGTGGGGAGTAATTGGCTATTAAGATCCCCATCGCAGGGGAGTGAGGCACCCCCCGCGATGTGGGGAGTAATAGCCCCCACTCCCCCGCTGGCTATTATGATCTACATCGCGCAGCAGCTCAGGACACCAGCCCTGCCCCAACCTTGACCCAGACAGTGGGTATCATAGGACCATCTCAGGGTGGGTGGCAGCTCAGCTCTAAGGTATCCCTGCTCCCAAAGACCAACTGTTCCTGCTTGTTTGAATCTGGCCACAGGGTCTCTGTTGGTGAGACAGATGACCATGAGGCAGACACCCTGAAATCTAGCATGACAGAGCTCAACGCCCCCATGAGAGGCACCATAGCACTCAGACTTTGCAGACATACTAGCGAAGGCCACAGCAGGCCCTGAGTGAGGAACAATCTGACCAAGATCCTGGGGTCCTGCCACACAACCCTTAAACCAGGGACTGGAAACTGTTTCCCTAAAGAGCCAGGAGTCAGTATTTTCAGCTTTGCCAACTGATCTTTGCCTCAAGGATGCAACTCTGCCCTGGCTGAACGATAGTAGCCTTCTGCAGGTGGCCTGTGAAGAGATGGGCATGACTGCACCCCCATCAAACTTTACTTATGGACATGGAAACTTATCAGTGTCATGAAGTGTTATTTTTTTATTTGTTTAACCATTTGGAAATGTAAAATCCATTCTTGATTCACGGGCCACAAGAGCGGGCAGGTACGGGCTGCCCCTGGCCGACCTCTGGAATGAGCTTAGAGAAGGAAAGGACAGGCTGGGCCAGTGCAGCCTCCTCACAACGGATTCGCTGCAGGAGGATCCTTCTTAGCAACCACTTCTCATCCTTCATCTTGGCTTCAAGTGCAGTTCAGGTGGAGAAAGAGAGAACAGAACTGGCCTCAGCAACAAGAAGGAAGGAGATGAAGGGTCAAGCAGCCGTGTGGATCGGTCACACTCAACATTCCCACCAAGCGGAGCACAGGCAGGACCAGCCCGGGGGTGCTGAATGGAGGCTCTCTGGCGTGCGGGACCTCTGGGTGGGCAAGATTCTCTACCTAAAACTCATATAGAGGTTCTACACAGCAGTAGTTACAGAAAACACACACTACAAACAAGGCCAAAATAAAAATAGGACACCAAGTTTGGCCAACTGGGTCTCAAAAGCCAGTAGGTAAGAAAGCCCAGGAGGGCCCACCAGAGGAGCTGGGGGTGGGTTCCTGCCTGCAGGGGGCCTGGGACACCCCATTCTCACAGATGAGGACTCAAACTTTGGGGAAGAAGGTGTCAGAGTCACCAAGTGAGCTGTTCAGAACTGGAGACACAGAGCAGGTGGGGAGCCCTGGCCACATCCCTGTTCAAGCTGAGAAACTGGGGCGGGGGCAAACCCCCAGGGGCAGATGCAAACAATGGACCATAGGCCCTCCTCCTGCCCAGAGGATGCTCAGCTCCCAAGGGACCACCAAGGCCTGGAACCCAGGGATATACCACCTGACCATCATACCCCGGCCTCCTGGACCAGGCAATGTCCAGTACAGGTAGGCAGTCTGGGCTTGCGGCCAGGACAGGGGTGGATGATCCTGCTAGTCAGGTCTCCTTCTCCCTACCAGCGGGGCTGGTTGCACTGTAGTTTTGGTTCTTGCAACATATTGCTGCCCACTTTGGTCACACCAGTCCCTGGTTCCCTGGCTAGGCCCAGTGCTGTCCAACCCACCTACACAGGCCCCACACACCCTGTGCCCACCAGGCTCCTGTCAGCCAGGAGGACCCATGCTCATCCCCTGAACTATCCGTGGGAGCCTGCATCCCACAGGGGCCCACAGCTCAGGGCCAACCTCCATGGGGGCCTCTTGGTTGTGGTGGTAGGGGCGGGATGGGGGAGTTGACCTCCAGCCCTCCCATCCTGGCCACTGGGTTTTGTGGGGATCATTCAGTCCTGGGAACTTCCTGGGGACCCCAGAAGGAAGAGAACAGGGTGGTCATGGCAGCCTCAGCCCCAGGCTCTGGACCCAAGTGCAACAGTCTTTAGGTTCTGGTTTGATCTGGGCAGTAACAACAGGTCTTGTCATTCACACAAGGATTGGCTTCAATATAATGCATCAAGGGACTGTGGAGGACACAGATCAGCCTCCAGCCCAGTTACACCTGGTGATGTAGGCAGTACAGGCTGGGGAGTGGAAAAACTGACCCCTGACCTCCACACCTACCCTGCCCACCAGATGCCAGTAGTGGCCAGGGATCCCCGACTTCAGGCAGAGGCAGGCAGCACAGTTGCTGACTCCTTTGATCCCATCCCAGGGCCCACAGGGTCTGGAGAAACCTGGCAGGGGCTGAGTTGGGAGAATCAGGCAGGGGGATGCCAAGTGAAGAATGTGAGGGACTGGGTATGAGGGGCACTAAGGGCACAGGGTCTCCTTCCCCTGGGGAGGGGGCAGTGAGACATATAGTAGCCAAGCCTCCGTAGGCACCACCCTGCTGCCAGGCACACGTGGTGTCCATACCCACCTCAACGGCTGCAGGAAGGTTCTTCATCAACAAAAGGGAGGATGCACCCACACCCACATAGGCATTGGTGCCCACACACATCAGAGAAGAAAATTGCTACTGTGCCCAAGGTGTGGGGAAAGGGGCAGTGTCCCCTTCCTCCCCATGGTGGCTCCAAAATTACCTGCTCCTGCCAGCACCCCCACCCCCAACTCCACAAGCTGGTGACCTCCACCACAGTACCATGCCATGTGCCAAGAACAGCTCAGTGGTACATCCCAAAGGGTACTATCCTGGAGAGGCTGTGCTGGGCAAGGGTCATGTTTCCTAGTCACAGAGGTTTTCCTTCTTTACCGCTCACTGGCCCTGTGCCTCAGTTTCCCCCACTGTGGTACAGTGTAAAAATCCCGTCTTGAAGGCTAGGAACCCAGAAAGGTCACCACACCTGGTGAAATAGGGGGTGAAACTCCCTGCCTTGGACCTCTTGCTCCGGGACTGATGCCCATTGGGACATGGCCATGCCAGCATCCTGGGGAGGGCTGCAATCCTTGCCTGGGGAACATTGCTCCTGGTTAGGGATCACTAAGTTGAGGCCCCTAATGGACTGGGGGAGGCACAGGGGTAGAATGGAGGTAGCCCCATCATATGTGCCTGTGTAGACCCCAGAAAGCAAGCATTGAGTTCAGACTCTTGTCTGAAGCTGGCTACCTGAAAGTATTTGCGCTTTGGGGTGTGATGAGGGCCTGGGGTCAGGGAACAAAGTGTGCTGGTTTGGACACGCAGGAGGTTCTCTGCAGCTCTCTCAGGTACAGGGTATGTTGCCAAGTATATGCTTTTAAAAACCCTAGGAGGAGGGGGCACCCAGATGGGACCCTGAAGTCAAGGGCAAGGTCCAGCGTTTCTACCTCCCCAGCTGAAGACATGCTGGAGGACAATTCTCCAGAGTTTCATAACAAAGAAGAGAAAAAAGAAATCAAAAAGACCTGGAGGATGGGTAAGCTAATGAGGGCTTACAGGGATTACCCTGCTTATCCTCAAACAAGCCTTCCCTATCTGTCCTCTGGGCCAGGTGAGGAAACAGGTCACCGTAGGACATTCAGACCATGGGCAGGCAGCTGGCAGCCTGGAGCCCAGGAGTTGCAAACACATTTTCCCTAAGGCACATCCTGCACAGCCCTAAATCCATTCAACCTTGAGTCAACACAGCACATGCTTCTGTGAGCACAGGGTTGGGGCTGGGGTTACAGATTAACAGCATCTCAAGGCAGAAGAATTTTTCTTAGTACAGATCAAAATGGACTTTCTTATGTCTTCGTCTTTTTACATAGACACAATAACAGTCTTATCTCTCTTTCTTTCACCCACACAGAGAGTGTCACCCTGTATGTCAGCCACTGGGGGACAGGCTTCAGCTTACACCCACCTTCCAGATTCCACCCTCTCACCTTGGCAGAAGCTGGCCAGGAATTGGGGCTAATGGATGGGTGGGGTCTGCAGACGACACCATGTTCAGGTCCCCATGATGGCCTCACACATGTGTGGTGGCCCTGCAGTTCCAGGTGCCACACACACGCCAGCCCCTGCTCGGACCCAGATCTTTGAGGAAGGGGAGCAGCAGAACCCGGGAACTGACCCCACAGTGCCACTCACACCCACAGACGACTCTCCACACAGGCATCAGGTCTCGGTTCTGGCCACCTCCCCTTGCAGGGCCTCAGCTCTTTCCCGGGACTCACGTGGTCCTTCCTCACATGCAGCTTTGGTAGGATGCATTGCTCTGTACCCAGGGGCTCTGAGGTGACAATGGCCACGCTCAAGCAGAGTGCAAGGGCACAGGCTGGGTGTCCATTGTCAGGATCCTGACTACAGCACTCCCAGGCTATCACTGGGCATGCTGGCCCCCGGGCTTAGCTAGGGCACCAGCGGTAGGAGTGCACTGCTCTGGACTCTGCAGGAGGTGGACAACTATCACCACATTTTTATGTTCTTCTTCTGGTATCACTCTGTGCTTCTCATCTCCTGGTTGTAGGATTCAGAGCAGACTTTCTGAAGACTTTGTGGGAAACAGCAGAGTCCAGCAGAGAAGAGGAGAAAAGCCCAGCTGCAAAGATGAAAAAATGGCAGGTGTGACATGGGCCCCCAATCACACTCTATATTTAAAAGAGGTATTCCGGAATACCTGCTCTCATTGGATAATACTTTAAACATATATATAAATATACATATACATATATATATATATTTTTTTGAGACAAACTCCCGTTATGCAGCCCATGCTGGGGTGCGGTGGCATGATCTCGGCTCACTGCAACCTCGGCCTGCCGGGTCCCGGTTCAAGCAACTCTCTTGCCTCAGCCTCCCAAATAGCTGACATTACAGGCATGCACCATAATGCTGGGATAAGTTTTTGTACTTTTAGTAGAGACAGAGTTTCACCATGTTGGCAAGGTTGGTCTTGAACCCCTGGCCTCGGGTGATTCACCCACCTTGGCCTCCTAAAGTGTTAAGATTACAGGCATGAGCCACCATGCCCAGCCCATTGTGGCATCTTAATCACAGAGGAAAAGAAGGCCCGGACCCAGCATGAAGATGATGGAAAGGGGTAAGAGCAGCTCTCTCACCTATGGTGTTGCCAGGCGCTTCCAACTTTCTACATAAGGGACACTAAATAGCTCTCCCAACAAAAACAACTGAGATGTTGGGTAAAACCTACCAAAATGCATCTTTGTAAGTGCATTACTGAGCTGGCATTGAAGGACGGAATCCACAGCAGTCAATAAAGAATTGGCAGGAACCAAAGTGGAATTTTTTTTTTCTGTTTAGACAGTTGCACAGAGGATGGGGCATCAGAAACAAAACCGGATGTCTCTCCAAAATGAGGTCAGAAATCTGACATCTTAGACTTAAAACAAAAGCCCACCTCAGAGCAGGAGCAGCAAGGAGAGCAGCTGTCCCTGCATTGGTGCTGGGTGGAGGGAAAACCACTGACCCTGAGAACTGATGAGAAGCAGTCCTCCAGGAGTTCGTGCTGGAAGACCTGGAGAGCATGGGTCAAATCGACGTGGCACCAGGCGGCTGCTCACTTCACCTCTACCCCATGTGAGTGAACATCTTTGCTGAAACAATGCAACCCTGTCCTCAAAATATCTCCCCACATAAAATTCCAAGGAAGATAAGTCCACGTGCAAAACGTTACAAAACTTAAGTAAACAAAGTACTGTGGATACATCCAATAATTCAAGAAACAAATTCAACAGAGCCACAAAAATCCACAAGGTGGAAAAGATCAACTGCTGGCAAAGGATCCACTGCTGTTGCTCCTGTTAAGAGACTGTAATTCATAAAAAGCTAGACACGCCCCTCTGTGGCCTCACACTTGCCTTCTCCGGCATGTCTGCCCCAGAAATGCCCTTGCACGGTCTTCTCCAAGAGACATATACGGGGCAAGAATATTTAGGCAGTGATTGTAGAAATAGAAAACACCTGAAAGTCATCCAAACACACCTCTATCAAGTAAAAAAGCTGCCCTAGTCACATTATGGAATATGATACAGCAGTGAAAATGAATGGCACTTAGAAGCATCAACAATGAAAAATTACAGGGAACAAAGGAAATTACTGAAAAATACACTGCTATTCCATATACAGTTCACAAACCATAGTATATGATATTGCTTAATAATATACACAGAAATGATAAACCTTATGAAAAGCAAGACAAACATTAACACATTAGTCCTATGTCTGGGTGAAGAAGAGAGACCCAGGTTATCAAGGAAGGGCATATTGTAGCCTTTCAAGACACTCGATGCTAACGGATGATGACATCAGCGCAATTATTAATCTATGGAATTATGCATTCAGTTTTTGTTTGTTTGCTTGTTTTTGAGCTAGAGTTTTGCTCATGTAGCCCAGGCTAGAGTATAATGGCACGATCTCGGCTCAGTGCAACTTCTGTCTCCTGGGTTCAAACAACTCTCCCACCTCAGCCTCCTGAGTAGCTACGATCACAGGTGCCTGTCATGATGCTCAGCTAACTTTTTGTATTTTTTTAGTAGAGACAGGTTTCACTAGGTTGGCCAGGCTGGTCATGAACACTTGACCTCAAATGATCCACCCACTTCAGCTTCCGAAAGTGCTGGGATTACAGGCATGAGCCACCATGCCCACCCAAATTTTATAGACTCTTTTGTGTCATATATTTCATAATTAAACATAAAAAAATGAAAGATTTACCATAGTGTGTAAATGAAAGACCAATAAAAAATGTTGCAAACTTTAAAACATCAAATCTGTTGTGTAGCTAATAGTGACCCTCGTATTAAGCTGTGGTAAGTTCCAAGTTGTATTTCACTATAATTTTCTAAAAACTAGGTGAACAGATGAAAAACAGAATTCAGTGGGGGCGGGTGGGGACGGCCGCCAGGTGGTCCCCCGGGAGCCGCGGGGTCGGGTGGGGGCGGCTGCTGGGAAGCCGAGCGGGGGCGTGGACCTCCCCCCGGCGATGGGGCCCCCAACAGCCGGGGGGGCTCAGTGGGTCAGCTGCTGGGAAGCCTATCGGGGGCGTACCTCACCCCCCCCCCCGGGATGGGGCCTTTTGCAGCCAGGCGCCATGGGTGGCTGCTGTTGGTTTTGAGATCATTGGGAGTGCCTCGCAGATATCACAGAATTTATGTTCACTTGTAACCGATGGGGATTGGTAGCATTCTCTCCCCTCCTGATATCTGGAAGAATATCACAGGTTGTACTACTGTGTCTGCCATACTGGGAGTAATATCGAGCTGTCGGCCTTGGAATATTAAGTAGAATGTTCCAGGGTGGATGTACACCCTCTGCCATGTTGGAAGCGATATCAACCTCTCCACTCCATGGATATTAGGAACAATATCCCAGGTTGGGTGTTCCCCTCCTGCTGTACGGAGTGTAATAACACCCTCTCCCTTCCACAATGTTAATAATAGTATTGCCGGGGGGAGAGGGGGGTGAACACAGCCTGTGAATTATTATCATCCTCTTCCCCTCCGGGTACTGGAAACAATATCACAGAAGAACTGTACACTCCCTGCGATACTGGGAGGAATAGCCTAGACTTCTTCCGGCAAAATTAGGAGCAATATTACCGGGTGGCTGTCCATTCATTGCTATGTTGGGAGTCATGTCATACTCTACACGCCTGGATATTAGGATCAGTGTCACAGAGTGAGTGTACAACTACTGCGATATTAAAACTAAAGTCTTGCTCTCCGTCCCTGGATATCAGGAACAATCTCACTGGTAAGTGTACACTCCCTGTGGTATTAGGAGTAATAGTATGGTTATTAATCATCAATGATCGATTTTAATAATTATCAATAATACTAATAATTAATTGGACACAAGTATTAATTATGGAAAATTCTTTGAAACACATAATTATGCGTGCCTCAAATTAATTATTAACATTAATGTCATTGAACAATATTATTAGTCCCTAATACTAATTATTATTTCATTACTAGCATCACTGTGTATTGATTTAAGGAACATTAATTGCTGATATCATTATTTAATTACTAATAGTCATATTATTATTAATTATTAGGACAGATCGTTAATATTTTCAACCAGTATTAATTTCTACTAAGTTTACTGTAATCATTAATATCTATAACTATTAATATTTTTTATAACACTTATTAATATTAATAATTAATGGACCTGCTCCTGATACCCACCAGGGAGATGATATTATTTTCAATATCACAGAAGGTGTACATGACTCCAGTGATACTACTACGAATTTCCGTGTGGGAGGGGATGATATGATACACAATGGCGCAGGGAGCAGTAACTCTCCTGGGATAGTGTTCTTAATATTCAGGGAGGAAGAGGATGATATGAAACCTGATACACCTGGTGAGAGAGAACACATTGAGGGAATAAACCTGCCTGTGAAAGAGATCTTAATTTGCAGAGGGGATAATATAACTCAAAACTCAATATGGGAAACAGGATGTGAGTCCATCATGTCCCCCCGCAGCCGTGGGGTGGGCTGGGGGCGGCTGCTGGGAGGCCGATCGCGGGGGGGTGTCCCACCCCCCGGCGATGGGTCCCCCAGCAGCCGTGGGGTGGGCTGGGGGCGGCTGCTGGGAGGCCGATCGCGGGGGGGTGTCCCACCCCCCGGCGATGGGTCCCCCAGCAGCCGTGGGGTGGGCTGGGGGCGGCTGCTGGGAGGCCGATCGCGGGGGGGTGTCCCACCCCCCGGCGATGGGTCCCCCAGCAGCCGTGGGGTGGGCTGGGGGCGGCTGCTGGGAGGCCGATCGCGGGGGGGTGTCCCACCCCCCGGCGATGGGTCCCCCAGCAGCCGTGGGGTGGGCTGGGGGCGGCTGCTGGGAGGCCGATCGCGGGGGGGTGTCCCACCCCCCGGCGATGGGTCCCCCAGCAGCCGTGGGGTGGGCTGGGGGCGGCTGCTGGGAGGCCGATCGCGGGGGGGTGTCCCACCCCCCGGCGATGGGTCCCCCAGCAGCCGTGGGGTGGGCTGGGGGCGGCTGCTGGGAGGCCGATCGCGGGGGGGTGTCCCACCCCCCGGCGATGGGTCCCCCAGCAGCCGTGGGGTGGGCTGGGGGCGGCTGCTGGGAGGCCGATCGCGGGGGGGTGTCCCACCCCCCGGCGATGGGTCCCCCAGCAGCCGTGGGGTGGGCTGGGGGCGGCTGCTGGGAGGCCGATCGCGGGGGGGTGTCCCACCCCCCGGCGATGGGTCCCCCAGCAGCCGTGGGGTGGGCTGGGGGCGGCTGCTGGGAGGCCGATCGCGGGGGGGTGTCCCACCCCCCGGCGATGGGTCCCCCAGCAGCCGTGGGGTGGGCTGGGGGCGGCTGCTGGGAGGCCGATCGCGGGGGGGTGTCCCACCCCCCGGCGATGGGTCCCCCAGCAGCCGTGGGGTGGGCTGGGGGCGGCTGCTGGGAGGCCGATCGCGGGGGGGTGTCCCACCCCCCGGCGATGGGTCCCCCAGCAGCCGTGGGGTGGGCTGGGGGCGGCTGCTGGGAGGCCGATCGCGGGGGGGTGTCCCACCCCCCGGCGATGGGTCCCCCAGCAGCCGTGGGGTGGGCTGGGGGCGGCTGCTGGGAGGCCGATCGCGGGGGGGTGTCCCACCCCCCGGCGATGGGTCCCCCAGCAGCCGTGGGGTGGGCTGGGGGCGGCTGCTGGGAGGCCGATCGCGGGGGGGTGTCCCACCCCCCGGCGATGGGTCCCCCAGCAGCCGTGGGGTGGGCTGGGGGCGGCTGCTGGGAGGCCGATCGCGGGGGGGTGTCCCACCCCCCGGCGATGGGTCCCCCAGCAGCCGTGGGGTGGGCTGGGGGCGGCTGCTGGGAGGCCGATCGCGGGGGGGTGTCCCACCCCCCGGCGATGGGTCCCCCAGCAGCCGTGGGGTGGGCTGGGGGCGGCTGCTGGGAGGCCGATCGCGGGGGGGTGTCCCACCCCCCGGCGATGGGTCCCCCAGCAGCCGTGGGGTGGGCTGGGGGCGGCTGCTGGGAGGCCGATCGCGGGGGGGTGTCCCACCCCCCGGCGATGGGTCCCCCAGCAGCCGTGGGGTGGGCTGGGGGCGGCTGCTGGGAGGCCGATCGCGGGGGGGTGTCCCACCCCCCGGCGATGGGTCCCCCAGCAGCCGTGGGGTGGGCTGGGGGCGGCTGCTGGGAGGCCGATCGCGGGGGGGTGTCCCACCCCCCGGCGATGGGTCCCCCAGCAGCCGTGGGGTGGGCTGGGGGCGGCTGCTGGGAGGCCGATCGCGGGGGGGTGTCCCACCCCCCGGCGATGGGTCCCCCAGCAGCCGTGGGGTGGGCTGGGGGCGGCTGCTGGGAGGCCGATCGCGGGGGGGTGTCCCACCCCCCGGCGATGGGTCCCCCAGCAGCCGTGGGGTGGGCTGGGGGCGGCTGCTGGGAGGCCGATCGCGGGGGGGTGTCCCACCCCCCGGCGATGGGTCCCCCAGCAGCCGTGGGGTGGGCTGGGGGCGGCTGCTGGGAGGCCGATCGCGGGGGGGTGTCCCACCCCCCGGCGATGGGTCCCCCAGCAGCCGTGGGGTGGGCTGGGGGCGGCTGCTGGGAGGCCGATCGCGGGGGGGTGTCCCACCCCCCGGCGATGGGTCCCCCAGCAGCCGTGGGGTGGGCTGGGGGCGGCTGCTGGGAGGCCGATCGCGGGGGGGTGTCCCACCCCCCGGCGATGGGTCCCCCAGCAGCCGTGGGGTGGGCTGGGGGCGGCTGCTGGGAGGCCGATCGCGGGGGGGTGTCCCACCCCCCGGCGATGGGTCCCCCAGCAGCCGTGGGGTGGGCTGGGGGCGGCTGCTGGGAGGCCGATCGCGGGGGGGGTGTCCCACCCCCCGGCGATGGGTCCCCCAGCAGCCGTGGGGTGGGCTGGGGGCGGCTGCTGGGAGGCCGATCGCGGGGGGGTGTCCCACCCCCCGGCGATGGGTCCCCCAGCAGCCGTGGGGTGGGCTGGGGGCGGCTGCTGGGAGGCCGATCGCGGGGGGGTGTCCCACCCCCCGGCGATGGGTCCCCCAGCAGCCGTGGGGTGGGCTGGGGGCGGCTGCTGGGAGGCCGATCGCGGGGGGGTGTCCCACCCCCCGGCGATGGGTCCCCCAGCAGCCGTGGGGTGGGCTGGGGGCGGCTGCTGGGAGGCCGATCGCGGGGGGGTGTCCCACCCCCCGGCGATGGGTCCCCCAGCAGCCGTGGGGTGGGCTGGGGGCGGCTGCTGGGAGGCCGATCGCGGGGGGGTGTCCCACCCCCCGGCGATGGGTCCCCCAGCAGCCGTGGGGTGGGCTGGGGGCGGCTGCTGGGAGGCCGATCGCGGGGGGGTGTCCCACCCCCCGGCGATGGGTCCCCCAGCAGCCGTGGGGTGGGCTGGGGGCGGCTGCTGGGAGGCCGATCGCGGGGGGGTGTCCCACCCCCCGGCGATGGGTCCCCCAGCAGCCGTGGGGTGGGCTGGGGGCGGCTGCTGGGAGGCCGATCGCGGGGGGGTGTCCCACCCCCCGGCGATGGGTCCCCCAGCAGCCGTGGGGTGGGCTGGGGGCGGCTGCTGGGAGGCCGATCGCGGGGGGGTGTCCCACCCCCCGGCGATGGGTCCCCCAGCAGCCGTGGGGTGGGCTGGGGGCGGCTGCTGGGAGGCCGATCGCGGGGGGGTGTCCCACCCCCCGGCGATGGGTCCCCCAGCAGCCGTGGGGTGGGCTGGGGGCGGCTGCTGGGAGGCCGATCGCGGGGGGGTGTCCCACCCCCCGGCGATGGGTCCCCCAGCAGCCGTGGGGTGGGCTGGGGGCGGCTGCTGGGAGGCCGATCGCGGGGGGGTGTCCCACCCCCCGGCGATGGGTCCCCCAGCAGCCGTGGGGTGGGCTGGGGGCGGCTGCTGGGAGGCCGATCGCGGGGGGGTGTCCCACCCCCCGGCGATGGGTCCCCCAGCAGCCGTGGGGTGGGCTGGGGGCGGCTGCTGGGAGGCCGATCGCGGGGGGGTGTCCCACCCCCCGGCGATGGGTCCCCCAGCAGCCGTGGGGTGGGCTGGGGGCGGCTGCTGGGAGGCCGATCGCGGGGGGGTGTCCCACCCCCCGGCGATGGGTCCCCCAGCAGCCGTGGGGTGGGCTGGGGGCGGCTGCTGGGAGGCCGATCGCGGGGGGGTGTCCCACCCCCCGGCGATGGGTCCCCCAGCAGCCGTGGGGTGGGCTGGGGGCGGCTGCTGGGAGGCCGATCGCGGGGGGGGTGTCCCACCCCCCGGCGATGGGTCCCCCAGCAGCCGTGGGGTGGGCTGGGGGCGGCTGCTGGGAGGCCGATCGCGGGGGGGTGTCCCACCCCCCGGCGATGGGTCCCCCAGCAGCCGTGGGGTGGGCTGGGGGCGGCTGCTGGGAGGCCGATCGCGGGGGGGTGTCCCACCCCCCGGCGATGGGTCCCCCAGCAGCCGTGGGGTGGGCTGGGGGCGGCTGCTGGGAGGCCGATCGCGGGGGGGTGTCCCACCCCCCGGCGATGGGTCCCCCAGCAGCCGTGGGGTGGGCTGGGGGCGGCTGCTGGGAGGCCGATCGCGGGGGGGTGTCCCACCCCCCGGCGATGGGTCCCCCAGCAGCCGTGGGGTGGGCTGGGGGCGGCTGCTGGGAGGCCGATCGCGGGGGGGTGTCCCACCCCCCGGCGATGGGTCCCCCAGCAGCCGTGGGGTGGGCTGGGGGCGGCTGCTGGGAGGCCGATCGCGGGGGGGTGTCCCACCCCCCGGCGATGGGTCCCCCAGCAGCCGTGGGGTGGGCTGGGGGCGGCTGCTGGGAGGCCGATCGCGGGGGGGTGTCCCACCCCCCGGCGATGGGTCCCCCAGCAGCCGTGGGGTGGGCTGGGGGCGGCTGCTGGGAGGCCGATCGCGGGGGGGTGTCCCACCCCCCGGCGATGGGTCCCCCAGCAGCCGTGGGGTGGGCTGGGGGCGGCTGCTGGGAGGCCGATCGCGGGGGGGTGTCCCACCCCCCGGCGATGGGTCCCCCAGCAGCCGTGGGGTGGGCTGGGGGCGGCTGCTGGGAGGCCGATCGCGGGGGGGTGTCCCACCCCCCGGCGATGGGTCCCCCAGCAGCCGTGGGGTGGGCTGGGGGCGGCTGCTGGGAGGCCGATCGCGGGGGGGTGTCCCACCCCCCGGCGATGGGTCCCCCAGCAGCCGTGGGGTGGGCTGGGGGCGGCTGCTGGGAGGCCGATCGCGGGGGGGTGTCCCACCCCCCGGCGATGGGTCCCCCAGCAGCCGTGGGGTGGGCTGGGGGCGGCTGCTGGGAGGCCGATCGCGGGGGGGTGTCCCACCCCCCGGCGATGGGTCCCCCAGCAGCCGTGGGGTGGGCTGGGGGCGGCTGCTGGGAGGCCGATCGCGGGGGGGTGTCCCACCCCCCGGCGATGGGTCCCCCAGCAGCCGTGGGGTGGGCTGGGGGCGGCTGCTGGGAGGCCGATCGCGGGGGGGTGTCCCACCCCCCGGCGATGGGTCCCCCAGCAGCCGTGGGGTGGGCTGGGGGCGGCTGCTGGGAGGCCGATCGCGGGGGGGTGTCCCACCCCCCGGCGATGGGTCCCCCAGCAGCCGTGGGGTGGGCTGGGGGCGGCTGCTGGGAGGCCGATCGCGGGGGGGTGTCCCACCCCCCGGCGATGGGTCCCCCAGCAGCCGTGGGGTGGGCTGGGGGCGGCTGCTGGGAGGCCGATCGCGGGGGGGTGTCCCACCCCCCGGCGATGGGTCCCCCAGCAGCCGTGGGGTGGGCTGGGGGCGGCTGCTGGGAGGCCGATCGCGGGGGGGTGTCCCACCCCCCGGCGATGGGTCCCCCAGCAGCCGTGGGGTGGGCTGGGGGCGGCTGCTGGGAGGCCGATCGCGGGGGGGTGTCCCACCCCCCGGCGATGGGTCCCCCAGCAGCCGTGGGGTGGGCTGGGGGCGGCTGCTGGGAGGCCGATCGCGGGGGGGTGTCCCACCCCCCGGCGATGGGTCCCCCAGCAGCCGTGGGGTGGGCTGGGGGCGGCTGCTGGGAGGCCGATCGCGGGGGGGTGTCCCACCCCCCGGCGATGGGTCCCCCAGCAGCCGTGGGGTGGGCTGGGGGCGGCTGCTGGGAGGCCGATCGCGGGGGGGTGTCCCACCCCCCGGCGATGGGTCCCCCAGCAGCCGTGGGGTGGGCTGGGGGCGGCTGCTGGGAGGCCGATCGCGGGGGGGTGTCCCACCCCCCGGCGATGGGTCCCCCAGCAGCCGTGGGGTGGGCTGGGGGCGGCTGCTGGGAGGCCGATCGCGGGGGGGTGTCCCACCCCCCGGCGATGGGTCCCCCAGCAGCCGTGGGGTGGGCTGGGGGCGGCTGCTGGGAGGCCGATCGCGGGGGGGTGTCCCACCCCCCGGCGATGGGTCCCCCAGCAGCCGTGGGGTGGGCTGGGGGCGGCTGCTGGGAGGCCGATCGCGGGGGGGTGTCCCACCCCCCGGCGATGGGTCCCCCAGCAGCCGTGGGGTGGGCTGGGGGCGGCTGCTGGGAGGCCGATCGCGGGGGGGTGTCCCACCCCCCGGCGATGGGTCCCCCAGCAGCCGTGGGGTGGGCTGGGGGCGGCTGCTGGGAGGCCGATCGCGGGGGGGTGTCCCACCCCCCGGCGATGGGTCCCCCAGCAGCCGTGGGGTGGGCTGGGGGCGGCTGCTGGGAGGCCGATCGCGGGGGGGTGTCCCACCCCCCGGCGATGGGTCCCCCAGCAGCCGTGGGGTGGGCTGGGGGCGGCTGCTGGGAGGCCGATCGCGGGGGGGTGTCCCACCCCCCGGCGATGGGTCCCCCAGCAGCCGTGGGGTGGGCTGGGGGCGGCTGCTGGGAGGCCGATCGCGGGGGGGTGTCCCACCCCCCGGCGATGGGTCCCCCAGCAGCCGTGGGGTGGGCTGGGGGCGGCTGCTGGGAGGCCGATCGCGGGGGGGTGTCCCACCCCCCGGCGATGGGTCCCCCAGCAGCCGTGGGGTGGGCTGGGGGCGGCTGCTGGGAGGCCGATCGCGGGGGGGTGTCCCACCCCCCGGCGATGGGTCCCCCAGCAGCCGTGGGGTGGGCTGGGGGCGGCTGCTGGGAGGCCGATCGCGGGGGGGTGTCCCACCCCCCGGCGATGGGTCCCCCAGCAGCCGTGGGGTGGGCTGGGGGCGGCTGCTGGGAGGCCGATCGCGGGGGGGTGTCCCACCCCCCGGCGATGGGTCCCCCAGCAGCCGTGGGGTGGGCTGGGGGCGGCTGCTGGGAGGCCGATCGCGGGGGGGTGTCCCACCCCCCGGCGATGGGTCCCCCAGCAGCCGTGGGGTGGGCTGGGGGCGGCTGCTGGGAGGCCGATCGCGGGGGGGTGTCCCACCCCCCGGCGATGGGTCCCCCAGCAGCCGTGGGGTGGGCTGGGGGCGGCTGCTGGGAGGCCGATCGCGGGGGGGTGTCCCACCCCCCGGCGATGGGTCCCCCAGCAGCCGTGGGGTGGGCTGGGGGCGGCTGCTGGGAGGCCGATCGCGGGGGGGTGTCCCACCCCCCGGCGATGGGTCCCCCAGCAGCCGTGGGGTGGGCTGGGGGCGGCTGCTGGGAGGCCGATCGCGGGGGGGTGTCCCACCCCCCGGCGATGGGTCCCCCAGCAGCCGTGGGGTGGGCTGGGGGCGGCTGCTGGGAGGCCGATCGCGGGGGGGTGTCCCACCCCCCGGCGATGGGTCCCCCAGCAGCCGTGGGGTGGGCTGGGGGCGGCTGCTGGGAGGCCGATCGCGGGGGGGTGTCCCACCCCCCGGCGATGGGTCCCCCAGCAGCCGTGGGGTGGGCTGGGGGCGGCTGCTGGGAGGCCGATCGCGGGGGGGTGTCCCACCCCCCGGCGATGGGTCCCCCAGCAGCCGTGGGGTGGGCTGGGGGCGGCTGCTGGGAGGCCGATCGCGGGGGGGTGTCCCACCCCCCGGCGATGGGTCCCCCAGCAGCCGTGGGGTGGGCTGGGGGCGGCTGCTGGGAGGCCGATCGCGGGGGGGTGTCCCACCCCCCGGCGATGGGTCCCCCAGCAGCCGTGGGGTGGGCTGGGGGCGGCTGCTGGGAGGCCGATCGCGGGGGGGTGTCCCACCCCCCGGCGATGGGTCCCCCAGCAGCCGTGGGGTGGGCTGGGGGCGGCTGCTGGGAGGCCGATCGCGGGGGGGTGTCCCACCCCCCGGCGATGGGTCCCCCAGCAGCCGTGGGGTGGGCTGGGGGCGGCTGCTGGGAGGCCGATCGCGGGGGGGTGTCCCACCCCCCGGCGATGGGTCCCCCAGCAGCCGTGGGGTGGGCTGGGGGCGGCTGCTGGGAGGCCGATCGCGGGGGGGTGTCCCACCCCCCGGCGATGGGTCCCCCAGCAGCCGTGGGGTGGGCTGGGGGCGGCTGCTGGGAGGCCGATCGCGGGGGGGTGTCCCACCCCCCGGCGATGGGTCCCCCAGCAGCCGTGGGGTGGGCTGGGGGCGGCTGCTGGGAGGCCGATCGCGGGGGGGTGTCCCACCCCCCGGCGATGGGTCCCCCAGCAGCCGTGGGGTGGGCTGGGGGCGGCTGCTGGGAGGCCGATCGCGGGGGGGTGTCCCACCCCCCGGCGATGGGTCCCCCAGCAGCCGTGGGGTGGGCTGGGGGCGGCTGCTGGGAGGCCGATCGCGGGGGGGTGTCCCACCCCCCGGCGATGGGTCCCCCAGCAGCCGTGGGGTGGGCTGGGGGCGGCTGCTGGGAGGCCGATCGCGGGGGGGTGTCCCACCCCCCGGCGATGGGTCCCCCAGCAGCCGTGGGGTGGGCTGGGGGCGGCTGCTGGGAGGCCGATCGCGGGGGGGTGTCCCACCCCCCGGCGATGGGTCCCCCAGCAGCCGTGGGGTGGGCTGGGGGCGGCTGCTGGGAGGCCGATCGCGGGGGGGTGTCCCACCCCCCGGCGATGGGTCCCCCAGCAGCCGTGGGGTGGGCTGGGGGCGGCTGCTGGGAGGCCGATCGCGGGGGGGTGTCCCACCCCCCGGCGATGGGTCCCCCAGCAGCCGTGGGGTGGGCTGGGGGCGGCTGCTGGGAGGCCGATCGCGGGGGGGTGTCCCACCCCCCGGCGATGGGTCCCCCAGCAGCCGTGGGGTGGGCTGGGGGCGGCTGCTGGGAGGCCGATCGCGGGGGGGGTGTCCCACCCCCCGGCGATGGGTCCCCCAGCAGCCGTGGGGTGGGCTGGGGGCGGCTGCTGGGAGGCCGATCGCGGGGGGGGTGTCCCACCCCCCGGCGATGGGTCCCCCAGCAGCCGTGGGGTGGGCTGGGGGCGGCTGCTGGGAGGCCGATCGCGGGGGGGTGTCCCACCCCCCGGCGATGGGTCCCCCAGCAGCCGTGGGGTGGGCTGGGGGCGGCTGCTGGGAGGCCGATCGCGGGGGGGTGTCCCACCCCCCGGCGATGGGTCCCCCAGCAGCCGTGGGGTGGGCTGGGGGCGGCTGCTGGGAGGCCGATCGCGGGGGGGTGTCCCACCCCCCGGCGATGGGTCCCCCAGCAGCCGTGGGGTGGGCTGGGGGCGGCTGCTGGGAGGCCGATCGCGGGGGGGTGTCCCACCCCCCGGCGATGGGTCCCCCAGCAGCCGTGGGGTGGGCTGGGGGCGGCTGCTGGGAGGCCGATCGCGGGGGGGTGTCCCACCCCCCGGCGATGGGTCCCCCAGCAGCCGTGGGGTGGGCTGGGGGCGGCTGCTGGGAGGCCGATCGCGGGGGGGTGTCCCACCCCCCGGCGATGGGTCCCCCAGCAGCCGTGGGGTGGGCTGGGGGCGGCTGCTGGGAGGCCGATCGCGGGGGGGTGTCCCACCCCCCGGCGATGGGTCCCCCAGCAGCCGTGGGGTGGGCTGGGGGCGGCTGCTGGGAGGCCGATCGCGGGGGGGTGTCCCACCCCCCGGCGATGGGTCCCCCAGCAGCCGTGGGGTGGGCTGGGGGCGGCTGCTGGGAGGCCGATCGCGGGGGGGTGTCCCACCCCCCGGCGATGGGTCCCCCAGCAGCCGTGGGGTGGGCTGGGGGCGGCTGCTGGGAGGCCGATCGCGGGGGGGGTGTCCCACCCCCCGGCGATGGGTCCCCCAGCAGCCGTGGGGTGGGCTGGGGGCGGCTGCTGGGAGGCCGATCGCGGGGGGGTGTCCCACCCCCCGGCGATGGGTCCCCCAGCAGCCGTGGGGTGGGCTGGGGGCGGCTGCTGGGAGGCCGATCGCGGGGGGGTGTCCCACCCCCCGGCGATGGGTCCCCCAGCAGCCGTGGGGTGGGCTGGGGGCGGCTGCTGGGAGGCCGATCGCGGGGGGGTGTCCCACCCCCCGGCGATGGGTCCCCCAGCAGCCGTGGGGTGGGCTGGGGGCGGCTGCTGGGAGGCCGATCGCGGGGGGGTGTCCCACCCCCCGGCGATGGGTCCCCCAGCAGCCGTGGGGTGGGCTGGGGGCGGCTGCTGGGAGGCCGATCGCGGGGGGGTGTCCCACCCCCCGGCGATGGGTCCCCCAGCAGCCGTGGGGTGGGCTGGGGGCGGCTGCTGGGAGGCCGATCGCGGGGGGGGTGTCCCACCCCCCGGCGATGGGTCCCCCAGCAGCCGTGGGGTGGGCTGGGGGCGGGCTGCTGGGAGGCCGATCGCGGGGGGGTGTCCCACCCCCCGGCGATGGGTCCCCCAGCAGCCGTGGGGTGGGGCTGGGGGCGGCTGCTGGGAGGCCGATCGCGGGGGGGGTGTCCCACCCCCCGGCGATGGGTCCCCCAGCAGCCGTGGGGTGGGCTGGCTGCTGGGAGGCCGATCGCGGGGGGGTGTCCCACCCCCCGGCGATGGGTCCCCCAGCAGCCGTGGGGTGGGCTGGGGGCGGCTGCTGGGAGGCCGATCGCGGGGGGGTGTCCCACCCCCCGGCGATGGGTCCCCCAGCAGCCGTGGGGTGGGCTGGGGGCGGCTGCTGGGAGGCCGATCGCGGGGGGGTGTCCCACCCCCCGGCGATGGGTCCCCCAGCAGCCGTGGGGTGGGCTGGGGGCGGCTGCTGGGAGGCCGATCGCGGGGGGGTGTCCCACCCCCCGGCGATGGGTCCCCCAGCAGCCGTGGGGTGGGCTGGGGGCGGCTGCTGGGAGGCCGATCGCGGGGGGGTGTCCCACCCCCCGGCGATGGGTCCCCCAGCAGCCGTGGGGTGGGCTGGGGGCGGCTGCTGGGAGGCCGATCGCGGGGGGGGTGTCCCACCCCCCGGCGATGGGTCCCCCAGCAGCCGTGGGGTGGGCTGGGGGCGGCTGCTGGGAGGCCGATCGCGGGGGGGGTGTCCCACCCCCCGGCGATGGGTCCCCCAGCAGCCGTGGGGTGGGCTGGGGGGCGGCTGCTGGGAGGCCGATCGCGGGGGGGTGTCCCACCCCCCGGCGATGGGTCCCCCAGCAGCCGTGGGGTGGGCTGGGGGCGGCTGCTGGGAGGCCGATCGCGGGGGGGTGTCCCACCCCCCGGCGATGGGTCCCCCAGCAGCCGTGGGGTGGGCTGGGGGCGGCTGCTGGGAGGCCGATCGCGGGGGGTGTCCCACCCCCCGGCGATGGGTCCCCCAGCAGCCGTGGGGTGGGCTGGGGGCGGCTGCTGGGAGGCCGATCGCGGGGGGGTGTCCCACCCCCCGGCGATGGGTCCCCCAGCAGCCGTGGGGTGGGCTGGGGGCGGCTGCTGGGAGGCCGATCGCGGGGGGGTGTCCCACCCCCCGGCGATGGGTCCCCCAGCAGCCGTGGGGTGGGCTGGGGGCGGCTGCTGGGAGGCCGATCGCGGGGGGGTGTCCCACCCCCCGGCGATGGGTCCCCCAGCAGCCGTGGGGTGGGCTGGGGGCGGCTGCTGGGAGGCCGATCGCGGGGGGGTGTCCCACCCCCCGGCGATGGGTCCCCCAGCAGCCGTGGGGTGGGCTGGGGGCGGCTGCTGGGAGGCCGATCGCGGGGGGGTGTCCCACCCCCCGGCGATGGGTCCCCCAGCAGCCGTGGGGTGGGCTGGGGGCGGCTGCTGGGAGGCCGATCGCGGGGGGGTGTCCCACCCCCCGGCGATGGGTCCCCCAGCAGCCGTGGGGTGGGCTGGGGGGCGGCTGCTGGGAGGCCGATCGCGGGGGGGTGTCCCACCCCCCGGCGATGGGTCCCCCAGCAGCCGTGGGGTGGGCTGGGGGCGGCTGCTGGGAGGCCGATCGCGGGGGGGTGTCCCACCCCCCGGCGATGGGTCCCCCAGCAGCCGTGGGGTGGGCTGGGGGCGGCTGCTGGGAGGCCGATCGCGGGGGGGGTGTCCCACCCCCCCGGCGATGGGTCCCCCAGCAGCCGTGGGGTGGGCTGGGGGCGGCTGCTGGGAGGCCGATCGCGGGGGGGTGTCCCACCCCCCGGCGATGGGTCCCCCAGCAGCCGTGGGGTGGGCTGGGGGCGGCTGCTGGGAGGCCGATCGCGGGGGGGGTGTCCCACCCCCCGGCGATGGGTCCCCCAGCAGCCGTGGGGTGGGCTGGGGGGCGGCTGCTGGGAGGCCGATCGCGGGGGGGTGTCCCACCCCCCGGCGATGGGTCCCCCAGCAGCCGTGGGGGTGGGCTGGGGGCGGCTGCTGGGAGGCCGATCGCGGGGGGGTGTCCCACCCCCCGGCGATGGGTCCCCCAGCAGCCGTGGGGTGGGCTGGGGGCGGCTGCTGGGAGGCCGATCGCGGGGGGGTGTCCCACCCCCCGGCGATGGGTCCCCCAGCAGCCGTGGGGTGGGCTGGGGGCGGCTGCTGGGAGGCCGATCGCGGGGGGGGTGTCCCACCCCCCGGCGATGGGTCCCCCAGCAGCCGTGGGGTGGGCTGGGGGCGGCTGCTGGGAGGCCGATCGCGGGGGCGGTGTCCCACCCCCCGGCGATGGGTCCCCCAGCAGCCGTGGGGTGGGCTGGGGGCGGCTGCTGGGAGGCCGATCGCGGGGGGGTGTCCCACCCCCCGGCGAT